>NC_040231.1:10388149-12908230 GCF_001444195.1 Xiphophorus couchianus
AAGCTAAAGGAAAATAAACACACACAATTTATGCCAAAGCTACTCGAGGACCAATTTGAACACAAAGACAAATATCCACAATGCCAAGGCGACTGAAGCTGATGTGAGCATCAGGTTATAAAAATGCTTGCCTTTGTGTTCTCTGTCAAAACAAAATATGCTATTATGTTGGAATTATGTTAATTCAAAAAATACATTTAGCTGTAAATGTGATTCATATTTTTCCTCTCCAGAACACGTGAAGAAGAGAATTGGAAATCCTAATAGTATAACAGCATTTTAGCTAATGTGGCAAATTGGCATGTTAAACGATCTATACAAAAAACTATTATACTTAGATTACTGTAGTGCAGTTAAATCCTTGTAAGACAATCATGGACCGATTATGTGGAGAAAAGAGAGACTTGCACAATCAAAAACATGGCTTGCAAAGCACTGCATTCTGGTCACACAGTAACTGCGAGGAGCATTTGGCCCATGGTTGTGCAACTCCCAACTATCGGTACTCCTCAGAGCCAAAGGAGAAATGTCAACTTCCATGTTAGTGCAGCCAGAGTTTAACTGTGCAAAATGCAGTTTTTTAGTAAATATTTATTTGCATTAATGTGAATTGCATGATGCAATAGAATCACAGCATATGGTGCTAAATTATCAGGACTCCCAAGATTCAGCTCGTATAGGTAACATTTTCTCCTGGGCACCTCACTCGATATATCAGCATTCTTCACTTTGTGAGCTCATTTAAAATTTATATACACACACACGCACAAACACAGGCAAAAGTGCATGTTCCATCTTGCTCAAAATAGGCTTTTTGCAATAAACAGAAGTCTCTTCACTTTGTTTTATACTAGAATAAGCAGCTCTTCTTAATCAATGTGCAAAGGTTGTCTGACAAGTGTTGGTTGTATATGCCTCACCTTTGACCCTGCAGTTGCTCCTCAGTGAAGCCCTCTCTGCTACCTAATCTCAAATGCCTTCCCAGCCCCACTCTAATTCATTACTTCCCCTTCTACTGCCCTGCCAGGGTCACAGTAATGACATGCAACGCGCCGGACCCAGTTATGACCAAGGCCTGCGTTTGATCTTCCATGCATCCCTCTGATATATAAATGTTTTTGTGAAGGCACCGCTATGTGTTGTGCATTTACTATGTCTGTCCTTCGGTTGTAAACTTGCACTGTATTTATGCTAATTAACACAAAAAACAGCCATTCCAGACAGATATTTTACTCCTCCATCCTGCTGAAAACAGTGGGCAGTGTTACTCCTGTGGAGAACAATAGCTTCAGCAGAGATGAGCGTGTGAGTTATGGTGTCACTGGGAGGACCTTAGTCTATTAAGGAGTAGTGGGGAGTTTGATGAAGGTCTTAGGAGAATGAACTTGAATAAAGATGACAGACTGCAACAATTCAGTTCCAGAAGATAAAAATAATTTTGGATGAAAAAGACAAAAAAAAAAAAACCAGCAGGAGTATCAAACTATAAAAACTGACTTCGATTCCCAGGCAGAACAGACACCTTGAGAAATATATATGCATCTCTGTCTTGTTCCACAAGGTGATGTTATCTGAGGTAAACGTTCGCAGGCTCACAGCAAGGTCAGTTAGTTACGTCTCATTTATTGGTATTTAAAATGATTTGCAAATGTGGCCCCCGCATACATAGTCATTAAACACAGGTGTCTCGGATTACTGCCATGGTTCACATATTGCAGATGAAGAATAGGGCTGGTTTTATATTCACTCGTTTGCACAGACATGACATAATAAGCAATGAGATCAGGACTAATTTGACAGTTAATTTCCTAATGAATAATCTCATGTGTCCTGTGTCTGCTGAGGAAATTTTTACTCCTATGCTGCCATTAGCTTTCTCCTACTTTCTTTGGTTTGCTCTACACATCAGGGTGATGTAATAGTTTTAGCCTCAGTTCTCATCTGTGCAGACGAGATTATAAATTCACCATGTGCCCTGATGAGTTTTCTCTTTTGGCTTATTTTTTACTCTAAATTTAGTTTATCTGAATCAGTTGAATTTGGAAAATTAATACAGCCTATTTGAAATTGAGAAATCACACTGAAGAAGCATATAAACACATCTATAGCAGAATCGCTTAAAATTAATATTTTTAAAGAGACTAAGAAAAGCATTTAAGTTAACACATTCAGAAATGTTTATTTTTCTTTTAATATCATGCAAACAAACTCGTGCCAAAGTATTTCCATTTTAAGTTTTAGTGGGAACCTAAAATCTGCTGTTGCTCTTGCACCTGAATTTCTCCTTTGCAGGACAATAAGGCTGTTTCTGCTTCTATCCCTTTACCTTATTCTTTTGTCATGCTACAACCAGAAACTTAAAGATATTGTATATAGATCAATATACTGTTGCACTTCTATGTGAAGTCTTCTGGCGAACGTCTCTGACCTTGAGCTGCATATTTACAGACTAAAATTGTTTCACATTCTTTGTTATATCAAGGTGTGTCAGAATGGAGCGCATCAAAGTCATACATGTGCTTTTATCTAAGACATTTCGTTGAAGCTTTGACCCTATGTTTTAGGCTAGCAGTATAATAACTACAAACTTTAAAAGAATGAACAACCTGATAAAGAATGTTGGTTCTGTTCTGGGGACTACTGTGGAACATGTGGAGTGGAGATTATTGTGCAAAAAAGGATTGTTCATAAAATTAGGAAAATTACACATAACCTTGAACATCCTCTTCATGAGACAGTTCCACAACAACACTGTCTTCAGTCAGACTTTTCTCCAGATTTGCAATAACACACAGGACAGCCTTCCTGCCCACAGCCATCGGCGTCTACTACAAGTCATGGTATGAGTTACAACATTAAATTTCCTTTTGAAATTAATAAAGTATTTTTTAATTGAATTTAATTTGAAGGTTTAGGGTATTTTCCTGCTGAAAGGAAGACCTACTCTCCAGTCTTATGATCTTTTCAGTCTCTAACAGGGTTTTTACGTGATTTCTTTAAAATTAACTCCACCGATCTTCCCATCAACTTACAATCAGCTTTACTGCTAAAAAGACAAATTCCTACAATATGACGCTATAACCATCCTGTTTCATTGTGGAGATGGTGTGTTCAGGGTGATGTGCAGTACAGTAATACCTTTCTGCATGTACGTCGCGTAGCTCTCTTTTAGTCTCACCTTACCAGAACAACTTCTGCTACATCTCTGGTGTGTTCCCTGCATGGCTTGTGACAAACTATTAACAGTAATTTTTGTGGCTTACTTATTCCCAGAGTTACATAAAGGTCGTGCTTTTGTGAATGCTTGTCTAATTATTGTACTTTCAGACTTTGGATCTCTGCTCTAGAGTAACATGGAGTAGTGATCCCCATGCTTGGTCTGCCAGCTCAGGTGGATGGTCATGTCTTCTTAGGTTTGCATTTCAATTTACTCTTTCTAATATTTGAAGAAATATGAAACATTGCATAGTCTCGTGTTTTGCAAGCCTCCTATATTAAGTTGAATTTTTATGCGTTTGATATTGTGTAAGAACCTAAAAAACACAGAACAGTTGTGTTTGGTAATAAGGTAACTTCTGAATGGAAATGACTGGACTGTAAGTATGATTTGCGTTTGAACATGACCCAAATGCAGAGAAGAGAAAGGGAGGTAATTGATGACTTATTAAAAACTGAGAAACTTGGCAGCAAAGCAAGGACACATCTGAATGCTTTCTGGTGCATGTTGTTCAACATACCTGAATTAAATAATTAGAT
The DNA here is from genome assembly GCF_001444195.1 of Xiphophorus couchianus. NCBI lineage: Eukaryota > Metazoa > Chordata > Actinopteri > Cyprinodontiformes > Poeciliidae > Xiphophorus > Xiphophorus couchianus. Next base: position 10,391,906 of record NC_040231.1, read on the forward strand.
AATTAAGACTCTGCAGAAGTAGGCTGCTGGCTGACAAGGTTATCTGTTTATTTTATTCCGGTGTATTGGAATGGAGTCAAATCTAAGAATCTGAACTGACGTTTGACGCCCGTATCACAAATGATCAAACCTAAGAAAGTAGAACACATCAAACCTTCAGTGGATTTACAGGTAAATGTAACTCTCAAAGGAATAAAACTCATAAAATTAATGAATTCAATAAAATTTCAGTCTAAACAGTGACTCAGTGATTTGTCTTCAATAAAACTTGTTTTATAAAGGAAGAAGGAATTCTTGCTGATAAAGAGTGCAAAGTCTTTAGGAACATATGTTTCATAAAGTATAATAAAAATTCACAGCCTTTTACCGGTGCTGCCAAACTTCAGTTTGTGTTTGCAGTAATACGTCTAATTGATGCTTGACATCATGTTTCAGGTTGAATAAAAGGCAATATATGAAACACATATCTATAATAGTCCATCCAAAGTCAAAGATCTCTGCAGTGAAAATTATTGGCATAATGCAAAGAGCTCAGGTTAATGACAGCTGCTCCCATTATATCACATAAAGTTTCATAGTTTCAATAAAGTTGAACATTACTGTGCATTGGCTGCCCCCTTTTTGGGAAATCTAATCCTCGTCATCCTCGTCACATCCGCTTGATGTAGCCGTTGCTTACTCCATCCTCGCTCGCAATTCCTCATGTGGTTTTTCATTCAGGCGGCTGCCAGAAGCCCTCGCTGTGCCTTCCATAACTCTTACGTCTGTGAAAGATTTTTAATTAAAATGAAGACAGCTGGCTGAACTGTGGAGATGTCACAAATAGTTTTCGCCTCCAAAGAAGCCTATCATGTGCTCCAGACATCAGATTGCAGGCAATTCCAGCTTTTTTGAAGAACTTGTTAATCACGTCTTCTGCTTAATTCAATTATCAACAGCTGCAGATTGATGCATCCAAAGACAGCGAGATAGGGAGAAACGGAGAATTCAATTGCTTTCCCTCAACTTATGGGTTGTCATATGTCCCCTTTTTGTATTATATATTGGTATGATGGTGACCCCATGCATTTACTGTATTGGATTTTTTTATTACTCACCTTTGAGCTTGTGCTAAAGAATAGGCAGTGACCCGTCGGAGTGAGCATAAGTGACCTGTTCTTGTGAGTATGAGTGTGTGTCCATTTATACCTTTTATAAATACATGTTACACAAATATGGTTTTGGAAGAGTGACAGTCGGTTTGTCCTGTCAAGACGGTGTGTTTGCCAGGGGTCAGATAGCCAAAGGGGATCTGAGAGTTGATTTGATGTAGCTAAGACATGGGAGAGGTTGACTGCCAGGGTTGAGTGTGGGAGCTGGAGAGTTGGAAGGTCATGTTCATAAATTGTTACCAGTGAGCTGAGGCTTAATTGAAAAAGCTGGAGACGGAGGAGACCCTTGATCTGCGGCCCAAGACCCCTCCTTTGTGACCTCTATGTCTTCAGTCATTCAAGTGTTCTTGGTTAGTCTTTGACAAATATAATGATGTTTTTCTATGATTTCACACATTTAAATAATTTGGTGTCTGACGTTTTGGTTTGGTTTGTCTTTTAGCTTTCAGTTTTGAATGCATTGTTGCTTACAGTTTTTCTAGTGAATTTCTCAAATCATTCCCAGCATTTGTGTAACAGTAAGTGCAATTCTCAAAACAATATGTACAAAAAGGAAAACACTATGCATTACCTGCAAAAGGTATCTCTTTCTCAAAATCGTTATTTCATCTCTCAAAAGGAAATATTTATGTCGATGAACATGCAGTGCCTCAGAATTACAAGTCCTTGTTTTATTGTGTACAGATAAGAAAGTCAATCTTGTTAGTTCTGTTCTCAATATAATTGTGTAATATTGATGGATAGTCCTCATTGTTGAGGAAGTCACATGTTGAATATAATTAAGACATGGAAGTGGAAACATTATGTTTTAGGCTGTTCTTCTGATAAGGTCACAAGAATACTTCACTACATTAAAAGAGTCATGAATAGGTTCACTTGCAGTAAAGGATCCTTCTCTTCTGAGCCAAAACTATGAACATAGGTAGAGAATGGGTCTCCCAGAATATCAAAGTCTCAAAATGCACAACAATTGCATTCAGATCTTTAAGAGGCTAAGCTAGTCTCCAGACTTCAGCTCTACAGAAAATCTGTGGATGGAGTGTCCGATCAACACTCAAGAATCCTCAAACATTTAGAGTTTCTTTAAAAGGGGAAGCTAAGTTAGTCATTAATATATGTTCACCCAAATCCACTTACAAGTTTTTTGTTTTTGTGTGTCCCTCCATTGAAATTAAACCCCTATAACATTTTAAAGCAGAGGGAAATGAAGTACCTTTAATTCTCATTGAAGAATTTATTCTAATGCGAAGTGTTAACACCTCCGGTTTGTTGTAACATTTTATTCCTTTTATGCCTTCATACCTACAAAATCTCTGACCAAATACGTTGGCCTTACTGATATTCATCTGACTCTATCCATCTTTCAGCTGCTGTTTGAGATAACCCCACTCCTGTGTTGACAAAGCAACGGCTCATTTATAAAGCAGAGCTTCCAGCTTCCCATCCCCTATGGACACTGAAATCTCTCCACCAAACAAAGCAATCATAAGCATGAATAGGAGTCTGCTGTGAAACTCGATCCAACGTGTCTGTACATTCTACACAGGTGATACATAGTCGCTGTCTTTTGAAGAGGACCTGTTAGCCGACTGAGCATTTGGCAAGAAAGAAGGAAAATCTGTCATTTCACACAGGGAGGAAATCCATCCCTGGTATTCATTGTTCTGAATGATAGGCAGGAGATGCTTTAACATATCATTTTGACACGCTGGGCGTTATAACACGAACAGTTTTACTCCTGCATTCATTGAAGGAAGGAAAGTTCTCCTTATGTTACCAACAAGGATAAAAATGTGGTTGTTCTTTTAAATCACATATTTTAAAACGTTGCTTTTCTTTGAAACGGAACAAAAATAACTGTTTTCAAAACCTTTTTCTAAACACAAATCTGGAAAGTGTGGTTATTTTTTACAAAAAACAAGGAAGGTTTTGAGCAATATCAATTGCAAAATAGCTCAAGTTCAAACCATTCCAACATATGAATATGTATTGATCTATACCAATACATTGATTGACTGGCTGTATTTTTAGAATCCTCGTTCTTTTCACTGTCGCCATGCAGCAAAAAAGGTCCTCGGTTTAAATCCCGGAATGCTAGTTCAATTGAATACTTTAAATTTCCTTTTAGGCGTGAATAAGTATGTTACCAATCGATGCACAGCACAAATTATTGCAGGGACATCAGTGCACAAGTCTGTATGCTGGAAAAAATAATTTTTTTCTCATGCTTTTTAAACCCAGCCTAAGTGCACCTGCCTGGTAAAGGCTGATTTGAGATCTGAGCATGAACCAATGGAAAAGATACCGATCTTTGTTTTTTCTTCTTCTTCAAAGGCAAGTGCAACAGACTGATAATGTAGCACAGCAGCCCATATCCTCCAAACATAAGCAAACCACAACCAATGATGATTTAATGATAAAATCAAATCTTAAACAGAGACATGCCCCTATCTGAATTACCTGCAACCAAAAATTGATAATACTGGAACAGTAATCGTTCTGTATCATATAGACTATTTCTCTCCAGACAACTGACAACATCCTAAGCTCTTGTAGTTACAGAGAACAATCTTAACAAAAAGTTTGTACAGAAGCAGTGGAAAAGTATTTTATTTCGGGCCTAGGGAAGTGTAAATAATCCTACTTTTCAACATTAGATTGATCAATTTTCCTTTGCTCGTACGACTCGCCAAACAATGTTTCATGAAATCAGACAGAAATATCCCTATTGATAATACCTGTTGGAATATTATGCACTGCATGATAGGTCAGGTCATTGTCCCTGCATTGTTTGGTGAAGCTTTTTTTAAAATGAGCCTGAAAGCACCTGTTTCTATTTCCATAAAGCATGTCTGTTATAAGAGAGATGCTCATGCCTCCATATGTCGGAGGATTTTTACACTTTTCAACGATGTTGTAGCTCGTCCTTGTCAGTATGTCAGCCACCTGCTTTAGAACAGTTTTAAGCACGTTGGGGGTGGGACTGTGGACTTTTTATGACTCAGAGGTGTGAAACTCACCCCCTCTTTTACCCCAGATGCTTGTGTGCCATCTCCTCGTCCACTGTGTCCACCTGAGGTCCCAGGACAGCAGTTACGGAGGGTGATTGCTCAGCTCTGGTCTGCTGGCTGCCTCTTCGTTAGGGTGCAGCAGAAACAATCCCATTAAGTGGTGGATCGCCTTTCACACAGATTACTGAGCATCTGGCAGTCCTGCTGGAGAGGGGGACAGAAACAGATTTTAGATCATGAGGTCACAATGTCGGGGAAAAAAGATGCAGATTAAAAACCTGAATCAGATTCACCTCTTATAAACAGAAAAATTTGATTTAAACAGATTTAAATTACTCGGGCTCAATTAAATTACTTTATTATTAGACTCCTATATTTGGTGGATTTTCTTACATTTCCCAGCTTTAATAATAAACTTATTATGTAAAAAAAAAAAAATCTAAATAAAGTCAAACTGGTAGAAAAAAAACTGGTAGTACAATTTGCTAAACATATATTATTTTAAAATAAAATTAGTACTATTTAACAAGAAATGGTGCAGACTACAATAACCACGTGTCATATAACATGCACATAAACGTTTTAGATAAAAACATCAACATTTTCTCTTTAAAATCTAAATTTTTTAAATTGTCCCAAAAAAATTCCCCAATGACCACAAGAGTCTGCCAATATTATGCTGGTCTCTTTCTTTTTCTCTTTGTTGTCTCACATCTTTCAATGTGCTGCCAATGCTTCATACAGTCCAGTTCTTCAGATTGGTGTTGTGTTCTGGTCTCCATGGGGCTTTGGGCCAAAGCGATGCTGACTCACTTTAACCCCGGGTGAAAGGTGAGAACTCTGAGAACAGAGCGTTCTGGTCTGTTAAAGAAGACCTGCGTGCTCTGTTCTGCATGCTTGAGTTTGGGAAAAGGGGGTGACACGATGATGAAGAGCGAAGAATAGGTGACTAAAACAGAGTAATGAGAGAAACGGATTAGTGAGTGAAGACAAATGAGGGAGATTTAATGGTATATTCAGGGAGAGTTAAAAAAAAAAACAATAGTGGTTAGTGGTTAAAAACTTTGTATCAACCACATTGTAACAAATTTGTTACTGAAGTACAAAAAACTCATGCTCCCATCCATCTCATTCCTAGGTCAAATGATGTGCAGTGTGAATTTATTTTGTAGAGTTTCTGGTCCAGCATTTTAAGCAAACTGTCTTTTATGAGGCAAGTTCAGATAAAAACATGTAGGAACATATTGTTTTACATCGTAAAAGGAGTAATATCGTCATACCAGTCCCTTCATCTTACATATTGGAGAAGAAGAAATGGACTCTGAACATGTACGTCTACAGGCTTACATGCGTTAAGACTAGGATGTAATTCAGAAATTATTGATAAACCGATCATGAAAGGACATCACTATGTGCACCCTATTTTTGTAAAAAAAAAAAAATAAATAAATCCAACACAATCTGCTGCCAGTAGTGCTGCTGATCGTTTTCTGAACCCAAAGTTTCTTCTCAGCTGGTCGATCTTAGCCCAAACATTAGAATGAAGATTTTCATCACCTCTGACCTTCAGTGTTCAGGTGGAAAGAGCACACCTTGGGGGCTTAAGGGTTGTTGCTTTAAAATTAGAATTGCAACCACATTCATATTGCTCTCTTCTCCATTGTTAACATAAAAAACAATTCAGTGTTTGACAGGAATAATCTATCTCTGATGCACCTTGCAACTGTAAGAACAAGTTAAGATTTGTCTAAATAAAGGTACATCTGCAGAGGTCATGGTCGGACATCACGACAGGTTCGTGATTATTGCAACAGATTCAAGGGTGTATGGTCTTTTGTTGAGTGGTATTATTGAGTGTGTTGAGCACCTGCCAAGTATCTTGCCTTTGTTCAACCTGGCACATCGCTCACATTAATTAACATTTCCTTCCTCATGAACCAGGACAAGGTCCCACAGAGGGGTTCAAATATCTCACTCTTCCCAAGATCCATTGTCCTCTGTACCACATGTGTTGAAACACCAGTAGGTACCGAGCACGTGATCTTACATGTAACATGTGGTCCACCAAATCCAACATCTTGTTCATTCTTTTGTTGCAGCCACAGATGACTACACTGACCACATGGTGATAAAGGCCAGTAGAAAAACCTTCCTTTGTTTCTGGTAACCAGGAACTAATAACTAACAAAAAATGATTTTATTATTAATTGGATTACAATTGTATAGTTATCTATGTCTTAGTTGTATTTAAGCATGTATTTATATGTATTGATAATTAGATCAATTTGACAAATTAGTTCATTCCTGCTCTGTGTGAGGAATTTTCCCAACAGTAAAAATTCAAACATCCCTCTCCCCAGCAACATTCTTCTGCTCAATCTTGATGATTTCAAGCTGTTTTCAATAAGCCAGAAAGCATAGAGCATTTGCTGGGTCCAACTTGGGGTCCCATTCCAGCAGGAAAACCTCATAAGTGACATGTCAAGCATATATATTGGAATTATGTCAAGACCTCTTCAGCCTATTTCTGTGGCTGAGTCCAGCCCCACACAGGAACGTTATTTCAGCTGCTTGTATCCAGGATCTCATTCTTTCTTTTGTGATCTGAATTTCATGATCATTTTGGTTAAACCCTATCTTCACCATAACAAACCAAAGCAGTATAGTAGATATTAATCAAAAATTATAAGATGTATAAGGGAAAAAGGCCAGGTAATATTTGTGCCTCTAAACCTGTTTTATGTAACTAGACTGAACCCTTGATCTGTGGAATAAGAGAAAATATTTGCAATCAGTGTAACTCAGAACTTTGGGTTTGAAGACTCATCAATTACTCATTAAGTTTAACATTTTCATTTAACTCACAATTATGAAAGGAATTACATTAATCCACCTGTAAATAACCACTTTGTTTTATTTTTCTGTTGATGTTTCAGCAATTGTTTTTTTACACTTACTGCAGTTTATGTTAAAATCTCTAAATGTTGCCACTAGAAAATTTTGAAGCATTTTTCATCTCCTTATTTTATGAATAGATCTTTCAAAAATAACTATAAATAAAGTGTATGAGCTCCATAGCTGTCAACCACAGCTTAACATAAATTACTTCTCACTCCCATTTCAAATCCATATGGTGGTAAGACAGGTTAAATTGTTTTATACATGTCACACTGTAACCACACTGTTATTTGACATTTGTCCTTTTTTTCTGTTGAGAAATGATGAAGAATGTGACGGCTATTTTAGAAGTATTGGCTATTTGAAGAGTAGAGCATACCTAAAAAATATGTATAGCAAAAATAACAATATAAAGTTGCCAACATGCCTCATGGCTGTCTTCAGAACAAAACAGATGCGCTGTAATTTATGGCCACTTTCTGTGATTGGAGGAGAGAGCTTTGAATCGATCTGGGACCTCTCTCTTTCACCTGTTAAGAGCTTTCCTCATAATTGGCCACCGCCATCATGGCTACTGCCAAATCTGCGGCCTGCTCTGTTGCACAATAGTATGTTAGAGTATGTGTAAACTGTGCCTATTTTTCTTCTGCTCTGACCATTGATTTTTAAATGAAGTATCAAAGAAAATCAATAGTAATCAACAAATAGTAGGCAACACGCAGTAGTGTCAGATCCCCGGGGCAGAGCTTAATCAATTTAGATGCCTGCCACAACACAGGGACAAAGGATGCACAGAAAAGTTGGGCACCCAGTAGAAACAGAAAGTAAAGTTGGATGAGACATTTGGATGAGAAAAGAAGTGAGATAAGGGGAAAGGATTGGCAGGCCTTGCCTCCACAAACCCGAACATTTCCTTTTCTTACCTTTTCCTAACTTCTATTCCTACTTTTCTCTGGACTGTGACAGATCATTCACCCATAGTTTGGGGCGATTCGTGTAAAAACATTACAGTATCCCTCAGGCTGGAGATTTAGTTACACCAAAACAAGGCTTTTCCAAAGGAATCTGTCAAAAATACTTAATCATTTTCTAAGCGAACTGTGGAGCTAGTAGACTACCTGCCACTCACTGTCAACACTTAGTCATCTATCAAAGTCACATGTATCTGTACCTGAATGCTGAGTTGATGTTAAATCCAAATAAGTGACAAAGTGTGACCAAACTCTAAATGAATGACACATAAAATTGCTACCCACATGTTAAACTTTTAGTGTAACATGTGTAACAATGGAACCACTATCTGTTCATAAAAAAAGAAAAGTATATTCATGAAATAAAATGTTTTATTTTATCAGGTTGACTGCAGTAAATACATGCAGATGCAAAAACACAATTCGCTATTATTTTTGCGTCGGTTTGCAGTTCTTTCTTCAGCACAGTTGTAAAATTTCTCAGACACAGATGTTGTACTTTTTTATTAGTATTTCAGTCAACAAAGAACTCAAGGCCTACCAAGCATTCACCAAAACTTTAAGAACATTTGAAAAGACAAAGTGCGTCCAACGAATGATTCTAAGAGCTTTAGTTCATGTTAAGTCCGCCTGATCCGTCTCCAATAAAATAACAAAACAAAACATAAAGCTGTTTTTATGAAAAGCAATATGGCAGCAAATCGCTGTTTTCTCCATTTCAGTTTATCAGCCTGTTTCATTCAGAGGAGTTTAATAACCACACCTGCAGTACCTGTATCTCAGCAGCTTTTGAGTCATAAGTAGAACAAGACTTTTAATTTCAGGATTGTGTAGCGATCAGATCAGTGCTGTGAACTGTAGGATTTCTTCATGAGACTGTGGGATATGGGCATGTAAACATTCAGAGGTGATAGGATAAAATTACACAACAACCCACAGCTGCTACTGTCAAAGTGCATGTCATTGCTGGAGTCATTTCCTGTACACTGATGGTTTGATAGCAAAGTTGACTCTCGCCCTTTTCTATGGAAGTGAGAGAAATTTAGGCAACACTAACAAACAGAATTATAATTTCTCATGTAGGTTAAGGTAGACTGAAGCATTGCGATATCTTTTTTTTGTTTAAAATTCTGTGAAATGTTATCTAAAAGATACACCCACGCGTTAAAAACTTCTGGTTTTAAAACTAGCACAGATTTCCCTCATACAGTTTGAAGCCCATTTAATATGTGCCTGGAGAGTGTGTTTGGCTCTGTAGACTATAGTGTAATTTAACGCTGACCCTCCTCCTCTTGTTGCTTTGCATTGCTGGTCAGTTGGGTGAAAAAAGGGCTACTAAACTTTTCCCTCAGGAAAGAAATCAGCTACTGGGAAAAACCTGGACTTAGCCTTTCTGTGGAAACCAATGAGATGTCTCAGCAGTTAAATAAATTATTGTCATTTCATGTTACTTCAGGGACTGTTGGGAACAATGTTGTTTTTTTTTATTTTAAACTTAAAACTTAATCCAATCTGAGTTTTATCTAATTATCCAATTTGTATTTTTATTTCTTCTTGTTTTGCAACATCGTTCCCTTGTGTGTGTGTGTGTGTGTGTACCACACTTGGTGTCCTTGAGCTCAAAAATAAATTTAGCTTCTCTTCAAATACAATAGATTTTATTGTGATTCTCTTTTGTTTTTTGTTTTTGTAGAAGTACTGTAAAACTGTGATATTTGACTGAAGGTTATCAATTTATTACAATCTCGCTCTGGCCCATGCCTGGTTCTGATGGTATCATAAAGTTAGAAATTATTTCAATAATATGGTTTTAAAAATGTATTTTTAAAACCATTTACTAAATAAGGATATGAATGATGAATTTTTTACAGTGGTTCTATCCTCCAACAATTTCAGACCAAACATTAATAACTTTAGATCATGTGATATATACTGTATATCTATATATTTATATATTTATCTCTCTTTAGTCTGAATACAAACAAGGGAAAAAAGAAATTCTGCACCACATTTCAAGCAACGCTTTCCAAGTAAATTTTAGGTGAACCTAAGATGCCATTTGCCAGTTTCACGGTTCCAGCTTCGATGTCTGCCCCTCCAGCCTCCCCTCCCTCTCTGTATCCACCACCGCCCACCTTACCACCAGAGCAGGCTGCAGTGCCAGGCCTCCCTCCAGGCTACAGTGCTGCAAAAGTGACAACATAAGGTCCATTCTGTTCCCTGTCACTCACAGCCTCAGGCCCACTGTTAAATAGAAAAGGCTTTTAGAGGCTGTAAATGGGGAATGGAGGGAGAGAGGTAGGTGGGTCACAGTGGACATGTCAGCCTTTGTGTGCCTGTGTGTGTGTGTGTTTGTACATATGCTATGCACAGATGCATTATAGTATATGTGGATTTTTAGGTATGTGTGTGTGTGAGCAGGCTCGCACCAGGGAGTTGAAGAGATTTGTACGTAAATGAGGCTGGATTAGCCTGTAAAGTAGTCTTTCAGGGTGACCTGTGACTATCCAAAGACTTTGAGTGTTTTAGTATTACAGAGCTGTGTTTTTGTCTCATTTTTGATAAGAATTTCCATACATCAGTCTTTTTTGTTTCTACATTTGTTTCTACAAGTACCTGTTGGATTCTGTTAGCATTATCACAAATGTTTTACTTCCACTAAAAGTAATACATTTGAAAGTATTTTCTCTAACATTAACATCTATAGCTTAGGATATTATGTTGGCCAGAACAGGTAAACAGAGAAAAGAATTGCACTGTTTGCTTAATCTGTGAGAAACAATTGACATTGTCTTTTGAGCAGCCTTAAAAACCCACTCAGTCAGTGATTTCTTTGTGACAGAGACATACCACACAAAGAGGTGAATGTGAGGACAGCTTTGATTAATTGATTATTGGTTGTAATATTTATAAGGCATGGTTGGTAAAGTCTACTAATAATAATACTACTACTACTACTACTACTAATAATGTATTACTTTGCAATTGGTGCTGGCTTTCTGAGCCTGGCAAAAGTATTCTTACTACTTGCCATGTTTCATATTTTGCCTCATTAAGATCATCAAATTCTGTACATTTTATTTTAATTTTATGTGATAGATTCAAAATAGTTCATAACTGTGAGGTGGAAGAGAAAGGATACATTATCTTCAAATTTTTGCAGATAAAATATGTGTGCTCTACATTTGTTTTTAGTGCTCTTTACTCTGATATGCTCTATGAATTTCCTTTAGAGGTAATGGAGTCCACCTGTGTGTCATTTTATGTAGGAAGGCCTCCTTATTTATTCATTTTACGTGCAAAATAATCAATTGTGGTGCTTGTTTAACAAAGGTGTATTGTAAAATTGATACAAATCAGGTGGTAATTATATTAGAGTCCATTCACTTGTCTGGTCTTACCTTCGTAATGCAGAGTTCTGTTTCTATGTTGATTATTATGCAAAGACAAATACGCCTGTTCTCCAAAATTAAATACTTTCTGCTCCCGATTGTATGTGCTTTTTTCATAACACCTGAAATAGTTACACTAACCAGCCAAAATATCATTACTACTAATCTGAAGAATGAAGAAACTCTCTTTTTTATTACCACGGTCTGGGGAAAGATTACCTGAATACAGCCTAGGGAGTCAGATGTTTGCAGCAGAACCTCTAGGTTTGGTGTAATGAGAATTTCAATCTTTTAATATTGTCAGATGCAATCAGGGGCCTGTTGGGTGGTTGTTTGTATGTAGGGGTAATGTTAGAATGGTTTGAAACAATTAATTATCTTCACATTTTTCCTACTGAACTTTGTGTTGTTGCAACATAATCAATATGAGTAACTTTATTAATTGTAATCATCATCAGCTTTATTAAAGACACAAATAGGTTAATAGAAAAATACATATAATTAAAAAATTTCAAAAATTAATCACATAAAAAGATAATAATCACATGTACAAGTCACTGATTTTCAGAAAGGCCAGACTGCCAGTGATTCCATATTCTGGACTTAGACCTCACTGAGTCACTTTTTAATTTAAAAAAAATGCAGATGAAAAAGCTACTTTTAAAAACAATTTCTTGCTACTTCATCATAACCACGCTGGAGGTGGACATATTTTGCATGAGAGAATGAAGGATTAGCTGCAGCATGTCATGCTGTTGTCAGCGGTAGGCGTGATGATCGTCAGCTGAAGGCTCTCACCTGTCACTGTCAAGGCAAAGTTTGGGGACTGCTGGCGCCGGCCCAGTCTAAACAGGAGTCAGCCCTCTCTGCCTCAACAGGTCTGCTTCAAAGAACGCTCCTCGCAGGGAGGGTAAGAGAAACAAAAGTTCAGTTAGGATTTTGACAAGCACCGGGTCACCTTGATCTTTCACTCTCCCGCATCTTGTTCATGCATCCTGCTGCATGCGTGCTCACTCTGTTTGTTTGCGACTGGTTTGAAACTTTTAACACCCTGTTTATCCTGTTTTTGGGCTTTAGGCAAAATGTATTGTAGCTACTTACTGCATGCAGGTGCTAATATTTGTTGCACGATGTGTTAATATGATGGTAAACTAACAAACTGGTGTGTTTCGTGGTATCAGACACTAAGACAACACTTCTGCTTCAGCTTTGTCTTCAGCGTGACCCTTCAAGACTCCGCTTCTGGCTCCTGCCGGGGTGTGTGTGTGTGGGGGTGTGTGTGTGTGTGTGTGTATCTGAGCTAGATGTGATAGCGGAGAAAAACCATCTGTTTGGCTGGAATCTGTGTGCTTGATATCCCCTCTGTCTCTGTGGCTGCCCTGCAGATGTTTTGGTTGTTTTTAAGCACCACTTTGTTTTTGATTCCTCGTCGTCTGTTTAGAAATGGAGGGATTACGTTCCATCCACTATTGGACATTTGAAGAAGTGTAAGTTAAGCCCACGTGTTGCACCCATGCCATAAAACCGTCTAAACTTTCCACTCATTTTGTGGCACCATGCACAGATTCGCAGTCATGTCTTTGGAATACAGGACAAAATTCATCAAAGTGCACAGTACTGTCAGGATTCCAAATGTGTGCAAGACAGATACATGTGATCTGCTTTTCATTGCCAGAGAATAAATTTTTTCTTTTGTAGTCACCAGTAAATGCGTGGAGATGTCGACATAATCTGTTGGCCTTTTTGATTGTCATTAAAATGTTCCCTCTCACCAAGTAATGTAGCAATATGTCATTTTTGTTGTTGTTGTTATTGTCTTTTGTATTGTTAACCTTGCACAAAAATTAACCAAATAAGGTTTCAAGCCCTATCTTTCAGTTTTATAATACTTGGCGTGTGCGCATCCTGAAATATTTCACTATTGTTTTATACTTGTACAGATGCAGATGTGTATCTATGGAGCAGAAGTGCAGAACTCGTAATTCTGTCACACAGCTCTTAAAAAGAAGACAAGTGAAGTAACACCATGATGGAAGAATAGAAGAAAGAACAAAGTGAAGCAAAGGGTTGAAGACTCTCCCCTATCATTAAAATGTGGTGTTCGGTATGGATGCAGTTTTTCAGTCAACTGCAGTGAGAATATAAAAAGAAAATTGGATCAAGTAAAAGCTTTATAAAGTGAAATATTGATAAGGTATATAGTTGAATCTTTGTAATATATCACTTGAACACAATATATCACTTGTAACAAAATTGGGACAAAATTTAAACAAGCTGAAATCAACTTGGCCGCTAAAAGCATTCAAACAGACCTTCACTTAGAGTTCACATGAAACCAAACCCATAGCCGTCAGCATAAAAGTCTCGGTAGCAACTGACGTACAAAAATACTAGAGCTACATCACAAAATTCCCTCTTGACAGCAGTTAATCCAGGAACTTAAATACGTTTTATATAAGCTACAATCTACAGTTGGTCAAAGGTTCTGGTACGGTCCTGTCTACTCATTCTAATGTTAATATTAACAAATACATCAAAAGCTAGTTTTCTAAATATTTATCCAAGACTGTACATCTATTACATTTGCTTACAGATATTTATTTTCATACAGATAGCTTATTTGTTTATTTTATATTATTTTCTTTTTGCATTTCAACTTTGTGTAGTGAATACAGAAAAAAATATAAATGTTTATTACATCAATACAACTGTACTGAAAAAGTACAAAAGGTCCACTACAGACAGAGGCACACAGTTACCAAACTGTCATTTTGTGTACTGCTTCACCCCGAACTCTGAAATGCTTTCCTCATGTCTTAAACTTCATAATGGGTTTTCACGATCAGGAACAACAACCAGACATAAAATATGGAATTGCTTCAAAATCTAAAGAAAAATTGTAAGAGACTTAAACTAATATTAATTACTAGCTCTACTAATATTATAAAGACACCTGTCTTCTTTATGGAAAAGTAAACCTGTGTATTTTCATGTTTTACCACATACTCTTAGTTGGATTTAGACTTTGACTGGGCCGTTCTACCACTTGAATATATTTTGAACCAAGTGACACAATTGCAGCTCTGGCTGCTCCAACCTAAAGTCCACTTAAGGTTTTCTTCCAGGACTTCTCTATATTTAGCTCCATACAACTTTGATGAGCTTCTTTGTACCTCCTGAAATCCATGACCAGAGAATGATGCTGCCACCAGAGATTCTTACTGTGGGGGATAATATGTTCATGTATTATTTTTAAACCATACATATTTCTTTTCATGTAGGGCAGAAAATTGAGCTTCGCAAATCATCTAACCAGAACACCTTCCTGACAAGTTGTCATATGAAGAATATGCCATTGTTTGCATCTTGCATCTTATTTTCACACTTCTCTGCTCTTCAAGCATCTGTCTTTTGCTATCAATCTTTGAAGGGAATAAGCAGACTGGGCAAATCCTCTGGCATGTTGGATCCAGTTTATCTTCCTTAGAGCCTCTTTACCTCAATGTTAGTGGGATCTCAGTGAAAAGTCTTATCTGTCAAAGTCCAGGCGAGGTTATCAATCCTGACCTGTCTCAGGCTCTGGGACCTCAGACCTCACACAGACTGGTGGAAAGAGGGGATGTTGCAGTCAGAGCTTGTTATTCCCCTGACTAGAAAGAATCTTACAACAGAAGTATTCAGGCAACTAAGCTAAAAGAAGCACATTTAAAAGTAATTTTGAATCATCTCTATTTTTTTCAACCATCTTCTGTCACTTTCATTTCATCAGACACGTTTGTTTTAATTGAAATTCCCCCTACAGTATCTGCGCTCAGCTCAACTATCCAGGTACAAATTAGTCAATTGTTATTCTTGTCAGAGAGAGGTCAGAAGCCTACACTTGCTCCATGTGTTTTGAGTTGGCCTGAGTGGCGAGCGGGGCGGTTAGTGTTGACTCTCCTGGTGAAAAGTGGCCTTGATCCATCTCAGCGTGGTCACTTCCAGGTCAGGCTGTAGGCAGAGTCGGCGCAGGCCGTGGAGGGGGGAAAGCAGGATATCAGAGACAGGCCAAATAAACAAACCCGTCAGCCGTAGCAGGGCCCTTTGACCTCCACTGTCCCATCTGTTTTCTTATCTACACTGCTGCTAATACTGAGAACAAGTGACACCTCTCTCTGGCAAGCACCGACTGCTTTCCTTCCACTTAGCTGCAGCAGATCTGCACTTGGTGAGGAATACAATATCCTATAACATGTAGAGACAGAGTTATGTTGGCATAAGAAACTGTTCTTATCTAGAATGAGAAAAACATCATTAGGCTTTTCAGATTTTGTCATGCAAATACACTATATGGCTGAAATGAGTTTCCTTCTTTTTTTGAAGTCTTAAAGTCAAAGACAAATAAATCCTATTTGATTTCACTTTGCAACACAGGGATCTTTCTTAACAGCTGCTGTGGCATTTCAATAAAATACAGCAGATTTGTGATGAATGGGAGGTCTCATAGACATTTTTGTGAAAAAGCAATAGATGAAATAATAATAATAAAATAATAAAAAAAACACCAGCTGGGCCGCTGGACAGTAACATGATGTGTGGCCAGTGGCACCAAAACCTTGTTACTCCCGTTTCCACCCTTTGTACTTTGTCAGGAAGGTCAGACAAGATAGATTACTATTGTGTTTATACCCTATCCATCGTTCTCCACCCTCTCTCCAGCTGTTGCTTCAGATTTGCTATAAAAGCCGCTAAGAACATTCTGCATGTGGAGGAGTGGAGAGGATAGGTGGCTGATGGTGCCAGTCAAATTTCAGGGGAGGAGTAGGGATCTTTTAATGATTCTCCCAGGAGACCAGAAGGGGCAGACTGAAGAGCCGGACCAGTGATGGGTATGAGATGCTGGAGGCAGAGGTTTGTGTAGTCAGCAGAATGAAGAGCGGGAAGGGAGAATGGCAGAAGGGGGGTCTAAAACAAGCTGTCACATGGCAGAAGAAATCTGCCCCAGTTAGTCACATCTGCCGATGGGCACAAGGACGATGCCTGAGGGCTGCCAAGTCAAAGGTCAAAACATGGCCCTGCAGAGCATTCAGATCATATATCAAACCCAGTCAATATATTGGCTGCTGTCACTGTTACAGACACCAGTACTGGTGTCTTCTTTTCTACAGACTCCTTTCAAATGGAATCACTGCGATTTACAGTTTATTTGCTTCATTTTCAGGTAGCTTTTCTGGTTGTATTCTGTTTACAGTCTTTGTTTGATTATTTCATTTAATTAACCACTCTTTCCTTACAACAAAAAAACAAGAAAACCCTGACAAATGATTAAGATTTCATTTCGGAGAGCTTACACTTCAGTATGTTGGTTTCAGGTTTGCTTGGGTAGCTCAGAATTTGATTTGTTTCCTTTTGAAGGACCTTAAAATAGTTTGGCTTTGTAACTTCTGAACTCCTTGGCCTCCAACACACCGTTTTTGCAACTTTCCTTTTAATACGGTGAACTTATTGGGAAGATGATTCCTTGTTATGCAGCCCCTTGTCATGTTAAGATAACTGACAAATCAAA
Source organism: Xiphophorus couchianus (assembly GCF_001444195.1). Taxonomy (NCBI): domain Eukaryota; kingdom Metazoa; phylum Chordata; class Actinopteri; order Cyprinodontiformes; family Poeciliidae; genus Xiphophorus; species Xiphophorus couchianus. Next base: position 10,408,874 of record NC_040231.1, read on the forward strand.
AATAGTTATCTCATTTTCCTTTGGCCAAACAACAATCTCTCATGTTCTGGAGCCACTTCACTGTGAAGTTTATTTTTTCTAAATTATCTGATCTTGTTCTCCATTTCTACTCAAAAGCAAAGAAAGTGAAGAATGCAGTCAATCCCCCTCTTCCCCCACTACGCCTCCACCAGCCCTCAACCCTCCGGTCCTTCTGACCCTATTCTGCTCTACCCATCTGCTAATCGGGCAAAGCCCATGACCCCCCAGTGCAGCTCCCTTGGTGACTAGTAATGGTTTATTTTGTGTCAAAGTGCATTTTGGTGTTACTCTACTCAGACTTGCAGGACAAATTCAGCAGTTGTGCAACCTAAACCTGTCATGAGCTCACATGTTTATAACGCTGGCATGCTATTGTTTGTGACACCTTTCAAATAAAAGGTAGCCAAGATGGACAGTGTTTACAGGATGCTGGGAGCTGCTAGAGGCTGTGGTTGGCAACTTTGTCTGTTGGGCTGGTGTTTGGAGGCAGATTTGACAGCTGCTGAGCCTATCCGTGCCTGCCCTGTGCAGCCCAAAGGTGCCTGGCATGACACTTCAGGGTCGCCATGTCTTCTACTTTGTTATAGTAAAAGGTGTTGCTTTGAAGAATGTACAGTGTTTTGTACTTGGTGCCCTTTAACGTTTTACACATTTTATCACATTACAGTCACACATACGTATATCTCTAATTAAAGATTGTTATTGACCAGCTGAAAATACACATTACTTTCAGCTGAAAGGAAAATGTTTGGTTTGAGCTGAAAATCTTTTTCAGAGTTGCCATGGGCAACTTCTCTCAATGATGACCTCATTGACCAACCTGTCAATTTCAGTGGATGGCTGTGTTTTGGTGAGTCTGCAGTTTTTCCATGCGTCTTTCATGTTCAGATGTTTTAATTTTTTAATGACATATTATAGCTTAATCCTGATTTAAAATTCTCAATATTTTATGGCGTAGCTATCTGGTGTCTGGTGGCCTTGATGACATCCACTGATGTTTACAAATGTTCTCTAACAAACTTTGTCCTATTAACAGTGTGTGGTTGCAACAGTACAAAAAACATAATAGTTAAGGAAATTTCAATACTTTAAATACAAACAGATCTGTTGTCTGAATTGTACATTACTTTATGCACTGCGGCATTTGTTTTGGAAACTTATCCTTGAAACAAGGATTTAAAACAGAATAATCTTCTTGGTGTGTGTTGAGTATGAGCAGCTCTCTAAAATTTTGATTCTACTCACTTCCAGCACTTCCTTTCCAACTCAGCACCTCTAACACAGCAAAAAAGCAATCCTACCCTGATAATATATATATATATATATATATATATATATATATATATAAATCTACAAGAGGCTCTCCAGATGCAAAAAAAAACTGTTTTTTGTTTTTATCAGTTATTTTTTTGTGTTATTTTATGTGTTATCATTATTTTAGCTATGTTGAAGTATAACTGACACTGAGTCCGTTTCCATCCCCCGGTGTGTCAAATGTACTGTAACAGTAGCAGGTTTGCCCCCTTCTGCGACTCCCACTGGTCTGTTTCCTCTCTGTTTGGTGACCATCTGTTGCCTGAAATCTTACAGGATGATCATCCTTTTCTCCTCCTTCTCCTTCATCATCTGTCTTCTGCTCTCCCATTTCTCCTCCTCCTCCCCTGTAGTTTTCTGTTCTATATCTTGCTAGCCTCCCTCTACTTCCTCCACCCACAGTGTCAGCTAATTAGTAAGGGGAGGTGGTGAAAAAAGGGCAGTACAAAGACCTCGTCTGGCCCACCCACTGGCTTCTCCTTAGCCCTCATTTTTAACTTAGCCCTGTCTTAGTCATTTGATTACAGCCACGAACAACAGGACACAAAGGGCTAATCACAGGATACAACGGGCTGAGTTGTGTCGCTCACCTTTGGGACAGTCCCCTTCCCGTCCCACCCTGTCCACCTTTCCTATTATTCTCTGGTCTGCTGCTCAAGAACTGGGTCTTTAATCTAGTTGATGGTCAGTGGAGCAAACAGTCTGTCTGTCTATTTCCTTTGCCTTTCATTAAAAGAGAAATTGATTTTCAAATTTGCCCTTCCTCCGTTATTTTTGATTATATCAGTTACAAACTGCTAAGACATTCATTTTATGACATCACAGAAAAATTAAAAGCACACAATTTATTAAGTAGGTAAAAGAGGGGAATTACATTGTAGCAAACTAAAATATTTAAAATTCAGTTTTGTAATTCTCTCCCGAAAATGGAACTCATAAATAGATTCACTGTCGACAGAATAGGACAGAATCTTTTTAAAGATCGGTAATCTGTGATCTGCCAGGAACCGCAATCGGTGCACCCTGTTAATCACTGGAGATTTATTTTGAACATTTGCTTCTTTAATTATGTGGCTTTTCTTTAGCTTTGCAAAATGTTTAGCTGTTTTTTGTACTTTATTTACTTATTAACCAGTGTTTTTTCTGATGAATCCCTTTGTGTTGATATAAAAACCTACAAAAGATATGATTAAAATTATACAAAGGAATAAAACAATGCAAAAATAATAACAAAAATGCCTGCTGGAATTGAATGCAAAACAGAAGCTTTATTTTAGATTAGGACAGTTAGATAAAGCATATGGAGAAATAATATCAAGATTATACCTCACTACTGTACTCCTCCACCGATAACAGAACGACCAAGCAGTTTTTAGAGAAGCCTTCCTGTTACATTTAAACTCTGATCTGTTCTGGATAATAATTAATATGTTAATCAGTTATTTGTAATCTTATTATTCACCATTGTTGAGGTAAGTCTGAAATCTAATCAAAAATACTGCAACTGTGTATGTGTTTATTTTTTTGTTTTGTTTTTTTTTTTTTAAAAAAAACCAGGTTTAAAGTTATTCTCAAGCTCAAACAAGTCAAAAAATCAAAACACACTGTCCAAATTAGAAGTTGGATATGTTTGTGAAATCAGGCCAATAGGCTTGTTTTTCACCTTGCCAACATGCCCTTCCTCCTGCAGCATGATTAATACACTGGGCAATTGAAATGGTGGCCAGCAAGCCAGTTGGATACAGCTGAAGGGAAAGTTTGCTGTGTTTTTATCTAAAATGTGTTGAGACTTGCATGATATTGGAACAAAGCACCCACACAGTGAGGATGTCATACCGTCTCATTGAAGTAGGCAGACTAGAATTACAGCATACACCTTTGAAGCTTTGGAACCGTTGAACGGAAAACATAGCTATCATCAGAATACTTTCCATAACAAAAAAAAAAGAACTAAGTTGTCACAAAACGTACCACCTTAAGGGATCAGAGTGAAAGAAAATCCTCTTTATGGACATGACAGCATATAATTTGTTGTCAGAAATGAGTGCCAGCAAAGAAAGTTAAAAAGACACTCTTCTAAGCGATCAAATCCAAAATCAAAACAGGATGAATAAATCAATAAACTGTTTGAATCAGAGTTTATGAAACTGGTTCCCGACAGTCCATATAATTTGATGAAAATTACTCATTCAGACATTGGATTACTCATTGTGTGAATCTTTGATGCAGTGCTTTAATCACCTTGGTCAAACCTACAGATAAATCATTGACTGTAAATCATTGATAGTTAGTCATGACTCATGCAGATCAAGAATATTACATTTCATTAAAACAAATGTAGCTAGATCCATGCTAAGGGTTGTGTTCAAGGGTTAGGGTGTGTGGTTAACCATCTCCAACATAATAAACTGTAGAAACAGAAGAGTCCTGCAATGGCCTTGAACCTTTAAAACCGGTTGTATGAGGAGGATTTGGTAATCTATACCTGTTGTATTCTGACCAGTCACAGACCTTTAATAAAGACTTCAGTAAATCATGTCAGTTTGTGAAGAAAACATGTCTCCTTCAGGGAGAAAATGGGAAACGTGATATTTTAGGCTTTGATACAAAACTGACTGGAGACAAAGGTCTTTGTTTGCTGTGTCATGCATACAATTTGTTGTCTTTCACTTTTGTCTGATCTTTTATTTGTCCTTATTAGCAGCACAACAAGGGTATAATTTGTATTATACAATTTGATATACTATTTTAAAAGATATAATTTCCTGGACCTTATATAACGTACAGCATGTCAGTGCTATTGTCAAGGTGTTTTAGCTGATGTTTTTAATTGTCTCCTAATTTGACAGCTTAGGGAATCAGTACAGAGGGTCTGGTTGTCTTGTTGTGTCAGGCCAGATTTGCTTTGACAGTGGGATAGAATTGGAATTTCCCCGTGTTACACAATGACTTAATGTCTTCAAGAAAAATGTCAAACTGGAGCTCAATACCTAAAAGACAAATCTTACAAGGGGAGAGAATAAGAAATATTGAAAATAGTAGGAGGAAATGGAACAAAAAGCCACAAAAGAAATCTATCAGCTTTTAGAAAGCAATCCGATAAATGCAAATTGATATTAGCTGTTTTAGTGCACAATGTTTTCAATACTTATTCCACTGTATAACTTAATGTATTGACTTATTTATGTTGATTTTTTTGTGTGTGTCTGTCTGTGGATTACTAACATAGAATGTTAGTAACTTCCAATATCATGCAAGTCTCTAGAAATTTATGTACTTAGTCTATCACATGCTAAATCCAAATTTCTCTTCTGTGTGCGTGTGTGTGTATATATATATATATATAGAAATGGAAACACCCTTCATTGTTCCACATATATATTTCCAATTTCACTTTAAGGTTTTCTATCAGTATGCAGCAACCACTTTCTTTTCTCCAGTTTTTTTTATTATAAATGGTGCAATGATAGTTGGGTTTTTTTTGTTTGTTTTTTTTATATCCAATTTCTTTTGAAAATGCCCCAAAACACAAAATTTCTGGGAGGGATGAAGTGGGCTGATAAAAACTTGCTTCATATCGTTTGCCCAGCCCTCTTTTTTTCCTCTGCAGGATGTGACAGAATGAACATTTTGGCACAGATGAAGTAATATACAGTTAAATTAAATTTTTAGAACTTTACTTGCAGAGCAGTAAAAGGGTTTTACCTCAGTTTGATTAGATTTTGAACCTCTGAAAGAGAACAAACCGTGTTGAACGGTTTCAACACTATGGTGGACCGTTCAATCACCTGCTGCCACTTGGAAACACACCAGTCGGAAGGATACATTTTTATTTTTAGTTTCATTTTTATATAGAAAATCTTGACTCTTGCAATTGTTCTGATGGTGTTCCATCAGAAAAATGACCCTCTGGACTGGACTGAATTAAACTTCCATGTTGCTCAAACAGACCTGCTTCTTCTCAGCTTTTCCGTCTCCGTCCTACCTCTTGTGTTCGCCCCGTATGTGCGTGCACTCAGATCGAGCAACGCATATGAGTGCATTTCAGCTTGTACACAATGCTTTGCTGGAGTGTTTTGAGTCTAAGATGTGTGCATGGGTGCACCTCTTTGTGTGCGTGTGTGTCTGTGTGGGTGGGGTTGAAGCGGGCGAGTTGGATTGTGAGATTAAGCAGGAATGGCTTGGGGATCACACTGCTTCTCAGAGGAAGAAGGGTGGGTGTGGGAGGGGAAAGAAGGACTAGAAGGTGGGTAAATGAGGGTGGGCTGGGAATGGGGGGTGGTGCTGTAAAAGGTAAATCTTTGCTCCCTCAGAATAATTTGATCCCTTGGCTTGGCTGGCTGTTCTTGACTGTGTCTTGTTCCGTCCGTCACTGAACAATGCAGCTGGAGTAACGTTACAGGTCGGAGGGGAACACTGATTCTCCAGATTGTTACTCACTGCCCCACCTCCTTCCTCCCCTCTCGCCACACACACAAACACACAAGCTCCATCTCTTTCTCACATTGTAGCTTTAACTGGACGATCTTTCTCCCTCTTTTTCTCCCCCCGTACTTTCATTCTCATTGTGCTTCTCTGCCTTCCTCACCCCATCAGTTTAATGTTGATTCAGTAGACAGGTAGTTCACCGTAACCCCAGCTCCACCACCCACCCTCTCTTCTTTTCTTTTTTTTTTACACAGCCCCATGAGCATTCCTTTGTAAAGCTTCAGTATTAAGCACAAGAGTCCTGACCCCTCTAAACACACTATTCATAACACACTGTTCGCTCTGCTCCTTTGTTTAAAGTTCTGACCCTTGTCAGACCTTTTCACAAGAGGGCTCTTCGTTTCACAATGCATGTTTGTTTAAACTGATTCCTCCATAGCCGAGTGGCATTTTTCCCGTAATCTCCTCAGAATTGGTTTACTTCTTCTTTTTGTGATGTCGACGAACGAAACAACCCGTACCTCTCAGCTAATAAAATACGCTATGGTTGAGGGATTCTGATCAATTTTATGTTGCACATGACAGTTACATGCAATAAATTGACTTGTCATAAGTTATTCATAATGACTGATGACAAAGCAATAATGTGCCGAAACAACAAAATTTTATTGTTATATTTGATTGCGGCTTGTTCAAGACGCCCACTGCCTTGTATCTGAGTATCTGGTTTGTCTCAGCCCTGATTATACTTGTAGGAAAAAGTGAAGGATGCATGAACAGATGAATGCATGAATGGACGGGCACCTCGCCCATTAAGTTTGGAAACTTTTCAAACTGTTTGTAACATCAGCAGTATAACTTTCCCTTCCCTCATAAAACCTTCTTCTCATGTCATGCATTGGAAATCAAATCAAATCCTCAAATGAATTGAGTCTTTTAAGTTTACAGCAACAAATACATTTTCCTATTTTGCAGCTTTTTTCCCCTCCTCCGCTCAAATGCACTGATAGTCCATTAGTACCGTTCATCATTAACCTCTCTGTGTGTGAGCTGTGAGCCCGCTTGGCTGTGTTAGTTTTTCCTCCCTGCAAAAACACAATAATTTCCCAGCGCTAAGAGCCCTTAATGGACTGGAATGGCCACTCTGAGGCTCATTAGCATTAGCCAGCTTCCTACTCACCATTAATGGAGAAATGCTCTTTATATTTATAATGCTTTTACAGAGCAAGACGATCAATATCATAATCTACACGATTGTAGAATATGAAGCAAGCTTTTTTTTTTTTCCTTCTTGCATTAGGGAGAAAGTATTGGTTTGAGCTGCAAAACATGAAAATACACTGGTGAGGGTGTGGTAGTTTCTCAGAGGGGAATGAATGAATCCAGGCATTATTGAATTTTAAAACTTTTGACTAGTTTTGGACTTTTACATCAGAACTTGAGTGGCACCCAGACTTACTTTCAAAAAGTACATTTTGAAAAGAACAAATAAATAAATGGAAGAAGATTAACACATCATGTGAGTTTATTTATCCAAAAATAAGATCTGTACTGTGTCATGAAAGTTTGTTTTGGCTTTGGGTAACATTCCTCTAAAATTCTCCTTTAGATCTCAGTGAAAAATGTCAAGAGTGTGTATAAGATAAGCAAGTGGGCTCTGTTTTCATCTAAAGGGGGTTCCCCAGCACCTCTGCTTCCCCCATGTGTGAAAGTGTTTGTGCATGCTCAGGAGGTGTGTGAGAGATTTCTCCTCTTGTGTTATCACTGGTGTTGAGAAGTGGGAACCAGGAAGGGGGCTGTGAGACCCCCGTGAAGGATCTCATCATTACTGCTTGCAGATCACTCATATGGACCTAATCTCGGAGCGTAGACTATGAGAGTCCAACTTTTGCATTCCGAAGACACACACACAAACACACGCAACAAAACACAATTGGGACTGAAGTACTAAATCGCAAAAGTATCCATATCTCTTGAACTTTTACATGTTTTTCCCTCCTTTAATGATCAAATCAACTTATTTTATTGGGATTTTATGACATACGAATATTAAGTAGTGCATAATGATAAAGTTGAAAGAAATTTACATCAATTTTTTTTTCTTACAATTAAAACCTAAACATATCCTCTTTATATCTACCTAAAATCCTTTAAGCATTAGTCAGAGAAGGAGCCAGGGAGACCATGGTAACTTTGGAGGAGCTGCAGGGTTCCAGAGCTCAGGCTGGAGAATTTGTTGATATAACAACTATTTGTTGTGTGTTTCACAAATTTGAAACACAAATAAAGAGCAGCAAGGAAAAGCTATTTATGAGACAGACATAATGTCCAAATAAGTGTCCACATGTAATGTAGAGGAAATATAAAAAAAATATGGAAGACAAGATCAAAATTGAACTTTCTGGCTTTCTTGTGTGAAGGAAAACTAACATGCCTCATCACTGTGATCACTCCATTCTACCTGTGAAACATAGTGGTGGCAGCACCATGCTGTGGTGATGTATTTCTTCAGCAGGGACTGAGAAGCTGATGAACTAATGAGAGCTAAACTCAGCTGAAATACAGGGTAATTCTGGATAAAGTCTCTGCTACAGTCTGTAAGGCATGTTCACCATCCAGCAGGAAAGCAGAAACCCTAAACACACAGCCAGAACATCAAGATCAGAGTGTATTCTTTTTTTGAAATTGCCAAATGTTCAGCTCTAAACTTTTAGTTTTAGACACTGTCCATCCAGTATGACTGAGCTTGAGCTGTTTGCAATGGACAAAAATTCTCAATACATGTAAATCTGGAGGAAACATACCACAACAGACTGATAGCTGTACTTTCAGCATAAGGCAGTTTTACAAATTGCCTCAGTGGGGTTGAATACAAATAAAACAGACTCTTCTCATATTTCTTTTTCCAAAACTGTCTCATTCCACCCACTTAACATTTTATACTAATTTATGTTGGTCTATCACATAAATTCCCCCAAATATCTTAAATTTTGAGTTGTGACATAATCTGAAGGTTTGAGGGGAGTACATATGCAGTGCAGCTTCACAGAAACACAACTTTCATATGTTTCAGTACAGTTGCAGAAATATTTAAAAGCGTGGTGACACAAACACACATGGCTCTGCTGAGAAAAACCAGCAAGCTGTACAAGCTCACAGCAACCACGGTGGTCCACCATGGTCTGTCTTTTTCAGTATCTGGTTTTACTGTAATGGACCACAAAAACCACATCATTCACCACAACTCACAAACGACATTTTTTAAAATTATGATCAGTCAGTTTTTCCCTTTACAAACAGATCATTTGTTTTCCTCTCTCACCTTCCCGTCAGTCTGAAGCTGTTGTGTTTGTTTTGGTCTGCTTCGCTATTTTTTAGGGTCTCTTCTCTCCATTTTACTTCCAGTTTGTGTTGACATCGTCACTTAACACTCATTACAATATTCTCATTTCCTCTTCATCACCAAGGAGATTCATGTTATGTATGATATATTTGGACCAGCTGTGTTGGTACCCCTTGTCTTCACTTCCTGTGCAGATAGTAACTTCTTCAGCAACTTTACCTCCGGAGTGTATTGATCAGTGCTGCTTAAATAAGTCAAGTCATTAACCTAAATGACTATGGAAGCAGAAAAGGATACCTGGAAAAGAGAGACTGGCCTTTCAAGGATTCCCCAGAGCTTGTTAACATGTTTATTCCTCAAAGATTTTTTTATTATGAAATTGTGGGTTGATAGCAAGATAAATCACATCATTAAAAGTAAATTGTGATTACTTTTGCCCCACTTGTCACTTTTTTCTGTTCTCTAATAGCTCATAAGTAGAAGGTAACATCATTCTTCTCATAAATGTAATGCAGAGAGAAACCAACTTTGTTCTTGTGCTATTTCCTTTAATATGTTTGTTTCTTCTTAAGCTAAGCTAAGTGATAACTACCCTCATCTAGCACAATGAAAAAAAAAAGTTAAATTAAAAGTATTAAAGCCTAGCCCTATGGTTTACTCTTAATGTTTTTTTTACATTATATTTATTCAGAAATGTTTTAAGGGTGGGAGCTTAGACCAAACCTGATTCAAAATGATCAGAAATGATGGAATTATACAATGTTTCCTATGTATCAAACTTCATTTCGATAAACTTATTTTTATGAAATTCTGAAATTGCCTGAAAACACAAGCTGTTAGTTGAGACATTTGTGGACCAAAACCAGTGAAAGTTTTAGTTTTTAAGCATTTGATTAACAAGGGAAAAGTTGTGATCTTTTAGTGTTTAATGGCTCATTCTGTCACAAAACTGCATTGTGCTTGTAAGAGTACAGGCACAATGCCTGTACTTCAGCTCCTCAATTTTATGTGCAGGTCTGAAAGCAACGCGCATTTATCTTTTTCTGCACTGAGGAATGATTGTAGTGCTCAAAGCAAGAAGTCTATGCTTTTGTTCACATCACATTAATAACCAGCTTCGCAACCTCCACCCAAAATATGCATGTAATGTGCATAGACAGTCTTAAAGACGTTGACCGTAAAGGTCCCTAATAAATAAAGACAAGGTTACACATAAGATATTAGTAGTTTTTGCCATTTGTCTGCATGCTGCCATTCTTTCAACCTCCCTCGTTCCCTCCCTTATTTCCTAATTTTCTCCTTTCTCTTTCTTTTTTCTCCTCTCTGAATGCTGCATCTCCCTCCATGTGTATAAAAAGTATACCCCCCGGGGTGTGCTGTGGTGGCGTAGGGGATAGCGCGACCCACGTTTGGAGGCCTTGAGTCCTCGACGCGGCCGTCGCGGTTTCGATTCCCGGACCCGGCAACATTTGTCGCATGTCTTCCCCCCTCTCCTACTTTCATATAAGGGACACTAGAGCCCACAAAAGACCCCCTGGAGGAGATAGAGAAAAAAGAAGAAAGTATATCCCCTTTAATTCTATGGTTTATCCCAAACTAAAATGCTTCAAAATTGATCAAACTTTTTTTTTTGTTAAGCTTACAGTGGTTAAATCATAGATGTGAACAATGTGTTGTTGTGGATGGTTAGAACTCATTCTTTCAATAAATTAGTACAAACATACTCCAAGGCTTAGTTCTTGGTACACTTATTTTTAGTTTGTATGAAAATAATTTCCTATAGTGGTGCAGAAATTCCTGATGTATGGTGATTAAATGGTTTTATATTTAGACAGTATAGATGTCTTGGAATATGAAGAAAAAGGTTTTAAAAAGTCATATCTCACTTAAATATTAATAATGCTGTGTTGATATGCTTTTCTCCAAGTGTCTATAAATCTGAAGCTTATGTGGTAAAATATAAACTGTCTCAGAAGTAAAATATGTTGTCATTCTGGAAACCCATTTAGAATTTGACAAGCAAGTTAAGATTGTGACCAGTTGTAAGAAAATATTTTATTCTTTGACTAGGCTGTTTACCATTTTACGTTGTGATAAAATGGTTAAAAAATGCTTAAAACTGATCATGATTAATAAAAAAAAAAATCAAATTTTCAAACTTCAGCCTTATTTTTTTTAATGTTAGTAAAGCTCGTAATTTGCTCAGTGACCTTGAGTTTACTCTTTAAACTCCAGCTTCTGTTACTCCCTGACCATTCAGTGGGAAATTTAAAGTGTCATTATGTAAAACTTCTTTCGGATAAATCGCCTAATCTTTATGAGGAGTTAAAATATTCCTCTCTCTCTGCAAAACTGAGACTGAATTCTGACTGGGTCAAGTTTAGGTTAAAACTGCAGCAGTTTCTTAAGAAGCACCAGCTGCGTAAGTACAAATAATTATCAAGTTTATTTTCTTGACAGTATGCTAAGTTATTGTTGTTTTCGTGGGTTTCAATGAGCTATATGTTATTAATTTGGCTTTTATTTGCATTTTAAATCGTGTATCAACTTCTTACTGTTAGGAACAAATAATGAAAATTAGTTTAAATATAAGGTATATATAGCATATGTCCCTATAAAAATAAAAATATCCAGGTCAATTTAATTTTTTTTTCTTCCTGCCGGTAAATGTAGAGAGTGAGAGATCTTCTTAGTTTTTCTGTTGTTTGTAAGTTCATGCAGACACCAGTAGGTGCTGCTGAAGAGCAGCAGTGGTGTCACTGCTGTGTGTCCCCACAATCTGGGCTGAACACCAGCCTCCTGTCAGCAAACCAGACCACAACTCACCAAGTGTGGAGGGAGACACTGACAGAAAAATACCCACAGCGAGCACTAAGTGCTGGTTCACACCTGAGGCAGTACTTTCACAGTACAGATAAACCGCCTCATCTTTCTCCTTCTGTTTGTGCCTCCCTCTTGCACCTGAATAAAGATACAAATAGCATAGTAGGTGCAATAATACATGTTTTTCTAAAAAAAAAAAGTTCCTTTTAGTGGGCCTTTCTATCTAAAATTGTTGGCAACATTTGTGATCTTAGTCAGGTGGAGAAACGTTTAAGTCCCTATTAACTACTGTATTTGTAGACAGACGTAAGTCTGTGGACACATTTTTGTGTCCCATTTTTAAAATAGGTTTTCATTTTAATTCTGTGAAACTTGAAAGATTAAAATGGTAGTTTAAGGTGCCATCAAATTGTGCCTAATTTCTCCACTTACATCTGATTGGCATCGTTACTGATGCCATAAAGAGCCACTCTACCGTGCTTGTGATCCTTTCTCAATATTAGATATAATTTCTAAAGTTCTTTATTAGGCTGCCTCCTTGCAAAATCTGTAACATAATGTAAAACTGATGATATTAAAAAGGGCATTTCAGCTCTAGATGTTTTGTGTGCCTTTAAAAAGTACACCTCTTTAAAACCTTTTGATGTAACATGATATCTTTTGCCATCGCAGATGCGACCTCAGCAGAAAGTTTCATTCTGCGTACAAATCAAAGGACGACACCATGTATATCATAAGTCTGCTGAGCACTCTCCTGATCTTCCAATCCACCTTCTTATTTTCTGTATTCACAGGGGGGTCCACTTTGAACTCGGGGATCCGAAGGTTGGGTGCATGGCCCTGAGCAGGCTAATCCCCCATGATCCCTCACCACATGTGGGATCTTTTGTCTTTTTACTTGAACTCAAATTTTACTGCTTGAATATATTGTAACTCTTTCAAGTGAGCTCGATATCAGTTTCCACATTAGCTCCGGACAGTTAGGATTGACTGCAGATGCACAAAGAAATTGTGAGATTAATGATAGGTTGAGAGAATGGCTCATAGGCAAGTAAGGAAATTGTCTAAACTAAAAAAAAAAGTCATTTGTAGCTTCACTAATCCTCTTTCACCTCACTCAGATGAGCCATCTGTTGAAGAATTCAGATTGGACTTTAGGAAGATTTTTCTGTATTTTGCTCCATACAGCTTCCTACCGTCTCTGATCAGCTTTCTTGTTTCTGCTCAAGAAAGGATACCCACAGCATGATGCTGCCACCCTTTTCCCAATGGGAAGGTGTGTTCATGGTGATGTGTAATAATGGTTTCCCAACATTTTGATTGTTAAGGAATTCGGTTTTGTTCTCATTGAAGAGCAGCTTCTTCATCTTATTTCTCCTCTACATGCTTTGTGGCAAGCTTTGAACAGGATGTCTTGTTTTAGGGAAGCCAACTGTTTGACAGAGCATAATAGTTGTCCTACCAACATGTCCTCATGTTTGCTGTGGATCTTTGCATCTCCTCCAGCATTATAATAGATAAATAAATAAAATAAAATAGATGTCTGATAATGTTTCTTCTTCTTCATGTTAGTGTAAGTGGACGGCCGTGTCTTAATAGGTTTGCAGTTTTACAATACTTTTTGAATTACAGATGATGACTTGAACATCCTGCTCTATAATATCTGTGAAGTTTTTTAATTTTTTAAAACCTAATCCTGCTATGAAGTTCTCCACAACTCTATCCGGAACCTATTTGCTATAATCATTAGTCTTCATAATACTGTTTTGGTAATGTTCTCTGACAAACCTCTGAGGCCTTCGCTGATCAGCTCAGATTGAAATTAAACTATTAGAGCCTATTTTCTCACTTCCAAAGATGGTTGCTTGCACTGGACTTTATTTAATGGTGGTCCTAGATTATGGGTGCTAAATAGATGTTTCATTGTCATAAATAAATCCAAATTTCAAATACATGCACTGCATAAAATGTTTCCTAAAACTACACACTTCCATTTTTTTGTATTTCTTCAGCCTGGATTGCATCCAATAATTATTAGCCCCCAGTTATCCCCTACCAGGGTGCCAGTGGACCAGCAGCCACTGACAAGGTTAAGCTGTTTAGAGTAGGTGAAGAGATTACACAGCTTATTATCCACATCTCTCTCTCTCTCTCTTCTTCTCTCTCTCTCTCTGAGTCTGTCTCTCTGCCCCCGCTGTCCCATGCTCCCCGCCCCCAGCATGGCTGCATGGGGCCACTCTGAAATTTAATACCATGTCTACAACCAGATAAGGCTTTCTTACGGACAGATTAACAATATGCCCATTGTTTGTTTCCCCTGTGCAGTCTTGCAAGCAGGCAAATACAGGCAGCTGAAGCTCGAAAGCTAAGGAGTCGGGTTGTCCGAAGTGAACTCTAGCAGAAAGAAAGACAAACGTTTGAGAAAAAGGGGCCAAGCAGAAGAAAAGAGAAGCAAAAAGATCGAAGGGAAGGCAATGACAGAAGAAAGACAGGCAAACAGTGGGGGAGAAAAGAGGAAGGGGAACAGAGAGAGGGAGGAATTCGGTAGATAGTCTGGAAGTACCGGGTCAAGCACTGCATTTTTCCTCGGTAACAAGAGACTGGGGAAGGCATGTCAGCAGCCAAATTGCCCCTCAAGCCCACTGACAAGAACTGTCAGCAGAGAGAGAAGAGGGACTCTGTCTGGCCTGCTCTCATGCCAGGGTTAATCACTGGCAATTACAGAGAGGAGGACCAATCAAAAGGCCATGATGGTGCGGCGCCAAAGTGTGTGGCCAGCGGTGCTTAGGTGTCATAAATGACTGAGACGTTAACCAACTCTTCGTCCAACGCCTTAGAAAAAAAAATTGTGGAGGATTTTACATGTGATTTAAAGTTCATTTGAATGTTTGAAGTGGACGCAGCAATGAACACGACCACCTGTGTGTGTACAGAGGTAGTAGAATTACATGGGTGGGGATTCAGAGGTGATGAGGCTTTAAATCGGAGGGGTCCCCAAAGTACCCTGTGGTCCTGAGCACCTGGTGTCAGATCATGTCAGAGGGCACGGGGCCAAAAATTTCTAAGCTGAGCTGTGAATCTGAGCGAGCGATGAAAATGAAATAGTGCAGATGGATGCAAAAAAAAAGCTGCACTCTGACAGGGTAGAGGACCTCAAACACTATTCAACACCATCCACTTCACAAAATATAAAATATTGTGAAAATTACAATATATAGTGGATGGTATACATATAGAATAATAACAAAATGCAATAAAATTTGTGTTTGTAGCATGTAAAAATGTTAAAATATTCAGGGATTGGAAATACTTTTACATGACCACTTCATTAACATTAATTTCTCATATAAAAAAATTCCTTATCTGCAAATCAGCTGTGACAGTGAAATTTGTTAGATGTGAAAATTTGGCAACAAATTTTATGTCAAGATTACTTTGCAACATAAAATGTAAAAGTAAACAATTTTATTAAAATATTGGCAATACTCCTTTGTTCAATGTTTCTGCTGCCGTCTTATAATATTACAACAGTTTGTTTTTATAGCTCAGTTTTCTGCAAATATCTCCTACGGTTTGTATGTGAATTGAGGACACTGGTTAGGTTTCAGCTTTGCAGATGCTGAATATTCATAAGGTTTGTCTCTACATTTGTGTCGAGTTGCTGAGCAGCATAGACTTCTTTTTGTATTCACGTGGTGACAGTTGACAGCTGTTTTTTCCTTAATAAGATTAGGCTAAAGAAATTACTTGTGCACTCTTTAATCTGCTATTTAACGGAGGGGGCCACCTGGGGCCAGCCTTATCCCATCCACTCTGAATGGCTAATCAAAGAGGGCTTGATTCGCACAGGGACAGAGGCAGCACTTGAGAGCATAGGAAATCTGTGCCCGTAAAAGGGTGATAAATGTATGATTCGCTAGTGTTTCATTTCTTGTGTTTTAGTTGGCATTTTTACTTTGTATTCAGTTGTAAAAGTGGGACATTTTTCTCCATTTATTCCTGTGCTCAAATAAAGCTTACACAGCATCTCCAAGTGAAATCAATGAAATTGGAGATATATTTGTGTTGCAAGTAATGTTTTACACAGTAACGTTCCCTCATACAAGCTGTAATGAGAGTCAATACACAGTTATGGCAAAAAATATAAAAGGTGCCATACTTAACACATTTTTGCTTATTTGAGTAAAATAAAAAATAGAAACTTCAAATCTTATGGCACCGGTTTCCACGTAGCATACAGCAGGGAAATAAGTATTAAACAGACCACAGTTTTCTTTCCACATTGAACATTAGTACTGCATATTTTGCATTTTTGATAGTCTATTTTATTTTATATTCCATGAACTCAAGCAGTATTTGACCTGTTGTATTTACCATCTGGCCCTAAACACAGCCAGTTTATTTATAATGATTTAAAAGAAAGACAAATGGAAAATCTGGGTTGATCCTGATGAACCACATAACTTTAAAAACTGATATTTTATTAAAATTTAACAGCCCTGATCAATATCACTCAAAGTAACTTAAGTATTCTCAAATTTAACTCAGGAGTTTCTTAATTTTACTAATTTTTCATTCAGTTAAATGAAGTCCGTGACTAAATCTAGTACTAATCGTTTTTATGAAAACCTGTACCTGCTAATTCCAGATTCTCCCGTAGCGCCTTATGAGTGATCCTTGTCTCTTGGACAACTCTTCTGATAAATCTTACGACTGTTTTGTCTGAAATGGTGTCCGGAGCACCTGTTTCAGGATGGTTTGTATTTCATTAGGGCTGTTCAATGTCTGCTATGCTAGCTACTGGAACATTCAGACGTTTAGAAACACATCATCAACCAATGCTATCAGAATATTTTAAAACAATGGGGTTATCAAAACCTTCAGAAAACGCAGTTTTTCTTATCTTGAAGTACTTTTTTTTGCCATACTTTGAAACAAGACACCTTTTTTAAAGCTATCATGTAGGACTAAATAAATCAATAATTGCCTCTGATGGGGACTTGAATGGCTTTCTAAATTCTAACAGATTTCATTGATCTTCTTGGGTTTCTATATGCAGCTTCTTTCCTTCATGCAGGCAATATCTAATCCTTGTGCCATCCCTCTTTATCCACTTAATTAATTTACTAATATGGATTTATTTCCTTGTGTAAATAAGTTGAATGAATTTCATGTAAATAGACATGCATTAGAAATGCAACTTTGGAAAAAGTGGACATTTTCAGAACTTCTTTAAACCTTTTCTTAATTTCTGAACATGAGGATGTCTGTATGTACTTCATGTGAAACCGTCTGAGTCCTAACACACAATTTGCATCCACACATCCTTTGTTTGCTCCCAGGATGGGGCTCACCATGTTGGTTTATGTGGTTTGTGGAGTTGTTTTGGGCTGGTTGGATGGAATTAACACTGCCAAGCTGCACAAGTGGCTTTTATACGGGCCAAATTCACAGACATCCCCAGGCTTGGGCCATTGCCCAGAAAACACAGTTTGGTTTTAGAGAGGGAGTTTCCCCTTACCCATGCGTGCTAGCCGACAGGAACCAAAATTAACACTGTCCAGCGCTAACAGTCACTTCCTTGTTTCCTTTCATATTCTACCACCTCTTGCTCTTTTTCCTCCCATCATCCATGTCCTCTTTTCCTCTGATGCCATCCTTTTTCCTCTCTATTCTCCTTCGCACTTCTCCTTTTCCTCTCATGCTCTGCTGCCCCTTACACACCCTCCAACGTAACAGATTCTTATCAGCCGGCTGTGATCTGAGCAGACATGTCACATCATCTCATGCTATTGGCTGTGTGCCTCTCAAATCAGTTGTGACAGTTTCCTATTACATTGTTTACCTGGCTGTAAGGGGAAGCAGCCTTAGTTAACCGATGTTCAAATCTGCTCGATCTGGGGCAACCGCAGCTCCATGCAGCTTCTTTAGGCTCATGCATTTTGTGGTTTATGATGTCTACTGTTATTCCAGAAAGGATTGCTTTGAGAATTAATACCACATGAAGAAAGCTATCATGGATGTTGAAATGTTTATGACAAAGAATAGAGAAGCTCTTTGCTTCAAAATATCACAGGCCTGAAACTCTCGGGCGAAATTCAATTTCAGGTTGGAGCGTTGAACATGTCTTGTTTTGAGTGAACGTTGGCTGATATTGGACCTTTAAGACAGAAACACAACAGATGAAAAGAATTACTGCATCCCAACTAATAAATTTGAAAACTGACGATCCTCAACAGGTTGCAATTTCGCATCTAATCTAAAACTTTGTCTTGACTTAATGTAGGACTTTTAGAGCAGTCTGAAGGGCATGTATCATCATTTTAGTTTTCCTTTTTGATTGAATTACGTTTTGCAGCTCATACTAGTAATATACATTTTTATGTCGGAAATAAAGAAATAAATTAAAAAGTGTGAAAGAAAAAAGGCAAGGAGATGGTGATTTATCAAAAGGCCATTTTTGTTTCAGGAAATTGTTTTGAAATTGCTTAAGCATTTTGAAAAGCATTGAATAGACTGACTGTGATTTATTTATGTAGGTTTTCTGGCTTTAGAATAAGGTAACTGGACTTAGATATTTTGCTTTTATATTTTTGCTTTTTCCCCCATAATGGAAATTACACTGGTGTGAATAATAATATTACAGGAAAAAAATACTGAAAAGTTGGCTTTGCATAAAGAGATAAAACTTTTGCTAAACCTCATGAGAAAGTATAGAATGCATTAATGTGCATAATTTAACAATTCTCAGGGCAGTGGCTTGGTGTTCATGGGAACTCCCTTCGTCCCTGCCTGTTATCTATGCAGATAGGTCATCAGGTCAGAGAGATTAGATTGGGGTAACATGACAGAATTTGGCATGTGAGTGAAACGGTTTCTGTCTGCCCCTTCCTCACTCATCTCAACTTCTTCTTCTGCTGTCGCTTCTTTTAGATGTTCAGTGCTGCTTTGCGTGTCAAAAAGCTCAAATATTTACCAGCTTATGTTTTCACTAAGTTTTAAATAACAATGGACAAATTAAATGTCAACTGTTAATTTTAAGCAGGTGACAAGAAACTAAAGCATGTAATCTTGTGGATTAGTGTGCTGCATCAGTGAATGCACTTTATTGTTGTGTTGTATTGTAGTGGAGCTGGTAATGCATCACACTAGCCTGTACTTCCTCCTGAAAGTCAGTCAGATTTACTCACTGTTGTGCTCAAAGCTCAGGGTTATTACATTCTTATACCCCTTAAAATATTTAACATTTTGTAACATAACATCCACCAAACTCAATGTAGTTTACTGAGAATTTTCCTGATAGATCAATATGAAGTAGTGCAAAATTTGAAAGTAAATATAAAATTCTGTGGCTTCCCTTCCTTTCTCCTTTTTTTACCCAAATCAATTCCGTGATGAAACAAAATGCAAAAAAAAAAATGAAAGTTTTGAAATGTGTTTACAAGACACTGCATATCATCAGCAATACCACCTCCTTCTGTATTTTGTACAGATATACACAAGACAAACATCTATTGAAAGAGGTTTCACAATGTTATGTGAAATTGTTTTCATCAGACAAAAGCTGGCAGGTGTTCTGCTGAGTTGTACAGTTTAAAACTACAGGAAGAAGAGCCCTCATTGATTTTCTTTTTCTTTTTTTAAAATGGGGGTAGTGCATGAATTTCCTTGATGTATATCTATCTTCTTGGACTGAAAAAAATCCCAACTTTGCAGCTCATAAAAATCAAAGACAGACTATTTAATCTTCAGTAAGTGATCTGATCAGTTTGATTAATGTGGTGTTATTTCAAAAGAAGCTTCAGTATGCTTAATAATTATTGCAGAAACGGGAGAATTTTACTGAAAATGCATGGACTCGGAAATGAATAGCAATCCATTCTACATTAGTCTGGGATGCACACTTTTAAAAGTTCATTTTGCTCTCTTAAATATTTATTCAATTATTTGCTTTTTAAGTCTCTGGAAATTAACAATGCAAGGGAAGAACGACTCTCTGTGGCTGCTAGTGACCTGTGCCAGGGGGAACCCATGTTTACTGAAACCTCCAGAGTCAGCCAATTAGTTAATTGAAAAGTTATGTACTTGGTATGAATAATTGAACACAGGCTCTATGAAATTAGCACAGCATTTAAAGGCACAAATGAATTCTTCACAGATGTATGAGTGTAAAGTGAGTGCAGCTTTGTTTGTCTACATAATCTCTTCCTTTTGTGAATTGCTTCGCAAGGCTGCAGAGAAATCCCAAGAATTTCCTTCCAAACTGGAAGGACAAAAGTTGTCAGAAAGACACCATGAGTTTAACTGCACCATTTTTGGTTAAATGTGGAACTGTACCTGCAAGAGGAGGAGTTTCACAGTGCATACCTCCATGGAACAACAGATGTTAATGATAAGCCAATTTGTTGCACGTTGCAGTAATGTGTTTTTTAAGCCTATCACTTGATCGAGAGACAGCCATGATGTTGAATTTGTCACATTTTCATGTAAACGGAACCGTGCAGACTAAACAAGCTCAACTTGTCAGAAATATTCACAACATGCAACACATATGGTTCATATTAGGAAGAAGCCCAAATCAAATGGTTTCCCTGTTTCACTCCTGGACTCAAGTACCTTACTGCCACTTTATGGTAAAAATAAATCAAAATGCATGAAATTTAAATAAATTTAAAAAAAGTCTAACTGTATTTTTTAGAATAATGTTTATAATTGATGTACAATAATTTTTGTAAATTATTATTATTTTTATTATTGCTATTATTATTTTATTTTATTTTATTAATTGAAATTTTTCTTTTGTTCTAAGTCCCTTATGTTGTCTTGGACTCTGGTTGTGTCCATCAAACCATTTCCTTTTCTAGTTTTGAACTAGTACTTGCCAAGGTTTTCTTGTTTCAACCATTCAGGAAGTGAGCAACAAAACAATGCTGCAATAGCTTAATCTCTTTTGTTCAGGCAAACTATGTCAGTGAAAATTACAACATTGTTTGTACTTTTCTTTAAAAAAAAAGTGAACATATCTGCAGGAATACCATAAGCTTGCTGTCTCTCATGTTTATATCACTTGTTTTAAAATCACCTCTCATTATAACTGCTGGTTGTTTAAAACAATACCAATGGAATAAATTTAACTGTGTCCACCATCACCGCTGTTTGATAAGTCTGTTAATAAACTTTCCAGATTCTTGAGCAAACATGTTTTAATACCGTCAACTGACACTCACAGATCCTGTCCAAAACAATTACTGACATTCCTGTTTGGAGGAAATCCTCTTCTGGACTCAAAAAGCTCAAGAGGACGAAGATGTTTTTTGTTGTTTTTTGGGCAACCTTTTGTGGTATTTTGTTTTGATTGATATGGTTCATTGTCCATTCCTTCAGGAGGCATAAAGAGTACTTTGTGGTGGAAAATGTTATATTTTCTAAAAAATAATTTCTTTTTATCACAATTCCCTCGTTTGATTACAAGAAATATGTAGTACTACATATCTGAATATAAACAAATGTTCATAATGTAACAAAACAAATTTTCTGTTTATTTTTAGATACAGTCATTGGAAAGGGATGCTTAAGTTGCCATCTGATTTTAAGAATCAATTTAAGTCCAAAATCTAAAATATACTTGTCACATTCAAACTGTTGTAATAGAGATACTTTAAAATGAGTGCAGATCTTTGCTGTTTTTGTAGATGCACACGAGAGTATTTATTAAAACTGGATGTTTTTATGTACACTTTGAAAAAAAGACACAATCTTTTTTTCTTGCCATTTGCCTTTAAATAAGACTTAAAATTACCCGTCCAGCCATTGCTTTTTGCTAATAGCCAAAACTAAAAACTTATTTAAAATTTTCAAAAATTACATACGTTCCATTAGTATTTATGTTTCATACTGTGTAAACATTTGAATATTATTCTATAAGCTCAACTAAATAGTTTACTGGACCTTTGGCCAATTCCATCATGCTATGATCCCCATACAGGCTTGAAAGTTTGCCCTTTTTCATAGCTCCACATTTTAGGGACTAATTACAGTCAAACAGACCATCAGGTTTAAAAGAATATATGAATTTGTCCCTATTTGCATCTCCAAAGTATAACTAGCTTGCAGATGCAGTAGCACTAGTTTGATGCTGCTGTGGTTATCGTATGAGTTCTATGTTGTGATTTTAGTCGGGCTGCTGGGTGCGCTATGTTAAAGCTTCTCTCTGTACTGCAGCTCTCTGCAGAAGCTGAGAAAAACTACTCACATTCCCTGACATTTTCACATTCCATGACATACTGTAAGCACAGACTGTACACGCTGATTGCAACCAGGACCAAACTCTGGATGCTTCTCGAAGCGAAGCCTTCCCCGTTTCGCCTCAGCCTTTAGCAGTGGTTATCTGAACACAGCTAACATGACCTGCGCGGCTCCTTCACACTCTGCTGCAAACACTTCCGAGACTTCTCACTTGCCTCCGCTTGGCACCGGACCAGAAAGTATCTGTCACTGTGTCTTTTCGTGTCCAATTTTATCCCCGAACTGATTAATAATACAGAGAGGTGCTGTTATTCATGGCACAATGCTGAGAGATTCTGTCTGAGACCATTCTTCTCTGTGAGGATAGACTATAAGGTTCAATTTAAGCTGCAACTTTTGTTAGATTCTGTCTGTAAAAATGTTAAATGTCCTTTTGAAGATTTTGTTTATAGATTCTAACTTCACAAATGTTACCGGTATTTTGGATAATGATTTTTTTTTTTTTTTTTTTTTTTTAAATGCTTACTTACACCTCTGCACATTTTGTATCACTTTGTCATCACAGAGCAGGGAATATGTTCTGGGATCCCTGTCACATTTATGATTTCATTAATTCTATTTTTCCATCATAATTCTGTGTCTTTCGGCAAATCTCTTTTTCACAGGGGTGACAGTTAAATCAGTGCTGTTCAGGTCTCTTCCTGCTTCCACCAGCTGATCAGTTACCGTACAAGCATGTGGCCAAATTTTAGTTCTACCATTTCTTTGTTTGCTGGCAAGTGCTGCACTGGCACCATGCCAGTTTAAAACTGGCTGGATCTGGAATAAGAGTGGAGCATAAAGATCCTGTGACTGTGCTGTATTTACAGGGAACATTTAGATTCTGATAGTGTGTGCTTGGAAGTGGCTGCATCATTTATATGGATAATTTGCTGATAGATAGTGTTTAATATTTATGAAGGACTTTTAATTGCTCCCACTTTTCACTGGCAGTTGGCAAGGACAGAGGCTTCTGTCAGTGCCCAGTGGTGTAAATGATCCTGCAGAGTCACACAATGTAGTGTCCCCAACTACTGCCCCTCATCCCATGTCTTACAAAAAAGTACTGATGCATGTTGTCATGGTACATGGTGCATCGCTGCATTTTATTGCAAGTTCATGTGATAAACACAGAAGTGCAGGATTGTCAAATACTGTTTTTTAAATATGTTTAAATCTGCATAAATATGTATTCAAGAACCACAGCCCAGATGGAAGAATCTGTCAATAAGACATTTTTCCTGTCTTCTACTAATTTAGTCATAATAGGACTAAGACATTAGCAAATTGAGAAATCCAATTTGAATTATTTTAATGAGATTAGCTTAAAACAGAACTTTTTGGTCTACCTGTAAAACACTAAAAACTAACACCATATATAATCCCATACACACTATCCCACCGATACAAACATGGTGGTGGCTGTATTATAGTATGGAAAAGCTTTTCATCAGCACATAACAAGAAGCTGAGAGTTGAAAGGAAGCAAACTGGAGGCAACCTTGGGAGAAAACTTGATGGAGGCTGCAA
Organism: Xiphophorus couchianus; assembly: GCF_001444195.1. NCBI lineage: Eukaryota > Metazoa > Chordata > Actinopteri > Cyprinodontiformes > Poeciliidae > Xiphophorus > Xiphophorus couchianus. The sequence continues at coordinate 10,432,617 of NC_040231.1, forward strand.
AAGACTTTAGACAGGTGTGGAAGCAGCTAAGCTTAAGATGCATTCTGGCTAAATTATACAAATTCAGCTGGCAAGTTGAAGTGAGCAACACAGCAAAGAGTCTGTCAATGAAAGGTCAAAATCAGGTGGCGTTTGTAGCCACACGTTTTTAATAATTTATAATAGGAACTATTACATTAACTACTTATGTGTTTCAAACGTCTGCTTTTATTATTACCAGGATTGGAACAGCAACATAGCAAGTCTTCTAAATAATAAATACTAGCATTAATTGAGTTACTAACTAAATAAATACAAAACATGCTTTATATTAACCTTTGCAACAACTACAGTGATTCTGGAGTCTGCCTGGCAAAGATTAGTCTACTGTAAAACCACGTAAGTCCACACTGGTCTGTTAAGTGCAGACTGACAAACTGACAATAGATGCCTTAGTGAAGCCATTTAGAGGAAGAATGTCATAACAAAAAGCTTAGGTCTTTGTGACATGTGACACAGCAAGTAAGGAGGTTGTGAGTGGTTTGAATTTGCAATTACTGGTTTATGTAAAGTCTGCACTGACTGACAGCTTTAACAAAGACGTGACAGAGTGGGATTGTCCCAGAGAAGAGAGTTTAGCTCAAAAATCGCTGTTTTAAAATGCTCTTAGTGGTGGTGATCGACTGCTGTTCAGCCCCCAGAAGTGACTGGGAGAATTTTGCCTCACCGGGAGGTCTGGTGATGGACAGCTCTCTCTGCAGGCTAACCCTTTAAAATGAGTGTACTGCAGTCCCTCAGGGGGAGACATACCTGAGCCACTCAGACAAGGTGAGACAGATCCCCTCCACTGGCTCCTCATCCGGGCTGCAGAGAGTGAGTACTGGGGCAGATATGGCGGCAGAGTAATAGGCCAATTACCAGTGATTTGTACTGCAGTATGTAGAGGGGAAATGTTCTCTGGACTTGTCACCAAGGGACAAATTTGACATATCACATTAATGCACTGGTATGGAGGCCTATTTTAAAGCTTACAGGTTAGAATTTCAGCAGACTTTAGGTTTATTCATGGTCCAATGTTCCTTACTTTCAGGTGCCAATAGAATAGTTACTGTGCATCAAATACAATAAAGTTACATATGTCAATCTCTGCCTCACTAAAATCTGGGATAAATTTTGTGATCTGAAGAAGCTAAACATGAACTTTTAGATGATCGTTTCCAAAGGTGATCTCCAAAGATCACCACAACCATTAGCAAGCATGAGGTTGGCAGAACCATGTTATGGGGTTACTTTTCTGTGATGGAAGTAAACCTTTTCTGATGAAGAGTAACCCCAAAACATGATAGAATTGCCTGTGTTTATTTCTTTAAAAACTAACCAGAAATTGCAAATTTTCTTTCAATTTTTGTCTTTCTAGGTTCTGATTTGCTTCAAAATTGAAGCAAATCAGAGCTTAATTGGTTCTGTGCCATCTGTCATCTTTTATACCAACATTTAACAGACAAATAAAACAACTTTGTGAAAGATTCCTGTCTGGGTCAGAGTCAGCACTGCTCGTCTGCTGCTGCCATCCTCCTCATCCGCCCCAGCTGCTGCTCTCTAATGACAGCCAGTCGTTTGATCGGCGGCTCGCCTGTCATTGAATATGTGTGAGAAACCTGCCGCTCATTCTCTTCATCATTTTTCAGCCGTGAGTGGAAGCCATGGTCATGGTTAGAATGGGGGAAACACCTATTTTCAAATGGAGGAGAGGTTTTGTTGTGCCTTCACTTTTCTTGTCATCTTAGTTCTTATCAAAGGAACACTTTTCACTTTTCTGTTGAGGAGTCCATCTAGATTAGCCTCAAAGACACAGATTGGTGTATTTTCTAGAGCTTTCATAACTGTGTCCATAGTGGTTGTTTTGTTCTTGCCGTACTCTTTCCATTTTCACATGATGGATTATGTTCAAATCGTTAGATTTTCAAGGCATGAGATATTGCTTGTACTTGTCACAGTGCAATGACAATAAAGTTGAATTTTATTCTATTCTATTCTATTTCCAATTTGCTCACTAGTCTTCTCTAACAGACTTATGTCTTCATTGACTAGCTGTAGTTTGAAACAGATGGATAGACTCTATTTACTAATTTATCTGATGGATACATTTTACCTTAGATTATATAGTGTCAAATTAATGCATACACACCCCACTTTCCAAATTATCATATGCAACATGTTTTGAAAACCACGTATTATTTATTTCCGCTTCATATTTTTTACATGACTCTGTATATCTGGCATATAAAATCAAAATTAAATCCACTGACATGCTTTTTCACATGTAATAAAATGTAAAAACATTAAAGGGGTGTGAATACTGAGGTACTTTATGACTGACATATTTCATACTCAGATCTCTAAGAGTGAAGAGGGGACCCACTCACAAGCAGGCCCTTTCATTTGTGTAGGTATTGGCAAGCATGTCTCCAAGCTGTGCAGAGCACACTGATGACTATGTGATACCTGCCTGCGGTGTTTATAGGGAGAAGATGGAAAGTGGGGCAAATTTGCTGTGAAAATGTTTGCTGAGTCATTATGAATCCTGAAAGCGGCTTACCCCACAGCTCTCTGAGAGATCAGACAGTTTTGTATTTGTCTGGTGTCCCTGCAATGAACATGGCTGACATTTATTAGGTTGAATGTGGAAGCTAAATTACATAATCAGAGATAATTGTGTTCAATCAAATAATCATTTTTCCAACATGTTGCTCCCACTTCTTTCATCTCAATACAGGGATTTCTTTGTAATATTCAAAATTTAGCAGCTAAACTTAACTTTCACTGCCTTCGTCTGATTTTGCACATCATTTGGGGGATTGTATGATTAAGAAACTTCATGTAATCAGTCTTTCATAACAAAATGTGCTAAAATTTGTCTTTGAAATTTTACTTTTCATATAGAGTAACATTTGACATTTGGGTAAATAAACCCAATTTTCATTAAAAAAATGATATGTGAATTTAGTTTTAAGCTTTCCTAAAAAAAAAAAAAAGTGAGCTTATTTAATATTTAGTTGTAATTCAAATGTCAGATTTGAAGTGCAGCTTTCTGTACACATATTTCTGTGCTCATACTAGACATATTAGTGAACATTCAGTTTATACCCATAAATTGTCAGGAGGAAAAGCTGTTTCCTCCACAAGAACGAACGAGTGTGACCTTTGGCCTTCGCACATTCATCATGGAGTGAGATAAGACAAAGCCACGACATTGCATTGTTGCATCAACCAATCTCAGCAGACCTGCTGTTTTTCAAGCATGAACCCCTAGTAATTTGAGAAGTAAATGTGTCTTTGTTATTTGCTTTAGGTCCTCCAAGCAGAATCTACAAACCGTTAAAATACACAAGGAAAAATTAAGCAAATAATCAGCTGAGAGGTAGTTCATGCCTGCTTTACTACTGTCAACTTTTTTCTGTTATTTAACTCAAAAACAGTGACTCAAGGAGCCTGAAAGATTATTATTTCAAATTAAAATGGTAGACTGTGCATCAGTGTTTCAGATTTGATTCATCACATGAGTCTGATTACCATCATGTCCTGGAATGTCGACTACAAACGTCATCACATTAGCAAAAGTAAATACTCCTAGCTTCGGACAAGATGCTTGGCCATAACTCAGGTGACACATTATGTGCGCAAAAATGAAGTCTAAATCTTGTTGTTCCTGGATCTAAGCTTTTATGGTGTGTTTGCGTTAGAGGAGTCTGCTGTCATCTACCACAATCCCCACATAAGTATTAATCTGAGTGAGCAATATAAAATTGTGGCAACTGGTTCTGGTAGTCGCTTAAGGTAAATGCACAAACTGTCTAAAAGGTTCATTGGTGAAGCTTAAAACGCTCCTCTCGTGTTTTCTTTAACTTGTCCATTGAAATGTTTTCTGTTCTTTGCCATTATTTGACCTCCCACCACCAAAGAAAGTATTGCTGTGCTTTTATTTGTTTACCTATTTTGTCACATTACCATCACTTCAATGTTTTGTATTGTTTTTTTATTACAGAACAACATAAAGTAGTGCATACATGTAAAGTGGAGGAAAAGTTATATTTGATTTCTCACACTTGTTATACATACAAGTCTTAAAAGTGTGGTGTGTTTTTGTATTCATCCAGACTCAGTCAATACTGGATTTTCTTAATGCAAATGCAGTTCCCAGCCTGTAGGACGTGTCTCAACCAGCTACAGCTTTCCATTCTAATTCTCTGCATGTTTAAGAACATTTTGTAACTGGAACAAGCTGGAAGTATAAAGCTCGATCAATCCTCACATTAACTCTGATCAGCTTCTCTTTCACTGCTGAAGAAAAGTATCCCCATAGCATGATTCCATCTCCACCATGTTGCCATATTGAGTGTTTTTCATAAGGGCAATATGTTCTAGTCTTATCTAACCAGAGGACCCTCCTCCACAAATCTGCTCTGTCTCCACATTTCAAACTTCTTCTCGTATTTTTTCATAACGGTCAGATTTGTGGATCAATAGTCCTGTCAGGATAGTTTTCCCATTTCCTCCTGAGTTACCATGAGCCACTTGACTGCCTCCCTAATTAATCCTGCCTTTGCTTGACCTGCTAGTGAAGGTGGACAGCCGTGTCTCTGTTGACATTTTCTTCTTAGCTTTGACTGATAAATTAAACAGAGCTCTGTGAGATGTGCTGGATATTATTTCTTACCCTAACAGTAACACTGCTTTAAGCTTACCCATATTTTATCCGTGATATCTCTGGTGTATTTATTGGTCTGAATGATGCTTTTTTCTTTTACTATTGTTCTCAAACAAACCTCTAAGGCCTTCACAGAGCAACTGCATGTATATGCTGAGATTAAATGACCAATTACCAGATAACTCCTGAAAGCAACAGGTTGTACTTGATTTTGTTTAGGGGTATCAGAGTAATGGGAGTTGAATACAAACACACACTTTACTTTTCATATTTGTTTGAATTGAATTCCTTTTACTTTGCGAGTATGCAATAGATAAAATCCCCATGGTATAATGCTACCACCACCATGCTTACTGATCTGTTTTTTGTAAAACATTTGTTTTATTATAGGATGGATATTGTGTATTTAGGAAAAGAAATGTTGACGGAGAATGGAAGTGACAAAGAGATGTTTCAGATGCAAAACGTCCAAGTCTAATGGGAATTACCTCATAATGATTACAAAGTAATGGAAAACCTGTATTAAACTGACTGAACACAAGTATGTTTATGCTGTGTGTAAGTAAGGCTGCCATACATATAGCTTGCAGATAATGTACTGCAAAGAAGACGTGCAACGTAAACAGTGAGCCCCCCTCTGTGTGCACATTTAGTGGGGATGTATTGGAAAAGGAAGAGATAGCAGACAGCCTATCGCTGCCGTGAATGTGTCAGTTTACATGTCTCGACATCCTCACTCCGACTCACTCCCACTTTAATCTACTGTGCTCCTGACCTACTGCTGGTCTGTCACCCTGACATGTTTAACAAATACTGTCTGGCCGGAGCAGGATACGCCGCGGCATTACGGAGGTGTTGTTGTCTGTCTGCACAGAGAGTGATGGATTATGTAGGATTCAGCCATCCTCAGACTCCTTCAAACTTCAAACACCCCCGTGCATTTCTTCCCTCTAAGTAAACTTCATTTGTACACACACAGATCAGCTCGGGACAAACAATGTTATTTTTAAAGACAAGAAGTGATTTATTTATTTTTTTTTTTTGTCTTTACCTTTATTTTTTTTCCCCCAGCGACTTCCTTCCCTCAGCAACAAACCCCAGAGAGACTGTCTACACAGCACCCTTCAATCATTCAACACAAAAGCAACAAAACACGCCTCTGTAAATATTTCAGTGGCCTCAGCACCCCGTCCAGGGTCCTGCTGCTCGCTGTCTGCTGGTCCTTGGACGGAGCCATTGTGCGCCCCGCTGCAGCCCGTTGTGTGCTGGGCTGCTGGACATTGCTGATCTGTTGTGGAGAGGCAGCAGTGCCTGCATGCATGCAGCAGCAGAGGACAGGATTAGGGCTGACGTTTCTCTGTGTCTAACTGGCTGCCAGGCACGCTCTACTGCATTGGCACACCTCACACATTTTACATCATTTGATTCTGATTACAGCTGGCTGAAGAAAATATACTAAAGGTTGTACCATACAGCAGTGAATTAGAAAAATATACACTTTTGGTATTTATTCTGTCTTTTATTATTAGCTGCAACATAAATCTTGCTGTAAAACACCTTAGTATCTTATATTTTTTACTGACTTTTTCCAAAAGTAATTCCTATTTACATGCTATAATCCTTGCTGCCTTTAAAGGAGAATCCTGTTTTGGAATGGTTTTGCCCTTGGTATGGACATTCCCTCTGCGCTTCACAGTGCAAGTCTTCAGGGAGCCCTTTTCAATAAGAGTAATGTCCCCCCTGTGTATGGCTACCATTCAACAATTTATGGGCATATTACAGATTCTAATAAAATTTTTGCAACCTTAATTAAAGAATCTCCCCCCTTCTTATTTTATGATAGTTAGGGTACCCCCTTTCCCTACCACCACTGCTGTCCAATCTAATTATTCTGATGTACATAATTAGCATGAGCTGGCCATTGTTCACCTCATTTGCATATTATATTGGATAATTGAATGAGAGTGGCCGATGATTAAATTAGGGTGAATGACAGATGATTCTGCTTGCAGTGTGGAAAAGTTAACAGAATGAGCAGACTGGGAATACGGCGTGTACCTCCTGAATATTTATACGTCCCTCAGAGCCTCCCCCTCCCCAACACTCTGCAAATTTAAAAAATGTGCGGCAGCTAAATTCTGGTGAATCCCGGTCAGAAGATGATGCTTCTTTATCTTCAGCTGCATGCACCTGGTCACTGCACTTTAAAAGGAAATATTCTAAGCCCATGAGACATTTTCTGTCAGATGTTGTCCTCCATAAGCGAAGCGGCACATTTATATGCTGATAAGACAAATGAGACTAGTGTGGGGAAATTCATTTCCAGGCACTTCCAATGTAAACACAGACTCCTGGTGCCTGCCTGCTAGGCTGCCTGCCACGTTGGGGACAGGCAGGACTTTGCTGATGAACGAGTTCTCATGTGAAATATGTTTCGAACCGATTTGGTAACGGAAGAAAAAACTCAAAAGTTTCAGCTAATCGCTAATCATTGCTACAGGTTCCCGGTGAGAACTCATTCATTCTTCTGTTATCTGGTTTGTTATGGCAAAAGACTTACTTGCATCCTGGATTCATGCCGCTCCTTGATATTTACTTTTTTTTTTCATTCAGCATTAAGGCAGAATAAATGTTTAGAGGGAATATTTGGAACAGCTTTAGCCTTTCACATGCTAATGTAAGCACTGGGCGGCACAAGAAAGCTGGCCTGACCCGGGAGGCCAAGCGGTGACACAGTCTGCTGATTCAGTGCCGGCAGCCTTGGCTTTGTTTATGTGTGCACACGGGAAATAATGCACGTCATAAAAAGAGAAGTTTGAAAGGGAACCACTATCCACTGGATGATAAATGCCACCCCAGCTCCTCTGATGTAAAAAGCTTCAAAGCAGCAAAAAAAAAAAAAAAAGCCATCTCAGAAGTGACTTATACACATTATTCTTACAATAACATTGGGCCGAGTTTTCACCCCTGGTGTTTCTCACGTATTGACTCATCCGCTGTAAATTTGTCAGTACTTTAACACGACAAGATCAATATTTACCATAATTTTTATTACATGTATTTATTTTCTTACTAAATATAACAAATAGCCATTACTCTGTCCAAGTGAATTGCATGATGTTGGAATTTTGCAATTTATAAAAAGAAAGGTGTGGAGCCTTCTTCACTGTCTGTGTCCAAACACAATTTGAAGCACATGTGACCTGTGTTTGTCTTCGTCTCCGTCAAGCCTTGTAAAATCTCCTCTGTTCTCGGTGCCGTAGTGCACATCAGTACACAGAGTGTCGTCTCATTGTCTGGTCGGAGTCATTTCAGAGGACAGAGGAATTTACACAGTCTCAGGCCCTGTCAGTAGGTGGTATAGGAAACTGTAAAGATAAGCCTCCACTGCAGTCCTAAGTCAGCTTCCTTTTCACGAGAGCTGTCGGCATCTCTCAGATCTCACAGATAGAGCGGTGCCCTCCCTCTTATCAGCAACCTGACCATGCCCACTTCCAGCAGCTAGTAGGCCGATGCATATCTCCAATCTCAGCTGAGACAACGTTCAGGGTGTCAACGGACGAATCTGGAGTTATATCGTTACCTCATCCGATATATGGCTTTATTATTATGCTTTAAAGACTTTCAGGTCAGCTATATTTTGATGGAAAAACATATTTTGAGATTTACTTTTAGGGGGCACAACCATTTAATGTTTTTTTTTTTAAACCATTAAATAAAGCCTTGTGATCAGCTAGAACGTGTGTTTTTATACATTATTGTTGACACATTCACATGTGCAGTTTTTTATTATTTTGCAAAATGTTATATTTAGCACAGTTTCAGATGTACTTAAAACTGGACCCCCCACACTGTTTATTTTGAGGCAGTAGGACAAATTTTATGACAGCTTATCCAATGAAGGAAGTCCAACCTAATGCTGTCTTGGAGTAATTAGATTTTTGTACACCTACTTTGATGTGATGCTAGATAAAATGTCAAGGGGTCAGCTTTAATTTAATTTATCCGCAGGGGCCCATGGCAGTCTGTAGCAAATTTCATGGCAGTCTAGTTGACTATTTTGCAAAAGAAGTTGATTCCAGACATTTAGCTATCGACTGCAAATATATAAATCCACATAAAAGGAGCCATTCCGAGTGCTCTACTTACTTTATGCATGCCTCAATTTGTATATAAATACTTTAAAGAGTTTTTCTACTTATATTTAGAACTTTTCTCTCCAATTAACAGTATAAAATATATGAGAAGTTCCTATCCGATGATATTGTAAGCCTAAATAAGATGGCACAATCATTCAGATTTTTACCCTTAGCAATGCCAAACCCTTTGATGCACAATGGATCATAAATACATTGTTTGATCTCAAACACACTGATCAAGTTAGCCAAGAATTCCACTTACTGTTCCTTCACATCCTCAGATAACAATAAATCCACAAACGGCTAGTCTTTTATTTGTTTTGGCAAAAAGGAAAAGCATTCTACAAGAAGGGATTCATAAAACCTTGAAAAAGTATCTATAACCCTTGAACTTTTCCACATCATGACACATTACAAGCACAAACTTAAATGTATTTTATTAAGATTTTAAGTAATAGAGCAACACAGTGAATAAAGTGAAAGTAAATGAATGCTTTTCACTCATTTTAAATATATGGATATAAATCTAAATTGTGGGATGCATTTAAAATCAGCCCCATTCAGTCAATATTTTATAGAATCACCTTTAGACATAATTCCACCTGCAGTAGTTTTGAATATCTAGAGGCCTAATATTTTGCCAATTCCTTTTTGCGAACATGCTCAGTTTGACTGTTTTTTTTCTACAGATTCTGAATTTTATTTAGGTCAGAACTTTGACTGTGCAATTCTGACATTTACTTTAATCTAAACTATTAAATTGTAGCTGTGACCATACATTTAGGGTCATTTTTCTGCTGGGAGGAGAACCTCTGTCAGTTTCAGTTCTTTTGCAGCCTGTACCAGGTTTTCTTCCAGCTATATATCTTACAAAATTACAATTACAATTAAAAAATTAAAATTGTTTGTATCTTTGTGTTATCACATGAACTCGAGTGAAGTACATAGACATTTCTAATTGTGACGTGCTAAAATATAATGAAATTAAGGAAGTATACTTTTAAAAGGCACTGTATCTTTTTTTCCACCACATCCCAACATTCACGTTCAAAAACAACACCTCTGTCTACTCTGCTCTATTTAAATGGATTGATTTGAAAACAAGCACAAAACAAAAAAAAAAACAGAACATTGTCTAATCAAGTGGCTTTTCAGTCCATGTGCTATCCCTGGAATCTCTCACAGAAGGTTGTGGGGAGTGTGTTAATGCAGGCTTAGAGCAGCGAGGTCTGCCACCTCTCCAGGTCCAACTCCTCAGCCCTCCCCTGCATTCTCCCTTTTGCTTTATGTCTTCTACTGCTGCAAGCACTCGATGAAGGACAATTTGTTTGGATGCTTAATGCCATGGCACTGGCTGGTGGAGGATTAGATGCTATGGCCTAGTGATTTGTGGCGGCTGGCAGTGACTCGGAGAGTGTGTGTGAGCGCAAAGGAGGGTGTGGGTGTTACAGTGAACATGCAAGGGAGTGTTTGGGTGTGTGTTGTATTTGTTCCAGGTCCTCGCTCTAACACAGACATCAGTTGTCTCCCAGCCTGCTCACTCTGAGCTCCTACATTTATGACAAAAGCACTTTAGTTACCAGAGGAAGATGTTTTCACACAATAACATTCTTTTTCCTGATGAGAGATTACTATTATTTGAATATGGTTGTTTAATGTTTTATGAAAGCCTTGCTGTGTCCTCTTTATGGGTCTTGGCAGCCAAGAGACTCATTGACTTATCCTATGAAGCTTTGCAGACTGGAAACTACAGCCAAATGCTACCGTGAGCCTTCCCAGATCACGCTCACTTTCTGAAACACACACAAATTATTGTTCAAAGAAAAAGACATGTTAATTTGAATAACCCAAGCAAGAAAATTACAATTTTTTTTACCTTTTCAGTAGGTTGAAATATCTTACTAGATCTTAAATCTACACACATCCTGTTTACACTAGCATTTTATTTTGAGATCTTCTCATGCTGGATACCCAGGAGCCTTGTTATTTTATGCCTTGAAACGAGCCAGCTCTTTCACCAAATCCGGTGTTTATTCATGTCAGTATCAGTCTCGCTTTTAAAAGATCGCTGTTCTTGAGAAGATGAACCTTGGTGCGCTTTAATCAGTAAGAAAGCACAAAGCTCAACAGTTACATCTCAGCTGTTGTCCAAAACATCTCACGACAGCTGTCCACGTCATCCGCCTGAGGCCCCTTTGAACGCTGCTGTAGAACCCAGTCCTGAAGGGCTTCACCCTCAGATGATAAAAAAAGTGAATTATTGGTTTGTTTATCATGCTCTTAAAACCCAAAGTGCATTATTAAACAGAGAGCACATTAAAGGGGAGTATTCTTAAAAGTGTTTTAAAAAACTTGTAAATCCCAGTTATTTATACCTTTGTGGTCGTAGAGGCTTGGCCTGGCCTTCTGGCTTTAATTTGCTTCAGGCTCCGGGGTCTGTACCTGTGATGCTGCCTTGTTTCCCAGAGCCAATCTGTCTGATGCATCTCCCTCCGAGAGGGCAGCAGTAGCCTGATGTTTAAACAAAAGACAGATTAGTTACTTGCTGGCTGGAAACCAATTCAGGTTTATTTGGATCAAAAAGGCTGATAATTTATAATAACCCACAGAGCAGCAAGCAATGAAAATGCAACTTTAAATGCTGTGGTTATTAAAATCATTGTTATTGTTCTTGGTTTATTATTTGGTTTCACAGTAGTGCGAAACAAAAATACAGGGGCATTTATTTTGTTTTGTTGCTATCATTTTATTAGACAAATGACTGTAAAACCCATCAAAAGAAATTTAAAATAATTATATCACCTTTTTTTGGAAGTACAATTTCGATCAGTGGTCAACATTTAGGTCTACAGCATTGTTCAAAACATTTGATAAATCAATAAGTATCTATTTATTTATAAAGAAAGGAAGCAGTTGAAACGTGGCTTAATTGTTACTACATTCTCACCGCTTTCAAAGTGGCAATCTGTCTCATGCCACATTTATTAGACTGCACATGAAATCAAAAGCCCTTGGAAATATGTTAGCAAATTAAACTGTAAGAATTTCAGGAAGTGAATGAAGAGGAATAAATATTTAAAAATATATATGACAAGTTCATTCCAAGAACCTCAACCTCCCAAATTATGAACAAATAAAACATTTTAAATTTGCTTCAAATCTGCTAGGTAGACATTTATATGGTTGCCATATTTACTGGGTGAGTTATAGCTGACAGCTTGGCCTCAGGGAAAATTTGATCTAAAAGTTGCTCAACTGCATTCTGGGAATATGTCCTTCTAGTTCCTCCCTGCTCAGAGATCAGTCAAAAGGAAGTTTTAAATAAAATAGAGAAGTCATAGCATTGAGAATTTAGGAGTCGTCCTACTGTAGCTTGTGAGCAGACCCTGTCTGACGCAGGAACCCGGCTCCGGCCTCAGGGGACTCCCCGGCAGAGGCAACAATGGGTGGGAGCCCTTTCTTGTGCACTTGCCCTCCTTAATCAAACTAGCCAGAGGAGTGATTGGATTTTAATACGGCTGGGCCCACCGTAATGGTGTGATGGACGGGGGAACTGGTGAATTGGAGCAAGATGTCAGCCCTCCGAGGCCTCCATTAATGATATTGCTTCATTTCTTAAAGTGGCAGGATCGCCTTGGGACAGGGGGATCACCACAGAGCCTTAACCAATGCTTCTTTTTTGTTTTTAAACTACAGTCCCCATCCTTTCTGTCTGACTTTCTGTGTTTCTCAGCATCACAAATGTTTGGGGTCATTTCTTAAACTGATTGTAGCAGGTCAACTGCTTTCCAGCCCAAACACTAACTTGGGCTATTTTTGGCGTATCAATCTCTGTATTATCTGTTTCTATTATTGACTCATCCAGGCCGAAACCATGTCAAGCTGAACTTCACTTTCCCCCACACCTTGTGAAAAGATACACTGTTTCCAACTGACAGGAGCAATATTTCATGACATTTACAGTTTCGTTTTGGCTCTGTTTGCTATAATTAGGGGCTTAGCTATATTTCGTCCTTCCTCATGAGTCAGAGGGTTAATTGAACTTCAGTACTAAATCTGAAATGTAAAGACTTCCTAAAAACATTCTTGAACTCCTGAACTGACACTGAAATGACCCTGGTGAACGCCAGAGAGTCTCCCTGAAACCTTTTGATGCCGCTCCTCATTTAGAGTGACTCACATTCACTACCTCATTGTTTGCATCCGTTGACACGTGTTTGTCTTCCTTGTTGGGCTAATAACAGGATGGTGTACAGGTGAACTCTCGTTGTGTTTTATAGCGAGTAAAGTGTGTGTGTTGGGGGGAATGGGGGCGGCTCTGACCCTCCCCTCTCCTCCTAATGGGCGTTGGTGGGTTGTTTTTGCAGCAGATTTATGTGTGGATGGGGCGCTGTGATTTACGCGGCTCTGACACTCTCTCAGCTGCGGGACCATGGAAGCAGATTGTTGCTCTCTGTGTGTTCCAGGTGAGCCTGAGGTCTGATCATCAAAGCCGCACATGCACGCAAACACACCCCAACACACAGAAGACAAGAAATTCAGAGTATTTTCTGCAGCAGAGAATCTGCTGCATATGCAGATTCTGCCCTAAAGGTTCAGCTAAGGATATGGTTTGCCCTTTTGATCTCAGAAGCATTCACACTCATGTTAAAAGTTTTTTTTTTTTTTTTTACTTTTCAGTGTTTGATTTGACATTTATCCTGTTTATTCTAATTCAAAAATCAACAATCGCATAGAGGAAGAATATAACTGAATAAGAAAAGGTGCCACAACTTGATTTTATGCGTAAGCACACCTTATTATTATTATTTTCTTTTTTCTTTTTTTATTTTTTTTTTGGAAACACTTGTTCAATTTTTCCAATTACACACCTTCCTTCTATTTTAGTGAATTTGAATAACCAGATATAAAAGTTCAGCTATCTTAGAAGGGCTTCCCTAACATTTGCTCATTTATATCCTTCACTTCAAAGAGCTTCCAAAGCATCAAAATGGTCACATTATGCAGTGCTGTCAGTAAGGGGAAAGAGAAAGAAAAATTTTGAAAGCTTTATATTTTTCCTACGATAAATTAAAGACAACCATTAACAATTGGAGTTTGAGAGAGTACCAAAAGTAGATATTTTCCAAAATGCTAAAAATAACAAACAGAAAGTGGAAACCCAAGAAGATTGACAGCAAGACCGAAGGAGTTGAAACAATTTCTGCCAAGTAGCTACTGATGACTTTCAACATATAAGGTGTAAAACAAAAATGTACAAAACATGTGCCTTTCTTTACAAAGAAAAAAATCAGACACGGGAAGAAATCTTTAAGTACCATTTGGAAGAGAGTGCGTTATGGTCTGAAGGAACAAGAATTAACACCCAGCATCTCAGAGAGAGCATCAGATCCACACGGTAATGGCAGGATCATGCTGTGGGGTTACTTTTCTTCACATGAATCTTGGAATTTTTCCAGAGTGGAAGAAATTATGAATTTATTTCAAATAGGAGCCAGTTTTGACTCCAACTCTTTGTGTGTTCCCCAGATAGCAGATAATAAACCATGATTTAATTTTTCAATGCTACATTGGATTAAAAAAATATCACTAGAATAATGACTTTGCTTGAAGAGAAGTAACAGAATCTCCCAATGCTAGATCTGACAGAAAATCTCTGGGGTCACCTGAAGAGCGCTCTGGACATAAAACGTCCTCACAATCTGATAAAATCTTTTGCAAATATCGCAAAGTAAATATATGTCATGCTAACAGATGCTGTCCTAAGACCAAAGATTGAAATTTAAAGTTTTTCCCACAAAGTAGCCGTTTAAATGTGTGCACATTTTATCAACCAGGTTAGTACAGATGTTTTTCAGTTTTCAATTCTTTCCTCTAAACAGATATATTTGTATTCCTAAATTTGGAGAAACTTTAGAAGTTATTTATATTGGTATACATAAAAAACAACAATGTAGATATTTTGGCTCCATTGTATGATCATTTTGTTGTCAGCTCTTTAAAATCACAATAATAATAATCACAATAATAATAATATTAATAATAAACATAATGGTCAAAATATACCATCCCACATACACAAACACATAAAATGGATTTTATTTCACATTACACTTTCTAAGAAGCTTTTGCCCTGCTGGCTTTAGTGCTTTTAAAAGTTTAAAGGATAATGTCTGGATATTTACTCATCATGTCAGCTTCCCATAAAAGCAGCATTCATTTCTAAGGATCAATAGTGAACAAGTGGCAAGGTAGCACACACACACACACACCCTCCCTCCCCACACACACACACAAATGTTGACTGTGTCGTTTTATTATCAGTGAAGCCTAAAGATGAGGAAATTCTCGTCACTTAGATGTTTAATCGACTGTTAGTTGTCTGAGATAAATTGACCCCTAAATTTCCTACTTTAAACACCTGATAATGGCCAAAACCTTTAAGTACATCACACTGGAACAAACACTGGTGATGTAAAACAGGGAGAATATAGATCAGAGATAATAAATAGTGTCTTATTTCCCTGAACCTTTCGCATGTGAAAGTGTTTATTAAGAAATCAGCAAGCAGAAACATGAAAACAATTCAAACACAGCTTGCTTTTTCAGACCGACTTATTTATGCTTTGATTTCAGCCAGGATTCTGGGAGTGTCAGTTCACTCATTGTTTTGTCACTTTCTCTTCACACAAGCTCGTTTTGCTTGTTTCTCACCCACTATTCCAGAAAAGAAAAATCTCCCAACTCAGTTTCTGCATTAAATCAAGCTGTCAGTACTTTTCCCCTGAGAGGTTTGGACTGCAACTTTGTCCCAGTTGTTCCTCGGCCGGTGGCCCCCGATGTGGAGAGGCAAGGTCACGGCAGGAATGGATGTGGAGATAGTCACACAGTCTGGGTTTTTGGTTTGCTTTGTTGTTTTTTTATGTAATATGACATTTTATTATTATTATTATTATTATTATTGTTATTGTTGTTATTATTTTGTTATTATTATTATTATTATTATTATTATTATTATTATATTTTATTACGTTTTATTAAGTACATAGCAGAATTGCATACAATAAAATTTATATTCATAAACTTAAGTCTGATGCTTTCAGACATTTTCTTCAGTTTTCCCATAAATCAAAAATTAATTCCTAAGTTGTTGTCATTGTTATTATTATTATTATTATTATTATTGTTGTTGTTGTTGTTGTTGTTATTATTGGTGTAATAATTATCATTCACAAGCAATACTAATAATAATAATGAAAAAGAAGAAGGAAATGTCCTAATCTTGCGTTTTATCAACACCTCCACTCCTACAGAAATGTTATTAATAGATTTATTAACCACACAAATTACGTGTGATCAAATACCTGTTTTTATAAGCAAAAGAGACTACTGACGTGGCATTTTAAATTGGGTGTGGGGCCAAAAAATTATTCATTATTTAAACACATTAGCTTCACATAAAACAAAAAACCGAAAGAAAACGAGTTAAATAAACGCACATGAAATAATTGTGCGTTATTTTTGATTGCATCAATTTAAGCCAATCAACTGGCGATGTCTTAAAATGTATTTGTTTATTATAAACTGCAATATATATTTGCTGGGAAAAAAACGTGGGAAAACAATGAAACAATTTAACTAAGTAAAACACGATATCAATATTTTGCTGTTAAGGTTGTGCGTCAGTCTGTGCCTGCAGTAGGCGGTCGTTGATCTAATTACACCTTCCGCCAATTAGAATCAGAGAATTACATCACGTCCTTCCCATGCCAACATGACACCTGCACCGAGCACGGACACACGTCCAGACTAACCAGGGAGGGAAGGAGTGGGGCAATTGTTTTGTTTCGGGTCAGATTAATTTAATATGTACTATTTTCATCTGTGCGACGACGCCAAATACTTTCCCTTTAAGTGAACGATCAGTGAAGGATTGTCAACCTGGAGGTTGGAACATTTTAGCGTGCCCGAACTTTGAGCTGTTTATTTTGAAGCTTATTTATCGCACTGAGGGAAACGCCCATTTAAAGGCTTTATAAGGGATCATACCTCTGATATGACCCGAACCCCGATCTGAGCGAAAGTGCGAGGAAGAAGCAAGGCGGATAACGACAAATGAAGAGGGGGAGTGGGGGAGAATTATGTATTTTATTACGTGTGTGTTTTTCAAATTATTCCACCATTCTTAAACAATAATTATTTTTTGTGCCTTTGTACAACTTACATTATTTATTTCCGAAATACTTTATTGCTGTTTTCTCACTGTACTCAATTTTTTTTCATGTGGGAAGGTTTTGAAAATTCATGTTAAAAAATAAATTCAACACTAATGTTGCAACTATTGAAAAGATGAAATGCTCATTTTAATAAGCGGGATCCAGTCAGCTCACGCTGAAAAGGAGCCGCCTTGGAATCACATTTGGCCTCCTGTAATGATTTTTCTGCAGAGAATTGTTACTATAGGCCTCGTAGTCTTTTTCTCAGAGCTTATTGTTATTCCCTCGCTTATCTCCCTTATCTTAATCTGCACGCATTGTTTGCTTGTTGTATTTGAAATAGCTCAGTTACAAATCTATAATCTGCCTTTTGTCATTCAAGCATGCAATTTAGACCATGCAAACAACAACAGTGGAGGGGGGAAAGGCTTTTCTGAAATATTTGGTGCGTTAACAGCTTTTTTTCTTTCTTCCTCCTTTGGGAAAAGTTGCAAAATGCAGCTGAATTTGTTGTCTTTGTATTATTCCTGTTTTTCTGCCCAGAATTATGAATGCAACCTCGCACTTTGGTCGTTTCAGAACAATAGCAAACAACGCTACGGTTTTGTGTTAAAAAGATTTAATCCATAAATTGCGTTTGAATTCTTGGTGGTTTTCTGTCGAAGACGCTCAGTCCATTTAGCCAACAATCTCACCCCGTCTGACCCGTGCGTAAAAACGCGGCTTCATGGAAGCAAAAATAAACGCAAAGGAGAAGCGACTCTTTCTGCGCCCCACATTTACGAGGGTGGGGCTTCTCTGATCGGGGTTCTGTGTGTTCAAGGTGGCGGTGATATGGTGGGGGTGTTTGGTTTTGTTGTGGCTTTAGTCAGTGTATCGCTTGCAGGTGATGCCAGGACCAGATAAGAGGTCGCCGATCCCTGCGCGCTGTCTAGACCGGCTTGTGACTCAACCAGGAGAACCAGACTGAGCAAAGCTGATTTACAGCAGACTTTTTTTTTTCTTTTCTTTTTGTCTTTTTTCTCTTTTGCTTTTCTTGCCCCCGAGATAGTAAATGACCACTGTCTAATTCCTGCCACACAACCTAAGAGATGGAGAGGGGAGATAACAAGAAGTAGATCGCCTTCAGGCAGCGGCCCAGTTCATAAGGTGGAACGGGACAAACCACATGGTTAGCGCGAAAGAAATTCCTCCTTCGGGGCTTACACCTTCAATTTTTAAAAGTTATGCAGTCTGATAAAAAAAAAAAATAAATAAAAATCGGATATTTTATTCAATCACAGAAAAAGAAAAGATGAACGCTTGTTAGGAAGCATCGCCTGCACAAAGATCATGAAGACATCTCTTGTATTCATCTTTTTTATTCTTCTTATCAGTTAATACTCCCTTTAACGAATCGCTTTCCTAACAATAAATAATATAACAATAATTTACTTTTTTGTTCTTTGAGCTCAAACAACCGGCCCTTCAAGATAAAGTATTTTACACCACGAATACTTTTGCAGAATATCATGCTCTGACCTTAAGACAAAGAGTCAAGTGGACTCGACAAGTAAGGTATCAAAAAATTCTCATGTTGAAGAAACAAGACACAATATGATCACACTGAAAATGCAGAAAGTCTCTCTGCTGTAACATGGAAATGATCCAGTAGCTTGTGATTTTTTTTTTCTGAGGGAAGATTTGTTGTATATATCCATTGGGAAGTCTTCTGTACATCTTTGTTCTCCGTATGAAGAGTCATGCATCAACTGTTCTTAGTTGTCTTTTTTTCTTTTGTCAACAAGGTCTCATAAAAAAAAACAAAATAAGTCAATCGGTGCTCTCTTTGTTCCACCTTCTCCACGGTATAGAAAAAAAAAGGAAGAAAAGAGTCTCCTCTCGATGAGCGATGTGATGAGCTGGTCACATGCAGGGGTAGAAGTGGGTGTGGAGGTGGAGGTGGGGAGGCTGGAGGGGCCAGAGGGGGGCAGGATCATGCTGCAAATTGTCCTTGCAGGAGGAGAAGGAGGTGGCAGCGGTAGTGATGGTCACAGACCACCGTTGGGTCTCACGTCTCCACTGGGCTGGGTACCATACTGTTCGGGGTGTCTGGTAGCTGAGAGGACAACGATGTCACGTCGCTGCCTGAAGAGTTTCCAAGAGAGCCCGATTCAGAGAAAGACACCTGAAGAGGAGGAAATACAGAGTCAGATTTACGGGATTTTATGTTGAAAACTGCATTATTATTATTATTATTATTTACTATTTGTTATTATTATTATTTCTGCATGTATAGACTTTAAGCTACAGTGCAGAATACATTCCCCACAGTATGACACTACCACCACCATGTTTCACCTTGTGGAAATCCCTTCAGCTTTGTGCTTTTAAAGTGATAAATAGACTGCTATGTCACGCACCAGTTGCTGAAAAGCTGGCTGGTCCAGGTCACTCTGCAGAGCGAATTCACTCAGCGCTTTCCACGGAGGCTGGTAGGTCTGAACCTCCACCGGGTTCCCCTGCACAGTGCTTTCATGCCGGATAGGACTTCCAGCAACAAGGGGCGTTCCTGTGAGGCCTTGCAAGTTCTGAGGGAGAAACGAAGGGAAAATCTTGAATTAGATTTCAGCTGGGTTTTGTTTTTTGTTTTTTTGTTCTCCCACAACAGCCATGCTGATATGTAAGCATGTTCTGGAGGAACCACCAAAGGGTTAAAAATGTACAGTTTGTGTCGGAGCTATAGGGTCACAGGGACCGTAATGCTGGAGCTTGTAAATTTTGAATTAAACTTGGGCATGCACTAAAGCTTCTTCACTAAACAAATTTGCCAGAGCAGATTAGTAAACTAGAGAAACGGAACTGTGTTTATTCACAGGTTCAATGAGCAGTCTGGCAGAAATAACAAAAAAAAGTGCATTGCTGTCTAGATCCTAGATCAGAAGGATCAAGATTATAAATATTGTTCAATGCATGACAAATCTAAAATATATATACAAAGTATGTGTATAAATACAATGTTCAAAACTGAAATTGCATGCAGAATTTTTCAAGCAAAAACATTTTGACATACAGTTGACTCAAACTCGTTATGGACTCACTAGTTAAATGTACAAGTTGTAATTAGTTCAGTAAAACAATCAAACATGAGCAAAGCAAATAAGTTGTTGCCACAATAACGTTACGCGGGTCCCCTTACTCTGCTAAGGGCCCCGTAAAAACCTGGGCCGGCCCTGTCTAAAATAATAAATAAATAAACAAAATTGAGGAGAAAAGCAGATATGTTTATAACTTCACATTTCTTTTGTGATCATTATTTTATAACAAAACGTTGTCATCCCAGCCTATGTATGTGGCAAAAATGAATTGTTCAAAGCAAAGCAGCAGACCTATATATCTATCTATCCATCTATCTATCTATATCTCTCTCTCTCTCTATATATATATATATATATATATATATGTATATAACAAAAAAATAAAGAAGTCCCACCAAATAAAACCAAAAGCACA
The DNA here is from genome assembly GCF_001444195.1 of Xiphophorus couchianus. Lineage (NCBI taxonomy): Eukaryota > Metazoa > Chordata > Actinopteri > Cyprinodontiformes > Poeciliidae > Xiphophorus > Xiphophorus couchianus. The sequence goes on from NC_040231.1 coordinate 10,453,151, forward strand.
ATAAGACACAAATATTCACAAAACAAATAACTTAAGTGTGAGCAAAAAGCCAAAAAAAAAGTGTTTTAAAGAGGAATCGAGCGGCCAAACTTACGAAGATGCTTACAGTCTTATCACTGTGTTGCTGCTGCTGGAGCTGCTTCATGAGGATCGACTTCTTCTTGTCCTTGCAGCGCTTGTTCTGGAACCAGACCCGGATCACTCTGGGGCTGAGGCCGGTCATCTCCACCAGCTGCTCCTTCATCAGCGCGTCCGGCCTCGGGTTGGCGTTGTAGCAAGTCCTCAGCGTGTGCAGCTGCTTCTCGTTCAGCACCGTCCGCACCCGCGTCGTCTTCTCCGACTGTTTGTGGACGTGGTTCCGATGTGGAGCCTGCCGAACCGCCACGGGATCTGCTGAGGACGGAGAAGAGGAAGGGGAAAAAAACAGGGGTTCACAGACTGCAAGGCTTCAAATGTTCGTTCACAGATACAGAGCTCACATTAACCCCAGCAGAGTTTTTGCCCTGAATCGGAATGTCCCACAGAGGGACATTTCTTATTTGGAAAATATAAATGTAGTTTCCCTAAATAGTACGAAATTCTACCTGAATGTCAGTCAAGAGAGACAAATCATTCCAGATTTGAAAATAATAATAATAAAAAAAATAATAGAACAAGCATTTGTAAATGCAAAGTACTGCCTTCAAACATAACTTGATTCGCTGAGTAAAAGGATTTTTTTTGTCAAGAAAAACAGACGTTCCCCTTTAAATATGAAAAAAAAAAAAAAACTAAATCTAGTTTGAGGTTCCCTCTGAGACTTGTTTCCGAATACCCGCAGGAAGAAGGTCATCTTTATTTACATACGTCTTTATTTTGGTGGAGTGATTTTCCTCACAAACACACACACGCACACACACGGAAAGACGCACAGACATGGCCGCGACTCAAGTCCCAGATTATTTAGATACTGGCAGCAGAGCAGGTTACTGCTAATGAGATCAATTATAAAGTTGGCCTACGGAAAGGTCACAGCACAGCAATTTACTTACACATGCATAAAACACACATTTTGATTGCTCGACCTGAACCAAAAAAAAAATAAAATAAAATAAAAATCTGAGTTGAACCCTAGAAAAATGTGTACAAATTTTATTTGAGCTGTTTTTAAATTAAACGTCTACAGAATATTTAAAAATATCAGCTATTCCATTTAATAATAATAATAATAATAATAATAATAATAATAATAATAATAATAATAATAAATTCGCACCTGCCAGGTGCAGCGGTCTGTTGGAGTGGATGTGTCCGGGACTGATGGGACTTCCCGCAGAACTCCTCTCCATCAGCAGGCTGTGGTCCGCCCGGCACAGCAGCTCCTCTTCCCGCAGGGAGAACTCGTCCCCCGGCAGCAGCTGCCTGCTGCACACCGAGCACCGAAAGCATTCGATGTGGTAGACGTTGTCCCGGGCTCTCATCACCAAGTCGCTGCTGCTGAACCCCAGGTTGCATTTGGCGCATTTTATCCCAAACAGCCTGCGAAATTTGCAGCTGTTTAAACATTTTTGTAAAGTGTTGGGGAAAATTAAAAGAAATATATATAATTTATTTGAAATAACAAAATGTTTGAAATCTTTTTATCTGAAACTAACTAGCCGTTGTATATGATTTTTTTTCTCTAGTTGTTTCTACTCTGATTATTTTTTTTAGGAGATCCTCCCTATAATGATATTTAATTTATACACCACATTTATGACAACCCGTGAGTAAACCTGAGGGGAACTTTTGAAAAACTCCTACCTTACATAATCTCTTTTGCAATAAGTTTTCCCGTCCCGGACGAAACAAGTGCAGGTCTCATCCAGGTACTGGCTGCACTCCGCGCACTTCAGGCAGGCAGCATGCCACTCCAGGTCGGGGGAAACTCTCAGTATGTACTGGTCATGGATCTGGCTTCCACATCCTACACACATCGCGAATCCTGACTTCTCTGCGAAGAGGCCACAGCTTTGTCAACGCAACGTTGTATACACAGTCGAATTAACACCCCAAAATCCTATAGCATTGTTTTATTTTTATTTTTATATTATTATTATTTTTTTGTTTCTTTTGGCAGATTTTTTCTTCTTTTTTTTTTTCTAATGAAGATAAAACTCAATGTTATGTAACAACTGGTAGATTTGGGCATTTTCCACGCAATAAAAAAAAACCCTGACATGTGTTGCTTGTTAAAATCTCCACCGAAGCCATATAATAGAAATAATCCTGTGCAGCAGCGCGATGTGAGGATAATTGCTCTCTTAATTGGACTCGTTGCTCAATATGAGCTTTTCTAACCCGTTTGTTCACCGATCTATTGCTGCTGCTGTTGCTGCATCGGGACTCTTAAATCTTCCTGCTTGAAAAGCGCACGGAGCAATTCGGCGTACTTACTTTTGGAATGATCCCCCATATCACCCAAGAAAGAAGAGCTGAAAATAATATCCACCATACAGGACGGATGAAGGGGAGTGAGCTCGACGCAGAAAAGATGGGGAAAGATCGCCGGCCCTTCGGCAGCCTCCCAGATAACTTGTGTCTCTCCGGACTGGAGAGGGAGGCCGGAGAGGCTACAAGGTCCCCACACGTTACTCGCATGACGTCACCGCGTCAGCGCTGAGCTCTCCAATCGCTCTTTTGCACCTCTGCAGCAAGCAGGCGGCTTTGGGGAGAAGCATAAAATAATAATAATAATAATAATAATAATAATAATAATAATCGTGACATGAATGGAAGCCCAAGATTGCAGATGTTGATATGTTATCTTTGTTGTAGATACAGTTCAGTGGTTTAATACCCAGCGCTGTTGATAATGATGTTAGTTTAGTGAACATGATTGTGACATAAGTTCCATTAGAAGGTCATTTGTTTTGAACAAAATAGTCAAATTCTGGTATTTAAAGTAAAAAATATTTATTTAGATTAAGTTAGTCTATTTTTTTATGTGTTGATAAGCCTCACGGACTAGCACAGTTAAAAGAAATCACTATTTTCCATGATAAGGATGTTCCCCAATTTGTCTTGTAAAATACAAACAAAAAATTTCTAGCGGTATTTAGAAATAAACAATGTATAAAAAAACAAGTCATATTTCATTAAGAGTTCCCGAAGCCTTGCATGACATAGGACAGAGAGACACTTCAGCTTTGGTCTTCTCATTAAAATATCTACTTAAGCTATAGCAGGCCATACGTTTGGTCTCTGTTTAGACATAAATCCAGCAGATCAGCGGACATACATCAGTGATCCTCCTTTTGATCCCGAGTCGTCATCCATTCGAGAACGAGGCCATCTACTGGGGCGAAGTGAGAACTACAACCCGTTGACTGAAGGCTGCTGAGTTTTGAGGAACACGGTGAAAGAGACGAAGCGTAGAGTCGCCAGCCAAACAGAAGAAAAACAGCGATATATTATTTTTTTAACGTAAACACTTTGTTTCTGTTGTATGTACGAAATAATTTTACCTTCATAAAATAATTTGTTACTAAAACGTTTCACGTCCTTGCAATTCTGGTATCATAAGTATACAGACTTCAAAACTTTATTGATACAACATTTCCTTTACCATTTTAAAGTTGATGGCTGACTTTTGGTGTCTGCCAAACAAGTTGGGTAAGAGAAAATAAAATGACAGTAGAATACTTGCCACCATAGAAAAAAAAAACGTTGATCAATACATGTTGTTTGCCAGGAAAAATCACATAAAATCAAATAAATGATTGAAATGATCATTTACAAATGTATCTTGCTGTTAGGGTTTCTATTTACTTTAAAAAACAACTTTTGGATTTCCCTGCCTTAGTTGGTATCTTTTACACTTCATGTTCTTTTTGGTTATTTTCAATTAAGAAATTCAGTTAGTTGAATTTCTCAAGATGGCAACTATCGCCACATTATAAATTATGTGTATTGATAATAGTAAATAATAAAATTGTTTTTCTAAAATTAAACTTCTGTTTCATGCAGTTGTCATCAAATGGAGAACATCTGTGAACAATAATTGAAAATCTTGCTCAGATTCCTAATTTGACTTGTGTTTGAGCAGTGATTAGGTTATTTGATCTAAAACCATCCTGTTCTGTCCTGGCTGTGTGTTTGCTGGGTTGTTGTGTGTGGAGGTGAATCTCTGCCCCGCAGTCTAAAGTCGCTTGCAGCCTCTAACAGGTAATATTTTCAAGATTGTGTCACATTTACTGTAGTTCTGTAGTTCATCTTTTCATCAGCTCTGAGCAGCTGTGCTGATCCTGCTGGAAACAGGCATGCAGACGCTCCCATGTTTTACCATGAGGATGGATGGTGTGCTTAGTGACCTGCAGTGTTTATTTTCTGCCACTTGTGGGATATGTCATATAACCTATGAAGTTAAATTTTGGTCTTGTCTTTGGCTGTCAACTTGTTTGCTTCTCAAAGGAATGCTCTCCCTACCAAGACTGTCAGTATAGATTGGTAGCCACATCTTGGAGGGTTTGCTGTTGTGCTACACTTTTCACAGTTTCAGTTGAGGGATGAATTAGATAGTATTCTGTGAGATGTTGATATCTTGTGGGGTTTTTTATTACCTAACCCTGCTTTAAATCTCTCTGTAGCATTGTCCACAATGTCTCTGATGTGTTTCTTAACAATAAAATACCAATAGGTATTTTGTTCCATATAACACAGTAGGAGTGTAACCAGTAAACCTTTTATGGATGCAAAAGCAAGAACCCCCCACTTGATGACTTTGTGTTTCTGTGTTTTATATGATGTAAAGCACTTTGAAATGCCTTGCTGCTGAAATGTGCTATACAAATAAAATTTGATTTGATTTTTGATTTGATTTCTTGGCCTTTGTGATTTTATTTTGATCCTCTATACTCTCTAACAAACTTCTGAAGCCTTTACAGACTTATTGAGAATAAACCCTAATTATGTGACTTCTGAACTCTCAGGTTGCACCAAATTATATATAGAATAAAATGGGCTGGGGACAAATGCATGTTATCATTTAAAAAAAGTTTTTCTTCCACTTCACAATTATGCATCACTTTGTGATTGTCTGTAGTTTCTGACTGCAAATTGACCAAGTGTTAAGAATGAGTATACTTTTGCAATGTGCATAGTAGCTTCAACAAAAATCTGGAGATGATAATCAGATTTAGATTTTATATTAATGCATTTTTGTTTGTTATTTAAGGGTGAAATTTTGATCTTTAATATTTTAGGATGTTTGAGTATATGGTATTACTATAAAGCTAAGGATCTAAATATATTTTTAATGTATTTTGTACATAAAATAAAAGTGTAAATTCTTTGACATTTTCACAGATACATCTGTTTTTTTTATCCTCTAGGAGTAATGTGATTAATCTGATGAGATCAAATCAAAAACATTACACATTTTGAACCGCAACATAAGGTTTGTTTCAGAAATAGTGAGATTTTATAGTAATTAATGTTTTAAACACTGGTTCCATTGTAACAAAAACGTGTATATGTTATATTTAAACTGAATATTTATATATTGCAGTCGTTTTTTACTTTCACCAACCTTTTTCAAAATCTCTTGAGGAACGTCATCAAGAGCAATGCCCTCACCTTTGTTTTTCTCACTGGCAATGAAACTGAATTTGTACATTGGGCCAAATTCTGTCTGTACATGTGGCAGTGATCCTCTTGTTGGGATGAACAGAGCAAGTAAAGTAAGCAGACAGAAATGCCTTGTACATCAATCATTCAATGAATCTCTGGGCTCTCACTCTGGGCCAAGCCATAATATTTCTGTTTACATATGCATGATGTATTATAAATTAATATTGCCATGAGTGTGTACCCAAAGGAAGAAAACAAAACTTGATAAAGGCTGAATTGCTGTGTGAGTTCTGTGTTTCATTTCTTTTGCTGGTCAGTGGTTTATCTTTGAAGAATCTTGTCTACATTCTTTGACAGGACATTATTGGTTCTTGTTTGTGTTTATGGTGTTTAGATGTGACCCAGTCACCCCCATATGCAGCCCTGGCATGAGAGGCTCCCAGAAGAATCTAATCACAATTTGATTGGGCCCATTAACCTCATGAAATATATATGTGTGACTGAACTCATCCACTTAAACTTTGGCAGGAGCCGAATACGCCTGTTTGGAATTCAACGGGGCATTCAAGGGCAAAATTCGTTTTCTTGGTGACTTGTTGTCTCACAATTGTTTCAGTTGTGCTTTCCTTCTATTGTCAGAAATAATTCACTATGGCCGTCCTTTCTGAGTCCCAAAGGGTGATTCAGTTGAAGTTGTGCCAGAGTGTGTGTGACTGACATCAGGGTTTTGTCCACACTTATAAGTAAACATTTCATATTGTCTATTTTACAGAACCCTATACAGTTTTTTTATTCTGTCCTTTATTAAAATATGCTAATGAAATGTGAAAATCATCAAATTATTGGTGTTTACTGCTTTCGGGTATTATGATCATCAAATACTATTTTTTAGGAAGCTCTTTTCTAAGCAGATTTAATTCAGGTATGGTGTAGGATGAGAACCACAAATGGAGATTTTGCTTAATTTAGGGTGAATCAAAGGCTGCTTACCTTCAAGCCATGCTGCAGTGATTCATGTAAAATGAGATGTCAGCAAGTATTGGGTGACGTACTGTACAGAACATTTTCAGCTTTTACATATTTTGGTGTTTATAATAAGTTTTTATTGATGTTCTTTAATATTTTTATTTTATATAAAACTCAATTTTGGACTTTCAGTCAGTAAATCATAATAATCAAAAATTAAATAAATACATATGAAAAATCTTGCATTTTTTAAGACTACAAAAACCCCAACAACTAACAATATGAGATTAATGTAGAATAAAAAATCTTCTCTATGTCAATTTTATTTAATAGGGCCATCCTTAAATTTTTTTATGCTTACATAAGTAATTTTTGGCTTTTCTGCTGACTTCAAGACATTTATGCTACATTCCTGAAAGGTAGTTGATGAGTTGTTTAAAGATGCTGAATAATTTACCAGAACCAACATTAACTTGTCTTTAAGTGCATTGCGTCCAATCGTGATGTCCAGACTCAGCAAAAACTAACAAAGATTTTTTTTAAAAGGTAGCCATTTTCTGAAATAATTTCTGCATTCATAGATAAAATATTCAGTTTTTAACATAATTTTGATATATTTCACAAGTTGTTTTCAATGTCAGTTATGTCAGGTTTCCCCTCATACTTATTTATTTTGTGACCAGTCTTCTGGAAACAAGAAATCACATCCACATGCGAGCAAGTACGCACTGAGAGGGGAACCATGTTGCAAATTTATAATTCATAATTCTTCAGAGTTAATGCACTATTCACATGATAATTAGGATTAATTTTTGATTGGTGCCTCAGGGCAGCGTTGCATTGTTAGGCTGAATAACCTGCACTGTTATTGCCTTCTTAGTGTAACTGTCAGCTGCCTGTTTTACTTTACAAATATGCATCTTGTATTTTACTGTTAGATGCTCTCATCAACACCTTGTTGCTTTTCGGCACCATTAACGGACGGCTGTGTCACTTAAATGATGGGAAAGGAGCTCTGTTTAGATTAGTCAAAACAATTACCTTCATTATTTTTGACATCTAGACTCTGCTAAGCAACTTGCTGTTTGTAAAATAAATCTGAGATATTTCTCTAATAGCAGGTAGTTTGTTCACTTCTCTTAATTGATTTTATTTTAACATGCAGTTTCAGTTTGTTTCCAGGTAGGTGGAGTTGCAGGCAGGGTCAGTATTATTATTTCCCCTGGTAGATTAGATGTAAGATTGTTTTCAGTCAGCCAAAAGGGTTTTTTTGTTTTTCTTATAGAAAATGAGACAGGCATTGCTGCTAAGATAATAAAACAATGTCAATGTTTTATGGCATGGTAAAACTAGTATGTTGCAAAAAATATTTATACCTTAAAAATGTTTATTTGCATTAGAACCATTAAATCCTTCTTATAATTTTGATTAGCGTTTTGTATTTTTCCACTGGTATTTTGATGTTATATCAAATATATGAGGTTGAAAAACTTCCCTTGCATGTGTCATAGTCCTTCGCTCAATTTGCAGCGTAAAATATCCAATTCGGGAATCTGGTTTGGTCTCTCCAATATGTTAATGTTATTTCCAAGCAAAATATACATTCACAAATTAAAAGATGAATTAGATTAAATATTTTCTGAATTGGATTGACACATGAAATGCGTATGTCCTGTAACATCTCTCATAAAACAAACACAGATTTCCAGAAATTGAGCATCACACTGACAGGCACAATGTTGGTGGTTGTCTGATGGTTTGACAGAGTTTCTTCAGTCAGAGGCTTCTTCAAATCCACTGTAATACAGACTGCTACAAGAGATCTTTCTTGCCAACAGCCGTCGCCGTGTACGCCAAGACTTTGAATAAATGTGTTACCACAACATGTAATTTCCCTTTGGGATCAATAAAGTATTTTTGATTTTGAACAAACATTTCTGATTTTGATCCTCTAAAATTTGGGCTCCATGTTTGACATGATAATTTGGGATCTTACATAGGAGCAGTGATAGGTAAATTATATGGTTAATTTAACCTTTTTGACAAAAAATGTTTAATTATTCTAAATAACACAAGCGGTTTGTCCTAATGGCGGTCAATTATGGGGATTAATGTAGTATGCTCTCTGCTGTTTACTGACCAGCTGATGAACCTGATTTGTCTTGTGACCTGCTTGTTTTGTGAGGCACTCATGTTCTCACACCTGGAAGAGGTTTCAGCATCACTTTGGGGCATTTTATCAACAGGACAGCAGGTGCACAACTCCCTGACCTGCTCACCAGCTGTGTGCTGGTTGGTGCATGTTGAGACCAAATGGCAGTCAGCCAGAGCTGCGGGGAAACAGACCTGGTCTGAAAAGTCAACTGAAGCAGCATCTGCCTGCTGCTGCTTCAGTCTGCTTCATCTTTCCAGAGGAAACGTTAAAAAGCTGTTTGTGAGCAGCCTGATGCTGAAGGTAAGAGGGCTTTCTTTTTCCCCCTTGAGTGATTTTTTTTTTTTTTTCACTCTAGATTGACAGCGCCTTTCATACTGTATTATTCGGCCTGGCTTTTAACTCCAGGAGAACTGTGTTCACAAATTGATGCTCTGCTCCTTTGGGGCTGTAGCTGAAACATTAAATTGTACTGAAATATTCATATGTGAGTGCATTTAGCTGAGAGCAATTGATGTGTGACTCCCCAGAGACCAGATGGAAATGTTCCAGGGCCCCAGCACGCGCCAGCAGACACCCTGAGCTCTGGCCAGGACAGTGATTGTGATTTAGCCGAGGCTAAGCTGAAGACTACAAGATTAAGAAGGCCAAATCAACCCCCATGAAGACAGATACTGCTAAATACCTGGTGTGTAACACAGAAAATCATTTGGCAAGTGAACAACTACAACAAGACATCTAATACAGCATTTGCATATTCACATTTCCTTCTTTTCTTGAATGAAATATTTTACATGTATTCTACTTTTGATTAGTTTTGTTTGTGCATAGAGGCTGATAGCACTGCAGCACACTTAGCTGATGCAGGAAGTTAGAAAAGAAATAATGAAACATTCATGGGGTTATTTAAAGTCTTTTTCCAGGTCTTTTATTATGGACAATATGGTTTACTGCCCAGGGTGACAAACCATTAGGTACGGCATGACTTTTATCTTGTTTTCTCCTGCTGTGAGCCCATTGGGAGAGCGTAACACGTAGTTTTGATCAAACGAATAATGTAAGCACTTTAAGAAGACTGAGGATAACAAAGTTGGTTTCTGTTTGCGCTGACTAAAGAATTTCACTTTTTTATAAAATCTGGACGACTTTTAAAACACAGTCTATGTGTTTTAAAATATGAAACACATAGACTAGTCAGAGCTGAATTTGATTATTCTGTACTAAAAAGAGCAAAACAGGTTTTGGCAACAAGATTTTGGCAAACATAAAAATAACCTTTTAAAACAGGTCAAACCTTGACTGAATTATTCAGCACTGATAACTGATGTTATCAGCGCTGATGACCAAATTAAATCTTTTGTTTTCTGATAATCAAAGATTTAATTTGGTTATCAGAAAACAAAAGATTTAATTTGGCTTTCTTGAGCATATCAGACAGAAATAACAGATGAATGCAAATCTCAAAATTAAAATCAAACCAAAACATGTTCATGTCAGCATAAATACTATCTGAAGTCTGAAACCTAATTTCTGAAAAAGAATGCTTACTACTTTATTCTACTTATTTCTTCTCAGGCCAGTCATGGATTGTTAAATTTTTTAGATGACTGCTAAAATAATGTTGATCTTCACTGTGTTGTCTTAATGGTGCATATTGTATTCCTTTAACTATGGGAATAAGTCAGTTGCGTTATCATGTTTGTCACCTGACTAACTAGCTTTGTCTACTTCTTGTCTGATTATGCAGAAGCCATTAAAGATGTAAATTAGTTGTTTGCCTTTCATACTGGGAAAAATGTGGGCAGTCAAATCAGATTCACGCACTTGTTTCAGACCTTATTTTTTTGTGAAGTTTAGAGAACAAACTGACTAAATAATTAATAATGTCCTCCCAGAGGAGTGAAGTGATTTAGTTTGGTCACTCTGTGTTTCTAGTTCTCTTTTATTTCAGTTTTTTTAAGCTGACCCACTTCTACTCATGAAGAGAAGACACTTCTGAGGGGACACAGATGAAAACTGTTTTAAAGAAATGCGAAAAAACAAAGTCCTCTGTAGCTATGACAACAGTCTCTAGAGCGACTTTTTTCCACTTAAGAAGAATGTTTCAAAAAGAGAACCTGAGAAGCTTTTTAAAAAGTCATGTATAATTTATCTGTATTTTTCTCCTGCGTTAAAGCCCGTTGGAGGAGTGTCTTGCGTGAGATGTGTTCTGAATCTGTCAGAATGAAGCAGAGATGCAGTCATATACCCCACATCTGGTTGTTCTCAATTAGACTTTTCTTATATTCGGTACACCCTGCTGTTTGGTGCCAATATGCTGTGCTTAAAATCTCTACTGAGAGTTTAAGCACAGCACTACTGACATTTAAAATTACACATATGAACAAGACCAGTGGTGTTTCTGACATAAATCAGAAACTCTTATATCATTCTGCGAAAACATTTATTTCTAACAGTTTTCTAACATATATATTTGTAAAATTTAGAATAAAAACTGTTTATCTTTACATGTGTGGATTTCATAACCATCAAAGCAAAAACAAGAAACACAGTGCTCTGACCAGAAAAAAACTTCTGTATTCTAAAAATATTAATAATTTTGTGATTTAAGAAGATAACTCACCACTTTAGACAAGAACATAAGTTATTTTTTATGTACTGACTTCTCTTTTCAGATTTTGGGAACTCATTTATCAAAACCCTGTAACAATAAGCGTTTACTTATTTGTACTTAGGCCTGATGCTCAAGTTAGTGAATAAAAACCTAATCTAGCAGGTCATTGGTGTCCCTCAACTAATCAAAATTAAAACAGTGATCGTGTAATGTTAATGCCATCAAAGTGACTCCCTCTGAGCCATTATTAAAACATTTGAATTATTAAGAATCTAATGGTCAATCTTAATTCACTTTCTTCCTGTGAGAGTGACAGGCACTGCACCTCTAATTTTACTGGAGAGGTCCCAAAAGCAATTTACTGCTTGGAGTTTCTCCTAAAGGTTTGTGTGAGTGTCCTTTTCTGTCAAAACTGAACACTTGGATCCAACTGCTGGATAATCTACTATCAATATAAATCAAGTGGGTAAACTGGGAGCAAAGACATTTGCTAACTTTGTTTTGTTGTTTTTTTCACTGTGGAAGCAGTGCAGCATTAGCACTCTTTGTGGCAAATAACATCCTGTCTGTGTGGCTCAGGGTGAAACCATCTGATTTATCTCCTTTCTTACATGGGCAGATGATTTAGTTCAGAGACAGCCCACTTTCACTTCAGGCATTAATGCAATGGCAGCTGCGAGACACAGAGTGCGAGCCAGAGTTTGGCACCCATGTTCAACAGGATTCCTTTGTGTGGATCAACAGCCAAGCGAGTCATTATTTATTTACTGACACCATGACAGCCGATGTGGCTTGTTGTCTTTGTAAGCCAAATTGACGCACTATCTTATCAAATGGTTTGCACATACTCTGGACAAAGTTTCATGTCAGTTGTTATAAAATAACTGACAAAAACCAAAATTCAACCCTTATTTTTTAACATGCTAATCCAGAATTTTAACCAACTTTAAAATATAATGGCAGCTTTTTACTTCCTTATATCAGTAACGTAAGGCCACCAATGTTAAAAGTTTAAAACCAATTGGAAAACATTTTTATTCCAAAACATAACATGCTTTGGATGTTTATACAATCATGGGGAAGACTGCTGACTTGACAGTTGTTTAGCAGGCAGTCTGGCTGTTGACAGAGTCCTGTGTGGAAGAGTGTTAATGGAAAATTGAGTGGAAGGAAAGATTCAGTCTACTTCAGAAAGACTTAATCTGAATCTGACTGAGGCTGACTGCCTCCATGCCTTTAGTGCATATACTGTAAAGTACATGTACAGATATTCCAGTGAGCTGACATGATTAAGGATTTTTGCTTGTGGATCCATGTAAGAGGTGAATGTATGAACTGGCGGTTTATAAGTAAATTGTCCATTGGAATTAATTAAGCTGTCTGAATCTTTATTTCTGCATTTAAAATAATTTTTATCGGACCATTTTTATGAGAAATTGAATTTGGGGTTTTCATTAGCTGTAAGTCATACTCCTTGAAATTAACAGTAAAGAAAATTTGGAACGTTTATTACAACATACCCGTAGATATTAAGAATTAAAAAAAAAAAAATCTCTGGGTACTTGTAAACATGTGACAAGAAGCAAAATGGTACAGCAGTTTATCTTCTGAATTAATGATATGAGACGATAATTAAGGAGAAGATGATTCTTGTCACAGCTCTGTCCCATTGGCTTCACCAATTAGGCGCTGTTGTGACAAGTCTAATGTTAATAACCTTAAATAATTTAGCAATTTCAGAACCGCATGCAATAAAGTAGATGATGCTGAGAGGCTGTGTGTGTGGTGCGGTGCAGTGTTGAGTGTCTGCGGATTTCCAAGAGTCAGACAGATCTAAGAGCAGATAAGGAAATAAGAACTTTTATTTTTGTTGCTGTTTTCCTTCAAAGAACAACACCTGCAATTGGCAACAACTTTGTTCGTATCAAGGTTACAAAAGTGTCAGTAAACGTTAAAGTGCAAAGAATTTGATCGCCATTTTTGGCACGTCTCGTTTAAAGGTTCATGCTACAAGCACTCTGGTCTAGTTTCGTGTGAAGAGACCATTCAGGTAACTTTTAGTTTCGTTCCCCTCGCTAAGATTTCTGTGAAGACAAAAATGCCAATGAGACAGCTTTCATTCCTGGTCCATGGGTTAAAAAAAATCAAACAAATGGAAAGCAAGAAGTCAAAGGCAAAAACAATTGGCTGTTTGAAAAGTCCATCCTATCTTGCATACCCTGTAACAGTTTGAACAGACAACAGTTTGAGCAACATTTACAATTAATAGTACAAACAAAAGAAAAAAAAAATAAAAGAAAATGCAATTGCAAACATTTGTTCAACTGCTTGAAATTTCTTTACCATTTTTTTTTTTTTTTTTTCGTTCAGTATAGGCTTGAGTGACCCTTTGCTGGTTTTAATTCTTGTGAAGCTCAGTGCATTTCTGACCTCTGCAAAGTGAGAATTCCTGATAATGAATGTGTCCAAGGACACATTAGATTCCCTGTGACCATGGTATTTTAGGCTCTGTTGTGCTATACCTGGGTACTTTTTTATTGAAAAACCATTAAAAGGAAACTGATGAGACTGAGTAGACTTACAAAGGGCCTTGGAAAACAAAATGAGAAAAACTCTCATTTTGTTTTTTTGTTTTTCTATTTTGAAGGAACATCAGAGTTAGCTGGAAGCTGCAACTCAAGCTTAGTTTGAATAGTCTTGGCTTTAATAAGCAAAAGATAAAACCCATTTTTTGACTCTTATGTGGCTCCTCTCAAGAGGATCGACCTGTCAGAAAAGGTTAGACCTGTGCCAAACAGGATGGCAGAAAAAAGTAAATGAAAAGCTTCTGTTTCTGTGTAAATGTAGCTTAAGTGTCAGACATGTGCCCCAGAGGTGAGTCGGCTGGGCCCAGAAGTCTGTACTTCTCCTCCAGAGACGGCTCAGTGGTGCTGCCCTGCAGGTGGATCAGTGGCTTGGTCTGCAGCAGGACACACCCTCTGCCCCGGCCTCGCCTCTCCTCCTGGTTCCTGCGATTGAACAGGTTTATTCTGTTGTCCAGCTCGGGGCTGCCGTTTTCCGAGCCGGTGGGGCTGGGAAGCTTAAGGTTGATGGGGTTCACCACCAGGCCCTTCTGAGCGAGGCAAGAGTCTTCTGAGAGGGAGGAGAGCAGCTCCTGCACCACAGCACTGGGGTCCTTGCAGGGGTCCTGGCCTGAGAAGGAAGCGGGGCAGCATCGATGCGAGCTCAGGCTGGTGGCCTGTGCTGCGCTGCTGCTGCAGTCTGTCAGCGATGAACCCGGGGTGTGGCTGCTCAGGCTGGGAGGCCGGACCGTGAAGCTGCCGCTGGACTGTGATATGCTGGTGGAAGCGTCGCTCACAGCGCTGCCGACCCGCTGCATGGTAAGCTTTGGATTGGACTGGATGGGGTTGGTGCTGTTAGGAAGGTGGACATCAATGGCTGCCGTGGTGATGACCCGGGCCCCTATGCCAGATGCTCCAGCATCTTGATAAAGATTTGGAAAAAAGTAACATATAGATGAAGAAATTATCATATTTTAAAATAATTTAGCCAGTTCATTATAAAACTCTATAAAACACATGACAATCTGCTGGATTTCCTTAGATAGGAACTTTTTAACGTATTAGAATAACTAATTGAGCACACTGTAGTACCTGATAAATAGGACCAATTGGAATGTATATGTGATTGAATTGAAAATATTTTTTGTAAAGTGTCTTGAGATGACATTGTAGAGAGTTAGCACTATATAAATAAACTGAATTGAAACCTTGCTTATCTCTTTTTTTCTGTGTCTTACGTTTGCAAAGCAGTAAAATGTATTTTATTTAGTCAACTTTATTAATATAGCACCTTTCACAGATCTAAAACCACACGTGGCTTTACAATGTCTGAGAGATGCAGAAGTGTTCAAACACATAAGACGCAAACTGAGATTTTCATGAACTCTACTTTTCCTGTCCATTGCTACAAACAGTCCATAGATAATAAGATGAAGGGCTTTTTAATCAGTTAGTTGAAAAGAGCTAAGAGATTATTATTTCTAATATGTATTTTTTGTTAGTTTAAACAGTAAAGCTAAAATTAACAGAGACTTTGTAAAATTGTTGGACTGCAACTTCTCCACTTACAGAAAACTAGAGAAGCATCTGTTCCACTTTCTTGTTCAGGTGATGTTGTTTGTTCACTTCTGTCCTCTAACAAACATCTGAGCCCTTCACAGAACATCTGCATTTATACTGCAATTCAATTACACACCACTGGACTGTTGTTTATCAAGTAGGTGAGATAATAACACAATTGTTTAAACGGGATTTTACTTATGGGTGTGCATGCCACACTTTTTACATTTTATTTGATAAACATTTTGAAAAGTAGACAGGGTGCTGGATGAGAACTAATATGTCTTCTGTAATAGTCACTTACCGCTGCTGGCCTCACTGTAGTATTGGCTAATGTAGTTGTTCATGTCATCGCGCACCACTGCATCTGAGTTAAAGAAATGGACATTAAGAAACAAATGACTTTATTACGATCTTAACGTGGCATTGATTCCTTCTTTCCTCCTTCACGACTTCCTACTGGACAAGAATAACACAACCACTCAATGGGAGTAAAATATGAGTTAAAGATATTTCCACTCACACATTTCCAGCACTTACCAGATATAGTTTTAGCACAGTAGTTCTAAAAACTGTTCACTGGTAAAAGGTTAGTATCTCTGTGGTATACAGTGAACTGTAATTTTGGTGTAACATTACAAACTTCTGCAAAGCATGAAATATTTACATTTTTAATCATTTTCATAATTTTCCGTTAACACGTTGGGTCTATTTCAGTAATCACAGCACCAACAAGTCCAATTGGCATTTATATCTTATGTTTACAACACAATATTGACAGGGAGGATTGTGCCCCAGGCCACAGATGCTTTATAGACAGGCGGTCAGGATCATGCACATGCTGCTACTAGGTACATTAGCTGCACCTTAGTGCGCCATGAATAAACTGGGACACATCGGGGTGGGGTAGGAGCTGGGAGACCAGAAGCTCTTTGTTCAAGCGCTGATCCCTCCAGCCTAGCTGGCCTCTGCATGCATGGCAAACGGCTGCCATCCGCTGTGCTTTTCTACTCGCTTGATTGGTCTTGAGCTCACTGTCCGCTGGCTGAGTGCGAAGCCAGAGTACCCTGAGTGCTAGCCGCTGTCCCCCGGGACATGCAGCAGACTCTGATGGATAGTTTCATTTATTTTTCTGTCTAAAATATTAATCCCTGAGCCACCCCTGGAGAGGAAGCATTGCAGTCACTAAAACAAGACTGAGACAATCACTCTACAATTAATAAAGCATGAGAGAGACAAAAAAAAAGAATGAGCTATCCAGCATACGTAAAAGGTTTTCCTCTTCTGTCTGTGACACTCAGCTTACCAGGCTGTTATATGATGGTGGCACCAGAGAACTGGCAGCGCCAGGTCTACTGAGTTTAAGTCTAAACTGTGAATTTCATTGTTAAGGCAATTGTTCTCTAAAGGTAAAGAGAAGGGACAGATGCTGCAGCCAGAAATAGGAAGCCTTTTATTAGTCCATAGAAGTTGATATGTAAGCTTGTTTAAAATGTAAATAGTTATATTATTGTGTATTTTGTAGGGCTTTGTCATACAGATACAAGTACATCTCTCTAAAAAAGAATATCATTAAGAGGCCCATTTATTTCTGAAATCAAACTCCAAATGTGTAATTCGTAAAGATTAAGTGCACACAGAGTGATTGTTTTCTGTTCTTTTCTGCAAATCCTGAAGTAAATTAATTTCTAAGCATTTTTTCTGTTCAATTTAATTTTTATCAATCGTTCTATGTTGTCTGCACCTTGTGAATCTTCCTAAAACTCCTTTGGTGTGCTTGTTTTCTGAGAAAATAATTGATTCAATTCAGCTTCTGTTTAATTCTGTTTATTTAAAAAGCTACAACTACTGAGGCAGAAATGACAAAGCAAACCAGATCTAGTTGAAATACATAAGTGCATAGTAAATCCGATCTGACAGAGTCAAAGTTATCAGAAATAAAGTCTTGAAATATGTGTGCAGTAGATTATATTAGTTTAATTTTTGTAAATTTCCCATTGATGATATTCTGATTCATTGAGGTGTTTTTGTGTGCGGTTCTCTCTCTTTGCTAAGGAATGCACCTGTGGGAAACTACAAACTAAATTTACTTAATTAGTTCACATAACTTAATTTAACAAGCCACTGACTGTTATTCATTTATATCTCAAGGGCATTTCTTATTCCAGTGAGCTGTTTAACAATGTGGTCATGATGTAACAATGACCATTACCACAAAAGAAAATTTGTTACCAAACTGTGTTTAAATCAACATGGTTTTGTACTTTCAGGCACTTAACAAAGAATCCCCTGTGAGAGCCGCTGATTTCGTGAGATTCCCTGATAGTTTGGTGGCACCTTGCAGGTGAAACAGCCAGAGCTGTTGAGTAATACAAATAAATTTAACTGGATTTGAGTTCATCTGACTTGACTTTAGCCTCTGTGGCCTCAGTGCTTGTCCCAGTGACCATGTTTCTGCAAAAAGCCTCGCTTGTTTCTCTCAGCCAGATTTCCCACTATGCCCTCGGGGTAAAATTGTGGTCACTGTGGAGCCTCCTCAGCGCCTGTCGTGGTTTGCAGGTGGGGGGCTGCTGCTGACAGGAGCCCACTCGAGCCCACAGGAGAGCACTCTGTACCTGAACTGGCCCAAGTGACATGTCCTGACTCAGCTTGGGTGGTCATAATGGGTCAGTAAGACAGATGGTTAGGGCGTGATGAAGCCCCGGCAGTGTGACACAATGTTGGAGAACATGCTTGTTTTTTCACAAGTATTCTCCGGATCCTAAAAGCCTTTTTGCCCTCACATTAATCCCAGAGTGCCTGCAGTCTGATGGCAGTTGTATGTAAGCATGAAGAGGCTAAGAGTTTGGCCTCCAAGCTGCTCCAGGGCTACTGCTCCAGATTAACTGTACACAACTCCAGCACCCTGTTCACCTGATGTTACCTCATTACAGTCTTTTTGTTTCACATATTTATGTACATACGTTATGCTACAGCTCTCTGATGGCTCTGTCTTTATTTTTTCATAAGCAAAAACTGTACCTGGTTTGGTATGTGTTGAATTTGGCATTTTAGGAGTTTTGATTAATTTCAATTCACTTGGTGTAAGATCTTCCCAGTCTAGTTTCAATGATCCATAAAACGTTTGTAAAAAAATATGTTGTTTTTACATATCTGTTAAAACTTTCCCAATATCACGACAATGTAAAATGAGACGAATAATCTGTGAAAAAATCTAACTCTTTCGCCTTCTCCCATCGCTGCTATTGCTGTCTGAAAACATGCACCACTTCCGGCCAAAAACAACCAATCAGAGCCAGGAGGAGGGTCTTAGTGCTGTGAGTTAAGCTTGTTAACATGCTGCTAAATGTGCTAATGGCCGAGAAACAACTTTCCAGTAAAGAAAAACTGTTTATCAGCTGTCATCAGTGACCATTGTAACTAGCTTGAGCATTCATGGGGTTATGAAGGAGATGTAGCGCAACAAAGAGCGGCAGAGGCTGTGAGTATGAGAACAGCACTAAGATCCTCCTCCTCCTCGCTCTGATTAGTTGTTTTTTTTAGTGGAACCTGTGCATTTTTGTGGACTGAAATAGCAGCACTGGGAGGAGGAAGAAGAGCTTGATTGTTTCACAGATTATCTGTTTCATACCATACTGTTACAACAAAGAGACAGTTTTAATAATTATGGTGAAACAAACAACATATTTTTGTACATTCAGCTTTGACTCAGACCTTACATGCGTAGCTTCCAGAGTCGAACCTGTATTAGCATGTGGCTCCCTGGGGTTTCTCTGCCCGCCCTCATCATCAGACTCCCCAGGTGTCAAACCTTCCACGACCTGGAAGCTCCTGCCCTGTTTGCCCCACGCGTGGTGGATCTGCATAGCTGCTTCACGCTCTGCTGTGAGGTCCAGGTCCTGCTGAGCCAGATGTGCCCGCAGCTGTCGGATCTCAAACTGAAAATGATACAGATGTGCATGTGAATGAATACAAAGTGAAAAAATGAAGGTTTAGAATAAGATTTGGGGGATTTTTGAACAAACGGAGAATCATGAGGGAGATGACAGGAATAGAAAACATTAAGAAAAAGAAAAGAAAGAGATAAAAAGTAAGTGTAATGGGAAGAAAGAGACAAGATGAGGAAAGACTGAAAAAAGCTTACTGAGAATGAAAAATATACTTAGCCATACAGACAGATTGATTTAGATCGCTATGACGTCAGCCTTATGTTAAAATATGATCAAAACCCCAGATATGTGCAAAATTAAGTTGCTCTTTGGAATGCACACAAGATTTTAAATGACATTTGTGACTGACTTTATTTTCCAGCACAGCTTATCTGTTTGGTTTGAGCTCTAAGGGACGGAGATTAAATCTACTGGCAGTCTCGACTTGTTTGTGAATCACTGCTGCCCTCTGGTGGTGGAAGGCTTTATTGCCTTCCACCACCAGCATATATGAGGTGACGATAAGTGGCGCCAAGAGGTTTTATTGATTTGTTTGTTTGCTAATTCTCATGCAATTATTGCCTTCTGTGTGCCACAAATGTGCGAAATTAACATTTTTTAAAATCTTAAAAACTTGAAATGATAGAAAATTAAACCAACAACTTAGGGTGAGAGCCAAATCTTTTAGAGAATGCATACACGTGTGTTCATTTCATTTTTCTGACAAAAATAGAAAGACTCTGTAAGGATGCAAATATATATATTTTTAATTCTATTGAATTAAAAAAGACAAGTTTATGTAGAAGAATACCTAATAACAAATTAATAACCCAAAAATTTTGGTCAGATTGATGACAGAAAATATTTCTGACACGTTACCAGTTGGAAAATGCAGCACAAAATTTAAAATGATTGTGTTTGTATCTAAAACAAATATAATTCAGCATCTTTAATGTCCTGGGGTTAGGTACAATTGTTACTGATTTTTAGGATATACTTTGACATATGTGACATTATGTTGTGCTATATATGTCCAATTTGTTGATCTTGTCTGGACATCGTCCTTCTCATTTTAACTCACTTTAAATCTTGAGCTAGAAATGCACCATCATTTTTTTAAGTATTGTAAAGGTTTTCTGTGATTTTTTGTATCACAGAACATTTCATGAGCAGAAATTCTTTTAAAAGATAGAATAACTTCTACAAAACAACTTTTAACAACGTTAAAGTCTTCTTGTTTGACAAAACAACCTTTTCTGTCAAAATATTGCAGAATGTAAAGCAGAATCAACCTCAAAGACAGTTTCTGAGATCATATGTGCACACTGACCTATACTTTTGTGCACAAGTGTCAAAAAACTGCTTCTGAGGGTTTTTTCTGGACGTGGACTTACAGCCTGCTCCTGACAGATCTGAGTGAGACGCTCCAGCTGCTCCTCCCTCACAGCCTTCGTCTTCTCACACTGCTGGATCTCCAGTTCCATCTCAACTTTGACTTGCAGGACATATGCTAAAAATGTAGAAGGACGACAGGGAAAAAATAAATATGAAAAGAATTTAAACAGCCTAACATGTGGGGACTGGTTTTTGATGCATAGTATTTAGACACATCAGTTACTTTTCTATAAAAGTCCTGTATCTTATCAGGACTATTTAAAGGTCAGAGGTCAGTGTGGCCTGGACAATTAGCCCTTCACTCCCAAGACATCCATCATCACATAGACCACCACCCGGGTTTAATAGTAACATTATAACCTCACTGAATGAATAAACCAAGGTGCTAAAAAAGAAAAGAGCTCACTTGTCCTGACATAAAGTTTATTTAAAGCTTAAATAAATTTTAAGTACATTCTTATAAGACATAGCCAAAATAAAGTATTTTCTGACAATGGTCACAAAAATCCATATGGACAGAAGTGCTACATGGTTTTGGAAACATCACTAGTTTGCCAACAGTTTCATTTTGGATTCAAATAAATCAGGCTCAACTTTTGGTTCAACTGATTTGTATTTCTGCAATGGTTTGATGTGCAAAAAGAAAGCTGGAAAATAAAACAAAAGACATGGATTTTGTCATTCAAATGTGTGTGGGCTCATTTTAAGCCATATCAGCCAACAACACCTGGACAGAAGTTTTATGTTTGCATCTGATTCTAGTCAAAATTTAATTATAACCACAAGTTTCAATTTATTGTATTGAGATTTTATGCAAGACTAAAACAAAGTAGCAAAAAACTATGAAAAGGAAGAAAATAATCAATGGTTTAATTTTTTTTTTTTTTTTTTTTTACAAATAAAACACTTTGAAGCGTAGCAGGCATATGTAAAAAGCTCTCTTTAGTCTAACACCACTGAGAAAAATCAGATGTAACCAAATACCTTCTGAAATCATCCAGTTTCTGAACAGAGTTAATCTGTGTGTGAAGCTGTTGTTGACAAAATGTGAAAAAGATCAAGGAGTAGCGATAGTTATAGAATGCAAAAGTATAAAGTCATACCATATATCATATCTGTTTATTTATGGGGTGATTCTGAATGGTAATCGGCTTAAACAAACGTGATGAGAATAAATTTGGATACCTGGTGGCATCCCAGTTGCCAGACAAACTATTTCACACCTTCCTGTTTTCACAGTTGTAACTTTGCCGCATGATATCAGACATGGTGACATTATATATTCTGACTTGAAATGTTAAACCTAGCAACTTACAATTGAACTCAGGTCTTTTAATCTGTTGGTTCCTGCGTTTCAAGTATGCTGGCATGAAAATGAACCATTGCTTTTCTTTTCCAAAGTAAAGCAAAGCAAAGCTCACAGCCAACACCACATGCTTCTTTATGCCTATTTATAGTCATGTTGGCACGCTCACATAACAAAAGGAGGAGACGTCACAAGGGGTCATTTCAGTCAGACTTCAAACAGGCACAGAATCTCAAGCAGAAGCTTGCTGTCTGGCCACAAAATGTGACACATATTTCTGTAGACGCTTGCGTCAGAGTCAGCCGCGTGTTTATACTGCGTTTCTTGTTTGTGTGAGCGTCTGCATGTGTGCAAATCTCAGCAGTGATGGCAGCTTTTGTGCAGCAGACACTTGCAAGTGTAATTTACACCACAAAGGATTCTCGTAAAAGTCAAAGAGGCCAACACATTGTCCTGCTCCGCTCTGTTAACTCGCCTCATTGGATGTTTGACTGGATGCACAAGCCAATGAAAAATACAGCAAAATCACAGACTCCAGTCTGAAAACGTAAAACAAGACTTATTCACATTTGGTAGCTAGCATAGAGCTTGTTTATAAAAAAAGACCCGGTACATATTAAATATAATAATATTATCTTTGTCAACATTATTTTAATGATGTGATTGCCAGTATGTAACTATTTCTATTTTTTGTTTGAAGAAATTGTGTTTCTGTTTCTACTCATTAAGCAAACCTTTAGCAGTTTTTTTATTTTTATTAACAATATTCATTTTAAAACGCTCCAGTGTTTCCAGAGAGTGACAGACCTGACCTGATTACATTTTCTATCTTGCCATTGTAAATAGTGTTGTGTGTCACTGGGAAAGTATTAACTTGCTGAAGACAGTAAAAAAAATTCCTGACAAACAACCTCACACCATAACCGATGTTAGTTTATGAAGAGTAGTGAAGATCAAAGGTCATTTTACTTTTATGTTCAGACGTGTGAATAGAAGAGAGAGTGTAGGCTGCAACCATCAATCATAAGATATGTAACCTCACCAAAGGAAGGAGATTCTGGATATAAGCAGCTGAATTGAGATGC
The DNA here is from genome assembly GCF_001444195.1 of Xiphophorus couchianus. NCBI lineage: Eukaryota > Metazoa > Chordata > Actinopteri > Cyprinodontiformes > Poeciliidae > Xiphophorus > Xiphophorus couchianus. The sequence continues at coordinate 10,476,308 of NC_040231.1, forward strand.
TAGAAATGCCCTAGAGACAGGGTGAGGAACTCATCCAAAGGACTCATTTGGATGAGCTGAAAAGTTAGCTACAAAGTCAACTGAGTTTTTCACTTTTCAGTAAAAACACTACTTTGTTCTGGGTGTTCTTAGACATGCATCCTCTTCTATTTTAAGCGGGTGATATTTCCCATCTGACACAGCTAATAAATCCCAGTTTTTCAGCTGCATAGAAGTGAGTAACAGCTTGTTCCTCTGCATTTCCATTATCATCAGACTGCTGCCGCCTAATATGTCAAGTTACACAGACAGACCACCTGCTGTAGTAGCTTGAGCGTTTTTGTGGATTACTGATGTGTTTTACCACTGAGTAAACAAAAAAATATATCACTCAGCTTGAAGTGAGCAGGAGGAAAATAGGTTTATTCCAGCTGCAGCTGTATGTTAAAACATAGAATATGCTGCTGGCTCTGTTTCCCATTCGTAAATCCGCTTAAATTATGCATTAAAATAGTGACACCTAGATAATTACTTTATCTTCATTAAAACTTTAATACCGAGATTAAAGTCATTCAAATATTGACAGGAAGGTTATTTACGTTAAGAATATGAGAGAAACACTCAAAGAACAACAAAAACCAGATTAAATAAGAACTACACATGTGACATGGCCATGTTAGCCTTGATAAACATGAACATGAACAAGCTGCAGTCAGCTGTGTTTTGTGCCCAGCGCTCCTGTATGCAGTCGGAGACCCGCTGTAAGGGTGACCTCTGAACATGGATCGAACCGAGATGCATTAACATAGCTGAGACAACAATTACATTCAATACACTTTCTTTGAATCTACTTAACCATACCCTTCAAATCAATCTGAGTCAGAGCAGAGAGGCACCAATTTACTCTGAATGATGATCAATAGTTGTACGGCCCTGAACTGCAAATAATTTGTACATTGATGGGAAGAACAAGGCTATTAGAAAAACCAGCTAATTTTCTGTTGTGATCATTGTGACTTCAGAAATTACTTAGTTTCTTTACAAGACAAATCATTTTTAGATATGTTTTTATTTCTCTCTCACCGTCGATGATCCTCTTGACCCTCCAAATGCGCAGGGTGATGATGAGGCTGATGGCGTCCCAGGGGCTGCTGGGCCCATTGGCCACTGTGGAAGCCACCATTGGGGCCAGAGAAAGCACAATGACAGCACCATCAAATACCTGGGGATGTAAACACAAGCATATTTACAATTATGAAAAAATAAAACAAAAGTTACTTAGGCGTTAAGGTGTATGAATAATTAAAAGTCCAATGGTATGCCAATATATGGTGTGTGTTTGTGTAAGGTAGCAGAGTGTCAGAAAAGAACTTAATGCACAGATTGGTGGAGTTAAAAAGTGTGCTGAGTTTGCAGGAGCTGTACAAGTACATAAGCTTTATGTAACAATAGCTAGCAATGGCATAGATTCAGTAAAGCAGAAACTTGACAGAGAATATACATGACTCTTTTAATAAGGATCAAAAGTAAACTTGTATGTAATTTACGTCATCTTTCGTCTCAATTTCTCTCTGTTTACAGAATTAAACTGTGAATTGCGGTAATGACAAGCTTCACAACTCAGAGTAAGACAGTATGACTGTGATGTGATCTCCTTCACAACAAACATTTCGAGTGATAATTTTAACAATCCACACTCATCAGCACTCTTTAAATAAATACAAAAGATTAATTTCTAGGAAGCCTTTTTAGAAATGCAATGGAAGGATGTGTGTGTGTATATCATGCAATTTGTCATTATGTATGTTGATGTTGATTAAATTTAATCTTGACCAGAGATTCACCTCCAACAGAAAAGTGACCCTAAACATAGAACCAGAACCACAATGGAATGATTTAGATCACACGTGTCAAACTCAAGGCCCGCGGGCCACATGTGGCCCGCTACGTCATTTTATGTGGCCCTCTCCCCCCCCCACCACCGTTTTACAGCCCCATTGATTGACTTAAAATAGGTTTTGAGCACGAATTGACTACAAACTACATCTCCCATAATGCCTTCCGATTCTTACCAACCAACATTATGGCTTCTCGCCACTAGAGTGCAGCAGAGTCACCTCAAGCTGATTATTAATTTTCCCAGCGAATAAAACTGAAACATCGACAAGCTAACACGCTAAAGAGCGAAGTCCCGCGATGTTTCAATCGAGGACTTTTACCGTCTACTGCCCCATGATTTGATGCCACAGCTTCGACTCCATGCAGCTCGTGTTTTGTCCACGTTTGGAAGCACCTATCTGTGCGAACAGATGTTTTCAATAATGAATTTAAACAAGACCAAGACCAGATCGCGCATTACTGACGAAAACCTACACGCCGTTTTGCGGATTGCAACAGCACAAGAACTAAAACCGGACATCGACGAACTGACCAGGGGAAAACGGTGCCAGACATCCGGCCAGAAAACATTGGTAAGCACGAACAAACTAAATTTAAATAGAATGAATGTAAAACCAAAATTCAGTATACTGGAATATGCATATAGTTTATTGATTTTGCTTGTGTTTTGTTTATTTACAGAACACAACACAATGAGGATGTGTGTGAGTTGGTAACAGGGTGAAGAGGATCAGCTTTGTGTTCAAGGACGGGCAACATCACCTAATTGTTTTGTTCTTATGTGAAATACATGTTGGTTGTGTAATAAATAACGAAAAAGTTTTGTGAATGAAGTTGAGAGTTAATATCAAAACTTGTTTTTATTCTTTGTCTGCTTATCTTTAAAGCAGACAAAGAATAATTTTTCCAGCGAATAAAACTGAAACATCGACAAGCTAAAGAGTGAAGTTTAGCTGAGCATATTTTTTAAACTGCTCAGTTTAAAAAATATTGTAATTTTTAAACTGAGCAGTAATTTTACATCCATGCAAACTCAAATGTAATATTTAAAACTTGAATACATAAAATCAGTTATTTAACAATGTGAGGTGTTGTTTAATTTATTTTTAACATTGCATTTTCATACATTTATGCTAGGGTTGCCCAAGTCTAGTTTTCCAGACCTATCACTCTGCAACTTTAGATGCGTTCTTTCTCTAACACACCTGGATCATTGACTCATTCATAGGCCTCTAAAGAACCGAGTTGCTGCTAATGAGGGAAGTCAACTTTTTGTCTGGGGTATGTTTTAGCAGGGACGCATCTAAAAGTTGCAGTCTGGAGGACTGCACTTGGGCATTCCTGATTTATACTGTCAATGTGGCCCATTGAGGGTGGCAAATATGCTGAAGTGGCCCTTGGTGAAATTGAGTTTGACACCCCTGATTTAGATGAAGATCCATTCAAAGTCCAGATATAAATCCCACTGAGAATATGTGCATTGCGATTGTGCTTGGGTTATTTTGGAAGGTACAATGAGTGTCACAGAGTATCTGATCTATGTAGTTAGAGGACAAGCAGAGGAATTTACAGAGAATTGGAGACCTCTGGTAAACTCTATCCAACATCAAGGAGCACAGTCCTTGTTTGTGTTTGTGTAGCTTTTGGGGTTTTTTGTTAGTTTTTGATGAAATAAAAAAAAAAGACTGGGCTGGTAAAATAAAAGCAAGATGCTTTGTAAAATGGAAACACACCATTGTAATATACGGCAAAGTTTTTGCTGGTGAACCAGTACTGACCTCCACTTTGTTTTCGATGTAATCCCAGATCCCAAGCACTACAATTCTGAAGACAGTCTGATGGAGACAAAAAGACAAAGAGAAACTTTAAAATAGATAAGCCACAGGCAATGCTGGCATGTCTCAAAAGTCCTTTTCATCTTCTCAGTCTTTTTGAGTTGGCATCATCACACCAAGCAACTTTTGTGAGATTTTGCCTACATTAATTTCTAAATGTATGTTATTACCAAATGATATGGAATAATAACTAAAAATTAAGCTAGATAATATGTAAAGAAACTGGACTCGGTCAAAGAGGCTAAATAAAATTGGAAAGCACAGAGGCCTTAACTCAGATGATGACACTTACTTATACTTCCTTAAGCTAGAGACAAAACTAAAGATGTATCCAAATATACAAACCAATGCTATTTGTCTGACTGATAATTTCCATCACAATTTTTGTCTCCTTCTTTATTTTTCATTAGACAGTAAAAATTTTATTAAAACTCATACAAGCTGGCTGACTTTGCAAAAATGACAGCAGTTTTCATGAACGAATAAAAATGAGACCAAAATATTAGAAGGTGATTAAATTAAATAAGATTTAGTTTTATTAATTTAAAATGACTTGAACTGTTGGACAAAATAGACAATAATAAAATTCTGCCAGTGTAGACTATTCAGCGTCAGGACAATCTGGAAATTACGAAAAATTAAAACTTGATATTTTTTGTATTTTGTACACAATAAAACATCCTGTTCAGAAATGTTGTTTTAGGTTCCACTGGGTTAAATTTCAGCATCCTGGGTCTCTTCTTTCTTCAGATAATAACTTGCTTGCATTGTTGATGACAGGCCCTTAAGCACGCTTAATGTTAAGCAAGTTTAACTTTCTGAACACACAGATTACTGCATAAGGTCAGTTTCTGCTGCAATTAAAAGAAAAATAAGGTGATTAAGACGTGTCTTACCTCTGAAAAGAAAAGCGACAGGATGATAAGGCTGATCCAGTGGATGATGGTGGCGAATTGAAACGCATTGGAAACTGAAGGATGAGGAATCAGGAGAAAATATTTTAGCTGTAAAGAAGCCATTACATTGCAATCAATTTTGAAACACAACTCATGCATCCCTGAAGAAGTTTAAAATAAACGGAAAAATGCCTATCTATTATCTGAGAACTCATCTACTAACATGCAGGACTGATCACACCTCACTGTCCACTACATCCTTCTCTTTGCCTTGCTGGAGTGGCAGTGGAATTAGATGAAATTACAATAGATTTAGAGAGACTGAAATCCAACAGTCTGTGCTTTAAGACTCTGGTCAGGCCTAGATACTGGCCAGTAATCAATAGAGATATGCTGGCAGCCACTGACAAGAGACTTTGTTCATTATCACCTCTCTGCATGAGTCTACATCACAATAATTCACCGTGCAGCTCTGCTGTGACAGACAGACCATAAACTCAAAATTGGTGACATACCCCTGAAACCAGTTACTTAAACTCAGATACATAACAACGTTTTATATTCACTGTTTGATATGGAATTAGTCAACACTTTTAGTGCTATATGTAATTCAGAATTACCAATTTTTTATTTATTTATTTTTTATTTCTGTCTTTAAAGTTAGACATTTACATACAATACAATTCCTTCAAAGAGTTCAGAAAAACCCAGACGAGGATGGTTCCAAGGTTTAATTAATTAATTAATCTCTTCCAATGAGAATATGCAAGTATGAACTCCCATGAAGTTAGTGTCCCAGAAATGAGTCTATTTGGTGCCAAATGTGTGATCAATCCCAAAACCAAAACAAAATACAAAATAAAAGGCTGGCTTGAGCTGGTAAGGCAAAGATACGCAGTAAAGACTGTGGATGGATGGAAAATAAAATAAAATAAAAATTAAACTAAATGAAATTAAAAGTGCCAAGAGCAAAGACATAAACCACATTCAGTTTTACTTTGAGGCTTCTGATTTTTTATTTTAGTTGTGTATACTCTTGTAATTACTGGACATTAATTTTCCATCATTACTTTTAGGTATTTTTGTAATTGTTTTCTGTTCAAAAGAGCAAGGTATTTTCCAGACATTCCTGGATAAGTGATACCTGCTGAAAGATTGTACAACTGCAGCAAAATGTTAATTATGAAAATAAAGGCATCTGTTTTCTCTTTGTTTTAAATAGTGCTTTCCAAAAGATGGATGTGCAGGAAACCAGAGGTAGAGTAAATAATGACAAATCATGATTAAAGTAGCAAATTTTCCCATAGCAAGACAGAAATTTATAGAGCAAAACAGAACAAATCAAATTCTTACATTGTAAGAGTTTGGTGTCTATGAGCAACTCCAAAGACAGAAAAAGCACCACCAGAATAACACAGGCCACCAGCACACAGTTGAAGCCAGCACTGAACAGGCAGACCTGCCACAGAGCCACTCGACGCCCACAGCAAGGCTTCAGCCAGTTGGACCTATGAGAAATGGGAAGATGGGTGGTGGGTAAGTTAAAACTTTAAAAAATCACCAGCATTTCACATTTTGTTTGAGCAATTTGAATACAGAACAGAGATTGTAAATCAGTCAGACCCATATTAAACATAAAATATTACACAGTATCTTAAAAATAGCAAGGATTACATATTTACTCTTATAAGCATCCACCCATACCACCAACTTGATGTTTTAGGTGCTTTGCTTGAAGTTCCAAACATGACCAAAAGAGGGCGTCAGTTTCCAGTCATGAAAGGTGATGTTCGTTCAAATTCAGACGAGGTTTGGAGTTGACAGTCAGAGCGAACGGTGGTCAGAGACACCATTGACGGAGAGAGGGACAGTGAGGCTCTGTGAACCACTATTTTCACTATCAGCTCTGTAACCAGAATATTGATGGGCTTCTTTTTATGTGGCAATGAAGGAAGTCCCTGTAGGGGATAACACTGAGAAGGAAGAGTTTTCTGCTTCACACAAATAGTGCCTCAAAACAGAAGACTGGCTGTATTATACAGAAGAAGGAGGAACCGATGTGTGAATTGTTTTTTAAAGGGAACTTGCTTTCCGATTATTATTAGACACATTTTTAAAAACTGAAAACAGACAAAGTTATTTTGTGATCACTGGGTGCTGATAGATATGGTAATTATGCAAACATTAAATTATTAAAGTGTCTGAATCCTGTTCTGAAATAGTAAATTGTTTCCACTGACTCGTGCATATCAGCTACAAGGGCCGACAGCCGGAGCTGAGAAAAACAATGCCTCTTTTCCAGCTTTCCAGCTGGAATGGAAAGTTGGCTCTGCCCACTACCTTTCCCATCTCCTCATGGTCTGGCATGGATGAGGCAGACTTTGGCAGAGCGTTTCCCTCCTCTGATCATGTCTTCATTCCTTGGCATGGTGCTAATATGAGCTGCAATGGTGGCAAAATGGCTGCGGCCTCAGAAATTATTTTACACCACACATCATGGAGGAATGTTAACATTTCATTCAGTATAACAGTATAACTATTAAAGCGCTTCGTTTTAATCTGGAAAGCAATGTTTAAAGACGCCTCGGATCCTTCGAGTAATAATTTAAGTTCCAACACTTAAGTTTTGCTGCAGGGTATAAAATTACTGGAATTAAATAAATTAATCCATTTGAAAAGATTTTTTTACAATAAAATATAAAGTAATAGTCAAAAGCAAGAGATAGTTGAAGGCTGGATATTTTTTCTAAAGTAGCATAAAGACAATGTTTGGTTTGCAACCACTTAACACAATTGTAGGTGTCATTGTAAAGTGCTCAACCTTGACTTTAGCACATCCAACATTTATTGTAGCTATTTTGTAAAATCTCTTTTTATTTTACAATAAAGAAACTATTAAAAATACAAGTTTGAAAAAGCAGGCATTTCCATAAGTTATGGTTCAGTCAAATTTCACCGTCTGATTGAAAGCCCATCATGGTTTTGCCTTTTATCAAGTTAATGCTTCATACCACTGCTGGAAGGCAGAAAAAGGGTACAACTATAAAACTCTGGAGGAAGAGGAAGTGATAAACATGAAATACGGTCCTCACAGAACTTTATAAAGGTTACAGTCTCCTACAGCTTTGATAGATCCATTGATCACTTTAAGGTACAGCAAGTAACAACAAACAACCTAAAGCAGGGCTGTGGTATAGATCTATTTTCTGGGTTATTTTACAGAGCCTGTTTATAAATCAAGAACAGAACCTTCACCACTGTGCACTGAGGCCAAGGGTGAACGATTTTTATTTCTATTTTTTTACTATCCTTGATTTAATCTTGAGGTTTTTTTGCTTTTATTTATGGGATAGACGTTAAAATTATTATTACTATTTGAAGATCTCTAGCCGAAGTCACTCCTGCCTGGGCTGCTAGTTAGCATTTTGATCCTAAAAAATGCTAACTAGCAGCCCAGGCAGGGGCGACAGACTGGCGACCTGTCCAGGGTGTACCCCGCCTCTCGCCCGAAACGTTAGCTGGAGACAGGCACCAGCACCCCTCCCAACTCCTCTAGGGACAAGAGTGTACAGAAAATGGATGGATGGATGAAATTTGTTTTTCCGGCTTTATACAGAACCGTTTTGGCAGAATTTGCATGAAACCAAACAAAAACTCGTTTTTCAAGAATGAGGAGCTATTTGTTATGACTGTAGGTACATGATATATATAAATATTAGTGCAAATGTTGCCATTGTCTTGTACTCAAAGGTTGTTTTGTTTTATCTTCAATGGGCAATTACCTGAGGAGTTTTAAACAGTTGGTGACAGCAACTGTTAGAAGAGGTAAAAGAGATGAACAAAACATTGTTTTTGCAATAAACGATTGAGAAATTTAACACCAGTGAAGTAGACAAATTTATACTCCAACATGCAGTCAATTAAAATGATGTAAATTTGGATTTTCGTTGATTAGTTTGGAATAACATTTAGGTTTAGTTAAGTTAGACTAGCTGGTTCTGTTTTGTGTTTATCATCCTCTCTGATCCTTCTGTAGCTTGTGAAATATCATCATCAGTTAACACTTATGACAGCGGCATGACTTTGGTGTTGCACAGCTTTTCTACCAGCTGTTTTCACCATCTGACAACCTTAAAATAGAAAAATATCCTCCATTTGGCTGTTGTATGCTTTTTTCCTCAAACTTAAGATATGCTGTGATGTTGAGTATATGAGTTCAGATAATAAGCTGTACAAGAACAATGATTTCTTTGATTTTGATCTCTTTTAAAAAAAGACAGCAAAGCATTCCACCATTTTACCTTTACACTTTTTTCTATACCATATTACAAAAATATTTGCTTGACCTAGAAAACTTTAGGAGTGTGTTCCTGGGAATATTTGACTATTCCTCCAGAAGTGTATTTGTAAGGTCAGACACTGATGTTGGACTTAAAGCCTAAATCCGAGTCTCCATTCCATTTAATCTTGAATTTAATCTTGGGTTGAAGGCAGGACTCTATGTAGGCCAATCAAGTTCTTCCACAGCTTAACTTGTTCACCCATGTCTCTATAGACCTTCACTTCTGCACTGGCACTGAGGTTTATCTGAACAAGAGGGTACATCACCAAACAGTTCCTACAATGTTTCAGCAAATCGCCCATCTTTACCAAACATTACACTTGAAATATTGCATTTGGGCTCCTCTTGTTCTGCTGGCAACTGCCAAACCCATACTCCAATATTCAGATTGACTCGTCCATTAGAGTAATTAACAGAAATGTGTGATTCATCAGTCCAGACAACACAACTACATTGCTTTGATGTCCAGTGGTGGAGTGCTTTACACCACTGCATTTGATGCTATTTATTGCTCTTGGTGATGTAAGGCTTGGATTGCCCATAAAAAGCCATTTCACATATCTGTCTACAAGCTGTTACTAAGCTAACCTAAAGGCCACATGAAGTTTGTAGCTATTAATTTAGCAAAAAGTCACCAACCTGCATACACTGCTCTTTAAAATTCACTAACCATACTATGGGATTTACATGATTTACCACTTTCTGGTTGAATTGCAGTTGTCACCAATTACTTCCACGTCATTAAAACTCCAATAACAGTTCAATGTGGAACATTGGGTAGCAAGGAAATTATGACTGGACTCACTGCACAGTTGGCATCCTATCATTTTACCTTGCTGGAATTCATTTAGCAGTTCTGGAAGCGACCTATTGTTTAACAAATGTTTGTAGAATCAGTCTGAAAGAAGAGGTGCTGAATTTCACACGTATGTGGCTAAGAAACTGACTGGAGCACATGGATATCATCGTTTGGATTCATGAGCAAAAATCGTTGGCAATTTACTGTATAAGGATTAATAAAACACTGACATGATTTCTATCCTCATTTTCAGAACATCTCGCTGTTTTGTTCCTCTGACTCTGAAAATTTGTAATGTATGAATCTTACCAGGTACAGGAACCCACCCAAACAAACAAACTGATGTGTGACCAACTGACTAAAACCAAATTAGGTGACTTAAAGTCGACCTTGACTGAATACAGGACAAATGTTCCATCAGATTACATCGCTTCAGATTAAACTGAATCAATGTAGCATATTTATCATACACAGATGAATCTATTTTATAATCTATGTCTGTGTACCTCACTGATACTGATATATTTCCAGACATTCACAGCAAGCATTGATCAGAATACGCTTACAACAGAAACAACAAATCTGATGTTTTCTGAATTTGAATTGAGTAAATTTAGTATGAATTTTAAAGGGTAACTACATAAAAATAATTTGCAGGGAAAAAACATACTCTCAATAAAAGAAACTTGCAATATACAACTGAATAGTAAAGATTTTGTCTAAGGCTGTCTCTCTACTAGATGGGCCTGCAGCAGTCCATGTGGCAGAGGACTTGAGAAGATAACAGGAAGGCAGGTCAGACTCCGAGAGAGGTTCTGCACTCTAATTAAATCAGAACAAATTGGCTCAGCCAGGTGAGAGCCCTTTGAGAGAGCATTACTCTGAAAAGCAGGATTTTAACATTCTACTTTTTTATTTTTGAATAAAATAAGGCATGCAGTATGTTAAGATAAATCAGCTGCATGTTTTGCAACAGTTTTTTATACTGGCTATTTACCTAATTTCTGCATATTTCCATGTACAAGTTTGACTAAATACATGTAGATACAAAACACACCCATTAAGTCATGTTGATGGGAGCAAATTAAACCTACATTTTGCAACGCATTGCCATTATCCTCTCAGTTAGGATTCTAAACACAATTTAAAACTTTGGTTGTTTAGAATAAATATCTACCCACATATCAGGCCTACCTTAAGAGAAATAAGGATGAATCCCACCTTCTGTGACACCCGGACCTATTTTTGTGAAGCTAGTGGGACAACAGATTGTTTATTTAGTTGTTTTTTTACATTAAAGATGCCACCAGGTTGTCATGATTTGATTTTTAATTTAATTTAATTTAATTTCTATATTAGCTTTATTTTGTTGCGCAATCAGAGTAACACAAACAGTTTTTTTTCCGTGAGAATGCAATGTTTCTTACTCTAGATGTACATAAATATGGGTGGACTTTACTCCATTCATTCCTATAATTTAAATATGGACAGTCTTTGAGGTGAGATGCTATTTGGTTGGTAAAGCTATTTTAGAAGTAGATCTCTTCCCGTGTCTCTATTCAGAATTAACGATGAACAAATTTAGTTTTGCATCCATTCAGTACCTGTAAAATAGCTGTGAATTTGCCTGACAGTAATACAACACAATTATATATTATACAATTATAATTATATTAATTAATTACAGAAAAAGTCACAGTGTGAGTAATGTTCAAAACATTGCGCCACAGAGCCAATTTCTTCACAAAATTATGCGTTGTTATTTCCAAAATACAAGTTTGGACCTTTGGCACCAAAGCTGGTAGGTGGTACACAATAGGAGGACTTGTTTTTTCCTGTTCCTTACAACAAATTTAGATAAACCATCTGGTGTTGGTACCTAACCATGGACTCCTTGCACATTTGGACCAGTCATACCAACAACATATGCTTCTGTCTCAGCGTCTGGCAGCCACACACCCATCACTGGGATGGGATGTGACATCACTCCATTGCTCAGGTGTTAACTTGTAATTTCAATCAATGGCACAAGGTGGTTTAATCACCCAATATGGCAACTTGAAAAGAAAATTAATCAAAATTACATAGTGAATATTTTGTTAATCCAAAACCCCTGTTTTCAGACAGTAAGACCGTCTTGCTGATCATATCACTTATTTAACATTTTGAATATGATCACAGGTTTGGTTTAGACTTACAGTTGATTTACAGAGTTTTCCTTTCGACCTGACAATACTTTAGATATTTTGCAAAGAAGAATGAGCAAAATGTCTTGTCCGTTTATCTGCAAAATTCGTAAAGACAAAGCCTAAAAGATTTGATTCTGAAACAGCATCAAATGTTGGTTCTGTAAAGTACTGACTAATCAGGACTGCATAGAGTGGTAAAGCTGAGATGCTTTGAACGTGTGAAGAGGAAGACACTGGATATATTGGACAATAAATATTAATAATGAATCTCCCAACAAAAAGGGGAAAAAATCAGAGAAAGACCACATTATTTATACCTCCCAGCCTCTACTGTCTGCTCGACCACAAAGCATGTGTTGCAAAAGTTTCATCATCTGTACACACTGCTGGGGTTCACTTGTAAACTAAGTAAAAAGTCATTTAAATAGCTGGTTCCACAAACAAAAGGCCCCAGATTGCTTCACATAATGGATCCCAATAAAGTATGCAACAACAAAAAATACAGAAGAATAAACCAAAACAAACATTCATGAAAGCTCGAGTTCAGACAAAAGCTTATTGGATGCAAAATTTCTTCAGCTGCTTGTTAAAACCTCCACAGTCCAACTGGCACAAAAATAAAGATGGTGCATATCAAAGTCTGGAGGCTACTGTTTGGAAAGATCGGTGTCCTGAAACAGCCATTAAAAGTGGCAGACATTAAAAGATTCTGATTAGATTACCTCCAACAATGAGATGAGTTGATGCTACATCAATCAAGAACATAAGAGAGTAAGTATCACTATAAAGCTGTGAAGGTTAAGACCAAGATTTCAATAGCAGAGGTGCGAATTCTGTACAACAATTGAAGTATCAGTTTCAGACACAAATGCAGGTTTGTGTTAGTGTGGTTTCTGATACAAAAATATTTAAGTAGGGGAAAATGTAAAAACAGGTAAGACAAGGATTGTTGTTTTTTGTCTTCTGTTAATCCTCTGGAACTGGACTGGAACTGGACGTTAGCATGGCTCAAGCAGCTCACATTCACAGATGCGGACAGGTATGTTGAGGTCTTAAGGGTTAATGGATGTAGTAATGGAGAACATGCAGAGCGCTGTTGAGCATAAAGGGCAAGAATCTCGTAGGGGGACGACTAATGGGAGCAGGTCAGAGAGATATATCTGTGAAAACCAAAACCAAAAAACTCTTTACCAGATAAGCGATGGAAAATAAGAGAGAGAGAGAAAAAAAACAGAGCAAAAAACAGAAGCAGCTTGACGACTAAGGGATGTGTGGGAGGACATGAGGACACAAGCCCACGCCACCTTGGTCCTTCCAGGGTTTTTTCTAGACAGGAAGATGGATGGGCCCAACTCTAATAATAACTACACTCCACTTACCATGGCGCCAAAACCGCTAACACTGCAGCTGCCCCCTGATGCTACCTAAAACAACCACCTCCCACAATGTCGCCCACTTTGCTCCTGATGGGAACATTCTGTTTGGCAACACAGCGGTCGTGTGCTGGAAATCTCCAAACCATCAACTCTTTCACCCACTAAATTAAATAAATCTGAATGACACAGGTTGCTTTCTCTGATCTAGCGTTGTGGTACTGACAAGTCCGTACACTGAATACAAGTCAGTGTGAGTCTGGGTAGAAGAAAGTGGAGAGGGGTGGAAATTAAACAGTACTTGCTTAAAGAAGACAGGGTAGAATATGAGAATATAAGTAGAAGCATGGATACAGAGACGTTCTGGAAAAAACCCCAAAACAAAACACACAGAGAGGTGGTGAAAAAAAAGCATTTTTTTAAATATGCAGAGGCATCAGTAAAGGAGTACCATTGTTCCTAATGAGGTGTGACAGCCCAGTATAAACTGGAATATGAAGTGAACCATGATTACAGAGGATTAGATAACAACCACTACGCAGCGCAGTTAGAAAGCTTTTCAGGCCTGGCCTTGTTTTCTGCCTCTCTTTCTCTGTGGTGTAAATCCTCTGAGTGTTGCATTTCTGCTCACGCATAAAAATATACATGTGTGGAGGAGAGACAAGGGGAGCACGAGAAACACGGGTTGTATATAAGTGACTCCTCTGCCACTACAAGGAGCGAGGGCAGCAAATACTCTGGAGATAGCCGTAAGGTCAGCTCCGCCTTCACAATGTTACAGGCTATGATATGCAAACATGCCTGACAGAAGGTGCTTCATCACACAGCAGCAGCTTGAAGTCTTTTCTCTTGATTAATCCTCGCTACTTGCTTGCACGATGCCAATTATTCAAAAACTGCTGCAGTTCCTTTTTATGTTACTATTTAGGGACTAAACACTAAAACTGAATGGTTTCACAACTTTAAAATAATTGACAGGCTGACAGTTTCTAAAATAAACTAAAGAGAGAAAACTCATCAGTTAAATATGCTTTTTTCATTGGCATATACCTTTTCTGCAGAGTGGTTAAATGAGAAAACTTGCTGACAGCAACTTATTCCCAAACTACCACTGAAAATAACTCCCACCCCTCACCCAATCAGCCATCACTGAGTTGATGAAACACCTGTACTGCGTTTGTGACACTCACTTTCAGAGCTATCATCATGCCTGACCATTCACCGTGCTAGCCTTTGTTGTGATGCTTCTACCTCTGACTCATTGAGCCAGTGAGCCAGTTAATGCTGACTGGAAGAAGTGGGTGAGTTTGTGTATGTTCAGAGGTGGGGGCAGATGGATGCCAGCAGTGGGGCAATCCACTTTCCCAGGTGGAGTCAGTAGAGCAGCCAAAACATTCCTCATCCGTATGAATGTTCATTTTCATAGCTGTGAATTGAAAACCAACTGCTTCTGTCGTTCTTCCTTTCAGTTTTCCTTCATCGCTCCGCTAGTCAATAGAAGAAAAGGGTTCATTTCCTCTGCTCCATTTCCCCAAAGGTGAGTTTAGCAATCCTTCACCCTGAGATATGCACTCCAGCTTCCTCCTATTTGCATTCTGAAAGTGAGCACAGATATTGGTGCGGCGGCTCTCACACATTGCTCTGCCATTTAACTCAGGTGACACGAAAGCACTCAGTCAAAGAGGATACATGAACAGTTTCTTTTTTCTGTGCCTGATAGCATAGATGTGGATCTGGAGTATCAAACAACTTAAAAACTCTGACATGATTACATCCAATTAAGAAAAGAGTTTTGCTTAACTGAGTAAAGCATGTCCATTCTACAGTAAACTTGTAATTTTAAAAATGTACAGGAAATCTTCACAGGAAATCAGAATTTTATTGAATATTTAACTTACTCCAGTAAATAAATACAAAAAGATACCCAGAATGATGTATTTCAAGCAATTTCGTAGGTATCAAGTATCATTTTGTTTTCTGAGGATGTATGCACTGTGCGTACAGTGCAGTGGAAGAGTATTTGTTTCCTGGCATAATAATTATGTTATTGCTTTTTAGGAGCATTTGTGTGTTTCAGATAATCAAATAAAAATACTAGGCATAGTTTTCTAATGGTGTTTTCTTTCAGAAAGGGAAAAAAACATGAAAAAGAAATTACCTTTTTGTTCAATAAAGGATTAACTGTGACTAACCCATGTTAATTTTAGTTTTAATTTTTGAAAAAGTTGGGTTTAATTTCAGTAACTACATTCACTTACAGTAAAATCAAGAAATCGACTATGAATCTGTCTGAAAACATGAAGAAGGCTAAAAGATTTCAAAAATTCATGCTCTAACATAAAGACTTTCAACAATATTTATGAAACGGCTTTCCTGACATCTTTCTGTCTGCAAAGGGTTACAAGTCATTTTTAAGGGTTTGGGACTTCAGCAAAACACTTTGTGAGCCATTATCTACAAACACAGAAAAAATGGAACAGTGCAGGAATTACCAACATACCTGAAGTACTTCAAGTGCGTAGCCTCAAATAACACACAAGCTCACAAAAAACCCCCAGAACAACACAACTCTCAGTTCAGATCTCACGATTGAACAATAAGAAAGAGAAATATTACAAAGTGAAGAAATGCGAACACAGAGGCACATCTCACAAAATACATCAAGTGTCTTTTTATCTATTTTAATAAAATCATCACTTAAAAACTGCATTGAGTCTGAATGAAATTAAAATCTGGCTGATTATCTTAAACAAATGCATGTATATTTCTGAGTCTTTGTGTATTAAAGAAAATCCACTCAAATTCCCATTTGGTTTTTGTTTTTAAAAAGAACTGAAGTTGCAGTTTGCATGATTATATCACCCTGAAAAAAAGTACATAAATAAATCCCCAAAAATGTCCTGGCATTAATGCCCATGATGAGGGATGAGTGCATGTAAATTTCTTCCTGGCACTGAAAATGGAATTTCATTAACGCTTAAAGAAAGTATGATTACTTTTATAACTCCTACTGGCATTTTATTTTTTTATGGGCAGATACGTTACGCTAATGACTTTGATATGAAAGCATCCGCATTACATTGCACACACTTTGATTAAATTGAGTTCAACGGTAAAATAACTTTAGCCCCTGTCTGTTAAAAGCACTTATCTGCCTGCAGACCAAAAAAAAACAGACTCACTCTTTAGCTTATTTTTTACAAACCGGTGGTCTTGCTTTAGCATCATTGTACCACAAAAATCACATCTTTAACAAACACTGACACATCTGTGTCAGCACGAAGAGCAATGGAAATTCATGTTACTACTGATCCTGATATGGAACAAGATTTAACTGGGTTGCACGAGGTGTGATACCAGCATACTGTGACAGTCTTCACTACCTGCTGTTGATGGTGTGTCTGTGAAATCCATCTGTTCCTGGCTATTACTGGCTAACTGAAGGGAACCAATGGAGTGAAGCCTGATTTGGTGTCAAACGGAGTCTTTGGATGTGTGTGCTGAATCCTGTGCTATAGCGTACAGAGTGTATGAGCTTCTCAGAGAGCTTACAGTAAGGTTTGACTCATATTTAATGGATTGTGCATGTGAAAAAAAAAAACTACCTAACGTTGCAAATTAAAAATAAAAGACTACTGTGTCGTGATCTGATATCAATTTGCAAAACTACCAAAGACTCAAAATATTATTTTCAGATTTAGGAATGATAAGCTATTCTGTCTCAGGTCATTGTTGAATTATTTACTATTTCTTAAAGACATAACTATTAGAAACTGTTCTTCTGCTGTAGATAGATTTATTTTAGTCCTGGCACTTCCTCATACACTTCATTGTGCAAGGAGAGCAGAGGTGGTTTAAAAACTAAACCTGAAATGCAACTGTATCGCAGTAGCATAATCTGTAAAAGTTTTACAAATTCAGAGAAAGATTATATGACCATTTATTTATGTACAATCTCTCTGGACTATCCAGAGTCATGACTTCCTCTCCTTTTCATGGACTGTTTCAGTATGATGCTGGTCGGGAACCTGTGACAGAAATGCAAGGTTGATTTTGTGTTTGTTGGAAT
Organism: Xiphophorus couchianus; assembly: GCF_001444195.1. Taxonomy (NCBI): domain Eukaryota; kingdom Metazoa; phylum Chordata; class Actinopteri; order Cyprinodontiformes; family Poeciliidae; genus Xiphophorus; species Xiphophorus couchianus. The sequence continues at coordinate 10,493,689 of NC_040231.1, forward strand.
ATCCTGGATTATTATGAAGCCCATGGTAACCAAATTTAATTTAGTGTCAGAAGTTGCCGTATTCTTATTTAAAATGTCCTGCAAAAGTCACAAAGGTTTGCGGACAAAAGCTGAGTCTAAAGTATCATAGAGATTTAAAACATTTTCTATGATGGATTTGCATTTTCTGTGCAGAACTGATGGGGTGTTTTATACTCTGATTTCCTGGTTGATATGCAAATTAAAAGTGTTTTTCATGAACTGTTGAGCATACCAGTTGGGATGTGCAGTACACATGAGCATAGCTATGGCTGTTCAAGTGAAGTTAAAATAAATTCTGCCAACATTTGCAAAACATATGGTCAGCTGAAATTGCCAGCATACATTCCTGGTTATATCTAGTCTACACACTGCTGACATGATCAATCAATAATGCTCATCCACTTCGTGACCCAGACCAGCCAACTTCTTTAAAATTTCTGCAAAGGCCAACACAAGCTGAGCGTTGCTGTCTCGTCAGGTTTCTTCAGAGCCCTGCTGACGAGGAAGAGATCAGTAACATTTGCTTTGCATCAGTCAGGTTTTGCACTGGGACATTAAAAGATAGCCTCTTCTTCAACAGGGGTGTGTGTGTGTGAGTAGGACAGGTTGGGGATGACTGGCATGTCACTTCTGTCATTTGCCTAAAAGTCTGATGTTTGAGTCAATGTAACTGCCTTAAGGAATGATTGTATCATTAAATTAATACACTAGATTTGTTTACAGACTTATGAATGTTTCCTGCCTTTAATGTTGGATAGTTCTTTGGAAAAAGTTCTTCTCATACAGTAAGAACAAAAAGAACACACCAAATGTTTAATAGTCCCACTGGTCTGAAAAATAGTAAACCAGAGTTCACATTGAAAAACAAATGAACTAAAGGAGAAACTGAAGATTGAGAAGTTAGCTCTTGTAAAGCTCTGAAACAATGGCTTTCAGTGCTTGTGGGTCTTATTTAAGTTAAAAAATCATTGAGCATAGTTTACAGCTGCTATAAGAGCCTGGCAAAAGTATTCTTACCTCTGAACATATTCACAATTTTTTAGCTTAAAATTTTAACTTTGATATATTTTATACCAATTTTATGACAGACTAATGCAAATACTTCACAATTGTAAAGAGAACAAAACAAGGACCTTTTAATTTAGCTTCCCTGAGTAAATACTTGTTGCAGTCACAGCATCACGTCTTTTGGTTTACACCTCGATGTTTGCTTTTCACATAGACCTTTTAGAAGGTTTTTTCCCATTCTTCATTGAAAACTAGTTCAAATTCAGTCAAAGTAGCTGAAGAGCATCGTACAAGTCTTGCCACAAATTCTCAATACATTTGAGGGTTGGACTTTGACTCTGCCATTCTAAGAAATTAATATACTTTGATCTAAGCTGCTTTACTTTACTTTTACAGGATGGTTGAGGTTGTTGCTCTGCTAACAAGTTAAATCTAAACCTAAGACTCAGGTGTTTTGAAGCCTCTAACAAGTGTTTCTACAGGATTTTACCATTTTTGCTCTTTCATGTAAGGCTGATTTCCTAAAATTGTTGAAAAACATATAGTAAATTACTTTAGCAATTTACTATATGTTAATACCACGCCTATGTAACCTGTCTATGGCCAAATACGTCTAAAGTCCTGAATGCCTCCCGCATGTTGCCAGTGACTTACCCTTCCCTGTTTTCATCTTCGTCTGCATTGGAGAGCAGCTGAGAGCCGGCCAGTGAGAGGTCCAGAGCTGCGAGGGGCAGATCTCTGTAGCCAAAGCTCACCAGCTGGACCGGAGGAGCCAGGCGCTGGTTCTCATCCTCCACCGGCTGGGAGATGATCTCCAAGTCTGACAGACCTTCCTGTTCCACTTCTCTAGTTATATGCCAAACCCAGCAACAGATGGGCCGAACATGTACACACAGGCAGACATAAGAGAGAAAAAGATTTAGAAAATGAAGATTTATTTTAGAAACATGTACAAATATATCAAATCGGTAACGTCAGTTTGGACCCAACAGATGGGGAAATTCAAATTAAAACGTGGCTGATTTTGAAAATAAAATCGCAAACTTAGGACCTTATTGTTTGGATTTTATTTAATGGTTTAGCATGTTATTAAAAAACTGTTTAAAACAGCTACAATGGAAGAGTAAAGGGACGGGAACTGTCAAGATCATTTTAGCTCTGCACATTTACAAACTTTTCTGTTTTTTATTAATGAAAGAAATATAAGTTAATTGGAAATAAAAACAGACTGAGAAACCTGTTGAACAATTATACCAGGAAAATGTTAGAATCTTTTTCATTATTATTTTAACTATTGGGGTTATCACTGTTATGATTTTTGTGTATGTGTGTTTGTTCGTCCTGGATTTTGCAAAATATAAAGTAATGCATAAGCTATTTTACTGTACTGTATGTCAGGTTTTGTTAAAAAAAATAGTTTAATAACTAATGTTGAGGGGGCAAAACAATAAAAATGTAAGTAAATGTTAAAAAAAAATAGATAATTTAGAAAGCAATGCTAAAATTTTATTATTCAAAATACGCTATGTTATTCATATTTGCCATAATCCAAAAGGCAATTAAAATAAAACTATATATTGAAATATTAAATATTTTAATTACATAAGAGCTTTGAACAATTTATCAGCAGAATGCAAACGTCTTCATGAGCAAATGTACACCCTTGTAAACCTGTTCTTCAAGCAAGATATGTAGACACATCACCACTGTTTAGTTGTAGCAAAGCAGCATGTACCCCAGCGTGCCCACAAGCCCTAGTTGAGTAAAAGCTGGGCCATCTCAGTAGAGCGTGGAGGTGGAAATAAATGCTGAGTGCAGCTGCAGACTGACTGTGTGTGCCCTGTGGTGGGTATTTTTAGACCAGAGCAGATGCTGGTGTATCATGCCTGCTGTGACGTCATTGCCTCTCCCTTTGTCAGCTGAGTGAATCCCCACTCTCATACAAATGTCAAAGGGAGTCTAGAAAAAGGTGGGTCTGGAGGGGAAACCAGAGTAAGGGAGGGGGAAGGACAGGAGGGCTTACACAACACAAATGAGGGTAGAAACCAAGAAGAGATGCTAGGAAAGGACATAAGGATAGAGTCAAGAGAGGAAAGACTGAAATGGACTAATGGAAAGAGCTTAAAGTATGACAGAAAACTTCAATGGTAAACGGAGTTGGAGATGGTAAGAGATGGCTGCCACAACCTGGGCTGCAAAATAAAAATGCTCAACCTAAAATAAAAAAATAAAAACACAACTAGTAACAATTTGGTGCATGAAAGAAAGCTATGGTGTGTTTTTTGAAATGCTGCATAAAGCTACGCCTTTTCCGTAGAGTCACTTCAGCACAGAGCCACGTAACACACCCATAGCAACCACACATTTTTTAGGACTTATTGGATTTTTTTTCCTGATAGATCAATTGCAAGTAGTACAAGTAGTACACTGTTTTGGAAGGAAAATGACATGTGATTTTTAAAAAAGTTTTAAATTAAATTATGAAAGTATTACTCTAAGCTATTTATGAACTTGGTGCTTACTAAAAGCAACTGGTTGGACCAGATAGAAGAGAGGTGAAAACAAATACGTCTCACTTTCTATTAATATGTAAAAACTGATTAAAGCAATGTATAAATTCACTTCAAACCTATATGTTATTTTGTGTTGCCTATTGCATAAAAATTCCAATAATTTGGTGAATATCCACATGTGATGTGAACATTTGTGAACAGCACATGTGAACAAATGGGATGTCCACATTTGTTCACATCACCAAATTATTTCTCAAAGTGAAAACAAAATATGAACAGAAAAAGCAATAAATGCACAAATGTACACATTTAAATTCTAGCTAGAAGTGATTTGGAAGACGGCGTTGTTATTTTAAGCTTAGATAAAAAAAAATTAAAAGCCTAATTAAGATAAATAAATGTACAACTTTCATCTAATTTTTTAACACCCTGGAGAAATGATTTATTCTTGTTGGCAAATAACTGTATTTATCAGTTTCAGCATTTAATGTAATTTTGAAAGTAATTTTGTTTTAGCAACAACATTTCATAGTTTTTATATTTTATGCACACTTTAAAACCTTTACTTGATTTGTAAGAGCAAGCAGCTCTTACAAAAATGTTGTGATGTCCTGTGAAATTCCAGGTCTCTAATGTATATAAAAGTACAGCAATGACTTTTCTTTATCCTGTTTGAAACATAACATGTAGCATTAATATGATTTAAAAGAAATAAATAGGGTTAAACTATTTGAGAGTGGTTTATCACTGTCTGACGTGAAACAGAATTGCTTTTTTCACTTTCAAAAACTGTTATTGTATTTTAGTCTCAAGAGTTGCAGCTCTCATTTTAAGTCTGACAGGGATATTTCCCTTGGCAAGAAGGGCCCAACACTTTCTGAAGATTCATATCTTCTATATATTCAAAACATAAGACACCAGAGGCTGAGATGCTGTTGACTCATAGATAGAAACACAATATGCATTACATTTTCTGAGGCTAATAAAACCAGTTTTTAAGCTCCAGGGTGTTTCTTTTTTTTTTTTCTTAAAGTACATATGCACGCAATTGTAACAGTGAACTTGCAGGAAACTTGAGATGAGCCAGCAGGAAGATTATGTTTACCTTCACAAAGACAAGAGAGAATCTGATTTTCTGTGCAGCATCGCCAATACCAATTTAATTCTGAAAAAGGTGACACTCTGTAGTAGCCAACAAGCAAAGGGAATGCAATGTATTCCTTTGTTTTCCACTACAATTCATTTACTGTAAGTGACAACGAACAAACAGTATTCTTTTCTGGAAATGTCGGCATCTCGCAAAAACAAGATTCTGTAGAGAAGAATTGATCCGCTAAGACTGTGGATATGCGATGTTCTGCCACAGTGTGTAGGCCAGAAAGATGTTGTTTTCTCCACACCTCTCCTACAAACAACATCTCATCCATACCACCTCGCTTTCACAGCACAGCAGCAGGCTTTGGCTCGATTCCCAAGCAATCAGAAGCGCGCACATAACTGTTCATGACAGACACAAGCTGTCCTGCGCTCACCAACGCACAGCTTGCAGCGTACTTCTCTGCCTGGCTGACAGTCAAGATGTCAGGAGAAGGTGCTGACCTTGACATGGGTTTGTAAAATATTCAGGGATTTTTGGATCTTAAGTAATGAAATTATCAGTGCATCTTAGCTATCGTTCATTCAGTTATTTAGATTAGAATGTATTCATATTTTCTAACTTACATATTTGTTTCTTTACATTTATCTTCCATTGTAGTGCAACAAAAAGACTTAAAAAAAAATATATAAAAAAGCAGCAGGTAAAGTTGCAACAAAAAGTTGCATCACTTTAACAACCTCTTGCAAAAAGGCATTACAGGCCCTGAACAAACTTCCGTCTACATTGTTGGAAGTTAATGACCAACAGCAAGTGAGTCATAATTGAGAAGTGAAAAGAAAACAATAAATTATTTTCATATATGCTACAATTAAAATCTAAAAAGTGTGGCATGGACTTTGATTAACACTAAATATAATGCAGCACAACTAATTGTTTTCAGAAGTCAATATAGTCGAACTGTGTCAAATTTCAAAAGAAACAGAGTTATGTCAAACACATCATCGAAGAAGAAGTGGAGGTGGTTGAGGAGCAACAACCGAATTTGAAAATAGGGTGGTGGCAGCATCATGCTGTGAGGAAGGTTTTTCAACAGGGATTAGAAAGTTCGTTCAGATGAAGATTTCAGAAAATTCACCTTAGCATATGGCCAGCGTGACAATAGAATGGTTAAATCTAAATTATAAATACATGTTAAATCAAATTTTTGGCAAATTTTTAATATTGATATTCTTTTTACAATTAGACAGGGCTTTGGTTGAATAAAAATATCCATCAAGTCTAATTTTGTAATTTGTAAGAAAATAAATAAATAAAATAAGATGAAATATCTTTTTCTTCCTAATTGACAGCTATTCTGCACTTTATCATGAATCAAATAGAATTTAAAGTCATTACATTACATACTGTTAACAGTTTAAGTCTCTAAATCATTTTTAAAATAATTTTAAAATGCATTGCTAATATTATTAACAAACCTGAGAAACAAAGACTCTTACTCTTGTCTATCTGCACTTGGTACCTTTTAAACAAATACTGACCTTTGTTGGTGTTTTTATGTAACAAAAATGGGCGATGGGAAAATTCTGAATGATTAATTCCAGAAGAGAACAAAAAAAGCTTCAACTGCAGAAGAGCAGCCACAGGACAGAGGTGATATTAAGGGGAGTAGGTTGCCCTAAGGGCGGCAGATAAAATTAAATGGTGGACTGTCATGTTGTGGGTCAGGTAGGAAAGGTTATTATGCGCCAAAATATGCTTAGGGGACTTTACTGGCCATAAGAGAAGGTCATGGAAGTAACTGGGGGGCTGGAGCACCGAAGCATGTTCTCTCTCAAATGAACGCTAGCAACCCTACCTTCTTTCTATATAAATCACAAGAGACCAAGAGGACAAGAATAAGGACGAATTAAGCTTTGTTGCTTAATTTGTTGCTAAAATATTAGCATACCAACACACTGAACAGACAAGCACAGAAACATTGAATTATACGCTTTATTCACTGCACTGCAGAACTTCATTGAGTTTTAAAGCTAATGGCTAGCCAGGACAGAACCAAGACAAAAGTGAGTCATCTCAAAATGACTTCAGTCCCAGAAATGTTATCGCAGATAATGTGACCAATATTTTATGGTCCTTTAGAGCTCTGTCCTGTTTGTATTAAATACGCAATTACATTTCTTGGAGTGTAGTGATGATCTTCCCAAATCCACAGAGATGAGCAAAAAATTTGCAGAGTAAAAAAAATTATATTTCACAGCACTCAGCGATATGTTTGGCGGCACACATTTCCAATGGGAAGGTCGTTGCTACGAACTGTAGACCAACATGACTTTCTCCGAAAATAACCATGAGATTCTATCTAAATAGTCAATTAATTTAAAACACATTTTATGTGTGGAAGATTCATAAAACACATTTTGCATGAGCTGCTGTGAAATGTTTGAAACTAGAGTTAATGGTCAGACTCCCATTATCAATGCAAGATCTAGGTAAAAAATGAATACAGCGCTGGATGGAAAAACATCTTGTTACACTGCAGAAGCTTATCAATAATGAAGCAAATATGTACTATAATCATAGCTAAGGATGGTCAAATAGAACTTCCTTTGTGTTTTTTGGTGCTAACTGTTTTTAAGGGGGCAAAAAGTGTATTTTGCAAAAAGGACTGGCCAAAGTTTCAGTAAACATGAGGGTCTGGATGCAAATTTGTTTCAAATTTGTTCCAGAGGTCCAAATATACATAATAATAAAGGTGTAAGTGTTCACAAGAAATAAAAATGTGTGAAATGCTTAAAATAAATCTGGCAACTTTAACATTTGTCAAGTGACTACAGGTTAAATATGGATACATTTAAAATGGATTGAATTACTATTTCAACTTAAAGTTTTGATCTCCTGACTCCTTGTTACTTCATTTCTAAACGTCTAACAGCGTCTTTGATAAAGGATTTTCTCCGACAACAGAAACCATCTTAAACATCTCGGTCGACTAACAGACCACAGGCAGGCGAGAGACAATGAGAATGTTTCAGGGCAGTTTTTGAAGATCAAAAGCTCACATCAAACCTGGTCAGAGTACGGAGAACAAAGCAGATGTCCCTTGCTCCCACCAGCTGCTGAGGACAACTTTAGAGAAGCCGGACACCACCGGGCATATCAGATTTACCTCAGAGGAGTCAGAGACAGCCAACAGTTCACTGCATTTTACTTTTATCCAATAGGAAGGTGCTATGCCTCAGTCAGAAGCCCGGCTCTAGCTCTGGCACCATGAGACAAGCCTTCTCTTACCTCTAACAAAGTGTAAGTTATGTCTGTAATTCCCACTAAGCATGGTCATGGATTTGAAAAGTCTGTGTTTAACATAGTTAATGTCGTAGCATTTGTCACTTTAACAGAATTTAGGAAGTGCCTCAGGTTATGCACTAGAAAAGCCAATTCCGTTTCCAGAGAAACTTCCATTACTTCTTGCCAGCAGATATTAATGAAGTCTGCCAAGCACAGTAGCTCATTTATAATATAACAGATTAACCTGTGATGAATTGGCAAACTGCACAATAGACTGTTCTGGCCCTGGAGTGACCAGTGTCTTATCTAACCTTTACAGATAGAAGCAGCAGAAGACACAGGAGACCCAGAGAGCCCTGTGGTGCAGGACGAAGACAGCACATGTTGTCTCCGGAGCAGAAAGGTCCGCAGACCTCTTTGCACAGCCTCAGTGTCAGATAATGCCAAATAATTACACATTATTTCAATATCCTGAAGTTTGAATCCTCCAAGACGAAACAACTGAAAAGACAGATTACTCATGCTTTTTCTTGCATTTTGACGTACAGAGCATCACAAAGTTATAAAATATGAAGCAACTTTAAAGATAACGTGAATTTAGGCCTTATAGTGTCACAACAATGGACAACTTGTACTAGATTAATTATAATGAATGGATAAAAAGAGCATAGTCACATCCAGCTCTGAAGAACCTGTAGTTCAGTTCACATTAAATCTTATTGATACTGAATAAGTTCATCTTAAATGTTTATTTGTTTGTTTTGACAATTACGGCTCACAGGGAATGAAAATTCAAATTCTCAAAAAATTTGAATTTTACTTGAGATCATTATAAAATATTTTTAAATGAGGAATGTTATGTTAGATTATGTGGAAGACTGCTGACTTGACAGATGTCTGGCACACATTCATAGCCTATACAACGCAGGTAATTCACAAAAAAAGTATTTGGTGCCTGTTAAAGTGCTGTACATATGTATGAAAAGTTAAGTGGAAGGAAGATATATCTCAGAAAAAAAATTATATTCAGATTTAAAAAAAAAAAAGTGTTTTCATTTCCTGTGAACCACAATTAGCAAAATTAACTAAAATAATCCTCAAATACATTGTTCTATGTGTAACAAATGTATTTAATATCCGATTTTCACTCTTTGGAGTGAATCAGTGGAATGATTGAAAATTTTCAGTGATATGGTAATTTACTAAGATGCGCCCGTAAGATGATTATTTTTCTACAGAATCTGTCAGGCTACAAATTCATAAACATAAATCAAAGAGCTTAACTGACAGACACAACCTTTCAAACTCGGATCTCACATGAAAAAATAACGACAACAAAATTCAAACATCAAACTGGCTAAGGACAGTTTTGACGCACGTCTACATGCTGCAGAGAGTGAAGTTTAAAGAAAGCCTCAGGAGATCTGAACATAATACAAGAGTCTTTCTTTATCAGCCTTCCTCTTTCATGAATACATTCAGATCGCTCTCAGGATGAATACGACCTCAGTCATGTCATCATATGGCGATGTCCCAAAGAGCCGGTGAACCCAGCATTGTAGGAAATAATGAACTGAACTGGAATACTCATAAAAGCCAAAATGGAGCAATGATTTGAGGCCATTTATCTAGGTCAAGAGAATAAATGCAGCTCGTTAAGAAGAGACAAATTACAGAGTAATACGACGCCAGCAGTATTATACCCTGACAGAGAGAAACTGTTTTCAGCGTTGCCCACTTTTTTCTTCTCACACTCACAGACCCACAGTAAACTTCATGTTCCCTCTGTTGTCTGTCTGTCTGCTCTCACTACACATTACACACAGAAGACGTTTCACCTCAAGAATCAACATAACGGTCAGCATTTGTGCCTGACCCAACCTGTGCATCCTCATTCAAACAGACGCGCGTGAGTCCATACAGTAAAGGCCATTATTGTTCCAATGGAGACACAAACACAAATATGGTGACAGAGTGAGAGAACAAGCAAATGGGGGGAAATGCTTGGGGGGGAACTTAACTAAAGGAAAAGGATTTATTTATTTTTTTAAAGATTTTGAGTGACTGGATCAATGGTAAACATAGTTTATGATTTTTACTTACTCAGCATTAGCCATAATGACGGATGCTGGAGAAGGGAAGCGATGAGGTGGTGAAGTCTCTCCACACGATTCCCCTTACTTTTGTTTTAGAGCTGCAGTTCGCCTTTCCACCTACGAGGTCCCGCTTTCATGCTAAACCTGCGGAGAGCACATCTAGTTACACCGTCAGGAACTCAGAGATGTAGTCTGACTGTACCTAACACAGCTTCACGCAGCAGGAAAATGTTATTTTATAACCCATAGAGTGTCTTGCAATATTATTCAAACCCCTTGAGCTTTTCCACATTGTTACAAACATGAGCCTGAGTGGAATTTTTAAGGTTTTATGTGATGTACCAAAACAAGGCAGCACTGTTAACTGGAAAGAAAATTATACATGGTTTCAACCTGCTAGAGGTTGTAAAAGACTTGAATAAGGGGGAAAGGTACACCTGTGGAAAGACAGCAAAATTTGAAAATTGATGTTCACAGACTCTTTATCCAATCTGACTGAGTTTAAGCTGCGTCACAAAGAAGAATAGCCAAACTTTTTATCTCTGGACGTGCAAAGCTTTTAAAGACAAACAGTAGCCCAAAAGCCAACAGAGCTACAGTCTCCGAGTCTTGAAAAAGTATTAATCCCCTTGATATTTTCTTCATTTATCTAATTTCAAACTCAAAATTCGATGCATTTTATCAGGACTTTGTGTGTTAGAACCACACAGACTGACAAAACAGTCAAAGAGAAGAAAAACAAAATATACATTTGAAAATTTTTACATATAAAGATGTCCTTCCTAGCAATGTTGTAGTATTCAAAACCGGTCTTGGTCTCGAAACCATTTTTTGATGGTCTCAGTCTCGACCGCATTTGGTCTCGGTCTTGTCTCGGCCTCGGGTGCTGAGGACTCGGGATTTTATTTCAAGACCAGTCAAGATCGCAACTGTGGAAACACAAAGTTACACCCTTGGACTAAGGTGTCGTATATATGGGACAACACTGCGTCCAAAAATCTGCAATATAGTGATGTGACATTCACAAACGATCCGAGTCTTCTGAACTTCTTTTTACTAAGAAGATAGGACTGGAGCCTCACTGAGAGCCGTTCTTTGTTCTTGTAATGCAGTACACTGCAGTAGTTATCATTATTTTATTTAATTATATACATTGATATTTATTTAATTAGTAAATAAATAAAACACAAGAATAAAAGAGCACGCAGAGCATGCGCATTGCTCATTGATTGTTTTCGTTCAAAGTGGCAGCTGTAATGTCTGCCATGATGGTAGACATTACAGCATTGTGCTGCCTGACTTCATGCAGTGGGAGAGAAGATGAGAACAGTCATGGTGAGCGCCTTGTGCTCGGTTACATCTTGCTCGTTGCTCTTTGGTCAGTGTTCATAGTTGTGCGTTGTTTACCGTCAGGGCATTGCCTCAATTGCTAGTGCAGACAGTGGTGATTTCTGACATGAATTATATGGGCAAATGCCCAGGGCATTATCTTTTTAGATAAGCAGAACAAAGAGTTTGTTCTGCTTTTAATATTGGTAAAATTTATTTCAGGTCTTAAGTATTTAATATCTAGGTGTTCTTATAGGAATGTGAATCTTTCAGATCAATTTGATTAGGAATTTTGATCATATTTCACATTTTATTGTGTCATGTAGCGCTGGGTACTGGTCTTGGTTTTGACTTGTCTCGGACAATAAAAGTCTTGATCTTGTCTCGGTCTCTATACACTCTGGTCTTGGTCTTGTTTTGGTCTCGGTTTAGGTGGTATTGACTACTACACTGCTTCCTAGAGTAAAATTTTGCTGCAGTTCTTCTGCCTGAGCAGTGGATCGATTGTCAAACCATATATCACTTTACTACGATTATGTAGTTATGCATTATTTTGTCCAGTTCTATTATACAAAATCAAAATAAAAAATATGAAAGTAACTTTTAAACTGATTTTGGTTGTTTTTCTGCTCATGTTTCATTTCACTTCCATGGAAGTTGTTCCTTGACTATCAAGATAAGCAATTAAAATAGGTGAGGAGGAGGAACTCACAAAGATGAATGAGGAGAAATCAGAGGAGCTCAAACAGTTGAATAAGGAGTTGAAGAACCAGAGGAGCCCGACTGAGGAGACAAGAAGCAGCTCAGAGAGGCTGAAGCTCAGATCGTCTTTGTGGAAAAGCAAAAGTCTGAGCTGGAAAATCGACAATTCAAAAGATAAAGAAGCAGAACTAAAAACTAAAAAGCGCAATCTTTGAGGTTTTAGGTTTATGTATTTTGGTTGCTTGTTATTATATACAGTATATATACTGTATATATATATATATATATATATATGTTTGATTTTCTTGTAAATGCCATAAAATTCTAAGTTTACATACATTTGGTCAGTATCAGAGATAGTTGACTTTTAAAGGAGAAGAGGGGGAGACATTATGTAAAATCAACTTATTTAGCTTTACATCTTGTTATAATGTTATTCCCTCATCGAAAACATACCTGGAGTGTTGCTTTGATTCTTTCATGCATGTTTCAGAAATTCTTGAATCTCCTGTGGCAGACATTCAGGGGTGCCTAAGCAAGACAAAATGTGTGAGTCTTTTTATTCAGTATTCACATTCTTACAAATTTTCCTGTGCAGCATTAAGTGGTCATATGTACTAAAATCAGAAGCTATTTCAATCAAAAACATCTTAACAGACCGAGTTACATGTTAACATAGGACCACTTCTTTGATATCACCTGCACAAATCTTGCATCCATTGAACTTGTGAGCTTGTGGAGTTTCTGCTTGAATTTCTTTGCAGGATGTCAGAATACCTTCCCAGAGCTGCTGTTTTGATATGAACTGCATCCCACCCTCAGATCTTCTGCTTGAGGAAACTCCAAAGGTTCTCAATAGGGTTGAGGTCAGAGGATGGTGACCACACTATGAGTTTCTCCCCTTTTATGCCCATAGCAGCCAATGACACAGTGGTATTCCTTGCAGCATGAGATGGTGCATTGTGATGTATGAAGATGATTTTGCTAGGTACGGCTCTTCTTTTTGAACCATGAAAAAAAGTGATCAGTCAGAAAGTTCATATACTTTGCTGAGGTCATTCTCACAACTTTGGGGACTCTGAAGGGGCCGACCAATGATTAACTCCCCGTGATTTCAGCCCAAAAAATGTAAATAATTTTTTCTTTAACTTTCCAAATATGCAGCACTCTGTTTTGATCCAACACATTGATAAACTACATGAAAATGTATGGTTGTAACAAAGTCTGGAATTGCGTCAGGAAATGTGAATATTTTTAAAAGATATGTTTTTAGATATTTTGACTGACTTATTTTGTTGTTAGAAACAGTTGCCTGCCTCATGGTGCCATGTCATCCAGTAGCTTTCTTGACCAAACAAAGCTCATGCACTGTGCTATCCACATACTTGCACACTTAGTCAAATTAAACACGATTAATACAGTTTTAAAAGCTGCTTCTAAAATGCCACAAACTTTTCTAGACGTTAGCTCTTATTTAGACTTGGCAGCTCTACATCCACCCATCAACAGAGTTGGCTTTCAGACTTCACTCGCTTCAACCACCAGTAATAATAGCTTATATTTTACACCTGCACTGAGAACCTTTTTGCTATTAGATGCACTGAATAACAGTAAAACCCACAGAGAGAGCCTCTTACCTGTGATTGATTTATATTGTTGATATGTAATTGTGCCTCTCGTTGCTCCCCTGCAGAAAGTAATGTCTCCCTCGGTGGCGCTCACAGCGAGTGAAGCAGCGGCGGCAGGCTCGCAGTGTGTGTAGGCTGCAGCAATCCTCTGCACTTTTGCTTTGGACGAGCACCGCCGCTGCTTTCGCTGCTCCCTTGCGCTGTGCGGATTTCGGTGCAAAACCAGAGGCTGCAACTCGAATGCATGAAGCATCGTCACTCAACAAGAGCCATGTTAGCTTTAAGTGCAGTCATAAGAACCGAGTCAATTGCCCCCCCTCCCTCCTCCTCTTTTCTTTTTTTCTTTATCTCCCTGGATTAGACGAGTTGAGTTGGGGGTCCGGGTTGCGCTCCCCAGCCGAGGGCTTCCCCGACGTGCGCAGCGGGGAACCCTGCGAGAGGGGAGCTGTCCAGGTGCTGAAAACAGCCCGACGGAGCCTCGGCTCTGTCAGAGAAGCGCCTCCGGAGCGGCGGGAGGACGGAACACCGCGTATTTTCACGCGAAGGCGGCCAAAACATTGACGCTTTCGTGCCAAAGTCTGGCGGTAGCCAGTGAATCGTGTGACATTTGCATCGATCCGGTCACGACAGAGCAGTAAAAACATTAGCCGTGGGGTGGATCTGTGTGCATGAGCGGGATAAGAAAAACCTGCGAGTCAAAGGTGTGCGGTTCCCCAGTTGAGGCCAATTTAGGATCGGATCGTTGCCTCGGAGGATTTTATTAGCTTTACGCCTAGTTGGTCGCTCCTCTCGGTGTCATGAGCTACGTTTTTTTTTTTTCCTGGTGTCCCAAAATAAAGATACTATGGGAATATAAACTGCCTGTGCAGCAATTGGCTTAACCATTTGTCACTCATCGGGATTAGCCAGTCGATGGTTAAAGAGTGCATCCATCAATCTGAAGCGTCGCTGCTTCTTTTAAACACGCCTGGATGTGGGCTGCTGAGGATGTAAGAAGTTGACGCGCATATTTTAAGGGAGTTTGACAAAAATCTACCAATTTAAGCTATAATATTGTCTACAGATAATGTTGAATGATTCGATTCCAAACAATATTTACAATAAACTGCATGTCTAATTTATTGTCTGTTTAAGGAAAACCTGATTGGGCATAAATAAGTCTGACAATAACCAAACTTATTTTCTTTTATCTAATACAATTTATATTCATATTTATTTCAAAAACTATACATGGTGTATTATATTACAGTTAAACGATGTACAAGAGTTATTTTCTGAAAAAGAAAAAGATTTTGGAATTTTTTTAAATAGTTTTTTGTTACAATCACAGTTGCAGCTTTTTTTTCTTCTTTTTTTTCACAATGACACCATCAGCAACGTTCAAGACAAAACAATCACCTGATAAACCATGTATATGTTGAAACTGCACCAATTAGCAACAAACTGTTCAGCATCGGTAAAAATAAAAATAAGAAAAAAATCGACATAAAGATTAGCATTTAGTACATTTTTAGAGGGATGAATGCTATTAGACATGCTGTCCCATTTCTCCTAACTTTTTCATTTTCTGTCAGTCACAAACTTCAATGTATTTATTTAACATTTATGTGGTAGACCAACACCAAGTAGTAAATAATTGTGAAGTGAAAATGAAAAATGCTTTATTTTCCTTCAAATTTGCAATTATTATGACCTTTTGTTGGTCTATAAACACAAAATCCTAATTAAATACATCGTCACTTACCAAAATGTAAAAAGGTTCAAAGAGTGTGAATCTAGGCACTGAAGAGACATCTTTAAAGCTGAGCACTTTCTACAACTTGTATCTGAAAATGAAAAACATCCAAACTAAACATTCGGCATGCAGGGCAAATTATCACTTTGCCGTTTCACTTACAAAAGTGAAACGGCATTTCAAATAATCTAGCATGTAATGATCCAAAAACCCAAATACTGCTATCCCCCCAATCTGTACATGTTTTCTCCAACAACTTGACTCAAGCAGAAAACTTGAAAAAAGCCTAAGATTTTGGAAGCTGAGATAATACGACCAGCGTGCCAAGCTAACAGCTGGATGAATTAAACAGAGGTATAAAAAAAATAAAAAATTGAAATCTGTAGGTTAACACTGGTGACACAAAACGGTGTCAAACTTGCCAAAGCTTACCCTGATTTTGTGGAAGAAAAACAAACCAAATTTCTTTACCTCCATGAACAAAAAAGTGCAGCCACGGGGAAGAATATGTCTTCAGTGTGCGAGGAAACTGGGGTGAAAAACATAAACATACTACTAACACAAGTGGAATTTGTTGTCAGTATGTACACTCTGGGCAAATCTTTTCTTCTCAAAGTTTCCAAGACTTAAAACCTCCAAAGGTTTTGCCATTACACCTTCATGGCTGAGGGGATTATTGTCCTGCTTTGTAAGCATAAATGAAGAGAGCAATATCCTGGGTGACACTATGTACATGATGTCTGCTGCTCCAAGTCGTTGTTGACAACAGAAGCATGACACGTTGACTTCTTTCCTCTTACTCCTTCTTCCCACTGGTCAGTCAGCCAAAGTGGACCAGAGTCATGACGGTGGTGTATTCGTGCTGCAAGGTGTCGGAGTCGGAGTTGCAGAGGGTGTAGTCGTCTTTAACAATCCGGTCACAGCCGATCTCGCCGTTGCCAAACAGACCAAACAGCGGAGTATTGGGGAAGACCTTGTGAAAAGCGTCGGCCTCCACGTTGTGCTGGTTGTGGTAGTAGTTCTGGCCCCTCCCCACGCAGGCAAACATGAAGCCCAGGGTGTTTCTCTCAGGAATCCTGGCTGCCTTTAGCCGTCTGACCGTGGCCTCCGCTTCCTTTGCGGTGCCAACGTCTTGGTCAAGGAGCACGGACGCCCCCTGAACTTTATGGCCGCTCAGAGCCAGGCCAATCACACCGTATGATCCCTTGCTGCAGCTACAGAGATTGAGATGACGAAAACTGTAAGCACTACGCCATATGTATTAAGTCGTCAAATCCGATGTGGAGCCTTAAACTCACCAATCTCTGGGAGGAGAGAAGACGCCTTCCACCAGCCCTCCTGCAATTAAAGCCTTGCTGTTTGTCAGCGGCTCCAGGATCTGGCTGAGGAACCGTGCTCCTCCAGATTTATACGCTTCATAGATGAACATCACCACTACGCGTAGCTCTGGGTTGTCAACTAGTCCTAGAAAAAACAACAAGACAAAATATAAGAGGCTGCTAAGGATTGGATTTCTCTTAACTTATTGAACATCTGCACTCACCTGCTTCTTTCATGGCTGACAGAGAGATTGTTTTCTTACAAAAGTGAAACGGCTTGATGTGAACACCATCAGTGTTGGGGAGCATGACTGCAAAGCCTGCCTCCCCTTCCTGGTACTCCTTAGGAGCACCAGTCCACGAACCGGTCGGAGTTACTGTTAAAAAGGTGAAAACCATGCTGAGTGAGTATACATGCTACATAATCTGCATTTCCCAAACTCCTTATTCGTCATCAAATTATCCATTCTAATAAGGCATCACAAACAATTTTCTTCAGTAGTGATCATTAAACCACATCTCAAAGTTCCACCTTATTAATTTTTTTTTTCATTACGTTACAAGCAAAATAAACCATGAAAACTTCAAATTCAAGAAAATAAATCCTAAAGAGTTTCATGCTGGCTTTTACTAAGTCACCACCTACTGGAGTTTAGAGAAACTGCAGCAGCATACTTTTATTACAGAAAGAAATACGAGTTTCATTAAAAAACAAAAAATTGAAACAACCACAAACTGACAACAAAAGTAATCAGTCCAGGATATAAATATGTTGCTATGGAAATTAGAGAACGATAAGCCGCTCTACAATAGATATAAAGGTTCAGAAGACAGACTGTCTCAATCACCACTCCTAAGCTTTTATTGGATAAGGATGTTAAATTAGGTTGTAAATTATTCCTGAGCCTAACTGTTGATGTACAGCTGAATTAGTACAAAGAAAATACTAATTCTGAAATGGATAAATGTTGCAAGTGCCTGCATTCCATTCCTGTCCTCACCTAGTTCCAGATTTAGGTTTGAACTAGTATTTGTAACCAGCTGTAAAACAGCGAGTAGTAAAGTTACAACCTGGACCTCATTAATCAGGGCCAACACAAAGATTTAATAGATAGACAACCAATTTACCCACACAGCCACACAGCACCTTGCTAAACTATTCATCTCAATCAAACTTTTCCTTGTTTTGTCATACTGTAACCACAAGCTTTAATGTATTTTATTTATTTACTTACTTATTTGTTCATTATGTGATATGCAAAGACAGAGAGGCACATAAGTGTGAAGTGGAACAAAAATGAAACATTTTACAAACACTCTAAAAAGTATGATATCCACTTGTATCCAACCTATCTTCCTCAGTTTAGACTGAATACAATTGCACAACAAATTATGACCCACTGTGTGATGGTCACACACACAAAATCTAAATAACATACACTGACATTTGTGGCAGACAGTGTCTTACTTTTATCAGCCCTTAGAACCTCCTGCTACCTTCCTAATGTAGTATTTGGTTTCATTAAACAAAGCAGTACTTTTTGTAACTATGGCAACACTGAAGTAAAGCCGAGATGTTTAAAAGTGAAAAAAGGAAAGAAGGTAAAAGAAATTATAGAGGATAGAAATTCTGTCGACTGAATACAGAAAACGGCTTCAGCAGTTATTTTACACCAACACATCCGTCTCATCTCCTTCAACCATTTAAGCCAAGAAATCTAAACTAACTCTCTGCAACCAGTAATAAAAGATGCATGATAAAACCACTTTTGAATATTAAAGCAACATGGACGAAGGTGGTCTGTTAAGTCTAGACTGCATCATCCTTGTGGTCTAGACTCATCAGCCCACATTAAATTCTTGGAGCAACAGAATAAGAACATTGCCAGATAAAGTGATGCACGCATCACACTTAGGGTTATTAATAAAAGAGAGAGCAGTGGTATGTCTGAGGCCACTTCAGCTGGTTGTGAATATGTTAAGTAACACTGAATGCTCGAAAACCATATGACCGAATATACCGAAAACTAAAATAAAGGTTTTGTATTCTGACTGCACTCTCATTTTACAAGCTGATAATGCCGAGGTTCACCAGGTTTAAATCGTAGGAGTAATTTGAGCAACACTGCATAGAGATCTGCAACCAACCTTGACATGTTAAGGGTCTTAAGCAGCAACCTTTGATCCAATTCCACAAAGACAGAAATTATGTGCTTAAGAAAACATAACTAATCAAAACTGAAGGTGGACTACATATTGGATCGTCAGACTGTGACTTTTTAGTTCAAAGAGCTGCATTATGACATCACTTCTTTTTATTTTGAATAAAGTGCTATTTGAGATGTTTGAAATCTCACCACACTGACAATTTATTTTAGCAGAATCAGTTAAACAGGCTGAACTTGTTAGTCACCTATGGCTGCAATATTACAAAATGTCAGTGTTGTTACCATCAGCTCATGCAGCTATTAAACATGGCAGACAGAGAGCCTCATAAGCACATTCTCTGGAGGAAGGAGAACAACACTGATGGAGAATCGCTTCTCCAGGGGACTGTGATTATAACGAGAAATGGGAGGCTCAGCAGTGGGGACAGCGGGCCATCGATCAGCGAGCGACACAGCAAGATGCAAGCCGTGAGCGGAACTTTCCAAGCAGGCAGAAGCAGAGAGAATTCACTGGTCTTCTTATAGAGGTTAAACAAATCAGAGGAACACAGTACAATGCATACACATGTTTATAGTTCAGATTTACAACATTAATTAAACACACTAGTGGAGAATTGTGGCAGGTTCAAATACATATTTTATATGCAAAAGGGTTAGTGTGTGATTTTTTTTTCCCCCATAGGTAAATAAATAGAAAAGAAAGAAGAGAAAAACTCACAGACTATGCCTGGTGTAGCGATGCCAACGATGTCACAGCCTTTGGGGAAGATCTGGTTCAGTTCTTCAGCCGTACTCATGCATTGGCGACTCTTTTTTGCTTCAGTTTAGAAGAAGAAGAAAAATCATTGTAATCAAATCGATACAGAACTTTCAATTATTTGGATTTAAAACTAGCATTAGAGAGGCATCAGATAAGAGTGACATTGAATTTACAACATTATGAGAATCTCACATTTAAAAGGTTAAAAACCAAGCAAATGTTGGATTGTTTGTTGCATTTGAATCTGAATGCATTAATTTTCACTAGAATACAACCTTAACATGCTGAGGGCCTAATGTAAATAAGCCAAAGATTTTAAATCCTAAATCTAGTCTTATTCCTTAACAGCTAAGCTACTAAAACTGCCACTCAACAAAGCTGACTTTATTAGGAAACAGTCCCAAAAACACATTGAGGTGTATGAAAAACATCGAAAGTAGCAAAATTAGGTTTTTATGTCATACTTGGGTAAAGTAAGAAGAAAAAGGGTGAAGTTGGCAACATACAGTAGACTACAGGGCTAATCAAAATTACCAAATTGAAAACAATAAACAAGATGGGTTTTTTTGTAAGTTGCCAAAACAAAAAGTATGATGGTCCAAACAGTGCGAGACAAACATTATTCAAGAACATGTTCTCTACAATTATAAAAGCCTCCTGCTGAGTCACAGAGAAAATGATTACTACTGACCTTTGCTCTGTTCATAACAATAAGCTTGTCCAGTCAAGGCCTCACAGTCGACCATCATCAGGACTGTTTTAGGCAGGAGGAATACTTTCTGAAAACAACAGGAAAGAAATTGAACATGTTAAAGCACTTACTGTTAAACTGATGAATAATGTTGGGATGCTTGAAGTAATTATACCTGAAAGGAAGCTTTATTAATCTGTTGGTAACCTCTAAGTTACAGAACTGTGAAAAACTTCTAGGTCATTCCTCATTTCACTCCATTTATCTTCCAAGAAGATTTTAAGTAGTCCTAATCAAAATTAACCCAGGAACACATTTAATTCTCCTTTATGTGTCATTCTACATCACATCTACTACGCTCACTGCCTCATCAGATGGAGAAGCATTGTCAAAAATAGTTAACATTTCACGCACCCTCCATTTAATCTGATACATCCTGTGGAGAATTTGCAGACAGATCAATTCCAGAACTAACATCATCATTCATAGAACCATAAGTATGCAAAGATATATTACCACCTGTCTAATTTATTAGCTGCTTAATATCTGCCTCAATTGTGCAATAATGCACAAATTACAGGGCTTTACAACATGTTAAACAGATATCAATACAATATTAATGTGCTTGATACATTACAAGCATTTATACCACTTTGTGTACAATCAATATTCTGTCTTCAACCTCACTGCAGTGAGATTGAACAAAGTGACAAAGATGACACTGTCCAAGACGTTTAAGTTTACAGAAAGTGTTGGAAGCATCATTATGATGGATGAGAAACAGACCAGACAGGAACATTTGGATCTATTGCAACTGTGACCATCATTGCCACAATACTACAATTGTTGATTTTACCATCACAGTTGCATGAATTTGTAATATTATGCAACACAAACCTGTTTTACTTCCTTAGCTAAACAAACAGAAAACAGCAAAGACACATGTGTATTAAGCTTCTTTGAAACTGCAACCAATAAGAGGTTTTACTTCTTTATGAATCAGAAAATCAGTGAAATGTATTTTATTTCAAACAGAGTGTTGTATTTGTTAGCACCTATGTCAGATCATTTTAATGATTACGGTGTACAATTAATGAGGACACGGGATTTGGTTTCTCAAAAAAATTGAATATTACACAAAACCAATGAAAACAAATTACAGAATTACATAAAGATTTTACTCTATTGGTATGGCCTCCAGACTCCTGTCCTTGAAAGTCAAAGTCTTGCAACTTTTAGATGCATCCCTAGTTCAACACCTGAATCAAATTAAGGACTCATTAGGGCACCTCTGCAGTACTTGATATGTTGAGAAGGTTTCAATATGCCAAGGTGTTGCAAGTTTTAACAGGAATTAATTTAAAAGTTGCAAGACAGTGACTCTCAGTGACTGGAGTTCAATCATGAGGAAGACTGCAGACTTGACATTTCTTTACCAAACATATGGAGATGGCCAAAACACCCAACAGATTTGGTCTATTATTGAGAGGAAGATGAGAAACATCAGAGGCATCAATGCAGAGAAACTGAATGCAACTTTTAAAGCAACCTGGGATTCCATAACACCTAAGATCTGCTAAAGGCTGATCTATGTTGCAACGATAGAGCTCCAACCCAACATTTAGTGCACATACTGGCTATATGTTACAGTAAAAATGACATTTTAGTTTTAAGAACCCCGTTTTTGATTGGTCTAAATACACATTTAGTTTTCTGATAAAGGGTTGTCATTTCCGGTAAGCCATAATTATGAAATAACCAAAGTAAACGTCATACGTCACTCTGTGTGCAATTGAGTTTCACTTTCTGAATTGCTGAAATAAATTAATTTACCGATGATTATTCTAATTTAACGATATACCTTTACATTAACGAAGTTAAGGAGCAACATAGCAGCTATCACCGTGTGATTTCTTTTAAACCGACAAAGAAGGTTCTTTGTTTTTCCCTTTCCAAGTGGTTGTTTCTCCTCTACTTCTCTTTTTCGGTTCATCTCCAGCCATACTTTTTACGGTTTTCAGTTTTGCAATTTACCTCCACTTCTTCAGCCAGGATGCTGCAGAAAGAGTGAAGCTCTGTGGTGCAGGGTCCAGAGGAGGAGACCCAGGTCAGATGCTGCTGAGTCCGAAGCACTCTGCGGGCACAGTTCCTCCACAATCTGCACACACTAACCAGGACACACACTTTCACCTGCTGCCCAACCAAAACCATACACACTCAAAAAGAGTACGCGTCTCTGCTTACAATCTAAGAATATAATGCATCACTTTGATAACCAACTACCGATTTTTCTTTCAGGTTACTCTCCAGCTTACTTGTTTTAGATAAATATTTTCATTTTTTTTAATTCAGGAGACTAAGGCTAGCCAAGATAGCAGTTTAGCTTGTAAACATTTCCCATTACCTGGCGACCTGCAGAAGCGATTTGGTTGGTATGAACATGAGAACTCTCTCAACCACTTCGGCGACATTGCTGAGTACATATGCAGCCTTGCTGTCTTGAAAAGGTTCGCAAAAATCCAGACTTTCACTCATATTTCAATATCCGATGGTCGGTTATCCCAGATAGGAACTTTTACCTCTGCACTTCCTTTGTTGAACCTTCTTGTAAATTTACAATTCCGCCCCAAGCGGCGCGGAGGGTAAAACGCACAGGCTTTTTCCATCCAGTCAACATCAGGAAGTCTAATGCCACAATTTTAAAAGTTGTTAAAAGTTCTTACTTCTCCCCAAATACTTTATTAGGATATATAAACCCTATTGTATTTTGCACTGTGGCAATGGAGTGTCATGCAAGTTCACACTCAGACCTTGTCCCTTTATTATTTCACAACCAGAAATCAGACATCTTTTCTGTCCTGATTAATACAAGGTAAATACATAACTGATGTGTTTTTAAATATAAAATCAGAAAAGTATGACATGCTTCTAGCTGCTACCTCTAAATAAAACCCAGTGCAAACAATTACAGACAGCAGTCACCTTATTACTTAGCAAGAGTCCATCTGAGTGTAATTGTATTAGGTCTACAAAGGGCTCAGAGATTTGTTAGAGAACATGAATGAATAAACTCCATCCTGAAGACCAACTTACCAATCAGGTCAGAGATTCAGCTAGAGACATTTAAAGCAAGGTAAGGTTATGAAACAATATCTGAAGCTTTTGGCATCTCATTTCTTTGAGTAGTATTGTCAACTACATCTGGAAAAAAAAACATGGTACAAAATAAATTCAAATCAAGACATGGCCTTCACCTAATCTGACATGCTGATAAAAGAGATTATAATAAATTCAGCCATGAGGCCCATGGTAGCTCTGGAGGAAGGCCAGAAAGCCATAGCTCAGGTGGAGTAATATTTTTGACCAAACAGTTGTGTGCTCCACAAATTTGTCCTTCATGGAGAGAAGGGAGTCTGCAAACATGTGAAATGAGGTAAATGTTACACTTGCAGGTAGTCTTTCAGAGTAATAATCATGCATTACAATGCCTCAAACTTAAAACCAGCCACATGTGCCACATCTGGAAAGTTGCAATATTTTATCCATTTTTCAGAATGAGATTTATAGCCATTTTAGTTTCTGGCATATGTACTGAACTTAAGACAACTCCATTTCAAGTTGTGCATCAGATGTATTTTACAAATTAGGATCGAGATATTCTAGAATAAATGCAAAATTTACAGCAGATTGTGAACTTTATGACTTATTATAAAAGGTATAAAGAAAAGCAGCATTTAGTGTAATGTTCAGCTTTTTAAACCAGAAACTAAAGACCACAGAAATTCTTGCAAAATTCAGTTTCACAAGAATTTCAGATATAAAATTTTAAATGTCAAAATGGTTTCGGGGGGTTTGAATGTGTATGCATACAGTCAGCAAGTTTTAAAAAACTGATGGGTAAAAAGTTGGGGTTTGGCAAACTAAAGATGAAACATGTAATAAATAAATTAAAGCTGTGTTAAAACATTTGTCTTTTAGAAAACTAGACAAAAGACTTTTCCTGGTAGTCCTTTCTAGGAAAAGCCTGTGTAAAACACAGCAAGCCGCAATTAAAAACACATTTTCTTCCCCCTATTTATTCAAACCGTAAAGAAATTGTCAAAGAAAACATCTGTCAGACTGCATAAGAACTGCTAAAGTTTTCAAACAACTAAAACTTTGTTAAAAAAAAATTCAAATTGAAAAACAATTCATCTCTCCCTTTACAATTAAGTTTTTATATTTTGGTCCATCACAAAGTTCCCCCAAAAATGGCCAATGAAGCTTGTGGCTGTAACATCACATACATTTTCTAGTTTTGTTGCATGTTTTTTTTTTGTCAAAGAACATAAAACAAGTAAGATCTGGTTTAATCTTTTATTCTTACATTTCCAAGATAAAAATGTATGGGAAAACAAGCAAATTAGCTTTCATGGGAGAAAATGTTAGAAACGGTACAGAGCACAAGTGTTTGCTTCACATAGTTGAAGTCCTTAAATTTCAGAAGAAAAAAAGATCAGACATTGAATGCAAGTTTATAACAAAAGAAAAAACTAACACATACATGATCTTACAAAAGTACATATAATAAAAGTCCCTTTTATACAGGCTTGGCTTAAATTATGGCTTCATTCATAATGATAATGTGCAGTATTTTCATCATCAAAAGTGCAAAGTCCCAACACATATGTAAACCATCGGTCATGTACAGCAAACTTAAACAGGTCTTTGAACAGAGAGTGCAATATAAACACTGTAGCTGAGCTGGAGCTCAATGCCTTTTCTGCTACTTCATACAGAGCTTGTGTTCTGTAGTCAACAATGCCAGAGGTACAGCTAAACACAGACCCACATGTCTACCGTAGCAGCAGCATGTGGGAGTCGGTCATTTAGAACATGTGAAGTCAGGTAGTGGAGAGGAACAGAGCGGGGTCAAATATTAACCATCTCCAGTAGGGTCTGATCCATCATCTTCTTAACGCTCAGGCCCTCTTCTTTAGCGCGTGCGAGTTTGTCTGTCAATACAGCATTATATCAGTTTAGGACCACTAGATAAACAGTGCAGAGAATATACATTGTTGAGGTTCTGGTGGACAGAAAACATACATGCTGATGAGCCAAGAATCAAAATTAATTTCACCCCCCCCATTAAGTGTTCACGAAGCACATCTGAAAAGCTTCATGCTGTAAACTAGTACCAGAAACCCAAATTAATGATAAACGTTTGACAAGGTTTAACTCAAGCTATTGACAGAGATGAAGTCTAGACTCCAATGCATTTAGTGGAACTAATTACAGTGCTCAACTTTTTAAAATAATTATAACTTTAAATCATTTTCTTTGAAATTAGGTTTTGAAACAAATCCATTACTGCTGAAATACCACTTCAGCCTCTCAGACTCTAAAATCAAGCAGAAATAGAAACTTAATTTCATTTTACTGCATGGCAAATCATTTTGAGTTAAAAAAAAAAAAAAAGAAAAAAAGTTGAAGTGTTTTTAACCAAGGTTTCCAAGTGGTCTGAAATTTAATAATCTTAATTTTAGTACTTGGAAAGTCAGTCCAGTTTTTCCACAGTGGGTCTTAAACTACATTCAGTTATATTTTGAATGTGTTCATCCTTTTCACTACACATTGGAGTTCTTTTAACTATTAAATAACTCAACCTAGATATTCACCTTCCGTTACCCAAAGAATTTGGTCTCAGTTGACTTTTTGTAGTTTGTTAGGGATCAAAAGTGAGAACATTTTTATCTCTAATATTAGATATGAATTAACTTAACCAAGTTAGTCATTTGTCACAAATTTAAATGAGGGTTTTTACACATCTGAATAGGTAAATCTACTATGTAGAAACCCTACTTTGTGTTTTATGCATTTTTAAGAGCTCAGTCTGGAGGTGAATTGCAAATCTTAGTGATTCTCTTGTTTACTTGTTTTGGGGCTTGTGCTACATGTAGAAGTAACTCACTCCAGTAACTATAAGGCAGAGCAAGTCAAACCTGCAGTAAAATAAACTTAACTAACTAATTCAGTGAAAAAAAAAAACACAACACCATGTTTACTTTCCGATACCCCATCTTTAACATCTGAGTATACTGCAATTTGTACCATTTGATTATATTTCTGTGGTGTAGATGTCAATCTCTACCTGCTTAATCTAATAAATCCACAATGCTCTTGGATTATTTTGCGACATAAAAAAAGTGCCAACATCAAGCAAACCCTTTCCAGGTTAGGCCTCATTTAAGGCTACTCTCAGTTCATTGGTCAGAAGACGGTTTTTATCAAGCTGCTTGTATAGATGATCTTGACAGTCAGAAAGCAGTAAGGGAAAAAAGGGAAAGAGACAGAAGACAAGTTAGTACATAAAGACAAAGTTAGTGGAGAAAGTTGGGTATAAAACTGTTAGTTTAGTCCTGGTAAACTACAGACTTTATGAATTGCTTAGTTATTTTTCCCCCACAATCGATTAAATGATGTATACCTGTAACTGGATTTTCTTAAACACTGAAATCTTGAGACTTTCCAATACATTAGTTTTTTTCTAGGCCCCTTAATATTCCACTCACTATCCCCAACCACCAGTCAAACTTAAGAGTTAGTCTTGCTTGCAAATAACTGCCAAGTTCAACTGTATGACCAGGTTGTTTGGTTAAAAATGTTGAATGACCTGCAGCAGTACACCAAATCTCACACACCTTTGACAGACTGAGCAGAAGACCTCTTAACTGTGTTCAGGTAAAACTTACATACTCTTTGGTATTTGTCTTGATATATACCCTTAGGAGTCAACACTTTAAATAAAACCCATCTTGACAGCAAATTAGGTAAAGTTTGACTTTTTGATCTGGTTTTTCATTGAGATTCAACATGTAAAGAAAAATGTAGCTTAAATTGTACTATGAATATATTTTTCCACTCAGCAAACACCAAAATAAAAGTCTCGAAACATAGAAAACAGACTTGAACTTTATGGTTACAACTATAGATGCCTACTGCCTCGTGGAGAGAAAAGTTATGAATGCCCTGTGTGCATAGTCTAAAGCATTCTTAAATTTGCTCTCCAGTACTAAAATGTGTCGAAACTGAAAGATCACAGTTGAGCTCTCAACACAAACAACCCATTTGATTTAATGTTTTGAGATTAGCGAAATGTATATAAAAAGTTTGGATAAGGATGATAACCTCGCAATCTCTTGATTACTTGGTGGGTTAAAACTTCCACATCCATCAAGCAATATACAGCACATCTACTGTCTTTTAATGCAACATTTAACTGCTTGAACTATTTTTAACACCAACTGGCTTAATATGATGTTAAAGCTCTTTTTTTACTGGACCACTCATTTTCTTCTCAGAATTCAGCAACTTCTGAACACAAACTGCAAACAGCTCTGATAGTGTTGAAAATGCTCCATTTACTTCAATAATAATCAAACCAATTATATCAGGAGTACCATGATCATCCTCTCAAACAGAGACATGAACAGCAAATAGGGAAGGAGCTACAGAGCTAAAGCTAAAATAAATTAAATAGTGAAGACAAAAAAAGACAAATGAAGAAAACAGAAAGGGAAAGATGGATCATAGACATAGATGAAAGATTGTTTATTTCATAGAAAGCAATATGGCTCAAAATCTGTATAAGACATGGAACAAGGGGTGCTGGCAGCAAAAGCCCGGTGTGCAGTCCTGGCAGGGCAATAAAGAAATGGACAAAAAAAAACAGGAAGTGAGGCTGAGCTGCACAGGAGTGAAATGTTGTTCGACAAGCTTCCACAGTGAAGAGTGAAAAGGTTTAGCTGTGAAAACACAAAAGAACAGATGTTGGAGGGGAAAAAGAAAATAAGAAAAACAAAAGAAACTTTGATGCAGGGAGGATTTGAAAGTTGGGAAATTAAATGCTGTTATGATGCAGGAGAGGGTAAGAAAGAAAAACAACTGAGGATCTCCAAAAAACTATTTGCGTAATATAACCTATGGTGTTAGTCAAAAGGTTAAATCTAGAGCTAAAACTAGTTCACTGCAGTCAACATGCCACAAGGGGGAGCTACTAAGATGAAGGTTAGTCCTAGTGGGATCTAAAGCAAATCAAAAATCAAGCATGTTGTAAATTACATGGATGTCATGTCGTTGAGGGCGTGGTCCAGCTCCTCGCTGATGGCCTTGTACTTCAGTTTCTGGGCATACAGCTCATCTACCAAGTTGTAATTGTTATTAAGTGGCAGTGGATGGTGTAAAAACAAAAACAGAAAATATAAGTGTCAGAGCATAGAAGCAAAAAGGAAAATAGGAACAGCTAAAAGAAAGGAAGGAGGTGCAGAAACGAGAAGGGGTGAAGGAACAGCTGCTGATGTCGGGTCAAATTCCTGAGTTGGAAAACCTGCTTCACATGTTCCGTGACCCAGTGATGAATGCCGCGGACTGAACAGTGGCAAACCACATCATAGTGACAAATACTGCCAACATAAATAATGTCACGCTTAGACTTTTTTTTCTTATGATGAATAACTCACCATGCAGACAGGCATGGAATATTTTCTGATGCTACTGGAATTGTGTAAAAACCTTTAAAATAAATTAATTCTCTTATTTTAGGTACATTTAGACTACACGAAAAACAAATACCAAATAATTGCATAACTAAAGCCTTCATGACAATTGTTGGCACTCCTTCCATAAATACTTTGTACTACACCTCCTCTCATTTTTTTGTAAATGGGAAACATCAATTAGTCTTGTCGTAATATTAAAAAGTACGGAGACAGACCATTACATTCCTATTTACAGAAACTCTAGATTGTCCAGAGTTTTGCGTTTTCTCTTCTTCAGCTCAGCCCACAGGTTGTCCGGCAGGATTTAGGTCTGGGAACTGAGATCAGTCACTACAGGAAATGTTGACTGCATGTGATTTGTTCATACATCTCGGATTATGATATTCAATAACCTATTTCGAGTTTTCTGGTAGAAGCCAATTGCTTATTTTCATTAAAATCTACCTGGTACATAAAGGCCATGTAAAATTATTTTTCTAACAAGATTCTCAAAGCTTCTGCAAGACCCAACAGGTCCACAGTGTCACAGATCCTCTACCATGCATACCAATGGGCCTAAGTTCAAACTTTTTAGCAACAAATCATATCCATTTGGATGTTTGTAGCCAAATTTCAAGTTTAGGATGAACCCAGTTTCTAGAGTTAGCCCTAGTTTGGTAAACTTAACTGGGATTTTAACATGAACCATGAGCTGAATCCCATTTAACCTGTTGCCCCTCACTCTTGGCCCTTAACTCTACATTCCCAAAGGTCTTTGGTTTTCCACTTGTTTCTGTTTAGCAATGGAAGGATTAATAGCACTTTCAAGACTTTCAGAGGTACACTTGTAAATAAAGAGCCAAATTTGTTCAAAAAAGTTTGTAGGATTAGCAGCTTACACAAGACTTGCAGTATATTAAGTAAAATGTTTGTATGGTAAAAATGGACGAGGAGCAACAATGCATCAGCTTCCCAAGGTTTCTCTGATTATTTTTACCACTACCTGAGTTAGAGACTGCAAGATGTTAAAATGCTATAAGATGGTAAAGAATAACTACTCCATAAACATTAAGGCATCTTTTAGAGGAGCAATAAACGTACGACCAGTGACTAGTTCCAAACATCTGTTGGTCCCCGCACTTAATACATGCACTCAAATTCAGTGTTGGGTTTTTCTTATCGCTTCATGTGAATTTACAATACTTCACAAGACCATTTTAATTTAGCACCATCTTTACCAAGAGGTGCCAACAAATTAGTCTGGCTCTAAAGTTGACCTGTGAACGATTCTCCATTCAGACTACACTAACAACCTTACAGCACCTTTGTCAAGCATTGAAGTGCATTAGCATCTTTCAGAGACAAATATTCATTTTACTTTGATTTAAAGTCTCAGCAGTTACAGCTTACGTCGTTTACCTGACTACATGAATAAATAGAAATCCCTTTAAATTTTAATCAAGCACAAGTCATTTTAGGCAGATGAAGAGTGAAAGTAAAGTAATCATACCCTCCAGGTCGTCGATGGTTTTCTCGAGCTTGGCAACTGATCTCTCAGCGAACTCAGCACGAGTTTCAGCCTGAGCGGAGCAACACAGCAACATCAGCAAACCGCCAGTAAGAGGTTTACATTAACAACTGAAGCCTTAATGGGCTGAAATTAAAAGTGCTATATAAGCAAATGTTAAAAAGCAGCCAGTAAGGCAGACCTTTTCACAAAATGCCAAATCGAAGACAATATAGGATGGATGGATGAAGCAGAAAAATTTTCTAAACCGTTACACATGCAGAGTTGAATGTGTAATTCAGCACAACTGTAGCTCACTCACCTCCTTCAGCTTGTCTGTGAGAACCTTGATCTCCTCCTCATACTTGTCCTCCTTCTGTGAGTACTGTGGTTACAAACAAAGACTGAAATCAGAAAACCTGCAGCACCCATCATCTCCCCTACGAGTTTACATTAAAATGTCATCAAACCTAATTAATCAACCTACCTTCTCTGCCTGGGCCTCCAGAGACTTCAGGTTGTTCTGCACGGTCTTCAGCTCCTCCTCCAGCTCAGAGCATTTACTGTAGAGTGTCAGCATTGAACAAAGTACATTGTAAATCCTATTTAAGGTTGTCACCAAGAACAAATGGAGGAAGGGGGGATGCTACCTCTCAGACAGCTCAGCACGCTCCTCTGTACGTTCCAAGTCGCTCTCAATGATCACCAGCTTACGGGCCACCTGCAATCACAGCACGGCGTTCTGTCACCAAACAGATCCAAAATGCTTTTATGCTTCTACTGTGAACATGAAGGCAGCGTGGAGGCTGCTATATCTGATAAAAGAGGGTGGAAAACACTTAAGAAGTACAGTAAGGAGCTGAGAAACTCACCTCCTCATATTTGCGGTCAGCCTCCTCAGCGATGTGTTTGGCCTCTTTCAGCTGGATCTCCTGCAGCTCCATCTTCTCCTCGTCCTTCATTGCTCGGTTCTCAATGACTTTCATGCCTCTGAATTGAGGAAAGCAAAAAAAAAAAAAAGAAAGCCTTTCTAAAAGGTCTCAAATACTGGACATATTTATCATTCTGAAAATAAAAGAAAGTGATCCAGAGAATCCAACAATAAGACAAGAAATTCACAAAACATAAGACCTTAAGAATTAGCATAGTCAAAAAAATCTTTTTTAACATGAATATGCAGTGATTTATTTCTAAAGATGCAATAATAAAGCTTTTTCCTGACCCATACATGTTTCCAGTTGTCTTTATGTTCCGATTTGATTCAAAATTTTTATTTTAAAGCTTAAAACACAATATGTAGAGGTTTTGGTTTTGAATTCAACAAAAAGAAATTACAAAAATCACAATGTATCAAAGTTTGTTTCTAGCCTTTATCTGTTTTTCTAGTGAAACAAAAAACCTGCATCATTGTAGATTCTGTTGGCTGATCAAAAAACAGGAACTCCCTAATTTTGAGTACCTGGTCAACCAATCCGCCTTTTTTAGTTTTTGACTCAGGCCATTTTTTTAAAAATAATGACCTTTGTATTTG
Organism: Xiphophorus couchianus; assembly: GCF_001444195.1. Classification (NCBI taxonomy): domain Eukaryota; kingdom Metazoa; phylum Chordata; class Actinopteri; order Cyprinodontiformes; family Poeciliidae; genus Xiphophorus; species Xiphophorus couchianus. Next base: position 10,525,597 of record NC_040231.1, read on the forward strand.
AACAGGAAAAAGACGTTGACCACCCACCTCTCGCTCTCATCGGCAGCCTTCTCAGCCTCCTCCAGCTTGGTAAGAGCTGTGGCCAGACGCTCCTGAGCTCGGTCCAGCTCCTCTTCAACCAGCTGGATGCGTCTATTCAGGGAAGCTACATCACCCTCAGCCTTGGAGAGAGCAACACAACCAAAATCAGATCAAGTTTATTGGTCAAGCGCTGATAAATCAGGTCTGTGTTGGGAAAACAAGAGGGGCTTCTCTAGGAGCAAGTGGGGGAGGAATGTTAAGATGCATTCTGGAGTCTGGTTAGGGAGGAAAACTGCATTTCTCTTACTATAAATTGACGTTTTAGCAATATGCATGAAGAAAATGCTGTATAATTTCGTAAACTACACTACTCCTCCTGTATTATTTTGACCAATAAAGAAAACAAGGCTTAGTTGAGGATAAAGGCGCCTCACCATACTTAAACTAGCTGGTGGCACCGTTAGTGAGGGTTTTATCTCCCTCAGAGGACCTGCTCTCACGTCAGCCTTTTATTAACGGAGCGGCCGCTAGTTCATCCGGAGCGCTCAGGGTGGTGTCCCTTCCAGACACCATCCTGCCCTCAACCCCGACGCTGAGCTCAAACTCATTCGCTTGATACCCACTCGGCACTGTTCGAACAGGAACCGCGGGGTGTTGGGCCTGGCGGCCACGCTTTTTGACCAGCTTTGCACCTAATGCCTCCCGCAGCCAAGAGCCCTAATTGCCTTAAATCATTAGCAGCTTACTGCTTCCCTCGCACTCCTCTCCTGGTTCCGTTCCCGCTGCAACAACGATGCCCGTTCCTCCGCCGAATCGGCCTGCTCCTGCAGCGATTTGATTTTCTTCTTCACGGCTTCCAGAGAGCTTCCACCGGCCATTTTTTCGCTTTGTCGTTTAATTTTGCCTCAGCTACGCTAGTTTTCTCCCGGCTGTGCGCTGGCTGCCTCGCCCGCTGCTGGGGATGCTTCGCGTTTGATCCCTGCCCCCACCGCCTTTAATCAACCACTGATGAGGATCGGGACGTGCCACCAGCCCCGGAAGTAACTCATTTTACCCGCAAACCATAAAATGCGTCCATCGAATAAAAAATAAATCTCATGGATTGTTCTCGTGGAGTCTTTAGTTGTGGTTTTATAACGTTTGTTGTGGATTTGTGAAGATATATGTACAAATAATTGTGTTGCAATTTGACTTGCATCCCTGAATCTTAAATTGAGCCAGTCCCATCAAGATCATAGCCTCAGACATCACAGTTTACTCCTGCACTGTTAATTTAATTAATTTGGCATCTAAATAAGGACAGCAATGTTTACGAAATCTTTCGGTGCATTTTTTGTAATGTATTTGTTGTTGTGTTTACTGTCTTCCTTTTTGTGTTGGCATACTGCAAATTCCAGTAGTGGTTGTAAAAATTACCACAATTACCAGCCCAGATATAAGCAGAAGAAAGGATCTAATTAGCTTTAAATTACAGTTGTATTTAACATATCTTTCAAGCCATAAAGCTATTTTAACATAGTTCTTAATGTGTAAGTTTGCAATGCATTTGTCAAATCTTCTGTGTAAATGTAATTTCTGGAATGCAGATGAAACTAAGCAAAATAGACTTTCTATTATTTCTGTTAAACACATATTTTAATATGTTCTAATATTGTTGATGGTAATTCAGTAATAATCTTAATCTGAGCCTGGGGTCTCTGTATGCTATGGTTCCATTTACCCATCATTGAGCACTTTGCTCTTGACTCTTCAAACCCTCCCTGTTGAACTCTGTATTCTAACAACAAAACAACAAAATTATTGTTCATAGCACAACACAATAAGGAAATGAGAGTTATCCATAAACTTGGAGATGACAGCGCTATAATTTACACAACTGGACAAATATGCAAAACATGTTGATTTTTCTTGAAAATCAACATGTTTTGTTATATATATATATATATATATATATATATATATATATATATATATACACTGCTCAAAAAAATAAAGGGAACACTTAAACAACACAATATAACTCCAAGTAAATCAAACTTCTGTGAAATCAAACTGTCCACTTAGGAAGCAACACTGATTGACAATCAATGTCACCTGCTGTTGTGCAAATGGAACTTTGTACAGAACAAAGTATTCAATGAGAATATTTCTTTCATTTAGATCTAGGATGTGTTATTTGAGTGTTCCCTTTATTTTTTTGAGCAGTATATATATATATATATATATATATATATATACTGTATATTTGTTGTATATATATATATTTCAGGAGACTTGTACAAATCAGATGTACAAATGTGCCAACTGATCCCTGAAAGACCACAAATATATCAAGGATTTTCTCAGTCCAAAATGTGCCTGTAAAAAAGCCCAACTGAAACTGGACACTGGCAATAACATTCATCCAAATGGCACAACAGCTAGCTTATGAACTGTGGCATTACCATATCCAGCACAAGGGCTAAATTTACCTGCACCCTTATATTCCTCATATGCAACCCATAGGTGTATTTTGTAACATATTACTCTGGTTCTTCAGAATTAGCATCAATCTGCATGGGGAGTTGCATTATTTTACTGAAAGTGTTTCTCCCCTCAGTTCACACTCACATCTGTGGCTTTCTTCTCAGCGAGCTCCAGTTTCTCCTGTGCATCCTTCAGGGCCTCAGAGTATTTGTCCAACTCATCCTCAGTGGCCTTCAGCTTCTTCTGCAGTGCTACCAGGTCATCCTCAAGCTGGTACACAGAGAAACCAGAAATGTTTGCTTTAAGCAATCACAAAATTCAAAGAAATTGTTCTTGTCCTCAAAAGACACTTTACCTTGTCATCTAACTTCATATAACAGCCTCAGTTCTTATAAAGTACAGCTGTTCTCTACATATTCAATGCATAAAATCATCATATAACAGAAAATAATTACAACATGAAAGTTTCTTATGTCTTGATCCTACACATGAAATCACATGGCTGCACAGGCACAATAATATGAGCTATGCAAGGCATCTTGTGTGCAAAAACACAAGAACAGGTTTAAAACCAGACACCCACCTGTTTGCTTCTGTCCTCAGATGCTTTCTTGTCTGACTCGGCCTGCTCAGCTCTGTCCAAGGCATTCTCCTTGTCAAGCTTGAGCATCTGCATCTTCTTCTTGATAGCATCCATGGCTGCTTAGTGTTTGCACTGCCTGCAAATCTGTGAACCTGAACAGAAAAGATGGGAGCGTCTGAACCACACCGAACACCTAGCTGGAGTGTGAAGTCGCAGAGCCTGTTGAGAGTCAAATAAGTCAGATACTGGACACCCAATGTTTTTTTGGAAAGGGCTGCAGCTGTTAGCCAACATGGGCTCTTTGATTTTACTCAATCTCCACACCGATTCGCTCTCCCAGGACATTTGACCACTTGTATGACTATACATGGGGTGCAGGCGTCAGAGAGGAATCGTCCTACTCCCACACCTAGCAGCAAGACGTCCTCTCCTATTTCTATCACCCTCCAAGAGGAAGTGAAGTGTCAAAAGGTAGTAGTGCTCCAAGAGGGGTTACTTGGGAGATAATCTTCACTCAGTTATCACTTAGAAAGATGAAGTAAAAACACTGAGATAAGAAAACAAACTGATCACAAACATTTATTTAATTCTTTGCTATTTATTTGCTCCTATAAAAAAAAATCAAACAGTGAAACTTGATTTCAAATTTGCTTCCTTGTTCATTCAGAGATCTGTTCCGATGAATTGCAATAGCATTTCAAGTATGACAACTATTCACGCACAACACACAGAGGTGATTGGATAAGCCCCTGTGAAATCCGCTCTCACTCTGAGGCGTGTCATGTTAACCACAGCAGCTTGCTCGTCCTCCACTGATCATTTCAGCAGCTCCCTTTCAACATAGCTCAACACCGGGGCAGCAATCAGAGAGGATCAACCGTACGACCAAACAGTCGAGCTTGTCCAGCTTCTGTGGTGGATTAAGGATTCCTCAGAGTTCTGTCACAAATGGGCTTGAGGGAAAGCGATGGTATTTGTGGGGGACAAAAGAGAAGCTTTGGCATTTAAACAACCCCCATTGTAATAGTTCTGTGCCACAGTCGCAGCTGTCACACACAGCCTGCTGTTAAGAACAGTGGATGGTTGGCCATTAAAGTGTCACTGTCAGTTACAGTAGCTCAAGTTTTGCACATATTTACAGCAAAATGAGAGAAGAAGAAATACTTCTTTATTATCCCATGATGATATTCTTCCATTGGCCTTTATGATCTGCATTTGTTTTGTTGAGTGTATATTTTAGGATCTGATGAACTGTGTGCCACCTGTTGGACACCATCCAGGCCTCATAAAGTTCTGTAAAAAAAAAAGAAGAAGTATTTGTTCCATTAGAGATTTCTTCTATTTTTTCTTTCTTTCATCAGGTTTAAATATTTAAGACTATCAAATTAATGTAATTGTAAAGAAAAAAGAAAGATTCAAATGATGATTTCATTTATAAAGGGCAGAAGGTTGACCAGGCTCTATTTCAAAAGGTTATTGCCTTTTTAATAAATCAGAAATTAAATGTAATAATTTACATATTTTTGTGGATAGGTGGCTGCAATTTCACTGTCAGAACTGCAGAATCAATAAATCACTAATGCTTGGCCTGTCTGAAACATGAAATAAAAACGTAGAGAGCAGATGAGAAACAGTAACTAACTTTTATCAGTCTGCAAAGGGTCACAAAGCAAGTAAGTAAAACTTTAATTATGTAATACCTTTCAAGATATAGATCACAAAATGCAGTGGACAAAATACTAAAAACATAACAATATAATCAATTAAAATCAATTGTAAAAAGATGAGTTTTTAGTTGGAAGGGTGTCCTGGTACACTCACGGTTAAACTAACACAGCAGTTCAGGAAAGCATACACCTACAGTCAAACATGGTAGTGGTAGTGTAATTGTTTGGGCTGTTTAGCTTCTTCAGGACCTGAATGACTGGCCTTAATTGATGGAAAGATAAATTATGTGCTACATAAGAAAATCCTGTGGACAAATTCCTGCATGTCAGTTTGTGACCTTAAGTTCGAACACGAGGAACAGAAGAAATAAAAGACTCATGTTGCTGATCTTTCTAAGGTTACTTGTACCCTACCCCTCTATTTTATTTCTTGGTGGTCTGGCGTGTGCAACATCTTTCCTGTGAAGCTTTTTTGAGCCAGTCAGCTGTCACCATGTTGTCATCCTGCCATGTGTTTTATGGAGCCCTTAGCAGCCAGTCACACATGCCAGTCATAGTCAGAGATCAGGGAGCCTCAGGGCACAATCCGTGTCACCCGTAGTCTCTGAATAAATGAAGAGACAAAGATCATCACGTTGTACCCATCCAGCACATGATAACTTTGTTTGATTAGATCAGGCGTTTGATTCAGAACAAAACACTTCTATTAATACTGAATTTAAAGATTCAGAGATAACACTAAGGCGCTATTGATTCAAAATAGATTGTCATGGATCTAGCAAACATTTAGAAGGTGGGCTTCTTCTATCAGTATTAAAGAGACAGCTTATTAAAGAAAATGTGAAATGAAAGGATTAAAAATATATATTATAGGCAAAAACAAATATGTACGGTAGATGGATTACCTGGAACTACCCTCAGTATTCTTTGAATTTCCAATTATAATAATATCCTTTATTAATATTAATCCTTTGAGTCAGAAGTGAGATGTTGAAGCTTTTGAAACTTGACAAAACATGTGTTATACATTAATTGTTTGAGATCATGCATTTCCAGATTGTTTTCTATTTTTTGATTGTTTGTTTGTGGTGTTTCCAAACATATTATTACCTTCTTTAAGGTTCTTATTTTATTTTTTAGGTTGCCTATCGAACCATCCGAGCCAATGCAGTACAGTGCATTGCAAAAGTAAATTCAATTTAACTTTTCACAGTTCATCACATTAAAAACACGACTTTCAACATATTTTGAGATTTTATGCAATAAGCCAACAAAGGTTGTTTTTTTTCTCATTTGCATTTGAAATCTAAGAAGTGTGATATACATTTGTATTCAAACACATTTATTCTGATATCCAGAAGTCACCTACATAGTACGTCTATATAAATCCACTTGTGTCTAATTTAATCTGATATATGGACAGTATAATTTTGGAGGATATTTTATTTTGAAATTTTAAGAAGTGTTTTAAATTTTATGGAGGATTAAAGTTGAGGTTCAGTCTTATTTTCCAAATTTCCACCTTAACACTTTTCTTTACAACATGCAGGTGAGATCTCATTAAATTATTAACATGCACAAATTAAGTACATAGTACTTTCTGTATGCCACAAGTCAGTAATCTCCCATCAGGTTAGTAGGTGAGGCACCCTGAAAAATTTGAAATATTTCAGAACTGTAACAAAATGAAAAAAAAAAAGCCTCCATGTTACAACAAGTGTTTTAATGACATGAAAGTACCAGCATCGCCATGTAATCTGCTGTCATCATCAGTAACAGTATCGGCCTTCTGACTTTTATTAGAATTAGATTTAGAACAGGAAAATATTAGATGAGATGTCTTCTATCTGCCGCCAGTCAACATTAAATTCAATGCCATCGTTAATTTAGCCAAGTTCTTCTTCCTTCATCTCATCCAAGTCAAATTCACAAGAAAACTTGATTCAAGTAATTTCAGCAAGCATTTACAGAATTGCAACACGAAGCTGATTTGAGTAAATATCAGAGGATGGAAGGCAGATTTGAACTCTGTCCCAGGAGCAGCTGTGCCACTGAAATTGACGTCGCCTTTTTGGATTTTAGTGCCGGACAGATTTAGCACGAGTCTCAGTACATAGTCTGGACTCAATATATCCTTTAGATTTGTGCTGACTCAGAAATACTATCTGGTCTTGTGAATAAAAAGGAAACCTTGTTTTCCTGGCAGAACTGACCTCTCTTGCTTTTCCTCAGAAGACCTTGACTCAGCCTGAGTCAAGTCGGTGCTGCTGATGTAGAGAGAAAGTTATTCCAAATGCATCTGTAAAGAAAAACTATTCAAACTAGCAGTACTAAATGTATTTAACAAGCAAAAGTTACATAGAATGACAAGAGAAAATTCCAGCTCAGTCTTTATGGTCCTGGAATCTCAACCATAAAGACAGAGATCTGATTTAAATCAGAAAATCTATTTTTACTCTGATTGCAAATAAAATAAAGTACTGTCATTTGTACAGGACACGGTTTTGGTGATTGCTAGGAGACTTCAGAGATTCTAGTTTTCCAGGATACAAATGTCTTTGAAGAACTGGGTTGTAAACTAGTGAGAAAGATAAAATACACATAGCTGAAAAATAGATTAAATCTGAAATGTGGACAAAATGTGCACAATACTTTAAAAATTTTCAGGTTTGAAAAAAAGCTTCAGTATGGAGAAGCTTTTTTAAAAAACTAATGTTTTAGGTGAAACATTTTACTGATATAAAATTGGCCCTTAAACATTGTCAAGCTACGGCACAATGAATCATCAAAAGTCTTAATGATTTCTGCAGTTAGTTTTAATCTGACTGAATTTTATGTCATGGAATTAATTACAATAAAGTGTTTGAGAATTTGCTAAATACTAGGCAAATTATCAGAAATGTTGCTCAAACCCAAATGTTTTGAGAACTACAAGCTTGATTACTTATTTCATTTTTAAAACTGCTGATTTTTGTTACACTGATAAACCAGCAGTTTTGAGTTATCAAATATGTTTGATAATTCAAAACCTTGATTGTTGTTATGAAAGGAAGGATGAATTTCATTAAAAGTGCCTTTCAAAGAAATACATTTCTTGAACTTTTTCATTTTCATCACATCACAACCACAAACTTCAATTAGGATTTCATATGAGTAACACATTTAGTTCACCTGTAAAGTACTTTAATAATTCCAAGAGAACTTAAATAATTACAATGGATATGTGTTTGTAGGTTTGTTGTGTCATATCCTTTTCAGATGATTGAACAGCGCTCTTCCATACGTAGAAATGTTCCACAGAAATGCCAGGAACTCAAAAAATACACGCAAAACATCATTTACATTGAAATGCTTTATTTTCAGTGAATACAAAAAATAAGTTTTATTCAGGCCAGATAAATATTCTCAGTATCCTAATTTATCATTCATCTTTAATGTAACAACCTTTTAATTCAATTTCTTTTACGGTAGTGGGAACACTTCTATTACTCCACACAGCAATAAAACAGTGACAGATATATTGAAATATTCCTATCAAATTTATTTTCCGAAGTATCTTAAAAGCACAAGAAAAAAAAAACTCATTCGTAAAATGTTGGGGACTTCATTACACACAAAGCAGTTGGGCTAAAACACTTTTGTCTCTGGTGAATGTTTTTGTTCAGAAGCACTGTGGTTACATGCCCATAAAAGTCAGTACAAAAATGTATTCATATATGTATTATAATACATTTTAAACTTCAAACACATTTTATTTTCTGACTGGCAGACAGTCCATTTGTCAACCCAGAAAAGGCTTTACATGTGGCAGAGAGGAGAGATAAAGGAGGCGCAGTTGTTTCAGCACTTAAAGGAACAGCATGTTAAAATACCACAGACAGGAACAGACGTTTCCGAGCAAAAACTTGTCTTCTACGTGAAGCTATCGCTGCAGCAGCAGACGCTGTATGAGTAAACGACTAAGGCACTAACAATAATAACACTACAGACTGTACTGATAAGCGGTGGATGCTCCCCATCTCTTTCAAAATGTCCACACACATACACACGCGCGCACACACACACACACACAGGTCACAATACCAGGAATCAACTGAAACAAAAGTCAACTTAGAAAAACACACTGCTTACATGCTGCAGGATACAGTGTTGCTATGTGGAGGTGTGAATTACTCCTAAAGCATAATGCTTTGCATCCTCACCTAGGACCTAAACTTACAGTGTAGTGTAATATCTAACTGAATAATGTCCTCTAGAATAAGAAGAGGGAAATGTTTGATGACATCACAATCAAACGCTGTAAACATAACCTGTTCTGCTTGTTGGTTAAAGTTGCAGCGCAGCAACAAAAAACAAGACAAAACTTTGTGATTATCTTTGCACTTGCTTCACTTTTACTTTCTCTCAGCAGTCAAATGTTTGAGAGAGTTAACTGATTGCAACATTTTTTGTTGCTGAATTTGAACAAAAGAAATACCAGGCAGTGAAGATATTGCTTTAGAAATTGTCATTAAGTAACTCTAGAAGAGACAGTTACTGTGCCCTCCAAATAAATCAACGCGTTAACAACATACTTTTTTTCATAAATGTAGTCTCAATTTTCTTTGTACAGCTGCCAGGTTACAAAGATCATTGAAATATTTATTTACTTAAAAAACACATTTCACTTTCTGCACAGCATGAACGCAACCAATGCTGCCCCCTAAAGCACCTGTTATGTTATTGCATTGTTCATACTTTCATCGCCTACAACGATAAGCAATTAAAAAAAACATGTTTTATGGTTTTGGAAAATATCCGACACCCTGCTTGGAAGCCACACAATCTTCTGCTGTTGGTTGCTATAAACTCAGACCTTATCTGACCCTGAAAATAGACCCCTCCCAGCTAAAATTACCCTACCGTAATAAATAATCTCTGTGGTAACATGTTTTCCTGCGTAGAAGAAAAAAAAACATTCACAATGTAACACAGTGGTTGCACATAGCAAAACGTATTCATAGTGTCTTTGAGAAATCAGTAAAATGTGTTGCATCTTCATATGTTTTGCCTAAAGAGATGAGAAATATAAGGAAGCAGAATGGAGGAAAAAATATTTATACGACTGGATTATCTTACTTCACATTAAGGTTACTGACCACTGAATTAAAGCAGAGACGTGCCACAGCGATTCACACGATTCACACAGACGTTAAGGTGTAACTGGAGCATAAAGGCCAACATTCACACAGTCAGAGTACCAAGCTGAAATGTTTTGGGGAGTATTTTTTTTGCCTTCAGATTCATGTTGTGTTTATATGGCTAAGCAATACAAGCAGCAGTACAATCAGTTCTTCATTTGAAAGCTTGTGCAATGGAGCTGCAAGCGGAAATGGAAAACAAAAGCTTATAGGGTGAAATGTGAGCTGTGCTGTTTGTCCGAGGGATGTCACATTCTGGGTTAAGTAGTTATTATAGACAGTATAAGAGAGCACTAAGTTCTGTCAGGTCAATCTTTATGTTGTTTGCAGGAAGTAGTTGACTCCACACAGCAGTATTTTAAACCGACTCGTAGCTATTTAAGATCTTTTCATGCAATGAAGTACCGGTCTTTCAAGAACCGGTCACAGAAGTCACTGAGGGCCATACACCTGTCCAGGTTTGCCGCACCAAACACAGATGTGCTCATCACACAGCAGGTATCAGTTGGCGTCTTCTCGTAGCTCGCTTGGCAGAAACTTGTACTGCTGCTGCCTGATCTGAGCCAGCTTCTTCCTGGCGTCCTCCAGTTCCCGCTCCTTCCGCAGCATCTCTTCCTGGGCTGCAATGATCTGCGCAGACGGTACAGAAATTGTTTTATTTTTTTAATACTCATGTTAGCAGAGGTGGAAGAAACATTTAGTCCAAAAGGTTGCACGTGCATAAATAAACTGGTATTGCTACAAAGTTGAGAACATTAACAAAACAAATCCTTTAAGGTATTTTTTTCTTTACGTCGTTACATCTGAATGACAGTGAACAAAAATTCCCACAATTGTATAATTAAAATAACACATACTCTAGTGAAATAGTGTAAATAAGTAAAAACATGTCAAGCTAAAATGTATTTAGCTCTGACAATTTTTCCTTTTATGACCAAAAACATTATTGCACTTGGCTGGAGAGTACAGTTTGTCTCTCAACACCTCTTGGGTGCCAAGATGGATAAATAATCTTTGTAGTAGTAATACTATAAAAGAGCACAATCACAGATTATAATAATAAAACTTGATTATTGTTTTTTTTAAATTTATTTATTAAATTTTTTTTTTACAACAGATCAGCCTCTCATGTTTGCAATAATATTAACGTTCTATCAGAAAACATTTATGTAGCAACTAGAAAGACATGACGTTTAAATCATTACCTGTGCTATTCCACCCACAAACTTTGTCTTGACAACCACATTGTCCTCATCCGCTTTGTCAAAAGCTGCTTTCTGAGCCGCCCGGACCAAATTGTCTGATGCCTTTTTTACTGCATTCCCGGCAATCTACGGAGAAAAATAGAACAATGGCAGAAAGGTTAAATGGAAAATTGTTCATTGAAACTGTTTTATGTTAATACATTAATGGCATTGCAAGTCAAAAAAGAGAAAAAATATCCCATTTGAGAAATGCACTTTTCAGCAGCAAGTGTTAGCTGCTGAAAATGGAAGAGACTATTCTTCCATTTAGTTCAAACATTTTGAACTAAGATGTTTTTCTAACAACCAGGAAACAAATGGAGTGTCTGGACATTACAAGTCAAGCTTACCACATGCTCTCTATGAAAACTGTTAATTATTCAGATTTTTCTTACCTGCTAAAGATGGATTAACCACGGCAAAAAATAGAAAAGTGGTGTGAATTGTAAGAAAAAACACTAGTGAGATTATCAAAACAGCTTTTTATCACCATAATCACACTTTTATTTTTATTATTCCTTTATTTAATCAGGTAAACCCCATTGAGATCTAGATCTCATTTTCAAGAGGGACCTGAAACAAACTTCACTCCCCCTCGGGGAATCGAACCCCGGTCTCCCGCGTGACAGGCGGGGATACTCACCACTGTACTAACGAGGAGACAATTTATGGTACTAATAAAAATAAATTTAGGTTTTCGTAAATACGGTTCAGGATGCTAACTGCATACCTGCAGTCTTCTCATGGCCTCGGAGTCCTGGTCCGCCTTCACCTTGCAGGCCACCAGCAGCTGGGCAGTGGAGGCCGCCACCTGTTTGGCTGAAGAGATGAGCTTCTCCTCACTGGCGTGGCCTTGCACTGAGGCGTTGGCTGCTTCGCACAGGTTGCTTGTTGCTGCTGCTACCATACGTGCCTGTGAGATAATAATTAAAGGAAATTTTACAAATGTTTGCTCTGATTGTTATCGGCTGGATCTCTTCAGTGGCAAGAACTTACGGCAGAGATGAGCCCCTGCGACCACTGTCCATCATCCACAGCATTGGCAGGGATGGAGCCCACTTTGCCCTGGGCCACCAGCTCCCTTTGAGCGGCTGAGGCAGATTTGACCAACGCGCTGGTGGCTGCGGCAATGGACTTGGCAGCCTCCAGGATCTGCTCCTCAAAGTTCAGCGTCTCGTCTGCTTGCTGAGGGCGGAAGGAGGGCCAGTCAGTAAAATACCAGAAACACTAGTTCCTAACTCCTAAAAAAACTAAACAAAATTAGTCTGGATCAACTGAAGAGGAACAAACATTCAGTATTTCAGACATTCTCACACACAGACCCACATTCACACCACAAGTCTGTAGACAGAGCAGGACACCGTAGGAATATGTTTGATATATAGTTGGGACTGAATAACAACCTAATATATCAAACATATCAGACAGAGCCCTGCAGAGAAGGCCTCCGGTGGTGGGGGCGGGCAAGGGAGGAGAGGATGGGGGTTTAAATGGCAGCAGACTCAGACGGACTAAGCTAAAACCAGGACATATGAGTTGATGGGAAATGGATTAGGGAAAAGGAACAGGAGGAGGAGGAGGGGGGACTGTAAACTGTGTTGTTGTGGGAGCGTGGGATGCAAACAGAGACGGCACCTCAGAGGCTGGGTTTGTGCGTTTCACATAAAAATGAGAAAGACTGAAGATGAAGGTGGACAGAAATCTTCACAAAAGTGTTCTGCTTTAGAAAGACACCTAAATAACTAAAGAAACTATGTTACTTTTTTATGTATTCGAAAACATTTAATGTGCAATAATATTAGTCAATTTTGGAATGACAACATGACGATATTTTGTTATTAAAAATATAACAGTACTAATGTCTTTCTGATTAGGTTTCATTGCTAAAACAAACACCAGATAAAGGACTGATGTAAAATTGAATGCATTATTTACATTTCAATAACAGTTTTATTTTAAAAAGTTGTTTTAGATACAAGATGTGCTGTTTTAACAATGAAACACCCTATTTATAGTTCCTAAATGCTTTTACTAGAGCATATTCTAACCTTTAGACATTTCTTTACTGCATTAAATAAGAGATATTATAAAATCCTTTGAAGCATTTAAAGCAGCTGCGCAGTTACAGTGGGTTTTTATAAAATTAACTTTCATTCACAAATAAATGCTAAAAGAGTAGTTTGACTAAAATTTAGAATCACCGGTGAATTATTATTTTCATCTTAGTGACACCTTACCATTGGTAACAAATGTAAACAACAAATTAAGGAAATTGTATCCATTAACATCAAGTCAAAAAATTTAAATTAGATCTATCTTGCGGAGAAAAAATTGTGAATTACATACTTTCATATCCATATCTCATTCAGTTGTACATTTACTAATATAGGCCCGAAAATCTATTTAATTTTATTTTTTTATTTTTTACAGCAGCCAACAAAATTAATGTCTACATTTTTGTGCAATTTAAGAAATTTTAAAACTATTTCCCCCCTTTTATCCCTCAGTTATCCATCACTAAGTCCCCCACCTTTGGCTTTGCTCTAGGTTTCAGCTGCTCTAGCTTTTTCGCTGCCGCCTCGATGGACGCCGCGGCCCCGAGCAGCTCAGTCTCTGCGATCACAGTAGGATCCTCTGGGTCCACCCACTCTGAACCTGAAGCGCGGAATACACACACACCATTAGGTTTTAAACTCAAAGGCAGAAATCAAACACTGCCTTAGAAACCTGTGTTGCATCACAGCATGCCTCAACACGCCGATCACAAAAGAAAACAACAGAACCATGAGCACAGAAAAAAGCAAATCTCCGCACATCTCCATGCACAGCTGATGGAGCGAACAAACAGGCTGAAAATGAAGTAATGTAGATTAAATGGAAATAAGGTGCGATAAATAAAGACAAAGATGCTTGAGAAGCCTGATGGTGGCTGATTAAAGAAACCCTTGGTAGTGCTGAAGAAGTCACAGTACACAAATCAATGCTAACTTACCTCCGTCTGTGGCAAAATAAGAGGGGGCAGGAACATTATTAAAATGTTTAAAAATGTCTGTTTTATACAGGGCCGTGCAAAATTATGCAAATCCCTGGAGCTCTTTCACATTTTGTAACCAAAAACATCCAAGTGATAATTAATTTCAGGTGATACACCAACACAATGTAGGGCGTCCTGATAGAATGAAACAAAACTGAAAAAATATCTTCAGTAACATGTGGTGCACATTTGTATTTAGGCCCCTTTGCTCTGCTACTCCTAAATAAAATCCAGTGCAAGCCATTATCAAAAGTCATCTAATGGGTAAAAAGAGTCAAAATAAAAAGACACAGTGTGACAGAAATCTAATATTAATACATGATCCTGAACACAACATCTCATCCATGGTTTGCATTTCTCCAGCAGAGTGAAGCTCATCAGCGTTAATGGAAAGATGGATGGAGCTAAATACATAATGTCTTGAGGAAGACATGTTAGAGGCTGCAACAGACAGACTACAACCTTAAAGACAATCTAAATACCACCAGAAGTGCAACACAAGTACTTAAATCAAAGCCTATTCAAATAAAAGTCTAGACCGAAATCCATTTGGGGATTTGAGACAAGAATTCAGATACTTTCCATCTAATCTGACTGAGGTTGAGGCGTTTTCTAAGATAAAATGTTTCGATGCAGTATTCACATTGGTTGGCTGAATACAAATGCAAACAACACTTGAGATTTTTTTTTTGTAAAAACAAAATAATAATAATAATGTTGAGAATCTTTCATTCTTTTTCTTCAGACTCACACATATGATCTACTTTGTGTTGGAGCATCACCCCAATAGCACACATTAAAATCTGTGGTTGTTATGTGACAAAATGCGGAAAGGTACAAGAGGCTGGAATACTTCTGCACGGCTCTGTCTTTAGGTGCCGGTCTGGGTGGCGGCCGTTACCTTTCATGGCCTCGGCAGTCTGGATGAGCTCCGTGACAGCGCCTGCCACTCGTTTGGAGCAAGCTGCCAGGTGCTGCTTCTGCTCTGCTGAGGGCTTCTGCATCACCTGAGCACATACGCTGATCACTAAAACACACTTGTACAGGCGAGAGTGGGAGCTAGCTAACAAAAAGGGGAAAGTTATTTCCATGCAAACCCTTCCTGATGTGGTTTTCGACCTACCAGCAATACTTGTTCCAGGAGATCAATGTATCCAGTTGTGCATTCTGCTCCAAACATCAGGGCTCTGTTCTTGACCTCTTCGTTGACCTCTGGGTGGTAAGCCGCTTGCTGGAAAGGAAAATCAATCAATAAACACTTTAACTTTTCCAATTTAATCTCTTTAGCACATGGCAGCCAGCATATATTGAAGCGGCTCGGCACCTTGCAGGTTGTTAGCATGTCGGAGATAGCTTTGCGACTCAGGTTGGCTGTATGGATGACATCCTCTTGGCGTGCAGAGTTTCCTGCAGCCACAGCTTTAGCGGTAGCTATGGTGATGCCCTTAGTCATGCGTATGAACTCCTCTGGTGTGGTGGTCTTATTGGGAGCGTCCCTAGACTGAAACAGCTGATAGGATGGAGAAAACCAGACAGTAAAGTTACGCAACTAAAAGACTAAATCACTGAGTCTTGGTGAAAAAACCCCCAAAACTGATGAGTTTTTCCAGCTAATGAGTTTTTTCCTGGCTTTTCGTACCGCCATTTCCTGTTTGATGCACTCGATCGTCGCCTCAAGTGCCCTGGTGCCCCGAGTCGCCTCGTCCTCCACAGCCTTGACAGTCTTCAGCAGGGACGTCACATTGGTCACCATCACCTGGAGCACAGCATTACTGGTTTTACACCCAGTTAAGATGCCTTACCCCCATGAGAAATCATTCTTAAATCAGTAAATAAAGGCCCATTTATTCGCAGTTTGGTTATAAAGGTGATAAAAGTACATAAAAGGGAAAAGTAAAATGGAAAGTTACAATCATAAGTTAATTTATCCTCTGCATATTGTGTATTCTGAATAATGATTAAAATCCATCAAATTCAGTAACCATTACACATTGTGGCTCCAGGGGGCGCTGTAATCTGCAGGACTGTAATACAGAGGGTCACAATTCTGATTACTCTCGTCAGAAAATGAACTCATACCGTAACTTAATCAAATTTTATTTAAACGTAATCATTTATTTGTAAATGATTACGTTTCAAATACAATCCTAAACAAGTGGGATTTCAGTCGAGTTTGCATCCATAAAAGGTTTACAGGTTACACTCCTACTGTGTTATATGGAACAAAATGTTATTTTAGGATTGTATTTGAAACATCAATTACAAATTTATTGATGGAACCTGACTTAATGTCATGTTTTTGATTGTTGATTCTATGTTGCACTGTGTTTCGGTGTTTGATGTGATGTAAAGCACTTTGAAATGCCTTGCTGCTGAAATGTGCTATACAAATAAAATTTGATTTGATTTAAAAAAAATACCTATTGCTATTTTTATTCCCACTCACGCTCACAATCACACAGTTTAAAACAATGTAGACAGCATTTTAATGGTTTACCTTATGTCAATATATGTTCAAGCTTTTTGTCATATCAGTAAAAAATGTTTTGTATGCAGTATAAAGATACGAAAGTCACATACAAGTAATGTTTTGGTAGGGAATGAAAACATTTCCTTTAAATTCCAGAAAAGTCTTAATAGCACCACTAAAACGCCACGATGAAATTAAACTTTTGAGCCCAATAGAGTTGTTTCTTCAGTTCAGCCAAAGGAAAGAACGCTGTAAACAAATCATTAAAAGTCTCACATGAATGACTCTCCTGCTCATGATATAAACTAATTTAAATTCTAAAACCTCTACACCTAAATTATGGGAAACATTGTTGTTCTGTTTGTAGTTTTCAATATCCAAATAAAGATGCTTTTTACCTTAATGAATGACAGAAGGAAAATAAACTACAAATCTTTAAAACAGTTTCTGTTTTCCAACCTTAAACCTAAATATGGATGTTTTTTCACCATCTGCAAGACTTTGACACCTTGGGCTGTTGCTGACTGAACCGACATCTTCCCAGCTCAGAGTGATAATGAGGAGTCGAACAGTGTAATCAGTGAATTATGAGCTGCAGCTTTAACACTGCATGTGTGTCAGAAAAGACAATTCAACTGTTCATTTCTGTTGAACAGGGTTTCATATGCATTTCAGATTTCCTCTTTCCTTAGGCCTCCCACGATAAGATATAAATAACCAAAAAAAAGTATTTTAGATGGGTTTATTTTTTGTTGTTCATAAGGTTCACAGTTCATATCATATTACACCAATGCATGGAGAAATTGATCCGTCAAACACTTTTTTCCCACCTTAGCAGCACTCTTCAGCTGGTACATAGACGGATCATCTGCTGCCTTCCCGGCCGCACACTTGGTGGCACTAATGAGTTCAGCTAGCGCCTTGGCCACGTCTTTGACTGCATTAATCAGAACCACCTGGTGAAAAAGGTAGACAGGGACACTGACTTGTTACCGTGACGTCTGGGAAGCACAAAGAAGTGACATGACATAATTTCACAACTAATAGTCACCTGTGTCTCAGGGTCATCAGAGCCGATGCTGGCTGCTCCCAGTTTGACAACATCGGTGAGCTGGGTGATGGTTTTGGCAGAAGACTGGGCGGCCTGGGCCAACTTGTCCTGTCCAGAAGCGGCTCCGGACACAAGCATCTTGGTGTCCTCAACCAGAGCTTTGGCGGTCTTCAGAATGTTTTCCCTGATTCCAGAAAAGAGAGTGAAAGTTAAAAAAACAAACTACTTGTCCCACAAAATATGACAAGTATTCAGTTGAGCTTTGAAGAAATGTGAGCTTTTGCAGAAAAATTTCAAATATTATTTTGAGTAAATACAAGCTTAAACTCAAAGCCTAACACTTGCAGAAGCAATCATCGGTCGCACAGATGTTTTGATTTCTAAGCAGAACTGTTTCCAAAACTGTTAGGGAGGACAGCCACAAATCTGCAGGAAATTCTCAAGTTTTTAAGACTTCTGTACACCCTGAAACCAAATTTATGCAGCACTACCACTTATGCTTTTCTATTCTAGCATGAGGCAAAAACTGCCTGAGCACTGCCTGAAAGGATCCATGTAATGTAATGTCACAGGTCTCAGCTTGAATCAGCAGATATGTCCATCTCTGCACTGTGCTGCATTCAGAACTCCATTGACAGGAGACGATGTGCCTTTTAAACATGAAGAGGGGCCCAGGAGTACACAAATAAATCAATCAATTCATCCTAAAAACAGTAAGACTGTGCATTCAGAGTGAAGTACAGTCCAAAATATTAATTTAATGCAGTGTGACACTTCCGTCATCTTTAGTGCACTCTGGGTAATTTGTATCTTAAAACACCAAAGTCTTCCTTTGCATTTAGCAGATTACACTTCATTCTGTCAGTCTGGGATGAAAAATTGCCTGAACCAAGAAGCTGTAATTATGTTTATATTCAAGTATTTCATGCTCCGACCTGTGGTCTGCGAAGGACTCGTCATTTTCTGCATTGAGCGTGCCTGCAGATGCAAACATGATGGTGGTGTCCAGATCTGCGATTATGCCCGACACGGCGCTGGCAGCGGTGATGCAGGCTTGGGTGCCCTTATTACCAGCCTGGAGGGCTGACAGCACCAAGGACACCTGAGGACGTAGAGAGATTAAAATCCATAAATATACAGGTGAGGATGGACAATTACCTGCAGGTACAACCTTTTTTTATTTTAAAGAGCAACTAGCTGAGTGAGTTTTGTTTGCTAATTCTTTATTAAGGGAAACTAATCGCTTTCAATGAAATTTTTTAATGAACTTGCAGAAAATGTTTTTTTTTTTTTTTTTTTTTTTTTAGAAATGCCACGCAGCTAGGTTTTATGAATTTGATACCTTCTCTGTGACAGCACGGGCGCAGTCGATGAGCTCCCGCTTTGTGAAGCTGTCGGACGGGCTGATCTGCAAAGCTCCGGCCTTCTGGACCAGGAAGATGCAGCCATGACCGAGTTCCTGCACTCGGCTCTTGATCTGGAAGCCGATCTGCAACAACGGAGAAGCCGACCAGAAAACTTTAGCACAGATTTACAAAGACGATATTTTAATTGTACAGAAAGATCCTCGTTAATTAACTGGCTTCTTTGTTCCTGATGACTAAACTCCATCTCCTTGGCTTGTGAAACTGGAGCTGCTTTATGAGTGTCTTAGTTTCCTCCTCACCTCTTCTGGCTCAGCAGTGTGAGCAGCCAGCCGTCCCTGAACGGCCAACTGGCTGTAGTCCACGGTCACTTGAGAGGCCAGAGCCCCCAGCTCATCCGGACTGGTCACTGATTTGGTCATCTAATGGATAAACACACACAATGAACTTCAGAGTAGAGATAAAACACATGGGTTCATTTCAGCCTAGTGATCAGCTTTTTAAAACTGGTGACCTTTCATAAAGCATCGGCCAAATTACTACATGTCACAATTGTTTACAGGACATATGATAATCTTATAAATATTCTCAACTTTGTCAAGTTGGAGTTGTACTTGTCGTGAAGGCTTACCATCTCCTGGGCAGTAACTGCAATAGCCTTTGAATGTTTCACCATGTTAGTCTGGTAATCCACAAAGGAGCCTTCAGGTTCAGCAGGCGTTCCTTCATCAAGCTAAATTTGGACACAAGCTAGTTAGAAATGGCACTGCAGCTCACTTGTATTTGTTCACTATGCACACATCAGAGAAAGAAAATCTTTTAGGTCTTTAGCTTCAGGCATAATTTCACCTGCAAATCATCTTTAAAAGCAAACAAATGAATTCTTTACACTCATTATAAATTATCCACCCAAGTTTGTAATTACAGCTTTGAAAAAAGCAATGCAGGCATAATGTTTCCAGCACTTTTACTAAATTAGACAGTGCTCAACACAAGTGCCTGTCACAGGAAAGGAAGAGACGAAAAAAGATAACATGTGGGAAAAGCATGCCCGGATTGATAGGAATTCATAATATTATAAGTGCGTGATCTTCGCCACTCCCGCTGAGAGATGTCGCAGCTTGGAATCTGCAGCCTTGAATAAGTGACTGAGTTCATGAGAAAAAGCTTCAAATGAGCTCTGCTCGAATCACAGAGGACAACAAACCATTATACAGATTGATTATCCCCGTTTAATCAACTGCGCTGAAGGTCACGCGGGCAAATAGACTCCCGAATGCTGAAAATGCAGAGCTACAACTAATCATTTTATAAATAATCCATAATGTTAAATGAATTCAAACATGTCATTCTCTCTGGTGAGGTCACACATCTGAGTAATTGTTGCCTTAGTGATAATTCTAGTTCTGGAGTGTAAGGAAGTAACGAGCTAGTGTTATTCCTCACCTGTTATCAGGGTAAAAAGGTTCCTGACTTTCTTTGCACTTTATCGTTTTGACAACAGTTTTGCTGTTGGAAAAAAGCCTGGCTTTGTTTAAGGATGGACACGTCAACAGTTAATTTTCCCCCACTGAATTATTTAAGTGCGCTTAAACAAAACAAAGATTGCAGTCATTATGCTGCGAACATGAGGTGACAAGCTTAAGAAAACCAATAAGCTTTTTAACAGAATAAATTCTGAAACTTATATTATTATACAATAATTTATTCTAGACCACTGCAAAAGCATCAATACACCTTGAGCCTTCAGACATTTTGTCACATGACAACCACAGGTGTTGATGTCTTTTTAGGGGATTTTATGTGACAGAAAAAGTCAACCTATGACAAATCTCATCTCAATCTCAAATGTTCTGTAAAGGCCTCAGTGGGTCGTTACAGAACCAGAATCACAAAGACCTGCAAATCACATCAGAGAAAAAACTTTTAAATCAGTGAGGTTGTCTCATGGAGAACTGTTCAATCAGTCATTCAAAACTGGAAAGGGATGTTTATGTGAAGAAAAGTAAAACATTGAGTCTAATTTTCCTTTCATTTTGATTATGGGCTCACATAAAATCCCCTAAAATTTTAGGGACATGACTTACTATACATCAAAGGGTAGTAAGACTTTCCAAGACACTGTACAGTTAGAAAGCAATAGCAGCAAACATTTCTTGAGTGAGAGGGTTTTCATTCATTCACTGTGGAGTTAAAATTTCCCTCCCTGGATGAACTTACCTTGGCCATGGCCTCAGCGATGGACTCCACCATTCCTCCCACCATGCCCACCTCACTGGCCGCCTCATTCAGCGTCACCATCATGTCATCCACTGCCTCCTTCATGAGCTGAGCTGCCTCCGCAATGGCATCATGGGTATGGGCTGCCTATGAAGTTATCACACAAGTACCAGCGGAGAAGGTTAAATATCCTTCTTGAGACTTCTTAAATCATCTCAGCTGCTGGGCAGAATTAGTTTAAACAAAACATAGGGGATTAAAAAATGTCCTTGCCTTTGGATTTCCTCCACCCTCCTTTGCAGCATAGAGCATCTGCAGGGCAGACTCAGCCAGTGTCTTAGTTTGGTCCAGGAAAGTCATCTGCTGCTGGTGGTCACTGAGCTTGGAGGCGACACCCACAGAAGCCTTGATGAGAGGTTCAAAGTAACCCGCCAGCTGGGTAACCTGATGGGGAAAAATATACAAAAATATACACGTTCTGTGAGCAGAAGACTCAATAACACTTGAGTCTTCACATGACTTTCTAACTTTCTTTTCCTCAAGCGTGCAACAAAACGTTTACAGAGCTCATACACATTTTCTGTTTAAAATGTCCATCCTTTTCAAGACTCAGTTTTAGTTCAGAAGTCTATTGTGTACGTTTTACAAATCACAAAACAACACATCGCATGAAATTGTCTTCAGTTTTCATAGTGTGGTGCAGGACCTTTCACAGCAGCTTAGACAAGCTCTACTCCAAAATCTGTAACTATTCAATTTGCACAAAAAGGACTGGGTATCTTAAAATCAATGCTAAATCCCTCAAGAAGTATTTGATAGCTTTGGTAATCTATTTGTAAAAAACAAAAAAAGATTTAGCACTTTTTTAACCACATCAAGTTTAAAGGATAACAGTTCCAGTTTAACCTGAATATGAGTCGAAAACTCTAAAACGTTTAAAACGGCTCCTTTTTAGTTTTAGATGTATGCATTCAATCAGTAAGTCAAAACTACAAACGCTGTCGGTAAAATGTTAAAATCAAGTTGACATGTTCCAAACTGAAGATAAAGAATATAAATCAATAAATATAACTTTAAAATCAAAAAATTGATTTTAAAAATGGCTTTTTATGACCTTGCCCCACCCTACCTGTCTAAGGTGAGTGTGTTCTGTCCAACTCTTATTAAAAGGCATCTGAAGTTTTGGTAATTTCCATAATTTTGTCACATTTCCCATTGCTTTAACAGAACATATCAAAAATCACGCCACTCTGTTGTTCCATTATTCCAGTGCACTTGTGATTACCGTCCTGGCCCACATACCTTGTGTCCTAGTTGGGAAGCTTCGCCTCTGGCAGCTGTTGAAACGGGGTCAATTAAGTAACCGATTTCCTGCACAGCAGAGGTCAGCTGCTCCTGTAGTGCCTGAACCAGGGATTAAAAGAAGTTAAGTGGCATTATTTCATTTTATTTAATTATAATGTATTGGTTTGTGTAGACAAGCCGTCAGGAAGCAACATAAAACAAAGATGCAAAGGAGAAACGTGAAGATCTTTGGATTCTCTTGGTACAAACATTCAGCAGGAGGATCTAATGGGCTCAGAACATTGTGATAATATTGTCTTGTCTCAGCTGCTCACCTCTAGTGAGATGTCGTCCCTGCTGGGGAGGTTCTGACTGACGGCTGCCAGAGAGGCCTGCTCAATGTCTCGGATACATTTGTTAATGTTATCAATTGACGAGTCGCACTCCCGCTGGCCAGGAGCCTTGTCTCTGAAAACCAGACAAAAAAAAAAAAGGTTAAGAACTAAAAGCAATGAAATACTCTGATATTAATAAAAATGAACAGATGAAGAAGACAGGACAACAGAAGAGAAAAACAGATGTATTTTTAAAACATTTTCTTTGCGCAAGAAAATCAAGATGAGAAGGTAATTTAGCTGCCTGTGGCTCTGGCCTCATGGGCAGATTAAGTCTGTTAAGTATCACTTTGGCCTTGTGGTGGGATAGTGAGAAAATCTACCAGAAAACCTCATCTTTGTGTTTAATGAGACGAACAGAGTTATGAGATCGACCTCTGCAGGACAGAGAGGTCCTTTGCCATTTGTATTCGCCAGCACCGCAGAAGCTCATAGAATCCCATTAAAGGCATGGGCCAAAGTCCCAGTTGTGAATTTGCAGTCCATGAGGAAGCCTGCGATAAGAGCTGCAGAACTGAAAGAGATGCTAAGCTGGCTGGCTGTGTGTGAATGCTAATTTGTAGATGTTCTGGGAAGAGAAGAAAGCCTCAAAATTCAGTGCGTCTGTTGTTGGGGGTCGAGTCCCTCTGGGGGATCGGTGTTGTTCTGAACAAGGTCAGGAGCAAAAAGGTGTGAAAGAAAAAATTAAACCTGCAAAATTGTCATCATGAATGACTGTATAAAGACAATTTTAATCCATAATCTTGGCTGAGCAAGTTCAACATCTTTAGAGGTGAATTTTAATAAATGGGGATATAATCAAAAAATGTTTTAATTCATTCAGTTCAACCTGAAGTTCATAAGGATTCATTATACACACATTGACATATTCAAAAAACTTTTATGAATACTTAAAGGTAAAGGAAACCTATAATTTTCCTTATTATTATTATAGGAATAAAAAGGAAATATGAAGGTCATTACAGGCAGTTTTGGCAGGTTTGAAGTGTGATCAGGCACTAGGACTTTCTGAAAATTAAAATCAGCATTTCTAAAAAGCTCATCAGCAGAGGGAAGCATGAATTGCATTAAAATTTCCAGATAGACAACTGCAAAGATTTAGACTTAATGAAACACGGCTGAGCGTGTTTCATTACCAGTAGATGACACAGATCATTACTGACTCTGGAAACTCCATAATGGACACTGAGCAGCATGGATTCCATGCCTCTGCCACACTTTTGCCCAACACTTAACTTTCCATTCATATGTTTGGAGGCAGCACCCTGATGACTGTGCGTTAGTCAAATGTCAAGTAAGCAGAAGTCCATAATGATGCAGGCCATAACATAACAATGTGTTTTTATCAGACTTCTGTGATGTTCTACTTTTATAAGAACTTTCGATTAGCTGTAACCCATGCTAATCAGAATGAACAGAAATAAAAATGTCCTGTTTATTAGATCTAGTGTGTATTAGATCTAGTTAATGAAACTCTCATTTCGCAATTTTAACACCTACATCTCTTCATAGAAATCAACGTAAACATGATGCATAAGATCTGAACAATCCCTCCCTCACTAACCGTATGGCTGTGATGAGACCCTTGATGGAGTCGGAGACGGTGCGAGAGTGACCAGCCAGAACGGACCAAGTGGGCGGGTCCTTGGGGTTGATAACCAATGAACGTGCCGTTTTGAGCAGGTGGGTGGAGCTGTCGAGCATGGAGCGTGCCGAGTGGAGGATGGGTACCTGAGCTGCTGAGCCCTTTAAGGGGAAAAATGCTTCTTAAGTAAATTAGAAACGCCTGAATGTGTTCCACACTCCTCTGTTTCACTACAAAGGTGTAAACAGTGGCTTCTGATGTTCTCGTGGACACACCTCGGTGCTGATTTTAGCTGGGACGCTGGCAAACTCGGGGTTGGAGGCGAACGTCGTCAGGTTCTCCACGGCTTCGATGAGTGGAGCGGTGGTGACCCGACACCTGTTCCTGTTCTCCTCTGAGAAATCGCCATCTAGAGCCTTTGAAAACGGAACAGAACCAGTCAAAATCAGTGGGTCAGCTTTCAAAAAACTGAGAGAACATTAAGACCAGACACAAAATTATTGAGCAGAAATATCTTAATTTGGAAAATAAATCAAAGTCAAAAAAATTAAGAAAGAAATTCTACCAAAATATTATTATTATGCACTGCGGAATGCCGGTTCTGACCTACCTTGATGGTTTTGACCAGGTTGGCAGTGGTATTAGCTACCTCCTTGGCAGATTGTACAAAGTGCCTTTTAGCAACTGGGCTGGTGGTCTTGGATGAGGCCAGACGGCAGGCGTTGCACAATGCAGAGGTGTGCTTTGCAACAATTGTGGCTGCAGACAGCACCTGTTGTATGATAAACAATGAAAAACACACTGAGCGAGGGAGATTTGACCTCAAAACAGTTATTCGTTTAAAACAAAGCAGCTACAAAAACATCCTGCCTTTTACACCAAAAAATAACTATATAAATGTTAAAGTGAATCATTGAAACTCCACTAAGCAATAAAATGGCAACTAGAGTCTTGTATAGAAGTGTGAGGAAAAGAGAAAAGAAGTACTTTTATATTAATAAGCATCTCTTCAGCTTTAGGCTAGCTGTACTCAAGAAGATAATAATTGAAAAATCCAGCTGATAATGAGAAATATCAATATTAGACTTTCATATAAGGAGGATGGCCATTTGAATACAAATCAGTAAAAGGTTTGCCACTAAAAAGACAAGTTGGGTCACTTTTATTATCATTTTCACAAACACAGTATAAGTATAATCACCAAAGCTAAAAAAAAAAAAAATATATATATATATATATACACACGTGTTATAAAAAACAGCATCCCTCAGGTCAAGATAGATGGAAATGTAGGAAGAAAAAATGCAGATTTTTGTAACAAATTTTTTTTTAAAAGAGCAGTTGTTATAAAATCACTGATAGTTCAAAGATTTGCATGTATAAATGTGCACCTGGGAAGGGCTGCTCTGTGGGTCCACCAGGTTCTGACAGGCCATCTGGATAGCCTGGTTGGCCCTGGCAAACTGGATGGGATCCACCAACCCCTGATGTCCGGCCTGACTGTTGGGGTCCGATACACCCACCAGGTAGGAGGCCTGAGAAAAACACACACAACCGTTAGTCACAATCACCTGCATACACACAGCAGCTTATTCACTCTGTACCTGTGCCGCAGCTTCAGTGAGGCCACAGAGGGCTTTGGAGGCAGAGCCAACACAGTCTCCAAACGCAGGCACATCCCCGGTCTTACAGTTCTGAGAAATGCCAGCCATGGACTCTCCCAGGACCTGAACAAAGCACCATAAAGAGGATGACCAATGATTAAGCTGTGGTATGGCAGAGGGTGTTCTGATCTTCAGGCTGCTGGACATAAAGGCCTACCTTGGAGTTCTCCATCACACTCTCAATGCAGTCAAAGTACGAGAGGTCGCTGACGGGTTCGCTGGGGTTGTCCAGCATTCCTCTGACAGCCTGGTGAACAAATTAGCAGAAGAGAATGAGTGACTCCTATTCCTACATAAAAGAGAAAGACAAGCAAATAATCAGAAACTAATAGATTTACCTCCAACTCTCTAAGGGCGTTGTCGCACTCCTTCTGGCCGGGCGCCTGCTGGGTACACAGCGTGATCAGCTGGTTAATGCTGTCAGTCACAGCTCTGAAAAACAAAATGAACACAAAAACAATCATTAAAGCAGTACAATTATTAGTGTTGCATGTTTCATGAGCACATATGGGTTGTATAAATTTCATTTCATGGAACTGTAAAGTGTAAATATTGCTTTCAATGTCTTTTTTTTTTTTGGAACAAGAATAATATGCTATACCTATTTAGTTTCTCCAGCTTCTCATTTACCTCCAGTGCAGAGGCATTTAGGTCCTTGAATCAAGTTTGAGTGTCTCTAGACTCATGGCATCTGCTCCATCTTTTAGTTTTGAATATAACGGAACTTAAAAAAAAGTATTCACTCCTCACAAACATAACATTTACACCTTTAGTCAGGTTCCAACCACAGATTTTAATGTTTTGTGGAGGATTTTAGGTCTTAGATCATTTCAAAAATTCTGTTAAGACTGGTGTGCATTATTAATCTGACACCCCTAAATAATAATAAGTGTTTTCAATTACAAGTAACCTAGTTAGTGAATGTACCTCCTCTATGTGACTGAGTCTCATAAAGAGGCACATAGTAAGTCTGGATGACCTGCCGATATTAAAAACTCAGATGGGAAATTCTGTTAGTAGGTTTTTAGTGGTACACTCTAAATCTGCCCATCTTAAAAAAGGAGCAAAATTATTATTTTTAAAAAGCAAGCTGATAAGTTCTGTAGTTGGTAAAAGCTACATATGGGAAAAAATATGCAACAAAGTAAATTATTGTAAAAATGTGTTGAAAAACAGGCTTAATTTTTCCTGGAGTAGTAAATTTGCAGAATGCAAAATAGTTCGTTGTTGCAAAGCACTCTTGTGTCTAGTTGTCCTACCTTGCTGCAGCAGCGAGCAGGTTTTTGACATTTGCAGCTGCAGGGTCCACAGACAGACTTTTAGCAGCCAGCAACAATTTACTGGAAGCCATGGAGATGTTTTTCAGGTTGCCAATCACTTGCACCTGGTCATCCTTTTTCTGAAACGGCACCATCATAACAGCAATAATCAGACTGAAAGCTCCTACTATGACATAATTGGGGAGCTGATTTTCACTAAATCCAACCTGCGTGTGCCCAGCCATTTCTATGCCAGCATCCAGAAACTCATCAAAGTCCTGGCTGAACTTTCCGGAGGCTGAAGCCAGCTGGTTGCTGGAGCTTCTGGAGGCATGGACCACCTCGCCTGCCGAATGATTCAGGTCTGCTGCTGTCTGAGTCAGGTCATTCTGGGCTTCCTGAAACGACTTGGAGGCCGGAGGGATCTGAGCAGGGCACACAGGGGAGAGACGTATCGCAGTTTTTTTAGATCAAACACCAGAAAGAGAGTGAAATTTCAGCAGCATGGAAGCTGTTCCTGATATGATCATTTATTGCAGCGGGGAAAAATACATAAACATAAACAATAAGCGGGATGTTGACTCACAGTTTCAATCAGAAGTTTCTTGCTGGCTTCGCCGATGCTCTTCAGAGCCATGTCGACGTCCTTCTGGCCAGGCAGACAGTTGACGCAGTTATTCAGGGAGTGAGAGACGGCTTTGGCCACCTGGAACACACAGCAGGATCACAACACAGGGTTTACAGAGGTAAGAGGAGGTGACCTGGCTTAGCTAAAAATCTGCTCATGATGTTCATGAGTCAAGCAACACAGGAAAAAAAAACAATCAGCAAAACAAAACCAGATTAAGATTCTGAAGATTCTTACAAACTCAAAATATTCATTTTTTAAATATTGAGTGGCATCATTTTCTTGGAAAATGCAATTAAAAAAAATAAATAAATAAAATAAAATCCTGGAGTAAAACCCAAACCCTCTCACCTGCACCAGCCTCTGCTGACTCTCAGCGTCTCCGTCGGACATCAGCGCCTGTTTGGCCTCATGGATCAGAAGCGCTGAGCCCTCCATGACGTCTCGGGCAGAGTCCAGCATAGCGGCGGCAGCCTTGGGGTCCATGGTGGAAGCGGCAACGCCTCGTGCTGCCTGGGCGAGGATCTTCAAGGCCTGGGCCGTCTCTCTGGCAGCGATCCCTGGAAACAGATTCACCCCACAGCAGCATGTATCACCACAAGATGCATGCCTTCTAAATGAGATGGCAGGCAAGTTTGTAGCATTATTTTCTGGCTACAAAAGAAAGTGCCCATTTTGCAGAACCAACCAGTGTAATGTTCATTTCCTTGAGCTGCACATGTAAGCAGCTGAGCCATGGAGGATCCCACAGCCTTTGAGGTGCTGCCCAGATCCTGAGCACATTTCTCCAACTAAAACAAGAAAGGTGGAAACAAAAAAAAATTAGCTTAGGTGGGGGGGCTGTGTTTGGAGGAAAATATCCCTTGAACATCTTTTCTTGGGTCGAGAATATCTCATACCGATTCTCCAGGCAGAGGTTTGAGCTGGGTGTTCGCTGCAGCCAGCTTTGCGTCTTGCAGTTCGCTTCTCAGGGTCTGGACGGCGGTGAGCGCCGAGTCGATCTCCATGGGGCCGCATGCTTCATGAGCCTGGAAGGGAATATTCAGCCTTCTAATGCAACTCCATCAATCTTGTGTTACTGTACGTCGAGATACTCCAACATCTTGTGTCATTTGTAAATGCAAATGTTTCAATTAATTGAAGGTTTATGTTGAGTTTGCAGGATTAAACTGTGTTGTTTTGGCGGGTTTCTCTTTGCTTTACCTTCTGTGCAGATGTCCTGAGCTCAGCCAGGCAGGTGGCCAGGTTTTTGGCACACTGACCCAGTTGCATGGCCGCGGCCTGATCGGTCACTGTGGGAACAGATGACTTGGCCGAGGTCACCATCTTACTACCAGGCTGCAGAATGAAAAGCAAATGCATTATTTTCCCGAATCCAACTAAATAAACACTCACTAAAAAGATTTTGCTTGAATGAAATGGTCTTGTATTGTGCTCATTTCATTTTCAGAAGTTTCACCTCATGCAGCCCTGAAGCATTAAGAAGACAACACTATTAATGTTTCTTTAAACAAAAAAGAGGTTACAGACCTACTTTAACGGGACCTCCCATGACAGAAGCACTATTAATAATTTCAGCCTGGTTCCTAATGTGGGACTGAAGTTATTTGGGGAAGAGTTTGGGAATATGAAGGCAAGTGAAGTTAGAAGTGCTGAGGTTGTAGCATGCTGTACCTGCAGGAAGTTCTGGCTGGCTATGATAAGGGCCAACTGGGCACTCAGGTCCTCTGGTTTTGCCTGGCTGCCTCGGACTCCCTGGACGAGCTGAGGGATGTGGTCTGCGACGGCCTGTGGTCGCACAAACACACAATCGGTTAAAATCCTGTTATATAACTTTATAAAAACTCAAGCGGGCAGATCAAAGAGCTAATAAAAGGTTTGAAGGAGACTTATTAAATAAAAAACAACAGACGTCATAAATGCATTTGTCTGTCTGCTCTAATCCTCACCTTACAGCTCTGCACCAGCTGCTGGTGAG
Organism: Xiphophorus couchianus; assembly: GCF_001444195.1. Classification (NCBI taxonomy): domain Eukaryota; kingdom Metazoa; phylum Chordata; class Actinopteri; order Cyprinodontiformes; family Poeciliidae; genus Xiphophorus; species Xiphophorus couchianus. Next base: position 10,555,690 of record NC_040231.1, read on the forward strand.
CTGCTGTGTTCTTGTTGGAGGCGGCAGCGTTCTGTGCGGCAGCAATGGTCTGTGTGGCTGCAGCTGCAGCTTGCTTGGCGGCGTTCTGAGGACAAAATAAATATTCAATGTGCAAAAAGCAAATCTGCAGAAAGTACTAGATCAGAAAAATGCAATTACCAACAGTCTGTTAAAAAAAACATATTTGTAATTTTTTTTTTTTTTTTAAACATATACAACTAAAATATTTTGGTAAGACAGATATATGTCTGTCTGTTTTCGAGGTTGATTTTGCCTTGCTAACCTCCAGCCTGTTGATGAGCTTCTTCTTGATGGCGTTCTGAGCCGCAGCGTTGGTGGCCACCCGCAGGCCCTCAGCAGCCTCCCTCAGCCTCTGCTGCTGGTCCTCATTCTCTGGGTAAGCTGCTGCACCCTGAAAACACACACCACGGTATATCAATGTGCAACTTAGTAAATTAGATTATCAAAAAGTGAAGTTTATATGCGATATACTGTAGATTCATTATATAAAGACTGATGCATTTCAAGGATTAATTTGTTTTGATTTGATGATTATGGCTCACAGCTAAGGAAAAGCCGGATTTCAGTTTCTCTACAAATGTGAATACTGAATAGATAATTAGATAATTAAATAAGATTCATTTTTAATACAGAATTGTGAGGTTACATAACCATAGGGAAGACGGTTTAGTGCTGTATCCACACATTTAATTTGGAAAGTTAAGTGAAAGAAAAAACTGCATAAACAAGAGGGATAACCAGTCTTTAGGACTGTGAAGTATTCATGCATTAATTCAAGCTAAAAGAGCCCCAATCAAATGCTAAGTGCATATTTTGTGCAACCAAGTGCTAAAATTATTTATCTAATTTTAGTAGATCAGCAAATATTAAATTATATATAAAATATCTCTTAAATATTTCATTTTTTCCTGAAACCCTTAAGCTGACTTTTTAATGATAATCAAATTTATTTACATGCATCTGATATCTAATAAGGATGAGCTGGGGTTAGAGAAAGAAACAGTAGCTTTTTCACTCATAATCCTTTTGCCGATAGTCAAATTTAATATCCGTTAATATTAAAGAGCTCTTTCCTTTTGTTCTCTGTAGGTTTTTTTTATTCAAGAGAACAGATTTCTGAATTTTTGAAAGCTAACACTTAGAAAGCTTCCTGCTGCTGTAGAAAACTCCTGCGGCTATTAAGTTAATAACTGGGAACCTGGCTTTGCATAGAAACAAATCATTAGGATAATTGTTAAACTTTCTGCAAACAATGACAACATTTCAATGTTTTACTGTTTGACAAGCTGTAGTATTAAAAAAACATCTAAATTGAAGTCAAATGTCCTCACTGCAAAATAAACCCCTGCAAAACTACATATCTGCTTAAAAGTGAATACAGCAGATCTTAACCTGACAATTTTTAAAAGCCAACACAGAGAAATTAATGAAGTAAATCAAATTAATAATTAGTTGCCAAATCAACTGTGGGCCTCGGCCTCCATTAACACAACTAAATATACAGCTGTGATGTGAGAAATCTGGCATCAAACTGCAAACCAGCTGGAGGGCATCATTTCATTTCCATGGAGGAAGAGAAGCGTATTAATATCGGCGAGCAATCTTGTCGACAGATAATGAGACTTGATGTGGGGAGAGAGCAGATGGATGGAGCAGCGAGGGAGACAAGTCTGAGGAAACAGATCTTCTACTTTTAATCTTGCTACTCTAAAAATATGAGATGTAATAAAAAGCAGAGAGTGACTAAATCCTGTATTGACTCAGCTTATTTCTGTATTGACTGAGAACTGAATTATTGCTTTTATCAATAATTCAGTGCTAAGATGTCTTTATACAGCAAAGTGCCATTTCCAAGCAAAAAGTCTGCCTCTGCAAAGGTTAACATTAGTTTATGAAGTTAGAGTCAATATTAATCAAGTAAAATAATTTTATTTACATATGCAGTCACATTTTCATTTTTAAATAATAAATGGGAACATGTGGGGTTCGAGCAGCAAAATCTGACACTGCATGGCAACCAGACCCACCATATTTAATTTAATAATAAATATCCACACTTTCAAAGATTTGATTTTAATGCAAACTTTTGCACATCTTGATTACTTGAGAAGAAATAATTAAGCTTGAATCTTCTTGAACAGTATTGAACGCTTGACTGTAGGTTCCATTAAAAAAATCTTGAGCCTCATTTTAATAGTCAAAAGATTGAAATAAAAATACAGATGAGTAGATCATAGATAAAGCATATCAAATTAATATGAACTCATGTGACAAGCAGGCATTAATAGACTTTTGTCCTATAGTTAAAAAGGTAGAAGTAAAAAAAAACCAAAAACATTTTCATATGAATATTTTTCTATATTCATCCAGACCTGAAAAATGAGGAAAAACAAATGCCAGACTTTATAAGACACTGCAGATTTGCTTCTTAAGCTGTCACGTAAAGCAAATAAATTCATAAATTAAAAAAAAGTCTTTCAAACAATGCTTTGTTTTGAACGTGCAGATGCTTTAAATGTCATTTTTTACCAAGAAACTAACAGGACAAAGCAGACTTCTGCACTTGTGTGTCATTCTCAGTCCCATTTTTCACACCACATTACTGCTGTGTTCCTGGTTCTGCGTTTTCTTCCCTGCTGTCTTAGAAAAGGTTACCAGATAAGCACACAGTGGCCGTTTCCCGGGTTTTGAAAAATGCCACTCCTGTCATCAAACTATTAGTCCCTAAGATGGCCTTAAAAACATTCTGCAATGTAGAATGAAAGCCTTAAAAAAGCGTTTTTACTTTGAGACATTTCTGAAGTGGACACACATCGAGAAATAACTATTTCAGTTCATAATTTTTAAAACAATTTGAAGTCACAAAACATACTTTTTTCTGCATTTTTTCCATCCATTTTAACGTTACATCTACTTGCCACAAAAAAAAACAAGACATAACTGTCTTCCAAGATTTTTTCATCTTCCAAGCTGCTCACCTTTGCTGCCTCCACCATCCTTGCAGTGGCGTCTGCCAGCAGTTTGGCGGCTGCCAGCAGCTTCTTGGAGTTGTCCACGTCCACCTCGACCTCAGCGTCGGACCTCATGGCATTCACTAGGTCTGAGGTAGCCTGAGCCAAAACCCGAGCCTGCCGAACCATCTCTCCTGTATGGCGACAGCCAAAAATGAATGGAGATGAAGAAAGAGACTGAGTTTAGAAGATGTTCACAATAACCACACAGTACCAGCTCCTTAAACTGAAGTGTTAATGTTTAATGTTAAGTTTTCTGAATCTGAATCCAGTTTTCCACGACCCAATCCTTCCCATTTCCAATGACTACGTTTTCTTCGGCTTTTTGTTGGCTATCTGAACATTCTGATGTCTTCTCGCACTTTCACAACTGTTTCCTTTTGTTTGTGCCTGCTTCAAAACTTTACATGTAGCTGACCACAAACAACTGAGATCATTGGCCACACTATACATTGAGTCACTGTCTAAAACAAGTCTAAAAACACCTTCTTTGTTGTTGTTTTTTAAGTCACTGGCCATACTGTTGCCACCATGGCTGCTGTTAATCAGCTACATGTAGCAGGAGTCTTTTTGATGTACAAAACACAGGGATGTTCATTATGGTTCATCCATCCATCCATCCATCTTCTTCCGCTTATCCGAGGTCGGGTCGCGGGGGTAGCAGCTTCAGAAGGGAGGCCCAGACTTCCCTCTCCCCAGCCACTTCTTCCAGCTCCTCCGGGGGAATCCCGAGGCGTTCCCAGGCCAGCCGAGAGACATAGTCCCTCCAGCGTGTCCTGGGTCTTCCCCGGGGCCTCCTCCCGGTGGGACGTGCCCGGAACACCTCACCAGGGAGGCGTCCAGGAGGCATCCTGACCAGATGCCCAAGCCACCTCAACTGGCTCCTCTCGATGTGAAGGAGCAGCGGCTCTACTCTGAGTCCCTCCCGGATGACTGAGCTTCTCACCCTATCTCTAAGGGAGAGCCCAGCCACCCTACGGAGAAAACCCATTTCGGCCGCTTGTATCCGCGATCTCGTTCTTTCGGTCATGACCCAAAGCTCATGACCATAGATGAGGGTGGCAGTAAGTCGGGCTCGTTTCCGGTGAGAGTTGGACTCCGCCAGGGCTGCCCTTTGTCACCGATTCTGTTCATCACTTTCATGGACAGAATTTCTAGGCGCAGCCAAGGTGTTGAGGGGATCCGATTTGGTGGCCTCAGGATCTCATCTCTGCTTTTCGCAGACGATGTGGTCCTTTTGGCTTCATCAGATCGTGATCTGCAGCTCTCGCTGGATCGGTTCGCAGCCGAGTGTGAAGCGGCCGGGATGGGGATCAGTGCCTCCAAATCCGAGGCCATGGTCTTGAGCCGGAAAAGGGTAGAGTGCCTTCTCCGGGTCAGGGGGGGTGTCCTGCCCCAAGTGGAGGAGTTTAAGTATCTCGGGATCTTGTTCACGAATGGGGGAAGAAGGGAGCGGGAGATCGACAGGCGGATTGGCGCAGCGTCTGCTGTCAAGCGGGCGCTGTACCGGTCCGTCGTGGTGAAGAGAGAGCTGAGCCAAAAAGCGAAGCTCTCGATTTACCGGTCGATCTACGTTCCCACCCTCATCTATGGTCAATATGGTTCAATTATAATTAATATAGTCAAATTAGTAGCTGAAAACAATTTAATTTACAACAAATACACTAAACCACTGGAACATCTAAATTGATTAGAATGTCATTAAAAAGCGAATTTATTTCTGTAATTCAATTATAAAAGTGGCACTTGTACTGAGTTATTACAGACAGAGTGATTATTTTTTGCCAAAGTGAGTTTGATAAATCTAGTTTGTAGCATATAAAAACTAAATCGCAGTTTCTCCGACCATACACAGGACCGTATTTTAATACAGAAAAATTGACCTCCAGAAAATGGTGTCTATATAATGTACTAAATATGCGCCTGACGGTTCTCAGAGGCTCGTTTCGCATGAATCACTGCTTCGATGAAGCCCGACGTGGAAGCAACTAGTCTGCAGCTCAGTTGAGATATAAAGAAAGTCCAGGTTGCTTAACAGCGGCCTCCAGTTCATCTCCATTGTTGGATCTGGTGTCCTTTTATCCTAGTCTTCACAATACCACATAGGTTCTCTATAGAACCTGATCAGAAGTAAATAAATTGAAGTATCAAACAGTTCCAGTCTGATGATGTTTCTGCTGTAATCTTTTAAAGTTGTTGTCTCTCTTTTACCATCAGGCAGGACAGAGGAGGCGGTTTCAATCTAACAGTCTGCAGCAGATATCAGATATTCAACTTTTCTTATTGGGTCGATCCATTTCCTTGTTTGACCTCCAGGCCAACAACATTCTTTGTGCATCTTCCTCCTTCCCTCTGGTCTTTTTCTACTGTCAGACTTGTTAACATGACTGTCAGCTTTTCTCTGTGCTTTCAGCTGACAGCAGTCACTTCAAACACATCACAGTGTCAGTAAAGCTGAGGAGAAGACAGACCGGGTAGGAGTAAAGCCACAACAGGGCATCTTCAGAAACTACTAACCAAGAGCTCAGATGATCCTTTCTTAGTGGAAACTTAGTGAATATTCTGAATGTACACAAACATAGATTAAACAATCAGCGTCTTTCAGTTAATACAGAGAATCCATATGGGCAAATAAAGATGTTTATGCATATTTATGGATCAAAAGAAGCATCTTTTCCTGTGAACAGCATTATAAATAGGAGTGTTGTGTTTGAAGATTTTTTTTCCCAGCAAGAATTTAAAAAAAAACTGCCGCACTAATTAAAAAATATCAGAAATGATATTCAGAACTCTTAGAAATACATTTCCCACACATGGCCTGACTGTATAATTTTTTATTGATTTTTTTGAGTAACCTCTCCAAACGGTGCGCTCGCTCTACCGCTGAGTCATGTGTCGCCCCCTACGGCCTGACCATTTTGGCTGCATTTTTCATGTGTATGTAAAACCCAGGGAATATTTTTACACAAGAAAGCTTTGTAAAAACATCTTTATACATTTTTATTTTATTTTACAGCGTCTTGCTGCTGGTTTATGTATGTTTCAGGCTCACCTGCGTCTCCCATGGAAGTAAAGATGCTCTCTGTGACGGTCATGATGGTGTCTGTGGCCTGGTCGTAGCGCCCGATTGGCTCTCCCCTGGCAGTGTACTGACGGACATGTTGCAGAAGATCTGCCAGCGCCTGACTCACAACACTTGCTGCTGCGCTCACCTTCAGGAAACAAGACCAGCATCACCAGTTCTGTTTTTAAACAAATCAAACTTCCTGTTTGATTAAACGAAGGTGTCCCATTGTAGCCTGTAGTGTTAATATTAGAACTAATACTAATAAAAAGGTAAAAATGACAGATTTGTTGTATATCTGTCCATGATTCAAGCTGACCTGTTTAAGCAGCTCCCCATCCTCGGTGGCTGAGAGGCAGGCCTGGACACAGCTCTCCACCGAGCGGTCCACCAGTTTCCCGGCTTCGATCAGCTGCTCCTGACAAACCGGAGAGCTGATAGTCGGACTCACCACCTGAAACAACCAAAGGGTTAAAAGTATTAAAGCTGTCACTGAGAAATACGGCCATATTTAACTTCTGTCACCAGCAGCGGACAAATTATCACTGAGTGGAAAACTTTCCTCTTGATAAAACATTGAAGCTCCTCGTTTTAATGCTAATGAAACACTCAAATCATCTTGATCCTCTTTTTCTGTTTAAAGTGAAACTAAGCAACGACCCAAAAAGAGAAAAAATTATTGGACAGGAATTGCAATAATCTCAGCACACTGCAGCTAATAAATGAAACTGTTCTGACTCAAAGCCAGCAGTGCATTTCCACTAATTACACACATGTGGGCCATATGATTCGGAAAGAGCAAAATAATGAGAGCACACAGTGTTTAATTGCACCATCATACATTCACTTTAAAAAAAAAAAAGATAAATGCAAAGATCTCCAATACTTAAACGTGCTCATTTTCTTTAATTTACTTAATTGCCTAGAGTTTATTAATATTATGTAATTTTAGTATAAAAGTGCTTCTCATTAAATTAGAACAGCTTTGAAATGTAATTTATTTCAGTATTTCATTCCATAAAGTGACACTCATTTAATGAAAATTCTCTAGCCACAGAGTGATATTCATTACAGCTAATAAAAACCCAAAAGTTACACAACACCAATAAAACACATTTTAAACACAGAAAATCACCATATACTGAATCTACATCATTTTTTAAATCAAATTACTAAAACAAATTAATTTATAATGTTCTGATTTATTGAGGTCGGTTTGTAAAATGTTCATTCTTGTACCTTTGCACAAGCCACAAGTTGGGAGGTGGACAGGGCGCACTGTGTGGCGGCAGCGATGACCCGATTCTGCAGGACTGTGTCCTCTGCAACTTGGGCAACGTTCTTGGCCTTCAGCACCAACATGGCCGCCGCATTAGCCACCGCTTTGGCCAAATTCATCAAGATATCCTGTCATCACAGATAAAAATAAGAGATCACCAAATATTTTCACAAGCACTTTTAGAAAATGTTCTTGTAAAGCAGAAAAAAATTACAAAAAAAGAAAAAACACCTTTTTTTAAAGGCAATTTTTTTACTTTTCATGCATTGAGTTCAGCTACATCGGTGAAAACTATATGCACGTTGATGAACTTTTTTCTCTCTTCATATTCATAATACAGCTATAGCAGAATGATAAAATGAAAGCTGATGAGTTACCTGGAACCTCTCGTCTGTCTCGTTCTCGCCGATCTGTCGCAGGAGGTCTCCACTGGCCTGACCGATGCTACCTGCAGCGGTCAGCACTGTTTGTCTGGTCTAAAGTCACACAAACAGAAAAAGATCAATCAGGACCTGAAGTCGCATTGGAATCTCTTCTACTATCCCGGCTATAATAGTATCACTGTCATTTATTTCACCATTTGTGGCTTTAAAAACTGGCTGTCAGGCAAATACTGAAGATTTAAACACAAGCAAGCAGGCATTGATAAAAGCATCAAAATGGACAATTTGCAAAACGAGCATTTGTTCCCTGCAGTAATTTTAAACCAGCTCCAGGATTGATGATTTAAAGAGGTCTGGAATCTTTATTTTGATCACCCAGGACATTTTCAGTTAGCTGGAGGGAAGCAGAAGAGGATGTTTATATAATTGGGTTAGGATTTGGACCAGCAGAGAGACAGAATTATTAAGAGAAGACGAGTCGTCTCGGGATGCAGCTGCTTGGCGACAAATTTAATTAGCCTTTGGCTGGCTGTTTGACATCAGGTCTGAAACACAACAGCTGAGGAGTTTGTTTTGCTGCTTGAATTCAAATCAGAAGGGATGCCCGTTTCCAGCAAATTAAACAGTTCCAGTCTGACAATGTGCTTTTAATGAAGATGTGAAGAGGATAGATTTCAATTACGAGGGAAGAGACCCAATCTAAGTCTGAAAGTTTGAGATGCCATCTCTCACCTCTCCGGAGGTCGGCTCCACGGCCTTCAGGAGGTCGGACACGGCGCCTGCGAGCGTCCTGGCAGCCTTCATCAGGTCGTTACCTCCTCCCACATCGTCCTCCATCAGCGCGGCCAGCAGTTTCACACCCTTCGACATTTCCGTCAGGTTGGAGGAAATGGTGGTGATGGCGCAGCCCACAGCAGTGTAGTCTGTGTCAGTGGGATCACCTGGGAGGAAATAGGGAAAGACAACATGAGGTAAATGTAAAACAAAGCGCAAAATCGTTTACTTGCAGGGAGTCTGTGTGAGACCTTGTACAAACTTACAGTTGACAAAAGATAAGAGGGGAAAAAAGTGGAAAAAAAAAACCAAACATCTGAGATGGAGTGGTTTGCAGGCTGCCAGGCCACTTTCTCCCACATTCTCCAAACCACAGCAGGATATGAGGGAACTATTAGATTTTACATGGCTACTAACAAACAGCAGCCTGATGGAAAAGTTCTACTTTACCCAAACAAACTGGCCAAATAATTTTAACTGCAGAGCACACCATGCCTTAAACGCACTTGTAAAAATGCGGGTAAAGCCCGTTGACATGTATTGCTTTTAATAAAAAAAATTGCAGTTCCTAAAAAAATATACATATTTTTTCAGAAATGCTAGAGACACAGTAAAAAAAAAAAGAAAAAGAAAAAAAAAAGGCCAATATGATTTCTGTTGAGTCAAGAAGTGCTGACCGGCTGTGAGGTTCACAACAGAAGCTGTTCCTGCAGTGATGGCATCAACCTGCGAGTGGATCTCATGTTTCGATTCGTCCATCTTGTTCTGGATCCACACTTTGGAGGCCTAAGCGGAGATGGCAGACATTTTTTTGGATGTGAGCACATTTAGCAGGTTTCATCACTGCTGTGAATAAACACTTTATGCTCCTTTGGGTGTGAGGGGGTGACTCTACCATGTCCTGCCCCAGCGGCGGGAGGTCGTCAACCTCTCCCAGGTCTATTTGGGCTTTTTGAACAGCTTGCATGCTGGTGTTGATGGTTCCCATCAGAGCCTGCTGCGCTGAACTCTGCATACAAACAATTTATGAGAAGCTAATTAGCTTACACTCTCCTGAGGTGACATATTGCAAACTAATAATGAGAAATGAAAAAAAATCTGTTAAGCACCACACAACATCTAATGTCGTACCAGTGGAGGCATGTGGCCACGGTGCATCTGACCCATGGTGATCTGCTGCTGAGGGGACGGCATGGTGCCCATGCTGGGCGACTCGGTGCCAATAGAGCCAAAGCGGATCACTCCCGGCAACGCCACAGAGCTTTGGTTCACCTGACCCACACGGTTAAACTGCTGCTGAAGTATCGTGGATCTGCAAGAGTACAACATGAGCACCATCAGCACTGAGTCTACAGCCGTCCAGCATAATGATGTCGAAGGCTGATGCTCGTATAGCAATGTTTTTTGAAGTGCCATGCAAAAATGTTACTCAGACTTTCTTACAAATTTCACGTAACAACCACAAAGTTACATTTATAAGCCTTGCAAAAATATTTTTAACTTGATTTAGGTCAGGACTTTGTTCCAACACCTACACTTTCCACTGTAGCTTACGGCTGTATCGCTTGGGTTTTTATTTTTTTCCTGTTGGAAGGTAAGCCTCTGTCCCAGGCTCAAGTCTTCTGCATATTTTAACCAAATCCAGCTCACCAATTATTTATGTGGCCCTCATAAATTGAACGTCAACATTTGTGTGCTTAAGTATTATTTTATCAGTCGAATCAAGTCACTTTTCATTTGTACATGACCCAATGTGAAAAGCTATTAAAAAATGCTACATTTTATGAAATACTAATTTTATCAATACATTTTCAAACCTCTGTCCCTTTGAGGAATTTTGTAATTTGGATGTGGCCCGAGGTGAAAATGCGTTTCATACCTCTGTCCTACAGCATGATGCTACCATCACCATGTTTCACTAACAGAACAGTATTGTTAGTTTTCCTCCACGGCATTTTTTTTTATTATTTAGCCAATATGATTTTTGTTGAGTCAAGAAGCGCTGACCGGCTGTGAGCGCCGGGAATGTGGGAACACATTTGTTTCCTGTGCTCCCACAGCGTAAGGGAACCTGTGATCCCTTCAAAGAAAAGCTACTCTTATACTAAGAATAAATTACACATAGGTGGACTAACTGATTTACTTTAATAAAGTCTTTCATAGCCAAATGTCTTCAAAGTTAGAAGGCTCAATACAAATCCGGGCACATTTGTTAAATTTTAATGTATTCAATTTTGAGAGACTCTGTACCATTTAACTTCCATTTCACATTTTATGAGCAAACTTGTGTTTATCTACCACATAAAATCCCACAATGATACATAAAGCTTTTGGTTGTAATGGAAAAAAATGGGGAAACGCTCGTTTAGTATGAATAATTCTGCAAATTAAATCCTTTAAAAACATTTTCTAAAAGAAGCAAACCACCAAAATACATTGCTCTAGAATTATGTTTCTAACTGGACACATTCATCATCACTCTGAGCTCGTTTGGATTTTACACATTAGCCACAAAGACCTTAAACACAATAAACACTGACAGGGAAAAATCTTTCCTCCTTCAGCAAACAAAGCCTTGTTTGTTTTGCTGCAGAACAGACTTGCAAAGTTGGGTGTGCAATGTTTCTGCAGTATTACAGATTGTTGCCTTTGGCATCAGCACAGAAAATGGGGGTGTAGGGGTTATATAAAAGTATAAATGTTGTAAAACGCTGAAAGCAGGAAAACTATCAGCTGAGAATGCACAGAAACAGTTTCACCTGAGGCTAAATGAGGCAATGCTCCTCCCTCAGGAGGATGAAAAATGTCAGGCATGTGTTCTCCATGTCAAAATGTAGTCCAGGTAGATAGATGGATGTTAAAGCTGTTGTAGTAGCTTGTTAGAGTGATGTGTACATAGCTTTGTTATGTAGTGGTTATGTGTTCAACATCATCATAATGTTCCTATTTAAACTGGGATATGTATGTTTTATAAAGAGAATACAGTTAAGCGATTCTTTTTTTGTTCAACTCAATCAACAAAATGCACACATAAAGAAATGGCAAGTTTCAAGCCATGCTTCAAACATAAACCGAGAAGGTCTGATTTCCATACTTTTTAGGGGAAACCGATTCCTCCAGCATGGTTGACTCCTCATCACCCTCTAATCCAAACCGGTCCTTGCTTTGCTTCTGCAGGAGAGAGGCAAACACAGCAGAAAAGCAGGAAATCAGACTGTGGTTTAGTTAAGACCTGTTTAGTTGGAAAGTGGACAACAAATCATGAGATGAGACAAGATCTTCAACTTGCCTAAAAAAATTTTAAAAAAATAAATCACACATTCAGATACCCAGACATACATTTCAGATTTTACTTTAGGCTTAAGATATGAGCTCCTGCTGTATACCAGCACCATATGATGCCAGCCTTCCTCTGCTACTTTTCATTTAACTACAGCGGCATGACAGAGCGGCATGGTCTCCATCAATCACCCGCAAAGCTGAAAACACGTAGCCCTCAGGAGAATACTAAAACATCAGGATTCCGGGTCTCCAGTGATGAATGTCTCACCTTTTTGAGGATGATATCAATATAACCGGCGATGAGCTGGGAGATCTGTTCCCCTTCGGTGGTCTGCACTGAGTAGTAGCTCTCCTGGTACTCCCCAAAGTCCTGCAGAAATGTATCCACAGAGTGAAACATCCGATTTGTGTGAAATTGTAAAAGGAGTAGCCGAAAGCAGAGCGTGTACGGTATACAGGCTGAGGATTTTCTGGGAGGATTAAAGTGAATCCATGGAGACAGCTCGACTCAGATGAGCACCGCACATTGTGTTGGCTGATATGAAGCTGCAGCAGAGAGTCAGATTAACCCGAGAGCCGTTCTGGACGTAAACCTTAGTGCAGGAAAGCTAACTGCTTCCATGAGGAAAGATTTAGCTGCGGCTTCCACTTATTTTTAGCACCTTTTCACACAAAAATATTCAAAAGGGTAAATAGAGAGAAGCTAAACAACCTCTAAATCAGTGACACCAATACAGACAACCTAAATGGTTAAAAGCACTCCAGCAAATTAGCCTCCATACAATAGGCTGTGTTAATTGAGCTGCAACAGAGATTCAACACACCTACAAAACTAAAGCTGTGTTTAGTGGCTCGACCTCTGAGTGTTGACACAAAGGAGAGATATTGGCAGCAAAGAGAAAAGAGTTTGTTCAGAGGACTGAAGGAGACGAATGAAAAGGTGAGCAATACGCAACATAAAAGTAAAAATAAAAATCTCTAAGGCAGAAAAGTCAGAATCAGGGTTCATAAGCATTTTGTTTTTTTTATTTACAAAATTAAGTTATAAGTTAAACATATTTCCATCAGTTTTCTTTATAGTCCTCTGGACGTTTGAACACAAAATCTTTACTTTGATGAGTTTTATTATTGGTAAGATTCACAAATCACAAAACAAGACTGTGTCCGATTCAGCAGGTACCATTTTAATTTTGGGTTTTGGTAACTGCACGCTAGTTAGTTCATCATACTAAACTCTAAAATACTAAAGCTAGACTGGATTTTCAATAAATACTCCTAAAATTGACTCCTAAGTCAATTTGTGATCTTTGATAACTTTATTTTGTAAATAAAATATCCCAAAGATTTGTATGAAGGTCTACAATATGAACTACCATCAAAATTCAATTTTTTTTGTGTGTGAATTTATCTGCAATTAATGAGATGGATAAAACTTTATTTTTGATGTGGAAATCAATTATTGAAAGAGGTCATCTAAATATAAAACAATATAAAATCATTTCAGATCTACCTTCAGATTGCCCAATACGTAACAGTGCAGAAACTCAAACCTTTTTCCAGATTCCATTCTTTTTTTCAGTTCTTATCCAGACTTGCAAAATAAAAGAGCTAATTTACCTACTTTTCCAGACTACAAAAACTATTTATGTGATTAATGTGTAGTATAGCTGGGTCTGCGGTGTGTGCAGCTTTTCTCATTCTGCCTCTGGACAGAACATGGGCTTATGACGGTCTTACCAGCGTAAAGCTCTTGGGCGACGCAGCCCACCTCTTCACTGTAGTGAGAGGCCATTCCTGAACCACATCTTTGGTCTTCTCGTCCACTCTCATCACCGACTCTTTGGTGATGCCCAGGAGCCGAGGCACCAGCTTGTTCTTACTCTTCATCTTTTCCTGTAATAAAAAGAGAGACTTGACTTCAGCCAGACACATCAATAGATAACGTTTAAGCCTCAAACATTACACAGAATGTAGAGGTGACTCTTAGCAAATTAGAACAGAGTGAAGTTACAAAAGGATATATTCTAGTATTAATTTCTGTTCAATTTTATCATTAAAGTAAGTAAAAATCCAAAATGTGGTTGCTAAAATTTATAACATGACATAAAAACGGTAACGTCTGTTTCAACCCAGGAATTTTATGGCATACAAAATGACTTCATTCTTGACAGCAATGAATGTACATCATTTGAGTGAATTTAAAGAGTCAGGAATATAAAGAGTCAATTAAAATCATTACAAGTTTAAATTGCCTTTATGATGTTTAGGTGACAGATTACAGACAGAAAACAAGACAGAAATTCATGCAAAAAAATTAACTTAGAGATTGATTTAGTTTTCATATCTATTTACTGGTGGCACAACTTTACATCAGTCTAAGCAGCAAAGAAAAATTAAAAACAGTTTTAATTAGTAAAAAAAAAAATGTGTGTCCTTATCTTTACATCAGCTGATTGAAATCTCTTCCTGAATTCTCTTAGCTTTCAATATCATATTGCAAACACCCTCTCTAAAATGCATAAAAGTTTTTGTGTTTTCAGTGTGGAAAAGAGCAAAGGCCTCTTGTGGAAACGAAGCCGGTAGGAGCAGGCTGAGAGAATGTGATGGGCTGTGACGTGAGGGCCAAGAGGTGAGGTGTGCAGAAGTCCTGCAGGGACTGCAAACTCTCCGCAGGCCTCCGAGAGTTAAAGGTTAGGAGCCGCCGGCTGAAGTTTTCCAGGGTTGTTTCAGAGATGTTTCTGCTCCACCGGATTAACCTCGAGACCAAAGACTCAAAGACAAAAGGAGATACCAAGCTGAACTGTTCAACGGGAATTCATATGGAGGACCAAGAAGTTAAAGGACACTTTTAGATTTCTGTGGCATTTTTAGGAGGAATAAAAAGGCAGAGCAGAAACTGTAACGTGCTCTACTATTGGAAGTGATTTCATTCTTCATATTTGCTCATTGCAATTAATTTCTAGAGATTAAACTATCTGACGATGAGATAAAATAAACTAACTTCTTTGTGTGAAATATTAATTTGTGCAAGACTAATATAATCAAAAAGATTTTAAAAATAAATTTCAGCTAATAGAAAGATTTCCAGTGATGTAATGCAGAATATTGTCTTTATAGTACATAGTAGTAGAAGTCTGCTGGATTCACTTGGATTCTGCTGCCAGTTGGACTCTAATGAACATATACCTGCACATTGTGCCCTACTACCTGTCAGTCACTCCAACTGCTCTATATTCACTCTGAAACCTCCTCTGCTGCACAGACACCAGTAGTTTCCTTTCAGCACCACCATGAACTGCCTGCAACTGACTTCTTCTCTTACTCTGTGCTTCAATTTCATAGTATTTCGTGCAGCTCGTCAGAGTCTTTTAGCATAAAACACTAAATTTTGTGCATAACTTCAGACTTACCTTGACGAGGAAGAAGGAGACGCCGTACGTCCGCAAAGACCGTGCCAGTTTGACATACTTCACTTTTGCTTCAATCTCTGTCATTTCTCCACAGTTTTTGTGTTCCTGCAAGGTTAATTAATTTAGAGGAACTTATTACTCATACAACATTGTTGAGATAAAAAGAAAACTAAAATGAGGATGAAATTCACTCACCTGAAATATTTTCTTCTCAGCTCCCCGTTGTTTTATATATTCTTTGGGCAAGAACTCTTTCAGACTTTGAAAGAAATTAAATACATTTGAGAATGTAATTAATGCAGCAAAGATGAGTTAAACAGTTTCGCCACAATCTTTGAACTTCATTATTGGGGGAAAAAAATTCTAAATATTTTATTTTTATCTTGAATCTTCATGGAAATCATAAAATGAGGTCAAATACTCACTCTAAGAACCCAGGCTTGTGTTTGTGCTCTATGTGAGGTCCAAACTGGATCTGGGCCTGAATGCCTCCAAACTCACAGGCTTTGTCAAAAGACACTGGGTGGGAACCATTCAGGATGTCATCTCGTGCCTGCAACAGCAACAAATAATATTTTTTTATTAATTTTATTTTTAAAAAAAGGAGAAACTTTAGTGCTGTGCTGTCCTAAAATTACTTGCATGCATATTTTTGCAACTTTATAACATAAAAAGCATATATATATATCTTTATTTTCCAGGAATAATCATTTTGATCAACAAAACACAAATTGGTGGACCTTTTTTAACAAAAAATAAAAAAATCACTCTTGCTAGTCTTTTACTGCGAAGGACATTAAATATATCTTAAACACTTCACCTGTACGTAAAGCAGGTTGAGTTGGACCGGGTCTCTGGAGTCAACGTTCTGGTCCGAGTAGAAGAACTTGCGTCTAAGCAGGAGAGTCTCGTTCTCATCCACGCCCTGTTCTCTAAATGTTCTGCTGTGGTCCAGCCAGTTCACTAAAAAACAACATTAAATGAAGTAAACTGATTTCATTTGTTTGAGCTGTTGTCAATGCACTAGATTTAAATATTGTGTTGTCCTGTGTGTACATTTATTACCTCGCACTGTGAAGCAAAAATGTACAGAAAACATCGTGGGAAACAAATCGCTGCAACGTTTGTCATAACATTAAAGCCAGTTTACAAAAATCTAATTGGACTGCAAATCACAGATTCATTTCCATCAGTTTACCACATATATTAGATCAGTTAATGTTTATGAGAAGAAGTGACTGTGTGTTTGCAAGGTTGAACATGTCCTTACAGGAAAGCTTTTCAGATTAAAATAGTAGTAAGAACTTTAGATGTAGAGCTCCCATATTCCAGTTAAGGGTGGTGGACACAGAAAGTCATCATCTTTCTAACACCTACGTACACAGCAGCCATGACTCCTCTTTCTTGGCGGTTTTACTTCAGCCATTTCTTAAGATGTGACCAAAACAACTCAGTTATTTGTTACTTGAATGACAACGACACACATATTAAACCGAGTAGAAGATAAGGACAATGACTAAACTACAATTTAGAAGATACTCCTGTGTTCAGAACTGAAGAAACTGTTTGGATGAGAGGTGAAACGTCTTCAAGAGACAAGAAGTCCAGCTGCATTCTTTATAAGTAGCTGAAATTTTCTCATATGTGTGCATTATGTAAGAGATCCACTTCATTTAGGTTGGGAAACTTTCCATGTCAGTTAAAACGTTTCTTTGTTGTTTTTTTTAACTTACAGTCATCATCCGTGTGCAGTTTGGCTTTCAGTTTCTCCATCTTCCTCTCGTCTCGCAGCAGTGTCCTGTCCTTCTTCAGCGTCCCCGTCCCGTCCTCCTTCTTTTCCTCCACCGTCTCCTGGATCAGAGAGTACTCCTCATAGTTTGTGATGCCTGAGATCAAAAGTAAAAATATTTATTTTAGATAAAAGTCCAGTGACTTTGTTATACAGACCTAAATAAAAATCTTCAGATGCAATGAGTGTCATTTGCAAAAGTACTTTGTAATGCTACAAAAGGGCAAAAAAAAATTTCAAAAATTTCACTCAGTGAAGTTGCACATAATTAAGAAAAGGGAATAAAAATGAAATTATTTTAAATATTTTTTTTTTATTTCACATTTGATAATTGCAGCATTTACACCTGAAAACTACATAAGCATGAGTGTGGAGGCAAGCCACAGATATATATTTTATTTTATGGATGTGCAACAAAACTGCACCAACAAAAGCAATAAAAACAGTTTGGACAAATTTTACTCCGAGCAAAATCAATGCTGTTCGACTGCAATATCTTATTTTAAAGTACATTCTGCTGAAAGCAAAAAAAAGGAGAAAGAATGCAGATCGGATGATTACGATGTACCTATTCTGCTGCAAATAGTCACAAGCAGCTCGCCCACTGTTTTTGAGTCATCCACCATGATTGTTTTAACGGCTCCATCCAACATTTTGATTTTCTGGGGCCTCTGCTTCTTCTTGTATTCAAGAATATCCTACTCAAACACAAGAGGGAAAACATAGTTAAAAACAATGATAATCAAAACTAGAAGAGGTGAATTTGTAGATTTCACTTCAGAAGGAGAGAAAAGGAGGGACAAATCGAAGGTTTCCGCTGAGGAAATGATCATTTGCAACCAGGTCGCATGCAGAGAAGGAAGAACAGAAGCCTGAAAACCTTATTTAACGGCTGTCTATCACGGCCTGCCACTCCTCTTCCAGTCACAACAATGGGCTGAGATTTGGTTCACAATAAACAGTCACAGTCATGCTTCCTACCTGGGCTGCCTTTGGTGAATTTGAAGAGGGGAACCAATTTAAGAGTGGCACTGCTGATGAGTTTGTCTACGTTATTCACACATCCATGTCTGGTGTGTGACTCACACAAAGGTACCAAGATAACTGTGTGTGCCTAGTGTGTGTCTTTGTGGTCTCATAATTTTCATTTAAGAGTTCCCTTAAGCTTTACTCTATGTTCAAAGCAAACGTTCATGCCATGATTGCAGCTTCGCCCCATGTGGCTGCAGGTTAAACAGACTGACGTGTTTACCCCGTTACGGAGCATGTAATAGTCCAGCGTCCTTCCAGACTCCAACCAGATCCCTTTCCGGGGGTCTTCATCAGACAGGAAGAGGCCGTAATCTGAAGCTGAAGCAGTGAGGATAAACATCAGAGGTTTAGATGATATTTATCAAAAAGAAAGAACATCAGAAAACATCTTGAGCACAGAGAATAAAGGTCATCAGGCACAACATTTGCTCAGGTTTAGAGAAGATAATGACATTTTCAAGGAATTTCTATATTAAACGTTTATTGGAGCAGAGATCCCAAGTCTAAAACATTTGCAAACAGAGGAGTGAATGATGACTTCAGTGGAGCCATGTGGAACAAATAAGTCTGACATGACACTGAAAAAAGATGAAAAGCTAAGATTGATGAGGCTCCAACATGTGGTCCAGGATGTTGTGGAAAGAATTTCAGACTTTATAGTTGAACTCATAAAAGGCACAACTGTTCATCTATTGTACAATGTACAAAAGATTGTCCAAATATATAATTAGATTAAACTTAGTAAAAGGAAGACATTTAAAAACATCTGTACCGTAAATTATGCCGTATTTAAAAAAAAAAAAATCAGTGTTCCCAAAAATATCAGACAATATTTTTACAAAAACTTCTAAAAATATTCACACCCCCTTAACTCTTCTCACAAACTTCAACGTGATGTTCGCATAACTGTGTAATAGAAAGAAAGCAACAGTTTATGAAAGTTTTTGCCAAAGAAAAACAATATCTGCATTAAAATTCAGTCCTCTTTACTTTCACACCCCTAAATAAAATCCAGTGCAGTCAATTGCCTTTATAGGTCATCTTATTAGTAATTAATCAACCAGAGTAGAAAGTCACACTTCAGGTTGAAAAATCCAATGACAAAAACTACAGGGCATTCGATCTAAAACTCTGGCCTTTGAAGAAGAGCATTTAGCAGAAATGCATTGTTTTGTTGAAGGAAACCCATAAAAATTCACGTTTAAAGGTTGTAACAAGCCATGTGGAGGACAGTGCAAACAGGTGTCCTGACTTAAAGCTGTAACTGCAGCTGATTTTTGGACACAATGCACCCTTTTATCCCTACAATCCTGCACCGTTTTGTGTTTTGCTGTCATATAAAAAATATCAATCCTAAACAATAAAAACAAAAAATTTGTTGTTGTAACGTGACAAAATGTGGAAGAAGATGGGAATGCTTTTGCAAGGCAATGCATAAATGTTGGCCATTTTTTCCATTTTTGAACTCTCCAGACTCTTGCTGTTTCTTAGCTGATGCTGCAGATTCCAGTATTGTTGAGAGGCTCACCCTGTCCAGTCTGAGCCTCAGGGACCCTCTCTCTGATAATCCTGCAGGCATCATAAACAGCTGTGGAGGGCTCAAACTGCATCGTCTTCACAACGTTGCATTGTCGCACGCAGATTTTGAGCGACAACACCACCATCTTGACCGGCAGTGTGGGCAGGAACTGCAGCTACACCTGGGCATAAAGAAAACGAACAATACTGGTGAAGTGGAACTTATTAGACAGGCAAACTTACCAACTAAAGCAAATGAGACAGACTTATCATAGATGAGCCATTATCTAAAAGGTGCTTTCAAAGTTTGAACAACTAAAAAGCTGGATTTCTTCTTTTTCTACTAGAAAACATTGCCTTATTTTATGTGCATAAATTGGGGCCATCTACTGAACAGAAGCTCTAACAATGTCCCTCACTTCCACTGTCATAAACAATTAAACTTTATAAAAGTGGAGAAAGTGCTAATTTGTGCACAGAGGGCCCATTGTTATGCTTCATAAGATAAAGGAGCTGACAACAAATTTATCACTTTCAGGAGATGGCCCATCTGGTCCCTGTTGGGAACAAAAAAACGACTCAATGATCGGAGCTGGTAAAGCAGCAAACTGTGCAAAGTAACTAGAAAATTGGAGATATTTCTCTTCAGTCTTTTTCTTAATACGTTGCTTAAACAAAGTTTAAATTAAATTCAATAATTTAGTATATTTAGACTTAGAGCTGCTATGATGACAATCTAAATGGAGAAAGGGCAACAAAAGAGGATTGTGCCATCTCCAACAGAGGACATCCTGTGAGACACCACCGGGAACAGAGAGCCGCTGTGAGACAGGGCGGTCAGAGGTCAGGTCAGATCACGGCTGACGTTCGTATGGGGCCTCTCCTCCGGTCCGTCTGTTCATGACCCTGACCCAGACACTCAGAATCTGGTTCCTATGTGAGATCTGTTCACACACAGGAGGGAAGGTGTTCGAGCGGCTGGCCATGTTCACACGTATCTGCTGCTGCGGCCAACACCAGCAAACACAACAAGGCCTTACTTCAAACACATTTGGCTTGTTGGCAAAAGATTGAACGATTTACAAGATTTTAAGAAAAATCAGTTCATCATTCATAATTTGGTACCTGAAAAATGTGGAAGCAGTCAGCATTTGAGGAGATGGAAGTTCTTAATAGGGCTGAAGTAAAGGTGTCATGTCTGATTTGAGAGTTCACAAACCAACTGTTGCAAATTGTTAAGCTTCAGGCGAAGAGGAACTTCTCTGAACTGTAGCTGCCAACAGCGCCTTCAAGCTGCCAACAATAAAAATTCCCCACCATGACGTCTCTGACACGCCCTGAACTCTGAAATAGACCTCATTGCAATGAGCCGGACAAACAAGCCTTTATGATGCTCTCTGTACGTATTTTGCCATTTTTATCTTTTAGAGAAAGAAATAAAATTGTGAAATTTCCTATTCAGATTTCAAGTAAACCCTAACTCTTCGGATTATTTATGTTTACAATAGATTTTACCTCTGGGTGAACAAGACTTTGCCCGCCACCTTAATACAAGAATCAATTGCTTCTCTATCACATTATTCTAACACCTGTAATAACCATAACTCTTGTGATGATTTGCTTTAACACTTTTAATCTAACTAAACAAATCTCTGTGAAGAAACATTGACCATGTAAAAACTGTCAGAGGGTAAGTGCAGTTCATTGGCATAAATATTTGTCCTTTATTACATATTGTTTCTCCACAAAGCTGCATTGATTTGGCTACTTACTAGCGGCTGAATTGTCTGCTTTCTCCTCTGTATTTTTTTCCCTTCTGCAAACAAGCTGTAATAGAGTTACATCTATAATTAATTCTCCTTTCCTTTCAGTGCAATAGCTGCAGCATAAGCCTACAGGAGGCAAACAGCTGGAGAACATACAGACACAAAGCAATGACAGCAGAATAAAGAGGAGGGTGATAAAGCAGTTAACGGCTTATTGATGCTCCATCAATAGGCTTAAACATAAAAACAGCTCATTTACCTGTTAGGTATTTTCCTTTCTTGTTTTTGAGCATTTCGTCAATGGAAACCCTTTACTGCAAATATCATCTGATAATCCGTCATGTGTGCAAATAAGAAAAGATTAAAACAGAGCAACCCATGTACTGTATGTTTAAGAAACGTCCCCACTAGTTCTACCTATGACTTTCAGTGATGTAAACCAGCTAAATTATTAATAAGTAATTATAATGAGGCAATGAATAGATTAACACACTGTGTAGACAACTCAACTCAACAGTAATTCTACATAAGAGTCAGGTGGATCCAACAACCATAAGAGGTGAAAAGGATCATTACAATTTTTACTGACAGTAAGCAGCATTACAGCTATACGATGTCAAATTTACTTTACTTTTGGTCTTAAACTGATGTTAAGTTGGACTGACTTCCCTTGGCTGATGCATGAAGGAAAGATGTCAGACTGCTAGGAAGGACAATATGGTTCCAGATTAACTAAATCTATGAAGCTTTGGCTTCTTCATTTACATTCAACCTAGTGATAGAAGTGCAGTACAGTGAGCCATATGAAGTTAGAAAAGTAGCAGCTGGTCCCTTCCAACTCCACCATGTTCCAAATGGCTGTTTGCAGTTCTTTATAATCCATAAAATGTTTAGAAAATCTGCTGTGCATAATAATTTGGAACAGTGTATTTTGAGTTTGGGCTGCACAGTGGCGCAGTTGGTAGCACTGTTGCCTTGCAGCAAGAAGGTCCTGGGTTCGATTCCCGGCCGGGGTCTTTCTGCATGGAGTTTGCATGTTCTCCCTGTGCATGCGTGGGTTCTCTCCGGGTACTCCGGCTTCCTCCCACAGTCCAAAAACATGACTGTCAGGTCAATTGGTTTCTCTGAATTCTCCCTAGGTGTGAGTGTGTGTGTGCATGGTTGTTTGTCCTGTATGTCTCTGTGTTGCCCTGCGACAGACTGGCGACCTGTCCAGGGTGTACCCCGCCTCTCGCCCGGAACGTAGCTGGAGATGGGCACCAGCAACCCTCCCGACCCCATTAGGGACAAGGGTGAACAGAAAATGGTTGGTTGGTTGGTTGGTATTTTGAGTTTTTTATTTTTGAAAATAAAACTGTTCTCATGGGGAGCTTTGTTCAGTAAAATTTGATTTATACTGTAATAGTTCATGACTTGAAAATTATACTGACCATCATTTGCATTTAGGAACATCTGAGAAAATAGAATAGAATAGAATTCAACTTTATTGTCATTGCACTGTCACAAGTACAAGCAACGAGATGTAGTTTGCATCTATTCAGAAGTGCTCTACGAGATATAAATATTTATTCACAGATGTACAAGACTATGTATGCATGGACTATAAGGGGTTATAGCAAGAGATATAGATATTGTGTATAAATATAAATATGGGAGCTATATGCACAGATTATACAGATTATACAGAATATACAAGAATGTTAGGGAATGGATTATAGATAAATAATGGCAGATAAAATTTACAGGTTGTATGTGTGTGTGAAGAAAACAGTCCGTTACTTGCAAAATATTACTTGCATAATAATTTGGAACACGTGTGTATATTGTTTTATTTGTATAGTTATTTTATACTGATTATGATCTTAGTTATAAGCATCTAATCAGTCTTTTAGAATCTATCCATTTTAGAACATGTATGTCAACTTTATCCATTTAATGAATAATGTTTTTTGTTTTACCTGTGGTTTCCCCGTCAGAGCAGATCAAGCAATCCATTTCAATCACTGGCAGAATGTCTGATCCATCAGTAATAGTGATGGTGATCTTTACAGTAGTTTATGTTATTGATGTTCCTTTGGAATTAGCCGTTAGCCACTATTATAAACGTTCCCCCAGTGATGTGATGACGTCTGCCCGTCTTTACGGGATTACATGGCAGAAATAAAACCACATGCTTTAGAATCCAGCTAGAGAAATGTACACTGAAAATAAGACGTTATTTGTTGTGAAAAACATTACATTTGAATTTGCCTACTGCCCCCTAGAAATGTTGTCTATATGTGCTTAAATATACATTTAATGTTGATTTAAATCTAAATCGATTCTAAAACACAATCAGGAGTCCAGCAAGCGAAATAAACATTTGTAATATCGACAGAGCAGTTTTACAGGAGGATCTACATTTCTGGTGTCAACTGAAATAAGCATAGTATTTACACATTAATGGCAGGATTTTTAGAGTAATTTCAGAAGTAGGTAAATCTAACAACCATTTTATATTAAAAAAGGAGGGGGGCAGTCAAAACAATAAATGAAATCGGTTCAAATATAATCCTCTTATGCTTTAGGCTCAATATGGAAATTGGTTATGTTACACACCATGGTTTATTTATTCTTCCCTTAAACCAATCTGAAACTCTAGATGTGATTCCTTAGCAAATAACACTTTACTTCACAGCATACAAATATGTTTACAACAATGGCTGGTTTGCCTCATAGTCAAACATGACTATTAAGCAAAGCTTTCATCAGTTTTTTTTGCCTTTCATGATATTTTCTACTCCTAGATCTGAGGGTTGATTGATCAAAAGAAGCTCCAATAAAGCCATTACAAAAACAATTGAAAGCAAATCTCTCCCTTGCGCATCAAGACAAAGTCTCCATCAAAAGCAGATTACCACTAAAGCATCTTATCATTGATTTTTCCTTCCTTGTGATGAGACATTTTCTAAGATCAAATGTTGTTCTAAATCCCCCCAAAAACTAAGCCAGCTAGAGCCAACTCATTAGGCGGCTAACATATTTACAAATTCATTCTGTAACCATCCCTGGAGGTGGCAAAGCTCTAAAACTTTGAGATTAATCTCTACAAGATGTAAAAGAAAAAAAGAAGGCTTTATGATGTTGTAATTGACTAAATTGTTGGCAATTTGTGACCCTAATGAAAAAGTCGAAGGCATCAAAGCAATAACGTTTTTTCATGCGGAAAGTATAACACAAATGTTGCTGCCCATTACCAGCAATCAGTGGGCGAAAGGTGGCGTTCAGGGTAGTGAAGCTACCAGCTCACTGCAGGCCCAAAACGGATACATTTACAAACTCACATCCAAGAACCTTCTTGTTATAAACACAATACTGACGTCCCCCTTCAGCAGCTGCACACAATTTGCAGTTTACAACATCAGGCCTCCATTTTGCTGAACAAACTTAAAAACCTCAACAACAGTGATAAGCTTGTGTAAACCTCCACCTTAAACCTAAGCTGGAAGTAATGACATTTTTCTCAACACACACACAAACAACCATGCACACATCAATTTTACACAAGTTATGCATGCTATGCTCCCACATTGTAATGCAAAAACACAAGTTTCCTTCCCTCTACCAAATTTAAATTCAACTCCACCAACTATGACGCCTCTTCTTTCATCTGCATCAGACCAACATAGCAAACAGAAATGCACTCCACTGACATTTTTCCTTCTGCTCTAGAGCTGGGATTCCCAGAGCACTTAAAACTGCCTTTTGTATGCATTTATGCCTGAACTAAAGAAATGATTATTTCTGATGAAAACACCATCACCTGTGAATAAAATCACTCTTTTACAATGAGATCAACAAGTTGAGTCAGCAGCCTGAATCAAATACAAAGGTATACAGGGTAACAAAATGTCTGAAGAGGGTGCAGTAAGGCCAATGAACGAGTCTGACAGTTCTGTGCTTGTGTCAAAGACTTGAAATATGCTTTTGGATGTCAGGTTTTACCAAAAGTTAAAACATCACATTTAATAAAGGAATCAAGAGCATTTCACTTAACACGTTGGCTGAGATAAACTCACTTATTTTCAAGATGATTTGTTGAAACAAAATTCCAGGACAACAGAGATATGAAATATTTATACCTCTAGTATAAATATATACTTCTAGGTTATTCATTCATTCATTCTATGTGCTGCTGCATATTCTCTTGTTCTTTATGGACAAATACATGTAAGCCTGGAGGACTAGCGGAACTTTATTTAGGTGAAAATACATAGAAATATTTGTCAAGGGATGCCGGAAATCAAGATATAAGTGATTAAAATATTGTTAAATGTCGGGGTGATTATATCAATTACAATTAACTGTTCTCTTTCTTTTTTTACCATCAAAAGGTTTCTATCCATTTCCCTAGGATATCAGTCATTAAGATCTTTATCGAGGGATGGCAAAGTCAATCCAACTGCAGTAAATTTTCCATTAGAAATCAAAGTTCAAATGCATCTAAAATAAAAATTACATCTAAGCAGTCATTTGCAAATATATTTTTAACACAGTGATACTGTGAAGATGTCTGAGTTTCGAAACATTGTGCAGGACTATGTGACTGTTACTAACCAAGCAACATAAACCAATTTAAGACAATGCTAATTAAAGTGGAAATGGTTGTTTCAAAATAGATAGAACTGCAAATGTACAGATGCTCTACTTTCACATAAGTATTAAATGAGCTTGCATCCTCTGTACAACTTTATGTTGAAGACATGGAACTGAAATCTTTGTGCTAAATAGCATATAGCAGCGGTCTCAAACTCCAGACCTCAAGGGCCTCTGTCCTGCAACTTCTAGATGTCTCTCTGCTTCAGTACACCAGGCTCCAATATTAGCTCATTAGAAAAGGTCTGTAGAGCTTGAATGGAGGCAGTTTTTCAACTTATTTCAAGTGTCTAAAACCCTTAGACACTTAGGGACATATCTAAAATTTACCAGATTTTGGCCATCGAGGACTGCAGTTTGAGACCACTAAAGGTGTTCCTCTTAACATTTTGTTCCAGTTACTGATAAAACAAGTGAAGAACATTTGTGTCGATTTGATCTTCTGCCAGGCTCTAATGGTGTGTTTTTAGCCTTGTATCATATGTACCCAACACAAAACGTGAGGAGATACTTCTACTGGACACATTGTGGTAGAGAAGAAAGGTAATACTGCATAAGTATACAATTCAACAGATGCCCAGAGCTCACACAGAAACTTTAATGTTATTATAGAGGAGTCACATATTTTCATAAGATTAGCAATACTTCAAAAATACATTTACATACAAAACAGAAATCCATCCATAATAATCTCAATTTGAATTAAATATGACCTGAAATAAGAAAGAATCTAACTGACCTCACATATGTATAGACCTTAATCATTATTACACGCTGCTTTTTGTACCGAGAGTCTTTGGTTATTGAATAAGCAGCTCAGCCTAATTTAAGTAACTTTGGTCTATTTTCAGAAGCACTGTCCTAATTTTGGTATGTTTTTTAATCAATCAATCAATCAAATTTTATTTGTATAGCACATTTCAGCAGCAAGACATTTCAAAGTGCTTTACATCATTACAAACACAGAATCACAATGCAATATAGAATCAATCATTAAGTCAAGTTACATCAATAAATTTGTAATTGATTACATTTCAAATACAATTCTAAACAGGTGGGTTTTTAGTTGAGATTTAAAAGAAGTCAGTGTTTCAGCTGTTTTACAGTTTTCTGGAAGTTTGTTCCAAATTTATGGTGCATAGATGCTGAAAGCTGCTTCTCCTCGTTTGGTTCTGGTTCTGGGGATGCAGAGCAGACCAGAACCGGAAGACCTGAGAGGTCTGGAGGGTTGATACAATAAAAGCAGATCTTTAATGTATTGTGGTGCTAAGCCGTTCAGTGATTTGTAAACTAACAACAGTATTTTAAAGTCTATTCTTTGAGCTACAGGGAGCCAGTGGAGGGACTTTAAAACTGGTGTTATGTGCTCTACCTTCCTGGTTTTAGTGAGAACGCGAGCAGCAGCATTCTGGATCAGCTGTAGCTGTTTGATTGATTTGTTGGACAGACCTGTGAAGACGCTGTTGCAATAATCAATACGACTGAAGATGAACGCATGGATGTAACCTATAATAACCTTATAGCATCTCCATCACAGGATCTAGCAGAGTCACCTGTAGGAGGAAGAGTCTGTGGAGAATGTCAGACAAAGATATATCACCTACAATGGTAATCTATATGTAAAGGCATGATTTTATGAAATCAATCGTAAAAGTATTGATCCAAACCCAATGAACATCCAATGGCTGCATCTAATATCATTACTTCATAGCTAAACAATATCAAAGAGAAACAATTACTCACTTATTACCTTAAGGTTGGAATACTTTCTATATCTTTGTGCTTTTTGCAAGTATTTCAAACATAGTCAACTCTACACGTTTGCTTTGCAATAATTGGAAAGAAAGAATTACAGTAAATGAGCTGCTGGGCCACTTGATGGCAGAGTAATTAGGGCGGAAATCACATGGCCTTAAATTGCATCAAGCACCGGGTCTTCAGTTCGATCTGCTGCCAAAGAGACATTTACTGCATGTCACGTCTCTGCAATCTTTCCCATATTTCCTGTCTGGAGTGACTGCTCCCATCTGATCAATGGCAATAAATATGCCAGAAAAAAGATGAGCTTATAAAATATGATGCACTTGAGCAGATTACATTACCTGAAAGTATATAAACTACAGCTACTGTAACCAAACACACAAGAAGTAGTATATAAATATGCACTAAAACTTAATGGAGAGAGTTCAACTTGAAAATACAGAATTCAAGACCCAATTATGTGTTTTTTTTAAGGGGAAGTATTGAGTGTTTTTCAGGTACATAGCGCAATTTTATACCACAATCAATTGACATGACTTCTGCTGTAAATGCTATATATCAAATAAGACTTAAAAAATTGACTTTGTGATTTAGTGGCCTGAAATTGGGCAAACAATGATCTTTGTGAAACTCTTTAATAATGTTTTTACAGTATTTCACTGTAGCTGGTATAATGAGCTCAGCTGGATTGCAGTTCCACCAGGTGTTTGTTAATTGCTACTGGCTAGGCTGAAGGAGCTGAGTCCTGTGCTCTGTGAGGCAGAAGGAGCTGCGTCTCAAAGGCGGTTCTTGGTCCACCCACCCTGCACAGCTGAATGATTTCCACAGGATGTTAAAGGATTTCTGACATATGAACGAAAGAGTCAAAGAAACACTCCAGGTATATTTTTGATGAGGTGATAACATAACATGATTTGAAGTTCAAAAAAGTTGATTTCACATAATACTGCCCCTTCAATGCACATATTGTATAAATATATATTTTCTGGCAGTGCTTGTGATATTAATGGATGTTTTTGTGTTGGTCCATTGTTCTTCATTAGAACGTCTAGTTTCAAGCGATCACTCACCTGGTTGCCATCTGTCCCTAAAGCAATTCCACCTCCGCATTGCTATCTTGCTCTATTGTGCAAGAGATTTTGACTGTAAGAGGAAAGATTGTTTCTCTGCATCTTTGGCTCTGCAACAAGCTTCGATCGCCATTTGTGCTCATGTTTTGAACACCAGTTCAAAGTATTCATCCTTTTTTTCAGTCTCTGAATGAAAATTGCTGAAGGCGTCCCCCTTCCGAGCTTAGAGGCCCCAATCTGGGAAATCTTTTATTCTCACTTACCTCTAAATTGGTATTTGTATAATTCCAAGAAAGGAATAAAAGCCTAGCTTGAGGGTTTCATACTTGGATGGGGTCTTTTTTGGCATATGATATCAAAATTCAAGATGAGGTTTTTTTTTTAACAAGTGGTGGAGGAAAAATTTCTTTATGAGATCTACAGTAGATGGAGAGCTTAGAGTTACCTCTACAACCTGAGATTATTCAGGTGTACACTTCAACTGAAACCATGACCTGCAACATTCAAAACCTTACTAATGTAATTTTCTTCAACAACTACCACTGTGTAATTATAGACGCATTTTTTTTCAATATATATTTATGTCAAGTCAAGACATTTCAGTGTCTTTTTTTCCAAGCCCGCAAAAGAGTCAGGCTTTCAGTAAGCAACAGGAAAACTGAACTGAGTACAGCACAGTTGTGATGTTGTTCCTTTATCTTTTTTGCCATCTGTCATGGACATTTCTGAAAATCTTAAAGCGGGGATTTACATTCTCTACTTAACACAGAAACTGATGTGTATGATTTCTAACCATGACAGATTAATAATCTGTAATCATGTTTTCTTAGACTTTAAAAAAATGTTAAACTGAATCCTACAGTACTTGCTCTCTCATTACCATGGTGTGTACTACTGCCTCATTTACAAATATAAATATTTAAAGCTCACTCACCGCAAGAAGTCTAGAAAGCTTTTCTTGGATCTCTTCATATTGTAGTTCTTATAGTATAATCAGAACTTTTAAAAATGTTTTTAAAAAACCCCAAAAAACTTGAGATTTGATTTGACCAGAAAATTATGATCAGTATCACTGTCAATCTTTCTTGAGAAAAAAATTAACTTTTTATCCTAGTATCTGTTGCAGGATTAAATAATTTTACATGCCATTCATGGAAATGTTAATGTTACCAATCTTTATATAAAAATATCCATGACACCCCAATGACATATCAGCTTCCTGCTGGGGCTGTCAAAATTAATTCACAATAACAGCACATCTTTTAAAGTAAGACACTGCCTCCAAATTTTATAAGCCACACATAGAGAATTCCTAATTTAAGGTCTAGCTGTGTGTTGCAACATTTACAACCTTCAGATGTGTCATGACTGTGGTTTTTGAATCCATAACCGAGACCTGCAGCCCTCAGGACAAACCAAGGGTCAGTTCAGGACAGTCTGTTCACTTCTTCCCTGGGTTCATCACCATAGAAACATACTGTATACCGGAAACCTTGTCCTCTAGGACAAGTTAGTTTGTTACTTGTTAAAAATAACATTCTGTTTCTTCTATCCAAACACTGTAACAATACAGAGTCTGTATGTTTGCAACCTGTTGAACTGAGCTGTTTTATTTTTGGAGATTATTTAGTGCAAACAATATTTGCTGAACCTGTACACACAACACCAGTTTTGGAGGGCAGTTCACAGAGGATTAAAAAAATGAGTCAGAAGAAAGCAGGGTACATTTAGTCATGGTGTACACATAAGCAATTCAGTTTCATTTAAGGAAAACGCTCAGCCAAAGAGGCAGACAAAGGGTTCAGGAGATAAAAGGAAAATGAGACTGAGCATTGGAACATGCAGCTTTTGTTCAGTAGATCAATGAAGCAGTGCGGAGCCCAGTGGGAATGCCCAGGCCCTATTACAGTAACATGGCCTTTAATCCAATAATAAAACATCACATAATTCAAAAAAGATCAAACACAGAGCATGGTGGTAGCCTCGAAATAAAAATGACCAGACACAGTTATTAATCCTTCTGATTACTGATGCCAACCACAAACCTTTTAAGTCAAAAGTTTACCAATTCTTTCTTAAAATCAGGAGTACTTAGTCTTACTTGTTAAGACATGATATCACGCAACAACAATTCAGCCATGTCATAGGGCAAAGGCATTCCCTCTTTTACACATTTCTGCTGGCGTTAAAAATAAACTAGTGCTGTGATGTCATTTTCAAAATGCATTTTCAGAAGCTGGGATTCATGATTAAAGCCTCAAAAAGGAAAATGTCAAATATGAAAACACTGCCTATAAAATCTCAGAAGCAGGAAAATGTCAAATATGAAATCACTGCCTATAAAATCTCAGAAGCAGGAAAAAAAATGATGTGAAGTTCATTATAACGGATAGATAATTCCTGGAGCCTGGTGTGTTTAATGGCATTTACTTTATGTGCATTGCTACTGAATAACGAGCTTGTAAAATTGACCAGGTTGTTAAGGTTCAAAACTTTTATCACATCTGTGTTTAACAAAGTTTTTATGAGAATCTGTAATGATTTAAAATGCTAAAGATTATTCTGAAGCAACATCAGTTCATATCATACAGAAGTTTATTTTTAAACAGTTGTTAATATGTATTTATACAACTTTTTTTTTCCAAATTAGTTTTCTTAAGTTTTTAGCACCATGTACTGTAATTAATATGATACACTGTTGTCTGAAAGGGAACCCTGACTCATTATTTAGTCTGATGTTTAATAGAACAGGCTGAGATATACAAACTCAAACTTAATTAGCGCCGGCCAATAATTCCAATATTGAAAGAGAAAAAGATTTTATCTTTCATAGTCATCAATATGTTCAAATGAACAACTCACAATATTTTTGTTCTTTAAATGCATCAGTCAAAAGCATGTGCATTGATGCACTTCAAAGAAGTTTAGAGGGATATGCATACACGGAGGTGGTTTTGAAGTTCTTCTGTTTTTGTTGGAATCAGAAATACGGCCCGTTTGAAGGAACCTGCAGGACTTTTTTTTTCTTTTTTGTTATAACAAAAATCAATAGAAATATAAACTGGAAATCAATATCAGCCAGGAAAAATATATCAGGCGTGTCTCTAATTATACAGCTTCATTGAACATATTGAACACATTGGACGAAGATATATGTAGCTCTGCTATAAGGGATTTAGGCGCTCAATATTTTTTGTGGACAAACTCTTGTCATCAATATTGCATTGAGAGTATAGCTCAATAAAAGCACCAATTGTGCGGCTGACAAGTTGTTGGCCTCCTCTGTTGCTCCTAACGCCTACTGGCTTTTCATAAGACCAAATATATATTTAATGTGCGTTTTCTCAAGACCCCCTACAGCTTCACACATAGTCATAATGCTACAGGTTAAAGGTAATTTTCCATGATGAATCACAACCGTTAACATGTACAGCCAGAACAAGCAAAACATCTCTCTTAATAACCTGGGCTGTTGATAACTATGATTGCATCTGTTGATTTAGCTTTCATTGTACTCATGAAGTGCAAACAAGGCATTCAATACTCTGGCTGCTCACTGGGAAAATATGAAATGAATCTAAAGCACACAGTCTTAGTCACACAAGACCAATCCGGCACGGTTCAGAGTGAGGTCATCACTATTCGGCACACTTTGTGTGGTGGCGGTGGAGGAGGAGACTGTGGGGAATGCAGGGAAGATGAGGAACAGAGGAGGTGTGACACCGAACTACTGCTTAACTTTCACCAAGTACCTCAAATCTGGACCCAGGCTGAAGTAGGGCCAATTTTTAATCTAATTATCATCTTATTCCTGTTCAATAACTTGACCACTAAATAAGGTTCCCTCCTCACCCTGGATTTTTACTGCACCACTAAGTTTAAATGATCATTACATGTCACAGCCAGGTGGCTGTGAATTTATAGCTTTGCAGGCAAAAACCTGACATGGAACAAAGAAATAAAGACGTTTTGCATAATTATTAGCATGGCCAGAGGAGTCAACAGGCTGAGTAGCAGGAAAATTTTTGGCCTACATGTGCATCTTTTGCATATGCACAATTTGTATGCTATGCATTTATACTTGTTTGAATGAGAAAGACAGCAGTAGGCAGGTGATGCACCTCTGTCAACAGCAACTTCAATGCAAGTGTCTGGTTTCATGCAGGGAGAAAACAGTCCCACTAGTATACTGCAAAGCCTGTTGACAGTGCCCAGTTCAACATAATATACCATCATACATTAAACATGGGGATATATTAACCCCTGCTTTTTTAAGTTTCAATATGAAGAAAACTAGAGCCAGAACTGCAGGAGAAGATTAATCAAAAGTGGATGATTAAATGTATTGACTCCATTAAATATAACAACTATGTAAAAAAAACAAACCATTCGTGTTAACTTTGCAACACAGCAGTCACTTAGTCCCACAGTATTGCCCCCTTGAAGGCTGTAGTTTTCTGCAAAACATAGAATCAGTCTGTACCTTCTTTTTAGTGACTAAATGATGTCTTCAGCCACAGATCACCATGGTAACACACTCTGGTTGTAACCAGAATAATATCTGGTGTTTTTCACAAGGACAGCCGAATGAGAAAACAATAGCAATCAAACAGTGTCTGCCGCTGCATTTATTTATGGATTAAAACGTCAAATTACACAAGATTTGCAGGAGTCATCTGTGAAATGATCTTAGCTGCATTCAGCCCACAAACCCAGTTTATAGATCAATCCCTGCACTTGAGACGGAGTGATGGCCCATGTCTTACTAATCATTCTGATATATCTGACAATTTTGCACATGCACAGATGCTAATGACTCAATTAAACAATTAAAGGAATCAATGACAAGTAAAATATCATAAACGACTCATAAGGTGAATGGTAGCAGCCTAGAAAACAGAACAGCAAAAAAGTTGAATTTTTATGAGGGAATTTTCCCAACACATAAAATTAACATCATCACCTCAGTTCAATCTCCCTGCTCTACACTGGTTATTAGCTGCTGCCTCTGGCAAAGAGACTGTCAAAACATGATGTTATCTGTGCAGCTATATCACCATAGGACGCACGCGTGTGCGCACGCCTACACGCGCACACACACACAGAGTGCTTGGGGAGAAACACTTTCCAAGTGCAAACCTTCAACCAGCTCCAAGAGCTTAGTCATCCACACAAATATCACTTCCTGGAATAAGCAGCCAAACTTCTACACACAACCAATCAGAAAAGAGGGTGTAAGTCGAGTAACCTTTCTTAAAATACTTGAATGAAATAATAGTCCAGCACAAAAATAAGCTGCACAAACCAAAAAATGATTTCTGTGGTTATGCTGTTCCATGAATGAATGTAGAAACCAGAAAATATAAGTGAATTCACCCAGAGTTTGATTCTGAATTAATGCTGAAAGTTTGTCCATCACACTACAGTACAGCTGTCCTGTGTCTCAATAGCATATGAAAACACGTGGCTCCAAGTAAGTACAGGGTTTCTTCAAATTTTCTCTTTTCATTTGTGTAAATCGTTTGCCTTTGCTGGTTTTATTATCTGGTTTATTATTCTGAATCGGCATGGTCTCTGATATGGCAGATAAGTAAAGAGTAATTTTATTGTTTCCTTGGCATATGGAAAACTTTGATTTGTTAATTCACTACTGGATTGTCCCTAGACTCATATTTACAAAAAGCAATCGCCTTATTTAGCAAATTTCCAAAAAGTAAGATCCTCAATTTGTTTCTACATGAAGCATAGAAATCTGGATTCCCCAAAAAGCTGTGAAACTGCTTTTTTGATATGTTTTTGTCAATAGCTCAAGTAATAGCAGTTGGACAAAAACTTGAATTGTGTTGTGACAAACAACAACAAATACAGGCAATGGAATAAGATAAAGTCTTAAATTTTTTTCATATTATTCAAGCATAGAAAATAATTTCCATACTTTTCAATACTACATAGAAACCCTGAAAATAATGCTACAAAATCACCTTTATATGCATTTGATAATGTAGTAAAATTTGATTTCCAACTAAGGTTGCTCACCACTGATGTTTGTGCAATTGTTGCAGCTTAGAGATACAACATAGAAACAGTACAGCTACAAAGATTACATCAGTGCTGCACAAACACGTAAATTTGGAGCATTTCCTCACCTCGGCATTCCAAATGTTTGAAGTGCAGAGAAGCTGGATACATTTTCTCCTTATTTTAGCAAATTAGCATTCAGACTGTTTAGATACACCACTGAACTTTCTGCCCAATATACAACCAGTTCATAAAGTGCAAAATAGCAATGTCAAATGATGTTGAAGCAAATGCCAAATTAAACCCACATAAAATTTTGAAATACTAACATAGATAAGACAAAATATGGCAGAGTCTTATTACTGCAATTTGCAGCATAAAAAATGGTTTCACTCAGGTGTCCCTCAGATTATTCAGCCAATTTATAGACATCCATATCGAAGATGATGTATAAAGGGATAAGTGTGTGATCTAAAAAGCTTTCATGTATTCAGCCGTAGTTTTACCTGAAGCTTCAGTGAACTTTCTGAACTCTTTATTGCAGGGCCATGTACAACTCATCTCATTTACATCTCCATCACAGAGATGTAAAAAAAACATTACACAAGACACAGACCACTCAGACACAGAGATCCAACACAAACATATCTCTAAGAGTGTGTCCGCGATCATTTGTTGGAAAGACTCAGCAGAAAAGAGGAGATTTCTGTTCACTTCTATTCTGAATTTCCTGTTATTCCACAAAGCGACATTCCATCTAAAAGTGAATTAGGTTTGGATAAATTGAACAGTTATCAAAAATTGGCATAGAGGAAGAGAGAAAGACAGTTAATGGACCAAGAAAATATTTTGTAATGTTCATTTAGTTCCCCCACCCCCATTTCAGCTTATGATCCCATTTAGTCAAACAAAGCTTTTTCACTTTATGCATTTTTGTAACAAGGCAACACCTCTAAAGCCAGAAAGTTATAACAAGCTTCCCACTGAAAATGCAATTCTGCTTGGGTGAAAGAGATTTCTTCCGTTTATGTCCTACATAGTTTGATAGTTGTGCCTCATCATATTAGAAAACATCTCCCTTTGGAGATTTTCTGAGCACATTTCACTGAGGAGACCCTCACACAACCCAGCACTCGATGGAGGGGCTTCATATCCCATCTGTCCTGGGAACGCCTTGAAATGACCAGGATGACCTGGATGATGTTGGTCGGACGAGGGACCACCAGGGTTCCCACATAGATATGTTGTCCTTGAGACTCAAACTCATATCAACTGAAGACAATAGGTGGATGGATTAACGGTATGAATAACTTAATTATACTTGTCTCTTTTAATATGTGTTAAATCTTTGAGGTATGTGAAATTTCTTCCGAAAAAATAATCTTCCAACATTTTGTCTCTATTTAGTTCTGCAGATTGTAAGAATGGCCATTTTGCCATTCTTACAATAAAGCACTTTTGATTTAAAAATGATTGCCTTTGTTTTATTTTTTCAAAACTGTCTCACATAAGACAAACACTGCAGCAGTTAAATATGAAAGGCAGTTTTTTGTGTCATTCATAGATGACAAATCTTTTTTGTTCTAGAAGAAATATGTGGTAGCTTGCGCAGATGGATAAAACAAATGAAATGATTACAATAGTTTAATTTGAACAGTGTTTATTTTAAAAGAAACATTTCTCTGAGCAACCAAACAATGTCAAGTTATAGGGGCTGGGTAATGACTTTACAGGAAAACTACATTTCGAAAAACTCTACAACGGAAGAGGTGTTTTGGTTTGGGAAATAGATATGTGAAATATAGTAAAGGCTAAAATGTAAATAAATTTGAAAAATAAAGGCTGGGGAGATCTACAGCTGAGGGTGTAAAGTATACAAAGCACAATAAAAGTATCAACCTATAAGAGTTTCTCTGTATAATAAGTTTGAACAAAAAAATCTTGGTATAACTACATCATGGTGTTCAGATTTTTTAAAAATTAAACAATGAATAATGTGATTTAAAGGCAAATACCCCAACTGCTGCTTAAATGTTTTAAAACACTGATTTTTACCATTACATTCATGTCATCTATTTTGATTTTGATACACAAACTCATGCAAAAATATATGATAGACCAATTACCTAGCCTGGTCACTACTTAATCATTTTGATCCATTTAAAAAGATAAAAATTGATTAAAAAGACCCAAAACACATAGCTTTAGTGTATTCATTGCCTTTACTTAATTGTAAATAAAGCCAATGAAACACACAAAAATACTGTAATGTACAGACAGCTTACAGCAAAAGACTGGGAGCCAATAACAGAACCAGAGTATTTTCTTTTAACCCATATTTGATAAATTTCAGTAAAAATCAAGGTGTATATATACACCTTAGAGTCATAGCAGAACAAGAGGACCAATCAAGCCGCACCTCAGCTTGGTTCCCAACCTTCCAGAAAATACAGCTATTCTGCCTTGAACAGAAACAGGTGGCGAAGGCTTCAGTGATCCCCCATCAGGAGTCATGACAAAGCTTTACCAGTAAATGCCTTGTCGAGGGAAAAAAACTGCTGTGAAATCATGAAAGAGTTGCAGCATTTGGCCAGGGGCCAGTCATTTTTCCAGACTGAGTAAAAACCACAGAGATCTGCCTCTGATGAGGCACCTCATCATCCTGTGGGTCCACTGATACTAAACACGACGTCACAGTCTCGCTCATGAATAATGACACATTTGCACCATACTGGATGTCATCCTGTATGCGAAGTGGAAACTTTCTTTAAAAAATGGTGACATTCCACAAACAGGCAGGTTTCTGCTAACCGTGACATCACCTCAGTCATTACTGAGCTCAGCGCTGCTCAGATCTACACATCTGGTCGTGCCTCTAAATGATGCCGCTCAATGACTCAATACTTCCAAAACATCTGGTCATAGTCGGACGTGAGCTTGCCTGTACAGTCACTACAGTGAGCAAAGTCTGCCACCAACTGTATGAAAAAACAACCATGAAGTATTTCAACACAAGTATATCCTTAGTCATGTTTCTGGAAATCTTAAAGCTCTGTTACAAGTTGAAAATAGCTTTCAACAAAGCTGAAATATGTGACCCAAAACAGACCTCTTCTGAGTTTGAGTTGTCGCCCACAGAGGAATACACCTCAGCCATCAAGCTGAAAACCTTCAAAGATGGAGTGTGCAAACTGTTATACCCTGAATGATGTCATAATGAAACACTCTCACTAAGAACGCAAAAATGTACCACTGTTAACTGTCTTGGACTAAAACAAGGACAGTAACTCTGAAAGGTTTATCGGGATTAATTTGAGAAACTGGACCTGACCGTCAACTGGATGGACGAGGAACATCTGGTGAAAGCTGTGAGAACAGTTCTTACATGAGTTGTGGCAGAGCAGAAAGTTAACCCCTTTTAGCAGGTCCACAAAGAGACGTATTAGATCATCATTTACATTCTAACTTTTCTGCAAAGACCACTTTCTGACCTGCAGCCATATCACATCGATATAGGACTTCAAGTACGCGCAGTTATGTTGAGATGTAGCTGTTTGCTGAAGCGCAGCATGAAGCAAATCAACATCCGAGCTCATTAATTGCTGCAAAACTAAAACACAGAGCGACTGTGAAGTCATTTGTGGAGCGGAGCGTGGAAACAGAGAAGCTGGGCACCAGATGTTTCCAACTAATTGCCCTCTGAAAATCAGCTCATCGAGTCAGCTTGAAAAGCAACATTGTTGTCAGACAGATATCTAAACAGTGGCATACTCATAATTAATAGAAAAGCCATTGGTCTTCATTTGTTTTTAACAATTATTATAGTATCTTGCAGACAAGATCACATCTGCACTGATCAAATGTACTCATCGTTAAAAGTTTCCTCTTGAGATATGCAGCTAAAGACCATTTAATTTCAGTAATCAATTTTAATTGCATACATATTTTTAATGGCATAAACTCTTAACTCTCTTTCTGTGGGAAATTACATTAAAAGTGTTGGGTGGTGCTCCTTTTATTTTCACTCAATGATTATTTTTGTTTTCCCCGTTTAGAAACGCTCTCCAAAAGATGAATTTTGCCATTATTGAAAGCATGAAGCAAGTGTAGTAGTCTTTTCTCAGCCTTCTGAACAGCAGTGTGCAGCAATAGATGGGTTAGGGGCAACATGTCCTAACTTTACACATTATCCAGCCTGTGAAAACTTTGGTCATACAGTATGTACCAAACTGTGAAACACAGACAGCTTGCAGAATGTAAAAGTCCAACAGTAAATATTACTGTAAATATTACAGTATTTACAGTAATATTTAACAGTAAATACCCATATAGCAGCTGAAAACTTGTCCATATTCATATTAGACTTTCCAGAAGAAACATGTACCACACGGCACAGTAGTCATATGATTTCCTCGGCCAACATTCATCCTACAAGTTAGGACAGCACCGATAACAGCAATTACTGTTAACAGTATATATCGGTAAAAGAGTTTGTGCCAACCATGATGATTATTGCAATCTTAATGACCTAACTTTTCAGGGAAGTGCTTTATTTTAAGTATGCATATGTGAAATTTCACACTTCTGTTCAGGAATCACATGTCTGAAGAAACGCATCCATGAGCCTGTCGACCATCTGGAGTGACATTTCCAAGTTTATCCAGCTCCAGTAACATTCTCATCTAACATGTGTCATTATTAACTGCTTCCTACCTTTTTGCTGAGGAAAATGCAGTCTGAGGGTTTCTGCTGATCTTCACAGCTGAAAAACAAACGGTGAAACATTTGAGACAAAAAGCACATTTACCCTTTTTTTTAATAGAAGATGTTAATCACTGCCTCATCTAAACAAAGATAACATGGATCCGAAGATGTAGTTGAAGCAAAATAACTAGTAAAATGTATATCCTTTTTTTCCCCCTACACAAACTCTCATAAAGAAGTGGCCTTGGCTTAAACTGATAGATGGAAATGATCATTACAAGTCACATAAAACAAAGATTAACATAAACATGGATAATGTTAAGACGTAAATGAAAATTGTAATATAAAATAACTACAGGACACTGAACCCGCGAACGTTCATTAGAAAAAAAGCAATTTATACCTCCAATATTCCCTTTAATTTGGTTTGTATTTCGCTTTAAATATATTAAGGAGAAGAAGAAGAAGAAAATCAACCACCTTATTTTACCAGGAAATCCCTTGCGCTAAAATCTAATTTTTAAGGGAGAACTAGCCAAGAAGCACACTGGTACATATATAGTATACAAAACTATTTTAAATTGTTATGATTGAGCCTTTTCTTCTTGACTAACAGCATTACTGGCTAAAATCAAGGTTTCATAGAGAAATAAGCCGGTCACCAGAACTAGCCAATTCATAGTTTGATGAACTCAAAAACGCCATCCATGTCTGATGAATAAATGCGCGTATACAAATACTACCAGGTCACACTCTTCTAAGTGAAGACGCAAAGTAGACAAAGGAAGCACACAGAATTAATAAGTTACTTAAAAGAAAATTGCTTTTCATCAAGACAAGACATGTCTATGGTTCACACAGGCTGATAACAAAAAGGCTCAATGAAGTCATCTTTAATCCCTTTATACTTTAAATACTTCTGTTTTGAAACCTTTTTAAAAAACACAAGTCAAAGTTAGGATCTACGTTAACCACGGAAAACACACAGAGTGAAATCAGATTTGTCTCTTCTGAATACTGTGAAAAAAGGCAAAAAGAACCATAAAAAAAGTACCGTAGTTGAAAAACCAAAACTTCACAGTGACATATCCCAAATGGCCTTCCAGCCACTACTAAAAGGAATCATTTTAAAGGCAATTGGCAGAGAACATATACACACAAACATGCAAAATCGTCCACTGTTGTATATTTCAAAACTTTACAAAAGTGTAAGATTTGAAATTGTCCACAAATTTTAAGCTTTGGTTCATATGTAATAAAAAAAAAAACACACTGATCTAGCTATGTTAAAAGAGAAATTGCACAACTTTACCTCCTCTGTATATTTTCTATATGTGTTTACAAGAGAGTGCCCTGCTGTAACTTTCTAACTAACAACTTCTTCTGTTAGAACCATTTCAAAGCCCACATCCGAGATTGTTTCAGGCTCAAAGCAATTAGGCATGTTTGAACTGAACTTTTCCTGCATTTTAAGAGCAGGGTTTTAAACAGACTAACACAATTATACTGTTTTTGATGATATGCAAACATTCAGTGAATCAGTAATATCCAACAAAGAGCAAGCACCAAGATTTTATTGAAGCAGAGTTGCTTAGGGTTTCAGATTAGTTGCACCCATAGGCTAATAAGACTGAAAAATCAGTTGTGACTTTTCTGTGTTATAAAGAACAAGTAGAGCAAACAATTATACCACCAATTGTTCAATCAAATGTCTTAAATTGATCACATTAGTCAGAGCTAGAGTGGTTGCTGGCTAGCTGATTGGACACAATGCGACGGGGCAATCTGCTCTGGTAATGAGGGCAAAGAAACCTCACATCTAGTCATTGAAAATTTAAACTGCTGATGTTGTGTTTCAGTCACCTTTCTATAATAACTAAGAGTTTAAATTTTGCTGCAGTTAGCCGCAGTTTGCAATTTAACAGGAATAACCAATGTCAACATCCATATTGTTCCCCAATGAGCAGTGTGGTTTATCGTACCTGTCCCTATCGTAAAGCATCTTTCCCAGAGCCAGAGGAAATGACACAAGCTGCAGCCGCTGCACTGACAGGAAGGAGGAATGATGCTGACAAGTAAAATATGCTCCAAATGTGAATTGGTTTGGATGCTTTGCTTCTATCGTAGATGGAGACTCTCCAGACTTTCACATCTTCCAAAGTGAACTTGAATAAATACATTGTCTGTTCAAGTTTATGCACCACTTAATTCAGTTAACTGATTTAATTTTACTGGCATGGTGAAAAGGATCCTGATCGTAGCTAATTTTGAAGAGTCCATTATTTAAAATTATAAAGCAATGCAACCAGGGGCAAATATATGAAAAGAAAACAGAAATAAATGGCTAAGACTAAGGAGCAGCACTTTAGTTTTGTTAAATTGGTGCAACAATTCAGTTCAAGCTTGGCTCTGGACACTGGCAACAACAAAGACCTGTCTGTTGAGCATCATCGATTTGCTGACAACGGCAAGGGCCTAAAAAGAGATTTCATTTTGTTGTTGTTCTTTTACTTAGAAGTGATGAATCTATCAAATTCTGCTGAGGAGGTAATAAAAAATAAATAAACAGAATCCACAGCATCATATCAGCTTAATACACTTCTCAGTAGTCAGGCATTTTTGGATGAGTTTCAGCTGTTAAATGTAGGCTGCTTAAATGGGAAATGGGGGCACTTCCATCACTTTCCACCTTGCATAAAATCAAGAGAAGCCTATTTAATGAAAATAATTTATTTGCAGACATGATTCAATAAAATTCACCTTAAATATATTTGAATAAAAATACAGAGTCACATTTGAAATAATGCAATTAGTGCTTTGAGCAAAGAATTTATCTAATTTGTAGATCATGCCTTGATTAGGTTTTTAACAAAAATCAATATATGGTTTCTGAATTGCTGCATACTTTCTCTTTAGACATAAAATTGCCAGTAAATTTGAGGAATCGCTTGAAAAAAGCTTGAACAAATGGGGGCCACAGTTGAATGCCAGCATGCTGAGATGTGTCTGAGAAGCTGCTGCCAGCAGAAAGAACGGTCTGCAGTGCTTGGCCAACCTCTTTGTTCATTTGATCTTGCACCATCAGGCCATTCAAGACAAACCTATGTACTCAATCAGTACTGTACATGTTTTAAGATCGTCAAACCAAAACAGCAAAAGTCCAGTTTTGATTAGACCAGAAAGTAGATGTCTGATATTGCAGAAAGGAGCTTAAATAGTTTTTTTTATAAGATCTGAATCCCAGCACTGCTTCTATTATGTATTTTGATTCTGTCCTAATTTAATTTAATTTGTGATTTTGTTCACTCATTATTCTGAATATGTGAAATGTAAATCTAAGAAAAATATATAGTCACCTGTTAAAATATGTATTTAATAAACAAATAGGGTTTACATATTAGTTTAAAGGGTTTATCTATTAAATAAAAGTCAATGAGTAAGTAAGCCAATATAAACACAACCAACAGGTTCAAGCACTTCACACCACAGCATTCATCTGACAGCAATATTATGCAGCTGTGGAAAATAGAGTCAGAAGCGTCTGGACTTAAAT
Organism: Xiphophorus couchianus; assembly: GCF_001444195.1. NCBI lineage: Eukaryota > Metazoa > Chordata > Actinopteri > Cyprinodontiformes > Poeciliidae > Xiphophorus > Xiphophorus couchianus. The sequence continues at coordinate 10,598,760 of NC_040231.1, forward strand.
TAATGGGAAAAGACATTTGAAAGAATTAACTAGTCACTGGTAGGTGTGTGATCTGATTCTCCAACACATAAGAAAAATTTGATTAAATTATATCACAGTTGTACATGGAGGTTTACTTAAGTGGACCCACCACTGTTCACATTCTGTGATAATGTATGGTTATACAGAGCTATTTATTAAACTCTCTCCAGGACATTAGAGAGGAACTTATTATAGATCAAACAACAGTTTTAGTACTTTTAAAAAGATCATATATTGTTGTAAATATAAATGATTGTATAAAAGGAAATGAATGTGATAACACAGTTGAAACTAAAACCACCCTGTGACAGAAACATTATCTCACAGAACTTGGAAAACATTTGCATTCTTGCAATTCCTTTCTCCAACCCTGCAAAGCATGAAAACTGCAACAGCAGAGAAACAAAACCTCCACGGTCTAGCATATCCTCAGAAACCAAACCCAATTTTAAAAAAGACATTTTGCTGTTGATAAAATCTGCCAAATTAAATAAATAAATAAATAAATAAAGGAAAGTGATTAAGCATGAAAACCCTTTTTACAATCTAGAATTGCCTGAGGTGAAGCAGATCACAGCTGGTCAGCTTTGCCTGTCACTCGGGAATTCATTGTTTCTTCCGTCGTGCAGTTTCATTAATCACACTGTGCAGACGGGGGCAAAGTCGGAACAAGTCACAAGAAAAGGTGCCTGGGAAACATCTTGCATCAGCTCCAAACAGGAGTCTTTCATAAAACTGCCCACCATGATGCCTCAACATCAAACAGAACCAACACAGCTGGATTACACACAGGCCAAAGGGGCAACATGCATCAATTACAGAGAATCTGCAAATGAGTGTCTGGAGTGTTTGACAATAAAATCCATTGCTGAATTGCAGGTACTCTGATGTGACATTTCACATATCAAGCAAAAACTACAGTGGAGCCTCATTATATTCAGCTGATTTACTGCCCAAACATGGTTACAACTAGGCAGCTCTTTTGCAATTAAAGGAGGCTGAGTGCCAAGTTTGCTGCTGGAGGCATACTCTGATCAGTGGCAGCTGCTCACAAACCTGAAAAATCATCTTTGTCCATGCATATTTTTCTTTAGCTTTCAGGATTTGTATAAACAAATCTGCATTCTGTCAATAAATAACCAACTTGATGAGTTTGCATGAGAAAATTAGGGGTATCCTGCATCTCATGACTTCTACAATGTACATTACTGCAGAATTTTTTAGATGCAACAAATCTATAGACCAAGATAACTTGAAATGGAGTTTCAAGGAAAAAAATCAAGAATCCAAACCAATATGGGCCTGTATGAAAATGTAGCTTCACCCTAAACATAACTGGTTGTGCTACCCTTGGCTACAGAAACTGCCATCAGATGTTAGTGAAAACTGGCCATAAAAGTTTGCTCACCCTTTGGTGCCAAATTGTTTAAACTTAACCAGATTGGTGGGTTTTCCAGTAAAAATGGCTTTTTTTTTAAGGTCTCGTCTCACCACTACATTTCAATTGTATTCAAGTCCAGACTTTCATTTTCGGAGCAACTCGTAAAAATCGATACCAAGACATTGCAAAGCAGTCCCAGACATCACATTACCATCATCATGTCTATTAGTAAAGCCAACAAAACAAACAAAAAGAAAAACAAACAAAAAACACTTCACATATTAAAAGGTAAAATTTGCATTTTTGAGGCAATTCAGAAAGGAAGGAATCCTTAGAAGCGCATTGTTTCTAGTTATCTGCAAGAGCGAAAGTATGTTCTAAATAATGAGAAAGGCACAGCCGAGCCTCACACTACACACTCCAGACTGATTGAAGCCAACTAACCCATTTGCTTCTGTCTCCTAACACCTTCAAGAGACGTAGCAGACCAGACCCCGATATTCAATTAGCTAAATGGGTCCAGGGGATTTGGGCTTAATGAATGAAACAGAGGTGGTGTGGTAGGGACTCAACACCCCTACATCCTCATTGGGAGACACCTGTCTACAGGGGAAATTCTGAAAGAAGGAAATAAAATACTGTTGATGAGCAGGCATACATTTCCTGTCAAATGTATTTTATAAAGAATAAATAAATGAGTTGCTGAAACCCTCCTACTCTGAACTGTCTGTGTGAAGAAGATCATGTGAACTTTTGGGTCAAAAATCAGAACCCAGCACTGTGTATGCCTGATCAAAGTGAACATGTCTGCAAAAAATGTTACCCTGAATCAAGAGGCAGAAGATTCATCTTGCAGTAACATTATAGAGAATAAACTTGTTTTATACGAAAAGAGGTGTTCACAGTGACCTACTGTGTAGCCATTAAAGATTCTTCATCAACATTTCAGTTTAAAGTTTTATTTGATCATAGCTTGTCAAAAACTTTAAAATCTCATCTTTTACTGATCAACACAATACGCTTTACCAAATTCTACTGACAACACCTCACTTCATTGTGGATGTTATTAATAACATAATAATAATAATAACCATTAATAGCATTTTTTTGCTATTAATCTATTATTTAAAGTAAAGACATGAAGGGAGAGATGTAAAAGGGTCATTTAAAAAGGAAATCCATCTATGGAACATCAATATGCGTCTGCAGTTCAATCAAGCTGCAAAAGAGCAAGCGAGAGCAAGACTTTTAGTTTAGATAGCAGGAGAGGGTGCTTTTTAACTTTCAAATTCTGTTGGTCGGGAAAACATTTTGGACTTGAAAATGTTGTCAGCCTTACAGTTTTCACAAAGGCCAAGATAAAGATATACATTCTCCACAATGTGCATAGCGACTGCACATTTCTGTTATCCTAGTCATGTTATTTGCTAATATAAGATGCTAAAATAATGTCAATGTCATAAGCATTTCTTCTTTTAAAACATTAGTAAAAACCCTATTTTTACTGTGACTGTTCTCTGAAACAGTGCCATGACATCATCTCTGCTCTGTCCAATATAAATAATTAAGTACTTTTGCCACTGCTCTTATTTCTTCCTATAATAGATATCTTAAAGTGAAAGCCGAATCACAAAAAAGTTGCATCATATTAACATATTAACACAATGCATAGTGTCTGAGGGTAGGTTGAGGATATCATGTTACACTCCTTTTTTGGAAATTTGAGGACATCTGGAGAACAGCTGTTGCTTTGCATCACACACACGCTCATGTTTTAGTTGTTACATGGCCTCTCCATTTAAGGACGGGAGGTCAAGCTGGTCAGAAGGTCAGTAAGGATCCAGGCACACAGCTTAATGAGGTTTAGCTATGAACAATCTTTGGATATTAAACACCACATAGTCACAATTACAAACACCATAATTGGTATAGTGGTATTCCTCACAAGCAGACACACAACAGAGCTCTCTTCTATACAAGGCAGCCGGTCTACTCTCTCCTGGGACGGCAGATTCTCAGTGATTAGTTCCATCCTTCCAGAGGGTTTGGGGGTGGGGATGGGTCCTTTACAGAAGGACAAGCTTTTAATTCAATTAGACAAATCCAGCCCTCCAACACAACCTCGCCCCTGTTCAGCTCCATTCATGGAGTGAGCAGAAGGGGCGGCAGCAGAAAAGAAACAAGGTGTTTACATTTGTAACCTGCATGCAGCTTGTTGGGGAGGTTTGCTAGACACTTTATGTTTCAGTTAGGTGGAAATGTTACAGTGCATGGGAGAACTGAGTACCGGGAGGCAAAAAACATATGCACATCACACTTTATTAATTTATAATAAAAACCATTTTGAAAACCACCTGACTTTTTCATTCTACATTGCTATTATGCATCATGTTGTGTTGGTCATAAGAAAGATATGTGGTTTATCTTAGCTCTTTAATATACACTAAAAATAAACAAACCATTTCAAAAGACTGAATGCTCAAATTAATTTACCCACAATGCCGTTTTTAATTTTTCTGACAAAAGTCTGACTTTTTTTCCAGATTCAATTAGCATATAACCATCAACAGCAATAAAAATACTAATCCAGTCTAAAAAATATAAAATAAAAAGATAGAACAACATGAGCATGGAAGGCTTGAAATAGAACAATAAATAAATCACATGAGCAACAGGTTATAACGTTAGGAAATTCATCTTTTAAAAGACGATTTGAACTAATATGGTCGTCCACTGAACCAGAATTAGAGCACATGGTACCTCTTAATTATTTATTAAACAGATTTTCTCTGAAGCTTTTGATGTAGAAAAGGGCAGATCACATGAGGAGGATCTTAGGTTCTTGAAAATAAAATGACTGAGCAAAGCATGCTACCCAAAAAGGTTCACATGACTAAAAATCACCTGCCATTACTGAAGGCTCTCAGATGTCTATCAACACTGGTCAAACCAGTGAGTAAATCATTACAATTCTTTTTTTTAATTTTTTATTAGAGATCATTTTGAGAATGTATTTTTCTGGAGTTTAAGAACATAATTATTGCCTATCTTTTAGTGTTTTGGCTGCAACTCCTGATCAAGATAAGTGCTGGCAATTTATCCTGTGAGAAAAATTCCTGAGATTTGGCTCTGCGGACCAAAAGGTAACAAAGCACTGCCCCACCCCCACTTGTAGCTGAACTAAAATCAGATGGCTTAAAGAAGCCTGCAATTTCCCCTCAGGGAAGAAGCTAAATTAGGATCATCATGTTTTAAAAGTACAGTTTTCAAGCTACGCAGCTATAAAGTAGAGAAGAACTGCCTGAGCAAATAGACTAATTAACCAAAATCAGCTTATTATGCTTTTGTTTCCCTATAAAGACCAAAACTTTGAAAGTATACAATATTCCAAAACTACTACATTTGATGTGTTTTTTTTGTTTTGTTTTGTTGTTTTTTTTCCATTTTTTTGTTAGTCTTTACATTAAGATCACACTTGTAGGCGAGTGTCTGGATAACACAACTGTAATCAATATATTATGTTATGTTAACTGAAGTTTGAATAATTGTTGCTTTTTGAAAAATAATAGCATGTAAAATCATATTTTAGATCTTAGGCATAAAAGCTTATCCAACTCTAGTTATATATGGTCCTTTGATATTACACCATCTTTGGTAGTAAGTTAAAGAATACACCAGCTCAGTCCAGATATAACATTTAAATAGACAGAGGATAATAGTTTTTCCCTCAATTAGTGCTGGAATTGAGATCCTGTCCATTAATTAAAGCAGAATGTGATAATAAGATTAACTGAAGCGAAAAGCATCCGACTAACTGCGCTCTTGAAGTGCCGGTGGTACTGATCAGGCCAAACAAGAACAAAAATAGCATAAACAGGGAAACTGCTTCATATCGAGCAGCATAATGAGTTACCTCTCATTCTGTTTAGTGCACGTCCTCACCCTGAAACCCATCCTGACAAACGACCCACAAAAGCAGAAAACAGTGCAGGCAGCCACAGGAGAGAACACATCTTTTCCATGGCGCAATAAATCATCAAAGCCCCATTTTAAAAGCTGTGTCTCAGCACTGGCAGCTCTGCAGATTAGGATGGACCAACCCTCTTCTTGAGCTGCTGGCCTAATCTCCTTTTTGCATCTCAGCCGTACGGATATGAGCGTCTCATAATCCACTCGATGAGTGGACAGCTGTGAGCAGGCATTTAGCGCCTTGCTTCTGAACCTCCAGCTGTGTTGGCACTCAAAAACGCACAGGAGTCAGGAGAAATATAGGCCAACATATATTTTAATCATCCTTCTCATTAGCTGCTTTTGCTGTAAAGATTTTATGACAGATGAAGGCCATTCGAAGCGTGACACTTTCCAAAAGTCCAAAAGGGGGCCACAGTAATTCCAGGGCAGGTGGATGTGATCAGAATCTTAGGTGTGTAAGCTGACCAACAGGCAGGGAAACCAATTAAAAAAAGAACGGTTCTGTTCAGAGGCTCTGGGACATGAAAGGAGAACAAAAGATTGACACAGGAGGTAAGCGACCATACAGGGCTCTGGCTGCCTGTTGTGGAAGGAACAATTCAGTTACTTCAAGCCTGTTTTTTCCACAGCGATCTGCAGTAAAAGCCTAGCCCCCTTACATGTCAGGTCCATTGTCAGGAGCAGACAGGAGCCACTCCCAGCTCACCTCATGCACATTAAATAGACTGTATTGTTTGGGGGAGTGGGGGGAAGTACAGGATAACAAGCTGGTGCAAATACTTTTAGAGTCAAATGATATAAAGTCCAGTTCGAAGCTAATTTAGCTACTTACCAACTTTCCTGTTGGTGTTTGCCTCAAAATCAACGTTTTAGCAGCTACTAAACATTTTCATATTGAGTACAAATTGTGTTATTGGTACTTTGTCTTACAACTGCAAGATTCAATGCATTTTAGAAGGACTTATTGTTATAAACCAGCACAAATTAGTGCATAACAGTGAGGAGACGAGCAAATAAAGAAAACTGTCATGAATTTGTATAGGGCCTGATTTATTAATTTTTTTTTGATACCATTAAGAAAAACCTTTATGCAAGGCACTGTTGCTTAAAAAATGCTTAAAGTCCTATTAAATCGTTTTATTTATGTGATTAAAATTATTACCTCCCAGCAAGCTTTTTATCAAATTTCGACTCATTCTTTATCAAAATGTGCTCTTCCATGTTGGAATGGAAACCCATTTTCCATTATCACAATTCATGCATTGGAAGTACTATTTTTAAACTCGGGCAAACTAGATTATAGAGGTTCAAACTATCACACCAGCAGCATGACAAATATATTAATCTACGGTATGTGGCGCTTTTTATCAATTTTCGTGGATGTGTCGGCTGATTTACAGCCCAGTGAGCCCTGCCGGTGCCACTTCATCCCTGTGTCAATGGATCGCAGCCCAGGTGGTGACACGCTCGCCGGCCGCTGGGGAGGTTTTGAGGGGAGAAGTGGGCGGGGTTTTGAAACAGATAGGGGCAAGAGAAATTGAGTGAAGGGGAGATAAGGGAGGCAAGAGAAAGAGGAAAGCGAACAAGCTTCAGCTCGAGAGACAGACTGGAGGGATACAGGGAGGGAGGACTGCTACTGTTTCCTGCTCGGTCAGCAGACTGGGGCTGATTTCAGGGCAGCTTATCTTTCAGCAGGAATACCACGAACGCACCAAAGAGAGACAGAGGGGAAGAAAGTCAAGCAGAACTCTGAATTGAATCCGTGCTGCATAAAAAGATATGCTATAATATAGCTCATTTCCTTACTGTGAAGTATTTTAAAACCTTTAGGAAGCTTGTGCTCACACATTTGATGAAAGTCATTTATGGTCATATTTATTCTTCACAACTTCATTTGACAACATAGTCACACATCACCTGGTTCCAAATAGTCAGTCACAAAGAGGCTGAACTATCAGAGTCTGTGCTTTCATCATCTAAATGCTCTGCTGTATTTATCTAACAGTAACCTGGTCTTTCGGGTGATATGCAGACTATCAGATAAGTAGATTTTTGGCCACTTGAAAGCAAAAGGGTGACACAGTGACTTGAGACTGTATTTATGTCAATGCTGCGTGGTTAATTGCTCAGTGGTTAATTGTCTGCTTTCCAGAAGAAAGTAAATATTTTATTTCAAAATCAATCTCAGTGAGTATGAAGGGAAAGACGAGTGTCACATAATCCAGGCCCTTTGAGTGTGAAGTTTCCACAGTCTAATGTCTTCAAGAGTCATTTTATCTCCTCAGGTTGGTCCACTGTGTTTTATCAACTCAAAAGTTGGCGCAACCGTCTACAAGAAAATCCTGGAGCACTTCATGCTTTGCTTTTCCTGAGAAGTTTTAGAATTTATGGAATGTTGCAAAGGGAAAGATGAGAAACACCAAACCCAACAATGGTAGTTCTGGAGAAACTTCCGACGATGCACAGCCTTTGTTGAAGAGTGGCGAGAAAGAAGCCATTTTGAAATTTAAAACCATAAGAACCCATTTAAAACATTTTCCACAATCCACATGGGAGACAGTAAACATGTAGAATGGGGCGTTTATGGTCAATTTAGAATTATAGCCTATGCAAAACACTGGATGTATGCCTGAAGAATTATACCACTTCCGTCCCCAAACAGAATGACCCAGTTAGAGACCTAAATCAAATAGAAAAAAGTGTAAAACCTGCAACTGAAGTGGAAATAGGTTCTGTAGTGAATTGACTCAGGAGATCTAAATGCAAATCTACTCCACACTTTTCACATTTCTACTCATAAAAATGTTTTACATTAGATCCACTTCAGCCAAGCTCCATTTTGTGTTGGTCTCTCATAAAATATGTCTAAAACACAACAAAGTAAATTAGATTTGAATACTGGAATGGATACATGGCAATGTTCACCTTAACGTTCAAAATAATTTTTAAAGCATTTCTTTCATTTATCAAAGGATGGACTTTGTAGCCCAAACCTCTGCTGTAAAAAAAAAAAAAACCTGAAGATGAGTGAGTGAGTGTTCTCCTCAGGTAAGCACAGGCTGCTGCTATAAATCCCAGCAGAGAGAGAGAAAGCTGTGGAATGCTTGGCAGCCCGAAACACACTACAACGCCAGGTTGCTAAGGAGCATTCACCTGCTCTCACAGCTGTGCGAAAATAAAAAAATAATAATAATAAATTTAAATACAAAATGTTTGGCAGCACAGCTGGAACTCTATTCAGGGACCAAGCTGCACTTGGTATAAGAGGAAAGAGATCAAATGCTGCATTTCTCATCTGGCAATGCGAACAAGCATTTGAATCAACAATCCTCGCAGGGTGTGATGCCAAATAAAAACCCAGACAGACTTTCTGCACAGACATTATCGTCAGATTCCTACCAGGAACATCATAGCTACTGGAAGGTCACTCTTCAAAATTATTCAATCATTGTTAAAAGGATGTAAGAATGCTCCCTTCTCCCTAATAATTTTCCTGGAGCTGTGCTCTGTGAAGGGAAGATAAGTCAGCAGACTGAAGACAAGGCTGGCATTCTCTCCACACTTCGAAAGACAAAATGCCTGAGTCCATCTAGACAGAGAGATCTGACAATGCTGCATTTGTCTCTTTGCCAGCTGGAGAACAAGCTCCCCACAGACAAGTCGATATGAAACGCATACCAACTTTAAACTCAAAACTATGGTCGTCAATGTCATTATTTTACTCTGCCAACGCAGAAAACACAGACTTTTGTATACTGTTCTCAAATATTGGATAATTGTGATTGCTATTTCTTGAATAATAGATCAAAAGAAAAGCAAAAACAAGAAGGTTGGACTTTATAACACAAGCTACTAGAAAGATAAATGCAAAAATGGTAACAGGGACCCACCACAGAACACAGCACAACTTTCTACCTGAAAAAAGACAAAGCCATTGATTGTTCATATACAACCACTTAAACGTATCCATTAAAACCAGAAGTCTGAGTCTTACATCTGCTGTGGTTTGGTCCAACCAAACCTGGAAACTCTAGCAATAACACCAGCAATTCCCTGCTCAGATGAATACGTTTTAATTTATGAAAGACTGATATGCAGTTATAATATATAATGACAGCATCCTTGTGTCCAACTGTATGTATGCCCAAGGAATGGCTATTTTCAGTCACTTTATTAACACTGAGCTTCCCAGAAGTAATACAGACCAGCTGCCACAATAATTTCACTGCCTTAAAAAAGGAGTAATGTTTACAGCTCCACATTGCAGAGTACACTGTTTGAGTGGTGTTTGGTCCTCTTCTCTCTCTCTGTCCCAATTTTTCTACTTCGAGGGCCTGGCAGCCCTCCCATGTACTCTCCCTTAACTAATAAACAAAGAGAGGATTCCCTTATATAGCTTTATTCAAACTCAACAACCTTACAGAGCAGCACCAGAGGGCTGCAGGGAAACGGGGATCGCAGGCTGGACTCCTGCAGACAGAAAGGTTTCAGGCCAAGGGCACGGAGCACTGACAGCATGATTGTGTAATACTCATACATTAACAGCCACTTAAAGAGCTATTTCTGGGACCCTCCATGCACAGAGTTCTGCAGTGTCAGGTTAGATTGGCTTGAGAGGGTTGCAAAGTGAGGCACAGCCATCCCAAAACTGCAAAATAAATAAATAAAAGTTTGCTTGCTGTGGGCAAAATTCATCCTTTGGGACAAAAATCACCAGAGATGTTTAAAATCAAGCTCAACCTTCAGAGTTTGGTTACAAATGGCCAATGGCACTTTATTTGCACTTTGAAGCCATGTTAAAAATAGAAAACTCAGCAGGAATTTGTACACAGAGTTAAAAGCACAATCAGCCAGGTCAGTATGACTTTAACATAAACTCTGGAAACCAAATACACAAAGGAAATCTCTTAAAGCAAATAATTAACAACAATCCACATCTGTGGAATAAGTTCAGTTGAAGAAAGTTGTTAGGTCTTATTTTAAAGCCTCAAATTCACATTTTAAAAATATCTAATAAGCCATAAATTCAGATGCAAAATGATTCATGCACACCCATAATGAATTGGATACTAATCATAAACCCAACATGAAAATACAAAAAAAAATTTAAAATACAGGTGAAATGTTTTTTTGATGGCCAATAGATCAATCAAATATTTATGTGACATATTCTCTGTGAACAATGCACTGTTTGGCAGAAACCAAGCACAAAGCAGTGTGATATTAGTGTGATGAAAAAGCCTATCACATGCAGAATGTGTTGCTTTTCAAATATATTGTGATGAAATATCATTTGAAACATTTGAAACAGCTGGTATTGTCAACCTCCCAAAACAGAGAAAACAAAAGGTAAATATTTAAATATTTTCCCACTTCATGCATAATAGACTAAAAGCATACAAACTGTTAGCAATTATAATTATGGCTCAGAACAACCAACTGATTTGGAAAAGTGGCTGATTTAAAAATGGGCTGAACAAATATTTAAAGAAAAACACACAGCAACATGATTGATCGGAAGACTCGCAATTTTGCTATTTATTAATATATCTACACCAAATGCTCCCCTTTTTACTTCATCAGCAAAGTAACAAAAATGAACATCTGAAATCTTGCACATACACACAACTACTTGACAACATTTTGACTGTTTACTTTCACCCAGGCTCATCACTCTTCCCTAGAGTGTTTCGTCCATGCTGTTCTGCTAAACTCAACCCCTCAGCCAGCACAGTGGCCTTATCCCAAGGAGGGCAACTCCTCATTCAAGTCAGCTGCAAAACATCTGAAGGAGGAATTTATCCTTATGGAAAGCCCAAGAATAGCTTTTTAAGTCTGCGGGAGGTCTGAAAGGGGGCGGGTTACATTTCCAGGATATGCCCACCATGATCAGTCCTTCAGCTTCTAAACAAAGCTGTGAGCTGCTCCAAAGTCACTTCCTGGGGAATTCCAACATTGGATGATTTTCACAAACCAGTGTCACAGACACAGAAATACCTTGATGAGTGACATAAAGTTTGAAATTTGTCAACAAGCCTGTTGAGTAATGAGAACACCATTTCTTTCTGCCACAGATTCGGTTACAGCCAGCTGCTGAGGGACCCCCGAAGCCGCGGGGAGAGGGACGTCAATGAGCTCATCTTTAAAATAGAAGAGTGGGATTTTCTTTCATATGATGTCTGGATTTTTATTTTTGCTTCAAAGCCGTTCTAGCCAACACCATCTTCTCCTCATTTTACCCTGTGATCTATAAGCACTATAGAGTCTTTTTTTTTTATTTTACTGCCGTTCCTACAAAGTGCTTTTTGAATTAATCTACAAGGTATATCTAAAATTAAACGTAATGGAAGCATAACTGCTTGGTTCAGTTCCTGACTGCAGACTTTCTGACTCAGTTTATGGATTCCACCCTGCAATGTAATAGGTGTTCTCCTGTAACCTTCGGGTGGCTACTGGGCGTTCCGTTTCCAGATCAAATGGCTCCAACCAGAACAAACAAGACTGTCCCACCTGAAGCATTTTATAAAGCAGCACCAGGAGAAATCTAAAAACCACAGGCTGTTGTATAGTAACTGGGGACACATGGCTATGGACACAGAGCCATCTGGACGTTGTTTGCAGAGAAGTGTGCTTATGTACTGGGAGCCACAGACACCTGATTAGGTTACATTTCTGCCCTGGTGACTAAGAGGCATGAGCCTGGAGGTGGTAGCAACCATGGCAGCAGGGATTTCTGTCGGAGACGCAGGCCAGTAATAGCTGAAGATGCCATAAACCCATTTCTGAGCATGTACTCTGTCAGCTAAAGGTTAGCTGATGCTGCAAAATGCCACAAGTTAAATGTTAAATATTTCACTGTGCACCTGGATTTGTTTTGACAGCGATGGTTTGGAAACCCTACAATAGCAAACTGCAAATGCAGTTGTTGCTATTGTAGCGACAAGAGTTATCAGAATCAATGTGTATCAAGATTTGATAAAGTCACGGTTTAAAAATCACTATAATTTTCTGATATACTTTTCCTATAGTTTAAATTTATCTTAAGATGGCAGAAAAAAAAGTCAAGGGAAGACAAAAGACTTCACCTGGCTATTTGAAGAAAAACATAACAGAACTGCCTCACCACAATTTGTTCCTGCACACTGCCAGCCAACAGGCTCAAAGAGAAGGTTCCTATGCTTTTCCCTCCTTTATTAGACAGATAAATGTGCCTGTTTGGAAATATTGTTGGCCACTAAAACCATGTCCACATCAGTGCTGTGTAAAACGATCAACTTTCCTAAGTTGATAGAGATATCTATCTATCCATCTATATATTTTATATTTTTGAGCAAGCACCATGAGTAATTTTTTTCTGTTACTGGAGAGTCATAATACTGTATATCCTACTGGCTCACGCCCAAAATCTTTGCAAAGGTTCATCTCTATGGCAACCTCTTTGGTTCCAAAACACTGAAACATGCACAAAACGCATTCTTCGTGCAAACTGGTGAATCTATGAGTTGCATCGCAAGACACAATGAGCCTCATATGGAGAATGCTGCAGAGTACAATTTGCTCAAACTACAGGCTGCTCAGCTTTAAAAAAAAAAAAAAAAAGGTACTTTATGTTTAAATATAGACTGAACAAATGGATGTCCTCATGCTCTGTCCTGGAGCTAGTCTAAGTATTTTAAATCAACTAATTAGAAAAGGTCAAAAGTGCAGAAAATGTGTGTGCTGTCATGCAGGCAATTGTTGTTACTGGTTTATACTTCTACATACTGTGTGGGAGGTGGGTAAAAGAGAAGTTTGTGGGAGGTGGGAAGGAAAGCTAGTAAAAACAAAAAAAAAAGTAAGTTATGACCTCTAAAGCTATGCCTCATAACTTGTTATGCCTTAACGTAGTTTAATGAAAATCTTTTAGAGTCTGAATATTAATTCATATAATCTGGCAGGGGGACAAGCAACAGAAACCAGTCTTAGTTGTAATTGGGTGCATTTACATTTGTGTTGTTCAAAAGGTTCATCAATGTATTATGTCCATCTTCAGCAAATAAATAAATGAAATCAAATTCAAACTTCTAAAATATGAAGTTTGATTTTTGTTTTTAAATCTAATTTTGAGCAATAACAGATCTAGCGGTTCTAATATGAAGGAATGTGACTTAATGCTAGCCTTTTTTTTATCCTACTTAAAATCTCATGACTTTTATATTCAAAGGTTACACAGGCCAAGGCTGATCACAAAAAAATTTAAATTCTGCAACATTGCCAACTTGAACTAGGCCACACATTCCTCCATCACCCTTCAGAATCTCACACAGTAGTGCAGGAGCTTCCCACTCCAACATATTTTTTGTTTGTTTTACATTTTGTTGCATTGGTTAGCTCAAGAGCATTAAACAGCATCTTTATCTTGTAAAGCAGCTGGATCAACATGGGATATGTCAGATTGTATAGTCAGCATATTTACCAAGAATCTCTGAATTTATTTATTTTTTTAAAGAAATTTGGAACAATTGGGAATCTAAACCTTAAGTGTCATTTCCATGGGGTTGTACCTAAAACATCTGACTGGTAGTATCCTTAATGGCTTAAAAGACAAATGGTTAACCTAATTTCTTGTGATTTTTTGGGGATTATGCCGGTTTTTTTGTAAACAGTTTCTATACAGGGCTTCCCAGATGGCTCTGAAGCAAACCATCTGGAATGTCAGGCTAGGTTAATGCAACAGCCAGCAATCCTTACATATCTGCATTTTGGCAGAAATGCATGAGAACAGCAAAGGGTGGTTATGCATATATAGCCAACATGAGGGGAAGCAGGCGCCAACACTAATGATGTAAACTCTAACATACAGAGAGCACAGCACATTCAATAAAGTGGTGAAAAACAAAAGTAGGTTGGAAATCATGAAACCTTTCTGTATTATAGTCAACCTAAACAGAAAGCTAAGCCTTCAATAAAAAGTCAAAAGCATTTTTCGTCTGATCTGTAAAGGCAGAATGGAGCGTAAATGTTTGTGTGCCTTTAGGTGTTTAGAGGTAGAACACACCATTCTAACTATCTAGTTATGTAAAAGCACAACTACAGCATAGCTGTGAATAGTGAGTATACAAAAAACAAAGAGGTAGAGTTTTATTAACAAGGATGTCTTTTTGCAACCATGTGCCCTAATGATGGCATTTTAGAGGAATTTTAACCCCTGGACCCCACAATCAAAATTCCAGAAAAAAAAAAACAACTAGAATTTAAAAAGAAGTCTTTGCCTTCTAAAATTCAAACAAAATATCAAAATAAATTTGCGCCAATTTGACATATTTAAAATTGTGCAGTGACAAAATCAAGACCATGTGAGAAAACAAAATAAAAACAGATTCTCATATTTTTTTCAGTTCAGCCCTGCAGGTGATAGTGCAGACGGCAAAAAGGATTAAAGATGCATTTTAGACATGTTCTGAAGGAAACCAATTTTGCCGGCTTGTATCTGCAGTTGCGTGCTATTTGGTGTTCTGGTACAACACTTATTCCCTAATCCCCAGAGACTGGTGAAGTGCCCATTTCTTTCTCCATCATCCTATCAAACATAAAGAGGACGCCAATGCCTCAATTCAAACCAGTAAGGAACGGGTCGGTACAGTTCAGTACGCTGTCTGTTTCCATTATAAAAGTAGTTCACACCCATAGTGCATTATTTCTGGGCCCCCTTCAGTTGTAGTTCCACAAGCCAACAGTACAGCAAAGTTAGTGTGGAGTGATTGGTGTCACACAACAGTCGACTGATTGGATGACAGAAAACACTTGTCTCGTGCTTACAACAAGCACGAGGAGAGTATGTTGACATGCTAGGCGTTTGGGTTTCACCCTACCTGCCCAGTGAGAGCCCAACTGGTGGTGGAAACACTTTCTTAAATACGCCGTCCCATAAAATGGCGTACCGAACCGCACCAACCCGGGCCGTGCAGCTCAGTGGAAATGAAGCTGAACTCCTTTGCTTGAAGTCGAGAGTCTTCCAACTTGTCTTTTATTTTATTTTTCCAGTAAGGAAGCCAATAAATGAAACCTTTAGCAAAGCAGCCAACTCTCATCTAAACTGTTCCACACAAAAATATCAGGTGAACAACGTCTTCCTCTCTGAATAACAAACGTATTACTTTCGACTTTAAATTGAGATAAAGAGTCAATATAAAACATGGCTAATAAACTACAGCTGTGGTTGGGTATGATGTCAGCGGTAATCATTTTCTCTCGATTTGTGTACAACACAATGATAACCTCCAACTTGGAAAAATTTCTCTGAAGTAGGGGGAAGGAAAGAACAGTGCACAGATTATATCTGGCAAGTTTGGCCACCAAACACAGCTTGCTTAGTTACCAACCTGGCAACCATTTCCTAACATTTGTCTCAGGCTTCAAGATTGCACGGAAAAAGGAAACAGCAAAGAGGAAAATATTATACTTTTTTTAAACTTATTTCTGCGCAACATTGGGCCAGGTATTAGGGGATACAAATTAGAAATCGTGAAAAAGAACTGTAAAGAAATACTTGATGCAAGCATGCTTTTTTATTTAACCTAATTGCATTTCATCTATCTAAATCTAACAGGCTGTTAATCACACCAATCGCAAACTGTGCTTCCAACACCATTATTTGCAATCTCCTGCAGGTAAATGGTAATAACCGAGCTGTACTTGCAGACCACAGCTCTGCAACAATGATTGACCTGGATGATAATGACATTTCCCGCCTGGCCATTTTTTCCCTGTCTGCACAGCAGGGCTACCTGACCTAGCACAGCTGCAGCAAACTGTTTGCTCTCTCTCCTTCTGTGATCCACACTGTGATTAAACTGTCGTTATGGGTTCATGCTCATTACTTCCCTGGTGGCCACTGGTCGTGACAGAGGCCTGTTTTCATGCAGAACAAAGACACAGATCAATAAATTGGCCACGTGTAGTAGAGCAACCTGACAATGTTGGTAGGAAATGTTCATCATCAAAGGATACTAGTAAAACAAACGATTGTCACCGATAGTTTACAGCTTTCTTCGTTGTCCATTAACAGACATTATATAGATTCCGCTAAATCTTATTCTATGCTATAAAAAATGAAGACGCTTTAAATGATGTCTTTAACCAGCAGCCTTTCCTGAAGTGATTTCAGCACTATATAACTGAACAGCTACTCTGTTTGGTGTATTGGGTGATAATTCTGTTCAAGGAATATCAAATAGCAGAACAGATGCATAAACACGTTCCCCCAAAGGTCAGTGCACTTAGAAATGTAATGAGAAGGCTTCTGATTGTTGCTGTTATGCGAGTTTGGTCGGTTAAATAAATGATTGGGGCTGTCGCCGGTGGTGGAGCCGCATACCAAGCAGGAGCAGCAGCAGCTGAAGGCAAGACTTAACTACAGGGTTCTGGGGAAAAAATCTGACATTTTCAGGGAAGGGAAAAAGAGGCAATGGGCGCGAAGAAGCGCGAAAGGCCCGCCTCATTAGACAAGGAGCTCCCATTCTGAAAGGACAAATTTTTAATACGGGACACTTTGGGGAGCGCCATGAATGTTCTCTTTGCTGCTGCAGATTCAGGATGGATGCTTTCCACTCCCACAGGATCCACCATGCTTACTGGACGAATGAATCTAAACTAATGGTTTCATGTTATTAAGAATAAATAGTTTAATTTCCTTTTTCAGTTTTTATTTTTATTTTTTTCCCCCACCACTTTCTTAAAGTTTAAGCATTTTGGCTATCCTCATCTGCAAACTCATTTCAATAAATGAAAATAATTAGCAGAACATTCACTTATTTCAGTTATTGAATTTATTGAAAAACAGAGTGAAATGTTCAAAACAATTTGAGTATTGGTTGGGGTTCTTCTGCATGCGTTACTGCATCAGTGCAGCGTGGTATGGATGCACTCAGCCTGTGGCTCTGCTGTGATGGTAAGGAAGTCCAGCTTACAATAGTAATAATAATAATAATAATAATAATAATAACCTTCGTTTCATCTGAACGTTTGGCTCGTTTCCATTTTCTTTTTCTTGATACTACAGACCCTCTGTGTGTCAGGTGAGTTTGCTGGCCAGGTTTAATTGATGTTGACTATCATCGTTAAACTAGTTATTGGTGCCATTTAAAGTGAGCGGGTGGCAAGTGCTGCCAGAAGCTTGTCATTAGAGGAAAGCATGAAGTGTTCAAAAAGTTCCAGATTGGGCGTGCCGTGGTGGCGTAGTGGTTAGCGCGACTCGTATTTGAAGGCCTAGAGTCCTCGACGAAGCCGCATGTCTTCCCCCCTCTCTTTCCCCGTTTCCTGTCAGCCTACTATCATGTAAGGGACACTAGAGCCCACAAAAAGACCCTCTGGAGGGGTAAAAAAAAAAAAAAAAGTTCCAGATTAATTAGCTGCACCAACGTTGACATAGCTGCACAAATTATCAATCACTGTAGAAACTTAACACTGGACTTCAGGAAAGTTTGATTCCTTCCATCAGATTCACAAACCTTAATTTTCAAATGGGTTAACACGAGGAAAGTGACGGTGGTAGCTTGCATGTGTGTGGTGGCTCCAGAAGCAAGGCTATCCACTGTCCAAAATGTTTTATACAAAATCCTCTCACAGATGTGGTTATGCCTATAGTTTGCACACCTTTTTCTCTCACATTTTTTCCGCCACTCCCATTTATATACCTTGTTCTGTGTTTGGAAACACTGAACACCCAGTCTCTGTAGCAATGATGTGGCTTACCCTCGTTGTAGAGGAAGTCGACTTGTGATTATGTAGGCGAAAGTATAACATTTGCATCATAAAAATACATTTTAATCGTTCTAATTTTCTGAAAAACTGAATGTTGGGTTTATATTAGCTGTGAGCCATAATTATAATAATGCTTAAAATGTCACTTGCTAAGTGCTGAATCTATTTGAACTTCAGTTTTTAGGTGGAATTACTGAAATAAATAAACCTTTTGATTAACCGTATTTAGATACACCTGCAGCCATGAGCGCCAAACACAGTGAAAGTATAACTGGTCTAATTTATTATTTGCCTGCAAAGTGTTGATGCTTCTCGCTTGAAATGCACCCAATATTACATCTGAGAAGTACCTTTGCGACTGTTAAGAAGATTGCTATTCCATTTACCGTTTACCTCCAATCCAAACACACAGGCTAATGTCCGACATACCCAGGGGATTTGTAAGACAGCAGCTAGGAGAGCACTGGTTCCTGAGGAATTACATACACAGTGGAGCGGCTGCAGCCTATAAGGTCATGTGTCTTTTTCTGACAAGCCAAGGTCCAGGCACTCTGATGTGCAAGTGAGTTTAATGGCCAAAAGTAAATCCTCCCCTGAAGCCCCCTCACCTCTCACACACTCTTTCCCTCTAACAACACAGGTTGCCCACCACTCCGAACCCCCTATCTCCCATCTCATATGACCCGTCACGCCTGCCTCCTGGCAGTCTACAGGCAGCCACTCTAAAATTCATTGGCTGCTGACTGACCAGCTAGGCTGTAATACTACAGCAGCCATGAGAGCCTATTGATCCGCGCGCACAAACTTGCGCATGCAAACAGACGCAAGGACTCAGCGTGGGGGCGATGACATCTGAAGATATCACGAGATTTCTTGCGCCAGCATGTGTTCACCTGTACATAAAATAAAGGCTGGAATGAATATCGGCACCTCGGCTTTCAATGAAGGGGTGTGGCAGCGGAGCGGAGACACAGGCAGACTCCCATCATCAGCGTTTACCCAACACAAGCGGGCGTGCGTTGCATTTGATGCTCTCTCCAGCACACTCGTCGTGAAATCACAGACGCTAGTTTGGTGGGGAATCGCAACCAAAGCGTGGGAACCCACGCTGGACTGAGAGATACGTTGGGCGCTGCAGAATACAGGCGCGTCCCTACAAGTTCAATAAAGTGCGATGCTAAGCAAACGAGAAACGCGCTTTGCGTGGGTCGTCAGTTTAAATAAGCCGTAGGGTTAAAAATGAAAACAAAAAAAAAAGTTAGAAACAGTTGGCTTTGGCATTTAGTGGAAGCTTTGACTGACATGGAAACATGGCGGAGGCTGGCTTCTCTCTGGCCAGTGTGGTGTAATTCATGTTACCAGCCTATCCGTGAACTCTCCACGCTTCCGAGTCCTGCACACCCGCCGCAATTCGCAGGCTGGAGAGCTGCGGCTTCTGGAGCAGGATAATTGTTATATTTAAATGCCCGCAAACTCACCAGGCGAGCCTCAGCTGTAGCAGCCCCGTGGCTTGTAAACTCCCCGCAAAAACCAAGCGAAAAAAAATGAAGACAGCGAACAAGTTGTTTCATATGAGAATTAACAGGATAATTGAAAAAAAAAAATATCCACAGCGTAAAGCGGGACAGTTACGCACTAACACACACTCACATGCATGCTGGGATACACGCTGGGCGCTGTTTGAATATTATAAAGAGAGGAGGTCACCCAGATCTGCGGGGGAGATGGGCTCCACAATAAGCCGATTACAGGATTGGAGTATAGACCTACCTTCAGATGCGCTGCTGGGGCATTTCAAGAGACAAGACGCGCATAAACCAGCAGCCGGCCAGCCTGCAGTCCCGCTGCTTAGCACCGAGATATCCTGCACGTTGAGAGAAATTTCCAAGTGGCTCCGGACGGTGTATGTGAGGGACGGAGAGAGAGAGAGCGGCGAAGCGACAGTGTTGTTAGATGTGCGTGGATGTGTGTAAATGGGGAGTGGGACAAAGAGGAAATGCGTCATTATAACTGGCCAGTACGTTTTGTAGTCCGTCGGCTCGGATGCGCAACCCTTGGAACTACACAATGGGTCAGAATAAATAGTATATGCATGGGTATCTTAATAAATTCAGATACTATTGAAGAGTTATTTTTTTTAAAGGAATTCAATTTAAAACGTGAAACTAGTACACAGAGCGTTATATGGTTCAAATGTTTATTTCCACTAATTTTGATTAATACAGCGAGAAGTTGTGAAAACTAAAATTTCAGTTACTTTACGTCTGCTAAAGAAGCTGGCGGTTCACAGAGTGCTTTATCCAAGCACATAAAAGGAAAGTTAAATGGAAGGAAAAAGGTTTGTAGGGAAAAGGAAGGTGGACGTGCAACAGGAATGACTGCAGCTTTAGGTGGAATTTTAATCCGAAGGCCATTCAAGAGTTTGGAGAAGATAACCAGGAGCATACGGTGACTAGAGTCTGTGCTTCAAGAGCCACCACACATGGACGTATCCAGGACAGCTTATACAGTTACATCCCTTTACATCTGAACTGTCTTACCTGCACTGATGAGAAAGACAGGCTGGTCCTTAGTCATTTCAGATGACAGTGAAGTATGCATTTCAGATATCAAGACTGACGAGTCCAGAGGAAAAGGTGAAGGCACAAATTCAAGTTTCTTGAGGTTCTAGTGAAGTTTCAAGCACTTCATGTCATCCTCTGTTGAGAAGCTTTATGGAGATGCTGATTTTATTTTCCAGCAGGATGATGGAAAATGCACAAGTTCTCTCAATAATGATCATGGTATCCCTGTATATACCATGCTATATCAACATATTTTTCAGCAACCTGGTGTTTTTAAAAAATATATTTGATCTTACTGAGATGGACAACTAATAAATAATGAATAATTTGTTCCATAACAGCTCTACTTTCTCCTTCATTAAAATATGTGTAATATCAGTTATGGCTTTCTGTTCTCTGCAGGAGACATTTTAAGATTTTATTGATTGTCCTTTAAGCCTTGCATAGACATATTGCTATTTATTTAAAGAAATGCTGAACTTGTATGCTCAGCTGTAGCTAAACTCATTCTGTGAAACAACTTCTAATCAAAAAAAAATATATATCTACTTCATTTTCTTCTATTTGTAAATGGGACAAAGACCCTGATGTAACCCTTTTCTGTTTATTCTATCTGGAATTTTTCACCTCTGTTTATTCATCCCTTTGTAGATTGCTTTATTATGTTTCCTTTTTTATGTGAAAAGTGTGTCTACGAAAGTCTCATAAAAATCACTTATTGAGGTGCACTGTTCTTTTATTGAAACTGTACATTTTCACTGTGGCTTTATCTATTTAAAATAAAACAGTATTTTCTACACTGTAGTTAAACTTGCATCTAAATATCATAGTTTCTGCACCTTTTTAAAGAAAGTTGTTCAGTCTGTCAGCTAGGTCTAGGAAGCTGCTTAGATTAGCATGTTCCTGCTTAACCAAAGTGTTATTTTTCTGTTAAAAACAGAAACACAATTCATAATTCATAATATGTTGCCTAGCTGCAACATATTAAGTTGTTCTCTTGTATGTATTTAATCTCCAGAGCCACAAAATAGTCAACACTCCAGCTGATAACTGACTGTATTCAGCAAGTGAGGCTAACCGGGCAACTGGAAGTGTGATACATGATGTGCATGTGTTTCTCACTTTAATAATACTTTACTTTAGCTGAGCTCAGTTAAAAATATAAGCTGAGGGATTGGTAGCAGTTGCTCCACGTGCTATAATTGGAGACTGGGTCTGTGTTGTCAGGGTACAGTTGGATAAAAACACGATCCTAAATGAGGAGGGGTCAAAGCTTGGGGATGTTGACCCCTGGCTGGAGGAGGATAACTACAGCTAAATACCAGACATTCTGATACAAGCCTTTTGTTACTTAAAGTTAACACTGTCTGCCTAACACTGATATTAGTCTGCTGCTATAATCTCTACACAGTCACAAGCATTCAAGCAATTCACTGCCATTTGTTTTTTATAACTCCCATTTAGTTGTAGCAAATGGAAGTCAAAATTTAGCTTGTTCTATTTTGGAATAGTCTATATTAAAAAAATATATTTTGTCCATTTAAAATAACATGTAAAAAGATGTCGCAACATCTCTAGACGCTCCAGATACTGTCTGAAGCTGACAACTTTCCCTAAAACTGATCATAAACTGGTTCGCAAGAGAATCATGAAAAAAGTGAACTACTAAGGGCCAAGTAAAAATCAGATAAATGTCGCCATCGTGTGGTTAAAAGTATGCAATACGGGGTGCATAATTTTTTTCCTCCAAGTAGAAAGATACCAAACAAAACATTTATACGAACTTAAATTTTAAAAAAATCATATTTTTATTTAAGCAAGAAAATAACACCGACAGTTCTAGTCAGGCAAGAAATACAATTTTCATTGTGATTCATAATTCCGAAAGATCTCTTTGTTTAAAGAAACAAATGTGAAAACCAAACTTTATAACCGTACAGTAGAATAAATATATAATACAAAAAGGGTTTCTGCACATTTTGTTTCAAAATTCCATATTTCTACAGACTTTCATTTTTTCAGAATTTTCCGTTTTTGTTAGCCCAGTGAAAGTAGAAAGATCAGATTTAGACAATGTGAAAATGCAACAACAAATTCACTCCAGAAAAGATGTCTTGTATTTGTACAAGGATCTACAGAATATGCACATAGAATTTAATTTAATGAAAAGATATTATAAAACCCTAACAATTGTTGACCATGTATAAAACGGTAACCTTCTTTTGCATCTACTCAGCTAACATTTTTGTAAATTCAATGACTGCTTTAATTTAAAAATAGCTTTTTATTTCGATTACAGCAGCATTGTCCAAACTTTTTGCACCTTGGATCCAGAACTGGCAAGTTGAAAGAACTCAGTGGTCATATTTTTTATTTGTCCAACTAAAAGCAGAAAATAATCAGAATTTGTTACTTTTCATTGCTTTGCAATAAATTAAAAATGCAATACTTTTAATCAAAGCAGAAAAGAACACATTATTGTAGGTCTGAAAAAGTCTCGTAAAAATAAAAGCGGTGTAGTTTCCTGCCACTCTTGAACCATGGATGGGGGTCACAAAAAACAAATCAAAGACAGCAATTTGCACACCCCTGAATTAGAATTGAAATATTTCTAACAATAAGAATAATCACAGAAATATGACGGAATAACCAGCAATACAACATTTTCTTCATCATTCACATGTTATACAATCAGTTTTTCTCATTGCTGTACATTAATTATCTCCCAACATGTGAATCATTTGCTCTGTGTTTTCCACTTTAGCTTTCGGCTCCTGGATCTCAGATTTCATCCCCGGCAAACTGGTCTTTCTTCGAGCTGCCGTCTCGATGTTCTGCACCAGCTCCACGTCCCAGGGGTGCGTGACGAAGCTGAGCACCTCCCCGTCCTCCACCCCTCCCGCTCTCCCCACTCTCCCTGCTCGGTGGATGTAGTCCGTGTGGGACTCAGGGAAGTCGTAGTTGACAACCAAGCGCACCCTGGAAGTGTCCAGGCCACGTGAAGCTATGTCCGTGCATATTAGAACATTCACAGCGCCCTTCTGGAAGGAGTGAAAGATTCCCGTCCGCACCACAGCAGGCATTTCCCCCTGTAGGCGAGCGTGCTGGACCTTCATCTCCTCCAGTGAGTAGCCCAGCCAGTTAACGGTGGAGGACTTGTTGCAGAACACCAGAGCAGCACCTCCTCCTTTTTCATGCTGGAGCTTAGTCAGGTATTGGTAAAGCTCCAGGACTTTGTCGGCACCCTTTACCTTCAGGAAGGTCTGCTTGACGTGGGGCATGAGATAGTGCAGCATCTTGCTCTTAATTGTAATAATTTTGCCCAGGTCTGTCACCTTGCTGAGAACTTCTCCGACCCCATCTGGGAAGGTCGCTCCGATCAGGAGCAGCTGGGTTTTATGGCCCAGGCCTCGTGTCTCCTTGGGATTGCTCGCAATGTTTGTATGAGATAAAATTTCCGAAAGTAAATCAGAGAAGCTGGGGTCAAACATGGTGTCGGCCTCGTCCACAACCAAGAAGTTCAGCTCGCTCAAATCCAAGCAGTTTCTACGCAGGCCTTTAACCAGGGCACCTGGTGTGGCCACCAAGATATCTGGATGATCCCTTTTAAAGACTGTCTTGATGTGACCAACACCTCGTCCTCCACCCACAGTACTAGTACGCAAACCCAACGGCATACACAGAGTCCTGGACACAGCCGCCACCTGCTCAGCCAGCTCCCTGGACGGAACCACAACCACGGCTCGGATCCTGTCCGTCGTTTTGTCTTGCGTGTTTTCCTGCAGCCTGTGAACAACAGGCAGCAGGTAGCTCAGGGTCTTCCCACTGCCCGTTTCTGCAGCACACAGGATGTTGTGACCTCTCATGACCTTTGGAATGGTCTGAAGCTGGACAATAGTGGGGTGCGTGATCTCGACTCTCTCCAAAGTTTCAACCAGCTCCTTGCAGATGTGAAGATTCTGAAAGGTTGTGGGTGATTTCTGCTCGGTGTCCCCACTCTGGCTGGCTGCAATAAAAGGAGCCACTTCTTTGATGTTGTTGATGGTGAAGTAGTCACCAAATGACTTATTGTGTTTCCATCCCTTGGAGCAGAGGACGGGCTGCTCGAACTTCCCCGCGGTGAACCCGGCAGACTGGTTCAGAGAAGGGTTCCTGCTCTGGATCAGCAACTTGCCCGCTTTGACGGTGCTGATCTTGGGTTTGCCTCGGGCTTGCTTCACGTTTTCCACGCGCTTTAGCAAGTAGCGTGGGACGCGGATGATCACCGTGTCCTCTGGGTTCGGCTCAGTTTGACAAAAATGAGCCTGTGTCGCTGAGAAATGATGGCTTAAAGACGCCGTGAGTAGCTCAGAGCGGAACAGCCTGCCTGATCCGAGGGCTTTTAATGCTCCTGAGGCAACCCGGGCGACCTTCAAAGTCTGCATTATGAGGCCGGACTACGTCCCGCAATCATCCAGCTGTAACTTGTCAAGAAGGAAACCACACACCTGACGATGGTAAGCCAGTTAGACGCGCTGAAGATCGGCGATAGCCTTCAAAACTCTTTAAAAACACCGTTGCGCTATTATCATTCTAGCAACCGAGGAGCGCCATGCTGCCTTGGTAAGCACTGTGACGTCAATGTCGGGGTTTGATGACGTTTTCAAAACAAACGGCACACTAAATGATGGTGGGATGTAGCATTAAATTTTTATTTTAATCCTTTGCGGTTTTCTCAGACAAATTTGGAAAGGATTTGTTTTCATCATGTTCTGAAAAAATAATTAAAATAAAATTACAACTCTAAAAATGTCTTTCCAAGAGCTTTTTATCGTCAAAGATAAGTTTTGCCAAAAATCTTTGGTCAAATATTGACTATCTCTTCCCACGATTGTTCTTCTTGATCAAGCATAAATAAAATAAATAAATAAATAAAAAAACATTTCATCTCAACTTTCCAAAGATACCTTCCTTCACAAACATATTAAATTGAGGTGCATCAGACTTATAGGGTTTAATATGATGTGAGCCTAACCTTTGCAGCCAGAATGGCTTTTACATTCACAAGATTTAGAAATGTATTTATGGAAATTTTGCACATTTTTTTTCACAGAAGAACCTTTGTGAAGGATATATACAGTATATAATGTGTATACACAGTCACATCCACGCCGTCACTCAACTAAGGCTCCATTGTTGGATTAAAAGTACCTTTTGAATACAATAACCTTTGAGCAACTTTCTTTACGTTAATCCCACGTTGCTGTTTTATTTATTTTTCAGATGAACTATTCTAATCTTAAATGCTGTGTTTGTTTCAGTTGACTGTAAGTGGGAAATCATAATGATCAACAGAAATAACGGTTTGAAAATATTATAAATTATGTGTGTAATTAATCTATATATTGTGTCACTTTGTGGACTGAATTACTAAATACAATGAAAGGTTAAACAATACTAATTTGTACTATATATGTATAGATGATATATCATATATGTATATGCACGTAACAAGTGTCCTATATGAGCATTGAGTTCGATGGCTTGTAGGCCATCAAACTCCGCATGCCTGCTCTAATGATGAATCAATCAGTTGATCGTGGGCCCAGTGAGTCAGCACTGTAATGTCACAGACTGTAATAGATTAGACCAGGGTGAGAAAAAGGACTGTCACTGACACAACCATGGTTGTCAATAAAGGTCCACATGACTTTGAGTCATGCTTTAACAAAGATAAACCAAATTAAATATCTGAAAAAAATTAAAAGGTTATTTCTCTGATTTTTTTTTCCTTTGTAAAAATGCTTCTGTTTAATTTTTAGCTATGTATGAAATCATATTTAATCTTTACAGATAAATGAGCAGACATGGTCAGGGTTAGGAAAACCCAATTTTTAAATTTTTTTTTGGCATAGCCATTCCAGATTTCTTAAGGGGATAATCCAGCATTTTTGCTTTGCCTGGTGAGTAAGCTCATAAAAGAGGAGTCTAAGCTCCCCAAGCATGCGTCAACAGAGCTTCCAAAGGAAAACACAGACCTCTGCTGTTTTCTTGTTTCTTTCTCTCCACAAATGAGAGTTGTATTTTTTTTATTATTTTATTTCTGTTAAAATATCTTCCCTTCTTGTAGTCTTCTAAAAAGTTAAATAATGTGTTCAAATTCACATATATAAAGCCCCTTTCTGCATTAGTGATACGACCACATTTTTAGCATTGATTGTGCATCGACCACTGTTAACATGTGCTGAATGAATCAACTCACTGATTGATTTGATGAAGCTTTAGGGAACATCACTTGTGCTTTCAGTCACAGAGTTGCTCTCACATGTTTGCCAGTCCAAAAAGCTGGCAGCCCACAGTCCCGATTAAGGAGTAAGCTGTCCACAACAGAGCAAGAAAAAACACAAGGCGGGTGTTGTACTGTCAAAGGACAGTTTAAAACATATTCATATCATGTAAAGTATCATGTCAAATAAGGCAGATGCATAAAAAATGAAAACAGTTTTCTGCTAATGAAAATAATTTTTGTAAATGGTTTTATTTAATAATTTTTGCATTAAATAATGTTTTAATTCAGGATTGTGAACATTGTGTTCATCCACCACACACAAATGTAGATATGATTTTTAAAAAATATTTTTTCTAGCAATATTTGAAGTTCTAATGTTGTATTGCGTTTGTCATTTTGATGGATTTCATTACATCAATTAAAACAAATTGAATCTAAAATTATATCATCCACCTGCACCTTTCACCACTTAGTTAAAAAAGTACTCTGTGTCATGCAGTGCGGTTATGAAGGTGGTGAGGCAGAGCAGACCAGGTTGTAGAGAATTATTGGTGATTTAATGGTGAAAATACAATTCCAAAGTCCAGGCAGCACAGAATGAGCAGAAGGCTAAATAGTTCAATACTGGTAGCAACTGGTAACTTAACAGACATCTAACAAAAGCCTAGACAGTAAGACAGATTAGAGAAGGACTCAACAAGAAACACAGGTGGGTTTAAATACACAGGGAGACAATCAGGAAAAACAAAGAACAGATGTTACTAATCAAGGGATAGATGGGACAATGCAGAGACTCCACAGAACACAGAAACCAAAATAAACACACAGAAAAGCTCAAATCTCTACACTCTGATATAAAGATATATGTAGAGTCCACATTAATAATACATGGTGCATGGTTTTAGTTTGCAGAGGCTATGGCAAACTGTGAAACCATATATCAACCCTTTTAAATCCATTTTATAATATATAGGTGAACCTGATGTAATTCCTTGTAACCACAAATAAACAACCAGCAAATCATATGGCAGTAATCCGTTGTGTTTAGACCTCTAAAAGTAGTGAGAACAACTGCTTAAACTGAGCATCAGAATGAGGAAAAGGATTTACATGACTTTGATTGAACATGGCAAGGTTATTATCAAAACGTGGATGAGAAGGTGTTGCTGATTCTAGAGGAATATTTAAAGAATGATTCAAAATGATAGGAAGGCATTCATCCATCCATCCATTTTATTACACTCTTGTCCTTAGTGGGGTCGGGAGGTGCTGGTGCCTATCCCCAGCTAACGTTCCGAGCGAGAGGCGGGGTACACCCTGGACAGGTCACCAGTCTGTCACAGGGCAACACAGAGACAGGACAAACAACCATGCACACACACAAACTCACACCTAGGGAGAATTTAGAGAGACCAATTAACCTGACAGTCATGTTTTTGGACTGTGGGAAGAAGCCGGAGTACCCGGAGAGAACACATGCATGCACAGGGAGTGATAGGAAGGCAAGTGCAGCTAAATAAATAAATTAATAATAATAATAATAATAATAATAAAACGTGTTACTTGATAGATATGCAGAAAACCATTTCTGAGCTTGTAACGTGGAATCTTGAAGCAGATGGGCTACAGCAGCAGGGAAACACACTCGGTGTCCAGCAAGGTGTACCTAAAAAGTGATGGGTGAGTGTAACATATATGAGCTGAAGGCTGCTCAAATTGACTTTAAAAAAAAAAAATGGTTGTACATTGCCACTTGGAGCTATTTAAAAGACATTGCTCAACATCAAACTTCTCATACACCTGTCAAAGTTCTTATGTAAAACAGGATGACAGAAAAAATGAAATCTTAAAAATTTGCAAAGAGAAACACTATTTTTTTTTATTGTTGCACCTAAATATTTCATCTGAACTTTTTATTACTTCATATTAATTATATATTATAGCTCCTCTTTTATTTTGTCTTAACATGTTATTTAAACAATACAATAACATTTTGCACCTTATACCAATGGATTTGACCTATTGCTTCACACAAGTTGCTAATAGCAACTTAGCGTTTTTCAGTTTTATGATTTGCTTCTTTGATTCCATAAAATTTAATCCTCATTTAACCTAAAGCTTTATGAGCGTTGACTGAGTTGATCTGAGTATTTAATCAAACACGCACTTCCACATACTGAACATAAGAGGGCAGCATAAAACATAAAGGAAGATTTCAAGTCGCTTGAAATCTTCATAGTAATGCCAGTTCTGTCTTCAAACTTCACATTTTTTGCAGCACAAACATGGAACAACCTAGAATATGTCATTCAAATTCTAGATTCCAGAAGAGAACCCCAGGTACTTCTGGATTATGGATGAAATCACAACTTTTACTATTAGATTTTGAGAGTCCTCTTTTTTTCCACAGTACTTGGTAAAGACTCTTTTTTCCTCTGACAGCAGACATTCTTCCTCAGAACCACACCGACTGATATTCGCTGACATTTATGTGTAAAGTTGCACCACATTGCCATGGTGCTGCGCTGCATTTGTGCACTGTGTGCAAGCAGCAATCCTTGAAAGAGTGACACCTCTGAAATAGGACCAGTGTGGGGGCAGACAGTGTGTGCTTCTTCTTCTTTTTTTTCTTCCGTAACTTTCTTTACAAGAACAAAATATCACAAACCACATCTACAGCCTCCCACACAATTTGTTTTCTTTATCTTCTCCCTTCAAAGGTCATCAGCGAAGATAAGACATGCAGGTAGCCTGAATTAGACCAGGGTGGATCTTCAGCACGGGAAAAAATTTAATCTCCAAATATGAATGACACACACACATATATAGGAAAAGTGTCATTTTGTTTAATAGGGAAGTTTAAATTGCAGCTTCATTTTTGTGTGGGAGTTGTGGAAAGGCAAAGTTATTTGGATTTATAATAGCATTTATAATAGCAGTTTTTGCATTTATAAAATGTAATTTGAATGGAATAGACTAGTAACAGTGTATCTAAATGTATTTCAGAATTTTAAAGTGAATGATGAAAAAAAGAATAGAAAAGAACAGGAACAAAGAAAAAGACTCATGAGAAACTCAGTCAAATATTTCCCTCAAATTTGTTTGGATCATTGTTTCTTTGCATATGTAAATCATATCAGGCTCATGATGTATATGGTGACCTGGATAAAGAGTATAAATGAACAAAAGTGAAAAATAACAAAACAGCTTTTAAAGTAGCCATAGGAGTGCATAAATTTGAATATTCTTGCTTTCATTTCAGATTGTTTTTATTTCACACAACAAAATAACTGTAGATTTGTTGTGCATTTTTATTTGTTGTTGGTTGCAGCAAAGTAGGAATTCCTTTTAAAATTTCATACTGAGAAGACTGTAAGTCTGCTTGTAACTTGGCTAATATGGAGAACTGGGGAACAAATTACATGTACAAAGAGAAGCGCTTCACACAATTGCAAATAAGTTGGAAAAAAAAAACTTTGTACTTTTGCTTGGAAATAAAGACCACAGGAAATGTGATATTGATGCTTTGAGCTGCATTTGTGAGCTGAGAGCTTGTCTGTACGCCCACATGCTTCGAGCATATGTACGCGGTGTCTGTGTAAGAAAAATAAGAGGGTGTTATCTGCAGAACCTTTTAAAACAACTACTGAAAATCTATGTTTTGTTAACATAATTTTCAAAGAAAATCTAAATGATCTTTGGGATCTCAATTATTAGAACAGCACAAAGTTATTTATTTCAAAAAGCTGGCATGGAATTGATCATAAAAAATATATCTTAATGGTTGATTTTTACAGCAGGGTGATCATTAAGACCAAACAAGTCATTGATTTGTTACAGCTAAAATGAACAGCAGCCTTTATGTCTGTATGCATAAAAGTTTATAACTATGTTTATCAGTGTTGCATAAACCTTTGGCAAAACATTACACACTTGTTTGACACAGAAAGGTCTTGATCATCCACTGAGCATCATGTGCAAGCGTGTAACTGGCATCTACATGTGTTTCCAAAGAGTGTGTACTTGCTATAAATGATTAGTTGGGATTACTGCAGCAGGAAATAACTGTTCAGCAACATAAATGCTGTCAGTCAAGATGACAATCAAATCTGGAAACCCATTACAGCCTTACACTTCTGTGTTGTTTACCCAATAAAGATAAACTTGAGGAGATTGATGAGCTAGAAGAGGTACAGAGGTTAAAGGGAGTGGAACATCTAATCTACAAACAATTTGTTCTTGCCGCATTTGTACCCTTTCCTTCTTTCAAGTAGGAAACAATTAGTAATGTCTGGTGATAGCTGACATGCATTATTTACTGCTTGAATATGCAATCTGAGAGCTAAATATAGTTAAAAGCAATTGTGTTATTGCACAACGGCATGATGCTGACATCATCCACTTGTACTTGCCACACATGCCACACAGTTCACAGTGTGTGGCAATAAATA
Source organism: Xiphophorus couchianus (assembly GCF_001444195.1). Taxonomy (NCBI): domain Eukaryota; kingdom Metazoa; phylum Chordata; class Actinopteri; order Cyprinodontiformes; family Poeciliidae; genus Xiphophorus; species Xiphophorus couchianus. The sequence goes on from NC_040231.1 coordinate 10,630,158, forward strand.
GGTAAATAAACCTGCTTTTTCAGTTAGGTTAAGTATAAGATTGAGGGCACATGGGATAAAAAAAAAATGCTCACAGGTGCAAATTTATCCTAATTTTTGATGTGCTTTTGCTTTTTATGTCCATATTGATCTGTTCTGGCTTTGTGGTGAAAGTGGAACATCTTCTTTGAGGCATCTCTAGAAAAAACAGTGCTTCCCACAGTGTCCATGTTTTGGCAAGTGGATGTCTCGTCAGACACCAGAAAATGAAAAAGTGAACATTTCATTGCTGCTGTTGTTTTTAAGAAAACCAAATACAACCCATTTTATTGTATGGCAGTTAAAAAAAATATTAAAGATTTTCTTAGTCTTTCCAAATGACAAAAAACAAGCTAACAATAGAATGATACAAAAAAAAAAAACATTTGCAAAGAGAAACTAGAATTAGACCATTTGTGCATACTGTCACTGCAGGACACACTTTTTCTTTGGCTCATCTCCAAAGTGTTGCATTGGGTGCCACACTTTCCCAAAATTATTATCAAAGGTGATAATAATTTTGGGAATTCACCTTATCTTTGGAGTTTTATCCATTTTGTACGCAACTCTGTTCTGATCCATGCCCACCTCGAAAACATTTCATACTTGATTTGTCATCCCGCATTTTTATTACCTGGTTCCCTTTTGTTGTCCTAAGTCTTCAGAGTGTAGCCCTCTGTTTACAATTAAAACAAACTGTATTTCTTTTTTTAAAAATATTAAACTAAAGCATTAAATTGTTTACAAATAAGTTTTTCCCCCCTCATCATGATCAATCTTTTCCCATAGAATCATAAGTATGCGGCATGGTAAGAAGAAACTGCTGAAGCTTAAATATGAAAATGGAAGGAGCCAGGACAAAATGGTAGACACTTGGGAATTAAAAGTTTTTCTATTGGTACAAAATGATGAGTGGGGAAATAGAAAGGTGTGAGTAGGAAAGAGGGCCATAAATTGCCCTAAAAAAACCTAAAACTCTCATCCCTGTCATAAATGGTCAATGATGTCATGAGGGAAGCAAAATATTACTATTAGTCCTACCTGACTTTTTCTGCACAGAAAGGTGCTGTCTATTGTGGAAGGTTGTAACCACCAGAGGTTTTGACAAGATTTAATAACATTTTCATAGCCCAATGCATGGAAATGGTATATATTACACAACAGTGGTCCCCAACAGCTGGTCCTCAGGGACTGCTGTCCTGCATGTCTTTGATGAGTCCGGACTCCAGCACAGCTGATTCATATGATTGCATCTTCTTCTTCTTCTTTAGATTTTAACGGCAGCTTGCATCCAATTATGTTGCACTACTGCCCTCTATTGACTCCTACTACCTACTCCTCAAAGACTCTTAAAAATCCCAGTGTCTTTTAAAAAACGAAAAATCTTCTTTTTCCCCTCAATATTATTCAGCTGATCGATCACCTTGTCAAATTTCAATTCCCTACTAACACCTAGTTCTGTTTTTAATAATCTTCTGTGACTTTCGTATTTCCTACATTTAATCAAAACATGTTCCACTGTTTCTACTTCATCACACCATCTACATAAACCAGTAAGGTGTTTCCCCATCTTAAAAAGAGTTCCGTTTAGGAAACTATGCCCAGTTCGTATTCTATTTATAATTATCTCTTCCCTCCTGTTTAATCCTCTGATCCTTTCTACATCGACTGTTTTTTGTATTCTAAATAAATGTCTTCCTTTAATTTCATTTACCCACCTATCTTCCCATATCTTCTTGCATTCTTTCCAAATTATACTTTTGCCTTCAGATTTAGATAACTTTATTTGCATAACAATATCATCTTGTTTAATTGTCTCCTTCGCCAGCTTGTCTGCTCTTTCATTCCCCATAATACCTACATGAGCAGGAGTCCAGAATAATACAACATTTTTATTTTGTTCACAGATCCTATGATGAACCGCCATAATCTCATATAAAATATTTATATGATTGCATCACCTCCTTTGCATTCATTCAATTGCTGCAGAAGCCAGTTAATCACCTGTTCATTTAATGCAGGTGTACAGCAGCAGGGAAACACCTAAATGTCTTTATTTTAAACATTAAATGAAAACCCAAATTAAAGGTTCTGCTCATTCATTTTTTGGCAACATCAAAAAGAAAAAAGAAACTAACAAAAAATATAGGGCAATCTTTCAATGCAATACTTTATATATTGAAACAAACAAAATTACTACTTGTTTTCTGTTTTTCATCTCATAGGAACCTCTTTTTTTTTTCCAAAACGTGCTAAAAGAAGCTCAAATTATTTTTGTATTCCAGTTTTCCAGAATATGGAAACTGCGCTTTATTAAGAAGTTTTATTGACAATCTGATGTGATTAATTTATATTAAGGACGTATTATTGTAATTTTTTTTTAATAGTACGACATTTAAACAAAGCTACATGTTTAGGTATGCTAAAGGTGTATTTGTAATTGTTTACTAATTTAATTGTTTATTAAGGCCGATTAAACGAGCTCGTGTGCGTGCCGTGTTGTGTTTGCTGACGTCAGCGCTGGAACTGCCTTGTCACGCGGGGTTAGTGAAAGTTGGGATCGGAGCTCCAGGGAGAGAGGCAGAGAAACAGACAGGAGGGAGAGGGAAACGTACAATTAACACGGGTGTCTCTGCAGCCTTTCAGAGAGCGTTAAACAAGAGGGAAACGCGGGTTTATTGTTGAGCTTTGCGTGGAAGACAGAAGAAAGCAGACACGGAGAGGCAGAGGGGGCAGGCGGCTCTCTCTGAAAGTTCAAGCCAGAATTTCGCTCGTTAACTGCCGGAGGAAGAGACAGACAGACGGAGAGAAAGAGAGAGAAGAGCCCTGTGAGCTGTTGTGTGTGTGTTTGTTTTTTTGTTGTTGTTTTTTTTGGATTTCGAGTTTAAAACGAGAGCGCGCGTGTTACAGAAAGCTGAGTTAAATGAACAAAAGTCTAAAGTTTTGGCGCCGTGGCAGTCGGTAAATGTTGTGACATTTTCGGACGGCGCAAATTGCTCCCAGCGGTCGTCGACGGTCGAGTGGTGGAGGGGGTGAGAACCCCAGCTGTCAAACCCGATGACTACTGCAAACTGCCCCGGCAATGAGGAGCTGGACTTCAGACTGATTTTCGGAGAGGACGGGCAGCAGCAGCCTTTAGGCCCCGCAGGTCAGTGCGTTTTCACTCTGCACACACGCTCAACACTGTGTGTTTTAAGTGTGGGTAGTAAAGTTAGGGCTCAATATGTTATGTCATAACTTGCACATCTGTTTGTTGCCCTAGCTTTGTCCGGCAACTTTTGCTTGCAGTAACACAACAGAGAATAACCAGTCCTTGCGCCATACTGATTATTTATAATGTACACATTAAGTCATTTTATCTGACACTGTAAGACACGTCCACACTCCAGCTGTCATTAGCTTGCTATGCTAAGTTCACGTGTTAGCAAAAATGCAAGATTTTGTCACTCAATGACAAAGTTAAGAGTTTTACCTGTTACAGACCTGTTAGTTACAAAGGCGTTAATGCAAAGTGGTGGCGGGGAAAGCGTGGGAGGCATAAACCCTCTAACAGTCAAATCATGCGCCTTCCCCCCACATTACACATTAATTGATCAGTTTACATTCTTCTTTAATAAATGTTGGCGCTTAAAATAGTTTCTTTAAAAACTCTACTAGTTTTTCTAAGACCGCTTTATGTATGCTGGAGATTGATATCCACACACAATGGGAAACTGCTAAGTAAATCTTTATAAAGTGATCAATTTGAAATAACTGATTATTGGATGGCATTTTTGCGTAATTTAATATGTCTTATTCAGAAAACCAAAGCCTTACGAAAAGATTATATTGTGCTCATTGTATGAGTTTGAGTCTGTAGGGGGGTTGCAAAAAATAATTAGAATAATAAAAAAAAATCCTTTTGGCATCATGTTGAGTTTTATTTTGAATTGTCATCTTTTGGCCATCCAGGCTCTTATACTAATCTAATCTAATCTTGCTGAAGTTAAAGTCATCGGCTGTGTTTTAGTTTGGTTGATGTGGCATATGTGAGGTATGCCTGAGCGGGAACAGCCTGAATGTCATTGTACCACATTTCTGCCTGGTAAGAGAGGCTCTTGTTGTCAAAACTTTTATTACCTTATTTACAAAATAAGTCAGGGCCAGAGCAGAAATGGAGTTGCAGTGTTTTTAAAAACAATTGTGCCTGGAATGGATAACTGCATGTGTGGTTTTCATGTATTTAAAACATTTCCATTGTACTTTTAATGACAAAGACTTTGTTTACATTTCTCAAAACTGTACAATGTCCCATAGCATGTGTAATTGCAAAGATCTAGAAGAGTTAAAAGAATAAACGACTTCAAATTGTGCAGCATTGCATTTATATGTTGGAACTTGCAGAGTGTTAGCAGGTTGCATCTTTCTGTCTTGAAACAAAATGATGCAGCTTCAGTGAAAACCCATTAATTAAAAAAGAAGTCTGATGAAAACTACAGTTCTGTTTTCATTTTTAATCAAATCCAAACAGATATTATAAATATGGGGCTATATGAGATTCTAACAGTATTATTACCTTGAGTAACTATATCACATATACTGCACTACAGCTGCACTAACACAAAAATGTATAATATGAACTTATTGCTCTGGATTCAAAACAAAAACAACATGTTTCATACTGCTGCTAAAAAATATAGCATATCAGCTATTAACAGTTAAATATGTTCTAAATATTGTAACATTTTTGTTTTGGCATTTTGTCTATGATCGGCAGACTTGAGCAAAAACTATAGTATGAAGGAGATAACCTTTTAGAGTCATGGGGGGGGGCGTCTCTCAGTTGTTAAAACATGAGTCTTGTCCTGTGATTAGAAATATCTGGATAACTTTTTTTGTGAGCATGAGAATAGTGTTGTAGCCAGTGCACAGCAACATGTAGGGGAGGGGTAGCACTGCATTGTTTTATACTACACAACCAGGAAAAAAAATTGCTGTACTCTTTCTGGCGTCTTAGAAGAAGTACTTTAAACCATAGGAATGGTGTCATGTAATTCTCTGTGGTTTTCAAACGGTAACATACTGCATGCCATACACTTTGGTATACTTTGATACCATTAAGCGGTCTGTGTTTTATTTCATGATGAAAATGCAAGTAATGAGGAGGCACACAACATAATACTATGACAAGTATAAGAAACATTCTTGTGTCACTTAATACCTCTTTTTATATTTATTATTTCTCCTGTTTGAACTATTAGAACTTTATTTGGAAATAATCTATATTTTATCAATAGTTTGTCGGCTCTACTGTGGTTGCAAGACATTCCATCATGTAGAACTTAATCATCATCACCACTTACTTTCTGTTAAGATTGCTTCCTGAATCTTTGAGTACTGTGCATATATTGTGCTGTTTAACCATAACGTTAAAGATGCAAGTAAAATAATACTAGTTGTTTTAAACTGTTAAAATTTAAAACAAAAACTATACATTAAACTAAGCATATTGCCGTGGCAATTCAGTGGATCTCTACAGTTATTCAAAAATCTTCTTTACTTTTGATTTTGGCCCTCTGAGCTCACAAAGCTACTGCAAATGTTGAAAAACAATACAATGTTATTCCAAAAACGCCTCAAAACTTTGCATGTGATGTATTGAGAAAAATGGCATCTTGCCAATTATTATATGCAATTAATCCTCTGCTTTTTAATATTATTGTTATTTCAAATCAAAAACCATTACAAAGTCAGAATGCAGAAAAATATAAACAGAAGAAAATGGTTTTGGAAAATAATAAATGTTTTCATTTTAAGTTGAATTGATGCCACTTAAAATTTATAATGATGATTTCAATTATGATGAAAATAAATGCAACTTTAAATGCATTGCGTACACAAATCAAACCTCTCTGCACGCATTTCATTTTTTTACGTCTACACATTTTAATCCCTGTGTGTTTCTTTATAAGTGACACACAAATGGGTTAGGACAAAATTTGGACAGGGTGTTGCTCATTGTGACCCTCTTATTGTTTTGTTTTCCTACTTTTTGCACAGTGATTGCAGTACAGTCCACAAAGAATTTGTCCTTGTTATCGTCAACTTTGACCCCCTTTCTGCATCCATACTTTTCCAAACAGAATGGTCAGGGCACAATGGAGGCAAAACATTGTGGCTGTCAAAGTGCATTGTTGAAAGCCTATGATAGAAAGCTTGTCTCGGATGTCACAAGTGTACTATGCTAAAAAAGATGCTTTGGGTTAAAATCTAAATAAAGGTGAAACCATACCTTAAAGAGGAGCCTACAAGGGGAACTTTCTCCTGAAATTTCTCCTTTTTCTACCTAGTGTAATTATTTTGGAGGCCACGGTTATATAGGTGATAGAAATATTTTACAGATTAATCATTATTTAAAGTAAACTAGCAACTTAGAAGTTATGGATGAAGTCAAACATCTCTGTTAGTTATTGAGCATTTCAGAGATCTACTGTGAAAGAAATCATATCAGACAGAAAAATTAGGATATTGGATGATTTTCTTAGCCAGTAACATTTGTGATACATATTTATATTAAATTACGCTGAAGATTAGTCTCAGAATTACTAGAAATTATGTTTAGCTAAAGTTTGCTGTTAGTTTATTATTCTTGAAACTGTTTTTTTTTCAGACTTTATGCAAAATTGTATGACTATATAGAAACATGTCATTATTGAAATCAGGATAACACCATAATTGTGAGTCAAATCTCGTAAGTATTTTTATTTTAACATATTTTCAAGAATAATGCCAAGAGGAATGCAAAAAAAGACTTGTGTGAGTTATGGAGATAATTTCATACCCAGGATGTTTTAATGATGGCAGACAAGCACAAGAGAAGAGGTTCCTTAATTGTAGGATATCTTAAATTATGAAAATACAAGTAAAAGAATCAAAACGATATGGAAACTTGTACTTTCAGATGACTATTTAAAAAACTACCTGAGTCAGATGAGCACAGAGTTGCAGTGCATTTGCTTTAATTTATTCGCAGAAGATTCTTGATTGACTTCTAAGAACATATTTATTTATATTTATTAACATATTTATGCGGCCCACTGTCGAACCCATGTCAAGTTATTTATCAGCACTAAGCTCAAACTTCAATTATTTCATCTGTGGTTTGAAACAAATGGAACAAGTGAATTCCCTGCCATAGCCTTTTCATTAAACTTGGATGAAATAAAATAACTTCACAAGGGTTTGGCTTTTGCAGTCTTAAATCAACTTTTCCTCTTGATTTAAAAAAATGAAGTTTGAATTGGCATTGGGACGAGGAGGAAAAACTGCATTTGGAATATGCGTTGAAATAAAACCTCTGCTATGCAAGTGGTTTTCGTCTGGTTTTGACTGTATTGCTCCGCCAAAAGTGGGAGTCGGGTGGGGGTGTTTGTCTGAATTAAAAACTGGATAACCCGAGCGCAGTAATGGGGAATTGCTCATTTCTGACTTAATCTCCTCCTGTGAAGGTAAATCTCATTTTCATAACAAATAGGGGGGAAATCTCATGAGAATAACTGACATTTATATTTCCTTGAGTCACTCGTTAGTTGTTAGTCAAATAAGTTCAAGTCTTCACGACTTTTATTCAGTATACTTTCCAAAGAAGCATTTCCCTTCCTTCATTTTTAGTAGTCTGTTTTGTGAATCTTGTTTTTTTTTTATTTCAGTCTAAGCTTGTATTTAACACAGTGTCTTCCTACGCATATCTAGGAATGTACTGAACCTCAGAGAGATGGTAGAGTACTGTACACCACAATTGTCTGTTTATCTTTTATGTTTTCTTCTTTGTATGCTTATGTGCATGTCTCGCTCTGCGTTTTCTTATTGTTCAGGAAACTGCTTGTTCATTGAGGATAAATATTCCACTCTTCAATTCACAGACACTGGACAAACCTACTGTAAGGGATTTCCCCTGATATTTTGAGGCGAAATAAAAGAACACATTTGCCAAGTTGATTCATCATTACTCTTTTTTTTTTTTTTCTTTTACTAGTTCTGTAACGCTGCCCTACAAAGATATCTTACAAAAACAGAAGTCACCGTCATATATAAGAAAGTCAGCACAAAATGTCTGAATCTGCTAAATCTGTTACTGACAGGCTTCAATGGTCATTTGTTTTGCTTATGACTTTTTTTTATTTTGATATGTTTGGTGCTGTAAAACATGATAAAGTTTCTTTGCTCTATTATAAAATTTCACGAAGCAGGTTTGAGTTTAGCAGTGCTTTATTATTATTACTAGTTATACAGGTTAGCCTCATGGAGATCCACAATCTCATTTTCAAGACGGGTACAGAATATATCACACATGTATGGTCATCACAGTATCCGTGTACAGTATTCGGATTGCAAAGGACTATTTGAAGTACAATAATTGTTGTATTCCAAGTGTTGAGATGTAAAATGTAATAAAACATTTCTGGTAGGTGGAGTCTGATGGCAGCAGATGTTTACACTGGACACAAATTGCGTCATCCAAAATGCTAAACATCAGAGAGTGATGAAAGCCTAGATGAGAAGGGGAGGAAAGAAGAAAAAAGTAATCACACCTGATATCATCATACTATTGCAATCACAATATTGTCTAATACGGAAGTGAAGTGTTTTATTGGTAACAGAATATACAAGACATAAAGTGTCCATGCTGTCTCTTTTTACTTATTTTAAATATTCAAACACCATAAATCATTGCATATTGCACTCTGGTTTAAGAGTACTTCAGATTTCTCTGCATTTCACTTTAATAGGTTCTAAAATGTCTTTCTTGTATTGAACTGAAATTCACTTTGAATTGGTAATTTATTTAAATTAACTCGTGAACTTAGGAATGTGAATCACATTAAATTATGGGTAGGCTAAAGATTGGCTCCCTTATTGTCTTGTTTTGAATGCTAACTTAGTTTTTCAGCCTCTGTCTTTTGGCCACAAACAGTTTTTGAAGAACTGATGACTGTTGAAACAAATAGTGACTCTACATGTGTCTCCTTTGCACAAACAGATGAAAACACTTACCAGGAATTTCACCCATTTATCCAGTCTGGATTTAGGTGGAAGGACTATGACTAACTAGTCAGTCCCAAGGCTAGCAGAGGAACACATACAACTACAGTATTTATGTACCGCATGTGAACATAGGAGTTCAGAATGGATATTAACAGCCCACCTGTAGAAATAACATCAAGCACAAATTTTATTTACTTTAGAATGCTTTTTGGGAAAAACAAAGACACTTTGTGATTGTATTGTGAACCACATGCTCTTTTTGAAGCAGTCAGTGCTTGTTTTATTTTGACAATCTTTAGGAAAATATCAGAACATCTTTCAACAACTTCAATCAGCAATACATAAAGACACAAGAAACTAAAGAATAATGGAAGAACAGTTAGACAAATATTTAGGATTGGAGAAAAAATCCTGATGAAAAATATAATCAATACATTTATATCTAAATTTCTTTAGGCCAGAGACTGATTTAAAAAAAAAAAAAGGTAGACCACCTGCTGTGATCTTCCTTGATGAATGAAACCACTTGTTAGATGTGAGTCATATAGCGTATGTGACTAACTGTAAAAATCAGTGTCGGTTGATGGCTCTTCACTTTGTAAATTTCTACTCTGTCATTGTGGAACAAATTCCTCTGAAAGTGGCAGCACCGATAACGGATGAGTGATGTTTTTGCTTACTACAGACAACTTCAAAGTTGTGTTCTTTTCCTTTTTATTAACTGACATGTAATCTAAGGATGTATTTAAATTCCCAGAAGAAATTTCTAATTCTTGTCTTTAAGCTTTTTTGTTACTGTTGATGTACACTTGATGTTTTTCTTGAGGAGAGGAAAACATAATTGATTCAGTGCTGAAGTAGACAAACGTGGATACGGCAGGACAGGATTTTGTGGTGGACTAATTGGGGGTTAGAAATAAAGAAGGGGTGGGCCAGCAGTGCCGCTTATGGGTGACAGGGTAGTAGATCCGGTGTAGAGGTGTCTGGCTTTCTGCCCGATCATACCATGTGGGGTTCAGATGGTAGGGAGGAGTGATAGAAGTGGGGGGCACAGCATGTCTAGCTGGTGAGAGGAAGACAGACTGTTTTTGTTCTACTTAAGTAGCCTAATCTGTCTTTTTTCAAATTTCATATGTACTTACTATTGTTGCTGTCATACAGCTGGAAGTTTCCCCCAAGCCCCTATTTATTGTTCGTATGGTAGCAAAAACAGAGTTGCAGACCTGCTACCAGGACGCCTCAGGCTTCTTTCCTCTTACGGCTCTCTCAGGATATGAAAGAAACCACAGGTGACATCAGAGAGGCTGATCTAAGCTAATGAAATATCCAGATGCCAACAGTCACCAAAACCACTCAGTGACTAGTCAGGTTTGATTTGCAACTGTTATTGAGCTGAGCCTTTTTTTAAATATATATATACCAGCGCAGTTCTCGCTGTCATGTTTGGATGTAAAGAAATGTCAAGCAGATGATTTTATAACAGTGAAATGTTTAAACTGAGAACAAGTAACGGACAAAGCGCTTTTGCCCTTGTGCCTGTTATTGTCATTGCTTTACTCCTGTGAGCCAAGAGCACGATCCTCCTAGTCCTTGTCGTGGGAAAGACTGAAATTACATCGCTCTCATGGTGGACTATTTTGAGCTCCCAAAGAGAGTGGCAGAGGGCAGGCGGCAGGTTCTAGTAACTACTTTGTACTTAGAGCAGGAAAATCCCTGTTGTCCCAGCAAGTCTGCACTCTTCACCGTTTCATTGTAAGGAGGAGAAGAGTGGAAGTATGCTTTGCGCCACATCACCAGGTGAGTTTGGCGGCAGTGCTGTATTCTAGCCAGGTGTTGGTTTTATCAACAGGAGACAGATGAGTCTTCTAACAGCTGTTTAGTACAGCACAACACATTCAGAAATGATCAAAAATATTATCACATTTTCCTGAAATGACAAGAGAAGACACTTTTTACTGACTATTTTCTTTTTAAATTTCTGATTCAGAAACTTTTCTTCCTGGATTGAAATACTCTAAACATATTTTTATTCTCTCACTAAAAGTTTGATTTCAAAAGTTTTTATGTTCCCAATGCTTGTAGAGCAAAAACAATTAAGAATTTTATATAGAAAATTGAAATAATTAAGAAAGAAAAGCAAATTGTATTGATGAACAAATTTGAATAGAACTCAAGTTTTAACCAAGACTGGAGACGAGAGCTTATGAGCTTACAGTTGTTGTATATCAATTTAAATGTAAACATAGTGAGGTCAAAGGTTGGACAGTATATGGTCAACATCTAGAGTTGGATCATCATGTGGCTACCCCCTAACCCCGCTGAAGTTAGGGGGTCCCGGCACCCAGCATGATGAATGAGACGTTTGTTTCCTGGGGTGAGGCATGAGTAACTATGCAAGGCATCTGTCTAGTTTAAATTTAGTGTAACTCAAGCTACTGTTGGCTGCGCTGCATCAACATGTCAGAGTTTGCATTACAGCAGAGTGAAATCTGTAAAACGTCTGCATCTAGGGATTGTTTTTTCTTTCTGCGTTCTGCCCTTTTTTAAAGTGAGGAAATAACTTTTAAATGTCGAAATGACTTCTTTAAACCACAGACTATCTGTGGTTGAAGTATAAAACATGGCTAAAGAGCTATTTTAATATTTGCAAGATGGCAACACAACTAGTCCCAACAACTATTGTTCTATGTTTCTATCAATTTCAAGCTATGATTTTGTAATATTTTTCAACAAATTGATGAAACTAGTGTGACTGACTTATTTCCACAGGCCATTTCGAGACCCCTTATGTTCAGTCCACAGTGAGGGTCAACTCAAGTAATGGGAACCGATGTTTTTACATTCTCCAATAAATTCCTACATTTACATCTAAATTTGCCTTGTAACTGGCAGCACTGTTTTTGTTAGTTGAAACACCAGAGACATCAAGGAAAAAGTTGTGGAAAAGCTTACAGAAGGGGCAAGGTTATAAAACAATCGTTCAAGCTTTGAACATCTCACAGAACATTTCCTGATCTGTCAACAGAAATAAAAAAGGTTTGCCAGAACACTAATTCTACCAAGATTTTGCCATCCATGTAAACTTTGAAGAGAGAAAGGAGTCTATTAATCATAGGTGCATCCAAAAGGACTATGCTAACTCTGGAGAAGCTACATGGAAACAAAACTAAAGTAGGACAGCTATCTGTTCAGGGGGATACAGCAAATGTGCTGAGAAAGATGAATTCCTCAAATAAGACCATTGTGTAATTTTTTTTGCCCCATATGCAAAAAGCATAAAAAAAAACAACTAACATTCCTCCTTACCTAAAGACACCATCCCTAGTAAGAAACATTGTGGTGGCAGCATTATGCTGTGGGAACACTTTTATTCAGCTGGGACAGGAATGATGCAGAAATGATGGAAGTAAGATGGATAGAAGTAAATAAAGGGCAATCCCAGAAGAAAAACTATCCACACTTAAATTTAATTGACAGTCAGTGGCTTGAAAATTGATGCTGTCGATCCAGCTTGTGCTGTTTTGCAAGGAAGAATCTGCAAACTGTTTAGTCTCCAGAATACAGCAGAGACATCCTTCAAAACACTTGCCGCGAAAGGTGGTTCTTAAAATGAACCACCAATTGCAGTGAAATTTGGTTCTTAAAATGAACCACCAATTGCAGTGAAAGGTGGTTCTTAAAATGTATGGTATCAGGGAGACTGGATACTAGTGCAGTATACAGTTTTTTCAGATTTTTGTTTGTTGATGTAGAGTTTTATTCTCCTTCCTCTTCACAATACATATTACTATACTATACATACATTTTGTAGGCCTTTTGAATAAAAACCCCATTATGTTGAAGTTTAATGTTCAAGGGGTACTAATACTTTTTTTAAGGGACTGTACTACTTGAATAATAGGCATTTGAACTCCACAATTCTTAGAACATTTGTGATATTTAGGCTTTTTACATTTCACTGTATTTTAAACTAAAGAAAATGCAACTTTAGGTTCTCAAAGTATTTTATGTTTTCACAATAACATTTTAGACATTTTAGTCAGAGCATGAGCACTTTTTAAAATAGTTTTTACACTGGAAGTGGGGAAACCCATTTTAAACCTGTTGCTTGATCGTGTCAAGCTGAGTCTTGTACACCAGCGGTTTGTTTCATTAAGATATGTGTTCATAGGCCAAACAATCCTGCCTGAAAATGCATCTTCTTTCTCCTCTTTTGACTAAAGAAATATTTTGGAGATATTTCTAGAGACTCATGTATCATGTTTAAATATCAGATCCAGCCTCTGAGGTAGAACGATTTCCAAGTACAATTGATAAATGAAGCTACTGCCATTGGAGCCTTCTTCTGATTCAAACTCACTGCTGTTGATGCTAAAGTTATTTGAAGATTGGTTGCAGGTTTTTATTGGTTAAGATACACACTGTCTTTTTGCATAGCTAAGGTACTGCCTATAATTAAAAAATAGCAACTATTTCCCTCTAATAAACATAATGGATTTTGAATGCGAGTCCTCAGATCTCTGTGGGCTCATAATCTTTTTTTTTTTTCTTCTTTAGCAGTCTTGCTCTTGCTCTTCTCTACATGTCAACAGAGTCAAACTGCTCTCTACTCAGTCTCAAGTAATCATTGACAAGTGCAGCTCCTGAAGTAGTTTGAAGTGTCCTGACTGATGGATATTGTGAGCCGCCTTCTTGCTGCGGCTCGCTCTTCCTCCTAAATGTGATCCCAGGCCCTCCCTCTGACAATCTAACAGATACACACTGCATTCAAGCTGCAGCTTGAAAAACTAGCTACTTCCCTTGGTCTCCCAGCAACCAGTGCCAAACTTGGGTGCAGGGCATACGTGCATGCCCTTCTCCCCTGCTCTGTACTCAACCCCGTATAATGAACTCAACATAACCCTTCCATGGCCCTTTTTAAAGCTTTATTTGTACATTTATCATGCTAAATCAATAAAAATGGTAAAATAACAACTTAAGCTTTTAAAAAGAAACGAATGAACAACCCTGAAGTTGTTATTTTATAAGGTGATAAAGCTGTGGACTGGGTAAAAATAATCTTAAAGGCTATCTTTACTTAGTGATTGTCATAAAGCTTCCAGTTGTATTTTCTTTGAGTGGAAACTGCAGTCTTCCTGTTTGCGCCATAATTATTTCCTGCTTGTTTTTCTGTCTTTTTTTGGCCTGACTACTGAATGGGAAGTGCTTCTGTTCCGTTCCAGAAATGTTAATGTTTTTTTAAGAGGTGTTTGGCCTACAGGCTCTGATCGATGCATAGACTTCAGAATTTGTGTGCTTTTGTATAAACTGTGATGAAAAAATTAGGCGTACTAAAGCGTTTATCAGTGGTCCGTGGATCAGCTGTAATTACTCTCCTTTCTTTAAGTCCCATTATTTTTAACTCTTGTCTCACTTTCCCTCTGATCTGTTTTTCTTCCGACACTTGTGCTCCCTTGCATTCTCTCTCACACAAAACAAAAGCACTATTTCTTTGTATGGCGCTCTGCCTTGCTCTGTCGCTCTCTTTCTCCCTCTTCCTGATTGACTTTTTCAGGCACGTGCACAGTCGGCTTCAACAGAATGTTTAAATGTCACTCCTGTTGGCAGTGGCCTCTGATGTTATGCATGTCCTCGCTGCAGTGACTGTTCTTCAAATGCGCAGATGCTTTCTTCTACTTTTCTACAAACCGATGGAGACATTTAGCAAGTCTTTCTGTTTAACGTCAGATATTTCCAAGTTGGGCTGTGTGAAGAGTTTATGAACACTCGGTTTCTTACCAGCAGTGTCTTAACTCTCTAAAAATGCTCAGTTTGCAAAGAGGTCGGAAGCAAACGTGTCCTCATAGTTGGCCCTGTCAAAAAGCACTAAAATGTAGCGCTTTTTGTCGAGCGCTAAATTTTAGCGCTTGACAAAATTTAGTCAGTCAGTATTTACGCAGACTTGTGGGAGAGAGGCAGTGCTGCATTACTCTTGGTTCAGGCAGTAGGAGAAAGTTGCTTTCCAATTTGTATTTAAGTGAGAAGGTTGTTATGGAGTGCGGAGATCCTCTGTACTCATTGCAAATAACTACACTTATATAAATAACCATCTAATTAAACATGACAGTGGTTTAAACTATAAATTGCAGTAAGATTGAAGTTGTTTTTTTTTTACCCCTCCAGGGGGTCTTTTGTGGGCTCTAGTGTCCCTTATATGACAGTAGGCTGACAGGAGAGGGGGGAAGACATGCAGCAAATATCGTCGGGTCCGGGAGTCGAACCTGCGACGGCCGCGTCGAGGACTCAAGGCCTCCAAATATTGGCCGCGCTATCCCTACGCCACCACGTAGGGTGGCATAGGGATAAATCAACTTCAAGACTGAAGTTGATTTAAAAACTACAAAAATCCAAAGCAGAGTCTGGGCCCTGCTTCGGACTAGTTGTTAGCTTTAGCTTCAAGGCAAAAATAAATACTAGTGCAAACTGAAGACGCTCAAAGATGAACAGTTCCATGTAAAGTATTGACTATGGTTTCCTCTGTGTGCCTCATAATATAAAATGCAATGTGGCAGATTCTTTTGATTTTTTTTTTTTTTTTTTTTTTTTTTTTTTTGGTTTAGATGGCTGAAAGTTGCATCAGTCTGGGTTTTAGACATGTAAAATAATGACTGCTCATAACCTTTCCACAGAACCAAACCTAGAGAAAAACCCTGTAGTATCCCTTGAAGAAGAAAACATTATTTGCATCATTCATAAAGCTGGGATTCTAAAAATGTCTTCCTGTTATGCTGCACGTAGGAGCACAAGCTCTTTGGTTTATTTTTCTTGCTTTGTGGGTGTCACTTATTGTGGGGGTGTATTTAACTTGAGACATGGTGCGGTTCACCTTTGAAAACAGACTTACAAAGGTCAGTCACTTTTTTGTTGTCTTTTGCGCTCAGAAAGGGTAAAAGGGTATTTGACATCTTTCCTTGTTTCCCCTTGCATTAAAAATATAAAGTTGTGTTTTGCCTGAACAAAACTTGGCATTGCAATGTCAAAGATGTGGCCACAATTGTTTTTATGCAGTCATTTAGGATTGTAAGATGCATAGTAAAAATCTGAATAGAGACCTTCTCCGACAATCACATTAATCTTTCTTAGATGGGTTGATACTGTTGAAAGATCTTTGTCTGTTGGTAAATATTTGGTTCAGATGGTTACTTGGCACTCCGTTTATCCCATAATGTTATCACGGCATGAGATTGTTAATTAGGAGCTTAATTTAGCTGCCGGCATATGTTGGCATTGGCTTAGACTGACATTATTAAGTCTCTACTGGCTACTCAGTCTTAAGGCTTGTTACTATAAACCAAACATGCCATTGCAGATTGCAACCCCAAAAGGCTCTTCTTCATTTGTCAGATTAATTTTGTGATGTATATCTGCCGTTTCTGTTATCCATTATTCTTTTATGTATCTTTTTTGTCGTGCTTTTAACAAAAAGTTTATTTTGCCCACTTTTAATGATTATTTTAAGGTTTTTTTTTAGCTGGGGTCCCAGGCACATTTACATATAGGGATCAGCAGTGAGTTTGGCCCAAACCCAACCAACAAGGATTAGAGACACAGGTGTAGGCCAAGCCTTACAATACGTGTGTGCAAGTGCGTCACTGGGTCTGTGTTTAGAAATGCAGGGCACCAGCCAGACGCAGGGTTCTTGGAAAACCCTGGGTGATGGAATTAAATTTACCTTTGTGAGCTCTGCCGGTAATCACTGCATCTCTGGAAGCTTAGAGGTATACATCCATAGTAAAAATTTACAATGTTTTTGTTTCTGAAACCAAAAAAAAGTGCATGTATTTACCGTAATTGTAAATTATTTCATAGATAAATTAAAGCCTGTACCAGAGTCATGGGAAAATCTTTTATTATTGGTGAAAAGATTTATTAGTTCAGGGCACGCTGTTAACTTTTTAAAATTTATTTTCTGGTGAAAAAGCTTTTAGTGGTACATTTGCTAAAAAAAAAAAAGCTTTTAGTTTCTAACAGTTTTTTGGATTATGACATGAAAGAGGGAACATAGACTTTCCTCTATGCTTTTCAAATCTGTTACTGTAATAATAGTGCAAAAATACAATCAGCCTTTTGTCAGGGGCAACACTTGGCAGTGGAACTGAATTGGCCAATTTTCAGGCTGACTGGTGAGGGACATTTAACACGCCACAGCAGATAATTCACACTTACATTTACATGCGATTGTTGTGGATTTTTTTTTCCAGTAAAAAAGACTTAAATACAATTTTATAACCAACATGGTTCCATGACTTTAAACCAGCACAATCAGTTTTAGCTGCACATTTTTTCTCTTTTGGTGATAAATGAAAAAATGGCAAGGACATAAGTTGTACTTTGGGTGCAGACATACTGTTTTGTGGCTAATTGTTAAGAGGGTTATCATCCTAAATCTGTCTGCTTGGCAACAAGCCTCTGCAGTAGTGGTGTGATATGTTGTAGCTCTGCAGAATAATTTGTTGGGTTTTTAGTCATTTCCAATTTTAGCTTTTGAAACAAATCTACCAGATCAAATGTTTGCCAACACTAAATTAAATTAGCAGATCATTGATTCTTGCAGATGTTTGATAATAACATCTAGTAATTCCAGTTTAATTTGTTTTTTTAATGAACAGCTTGTATGTACTTTATTGTTGCAAAATTAGTTTGAATTTATTGAAAGATTTTCTGTCTGGCCATGTCTTAAAACCAGATAGTTTTTGTTGTGTCGTTTCTTTTGGTATCAAGACTGAAACATTGATGAAAATTTCGTGAATGTTTTTTTGTTGTAATATTTTTACAGATGTGTATAGGCCTACATATAAAAATTGTTTTACATCTGTAAAATACGTCTGTAAAATAATAATTGCTATTCAATAAAAGAATATAGTTGCCGTCGATGCTGCTTGATGTGTAGACAGACTTGAATTCTTGTGAAGTTAAACAAAACATGTTTTAATTTCTTTGTTTGCTAACCAGATTACTAAAAACCTCTGTCTCAAAACAAAGCAATGTATTATCTATCATATGTTCTGTATAATATATAGCATTTTTACCAGGATCCATGGTGCAAGGATTACTGGGACATTTATTTCTGTGCTCTGTTGACTAGCAGCTCTTGATGAGTGCTGAAAGAGGAGACTGACCAAAACACAAAGCCTTCCGTACAGGGGATGTAATCAGAGCCTTTCCTAATCAACCTGCCTGCCCACAAGAAAGGGAACCCTGGCTTAGATTACCACTCTGCTTCAGCACCACATGGTGTTAGGGCAGGTTGGTAACCTGAGACATTAATATGTTAAGAGCAGATGCACGTATGCATAAGCACACAGAAACAATTCTTTGGAAATTGACACACAGAAAGAACTGGACTGTAATTTGGTAAATACCAAGTCCTGTAGTATCTAAAAGTAGCTCTGGTTTTTAAAAAAAATGTTTTTATTGTGCAACTTTTTCTATTCCCATTCTTGCTGTGTAACACTACTCTTTACATGATAGTGTAGAGATGTTAGCAAATAAAAGAACCCCCTCTATATTAACTTAAGTTTCTGCACCAAAAAAGATAAGGTTAACATATTTATAGCCTAATGAAGTGGTCTAAATTTGACAGGGCTTTGGTAAAATATGTAACCCCAAATACTTTAAAACAAGAATATGTACTGTATATCTATACATTAATGCAGTAAATATTCACAATAGACCAGCATGAATTAAACTAGATGTAAAGGAGTAGAAAATTAGAAAGTAGAAGCAGAAACGTAAAGCAGTAACATTAGCATAGAAAACAGTGCAGTAGATCTATTAGCCACAAAGATGAGGATCTCTTTTCTAACGAGGTCTCCTTTGTGAGGGCAACACCCAAATCTTTGGATTAGATCTTTAGTACTACATGGATGTTTATAAGACTGATATGTCTCAGCAGGAGCACTAACAATAAACGTGTTAGTGTTTTATTAGTAACCAGGGCTTGAAAAACTCAATGCATAAAGGATTTGTATCTAGGACCTTGATACTGTAAGACAACAGTGCTCACAAGTGCATCTTCACACAACTTTTTTATTATTATTTATTTTTAAATTATGACAAAAATGACGCATTCAGTAATGAATAGTTCATCTTATTTCGATACAAATCCGTCTTTGTCCTTGTAGTAAACCAGAGTTTGTCAGAATGTAGGCCTGTGTGTCATTGCTGGTCACAGCACCCTAACACACTTTTTGTGTAGAGAGAATAGAAAGAGGGAGGAAGAGATTATCTTCCAAGTGAGAATCATCTGGCAGCGTGATGTTCAGCCAGGGACCTGTTGAGCTTTATGTCAAGGAGCTACGGTAAATGCCTCCATCAGCTGCGGATCAGGCTGTTCCCTGTGGCTACAGTGAGAACACAATGGTCTTGGTGGTGTGTCACAAACATCCACCAATCCTTCCTTCACTGAAGCATCTCCCAGTGAGGCGAAACTATTATTAGCTTAGGTACAGCAAAGCCTCTTAGAGATCTTTATTTAACCAGATTGGCTGTCTGATGTATGGACACTTGAGGAGTCTGTGACGCACAGGCCTTTCAGGAGCATTTGGTTTGCAACACTGGCCATTGATAAGGAAATAGTATTACATGGTCCAGTCTGACCTCCTTTCCTAAGGTGACTTTGGCTCTTACAAGGGGGTTTCCCACCACCCGCCCCTTTTCTTACACTGTGCAGTTTTAGGTAGCAACCTAATTTTAACTCTGTGCATGATGAGGGCTGTGAGCCAGGCGGCCTGGTCACCCCTAGTATGACTCCCATCTGTTTACTTGTTTGTCTATCTTCATCATCAAGTGGATAAAAAACATAAAATTAAAAGCTAGCGGTTTTGTCATAACTAGTGTTTTGATGCCTAGTATTTATCTAATAGATTTGAAAATGACATAAATACTTTTTTGAGATCAAGACTTGTATTAAAGATTTTTCATGATGATTTCAAGGAAGAATTACACCAGCTCGCCAATGTATTAGATATTGCTAGTATTGGGTTAGATTCGTTTTCTGTTCACAACTGCGGTATTGCTTGGTTGGAGCATCACACAGTTGCTCCATATTTGTTGGCTGCACATTAATTTTGACCTTTCCATTTGAATCCTGCAACTGAAACCGAGACTTGTTGGACAATGCAACATTTTTCTAAATCCTTATAGAAGAGTTAAAGTAGAGCAAACCGAACAGGTATAAAGGTGAGACAGAGCAGCTAAAATCACAAGTAGGAAGGCAAAGAGAGACAATTAATTAGAGCTGCGTGTTCGATAATGCAAGACTCGCTGTCGAGCTCAAAAGTAATACACCCACCCTTACAGTATATAAATCCCTCCATATAATGCACTGCGGTAATTCCCTACCCCCAACTCTCTCCACTTTAAGTAGTAAATTTCAGACTTTGTAGCTGCTGTTTGGTTTCTTTATTTTTTTGGCAAAGCTCTTAAGAAAAACATTCTAGTTCCCCTTAAAAAGGAGTAAGTCATTCTACACAGAAACATTACTCTGGAGCTGCCTGAAATACCTTGTTCATAACTCAAACTTTTTCTTTACTCACCATGAAACATTATTTCTATACTTCCTAATTACTGATTATTTTTGCAACCCAATGCATCAGGAATGTTTAGTTGCTCTGAGATCTGTCTACTACTTGTCACAGTAGACTAGGCCTTTAGTAATGTGTGCCTCAGAGATTTACACAGGGTGTCGTACAGAAGGAAAGCTTGTTCAGAATGGTGGGAAAAAAAGCACATTTTTACCATGGTTCAACTGAGCTGTAATTACTTCAAGTTTTAGAAGAAACTCTTCTACAAACAAAACAAATGTCAGTTATTTACTGCAAATAAAGCACACTTTTGTGTATATATAAATTCGTCTTGGCGAAATGTGTGTATGTACATTAAGTCAGCCATCATCACCTTTTAACTTTTTATCTTTTTTTTCAGCTGCTTTTTAAAAATTTTTTAGTTTTTGCTTTCCCTTTTCTGCTTGTTGTTTCTCTTTTGCCCCCTGTCAGTTTGTCTAGCTGACGTTGACACATTACTGTGTCTTGGGACAGACAAACAGGGCCAGTCAGAAACCGAGCAGCTATAAATATGTACAACTTGCTACTCCTGCCGCTGTTGTCGCTACTGGACTGGATGGAGAGTGGAGAGTACATACATCTCTTCAAAATCTCTGAGACTTTTGTTTGCTTTTGTCTAAGCTTAAATGTTTTACCTGCATTCAGTCATATTAGCGATTAACTTTCTATCTAAAGTGAAAGGAAAAAATAGGTTTGTAAACGTAAGGAATACTAGAAGTGTTGTGTAAGGATTTCACAACCTTATCCTGTACAGGCTGCATTGTGGTTTTAGCCAAAACCAGATAATTTGTGCATACTCACTTGGTACTCACATTTTTTGTTCTCCAAGGCTTGTTAGTCAATATATTTATGCTTCCTACCTTTAAATAAAATGACTGTACGTGTCAGCTTTTGATAGCTTAAGAGTGCTCAAGTTAGATGATGCCTTCAGTGTTGTGCTTCTGATGACTCTTCTTTTTGCTGTTTGTGAATGCAAAATTATTTTTTATAAGATACTTCATTGTGAAAGTATAATATTGAAGTATTTCTGTGCAATTAACATTTCACATATGAAAAATGTAGAACGTGTGGGGATTACATTCCAGTGGGTGCAGCGAAGCATAACCAGTGAAAGTACATCAATAAACTCTCACTGAATAGTGCCAATGAACACAATGGACTCTTGTCTGTTTCAGTGAGTGTGTCTGTTTATACACATATATGCTGCCTGTGCTGGATGACCTTTGGTATAAATAGCCTCCTAGCGCTAGCTGCGATGACAGCCGACAGCACACATTGTTGTGTGAATTTGTTTCCTGAGAAGTGCTGTTAATCACTTATCCTTCCAGGAGCAATGCGTAGATGAGTTCCTGCAACTGAGAAATACCTTTGCCCCAAGTCTCAGGAAACTTGAGGCAAGATTGTGCAAATAAGTTACTGTAAATCTCAGAAACAAAAGTTCAAATGTTGGTGATATGTAGAATGCATTCTAAGTAGAACGACATTATTGTTTAGTAAAATTAATAGATCAGTGGTTTAAAAAAAAATTTTGGTTTATGATTATCCAAGTATATGATCATGGAAAAACATATTTATTATAGTACTTATAAATAGATAAAAACAGCAACTGTTGTTAAGGTTGCTGGTGTTGCCATTGCTCAGTCCAAATCCGGTTTTTACCCCAAGTTGCCATTTCATCCCTTCACACTTCCCTACTGATAAACAAAGGGTTTCCTAACAATGTACTGAAACCTTTCCATATCACTTCTTTTTTATAGTTGGGTTTCCACATAAAAAAAATTTAATTGACGTACAATTTAATTCAATTTTATAACTTTTTCTGTAAACATTACATAACAATTTCCATTAATTTAGCTTCTGATCCCTGTTCGGACTAGTTGAACATGACAGATTATGCCTACCCTTAACCAATTTTACAATAACTTGTTTTTACATATTTATTGGAGTCACATAACCACATTTCCTTAAAGTAGACTGTGAGTAGCCAATGGAAGATTACTTTGTTATTGGTTACAAAACATCTCGGTGGTTGGTTTTTGCCACTTGCATACGGCTCCATTTTATACTTAGAAAAGTCAGCTACGAAACTACCTAAATTGCTGAGGGAAAAGTGATTTATAGCTGACACCATTGTCTATCAAATGAAAATAAAATTTTATTTGTATAGCACCTTTTACTAACAAGGCATCTCAGAGTGCTTTACATCATAAAACACAAAAATAAGAAAGTTATAGAACACAAAGTCAGCAATTGAAACATTATATTTTGGCATTGTTACACATCAGATTGTTATATCCATTTTATTCACTTACTGTCTGTAAAGAAGCAAGTCAATACTTATTTGATCAAAACACCTGTGATGGTTTTAGTCACAAGTGTCTTCCATAAAGAATAAATATTTTGTAGGGATGCTCTGATCACGCTTTTTGCTGCCGATTCCAATACCGATCATTCATGAGGTCAATCTCTGCTGATCACCGATCACCGATCACTGCCGATCGCCTGAAATGGCTGTTAATTTTTCGCTTTAGGTATAAATGATACTATGTTATCTGGCAAAATGGAAAAATTATCTGGCAATAAATTCACCTACTTTAGACATACTTTAATACACATCAAAAATCTTTTTTTTAATTTTTTTAAATTTACATGCTGCAGCTTTAAGCAGACTTTCGGTGTGAGAGTTCACTGTCTGGTGGAGGTTGACCAGTGCTACGTCTGTGAAATATTACTACCAGCAGCACGTAGCTGCGGTCCAAGAGCGAGAGCAGAACCAGCGTCTTACACCGCCTGCTCAAAGACTTAAATTATTTTTCTGGTTATTTGTTTAGCTTTCTGACCGTGATGCTAATCCGGGTGAGTGTTGGTAGCTGTGAGCTGCTTTACTATTATCTGGCTGCTACGTATGTCCTTTTTTTCCTGCATTGAGTCTCGATATAGCCAAACTCCATCAAGTGCTAATCTTTTAAATGCCATATTAGATTCGTTGTGTTGATGCATTTTGATGTATTTCACCCCGAAGGTAATTTTATGCCGCAACACGCAAAGGTCCCCTTCCACTCTCAGAGCGTTACAGTTCCTCACAACAGGATTTGTTGCCACGTGCTTGTGCAGTGTGAAGGAAAGAGGAGATCAACTGCACATGCAGGCTGCAAAGTGAGATAAATGTGATCGGTTTTGGTGATCGGCAACAAGAGACAGTGATCGGCAATCACTGATCATACACTTTTTCACGGAAATCGTCTGATTATGGTCGGTGGGCGATCGACCGGCACACCTCTAATATTTTGCAATCTCTACTTTTGCCTTTATAGACAAAACTGAGTTGTTAAGTTCCAGGGAAAATATATGCAGAAATACAACAAGAATTTTCAAAAAGTGTAAAACATTAGTCTTTCAAATCGTATCAGATAGGTTACTTTGCATGAAGCTTGAGAAGCAATAATGTCTAAAATGTGTACAGTATGGTAATAATCCCTTTTTTTATCTACCATAGATCTGGAGCCTGATGACAACACATCATTCTACATCCTAAATATGGGCCAGCCCCAGGCTATGGTCACGAACCACCAGTCTATTGGCCTGCCTCGTCATGGCATGCACACCCATCCTCAGGTCATCAGCACTTCACCGCGACTTCCATCACACAAAACAGGAACTGATCTCCTAAGTTACGAGGCACAAGGCTCCAAGTATGGCACCTCACCGCTGCTGCCCTCTGCTCCTGTGGAGGCACCAAAAGCCTTTGAGTGCCCCAGTATCCAGATCACCTCCATCTCCCCTAGTTGCCAGCAAGAGCTAGATGCCAGTGAGGGGGAGCTGACAGCCAATGGTCCTGATGGGGATTACCACGGCGACAGACCCTTGTCCAGAGACCATCTATATTTGCCACTGGACCACTCATACAGGGACTCTTCGCTCAGCCCTAGCCCCTGCAGCAGCCTCTCCTCTAGGAGCTGGTTCTCTGATGCTTCATCTTGTGAATCGTTTTCACATGTCTATGACGATGTTGACTCAGAGCTGAATGAAGCAGCTGCAAGGTTTAGTCTGGGCTCCCCTCTGACTTCTCCAGTTTGTGTGTCACCGCAGGCTGTTGGGGGAGTTCTAGAGGAGCAGTCCCCATGGCAGCACCATCATCCCCCCTTTGTGCATCACTCTCACTCCACTCTTTCTCCTCGACAGTCCCCCTGCCATTCACCACGCAATAGCGTCACTGATGAAAATTGGCTTAGTCCACGGTCTCCTTCCAGGCCCTCTTCGCGACCAACCTCACCCTGCGGGAAAAGGCGACACTCCAGTGCCGACATTTGCTATCCCGGTTCACTGTCTCCTCATCACTCACCTACACCCACGCCAGGACATTCCCCCAGGGGGAGTGTGACAGAGGACACATGGGCTGGGAGTCCCACTATAGGCATGTCAGCTTTTCAATGCTGCCCATCTGAGACAGACATCCCATCAAAGACAAGGAAGACCTCACAGGACAGAACATCTCTGCAGACAGGGAAAGGAGAGCTGGCATTAGATGACCAGGAAAATCTGTCTTCTAACCTTGATTCTCCTCCAGACGACACGCTGCACAGCATGAAGAAAGATGGGCCTGCAGAACAGTTTCTGTCTGTGCCCTCGCACTTCTCATGGAATAAACCCAAGCCTGGTCATACACCTATTTTCAGGTAAGGTAGCTGATTTTGAAGTGGAGAAGCAAAATTAATTGTAGGATAATTCCTCAAAGTATTAGGAACCTTTGAAAGGTATGAAGAAAATATTATGTAAGCATACTGTATTAAAGTATAGGCAGCAGATGACAAATTACAAGTTACCCAACTTGTAAAAAAAAAAAGTCTACTTTAATAGACTTGGCGTACTTTCATGAAGACCTTATGAATGTCTCCTAAGCTTTTTAGAGAACATTAGTAAACAATAAGCATAAAGACTAACGGTCCCACCTTACTCATACTTAGATCAAACTTCAGAGATAAAATTGAGGGAAAGTTTGAAGTGGCATTTGGTTATGAGCAAGGTTCTAATCATCATCCAAAAATGAAAAGAGTATGGCACAACTGCAGGCCCACTATGATATATTTGTCCACCTAAACTGACAGGTCAGGCAAGGACAGCATTATTACCTGGATGAATGAGGTGTACGCTCAACAAAGGGATTATTGAAAGTCCCATCTGCAGTTTGCCACAGGGCATCTAGGGTAAGCATGCAGGTAGAATAAGGTCTTGTTCAGATTTAACCAAAATTAAACTTTTTGGCACAGATTCAAATTGCTTAGTATGGTTAAAAAAAACAAACTAGCACTGCAGATCCTAATGACAACACCCTCCCAGTGGTGATGCATGATGGAGGAAGCATCATGCTGTGTGGGGTTGCTTTCAGGGATAGGGATAGCTGGTCAGAGTTCATCTATCAACAAAACGGAATGCAACATACAACTGTAAGCTACCATGGACTGGTTTAGATAAAAGAAAATGTCCATGTTATAGTCCAGACTTGAATTTAATTGAGAATCTGGGGTCCAATCTGACTGAGCCTAATCCATTTTGGAAAGAAGAATTAGCAACAACTTTCAATCTGTAAATATGCAAAAAATGTACTACTTTGTGTTCGCTTATCACATAAAATCCCCCAAAAATGCATAAAAATTGGACTTTTGACACTGCATCATTTTGTAACTAACCTGGAGACAAGGTGATTATTACTTAGTAGACAGACAGTCTAGGTCAAAGACTAAGATATTAATTGTGTTGAATTTGTTAATGAGTACTGTTACTTGCCATAAAGATAAAAAAAACATCTCTTTTTGAAGAGTGAACATTTTATTCTAGTTAATGTGTATCAGTTACATTGTTGGGTAACATGTCTGTTCATTGTCTTTATTGTTCAGTTATGAGGGAACTTTGAGCTGCGTGTTAAAATTCAGGCTTATTAGTGTGAAGAAGAATGCACAAGAAAATTTACACACACACACACACACACACACACACACACGCCAACAGGAGAGGAGGAGGAGTTGGCTGTCTGTTCTCCAATGTGTGTGGCAGATGAAGATGAGGCCTTGTTTGTGTGCACTGGCCCCTAGCGCTGTAAATCAGCACAGGGCACATATGGCAAAGAGGCAGCCGCATACACAGAGACAGACACGTCTGCAGACATAACACAAACACTTATTCACATAGACCTATCACCGTCCAGTCAAAAATGGGGTCACATCTATGATGAGTCACAATTTAAACTCAATTGCACCTTTGTTGGTAGGTGTATGTTCCCACAGCAGATGTTGCTTATACAGAGGAAAGTCGAGGGGCTTTCATGAAGCCATGAAATAGGATGTTGAGTTGCTTGCATGTGTGTCAGTCATGTTTTGAACAGATGGCACAGGTGGAATGGGTGGGGTTGGGTGAGAGGAAACTGAGGAAAGAAATGGCTGGGATTGTCAGCTTCTTACTATGACACAAAATGTCCTATTGGGCTGTAAAAAGTGTTTGCCTCCTTTATATATTAGATTTAAATTATCAAGGGATTAAACTACCTAAAGCAAACCTCGCCATATGTTAAAGTATACAGTAATATTTAATCATAAATTAACCGATTGACCTTTTTTTATTATTTTAATTACTCTCACTACAATCAGGAGTGATTAATGCCTGATGTTTAGAATTAAGAAATCACTTGAATTGAGCTAGTCAGGAAACTTGAAATAGGCTAAAATATCTTGTTCCCTGATCTAAAGAAATTCAAGACAAGAAGAAAAACAAAGTCGTTGACATTTGTCAGTCTGGACAGGATTACAAACACATTTCTAAGGCTTTGAGACCCCAGCAAATCAGCACAAGCCATTATCCACAAAAGATGAGTGGTCAATTTTTCCAGGCCTGGCTATCAAATTTACCCCAAAAGCATATCAACAAATCATTCAGAAGGTGACAAAAGAACCAAGACTAACATCTAAAGCTTGAGAACAGTGTTTATAATTGAATGATAAGAAAGAGAACTGAGAAAAAAGAATCCACGGGAGAACCCTAAGGCAAAACCTTGCACTGTCGAAATATTTGCTAAAGCACATCTTGGTAATCCTCAAAACCTTGGAGTTAAATATTATGTGGAGATTGTCCAGCCATCAGTTTTTAAATTTAAACCTATAACTTGGGCTATAAAGCGAGACAATATGTATTATTTATACATTATTATGTTAATAACAGTTTGACTGTGATGGCTAGAGGAGATGTCCAGTCATGTATCCAGCTGCCTCTCGTCCACTGACCGACCGCTGGATAGGGACCAGTCCCCCAGGGAAAGCAGGTGTCGATAATAGTTGGATGGATTTTTCTCTGATTTTTGAGTGACAAAATAGAATCTGAATCAGAAAACTGAATCAGTAAAGGGGAAAAAGCTTTTAAACTATGCTGTATTATCTTTTATAGCTTTTAAAAATTATGCATAGCTGGTATTAGTTGTGCATCAAAAACTGCATTGAAACAAAAGTAAATTTCACTTAGGAAATGTCAGATGTCTATACCTCAGGACTGTCAATAGGTTTTGTGCTACATTTTGACATTTAGTGGAAATGACAAAAAGGGAAATGCAAAACATAAATAGTTTAACATTTAGAATGAAATATATATCTTCGTGTTATGACCTCTGGAGTTGGTCTTATTGTTATGGTTCATGTTTGTGTTTTTAAAACTTAATTGTACTGAGTCACGTATAAATTATGAATGAATTTCTGTGATCCAGTTAAAAATATAATTGTAACACAACAGAAAAAAGCTGCAGTGCCCTCAACCTCGTTTATTAATTCATGAGTTTATGTTTTACAAAAACAACAGCGATAACAGTTTTACCTTGTTTTGTGGAACAAAACGTGTCAGAACATTAATTGAGCTAGGGGCAAGACGTAGAAATTTAATTGCAACTCAGACTGTAGGAAATCAAGGACCTGTGAATGCAGTTGGCTGGGTGCATCATGCATGTAATGGAGACATTTGAAAAGGGTTATGCTTTGTGAGGACATGGTCCATCCCTTCTTCCCTCCCATCACAAGCTCATATTTCCTCTGTTCTCTGTTTTTGTTGCTATGGAGGCCATGTAACCGCATGCTTCATTGGTGGTTATGTGATGACTTATGCCAGGAGTGGATGACTTAATACCTTGCCTGAGTGGTAGATCCTAATTGTTACCTGCTGTTAGAGAAAACTTTAATTATTTGATGATTGAGACTCAAAATTTCACATTTACAAGAACTGTGGGGCTGCCATAAGAAAGACAAAGGTTAACATTTCTGTTGGTTAGAACACATATACTGTATGTAGTTGTAAATACTATTTTAAATGAATTAGATGTTCTTTTGATATGGAAGGGCATCTATCATAATTTTTTTAACTTTTTCTTTTAAATTGTTTTCAGACTTGCAGGTTGGGATATTTCCATGTCTAAAGTCAAGAAATGTGTAAAATTGCAAAAAAGTGAGCACAAAGCCAAAATTGCAAAAGAGGGATGGCGTTGCATTTTATGTACCAAACTCAGCCGTCAATGCATAGCACAATGACTGTAGAAGAACTAAAGTAGTGATGGCAGTATTGATCTCAAATTAAAGTTAATAAAATAAAGATTTTAAATTGTGTTTCATGAGTGAGGAGCAGGCAACTGGGAGTCCCAACAAATACTTTGAAATGATAACATTGGACATGACTTTGTCATCCAGATGTGGTAATGGCTACCTGTTGTAGCAGAAGTGACTCGAAGCTTCTTTTTGTAATTGAGAAGTGTGTTTTAGGATTACTTATGGACTTTGAATATCAATATATAGGTGTAAGAAGAATTAATTGTCTATGCACATGTAATTTCACCATGTATATTTTTTACGGTTAAAGCTTTTACTATATGTTATACCCCATTTAATTCATTTGTAGTTTTTTCAGTCAATTATTATAATTTATTACCAAGTCTTATATCTGAGTTCAGAGAAATGAAAGAAAAAATCTTTTCCTGAAAAGTAGTGCCACACTTTAAGTCAGGCGTGTCCAAAGTCGGTCCTCAAGGGCCGGCATCCTGCATGTTTTTGTTCTCTCCCTGGTTGTAGTAACAACCTTCTCAGCTTGTCAATGTTCTCCTAAGGCCTCTAATGAGCCATCATTGGATCCAGGTGCGTTAAACCAGGGAGAGAACTAAAACACACAGGATGGCGGCCCTCCAGGACCAACTTTGGACACCCCTGCTTTAAGTAATGCCACACATAAATAAAGGTAATCCAGGAGGTAGGCCGTGAAACCAAAATGAAAAGGTTAAGGATCTGTTCATGGTTTGTTGATAAATTAATCTATTTCACTCAGGTGGATGGACTCAGTTTGTGTGTGGAGACCTCTATTCAGTGTTTTATATGTACAGCTGTTCAAATATGATTGTAGCCTACTCAGATAAAAAAGAGGCACTGAGGAAAAACACACAATGCCACCCCCTCTGGTGTCCTGGACATAAAACACGCTGTAGTACAGTATGCACACAGACTTAGATAGTCATTTAAGTACTGTCTAACTCACACCCTTGTCCTTCCACCCATTCTGACCTACACGTTAAAATGTTAAAGACTCAGATAAAAAAGTCCCGCTTAGAAAATGATTCACACTTTGAGTCTCAACATGACCTATTACAAGGTTTATGCTTAAGAAGTAAGCGAGCAGATGTGGGCATTCCAGTGATTCACTGTCTGATGGGAGAAAGAACAATGCATTATATATTACCATTTCTCACTGATTGCACCATGTCTGTCCTTGACAGGGGAATACCCATGTTTTAGACATTTTTTTCAGATAGCCAGTCACTAGTCGGGCAATGGCTTTTATGCATACATTTAAAATTTGGTAAAAAATTTTTTATATGTTTTTCTTCCAGCATTGATGAAGGTTATAATCAATACTACAAGTTCTATTCACTCTTAGTTTTTGTATTATCTCATGACACTCCTGACCTTTTTGCTAGGGTTGCGTTAGACACTTTAATCTGTATACTTGCGTTTGTGTCTCCTCAGGACAACCTCGCTCCCTCCTTTAGACTGGCCGTTACCCAGCCAATTTGGCCAGTATGAGCTGAAGATAGAGGTGCAACCCAAAGCCCACCACCGTGCACACTATGAGACTGAAGGCAGCCGAGGAGCTGTCAAAGCAGCATCTGGTGGCCATCCAATTGTCAAGGTAACAATTTCCCCTCCTCAGTTCTGAGCCTCACATTGTTCACACTTCGTTTCTTCTTTGTGGTTTTTAGATTAAATTTTTTCTCCAAGGTGTCTAATTATTTCAGTAGAACAAAATAATGTTTTGTGTTTAGGACTGAAATTGCTATTGTGGCCTACAGTAGTGGTTGTCATATGCTCCATTTAGAGGTGGAAGTAATGAATTAAAAATAAATAAAATTACAAATTTATTTCAGTAATTCAATTCTGAATGTTAAACTTATGTATTGATTAATTATCTAGATGGATACATTTTAAATGTTTATTTTTTTGTTAATTTTGGTTATTTTTCTTATAGCTAATGAAAACCAAAAATTCAGTTTCTCAGAAAATTTTAATGTTATATGAAATGAAAAAATAAAATAAAGAAATTTTAATCCTGTGATAAGTATATCCATGCATTCAATAGTGTATGGACTCATCTTTTTGCACAAATTGTTGCATCAGTGCAATGTGGTAATGAGGTGATCAGCTAGTGGCACTGCTGAGGTGTTAACAAGGCAATATTGCTTTAATGATCTTTTGTTCATCTGCATTGCTGGAACTGGTGTCTCATTTCCTCATGAGACACCTCATTTCCTCATTTCCAACCAATAGAATCCCTATGGTGTTTTATGGCTAAACAAGCACGGTGACATCATTGTCAGTAAATGAATTATTGGTGCATTGGCATCGTGGGTAGGTTCCAAGTCCTGCTGGAAAATAAATTAACTTCTCCATAAATATTGTGTCGTGGAAAGAATCAGAAGAGTCTGAATGAGAAGATTGTCAGTAGAGAAGGATGAAGTGCTCTAAATGTAAAACTAAGATAACTGCTTTGACTTTGGGACACAGTGGACCAATACCTTCTGTTGACATGGCTCCCCAAATAATCTTAGACTCATTAGGAAACATTACACTAGATTGAAGCAATGTAGAACCTGATGCGATGATTATTCTTCCAGTTTCTGGGACGTTAATTTGCAAATGTTGCTTTCATCTGAAAAGAGAATTTGGTAACACTTTATTTGACGGGTTGTGAATAAGACTGTCATGACACCGTCATAAACATGACATAACACCTGTCATGAACATGAGTAAGTCTTCATGAATATTTATGACTGTCATAAAGTGTCATTCGGTAAATCATGACACTTTTAGTACAGAGTTGACATTATTCAAAATGTCTTTATGACAACTTGTCATTAACCAAGAAATCATGATCTGACATAAATTTGTGATAAAAGTATTACTGATTAAACTTTAGCTTTAATAATATAAAGTTACATAATTTTTAAAGTTTAAAGTTTTAAAGTTTTTAAAGTTGTCATAACAAAGACATTTTGAATAATGTTTAACTTTGTGTTAATGACAGATGTTATGTCATGTTTATGAATGTGTCATGACAGTCTTATTCACAACCCGTCAAAGTGTTACCAATGATTTTAAACCAATGAGCAGCAGTTCAGTTTGTAGAAGTGGAAGGTAACTGTACAAGTATTACATCTGCTGCCTCCTAGACAATTATTTATGTCGTAGAATAATGCTTCTGTACTAAAAATGTTTTTGTATTGGGGATATATTCTTGGAAACTGAATTTTTGGTTTTCAATAAGAAAAAAACCCATCAAAATGAATTGAAATAAATGTTTTGCATAACATTATGCTGTAACTATATGATGTATAAGTTGATCTTTTGTACTGAATTACTGAGATAAATTAACCTTTTGAGTATATTTTATCTAATTTTGGGCCCCTTTAATATGTACAATAAGGGGTCGTTATGTGACTGAAAATAGGTCAGTGTGCAACCTGTTAGTTCAAACTATCACTCACATCCCGTTCTACTATAAAACTCAGTGAGCCTACTGATACGAGTAGTAAGACAGACAGGCACGATGGCATGAAGGGTGTGACAATACCCCAGTCAGCTAGTCTGTCATTTGATATAATGCGTAGATGACAGATAAAGAGAGAGAAAAATACCAAGTAACAGAAGAAGTTTTCAGTCTAATTAATATTTTAAGAGCCTAGTGCCAAGCCTTTCTTTTCACGTGTGATTTAGGAAAGGTCTTTGTTCACCATTGTTGCAGAACTTTACAATGGTTGCAAAATAGTTTCCTTTGAAATCAGCTTTTCCATATTTTCCATACCCTGTTGTATTTTTTTCCCAGATTTTATTTTTAGCATTTTCTTCTGAATTTCCATTTTTACATTGTAACCACATTTACTAAATCCCCAAAAGTTTATAAAAGTGGAGTAAATGAATTTAGCAAATCAATAGTCAAAAGTCCACATTTACTGCTATTAAAGGTTCACAAATATTACAGTGCTGTGGTTTTAAAAAAAAGTGTTTAAAAGTATTTCCATGTCATTTTTTAAAGAACTAAAACATTATGTGCAAATCAAGGAATCAATTTTTTCACATTTTAAAAGAAAATCACCCTTTGAAGAACAGGACTTGCTTTATTCCTTTTTTTCTATGGAAATGGTTTGCACTAATGTTTAAATGTATGTTTTGGATATTTTTTACACTTGCTTACTTGTAATTTTCTATGTAAAAATATTTTTTATTGGGTGATGGTAAGATATGTTTTAGCTCTTGGTGTCTCCAGATTGGGAGTAAATAAACCATTGGGTGAACTCAGTTCACCACTAGTGATTATGCACATTATGCAAGATTTAACAATTAAGACAAAATACAACACTTGAACAGCTGTGGACACAAAATTTCCTAAAACAACAGAGACATCCAGACTTCTGCCATTTGTTGCTTTAGAAACAGCCTATATCCTCCTATATTCAGTCATGCAGTCTCCTTCAGGCCAATCATTAACCATTTCCACCTCAGTTAGACCAAGATTCAATCCTGCCATATGTGACAATGCATAATTTAACCTTCAGATTTTTTTTAACCAAGCATTTGTCACTGTTGCCCTCTTTTCTCATCCTGAGGAAAAACTGTTTGGTATTGTTGCTTTATTTGATGTAGCTAGTAATTGAAGAAAATTGTCTTGGATCACAAAGTTATTTAGATGTTGATTTTAAACATCAAAACATGGTCAGTAATACCTTTAGATTTTTTGGCCTACAAGTCAGTTTAGTTGAATACATTTAATTTGACATACGTAGGCACAGTTTGTTAGGTTATTTATAATACCTAGTGTTCCCTGTTTAAGCAAGAGGCTGTAAAAAGGCCACAGTAGCGCTGTTGTGATGAGCAAACCATGAACGAGGATAACGTCTATTTCTTCTTTAGATTAGCTGGGTTAACACAGTTTATTTTGTCATATGCATCTAAACCAGGAGGTGTTGCACTTTCTGAGTTACCACTCCAATATATCGGTCTGCAAGAACTACCAAAGATGAAAGAAAAATTGAAAAAGTTTTGACTGAATGCTTTCATAATCAAATTCATAAACTGGTGTGTGTTGTCACATACTGAGTTAGGAAAGTGGTTGAGAGAAGGGCAGATAGCATTTGCTTCTCATCAGCAGCGGTTTGCACGACTCTGCACAAAGAAAATGTGTGGGTGAATGAGGTATTGTGTAGGAACCAAAGTAGGTTGAGCACCAAGTTTGACAAACTTATTTTTTAACTCTTTAGAGATTTATATTTTTTTGCCTTTATATTAAATATTTATTCAATTCTTTTTTTCAGGTATAAGAAACCTCTGCACATTTTCTGTGTAGTTCTGGCTTCTTTGCTGTTTAGGCATTGATGATGTCTAAAAGAGCTTCTAATTTGAGAATGAAAAACAGATTTTCCGTTTAGTTAATTAGTAGTAACTAGGCACACCATTAATAATATTACCTGGTATTTTAGAATAATTAAGACTGTTTAATGTAGAAAAAACAATGAAAGTAATCAAAGTGAATTGCAACAAATAAAATATGAATAAGAAAATATACAAGCTTTTTCGTGGGAAGTCAAGCTGAAACCATTTGATAGGGGTCAAACTACCTGGAAAATTTAAGAAGTTTTAGTATATCATACTTTCCAGGTATACTGCTGGAAATTAATAAGCTGCTCTCTGAAGGCAGAATATTATAGCTATGTGTGATTGCAACCTTTCTGCTGCAAAATAGCAATTTCCACACTGGATATTTAAAAATGATTCGTACAGCAAGAATTTTTGCAGTTGCCAAAGATAAATCTTTTGTGGCATGTTGAACTGTAAATAGTAAAATACAAGATATCTTAAAATTCTGTAAGTTTTTATCCAAAAATATTTGGATCTTAATTGCAGTTTTTTTGTTGTTTGTTTTTTTTGTTTTGTTTTTTTACCCCTCCAGGGGTCTTTTTGTGGGCTCTCGTGTCCCTTATACGACAGTAGGCTGACAGGAAACTGGGAAGGAGAGGGGGGAAGACATGCGGCAAATATCGTCTGGTCCGGGAGTCGAACCCGCGACGGCCGCGTCGAGGACTCCAAATATGGGTCGCGCTAACCACTACGCCACCACGGCACGCCCGCATTTTGTTTTCCTTTGGTAGTTTGTACATAGCTTGCCTGACAAACAATTATAGCAAACATCACTTACAATATGTCGTTTTGATTTAAAATTTTTAGATTTGAAAAATAGATTCCATATCCACTTCTCAATGTGAAACCTCTTCTTCACCTTGAGTCTTGACTTCCAGTGATGTGATGTCACCAAATAACATCATTGCTGCCATCTGGACCTGGAGATGACTTCCATTTTTTGACCAGGCCATTGCCCATACCAGTACACTACTGAACTGCTTTGTCTACAGAAATCTAATGTAGCCTGTTTAGGTTGCAGAGCAAAAGTATTCAAGCAGTTTTGGGATTCTGACATTTCTTTTATGTTCTTTTCAGAGTTGTCAGCTGCTTCCACATCTTTTTTCTTGTGTTTGAGAACAAAGGCTCACAATCCCTTGCTATGAGCCAGATATAATGTTTGATGACCAAAGTATTATTTTTATCATGCAGTATTGCAACAGCTTGTATTGACTCATCCAGATATTTAAAACTATACTTTATAATCTGTTTCTATGCTATGCAAGGCAGTTTAATGTTGTATGGATGTAGTGATAAGAAGACTTAGTGACATAGTTATTGTGTAGATATTCATCAGGGTTTCCAGTGCCATCACAGGTTTATTAAATTATATGTTGAAAATATGCTAAATGTACTATTGCAAGCTGAAATTGTGTAGCCAGTTAAGTCCATCCACTCATCTATACATTTGATTATTTATATTTTTTTAATGGAAAAGTGTTTATTATTTCTATTATCTAGTTGCTAACAAATATGATTTTGGTTAAGGTCAATAAATATCCAACAATGTTTATTTATAAAAGCTGTTTAGTGGTGGTATTAGGTTTGTAATCCTAGTGTGGTTGCAGCACTACATGACACACAAATTCGGCACTCTCATTTGGATAACAAAACATGGCATTACAGTGAGTCAGGAGTTTGATATCAACTGTGTCTTTTTGTTAGTACAGCTCCTTGTTTCTGACCAGCTTTTGATTACTAATCTTAAGATTATTGTTCTGGTAGGAGTGGCTGATATAATAACATAAGATTAAAAAGTGATTTAGGAGTTGCCATAAGCAGAAATCGTACATAAACATAAAAACTGTACTCTTTTGTGATTCCCAATAATTATGTTTTTACTGCATGTTTTCTCGTAGGTGGTCTGGAGTAGTTAGTCTCTACATAGTGAAATGGTGTTAAAACGGTGATTATGATTTTCCTATCATTTTTTTTTCTTAATGACAATAAATTTGTTATTACTTTGACAACAGTTATTGACACTGCTGGGTATTATACGGGATTCTGTTCATACACATTATAAATAATTTTGATAACTGGCCTTTTTACCTGGTTAGGAATAAGGATGGGTTTCTTCCTCCCATTTGTATTTTTTGCCATCTTCCAAAGCGTAACGCTCAACAAGGTAAACACATTTGTTGAAATATACTTTTAATTAATTTTAACTTCTGGCTGCCATAAGAAAAAATAGCCGTTTGATAAATTAAGAACATTATAAAATGTGTGGAAGAAAATAGTTTTAGAAAATAGTACTTACATGTGTGTTTCAATTAATTTTATAGGTTAGGTTAAACTTTATTAATCCCATAGGGAAATTGAGGTTATCTCTAATGTCTAAAAATTTCTAAAAATACTCCTGTATTGCTTGTTAATTTTATCCTAAACCTTTTAATGTGACTGTAAACTGAAATTTGGCTGCATGTGTGCATAGCTGTTTTAACCATTCCTCTGGGGCTAGCTGCAGACCTTAATCGGTACACCTGTTGCTAGGAGACATATAAGTCCAAAGCCTCTCTGGCTGAAGGCTGAGGTATCCTTGGGCATATTTAAAGAGCTTATTTGTGTGCTGCTGCACCCACACAAATATAAGGAGCCCCTCTGGTATTACCAATTTGGCTAGAAATAGGGACAGGCCGATGCTGCAGAAACAAGCTGACAGACAATGAATATGCTGTTGCACTCACACATTCAGCACACAGCATGACAGCAAATCTAAAGCATACAAATGTAATGGAAAGCTGTGAATTATGGAAAGATAATGGAGAAAAAACATGTATATTGGCGGTATTATCATGAAATAACCTTGGATTAATTCCCACAATTTCATAGTATCGTGGTATTTACATGCAAATTTCTTTACCCTAACCCTGGTTTTATTTGAAACATTATTCTTCTTTCTACTAAAAATAACAAATGTATCATTTCAGATATAATAGTATTATTGAGTACATATTATTATGCTGATTTCGATACATAACCTGGTAATTTGCTTATTTTTCAGGGAGCCAGTCTGGAGCTTTACACCATTGTGTTCTCTTAGTTTTATCACAATATCTACTTTCCAGGACCACTTCTCAACAATTTATTTCAACCATTCAGAAAACCATTCACTCAAAACATTTAGGATTTTGTATGCATTTCCTTTGATCATGCCCACTGTGAAACCCTTTTTATGTTTCAAATCTCAAGGGATATATTGTGTTTTGTTTATTGTTGAGAGAGTTTATAATTGTTGGGGCCCACAGCTACATTCAGCTTGATTATTTTGTCTGACTTTGCAAAAACTTTGAACACACTTGAATTAAGTCATTCTACACTTTGTTTTAGCTGCTATGGTAAATACTGTAATCTTGTGAAATCATGTTGTTTTTACAAGGTCATCAAAGCATAAAAATTTCACACAAGCCCGTGCCTAGCGCATAGCCATGCAGTTTACACTTTATGGACTGGCTGGGACTACTGTTGCCTTGCCCCGGGGTTGTATTTGATGTAAACATATGAAAGGCTAGCTACTTAGTTTTTGTAATCAGGTTTAGTACACTGCACACAAAAAAAAAAAAGTTGCCGAGAAGGGGGGGAAGAGAAAGAGAAGTGTGCTTAAGAGTGAGTGAAAGTGAGGGAGGACAAAATGGGAATAAAAGGAATTGAGCCTGGAAGTAGAACAGGGCCATATACAGGCCTCATGCTGTATACAGTAAACGTGTCTGCTGCGTGTGTCGGTTTGTGCATGCGCATGAGCGTGCACATGTATTGACCTTGTTTAAACAAACAGTCAACCAGCCCCCTGGCTCTCACTGCCCTCCCTGGTGTGCTGGGCAAACAGCAGGGGTGTGTGACTCTTTCTGTCTACGTGTGTGTGTGCGCCAATAGATCCCATGGTGCCTCAGTGCCACACCAGGGAAACCACTGCCAGATAAAATGTGACCTCGCGTGACCTTGACCGCTGTATCTCCTGTTTTTACTTCTGTGGCGCACACACACTAACCAGACAGTTACACACACCATCTCCCTGTTTCCCAAACATTGCAGGCCTTTCCATAAAACACAGGTAGTGTGTTTAAATCCACATTTTTAATTTTTACATCCACTTTCCTAAACAAGCGTCAGGACTGTAGTTTACACCAGCATGGGTCTATGTAGCTGCTCACGCAAACGCACCCACACCGCTGCATACACACGGGGAGTCTCGCCATGGCAACAGCGGAGCAACACAGGGAAACAACTTAGTAGAGTCAGGCGGTCGCTGTGAGAAAGTGTCATGTTACGACAGAGGGCTGAGGCTGAGGAAGGTGAGAGGGTTGGACAGGGACAGAGAGGAGAGAGTGACACAAGGAGAAGTAGAAGGAAGAGTACCAATGACGAAAACAGACTGGGAGAATGATACAGCGAAGAGAAACTGTGAAAGAGATGAACACAGATAATGAAAGACAAAATATCTGTTAATCTGAAAATTGTTCAGTGAACAGGTGGTGTTTTACCGTTAATCTTCACCCAATGGCTGTATGCTGTTGTAAGTCTAAACAGTCCTGGAGAAATTAGAAGTAATTTTAATTTTTAATGTTTGTCTTTTTGATCAAAAGTCAAAATGTTGTTAACTCTGTGTATGAATGTATGCAATGTTGGGACATGTTTTTCAACTTCAGCTTGCTCTCTTTATTACTGCCTCAGTGGAACAGATGAAGGCCAAAAATAAGTGGGGTCTTTATTTAGTAGAAGGTGAGCCTGTAACCATATCCTTCAGTTTTATTTTAAGGGAAAGGGTTTATCCTAAACTCGTTCCACAATCAAATGCTGGAAGTCAGAAGTTAGTTACGTGCCTCAGCGAACTTGGGCCTCGGGGTCTTGTGACTGCCATTAATGTCACTGTGGTTTAATATAACAACTGATTTCTATCAGGCCTGATTTACTCTCGGAGCTTTCAAATTGAGAGGAGGGAAGAAGTTTAAAAGTGCAGCAACCTCCCTCCTGAAGTGTTTTACACTCATCCCTATGTTTAGTATGTGGTGGAAGTGTGGTTTAGGAATGTGGTATAACTCAAGAATGTGTGTTTTGTGCATTCATGTAGAAAAGCTTTCATTAACTTGATAATTCTGGAGCTCAATACATTCTTGTTTACATGTCCTTTGAAGTTTGCTTATGCCTTTGATTATAAGAGTTATAGTAATATCTACTAGATTTAATTTGTTACATTTCACAGACAGGTAAATGGCTGCTTAGTAAAGTTATTTACCTGGGCTGTGAGCCTACAGCCGGCTGTTTTACAACATTAGCCAAAAGCAGTGATGGTTGCCTCTTTTTTGGTTTCCCCCCAGTAATGGTGCACAGGAACAGGTGGGGGAGGGGTAAAGCTGCCCTAATGTAGGATCTATAGAGCAATCGAAAACTCAATTTTGAAAACTGAATTGATTCTATTTAATACCAAATACCAGCTATTCTGCTTTGAAGCATTTGCTATAAAACATGTTTGGTATGTAGAATCAAACTAAGCTAGCAAACAATACAAAGCAAAAACACACTTCAGTCCATGCAATGCAATAAACTCTTGTTTATATCCCTGTAACAGTTTTGTTTTTACATCTGTCTGTCCACTTCAGCAGATCTCAGCTTTCTTTTAATCTTGTCTGGAGCAGATATGGCATTGTGAATAAACTTGTCTTCATTTAAAGCCATGCATATACACACCAAAACACATGATACGTAGTATAGACATGCATACATTCAAACACGAGTCAGGACTTTATGTTCTCACTCCAACAATATGCAGATGTGATTATAAAACAGGAATCAACAACTCAAAGGGCTGTTGATTCTTGCAACTTGTTATTTCTTTGAATCCAGATGTTTCATTTTGATGACCTGTGTGTTTCAAATCAGGTTGGTATGTTGATCTTAGGATTTATTACTTTGTCTGACATAGAAGCACACCCTAAATTAAGGAGATCTGCTACTCTGCTTAGTCATTCATGCCGATTGAACACTATGCTATTTTAAAACTCATTTGGAGTATGTTATAAAGGAGTGGCAGCATACCTGAATGCGCCAATGTTTTGCTTCAACAGGTTTAGTTAAGATTCCATTGTAAAATTATAGTTTATACGTTTCATGTAATAATTTGTGAAGTTTGGCATTTCTACTATGATTTATTCCTTTCGGTTTATTTACATATTTCTCATTAATAAAAAGATTTGCAGGTTAATCCATTTTTAAGTACCGGTATGCTCTGAACATATTGTTTTTTTATAGTAGCACATAGGCACCCCAATGCTTAAACATTTACTTTTTTCGCATGTCAAACTGTTTTAGAAACTGTTCAGAAAAATGCAGCAAATAAGGAACACGAGCTACTAAATGTTGAAATTATGTTTGTGGTTTGGAACGCCAAACGACTTATTTCTAGCTCACCACCTTTCTGTCCTTTCATGCATCGATCATTTTCCACCCAACACTGACACCAGGGCGTGTGACGCAAACTGGCAGGAGTAAAACGCCAGCAGCCAGCTGTGGTGGGATTGAAGCTTGGCAGTTAAAAGTGGTGAAATAGCAATGAAAGGCCTTCTTCTTCTTCTCTGTTAGTGTCTATAAGCTACCCAGCATCTGACTGGGGGTGTGGTCACTTCAGAGCAATCCGGTGTGAGCGTGAATGTGGGGGGATGCCATCCTGCCGTCACAGTGTCTTCCAAGTACAACATTACAACAGTGGTGGGATTGTGTGGCTTGTGTATTTGTTCTGTCCTTCTGTACAAGAAAGGTCCCGTTCTCCTTTCTATTTTCCTTTAGTTTTTTACCCGATATGCAACGACTTTGCTCCATAAAAGATTTTATTCTCTGGAAAGCATCTAAAGCAGCAGCAGTCGGGGACAACTTGAGAGAGGAAAACTGCTGCTTGGTGCTCATTTTCCAACCATGTTGGCTAAAGTGAACCATTGGAAATCTTGATGACATTCTCACTGGCATCTTTGGTACAATACAAAGAAAAAAGTCTTTTAAGTCAGACCTCACAGAATGAATTGAGGACCGTGTTTTTTTTCTATTAGATGACTTGATGAAGTACAACTTATTTTATATGTTATAGAGATTCCCTTTCTCATTAAAAGAGTCAGACATCCATTCATTCAGACATCCATCCACTCTCAGATGAGTTTTCTGCTCATCTGAGACTGGGTCGTGAGAGTAAGAGACGTCCCAAGGTGTTCCCTAGTCAGATGGGACACACAGTCCTTCCTGTGAGTTTTGCGCCTTCAGGTCTTCTCTGTGTGGAAATAGAAATTCCTTCTTGTTATAAATGTTATAGCTCAAAAGTATTGTGCTGTCATGATGCTACTATTGCAAAGTACCACATCAAGTATTATAGCTTTTGATTCCCTAAAGCCATGTTTCTTGAACCTCAAGTAATACTTTCTTTCTATAAAAGGTTTGAGAACTTCTGTCCTAAAGTAGAGATATGTACAACATATGTGTATTCTTTCACATCTTTTGTGACGT
Organism: Xiphophorus couchianus; assembly: GCF_001444195.1. NCBI lineage: Eukaryota > Metazoa > Chordata > Actinopteri > Cyprinodontiformes > Poeciliidae > Xiphophorus > Xiphophorus couchianus. Next base: position 10,672,300 of record NC_040231.1, read on the forward strand.
CAAGCCCAAGGACTCACGTCTGTGTATTTTCTTTCTCTACCTCTGTCTGTTGTCGTTTAGCTCACTGGCTACAATGACAAGCCTGTGAATCTGCAGATGTTTATAGGAACCGCAGACGACCGCTACTTGAGGCCACATGCCTTTTACCAGGTGCATCGGATCACCGGGAAGACTGTAGCAACAGCCAGCCAAGAAATCCTGCTTTCCAGCACCAAAGTTCTTGAAATCCCTCTGCTTCCTGAAAACGGCATGTCAGCCAGGTACATGGCGGAAGTAAAAGTTGCATTATAGGGCTACATGGGCTTACCTCCCTGGAGAAAGGGCTAACCAAGGAAAAATAAACACCCATTTGGTTATAAATGTATGCAATGTCTTCCAAAGTATATTTTATAGATTTTCTTAATTTACACTAACGTAAGGGTTGATTACACAAGGAAATTTACAGGATTTCCTGTGGAGCATAGAAATAATTTTTATTTATATAACTATGACCTGTTACAGCTAAATAATTATACTTTTTGTAGGATCTGGTTCCATTTACAGTGTGATTCATAGTATTTTTCATGGTATAGGATTTCTTATTTATAACTGTAATAAATTACCCTCGCAGGCAGTTTTAGATGCCAATCTCCTACTGGGTTTGCGGGCTATTTTATCACCCAAAGGCTTTTACGAGAACTAACTAAATATGCCTGAGATGCTTAACATCCTGATGGTGCTGTGCAGGGCCAACTGTTTCCCCCCCTCCTTTCCTTGCAGTATTGACTGTGCTGGCATACTGAAGCTGCGGAACTCGGACATCGAGCTGCGGAAGGGGGAGACGGATATAGGACGAAAGAACACACGGGTCCGCGTGGTTTTCCGAGTGCACATCCCTCAACCCAACGGGAAAGTGTTGTCCCTGCAAGCTGCCTCTATTCCTGTGGAGTGCTGTGAGTGTCCACTTTCTGTTATATTCAAACACACAACAATATTTATTTAGAAATTGTCTTGATTTAGAATGTCTAATACGAGACATTTTAGCCAATGGAAACTTAAATGTCATGTTCATTCAATCCATATTTAATTAAGATACTAAAGTTAAAAGCAGATATTTACTGGCATCATAAAAATAAATAATCTATTTTTCACACTCTGATTGTCAGACTAAAGGTTTCTTGTTTTAGGTCAGCTAGGATTTCTTAAACCATTAATATTTACTAAATGCCAGAATGAAGCATTGTTTTGCCTTCTTCACATTCAGAAATATACAGAACACCATGCCTTAAAACAATAATGTTTGATCTGAGTCATACAGTTTAAAAGGCACATTTTACTAAATAATGAGGTAATGTATATAATCTCTAAAATATTCTATTTCTCACTGATCTGGCATTTAACAAATAGAAATAACTGTAGTAGTCCTTTCTGCCCTAGACTAAAACAGAAAACATTGAGTTTTATTTGATATCAGACAGTGAAAAAGAACAGTTATTTGTCATTTTTTAACACAGTGTATGTAAACATCTGTTTTCACCGACATAGAAATTATAATGTGAAATTTCATCAGCTATTGTTCAACTTTCTGGATCTCTCCCAGCCCAGCGTTCAGCTCAGGAGCTGCCGCAGGTTGAGAAGTTCAGCCTCACCAGCTGTCTGGTCAGTGGGGGTGAGGAGATGGTGATCACTGGTTCCAATGTCTTCCCAGAGTCCAAGGTTATCTTTCTGGAGAAAGGCCCTGGTAAGAAGAGCCTGTGCAATATCTTTGGATATAGTGTAGTTCCAAGGTGGATGGTCATGCTGAATTTTATGTTAGGAAATATTAGGTGTGTACTGACCTTCATTAAATGCCTTAAATAAAATGTACATTAGATAATGTTCGGTATTTTAAGACTGTAAAGTATTAATGGAAACGTTACCCCTGACTTGTTTTTGGCTCTTCATGTCTGACAGTTCGTGACTTGCTTAACAGATGAATAAAATTGTGTCTTTGATGTCACATTTTAATTTAAATAGTGCAGTGGTTTGTAATAATCAGTGTGCCTGGGGCTCTTCCGTGTGGAGTTCCCATGCTTTTTCCCTAAGCCTGCATGGGATTTTTTGTGGACGCTCCTGTTTCCTTAAGCAGTTAGGACATTTGAGGAAACAGAAAACAGGATGTACCAGTTCAGAAATGAGCTATTACCTTTTACAGTTAATTGACTATTGATGTGTTTTTTTTTATCTGGTTGTTTGTTAGATTACCTAGAACAAAAATACAAAGGAGGGTTCATTAATTCCAAAAGTGATTAAAATGTGGTCAGTAAGATTTGTTTTTTTTCTCCTTAGTTTATAGAGGAAATATTTATAAATGTATATCAACTCTCTATTTTAAATGTTAGTGACATTTACACAGCACCTGTATGGGTACTTTAGTCATTTGTTATCCTTAAAAGCTGATTTTATCTGTTAACAAATACTCTAAGCTGAAGATTAGCTTAAATTCCTTGTAGTATTTAAAGATATTTTCTTTACCCATTCTTCTTTAAAAAAGGACGTGGAAGAGTTGGGTGGAAATTTTAAATGGATGACATTTGTTTAACCAGTCCCTACCTGCCCAAGGTACTTTTGTGAGACAAAGTAACAGATTCAAGTTTGCACATGGCAACAAGCTGAGTGGTGTTGCCTTTGTGAGCGAGTGCTGTACTTTAAAATCGTCTATTTAAAAGATCTGCCCTGAGGAATGTATTCAGGCCCTTTTCAGGAGGAGCAAGTGAAGCATGGCAGGCTAGAAGTAGTGAGTGGAAACCTCTGAGCGGCGCTTCTTGGTTTGGCAGTAACTTGGGCCCCATATTGCATGAACTCATTGGACTGTGAAAGAGACAGGAAAATGGGAAAGTGGATGGAAATGTGATGTTGATTAGCACTGTGCAAATGGTTGTGCTCATTACCTTCTCTGCAGAAAGACACTGATTACCTTTGGTAAGAAGAAAAAAAAACAAAACTGACAGACTTTTTTCTCTACCAGCTTTGATAATGCAATGAAACCACATTAACAGAAAAAATCCAGTGATGATGGAGTGACATTAATTACTTCTTAAATGCAGCACATAAACCCTCAAGTTAGATTTTCCTAAAGCAAATAGCTAGAGGTTTTTTTTGTCAACAATTGTACGTCTACAGTGAAAAACAACTGGATATAGTATAGGATTTTGTAATGCATTTCACAAAATTACGTTTTTAAAACAATCACACAAATAAAACCCCACATAGTGACCATCCCGGTCACAATAGGTGATAAGAACTCATAATAAATGGCAAAAATAATTGTTGACAACAAGGATCAATGAGTTTCTGTGTGATTTTTTGGCTTTTAAAGGAATGCTTATGCTGGATTAGCAGGCTTTGACTGATTCTGAATCTGTTCATCTACTCTGTTTAACTTTTTCTTGTGATGAACAATGCAAATTGAGGGCAATAAAGCAAATAGCACACAATAAAGAGTGTTCTGTTTGCAAGTTATTCAGCAATTTGCATATTTTTGAGCCGGAATGTGACTCTGGCTATCCACCAGTAATGATGGATGCTAACATAAATGTCAAGACTGAGGCAAATGGTGACAAGGACAATGACGCAAGTATTGAATGCTATATTTACTAGGCAGATTCACTGCCAGTTGTCTAAAGGTGATATAGTGCGATCTTTATTGTATAGCTGAGTGAATCTGAAGTAAAACATGCTATAACCATTTACTAGTCATAGCAGGTTTTCAATCTTAACCCTGGAGTTTTTTTCTATCTGTAATTCATACTTCAATATTGTTTTTGGGGGGGATTAGAAAAAAAAGATGATTTAATTTAAGGTTTTTCAAAGAAGTAATCAGACAGTGAAAAAGAATAAATCACATGGGAAAGGAAGATGTGTGGTATTAGTATGAAGATTTAATGCTTGAGGGCCCAAATATAAACTGCCCCAACACTCATCCTTCTTTCTAGGGTGGATGAAAGAATTTCATTTAATTTTAACATTACTTAAAATGTTAGTCTTGAAAAAGATTACCATGCAAGTTACTTGACTTTGTAAAACTCTGAAATTGAAGTAAGTTCATAATTGGTATAGGTCTTTGACATTTACAAGGATGGCTGTTTACAAAGAGTCTGACTTTAAAGGTTGACGGTGACTACCTTAAAGAGTGACTAATGCAGCAAGAGTGCTGGTGCTGCCTCATTATAAAACCTCTGCTATTATATATTTTACAACTATGTTTTCTCTAAGATTTGTTTGGATTTTTAGCACAATGGGGAGTACATTCTTTTCCCCAGAGAAATTGTAAGAACAGGGTGGTTCGACGATCCAGGTCATTGTTTTACTGTGGTATGAGGCTCCTGTTGGTGCTTGTTGTCTGACAGAACATGTGGGGCCCTTGCTGCTGCCTGTTGAATGTCAACAAGCTGTGGAGTAATAATGCATTGCTGTCAACTGTCAAGGTCATTGCTCACAGAAAGAAAGAAACAAAAAAACTGTCAACAAATTAAGATATAAATTCTTAAACGAAATGATGTGTTTGAGGTTAGAACTACCTAAAGTGAGGAGATTACTACATCCAGGTTTAATTTTCAGGTAACATCAGAGCATCAGCTTAAATTTTGGAATTAGTGGTTCTTGTAGCTAGCTTAATGGCTTAAATACAACAGGCTTGCAGTTTGGGTGTGCATTGTTTAATCTACATTTAAACTAGGTGTCTCTGCAGAAATGTTGCAGATGCCTCACGGTGGTATTTGGGGGAATCCTTTTGGTTTTGTGGAACACGCCATGCAGGTGCAGAATATGCATGGTGCAACCATGAAAAAAGGGAGCCATCTGCAAGTTTATTTACTTCAGCTTAGAGACCAATCCGTTCTATAGCTGTCAAACTTTTTATTCCTCTCAAGGCTGCAATGATGGATTTCTTCCAACCACACAGGAATCCTGTTAGTGTTTTCATCCCAGATGTTTCTCCAAATAATAATGTCCCTCAGAGGAAACCTTGCGTTTTTAAAGCACTTTTTATAAATATTCCATTACTGACAACATTAAGTTAAACAGGCACAGCAAACAGTGGAATTTTTTTTGCCATTTGATTCGTATTAAATAGCTATTAAAGTTTCTCTCACTTACACGGTAAAAGACAGAAAAAATTAGAAGTTGTTTCTATTGTCTATAATTAAATCGAAATATTTTTTCCAAAGAAACTGTTTAAAGTTAATAAAACTGTGATTTAATTTATTTTGACTGTATGGTGAAGGATTTTTAATTTTTCTGTTGTTTATTTTAGATGGACGACCACAATGGGAAGTTGAAGCAAAAATAATTCGTGAGAAAACCCAAGGTGTAAGTATTTTTTCTTTACTTCTATGAATGTACATTGGGTTTCTTCAATCTGATGTTTTTTTCTGATTTTACTATTAATATTATAAGTTGTTCAATAAGGAATGTAAAAAATGGGATCATATGTACACAGTAATTATCTTTTTATTCAAACATAATTTCTACATGTCTTTGTAGATTTGATTTGTTTTTCAATTTTTACTGTACAGATTGTTTAATTACTTGTATTGTATGTAAGTGCCAGAGATAATTTATGGCATTTTTTTGTTTTTTACTTTAACTGAGAATCTGCATCTTAATGTATGGGTCAGTACTTTAGTGGAACAGCCCAGTACCATATATGTATGTTGAGATGTATACCGTGTTTCATGACTAGAAAAGTAAGTCATCAATGCGTTGTTTATTGTGTGTCTCTTTTAGTCATGCATTGTCGTGGAAATCCCTCCATACCACAGTAAGACTGTGACTTCAGCTGTACAGGTGCAGTTTTATGTCTGCAATGGAAAACGGAAAAGGAGCCAATCACAACGCTTCACCTACCTTTCAGGTTGGTTTGGAGGAAGTAAGCATGATTGAAATGAATTCAAATCTCGAAAGATTATGAAAATGATGAGCAAGCTGTTTGTATGTGTTTGCGTTCTGTATCCGGCTGTACAGAAACTTCCAGGTTAATTTCAAAATGCGTGACTCAGAGCAGCGATAACATCATTGCCATGTTGCATACTTCTCCACATGGGTTTGTGAACCTTCTTTTTGCTTTTTATCACCAACTAAAATACAAGTATAATTCAATAAAAAATGTAATTAAAAAAGTTAATTTATCTGATCATGCACACAAAATGATTTATGTTATGCATCTATTTCTATAGATTTTGATGATTGAGTTGATAAAATACCAAGAAGAGTTAAAAAAAAAAGACATATATGGGGGCCTTCTTCCAAAATAGATGGGGTTCCTTTTGCATAAATTACTGCATCAGTGTAGTGGGGCATAGAGGGAATCAGCTTGTGGCAAGGCTGAGTTCAAGAATGGGAGCCATTACTTAGTCTTGACAATAACCCAAATGTGCTGTGAGTTTCCTGGTCAAATAAACCCAGAGCCTCCACGGTCATTGAGCCAGATATTGGTATTTTATCCAGTGGATGTCCCAAATTCTGCTGGTTAAGGAAATCCACATCGGCATAAACACTGTCAGCAGAAGGAAGCACGAATTGCACTAAAATGTCCCGGTTGACGGCTGCTGCGAATTTACCCTACTTGTGTTTGATCATCTGTTGGACACCTCTCAACTCAGCAGTTTTCACCATAATTGGGCATGCCATAATGTATTGTATCATTTGTGTGTTTTAAAAATACTTTTTTCTTCTTTTTTTATGAAGTCATATTCTAAGTTTCAAAAAAGTAGATTTAGATCATATTAATCAAAATTAACAAACATGACATTCCATGTGTAGCGAATCTATGTAATGTCAGTGTTTTGCTTTTTGAATTCAATGAACTAAATTCTCTTTTTGATGATTTTCTAATTTATTAAGATGCACCTGTATTGTTGTGGTTTAGATGGGGACCCTCCACTAACAATAAGTTTAACACCTGCCAACTGTTTATTTTCTGACACTCACAGTGGCATCTTGTTTTTGTTTCACATGCACCGCTGCATTTTGTTTTTGTTATCCAGGAAAACTCCACTACACAGAAAGTCTGTTGTGATCATTTTGCAAAGTAGGCTCAGCTTTGGGTACTTTGATGTGTGATTGAGCATCACTGATAATTTCACTGAAGTCAAACGAGTTCGTTCTTTTCTTTAATATTGTTATTGTTTTTTTTTCCTGTTATAACCAGTCAAACTGAAAACACTGTTGGCGGATTATATTGACATGTGAGCATTTTGTGCAACACATCCAAACCCTGACTTTTACCGCAACAGTGTGTGTATTGTGTGTGTGCATGTTTCTGTGTATGTGTACAAGCGGCCTTGCCCATCCACCCACCCAGCCTTTCTTTTTGCAAGCACGCCCACTCGTCACAGGCAGTTCCTGTTTTCCCCGCTGACAGATCAGTGCAGCCAATGAGAACATTGTAGATTAACGCTGCTCTGTCAGTCAAGCTGGGTCGCTTACACCGCCGGTGTCACCACGGACACCGCCTGCTTTATTGTGGCAGGAGAAAAAGAGAAAAAGAAAGTCAGCCAATCAGTGGTGTTTCATGTTTCATCATGGGTTCCACTACCAAGAGCCTGTCGCAAATAATATCTATTTTTTAAGAAAATTGACCAAGAAAAAATCTAATATTTTTGCAAACAACCTATGTGTTTGTTTTGATTTTAATTGTTGCTTTGAGTTAAACTATGAATAGCCATACTTGAATTCAAAGTGTCACTCTTTTTCGCATTCTAATATCCCCAAGCCCTGTTTTCAGATTAAATAAATTGTGTTTAGCCTGACTGCGCCTCTTGTTTTCCTCGGTTCCTAAGGTCTGTCAGGGTGAGAAGAGGGCACAGTCAGTGCACTCATTTGTTCGTTTCAGTGTGATCTTGGCTGGGGGGCATTCAGTTCCTCATCCCACACATTTCACATGATGGCAACCAGACTGACTACATATGCTCTCTTCTGATTCAGAGCTGGATAAAAATAAAACTTGTGGTCACAAGGCACCAGATTGGGAAATAGGTTACCGATTGGCATAGCAGTGCTCTAAGCTGTCACAGTAAAGAGGAATGGCCCCATTTACAATGAAAATGTCAGTCTGTTCTTTCACCGGCTGTTTTAATCTGGAATGAGACCTATTTTGCTGTCACATATTTCAGAGACTCTCCTCACTGCATTGAGGTCCTTTTTTTAAGTTTTACTGCAGAGCTTTTCTATAATAAAATTGGAGTAAGGCAATCACTGGAGGATGAAAGTCTCCCTTTCATGTTGACTAAAATCAAAGAACTTGAAAGATTCATAGATCATATTTCCTTATTTTATTCTTACAACATTGAAAGTATTTCACTTGCGGGTGTCTGTAATACTCTCGAAGTCTTGCACATGCAGACACTTCCTTTAAGAAATGACTTATTTGTACATTAGTTTGCTTCTCTGTTGGTTTTGTTCTATAATAAATATTCATTTTTCATGTTTTTACATAAATTGCACATTTACTGTATATGTTCAGATTTTTTGGTCAGTTTTTTTGTTTCTTATTCCCTGACCAAAAATTTGTAATATTGTGCACAGGACTGTGAAATGATATTGAAGACTTAAGAGTCTACTTTGAACACTCCACACAGCCATGCACGCATTGAAGTTGTGCATCCTGCTCTTTTTGACACCACAGCCTCTCACATTGTCCTCCAGCTCACCCATGTTCAGAAGAAACTGCCTTTGTTTAAACATAAACTAGGAATGGATAGAGTGAATGCATACAATCCAATAAAAAGGCACTGTATAGCATGGTATGAATGATGTAAATGCAACTTTATTTTCTTTCCTCTCCTCCCTTTTAGTGATGGTGAAACAGGAACACAGAGATGAGCTGGACCTCACTGCCGTTCCTCCCATTTCCATGCCCTTGGCACATGCTCCCAGTCTGGTGCACCCTCAGCTGCCTTCTCCTGATCAGGGCCACCCATCGGACAACCTTATGTCCAGCTCTCTTCACAGCCTGGCCACGGGCTCCGGACCTGGCCTGCTACCTCTGCCGGGCCCCTGTTCCTCCCTGAGCTCCCCGCCTTTCCAGCACCTGCCTCACCTCCAGGGTCACAGTTTGCACCACCCCCCTGCAGACTGCCACATGACGTTCCACCAAGGCTCTGCTCCCGCTCCTCCCCGTCCCACCTATCAGCCTTTGCAGCACAGTCCGAGTCACAACCTGTCCTTCAATGGCCAGCCCAGCCTTTCTTCTCAGAGCTACGAGAGGATGCCCTTTCAGCAGAGCCCCACTGCGGCGTCACACCCAATAGGCCTGGGAATAGTTTACTCATCCAGTTGCTCCTCACCGTCTGCCCTTTCATCCTCACCCACCAACCCCATTGTTGGATCCCCTCAGAACCATCAGCCTATGCTGTCCCCCTCATCCCCACACCTCCACACACTCGGAGGCTTCCACTGCTCTCCGAATCCTAGCCAGGTTCCGTCTCAGGGAGGCCACCCCCTAAGTGGGCAGCACTCCTCGCAGCTGCAGAGAGGTCTAGGATACCACCCAGTAAGCCAAAGGTCAGCTTCTTGTCCCACACCGTCCACTGCCCCCCAACAACGGATGATCCCCTCTCCTCATTCTGGACCTTCTTCTCCTCAAGTCCACCCTTTGCCCTACCAGTCTCCCCCTTCATCCTCCCCCACCTCAGCTGGGAGTCCTCTGGGGCCCCTGCAGCAGCATTCAGGACAGCCATCTCCACAGGCCACGAGTCCAGTCATGACCAGCCTGTCCCCTGCAGCTGTGGGGCCACTGGTTCATCCACTAAGTCCTCAGGGGCCATTTCCCTCTGAAGGGGAGAGGCTGAATATTAAGCAAGAACCGGAGGAGAGGGAGCCCACCTTCCGCTCCATCGGCCTACAGGATATCACTCTGGATGACGGTAAGAGAAATGGTTTCTGAAAACAAGACGTTTTTACTCTGCCAAAATTAAACACCTTCACACACTGAGTTATTGTTAAAATTTCAAACATAAAGGCAGCTTTACATTATATCCACCACATTCACACACAAACTCTTAAGGCATTGGTACAAATTTTAAGACGGTCAATCTTTTCTGTTTATTTAGATAATTTTAAGTTTTAGACGTCAGAGCCACTTTACATGCAAACCCCATAACAAAATGTAATTTGACCAACCAAGTTTAAAAGGGCAGTGTTATGTAAAATAAACTTTTTTGAACTTTATATCATAATGTTATTCCTTCATCAGAAACATACCTGGAGTGTTAAACGCTCGGGCATCGACTTATTTTGGGGGGGAGGGCGGGAAATTAATCTACGTAGCTGAAAGTAAACAACAACATTAGTAGCCTACAGGGTGCTTGTTAACAAGCTTAAGATGCTGTATTGGTATTAGCTAGTCAATATTTAGCTAATATTAGCTGTATGGAACAACATTACTCAACTTAGTCGGTTAGTTTGGGAGGAAAACTGTAACAAATTCTTTGCATTTTGCTGGTTTTCTGCCATGATTCTAACACACACCTCTGCACAGCAGCAGCAGGTCTCCGTCGCTCCCGCACAGGTGTAAACCCAGCGCGAGCGTCTCAGCGATCATTGTTGTGTTTAAAGGTGGCTCGGAAAAACAGGGTACGACGTGTTATCAACGGATTAAACAGTTTTAACTGCTGAAAAATAAAGTGATGGAGGACACAGATATGGGAAGTGCAGAAGCCCTTATTGTATCAAATCGATATAGGAATAACAGAGAGTTGGCCACTTTAAGGTAAAAACAACAAACAGCTTCCAGTCCAAGGGGGGCACGGCTGAATCTGTGGGCGGGCAATGCCCCCCAATGCCCGCCCATGCCGCCGGGCCTGGTTGTGATGACGTACTGAAGGCAAAATGTTGCAAAGAGCAAGAGCTTCTTAAAAACAGAGGTCCAGTTTCAAGGCATTAAATTGCACAATCTAATTTCTTTTAAGTCATGATTGATATTTGCAACGTTTTATATCAATTAATAGTTACTTGATTGTTCTATAAAATGGCACTATGTGCCTGTAGTACACATGGTACTGCCTCTTTAACACGATATGTTGCATGTTCAAATTTAATATAAGCATATCCCTTTCTTTATGTGTAAGCTTCATCTTGTTGGCATGTGAATCAGTTACTATCGTTGTGTAAAATTAATGAATGGAAGGTGATTGGGCTCCTGTGGGTGTAGAAAAATCCCAAATATTCTTGGCACCACTATCTAGAATATGCATCTAGAGGTTTTATTGATTGTTCTTGCACTTTTTCTAGATTAACCCTAGAAAAAGTGAGTTAATCCAGTGTTTTACCAACTGCACTGTCATAAACTTTAACATAAGTTCATGATGAGGCCTGCAGGAACTAAATGTAGCTCTTGAGTGTTTTACACAGACCTCAGGGTAATCTTTCTTCCTGAAGATCAGTTACAGAACTGATATTTACCTCTTATACATAATCTATGGCTGTAGGCAGATAGTCAAGATTATTTTATAATCCTCTCCATCACTTCAAATATCTTCCCCCTTAGCATCTAGCAGAGGTTTTAGTAATACTTATCCCAGTTGTTAATCCGTATTTGCCACTTTGGATTGCATTGGGAAACATATTACAACTCTTGAACAAGTTCGGTTTTAGTCACCAAATTTTGGGGCAGGTTAAGAAACAGATAATTTTCTGTTCAAACAACCAAAACACTTTGTATCAAAATGTGATGTAGCTACTTACTGTCAAAAAGAGCAAGAGTTAGAGGTCACTGTTACAACAACAAAAACTCTTTCATAGCTAATTTAAGACTCAACCATTGGTCCAGCTTTTCACTTTGTCTTTCTGTCTCTGTTTTTAACTAATTCTGTTTGCTCTGCATAAACCTTTGGTTTGGCATTAGTTATTTTAAGCTCTATCTGTGACAAACCATAATGTCTGTCTGAAGCAAGGGACCGCCAAGAGATTAGGTTTACTGTTCAATATGCGATACGTTGGATAAACATGGATCTGGTGTAAAACAATACAGAGAATCAGTTGTTGTGATTTCAGGGGACTGAAACCTTGATGTCTGATAGCAGTGATAACATTTGGACTGACGTTGCAGAGCATAGTTGTATTTCAAGCTTCATTACTGAGGGGCCTGTCACCTGGTATTGGGTATCATAGACACAAAGAGGAGGGATAGCTGTAGTATTACATTAAATGGCTAATTGACATATGCCAGGATTTTGTATCTCTGGCAGCAATTTGATAATTAGTTACACTTTAAAACTTTGTTGGCTTCTTGGTTCCAGTGAAGGGAAGTGCATTGCATTATTTCTTGATACCTGCAAATATTGCAGTATTTACGTCATGTGAATGATCATGTTTATGTGCATGTGACTCCCATTTAGAACCCTAATTAGAATAGAACTTGGTGTTTCAAACTAGAAAAGTTGATTCAAAATGCTTTTAAATATCAGCTTAAGGTGTATTTTAATAAGAGTCTAGAAGATTAAACCTTAATTAGTACCCTGGTGAGGCTTTGCAGTAGAGGGTGTTATTGTGTGTTAGCAGGGGTCAACCTAATGAACATAAATCTGCCAACAACAGGTCACATGTGAAGCACCAATGTTCAGTGGAGTGTATCTGCAGTCCCTTCATTTTTTTCTCAGTTTACCACCACAGACAATCTATTTTGTTGAAATTTTAAATGAGACAATAGAAAGTGGTGCATAAAAGAAAAGGAATTGGAAAGTGATCTAGATTTTTTTTCTTTCCTTTTTTTACATTTCTTACAAATAAAATTATGAAAAGCTGGGCATGCATTTATTTGACCCCTTTGCACTGTTACCCATTAATAAAATCCAGTGCAACCAGTTGACTTAGTAAATGATGTCCTCCATCATCTAGAGGCACCTGTTGTTTTAAGGTCTCCAAGGTCACCACACTTTTCAGTTTTATATATGTTGAAATGTGTAAAATAATATTTCATCTTCGTTCCACTTCACACTTCTGCCATGTTTTGTGTTAGTTTATCATAAATTGAAATGGTGTAAACAATATTCTCTATTTAGAGTCACACAAGCCTTAAGATTCATCAAGTGTGGCTTTATTCACTCGCCCTCTTCTCCAGATAAAGTTTGCAACACAGTTCAGCTGGGAATGTAAGATCTCCCTTTGAGTCTTGAGCTAAAAATAGTTTTCTGTGCCAGTCCAGTTCCGTAGTCCAGATTTTTAACATAGCAACAGGAAGCTTTGCACAGCTCTGGGTTTTCGGAGGTTGTGGCAATCTCTCTTAATTAGATCACATTCACTCCAGTTTGGCAGAGAAACAGTTCAACAGCTACCTGAGTGCAAACTTGGAGGAAATATAAAGCAATTCTATAGTGACTAAAACCTTATATAGAATTATAGACATAAATCCATGCATTTAAGCAATTTTAGAATAAAAAGAAAAACAGAATGCTAAATGTATTAGCACTCTGAATCTACTATCAGCTCACTAAAATGTTTGGATGAGGGTTCAGGATCTTTGTCACATGAAGTTCGAGACAGCGGCTCTTTAATGGTTCAGTTTCTGTCCAAGCTTATGTCAGATTTTCAGATAGGATGCTCCTTCTGCCCCAAGTGCTTTGGAAAATTTCCCTTTGAACATTTTTCTTAAATCAAACTCAAAACACAATTGCAGGCTCATGCCTGTGGTATGAGACCGAGTTCTACATTTAGTGTAGAAAGTGCTCTGGTTAGCAAGCAGATGGCCCTTGTGACGCACACCAAAGCATGCTTGAGATGTGTGTGTTAGTGCGTGCATGAGAGGGCTAAAAAAAAAAAGGGTGGGTTGTCTGTGTGTCTGTTGATTTGATGTTTTCGAGGTTTGTGTGTGTCCGTGTGTGTTCCCAGGGCAGAACACACAGGAGGTGAGAAGACAGACTGATAGACAGGTTCAAAATCCAGCTCCTCTGCAGGGTCACTGTGCTGAGACAATCAGTCTGAAATGCACTTGGTGGTTAAAAGAAACATAAAACATATTTTTACTGTATGTCGGTTATGAATTTGAGAGATTAGTCTCAATTAAATAAAAATGAGCAAGGTCGTGGATATTCTTCTTTGCTAAACTTCAGGTGGAGAACTTCATTTTCTTTGTTCGACTCAAACTTATTGCGCTGCGTAACGGTTCCCAACAACTGCTGCCAGTTTCTGTTTTCATCTTTCTCTCTCGAGAAACTTGCACATGAGCACACCGCTTCATCTGATTGGAAATATAAATGAAGCAACACAGTGAAACATCAGAAATGTTGCTCGTCATACAGGCTAGTTTGTTGGTATGTTTATTTTTTTTCTCCAAAGGAATACTTTCAGCAGTGCATTATTCTGTAGTTTTATTCTGGTGGGTCAGGCTTTTGGATGTTTTTTTTAAATGATCCATTATTATAAAGCATAAAGGCAATATTTAAATAAAATATTTTGTGGTAATTTACTCTTATTACTGCTTTGCCGTCGACAATAAAAGGAAAGGCCATCAACTGTCAGTTTCAATGAAAACAAATGATAAAATTTGAAAATATAGGTTGACTGTAGACCTGTTTATAGATATTGATCTTAGAATTATGAATTATATTTTTTTATTTTTTACCTCCTGGTTTTCTGTTTATTTGTGATGATGTTGCCTCATAAACTAAACATGATTACTGTAAAATTAGTTAAGCAATAAGTGGTCAAAAGTTAAATAAAATATATCTTTATAAGTTAAATAAAGTATATATTTAGAAGACTTTGATATCTGATGATGATAAATAAATTATTCAATTAATTTCTGAATGTGCAGAAATATAGTAGTATTATTGGTACCGTGATACAGAAGCCTTTTTTTTTTTTTAATCAATATAAAGTTCTTATATTTAAAGGTAAAGTTAATGTTATTTATATAGCACATTTTCAGCAACAAGGCAATACAAAGTGCTTTATGTGTTTAAAGACTTAGAAAAAATAATAATCTGCTTGCAGGTCTCTTCGGTGTGATTATTTGTAATGCAGGAGATAAATCACTGGTTGTTTTGTTAATCTGCTCAAGTATGGGTGTGTGTGTTTGTGTGTGAGAGAGAGAAACCAGTAAGAGCAAGAGGCTTTGTGCTGCCATTAATCAACTAGACCAGTAATAACATCGAACTCCTCATTTGATGACAGAAGAAAAAAACTGTGGAAGGAAAATATGTTTCCATTAAGATTTGCCGCAGCTCTTTACAAAAAATGGCAAAAATTTCTGGTCTTTTTTTCCCCTTTTTAACAAGTGGAAAAGGATTTTTTGTCTCATGTTTCCACACAGTTTAAAAAATATGTATTGCAGAGGTTTTCACTGAATCCAAAAGGTTTGTGCAGAGAAGTTGCCAGAAGTTTTTTTTTTTGTTATTTTTTAGGCAGGAGAAGCCCAGAACTCCCTCTGTTTGGGTCAAAGTAATGCTTTAACATATTTTACACATTTTTCATAACAGAAATGAACTGAACAGTGTAATGAGAAGTAAATGTGTTTTTTTATTTTTTATTTTTGCCTTATTTTAATGTTTTTGAATGTATAAATCAGTACAGTTTTAGTAATGTTTTAGTGCAGACTTGGCTCAGAGAACTGAAATGGATTTTGCTGTTGACATGTTTTTGTGTGTAAAAGTCAGTAACATTATTTTGCTCATTCGTAGAATCTTGTGGTTGTTTTTTGCCTCCAGTTTGGTTTTAACAAACCTAACAAGCCTGTTTAAAAAAAAAAAAAAAAAAAAAAAAAGTAACGGAAAGGAAAATTCAAGCAGCTATAATTTTCTTTCTGGAAGATGAAACACTGGTGTTGATTTATAAGCAAAGTGTTACCTGTTAAACTTTCCAAAATATTTCAGCTTATAATCCCACCATATTACTTAGTTTTTTGCTGTTCAGGCTCCAGACTTCCTTCTTAAAGTTTCGCCTTAAGTGATCTTTCAGGGTGGAACAACTTTTGCGTCCCAGATCAAAGGCTGGGATTCTTGTGAATCGCTTACCGTCACTTTAAATGGGAACTCCACGAATGATTCAGAGATGAGTGACATTGAGAAACCGACTCTGTGATGAGCTTTTCTGCTGTGCTCTGCATATTCACCCACTCACTTTCTGAGCCCAACACTGGAATTAAAGTAAATAAATAATAATAATAAAAAACAAAAAACAAGGAGAACACAAAGAACATAAGAAGAGACCACAGAATGAAGTTCAATTTATTTTCCAGATATTTCTAATGTGTGATTTCTTCAGAGGAAATGTGTGCATGTCATTACAGGAAGCTGCAATTGGAAAATGTTTTCTTTGATATTCCCTCTTGCAAGGCAAACCCAGCCTTGCTTTTCCCTGTGCACAACGGTTTTCCATTGTGGCATGTTGTCTTCATTTGGTGGAGTCAAGAATCAGTCAGTCTTCATGTTATTTGCTTAAACTGCTCTGCCAGAGTAATGTTATTATGCCTGGTTGAGGGAACTTTTTTCAGTGTGTCATAGAGGTTTATGGTAATTGCCCATTTTCCATTTCAACAGTAGACGTGTTTATTTTACTGGATGTCCGAATGTCTTTTTCACTTCTGTTTTGCATTAGGGAGATCTCTCCTGTGAGCCCCTTTGAGATGCTCTTTAGAAATGAAGGGGTGAAATTACTCATTTGCCGTGGTCTCCTAGATGTGAAACTTTGGTTTGGGGAAATTAAAGGAACCCATTAAACTTCTCCTTTCACTCTGGGGAGATTTCTGGACAAACTGGTTTCTAGTTTTAAAGATCTAAACTGACATTTTGCGAATGCAACCTATTTTCCAGACTTGTTCCGGGATATGTCTTTATTATTCAGAATTTTGTTCCATGCTGCTTAACACTGCAGTTTATTCTTCCCTTACTCTCTGTGAAGAAAAAAAGGTCACTCCTGCTGCCAGTGAAAAATGCCATGTGCATGTCAAGTCTTGCAAAAACATTTTCCTATTTTATTTTGGAACCACTAGCTCATAGATATTATATTGACATTTATTGTCAAAGTATAACACAAACAAGTGTATACTTGTGAAGTAGATGCTAAATATATTTTATTTTTATCTTAAAAGTGTGGCATGCATATACATTCAGTCCCCATGAGTCAATACTTACAATTTTGAAGATCTGTAGACTTCTTTTTAAAATCAGTAAATCTCTGACAGATTCTTAATGAGATTTGTGTCTGTCAATTTAACAAGTGAATAGACTTTGGTCTTAAACTGAAAAGCACCACCACAGCATGCTGCCGCCACCACCATGTTTCACGGGGGGGGTGTAGTGTGTTTGTTTCTACAACATGTAGCATTTTGCCAAAAATTTGATTTGTGGTCTCATCTAGCTGCTTTCTTTGTTTGCTGTGTCCTCTATATGGGATTTCCTTAAGTAGCACAATTTACAGAATACATTTTACTTCTTCACAAGTTTTGAGGGGTTTTATATTAAAGATTTTTTTCAGCACTAGAGACCTTTATTGACAGTGACTAGACAGGAAATGGGTGGAAAGAGAAGAGCTTGGGGAGGAACATGGAGCAAAGGTGTCAGGGTGGGAATCGAACCCAGAACCTCTGTGTTTAGGACAATAGCCTCTGCATTTGGGGTGTTCGCTCTATTTCTGCACCATCCCTGGCCTGTCTGGTGGTTTTCTTTGTCTTCATTTTGCTGTTTGTTCTCTAGTTACAGCATAACTTTAATGGCAGCTAATTACACAGAGTTATTATTCAAGGATGAAAGTGTTTCTAAAGCGTATGTTTTCCTTCCACTTCACTATTATGCACTGCTTTGTCTTAAAGATGTAGTGAAAAAGTTCAATGGGTAATGCAGTTTTTGTTTTGTTTTTTTTACTCTTTTTTTTTTTTTCCCAATCAGACATTTTCAGTCTTGTAACACAAGTGATAAACAGATTTTTTTTCTTTTAATCCAGAGAAGATTAGACATTTAGAAGTCCTTGGTTCACACTGAAAGGAGCAATCTGATGACAACCTACTAGCATATGTAGTAGTAGTAGTAGTAGTCATCGGGTGAATGTAGATGTATATATTTTGTGTAGGGAGCCCCCCTGCCAGTCATCTGCAGAGGATCTCCCTCCGGCTGAGACATTCAGAGCCACAGTTACTACGACAGGCAGCGCTGAATCACTGGTTTTCTGTTGCACTGTCATGAACAATACCAGTAAACCCGAGAAAACTCTATCAGCATATGAAACCAGTCTAAAGCTGAACTCGACTCAAAGCTCTCTTTCACTTCTGGATTCCTGATGTGTGGAGCTCCACCTTATATTGAAGTGCAGAATATCTCTGTCACATTAACAAAAATATTCTTTATTGAGTAAAAAGTTATCTTCAGAGGGGACATTTTTAAAAATCAACATGTTTTAATTAAGGTAGCTTATTGTGAGGTGACGAGGTTTGGGTTTGGGTTTCACTGACAGGGAAAACTACGGAAGTATAAGAGATAAACATCCAGGCCTTTTTGGCTGCTTCAAGACTGAAATGAAAATTCGCCTCCTTTCTAACAGCCCCAAATCAGATCATCCAAATTTGCATTTAGCGCAGCTGAAATCTCGGGAGTGGAAGCGACGTGAAAAGGTTTCTGACAAATCATCTGCAGAACCTTCTCCCTGCAGCTCGTTTTATGAGAAAAGCGAATGAATCAAATCGAGAGGAATTACTCTGAAGTTGCTGTTGATCGAGTCACTGGCTTTTGGTTTATTTAATGCCAGTTGGTCTGACTTGGCCTTCTCTGAGTGACTTTGGGTTAATGTTTGCCTCTGCAATAATCTGATCAGTACTTTTACAGCGGAAAGTGATATGTTTTTGCAGACGCCCACTTAATGTCGGTCTGTCACACTCTGCTTCATGTCGCTCATATTCCTGTGGTATTTCAGCTGATTGACTTTTATGGCCTGTTGTTGCACAGTTTACCATGTTGCGCTTCAACAATGCAGAATACCTCTAAGGAGCCTTCAGGAACCAGAATTCTGATAGGTGCTGCATCGTATGGCACGTAAAGCATCACATTGTTCAAATTTTCTATTTTCACTCATCTCAGTTTGGGTAAATTGTATTAAATATGGCAGTATCCACCAGCCACTGCTGTATAAAGGGCTGCAACTAAAGAGGAGCCTAGATAAGAGAAGTGCAGCTCTTAATTTTTACAGATACAGCTGCTGTGTCGCTCGGCTGCACTTCTAACAGCTGTAAGATTTTGTTTATTTTGAGCCCATCTGCACCAGTCGCCTTTCAAAAGGTCACGGCCTTTAAAGGAGATATGCGCTCCTCCATCACAGTTTTATTCTAACCCAGAGAATAGTGTGACAAATTGGCAAAGTGGAGTAGATTATATCCCCATGTTCGGCTGTGTATGTAGAGGTAAATGTTTGCTTCGATAGTTGCACGGTTGTCTCATAAGTGCGTGGTGGTTCTGCGAGTGTGACAGTGTGTGTGTGAACATGGTTGACATGGGAAAGGAAGAGCCTCCCACGCTAACAGGATGATGTGAGTGATGGTGGCCAGACACAAAAGCAAAGCACCAAGAAACATAAATAATGCACACTGAGGCGCTAAATAAAGAGTTGGATGCCTGAGCAAAGGCTTTAAAACTAATTTGAAAACTGTTACAGTGATTTTCCGTTTAAGCACACAATGAAATGGTTTAACTCTGAATATGAAAATTACTGCCCTTTTAAAAGTCAATAAAGCCGTTCCACGTAGCTATTCGGTTTCTCATTTTGCCAGCGTTTTGCTTTGTAGTGTATATTTAAATATGACTTATTTTTCTTCTGGTTTCTCATCACTGAGTCACTCCCTGGTACTTTTTTTTTCAATTAAGTTACAGCAAGAGGTTTGTTTATAATAAAGAGAGGAATGTCTTAATTTTACGTCACAGCGGAGAGATTTACAGCTGCATGTTACCTGCCATGTCTAAACAAGTCTGCCTGCAAATCTCTCTGTGCCAAACTGGGCCAGAGGTCTATACTACACCCTCTCCAAACCAGTTTACCCTGTCTGATTTCTGCGCTGCGTGACTGACCTTTTATCGTCACACTTAAGGCTCTTGGGGAAACCACATGAAGAAGTCGCAGCATGAAAACTAAACACTTTACATGCTGTCACAGTGGAAGCGAGAAGATGTTTGCCATAGGTTTCAGCCAAATGGGATTCTTCTGTCAGTCCTCTTATCTTCTTTCCCACGTTAAAGTGTTTGATGTTGATTTACTTCAAAGCTGTAGTTTTTTTTTTTATCATTATTTTTTTATTAGCTCCCTGCTCTGTTTCTTGTGGTTCTGCTCTAAGCACCGAATGGAGGAAGCAGATGGAAAACAATCGCACATGCTGGCTAAAAAGCAGACAGCAGCACAGAGAAGGGCTTATTAGTTTTTGTTTTTTTTTTAATCGCTCACCGAGTCTGGAGTAATTAACCTCGCTGTGCCTGAGTGCCTCTCACATTAACGACATGTTTTTTACCGATGACTAGGTTTCACACAGCTCCTGAGCTATGCTTGAAAACCCTATGAAAGGGTCTTGAGGAAATGCACCCAACCACTGTTAATGAAGTAATGAACAAGCCTGCTGCTCTGGCTGTTCTTTTAAGAGTCACTGGAATAACTTATCTAACAGGACTCTTGGACTCAATCAGTTATATGAGCTGGCTGGCACAGCCTGTGAATGGAATAGTTTGTGATTATATCTCACGTCATGGCAATTGACTTTGCGACCTCTGAGTTTCCCACTCTGTTGTAGTTTTTTTCCCCCATTTTTAGCACAGAGTTTTGATCCTGAAACGATTCCGGTGTGGAACTACACTGCCCTCTGGTGGAGAGAGACACTTGTAGCCAAAGGCTTTGCTTTGCTTTGTGTGAAAACTACAAATGAATCTCAGTAAGAATGTCATCGTCATTTATTTCAGCAGTTTAATTATTTAAAGTGAAACGCTGAAGCATATATTGATATATTTCAGGTCTTTTATTTATTTTTTTAGAAATAGATATTTAATTCCATACATATTGATTGAGTTTATCTAAAGTTGATTGATCTTATCGACTTTAGATTGACAATCGGCTATTTTCTCATATGCTGAATTTAAAAAAGCACATCATTATATTTTAACTAATATTTTTTGTGTCAGCTGTGTTAAATATTGACTGAATAAACAGTAACATTATTAAACTTAGAGGTATTTATAAAATATAACAAAACACAAACTTGTTGGGTTGCTGGATAGAGAAATAAAATAATAAAATAAACCATTAATCAGCATTTGATTGTAAGTAGATTAATTATTTGCAATGATGTGACAACCACCTAGATAATTGACACCTTTCCGAAGGGGTTCAAAGGTCATTGCTAACGAAAGTGGCTGTATGTATACAGGTATTTTAATAGAGAGTTGAGTGGAGGGAAGAACTGGTAAAAAAAAAAAAAAAAAAAAAGGTTACAAAAGCAGGAACTACAGCAGCATTAAGAGGATTGTAAATAATATCCTATTCTCTAGTTTGGATGTATGGATGCTTTTTCAAAGACCAATAACCTTTAATTTTATTCAAAAGAATCTTACTACTGGAACTGGAAGATAATTTGAATATCCAGAATAAAACCACAACAACCAAAACCAATAAATAAAACAGAAATGAAAAACCCCACTGACAACTAGAACATAAATAAATTCAATTATGAGGTATCTGTAAACAAAACACTTTAATCTTTAGAACAGAAATTATTTTCATTTATTATGTAGTTAACTGATAGTTGTTTATTGCGATACAACAATGTGTCACTCATGTCACCTGTTGGTTTATGACTTGTCTTAAAGTTTGTATGTGAGCTAAGATCAAAAATCCCCGTTCCAACAATAAATATCTTTCTGACATCTTTAAACTGTATCTGAAGATGGCTTGGAGCGCTTTTAAATTGTTTCCGTCTTTCTGTTCTTGTTTCTCTCCCCACAGTAAATGAGATCATCGGCAGAGACATGTCCCAGTCCCCCAGCGCTCACGGCCCTCAGTCGGCGCACAACCATTCGTAGCTCAGATCTTTGCCTGAACCGTCACACGGTCTTTTTTTTTTTTTTGTGGCTCACGCAGCATCACCTCCAGCTGTTAAACCCTGCAAACGCTGACCTGGTGGAAGAAGACTGAAGACTATGGTGAAGGGCAAAGCCACGTTTCTGTTTTCAACCATGAGATCTCTGTTATAGATGGAAAAACACACAACTTCACACAGATGCAGAGCAGACATGCAGAGCTGGAGCAGTTTTTTTAAATTTTTTTTTTGCTCTTCACAGCTGTGTGTAGGCTTGTGTTTGAACATCTGTCCATTCACAGCTCTGCTGTCTTCCTGATGGTCCGCTTGAAGTTTTCAATCCTCTTCTCACCAGCATCAACTCGTGAATTAAAGATGCAGCTCAAAGCTGTGTTGCAGGGATCCAGGGCTGCGCATCCCACTTCTTCAGAAGATTTTTTTTTTAAATCTGTGCAAACGTGGACACTTGCTAACATCAATTAAAGAGAGAAAGAAATTTGAGACTTGATTTGCCATACAATTAATTCAAATCAAACCTTCCAGTAGTATTAAGAAGAAGTTTCCCCCTAAAAGACGAATGTGGTCACGGTGTTGGAGTTCAGCAGCTTGTTTTCCTTCTGCAAAATGCAACATTCCACAGACTTGCAGCTGTGTAGGTATCTGTACAGTAATGAACCCCGTTTCTTCCATTAGAGCTCTGTTTTTCCTTTGCTTCTTTGAACAAATGCCTTATTAATGTTTAGCAAATCTGAACTGTAGCACAAGCTTTTCTTTTTTTTTTCTCACCAGACTTTAAGACTGAAGAGTGCTTGTTTTAGAAACAGATGTGCTTCTTTTGGATTTATAATTTCACAGTAAGATTATTTAGTGTTTTACTTTTTTTTTGACAATTCATAGAGGGTTTCTAGTTGGTCCTCAGAAATGGAGCTCTCTGCCACTAAAACTATTTTCCTCTCAAATGTGCCTTTGATTTCCTAATGCACCACGCTTTCAAATGACAGCTGACTCAGGCTTCGATGGAAAATGTTCTGACAAAAATTGTGAAAGTATTTTATATATAAAGTGGTCTGTATGTTGTATTTATGTAATGTCCTCATTTGTAAAGAACAATGAAAAATCCTAGAATCCAGACAGCAAAATCTGGACATTTTGGGGTCTTCCAAACCTTTTCTGCTTGCAACAATCGATGTCTGCTGTCTACAATCAGAGTTCTCTTAAATTGTTTCCAGAATGCTCGATGATTTGTTCCTGTATTTTTCCCCCGGCTCGCGCAAATGTGCAGTGGCTGCACTGCAGCAATAAGTCATCCTCCAGGGAAGAGCAGACTGACTGATCCAGGTGCTGGTTTGATGATTTCCACTGACTTTTATTTTTTTGCCTTAAGATTGATGGTGGTTTGAAGTCAGTTTCCAGGTAAAAATTATTCTGCTATGCATTGATATTCTGCTTAATGCCTTTAAAAATAACAAAAAAAGACAAAAAAAATTACCTTGATGCCTCTAGAAGTAGATTGTAGACTCATAGATGCTTGAATGGAGGACACAGCATAAGCATCTTAATTCAGTTGTATTTGAGGATGGATGGTAGCTGCTTGAACCAAATTTCTTGTATATATGACAACTTTTCAACAACAAAAGCACACAGGTTTAGGCTATGCACACTATAACGGCAGCAAATGAGAGGTAAAGTTCTTGTAAAGAATGTTTTTGGACTTCACGTAGAAGAACAGAAACTCTCAGAAGAGAATATCATCATGTCGCATGAACTATGTAGGCTGCCTTAACTCCTGTTTGTGAACCAGTTGGTTTGAGTTTTTCCCACTTTTCTTCTCCAAAATGACTGAGACTGATCAATAACGGTTATCGATGTTGTACATTTCAGGTTCACAGGGTCAACCAAACGGGGTGGGTGGGAGAACAGAGAAATGTTTGCATTAAAGTCAATTTTGCAGCTTGAGAGACCGGAGTCCACAACACAAACGAAACAAAACCAGCATCGACAATAAACTCTGAACTCCGGCTGCTGTCCTTTTCTGCCACAACCAAAGATCGAACAATTTGTTCCTACTTTAGATAAGGCTGCAAAGACTACAACTCTATTTTTGATACTTTCAAATGGATATGGATGTCATTCCTAAGAGGTTAAGGACATTAACAGGTGTCTGTTGAAACGATATATATATAAATATATCACATATATTTATATATATATACAACTTTGTAAAATAAAAGGGAAATACAGGTTTTAGCTGATGTTTACCAAGCCTTGTATTGTCATTTCTTGTATATTTTGTATGTTAAATGTTTTGTAATTTTTAAGACTGCAGTGCTTTTTTTCTGAAATTATTCAAAGGGAATGATACCTTGCATCATACTGTAGGCTCTAACGTAGTGTATCTCAATAAAACTGAAAACTCACTCATGGCTTCGCATTACTGTTTTCCTGAAAGCAAATTGTTTCATCCTTTCTTGTCTTTAGCACAATTTCTTCTTCCTGATTTTGTAGATTTAGAATTATTTGTATAATTTTTATTTGTCTTTAAAATACCAGAATTTGCACATAACTGTATTTTTGTCTGATGGCATTATTTTTAAACATTAAATTGGATTTTATGATCAGTTATTCAGTACGTAGGTCACTTTTTTTTTACCAAATACTTTTTTACTCTAGTAATTTCTTCATTGGCTACTTATTGACTTGAGTAAAAATAATAGTGTTATTCTTTTGGGTTCTCTATCTGCCTCTGCTAAAAAACTAATGCAAATCTAATTTACAACTTTTTAATTCTTGCTTGACAGAAAAAACTTGCCTGAACAAAATTTATAGATTTACTGACACTGAAAACTACTTTCTCAGAAAATTGGAAAAGTTTATAATACAGAAGTATTTTATCATCATGGGAAAGACTGCTGACTTGGCAGTAGTCCAGCAGAGTCGTTTTGACATGTTCTACAAGTAATCTGAAAATGTCATTGCTGGTTGTTCAGAGTACTTAATCCCAGTGAATTAATGTAAAGTTGAGTGGAGGGAGAAAATGTAGGTATAACTGCACAAACAACAAATACCAATATGTTAGAAAAGAAAAAACAAGCTGACTAACACAATGAGAGGACATAACTTTCACATTGCTTGTCCTAAATTGTTCTTGAGCCAGATTCTTCCAGGTAAGAATGAAAAGCATCTTACCTGGATAAAAAAAGGCATTTAAGTGCTTTTTTTTTTTTTTTAGATTAAATCTAATTTTGGACATCAAGGTCCCAGAATGTGAGTTGTGCTCACTGTTTTCTCAAACCCAAAGTCAGCACCTGGACAGCCACATACCTGTAAATTTTACAACGCTTCCTTTTGCTGACAAGCTTTATGAAGATGCTGAAATCATTTTCCAGCAGGATTTTGAATAGTTTAGTGTCCCCAATACAGTAAACAACTGATACATGGATATTTGTTGATATTTTTATTGTTTACATTTTATACATAGACCTAAATTCATGCATCTTTACATCGCAACAAAACAAATCTGCCACCAGAGGCTCCTATGCCTCCTGTGGGCCAGTATTGCACTCTGGGTAATGTAGGCTTGGTGAAGAGAAAAAACTAAGACAATTCAGTAGGCCTCTCACAGGAAGGAAGAAAAAAAGGCTCCTGCAGTTTTACACGTCTCTCTGGTTGTTCACAGGAACTGAATCATGGTGCAGACTGGCTGTTTTAGTCAGAAAACAAAAACCAAAGCAGCAGCTGCTCCGGGTCAATCAATATGCAAGACCGCAGGAAAAGAACCTAAGTAATTTTTACATTTAATAAAGTCTCAGCTTTTGTAAATAAGTATCAATGAAACTAGAATTAATTTACTGTCAAACTGTTAAAGATGTTCAGCGTAGTGTCTCTGCGAGTGGAGCAACCCAAAACATCTGTAGTGCTTAGAAAATACTTAGAGGTTTAGACATGCTGGTGGTCACAAAATAAATGCTTTTAAAAAAAGTCACAGATTAATTCATACACTGACACAGATGTGCTACACAGTAGTAGAAACTAGTATTCCCTGAAGCTTAAAGCCACTTACTAGCTACAATTTAAATCATGACAGTTTTAGCATGCTGATTGACTTTGTTTCAGAAATATAAAGTAGTCCTTATGGCTTAGACATTTTCGTCATCATAACTAAACTGCTGGAGAATATTTAGCCTCCAAACATTTCTTTCTGCAGCTAACAAAAATGTTCATAAACACAAAACTCTAAATCTGTAAGTGTTGTTAAAGTTCAGAAATATAAAGACAAACGTGTATAAATGCATATACAGCCTCAAGCATTTCAGGAGACAGGTCTGTACAGTTTCAAAGAGAATACATTTATCTCCATGTTTGGCTTTGCAGAGTGGCTGCATGCTCTGTCCAGGCTTCACGCTTTTCCTGCCCCACCAGCAGGAGCAAAGTCACAAAGTCCAGTGTCAAGCTGCTTCGTCTGTGGAAGGCCCGGCTCCAGCAGCAGCTTTAGGAGTGTGAGGACCAGCGGAGAGGTGTGTGGTCAAAATACAGATCATACAGAGAGGGAAGAGTTGAGCAGGTTCTCTGTAAAGAGTTTGGAGGCGTTTCTATTAGAAAGGGGATGAAAGATGGAGAGCTGGTGGTCAGTTACAGAAAACCAAGTGGATCAGCTGGCCGTAGAAAGGTTGGCCTGAGCGCTCGGCTATGGCGCGCCGGGCAATGTCCTCGTTGGGGAAGGTGATCAGGGCCTCGCCGCTGCACTGACCGCTGAAGTTATACAAGATAAGTACGGCATCTGGTTGGAGCTGCAGGAGGAGAGAAAAAAAAAAGATGCAGTGAGTTTCTTCAGTGTCACCTAAGTGAAGGGAAAACCACCAGAGGGCGCCCACAGTGAGCTAAGGAGGAATCACGTTTGATGGGCTCATCAAACTAGTCCAGTTACCAAAGCAGAAAGATTAAAGAGCAGAGAATGAAAACAGAGGACATGCTGTTCTCACACACCTGAAACCAACAAGACCGGCAGAGATGACGCACACAAAAAGCAGCTGTTAGTTCACATGCACTGATGTCTTTCACCAAGATCAAATTCAAACAACAAACATACACAAGTCATTTAACAAAACATTAAAAAAAACAAAAAAAGGATAAAGCAGTAAAATCCATGAAGACGGGGAGTAAAAGGGAAGCATCAGACATTCGACATAAATAGTCAACATCCGTGCTCCTGAGTAAGAAAAGGCTCGAGTGAAATATCGTGTTTTTTCACTTCTGGGAACTGAAATCTGGTACTTTAACAGGACCGCTACCGATGTGAAGCTAAAAGATGGCAGGACCCCAATTCAATTAAAATAATGTGTCGACTTCAAATCTGTACTTCACGTCTGATAAACCTTTCAAACATTTAGCAACTTACTAAATCAGGTGGTTGAATCTACATTTCCATGCCAGGAAATGCGATCGAAACCTTACAAAGAATTCAACCATCACTGCACAAAGCAAACACCTGAACATCTTCACTATTTTTGTGACACAGCTGTCACTAAGGGGATGTGGGTGGGTATAAAAATGACAAAGTGAGAATAAAATAGCTAGAAAATGGAATTGATATTTTACATTTCAAAACATGGCAGGAATTGGGAATCTGGTTCAAACCAGGACTGAGGAACAGTATTGGCTGTTAAGGATTTGATTAAATATTAGATGTACGTCTTTAATAAAGATGTGTTAGTAAAAAGGAGGAAGTTAAAATGAAATGACTAAATATTAAATAAAGAATTCTGAGGTTTGATCATTGAAACTAAATCAGTGCTCAGGCAAATCAGACAAAGAGCTACGGATGAAAATGGAATCAAAACATTTATTAATGGGGCACAAAGCAAAGCTCCAAGGGATTTAGAAAGCATGCAGGACTGCAAATCACTGAACAGATTAGATGTGTAAAGGGAATTGCAAAAGTATTCAAAACCTCATTTATTTTTACATTTTGTCATGTCAGTCACAAACTTCAATGTATTTTTTAAATAATTGTATGTAGGGGAGGGTTATCAAACCCTGACCTTACCCTAAAGAGTGTACAATTGTGATATCTAAAATTTAATACCCACTTTGCTTTGCAAAAATATTTTTCAATAGTATTAGAAGGTCTGGAATATGAACCGACAAACTTTCCTCTTCCTGCTAAAGAAAAACAACTTCTGACCATGATGAGCGAACTAGAGGCTCTGAAAAGCCGTATGGGGAGAAGAAAACAATAAATTAAAATGCCTTCAAACAAAACTGGCCCTGATCTGGTATCGAATTTATATTACAAGTAAATACTATTCCAGTCACTTCTTTAGATGTTTTACAAACTTTATGATCTTCTAAGGCAACTATAGGTAATTGCACTATATATAAACAAAAGATAAAAATCAAAGATAAACAATTTATAGTTTCACTCGTGAATGTTTTATTTTTGTCCCATGTTACAAGCATATGCTGCTTTGTGTTCGTTTATCACAATAAAAAAAAACATTAAAGTTTGTGGCTCAAACTCGATTTCCAGGTGTATGAACACTTTTGCAAAGTTCTGTAGATTAAATGATGATTAGTGGTTATGCGCTAGGATTTTCTGAGCTGAGGAAGCGCCCCATCTCCGTCTGCCTCGCTGCTCCTCTTACCTTGGGGTGAGCCCTAAAGGCAGAGCCATTCTTTGGGCTGAATCAGACTCCTGGCCTGTTCGTTCATCTGAACCAAGCCGCTGTACTCGTCAGGGGCGTACTACAGATACAGTACAACGATGAACACACAGTCAGGCTGGAGGGACCTCAACATTGGGTTAGACATCACAATGCACGTTTTTTTACACTGACACAAAAGATACAGATGGGTACAAAGATGACCAAAAAAAACTCAAAATAAAACCACACTGAAACAAAAGAGAAATTCACCAAATACTGGTCACATTTAAAAACAGAGAAGAGTATTGAAAGTTTGAGGATCTCTACAAAGAGACAGTTTTCTTTCTCAGGACCTGTGTGTGGGAAATCATACTGGAGCCAGAAAACACACATATCACCTACAGAATCTAGAAAACAACAAATTCATTAAACAGTGACACTCAGCTTTCAAAAAAAAACACACACACACAAAGCGTACCTACATTTCTCCAAAACTTAAACTTAAAATTGCTTCCTTGTTGGTGTGAATGAACGAAAGAAAGACCAGCAGCAGAGCCAAGATATCTGCCCCAATGAAAAACAGCAGCACCAGAACCTGCCCCCTGCCTCAAACCCACCGCTTTCCTACGTGAAGACATCTGTCATGATTCATACCTGCATCAGCGGACTCCACCTAATTCAGGCTGGCAGCAATAAGTATTGCAGCAAAGAGGAGCAGGAGAGCACAAGTGAACACATGTAACTTAATTAAAACAGTGCAGTTTGCAAAACTCAACTGCATGTTGTTGCAAAGTGCGTGAAAAGTTCAGTATTTGGGAAAATAAAAATAAAAATCACTTAAAGTTTTGTGGTGCAGCAGAACTAGGATGCAAAATAAATCATCAACCATGATTGGTTGATGATAACGAACTAACTAGTTCGTTAGTTCGTCAGTTCGACGACTGACGAACTAATCAGTCGTCTTTTTTTTCAGGTTCTAAAACTGTAGGATTCTGATTTAAAATAAAAATTCCTGAGCATGAATCTTAAACAAGGAATTTCTGTTTATGCCTTTGTCCTCACCTGATAACCCTGGAAGAAGCTGAGGATGTCTTTGACTCCGGTGTTGTACGGCAGACCCTGCATCCTGACCAGGGCGCCCGGCTGCGGCAGGACGGAGGAGGCAGCGGCCGCAGCCGGGTGGGCCGGCGCCGCAACCGGGTGGGCTCCGGCCGCCACTGCAGCCGCCATGGCGCCTGGTGGAGCCGCAAAGTAGCTGACAGCGGAGGGAGAAATCGGGGGGCTGGAGGGAGAACAGAGGCGTCAGATAAACGGGGTGTTGCTTACTTCATGTGCTTCGTTTGCATATGCTTTGTTTTTTTTGTTTTTTTTTACCTGGGGTAGTAAGCAGTGTAATTCATGTTCATGTTCATATAGAGATGGGGCTGAGGGGGGTAGTAGGCCAGAGCGTGAGCAGGGCTGTGCAAGGTGGTCGGAGGGCCCCGGGGAGCCGCCAGCAGGGGAGGCTGGTACAGGGCCGCTTCAGAGAGGATGGTAGGTGGAGTGGGGAAGGCAGCATAAGCTGTAGGAGGCGACAGACCTACAGGAGGACGGACATGGACAGGACAGCTTAGAGACAACCCCGCAGAGCAGTACAGTTTGTAAAAACACTGCTTCACCAGAAACAGAAGAGTATTTCTGTTCTTTCCTGTTCTTCATTTGTCTTTACTAGAGCAGAATGCTTGTTAAGCAAGCAGACAATCCTCTTTACATCGAGTTAGGTGGAACCACACCCAAGTTTCACCACTTTACTGATTGTTTGAGATTACAAAAAGAGAACTCTGCTGCTGTCCTTTATGTTTACTGCACTTTATGTCCAAACTTAAAAATCCCTTATGTTTGAAAAGATCTCTGACACATGAGGACAGCACCAAGATTAACAACTAGGACAACCGGCTTAGAGTTTGAATTTCTTGTTGTTGCTGCTTCAAAAACAGATATTTCTTCACAGTGTCTTAGTTCAGAGACTGATTATAAAAAGGAAGTTCAACAAGTTGTGGTAAGTTTCAAGATCTTTGACACTGTATGTCAATGGTAATTTAACAAATTTTTTTTTTTTTTGCTTCAGAGATATTTGCTCTGTATTCACTATAAATTCAATGAATGCTGGAACTTCACATCCGTGTGGAACTGTATTTACAACACTAACAGCGTCCTTTCAGCTCTTATACTTGCAATATAAACAGATAAGTGAAGGTATTGACACATTTACATAGCCTCTGCTTGAGGCTGTATGCTGGTCACTGACCCTGTGAAGGCCGAAGCGATTCTAGGTATGCTAAGACAAAATCTACTTTAAAAGAAAAATGACTTAAATTCCAATTGTAAGCAATAATATAGAAAGATAGAAGAGCTAAACCTCTTAAGCAGCGTTAAATGGTAGCTTATTATCAAGAAACAAGCAAAAGAAAAGTTGTCTTTTTGGTTTCCAATCTAATCTCTTACAGCAAGGGCAGATATGAGTCACAACCGAGCAAAGTACAGTTAGCTGCTTTCTGCTTCATCAAAATCACATTATTGTTTAAGCGGTAAACAAGTTTCTACCAGCAGGCTACAGTGATGTGATGCACTCTTTATATTTGTCTGCAAAACACCATCAAAACAGTCAAACTCCAGGAACACGACTCATAACACATAAGTGTGAGGTCATGTCAGCTTGCTGTAAAAATACCAGTCTGTGTGGTATTAATCTATATAATGTGTTTAATTTGTGAGACACGTTACTGAAATACATGAACTTTTCATCAATATTCTAATTTATTGAATACGAGTATGGTTGATGAACTCATAAACATTTAGCTACCTCTTTCATTCAGGCAGGTAGTAGGAAATGACAGAAGTGAAAATAAATTGTAACATCTGAAATTCTGTTTTTCACAATTGGAGACAAGTTAAGACTTGAAAGATCCTTTCTGAAAAGCTAAACATGCAAAACGTTTCATTTAAAACCTTCATTTGACAGAGAGATTGTTATTTTTTTAAGCAAGCTTCAATTTTGTTTGAATCCAATACAACTTAGTGCATATTTTGTATTGTTATTTTCTAACTCACTGAGAATTAGTAAGGAATCAAATTGATATGTGAGCGATAATGGAATCGGAATTGCTGAATTCTTATCAGTTCCTTTCCTTATGAATTACACATAATTAATAAAATACTGCAATTCGCAAAGGAATATAAAAAAGATGATTGATTGTAAAATAAAGTTGGGGAGGAACTCACAGGGCAGTTTGCAGGGTGGAGGAGAGAGGCCGCTGCGGTTCAGCGTTCCTCCCATCAGAACAATGCTCATCTCCTCTGTGGAGCACTGGAAGACCTCAACATACCGGTCCTTCATTGTCTTTTTGTGGCACTTTTGGGCCACCAAGAACGCCTTGTCAGGTGACTTCATTTGGATGAAGGCATCGCCAGAGGGTCGGCCCTGTATAGGAGAAAATCACCAAAACCATCAGTACAACGCAGAAGGCAGAGAGAGATAAACCTGTCTGCTTTTAAAAAAAAAAAAGCACTTGACTTTGTGATACCACAGCTTTAAAGGTTTTTCATGTGCGTCACAAAACTCTGACCTGCTGGTTAAGGACCATGTGGACTCCATGAGTCTTGATGTCAACCGTATGGTCGCCCATGAACTCCAGGATGTCCTCGATGCCGGCGGTGTACGGCAGCCCGCGGAGCCGCACGCAGTCGCGCGTGCTGCTAGCCGTCGGCAGAAAGGGAGGCGTGGAGAGGACTGGAAGCGGTACGATGGGTGATGGAGGCA
The DNA here is from genome assembly GCF_001444195.1 of Xiphophorus couchianus. Lineage (NCBI taxonomy): Eukaryota > Metazoa > Chordata > Actinopteri > Cyprinodontiformes > Poeciliidae > Xiphophorus > Xiphophorus couchianus. The sequence goes on from NC_040231.1 coordinate 10,704,731, forward strand.
GTGTGGAGATCAGAGGTGTGGACATGTAACGATTCAGAACCTGACAAACACAAGATCATTCAAAAATAACCCTTCAGTGAGTAGAAAATAAAGTCTTAACTACAGACAAACACTCCAATTAATGAGATTAAAAAGGCAGCACTTTCTTTTTTCTTTACACAAGAAATTGACATGTTTTGGGATGTTTTGTCACTTCTCCCTGTTCCCATGACATCAACTGAGGAAGCAGCTGCTGAACACTGGTTTCACATAGACTCCTCCCAGCTGAAGCCATGGACAACGAGCATGTTTGAATACAAAAACAGAAGAAAACCTGAAAGTTTCACTTCATGTGGTACTCCCAGTAAAATGCTATTATTAGAAACCAATTTAACCGAAAACAATTCTTCCATTTGAAGGGCAGCCTACTCTACAATGTGGCCACCAACAGCAGTCAGATTGAACCTCAAACAAATTTATAGTCTCTTCAAAGAACCTCAAAAATATCCTGGATGGATTCCTTAGATTAGTGATAACCTTTTTTCCCCTCACAGATGGGATCCTGAACCTTAAAACGCATGAATGTTATGACCCTAATAACTACGTTCAAAATGACGCAAATGCCTGTGAGTACCTGCCAATAAATCTCTTTTATGCCTGATCTCTTTTTTTCTTTTGTGCTGAAAACGTTAAAAAATTAGCATAAATGAGCCTGTTGGTGGTTAAATACAGTTAGAGCTCCCAAGTTGCCTTGATGTGTTAAAAAAAAACTGCAATTGGTTCACCACGAAAGGGAACATGCATAAATTTGAAAATGCTGTCGTTCATTTCCTTCTTGCCACATTTCTGCATTCAGTTACAGTAACTGTGTGTGTGAACTAAGTAATGAACAGCATTTACAATTGTCTGATTTTGCTCATAAGATCATAGCAAATGGTGAGTCTTTATTTATACACTTTTAGGAGGCACCATCTCTCATTAACTTAACATCCTCTTCTTGCCTTTACACAGGAGTTTTGACTGCAAAAAATAAAAGATACATGAAAACATGGATGTTTGCATCCATTTGCATTTGCTGGTGTTTTAAGGGATGAGTTTGACTTTTCCTCATGTCTACTCAATTTCACATCAATTAGGATGTACAAAGCGAATCATATCAATGTCATTGTACCCATGCAGCATGTTTTAGTACAAAATCCATACAAGGCTATAAGTGAGACCTTGGATATCCAGGAAACTTTGAATGCCTTGTTTTTCTTTATTTCCACAACATTCAGTATTACTAAGACATGTGACAATTATGGTTTCTCGTTTTTTCTCCCAAGAGGCTAACATCCCAGGATTTTTTTTTTTGTCTACCATTTCTGGAGTGTATTTACACGGTGGGCTCTAAAACAAGTCTGTTAACATGAAGTAAACCCCCTTGTGCTGAGGGACAGATCTTCCTTCTATGGTGATCTAGGAACAGATTTCCTCCCTCCATAACAGCAGAATGTGAATGAAATCCCTGCCATCCCACCACAATGCTCCACTTTTAGTTCAGGATCAATCAAGGCAACATTCCAAGTGTGTTTATGATGAGGACATAACATTATAGCATGGCATAAAGCTCAAAAAAGTTGATTTTTATATAACATTGCCCATTTGAGAGTGTACACCCCCCCACACACACACAGAAACAAAAAGAAGCTACCTGTTGCACCTCGGCTGCAGTGCTCCGAAACAACTCGATATACCGCTTCCCCAGAATCTGTTTGTGCTTCTTCAGAGCGTTCTGAGCGTATTCCTCACAGGAGAAAAGCACGAAGGCATCACCAGTGGGCCGTCCGTCGGGGTATTTGACAAAGAGGAGCCCCTCTGCGCCGTCCGTGACGGGACTCTCAGGACCGAGGAAGGACAGCACTTCCTGTGTCGTCGCCGTGAACGGTAACCCACGCATTCGTATGATCACCTGGTTCTCTTTAGACAGGAACTGAGCCACCTCATTGGACGTCCCTAAAGTAACAAATGATACATGAATTATAATGCAGATACTTAATAAAAATGCTAATTTTTATGTTAATGTTGCCAATTTGCTTTGACAGGGACACCACTTCAAGTGACCTATTAAGATTCAACTTATCTTTTACAGCAAAATTTATATGTCGTTTGGTTTTTAAAAAAATTAACTCCAATATAAATGTAATGTCTAGGAAAAATATAATACCAGTGTAACTAAAAACATGTTTTGTCTTAACTATAAACTAATTAAATACATTTTAAATGAATAAAAACAATACCATGTTGTTAGTTAGGTTTTGTCTGCCAATGTTTCTCTCTTGTGTTTATTCTAGTCTATTTTTAGCTTTTATCATTTGTGTTATTTTTAGGTTTTTCGACCTCTACAAGTACATACAGAAATTTCATTTGACTTTATTATGTACTATGAAAGCACTATATTACAATGATTATGATTATTGTAGATCTTTAATGCCTACAAAGTATATTTTTCCTTTAACCAACAACAAAAAAGATTCCCCATTCTTCACAATAAGGGGCAATCTGAAATTCCACTGAGAGTAACAAACAAGTTAAGAACAGAAGTAAGCCTCTTGCTGCATGGACCCATTCAGCACACACCGGTACCAGAATGAAACGATTGTAAATCAGTCCTAATTCACTCAAATACACAGATTTTCACTTCACAATTTACGAAAAGTTCACTTTATTCCCGTTTTGTTAAACATAATGTTTATTTATATACTTCTAATGGCGTTGTGAACTCTGTTGCAAAATTAAATGTCACCATCTAGTGCAACAGCAAACCAGTGGTTAAGATGTAAAGTGGTGTTTAGTTACAAGGAAACTGGCAGCTGTCCATAAAAGTGTGCAGCAGGCTGAACCACTTCAGATCCGTCACACTGCTTTATTCACTGACCCTCAACAGAAAGTCATTTACATTTGGGTGGCAATTTATTTCCTTTAGGTCATGTTCCTCTTTACTTTGATTCAGTGCAAAAAATATATATTTTAGGTTTTAGGCTAAATAAATAAATAAATAAATAAATAAATAAACTGACCACTCAACCAAAGATTACAAAATTTAAAACTTTTGACAAATAAGATTTTTGTATCAAAAGAAAATGAACCCATGTTGGAAGTCACACTACCAGCTGGAGTATTGTTAAATAAGATCTACACAACAAGAATTAAACTTTAAATTATCACTTAGTAGCACCATAATGCAAATTGTCTTTTAGTTTACACAAAAGGCTTGCACACTCTGATGTGACAAACTTATGATTCAACTTAAAGGTATTTCAGAAATCCTCTAACCAATAACATAAATTATTTACTTTTCAAGTTATAAAAAATGTTAGGAAATGTTAAGGACCACATACTGTTCTTTCATGTTTATAGCTTTCACTTAGCCTGAAGAAAAGGTCTCTATGTTGTCTGATTTATTTGCTTAAAGTCTTGCGTGCTTTTGATCTGTATTGATCCTTACTCATAAGTGTAAAGTCCAGGTCCTGACTAGCAGCCACTGTAAGCTATCTGTTGAGAGCTAGTGTGTCTGTTATCTCTGTCGTGTATAATTGTTGGCCGCTGTTCAATGGTCAAGAGGCCCCAGGTTCTGCTTTTGTCTTTTCACACCCTGTTTGTAACAACAGAGAGTTTGTCCTTTCACCGTACACCCGCCCTCTCTGCCTCTCGGGAATCAAACTAGAGGCTGAATAGGTGAGCCGCTCAGAGCCTAGAATGACATTTCTCTGCAACTGGCCTCAGAGGGCTTGGTGATAGTGGGTATGGGGGTGTACCACTCACAAAGTGCCTTTTATTAGATAGAGAGCAGCTGCCGGAGAATCAGTGGATTGAAGCAAAAAAAACAAGTAATCGGAGAAAGAGCTACTACGCGCCAAGGAGCTGCAACTTTACACACACGTGTGCTTGGGGGTGAGGATAGGAAAGTATGAGAAACCACAAAATAAACTCTTATATAAACAAAACATGTTTGACCAAATTTTTATGCAACTGTGCACAGAGATGAAAGGAATTTTTAAAAAAATCTGAAATCTGACCTCCAGCAATCTTGAGAAATTCTTCTCCCGTCGCTTTGTAGACCTGAACAATTAAAAAAAGAAGGAAAAAAAGACAAAAACAATATATTCATAAGTGCCAAGTCACATGACTCTGATAAATAACAGTAAAACAACTGGTAGGATACTACAAGTTATTCAGGGTTTTCACTGCATCTGTGTATTTTTGATTGACAGATTCAAACCAAGACTTCCCACACTGAAGATACGGGATCAATGCTCAGTTGAATAGATATAAAATAAGTAATTGGTAACTAAAACCTAAAGAAGCATAAGTTAGCAGGACTAACTTCAATATATCTGCTGCCCATGTGATGTTTGTGGCGCTCCAGAGCCAGGTCTCTGTGCTCTGCGTTGATGAACCGAACCAAGGCTTCCCCGTTCCTCCGGCCCTGAGCGTTCAGACAGAGGGCCACGCCGCCCCTGAATCACACAAAACAGGTATTTCAATAAACATAACTACACAACAAATATCAAAAAGATTCTAGGCTTTCATTTTTTGCAAAGAACAGTACTTCAACATCTTTGCCATCATTGACAAGTGGTGATTTTGTAACTTCCACATTTCACCACATATTAACCAATAACTATTACGTCAATAAACATGTTTTTAGTCCAACATTGATCGATTTACTCTTTTACAGTGCTAAAGCTACTCTGGACAATCATCCTCAGTAAGTTAGAATATTTAATTGTTAAAGCTAATAAAGCTTTTCTGTAAAATCTAACAGACTCTCTTTAGATGTGGTTTACCATCTGACTTGAGTTTTTCCTATTTTTTCCCCAAAGCTGCCATGCACACATCTCTGATGACATCACAGGAACGATAAGGCAACTGATCAAAGTGCCTTTGGCATTTCTACTGGCATTTTTCTGCATTTCTACTTCAAAGGGTGTTAGTAGGCATTCAGTACAGCTGCCACAAAACACCTGATGTGTATGTCAATAGTAGTTTTCTATTTTGTAGTGAAAAACTGCTATGTTTTTATTATCATAATAGTAAAAAAAAAAAACACCACTGGATCATTGAATTATTAAAATATATTTTGTGGAAGCCCTGACAAAAAGAAATCCATCAGCTCCTCTTTGTCACCATTTCAGTTTTAGTAACATGAATTTAAATAATTTATTCATTGTAACAGAGGTTTAAGAAAAAAGCAGTGAAGTTGAACATACTTGGCAATATTGAGTCCCTTAAAGAAACGAGCAATATCCTGGTCTGAGGACTGCCATGGAAGGCCCCTTGCTCTGATCACCGTCTCGCTGTCCACCGGCTCCATCTTACTGCTGCAGGAAAAAACAGACATTTGAGAAACTTGAGCAACACAACTAAGAGCTGATATTCTTGGTGCTTTTGCACATGACTGAGATTTCTCCCCAGTCTTGTTCAGTTTGAACTAATTGCCCACAGACGGCAGAAACAGGGCCCTCTCCCAGTAAGTGCCGAACACAGTGACGCTCTTTTGGTTAAATGTCAGAGGGTTGAAGTGATAGCTCTTGGCTGCCTGAGAAGAGCAGGATCTACTGCTTAGCTACTGAATATCCAGCTAAGCACTTGATGGCAAAGTTGGACTGCTCTAATGACACACTTGTGTTTTCCTTGTTGCTGTAATTAATGCTCTTGGACCAAGGTTTGAGATTTGAACACGATTGGAGAGTTTGGAGGTTGCTGGTCTTTAAGCAACAGTGCACTTGAAAAATGTGAAATATATGCACAATTGAGAAAAAAAAAGGTTTACTTACCATGTGCCAGAGTCAAACTTGGTATTCACAGTTTCAGCACAGTAGAAATTGTGATCTAGGGGAAAAAAATATATATATTAATACACTAAACAAGCTGAAGATAATGTCCTATTTGGCTGTGAATAAGAGATAAAGTCTTGATAGCACACATTGGGTTATAGTTTGAATTATCTCTATATAGAAACACATCTAACATCTTTCTTCAGTTCATTCTGTCATGAGCTGGCTTATTCCCTTCTTTTTCAGAGAATGCTACAGCCAGCTATTTTAAGGATCTAATATTACTGCATTGTAGACTTATTCTGTGTACCAACACTGGTAGTTACTTACTGTATGGCTCATCCAGGATGCAGAGCGTCAGCTGCACCATGCTGTTCACCTCCCTCACACCTATCATCTGCTCTGACACCGCAGGGAGACCAACATCTGTGCCCGCTGTTAAGGCCGTCAACTTTCAGCAGGTTTTAAAATCACGTTCTTTAGCTCAAGATGTTTCTCACTTTTGTCTTTAAGTTAAAAGTAAACATTTCAAACAGTGTGATATTTTTGCCCTGTATGCTGTTTTTTTTAATCCCCAAAATGGAAACGAGAACAAAGGATACAATCCAACATGGAGGAGAGTGTGAGCTTCTGCACAGAGCTGGCATTCGGGCAGCATTTGAGAAACTCTTTCCGCAGGTCCACAAATGAAAAGAAACACTCTGGTAGTACAAGATTCTGGACAGAAAATAAAAAGTTAAAGAAGAATAAAGGAATTAATCTTGACGAAAGCATCAATACATGGGTTACAACAAGAATATGTCTTCATGTATTATGAGAGACTCAGGAGCCCCAAAATAGATTTATTCTAAGAAAAACTCTAAGAAAATATAGTGTGAGCACATTCCCAGCTCCTAACCTATTCTTCATGCTTTTAAGTTGTTTCTAACACATCCTTATACAACTGGCCGAGTTAAATTAGTGATATTTCATGACATAAGATATATATGACAACCAAAAACATGTAATAAGTACTTACTTCAAGCAGAACCATAAACCATTTTCTAAATATATGACTTTATAAGTTTAAATCCCCTTAACGCTCACCCCCAGAAAATACAATGGAGGTTAAGGAGATTAAGTTGCAGGTTAAGGGATTACAATAATGTCCTTTTAAATAAACACACAAGACCTAGACAAATTTTTTTCTAACTTTACCTTTTTGGAGGCTTCTGGGTGGAGGGCCTGTCGAATTATTAGAGGACCGTTCACCAAGAGTGTGTACGAACTTCTGCCGAGGCATTTTACTTCTGATGTCACAGACTGCTGAATCTACATGGGAAAACATGGAAAGGACAAACAAGTGTGGGTTAATTTTTATTTATTACATGGGAAACCATTAATTAAACGTGCTTAGCCAAATATATTAAATAAATAAAAAAGAGGTGTCCCATTTTCTGAACACAAATTTGCAGTAAATGTTTTAGATTTATATAATCTGGTAAGAATTTAAGCCAAACAGGGAAATTGGAATTTAAAATGCACATAAGTGAATGCGTTTACGTGCTTGTTATTTGATTTTTGATTTATTTTTTATCTCTGTCTCTCGTCAGGAAAGAGGCATGTCTAACAGGTTTCATTGTTTGCCGCGAGAGGGGAGGGAGGAAACAGAGAGAAGGAATGATCACACCACTAATCATTAGGATCACAGATTCTCTTTACACAACCTTCAGCCGTTGTCATGAGGAGGAAAAAAAACAAAAGCAAGTCTAACCGGCTCTGATGGCGACAGCAACCAGGCCTGAATGCCAGCACACAATCATGTTTATTTATAACACAGAGCTGCATCAGTTTGTTGTCAAGTCTGTAACAGAGAGGTCAAATCTTCAATAGCCAATAGTTTTTACTTTATGTAGTTCTTAGGTTTATCAAAAATTGTGACTCAAATCAACCCTGCTTGTCTTACCAAAATGTGCTAGTAATAATTTTAGAGACTTGAGATTTCAGAGAGTCTACATCACTGATTCATAGACAGAGGACAAAATATCAGGAACAAAGGCCATGGCATAGTCTTCTAAAATCTTTCTGGAGTTTCATGCTTTATGACTTAACAAGCTGAAGATCAGCTACTGCATATTTTGAGCGATTTGCATCTAACACAGTCCCGTGTGAAGAAGCATTTAAACCATCTGGATGTGGAACCACCTTCAACTCAGCGACTGACTGGTTCACATGGCCCCTGGCGATCTATGGCAGGTTTTTAGGCAGTGGTAGAGTATTACAGATCCATGTTGGGGCATGTTTCATAACATGTCTGATTATTTGACAGCTTCAAGTACAGACTAACAAGACCAAAACATGCTGTAGGGTTAAAACGGCTGGACAGAAACTCTCAAAAAGCAGAAAAGGTCAGACTGCTTGTCTACTTACAGCAACCCCTTTAAACATTTGGCATGGTTGCAGGTTTTAAGGTATGCCAATGTTTAGGAAAACAAAAGTTATACTTTCAAAAGCCTTAAAGGTTCCCCTGAAAGTGCCAGGCTGCAGTTTTCTACAGGTGTGTGGAACATAAAGTAGTGCAATGCTCCCCCTGCCCCTACTTGCTTCTACACACTACAGGTCTGCTGCCCCTAAATGCTCCCTTGCTTAAAACAATGACAAATTCAGCTGTTTGGAAATAATTAAAGTAAAGAAAAACCCAGTGTAGAGACTAAAAGATTGACAAATATCACTCTTAATGAAGTAACAGCCTCTTTAAAACTATACCTGGAAAGCCACAAGCAGAATTCTGTTCAGCTTATATGTGGTTTTTAAATTTGTCTCAATGTTTAAAAAGCACAACAGCATAAATATATGATAATGTACAAGATATATTTCTAAAAAATTTAGCTTTTTAAAACCATTTTAAATAATACTATTTATTAAATTCAGCAGTTGTTCAGGTGAAATGTTTGCTTTAGCTTATGCATAAAATCTAAATAAATTTATAGATAAAACCTTTAGAGTTGATATAATGGAGGTCATAATTAAAATATGCACATGTCATCAAGATGACATAGATATGATGTTACAACAACAAAGACAGTACTGTAACCAGTGGCCAGAATTAGATAAATACCAAAGTTGGTAAAATACCAAAGCCTCAGGATCAATGGGAAATAGACTTGCTGTGAACGTTTTTATTGGTCTCCCAGTAAAATGGAAGATAAGCAGTTCAAACAGAAAGACTAACTGCATGCTATTTTCAAAGCATGGACAACAAAAAAATTTGATCTAAAATCAACCCACTTCTTTTAATTTCCTTGATCTGTGTTTACATAAAATGTTAAGCAAATCATGTCACAAAAGATAATTTGTCCTCATAAATAAGGTCAAACGTTCATCTTAATTTCTGAGGTTTTTATTGTCCAAACAGTAAACACAAAGAAAAAAAAAAACACCAAACAAATCATGAGACGGAAGTTTCTTAGATTAACTAAGCTGCACATTTTAAGTTTGGCAAAGCTGAACGATTTCTTATTTACAGTGATAACAAGAGTGAGCTTCGCTCATACCTGAGCATACAGCCCTGCCTTAGACCATTACTAAAGCTGGATTACTGAGAGAAAAGCAAATGTTAAAGAAAAGGTGGAGACACACCCTCTACCTTTCTCTTCAACTTTAACAAAGAACACAAAGTAAATATGCTCAACATCATACAAATCCCTCACTGATAACCAGCGCAAACCAAACCAATAAACTGACCACATAACTCATTTCACTGTCTCGATACTTTCACTGTACGTTATTGATTGTACACTGAATATGAAAAAGTCTTGTTGAAGTCAAAAATCCAACACTCCCTTCTACAAAAATGCACCAACAATTAAACAGGATAGCGCAATCCCTTTCTGAAGGGCGAATCCAAAGGTGAGGGGGAGGAAGTGGCCTTTGCACATGGTTCTGTGTAGAGTTTACTCTCCACTGAGACTGGACTGCTTGTATGCAGAGGTGAGGTAAGATGGCTGAAAAAAAAAAACTCCGATAAGAGAAGCAGGGAGTGTCCTGACAAGCCATGTGGGCAACTGTTTAAACACACACTTGCACCAGCAAAGCTACTGACACAAAGACTGCTCGAGACTGGGTCAAAATCATAGCAGAAATGTGTTGCCTATAATTATCCCAAATATTTGATTTAAAAATAGCTTATAAATATGAAAAATCCAGTCAGTCAATATGCATGTTGTTGTCCAATGTCTTTAATGTCTGAAATCTTGAATTTAATTTGTACTCTACATGTAAAAGGTAGTGTTGTTTTGGTGCCAGAAATCTTTACAGCACAGAATCACTTCCAACTACCTGTTATATACCCTGCCATAATACCAGAAAAAAATAAATAAATAAAAAAATCATACTTAGCCAACATCATCTGTGACTAAGATACGAAACAGTTGAATCTGAAGTGAGCTCTGAAACTCAATGTTTCACAACAATGTCTGCAAAATCTAAGATAATGTGCAATCTGCACGCTGCAACATGTTGACGTCTGACTGAAAACCCAGCCTGTCAAGTCAGCAGCGGTTCAGCTCCGTTTTTTGTTTGTAGCAACTAAAATAACTTGGCTTTTCTTTGCTCAGAGTAGACAACAAAAGCTGAAATCTTTCAGTTGGAAATAAAGTTAATTGAATCAAAAGATGTCGCAATGACATTTTAGAAAAATATATGATCCTTGTTGAATCATCAGCCGTGTGATCAGCAGTACGGCCTGAATCAAACAGAGAAATAAAAAGATTACCCTCATTTATGCATAAAAACATATGTCCCTGCCTTTTAGCCGTTTGACATTCAATGTTAAAACATTTCGTCAATATATATGCTGTTTTATGCAGTTAGAGACTGAAAATGTTGAGTTTAAGATGTATTTCATAAATAGATGCTTGATCTGAGCCAAGCAAGTGGAAAATTTCAATCTTTGCTTCTCTATTTAAAATCAATAAAAGCCACCAACCAAGCTACTATTCACACAATATTGAAATACATTATTGATTGATTGATCACCCAAGTGATCAATCACACCAGTTTTCACTACATTAATAAATCGTTCACCTAACAGATGCCCTTGGGCCTGTGACTACACACCTCAATATAAAAAAACCCACCTAAAGTGAGGAAATAGCTTTTTATATTAATGAACATGTAGACAAATGAAATAATATTCAAAACATCTGCTCCAGACCTCTATGCAGCAAAGGTGTTCAGATCTTTCAAAAACCAGGAAAAACTGTAATTTTCTTCTCCTCCTTAAATAAACAAAGTAATCTCAGAATGACCTACAGGGAAGGAAAGTAGCCGGTCACACAGAGGTATGAAAAGGACAAACTGAGTGTTTGGGTTAATATTTGAAGGTTGGCACACAGTCACCTAAATGAGATAAAGCCTTACTCAGTCTGTAATCATGACATAATTTCACCAACTTTGATTCAAAAAAAAAAAAAAAAAGCTTAGTCTCTTAGAAATTGCATCAGCAGTAAAACTGAGGAAACATGGATTGACCAAAACTGGTTTGGTAAAGCTTAGTTTATTAATATATCTACTAAAAGAGTGACAAATATCTGCTTAGTCCAAACAAGCAATCCTAACGTTTAGCAACATTTCCAATTATGTAAAGACAAGCCCCTAACAGAGATGACCACAAAAACAAAAACATTTCTTGCAAGAATGACTTCATGAAGTGCTGCAGGAATAGATTTGCACACTTCACACACACTGTGGTAATAAGTTTGCAAAGCTAAAGAGGAATCAGGACTAGGGTGCTGACACACCCTGTTACAAGGCAGAGTTGCTGAAGCAGCAAGTTGTTTTAAAAACTGGGCTCCATTAGGAAACGTCCCACAACATTGGGTCATTTGAATCTTCTTTTAAAACAGGTCAGTTTATACCTACAATTGATAGACTACCAATTTTATCAAACATTAAAGCATGGCCTTTTTATTTTTGAGCTTTTTCCAGTCTAACCATGGTGCAGTTACAGAAAGAGCAGCCTAAACTAGGTAAGTCAACACAGCAAACAACACAGTGTGCCCCTCATGTCCTGCAGCCTAAAACTGAGGTGCAGTCACAGGTAAACACGCTAGCTTCCAGATGTCTGCTGTATGCATTAGGCCAAGGCAAGACCAGGCCTGTGACTCCAACTTATCTCCTCACACCGCAGGCTCTGCCCATCCCTCCTGAGCTTCAAGCTGTCAGCGCAGTTCAACTGTCATGGCCAATGACATCTCATGCAGGTGGAGGACAATTTTTCTGAGAGTCAATGCAGGAAATCTGACACTCCTTACATTAGCTTACAGCTTAATACCCAAATCAGGCTTGTTCTGTCACATCTTGCCCTGGGCAAAATGTGTCAGAGGAACGTTTTGGGTTTATTAACCGGCAGACTTTCTCATGCTCTCATGGACTGTTTGAAAAGTTGCTGCGGTTTTCCTTTTGAATGGTGTTGGATGGGTTACTGGTATGAAGGGTTTAAATCATTATGACTTAAAAGCAGCAACATTTTCTCAAAAGGCATGAAAAAACCGCTGGAGTGACTGGAGTGTTACCTGGGCATTTGTATTTAATAAAAACTGTTGAATCTTATTAGATGTTTTTGCTTTAAATTATTTTGTAATTACTGTAATATGATGAGGTACTAAAAATTATAATTACCAAAGAATATAATAGAAAGTATGTTACTATTGGTGAGCTTTTGCTGCCATTTGGGTTCTAATCACTTTATTGGTAGTTATTATACAACTGGCTCCATTGTCCCCTCAAAATCATTTTATTAATACTATTTTTGGTTGGATTATGAGGAATTACAATTGACAAAATAGACGAGCCTAACCCTGACAAAATGGAAACAAACCCAGAATATCTTTCTTTTTCTTCCCATTCCTGTAAGCAATGTATCTGAGAGAGGAGAGGGTGAATTTTCCTGATTTCCTGACATGATTTATATATCAGAGATCAGCTCAGAGATTATTATCTGGCAAATTTCAAATGAGTCAACTGGGCCAAAGGGGAAGCATGGTCATAACAGGGCATAATGTATAGTCTTCAAATATAGCATATAATTACATTAAACTAAAACAATTTGAACATTGTTATTATCCATGTCCATAATTTATGAAAATTAAGCAATGCTTTAGATAGACAGGTGTAGTAGACGCAGATCCAGCAAGTTTTCTTGGTTAGTCGAACAGGTATCTATCAGTAATGTACTTCGATGTAATAGTAAGCAAAACATATTACTTGAAAAAACTGTTACAATTGGCTTTGCTCTGACCAACATGGCTTCAGCGAAGTTAAAGCAATTGAAATCGGAGTGTATACAAATAATTAATAATGTTATTTTCACTCTTTTCTTCTACATTCAGTTAAGTTTCCACAAAAACAGTCCAACAAGAACTAATAGCTGTGTTTGATTTGTTTCTTACACACTTGTAAGCAAATACCATGTTTTCAACAATGTCAAGAAAACTGTTGGGATTAGAGCTGCAGTTTCACCCTTTAGATGGAATCTGATCCTGATCCAACCCATTTAAACACCTCATTTTGGCCTGACAATAAGCTGAGGTTCCTGTCAACAATTTCTGACATAAATAAAATCCATTCTTTGAGTTCTCTCTTCAAAGTTTCTATGTTCCCTCCCAATCTCCATCTCTCCCCTCGACCAGAGCCAATATACAGCTTTGTAGTGGAGCTGACAAGTAGTTGTCAAGTGCAAAGAAAATGTACTGTGATGCTAAGTACTTGAACACTCCCAATAAGAAAAATGGGTGGTGCTGTGTTTTCTGAGACCATAAATTTCCAAACTGGTACATTTGTTCTACCTGTAGCCCTGTTGGAAGCATAATGTGGGCCAGCTGACTGACAAAACACAGCAAGGTATGGCAGGGAGGGACAGAGTCTTAATCACAATCATTTTAATGTGACCTGTTTGACTCACCTGTTCCAGAACTTTGTCCAGGGGCTCAGCATCAACGATGTCCTCCAACGTCAACCCAGTCTCTTCTTTACACTGATCTGTCAGCTCCAAAGTGTCTGGCTTGACAAAACATTTATGAAGCTTCCCAACCTGTGAAAGGAGTTTAGGGGTTTCATGTAGCAGAACAGAGCGTGGATGGAGACATATAACGGCAGCAAAAAGCCAAATTATGGCAAAAGCCCATCACATCATACAAAAAGTGAACTCTTTTCAAAAAAGGTCAGGCAATTGACAATGTAGTTGCAGAAGCAGTTAATTGTCAATTAAGTCAAGAAGCTTACATGCTAAACCAAAAAGGTGTGTTTTCTCCATTACGTGAAATTCCACCTTTGACAAGTAGGAAACAAAATTTGATCACCTGTTAAAAGGTGAGCTTGTAGCGTTAGCATTATGAGAGCCCCAGAGAGCACTGCAGGCGGTAACAGAAAGCACACCGTGTTGATTTAAAATGACAAACTGTTCAACTACCAGGTGGACACTGCGCCACAAACACTCTGAGCTACACACACAAGAAACCATATAAATGACGAACGAGGTGGAGGGGTCAGAAAGGTCCGTACCTTTTTCTCATGTAGATCCACAATTTGCCACACCAAGAGAATTATTTCCCTTTCATCCGAACCCAGTTTACCCCCATTTGCACCAGCTGTTGCCCCAAAGAACACCACCAGAGTATCACTGTGCGAAGCCATCAGGGACCACAAGGGTAAAAACTACAATTAGAGCAAAGATTAAAATAAAAAAATAACACGAGGGTTCACCTTTTCCAAGTGATAAGGAGAGCGAACAAAAGGGCTGGAAAGTCAATTGAGATACACGCAGAGAGAAAGAAGAGTGGGGAGATTACTTTCAGAGGAGCCACGGAAGAGTTTGCGGTCAGAGACTCTACCTGTTGCTGTACTTGAGCGTGTACTATCCAGAGATACTGGTTTGACTGGTAAAGAAGGGTGGAAATCCGTGTTTCCTTCACACGAACTCCATAACAAGCCCTGAAGGTTTTTTTTCCTCCACTCCCATTTTTTTTTCGAGTTACCTGTGTGGCTCTGCCTCTCAACGAAGAGACAGGCCTCGCCTATTGGCTGGATTACAAAGGTGAGGGCGGGACCTCATGATGAATACTGGAATATCATTGGATGGCTACTTCCTGTTAAGGAAGTAGGTATAGCACAAAGGCTCATCCATGAAGCCTTCCAATGTTTAACACTGATAGAGAAGGCAAAGTGCAGGTAAATGAGGAACATACGCTTAGCTACTCCATAAGGTGGCTTTTGAATATTGTTAAAGTTTATACGTGTGTAGATAATTTGCATTAAACAAAAATATACAAAATACTACCCTGAATCAAACTTACCCCGAAAAAAAGTATTTCAGAATTTCAATATAGAGACACAAAAAGTGATGTATTTAGTGACAAACATGTATTAGAGTATTTTCACTGCGTTCGTTCGTTTTCATTATTATTTCTTACAGTAAGTAAATAAAACTCAAACTTATGTTTTTCAGAGATTCTAAATAAAACATAAGTGCAATAAAGAAATTATTTTTAATACATTAATATCATTTTATGTCATTGTATAAAATTACCTCCATGTACTGAACAGTATATGCACTCAAAACGCACTTTGGGCTCTTTATGAATTACACTATCAATGATGTGTGGCATGGAGGCCATACCTGCAGCACTATTGATGGCTCAGGTTGAATTGTATTGAATTGATTTTATTTCAATGCGACAATTCATATTAATGAATGTACAATATTGCCATCCATACACCAGATTCAGCAATTTCTGATTTCCATCCATAGTTTCATTGCTTTAATAGAGGCCTTCAGCTTGTCTTAATTGTTCGGTCATCTTTCTCGAGACGAACTCAGTATTTTAAAGTTTATTTATTTGTAATTTAACCTCCATGCTGTAACAATCTGAGTGACCTAAAGGCTTCCTGCTAGTTGACTGGAGTTTTTCTGGTTCTCTCCATGTCGTTGCTGCCGACACGCCTTCCCCCTCTCTTCCTTTATCTCATTTAAATCCCTGGTCTCATATTTTTTGTGTCTCATCCTGTGTGTGTGGATTCATCATTTCTAGTCAAACCAGTCTGATCACCTGAGGCACACATAGGGAGGCTGCCAAGCTGAACGCCCATGTTAGATAGTCATTTTTACTGTCATGCAGTCACAAAGTGAGCAAGCTCAAGCCCTGATTGTGATATAAGGTGACAAGTATAGTCTTTGGTTCAGTAGATGCAATTGACAGAAATGATAAATTAAGACCAAGTAGTAGCTTTATAATGCAAATAAATGTAGTCTATATCTTGTATATCTTTGTCCTGACTGTGTCATATATGCACTACATGCTGCTTCCTATTTTAAGAAAATACCTTATATTCCTTTTTCTATTCTCTTCTTTTCATGAGAAAATGCCCTATATGTGTCCCTCATCTTTTGGCTTTGTGTGATTTTATGTTTCTCACACCCTTAACTTGCTGTGATTTTCTGTTGCTATAGTCAAAAATATCTTTACTCACCAATAATCAGTGAGTAAAGAATTTAGGTGCATATTTTACATTTTACCAATATTTCATTAAAAGTCCAAAATCATGCATGTTAATAAATTGAGTATCTGCATGGTTGTTTGTCATGTGTTCAGGATGTAGGATTGTAGGACTTATTTTATATGATGTATGTGACTACATTTTCGTTTATAAGTCGTGTGTTAAACCTTATGTTTATAAAATTAGTAGAAAACGTAAAAGAATTATGGTTTATTGCAGCTGATCCTGACCTGCAGTGATCTTTTTTACTGTGTAGGTGTGGTTGACAGAGCTTAAATATGCTTAGCCCTTTTTTGCTGCATGAATAAAAAACAGAAAATAGTTCTTCTACATTTTAACCTGGACGTGGGAAGAACAAGCAATTTGTGTTCAGCAGGTCTCAGTGATCTAAATAATCTATAGAGTTAAAAGATCAGTGACGTAATGAAGTTAAGCAGTTGTAAAATGTAAAGCTTTTTTTTTTTAATATTCATTTATTTTAGAGCAAGATGTAGTTTTTTTACCCATTATATTTCAGTATTTAATAAACTGAAATATTTCAGTTTATTAAATACTGAAATATTGTGTTCTGTGTAGCTTTAGCCTGGATGCTTCAGGTCGTTGACTTGCTGGAAAATAAATGTTCTCTGTTTCTGTAGTTCTATGGCAGATTGAATCTAATTGTCCTCCAGGATTTTCCTATATTTGGTTGCATTAATTTTACCTTTAACTTTTACAAGCCTTCTAAGGCCTTCTGTCAAGAAGCATTCCCATACCATGGTGCTGCCACCATGGTTCACTGTGGTGATGGTATGTTTGAGGTGACGTGTAGTGTTTGTTGTTTGATGGCCAAAAAGCTCGATTTCGGTCTCATCAGACCAAAGAACTTCCTTGCACCTGAGCACAGAGTCTCCCATATGCCATGTGATTTTTTTGTATCCCCCTGACTTATGCTTTTCACTAACCTTTTCTCTGATTTGCTTTGAGTGTCCTTTTGTTTTCATGTTGTAATGGCAGCCAGGAATACTAATACCAGTGAATGAACCATCCAAAGTCCGGTGTCTGTACACTACAATCACTTGAAACACCCTTACTGCACTCAGGTGATCTCCATTCCAGTCATTGTGAGACTACCAGCACCGATTGGCTGGACTTCTATTGATTTCAGTCAGTCACTTCAAAGAGGGTGAATATTTATTCATGCATTTATTCCATGTTAAAAAATAAATAATTTTTATTATTTTTGCTTAAATCAGTTTTTAATTTGACCTTTAAGGTGTTATTTTAATTTCTTTTGTCAAAAAAGCAAAATTTTGTTGATTATTATTAATTACTAAAAGCACTGGAAAGGGGCAAACCTCCAGGGGGTTTAATACTTTTCATAGGCACTGTATAACGTAACTATAATGACAAATTAAAAAGACAGTGTTAAACCTAAACATGTTTGTGTCTCCCCAAAGGCATTAGTGCCATCTACAGGTTTATTCACTTATGGTGGAAAAATAAATGGAGCTAAAAAGATACAGTGTATGTTATTTGCATTTCTGACATCAGACCAATATACATTGTAAAATAGATATGTGATTCTAAATAGCTGAAAATATAAGTGCAAAGTAGAGATTATATTTCCTTGTCCAAAGTTCATTTTTGGGTTTATAAGCTAAGGACCAACTTTAGGTCACTATTCCTCTTTTTGCATGTCAACAAAGGAAACATGCAGTTTTTCATTTGGCAATCTTTTCAGTGAGGGGAAGTTCAAAGCATGACTGCATTGTGGGACACAAGAACAAAAGTTTTGCTTTTTCGTAAAAAAGAAACAAAAAAACCCCCGTTCATGAAAGCAGTGTAACATGACATACATAAAAAGCTAAATTAATTACAAATATTTTGAAGACTAACTAATTATATTTTTAAAGACAGGTAAGGTGCGGAGAAATTAAAAAAGTGTCAAACCAAATTGTGAGAACAGATACTCAACAAACTCAGTCTATAAAACTAATTTATAGTCAGTGCTGTATGAAGCTATAGACTAATCTAGAAAGTGAAACAACTTGAATTGTTTTGTTTCCCACAGCATTCAGTAACAGCATACAACCACATCTTAATTTGCGTCAGCAGCAACCACAAGATTACTAACTTTTAAAAAAAACGAGCATTAGCCAATCTAGTTCCCAAAGTGAAGTACCATTTTATTTCAATGTAATAAAAATTAAACAAAAGGAAACACCTCATTTAAAAAACGTTTTAATTCATTTTCGTTCATATATAAATGTATTGCTTTTTATGATAAAAGATATTTGCACAAGGGATACAGCATACATAATACTTAAAGTTTCATAAATAAATTAAGAGCAGAAAGAAATGTAAATGCACTGGATAGATCAGCAGAGACATGTTGTTTATCTATTGTTTTTTACCTGTTGAGGGTTCGTTTAAAAGAGGGTTTAATGCAAAACACCTCACACATTTCATTCTCAGGAAAATGATTATTTACACACAACTTCAATACATATTAGTATCGTCTTTTGACTCTGTCATAAGCTGAGAGCAGTTCGTCTGATTGCTTTGTCTCCTCGACACAAAGGATATCTCCCTGTTTCCCTCACCCGGCGAGGTGCTGGAGATGTGGCGGAAGAGTTTCTGGATGCCGGTGTCACGTAGCGACTCCCTGAAGGAGCGGGCCGCAAACATGTACAGGACAGGATTAATGCTGCTGCTGATAAAGACCATTGCTCCCGCTACAAATGCCATGGTTTGTCTAGCAGCTTCCAGGTTAAGTGCTATATTACTCTTTGAATCATCAATGGCCAGAATAACGATTGAGATGATGTTTCCTATATGATGTGGTGTCCAGCAAATGGCAAACGCAACCACTACGCTTGCAATCAAGACAGTGGACTTGCGTTTGGACCTGAAGTTCATCTGAGTTATACGACTGCACAAACACCCATAACAGACCACAAGAATGGAGAAGGGCAGCATGTATCCCACCACCGTCTCTAGCAACAAACACACCAGCTCTTGAGTGTCAGAAGTATACTCGCGATACAGGCAATGCGTCTTACCATCGTCCACCCCGATAGTTTGAGTCGGAATAATAGGTATGCTGAACAGGAACCCTGCTGACCACAGGGCAAGGAGGACTTTATTCAAGGCTTGTTTCTTCTTCCAAACTACAGAGACAAAGGGATAACGCACGGCGACGAAACGCTCCACACTCATGAGCGTGATGAGGAAAACGCTGCTGTACATACAGGCGTTGATCACGAACACCATGGCTTTGCAGCATGTCACTCCGAAGACCCAGGACTGTGCGAGGGAGTAGATCCACAGAGGGAGTGTAATGAGGACCACCAGATCTGCCGCCGCGAGGTGCAAGATGAGAACCACTGTGTGTGAGCGCTTCTTCACATGCTTCAGGATGGTCCAGATCACAAGCAGGTTGCCAGGAGCACCAACCAAGAAGGACAGACCCAGGATCACACACGCCACCACTGTTCCACCATCAAATTCCTCAAGGGCCATTTCCTCCGACGGAGACCGTGCATATGAGATGTTCATTCTGCCAAAGTATATGTGCTGACTGTGGTGTCTGGGTGCAAAAAAACCCTAAAGTTTTCACTTCCTCTTTATGGAAGGACTGCACAGGAACAAAGTTTACTGACATGGCTTTTTAAGACACAGAATGTGACTCACACATGTCATCAAAATTATGGTAAAAGATAAAGAGTAAATCATTAGGAAATCATTCATTTAAATGAAATGACTTAATTCTTTCTAGACAAGTTGCTGCAAAGCTTCACTAAAAGGAAAGACAGATGAAAATCTTAAAGCTGTTTACCTTTTTTTTTAAGGAAATTCAGTCAAACTTATATATGCAATATTGGGGAAAGTATTTTCTTTTTTGCTTGGTTACCCTCTCACCCCGTCTAAATTTTCCAGATCTTCAAAGACATGTTTGTATCAAACAAAAATAACCTGAATAAATACAAAAAGCAGTCTTCAAAGTTCATTAATTTATTTAATGTGCTAAAAGAGAAATCCTAAACAATTTGGCTCTACATCTGCAACTTATGGCCCTCTTAGTGGCACAAAATAACATGAAGTATTTTGTTTTACTACAGGCAACACTTCAGACATTGCTGTGGAGGAATGTTGGTCCACTTGTACTGACTGGAGTAATTTTAGTCAGCTGCCCGCGCTTTATTTTCTGTATTTGTTCATAATGGCTCTCAGTGATTTGCTAGATTCCCAAACGTGATAGATATGAATAACTTTTGTTTCTTATTAAATTCTTAAATTTAATTGGATTGGAACTTAATGTATTGATTGATTGTCACAACTCTTTCTTTCTAGAGTTGTGACAGTAACTTTATATAGCAAATTTGGGAATCACATTTAATGAAATATTTATTTAAAGGGTGATTAGGTGATTTTTGGCTGACATTCAAAATAGTTTGATGTTCCAAAATCATTATAGTAAATGCTCCAAAAAACCCCAACAAAAATAAAAAAAAAATAAAATAACCCCCCCCCCCACACACACACACACACACATACACACAAAATAATAGAACAATTCTGAAAGAGGAGAAATAAGTTTTCACTCTATTGTATTGTGGGTTGTCACCAAGAAAAACATGCCAGGGTCAGTTTTTCTCTTCCTGCTGCAGTTTTATTATGCATCTTTATTTAGTCATAACACAATACAAACAATACATCTCAAAAATAAGCTTTCAAATGCATCTGAGTCTGGTGACATCAAGAAAGGTTTAAGCAAGGTTGCAACTCAAACCACAATGTTTGCTAATATCGGACGGTCAGCTTAATTCCCATGCTTCTTCTGATGTCTTCAACAAGGGAATAAAAAAAGCAGAATTCAGGGTTGTTGCTTTTTTTCTGTACTTCTGCACTCTGTATGTTGTGAAATCTTGCCCAATGTACATTTTAGTGGCAAAAAATATACAACTTGATAATATCTTTATTCACAATAACTGAATCATCTCAGGCAGGATTAAAATAACATACTTTATTATACAAGACATTTCCTGTTTCTAAAATGCAATAATACATTTTTGATATGTCACCAAAGTTATAAAACAGTAACAAACTGCTGTCCTTGTTGAGTTTCATTTGCTTTTAAACTGCATATGAGCAATTTGGTGATAAGTAAGCAAATTGTTTTTTGTTGTTTTTTTTTACTATGAAAACACTATATATATATATATATATATATATATATATATATATATATATATATATATATATATATATATATATATATATATATATAACAGAAAATAATGATAAATTTAGAATTTCACAATATATTCTTCAGCAACAACCATAAGTTATTCTAAACATTTCTAACATATAATAAGAAGTTCTATTGTTTTGACTGAATCTCAATTAAATCAAGGGCACAGCCATGTGGTAGTAAAGAGAAGTGCAACTCAATATTATCGTCAAACTTCTTAGATCACATTTGGTGTCAGTACGACAGAAAACATTCAATTCTCAGTCCAGTTTTCCCATAGCTGGAGTACTACCCCCAACAACATTTTTATTTGAAAGTTGTAGACGTGAGCTCTGTTTCTGCTGATCTCTGGTCCTTTTGCTGCTGTAATGCGAGGTCCTTGAGTCTATTTGTGTTTGAGGCCAGTTCCTGAAACAGTTTGACCAGACCAGACTCTCCAAGACTGCCTCTGAAGTTCCTGGCAAAGAAGGCGTATAATACAGGGTTCACTGAGCTGCTGATAAAAACCAGGGCACCAGAGCTGAAGACAAAACTTTCCGGTACACAGCCATGCCCTGTGTCTGTCCCAAAAATGCAAACTACATCAATAATATTAATAACGTGGTAGGGTAACCAGCACAGGAGGAAAACAAGCACTACAGTGTGAATGAGAACTTTGGATTTCTGTTTTGAATTAAATCTCATTTTCTTGAGCTGCGCAGCCACAAGACAGTAACAGATG
Organism: Xiphophorus couchianus; assembly: GCF_001444195.1. Lineage (NCBI taxonomy): Eukaryota > Metazoa > Chordata > Actinopteri > Cyprinodontiformes > Poeciliidae > Xiphophorus > Xiphophorus couchianus. The sequence goes on from NC_040231.1 coordinate 10,727,019, forward strand.
CTTAGTGTAATGAAAGGCAGCACAAAGCCCAGCAAAGTCTGCAGGCATAAAAGGACAATTTCTAGAGTATCGCTGTTGAAGTCTCTGACGAAGCACTGCTCGTTTTGCTCACTTCCAGCCAAGATCTGGGTTAAAACATCAGACAGTCCAAGAAGAAGCGCAAGAAGCCACAAAAATGCAATACATCCATTCATATTCTTTTCAGTCTTCCAGCGCATCATTAGAAATGGGTGGCAGATGGCTAGATAGCGTTCCACGCTCATAAGAGTGATGAAGAAGATGCTGCTAAACATGCACACAGTGATAACACAGATTAAGATATTGCAAACTACCAATCCAAACTCAAAAGTGTGCACCAGGGAGTAGATCCAGGCAGGCAGAGTGATGAGGACCATCGTATCTGCCACTGCCAGGTGAAGGATGAGGACCACAGTGTGAAAGCGCTGCTTGACGTGCCTCAGGATAGTCCAGATTACTAGCAGGTTCCCTGGAACTCCAACCAGGAAGGAAAGACCCAGTATAACACACGCCACTGTTGTCCCGCCGTCTAACTCCTCCGGGGCTTCTGAAGGTAACATCTTGATGGAGGGGTCCATGTCGGGAATGTGTTTTTGCGGCAGAGTTTGCACAAAAGAATTTAACTGCTGTTCAAGCAAGGCTCCACTTCCCTTTCTGAACAAATTGAAGAGAATGCAGATTTTAGCATGAGAAACAAATAAGGAATTCATGCAAAGTTCCGTCCCTAATGTTGAAACTTCAGACATGTGATCTGTCTGACTTTGAAATTAAGAATGCAAAATGATGGTTGATTTTTGATGAAATTAATTTATTTGAAGTTATTCAATTTCAAGAATTTACATACTAAGATCACTTTCTCCACTTTTATGTTCTTTGTTTTGTTCTCTTTATTCCTGAATGAGATATGAATGCAAAAAGCATTAAAAAAGGTTGTGACAAAATAAATATAACAGCCATAATAGTTATAAATAAACCAAATAAAACTTACTATTAGAAAAGTTTAATGCGATGACAGTCCCCGCTGTTGCGGTAGAAAAAAAGGGAAGCTGGATTTGCTTTAACTTTTCTCCCAACAAGTTTAACATTGGGATTTGTTACATCATGACCAAAGACTTTAACTTTGGACTCTGTCAACTTCATTTGTTGAATTTATATTTATCTGAAGAGTTAATTATTACCTTTAGCTACTGTGTATATTTCTCAAACAGGAAAATCTACACAAACTTGGGAATTAAATCAAATTTAGTCTCAAATACAAATATCTTATCATTAAGTTATCATGTAAATATTTAAATGATAATTGTTTTTGATATACAATTGCTACAACACATATTACACAAGCACAATTAACTAGACTACATCCTTTAATTGTTTAGGGACTGAATTTTAAGTACATTTTAGTGGTATGTCTGGGTTTTATGTTATTTTCTTCTCTCTCCTCTCATCTGGGTTTCATCTGACAATCTTCATACCTGCCCTAATTATGCTGTTTATCCCTTATTGTACATTTAGTTATAATATTCTCTTACCTCTGTGTCTTGATTGCTGCACTTCCACTTGGTTTCTGTGGAAGGATTTGTCATTTCAGCTTTTGGTTTTGCTTTAGTTTCTTTAAAGGTTACTTTCTGACCTATGTTGCATGACTCCCTTATTCACTCCTGCAATCAGTTTCTTTTCAGTGATTGCAGGAGTTGGCTGTGTCACGTTGACACACTCAAAGTGACATCATAAAGTCTCCCTAATGTTTTTACATTGTGATATAGATGATTAATAGCGAAAATATGTACTACTATTGTTTTAGACACATTGCTTCAACTATTTACAAAATTATCAAGTTTAGATTTGGGGTGGCTTCTAGGACTTTTCAGATGATAGACTGAATTAGGAGGACATTCGAAATTCCAGCTTTTACCTTGGTTGGGAACCACTAGATGAAGTATCTGGAGGACGCAGTATTTGGTTTTTACATAAGTATTGATTTGGATCCTGATCAGACAGGTTTAAACCCAGCAGAGGCCTACAATTTATTTAAGAAATTAAAACAGACAACTGATTAATGTGTGCAAAACACAAATATTAGAAGGTGGAAAGGAAAGCACAAATATTCAGATACACTAAATTACTGGTTGTCTTTTCAATACTACTGCCTAAGTACAGTAAGTACCTTGGTGCATACTTTGGTTTGCTTTGTAACTGTGTTACATAACTAATTATTTTTTTAACATTGACCTGTTGTCCAATAGATATAGTTAATATGTTTGTATTTAACTAACAAACACTGACATTTCCTCTGAAACCCACTATAGGCAACTGTAGTACCACCAGCAATATGTGAAGAATGACTCTAGGAGGAAAACACTTAAAACTTGAGGAATTACTGTTATGTAACAAAAGGACATTTAGAAGTATGATCCAAAATGTGTAATCAAATTATTTCTCCATGCATTCTTTGTAATCCATGCCTTCAGATTTCTTCATACTTTAAAAGAATTCAGGATTTTAGCTGTATTTTAACTCCTCCTATCTAAAAGCTTGAAGATTTTTAGACATTCAAACCTTCATGGTGTCATTCAAATCTTGGGATGTGAATAGCTAAATCACTTGATCACATTTTTATCTTTACTCATCACGAATCACAAATGATTTTCATCCCTGGGATATCTCAGTAACTATCTTAAACCATTACTGTTCTCTAAATGTATATAATTAGCCAACTCAAGTCATGTGTTGTTTGCGGTAGCGGAAATAGGTCACTCTTTTAAAAAATGTGAACATTCCTCTAGAATTAGGTTGCTTATGTTGCAGAGCTTGTCCTGTAGGTTTTTTCCCCTAAAGAAATGACCCATCCTTTATTGTCAGAGGCTTGTTGTCAGTGTGTTTGCAAAGAAAACACAGTCAAATTTTCTAAATATATTCTCGGTGTATTTTGTATTTTTTAAATAATGCAAAAGAATGAACTCCATTAAAATCATGCTCTATTTTGTATGATACCGCCCCACTCACAAAACCTTGAAATAATTTTAATCAGTTCAATTCAATATACCACAGCAATATGTCCTGGATAACATCATAATTTGTTGCCAAACACTTCTAATCCATTTCACTTGCTTTCGCTTCTCCTCTTTAAATCTCTTTGTGGCCATATGGTTATATAACCGGGCAGTTTATAATCCAGATTAAATGTATCCACATTTTCTTTTCGTCATTTTGCAAAACAAAACACTTTTGAAGGAAATGTGGTGTATTGCTTCTTTTTTTTTTTTTTCGGAGAATCTGTGTGAAGCTTATTTTTCGGGACATTGTTCAAAATGTGTTTTCTAAACAGCCATTGAATTAATATTTAAAATGACACAGTGAGAGCGGTAGGCATTTTCCATTACTACGGCTTTAAAATCGTCCTGATGACGCTCGCTGGTCTTCTCCGTCCAGCTTCAGTCAGCTGCCTGTGCTCCGTGGAATAAACACGACGATGTTGTTGACTGCTGTGTTCTTTGTCAACTGAAAGAACGGCTCAGTTGAGAATAAACAATCCTGGATTTCACGTCTAATTAAGCTGGAGACAAATTGTAAGTGACTGAGTGTTGTTTTGACGTTTGCGCGCACTGCGAAACTACGTAGCTAATATGACAGTAAGCTAGTATGGGGTAACGTCAGCCAGGTAAATAACCCATGATCAGGGCGTTAGCATCTGTTATTTAACGTTTCATCTGCTGTAGTATTTTCGTTGGAATTATTGGAGATTGTAATCGTATCCTCGTTGTTTTTATGGTCTGTCGTCGAGTGAAAATGAATGGTTACACTTCATTTATAAGGGAAGTGTTGATACTTTGCTAGGTGGAAGCTAGCTTCGTTTGGTAGCGCTAGCTACCGTATTTTTAATTTTTGGCTTATTTTTTTTATCAACATTTTGCGCTATGTGTGTCACACTTGAATGTTGCATTGTGTTTTATTGTTGATATAGAAGCAGGCGTGAAATTAGCACAGCAGTTTGATAGGTGGTGTGATTATGTAATATTTTCGCTTAGCTCTTTTAAGTTGAGCTAACGCTAGCCGTCTTGTTTGTGCTTTTACAGGCTGGTGGACGCTCGATTTTTACAGCTAAAGAAGTGGACCGGAGACCACGAAATGCCTCTGCTGTTTCTGGAGAGGTTTCCCTGGCCCAGCCTGCAGACCTACACTGCACTGAGTGTGGCTTTGCTGGCTGGCAGCATCTTCAGTGCCTATACTACTGTCACTGACCCAGGGTTTGGGGCCTTGGAAACTGATGACACGCCAGCTCCCTCTGATGTTGATCTTGAACATCTGAGCAATGCAGTTGGTAACACAGAACTGGCCAGAACTGTCTTGTGGTATCTAATTACAGACAGTCTGTTTGTATGGGTGAGTATCATCCACTTTGCAACTTTGCTATATTGTAGTAGCATGTTTGTTTATGATAAAAATGAATGGGGACTTAATTTTTTTTCTGTCCTGGCAGGTGCTAGTGAACACATTTTGCTGCTCTTTGATGTTAATTGCAAAAATGATTCAGTATGTGGTTTTTGGGCCCCTCAGAGTCAGTGAGAAGCAGGTGAGTTTTGTGTTGCCGTGCTCCAGTGTATTGTGTTTTTCAACATTGCAATTTTGCAACTCAAATGTTTTCAATCAGTACAACTCCTATGTTTGAAAGTTAATTTAAGAAGATGTCAGAGAAAGTATTCGGGTTTTAGTAAAACACGGGTAGACAAAATACAAATATTAAACAAGCCTCACCCATTTCTCTGTTTAAGATTTGCTATTTTTAAAACCAAAGTTTGTATGCGGATGTGCCATAAAGAAGTTAATGTTTTGGTTGAATCGTTTTTGACAGCATTAATAATCAATATAGAATATTAGCACAACCATAAATTATGTACAAGTATTATGAATAGTTTCCTTTCAGTGCATTATAGTTTGAGAATCGCAAACTGACCTATTCATGGTTTTGTAGATCACAATAAACATTTGGGAATGGGAATCAGGACCTAATCTGTGTCTTGTCTTTTTGTGTATCAGCATCTTAAGGATAAATTCTGGAACTTCATCTTCTACAAGTTCATTTTCATATTTGGAGTGTTGAATGTGCAAACCGTAGAAGAAGTGGTCATGTGGTGTTTGTGGTTCTCAGCCTTGGTCTTTCTCCATCTCATGGTTCAGCTCTGCAAAGATCGCTTTGATTATGTAAGTATGTTCAAATGTATATGTTTTCACTACGTCACTGGTTGCGTTTGAATTTCCCAGGGTTTTGACAGATTAAGGCAAAGTAGTATTTTTTTTGTACCATACAGAATGGCCTCTGAATAATTTACAGAAAGTTTTCATAACATTGTATTGTGTTGTAAAAACTAACCCTGGTCAGGAAAATTATCATGACTGTTGGCAAATAACTACATGTATTACTGGGGCCCTGTGACTGTGCTGTGGTTCATTTCAATGCTATTGCTTGTGGAAAAATGCCACAAAAAAGACGGCTGCTTATTAAAACGCCATTTGTGTAGATGCCACTAATTTGTGTATTTCAGTGATGATTTGAATATGCAAAAGCAATGCCCAACCCTAAAATCTAATTTGAAAACATTTAGCACAGGTTAGCAAAAGGATTTACATTGAGATTTTCTTTCATTATGTGTACATATCAGTAATGTTTGTTGCCAAATATAGTAATGAAACCACAAGACAGTTTGCTTGCATGGTGTATCACTATCATGTATTACGTTTCAAAAGGTTCTAACTGTGAGGAAAACTGTCTGGCAGATGGGGGACAGGCTGTCTAATAAATTAGACTAAAGAACTCGGGTGACAGTCATTCACTCTACAATGGGTTTAGAGATTGGTACTCTACACACCTTCACATTACTCTAAGTTGTTGTTTTTAAAGGTTTACAGAAACTCTCCATGTAGATGTTTGTACTCTAGATCTATTAATAGCTCAAAGCTCTGGCCTGTTTGCTTACTGATACAGTTTCAGTCCCAACATTGACTTGTCCTGTACTAGTTTGTGCTGTCCAGGTTTAAGGGGGTGTCAGATGTAATTCCCTACTCGCATGACATTTTATACAGGGTTTTTAATTGATATTGTACATACAATGGCAAGTTGACTGGCTTGGTATGTTAGAAAAGTAGTTTATTCCACCAGTTCTTATTGTGTAATTATGGTAAATGTCTTGCATGAACATATTTTGTTTTGTATGCATACATTTACCCTTCCCTCATCTTTTGGGTTTTATTGTAGACTTGCTTTTACTCATAATGGTTTTAGCCTAAAGCTACTCTCTTGTTGTCACACCCAGATGCTTTTCTGTTTTTCTCTTCATGTACGTTTTCAGTAAAGATCAAACATTCAGGTTAAACAGCTGTAGACCAAAGATAAGAACGTTTAAGTCGTGTGAGAAAATATTGTAACCCACAAGACACCTGTGTACTTTCATGTAACTGAGCTGTTAAAATATGCAGAAACTGATCCACTTTTGCCTTCCATCCATAACAGATATTTAGATTAAGCTTACAGTTGTATAAGTAATGTGGACCTTGAAACATTTCAGAACTGCATGGCCTGTGGGAAACCAGCCACGATGAGCTGAAATGAGCACACATAAAATTGTGAGGTTTTTAGTTCTGATGAGCCAGAATTACTTGTGTTTTTTAAATTCTTTAACATGGTGGGCTGCTGGTGGACTGCTGTAGTGCCCCCACCACTGGGCATAGCAGGTTTTCTGGGGGAAACCCTGACCTGACTGCAGTCGTTACTATTACAGTGGTCCGACCAGGTTATTACTTTTAGGGGAAATTTGTTTATCACATTGGGTTAAGATAGCCCGAAAGTCAAATAATTTCAAATCTCAATTTTGTATTGACATTAGTTTGAAATGAGTGACCTAAAAACACTAGCTAAAAAGAAAAAAAAAATCCCAACATAATAATGCTTTTTTTTTTTCTTCTCTGTAGCTTTCTTTCTCCCCATCAACCCCGATGAACAGCCATGTGAGAGTGCTGTGCCTGCTGGTCTCCCTGCTCCTGGACTGCTGTGGCCTGGCTGTGGTCTGTGGCCTGCTGGGAGCCTCCCATGGCATGCACACACTCTCCTTTATGGCTGCAGAGGTAATGGCCTTCAGTTAGACCCCATTTAAAACATGGGAGATCTGCTTTTTTAACGTTGGAGAGCACGCTTTATTTATTTAGCAAATCATTTTTATCAATCTATATTGATAATATTCAGAGTTTTTCTTTTGCAGTGTCTGGTAATTTGACAATATATATTTTGATTAATCAGTTAATGTTTGATTAAAATATTTTGCATGCGCTCAATCAATACATTTAATTGTTTAATCAATTCGTAATGCTGTGAGATAGAGGGGCCTGTCATTTGAATCAATGAACTTGTTCCAGCTGTTCCTCAACTATGTGTTGCATCATCCTGGGGAAATTAGTGCTATTTTTATTGGTTATTAATATCTAAATCAAAGGTGACATCATGGAAAATATCTTATCTGTAAATGATCTCATTAGGTCCCCCTGCTCTCTCTTGATTTACCTGGCCCCAAATTTTATGAACATTTCTGAAAGTTTTCTCACAGTTTGTTTGTAAAGCCAAAATGCAGTTGTAAGATTTGTAGTGATTAGTATGGAAAGTGATTTACAAGAAATTACATTGTTGAAATTTATATTTTTTTTCTCAGTGTCTGTTGGTGACGGTTCGCACTGGACATGTCATTATGAGGTAAGTCTGTTTAAAACCCTGACAGTCAGCCGCCTCCTCATGGGAGCAGCACCGATGAAGCCCAGCTCAAATTTAGAAATGGGCTAAACTTAGCAACCATGTTTATTTTCTTCTGGTTCTGTTAGTACCTGAAGACATTCAGCAGAAACTCTGACATAACTTTTAAATTTAGCAATTTCCTTTCTTGCATTTAAATATCATTCAGACCTGTGCACGATTTTGAAGTGGAACGAAAGGAATAAATGAGCTTAAGGTTATTTTTGCTTGTTTTCGGGGGGTTTTTTTAAGCAAATATAAATCTGAAAAATGTGGGTTGCCCTGGCATTGAGTATCTTTTTACTCTGACAGCCTTAATTCAAATTATTATTATTAAATTAAAATCCAGTATAATTGAATGCCTTAATAGGTTTCCTCATTTGTGAATAGAGTTCCTGTGTATGTAATTTAAGCTTTATCTTGGAAGAGCTGAATACAAATGCCCACAACAGATTCAGATTATTTTTGAAAATATAAAACATTTTTTAACAAAGTCAGTGAATACCTTGTATGATTTTAACAGTTGTGTTTTATCCTCAGGTACTCCATCCATCTGTGGGATCTGAACCATCCAGGAACCTGGGAGAGCAAAGGCACATACGTCTACTACACAGACTTCATCATGGAGCTGGCTATGCTCTTTCTGGATCTGATGCATCATATCCATATGCTGGTAAGGCAGGACATCAAACCAGTTTCTGAGCTAGAAATGAGAGTCTTGAACAGCCAACTAAGAGATCAACTGTAAGAATAGAGGCATTCACTGCATGTTGAGTCATACAACCCTCCAGGTGCATTTACACACCAGGATCACATGTTCAAATGGAAAACTGCAGAAAACAACAAGTGTTCATTATGTGCTTTACTTTCACATTCAACATTTTGTACCCAATACAGTTCAAAAATGTAATTTAAAACATTGTTCTACTGTTCGTCTACCTTACCTATCTATATGTTCATCTTGTTACAGCTGTTTGGTAACATCTGGCTGTCCATGGCGAGCTTGGTTATCTTTATGCAGTTGCGATATCTGTTCCATGAGGTCCAGCGGCGCATTCGCAGACACAAGAACTACCTTCGAGTCATCAACAACATGGAGGCCAGGTACTGAATCAAATGATGCTCTCTTTATTGATCTCGTTATTTAACTTGTATACTTCAAATGTCCTTAAGATTTAACAAAAGGTGTTGGCAAAAGCATGGCAAAGCTGTGTTTTTGATTTTTCTGTCAATAAGTTGTTATACTTTTTAAAAATATTTTTGTTTTGTGGATTGTAAAGAGATCTATCAACTGTGCTTTCCTTTTCTAAAATCTAGTACTTTAAAAAGTCTTAGTGCTAAAACTGTAATCATGTGATTGTTAATCCTTTATCTACAGTAATTCCCATTAATACTTGCCCTTACAAATATTTGCGTATAAATTGCATTTTGTGCAGGTTTGCAATTGCTACTGCAGAGGAACTGGCTGCAAATGATGACGACTGCGCCATCTGCTGGGACACCATGCTAACAGCACGCAAACTGCCCTGTGGCCATCTTTTCCACAAGTAAACAAGCCAGTGTTTCTGTCTTTTACATTTGTTTTTAAACCCTGTTTTGGACCAGGAGATTAAACCTTTGGGATGAAGTCTTTAACAAAGATGTGCTGGCCAAAACAGGTCTTATGCACTAAGCAAATGTAGTAATATCTGCATGATGGCTTTTCAGCTCTTGCTTGCGTTCGTGGCTTGAGCAGGACACGTCATGTCCCACATGTCGAACATCCCTGAACATTAATGGGGACGGACCTCCTGGTGGAAACCAGCAGCAGGGTCCTGGGTTGGAAGACAACATTGGCCCAGTAGGTGCTGCTCCAGAAACTCGGCCACACATCAACCAACACAATCACTTCTTCCACTTTGATGGTAAGTCTGCCAGACACAGATCCAACAGTGAGTTGTGGAGGAAACCAAGACTCAGCTGTTGTTTTCTGTCTACGTGTTCTTACAGGATCTCGTATTGCCAGCTGGCTGCCCAGTTTTTCTGTTGAAGTAATGCATACTACTAATATCTTGGGCATGGCTCAGGCTAACAACTCCCAGCTTATGGCCATGGTAAGTTCTAATTTATAATCACATGTACTTTAACTGAGGACAGTCTATTGTCACTTTGGCCTATCTTCAACACTTGTTGAAACATTTTCTTAATTTGATGCAAATGTATCGGATGTTGGATAGCAACGGTTAAACACTAATATCATAAGGCCATTTTTGTATTAATTATTTGTGAGATATTTCTGAACAAAATAACTGTTGTAGAACTCCTAAGCTTGAACTTTGGAGGAAAAATATTTTGTAGTCATCTTGATCCTTGTGCTTCACTTGAAACGTCTAAAAGGAGAAAAAGAATTGAGAAATTGTCCAGAACCTGTTTTTTTCCCCCCATTTGGTAGAACAAAAATAGTGCAACCAGACCCATCATTCTTCTGTTTGTATGAGCTACCTGGACATTGTTAGAAAATAAATCACTGAACTATCTGTTAATCTATCTTTCTAATCATCCATTATTAGCATTCCTTACTTCCTTACAGTCTGCATTATTTTTGTTTCATTTACAAAACCTGATGACTGTAGAAATGTTTGCATAATAGTGAACTTTTGTATTTAATACAACTTGTTAGGAAACTTTGGAAATTTGTTTCTGAAAGTATGAATTTTTTTATATTATATATTCTAACACACCTGAATAAAATAAATAGCTCAACAAAAAACCAAAATAATGTGTTTCTGGTTCAAAAGGCCCATCAGATTCAGGAGATGTTCCCTCAGGTGCCCTCCTACCTTGTTATTCAGGACCTGCAGCTGACCCGTTCCGTTGAGGTCACTACAGACAACATTTTGGAAGGACGAATTCAGGTGCCTTTCCCTGCACAGGTTAGCGAAGCCATATTTCATGTTGAGCTTTCCATATGAACACGCAGGTTTGCTTTGTAGATATTCTCCTCTTGTTCTTATTTTCCTCTTGTTGTTAGGCCATAGAGCGCGGTCCGCTCCAGGGAGGCCAAGCAGAAGATGAGCAGCCAGGTCCCAGCGGAGAAGCAGAGCAGAACCCCAGTGAGTCAGATAACATGGAAGCCAGAGGCGGCCGCTTCTCCAAGTCTGCCGAGGAGAGGCAGAAGATGCTAAAGCTGAGAAAAGAAGAAATGCTCCAGCAAGCGCGCAGGTTGGCTTTATTACATTTGAGTAGAGATACTGAAGTTCAAATCCGATCCAATTTGTTTTGATGTTGAAATGCATTTAGTGGAAGTAAAATAGTAAAAAAGTGATTATAAAACATTTATCGCATGTTTAATTTCTTTTATTTTAAAAAGTCAGATCTACATGAGATGTCTTAGGTTTGTGCCATGACGGTCACCTTTTTCATGTTAAATTTGCTTTCATAACGGTTCTTCCTGGCTCTCCTCCTCCACCTAGGAGATTTCTAAACAAGGGTGAAGAAGATAATGAGGAGGACTTGCCCAGACTGGAAGAGGACTCTCTCACACAACTGGACTCCACTGTGCTAAGGCGTAGAACCATGGCAGCAGCTGCAGAGAGACGCATGCAACACCAAGAGGAACCTGCGCCCTGAAATACATGAAGGACTTGAGCAAAAAAGTATACCATTTCATCATCCTAAGAGGCAACAAGACCTATTTCAGCCTTTCCCCATTTGGTCTAGTCAATAGTTATCACCTTTGTAAAACTCTTAATTAAAAAGCATTGCAAATATGGCCTGTGGACTGTTCTGGGCAGCCTGAAGAAGGTGAAACTATTGAAAGTGGCCTCTGCTATTCCATCCTGAATATTTGGAGCATAATAGAAAGTGATGGGTTGTGGCAAGTAAAAGACTTACAAGGTTGCATCGCCCTCCGTTCACATGCTACGCATTGCAACCACCAGCTTAGACAGTATCTGTCAATATTTGGACTCTCTGTCAAAAACGAGCACATTTTGCATTCAGACACAATTACAAGAACATATTTTTTGAGCGTTGTCAGAAAGTGTAATTTCTAGATGAAGCTCCTACGAGTCTTTTTATTACTTTTGGTCTCTTGCTTTGCTTATGGCAGAAACACCATATTCCTGATGAAGAAATTCATCTGATCTATTTGTGTGTATATTTTAATAGTTTCAACTGTGAAATAAGTAGCAAAGCTTTTATTTCTTACCTTGGAGTAAGAGAATGTCACTTTAATATTGGTCAGCCTTTCAGTCAACCATGAATGTTTCTATCAAAAGAAATGCTGCAAAGTGTTTTTGTTTTGACCCGCAAGGGTTGCTCTGTGTTAAGTGTTATGTCACCCATTGTAAACAGTTTGCATTTTGTTATTTAACAAGATGGGGAAAGTTTGGCATGTAAATCTTTTTCTGATACTGATTTTCAGCAAATGGGGACAGATAACATTTTTTGTGCAAGTACACTGGGTGTTTTCCTCTCTTTTAAAAATGACCCCCAACTGATGAGCAGGTAAATGTTTTCAGCTGAGTGTGGGGTTGTAAGTGATATTTGTAGGGTTTAAAGTTGTTTAATCTGCAGCAGCTGCACTTGCTGCATGTTCCTGGTGGATGTTAAGCCACTCGTGAGAATCTTGAATACCTTACCTATAAAAATTTTTTTAGTACCTCAGCAAATTACTGGACCTAAAATGTTGTGCTTGTTTAACTTCTATAAATGGATTGAATTAAGATCTATAAAGAGACTTCTGGGTAACTCATTTGTGCTGCCATTGTGTAATCTGCAAACTAAAAAGGAAAACCTTAAAAGCCACTAACTTCATTTGTTTCAAAAGTACACCAATGGAGAAACTTTGTCTCTTGAAGCTTGAATGCGTTCCTGATTGAGACATATCAGTAGACAAAGGGGTGGAGATTGTGGATCACTGCAGTCTATTACAAAAGACAGTTTCAAAATGCATGAAATGTTGACAAGCCATTTTGTGTCCATACACCAAAGATCAGCCATAAAGCTTACACTAGAAGTTAAAGTGTTGTAATTCTTTATTTTGTATTAATTTTAGTTCCCTTGGTCGGGAGTGCTATATAAATATATAATCCAGAAACTGGAATTTTTTTCAGTTTTTACTTAGCAACTTTAAAAGCCCATTACTTTTACCTGCTCATGGGTTCCTTTCATAACTATTACTAATTTAATCAAGAATCAGATTTTTTCCTTTTTTTGGATTGAGCTTTCCCATATTTTGTGCCTAAATCAAGGATGGTTTAGTTAATTTCTGTAAATCTAGTTTTTGTAAAATATGTTGATATGGAAGACTCAATAAACAGAGCTACAGCTTTTCAAGAAATGTGTATTTCTTTCTTTTTCTGTTTTAAAGAGCATGGTATTGTAAAATGAAATTCCTTCAAATGCATTTTGCATGTACATCACCTTTGGGTTTATGGCTCCAACAAAATTGATTGATGGATGCCAAAGTTCCTGAGGGCCGACTCATAAAAGGACACGGGACTACTGTAGTATCTATTTAGATTGCCATAGTTGGATTGTTTCTGATGTCACTGGACTGCACCCTTAAACTCATAAAGATGTGTTTGTCATGACTGATCCAACTCAATGTGCCAGCTCAAAATCGTTTACGATGTTAAACAATTCCTTCACTCCATAGTCATTTTATTGAGATGCCACAGTGCACAGATCATTTAGAAGTCCTAATTTTGCGAATCTATGTATTCGTGACAAAGCATGGCTAGATGTTGACCCACGATGAAAGGAGAACTGACTGTGAGCGAGCCTTCGTTTGAGCCAAATGATGCGGATCCCAAACGAAGAGCCGCAATTCTCATCACCTCAACATCTATGCCACGTCATACGCTGTTGGGCGGAAGCGGCAGCGGCAGTAAGTATGAAGCCCAGCCTCATTCAGAACTAACGCGTATCCCTGTTCATTATATCCGTGTGGGAATTCCGCTGGTCAGTATCTCACTGGGGTTTTCACTGGTAAGCTAACAGTTCTGCTCGGTTATAAACATTTAGTTGTAGTTGTATTTTGTACACTGGGAAGTAGAAGTTCCTGGAAACGGCTCGGTTAGGTCTGTTTGCGTGAGTTAAAGTGGCCTCGTGTAGGACAAAAGTAATTGAAAGCTAACAAATTTTACTTTTTTTAATATTTATGTCAATGAAGGCGTTGTGTTGTCAAGGATATGTATTTTACAATGTAGACTCGCTTTCAGTTATTGATTTACACAGTACATCCTTGTGTACTGTGTGTTCTGGCTCATAGATGGGTTAAGAGCAATAAAATGTAAAACTACATTATTATTATTATTATTATTATTATTATTATTATTATACATTATTAACATGGAAACTCAACTTAAGGTAGGGCTAAATCGGGAAAAGAGATGAACCACTTAAGATTGGACATTGTGGACTGTGCCTGGCCTCATCCTGGAAACTTAGAATCATGAATGGAGCGTCATATTGTCAAAGGATGTGTGTTAGTTGTAGGCGCGACTGTAATCTTGTTCAACTTGTTTCGTAATCTTCAGAGCCTGAAAATGTTTCACAGAAGGAAGCTATAGTGGTCAGGTCAAAGTTTTGTGTCACCGAGCAAATATATTCACTCTCTGGACTGAACAAGTTGACATATATGTGTTTTACAATTAAACTGAAGAAAACTGTATAAAGGTTTTGTGTCTTAAAATACCACTATTTTTAATTTGATGTCTTGTGTGTCTTCTAGACAGAGATTGTGGAATGCTGCTGGACGAGTCTCCACTTTTTGATCCCTCTTTGCTTCAGGAGTTGGACTGGAACAGCAACACCGTGTCCTTCTCTCCCCCCATCTCACCAACCAACCCAGGAGATGACCTGGAGCTCAGGCCGCTGTGCACAGCAGATTTTGATAAAGGTCAGTCAGGATTACTTATTTCAGATCTCTATATATACCTAAAAATCTGAATACTTCATTAGACACGAATCGTATTTTCAATTTGACAGGGAGATGTAATTGACTTCCTTTGTTGCTTTTGTTTTCCAGGATTCTTTGATGTTTTAGCTCAACTTACCAAGACAGGCGATGTCACGGAAGAGCAGTTTGTTAGTAAGTGGCACTTAATGCTGCAAAATAATTAATCTCTTAATAATTTTACCATCAGTTTTTTCAAAGTCTTTGACTGCAAATCTTGCTACCACTTTTAAATTCATTAAAACCTACATCTGCAACATTGCCACACACATGAGCAATTAGGTTAAAAAAATGTTACTTGTCATTTAATTCAACCATATATATTCATATACTTTATGGACTCATTACACACAGAATTCTATATTTCAGCAGCAAGTGAGAAAAACCAGGTAAGGCTAGACGAAACTATACTGTAGTCAAAACTCAGACATAACACAGAATGATATGTTTCTGAGAAAAAATCAAACTTCCTCCTGTGCACAAACTAGTTCCAGTTCTCCTGAGAAGGTACACCACAATAGACCATACACACTGAGAAGTGGTGGAAAAGACCTTGGGGCAGTCACAATATAAACATTATAGCACACATTGTAGAAAACACACTAGATGGAAAACATTAATAATAAAAAAAGGTTCGTCTTTTAGAAAGGTGTTCTGTTTTCTGTTTGTTCTAGGTAAGTTCAAGCACATGAAGACAACAGGAAACTACTATGTTGTCGTCGTCGAGGATAAAAACCTGGGACAAATTATCGCCACAGCCACGCTGATCATTGAACACAAATTTATTCATTCCTGTGCCAAGGTACAGCACACTGATCAGGAAGCTTGGGTAATCCAGAGCAAAGAGCCATGATCTCTTTCGATTCTCCCTATCACCACTTATCAGTTACACATTAATGCACTGATTATTAAAACCCTAATATTCAGTCAGCTTGTTTTTTTTTTCTCTTTTTTTTGCATATACATTGCTTTTCTAAAATCAAGACAAATAAATTTCACCTTGTAAAAACAACAGATTCTGAAAATGAACAAAATGAAGATCTGCTGCTTTACTTTATTTGTAGAGAGGCCGGGTGGAGGAGGTGGTTGTCAGTGACATATGCAGAGGGAAGCAGCTCGGGAAACTGTGAGTAGGCCTGTGCAAACCTGACAGCCCATATAGCTTTTATACTTATGAAAGAGATAAAGGGTAAATATTTGCTTTACTGCTGCAGTAGCATTTAGTCAGAGTAAATGTGTAAGAAAGTACAAAATTGATGAAAACTTTACTGGCTTTCAAAAGTATGCACAATCCTTGTAAAATGCCATGTTTTCATCATGTGAAATAGTGAGATCAGGATAAATCATTTTAAAGTTTTTTCCTCATATAGTGTGATGTCAATTTAATTATAAAATGAAGAAGGCATTCTAAAAATTTAATGTTTTCCCCAAAACTTTAAAAGATCAGACACAGGGAGGTTAAGGAGGTTCCCAAAAATTTCTAGCAAGTACTGGTTATGTTTAACATGCAAGAGCAATCTCCTGTACCCTGTCTGGATCAATAAATTGAAAGTTGTAAGCATGAATATCTCGTGTGGAAGGATGTATTTATAGTCGGATGAAACTAAACTTTGTGCCACAGTTAGAAAATGTTTGACAGAAACATAACCAAAAGTACCATTCGCGGAGTTGAATTATATTTTAAGAGGTATTTTGACCTTTGACAGCCACTGTACATAAAATAGTTTGTCTCTTTTTTCTTGCAGGTTAATGTCAACGCTTACTCTTCTCAGCAAAAAACTTAACTGCTACAAAATCACTCTGGAATGTGCGCCCAAAAACGTGGCTTTCTACCAAAAATTCGGATATGCCTCCTCGGATGAAACTTACATGCAGTGCAGATTCTTCGACTGAGGAGAGCTGCAGCTTTAACCACCTCACAGGTTTTGGGGCATGGACCATTTTTACATCTGATATCAGCACTTGCAATGGGGGTCTTTAGCACTAGCTCCCAGGGATTCGGTTTGATCAAGGTATCTTAATTTCTGAAAACTTGAGCGTCAGTTTATTGAAGCTCAGTTTGACAATAATCCACCCTTTGGTAACCGCTGCTACCTCACCAGGGTGGGTGTTTGCTGTTATTTTACCTTCATCCGTCTTAAAGAATGTATGTATTGTCTTACTTTCTCAGAGAAAAAGGGTAATTGAGTACAAAAAGGACAAAGAGCATAATTTTACTGCTACACTACAAGTAAAGACAATCCTACAAAAACATTAAATTTGGCTTTTATCATATGGAAAAAAAGTAAAGCTTTTTCCCCATGTTACTTTTAAGCTACACATTCTCATTATCCAATTTGGCCTAAAATGATAGTTTTCTGCCACCAATTAATAGCAACTGTTGACATTCATGAAGAACCACCATGAGATCTGGGTTTCACTTTTCTAGTATGATTGGTACGAAGTGCTCTTTTTCTCAGCATATCAGTTTTGTTGTTGGGTACCTATAATGAAGTTTTGAATACAAGACTGTTAAACTATTTCCAGTGGAGAAAAAACATTTTCAAAGGTAGTGGTAATAATTTGATAAGGGTGTTTTTTTTAGTTGGTTAACTGGATTTAGCATTAAGCATTTTGTAAAAGAAATGACAAGTGATTTTTGTAAATTCACTTTTATTTAAGCTTTTGTAGTTGTTTTATAATTATGCTTTTATTCTGGGGCACGTATTTAAAATAACTTATTTCCAAATGTAAATCCAATAAAATATTCTATGATCAAGAGTTTCACATTTTTCTGCTATGAGATTACTCAATGGATCAAGTTGTTAGTCAGGGCTCCTTTTGCATGAATTACTGCATCAGTGGTATGCACTATGGACACAGAATGCTTAAATCTCTGCTTCATTTTTAAAAGCCTAATTCCTCTTGAGGCTCATTCTGCATCTGTCCATCACAC
This sequence comes from Xiphophorus couchianus, assembly GCF_001444195.1. Classification (NCBI taxonomy): domain Eukaryota; kingdom Metazoa; phylum Chordata; class Actinopteri; order Cyprinodontiformes; family Poeciliidae; genus Xiphophorus; species Xiphophorus couchianus. The sequence goes on from NC_040231.1 coordinate 10,744,686, forward strand.
ATTTCTTTCCACTCAGCTTTCAAGTCATGCTGGAAAAAAGCACGATAGTCATTAAAAATAGCTTTTTTTCTGGCAATTTGAATTTGGTATCTTTAGATGCAAGCAAAATCATGAAAAAAAAAAAAATATATATATATACACACACACGTTTTGAACTGAGAACAAACTTTTTAAATCTAATCTTTGATTTGCACCTCAACACTAAGCATAAAGGCTGACTGAAAAATGTTGCTGTCCACCAATTGCTGGAAAACAAGCGTTGAACAAAGTGTAGAACCAAAATAAATAATGAAGACATTACTACAGTACTTAGGACTTGTTTTTATTAAGCAGTGTTTAGCATTTTTCTGTTCTTGACTGTTAGGCCTTATTAGTTCACCTTATTACTCCTGAAATAAAGGCATAGCTACTCCTTTTGTCCTCCGCTGGGTGACATCTTCTCTTCGCTCCCTTATGCAGACATCCCCGATCAGATTATTTTCACTAATTCAAGTATTCAAAGTGCATTATTGCAATACTGTCCCGCTGCAAATGCAAAATGCTTAAATACTATAAAACTGCGAAAAAAAAAAAAAAATCTCCCATCAGTGCATCCTGCTCAAATAACAAAACAGTTATCAATTTTGACCCTTGTTCATAAGTACTCCATGTCTCAGACATGGGTAAGCTGTCCTCCCACCCTCTTTCCCATTCCCCTTAGAAAAATTCAAATATTTACATTTTTAATCCCATTAAAAATGTAAAAAACATGAAGAAAAGAGTGCACAGTGCCACACAGCTTAAAGTCCATAAAGCTCAGCCGTTCTGTGTTGCTGTGACCTGCATTGCTCCAAAATCTTCATCCTCCTCCAGGCTGCGTTTGCGACTTCCTGTCAAATAAATGTTGTGATTTGGTCACAAATAAAACTTCGTACCATTCACATAACAGTTGTTTTATATGAAAAGACACAAAAAGAAACTTTGCAGCCAGCTTGGAAGAAACTTCGTCACCACTGCTCTAAGCAATAATTTGAACAATTATTTTTTTTACAACACTGGTCCAGTTTTACAAACCAAAGATAGTTCATCTTGAACAAACCTGGCATCCCAGCTTGTAGAGAGAACGACCTGCCCAACTCTATCGGTGACATCATTTTAATGGTCAGTTTGGCCAGATAGATTGCTTCATATTCCTGCAAAAAGAACCAAAATAATTCCTCATAACTACAATAATCAAATAATTCAAGTGACAGCAATCCTTTGGCTTATACTCCAATTCACTGAGTCTCATACCAATACTGTTAATTTGTATTTTATCATCAGTTTATGGGTTCATAAACTCAAATACGTACTATGGAAAAAGTATCCAGTATGTGGTTATTCAACATAAATATATTCTTAATTGCCATTGCAATAATAACTGTACATTTTTCCAACAAATTATGCAAAATTGCACCAAACAAACCACAATCACATTAAAAAACCCAATGTATTTACATCTACATAATCTCTAGAATACAGTAAGGGTGTTGTATTGCCACACATCTTGCTGTTAAACAAACAAATGTTAATAGAATCCTAAAACTGATGAACATTAAATCATAACCATATCAAGATTTTTAAGTATGCTGACATACTTGCTAACTGGGTAAATCAGGTTTAATAGTGTCTTACCTGCAGTTGGTGGACAAAACCTACGTTGGGGTTGATGCAAAATCTCCTCTCCTGTACGTAGCTGAATGCGTCCCTGCAGTTACAATCACAATTAATCTGAAAGCTTTATAAACTGCAACGATAAAAACTTTGTGGCAAGAGCCGTAGGTGGCAGTTCTTGTTTACTGGCTTTGACTAAAAATGAGAGGAAACAAATTACCTGTACTTCATCCCAAATGTTTCCATAAGGTAGGCAATCACTAAGGCAGCACTACAAGAAGTAAACATAATAATGTTACTCAGACAGATGATTCAGTTGTATTTTCTGAATAGAAAACTACTGATCAGTGAATATGTAGAACGTTACATAGCTAAACATTTTTTATTTCATAATAAAAATCTGTTTTTTTTTAATATACCCAAAATTCTAATATACATAGATTATTTTTTAATGTTGTAAACCATACTCAGTAATATTAACAGAGATAAGCCTTGGAAAAATATCATTTGAATTAGTGAGTTTCTTTAGTAAATATTTATTTTCAAATCCATTTCATTTTCTTGAGATGCACCAAGGGCGGGAAGATATCGCTGAAAACATATCACAATATAAACATTTCATATCAGTCAATATCAATATCAATAATTGATTAGTTTATTGTTTTAAATATCTGAAATACTAAACTGGTAGCGTAATCTTTCCTATTTTGAGCACACCGTTGTTCATTTTTAAGCAATTATGAGGGCAAACATTAAACTGCTACTGCCAAAGTTACTCAACAGGTTGTTGCTAGGTAACCAGAGAATGGGTGAGTTGCTAGGTAACCGAAGACTAAGTGAGTTAGTTGATGCCATCAACCTTGCTCAGCTGGCCGTCAGAGGTTGAGCAGCTAAAGTCTTTCCTCTGCCTACATCCCCCAGAATGCTGTGTGGTTCTGGGTCAGAGTTCAGTAAAATTATTGAATACTGTAACAGAGGTATTATGTAATGACATTGATCATGTGGCTATATACATATTCTGTTATTGATTTGCTATCTAGCCCTTAATGCACCTTCACTTTAGGAGCCTCTTGTGTTTTTTTGGCCTGAAATTGCACACATACAAGAAAGTAAATGCCTCACCTTCTCGATATCCCTGCATTGCCATGAACCAGCACCTTTCCTACAGGAGTAAAACACAGGTCACTTAATTGAACAGAAAAATATTTAAACCATGACAAACAGCAAGGAAACTTACCATCTGTTGCCAAGCAGCTATCAATAAACTCTTTAGTCTGCAAAAAGGAAATAAAAGACAAATTATTGTAAATAATGTCAATGCTCTTTGAGTGAATAATTTTTTTTTCTACAGGCCCAGGCCTGATCCATGACTTACCATAGGAAAAAAACGAATTATATTTTCTACTGGATTGTCAGCAATATCTAAAACAAGATATCTACAAGAAATATATGAAATTAGATTTACTCAAAAAATAAGCATATAGTGCTCTGAGCATTTTATATGTGTGTTACCTTACCTAAATCTATGAGAGAAATTGGGTTTGATAAAATTGGCTTCAATGTCTTGGCGGACACAAATGATGTGGGTTATACCGTGTCTCTCAAGAGTTGGCAGCTAGAAGAAGACAAAACATTGAGAGGTACAATTAAAACCGTGTTTATTTTCGTTTAGAAATACATGTATTTATTCTGGAGGATGATTCTTCAAAGTATTACCTTGCTTTTCATTGCAGCAGAGTAGGGCCCTAAAAACAGTCCAGGTAAAATCTCCTGAGCAGAAATATACATAATGACACACCATCAGCAAATACAGCTACATTTCATGGTTTAGCTGCTACGCTGCACACCAAGTACAGTAGAGCTGTGCTTGTCTGACAGATGGTACGATAAGATTTCAATCTTTTAATATCACATTTATAAGGAAACTGTTTCCCACCAATAATTTCAGACTGTGACTAAAATGAAAAGTAGCATAAATTAAATGATGCTTTGCAGACAAAACGCTGATCAGGCATAACATTATGACCACTGAGGGGTAAAGGTTGGCCTGTCCAGTCTGAGTAATCTGCTGAAAGAACCAACAATGGGCACAAGAGCTCCAGAACCATACAGAGGTGCAATTGAAGAAGGTAGCCTTCATTTTCTGTTCAATCATGTAGACAGCAGAGTACATTGCTTATCTGGGAAACACACAGCATACACTAACAAGGAGGATTTTAACCATGTGACCCAGAATGTTCTGATTTAGCCTTGTACGGTTTTAATTAAAAAAAGAGGAATATTTCTGTAAATATATTGGATGTGTCATAACTCCTCTATCTGCAGGCATTTTAATGAATGTCCAGGACAGCCACTGAGAGGGAGGGGCTCCTGTTGCAATAAAAAGCTATGATTACAGAAATAAAACTACAATTGCTAACCGCAATTAGCCATACCAGCAATTAGACTTCTGTAAATTTACTACATACAGGTCTAAGTATCTGTAACTAATTTTACAGGAATTTGCCAACATATAAAACTCTCACTACTGAAGTGATTACTCCTGTTCTCACAATTACAGCCTGGCATCAACAATGAGACAAAATTTTAATTACTTCCAAGTTAGAGGAAAGCTTTAATGATAATTAACTTTTAATTTGAATAATTAAAGCTTAAAAACGGGTTCTAAAGAAATATTATCTAGAGCAGTGGCACATTAAAACTGTTAATGACCCACCAGGGTTGTTCTTGCTTTTATTTGTGCCTCAGTACATAATTTATCACCTTAAAATATTTCTTTGAAGAAATTACTTCCTTTTACTAAACAGATAGCTGTAATCTGTTAAGAGTTAAACTTAACAGAAACTACGAGATAATGAACTGGAAGCCTGGAACAATTTATGGCTCTCTCTCCACAAAACTCCATCCAAATGTTCCGGGTGAGTAAAAAAGTACTACCAACCTGCCAGACCCCTTTTTCTGAGGTAAATTCCTATGCTGGTGATTTGTTTTTACACTGACAGATGTAGTGGAAACCGAAGGGGTTAAAGAAAAGGCCCAGAAAGCTTGAAACAAACATACATGCAGTGAGACATGTTTCACTCTGGTCCAATTTTTGTTACAAAGCTCTTGATTTACCAATTTGGTAACCTTAGGGTGGCTGGAGCATGGACTACTAGATCCACCGTTGACATGACACTGAGGAATATCATCTCTGCTGCCAGGATACTGAGCATGTTGTGACAGACAGGAGACCGCCATACAGCAATATTCTTTAGTCAGAGGCCTCTTAGATTTGTTGCAAGACTGACTGCTCCTGGAGATCCATCCTGCCCACAGCATCCACATCTACAAAGACTCTTTGAAGATACTTTAATGAAATTAGTTCCACCAACATTTAATTTCTCTTTGGGATAAATAAAGTATTTTTAAACTGAATTTGAATTACAGTGAATGTTTTTAGCCGCAATGTAGGAACCAGCAAACTATTAGGCAAATGACTATAATGTTATGCCTAATCTTAATTGGTGGACATTGAACATATTGCTATATACCCACTCAATATTTAGGTAAATGAAGTAGACAAGTGACTTTGACATAATGTAAATGTGTAGCTTCTAGCTACGCAAAATAAAATGTTTGTTTAGGCGTGAAAACCTTTTGTAAATTTCCCACATGCAGTAATGTAACATACCTGCATTTCTCTTCTCATCGGATAAGCCCAGTCCTGCAACAGGAAGATGTATAAGCAAGTTTAGAGCCTGAGAGGACAATTACTCCAAGTTTATTTTGATGTGTGCATTCGTGAGTAATGCTTGTTAGCTTCTCGGTGTTGATTACGTCAAGAAATTAATCAACATTAACGGTTTTAAACACAAACAGTTTTTCGTGCATCAACAACACTCGGTCAAATCTGCAAAACGTCCCACAAAAAGCCCATATGAGTGCATATTTTCTCCTGCTGAAAATAAGGCTGCTTGTTAGCTTAGGTTAGCTGCTCACAGACAGTGTACGCTAGGCAAGCTGATGGTCTCTCACCAGAAGCTCCTCCTTAGTCGCGGGTAGAGACGGGAACTGCAGTTTGTTTTCCTCCTCCATTCTGCCGTGTGTTCGGGCTTCACCGGCTGAAAAGATGATTTTCTTGTCACAGCGGGGTTAGCTGGATAAGCGATACAATTTGTGAAGAGGCTCAACGTGCGAGTCCGCCATGCTGTTACCTGACAACAGTGTCACGTGACCCTTCAGCCGACGGCAAGAAGGAGGAGAAGAAGTGCAAGGATGGAATAAAGGCAGGTAGAAATGGCGACATCTAGTGGCCATTGCACGCAAGAAAATCACGTTTAGATATTTTTTCTCTTGGTTGAGCTTTGACGCTGATTTTTTCATATAATTATGGGGTATCACTTGTAAAGCTAAAGAAGAAGAAATTAACAGTAATATATTTGGTTTATTTAACCTGTCATAGAGAGAGAAAGATGGGTGTTATTTTTTTCAAAGCAATATTTTCATCATATTATAATTCTTATAATTCTAAATGTCATAGTTCCCAATTCAACATTTAATTGACAGTCTAAATATTTAGTTTACAAATTAAATATTTAAATTGCAAATAAAACATTTAGTTTCCAACTAACTGTTTAGGTCTGAGCAAAATATTTTGTTTACAAACTAAATATTTAGTTCCAAATTAACTACTTAGTGTGCTAACTAACTATTTAGCCTGTGGGTTAAATACACATTGTTATTCATACATTTCTCAATGAATGTTATTAACATGGTGAAGATAGGACTTTGAAAAATGAACACCCATAGTTTTTCTCTATTACAGGCTAAAGAAACAAAAATATTGCAATTAATTTTTAACTGTGTAACTTCATAAACAGCATCCCATGTATAACCTCATCAAAAATAACTCTCATCAGAATGTAGGGTGTTTTGGAAGATCTAGAAAGAACCCTATCCAGAAAGAGCCTTTCATTGGTGAAAAGTTTACTTTTTTAACGTTTAGAAAAAATTCTTTACTAAAAGTTGAAATGTTAACAGAGGATATAAATAACATTATCATCATCTGTTATTTCCTTACTGTCCCAGTTTGTTGTCACAAGACAGATGCTTCACACTTGATTCTATACTTTCGCATTAAGAGTTTGGTATATTCAACATTTGTCTCAATTAAAAACTCTAAAAAATGTCCTTTCCTCCACTGTTCTTATTCATTTATATGAAGACTTTGTGTTAATGTGCTATGTAGGTATTTGTGTCATTTATGTGTCTTTTTCACATAAAGGAGTTTCTGAGGATCAATGGTCTAAATAACAAGCACAAAACATAACTCCTCTACCACTTGCTTGGCAGTTTGTAGGTGCATGGCACATGTATATTATGACCATAAATAAACGTTATTCTCCAATGTGGATTGTTCTAGAGGTTATAAGGATCATCTTGAGTACTGTTTTTTTCTCCTTGTATGACAGCAGCAAGGGAATCCTGAGTTTTTGTACAATTTTGATCATCATGGGAATTATATTTCGCATGTATTGCTTGTCTGGACCTCTTGGATCATGCTGAGTTGACCCTGGTTGTTTGCGACACAGACGGTCCTTCTGCCAGCAACAGACTCCACATTTATCTTTAAAGAATACATTCTTTCAAATACTAACCTCCGGTATTTTGTTTGTCTTGCGTCTTTCATTTCTTTGTCTTTAACTTCTGTGTCAGCAGCTTTCAAGTAGCTATTAACATTTCTTTGTAGGACACAGACAGACAGACAACCTTGTCTGTGTAAGGCAAAAACACTCAAGCTTCAAAGTTCACACAGATCTGCTTGGTGTAAAAGCGACACTGAGCAAACCTTCAAATATGCCAAGTGAAAAAAATAGGCATTGCATAAAAAATAAATCCAAGAAAAATGTTTAATGTAGGAAGACATTCCACAGGTGTGCAATCTCAAATACCCATGTTAGAATGTTTAATTACAGTGGTTAGGTGCCTTACTATTCCTTCACAAGTGTTTCACAGGTGTGTAAATATTCTCAATGTTTGAGTTTCCTAATATGTGAACTGCACCTGCAGTAAATCTTGGAAAGTGAAAATAATTTGTGTGAAGCAAAAGCTTCTTTTTTAGTTATTTTCTACCTGTGACTATCTTCTGCATCCAAATATTTCTGGAGCAATATTTCTGTGTTCAAAAGTTTTGTTTGATAAAATTGCTAAATGTCATAAGCCTGTCTGAGAAGAAGTCACGTGAACGTATATGAGGAATGTGTTTTTGGCTTCTTATCCGTATTTTGAAGCAAGCACAAAAATCTTAATTTCAAAATAGTAATTATAATACTCTATACTTAGTGGCACTCAGAAAAGGAGTGCGATCAAAGCTTTCCTTCAAATCTCTTTTGTCAAATGTTTGCATAAGTTTTCAGTTTAAATTTTTCCCTGCATTATATATTAATAAGTGGGAAAGGAAAACTACATTTGTAAAGTTGTGTGAATAATTTGTACATGCTTGTGTTGTTGTCTCTGAGTCGTGGCGTCTGTTTGCTGCTATCTTATTTTTCAGTGTTTTGTTTACCATTGGGAGAAGATCTCCCTTTGTTCACATATCAGAAGAAGATGAAATCTTTGTATCTGACACAGGATTGAAAGTGTGTGTTTATTTGTCTATGGTTTATGAGTAAGTTTGTTCGTGAGTTCATGTAATGGACCATTGCTTTGCAGCACAGCTGGTCAGCATGCAAGGACACAGTAAAAAATGCTTCCTTATCAGATACGGAGCAGAGATATTTCCTGCTGCTTCTATTCCGCTGGCACACACTCGTCCCAAATTAGTCTTTGAAGAATATCAATTACACACATTTCAGTTTGAAACACATTCCTCACCTGTTTTTTTTCTTTCCAGCTTCAGCTTCTGCTTTCTGTGTAAAGTGGTTCCTCTGTACAGTGCAAATCTCCCAGAGTTAGCTGCTTCTTATGATCAGCCCTACAAGATGAAAAGTGAACAAAAATATAATTATGTAAACATCACTAGCCCTTGAAGAGGTGCTGTTTTAGAGAAAATATATAGATCGCACCTGTCAGTGTGTAAACTAAAATAGTATTTATCCATCCTTGGATCCAATGGTCTTTTCTATGCCTAAATGTTTCTCTGAGGGGAACAATCAAACCAGCAATCTTCTCTTGTTGCATTGGATAAACAGGTGGCAGACATTCATCACAAGAGCAAAAAGGACAAAGGATAAGATTGAAGAGCAGTTTGGTCATAATGAATTGGCTGGAATTGCTCTACTAGAATTGCCATGTTTAAAAAAAGCCATTTTAAGTTAGTTTTTTTTTTTTTTTTAAATCCACATTAATTTGTGCCATTTCCCCAGTCCCCTTTTTCACCAAGACATTTATTCTGAAAGCAAGAAGAAAGGGGACTGCAGTATGTGTGGAGCCTTAGTGCCTTTATAAAAACAATGCAATGTTGGTAACTACATCGGCATGCTGCCTGGAAATAAATCTTGTATTCATTTAAAACTGCATTTTCAGAACAAAAAAGAGCTTCACACTCTGCTGAATGTGAGTATTTTGTGTACAGGTAAAACAGTTCCTAAACAAAACTTTGACAGAATGATAAAAAAGACAAACACAAACTCATCTGATCAATGGTTGTTTTCTGGAAGGAAACTGAAAAATATTCCTATTTATAATGAAAAGACTTATCCACAAGGCTAGCTCAAAAAATAATATAATTATGAGAGTGATATCACAGTGATTTCTCTTCATAAGGGTGCAGCCAGACAAAGGGAACACGTATAGAGCATAACCTAAAAATCTGCCTTAAGTGTGGGGACTGTACTTTGTCATAACTTATTTTTATATTCAGTGATTTCACTCATGCAAGCCAACTTTAATCCCCAAAGAATATTATGAAAAGCCCCCTGCCTCTTCAAAAAAGCTTCCACTACTTTCATTAATAAACGCCATCAGCATCAGTGAAGAGAAACTTTGCTCTCTTGGGAAACTATAGTCCCACTGTGAAAGCTCATCATGCATTCATCCGTGCAAATGCTGAAGGTGTTAAGGTCCTATTCAATATTACTTTGCAGTTCATCACTAAGGCATTCAATAAGATTCAGATCAGCAAGGTAAAGAAGCTTTGTGATTAACTTTGTTTTATCCACTGCTCTCTGCAATGTTAGGCGGGTCTCGGGGGAGAGAAGGGTTAAAATAGTTCAAGGTAGGAAATGCAATCAGGTGTACAGGTTTCAATACATTTCTAAAAGTGGCTGTGAGTAAACTCCAAGCACAAAATACTTCCTATAAACACATTTTCATCCTAATGCTGTTGCTCTAGCCTTTCACTGCTCTCCCACAAAGTACAAATAGTGCATGAGACATGAGTGGAGGAATTTTTATTGTGGTGTCCAAGAAATCATCAATATGAAGTCAATGCTCAGACTATATTATATGTACAAATGATTGACACCTGGCAGAAGACAACACATATAACACAAACAGATGCACAACTTTTTAACCAGTTGAACCTGGAATATGGTTAGAGCAAGGATGAGTTTTAAACCACTCCTTTTCTAAATGTCTGTATTTGCTAGTTGTGCTCCAGCACCAACATTTAAAAGGGAACATCAAGAGGAATATTTTTTTCATTCTCTTTCTGTTATCCTTTATGAAAGCACAATAGCTATTGTTGTCTCAGTTGTTCACTGCCTTGTCCAAATCTTGTGCAGCTAAGTTTAAAAATGCTAGAAAATGCTTTTTCTTCAGCAGTGGAGTGTGCAGAGAGGCCTAAGTGGTTAAGGTTAGTATTTTTTGTTTTATTGTTTGATAAAAAAAAAAAAATATATATATATATATATGTACATCCCTGCTACCCTGTATGTAATTTGGAGGCTCTCTCTGTTCCTTGACTCTTTAACAAAATTTTGATTATTATTTTTTATTGTCTGTCATAGTTTTTTTTAAGGCGGTCTGGCTGTTCCTGGTTTGTAGTAAAATTAACTTCTTTCCACTTTCAGATTAAAATGGTCCAAAAGCACACATTGGATGGTTTTGAAGTTAGCATTACAATTAGTATGTTTTGCAACAGTAAAACTTTTAATTGTCAAGATCTCTTTTCAATAATCACTGTGTTTAATAGTTGAGTAATTAGAAACCTTTTTATTGGCTATCATTTGGTATTAAACCTGTCGAGACTGATTTGCACATATAGCAGCAGCAGTACTTTTTAAATACTGACAGATTCCAGACGATTTCATGGCTTTCTGAAAATCCTGTCTTCATGTCTTCTACTCTTTCGGCTTTTCCCTTTAGTGGTCACCACAGCAAATCATCTGTCTTCATTTAGTCTTATCCTCTGCATCCTCTACCCTCACATCAACTGACATCATGTTGTCCTCTTTCACCACATCAATAAATCTATTTTGGTCTTCTATATCATTTCTTCATGTACTCATTACGTATTCTCTTTACCATTCTACTTATGTGAATTAAATTGTTTTAGTTTCTTTGCATGTGTGGATTATTTGGGTCGTTACCAATATTTCATGTCAATTGAAATATTAGAAAGATATTCACAGACAAAAACATAGATGTATTTGATCCTTATTTTATCCATTGTTTGTTTCCCCCTGTGATGTCTCTGATCAAGAATAGTAAAAGTGATATTTTTTGGCAGTGTGTGATTTTTTTGTGTGTGTTTAAAAGCAAAATCAACCATATACATTTTGTTGTTCATAATTGGATTTTGATCAAATTAATTAAACATCAAAAGCATTTTTATATCTTAGCCTATACTGCTGACATATTATCCATATTAAAAGAGCACCTGTACCTCTTTTGCCTCTGGCCCTTGCCCTTGCCTACTCATCACTAGAAAAAGACAACAGTGCACTGATAAACAAGCTTTTGGACCAATCCTTTTTATTTATAGAACCCAAAAAATGGCATTATCTAAAAATCCATCAGAAAAGCTTCCCGATCCATTTTCCAATCTGGTACACTAGATGGCAGTCAAATATAATCATTTAACATGCGATAAAGATAGACGGACTTCAGTTAAAGATGGCCATCACTGGAAAATGGTTTGAGTTCTGTCCCTCTAAGAAAGATGATGGAAAAAATTTTATTACAGCAGAAATGTTATTATTGTTATTACTATTACTACTGTAAGTGTTTAAATACTGGCTTCTTTAAGGTGACTTCTTTAAGTTTGTACATGCTTCAGGTATTTAGTATAGTGAATTTCTGTATCTATATTGTTATAACAAGTCAGTGACTTTCCAACATGTCTTACGAACTGAAACGTTCAGCATTCTTTAGCCTAAAAGTGCTATAAGAGAGTCTCAGCTCCACAGCCTGAACTCCACACTTAATATTTTACTGCACTCAAAGTTGACAACACCCTCCAACCATCCCCATCACCCTTTCCCACCCCCACCCTGGTTATTGAGCCTGCAGCAGAGTCTCAGCAGATCATTACTAAATTACTGATTACAGGCGTAAAGCGATACAAATGAGGAGGTTGCCCCTGATGCTTAATTGGTAGGATGTAATAACGGAGCAGTGATATGTGGGCCCTTAATTGTGTGTTTACTGGGCTATTTATTGGAGGGTGTCCCTCCCCTGGCTGGTCGCTGATGAGGTGAGCTGCGTTTCCGCTGGCGTGCTATCAATCCTGCTTCATTAAGGACGCGCAGGATGGGAAGTGAGACCGGCGCGAAGATTGCCTTCCAGACTGACGTGGGCAGAGGAGTCAGCCGTGTTTATGAATTCTAAATTCCCACTGACAGAAAATCCATGTAGCAAAGCAACCATAAATAAAGAGCCTAACTTCTCTGCTGATTCTTGGCTTTCGAAAGCAAAATTAAGTTTCTAAATAAGGGAATCTGGGAAACATTTTCAAGTTGAAAAGTAATATTTATGCAAATTTTAATTTTACTTTGTTTCCCTATATGTCCCTGTAATTAGAGAAGAAAACATAATGAAAGCTGTATTATGAAATTCCTTTATGCTTGACATTAATTTCAATAATTCTTGTTTCATCTTCTCAAACTAGATAAGAGTGATCTTCAGTACTATGATGAGGTCTGCATCTTTTAAAGTAATATCAAGGAGGATGGTTTTACATGACAACTGTCATAACCCCATCATTTCTGTGCAGATGTGGAGATTTGAAGCATATCCTCACTGCCAGTTGTAACAAATAGGAGTTGTCAAAAGGGCAGTTATTATGTAATTGTATAATTAATTGTAATATGGATCACAATATGTCAATACAATGTGTAATTCTCGACCTGCCATATACACAGGGATTATGATTCACATTTTCCACTACTACAAACGTTCACTATAAGAATTGGTATCTTTGCTTTTTGTTTTACAATATTTACTGTGGAGCCCTCATTCTTAAATTCTGACCCAAGAACCACTTGGGCTGAACTTGGGCTGCTCAGAAAACAATTAGGGGTTCTGAGATAATGCACGTCAACAGCCAAAAAGACGAGTTGTTCAAGACTACTCCAAAAAAGATAGAAACTCAAGTGGATAACAGTGCATCAGGAAAAAGTACTGATGTGCTTATTAATATGCTTATTTTTAAATTTCAGAATCATGATATTGACACTTCAGTGGGAAATTGAATTACTACATTGGAACTATTTGCCAAATAATGTGACAGACTGGTGAGACAGGAACTGTGGTATTGCATGAGAAGGTCTGGAGTGGCAGAGAAGTATGTTAAAGTGATACAGGACATACAGTATATGATAACTGTGAGACAGCAGTGAGGTTACTACAAGTGTGCTTTAGTGACAGGAATTGTAGGTGGAGGTGGGACTACATCAAGGATCATCTCTAAGCCCCTATGTGTTTGCTTTGGTGACAAACAAGCTAACAGATTAGTTTAGACAGGAGTTTCCATGGATTATGATGTTTGCAGATGACATTGTAATGTGCAGTGAGAGCAGGTAGAGCAAAAACTAGAGATGTGGAGATGTGTATGGGAAAAGAAAGGAATAAATATTGGCTGCAGCAAGTCAGAATACATATGTGTAAATGAGAGGGACACCAGTGTAAAGGTCATGTTACAGCAACTTGAAGTAAAGAAGGTAGAGAACTGTAGGTACTTGAGGTCCACTGTCCAAAGCAATGGAGTGTGTGGAAAAGTGTTGAAGAAGAGTATGCAAGCAGGTTGCAATGGGTGGAGAAAAGTGTCAGGTGTGATGAAAGTGTAAGAGCAAAAATGAAAGGAAAAGTGTACATGAAGATAGTAAGTGTGAGAATAGAGGATGCAGAGGATAGAAATAAATTGAGAGAAATGTTTGGTGTAAAGACCTCTGAAGGGAAAAGTTGAAAGAGAATAAGAAGATTGGTACTATTTGCCTTTGGTAGATTGGTGCTGTTGTTGCTGCTATTAAAACCAAGAATTGAATTATTAAAAAAAAAAACATGAAACCTTGTTTCAATATGAGAAATAATGAAGGAAACAAAATAATTAGCTAATCAGGTCTACCTTTTTTTTCTTACAAGTATATTGGTATCTCTCTCCCTCTCTGAAATTTAAAGACTAAGGGAATAATTTGGATTTTTTTTCTTGACTAGACATAAATCAAGATGAAATATTTGGATGACTACTCTTGGATTATAATGGATTTTCTATACCAGCAGGATGAGAAATGTCACAAATGTTGCACATTTTCCAAATCTTTGGAACATTACCAGCAACATAACACATTTCAATCATGATAAAGTTTTCTGAAAAGTCTTGGGAGAAGGGTACATATGTGCAAAAACAGATTTCTGAGGGTCCAGGTCCTGTTCAGCTATTTAGTAATGTCTTTTAACATTGTGTTACTTGTGTATTTACTGGAGTGGTGCTCATCATAAAAAGTTGAAGAACCACTAATGTTCAATGGGGACGCTGTTAAGAGAGTGGAGTCGTCCTGGTGTATGCACATCTTTTGGTGTTTCCAAATAACAAGCTTTAATTTGCCTGTTTTATGGCTAAATAAACACCTTATTTTCAAATCCAGCCTTTCCAGGCTTCTCTGTGTGAAACCATTACTGACTTGTGTGCAATTTGTATTTTGCTAAATAAGTCTCAGCTCATCTGTCTGTAATGATATTTCGAAATATGTGAGAATGTAATTATTCTTGCATGCATATTTGCTTGGGGCATTCTTGTTTACTGTGGGTGGAAGGCTGCGTTGTTTATCATCTATTTATCATTGAAACAATATTTGCAGCCTTCTGAGGCCCAGTACAGTAAAAAGTCAGGGCCTTGATAATGACAGACTACTGTCATCTTCTGACTTCTTTAATCATAGGCCCACCCCTGGACCTTTCTCTCAGAAAATTTGCTCCCCTCCAGCCAGCATCCCTTTTAAAAAATTCAACACTTTATATCTGAGACAGACAGCTCAGTGCTATATGTTCTTTTAATATTCAACATCAGTTGCTCATCTGTGCCTGCTGTGTGGTGTATGATCAAAGACAGTTGCGAGAAATCATAATCCATGGCACTGTGTTTGAGTTGAAGGTGATTTGCGTTGTCAGGGAAACCATCATTCTGTTAGTTTATTTTTCAATCTGCATCAACGAACCTTCAGACATAGTTTGGACCTGTTAATGAGACTGCTGATGAGGATGACACGCCTCCATACAATGTAAACTATGTGGGTTTAAATAAATTACAATACTGGTCAGAGTGATTGGCCTCTGCAGAAAAATATTTAGAGGTCTTTAATGAAGTTCTCACATAGCAAACTCTCGGCTTTGTTAAAAGAGCTAGACTAAACTAAAATCAGTCACCATAGCCTGGGCGTCATGTTGCATTTATGGTCAACAGTCCTGAAATACAAGAATATTTTCACCTGAAGGTAACTAAGAGTACTGTCTTAAAAGAAAATTGTCTTCCAAATCTCAAAGCAAACCCAAACTGTACAACCATATTTGCTTGTTTGATACTTTTGCTTTCTTTTTGAGTAATTTTTGCTGTTGGGCAGGCATGTTTTGAATTTCCCAGTCCTAGAGAGGATGCACGCTTACCCCTGGGAAATTTACCCGAGGCTTGCATAAAGCACGGCCAATCAAAATAAATTGGGAGGGCTTGTGTCACATCAAGTGCAGCTGTTCTGCAGTCATGTTTTCATTTCTGACCTGCCTGCAGAAGGGTGAAAAATGACTTTATCCAGCCTTCCACTAACTCAAGCTATACAGCATCTTTTTAAAAACATGTGTTCATGTCAACATTTATTTGGAAAGATGAAAGATGTGAGCGGATAGAGTTTGGAAGTCATCCTTTTAATGACCATGACATAATTTTTATTCACTGGATATATGTCATCTGTCCAGGGTTTCTGGACAAATGATCTTGTCCTTACTGGATACAAATGATCTAAATATAATCTCAAGTAAAGTATGGCAAACACTAAAGATTCCCCCAGACATTGCCAAACCGAAAGCCATATTTTTGTACAGCCCAGTTGGACTTGCAGTTGTGATACTCATAAAAACACATTTAAATGTCAATCAGCATATACAGTATATGAATATTTATTTAACTGAATATGAACCAAATAATCAAGCACAACTAGAGGGGTGGAAGTCATGGCTGGACTGGGACTGAAAATGTCAAGTTTTGTAGGTTGTGAGTGGGACCAAAATGCAGACAGAAACTTAGGATGAGCACAGTGAAGAATTTAATAATTAACACAAGTCTACAGCTCTCATGCAAGGTGAACAGGCTTAGACACAATAACTGGAGGAAGAAAGAACAAGGAAAACCAATAGGATTATATGCTGAGGTGAGAGTGGAGAATGACTTGAATATAAGTAAGATAATCAGGGGGATTTGGAACGGCTGTGGAGGAGAGAAAAACAGGCAGATTGAGACACTCCAATCATTTAGCAAGATAAGATGAGTGAATCCTTAGACAGAACTTCTTTGTACCTCTGCAGGAGAATAAATTATGTTATTTTGTTGGTGCAAAGACAGTATACATTGTGAAGTGTTGCAAAAAGTGTATTAAACGTATACAGTGGTGTAAAAATGTATTTGGCCACTCACAGATTTCTATACTTAAATGTTTCAGAATATCAAACAAATTTTAAAAAACAGACAGATAACCTAATTAAATATACAAACAAAATTACACGGATTATTTTATTAATTAAAAGAAAATGAACTATCGAAAACAATTTGGCTCTAACTGAGTAGTAAGTGTCCAAGGATTTACTAAGATTAAACTCCTATTTTGGTTCAGTTTCACTAGTGACACTAAGACTTGATTACTCCCAGACATGTAGAACCCATCTGACATCATGAAGTAGGCTTAAAATATCAAAAAGCAATACATACTGCACCCATCTGAAGAAATCCTGGAATAGATGACAAAAACCCCCAACTTGAGATAACAGTCTGGAAATGGTTAAAAAACTCTTCTAACCACTTTGGGGCTTCTTGAAAACAACAGTGAGAGCCATTATCCACAAATGGAGAAATGCAAAGGCCCATTTCACATTTGGCAAAAATAACTCAGTGATTCTCAAAACCTTTGGGAAAATCTTCTGTGGACTAAAAGGGAAAAAAAAGGAACTTTACACAAAGATCTGTGTTTAGCTTCATCTGGCGTATCCCCAAATTGGCAACTAACATCAGGGACGGCACACATGAGCTAGCAAATACTCCACTGTTACTTCAGTCAAATAACCCACACCTGCAACGTTTGGTTGGCAGCTGATGCTCGAAGCGATTCTTTTTAACCTGTGCTATCCAAAAGTACCAAAACCTCTGAATAATCCAGCAAAGGTTAACGTGCAATAATCGGTCTTCTTTCGACACACTTCAGGACGACCCCTTTATGTGTAATTAAAGGTGGCAATGGACATGCATTAACTCTGCATGTGTAAAGAGGAGCTTAAACAGTAGCTGCCACTGAGATGCTGGTGGGAGCACCACAGCGGCAGCTACCGCAAAATGAAAGGGTTTGGAGTGACTTAGTCAATGTCCAAGCCTGTATCTAATTAAGATTATGTGGCTGTTCATGCTGGAAGACCCATAAAGATGGATTAATTAAACAAATCTGCAGTCAAGAGTGGGCCATATTCCTCCACAGTGATGTTTCTTGATGATTCTTAATGGACTGAAAACTACCATCATCTAATAAAGTCAGAATAGCAAAACACTCATGACTAAGGAGCCTTTTTGTTGAAACAATGTGACACCTACTAGAATGTGGTTTGAGAAACTACCGTATCCGATGTTTGAGCAGCAGCTTGTCAGAACAAAATCAAACACAGCTAGATACTGAAAGAAACCTCACACCTATCAAATATTTCATCCTTCGCGCTATACTGCATAAAAGAACAAGTAGGGATTTTTACATATATTTTTTAACTACTCTTTTTAATAGTACTTTTGGTTTGTCCAGTTAAAGAAAATCTGAAACTTCACTTGTTCTGAATGAATGTCACAGGTAGAAACATGCAAATGCAACTATCTTGACTAAATGCTCCCTATCATTTGTAACTTTGGTACTTAACCATACGAGTTTTAAAAAATCATATAATAGACTTTAATTAAATTTAGAAAAATTGAAAAATGGGACTAAAATGGTAAAATGAAACATGGACATGTATAAAGATGAATAAAACCATTTTTTTTTAACAATATGCCATGTTCCTCAGTGAATGTTCCTCAGTGAATTTTCTTCCTGTGATTATTCCTTTTGTGTCTTGCATCACTTCATACCACTTCCTTTTGTCCCTTATTTCCTGTCATATTTCCGCCACTTTTTTTCCTCTCGCTTTCTCCTTTCCATTTCTCCTTGCAGACATTTCTTTGATCCGAGGATCCCACGCCTTTTATGCCCCTCTCCAATCCTCTCGGGGTCTTATTAACAGACATGCAGTTCTCATGTTTTATTGTCCATGATAAACCTTGCCTCTGATCTCTCATTACCAACTGGCTCTTTGGAAATGGGCCCTCAACCCTCAGGCTTAATTTTGCCCGTAATGGGGCAAAAAGCTAAATGCTCAATCTGAATATGTTGTGAAGCAAGTCCCTGTGCGTTAATATACTATCAGCTCATCTCAGGTCCTTGCAAATGCTGGCTGTTTTTTTCAAGTACATTGAATTCAAAGTATCTTAAATCTGAACATAGTGACTCAAATATGCTTGGACGAGCACATCCAGTCACTTTAGCAATTGTAAAGCCAAGACACACTTTTGCTCACATGCAGACCCATACAGGCTGTATTATACAGACTGACGTGTCTTACACATCTACACAAATGTCTTACATGATGTATTTCATGCTGAGTCTGTCTTTCAGCTCTGTGGGGGATTCTGCTATACTCTCAGTCTCTGCCACACATCCTTTAAGTCCCTGTAGGCGACAATATGACAGGAGACCATGGACTTCCAAAACTACATTTGGCTGACTTCTTTTTCTTTTTCTTTTTCTTTTTCTTTTTCTTTTCAACTCTTCCAATTCCATCCCTGTAGGTTTTGATCTTCTTTCCATTTGTAGGTCGTACATGCATGAAGCAAGTGCATTAATACTATATCATATAGGAGAAGGTCATTTATCATGTTGGATGATCCAGTTATTTTGTCCTTACAATCTGCTCTGTTTTTGGAAAGTTAAGCTCGTTTTTGTCTGGTGTCTTTAAATATTGCTAAATTTTGCTGTCAATTTGGACAGTTGTAGGATATTGCAAAGTTCAAATGACAACTTAACCATTAGGCCTGAAGTATAGTGTAGTTTTTTAGAACTTGCCTTTGGCACTATAATGTTAGAGACACTAAATGAACTGAATTAAAATGCTAGAGGCATTAGCATCCAGCTTTTCAACTATGCCATTCAACTGTGGAGCCAATAACAAACAAGTTACAATGCTGCCTTCATCATGCAAATGCATCTTCCCAGGATAACATAATTTGTACAGCAGTGCTGGCTTCTAATACAAATAACAAAGAAATTATGAGTTGAAGAAGTTAATTCATTTTCTGGAGACCAAAGTTAAAAAGACAAAGTGCCATTCGAAAGGATTAAGGCCCACATCTTTTGCACTACATGAAGTTACAACCACAAACTTATATTTTGTTAGAATTTTAATGCAAGTGCATAATTGTGAAGAGGAAAATTACTGAATTTTCATATCTTTAAATTAAAAATGTGTGGTATTAATATGTATTAAGTTGCAGCGGGAAGACTTTTGGCTTCTGATGATTCTGATAAACTCAATACTTTCTTCTTTGCAAAATAGCTCAAACTCAGCATCAAGAACATTTGTGAAAAGGTGTGTCTTTAAGTGTTGCCAACTTCTTTTTTTTGCATAGGTCTAGACTTTGACCAGGCATTCAAGCGCATGAATCTGCTTTCTCATTTGTGGAGAGCACATTTGAAAGTTTCTCCCTCCCGAGTTGTGGATCTCTGCAGCTCTTGTAGAGTTAACATTGATCTCTTGGCTGCTTCTCTGATCGCTGCTGTCCTTTCCCAGATGGTCAGTTCAGGTGGACGGCCATGTCTAGTTAGGTTTACAGTTTGGCCATACTGTTTTTATTTTTGTGTTATGGAGTAAACAGAGCAGCATAAGATGACCAAAGCTTAGGATATTGTTTTATAACATAACCTTGCTTTAATCTTCTCCTCAGCTTCATGGCTGCTCTGTGTAACGTGTTCCTGGGGCTTAATGAAGCCATTTATTCACAAATGCTTTTTTCAACAAACTTCCTCACAGAGCAGCTGTTTTGATACTGAAATTAAATCACACACAAGTAAACTGGGCATACTAATTAGATTACTTCTGAAGACAGTTGGTTGCATAAGATTTTATTTAGGGATGTTAATTAAAGGGGACAGAAAATTAAAACTGTATTTGCTGCTTTCCACTTCACTATTATGCACTTCTCTAAAATCGTAAAAATCTCCCGAAAAAGGTCCTAAAATTGGTGGCTGTAATGTAACAAAATGTGAGAAAGTTTAATGGACATGAATAATTTTGCTCAGTTCTGTATCACAGATGGTGGGCTTTGCTTTCTACTTAGAAAAGTTTATTTTTTTTCCTTATATTTTCCTCTTCTTAGTTTTTCCCCTGCCTCTTTTCCTTTCTTTTTTTCTCTTTCTTTTCCATGATTGAAAATAATCCCAAAGCAAATACTAATAAATGTTTCTTTAAAAACATATAAAGTGAAGCTTTACAGCTCCATTTGTCAAAGAAAAACTATTACACTTCTTTTTGGCACTCAGACAATAACTCTGATTGCTACACTGCCGGAGAGGACACAGTTTAAAAAAAAAAAAAAAAGTTTTGCTCAGTGGATGTTATTTTGTCGTGTTGAGAGTCTGTCTGGAGAAGAAGAAACCAACAGATAAACTGCTGCTTCTCATGGCTATGACTGCTTCTGTATCCCCAGGCAAGAATAAGATCTGAACTGCCAATTGTTCCAGGCAGAGAAGTTCAGGTATCTTGGTTTCTTGCTCCCTGGTAATGGTGAACTGATGGAGGGAAGAATTGGACTGATGGATTGGGGCCTCACCTGTTGTGACATGGGTGTTGCTCCAAGAGTCGGGTTTAAAAGAACAAGATTAGAGATCAGATACAAACAACCAACATGAGATTCCTTCCTACTGTGACTGGACTCAGAGAGTGATACAAGCGAATCCTGGAACAGAGCTGCTGTTCATTCACATCAAAAGAAGTCAATTGAGGTGGTTCAGGCTTCTGGCAAAGATGCTACCTGGGTTTCTACCTTTGAAGGATTTCCAGGTATAGCCCATTCGGAAGACCCAGAGATACTGTAGATGTAAAACATGTTTTTTTTAATAAACCAACACACAAATCAAGAAAGTCTATGTTAGCCTACATAAAGAAATTTCATAGAAGTCATCAATTGCCATTATCTGTTCAGCCTGCCAGAGATCTCCAGATCATTTTTCTTCCTTGTTCATTCCTGAATTTTTGAGACTGCCTGAATTGAATGCAAAGGTGACAATAACCGTGAGGAAAAGCTGGAGAATAGCATAAAAAGATTTATCTCTGTATGAACATCTCTGGACATGATATCTCCCAAACTAGCTCCAACATGAGACAACATGGAAGGAATGGGAATTATCTCGAGATAGAGTGAAAGTTGCAAACGAAGTGGCAATAAAAGGCAATGTTCTGTTTTCATTTACTAACCATTGATGTTATAATTATACTAGAACAGGAGAGTACTGTTTTATGCATTATGTGCCCTAACTGTCTGTTTTATGAAAAAGTTTCCCTTAAACATGTTTGACCTTTCAGAGCCGATTAGCAGGAAATAAAAGCCTAAGGAATGACCCAAGCTCCGCCTCTTTCTCCTTATAGCTTACAGCCTGACATGTGTGTCAAGTCATTTTTGTTTTCTTTTCTTTTATGGTTGAGTTGGGTATTACTGGAAGTGACTGGATGCTGTGGTGTGTGAAGGTGGGCCCAAATGCAGAAGGCAGAGGCAGCTTGTAGGCAAAGACATTTTAATAGAAAAAATGATGAAAAACTTACAGAAATCCAGAGCAGAACAAAAATTATAAATCCAAAGGAAAAACCAGGGAGGAGAGCACAGAGTAGAGCAAGGAAGGTACAGGAGGAAACAGCAAGGAGTGTGAGGAGCAGAAGTATTTAAGTACTGGGAGAGTGAATATGGAATAATGGACCTAGATAATTGCAGGTGTGAGGATGGAGAGAGAGAGAAAGTTGTACAGGGGCGAAGGAGAGTGCATACAGCTCTAGGAAATGAATCTAACACTAAAGAATAACTTATAATAGTTTATAATGTTTAAGAATAAACATTATAAACTACTGTAGGTACACTAATTAAAAGGCAGAACCAAAGTAAAACAAAAACATGGCTGATCAAATCATAGAAAAGGAAGTAAGGAACACAGAAAGTAACAAAACCAAAAACCAACCAAAACCAAAGAACCCCAAATCCTGTCTTGCTCTTCAGGTTTTGGTTGTCAGTTCTGGATAGGAAGGTAAGAATTTCAATGTCATCAAACCTCTGACCAACTGTTGCTATAAATCTTTACTTATGTTATGTTGTCTTTGAGCCAATTTAACATATGAAGTGTAACACATAAAAAGAAAGAAGAAATCCCTCCAAGTATTTCTGTTCTATAAAAAATGACTCCTTATCTCTCTTTTTGGGTTCTGCAAAATGTTGTCATTTCCCATTAGTTGATCCGACTGGCTGAGTAGAGTTTCTGCCACTGATAGATTGTTCAAGCTTCTTTGGTTGCTATCAATTCTTTGATTGGAGACTTATCAATTGATGAGTCTCCAACTTATCTTAGTGTTCTGTTTAAATCTATCATGTTTTTCAAATTAACTTATAGGAAATTTCCCTTTTATATTTCTTAGATTATTTCTATAAATGCACCTTTACATTTTATATTTTAATTTCCATTGTACCATGTTTTTTTCAGTGAATTGTCAGCCTGTCAGCAAGGGAAGAAAAAAAGAAAGAACTGTAGGGAATAATTAAGGTGGGATCTGGCAGGCGGTTTCCTCTGGGGGATTCAGTCCAGATGTTTGACTGACAAGTGCAGAGAGAGGGTCAGCCTTGTGTTTCCTCCTTTTCTCTCATTTTTGCCTCTATCACTTGGCTGTTCGAACGTTCTTAAATTGCGTAGTTGCTGAAGCGGCAGAGAAAGATGACACACAAAGGTCTAAGCCCAAAAAGAGTCCAGTGCTTGCTTGTGAGCTGTGTGGCTGTATTTGTTGCTTGTGCTGAGAAACAAACAACAGATTCAAAGCAGTGAGGCTCCTTCAAACGCATATTCCCTGGGACTCAGCCTCTCCACTATATTTTTTTTTATTCGCCCAGTTCAAACGCAGTCCATCGTTATGGCTTATCTGTTCCTCTGCAGGTACAGTGGACTTATTTTTTCTTGTTGTGTGTGTGTTTTTTTCCTTTAAGGGAGTGTAAGTAATTAATGATAAAAAAAACCTCAGAGAAATTTCTCTACAACATGAGAAACTCCAGCAAGCTTCAGTAAATTGTCGTCTCCATCTCTTGCTGTAGCATATGGTCCTCAGCTTTGACTAAGTGTCTGCATTAGCCGCTTTCCTTTGGAATCCTCTCATTTTTTAAAATCACCACATCTACTTATGTGCCACTAAATCACAAGGGAATATCTCTTCAGCTGCGAACAGAAAACAATTAAGTAACCTGTGCAGTATATCCATTCTCCACAAGAGTTTTTTCTGCATCTTTTCTCTGATTAATAAAGGTAATTAAATCAGGGAATAAAACACATTCATTGAAGGGGGCTTGGCTTTAATTATTACTGCTACCTCTGTGCGGTCTGTGCACACAACACAATAAAGTCAGGGAACCTGAAGACTTAATTAGAAGAGGTGGCATATATACCAGCGCCCACAACTCCGCCGCCACCTGAGATTTACTTGATTGCAGTTAGACTGGAGAAGAAAATGAGAAAAGGAAAAACGTCTTTGGTTCCGCAATTACTTCACAGCTTTCCTGGTGTCATTGATGTGATATGCGGGTATATCCCTGAAGCATCTGGTTCAGCCCGAGGCCTTTGAGATGCATAGTAACACACATCAAGGAAGAGTAGAGGAATTCCCAAAAGGGCACATGGAGACAAAATGCCTACACACAAGGAAGCAAAGCACACCAGATGCATTTCAGTGAAACTCTGCTCCTGTGTGATCAGAAATCTTAGAAAACCTCTGGGGGGACAGACACATCCAGAGACAGGTGGGGTTGTAGGTCAAAAGCTTATGCATGCAAGATTCAAATTCATAACCCTATGCTTGAAGAGGAGTTATAATGCATATTTCAGGCACATAGTGACATTTTATGTGCCATTTTGTTGTGCTTACTATGTTACCGTTGTTGTAAAAGTTGTGTTTTCTATCAAATGTGACTTAAAAGAAATCTGACTTTGTAATTTGACTCTTTGAAATTGTACTCTTCCTCTTTAAGAAGCCTTTCTTCAGTCAATCATCACAACAGTGCTCCTACATTATGCCATTTACAACCATTCTTACAAGCATTGCTCTGAGAAGTAGTTTGTATGATGAATTCAGCAGACTCAGCGTACCACCAGGTGTTTCCTAATTGCTGCTGCCGCTAGTCTGGAGGAGCTTTGTGTAGAAGGTGCAGGGGAGGGGTGCTCTGTGAGGCGAAACATGCTATAAAGCTCAAAAAGTCGACCTTACATGATAACTCCCTGCTCACCCCATATTGGTTTTAGTTGGCTGACCAAGTATGCTGCAGTTAGCCAGCAGTAGCGTGCTGACTACCCGAAGCTATAGCTGATTCCTTTCCATTGATGTTTTTTTTTTTGTATCTGTTAGTTCACAGCTTACAGTGCATATTCATTTTTGTTCACATTTTGTGAGTAGCTGTGCAAAGCTGGTGAAGACTTGCAGCCTTAATTGCAATGACAGGTAGACCTACAAGGTATTCACTTAGAAGAGCCATAAAACAATGGTTTTTCCAGATTTTTAATCGTGAATAATTTTTGTAAACAATGTTTAATTAGCTTTCCCGTTTGCAATTACAGTATACATCACATTGTGGTGATTTATTACATATAATCCCAATGAATTGCATTTTAAAACCCAAAGCCTTCGTCCCCACCCCTCTCTCACACTCTCTTAAATTAAATGTTTTAAGCGAGCATGTGTTTCAACACTTTTCCATCATCTTTGCCTGCGTTTGCTTGCATCTCTGTGCAGAAACAATCATTTCAACCTTCTTTCCCTTGCTGTAAACTCTCTCTGTAGACATTGAAAAAGCTCAACTCATTCATTCTGGGATGTGGCTCAGTAATAAAATATTGTAAACTGCTGACACACCATGGCAATGAATTTTCCTTCAAATGTTACTACTTTTACTAGAATCAAAGTCCTACTCAAAGTTTAGCGATGAGGAAACATTCATAAAAAAACTCATACAAAAGACAGTTGATTTCTATATATCATAAACATGAACACCTTTAATTATGGAAAACAATTTACTAAAGCATTTTTTGATTTCAGAACAAATCAAAATTTAATTGTATTAGTTATTGTTTATAAATAACTTTATAACATAAGTTGTAAATATTGAAATTTTTATTTTAACTTGGGCACAAATGAGGATTGATTTATAGGTTTCCCTGAAGAATATCTCATATATTATATTTAATTATGATGCAGCTGCTTCTGTTTAAATAGGCAGCATTTTTACTCTCTATGTATCTCGGGAAAGTAATCATCCTGAGATTATGAGTGTGTAATGAGCTGTGATATGATTCAGAGACAATACATTTTTAAATAAAACAAACTGCTGCAATTTGATACAAAGCAGTCTGATACGGTTCTTAAATATGTTTATCAATAATGCTGATTTTCCCTTCTAATTGAAATGAAAACAAGCCAGTCCATAAGGGACAGGCAAATAGATTTATTATACAATCTAGGTTGTAAATTGAATACAAATTTAAGATTACCAGTTACCGTAACAGCAGTTCAGTTACAGTTTATTGGGTGGAGGCATAGTGTTAATGCACATACTTTTTAAATTTATTTATGTACAGTTCAGCCAAAATCATGAAAGCTCTAGTAGATTCATGAGAGTGAAATTACTTGCTGTAGGCCTATATACTATACCGAAACAGTCGAGAAAAACACTGAAGCTATCTATTTGTAGAGTTATGACCAGTGCTGTCAGAGCTACAAAATGATGTTTAAAGAAAAGTTTTAATTACTGACCAGTAATTAAAACTTAGAACCTGCCTGCGGATGCACAGGGTGTAGCTGTGACCCAAAAGCTGTGCATCGACCGCAAGAGTTAATCAGGCACTTGGGTTTTTTTTCTGTGGTGAATCCCCCCTTGCAACAGAGAGCCCCCTGCATGGTAAAACACGGCATCCTCCACAATTAGCATGATGATGGGATCCATGATAATGAGACGACTTAGTGCCAGCAACACATGCTAATGATAATTGTAATAGCTGCAATCATTTTTGCAAAACTCTCCCCTGTCATTTGCATTCTCTGCTTGCTTCCTCTCTGCTTGGTCTGTCATTTGTTCTTTTACACTTTTTGATATTTTTGCCTTTGTGTTTTGCCGTACTTTTCGTGAAACTTGAAAACCCATCTTTCTCTGTTTCTCCTCCTATCCTTCATGTCCCGTTGTTTTCATTTATTGTCCTACAACTTCCCTTGACACAAACTGCCAGCCAGGCAACAAATCAACAACTCTTTAACTTTAGCACCACTTAACTCGTATTGTGCTTATTCTGCAGCTTGTTTTGTTGTGGGAGATGGATACTGGGGATGATAAAGTAATACAGCTCCGCAGCGTGAGAGCTGGCTGGTTCAGACAGAGACTTAAATCAGTGTTATGGAGCCTTGCGTGGATGGGTCGTTATGAAATACAGCTGTCAAGTTGCTGTAGCTCAGCTAAATTTCCACTGAGACCCAACATTACACAAATCTTGATTTGTTAACTGTTTGAACGTCATAAATAAAACCATAACACATGTAATACATTGTTAATTGTCCAGTTTATGCAAGACAAAGAGAAGCAGAGGCGTGGTGTTCATCACTCTGGATTACCATGATGTTTCGACATCAAGGAAAGGAATGCTTTCTGTGCTCGTAACAAGAAGCCCAACAGATGGTAATCAGAGACAGGATTTCATTCTGCAATATGATGCATACAGTGTTTCTAGTTTATTATGTGCACCTACACAGACAAATGCAATTGAAATCACTCCTGCAACAAATCTTGTTTGCAAAGTTTGCAAAAGAAGCTGCTGGTGATGAGTCAGAGTGCTTAGATTTCTTGTACAGACTCCAGAAACATGTCTCAGTTGCCAGAATATAACATTATTCTGTTTCTCAAAACACAAAATGGCAACATTCTAAATGCTCAAACATGTTGAAACAAAGAAACCAAAAAACATTTGCATTTTCACATTGCAAAACTGTGCAAAACATGTTTGGATGACAGCCACTTTCTTTTAAAGTAAATAGTAGATAAGTTTTAAAAAGTAACAGACTTGGTCAATTTGTCACAATGTCCTGGGAAAGGTTTTTACATTTGGGTTAATGTTCATTAACCCATAGTCGTTCATATGTTGAGTCAGTTAAATTAGAAGTTGGAAAAACCTAAACCTGTATGATGGAACCAGTTTTTTATCCAGAAGCTGCTGTGTTTCCCAAATCCCTTTTTATTTATTCAAAAATTAGATTCATTTTATGGAAGCCCATTTCTATGGAAGCCCGTTTCCGCCACTGTAAAAAAAAAAAAAAAAAAAAAAAATTATCTCATTATAATGAGATAATTTTTTTTTTTTTTTTACAGTGGCGGAAACGGGCTTCCATATTGTATAGATTATACCTTAAGTAAAAAAAAAAAAACTGTTACATGGCTATTTATTTGGGCTAATCTGTAGCAAGGTGAGGAAATTAATGAGAATATCCAATTAAGATAAAATAAGCTAAGTTAAATGATTTAGAATTACATGGCAAATAAATACTCTTCATGTAAAGTCTCCACATGTTGTCTGCTGATAAACTCGATCACATGCTTCCTTTGAAATCTGATTTATTCCTATCAGGAATCACATTTTCCAGGCTGTGAACCTGTGACTTCACTTCTTCTATGAAGCGTTCCACAACGATGCTGAAGACAACAGACTTGTTTTCCCATAATTGAATATCTCTCCCTCTCCTGCCAGTCAAGATCTCTCTCTCGCTCTCTCTTCCTCTCTTTCTTTTTTACTCAAGTCATCAACCTCCAATGGCACTACGTCTTCTCTCTCCACTCATCCCCCTGGCTCTCTCTGTCACCCTAGAAGCTCTCCATCAGTGTCAGCCTGTGCTCTACTTCAGTGGACAACTGCCTTCAACGGCCACATGTGCGCACACACACGCAGACACTCACACACCCCGACACGCATGCGTGAGCATACACCAGCATATTCCTGGTATTCACACTCATGCGCAAAACTCGTTTTCTCTTTCTCTTGCAGTCACTCTCCCTCTTTCAAACACATAAAATGCCCAATTCTTACTCTCTCTCTGTCGATGTTGTGGAACGCCTCGACTCGCTATGAGAGGCCTGAACTCATCCATCACTGTGGGGCGAGACTTGGATGTATTAAGTCACCTTCTGTCTGGCCTATTTTTGCCAATTTTGTACTTTTTGTACGTTTGTCATATCTTGTATTTTAAGATTTGAGACCTTTAAGGCAGCTTTTATGTAAAACACAGCAGTATCCACCTAATATATTCTTCTGTTCATCAGGCTTTATATATCATGCCTTGAGACATTTCCATTTTCTATATATCAGCAGCATTGTTTTCATAAAAAGACAACACATTTTTTCTCCAGCTATACCTCCTACCTGCAGCCAAAATAGTCTTTTAAAAGCCACTACATCAGAAGGAACATCTGCCATACTAGTGAATTCATTTGCAAATTTCTAAAGTTGATGTTCTGTAGAAGTGTAGCAGTTTTTGGTTCCATGCATTTCTCAGGTGCGATTTTTAGATCAGTCTTCCACAAATAGAGCTGGGGTAAAATCCTCTTTTTGTTTTTTAGCTTTATATCATGTCATAATGTTATTCCCTAAACAAAAACATACCTGGAGTGTCAAGCATGTTTGAAAAATCCTTGAATTTTCTGTGGCAGCCATTTGGGGTACCTAAACGCTTGCTACTACAATGCGTTGTGTATTTGCTAGCTATGGTTTAGACATATAATAGATCCCTCCTCCATCTTGCTTTCCCACTAAGCTCCTTGAGACTAGCGGCAGCAGCAATGAACAAACATCTGTTGGAACTTATGGGCTTTTCATACAAACTACTTCCCAGTCCAATGCTCCTAAGGGTGGTGGTAAAATGCATTGTGGATGAACAATTTTGTGATCACATGCTGACAGGAGAATGTTGTAAAAAGCAGGCGCTTCTTAAAGAGACAGAAACCAATTTCAAGGCGTTAAATTGCAAAATCAAATTTCTTTGAAGTTATTTTGATATATACAGAATTTGTATAACAACTGAAAAAAGCACAGTCACCCCATTGTGCTACAAAATGCATAATTTGCCTGGAAAATATGTAACACCGCCCCTTTAAAAGCTTTGGGGATCCTCTCTATGTACTCTGATTTTCAATTTATCATATAGATTTTCAATTTAACAAGTATATATATTTTTAGCATATTCCACCTGCTTCTGTTAGAGTTTGCTTTTATTGCCATGCAAGTAAATAGACTGCATTTTTGAAGGAATAAAATAGCTTTAATTTCACAGTGTTTAATAATCACACTACTTATTTTTCAGTGATTTGTCAGGGAACATATTTTCATAGCAAGCATCAAAACAACAACTTTCCATTTGAGCATTTTTAACATCAAAAAATATGATTATGTGTAAGAAAGAACATTAAGAGCTACATCTCAGTGTGTCAGAGGGGCTATGCAGTTCCAGAGACAGAGTTTCTGTTCTTCCCTCTTTAGCGCCACATTAATTCTAATTCTGCAACACTACAAGACTTGCTGACTTAAAACAGGCAGCGAAATAGACGGAATGCAAATTAATTTGAGAAAAAAGATGAAAAGAGTTTTACACATAAAGGAGATAAAGAGGGAAAAGCTTTTGTATATCAAAAGACAAATAGAAGGAGACGGACAATGCATTCTTCTTCATGCACCATGATCTCTGTGACTCTGAGTGGCCTTACAGTAAGTGATACAGACAGCAAGTCGTTCAAAAAGCTATTAGAAATGTTTCAAATCTCCGAAGAGAAAATGAAGTAGAAAATAGAAAATGCATAATGGAACAAGATGTACCTAATCATGCAAACAGTTGAGAGAGGGAGAGAGCAGTAAGATTGCTTCCTTTTTAAGGATGGTGGATTCCTACCTCTCTGCAGCACTCATGCCTTCCATGCCCTGCCTTTTTAATCTTGCTGAGTGATTTTGAAATGCTGATTTGGATGCTGGGCATCAGCATAAGTTGATTCCTTCAAATTTCTCTGACCTCTCCATCCCTCTGTGGTCTCCGGTGGGTGTAATACATCTTAATAGGTCCGCTTGGCAGGTACCGAGTTAAAGCCAAAACCTGCCAGTCTGAATGTTTTCGAGTAGGTGCAGATGCTTAATGGACTAACTGAATCTCCATAGGAAGCTATTAGTCAGCCATCAGTTCTGTGAAGAGATTCCTTCACATACCACAAGCAATAATGTCTCTCTTTCAACTCTTCTGCGCTCCTTTGAAGGCATTTACTGTGATATACTGTAAATGTTTCCTCGTTGTCAAAACCATAATTCTCTGAGATTATATCAAAACAAAACAAAACAAGGGACACCGGAACATTAATCCAAGACACCAAATTACTCTAAGGAAACAACTTTCCAATACACAAGGGTATTTACTTGTGCCCTGTTACCTGATGCTTTGGAATTTCTTTTATTTTTTTATCAGTAATAATGTGTCAGAGCTGATAAATAGGCACACAAGCTCAGACAGAAAGTGGCTTGATATAGATACAGAAGAGATAGATTCCATTTTACATGGAATAACTGCTGGAAAATTGTTTATATGCATTTTACATGGTGGAGTGGTGAACAGTTAAGTGTCGTTGCATCACAGAACTCAGGCTCTGGTTTAATTTCAGGAGGCTAAAAGGTGTTTGTGATCAAACTGTGCATTCACTGTTTTCCTCACTGAACCCCACAGCTGTAGGAAATATTTGCTTTCTTTTGTTTAAATTGAAGGTTAATTTTGTAGATGAGAGTAGATTTGTCATTGAGCTAAATTTTTAGAACGATGCAGAAAGCAAAGAAGAAACAGCTCTCTAGAAATGTTAGTGCTCATGCTTTTCCATAATTGAGATGTTTTAGAGTTGAGTACAATCCCAATCCTAAAACTGTAATTGCTAATCTTATTGTATTTTTTGATTAGCAATAACCTTATTGGAAAAAATTAAGAGACCACTTAAAATGATCAGTTTCTCTGATTTTACTTTCTACAGGTACATGTTTGAGTAAAATGAACATTGTTTTTTTATTCTATGAACTATTGACAACATGTCTCCAAAATGCCAAGAAGAAATTTGTTATTTATTTGCAGAAAATGAGAAATGGTCAAAATTATAAAAAATATGCCGTGCTTTCCGACCTCAAATGATGCAAAGAAAACAAGTTTATTTTCATTTAGAAACAACAACACTAATGTTTTAACTCATGAAGAGTTCAGAAATCAATATTTGGTGGAATAACCAGGAGGTTTTCAGTGAGGTTCAGTGCAATGGTCTCTTAATTTTTTTTTTAAGAGCTGTACATTAGCATTAACAGTGAGATAGGATTAGCAATAACAATAATATTCATAATAGTAATATACTTTACAACATTATAGCATAAAATATATATATTGGATCATGCATGAACTTCTCCTTCTGCTCCAGGTTATTGGTCTATGACTGCGCAACCTTCAAGATGAGGCATAAAAGGCAGCTTCAAGCACCTTGTTTAGGCTGGGTGGATACAATAACCTTTTGTTTGGAATCATATTATTTGCTTCAGGATGTGGAACCATCTGTAAACAGCATGGCTTACACTCTTTATTGGCAGCTGCAGTGTGGTTGGAGATGTTTAAAATCTGAGGCAATACCAGTAATCTAGGTGGCTCTGACTGCTAGTCAAGTGTAAGCTGTGATAACGTCTTTCTCCCTTTGCTCTTGCTGCTCTCTTCCTTCCTAATCTCCTCCATGCTGTCTGGCTGGTGGTTTCCTTTTTGTTTGAGGTCCCTACAGGGCTTGGCAACAGTGGCGATGGACCCTACTGAGAAATGGTGTGGAAATTGCTTTGTGCTTTTCTCCAGCCATCGCAGGCTAGGCAATTTACACCTGGGTGTCCCCTGCCTTCCACTTGACACAGGGTGAGAGCACTGAATTTACAAAAAGGTGCGTCAGAGAGGCATCAAGAAAAAAAAAAGAGAGGAAGAAAGCAGGCATCATATCTGTAAAAGAGGAAGAAATAGGAATAAAAACGAGGCGGAGATGCGGAAAGTGAGTGGATGGATTACAGGGAGAATTTTTGAAGAAACTGTCTTGATTTCAAGGTAAGACGGGGTGTCCCTTTGTGGTGTTTTTGCATGCAGTCTTTTTCTCATTTACAATTTTTTTTTTCTGCAAAACCACACATTTCCCCAGATACAGTTGATGTTTTTCCTTGAGGGTGAGCTGACCTCAATAATGTTGCCCAAACAGTTAGGTGTTGTCACACAGACCCCCACAGCAGTTTGCAAAAACACCTGTCACTGATCATGAGTCAATATTTTTCCAAGGGTCTTTTTATTTTAGGGTGTGAATTAATCACAACAGTTTTACCAACAGGAGACCCATGAAGTCAGCTTCCCATTAGCCGTTTGTGGAACAAATCCAGAATTTCACTGTGAAACAAACAAAAAAACAAAACAAAGCAAACAATGTCAAGTCTTATATCAGGTGCTGACCTTCAATAGACAGTAAGGAATAAAAAAAGGCTTTATAATAAAACCAAATACAGGCATATGATGTGCAAAAAGACATGGTCAATATTTTCCCACTGTTTTCACACAGTAAATCACAGCATATTTTTCCAGTTTTAGATCAGTTAAAGTTAGCAAAAGTATTTTTTATTCGCTAAGTGACAAAAATAATAAGAGGAAAAACAAAGAAGCTCGAAAACCCAAGAATACCACCTTAGAAGTGAAGTACGGAAGTAGCAGCATTATACTGTGTGGATGGTTTACTGCAGGAGGAACTGGTGCACTTCACAAGTTAGATTGTATCATGATGAAATTATGCTATGCGGACACTTTGAGGAAACATGACCACACGTTAGACAGGAAGTCTGAACTGTAGCCCAAATGGATTCTCCTCATGACTCAAGGTATGCCAACAAATTAGCTAATGGCTTAATGTAAAATGGATTAAAGACAATGGAGTCAGTGGTGTGGAGTGGCCATTATACAGCCAGAAAAATTGTGGGCAGTGGTGAAAATGTGTGTTAAAAATCAGACTCAGTTGCAGTAGTTTTATCAGGAGGAAAACTTCCAGCCGACTATTTTATAAATGGCAATCGTTACTAATTCTAGGCACATAAATGTAAACTTCCCAAGCTAAATAATACAGGTAGAGAAGTAGAATTTTTTTTTCTTTTATTGTTCTGGTATTTGGCAAACATAATTTTTCTAATCTCTAAAACAGAGAAACATTAGCCTATCTTAACATCAGATATGCTTTGTTTTGTTTTGTTTTGATATAATCTCAGAGAATTATGGTTTTGACAACGAGGAAACATTTACAGTATATCACAAATTAAATATTAAAAAATATTTAATTTGTCTACCTATAAATCACATGTAAAGATCTAATTGCAGCTTAATCTAATAACAATTAAATTTGACCAAATTTACCAGTTCAAAAAGTACAGATATCTTTTGACATGTGGAACAGTACTTTGTGAAATATATATAAATAAATCAAACAACACAGCACTAGACAGCTGGATCTTGTTCTTCCAGTTGAAATGTTTGACTTAAAGGTCAGCATTTTACATGTTACCTGCTAGCTGAGCCATTTTAGAGAACTGAGACACTAAGGAGAGATGCATCACACCACTATTTTATACATATAAACTTTAAACATTTATTTTAACTTTTTTGTGAGATATTAAGTTGAATAAGTGATATTGGCCACCAAACCCTTTTGTTATGACTAAAGTATTGTCATAACACACCTAATTTTAAAAGTGAAAAAGACTTTTGTCAGTATGGAAACCTAGAAAATACGGTTGAAATAGAAACTTGTTCATAAGTCAAGATACAAGCGATGCTAAAGCAAATAGATTAAACCTCAAGGAATACATAAAAATATGCCTGACCTTTGAATGCAACAAGCTCAATACTCTGCAGTTAAATTATGAAATATAAAGAGAAGGACAATAAAGTAATATGTACAGAAATTGTCTGCACTAATGTATTCTGAGGTTCTGTACAATTAATCAATTTGATCTGACTTTTTGATGCCTTAAAACTCCACCAGTCTTTATAAAATTCAGTGCAAAGTGTAGAGTGGGAGTACTGAATGGCTTCAAGAGAATCATCTGAAACAAATATGAGCAATTTAAAAACATCATTACTGTGTGCTACTGTGTTAACATGTAGTTCCACAGCCGAGGAATCTGCACCTTGGAAAGAAAATTGGAAAAAGGTATTATCTGTGGAAATCATTAGTTAATAGGTGTGTAAATATTTAGTGGCTAATTACTTATTATTTAATTACTAATTAGTCATGTTTTTCAAGGAAGTTATTGCTTTGTGCTTTGGTATGATCCTCAAACCCTTCCTCAGGATAATGGCAGAATTCAAACCAACTTGCTGAGATTCACTTGCCAAAGATATTTTTGTTTGTAACGTATGCTTTGCTGTGTCCCTTGATTATATATATATATATATATATATATATATATATTTTTTTTTTATTGATAAAGATAATAAAGAAATCTTTTTGCTTTATTAAATGTGTGTTGGAATTCATTCAATGGTAGGGAAATAGATTATCATTCAGACAGATTTTTCAAAGATTACCTTATTATGAGACAGATTAACTTATGCATATTAATACAGGATTCCTATATTATATTCCTAATATTAATATTAATACAGGACTTTCACATCAAATGTGGCATTCATCAGTTATGCTTGAGACCTTCGCCGATAATGTTTTATCACTCAACACTGATAGAATCGTCAAGTAGTAAGCTATATGATCCAATTCACTACCACCTGTTTTACACCCTGAAAACACCAAATCAGATTTACACAAGTTTCCACAGCAAGCAGTGCAAGAAAAGCAGAACAACAAATCTACATGCATGTCTGTCCATGATGGTGCAGTGACAAGGTGGAGGTGATTTTGCGTGTCTTTGTGTGCATCTTTTAATTCTGATGTGAATGGATACAGGATGATTGGATACATTGTTTATTCATAATCAGGCGAATCGGAACCAAATGTGGAGAGCAGCAGGGTATCAGTTAGAAAATCTGAGCAGAATAGTAATGACCACAGTGAAACAGGCAGCTTGAAATAATGATGAACTGTGAATGTGATGTGTATGCACGGGCATCTCGGATGTTGTCTGGATGTAAATGTGTTCAAGGGCACTTTAGAAACACATAGAAATTAACACATTTTACCTAAAGATAGAAAAAAATTGTGCAGCATTTTTTACAGTAGATACTGTAAATGTGCCACAAAACCCTCCAAAGTGTTTATAACCAATGAACCCAATTTAACCAGAGTTGTCATTTTATTACATAGACCAGCAGAATGTAGCACTTAGCTGTTAAGCGAAATAATTTCATGTTTCAAGAAATAAAAATTGAAAATTGTGGTCTGCACATGTATTCAGATGCATTCACTTTGAGATCTCTAAATAAAATATGGAACAAACAACTCCCTTTAGAGGGCGCCTATTCAGTAAATAGAGTCCACCTTTGTGTTATTTAATTTAATTATAAATATTGCTCTTTGTTGAAAGCCTCAGAACACAAGTGATCAAACTGCATCATTAATGTCAAGGAACACAATCAACTGGAAGTCATGTGAGCCCACTTGTAAAATTAAGTGTAAAACTTAACGCCACATATCATTTGAACACACCGCCACACACCATCATACACACCACACTTTTCAGGTTTTTCTTTATTTTACATTTTGAAAACAATGAATTCTCTCTCTTCTAATTCACACTATGTCTTAGTGTTGATCTTTGTGTTGATATGATGCAAAAGATCCTAATAAAATACATAAAAGTTTGTGGCTGATGTGACAAAAAGTAAAAGCTTTAAGAAGTATAAATATGTTTGGAAGTTACTCTAAATGTATGTCTTTGCTGTTAGTTCGAAACTTTTTAACTGACTGTCGTGTGGTAGATCATGGTAGGCAGTTTTTCTTAAAGAATCTTCAAGAAACAAATGTGAATACTTTGATTTAACTCAAGAGACATCAAAAGCAGAACACCAGAGTTGAGAAGCATGCAGAAAGACAGAAAGATAAAAGGAGAGTATTTACTCAGACGCAAAGTCAACATCATCATTTGAGAGAAGGAGAACAGAACGTGGGTGAGAGAAAGAGACTAGAAGCTCACAGATGAGTAAAATCTCCAGAAGGCAGAAAGGGAAAAGACTCACAGTAAAAGACCTCCTGGAAGAGAAGCAAGACGGGGAGGAGTGAACCATCTTTGCAAGGATAAAAGAAGGAGCGTAATCGCCCAGTTGTTTCTTTGTCTCCCAGAGGCCTCCCAGAAAACAACTGGCGCTTTAAGCTTGGACAGATAGCAGACAGACGAGTGACGGTTAGAGAGAAGGAGAATACCACAGAGAGATGGGAGGCTCATAAATACACACACACACATTCTCCAGCATACAAAAGATGCACAGGCATGAAGATATACAGTGAGAATAGAGAAAAATGCATTCTCCAACACACATAACAAAAACAACATGCAGTCAGGCACATTTTTTTCTTACTGTGGTACAATAGCAGCAACAGTCTACCAATACACACACATCGAGATCTGTGCACAAACTTTTCCTTCCCTGTCCCTGTGGAGCTGTGATGATGGAGATGGAGCGCAGTGCGTATTGACTGTGACACAAAGCTGCATCCAAGAACCTCAGAGGAAAAAGGCTCTGCTTCAAAAACAAGACCTACAGTGTGCTTCTTCAAAACTCTGTCATAAAAATATGGTAAGGTGAGAAGAAACCACAGCTTCCACAAAGCGAACAGAGACATGGTGAAGATGAAATCGGTCAATCAGCGCCTATAAGCTGGACATCAAAGTTTAAGGCATGCGGAATAAATCAAAAACTTAACTGGGAGCTAAACAAAAAAAATGGCTTTCAGTTTTAATTACAGCAAAAGGTTTTGAAAAGTACTGATTCTGCTGTGCTGAAGTCAAAGGGATCACAGACACAACTGCAAAAAAACATTGTGAAGTACTTGTTAAGCACTCAACAAATCCAGCTTTTATGGAAGAATGTTCTGAAGTAGTTCATTGTTCAAGAAGGTCCTGTTTGCAATTCACCACAAGCCACGTAGGGGAAACAGCAAACACACAGCAAGAGTGATCCGGTAGGGTAAGACAAAATTTAAATATTAGTTTCTTCTGTAGTGCTAAGGCTGTGGGTATTAATGCATAGTAAGGAAAATGTGGGTTTGAGCTGTAAAAATAGAAAATCATAAACATTTTAAGATGGTGAGGGGTCACATGTATTCATGGATTTAAGCTATTCATGGGTGGCTGCTGCAAATACCTGAGGTCCACTGTATATGCAAAATGCTAAGTATGGTGTAAAACTAACATGCCTGAATACCCTGCAGAGAATATATGAAGATGTGGGGATATATTTCTTCAGAAAGGACAGTGAGGCTCATGAGAGTTAAAAGGATGGTGTCTTGAGCTAAGTAAAGGATTACTGAGGAAGAAAATGTGTTAGAAAATCCAGACAGAAATCAAACTAAGAGCGTCTGGACATGTTCACAGACTCTTCATCTAATTTAACTGAGTTTGAGCTTTTTTGCAAGGAATAATGGGCAAAAATCTCTGTCTCTACATATGCATTGCTGGTAGAGGCACACACTAAAACAGTTGCAACTAACGCATGCTACACTTTGAAAACCATGCATGTCCTGTCAAACAAAAGTCTACAATTGCACTCTACCCTGTGTTGGTATTTCACATGAAATCCTAGTATTTTGCTCTGAAATTTGAGCGCATAACGTGAAAAGTTCCAACGGTTGAGCAATTTCCTGTACACAGAAAAATATTTTCACAAAAACATGTTTGATTTCAGGGCATTTTACTTGTCACACAGAGATAAGGTAACAGATGAGCCAGGTTTACTTTGTGTGTCTTTTTTGTCTCCTTGTTTCTGCTCACACACCTGTCATAATGTTGATCAAGCAAAACCAGCCAATACACAAGAGCCTCTAGTGTCTTATTTTCCATCTGAGGAAGATGTGTGATGATCATAGCCTAAATGAGACTTGCTATGCTGTGGATGATTTCCAAACACACAAAAGCAAATTGCAGCGATACACATTCAGTCAAATGGTACCAGTGGTTAAAAGAAGGAGGTTTTTTTTAAAAAAGCAAATCAGCAGGTGTTTTACAACATTTTTATTGCTAAGGAAGCATCTGAAATATCGCCAGAAACTGTTTAGCCAACAGATGTTTCACATAATTGCAGGATTCAGTAATACTGTTGTATGATGCAACATTGCTGTGATGCAGCTGCTGACGGAGGAAAAAGTGGGAAATGAAACGTGAATATGGTTTTAAATTTACTTTATCGTGCTGTGAAACATCTTTTTTTTCACATGGGGCGATAAACTGCACTCTGGAACAAAAAAAAATGCCTTTGAAAGTATATTTTATGCTGCAGAAGAGTTACATCTTTAACATAAATAGAGCCAGTGTAAACTGTGATGCCTCTCCTCGCAATATTTCTGCCAAATTTTCTCCCTTGAGCCATAAAGGACCATCGGACCAGGTTCTGAAGCGACAGCGAAGAATGAAAATGCCCTAAGAAGCGCTGGGAGGCACGTTATGGGAATTAAACAAATGTGAAAGTTATTCCTTTCATTCTCCACGGTGATGGATGTGTGATGAGTGCTGCAATAACAAGGGATCAAAGGGAAGAGGACGAATAATAAGGATCTGCTTTAACTAACTACCTCATCTCTCAGCAACATACTTAATACAAAGTATTCTTTCAAGCAACTGCAGTGAGGAAGAAGAAGAAACAAAAATGGCTTTTCTTTTCTTCAGTCCTCTAAGAAAAAGTACTTGATTTTCTCAAAACTGTTTGAGCCCTTTTTGTAATTAGCAGTTCAGGACCGAAAACTAATAAGAAAATTCAATTGTATCCCGTCTTTTACAAGCAAAGAGCTCTTTTAGTCATAACAACTATTTTAACAAAGAACAAAACCTCTGTATTTTACATCTGATATCATGTTTTTCATTTTACCTCTCAGTAAACAAGCATAATTAATAAACAGCTTCACTGTGTCTGTAAAAAGGCTATTTCTGAATAAAGCGTGAGGCATTTATGAAAGTGAACGTGTGTAAAGAAGCATAAATAACGAGAGCATCTTTATGTTCGTTGGAAATTTGATGACTTATATACTGTACCTAATTGTTTTCTCATTAATCAAGTAAAGCCATGAAACAAAGGGTTCACTCTCTGATTTGATTCTGCCTTGAAGGTTTCCTTAATTTTCCACTCTTACCACTGAAGCCATTACAGAACTCCTGAGATCAAATTACACACCAGCGATGTAATAATTTAGATCGGTGGTGTCCAAACTTTTGTGACACGGGCCAAAGCTGCGAAGTAGCTATACTCACAGGAAACAAAACTGCTCCAGAATGAACAGGTGTGGCCAAGTCTGCTTTTTCATAAGTCTCTGGATGTGTGTGGACCTATTTTCTAGAAAATTAATAGAAAAGAAAATTTATGGCTAATAAAAAAATAAATCATTTGTTCCTCAGAGTGGTGAAAATTTAAAACAATTTGTCTTAATTTTTATTCTTTCCTCCAAGTCTCATGTTGCTCCACATTGCTACTACCAGTGGTAATCTTGTGGTAACCTACCATACAAGCTGTAAATGAAACATATAGAAATTTGTGGATGCAATGTGACATAAAGCGGAATATTTTGAGGTGTTGGGATACCTTTGGAAGTGGATTGCTTAAATAGTCATTTACAAATTTCTTCTGCTCAATCATGTGCTGAAGATTCATGAAAACCTCTCATACACTGACTAGCATACAAATGTCATGGATATGCAATTGCAGAGTTGAAACAGAAGAACAACGCTGTAAACCCAAACTCTTGTAAATCTTCCTCAAGGTCTTTTTCAGACATCCAGGATTTTTGTTGCTATCAATCATAAAAGTATTTGTCTTAAAATGTTATGTGATATTAAAGGATAACTTGACCTCGACTGCTCAAGTTAACACACAATTTCTCGACAGCGGAGGCTGCTACATAAAAGAAGTTTTATCTTCCTAAAGCCTCTTGCTTTGTAGGGGTCACCTGTACAAATTTAGTAAGTTCAAGATAGGATCTTATAAGGTTATTGAGATTACATGCAAAGAAAAATTAAGATCACGCAGCCTTTTTCAGATGATGAATGCGAACAGGCCTTGGCACTAACAAGCTAATCTGATAAATTGGCAATAGTTATCTGAGAGCTCATCTCTCGTGTATACTTAAATTAGCATAGTGCAGCCTTCCCATTTCTTCATATACATTTAGGAGGAAACAAAAATATGCAGTATGGCTTGAGTAGTTTCATATGTGAGTTTATGTTCATTAGAGATAATTTTTATTCAGTTGGTTAAAAGTTCAGCCTAGTTTCAGGTACAACCATGGTAAGTTATGAATAAAAACTACTTAGATATTATTAGTTTCCAGCAACATTGGTATTTGTACTTTTTTTTCAATACTACTACATATTTAAGGCTTTTTTCTGGAATAAAAACTTTTTATTTGACCTAAGCAAAGGAATAGACCAATTACAACTCCCAATGTAAAGATTTCTTACTCTTTCGCTGTGGAAATCTCAGAATACAGATGTCTCAGTTCTCTTTCTTTTGTGTCATTCATGCGCTGCCAAAACAATGTCTCAACTGTCTCCTGTGGATCTGTGGCACAAACTCTGGCAGACTAGATATCTCTCACCTCTAAGCGATCACTGTTTTCACATTCGGCACGTCAAGATGTCTTTCTCACCCTTACTTTTACAAATCTCAAACAGAATTATTCAGTCATTGCCTGTGGCTATGAAGACAAAGCAAGTAGCAGAAGGAGGGAGAGAGCGAGAGAAATATAGAAAAAAACAGAGATGGAGGGAGCCTTTTTATATTCATCATCTAAATCCTTCTTTTAATCAACATAACTGGTTATATGGAGTGGGAAAATACTTTGTAAAGATCAAAAAGATGACCAAGACTGCTCAAAGGGGACAATGCTCCCTGCATCCCTGTGTTAGGCTTCTCTCCTTCATCCTTGTTTTCTTTTTCCTATGGGAGATATGTCTCTCTTTTATGCCCATTCACTGTCTTCTTTTCACTAGTTTTCTGTTTTTTGTTTTATTTCATCTTACACATGTTAGTCTGCTTGTAGACAAAAAGCTTGAGGAAATCTTTTTTATTTCTTATATCTTTTAAGGTTACACTTCATATACCTTTTTATTTATTTTTTTTTACCATTAATAAAACATAAGGGCAGTAAACAAACCAAATTCAACTTTAAATCCATGCTGAACTTAGGCAGGTAACTGAAGGAATAAGAGACCCTCTCTGCTTTGGTAACAACAATGATTTCTCTCAAAGCCCCGACCTCACCACTTTTGAAACCTGCTGAACAGTAAGCACAATGGTTTTGTTGAAAATAAATAGAGGAAGGAAACAAATAGGAGGGAGGAAGGAAACAATTTTAAAACACTTACTGTCATTCAAATTCATAAGAATTCAAATTCATTTTATATGTCCTTGCTCATTTATGCTAGTTTTGTATCTAAAACACAAAACAAATTTAGAACAACCTTTTTTCCATAACAGACTCAAATGTTGGGTCGCCATGAAGTGACAAATTCTACAACTCAGTCAAAAAGAGTAAAACTTGCTGTTTAGCTTTTTTGAAAATTGCAAACTTGCCTAATCCTAATGGTGTTTATCATGTATTACATATTGCATTTTTTTATACTAGTAGCAATGCCTTGCTGCTTGTTTGTCTAGTAATGCTTTAGATTTCTGATTGTGTTTTGGATTATGTTGTCAGTGCTTTCACAGGTTGGCATTCTCCACCACGTCTCTGTTCCCCTTGTCTCCTAACCTTTTCCTCTGTCCTGGATTAAGTGTCTGCTGGAGATGAGGTGATAGGATTAAGAATTGTTTGCTGAACAGATGGTCACACACTGTTTCAACATTTCCACGTAGGCTACTGCGAGAAACGCAGAGATAAAAATACTCAAATGCCCGCTGGGTCAAGTGCACGTTAACTTTTTCAACAAGCAAAAACCTACTTTCAGAGCAAACTCCAGAAGACTCTGAAGTCTAGTTTTCAGGCTAGGACACCATACTTGGGGAGAACTGACAAAAGAGTCAGGGAGTTGTTCTGCTTAACTATAAAGGCTGTATGTCAAAGTCAGCTACCTCATTAGGAAGGATTTCACAAAGAAAATGCTAATTGGCCTTACATCCCAAATAAAGGCTTATTTCTTGTAGCATATCACTGTGGCTTATCTTGACTTGTTTAATGAGACGGGCTGTCTAATGAAGGATATTACAGTCTTGGATCAGGTGTTCGATTCCCCTTTGGAGTGCAACGTTGCTTCAAGAATTTCCCTTCTATCTCTCTCATTATCTGATCACCTAACTCTTCCTTCGCCTTTGTGCTGTCTTGGTAGCACAGCAGTTTGTGTCTGTCAGGTTGACGGACAGAACAGGAGAGGAAGATCTGGGTCGAGAACTTTTGTTGTTGAACTTTCGAGAACTTCCTTGAGTTTTAAAGCATTATGATCAAGTTACTTTTTGAGCAGTTATTTGGAGTGTCTGTGTTCTGATTGCAACTTGGACTAAAGCTCTTCATGCTCGCAAATTGGACAGCAATTTTCAGGATCAAACTTTGTAACACAATGTGTCTTTTTGTTTAAAAATATTTTATGTAATTGGACAGTCTGCAGTGGTCAGTGTGAG
The DNA here is from genome assembly GCF_001444195.1 of Xiphophorus couchianus. Classification (NCBI taxonomy): domain Eukaryota; kingdom Metazoa; phylum Chordata; class Actinopteri; order Cyprinodontiformes; family Poeciliidae; genus Xiphophorus; species Xiphophorus couchianus. The sequence continues at coordinate 10,788,108 of NC_040231.1, forward strand.
TGACAGAGGAGATGGCAGTTAGACAGCGTGTGGATGACATCCCACAATGACTGTCAGCTGAGTCCAAAGACATTCAAAGTACAGATCAAGTGTCACAGCTCACTGAGCCCTCTGCTTCTTCAAACGGCAACTCGTCATTTGAAGACACATTGCACTGCACTCTGATCAAACCTTTAATCCTATGAAGAAATTAAAGACTAGTAGAGTCAAGTTTAGCTTGCAGCTGCAAAATCCCAACCTCTGTGGGACGTGGTCTCAAAGCAGCAAGAATCATTTAGGTCTTTTTCATAGCCTTTATGAAAAGTTGAGATTCAAAACCTAATTTAAATAGTTTATCTAAATTTAACCTTTACATTTGCAGATGAAAGGAGCTGATGATTATGAGGGCTGTAGGTTGTTGGTTACATCATCTGTGGAAATAACAAGATCAATACAGCTTGGTAATGAGGTGTTTATATGTCACATCAAAGGTCATCTGACTGCTATCTCTAAGCTTTTTAAATTTTTTCCAAAATATTATTCATTTTTATCTACTGATTTATTCATTAATTTTACTTTCAGTTACTGATATCTGTCCTCCATTCGTGAAAGGTGAATGGTTTCATAATGTCTTATGCTTTACTTAATCTGTATTACAAAAGTTAACCAAATTTTCAGTCAGTGATATATTTCAATTGTTAACTTCCTGAAAAAGAGGGGAACTCTGAAGCATCTTACCTAGGCTAAAGAAAAAAATTATCATTCGGCTACAGTCTTTTTTCATATGAAAGTCAATTTTGCATTTCTATTAGGAATCAAGTCTCCAGAGCCAAGAGGAAAATTTGGGACAGTTTGATTAATATTACTGTTTGTAACCTTAACTCAGCAAACAAAGCTGTGCAAAATATAAAGAAAAATAAAGATAGGTCAACAATTAATGATTTCTGTCACGTACCTCTAGAGTCAAGAACTGAGTTGCCTTTTCCACAACTGCGTGTTTATTTTGAACTGCTTAAAATGCCCCATTAGCATGCAAAATTACCCACTTCTAACATCAGAAACAATGTGGAAGAATGTGGGTGATAGAAAACATTCAGATTTGCCACATCTTACTAACTCATTTACTTTAATGCCCAAACTTTATGGTCTGTTATGGATGATAACAATATTAAAGCTTTGCACTGAACACTTTCCTTATTTGTATGTGAGATTGTTTAGTATGCAAATAACTGGGTTTTAACAAAAAATATTTAAGAATAATTGATTTGTTTACACCTCCCTTCAAACACTTGATTACACAGCACACAGAGTGTCTAAAAGACATAACACCCTCAGAGATATTGACATGCCCTCACATTCACAAATTCAGTGGTTCTGCCTTCACAGTCTGTGCTGGACGTTTGACTGTCCTCGGGTATCAGTGATATTTAAAAGTCTAATTGCCCAAGTGTCTGAAAGGTGGAAATTTGGAGTATAGCTGGCTAATGAGCAGCCTTCAAGAGGGTCAGTAGTTAGCTGAAGCAATGGTGAGAGTTGCTCTGTGGTAAAGGTCGCATACCTTCAGGGGAAAAAGGCCACAGTCTGATGGGTGGACAGAGAGAACAGGGACTGTCCAATATTTACCTGGTATTAAGCAAAACGACTGGACTGTAGAGAAAATGCAGCAAAATTCCTTTTGGTGAGAAAACATTACCACTTCATCAAGACATTACAGCAGAGTCCACTTGTAAAAAGTCTGTAGTTAATACAAAGATCTCCAAGGGTAAACAGAGATGTTGTGGAAAGTCGATGCTTCACTGATCTCTCACTAATTGATGCTACAAGACCAAAACTGAGGGGCCTGTTTAATTAAATCCCTGAAATAACCTCGAAGATCTTTTTCCACATCTGAGTGACAAATCATTCCCATTATTGACACATTGCTTATTTGAGAACTTGGAGTTATATACGACTAAATCAACACAATGAACTCCGATACGTGGGAGAGAGAAACTACACCTTTTAATTTGATTTTACATGTCAGGGCATATTGATGGTAATCTGGACTTGACAAAGTTCTAAAACCAATTTTTATTTACCTTGATGCATACAAAAAAATATATACAAAAGTTGTTATTTTTTAGAAAACTGTTAGTGGAAAAGTGACACAAAATGGTTTTTACTACTAGATTTGAAGAAAGCAGCAGTCATTTTTTGCTAATGGATTTTATTATTTGTTGTAATTTTAACCAACCCTAAGAAAGCAACCGTCTTTCCAGTTTGCTGTTCTAGGGAACAATGAGTTTGCACAATGCCAAGTAGGAAATACATCATCAATGACCTTAAAGAAGCAATTATTCCTGCCTATCTATCCGGAAAGAGTTCTAAGGTCATTGGTAACCAATTTAAAAACAATTATTCAAAAGAGAAAATTATTTGTCACAATCTGAAAATCTCTGAACTTGATGTTACAGCAAATTTGACTGAGACATTGCTGCACTCCCTAATTAAGCTACAGGCTGAGCAGCACATGCTGTTGGTCTTCCTATAGTAGAGAATAAGAGATTGACATAAAACAGAAATAAACATTCTTCAGAGTTTTGACCATAGTAGACCGGTTTTGATTCTCCGACAGAGCATCCGGCTACTGAAGGCGAACATGCATCATGTTGACACAGGGCACACATGCACAGTCAGGTCAGATTCTCATAATGAATCTGAACTGACTCATACACTTGTATGATCAGAACAAGTGTTTACATTCCCACCACTTGGATTATCAATTGGCATAAACTACCCCTCTCAATTGGCCGTTTATTTTGATTACGGTACTTATATCTATTTAAACATGCCCACTGTTTCTATATGATAATGGTGCTTTTGAATGAAGCTTTTCCAGGTTTTGTTTGTTTTTTATTTAAAAATAAGGACATTAGAATTTTTTTCTGCCCATATTTATATAGGTAGTGATCGGTTTTAGTAATTTCACAAGTTGCACAAAATAGACCAAAATAATTTTTATTTTCCTTCACAAAACACTAGAAATGAGAGTTTCTAATGTTTTTGCCTTGATTATAGGTAGTATGTAAGGTATATGCTCTCCTAAAGTACTTTAAAAGTCTGCAAGTAACATGGTGAAAACCAGTCAACCTAATTTAATAGTGTGAAAAATAAAGAATTTTCCAAAAAGCCTCACTACACAACACAAAAACACTCCACTCCCCACTCTGAATGTTCAGGTTTTAGTCCAGCGCTGGAGCAGGTGGAGGAGGGACATCATCAGCCACAGTCAATAAACCCATTAAGTCCATTAGCATAGATGCTGCTCTGCCTGGCCCTTCTTTCTCTTGTATCTTTTTGTTATTCTTTTACCTTGCTCACCTTTCTCCTCATTAAGCTCTCACTCTTGATTAACAAGAGGGAGAAAAACAATCCCGGCGCTTTGGTCTGTGCAAGCTGAAAACAGAAATTGGACAAGTAAAAGCACCAACAGCCTGTTAGCGATGCAGCAAGAGGAAAACACTAATGAATATGTAACATATTCCTCACCCCTCTTCATCCTGCCACATTCTCTTTGTGTACCTTCTGTTTTATTGCTTCTTCATTTTTAGAAGAAGCATCCCTCTGCTTTGTCAAAGATTTGATTTATCGACTAAGAAGGCTTCATTAGAATCTAAAGGCAGAAAACTAAATCCACTATTAAAAGGTTTACAAATAACCAACAAATAATTATTTCTCTTCTGTTTTTGTATTAACACATTTTGGTAATAAATGAAACAATTTCTATAGCTACCCAAAGTCTATTACCTTTTTAGTTCATTTCATTCTTCATAAATTAGCAAGATCGACTGAGGATCACAAACATGTAGATGTATAATGTTCTACAAAACCTAAAAAGAACATTTTCACTCAATGTTTAATTGGACCTGATAACGCAGCTCAGTAAACGATGAAAGCCGGGACCTATAAAGACTGACGACGACAGTATGTCACTTCACATGCCATCACAACTTCAGAGAGTATAACTGTGCTCATTTATTGCTGTCAAACTTAACATTCAGATCACTCATTTATTTTAATTTTAAAAGCACAACCCAAGGCTTGCCATGATTTAATCTAGCTCTTTTGAAGGCACAGCCTAATGCACTCATAACTTGCATTTATTCAGTCAATAACACAATCAATTAAGAAATGTCATCTTGATTTTTCCTGATTAAACCCCTTTATCAATCAATAAATGAATAATTCTCTGTTGCCGAGAAGACTCACTTGTGAAATTAAAATCCTATTTTGTTCAAGAGGACCAATTACACAATCACGCTGTAAGTCTTCAATATAGGTACTACAAAGAGACAACACAGCTGACTGAATGAATACAAAATATATTTTGAAAAATACATAAGTAAAAATTATATATTACTAATATTAGTTGGTAGGTGGTAAAATAGTTGTAGCATTTTAAAAGTCCTCCATAACATGATTCTTTTATAATACTGTTTAAATCAAATAAACGTATTTCATATGTGAGCAAAATTGATCTGCTTTCTGGTTCTCTTCAAAACCCAACCAATAACATAGTATTACAATAACATGAGTTGGGAGCAGATTTTATAATTTAATAATTTCTATATAACTACCAAAATGAGTGCTGTCAATACTTAGGTGCTGATACTTTTAACTGAAATAAATCAAAATCTCAAGAATATAAACTATATAATCCCTATTTGTATAAGACGATTGGAGAAAATCTCACTCATGATCTGATCATGCCTGTAGTTTTATAAGTCTTCCTCACTTTCTTTATAGCTTAATTTTTTAACATTCTTGTCTCAGATACACACAAGTTACAAATGTTACACAAGCACACATATATCCACAGAGTTGTGCTGGACCTGTCTGCCTCCCAGGGGTGTGAGCAGTGGTCAGAAGGGTTCCTGGACCCCCAGCTCCAATTAAGATCAATTGGTGAGAGGACGGGAGAGAGGAAGACGTCACCACAGACAGAAAAACGCTCCAGCAGAATATCAATAACATTAGCTTTATTCGGCTTGAGTTATGTTGATCGTAATTGATTGTGCAATTTGTCTTGAATATTTAAGCGACATTTCAGAAACCAAACACCAACATTTACTGTAAAAATATTATAACAAAAATGTAATAAAAAGACATTAATTTTTACACTTTATATCTCATTTTACGCATTTAACTAAAATGCCATTATGACCATTGGCAGGTAATAAAATAACAGAATATTTTTCATCAAGTGAACATTGCTGATGCGTTTGTAGGAGATTGTAGAGAGTTTGATGGTGATGGTTAAATGGTTACTGTGTATTGCTAACTCCAAAACTCCATGACTTTACTGGAGTCATTCTTACTGGTCTTCAGTGGTCAGTGAAGAAACAGTGGTGAACCAGAAACGGGGTCATGGGTGAAAAAGCTGATACTTAAATAATTGATGCAGTTTTGGTAACCATTAAATTTAATTTGAAGCAAGGATCCCCAAGAGCTTCACATTAATTGATTTTAATCAAAATCAATTAATATTATGTGTTTTCTTTTTTTAAATATTTATCAGAATATTTAAACACTTGCAAACATAATTGATGATTTTGGCTTTGAAAACAAAAATGACTTTTGTAAAGTGTAGCAATGCAAAGAATGCTAGAGGAGCTAAAAGTAAAAGCAGTATATTGGTTAAACGGTGAGTACAATTGAAGCAGGTGGCAATGCTTTCAGAAAATCCTGTTTCCATGCATCTAAAGATGCCTCCTTTCAAATTGAAGATGGTATGACAAGTGTTTTCAGCTTCTCAGCCTAAGTTGCACATCTCCCTCCAGGTGTTGCCCATCAGCAGGTAATTTCCAGACAAATAGATCCTCCTCCTGTTGTGTAGCAGATGGTGCTAACCAGAACATAACGTTGCTGTCTGCCTCCTCTTGTCAGCTCACTAATCAGATACTTATGAACAATAATAGACTTCTGTTTTTCTTTTATACATTCTCTGTTTAATGTGCTTGTGTAAAAAGAGAAAGAAAAATAATTTTAATGTTTTCTCCTCAATGATAAAAAACCATTTAAGCTTTTTTTGTGACCTAATTGTATTGTTTTCTTATCCTTTTGCTCCTGAGCTTTTCCGGGCCAGTCACCCTGTAGAGTGAATCCAGAAATAGTTATGATTCAAGTTCCTAGCGGCCTCCAGGTTTATCAGTTATCCCCTCCAAACCCTGCCCCATGTCACAGGACTCTCAAATGGATCATTTTTCCCTTCAGGCTCTGCCAGACTGTGGTTGGCCAACATGGGAGCCATTTATTTCCTCTGCAGCATGCTGAGAATAATCTGGAGTGTGCGTGTGCATCGTTCTGTTTGTGTGATGGCAGCACGGGAGCAGTTAGCAGAATCATGCGAAACCCAGTTGCCGGCGGGCCAGCGCTGGCAGGAAAGGCGAGGTAAGGTAATGCTCTGTGCAAGAAAGAATCTAGCATGATTTAGTAGCACCGTCAATGAGCCAGGCAAGGACAATGGTTCACTCGAGCTTGGTGGAGAAATAAGGACAGGGCTGGGGAGATAGGACATAGGCTATGAAGAATATCAGGATAAGGGGTGATGTAAAAGAAGGGTGGGGGGGATTACTCTAAGTGTGAGCCTGAGGATATGGATTGGGAAGCGGCCAGCTAAGGCATTCTGTAAGATATGGTAGATGGAGGGAGATTTTTCACGCTGTAGGGATGAGGTGGTGGAAGGTGGGCCTGTGCCGTGGAACAGAGTCAAAATTGGGGGAAATAAATGTCTTTCTATATAATCCCCTGATTATTTCAATTATGTAGTCAGAGTCTAATCAAATCTAAACTCTTAGCAGTAGTTTTGATGTCAGAATCCTTATTATGTTGGGTTGATGCAGCTGCTGCACTACAGTGGCATGTATCTATACACTGGCTAATTAAGTGCAACACCTCTATACTTATTTGTATATTAAATACTTGAAGTCCTGAAGTTACGTGGTCTCATATAAGTGGATTTAAGATGGTGGAACGGATTAAAATACACCACATTCAACAAAAATCTTCTGTCTGAAGAGCAAACTTCAGATATTTTAATAGGCTTTTTAGCATGATACTCTAACCTTTAAAGAAGTGAAAGCTCTTTGAAGGCAAAAATGGCCTTCCTCTAATAAGAGGAAAACAATGTATGTGTTGCTGGCATAAGGGCACCGCTGCATCAAACAGTTTTCTCATCATTTGGTGGAACATCTTGTTTGTTTACCATTTCCCCCCCTGTTCCTGTTGGCTCATGCTGCTCCATCTCCATTTGTTCACTTATCTAGTAATTGAATATCTTTTTCTATTGCTGATGAAGCAGCTGCTCCCCTTGGAATTATCTCATAGAGCTTTATCTTTTGTTTTGCTAGATGGCAAATGTCCTCAAAACCATAGCCTAAGCATTATGTTTTTTTAAACAAATAAAATATAACTGGCATGTTAGTAATTCAATCCAGTTGGTACTTTTTTTGATGTGTGAGCAGATACAAGGTGCAAATTCTTGCTACATAATTTTATCATTTACATTAAACAAGTTAAGAGTTCTTGGTACACAACTTTGCTGACTACAGTTGTCGAAATGTTTTTCTTTGTATATGAGGAAGAAAAAGAAGAAAGAAACAAAAAGTGTTTTGTGAGCTACAAATGCCAAAACATCTTAAGGACCTTCACTCTGAAATACAAAGAATTTTATAAAGCTCAATAAAGTTTCTATATATACAGCTGTGAAGAATTAAACCAGCTAAGATTATCTGTAAAAATATTAGGAAATTATGCAAACTCCATCACACCTTTGCTTCACTATAGAGATGAATTGAAATTGAAAACCCACCGAGTCCATTCTAGGTGAACAAAATATACGAAAGAAAACTACCAGAAACAAATTCAACATGGCTGCTGCTGAGTACATTTATATAAAACAGGTCCTTGGTCAAACTGATAAGAGATCAGTCTTCCAATTACTCTAACATTTCGACATTTCTATGAGGATATTATACAACATGTAGACAGTTTTCCTGCCCATTGCTTTGCCATGTGAAAACAATATACTTTTTGTAAACTATCAGCTGAATGTATAGAGCTTTTACCGAAATTGAAATTCAAATATTGTCATACTTTCATTGATTATGTTTTGTTTTTTAAGAATCCTGTGTACAATTTCTTTTTCTTCTGACTTTTTATAAATGATAATTAGTATTTTTTTTTAGTCCTGAGCTCTAGTTGAAAATTTTTGTCTCAACTACTTTAGTGGTAAGTTAAACAAACCAACAAAAAAACAAAACAGTGAGACTGTATCTTGGATTCTCTTGCTCTCCCCTCATCCTTCTGACTCTACCAGCTTGATTTCCAAATAAAATTAAAAATTCACTTTTATCTAAAAATAGAACTTTGTACCACTGAGAAATGGTCCAGTCTGTTTCCTCCACAGAGTGGATAAAATGCTTCTGAGTGTATATCTGATTCTGCTTCAGAAGTGGATTAAATACAAGGCATCCAGACGTTGTATCCCATATCCTGGATGTGTCTGTGTTTGGTAAATCTTGAAGACTCCAGTCAAAATCCACAAATTGTGGTTCACCTTAATCTCTTGAAGAAAATCTATTTTAAAATTCTGTCAAATCTACTGATCTTTCTGCTTTTGCACTTTATTCACAATTTTCTTCTTCTACCTAACATCAATATCCTTGAAATACAGCACTCTGTGAACAGAAACGACAGTGAAGTTGTCATTGAGGATGGTGTCAGCAGCTTTCTGCTGGACCACTCAAGTCAGCAGTCTTTCCCATGACTGTTAATAACATCAGGCAATAACATCACATCTACATACAAACCCTCACATTTACTGGGTTTAAATGATATTCCAATTTTCAGAGAAACTAACTTTTGGATTTTCATCAATCAGGTTTGATGGTAATGATTTTGATTTTAAGATTTTAATGTTCATCAAAATAACAATAATAATAATAACTTTATAAATTGTGTTCATACAAAGAGCTGAATAGTTAAGTGAACAGATACATGAAATGTATCACTCACAATAAAAAAATACAATATATATTTGACTTTTTCAATTGATTTTCTGGACTTAATTAACTTTTAGATAATTTTCAATTTTATTCAGATGCACCAGGACTACATCCTGTCCTTGGAGAGCTTGAATGTATTTCATCACTGTTAGAAACCAACTTGTGTCTATCCACAATGCCATTAAAAACATAAATAGAAAGATACACATTATAAACTATATATAAATTACTTAAAAAAAACAAAAAAACATTTAAACTCCAGTTCAGATCGTATTCTGTTCTGGTACTTCTTGTTTGATGTTTGCCTGCGTTTGATGAGTGTTTGCGAATGTAAATATGTTGCTGGTTGCCTTTTAAGTTTTTCATGGTATTGATTTGTGCATCTTGTTTAAATCATTTTCTCTTTTTTGGGGGGCAGCTATTGCTGGCTAAATTAGCAGCAATATGAAGGCATGATGGGTAATCACACCAGATACCTATCATGCCTTACTTCAATAGATCTGTGTCCATGTACATTTCATATTGAACCTGGCTATAAGGTTGCAATCCTCACACCATTGAGTAGTTACTCTCAAAAAATACATTTGGGACCAAATGTGCCACAATACAGCTGCCTTTTCTTCTACACATTTTGTTTTCTTCTATATATTTTGCTTTGATAAGATGTAAAGCAGAGACTGTTTGTTGGTTCAGTGAGACAATGCGATCAATACCAAGCAAATTTTGGAGGATTTACTGGTTGGTTGGAGGCGATTTTGCTTGTCTGCTGCTTTAAAAGTTCACTGTGTCTTTGATCCTGGATATTTTTTTCATAAGAATCCATTTACAAGAAGTGACATGTGAGACTCACCAAACAATCATCACTTTTTTCTGTTCTCTCTGTCATTAATGCTGCTTCGCACGCTCCCTCTGTCTCTCATGTGCACACACCCTAACACAACCACACAATGTAATCGTAATCAAGAGTTCAGCGTGTGTAAATGTCAGGTCATTAGTGGGCTCCAGTCTCCTCTTGTCTAATTGGACTTTGGTAGATATAGCCTCTCAGCATTGATTCTTGCATATCCTGTGCTTTCACTTCCTCTGTTCCTCTTTTCTTTTTACATTTTTAACTAAGGAGAGCGTTGTCATTGATCATCAATAATTTATTTTGCATTTGTTTGTCACTTTCAAACTGTCACTGGATTGTATTTATTTGCAAGATAGAAATTTTAATATTTTTATGTTTTTTGCCATTTTATCATCACTGAACAGAGGGAAGAAATTGATTTTGTCAACAAGATTTGAAAGATTCCAAACCTGACTTAGATTCATGCACTAAGGACTGGACTTGGATTTGAGGTCTTTATTTATGACAAACTGTCATGGCGACATACAGATAGCACATATAAAGTCTTGCCAAAGTTTCTTGACAGTATGTGCCTGCAAAAGGAATTGGTCGCATTTTTAAAATTTTTCTGGTTTTATTATATACTACCATTAAGTAGCAGAGATATTTCCGGTTTAAAAACTGCATTTAATTTACTAGTCAGGTACATTACATGGGAGATAATTGGTTCATCCCAACTTGTTCAAGTTAACTGTTTCAGATTTATCACTTGACAGGTGTTTCTCAAACTATACTCAATATCAATTGTCTTTGAATGATTTTAGAAAACAAAGCATATTTTACTTATTCTGACATCCTGTTCTCTTACTGTAAGCAAATGTCATTTAAAAGAATGAATGAATTTTCAAAATTAAAAGCACTTACAGTTTGATTCAAAAAATTGTATTTCTAAATAAACCGGTGTTATTCCACTTCACCTCTTTCTCTTTAAACATATCTGCATATTTATCTTTTTAATGGGATAATTATTGCGCATCATGAATTTCAAAAATTATTCGCAGCAGTTAATTTATTTTTTTCATGTTGCTCTTTGGATGAAAATTTAAAGTTGGTAAATATTAATATTAGGCCTCAGGATAATGATATGAATTCATAATGTGCAGCAATTATCTGTTTTAGGTAGACTGCATAGCTTAAATCCAATGTGAAAATGTACATTGCAGGTATGGGAGACTTGTAACCTGCCTGGGACTTCTCCCTCAGAAACTTTGGGCTTGATTTGCTCTTGGGGGGGAAAAATAATTGTGAACAACTCTGCTGAACACTCAAACGTTTCAGAAAAAGATACAAGGAGGACACAAACAGCGGGGAGGAACTCCCTGGGTGCATCCAAGGCAAACACATCAGTTATGTGACATGAGCTGTAACCCTTTCGCTTTTGGGAAGCTAGTAAAAAGACTTTAAAGTCAGTAAATAGAAAATAGCTGTTTTCCATGGATCAGTTAGTATTTGATGCTTTGACTTTTACTCCCTCATTGCTCCTTCTACTTCCCTGGCTTCAACTCTTTTGTCTAATGACCCACAGCATTCAATTTCAACCTTGCAGAAGCCTTCCCTACTGTATGCTGTAAGGAGATCTTGCAGCACTTGAAAAGGGAACAGTCAAATAATTTGCGGGATCATGTAAATTACAGTCTGCCACGGACAGTCTGCAACATCGTTAGACATTAAAAAAAATGCTTTCCAGCAATTTCAGTGGTTGAAGCATATACCTGATACATCTATAAGTATGGCATAGTTTTATACATATGAAACTTTTTAATCAGTCGGATTAAAACACATTAAGAGATTTCTTTTTCATTCAATTATTACCCAATTTTGCAGTTTCATAAAAGAAAAGTAAAATACAGAGGCAGATATGCACCAAGCAGATTAAATTATAGACTGAGAAGAAAATTCCACTTAAGCCAGAATTACTGGATTTGTAGTCTCCATGCTGCGAGCACTCATCTTTTAGCTTTTGTGACAACAGCTACCAAGAGGGGGCACAATTGTAAAGGACTGCGGAAACACCAGCGTGGTTCCAGTAAGTGGTGAAGTGTGTGTGAATAAGATTGTGAGGAAGAGTGTGTGGATGTCACAGCACAATCACACAGTGACAACGACTTTTTGTAACTAAGTGAGTGAGTTATTGGGCACGACAGAAGGTTCTTTACATGCTAAAGAACAGATTGTATCTGTTAACACCTGCCACTGCCCGAGACATTATTACACCTGAACAGGCACAGCTAATTATCGAATTGGGTGGGCGGTTGGGTACAGGAAGAAGACAAACCTGCATAAGTTGGAGGAGCATGTGAAAAAGGCAGTGAAGCAAGTGTAATTTTCATGCCTTACATATAGATTTGTCGCTGGGCAATTCATTTGAAGGCCAAAATAGAAATGATGTGAAGCAAAACCTTTTAATGTATGGATTTATAAGCTGCAGTTTCAGATGGTACAAAGCAGTAAACACAAAGTAAACTGCAAACACAGATGGAATAGTAATCACAATAAATTATTCAACATTCACAAAACTGGCTACATTTGCATATCTGACAGAAATCACATTGCACGAACCAATCTCAGGAAGAGTAGGTAACTAGTTTCATTGTTAATATACTGTACAAGCTAAGGAAAACTCAACACATTGCAAGACAGTGATCTCCTTAAAAAAATTTTATAAATCATTTGAGTTTTTTCTTTCAGTTCTAAAGCAGTGTTGTGTCTGTACTTGGTAAATACATTATTTTGTATGAGTGAGAACTGAAAAAGAGGACATTTGCACTGTATTGCAACACCAAACACAGACTTCAAGTCAAATAAAATAATCAAGTTCCAAGCTTTAGCTCGACTTTTATTAGGTCACTTGCACATATGTGATGGGGTACATGTGAACAGGATTTCTGTCTGAGGGAAAAGCAAGCACACTTCCAAATTTTGCACTTAAGCATCTGTGAGTTCAAATGTCGATTTATAAAAAAAAAAAAAAAAAATCTTCTGGCATCATATTTAGCCATCTCAAGAGAAGTCTGCAGCTTTTTCAGCTCCCCACTTCCCACACTAATGGAGAGACTTTTCAGACTAAGAACAAAAAAGGTTGAGTGGGCTGCTGTGAGTGTGCTCGTATAGTGGTCAAATAGAAAAGTCAAATTAAATCAAAGAACAAAAAGAAAATAATTAAAATGATTAACTTTGTAAAAATACATGAAAACATGCATTTTAAGTCAAAAGTGGGAACCTTTTCTTTTTTGTTTCAACAGTTCAGTGTGTTTGAGGAACTGAAAAAAAAGACATAATAGAAAGACAAAACTACTAATGTTGGTTTTGTCTTCCCATAGATCTTCACTGACTGCAGGAAGATCAAACTAACATATGGCAACTTAAGATGTTTTCATTTTCCACTCTTTATGTTTAATAACTCATACAAAGTAATTCTTTGTATTAAACATAGTTTGTTTGTTACTAGGAGATTTGAAGTAGTGATTAATATGGGGACACATTTTTGCCCAATCAGACCCACATATTCAAGAGCGTTAGCTATATTGCATTAAGCTTCTATAAATTTTTCTGCATGTTTTCTGGTTGCATTTACATTTCATTGTTTCTCTTTCTCAGTACAAATTTGTGAAGAATTCAGTTCTTTTTGCTCTGTGCAGAAAATATTTTCCTTACATTTTTCCTGGTGAAGCTACTGCTGCACTGATTGTGGGTTCAACTTGAAGAAGTTGCAGTAAACCAGTTTGCATTTGTAGCAAATTCTCTGAAGCAGACTGTAATTTTTGAAGTAATGTTTGTAATTTGACAAAACTGCTATATTTTTTTCAAATCATATGATTGTTGATGTGTTCTTGGTTTACTGAATCAAATCTTATGCATGAACATTGTTCAGTGTGGTTAATGGTTTAGTTTCCAACCAACAGTTAGTGATAGGTAAGGAAGTAAGACAGATTTGGATGAACAGTCTGAATTTGAACCCACCACTATAAACCATGTATGTTTGTTCCCTTTACTTTGTCAGCAAAAGAGCCCACAGTGGAAAATGCTTACCACACATTGTGGTTTGATGATGATTAACAGCACTGCTCAGAGAACATCAAGCATTGCTTTAAGAAATGCAGTTGATGTTCAGAAAATCTCCTCTCTATATTTCAGATACACAACATTTAGACCCATGATAATATTTTAGACTTTTGTACTGGATGAATTGTGAAGCATTTCATAAACTTAGTAGGAACTGTGGCTCATTTCTTTATTGTCATCAACTAACTTACCACCTAACATGTTTAACAAGACAGAAAGCTATGTGTGAAATTGTAAAGGGTACCCCAAACTTCCCAAGCTCTCTCAGTCCTGGCACAAACCTTTAGACAAACAAAAGAAATGCTCCAGAGAAGCAACAGAGCAAACGCCAAACAGCTGATGGCTGTTTGGCGTTAGGAGGAGGGGAGCGAGGAGGAGGGGAGAGAGCAGCCTCCCAGGTACGCTTCTATTATAGAAGAGTCCCAAGTCCTGACTGGCCCTTTCAAATTCTTCTCTGTCCAATTATTTCTGGAGTTCACAAATTGGCACCAACCTGCATTCTGTCCACCTGAGGAAAAACAGAGAATGGGGACAAAGAAAGACAGCTAAACACACACAGCCAACCAGACCTGTAACACGCCTGTACATTTCAGTATTTTTAGAGTTTGGAATTGTCATTGGATGAATTGCGAAGCATGTCCTGCAGAATGATGGGCCATTGCCCATTGTGTGTGTACCAAAATATATTCAGTTATACAGAGGAATTTTTAGATCACTGCAAAACAATACTGGAAATTGTCATTTTAAAAATACTCAAATGTTCAATTACTGTCCTTGAAAAATATATGAATAAATATAAAGTATAGAAAACATATAATTTAGTGATAGTACTCTAACTACTGTGTAATTAAGCAAGATTGTTTATCTTTCATAATATGGGCACACTTTTGTCCCCCTGGTACCAAACTGAATGTTGCTTAAATTCCACTCGCTACCTGAGTGGTGTTAACAACATTGTACGAATCGTCTAATATCTACAACCAGTATGATAATGAGAAAAAGTCAGAAAGCTCAAATTATCTCAAATTGTTGTCTTGAACATGATAATGAGCTCACTTTACTCCAGAATCAACATCATGGATGTGCAGCCATCATGCAGCTGCATGACGCTATCATGTCAACATGAAACAAAATTTCTGAAGAATTGCTGTGGCACCATGTTGATAATATATCTATGCAATGAAGAACTAAGGCAGTTCTGAAGGCAAAGAGGTTTCCAACTCTGTACTAGTGAGGTATCACTAGAATAAAGGAGTTCCTCTGTAGCCATGCTGCAGATAGAGTAACTTTACAAACAGTCAAGTGTTCATTCATTTAGAGCCGTATTGAACCAAGATGGAGTTCAGACTTCCTTATTTGTCTGCAAGCGCACATTTTGCCTTTCTTAGGATTCATGTGTTTTATATATTAGCGCTTGTTTTTCCTCAATATTACTTCTGTGATTGTTAAGGGCCTTTGTTTGAATCTTTTAGGAAAATACAGCAAAAAGAACAAAGAAAGGGAGGTAATAAAGAAAAAAAACTGCTTTCAGTTGAAGGATGATTTTATTTTATGCTACCCTTCCTTTTGCCAAGTGATTCTTGTTTAGCAGCTCTGATTTTTAAATTGCACTAAACTAAGACTTGGTCACGTCGATTACTAACCTTAATTATTAGACTGGGCAATAAATTTACCCCTCGTTCTCTAACCCACCTCCCCTTCTTAGCTTGATTTGCAACCTAGTCAACCTGAAAAATGCATTGGCTGCTTTTGTTGAATGCAGAATGATACTGCAGCAATGCACTAGATGAGTGGCATCAGTTTTGCTTGTATAAAAATACCCTTGGAAGTGGTGTGTATTTATGTACAGTTATTATACATCTCATCCCCAGGAATATGAAGCCTGTGGGATTGCAGACATTAGTCTAACTGTATTTCTATTTGACAGCAGGAACTCAGACATATTACATAAATGACTCCCAGCCTTGCAAAACATATTACAGTGACTACAGGCTTTGGTATCGCTGTGCAGCCTAATTGCTTGCACCAACAGGACTATTGTTCTGACACTGACATAGCCGTTACTTGATTATTAGATGTGCTATCCCATATCAAATCAATAAGGTATCATTATATAGCAAATTGCACAAGATAAAGGTTGTGCAGACAAGCATCCATGATTGGACTCTAATCATTTGTACTGGTTTTACAACCTGCAGGAATTTAAAGGTAAACACAAAGGGGTATAATTGAATATCTAGTATTATTTTCTATATGTCCAGCTAAGAAGGTAGGTAAAACTGGGTATGTAATAAACTTACTGCAACCTTTATACTTTTTGGCTGCCTTGGTTAAATGTGCTGAAAAAAACATGAAAATAAATTAATGTTTTATTGGCCAAGCATTGTCTCACACTGACAAATTAAGCAAAAACAAGCCTTTAATTTGAGCTAATACGAGAGAAAAAAAAAGTTTTTCTTTTCATCTGAGCCACTAGTGTCACACTTAATGACACCCCAAACAATCCACATAAAATAAATCTAACGGAAAAATTATTTTAGCTTATATTTAGCTGTTTTTTGAAGAGGAAACGATGCAGAGGAGCTTTTAATTGGAATTAGATAACAGTCTGTACTACTGTGTTATACATTTAAAGCTTACAATGACTATTTTTTAAATTACCTTATGTGAGTCATACACCCTGCATGCAACCAGACAACAGGACTGACATCCTTTTAATCACTACCCATCTCTAAAATGCTGATATCCTGTTTGTTGGCACCATAGTGCTTACTTTTTAGAGCAGTGTTTCTCAATCATTTTCTGTCATGCCCCCCCAAGTGAATCAGTAACATTTAATCAAGTCTACTCAGTTTGAAAGAGAAAAAGTGCAAATGATTCACTGGGATGTGCATTTTTAGACTTAAGCTTCTTCAGTTTAGTTTTTCACAAGGTATATAGTTTTTAACATTTACTATGGAAAAATTTGCAGCAATATTGCTTATATTTCATGTTGTCAGATGAGAAGAGAAGAGATGAAAAGTGTAGAACATTTTGTATTAACAATAAAAACATAAGTTACTACTTCCTGGCCTTTTTCTGTGAGCTACAGTTAATTGCTTATGATGGAGTATAAGGGCCAGACTCTGAGTTTTTGATTTGTGTTAAATATGTGTAAAGTTGGACGAGAATAAAGTCGTAATTTTATAACTTTTCACCATACTGCGATAAATTGCGGAATACTGAGGGTCTTGTAAGGTTATAGTTGGTATTGGTTTAACAAATGAGTAAATACTAAATGTTTTAGCACATCAGAAGCAAATTTTCAGCCCCAGGACTTTGAAACGATTGTTTCAAACTTTTTATTTAATAGAAAGAACCAGACTTGCTGAGTGGGTCACGTTACATATCACTCCAAGAAGCTTTTTAATTTAACGACTTTCTTCAATATTGAGTCTTTACTCTGCCAATATTTAAACTATTCTGCTAATACGGCTTGGTTCTTGTAGTATTATGACTGTATTTTTGTATTTTAAAATAAAAATCTCTTAGCCTAGCCATAAAACTGTGTCATACTTGCTTTACTGACCTCTGTTTCTCGTTTCACTGTCAAACCTCTCCGTCTCTCCTCTATGACGGCAGAAATATTTCAAAACATCCGCGCTTGTGTCCTTCGCTTCGTTTTTTTAGTCTTTTCTTTTGTTTTTTTTTCCTCTGCTCCGTTTACAACAGGACTGTGTAGCTACTTCTACTGGCTGGAACAGGCAGCCTGTTGATTAATTTGAACACTGCTGCCACCTAGTGACCGGAGGCTTGTTTATCAGTTAAGCATGAATAAAGACAATTGACATGACGCCGGCTCCGCCCCCATGCTGACGTAGAGCAATCCTCCCCCAATCATTCCAGGGCACTTGTCAGCAACTGACCAATCAAGTACAGTACTCCGACAACATTGACAGTATGTATCATAGAAAACACGCTGCTACGCTGCAGTCAGAAAGATTTTGAGGAAAATAATAGATAATATGCAATCTCGACAGCCGTCACCCAGAACATATAGAGGGTGGAATACAATTTATTGCATTTCCAAAATCATAAAGGAGTTTGGAATAACGCAAGAAATGGATCATGGACTGCAGCCGACCTCACATCCAGTTGAATGAAACTGATGGACCGTAACTACCACGTTAGTCAGCACCACTAACTGGTAGTAAACATCCCAGTTTTTGTCATAACAATACTTACTGATAACTCTTGATAGCTCTGTGCTATCGACTTAGGGCTCCTAACGGCTTTGTATATTTTTCAAGTGTTATACTTATTTTTCATGTTGTGCTAAAATTATTTAAAAATAGTAAATCACTTAGATTTTGATTGACATCTGTATTTTTAGTGTAGTAGTGAACAAAAAACTTGAGCAAGTCACCATTGGTTAAAACAAACAGAATCCAGTATGTAATACACACTCAGATATTGTTTAAACCAAGAAAAAGTAAATTACACCAAAAGATAAGCTCCAAATGCAAATTCAATCTTTAGAATATTATCATCCTGTGAAAATCCAATATGTCTTTGAGACTCTGTAAATGACACAGAAACTCATTAGTCTCAAAATGCCAAAATGTCACATTGTATGAGACCTGACAGCCAAATAATTTCACTTTCACAGTTGTCTTTGAATCTTATCACACAGAGTAGAATTTGAAAAAATATGGACAACTTTGGGTGAAATTAGTGGTGCCACCAGTCAGTACAAACACCTGACACTAAAAGATAAATGATTAAGGATGTTAATGTTATGTGCTATCAAACATGGCACTGAATGACGCTCTGCTTAGAAAATCAATATCCAAGTTTGTCAATGGCATAAAATGACTCAAATTTCCTTTTTGTCATTTCTGGCAGCTCTTTAAATCATTTTTAAAGCATAATATGCATCTATTGTTATGTAAAAATAATGTGCTGCTAGTAGTGTACGCCCACACACACAGATCTTTTCAGCTTTACAAAGCTTTGTACTTATTAAGCTTTCTTGAGTTTATGCTACATTTGCCTAATACCTAGAGGCAAACAGGATCATTTGTGTCTTCTTTCTGCTTCGTCAGAATACAGTATGCAATTGAAACCAGCACACCTCTGCAATATCATTTGAAATGCCATGATTCAAATTCTATTAGCCCTTAGCAGAGTATAATTTCTGCTGACAAGTACAGCACAAAACAATCACTGCAAAAACAAACAAATAAAGCTTTGGTGCATCTGTCTAAACATGCAAACTGCGAAGTGAAAGTTCACAGCAGCCACAGTGAACACACTGACGCTGGATGACCAGGAGTAAGAACAGCAGCGATCAATGCAGCAAGCGAAGGCCCCTTTGATCTTCAAATTAACCTCCAATAATTACACAAACATGTTTACAAAATGACCTGTGAACACAAGAACTTTGATTTGGGTCTTAAGGTTGTGTATCTGCAAGGAAGCTTTACTGCTCCATGTGAAAAAAAAAGAAACATAGAAGTTATTGATTCAACCCAAGTACCAAGTGTTGCAGTGGGGTTCTATGTAAACTGACACAGCGGACACTGTGCTGCTTGCATAATCTAGCTCAATAACAGATGGTGTGAGTTGGCACAGTGTAGGTTGCTATGTGAGCTTCTGTCAAACCACAAATTAAATTCTACTTGTGTTTTCAAACTTAACTGGAATAATTTGGTACTTTGTACATGGACAACTAAGATAATAACTATTTAAAGTGAGTGGTTGTGAAGGTTTCACTTTGGAAGTAATGTCCTAATAAAGAAAGCGGAAGAGAGGAACTTAGAGGCAATTTATCCTCCTGCACAAGGAGGTATCTTGCATTTGAAATGTTACATATTGTATCAGAGTATATATTTGAATGTGTAGCCATAATTGAAATCATCACACTAGCTCAGTAGATACTGTAGATGAATTTACAGTCATTGTAGTTAGATGTGCACAGAACAAACACAAGTCGCTGCTTTTGGGACCGAGTGAGATTGTAAAGTCATTCCATTTGTACAATAATGGAGTGGGGTTATAAGCCACCAGCAGTGTTTGCTTCCCACCTATTTGTGCACATGTTTTAATGGACTCTGTGCTCCATTATGTTTCTGACCCCAACTTATCACAGAGGCCTCAATTACAAAGAAACGGGAAGCATGTGTTTGTGTCTATCTACGACTGTCACAGCCTGGTTAAATTATTCTGCTCAAGAGATAGATTTTCAAACCTTGAAGATTATTGCACTATTGCCATTTAGAATGGATTTCAGCTATGTGATTGTTTATCTTAAAGGCAACTTCCACTATACATGTGTGTGTGCATGTGGGTGTGGGTGTTTTGCCTCAGGGGAAGGCCTGTTATTTTGGTCCAGGTTATCTGTCACTGGACAGATAGAATTTTGGTAAAGACATCTGCAGGCAGTTGTTGTTCCTCTAACTTTAGTGTCATATTGCTTTGACAGATTCATTATTTTGATATTCTGATATGCCTCAAATACATTAAGTGTGGAGACAGTTTTCACACGTCACCAGTGTGGATATGATGAGCCATCTATGCTGATCTTTGCCTTTCTGATAATATCAGCTCGATACATTTTGGAGATTTGATACATTTTCTTCCTTTTATAAAGAATCCTCATTGTCTCTGCTACATCCTTTTCTTGGTCTGAGTAAAATTGTTAAGAAACAATTGGCTTTTCTCTAATCTTCTTTTTAGTGTTATTAAGTGTAAGTGAACCTTCTGTGTGTGTGGTTGAAATGTTTGTTACTTTGTGGGTGTGTCTTCTGTGGCAGCCATCTTGGGATCTTGCTAATGAGGAGGCCTATCTTAAACCCAGCTTTTTTATAGAAAGTGATAAGAACTGGATTTTCATTGGTTGAAGCTTAAAATAATTAAAAGAGTCAAATGATTTATGCATTTGAATGCATAAAATGTTTGCCTAATATTTTATTATTGATTAATAATTGTTAATGTTTACATTGTGTATGTGAAAGTTAATTTTGTTTCCCTTTTCCCCACTCTGGAAGATTATGGTGATTGGCCAATGCAAACGGAGAAGGTTTACATACCTAAATATATAGGTGTAAAGCTGCATGTAGCAGGAGGACTGATGGAAGGGCTGCCATTTTATAAAATCTGCTGTGTTGCACCAAACTTAATAAACCAGCTTTATTTGCTGAGCAGCCAAGGTTGACTGATTTATTTTTCCACACCACACCTCTCAGCATAACAGAAATATCTATATTGTGCATATTCATTGTTAGATTTTATTTGAAAACAATCATTTTAGGACATTTTGCTTTCCATTTGTAGTGTTTTTGCTTATTGTGAATTTTTCTCTATTTTATGTCTCCACGGTTTCCCTATTAAACCTGTCTTAAGTGAAAGTTCTGCAATTCTCCCTCAAACAGTCAGATGACAGTGACAGAAACGGGTGATTCAGTTTTACAGCCCTTTCTCCAAAAATAACAAACGCCAAGTTATTTTTACAGAAACAAGTAGGAAAAGTGCAAAATAAATACATCACAAACAGGAAAGAAGACTGGACTCAAATAGGTGACATTTTGAAAGCAAATTCTATAAATACTGGATACATGAACACCTACCAGTATTGTTCAAAATGCTGACACATTCACATAAAAAAGGTGGCATCCTCTTAAACAATTTTCAATAAAAAAGGTCCTTTAAATACCGCTGGCATAAAGAGATTTAGCTGGTTTTAGCCTTTCCAGGCAGGCTTAAAGAAAGTGATCGGTCTAAAAAAAAAAACAAGCTTCATATTATAAATGTAGATAAATACTCAGCTTAACAGATTAATTTGTATGAAAATTGCATTTTATTTTATTTTTTATAACGTAACAGTTTATTTGCAAATTAAATTATTTCCGGTTGCTTATTTTATATTTGTGTTTCCAATAACAGTTAGCTTAGAGTAGCTAGATCATGATATCTAGTGTCAGTAAGAGGTTTACAAATGTCTTTCGACCTGACATAAAAGTTATTGAGTGTTCAACTCAGTGTTTTTTCTTCCTTTTACCTGGAAGTCATTAAAGGTCCACAACAAGGCTCTGTATTAGGGTAATCACTTTTTAAATGTATATTTTTTATAATAATTATAATGTACTGTACATTTCATGTTTGAACATTACTATGGTGATGAAACAGTTTATTGTCATGCTAACATGGTTTGCTATATGTAAATTTTGTATTTGACATTATTCACTCATTTACTGGATTTCAAATTGGTCCAATCTGCTAAACACACACACACACACACACCCACACACACCCACACACACACACACACACACACACGCACGCATAAACCCCTCAGGTTTTGTTTTCAAATAAAAGCAACCTCTTTGCAGATCTTTCTACTATTATTTCTTTCAAGTCTTACGTTAAGTATGTTCAAAACACCAAACATAAAACTGGGGTTGTTTGATGTAAGTAAATAATTTTCTTAGTTTAACATGAAAATAAAAACATTGTTTGGGGGAGAAAGAGATTTTCCTGCACTGCCCCTTTCATTTGACAGCTGAATTTAACTGAAAGTATTTGAAATGCTTTTAATGAAAAACAGAAATATCATTTCTGAATGATTTTTTCTGTATTTTCTGGTGCCACTTGGCCTTTTTGAAACTTTTAGGTTGTTGTACATATTGTATAGACTGTTGTCTGCTTTAAAAATATTGTATTGTATTTTTGCGTAAGTATGTAGTCTCCCAAAAATGAGACTCAATGATGTCGAATAAAAAAGCCCACATTGGCCCCATCAAAAATACTGAAACTAATTGATTAGAGTGAACAAATTTGCAGTGATCTTGGTAAAAGCGATGAAATTTTAACATTCAAAGAGTTTTCTCTAGTATCTTGTGGATCAAACAGTCCTAAAAAAGCAGTGGAATCCATTTTTAATCAGAATTTTTCAAACACAGGTTTGCCCTGGGCACACAAACTTTACCAGCTGAAGGAAACTAACTCTTTCTTCAAGCTTATTGCTATTCATGCTCTCTGCTGCCGACTGGCCCTTAATTATTCAGTTGAATAAATTACCTATAAATCAGAAAGTGGAGTCATGGCATGCCAGGAAGGAGTGGGCCTGTCAGCTTCAAAGGGCCAAAACCTGCCTAGATCCTTTGGGTTTCACACCACTTAACACCAGTCACTAGGTATATATGTCTAGGCTTTCATAAGCCTTGCTTAAATGTCAGGGGGTTGGTTTTACCCCAGTGCGGGGCTTGGCATTGAATGGAACTCATATTTAAATCGGACTGAGTGGCTTTAGTGACCTTCATTAGAATTAAGGACATAGAGGTTCAGGGAGAGGTCAACATCACGGCCAAACTGAAATGATTTGGAATTTCCTGCATTTAAATATTACAGCGGTGAGGTTTATGTTTAACAAAACAATCCCGATTTGCATTTGGAATTTCTTATTTCTTTCAGAGTATACAATTGTTACTTTCACAAAGAAAATAGCAATTAGCAATTAATGTATTTGTTGTTGAAGGCTAAATGCTTAAAGCTGGATTAATGCGATAGTTCTGCAGTGTATGTGATCCACTACTAAGAAAGCTCCAAAGGGGCTTTGAAAAGTCTTAGGTTCAGACACTAAATGACCCCAGATCCTCCCACAGTGATTTCTGTCAAGGTGCTGTTGAACAATGTGCTTAACCTCAAGCTTTTTCAGTAGAGCTGTCAAGTGCAAGAGAAGCTGCAAGATATCATAGCTTGCAGTGATTGTCCTCCAGGATCAAGTGTGTGTAACTATTCCAGTGAATGTGAAGCAAACAGTTAATAAAAAACCTAAACTAAGCATCAAACAAACAACAAAGGTAGTAAACAGACTTTTCAAATCCATTTTTTAGCCCTTATATACATTTTGTGGTGTACCTCAGAATCAGTGGCCTGTGTAGCTACAATAACGAGGAATTCACACCAAAGCATTACAGCTCCATTTTTTATTGATCACAACTTAATGATTTCAATGTGAAAAGGAAGAATTTAAAGCTGGGGTATGTAACTTGTATATTAAACATATTTTTTATATATTTGCTAAAATTGTAGCTATGTTAACACAGTAAGGTAAGGTAGGTGGTTTTATTGTTATAGCACATTTTCAGCAACAAGGCAGTTCAAAGTGTTTATAATATGAGCCAGATAACCTGGGGGGAAAAAATTAAAAAATCAAGCTTGCTCCCATTGCTCACTACAGAAACACTTGGTCAGAAACAACCAAGCACAGGATCTTAGTGCTGTCAATCATGCTTGTGTAGGTGCTGCTCACAGCTTCCCCCTTGCTTTCTGTTACACTACACCTTCTCTCCGTCAGTTAGCAAAGCCACTGTTAATGTCCAATAAAGGGTTTTCCTAAAACAGTAAGTTGTTTCTCCACCATTAGCACATTAAGCAGCAGGTACACAAACATGATTGACAGCGCCTGCACACTTCTCCTGGCTCTGATTTGTTGTTTTTGGGAGCGGTGCATTTATTTAGACATCAATAGCACTGAGGGAAGGTGGAAAAGCTTAATTTTTTTCACATATCTGTTTCACATACTGTCCTGACATGGTGACAGTTTCACAAAAATATATAAAACATTTATTTGTACTCCAGCTTTAAGCAGCTGGAGTATGTAACATACGTAGATGAATGTAGAATTAAGAATGGTGTTTCAGTGCAGGACATTGCTACAAAGTTGATCAGGTGAGTCTAAGAGGCTGTGCTCCCCACCTTGCCACCCACTTATTCCGACTGTGGCTGGATAATAGTGACTTTTTAATTCACCAGAGAAGCAAAGATCATGTTAATAAATAATATGCATTGGCAATGAGTCAAAGTAAAATAGCACTTCAAACTGTGCTTTGAGTTTCCAGGTTTGCCTCTGAATTATGACTTGTTAGCCTTGGGGGCGCACTGTGTCTCTGTGGCCTGAGTGTCTGCAGTTTGACAATGAAAGTTAAATGGGCCTCACTAATGTCATATAACTGCCACTCTGGATTCCCGCTAGCACTGTAATTGCTCCTCTGACTGGCTGCACCCCATGTCAGACAGCACTGAGGAGTGAATTAGACTATAATTTCACACTAAACTGGAGTTCAAAGCTGTGCACCCTGGGTTTTCCAACAATAGTTACAATTAGTATAAATTTTAAATGATGTTGACATTGAGAATACACAGTATGTGTATAAAACAAAATAGAGGCAGAAATAGAAGGTATGAAAGTAAAAAAAAAAAAAAACGGACCCCGCTTATAAGAATAAGCTTTTCTGTCTTGCCTTCAAAAGAGCTGCAATTAATCAAAATGTGGATTAAGAAAAAGTGGGGGGTCGAGCATTAGGACATAAGCATCAAATTTCTCGCGATTTGTGCATTGTGACAAATCGAACAATCTTTAAACACCATCAGTCCCAACCAGAATGACATCTAAGGAATTTAATGAACCTCAAACGTTTTTCTGATTTTGTTACATACCCAAAAGGTTTTGGGTCTTTGAAGTACAACAGGTTGGGCTATGGTTGAAAGGCAGTCAAAGACACTCAAAGTATTCATGAGCTGAGTGAATCTTTATTGGTGCAAACAGTGTCTGCATGGTGTTATATGAGATTTAGATTGGGAATCATTGGGGTTTTTCATCTATAAGCAGTGCTTGTGTAGAATGCATAGCAGTAGCAGTCAAATCAGGCTGTGTTGCATTTCTATGTAAGAAACAGAAATGCAATGCTAACAACAAAATTCCTTTGATACTGAAATGCAATGAAGATATGCAGTAATGTGATTAGGAGTATTAAGAAGAAAAGGACAAAGCTGTGTGGAGTCTTATGGGACAGCACAACAGTGAGTCTGTCAGCAGTGTTTGCTATCAGTGACATAGTCTCTAGGTTGTATCTAAACGGTGCTGTGTGTCTGGGTATGGAATGGGAGTTGGTATTCTCTGGGGATTCACAGATCAGGGTTTTTCTGACTGATTTTCAGGTTTTCTCAGAGGTCTGAGGCAACATTTCTGTTAACTAATTATTATTCTTTCTCTGGACTTTGATGCAAAACCTTCTGTGGAAACTTTGTTTTATGTCTATGGTTAAGTGTAAATACCATTGCCCATAGATAAAAAAAAATATTTTTATCTGTAGTTTCCTTGATGTACATGGTAGTTTTGAGTCTGAAAAAAAATTAAGGGATTTAAATAATATCCTTTTTTATGCCTCAAAGCATGTGTAATTAACACACGCTTTGATGCTTGTGTTATGAATGCATCAAAGTGTTATGCATTGTTGTTTGACATCTTCTGTCAAACAACAAGCTGTTGTTGATTTATAGGCTTAAAAATGATGGAGTTTTTCCATTTCAATCCACTTGACGAACAAGTAAAAGAAGAGGTCAGATATTTGACTTTCTGATAAACCAGTCAGAGCCAAAGAAGGATCAAGTGGATGATTTTGATTACTGGCTCCATTCCATTATTTTTCACAACATTTAAATTGGTTTTTGTTTGGCAATGGAGGAATTGTGACTTGCCTGTGATGCACTCAGCATCTTCCCCATTGACAACTAAAGCAGTCTTCAGGCTCAGAGACCATCAGACGAACAAAACTGGAGATAAACATTATTTTCTGGACATTTTATTACTAATATTTTGCACTTCTTGTCTTCAAGTGCCATTACTTATCTGGAATGAAATTTAGATAGGAGAAGACAACTGTATACTGTATACAACTACAGAGACAAGAACAAGTCACAATCTTCAAATAATCTGATGCTGTAAGAAAGATAGACTAGAGTACCAGGAGTGATGCTCTTATTTACTAGGTAGTAAAAATGATAGAGTCTAAGATACATTCAGAGCTATCTCTGTCCACCCAACAAGCAAGTTAAATCAAACTGGGCAGGTGATAAGTTCAAGTTAATGAAAACCAAACACAATAACTTGCAGCACAATCATCTTGAATTAAAATGCACAGCAGCAAACAGAATAATGAAACATTCCATTAATTCTGCATCTTATAATTTACAGTTGACACATGAACAAGGCAGGTTGATTAGATGTTTGCTTTGCACACATCCAGGAACAACACAACCTTGGCTTCTAACCTGCCCTGTTATCACCTGTGATGAAACAGTTGGCAGCTGGAACTGGGCAGCAGCTACTGTGTAAGTCACTTGATAATGTACTCTATTGTAGGTTCGCATCATTATTCCCTCACAGTAAAAATGTTGTGACACAGTTTAATGAGATTCACAAATGATGCTGTTATGCATCAGTTTATACCACAAATTGCAGTGATATTGTCTTCATACTGCTGGATTTGTCTACATTACACTCTGCCATTTGCTGGATAAGCCATTTGCCATCGTGGTTGCTGTTTATTACCCATCAGCTGAAACAAAGCAGTATGTTCAGAGAAGGCAGCCACAGCCACAGCCATAGAGCCCATGGAGGTTAATCTGCCAGCCATGTGAGCCTTCAGGGCAGGGGTTGGTAATGTGATTTAGATGAGTTTCCCACGCTGGCATGTCACTGCCGTCTCCCCTCAGTGCTAGAGCGACAGTCCCTCATTATACACCATGCCAACGCCAGCCACCCCACCAATGAGCGCGACACTTTTTGACACTAGCATAGCCGCTTTGCACAAAATGACAATGAGAAATAAGACAGGGTATAGAAAGATAGAGTTTACAGAATTAGAATTTTTGACTTCAAATTGCCATCCTGTTCACACTTAAAGTTACATGTTGCTTTTAGACAGCTGACGTATTACCTTTCCATGGATTCCAAAATTATTTTTTTTGCAGACAGAACAGCATTTTTTGAGGCGTCATTTGAAACATCGACTCTTTGACAGTGTGGAAGTTTGAATTGTTTTTAAAACATTGTACAAGCGTTATGTCAAGTGTACAGAGCACACCCAAATAGCATTTAATAGCTTAAAAACATATTTTCATAATTACCCAGTTATTTGGCAATATTTAGCAGCTTAATTTATATGTGTGTATTACTAAATGTTTGTTTATATATAAGCAACTGCATATTTGCGGTTATGATCAGTTCTAAATCGGATGTTTCAAACTCTGCCTAAAGAACTGCCTCAGAGGCTCTTGCCTTCATGTTCTCCTCCTTGTCGATATATATATGCTGACTGAATGCTATCATGCTAATCTACCATAGACCAAAGTAGAGCCAAAGCATAAATAGCAAGCAGCTCGAACTGGTTTGTGTTTGTTTGGATTTTCTTCATTGATCTTTCCGACAAAGCACCAAGTGACTTTCAGCCACTTTTCATTAACCCTACAACCAGGTTGTCAAAACGTGTATCTCTTTTAACTACCTCAAACAAAAGCAAGCCACAGAGTGGCAATAGCAGATTTTCCATTTAGCTGCAGACCATAGATGTCATTCTTCCTGTTCTGAACGGAAAAGACTTTGAGAACTAAGGACAAGGACACATTTCTTCTTTCCTAGTCCCTCTGGTTTCCTTCAGCTCTAGTCTGAAATACATAGCCTAGTTATCTCCACCACGCAATTATTTGATTAGAGAAAAGAAGGGTTTAAACCATTTAGGCCACTTCATAATAAGTAGGGAGCACTATGTGATCCCAGGGATCTCACAAACACCACAGGGCTAAGCCTCAGTATGAGAGGATATAATCTAAAGAGCTTCCAAATAATTTCAGACTTGCAGTAACATATAGCAAGTGAAAGTGTGGGCAGGCCTACATATATTGAAACAAATATATTTATATTTACTCAAGCTACACATTGTTTGCAGCGCTTGACATTCGTACAACTGTCAAGCAAATCCTAAAACTGATCATGTTTTTTGAATTGAAAGAAAAATGTCAGGATTGACAATAGAATATTGTTATTTTGTTGCAAAAAGAATACTTTTTATTAACAGTTGCAAAAGTTATTTTTCAAGTTGGTGTTATTTGAGTATATGCATATTTTCTCTATTATATTTTGTGTTTTTAATTTAAGACATTTCTTTGCACGTATGATGAAATGCAGCATTTTAAACAAAGATTTTTATCTGAGGTTTAACTGACAGTTAACTACTGGGAAGTGTACTGCAATTGAAAACACAAAGAACAAAGGAGTTTCACATGTAGAACAAAGTAAGCACCATGTAGAAACATTCAACAGCTTCTCATGCTCATAACTTGCTTTCATTGCAAAGGATATGATGCAAGCGGAAAGCAATATATCCACATGGGCCATTGATTTGCAACTCAAACTGGTTAGGTTCTCACACCTAGATGCATGCATTAATATTGAAAAGAAACAGCAGGAGAACTGGAGTTCAAAGGAGCCAATAAAAAACAGACCCTACCATCAGGTAGCAATATGTCATATCTCTTTTGGTCATACCTCTTTTACCCTTTATAATACAGTTAACAATAATTTTTTGTCACTGTCTGGCATAGAAACAGTCTAAACTTTTCCCGCTTTTGGTTGCTTAGGAAGACCAAACCTCTTTCTGCTTGCTAAATTTCAGAAAAATAAGACTTTTTTTTAACTTCTACATACAGATCTTTAACGTGTTGTTAAAGATCATAACCTTTAACCTGCATTACTTATTATGACTATTTTTGGGGTTTTCTTAAAAAATCTTCAGGTGATTTTTGCAGGGGTTTTGGTCCATTCTTCCTGGCAGGTTGCTTTGTGATTTCACAGCTACAGGAAGGGGAATAAACATGCAAAACGACACCAAACGACACTGGTCCAAGATTATTTTCCACGTTTATGTATAGTGAAAAGCTTGGCGTTAAAAGACAGAACAATACAGATAAGTGTACCATCTATAGAATGATACCAAGTTCATATACATTGGTGCTAGAGACTAAGTTAATTGCCTCCCAGAATAACCCGTTTAATCCTAAATTTTTTCCTGCAAAATAAGTACATGTATTTCAATCCTTGGACCTCCCTTACACATGATATTTATGAATTATTAAATTTTACATTGGTTATGTTAGTAAAAATGTAGGTTTTATACTCGGCAACAATTGTTGCCAGTGGGAAAATGAATAGTCTAAATTACACAAATATGACCTATTTATACTTATAAAAAAATAAGAAAAATAATGAGATGCATAACCTATTATAACAAAGAATAGTTACTAGAGTGTTCAGAAATATTTTAGATACATAAAGATTCAATGCCACATCCAGCAGAGGTCATTGTCTCAATGTGCCGAGTGACCTTTGACCTCATTTGGTCATTTCATCAATGAGGCAAAGTCAGGTGAAAATGTTAGTATGAACAAATCTGCATCCGGGAGGAAATTTTCCCCGTTCCACCAGACCAAGCAGTACACCTTGGTCCTGTCCTAAACTAGTTTCAGGCGTGGCGTCATCTTGTAGCAGTCACTCAGTGCATAGTCAGTGCATAGTCTGTGGAAAGGATCACCTTTTGGGGGGGTGAAATAGAGGACGGTTTCAACTGTGGGATGTAGAAGACATCATTTTGAGGCTCTTTCAGGTCTAGAAGATCTAAAATATCTGATAGTTTTAAGCTGTGTGGGAACAGCAAGGCATATAGAATAAACAGCAAAGCTATGGACACATAGCATAGTGCTGTCTATGTATTATGCTAGCGGCAACAATTGTTGCCATGTTTACATTCACTCTTCTTCTGATCAAAAGATGAATGAAGGGATACAATTTTCTTTATATATCAATCGAAGACACTTGAAAGAACATATGTTCAAAATATTTTATTTATATTTGTTTATTTAAATATTTTACTGACTTCAATTTTATTTCAAAGTGCTAGAGTCTGATTGGTATCTTAAAACTTTGGAGAGAGAAAAACATAACAATTGTATGAATTGTCTTTGTCTTTTACATAAACCATCTCTATCTTTGGAACATTCTTAAATTATACTCCTAACCATCACTTAACCCTACATCTCATTTTCCCATATAGGGTTAGGGTGACCTGCTCTATTTATGATCCACTTCTTTCTTAGAAATTCAAAAGCTTTTCAACTCCTGTCATAGATTTAGTATACAGCTTGAAAATTAACATTATACACTGCTTTTATGTTTTTCATTGTTTTTTTTCCAGCTGAAAGCAATCAAATGTACATTTTATTATGTGCCTAACCACATAAAAACATCTGTTTGTGAAATATTATATTTCATACTGTCTAGAGCCATCTTCACCACAGACAAATAGGATTGCTCAGTAAATTAAGATTATCAAAAAAATATGATAGCTGTGTAATCTGAAATATCATAACTTCTAAAACCTGTCATTCATTAGAATAAAATGTAGTTATTGTTGACTAAATTGACATTTTGACTGAGGATAACTTTTGCTGCATTTGCAGAACAAAATTATTACTTAGTTTTATGAGCTGAAAATGAGTCTTAGCAAAATTGTAAAGAGGCAAATAATATTTGACAAAAACAATTCAGTTAGCTGTACAATATAAAATGGCCTTCCCAGGGTGTACCCCACATCTTGCTTAATGAATGCTGGAGATAGGCACCAGCCCCCTTTGTGACCCTGCAAGAATACGTGTGTTTAGATAATGCTTGGATACAATGCAGAAATAGAAAATACATAAAAAATGTGCAAAGTATCACCCTTGGTTCAGTGGTACTTGTAAAAATTGCGTACGTTAATAACTCCAACCAAAAACCAGAAAATGCTGTTTTTTACTCACACAAACAGTATGCCAAGAGTTACTGTCAAATTATAATGAAATGGGTATTTATGTAACCTCGCTCATGGTTCAAACTAATGCTAAACTTTCAACAGCATCTATAATCAGTCACCATCTTTGCGCCCAGTGGGAGTGCGACGGGAGCCATGTTGTTCTATCAAAATCAGAAGAGAAACCTCAAGGAATTTTACTCCAGTTTACAGAGACAGTGTGTTAAACTCTATTCAACCCAACTTCCAGTACATTCAGAAAGATCTTTAAAATAAACTGTTGAAATGCTAAATAACCAACCATATGAAAATATGCAGCGCAAACTGGTGCTTCTCTGATATTGAAGTCTATACGGATCAAAACATTAGATGTTTTCTTCTTGATTGTTAAGGTCGATGTAAGACTCAGTTTGACCCTCCACACCACGCAGGATGAAGCTGAATCCCCCCTGATTCATTATCCAGCAAAATACCTTCACAAAAATTCTACCAAACTTTGCATTATCATGAATTTTCAGCAGCTGCACAACAGCTCTCAGAGGACCTCCTTAAAACTATGCTGTGCTCTGAAAACACAAAGCACTGTCACAGCATACCAACAGAGTGGCAAAGTGTAAAACCTCACACGCGTTGTAGTGCGCTCTGGTCTTAACTTAATTCATGTGTCTGAAATATTAGAACATCATGACAAATTGTAATATTTTTCATCGCTCTTAACAAAAAGTGAAACTTACATATTATAAAGACTTATTGTACAGAATGAAATATTACAAGTCTTTATTTTTCATAATGTTCAGAGAAATACACAATCAGGGGGAAGACTGCTGACTAGACAGAGGACCAGAAAAGATGAAGCCACAAAGAGAGTCACAAAAGATTATTGATAAAGAAGTTGACTGTTCAAAGATTGTTCAAAGACATAACATAAAAATGCATAAGAGGTTATTCATTTTATTAAATTACACACTAAAAACAGTTAGGAGGAAAGTTGTTTTGTTTTTTTATAGGTAGCATTAAACTGATTAAAACTGTGAATTTCTAATCCATGCCAGCCTGTGTGCATCTGAAGGAACCCAATAGGGAAAACAATAACATTTCCATATATTTTTGCTACTCCGCATTGACTTTCTTGCCTTAGGCACTGTCAACATATGTTGGTGACAGACCCACATTGCGCACAAATCTGGGCATAATCCCTGTACTTTACTGCCAATATTTCAACTAATTCTACAGTTGAACTCAAAGTGAAGAATATGTCTCTTTAAGACAACAGGAAAAGTCATATAAGACACATTACACATTTAAATTAAATGAGAGGAAAAAACAGCAATTTTATGCAGCCTGTAGGGTAAACAATGCAGTACATCTGTTGTCCAGTAATAGCATTCTACTAAATGAGATCTTGGGCTTATATAATGATTTAAGGACACCAATGAATTTACAATTTTCTGAATTTGTCGCTTAGATACAGATTGTATGTATTTTTTAACCCTATTTGGTCCTTGAGGTATAATGGAGGCATAACTTACCTCAGCGTAATATTTTAAGAAATAATTTACACAAAACTCAAATCGGGCTTTTCTTGTTATTTAGCATTAACACATGTACAGACTAAGAAAAATACCTAATCAAAACATTCTTACTTTCTGCCAAGCAAGAAATGAGTCACCACCAACAGCTAAAATTGGGCAGGTGAATGGAGCAATGTCATGCACTGAGAGTGACTAAACATCATTATAAATGTATATAAAAACACTCAATGTGTGTTAAAATATGGATTATTTATAACTACCCATTTAAAATCTGCATCAGAGTGAAAACATGAAACTTATGACGAAGTTTCCAGAACAGAAGATTGAAATGTGAGAAACAGCAAAGGAAGGACGTTGAATCAACAACTACTTAAAAGATTTCTCCACACAGTAAGACACTTGAAGCTCTTTGACAGGGCTGACATGGGTCCTCTTGATAATAAGGATGGGGGCATATAATGTTGACAGGGTGTTCCATGGTTGGAAAGTTTATTTCCCTCCTACTCGGCTGTCAGCAACAGCTATCTATATTTAATATTTTCATTTCCCAGCATCTTCCCAGATGGCCAGACCCTAAGTAACTTGTAAAGCACAAAACCATTCGTTAAATGTGAATGGCATTTCTTTATGGGCATTATTCATTAAAGCAGTTGGAATAAGATTGACCAAAAACAAGAATTTCATGCTTCGTATTCACAAACAGCATCATAGAGCCCTTAAATGTGTCAGAAATAATTTACCTGCTGGTGTCACAACTGCAAGTCAGAAGGTCTGAAAAGCAAATCCGCATCATCAGTTATTCCAGTATTTTCATTTTCTGCACAAACAAAAAAAAAAGATTTCTGTTCTTTCTGTTCCAAGAGGGAAGAAATTGCAGTACATTTTTATAAACACAGCTACTTTAAAAACTTCATTGGGACTTTTTTGTCAGTATTACTGAATTGTAATGCATGTTTGTGTTATACATAGTAGTTTTCATGTGTCCATGCATTATATCAAGCTCTGTTTGTGTCAATCTCTCAACTCCCACAGGATAAAGACACGATTCTCCAAATCATCAGTTTGTTTACAATGAAAGGGTATTATTAAGTCAGCTATCGATAAATGATAACATGTCGTCTGACAAATGTTGCAACACTGAAAATTAATTCACATAATTAGTAATCCTTTAAGCTTTCTTGACGTATCTCCAGTAACTTTGTCAAAATACACTGTACCATAACAAAATGTTTTGTTCAAGCAGATTGACATTTATTTATTTTATTCTCTCTCTTGTATTTTGGTTTACTGAAAAACTTCCCTTTATTCCCTAAGCAAAATGTATTAAATTTATTTATGTTAAAAACGTCAGCAGGTAATTTCAAGCCCTTTATATGCTGAGAAATTAGAGTACCGTAAGGTTTCCCCATGTATACACTGGGTGAACATGCACATTTCTGACACTACAAGGCCCCTACTATGATATGAATCATAGATTCATATCTATGATTCATAGATACTGCATCTATGCAAGGCAAGGCAACAGTACAAACACCTGCTCCACCATGAAGTTTACAGAAGATGATTAACCCCCCCCCACACACACACAAAATTCATGATGGTGGTTGACTATCACTCAAATCTAGATAAAAAACGATTAATGCTCAACATACAACACTACATCAGTTCTATACTAAGCCAATCATTAAAGGCCAGTGTCCTACCTATTGTAACTCTTTCCTTGGTTCAACGGACTTGAATTAAATGACGGTTCATTAGCAGACCTCTGCAGAACATTGTGGTAATCTGAGGAGGTGGCTGGAGCATCAGCTGTGTTGGAGCAGAAGCACATCTAAAAATGGCAGAACAAAGGTCCGTCAGGACTAGAGCTGGACACCATATGTTATGTCCAGACTTTATGCTGAACAGCTGAACATAGATACCTGTAGCTTAAGCCAGCTACTTAATTGATGAAGGCTACTGTGACCAGCTAGATCTCTAGTGTAAACTAAAGTCATTTACACAACCCACTGACCTTACCATTATTACAGGTTTAACATCTTTGCATTTAATCTTTTGGAGAAGATTTGGAAGCAGGTAACAAAGGCACATCATTGCTCAACCTGGGTCATAATTGTTGATTTAATGTTTGGTGAAAACTGCCCAATGTGAATGAATACATAAACCAATGATCTGGATTATAGAGGTAACTGAGCATTTTTAGCGTGTTTTTCCTATTTGAATTAATAGTTAGCCTAACGTGTGTTTTCAGGTAGTAGTAGGATGATGGCAGAGTACCTGGTGAAAACCTAGACACATTTTCCTCCTAATCATGTAAAGCACTTTGAAATGCCTTGTTGCTGAAAATGTGCTTTACAAATAAAATTGCCTTGCCTTACACAGACACCCTCTGTCTCCCCATGTAATACATTTTCTATTTCTTTCATTACAGCCAGATAACATTTATATTGAGTTATTTCAGTGGGAGAAAAAAAATGTGTGCAATACCACGGATTTATGTTACTATCAAACATTTTTATAAACTGAATTGAAATAAATTTGCATGAAATATGAATTTATAACCCAACACAAGACTGATGAACCACCAACAGCCAAGAAAATAAATGCAGTTATGATTAAATTAGTGCACTACTGTCAAAGTTTCAGTCCAACATGGTGCAGAGGACGGTAGATCGGAATACAGATGGGAGATTTAATAGATTACACACCTGAGAGAAAGCTTACTAATGTTACAGCATGGTAATTGGGTTTTAAGAGTTTTTTTTTTTTCAGATTTATCCCCAGGGTCCGCTGCCATGCTGTGATGGTATACAGCCTCAAAGAGAAAAGAGACACAGGAACAGTTGCTGTGGCTGCTCTCTTCCTGGTTCGGACTGAGCTGTCCTCATTCTATCCAAGTGTCTGATTATGTTTCCATTGATTGAACGGTGTTTGCATTCCCTCTGTCTTTCTTAGGTAGCCATGCAAACATTAGACCATACACAGCATAAAAAGGGATAATGAGAAAATGCTTCATTTAGCTTAGAGTTCATGCATCAATATTGAAAATGCATCCACATACACGTGTTCAGAGGGAAGTAACTTGAGTAGCTTACTTCAAGAGTTTGATTTAAAGACACTTTTTGCGAGTACTTTGCCATCTTTTCATTATATAAACAAGTTTCATTTGTCCTAGTCTTCCTCTGCTGCCCCTTTGGACATGTGAATTGGCCCCAGTTGTCTGACTGATGTGTTATTCTGGACAGGCTGCTCAGCTCTGCTCTGTATTCCGTCGACAGACACAGTGGGGACTCCTCACTTAGATGCCAGCATGCAAGCCGCTGGGAAAGTATTGTCCAGATGCTTCTCTCCCAAACCAGGAAGTTTCCTTGCCAGCAGGAACTCAAAGCTCTAATTTTACACTGCTATGTATGCCACTGTGCTTGTTCATGAGTTCGCTGTAAGCTGATAGCCCCAATACGGCTATGTGACTCCGATATAAGATAAAAAAAAAATTTAAAAAACAGGTTTTCTATTTCCTAAAAGGCTCAAGCTTCATAAGATATAAGGTTTTCTTATTGCTTCAAATGTTATTGACCCAATGATGTTGGAAACACCTGAGCTAGATCTAAAAGTTTTTTTTTTTTGCAGTTAACATTTTGTAAAAAAAAAAGCTTTTGATGAATTGATGTACATGGATGTGATAAAGTAATTTTAGTGCTAAAGCAGTAGCTTTCAATGGTTTTATTTCCTAAATGTTTTTGCTTAGCCAATTCATCAGTTATTTTATATGTTCATTTAGTTTAATTAGCAGTGTTGGTAATTGCTGAACATTAATTAGCAGTGACTAATAGGCAGATAATTGTGTCACAATTGCTTACTATGAAGTTATGATGCCTTAGGGGACTCAACTGTTGCATCTCGATTTGAGTTGTTGTGGCGCTCTCATGGTAAATTACATTTTCTACTCTTTCAGTCTATTCAAATCCAAATCTTTTTTTCCCATCATTTTTTGTCCTGCCTTACCATTTCTGTTATTTACAAAAGCCTTATGGTGCTTTTAACATTACTGAAGCAGTTGTCTGGGCCTTAATCTGATACTGGGCTTGTCATTATCCATCAACGGTGACAGCCTGTCCTTTCCCATATCCTTTGTGCTTCCATCTTTCCTTTTCACACCTAGACATGTCTCTGTCTGCTTCATAAATATTCAACACACTGCAGGAATTCACACACAGAGAATCTGACATTCCCCATCATTTCTAAACACAGGCACATGGACGCTGACACTCACCTCTGTCCAAATCTGTTTTTATGTCCTTTATTTATCACCTCACCCTCTACTTTTCAACCTGCATCTGCTTTAAACTTCCTGCCTGTCCACTCTCCTCTCTTCACACGCAGCTCATCCAGTCTAACTTTATCCCTTAAGCAATCTAAGCTCTGTTCATTGCAGAGGTTTTTGAATCTAATAGAGGAAAATGTTAAGCTGAATGGCTGCATTCTTTTTTTTTTTTTTTCTCCGAAGAGTTTTTTTGCGGCGCTAGTGGCACGTATTTTTTTGACAGTAGGCAGACAGGAAGGAGGGTGAGGAGAGGGGGGAAGACATGCGGCAAAGGTCGTCGGGACCGGGAGTCGAACCCGCGACGTCCGCGTCGAGGACTAAGGCCTCCAAACGTGGGGCGTGCTAACCCCCTGCGCCACCACAGCACGCCCCAGAATGGCTGCATTCTTGACCTCAGACAAAAAAAGCCCAAAGAAAGCCAGTATAGCACTACTATTTACTTGTTTATAATGTTCTTAGTTGCATCTTGGAGGGAGAGGAAGTCAGCATATCACCTTAAAAATTCTGGTACCAACTTGTTATAGGGCAAAAGTACATATACTTGCAATGAGTTTTAGCTTGGAGGGCAATATAGCTTTGCCATCAATACAGACCCAGAGAGTTTGTAAAAACTGATAACATGAAACTTATGACTTGCAAAATCTATGACTTAGATAAAGAAATTGTTGGTCTTTTGTTGCGTCACTGAGAAAATAAAACTGACTTTAGCGTGTTACAATGCATCACAGGCAAACCATTAGATCCCTGCTGACTTTTTCTTTTTGTTGTTATGGTTATTTTCAAAGACACTGACCAAGGGAATGTTTATTTCTCTAGCAAATCACAGGAACAATGAATTTATAGTACAGCATTTGACATAATGCAAACTACACAAAAAGAACACTGAATAGACTAAGTTTTAATTCAGATTTTTAGGCATTTTGATGCCTAAAAACACTGATCAACTGGACAAAGTAAATATTGTTACATACAGGGAACTTCTAACAGATTTTGAAGCATTTCAGTTTTGTATTTAAAATCAATAGTGACTACATATTTTAAATAGTCACTATATGTTTATATGTGTATGTATATGCACATACATTGATGTAAAATGCAAATATCTATCTGTTATGGAAATAATAGATCAAGTGATCAACTTATCAAGCCTTCTGGCACTTCAGTCTGTGCCGTGTTTTCTGCAGTCGCACAAATACATGTGATTAGAGTCTTGCCTTTTTTTGGACTTCTTTAGAGGTTTACAGGAGCGATCTTAACTCTCTTAACACATCTGTAACACATTTTGGAAAGCAATACAAAGTTTCACACATGTGGAAGAGCAGTGAAAACCTGTGATTGCAGTTTAACATGGCCAGAAGCATCCAGTCATGTTTCCTGGTGTTGGGAATGAAGGAAACCAGGGCACGGACAGGAAGGGTAACACGGGGTGAAAAAAGCAGAGAAATAGACAAGAGAAAGAAAGAGAGAGAGAAAGAGAAAGAGAAAAAGAGATAGCATTGTAGCTGTAAAACTTACTATATAATCATTTTGGTCATAGTCAGTCTCTCTCTGTTGTTTGGTCTGCTGGTCACAGGCAGGACATTTACACTCTGTGTCTCTGACATAAATCATGTCACATGGCTGAATGAACTGACACTGCCAGCATTTTAGCTCTTGCAACACCCTACTCTGTGCAGCCCACCCCTGGTGTCAAACACACACTGACATGGTGCACAGCAAAGTGTAGACATTCTGGATGCACTCCTTCTTCACACAGAGATCTTGAGCTGCAACAGGGCATCATGTTTAAGTATACAGAAACACACATGCGGATGGGCACACTGTCTTCTATGAGTCAGTGACAAACCATGGAGATAGATTGTTAAAGAGCTTTGGAATTTGAGGGATAAGATTTACTTAATTATTTAAAATATGAATAT
Source organism: Xiphophorus couchianus (assembly GCF_001444195.1). NCBI lineage: Eukaryota > Metazoa > Chordata > Actinopteri > Cyprinodontiformes > Poeciliidae > Xiphophorus > Xiphophorus couchianus. The sequence continues at coordinate 10,827,520 of NC_040231.1, forward strand.
GGTTTTGAATTATTAATTTTCCTGCAACATTGTGTTGTGGTGTGAGAGGCAAACAGAAGCCGCCGTCACACTCTCCTGGTTCTTGTGCCCCACTCTCCGTGCTGGATTGATATAATCTGGCACAGGTTTCACATGCTGAAGCTCCCCCCTTTTGATGCTTGTACAAACATGGGGCCTGAGACAACAGACTGCAAACGCTTTGATGCAATTAGCCAACAGAGTGTGAAGCAGAAAACCTTTGTAGCTTTCTACACAGCTCATGTAAGCAGTGTCAACACAAAAGGACGCGCAGATCAGTCGACAGAAGCCGAGTTTCTTTGTTGATGCCACTCTGTATCCCTCGTGTGTCTGTCACAGAGTGAATCTAATGTTCATATGAAAAACGAGAAGGATGACGGGGAATCTAGTGGGAGCTACGCTGCCCTGTGGTGTGTGGTTAGTGAAGGATGTGATCATACAAAAGCCAGTGTGTGGATTCTGGTGGAGAACCTTTAAAAAGCTACTCTACAGAATACAAGAAAAAGGTCAATGTTTGACAGACAAACTGATAAAGTTAAAGCACAAAGGAAACCGCATGAGTGCTGCCATTTAGTTTTGTCAAATGACAGATTTTTATCATTTTAACAGTTTTCTGACAGAACAAATTATCAAGCATTCTGAAAGCACTAAAATATGTTTATGTTATTCAATGTACAAAAAAAAGTTTGCAAGAAAAGAAACCTTTTAAGTCCTGCATGTCTAAAGGCTTACAATGTTGTAAAAACACAAAAATCTAAAAAAAACTTACTAAAGTTCAAACCGAACACCTGAATAGGGAGATAAGGGGATCTAAGTTGATTTGATTGTGACTATGATCCACAAAGCAAATGACCAAATGCTGGTTTCTTGATAATATGATGACAATGTATTCCCTGTGCTTCAAAGATCTCAGACCAGTAGAAAACCAATAGAAAAACCACATATCTGAAGTCGAGATTTGTACGTAAATATTACAAAACATTTGGAACATGTCATGTCAATATGAAACCACATCTCTAAGGAATGTTTCCAACAGATTGTTGAATCTATATCACAACGAATAAATGCAGTTTCCAAAGGCAAAAGGGGGTCCGACTAGATTCTAGTAAAAACTATTTTTAAGTTATTGGTAAGTGTGTGTTTATTGTTGTCATCACCAGCTAGCCCTGTTTCTGGTACTGACTGTGTGCTGTAGATGGCTGGAAACGCCAGGGCTACACTTTTTTCTTTACAAGCAATAAATAAACCATTGCCAGGGGAGATGGTGAAGGTGGAACAAAACAAAGGAAGGATAGGGAAGAAGGATAAGAAAGAGACTTCCTGATCTAGCATGGTGGCTCTTTCTTTCTTTCTTTTTTTACAAAAAAGGTTGGGTATGAGGCTAGAAAGGAATGAGGCAGAAGGAGACAGCGAAAATAAGAAAGAAAACATAAAAACAGCAGGACAAAAGTGTTTGGCAAGTTAATTCCCAGATATCGACTTCGCTTTGATTAGTAACTGGAGGGAACCTTTTAATGAGAACATTCTTTAATCAAACTCCAACATAACAGTGAACTATGTCTTGCATGGAGCTTCAGACGTCCTCCCCTTTGCAAGTCAACAGATGATGATCCTGCTGCTCTCCCCCAAACTGAGAAAGTAATCACCTGCTTAAGTATGTTCAGACACTCAGGTAATTTATTATCTTGTGCAGTTTTATTGCTGCAGATTAAAACTTCCTTTCTGGGAGCTTAAAGAGATGTGTGTGTGTGTGTTCAGGCTTTGCTGCATTTATGACGTATTGTGTGGTGTAATTGTTTCCAATACCTGGCCAATGGTTTTCTGTGTGGACTCCAGGGAAATAGTTTGATGTAGATAGAGAAAGATGGGCGAGGTTTTCTGAGTGGTGAAATAAAAGATACGAAGGAGAAGCACATCAAGTAACATGGATGGACTAAAGAATAAGTGTAACCTTTAGGGACAAACACTTTGAGGTGCATTAAATGTTCTGTAGGCAAAAATATGTCTGTATATGGCTGGGGTAGTCAGAGAGGGTTTGTCTTGGTGGTCTCCAGTGCACTCATTAGGAAGCAGGGACAGCATCTCAGTGCCCCTCCTTTCCCAAGAGAAGGAAAGCAACTAATTAGAGGTCTGTCCTCCTTCCTGACACATCCCCGTCCCCAAAGGAGCATCACAGCTAAAGTGGGGGGAAGAAAAAAGTAATTACAAATTGTATAAAAGAAGCAATAGCTTTTGCTTCACACAAAAAACCTAGTCGAATGCAACCATAATTGAAATGCGTTATTACTGGTAACCCATTAAACTTTAGAATTTAGTTTCACTATTTGTTGTTTCGGGTATAGACTTAAAACATAATGGCACCTGTCCAGGCACTAAGCCATATTTCTGTTCTTCAACTGCAGACACAGGCCTCAGCCATCTTAGCTCTCCTCTGAAAGTGAATGACTGCTTCAATTACATTTTCGCAGTTTGAGTTATATTTGAAGATTAAAGGTCAGCCTAAGAAGCAATTACCAGCTATCCCCCAACCCTCGACACCCCCACACCTAATGGCAGATCTTCTGCAGCATTTCCCCCTGTTGAGCTGGAGGAGCTTGCATAAGTGAAGAGAAGAGGTAAAGGGGACTTTAATTGGCGACTTTGTTCTTGTTATCAACACCTGTGGACACCTTTTCTCTGTGTTGACTAAACAATTTTCTTTGTTCTGGCAGGCCTTCTAGGAATTAATAATGTTTCCCATTTTAGGCAAAATATTAGAAACATATTAACAAATATTAGTGACTACAAAGCTAACACAATGTCCTGATCCAACAGACCACTGTGACTGCCACACTTGATTCCAATAAACACGCCCACTTCATAACAGCAGCTCATCAAAAGCTAAACACTGTAAACTTTTGTCTTCAGAGACAAAACTGGACTTGGTGATCGCCATCTGATCATCAATTATCTCCATTTGAACCCAGCCAGGTAACACATGATTTTCAATACTCTGGCATACATGGTGAGATTGAGAAATAGTGTGAGAAAAAGTGAAAAATGCCATTTTCTTTTACATTGCAGCAATAAGAAAGAAGCTCCAAATGAGAAATTGCAGGCTTCTCATTATCATCAGGTCTGCTTCTTGTAGCTCCATGGTGAGTTCCCTGGTCATTATTGAAACGATGTGGCTGAATTTCTGTAAATGAACACAGTTTCAGTATCTCACACTCAGCACTGGACATTGCTATAGGTGCTGTTTTTAAATTGTGACCAGATGCTAAATGCAAACCTCACCAGATATGATAAATGCACCCCCACACTTTTCTGTTGCTATCCAGTCTCTGCAAGATTAAGTTAAAGAAAAATAATTGGGTGGATATACTGCTTCTTTGTTGTGTTTGCACTGATCATAATGTGGTTGTATTGACAGAGCATAAGATGATAAAACCCAATAACGCTTGATTTTCCTTCTTATTCTACTTTTTTTTTTATTATTTCTTGAGGCATCTTCATTTGAATCATCAATTTTTATTGGGCTACCAAACTAGCAAGAGAATAGTGTGCTAATCATCTCTGGTTAATGCTCAGATTGAATTTTAGGCTTTTTCATTAGATCTCATTATGCTTGCTTTTCAATTGCTTGCACTCTTAAAATGATTTCGCCGGTAGAAGCAGTGTGAATGCATGTGTTGAGCTTTGTGTCAAAGGAAAAAGTGTAGCGGCTTTTTTTTTCATTGATTGCGACACTAAACTGCGCGTTTACCATGGAACATCTACGTCTCTCTCCTACTCCGACTGCAATGAATCAAAGGCTGCAGTGGGAGGAAAGCAGAGCTCATTAGCTGCACTTTCCAGGGAACCTCTCCCTCAAACATCTGACAGCCCTGCTCTGATCGATAGCTGTCTTTCTGTGGTGTGTCTGCCTTTACTCAGGCTTGTGAGTAAGCTAAACGCTGCTGCGCTTCCAAATAGATGGACTGAATTACTCCACGCTCCGCGGGGAGGCTAGACTTTGAGCAAGTGCTGACTACAACTGACATGTTTATATATTTTATTTTTAAAGAGAATGAGCTGTCAAACCCCCTCAATCTTTCATGATACGGGAGACACGCAGTGGGGGACAAGTACAGTGTATTGGTGTTGTACTCAGTTATGGTGTTGTTTGAAATGAAATAAAGATGAAAATACTCTGTGATCAGTCTTTTGTTGTTCATATTTCAGTTATTTGGTGTTAAATCCCTGTGCTCTGTGATAGGTATGATATGGATTCACAGATACTAATCCAGAATGACCAGTTTGTGAGAATAAAAATGTAAACAATAATTAAGCAGTTTCCATCCATCCAAGTATGACTTGAATCTTTCTTCCATTTTTTACATTTAACATTTTTGAATTGGCAGATAAACAACCACTGACTGAGAATAAAAGTCTTAACACTGTGCTTCCAGATGTTAAATTGAGTGCAATTAGACATGAAGTACAATGCAATGTCTGTTATAATGAAAAAACTATTTGCACAATTAAAAAAATTGACATTATTTTTTTTTATTATTATTTCTATGTTTCTATGTTAAATGCTCCACTAAAACAGATCAATAAAGAAATTTACTTAAGGCTTTGTATATTTGCATCTGCCTGATTTTTCAGTACTATATCTATGAACTCCAAAATATGAATATAAATAAAAAAGAATGTAATATTTCATCCTTTCTACCTTTAGATGCAAAGAGAATCTGTTCTGTCTTGATAGCCCTCACAAGTGAATAAATACATATTGGATTATAGCATATCCCCTTTTTGGTGTGAACTACATTAACAGGAAAATGTTTATTTAAAAAACATAATTTACTAAGCCTAATTTTGGTCTTCTTCTGAATTTCTTTGAAATTTGTTATTCCATCTACGGCTTCAAACACTTTATCTGACAGTATCACAAAAGAGGGGTAGAATTTTATTAGTTAGTTATTATATTAATTCAGTTTTAGTTTCAGACATTAATAAGACTGGTAATTAAAATTTAAACATTTATATAATCTTAAAAGGATATATGGATTTGTTATCTAATGTCTCACACACAAATAAATCCACCTCTTTTAACTACATTGTAACTCAAAAGAGACCCATAGTTTTTGGCTCTGATGATGTTTCACCAATCTTCAATTAACATGGGGCAAACTGTGTTAGAAAATAAACTCTTTGAAACACTTTGTTCTAGTTTTAGTTGTTTAATGGGTGTCAGAAAGGCTACTGTGGAAATACATTTGGTGATAAATGGATAAACACAGAGCACCGAACTTATTGTACTTACCCTATGTGGTGCTTTCTGACTTTATTTCCGACTTTATTAGTTTTGCTTTGTGATTTTCTGGGATAAACTTTCTTCAACGAGACTGCAGCTCTAACAGATGAATGTATCAAATTCCACATAAAGCTTCCAAATGTAAAATTCAGAGAAAAAAAAGTCAAAGCCTGAGGTAGTACAACAGCACTGAGGATCAGGCATTAACTAATGGAAGATTAAAAAGAGTCTCCCACTGAGCAGTATTTGATAACTTATTGGTTCAGCCATTCACCAAACACAGCAGGGGTTACAGGATAAAAAGCAACGTTCCTCTTCATTTATTTAAAATCTTCTCAACTCATACATTCATGGACCGTTGGGGGGCATAGAACAAAAAATATTCTCATCTAACATGTATGGTGTCTGACAACCTCTGACACAAAAGGGCAGAAACCTTTGCTCTTCTGTCCTTCCTTAGAGGAAGGAGAGAATGAGAGAAAAGGTCCTCAGGGTTGCCTCTTGTCCCTGCGTCCTGCTGAGCTGGCCCGAGCAAGTCTCATTGGGCTTTGGTCTAAATTAGCTGCGGCTTGCTGTTAAGCCCCCGCTTAATATGCTCCTGACTGAGAGTGGAAAAGAGAGCCCCACAGAGGGAAGAGAGAAGACTGAGAGAGGAAACATCAAGAGGATGTGGAAGATGAGGCAAATTTTTCAAGAGGAATCAATATGGGATGGAGAAAAAAGAGAGGATGAAGTGCAGAGGACTGAGAGTACGTGAATAGGAAAGACTGGGATAAAGCAGCAGAAGACAGACGTTAGATAATGTGTAGGTGCATGAGAGAGGAAGAGACAGAGAGAGAGAGAAATAGTCAAACAGCAAGAAAGAAAACGAACTTCAAGGTTTGTATTGAGTTGGCAGTGGCAGCACCAGAGGACCTGAACAGAATAGCCTTGGCATCACTTCTTTGGCCAATTAATGTGAAGCTGTCTGGGTCCGGGGAAGCTATTAGACTCTGGGAGAAAAAAAAACACATTAAAAAAGAACAGGAATAAAGTTTGGTGCCGTTTCCCCATAGTGCTGCTTATATGTAAAGCCCCTTGTTTTTCTTGACTGAATAATAGTCTTCATTCCAGCCCCCTCCCTCCCTTCTCTTCAAGCCTCTGGATGTAGGCAGAACATCTCTGCTTTATTAAACATCTCACTAGAGACAGGACACCCTCATTGACAAGCAGCAGCCTTTATTAAAGATGCCGCAGAGTGGGAAGGAGCGAGCATTGAGATTCAAATTGAGGGAGACAAGTCAACACTCTGTGGCCGTAGCTTTAGTTAGCTAGATGTGAGCTAGAATTTGAATTGTTGTTAATCAAACAAGCGACTGTTTTTCTCCACGTTAAATAAGCCTTTCCTGCACTCACACATGCAAGGTGTGTACGCCGGCTGCAGAAGGGGGAGGGAGGCTTTTGTGAAAGATGTCCAAATAAATTATGGATAAATATGCATGGATACATACAGAGTGGACGCAGATGTCTCTGCTGGTCAAATGTTGCATAAAGGTTGAGAATCAAAATCACAACATTTGCATAATAGTATCCCAGTAAACATAATTAAATTAGGGGAAAAAAACACAAGAATAAATTTGATCAAGATTTACATTTCAGCAGGTTTTACACATGCTAAAAAGTATAAAGGAAAAAAATGACATGTATCAGAATGCAGGTTTACAATCCTTCAAAGCATCTAACAGCATATTGATTCAACAATAGTTAACACCGCTTTTTCCTTTTTTGCAGTAGTTTTGCCCCATATTACATTAATGAAAGCACAGATCAAAGGAATGAAACTTGTGTTAGATTCGCCCTTTGTAGAAATATATGGTTATTGGCAGAGTTTATTACTTGGCCCGTTAGGCGCTCTTGATGTGTGAGACCACAACAAACTGTTCAGAAATGTTCAAATTAAATAGAAAAAAAGAGCTGAGGTAATCAGTTTATTATAATGAAGTATATTTGTCTTAATTCGATTCCCATCTCAAAAACGTATCTGGTAAAATATACTTAATCCACAATTTAAGTTCAAGCAAAATATCGAATTCTTTGAGACAAAAACATTTATTTTTAAAATGTGTCGACTATTTTTCAAAGATGCTATGGTCATCGAAAGAAAAAATCTTTGCTTTTTTGTATTGCTATGTGTGAACTATTCTCTGTTTATGTTGCTGGAAATTATTTAACATTTATCCCAAGATATTCACTAGATTATGGCACATCTTAGCTCCCTATATCAAAAAATAGTGCTACAATAATAAAAAAAAATAGCATATATTTTTACAAGTCCTAAATGATAGAATATTATGTGTGTGAAAATTTAGAATTGATCATATAGCACTTAGTGGAAGGGGAACAGAGGTAACATGACAACACTGAAGAAAACATGAGGGTAAAGTATCACTTAGCCTTGTTCAATGTATTAATAAAAATATCCTAATTTGTCCAGACATTTTTCATGTAAGTCAATAAATAAGCAATATTTCCAGGCTGAATTTCTGACATAAGCTGAGAGTGAAAAAAATGTATAGAGTGATGTCAATCATACCTAGATGTAACCCCCTCCTGTTTGCCCACCTGTCTGTTCTGTTTGCTCTCCAATTTGCTCACAGTGTCATGGTGAACACATCAGCCAAAAGGGGTAGAAAAAAAAACAAAAAGCAATTGTTCATGCAAAATGTATATTATAAGTGACAGCTGAGTCTTGCCTCATGTTTCTTAAGAACTATAAAATAATGCACATTTTTGCTGCTAAGGTTGGAGAATTGTCTCAATTTTAACTAAAATGCATTTCTGCTGTATGTGAAAAAGAAGATATTGCTCAGATGTCTGCAATATGTTTTTTGTCTGCTTCGCATGAAATTTCATAAATCTCGCATCAATTAGGACTCGCTCTTTTTTCTAAAGCAAAAATAAATTAACAATGATTTCAAAAACATTCTCCAATGAACCCCAAATCTTTCCCATCTGTCACGTGTAAGTTACGCTCATCTTCCCACTGTACACTGTTGTATTTCTTTTTTCCACTGGATTTTTCCTATTATGCATGGAGCTCTTTCCTGCTGCGCTCTTCACAAATCTTCTTTCTCCTAAGGTGCATTACTGCCATCTGTCACTGGCAAAAATGAGCATTCACAGACACACACGAGCACAGTTTGGCTTAACACCAGATTCTTATCTGGTCAAGTGTGTTTACCACTACAGCACATCTTGAGCTTACGCTGCAAGTGCCCAATATTCTGCTGAGAGATTATTTGAGGGATTTGGGCTGTAGGTGTACCATTTCCCACTTGGACAGCCCATTGGATATAAGTCCAATCACTTAATCATTCTATCACCACAAATCAATATGGCAAAGCCTAACACAGGAAAAACAGAGACTGGGAAAAATCAAGATTTTCCAGTAAAGGTCCTTGTTTTGCTTCTTGTTCATTTTGATGCTTTCACATTTTCTTCCTTTGTTTCCAACTGCTATAAGTAATATTACATTAGACAATGCATTTTTCCACATATTAAACATGCTTCTGGTCATTAAGAATAGATTTTTAACTGGTTGCTGGCTGTTTATAGAGCAATAGATTGTAATGTCATATATTTTGAAAGTAGGAGTATGGGGGCATGTGTAGGGACTACTATGAAGAACTCTACATGCCTGACAGCCTGATGAGGACTGATTAACGCTTACACTGTTTCTCACCTCATTCTGATATGCTTTCTCTTGCAGGACCTGCCAGCTGAGCTCACAGATGATGACTCTACTGTGCTAAGAAGCTGTCAGTGATACAGGAGCCGGGCTATAAAAAGATCTATTACTGCCACACCAACCAAAGATTGGTCATTTCATTTCAGAAAAGGCTCACTGACAATTCAAGTCAATCTGACATCTTTGAAGGCATAGATTCAAAAAGATATATTTACTTAAAATTTAATCATTTTTGTGGGGGCTTTAAATGTACATACATTTTTATTGTGTTCTAACTGTAATAGGAATATTTTGCTTTTAATTCTAAACAATAGAAGTTGCAATTTGCATATTGAGTGATTCGCCAACCATCAATGGACTGCTTGGGCCTATGGAAGTTAAAAAGCTTTGATTTTCTGTTTAAAATAAAACCAATTCTTAACCGGAAGCTTCATGGCAGGTTTGAATCTTCTTTTATGTTAAATAATGAGGGAGACAGGCCTTAAAATCTTTTGATTGTCATTCTTTACATCTGTTTTCATTCTACTTTAATATGTTTTCTAATCTCAAGTTTTTCTGTAACATTCACATATTCAAATACAATTCTTATTTCAAAAACATTTTGAAAAGTTAAGTTATTTCTTGTTTGGCAATGCAAAGATTTCTGCTATTTCTTTTGACTAAGAAGAGAACAACTTTAATTTGCATGTCTGTAAAGACATCTTCTTTATGAAATTCTGAAAACTAAGTATTTTTCTTTAACTTTTGTATATCATTAAAAAATATCTGCCGTAGTAAGCATGTGATTGTTTTATCCTAAATTTAAATTGCACATAATGCCTCATAGATAACCTCCACAAAGTCATTCCACAAAAGTTTAGTTAACATATTTGTGTAAACTATTTAGGGCATGCTTTACAGTGAGGCTTACCTAAAGCTGTTTAATATCAAAAAGCATTGAAAATAAGATCAAACATTTCTTCTTTTTGTAACTATCATGTGACAGCACATTTATTTTTATGACTGGAAGACAGAATAATACGCATTTAATAAATACTTTGACAGATACTTTTATCTGCTGAAAGATTTTCTAATAACATCACTACATAAAACAAAAACAAACAACAATATGAAATGAAGTGTGAAGGAAAGAAATAAAAGGCAAAAATGAAAGTTTTCTTCAGTGTGTTTTCCTTGCAGATCTTTTTCCATAAGAAAAAAAATCAAGATGCTAGGATGAATATTTGAATCAGTTCTCTCCACAAAACGTTCCTTAAAGTTGCCAATGGTGATTTTATATCTGACTTGTTTAATGTTTGAGTTACATACATAGTTATCATGTGGTTGAAATAATCTTTGTTTTGTCAATCTTCTATGATTAAATTGGTTGCAAATTGTCTTTAGGATTTTCAAAGAAGCTCTCCATTCAGTGAATAAATGAAAGAAACAGAGATAGTTGCTGGATTTCACTTTGACACGCTTTTCAATTTATTAGCACAGCAAAAAAAAAAGAAAGAAAAAAAACTATTATCCATATGGAGTAACCTCAATGAATGACCTCTTTCTTAATAAGGCTTTTCAGCAATGGAGGATGAAACTCTTTGTATATCACTGTTCTCTCTTTTTCAGGACGAAGAGGCAAAGGCTCTACCCAAAAGGCTGCTTTCCATTAATCTGTGCCATCCTTTTGAATGTGTGTTCAAGTTTTGGGTGGCTTCACATTAAAAAAAGCGCAATCTAACAAGAAACTCTATATTTGCTTTCCATTGAGCTCCAGCAGAGAGCTGCCCAGATGGCCCAATCAGGAAATAGTCTGGCAGATGCATCTGGAGCCAGCAGGACAGATGGAGAGTGGAACCGATATGGGTTGAGTCGTAAGAAGATAAAACATCCACGGGTGAAGGACAGGGGCCACCCCTATGCTTGTTTGTGTTTTCTTTTTGCCATATTGCTTTGTTGAAATTTCCTTGCCTTTTTTTATTTTCACTGTCAATGTCAGTGATAGTTGAATCTGTGACAACAGAGGGTGAAAAGTCTAATAGGCTTGAGAACCAATAATAATATATACCGTTGATGACTCCTGTTCCCAAAAGATGTGGTTTGCCTTGTAGCACACCAGTAGCATACAGTTACATCATGTTGCCCCTGAGTTTATGTAAGAGGCCTCAAAGGCAAATTGAAAATGTCACCACCTACATTGCTTTAGAAAATCATAGAAATGTACATGGAAAATTATGAGAAAGTCTTAAGACACTAAAGATGGTCACAAAATTGTTCTTTCTCAGTCAGTATGTGTCAGCATGGATTGATGCGGAAAAATCAATTGCAGCAAACAATCTTGTTAGTACAGAAGTGACAAAGTTATCGGCTCTTTTTGGATTATCCCCAAGGCAAATAAAATAATGAAACGGCACTTTGGCAAAAAGAGACATTCAGGTGCAGACTTGCATAATCACTAATAATAATAATAAAAACTATTCAAATGTACAATTCAAAATATTTAGAGCTATAAACAGCCTGCAACCTGAACTGAAAAGTACAGCACGCTTGCTATGTGGATGTTGATTGCAAAGCATGTTGAAAAGTTACATGTCTTGAGTAATGTAACAAAACAGAATAATGTAACCAAAGAAGAACTACAAAAGGAAGAAGCAGTTCTGCACAGCCTTGCAAATTGCAAATAAAATAACATATTTTTATTTAAATTTTAAGTTATTCATTTTCTCTGGACTTTTTTGAGGACAAAATCAATACCTCCATACTATTATTAAATAGCAAGACAAGAACATTGACTAAAAAGTTCACTTTCTCAAAAAAAAAAAAAAAAAGAAAAGCACTGACCAGCACATTTGGCTGGTGCATTGCTGGGATGAGCTACAACAACTTTTGGCTATTAGGCCTTGATGAAAGTTCACCTCAATGTTCTTAAAAGACTTCTGTCTTTTAAGAACTTATTTTAAAATATTATTCTAACAAGCATCTAGCCGACCGAAAACAAGTTGTGGCATTGGTTATCTGGTCTTTCTGTTCTTAAATCTGATACATAGAAGAAAAAAAAAGGATAAAATTAAAGGCAACATGCACACATATACGAAAACACAGCATTACATGTTATGGAGAACCATTTATGAAAGAAAAATAACTTTCATAGTAATCTCTCCCAGTGGGAACAAGCAACATGCTTTTTGCCTGCAGGGATCGCTCCATGATAACTGTTTTCTTTTCTGTTTCCTCGCCCCAGCCTGAAAAGGTCAGGGCTTGACTTGATGCGTTACACACCCACGGTAATACCTTCTAGAGCTTGTTGCAACAGCGCCTAACCCGCAAGCTAATTAATCCAACCTGTCTTACAACCACACGTCGAGCACTTCATCAGGTCCGGTCAGTAAATGCGGTAAGGGGTCAGTGGCTCCCAAACGGCGAGGGTGCTGAAGCGTGAACAGACCGCTGAGGAAGCAATTGCCAGCAAAGACAGAGGTGTCTGTCATGTGAAAGCTTGTACACACTGCATAGTTCACTCCTCTGGTCACAGGACTGATTATATGTTGAAGATTACCATTACCAAGTTTTAAATATTGAGCTTTGTTTACAGTTTAAGAAAATAAGGTTTAATTATTTATTAGAAGTGTATTTTTTCTCCTAAATTTAATGCAATAAATTTGGCTGTAAATCTATTCTTAGGCATGTGAAGCTTGTTGCCGTGCATCTTCTTCTGAGAACTATAGGTGAAATTAGGTTTAAAAACTTGAGCTGAAAATATAAGTAGTAATTTAGGACCTCCGAGGTGCTGCACAAAGAAATAACAAATTGAAATAAAAGATGAAAAAAACTATCGTTATCCACAGCTTGGAACTAATAAATGAAGTTAAAATAGTTCCCGCAGGTGTGTTTGGTTTGAAGAGTTAATAAAGCTCTCGCAGGCTCCCGCAGTAGATGCACAGTAATGAGGACAGATTCAGCTAAACAAGCCAGGAGACTTTTGCAGGGGGTAGATTTTGGTGTCTCGTTAGTTGTGGCCAATCGATTGTAGTGTCACTGCATCCACCTGAGATCCAGCTCGGCCGTTTTATGGAGGGCTTCGGAAGAGAAAGTGATGCTTGTATTTTACAGCAAATAGTCAGAATTTGCTGTTCTGTTCCTCAAAGACTGAATGTGCTCTGGAGTTCCTTCGTGTTTACGACTTTCTTTCATTAAACAAAAGAAAGCTATAAATATTTCTAAGAGGTTAAACGCTTTAAACCATTGATTGAATTTTTGAGGGTTTTGTCATATAATTTAAAATGCTTCTGTTTTTGTAAGTCTAAAACAGTGTAGTACTTTTAATAATAATATAATAAAATGTAATGTGCTAAATACAAATGGTTGAATGAATTGAACAAAATATACAAAGAATATTTATAATGTTTTTTCATTTGTATAAGTTAAATCAGAATAAATGTTTTCTGTTTAGCTGAATTATTTTTTGTATCCTTTAACAAGCTCCTCACAATAGTTTACTGTAATTTTGACCCAATCCTCCTGACAGTGCTGGTTTAACTTTGCCAAGTTTTCAATGGTACCTCATCATCTTACCTGTTTTAGCTCTGGCAAAAAAAAAAAAAAAAAATTCAATTCAGATCAGGGCTAAATTGTGCTTTATTATTATTATCAGTTTGTTATGATATGATTAGGCTCATGGTCCATTTAAAAGATTTGAGCCTGTCGCCGCACAAGGGCATTCCCCCTCCTCACAGCAAGGCAAACCAAACCAGATCTCCCATCAAAATGTCCAGAGCATTTTGGCCCTGAAGCTTTCACCCCCCACAATGTCATAATAGATTTTAGAATTTTGAGGAAAGCTCAAATTCATTTAATTAAATTTGGAATAAGGCTGTAACATAGCAAAATGTGGAAAAAGTGAAAATGTACGTACTGTATATTATATATAATTTTTCAACTGCATGAATATTTTGTACAAGTCAGAGTTAAAAGACTTCATAGAATTAATATTTTTGCTTCAATAAGTAATCTTAAACAGATCTAATGTGTTCAACTGAACCAGTGCAGCCATTGTTTCCAGTGCCTGTAAGAAGAAACTGCCCAAACACCTAAGAGGACTGTTTTATTTTACTTGGAGCAGTAAATCCAGTGATGACAAGACGTACCAGCTGACAAGGCATTACACAGGCCAGACTACCTGGCCTTCGATGTGAAACCATTATGCAGGAGTTCTCCCTCCTGCTGAATGCAGCTGCACTGTGGGACCTACTTATTACAGCCCAGATGTGTCTGTAATCTATCACTGTCTTCCTTACCACCATCATACTCTGGAGGATGTGTGAAGCAGCGCCCCTGGTATTTTTTTGTGCATTCGTGTGTGCAAGTGGAAGCATGTCGTAGAAACAATGTCTGTTGAACTGTCTAAGATGTGTGTTTTTTTTGTGTGTGTGTGCAAGAAGAATAATTAATTTATTTTAATGCACTCTTTTTTAGATGTGTCTCTGTGAGTTTGTGTATTGTTTCATTTGTCTGTGCCACAGTTTTTCTCTTCCAAGCATGGAGTTTATGCAATATTAATAAAAGTCATTAAAAGGTCTCTTAGAAGTATTGTAAATATTAATGCTGCTCACATTGAGCATCTTAACTCCATCTTTTTTAACCCGGCTCTCTAAAATTAGGCGACTTATTACTGCGTAAGTGAGTAAAATGTCCCTACCTCAGCCAGAACTGTACAGATGGTGTTGTAGTGAAGCTGTACTCATTATTCTTGCAGCTTGTTGTTTGTTATTACAGATTTTTCTAATCTTCATCCACAAACAAAATTAATCATTTGCTTTGTTTATTTGTCTGAGTTTCTATCTATCAAAATTATTGGAACTACTCTGGAGAAATATTTCTTAGCGTGTTTTCTCTTTAATAATGGTAAAGTTACAAAGCAAGGCTTTGAAAAGTTTAATTATTTGGCTCACGTTTTATTAAATTCCAATAAAAAAAAAAATCAAGGCTGTGGTTCCTAAAGTCAAACCTTCAAGAGGAGAGTCTTTAGTTGAGCTGCAGAAATCAAATTAAAATTAGCATCACTGATAAAATAATGTTTTTGCCATAATTTATAAAAGACATTAACCATAATGAACTAAAATGTAATCGTTGTGAAAAACATTTTAACATTTTCTATTTTCCCTTTGACCTTGTTTAACTTTGTTTATTTTAGTTTAAAATTATTTTTAATGAATAACCTTTTGAGCTGATAGTTGGATGACAGCTAAATTAAAACAAATGTAGAATGAATGAAACTACAAACATTATTTACTTTTGTATTCATGAAAAACTATGTATATATATTTACAACATATGTATGTAATATTCAAATCTAATTTTAGTTTTGTGGAAGGTAGGAAAAATAAAGCAACGCAAACGTCGTATAATTTATACATCTAAAACAAATAAATGTCAAGGCATAACTCTGATATGAAATTCTGGATGTAAATAATTATTTCAGATATTTAAAGAAACCAAAACAAATGTGTTCATGCTGTAATTTATACTTTATTAAAACTACTAATAAAGTGTGTTCTGAAGTTTGAAATTAAATAAATCTTTTATTTGAGAGGCATAATCCCGAGTAAAGTAATTAGAAAAACATAACCTTTAATTTGAGTGAAAACTCAATTTACTTTTCTTCTTTTTAATCAAAGTATTTCCATGAACATGGAATAAATCAAATAATAAGAAACACTTCTTTTTTATGCTGCCACTATTTTGTATAACCACCTTTTGTTAGGGGACTGCTTGTAACTGGTGTCTGATGTCTGTGTTGATTTTTACATGTATTTCTTACTGATATTAAAAAGTTCATTAAAAGTGACCAAAACTTCTGAGGAAAAACTAGACCACAGGAAGGCAGATCCTGTACCACACTGCACAGTAGTCAAGAGATGCTTTTCCACAAGAACATGAATTGTTGCAAGCCACAACCACTTGATGTCTTTATCAAAAATCTTTCTCTTAGTCTCATCTAACCAAAGCGCATTGGTCCAACACAGTTTAACAAAACTCCACTTGTTTGCATATATGACGATAGACCAGGTTTTCGGTATAATGTAAGACGATGGAAAGTTAAGGAAACTTTGTCAGATAGTGATGACTCTTTTGCCACAATTGTCTAACAGTAAAATTGTTTTCCTTTCTTTCTATTTTTTTTTTTAATTGTTTCTTTTTTGTGGTAACAGGACACAAATCGGATTTCCTCATTATGAAACCTGAAATATCCAAGAGGCCGTTGCTCAGCTCATGCTGTTTGCTTTTGGTTACTTCTCCTTGCATCTTATATCACACAATAAGGAAAAGAGCCATGCTGTTTTGTTGGAGCTACAGTAAGCCTGGTCTGTAAAACCACATGAATACTGAACAACATGACCAATTCCCTAGGTATCTTAGACCACGCTACGTCCTCCGAGCACAAAGCAATTAAGTGCTAAACAGATCCCTCTTTTAACAGAGAGCTTTGCCTCTCTTTGTTGGTTGACATAGTATTTCACTGTGCTCACCAAGTCTATATACTCTGTGGTCCAAATCAATACACAAATGTACCAATATATATCCTACTGCTGTTGGCCACACTAATGAGCAACTGCTTTAAGTGAGAAGAATCATGGATCAATTTGATCATGTTCCCAGCAAACCCTTTATGTTGAAGATGTTTAATTGTTGTTCTGAAGAGGGTTTGTGCACCTTAGGTGGTCTTCATTAAACCAATTTTCCCAGTGCCATAACACCACATGTGTTCAAGCTCTTTTTCTACAAGGGCCTCTAACCTTTGCTGTCTGAAGCGTTGCAATAATTGGCCAATCAATACAACCTATGTCGACTGCATCATGCCAAGAAACCAAGGAGCAAAGAAACCCAAAAAAACAGGTACAATCTGCCAGTGCTATTTGCCCCCAGGGCATAATGTTTCACTGAATCAATAAAACAATGACACTGGGTGACAACACAACCGGTGATATAATCTTTCATCCAAAGCCACCTAAGGAGCCTTGGTACATGATATGTGGCCGCTTCACTGGATTACTGTTACAGATTCTGCCACTAATCTTCAGTGTGTCCAACAAACAAGGGGAAGTAGAGATACTTTTTTAACAGTTCATTCTGAAAATGTGATTGCAGATGAAATTCAGGTCTGACTCAAGTACAGCAGTCATAAAGTCAAACAAAATTCCAGAGTCCAGAGAAAATTCCAAACAAAATCTATATATCAATATACAATCTATATATCAATATACATTGATATATAGATAGTTCTTTAGCTATATGTGTTTCATAAAACACTTAGAGAAATTGCTATCAGCTCTAAAAAAAAGATATCAATATCTGCTGCAAAAGTCATGTCAGGCAGAAGTTCACCTTTATCTTAGGACAGTCTCCAAAACTGTCACCTTAGTTTGTTTCAGCTAATTTTCTTTCATCGTTGACATCTCCAATCGATATAATGGTAGGTTTGCAAACTTACAAAACAGTTTTTAACAAGCTTAAACTCCTTATAACTGGAAAACCCCTATAGATTGATATGTTAGCGAAGTACTTACAGCTGAAGGCTGATCTCTGAATTTTCCTTTGAGATATTGCAGCCAAAAACATGCTGAGTTAGACATACACCTTGTTTTCAAAATCAATCCTGATTCCCAGTTGGTTTTAAATAACATGTCACTGTCTGTCTGGATTTATCTTCAGGCAAACCATTTAAATGTTCATGGTACAAAACGTAAACAGAAATGTTGGAAATATGGAAGTATGACTAAAGTGTTTAACATTATTGCTGAACAGCACTACACTAATTTAAACCCGGCCTGGCTTCTCCAACCAGAGTCTGGCGTTTTTGCATTTTTACTTAGGGCCCGGTCGCACTTCACTACCCGACATATCGAGAACTTGTGGATCCACTCTGGCTGGTAAAATAAGAATGGTTTAAAGTTCGCCATTGATTGGTTCACTTAAAGAGGGGGCTGATAAACAGGCGTGTTATCTTCCAGATCTCTCAGTCAGAGGTTGCCTTAGACTTTCTGAGTGTCTTGTCATATCCTGTCATCATCTAGTTTACCCATCAATTCTTAAATGATAATAGTGAAACGCTCAATTGCATTTCATTTTTAGTGGGTCGACATTCAGCAAGATGAATGCAAAATCCACATTATGCCATTACACATCAAGCAGAAAAATACATTTAACTTTTTCACTTAGGTCCCAATGACTACATATGAAAAATGAAATTAAATGATTGCACTTAAAATATGAAGTATTCATCTGCAGTGGCCTCAATGTAGATAATCACACAACTTCCTCCTGGTCTGCATAGACTTGAATTGGGCACCCGAATGTGCTTAAATCAAAGCTTTTGGTTTTGATGATCTGGAAGATGAATCTGTGCTCTGTGCTACACTGGAGACTGGAATTACAAGCGCCACTTCAGCCAAAGTTTTTAATCAGGAAACATTTCTTTAAATTAATTGATCACAAGTCAACAAGACTTTCTGAACGAGGGAATTTCCTCATCTCACTTCGATCCAACAAGGAAATTCCAGCAAACGACAGCAGTGGATAAGATGCACCAAACACAAGACCAGGTGAGAGATGATATTCAAACGAGATTTTTTTTTAAAGGAAGTAGTTAAAGGGTAAAGCTGACATAATTCTTTCCTGACAAGCATACAAAAGGAACTGGACAGGACAATAAGGAACAAAAAAGTGTTCTGCTGTCTCTGGGGAGACAGTGTCGGTAGATTCAGCAGGAATCTGCTGAATTTTTTCAAAAATGGGCAGAGATATGGCCATCTCTGCCCATTTTTGAGGCAACACTCTGCTTAACGCAAACACAACCAACTCCGGAGTACAATAGGGCCGAGCTCTGCAATACAAAAAGGTCTTAAGTGGTCATATGGTTGCCACACGTGGTTTGCCATCAATGCATGATAAAAATCAAAATGTACAGATAATAGTCAGTGTGCAACGTGTTCGTTTTTTATGTTTGCACACTACATGTGTCAGAAAGAGATAAACACTCACTTGTCACTTTATAAGGTATGCTTGTTTAACTACTTCTTAATAATGGGTCAGATAATTACATGGCAGCAATGCATTTAGGCATCTAGATATGGAGATGACCTGCTGAAGCTTGAAGAAGGTAGCAGACCTGCTAAGACAGCTAGTTTAAGGGTACTTGAACTGCTACTGTGTGACTTTATGAACCATTATATGAAAACATCTGTGTTTTGCTGTCAAGCTTCTAAATTAAGTAAAGTTATTACATTTGAAATGGTAGACTCAGAATGCACCTGCAACAACAGCAAGAAAGCATTAATCCATCCTGCCTTGTATCAACAAATCGGGAAGTTGTAGGTGGTATAAGGATGTGGGGGATATTTTCTTGTCTTACTTTGGGACTTTTAGTACTAATTAAGGATCATTTAAACATAACCTCATTGTGTGTTGTTGGTGGACATGTCTATCCCTTTATGACATCGGTTTACTCATCTTCTGCTACCTCCAGGAGGATAATGCATCATGTCTTAAATCTTCTGAAGTTGTTATATAAATAAAAATAAGTTCCCTGATGGCCTCCGTAGTCAAGAGATTTCAATCTAGTAGCATATCTTAGGGATGAGGTTGAACAGATATTTTCCCAACAAATATTTCTGCTGTCATGTGAGTTTGGACCAAAATATCAGAGAAATGTGTCAAAAAGCATTTTGAATCTATGTTGTGAAAAATTGAGACAGTGATGAATGCAAAGGGGGAAATGAACCTGATATCAACAAAGAGTACTGGATAAAGTCCCCAGTGAGTGTAAGTAAATATCAAGACACCTGAAGAAAAAGATGTTTGGAAAATTAGGTGACCATCAAGACTTGCAATTTCAAAACTAAGCAAAATATAATAAAATATGTGATATGGATATTCATTTGATAACCCTGACGTATAATGGCAGCTTAACTTAAAATGTATGATGTTTTGGCAGTGAGTACTTTATGTAATGAAAGCACATACAACAGCCCTCTTGCTGGCTGCATAATCACAGAAAACTAATATGAAGAAATATCTATCATATATAACACTATCGTATTCAGTAATAAAATTCAGCAGCTGAAGAGCACCACTTGGGGAAAAAAAGATGTTTCATCTTAGCTTGAGAGACATGCATTTGTGTGATAAGTACAATATTGTTTGTAAGAAAGGTGAAGAGTTACTTTTATAGATAAAATAAGAAGACATATGAATTCTTGAAGAATTGTTTATGTCATAGATGCGGTATAACTGTTTATTCTTAAAAAACAGAACCATAACTTTGTTTCATTATACTTCTCTACCCAGGACATAGAAGGATGCAGGAAAATGTTCACGCTTATAAATTGTGTAACTGAATCCACTCACAATAATCAGTAGGACAGGCTGTACTGCTGAAAATTACCATTCATGATACATAAGATGCATGTCTCAAGAATCTTTTGTTTAAGTTTACATGAATTCAAGTTACATAATTATTTAATGTCACTACCCAAAATTTTTATAGACATTTGTAAAATTTTTGTTAAATCATGGATTGCATTATTATTTATTCAATAAGATTATGACAGTATTTTTATTCTGCTCATTCATTGTTGCCATTGTTGTTATAAGACATGGCATATTCTAAGGCATGCCCTGTGTCTCAAGATAGCATGATCATAGGGCTGATGGGGAAGAGAGAAAATTTCAGCCACCTTATTCCTCGCTGTCTTGCACAGTAAGCACATGTAACAGATCACAAAAAATCTGTTACACAGATCACATAAAAAGAAAGGCAACTTGCATAATAATAATAAGAAGAAGGGTTTTCCCTTTTATCCTTCTCAAATTGCTCTTCAATTTACTGATGCCTCATTTAGCTAAAATGCTACTTGTGTGCGTGCACGCTCTGTAAATGAACCTTGGTTCCAAATTACTGAGTTATCTGGATGACGAAAGGAATCACATTAGCAACTCTGCTTTTAGTACAGGCTTAAATTGGGAGATGAGCAGGGACAGAGTAGGCTTGATTACATTCTCGAAAGAGATGACTGAATAATAGGCAGAGAGGATTCATAAACTTGTCATACACTGGTTGATCAACTGACTGGTTGACTGATGAAATGGCCGACTCACCAAGTGATAGATTGCCTCATTGCTTTGCTTTGAGCATGTAAATGAGCTAAACTTGCTAGTTTTTGACTGATGTTGCTACAACTAAATATATTGATAGAACAAAACATGTCCAAAAATGTTCAGCTTCATCTGTGCTGGAGCGGTATGATACATAACATAGGCTGATTGATGTTGTGGCACTGATTTTCACTGCGTTTGCATTTAATTTAATCAAAAGGCTTCTGTAAGGGTTTTTGCTATTAATACGAAATACAATAATCTCATTCATATCCTCAAAGTAAAAAAAGAAAGTTTTTTATGAGTTGTGTTTTTGTGCAGTTTTTCTTCTCAAATTGCTTCAGCAGCTAAAACCTTTTTATGATCCTTTGGACCAGGGATTATGAAGTTAATAATGGAAAATGATCAAGCCTCTCACCATATCAGTGAGTGAACACATTTTTCTTTCTTTTAAAGTTTTTCTGAAAGAAATAAAAATAAACTATAGTGTTTTGGCAAAATGAATTGGATTGTATTCTGTCCCAGTGCCAGATTTTACAGTACATGTGTGATGGAAATAAAAATAAATAAATAACCAATCAGATACTTGCACACACTGGGCAAATAAATAAATACTTTTATTGTCTTGAAAATCCTTCACTTATAAAGCAGGTAAGTGTGTAAGTTTGCATATGGTAATTTGCTAAACTAAATAAACTTTGCATTATGGGTTGTGGAATTTTTTTTGGCAATCTTCCAAGATTCATGGTGTTCTAGCTCTCCTGATGACTGATATTTTTAGGAGAAAAAGGCCGTTGTCATTTAGAAACCCTCTGCGATGCTAAAATAGTATAGAAGTGATCATTCTCACGTTGTTACCTGTGCAACTTACAAGAGACTAAAGTATCATAAAAAGATTCTATATAAAAGCTACCAAACTTCTAAAACGTTTTCATCTGATCATTTATAAGCCCGTTTTCCATTTAAAACCCAAAAATTAATCAGTTGCTGTAGGGAATTGGAAAGGTTTTGAGATATTTTGCTTTTCTTACCACCGCTGCAAAAAAGGTTTTTAAATAGTCAACTTTCACTCTTCAGAAAACAGAATTAAGCTGTTTCTGTTTCCCTCTTGGCCCAGAGTGTCGACTAACTCTGCTCAGAAAGATGGTTTAATGGAAAAAAAAAAAAAAAAATTACTGCTGGAAAAAAAAACTCTTGTTCTTCAGGTATAAACAATGCAACATTTGTGCTATTTTGTCAGAGTAGCTACTTCCCATAATTTCTTGGCAACAAGTACATTAAAGTTTGATGTCAAAGTCTGAGCTGTGGAGACTCTTAGACTTTGGAAGTCTGCAGCAGCTCCTGTGTGCCATCTCGTTCATTTTCAGTTAAACAGTTCTTCGCACAGGTCTATACCACAAAACATGTGCTGCATTTGAGCAGCTTGGAGGCAGAATGGGAGCATTGTCTCTGGGATGAAGGGGGAAAATGAGAGAGATCCACAGAGATGTCTGGTAATCTGCACTTCTACAAACTCCATCTGGATGTACGTCAGGAGCTGTATCCATGTCAAAAGCGAACAAATCACAAAACAGTACCAGATAATTTTTTGTGCTTTGAAGTCAGTGAAATGACATCTGAACTCATTGCTCTATGTGCTCAGTTATCAGCAAAATGGGATCTTTGAAACACAGCTGATTCCCAGAGTAGCTTGTGGACACCAGTCTTTAGCTTTGAGTAATCGTAGTTGTGTATCATGGAAATGTTGTATGATTGGTTTTAGAATTATGTAACTTGTCGAACACAATTGTATCATTGACTGGATGTGTCACGGGGGTCTTGAGATTATCATGTCTGCAATAAATCATGCACCTATGTTTCCTGTGTATATATAAATGCTTGAACAGTTTGTGTAGATAATGTAAAATTTTGACTGACCTTATTTCTCGCATCAATTAAGAAAATCATTGTAGGTACATTTTTATTGAACACACAATCTGATTACTTAAAGTCCTACAAAATGTTCCCACACCGCTTTCAAAAGCACTGGTACCTTTTAACACAGGATAACTTTATATGTGGCCTTTAGATGTATACTGGTGGGAGATCCGTTTCTTTTAGGGACGGGGGTTTCCAGAAGAACTGTGAAGCCAGCATGTCACTGGATATGTTGTCTATTAAAATACACATAAACACTCACACACACTGTTTCTATTGCTTCAAAGGGCATTGCATTGATCCTTTTCAAAGACTTGTGCTAACATAAGTAACATACGTTCTGTAAGTGTAATAATTGCAGCTTTATCAGCTTTGCAAATGTCGTTAAGTTATTTTATTTGTTGATCCCACCTTCAAATTTCATCTTCAACATTTAAAGCAGACTTCAAAATTTTGTAGTTATCACTAATCCTTCCAAATAGTTTTCCAAATATATTGCATTGTTGTGAAAATATTACCAAAAGCTCAAGATCTCAGCTCAGGTTCGGACTAAATCTAGTTCTATTTTGAGACAAACAATCTTAAGCCTTTATTTAATTTTGATCTTAGTCAATCATCTTGTTACAGTCTCTGATGCCTTCAGGTACTGCTGACTCAAGAAAAAAATATTCACTGGGTCTTGTTCCTTGACTTTGTCTTCCAGCCATGCCCCCAGCATCTGCTGTGGGAAATTCTGTGCCATATGGGACTTTTACTGCCACGCTTATATTCTGTTTTTGCCCCAGGTGTCTCCACCTGTTAGACAGATTCGCCCACAGGGTAACAGTCACATGCTATACTGACAAGGTACTTGACACATCCGAACAGTCTGCTGTCAGTGTGAAAGACCTGTGGTTCCTCTTTGAGCTCTTCTGTCTGTGAAAAGAGTTAATCTACCGTCTCTTGGTCACTTGGCATTAATTACAACAGCCTGCATTGGCAAATCAGAGTTTTTCTTCATGTTTTACCAAAACAGCTATCAGATCGCAATAATCCCACCACAGACATCAGGAGTTTTTTGGGGGGTATTTTTTAAGTGTTCAGTCTCACAAGTGCCTGATCCAAAAGGAATCACCTTTTTTCTTTAGGAAGCTAAAAGATGTTTTACAAACTTAAAGAAAACTTTCATTGTAGGAATCTGTGTTGTTCTCCAGTTACAAGCTTTAGATACACTTAGTTAGGCCACAACACCTGTCTCTGTTTCCAATGAATAAAAAATGAGACAATTAGAAAGCTTCAAGGACCATTAAAGAGATGTGTGTGGTTGACCTATGTCTGGAGTTGGGGCCTTATAACCCAGGATTGCAGAAGTAACAGCCTTTCTCCAATCCAAAAGAGTAAAAAAAAACCTTTAGACAATTCCTATTTCACATGTCTGATGACTTGACTTTGCAGTTTCTTAATTTTAAATGTCCTTTTTCTCTAGGTTTATATGACCGGCAATGATGGCTCAGGGAGTAGGTGAATGTCCTGTAAACGGTGGGTTGCTAGATGGTTCTCCTGCTCTATATTAGTCACTAAGCTCTCGTGTGCTTGGGTAAGAAACTTCATCTGCCTTGGCTGTTAGTGAGGACCAAAGGTTTGAGTGGGTGCAGATTGAATGGCAGCCTTGCTTCTGTCAGTCTGTTCCAGGGCAAGCGCTAAAAAGTCTAATAATGTCATTTCATTTACCATGTTGAACTAATGTAAGGCCAAATGCTCCGTCCGTGATGGTTACTTAGAAAAATGCTTTTGTGGTGAAGACCTGTAACAGTAACCAATGAATTTTATACATACTGTGTAGAAGCCTAAATTCAGTTTTTGTTCATTCAGACTTTAGGATAAGTGATGTTCATATTTCTTATTATAATTTGTGTATTTGGATAAAGATGTTAACTAGTTGGATCTATTGCATAGTAATTTACCATATTTGGATACACTAATGTCTTGCAAATTTGCATATCTAATTGGAATTAAGGATTTTTAGGGTGTGGCTAACCAGAGTCTGTTGGGCAGTTGGAGTGGAGCCACACAGTTTTTTGACCTCACTCTCTTTCCTTTTAAATTGGCATTTCTCTTTATTTTTCGTGGAAAGATAACCTTTGTACCTTTTTGATTATTATTTTTTTTTCTGAAGTAAACCATATTAAGAGGATCCAGTCCTTTTTTTGGTTGTCGTTTTTTCGTCATCAAGTGGACTGAAAGGGAAAAGACGGAGAGCGTCAAGCTTATGGCTCCTATATTTAGGAAACTACATACTGTATGTACAGTTAAATGGTATAAAACCTTCATTCTTTCTTTTTTTTTTTTTTTTACATTTTGTTTCCCTTCCCACTGACAAACTCCAGCCTGCAGGGACTAAAACATGTGTTCTTTATTACGGTATCCGATGTATTTTGTTTACCACCAATGCTAATCTTTCTTTTATTAAGATTATGAGCAATTTAATTTAGACGATGATTAATCTTGATGAGGTACAGCCCTCCTTAGATAATCACATGGGCCTTAATCAACATCTATTCTCTGCTTTTGGTTTCTCTTTCTTTATCATTTCATTATTTTTTCATTAACTTTCATTCACAATTTTATGATCGTTAATTACAATAATGTAACCTTACAATTGCTTCAAAAATAATTTTCCAAAACACATTCAAGTCAAGGCAAGCCAAATTAATTTGCATAGCACTATTCATACACAAGATGACTCAAAAGGCTTATTTTTTATAAAATCAAATCAAACGATATGGATACCAATTTAATCTGCCTCTTTAGTAGGAAAACCACAGTAAGTTACTGTGTTTAGTCATAACTTAATGGAACCAATGGCTTTTCCAAATCTTGGGTTTTTAGGGCAGAGTTTGACTGACTTCTATTGTTTAGTTTTTGTCTAACCTATTACTAAAAATAAAAGCATGTCTTTTTTTGTCTCTTGATTTCATCCCCCCATCTGTTTTTAAAATGGCAGTAGACTGATTAAGTAGACGTTACGTGGACGTCCAAATTTAGGTTCAAAATCATAACAATGATTTAATTTTCAAACACTTTCTGTACCTTAGTATCAATGAGTCTGATCTATGGTCTTGCAGTTGGTTGTGGGGATTTATAAGATTTAAGTGTGTTGAGTGCAGCACTGGCATCCAGTAATAGCCACAAAGAAGTTTTCGGTGCATTGCTGTTGTGCAGATCATTTAAAACTTTTACAAATGCAGTCATAGTGATGAACCTGGCTGGAAGGCACTGAAGGAGAAGTTGCATTTGCACTTCAAATTAGCTTATTTATGTTAAACATGACCTTGTAATTGCTTATTTTATTTTTTTTTCTACATAAAACCTCTGTAAGATCTTTGATAGCTGTAATTTTCTAGGCTTCAATAAAGTAAAGAATTGACCATCTGCATTATTTCAGTGAGTGTCAAAGTCACTTAAAGATAATTTATTTTCTTTATGTGAATTCAGCATTTCTATAGGAACAGGTCATAGATGACAAATGTATTTTTTTTTCATGTGACAGATTTTCAGATTTAGTGATAATAAGAGTGACAAGTGGCAGAGGGTGAGAAGATGATTTCACTCGTTCCACCAAGATAACCATTTTTATAACTTAAACAAGCAGGGTTGTTTTAAGCAGACTACATTGTACCTTTCATCGACAGTCGTAATATACATTAATAAATTTTATTCTCACTACACATTCCCTTTAAAGTGACCTGCAGTAAAGGAATGTATCTGAAGTTAACTCAATAAAGTGATTACCGTAAGCAACCCTATAAGGAAATGCTGAATTTTTGGGGCACTATGCAGCCCATTATTAATAATTAAGGTCAACCAGTTCTTGGCTTAGAGGCTTATCCACAATTTGCTGATGCAGGCCCAGATCTACTGTACTATCAGTAAAGCTCATTTACAGTAGGTAGCTGTCCAATTACAGGCCCAACCCATTCCCACAACTGGACCCAAAGGGCTAAAACTACAAGGCCTAATTTTTGTTTTAACAAGCAAACTTTAAACTTGGTAACCCATACAGTATGCTTCAGCTATATTTTAGCAGCTCTTTTCTGAGGCCTCCCTAACTTATTTGATGGTATGTCTGAGTACACAGTAAAAAAAAATTCCGTAAAAAAACAGGAAAATGTCCTGGTAATTTTCTGCCAGTACATTTTCTGTTTTTTTACGGAAATTCTGGTCATAAGTTTTCCGTAATTTAACAGCATTTTTTTATGTTAAATTTACCAGCACTTCTGTTAATCCATAATTGAAATTTTCCGTATTTTTACAGTACATGTCCTGTATATTCACAAACACTTCTGTAAATAATGAATTGAAATTTTCCGTTTTTTTACAATATGTATTAAAACATTCTGTAAAAAAACAGGAAAACATCCTGGTAATTTTCAGCCAGTACATTTTCTGTTTTTTTACGGTATTTTCACAGTTTTTCAATGTTAATTAACTTGCATTTCTGTTAATCCCTAACTAAAATTTTCCGTATTTTTCCAGTAAATCTGTAGTATATTCACAAGCATTTCTGTTACTTAAAAACTTATATTTTTGACATTCAAACCATTCAAGTCTGTGTTAGACATTGACTAAGTAATACATATAAAGCACTACATTTTAAATAAACATAAATTTAAGCAAAACTCAACTTCTTATTCAAAAGGACATTTAGACCATGAAATTTAGTGTTAAAATAGCTCATGCAGATGGGTTAACAATGAAACCATAAACAATCCATTTGCAAATTTTATTTTGCAGTTCATGGTTTTTCAATACCATATCAACACATCATTACAATATAATTACAAATTGCATTCTCAATTATATATTCAGTCAAACATATTTTTAAAGTTGTTAAGGTCAATGTAAAGTTCATTCTTGAGTCCAGACTTTGAAGTCAATTTAATAATTTTGTTAAGTTTAATTTAATTAACACAATCCAACACTAACATTAAAAAAATACAATTTTAATCTTGCAATTTGCATTACAAGATTAAAATCACAGGTGTAAACAAGGACCAACATCCAACTACTATTTTCTGAACTGCTGTCAACATAACAGAGAACATTATGAAGCATCACCTTTTACAAGAATCAAATTTTCCATGGACTGTCAAAGTCATACAGTTCATTTACAAACTTGAGCAGTCGGGGTGGAATGTGATGATGCTTCTTCCCCTTCATTTCTGCCTTTGACCCTCGTTTGGGGTTTAAGCCCAGAAAGACTCTAAAAAAAAAAGGGAATGGATACTTGAGTTTAACATACAGACAGATGCGTCCAAATTACATTATTGCAGCTGATCACCAGTCCAGTTGCAGTCATGCAACTGGACTGGTGATCAGCTGCAAATAACTCCTTGACAATCCTCAACTATGACTAATTTGAATGAACAATCACTGAAACAACAAAATTGTTGGTACACTTCTTTTAATGAAGGCAAACCCGTAACAATCACTGAAGTTACTTGAAACTGATAAAATTGTAAAAAAAAAAAAGGGGAAAAAAAGATTGACTGAAAATTAAACAATGAAAATAAGACAATGCTTCTGAACTGTGTTTCAAAAGCACAGAATTAATCAATTATTATTGCTCAGACCAAATAATTCAAAATATCAACAAAAATATACCAACCTTTGTATAAATTCCAGTGTCAGGGACATGTCTTTTGGATATTTTATGTTCAAGACATAAAACATGGAGAAGGTGTAGCTTAGGGCAGCGATGGGTGACTTGATGTGGTCATTCACAATCATTTGGTCAACAGCAACTTTAAAAAGCTGTTCACCTAAAGAAACAAATCATTAATACAAGAGTTTAAGATCCACCACAGGTGACCAGAACATGTCCATAATATGTTCTAAATACGCGCAGTAATTATATAGAAAATGTTTTATTATATTAATTTTCATATGACTTTTTTTTCACCTACCTGTCAACATATTTTTCTCTGTCCTTACATTTATTCAAAATACTGTATAATCCATGGGTGTCCAAAGTCGGTCCTCAAGGGCCGGCATCCTGCATGTTTTAGTTCTCCCTGGTTTAACGCACGTGGATCAAATGATGGCTCATTAGAGGCCTAAGAGGAACATTGACTTGCTGAAAGGTTGTTACTACCACCAGGGAGAGAATAAAACATGCAGGATGTTGGGCCTCCAGGACCGACTTTGGGGACCACTGGTATTCAGTTCCAACAATGTGTATGATATTGCATCAAAATGTATATTAGCAAACTTTAACATTATTTGAAGGTTATTCTAGAAAACATAGTACATATAGAATTTTAAATCAAAAGTTTAACAGACTGAGGAAAGCAAAATAATAATAATTACACACCCATTATAAAGATGCATGGGGTGCTTGGCAGGTCAAGATCAGGACTCTCTGGATGCAGCAGCTAAGGAGAAAAAAGAAAATATACACAAAATAGAGAAATGTAAACACCAAAGCATGTAAATCTTCTAATAATGGACGGAACTAAACAGCTAATGTTTACAAAAAATAATTGTTAATATTTTTGGACAAAAAGAAATGTTTACAGTGTAAATATACCTCATTTTGACAAAATAGTTGGGTTGGTTTCTCCTTGAAGAATTTTGCGATTCCACTAATCACCTGGACAGCATCACTTCCTGGAATATCCACCCCTCTGGACCCAAGGAAGTCCTTTATTGTCTTTTCTTTCTTTGACAATTCCTCTGCCAGTCTGGTTTGTACTGGGAAGCCAAGAAGGGTGGTTGTGTGATCAAACAGGTGGATTGCTTCAAAGAGAAAAGGCCAGTCTTCTAATAACTTGCTGATGGAGTTTCCTCTGTTGATTGCTGCTCGCTGGATGCTATAGGTTTCAGCCATCATTCTTCGAACATCAGACTCTGGAAAATGATTTGTTTGGAAGGCAGTTTTCAGTTGTTCCTGTGTGAATTTTAGGTTTGTCACATTCTCAGCAGTTGGCTGCCACTGCACACAACCATAGCGATTTGAAGGCAAAGACTTTTTCTGTGATGCCATTTCATCTTCGCATTGTCTCTTTGTTGAACCAAAGCTCAATGGTCTCATAACATTTTCAACTCTGTTTTCAAGCTGTATAAACAGAGAATCATATCCTGTTCCAACAACTTTTAATCCATTGACCTCTCTGTCTTGGAAAGAGCAGGGATATTGCTCTATGATCTGCTGTGCAATGTTCCTCAACTTAGCTCTTCCAGGCCTTTTTTGGTCCTTCCCAAGAACATCATCAATGATGATGCGAACAAGTTCCCTTCTGTCTTTAGGTTTTGGTCTTTTCTTTTCTTCAACAGCAATCATAAGTTGGGGTGGCATTTTGTGCCATGGCACAGGATATGCCTCACAGGAACCGGAAGTCACAGGTGATAGTTGCAGCTGGTGGCTATTCAGCTGCAAAGGTTCAGTAGTGGGGGCAGAATCAGCTTGCAATTCTAAATAGAATCAATAGAACAAAAACAAACAAACAAAAAACATGTTAATTATATTTATATGAACACAAGATTAAACCTAAATGATATATATATATATATATATATATATATATTTTTTTTTTATATATATATATGTGTGTGTGTGTAAAGATTATACAGACATGAATAAACATACTCATTATGAGAAAATTATACAGTTTTTATTTGAAAGTAGACTAACTTACCAGTGCTGAAAGCTTGGATCAGTCTTCTGCACTGGATAGGTTTTAGAATTCCCTCAAGATCCTCTGTCCTGACGAAACCAAGGTCTTCAACACAGCTTACACCAATCATCTCAAGTGTAGAGATAACTGACTCAACCAGATCACTCCTGAGTGATGGCAAAGCTTTCTGAATACTCTCTTTCACATGCTCCATTTTGGCATATGCTTAAGTGGGTGGAGTAACCTGACACCTCTGTTGTAAAAACAAATAGGAAAGGAATCACTGAGTGTCTTAAGGTGTATGCAGGCCAGATTGCCCAAATTTTTTTTTTCCATTTCATAGACTCCAAGCTCAGGCACCCATTTTGCAGATTTTTCTATGAGCAAAAGCAAAACATCAGTTTCACTTTTAACAACAATAGATGCAATTTGTCCCAACTGTAGTTGATTTTTTGCATAAGCTTGTAAGACAAACATGCCATTCCCATAGGTTGTTCCACAGACTTCTACTTTTTCTGTGACAACTGAGTTCAAAGCATTTAGTCCAAAGGTCTTCATCTGTGCTCTGATGTGACCATCATACAGTTCTGGACAAAAAGTGATTGACTCAGAAAATTGCACCTGGGGAGTAAAAAAGCTGCCATGGCACTGATAAGCTTGAAGTAACTGATGCCTTTCAGCTAGAGACTTTGTCACATTTTTGAAATTTTTAGTTGACCTAATACAACGTTTGAAGTAGCTATGCTTACTTTCAAAGTGCATGGTCCATGTGTGTATCAGTGGACCAAACTGCAAACTCAAATCTGCATAGTGAAGCAAATAGTGATGTTTTGGTCGAAGAGGTACATGTGTAAATAACTCTTGCCTCTTTTCTACATATTCCTCGATCAGTATTTTCATATAGGCAATCTGAGGTTTAGAAAGGCTAGGCGCACAGACTAATTCCACTAGCTCCCTCAGGTGTAGTACCATTTGCCACACAGGATTGTCAGAATCTTTAATTCTGTCATAGAGTACAACTGGCAGGAACCTCAAAAGCCACCTGTTTTGAGCTGCATGGCCTCCAAGCTTTTTCCCATGGGTGGGAACAGCATTTGGCTTGTTAGTGCTTTCACCAGGGAATGTTTTTATTCTGTCATTTATAGACTTATAACTGAACCACTTTTTGAACTTTATTAAAAACTGCAAACACAGCGCCAAGTCATAATCAACCACACCCTCAAACAAATCATGTGCCAAACAAGGGGGTAGTCCAGGATTGCACACATGGAAAAAGGACAGCTTGTTGAAAACACTGTTGCTTTTAACTCCCTGGTGCATGCTCAGTCCAGGCTGGCTCTCCAGAAACTCCACACACTCATTGTAATTAGCAGGATTTCTAAGTGACTCGACAGTGAGTGGATCATCTCTAAATGCATCTTTAGTAATGAGACAGTATCTACAGAAATACTCGGAGACACTGAAATTTTCTGTAAACCCACCAATCATGTGTGAGCCCAAGTTATCTCCCATTATGCATGCAACAGTGCCTCTGTAAACGTTGCCCTCAAACTGAATTCCATTTTCCTCTAGCTCACACAAGTCTGATACAAGCTTACTAAAAACTTTATTGACTCCAAAATATTTACTGTCTTTCTCCTGACAGAGCAGTACCAGCTGGATCTGAGGTACTTTTGAACGTTGATATGGAAGGAAATTTCCCAAAGTGAAGTAGACACCCAAAACCTTGTGTTTCTGCTTGGCAGATCCAAGAGGGTTAGCCACCTCAAATGCATCTTGGAATAACATAATCTTTAAAGAATTTGGGACTGAGGCAAACAGAGGATTAGACTTAAGGACATACCCATCAGTGAAATCACAAAGTACATCAGACTCAACATGTTCAGGGTTCAAAATCTGTGCAGCTGCACCTGCATCTTTTAGCATTGCTTCAACACTTTCCTTTAACGGAATGTAATGATAGTGCCTCTTCTGTCCAACATCATTGTGCCCAAGTGTGACTTCAACAGGCTTAACATAGTTGAAGTGTGTCTTGTAGAACTGAAGCCTTCGATGATGTGTACTTAAAGGACCATTTGCTTTTAAAGCGTCATATACAGGTCCCTGTTCATAAGCTTTCTTACTAACACTTCTTAATGTCTCTGTTGTCACAGAATACTGTTCTAGTTCTCTAGACAGTGTAGACATTGTACATTCATGCTGAATATCTTGAAGAGTTTTCATTTCAGTTGCTATCTCTGTCACAGTGGAGGCTGGAACTAAATACTTTGCTTGCAAGCCCAAGTAAAATATGGCCAGATTTTTTGTGTAGGTACATTGTGCATCATTACTTTCATTTACTTTCAAAGCCTGGTCAACATTAGCATCTCCTACATTTTCTGAACTACATGGTGCCTCACCTGAGCTTGACTGTTCTGAAACCGTTTCCTCAAGATGCTGTTCTGCAACGTCACATAAATGCACAGCTGATATTTGACTTTCATTCCATCCCCTATGATACCTGGAGATGTGAGATGAAAAGGATGGTTTCACATGAAACATTTTGGAGCACCCATCAAAAGGGCAAGTTATTGCTAAACCTTCTTCTATGTGGCCACTTAGATGAGAAATTATCCCTTTGACATCCGCATATTCTGTTGTACAAAAATTGAATGAGCATTTTAACTGTACAGATAGAGTTCGATTTTGGGTTTGACTGGTCTTTAAGTCTGAATGTGTTCTTGACATGTGAACAGCAAAGCAACGATATGAAGAAAACCTTCTTCCACATTTTTTATGACCACAGGAGAAAAATACATTATGGACATGTCTGTGAGATCTGCAATGCTTCAAGTATGTGGATGATGAGATGCATGTAAATGTGCAAATATTACACACATACATAATGTCTTGGCTTTGTTGCAGTAACGTATGACTGCAAGAAAGTAATTTGTAAGGTGGGCTTTAGATAACCAAAAAGTATGAGGTTACAAAAAGGCTTATCAGTCAAAATTTCTAATTAAATGTAAACCAAAATGCTTTATGTATATCAGTTTTTGGGCCTCCTAATGCTCATTCCCTTTTTTTCTTTCAGAAATATGTAAATTAATTGTCCATATCCTGACTGACTTCAAAACAAATTTATCACTGGCTGAAAAAGATAATGTTCAAACAAAAAACGAACCGGAAGAGAACAAAGCTGGAGTCTGGACGTAAAAACTATCCTGTCAAAGTAAGAAAAAAAAAAAACCCCACCTGCGTCTCACACCCAGGTTATCAAATTGTGCTTAACAATTAAAATAACTACAGCCTGACATTTAAGAATAAGCACAAGCAGTATGACGCCATGAACTGCTAACTTTCACGCGCCATTTATCAACAGTTTGGATATTGAAAAGAAAAAAACGCATAACACCAAAGGCTAAATCAAGAAAACTCACAGCAGACGACGACTGTCATATATATCAATAATTTGGGGGGCTATGTGAGACACATTCTTATTAAGATGGTCGAAAAAATCAAGCTAGCAAGTTCCTCAAGAGATAAATGCAAAAATGGGCGCCGTACTTGGAGTGTGGGAAAAAAAAGAGAAAAGCGGTCACCGTTATAAATAACCTCGTCTTACTTTTACATTTCAGAACCAAAAACGGTATTTTAAAAATATGAGTAAAAACATTTTTAGTAAAACGAATGCAAAATTATACCGTATTTACAAGAAGATAGCGGTTCGCCAGTCTGAAATATTATCTATACTAATACTATGTTTTGTTTTTTTAATTTAAAAAATGTTTATTGATTTACTTTACATTACCCCAGAGGTGCCAAAAACCGATTACTCCAACTTCTAAGTCCAACCTGGGTCCAGGATACACATTCAGTGTCGGAGAGAGAGCTTTGAATGGCTACAGAACAAGATTTTGCGCTTCGTGCAGGTTCTTGTTCCCATGATGCAATGCGCCAAATTGAAAATACGGGAAAAATACCTGTAAAATGTAAAAACGGAAAATTCCTTCAAATTTCTACTGTACATTTTACCGTTTTTTTACAGTTTTTTTTTACAGTGTACAATTCATGTAAGTGTCAAATAGTCTCAGGGAAATTGCTACACAACATGTGACTATGCAAGTAATGGCTTTAAAACAATACCAATGACTTGCTACAGCCAACTTTCTTGTTCCCGTAGCTCCACACATACATAAGGTAATCAAAACCAGACAGATCCACTTGTTTTCCTCTCTGTCTTTGTAAGAATATAGGATTAGATTAAATTCCTTTCTACTGTTAGGAAGCTCCTGAGTGACAATATATCCAAAGTGTTTTATCATTTTCACATTTTGTGTTTATGCTCAGTGTCTTTAGGACAGCCCCTCTGGGATGCTGATAGAGGCAGAGCTAGTAGAGACATTTATTTGGCAAGAAAAGTCAATAACAGACATGATACAGGGGTGACAAAATAGGAGAGGAAAAGAAACAAAGAAAAACCTTTTTCAAGAAGCACATGGAAGCAAATCAAGTTAGGTACTGGAAGCCAGGAGATAGTTTATGTTAATGCAAGAATAATAGTAGTTGAAATATCAGCCATTCACTCTTGTAACTTAAGGAACAAATTGTTCTGCTTTTCAGGCTGCCATTCCACACACAATTCAGACAGCATTATCAAATCAGACAGTTATTTTTGCTGAAAACGTATGCGTTCATACACACACATATGTGGTAAGTTAATATATGATGTTGTTCATAATGATTATTACAGGAAGGGAGGCAATGAACAGCAGCCAGGATGCAGTTGTCCGAGTCTCAGGTGTTTATCAGGCTGTCACTATGAAGGCCCAGCAGTTCCCATCATTTCTCTCATTGACTTACTCTCTGTTGTCCTTTATAGTTTGTGACCTTGTGTCTGTTTAGTGTTGTTATTATCGGATGACTGTCTTTTCATATTCTTTCCAATCTTAAAAATATTTGTCTAAGTTTGATACCACTATGTTCTCTTAATATTCTCCATTTCTTTACGTTTCTCAAACTCAGAACAACTCAGAGAAAATGGCCGTTCCTTTTGCCATTGTTTCATCAGACTTTTAGCTGACATATCAATCTATTTTCCAAGCTTGATGTTTTAAAGCCAAAATTGCATTGCTTAAGCTGTTAATTATCTGTTTTTGTGGTACAATCACTCCCTAGTGCATTTTTATAACTCAGGTAAAACATCATGGGTCTAATTTAGGCATAGCGCTTATCAAAATTCAGCTACTGGGCCATTTTGGTGCCCATTACTTTGAAAGGTAATTACTGCCTGTGATAATTATGTTAATGGACAATTAAGGGAGACTTACATTACCACAGTGTAATTGGGGATTGACTGAGTTTTCTGCATACACAGCTATTAGGGGAAAGGCTTGCACCTTAAGAGCAACTAGATGATTTGATATGCAATTTCAAATTATCTTTTTGAAATATTGATATATCCAGACAAGCATGTTAAAATTTAAATAGAGAAAATACTTCAAATGTACAAATCAGACTTGAAAGTAACTAACCTAAATAAAACCTAATTCTACATTCTCTGAACACATTCATAGTTGCATCTGTATACTGTAATAGCTAATAAAATTAATCAGCAACCATTTGGCAGAGACTTCATGCCTCTAGACATCAAAACAACTTGTTGAGCTTCAAACGCAAGCATGTGAATCAGTACGAATTGCACTAAAAACAGTGGCTATTCAACAATGATCAGCTAATCTAAATGACTTCTCCCATATAAAAGTAAAACACAAGGCAGAAAGACACAGAAGTCAGCTATAGAAAAACCTAACACCACCAATGTGATTTTTTTCTGAGTACCTCAAGTCTGCCCTTCCTTGGGTTCTCTGAGGAGAAGAAGAGCATCTGGAAACTTTGCACCAGTAAAATCTTGTACATGAACTTTGTAGAGAACTTGCAGCAATCTCAGAGCCTCCTGCTGTTTTTCCTCAAATCACAAGTGTCTGGAGAAAAGAAATTCTTTTAAGCACACCACAAATCGACATCTAAAAGAATAGGCAGAGTACATCTGTGCTAATTTTTTTCCAGAAAGGATTTGCCATTCATTTATAAATAAGATCAACCAAAAATTCTAATTTAATTGCATGCAATTCCTTAAAAAGATGCCGTGCTTGCTATTTTCATGAAAATCCTCCCTGTCATCGCATGAGTTTTAGATCTCTCACCTGAAGGTAAAATATTGTTTTATACTAATAGAGATAATCTACAGTCTTTCTATGTTTGTATTGCAGCAGTTAGAAAACAGTATGTGATGAAATAAAAAGTACTAACCAGATTAATTATGCAACGTTATCAGATTACCTGTTGAATTCAGTTCAGCGCAGATGCAATGTTTCAAGAATGTTACAGAAGTCAAGCTCATATTCAAGAAAAGGCAACATATAAATGTTGCTTATTTACCTCATAATGCTAAGGCTTGTGATGGAAAATAACTGTTGAATGACCTCCTGCTGTTTTCTGCTGGTTCATTTTTTTGACTGGCTCTCTAATATCTGTCCTCAAATTCATCCGTCGAGATTCCCTTTTTTATTGGAAATCATTTTTACTTCAATTGTGCCTCCATTAATCCTCTTTCTTCTAAGCTGTCAAATATCCGCCCACACCTTTTGTAATTTTAATGTTCATCCTTTTCTATTTCTCTTTTTTCCCCTTCGTACTCTTTTGTTCCATCTCTCACTTGAACTGGAGGTTTTCATTTGCAGTTAAATGCCCTTTTTGTCCCTTATTCTTTCATTCACTTTTTTTTTTTAGGTTTGAACCCTTTTCTTTTTCATATTCCTCTTTATTGAATTTTTCTTTTCCACTGTATCTGTGATAATAGCTCAGTTGATACATCAATATCTCATCTTCGGGTTTATTATTATCAGTTATTTCCCGTCCTCTAATCCTTATTCCCCTATGTTTCTATCTGCTTCCTGTTGTTTTTTCATTCTTGTTCCCATCTCTGTGGATCTCAAAGCAGTACATGAGGACAAAAAGCATTTGGTGCTGGTCCTTCTTTTACTCATTCCTCCAGTGTTTTCTGTTCATTTCCCAGCCCGACAGTTTCAAATTCTCTTTTCCCCTTTTCTTATGTGTCCAACTGTCTGCATCCCTTCCCTAAGAGTCCTATCTCCCTTTCTTTTCCCCTCTGCTATTCTTCGCTGTTCATTCCAGTGCTCCCATGGGTGCAGGTGGTAGAAAATGACGTCTCACTTTGATTGCTGCATGGCTGCAGGCGTTCCTGGGGCACAGTAGCTGCGGCGCTTCAGATTGCAGGATGTAGTGGTAAATAATCCCGACTGGGGAGAGAGGAACAAAAAGATAAAGGAAGATAGGAAGGAAGGAAAGCAGGGAGTGGACATGTGGATGGAAGCGAATTACTTTAGAATCCCAGCACGTCTGATTTGAAAGTTTTGTCATTCATTTCTTTAAGAAAATAGTTAATTGTTGTAGTGAGAAAGAAGATAAACCATTGTATAATGTATATAATGTGCAAACTTAACATTTTAAATTTTGTTTTGACACTTTTTAATTTGATAACATAATTTCATCATATTTTATAGTAAAATACCAAAAAACTTAACATATAATACCAAACACATATTTTTCTTTTTCCTAAAGTATAAGTTTCTAAAAGGTATTGAAATAAAATTCAGATAATATGATAAGAACTCAAGTGATCAACAGAATTCAAAACTCAATTTAATGGTCTGGATGTATATATCTTCTCTGGATGCGTCTTCTACAGAATATTGAATATATTTCAGAGAACTTGTTCAATGCTTAATTCTTGTCATTCCACCACGACTTAACTACAACTAACTTGCTTGATTTCTTGTATGTGTGGATTTTATGGGTTGCAACTGATGTGTAAATTTAATCGCAGTAGCCTAATTAGAAATATTTATTTAGAAAAACATACTTTCTCTGCTCTATAGACATCAGACACGGTATTAGCTTTCACAAAGCTCTGAAATAGTACAGAAATGTTCATGAAAATGTGACATTGTCATAGTGATTAACATTCACATCAGTGCTACTTGAATTTCAGAAACAGATGTTTAATTCATCAATGATATGGAAAAAAGCAGACATCGCACAGCTAATCAAATGGCAGGAAGGAAAGAGAAAAGTCAGGATAAAAAAAGTTTTAAATACATTCAGAGTGGCCTAAGTTTTCAGAAATATAATTGAGAAACCTGATGATATCTCTGACATAAAATTTTTGAATGAAGGTTTTAGGGCTGGCGAATAAAACAAAAACAACAAAAAAACATACAACTGTATAACCATCATCTTTTTTCTTCAAAAACTAATAGAGCTTATCTACAGTCTTTTAATGTCTGTAAACTAACTACGTTAGAAAACAGCATGTGATGAAATAAAAAGTACTAAACAGATTAATTATGCAATGTTATCAGATTACCTGTTGAATGGAGTTCAGTGCAGATGCAATGTTTCAAGAATGTTACAGAAGTCAAGCTCGTATTCAACAAAAGCAAAATGGTCACTATGAATGTTATACAGATATAAGCATACTTTTAGGAACCCCCAGAAGTAAAACTAGGTGAGTAGTATTGAGAAAGCTGGACAAAAAATTTGGAGGCATAACTCCATTATTAAAAATAAATTGCAAGAATTGTGGTTCAGGATATATTCTTCCAAAGGGCTCTTGGTTATTTTCTTTCCACTGCAAAAATGAATCCTTTTTGATGCATTGCATAAACATACAGTTGGTTTAATTAGAGGGAGAAGTGGTTTAATATTCAAATGTATGCTCTTCCGAAGCCCCTGGCCGAGAGCAGGCAGGATGACAGTATAAAACCATGAGAGGTGTATTTGGCTTTTGTGGCTGGGCATATATAGAATTAGAATGCTGCGTTTTATTATTTAGAAGTTTCAGGGGCTAAAGTGTTATATATTTTTTAGATATTTATTTTGTTTATTTTTAATTTGTAAGATCTGAGCAAAGGTTTTGAAAGAAAATTTAATATTTCCATTATTTCCATTGCTAATCTTGATTGGTTATTTCCATATCCATTTCACTTCTTCTTGTTGTCCAACAAATATTTCTTTTTTTGACATTACTGTGATCACCGGGGAATATTTTGGTCCATCTTCTGTGAGCCAATTAGTGTCTAGTGCTTAAATGTCATAGTAAAGGCAAAGTAACTATAGCAACTCTGCCTTTTGGTCTCTGTTGTGCAACTTTCAGCTCTTCATTTTCTAATATGGGTTCTCTCTGGCATCTTGCTAAAGCAGCAGCATGTAGATTCAGGGAAGTTTGACCTTTTATATTTTTCTCATCAGGGCCTCCTCCACTAACTGCACACGATTTTGCTTCCCATTTGACATTCATATGTCTGTTTTAGAGAGGAATGTTGTTTTTTGTGTGTGTGTGTGTGTTCGAGCTTATTGCTTCTCTTCTTTTAAATCCATATGTGGAAGAGAAAGAAATGTACATGTATAAAGTTATTTTCTTTATAAAAAAAAAACTTAGTTTTGTTTATAATTACCATTGTTAGAACATACAGCCAGAACAAGTGTATTTCCTGTTTATGATGTCACTGATTAGATCACTGGGTACAACCAAATGAAGGGCTTTTATTGTGCATCCTTTGTTTATTCTCCTTAAAAGTAACCTTTTGAGTTGTACTGTATTCAGTTTTATTTTGCACACCATTTAGTTGAATAGATGAGTTTGTAAATTAGATTAATAATTTTATTCCTGTTTCTTTGCTTAAATTTCGTAATTTGATTGACCATGTTTTCTAATGGTACAGACTACTGAAGTGCAGGTGTTTTTAATTCTGTATAAAACCAGTAAGAGTTTGGCTACTAAAAAGTTCAGATGCCAGAAAACCAAGATGTCAGAAGATAAAATTCATCAAGAAACTTGAACTGCCGGTTGATGCCGTTTACTTCTCACCTTCCTTGACATGACTACTATATTAATGAATTGGACATATTTGTGAAGAAGCCGAGCCCAAACAATTGATCATATTCACAGCATGAGATTATATCTATGGTAACACAACAATCAATAAAAATAAAAAAAAGCGAAAATTATGTTTTGTAATTTTATATGTTTTCCAATCAAATCTCAAATTTAAGTCTGTCAAGAACTCTTTGTATCCATTAAGATTTTATTTAGTTCTCTTGTACTAATGGTGTTGCCATACAAGTTCAATCCTTTGTTCATTTTCCTAGTTTGTTCTTATATCACTAAATTCTATAGATTTGGGGAACCAGGACATTAAATAAATGGGAGAGAAGAAATAATATCAAACTGCTGGAATGCAACTGTAAAAGCAAACCCAATGAAACAGATAAATTGACTAACTTACTCCAAATTTTCCAGTTAGAAAGATTTTAGGAAAAAGCAGATGCATATTCTGCATCATGCCAGATGATATTACAATATCATCTGGCATAAAGGAGAATCTTTTCACCATTATGTCCTCACAAAACACAAATAATTTAAACTCTATATAAAATAATAGAAGACACAATCTATCTCCTAGATTCTTACACTTGTCTTTGTTTTTAATAAAACCTTTAAAAATATGTAACATTAATAAATTGTGACTTGCAATCCACTCTGTTTTCTACTTCCTCACAGTTCTGCTGCAACTCTGGAGATGGAGAGCCAATGAAACCCAGAGGCCAAAGGTGTGAAGAAGGGTCATCCCCTATTCCACAGCAGGCATCTCCTCTAATCACACAAGCTTCAACTCTGTTTCATCAGAGGAAGGAAAGGTCATCCTAAACAACACAAGAGGCTC
Organism: Xiphophorus couchianus; assembly: GCF_001444195.1. NCBI lineage: Eukaryota > Metazoa > Chordata > Actinopteri > Cyprinodontiformes > Poeciliidae > Xiphophorus > Xiphophorus couchianus. The sequence continues at coordinate 10,869,034 of NC_040231.1, forward strand.
CTCTGGGTCACGCTGTAACTTGCATTATCTTTCTTCTACCTGTTCTCCATTCTTTGTGTGTAACTAAGGCAGACTAGTTTTACTTCATGACTTTGTGATATTTTAATGTAAGTCACTTTCCCACTCAGCTTGGCTTTCTCAGTTTTCTCATGACAGGACAACCCAATTAAACAAAAGAATATTGCTGAGAAAACTAATATATTTTAATAGGGATCTTAGAAGGTTATGGAGAATTTAATGTCATCTTGTAATTGTTCTTTATTTCCTGCTGTTTCTTTTTAATGTTAGACATATTTATGGTCAAAGGTTCAACACTGTAACAGTGAAAATTATGCATTATTAATTATGTGCTTTTGACTGAATAAACTGTATTCAAAAACAAAATTGTCATGTTTGGACAGGCTTGAAAATGATTATTACTAGCTGCAGAAAACACAAAGTTCTTTTAAAAAGAAGTCAGATTCAACACATCTCTTAATTATTTTATTAGTACTATACTTATACATGTATGAATTAATTATTATGTTCTGTTACCAAAGTATTAATAGTGTGTGTAACTGTTTTTGTGTAATAAATGTGTTTTTATGATGCAGACCACAAGAGGATAAGGCATTGTCAAGGCAATGGCTAATGGGGGTTCTTATTAAGACATAAAAAATCCCATCACAATATTCAACAAAAACAATTGCATAATGTATTAATGGCCATAATTCTACTTCAGAGAGCTACAACCAATGCTTTATGAAATAAATGTATTTCCTTTAAAGAGGACAACACAAATTTGAACTCCTAAAAAAACTATTCATGGTTTGAATTCAGAGCTGTGCATTAAACGACTCTACAAAACAGTGAAGACAGAAAGCTACAGCTTAATCCATTTACTAATTTTCTTGTGAAACGATAGAGATTGGTTTCAATCTTAGCTAAATAACAGGAAACCGTGTGCAAGAGTAAATCACACACTGCCCCCCTTTAAAGAGTGTGCCAGATTTGCCAAATGAAATTATAACATATACTAGTTACAAAATGTTTTCACATTTGTCAAAAAGAGGCTATTAAAAAAGCAGATTTGTACTCTTCTAATTAGGACAAGCAATGGCTTTATTAATGGTCTGTAGGATTGTAGTTTGATTGGCTTGCTTGGTTTTAGTGAGATGTGGGTAATGATTCATTGGATGTGTGTAATTAATTATTATAGTGGCTTTTCACTAATTCATAGACTGATAATTATATTTGATTACCATCAACCTGTCCAGGGACTGCAGGTGGAAATTAGTGTTTTTGCTATTACCTGATATCATACCTCCTTTTAAAAGGTTAATGAAATGTATATTATCTCTGCGTAAAATGAATAAGTAATCAGGGAGATTTGAAAGGGAATTTGACAATTTATTGTGTTTTTCATAACATATTTCCAATAATTTTACTGTCATAAAATTCACAATAGATGTTGGTAACAAATCAAGTGCTCTACACATATGGAAAATAAAATATTTGTTTCAATTAAGTTGAGGAATCTGTGTTTTTATGATGTAAAGCACTTTGAACTGACTTGTTGATGAAATGTGCTATGCAAATAAACTTGATTGATTGATTAAGTCCTTACTGCTGATGAAAAAGTGTGTTGAAGCTCATTATGTTTGCTGCAGAAAACATAGATGACTGAGTGAAATACTGAAAGAATATGCATAGTTTCATCAGAAGAGGCCAAAGATGAAAAAATCTTTGTCATTGCACACGTCTTTCTAAGTAAGGAGGAAAATTGTTCTGCACATCACCCCAAAACGCCATGCTGAAGGTTTGAAGTTATAAATCTATAGAAAGAACTGAACATCAGAGTGCACAAAAAGAACCTCAAGAACTTTCAAGGTAGTTTTTTGTGGCTGAATGGGCCAAAATTACATCTTAGCAACACAAGTGACTTGTTTCTTCCCGCAGGAGATCACTTGAAGTTATAGCCAAACAAGACTTTGCCACAAAGTGTTCATCAAATTTATGTAATTATTTAAAAAATTGATACTGTGTCATTCTAATTTTCCATCGTAACTTCGTTTGTGGATTAATTTGACTTGATTTCTTTGTATGAGTGGACTAATTGGTTAGTAAGGGCATCTTAGAAGAATTTAATATAAATAGAAATACTAGACCTAGATTTACCTAGAAATTGTTGAGACATTTAATACTCATTTTCCCACTGCATATTCTATCCACTCCTTCATGTAATTCATCTGTATCCTACAACTATGGTCCCCAATCTGTGCTGTTTTCCTATGTTAAATACTCATTAGATCAGCCCAGGTTTGGGCTATGATGGTCTTCATTTTGTATTCTACGCCACCACTGCTGCCACAGGCCATTTTACCCACAGGATTCATAAAAGTGTGAATGTTATTTTCCTGGCTGCCATTCAACTCATCCACTCACAGCTGTCTGTGCCACCTGATGATCATAGAATCTGCAAACAGTGGTTTTACAGTAAGCCATAAAAGAAGTACATCTATCATGCCAAAGTCAGTGATAATCTACGATAGGTGAGATTAATGCATCATCATCATTACTGACGCTTGATTAGACGTACAAAGATAACAGAGTGTATTATATTTATATTTGTATTAGAATGTCCTCCTGCAGTTTGTATCAATTCTTACCTAGATTTCAGACCACTAAATGAGCAACCATCAATTATTGCATCCATCAATTATATTCTAATGACATCACATTGAACTTGACACTGTTCAGTCTATTGGTGATTCATGAATAAAATGGATGATGGTTTAAACAGATTTATTTCTTACATTTTAATGCTAAAATTCACTTACAATCCAATAAAAAATTTCCTTTTACTGTCTTACTGCAAGTCATATCTGATACACATTAGGGTAGAATAAACTTTCAAGTGCTTTTGTGGTAATGTCTAAGGTTATGCTGTCTGTGTACAATTAAACCACTCTCACACTGACAACCTCATTCATCAAACACACAATAACAAATGGAAAATACAAAGAGCCCTTTTCCAAATAATATAGGGTAAGAATGAATAAACTCTATTAGTAAAATGTCAGTTCTCAATACTGCGTTTTAGCCAGGATAAAAAAAAATCTGGATGAGGCTTTTTTTTTTTCCTTACCTTGTCTCTTTTGTACCATTGGTCTTTCAGACAGCTTGGCCTAAAACAGACCACAAAGGGGTATAAAATGTGAAAATGTTCAGTTTTCACATTTTATAACAACCAGTTCAGAATTATGAGAGCCACTGGGATTCAGCAATACAGACCTGAACGTAAAATTACAGAAAAAAACTGGGCCCTGAAGGAAATGTGGATCCGAAGCGGAGTTTTTATGGTGCAATGCGGCTTTACTGTCATGAGCTGCTATTAATTTTCATTGCCAACAACCATTCGAAGGCACTTTAGTTTTTAAATTTTACATGCCAGTGGACCGCTTGGGTTGGGTGAGCAGGTTGCAGGGGCCAGTTATGTGCAACCCATGAGATATCTGACGATTCTTAGCACTTCAGTCTTTAATTCAGTGTGCTCTTAGCTATATAACGAGAATGCAATTTAAGAACTGCTCCATGGGGAAGGTTTAGCACAGGCTTTCACAGTCTTCAAATACAGGAGAATACATTCTGAAAACATGAGTTAAACTTTTTATCTGCATACTTATAGATTGGGAGATGTGCCACTAGCAATCTATAGCAATAACAGAAGGATTTATGAGGCAGCAGTGAGGTGTAGTCACTTTATGAGCTTGCAACCATCCTTTGTATGAAGGTGCTAAGCCTTGTTTTTACTGCCATTAGTCTCCTCATCCTCACTCCTCCATCACTGAGAAAAGAATATCCTCATCAAGGACACTGGTAAGAGATATATTAGCCCTTTTGACACATCTGTTGTGCCTTATAAGCAGAAAAAAACGCCCTCTTTAATCTGCTGTTGTTTCCCTTTGTTTATTCAGACAGATATTTGCTTACACACAACAACATCGAATAAGCAAAATGGCAACAGTGGTGCCTACGGCTTCAAACATATGTGCTAGATTGGCTCTATGATGTGCTAATGCAAATGCAATTCAGTGTGTGAAGTGGAAAAATCAATGGCAAATCAACAGCGGGTAATAGAAGATATGGTCAGATCCTGCTGGAAATTAATGTATCAAAACAAAGACCCATGTTATGCCAAAAACTATTGCTACCCCTGGCAGGTTTAGTTTTAAAATAATCTTCTTTCAACTAAGAAGTATAGTTTTTTGATTGGAAATGAGAGGCTCTCATCACTCAAATTATTAAAAAACGCAATGAAGTAGTAAATTTATTTGTAGCATGTATGCCATTTCTTAGGTTTGCATAAGCTACAGTGACAGATGTAGACAGGGGATGTTGTAGAGCCACTAAAGCTGCAGACCATATGCCAATACAAGATGGACACGCAATAGTGTGATTCGAGTTCAACATTTTGTCTCCTTTATTCCACCTTTTGATTTCTGTTATACCTTTAGGGATAATGGATGTCTTGGCAAAGAAAAGCAACATATTCAACTCTTGGAGAGGTTGATCCTTGCAAGCGGTCATAAAAATTAAGACATATTCAGCTAAACACAAAAAACCATCTCAAACTATTCTAAAGAAAAATAAATAAACCACAGCACAATATGAAATGTATCTTTAATATAAGTTTGATAAATGTTACACACATATGAAAGTGTGATAAACATTCAAGCTTTAGCAGAACTAATGTTCTCAAAGTCAACACAAAGTCTAGTGAGCTTTAAAAAGCAAAGACAGAAGCAACTAAATGGTCTGGGTTTCTACTGGTGGTCCAATAGACCTTCACATGGAGTGCAGGCCAATATCCCCAGACAACCAATCATCTGGGTGTGTTGCACTCAAATCTGCATGAGAAGAGATTTCTCTACTCCTTCTAGTGATGGAAAGTTTTGTTCTTTTCAGAGAACTCCCAAAGAGCCGGCTTTTTCAGCTCCCAAACGGCTCTTAATTTATGATATTCTGTCTCCTCATACCTTACCTTAACTTAGGAAATGTAAATGTTTTGTATATTAATAAATCTTGTTTGCATTCAGTGTTTTAATAAGATGCCTTATAAGTGTCTAAAACAGGCATTCTCTTTTGTGTTATGTTTAAGAAAAAAATACACCAACATATTTACACAGGGGGACTATGTCAAACCTAAGGCAATAAACTAATGAGGTCAGGACTTTTATTGCTGCTGCCTGGGGCATAAAGATTTAGATCAATCATCAGAGTTCATGATTCCCATTTACATGACAAATATGTACTCAGCTTCTTTGAAAATCAGCATTTCATAAAATGCACTAGACGTTGATGCTTGTTTATTTTTTCCATTAGTGTAATATCAAGGCAGAGCTTGTAACAATGCAAACAAATTATTTCTTACCCATTACGGCCCCTGGCTTTGGAATGAGTTAATATTACAATTTTTAAAAGACAAATACCAAAATAAGCGATATTACTTCCCGTTACTGTTCAGTTTGACTTACAGTCTGTTTAATATTTTTAAATCCTACAAAATATTTGTCTCGCATTTGCTGAAGACATTTAACAGCACGTAAATCACAAGACAGGAGAGATAGATTTGCTCTTTTAATGTCCTTAAATGAACAATATCATTCTAGCAAGACCTCATAAACTCATAAACAAAACCATTGGCTGCATTATTTACAGTGTTGGCAGGCCTTACAGGTGCAGTCAGTTCTAAAATTCATATTCACGGCTCATTTCTCTGCTTTTGGCTAGATCAAGTTGCCAACGCTAACAAAAAGTCTTTATTGATATGAACAATATAACATCTTAATGGAAAGAGACTCTCAAAGACTGTGTAATGATTGTGATATGACGGGTTCAAATAAGTATTGTGAACAACCAGCTCACAGTACTGGCACCAGACCACAGCTTTACAAGGAGGCTTTATGATGAGTATGGCCTGTATGTATGAGCCAACTAAGATTGCTTAATGTGGCCTGCAATTGATCTTTTGCTATTGTAATAACCTTCAGGACATTTGTTCGCCTATGATTTAACTTTGCTCTGAATGAAAAATCTTGAAGTTTCCTTTGTTATTAGATTACCTCAACTCTAGATTAGCACATACAGACAGACAGAATGTGTTTAATTGGAATATTGGTCTGAATCAGTTGATGAGTTTGTTCATTTGTAACTTTCCGAGTTCACACAAAGAAAACTCCAAGCGAACCAAAACCTGTTCCTGCAAAGTATGTGAGAACGTTCAGTTTGTTTATAAGTCAGATGTGTCTGGAGCAGGAGAACCCAATATACAGTGGGCCCACATCTATTCAGTTTAGTATTCATCTATTCATGGATTTTATTTTGGAACCTAAATACTTCCTCCAAACGATCTTGGTATGGGTGTTTCGGTCCACATCCTAGAGTGATTGCTAATCTAATGAGTTGAACCAAGTGGGGAAATGAACCAGAGTTTGTTTTAAACAAACTAAGCACCCAAGTCTTATTTTAAAATTGGTTCTAAAGCTTTGAGAAAAAATATAGAAGGTTTCTCCAAGGACACAACTTGAGCTTTTTCTGGTTAGTCTGTTTTTGCTCAGACTAGCTCTATAATTTGAGCTACTTTTTTTTTTGCTCACACTAGCCATTTATTAATGATCCTATTAATGATTTATTAATGATCAAAATATGTGAAACATTTCTAAAGCACACATCTTCTGCTGCTTTCCTCATGTCAGTTCTTTGTTATCTATGCAAGAACATGTTAGCTAAATGGGCCCCATAGGCTGTCCCTGAGGGGGCCAGTTTGCTAAGTAGCAAACCTGTGCTCTGTCAGGTGTCATTAAGGTCCAGCGGGAGTCTGAGGGGACCTGTCACGACAAAGAGTAATGGATGTCTTCTTCGCTGATTGCTAGCAGGGATGGAGTCAGCACAAACAGCAAATTAGAAGTGACATCTTGATGGAGGCAAAGAGGGAGGCACAGCTTCGGAGCACACCATACACCAAGAAGGAAAGATTCAGGAAAAAAAAGAAAAGAGTTGGGTGAAACTACTTAATGAGCTATTAAAATACAGAAAAATAAGGACCTCAGTCTCATATTATTGAAGTTTTATTGGTGAAGAGAGAGACCAATTTTGTGCTTGTGCATCGACACTAAAGACTTGCACACTTTTGAATAATTCTTTAAGTAGCCTTGGGTTAAGTGCTCTGTTTTGTGTAGTTAGTTGGAAACAACCCAAGCATTTATCAGTTTTAGTCCTACTTCAGGCTGTGTTTGTAAGTCTTAAAAAAAGAAAAAACGTACAAAAAAGAAGCATATTCATATTTTGTCAAGTACATTCATTCAATTTAAACATTATTTGCTCTAAAGGTTGGCAAAAGCACTGTGTTATTCACAACATTGTAGTATATCTCAAGCATTAATACCAGCTACTAACCAAATAACAGTAACAGTGATACCATACTTTTAGGCTAATAAATAATAGAAAACAACATCAAAGGAATTGTTCAGTGTCACTCAGCAAGCTTGAGGCAAGATGAGCTCCAGAGCAGGCGTTATGAAATGGATTAGATTCGAGACCAATTAAAAATGAATTGCTCGAAATGAGCGCTGACCCTCACCGAATTGGAAGGCAGTGATCTCATTAGGCGAGTTTCTGGCTATCTGTGAGCTAGCAGCTGGAGAACAGACCCACCTGACTAGCTGTCAGGAAGGGTAAAAACCTTGGGGGTTGCTCTCTGCTTTGAGCTCAGCACTAAAAATGTGTTCTCTATGCTGTATTTATTTGTATTCATAGATAAACCTTGTGTGTAGCTGGATGTGCACTGTTTTATATTTCAGTCCCTCTTGCAGGATATTGGTGTACAATTTGATTGAAAATCTGTGAACGTAGTTAGTCGCTTGTGTATTTGTACAACCCTTTTTTGTGAAATTGCAATGATGAAGTCATGGCAGTTTCAATAACACAATACCATACATTTCATATTCAAATATGTTTGAAAAATGAATGAATAAAGAAATCATTTTTAGGTATTTTGTGTTATTTCCAGCCATCAATTTTCTTTGGTTTGTACTTTCTGAGTTCCTTTGCGATTATTATTTGCCTTCCCTCTGCTTGACCATTGTTATTTTACCTCTGCATCATGTCCTGTTCTCCTTGTTGTTATGAGTTTTCTTATTTCATCAAGGAAATTGGGCTTTGATCTACCTAGACGTGCCTATGCATTTTGGTCCAGTCTTTAAATTCACTCTACATGACAGCTTTGGTTCTGACCCTGGGTCTCCTCCCAGTGACACATGTTTGGAAAACTTCAGGAAGTTATGCCCAGGAGGCATCCTGATCAGAAGCTGAGCCACCTGAACTGACACCTTTTTAATGTGAAGGAACAGTAGCTCCATTCTGAGCTCCTCCCAGATCAATGTTTCTCAATCCTAGTCCTTAAGGATCACTTTTCTTCATATTTCAGGCGATTCCCTTCTGCCACACACCTGGCCTGAATAAGTGGGTGATTAACAAGTTTCTGCAGCACTTAATGGCATGCAGGAGCTAGCTAATAGCTGATGCTATCATTGTAAACAGATGTGCTGGAGCAGAGACACATCTAAAATATGCAGGGTATTGGTCCCCGAGGATAAAGATTGAGAAAATCTGTCCCAGATGATAGATCTCCTCACTTGATATGTCATACCTTATTGGCCTATTGTATCCAGGATCTTTTTCTTGGATTTGTGATTCATATCTCTTGACCATAGGTGAGGACTGGAACAAAGATGGATTGGTAAACCAACAGTTTTACCATGCAGAAGGAACCATGCAGTTACCTAAAATAGAATAAATAAATAGTTCTTATTGCCACTGTTATCATTATCACAATACTACTATAAAACATTGTGGTAAAATGTTAAGTTCATGTCTCTACTCCATCATAATATTTTATTTAGTAACATTAGCTTTATCTGAATTAAATACATACATATCTCAGTATTCTACATTCTGTTACCAAGTATTTGGAAGTTTATGTATTTTTATGCTTACAAAAAATGTTTTTTATGAAACAAATAGAACAGTAGGAATTGTAAAATTATAATAATTTTTTTTTGCCAATAGATAAAATAATCTAAGAAAATTACTTTAGATTTTAGACTAGAAACATAAAATGTTCCCAAAGTTATACATTCATTATTTGTGACAAGTTCACCTGCATTCAAATGTTTAAAGGGTGTACTTATTTATTCGACATCACCACATGTTGTATTTTGATTTATTATTAAAAGTCCTCATTATTTACATCTTTATAACACTGCAGGTATTAGCATATGAATTGAAAGAACAAAAGAAACAAAAACATTTTTTAAGAAAACTCAGTATAGATAAGAATTAATTTGGTCCAAGATTTCAAGTGACTGCTGAATGTTCATTACTTATGTTCCAGTGACCTCCAGTGCTCTCATGGTCTTACGTGGATATTGAGTTTCTCTTCTTATAAGTAATGCTCAGTAAGGATAAGCCTGTTGTGAAATTCTGATTAGTCAAAATTGTTGGCGTCTGATTTGACAGGCTGTATGACTGAGAAAAATCCACATCTATAAAAAGGAAGGTTGTGTGAATTTCAATCATTTACACAGCAGATATTAAAACTTATATCACAAAGAATTTTTCATTACAATATTAAAAACTTTATCTGCATAGGCTATGCAGTCTTTTTTTTTCTTCCATTTTATTGATCTACATTCAGTACAAAAAAACTGTCTCTCATTGTCATGTGGGACCATGGCTGATGGACCAGTCTGTGTCCCCTGGGAGCATATTTAATGGACCTCCAAGGTCGTCTGCTCTTGTTCTAAGAAGCATGGAGTGCCAACAAGCCCTGACAGCGTCACTGGTCCAACGGAACCTGCATAAGATGGTTCCTGCTCTGGGAAGCATAGGGCCATTAAAAATGGATAGATCAATACGTAAGAAACCATGTACCTCCGGCTCTCTATGCTAATTTAGAGAGCAAGGGAAGCGGCAAAGGATAAAAAGCTGGAACAGAGGAGACATGAGATAAAAGGACAAGAGAGGCATGAGCAGCTGAAGAGTTTACAAAAGCAGAGTTCAAGGAAGGTAAGTAAATGAAGGTAAAGAAGGAGGGATCTAATAAAGACAACAGTTTGAGTACTAGTGGTGCAACAAGAAGATGGATGACTATGAACCAGTGAGAGGATTTAAAGAGGATAAGCTTAAAACCAACAATGGTGGACTAAGGTAGTGATTTTCAATGTGTATCATCAGTCGTCTGTATGAGGGATGCTAGAAAACTCAGGAGGCTTCCAAGTCAAAAAGAAAAAAAAAAAAGAGTCAATATAATTAATTATAAAAAGTGCCGTAATTGATCTAAATTTGTAGCAAAATATGGTTGCTGCACACAGGAATTACATTTAGCAGTGCACATTAGCGGAGTTACAATTAATTATAAAATCTAGCTTTCAATCAACCTTGCAGGTGCATCTTTATAATGAAAACAGAATCCCTAGTGGACAACTTCAGTCTTTACCAGCAAATTCATGGTCCTGATGTATCCATTATGTGCACACTGGAGAAAAGAGTTAGAAAAATACCCTAAAGACAGCAGGGAGGCAGGTTAAAACTGCTGCGGCCCTATCCGTACATCTTTCTACATTGATTTGCAACATGCTGCAGGAAGAAATAAAGTGCAGCATTAACAAAGTTTACATGTACTGTAGGCCACAGAGGTATGAAAAAAACATTTTCCTAATTATTGCCCCAGGTTTCTCCAGTTTTTGTTTTTTTGGTACATCATGTTTCAGTTTATCAAACAGATTCACACCTCAAACTAATAAACCAACTGCTCTAAAGTGTTTGTGATTGTTGGCAATTAGCTTTTTTTTTTTTTTACATTACTATGGAGGAATTTTGGCCCAATGTTCTGTGGGGAATTATTTAAATTCAGCCACATTGAACACTTTCTTGTATATGAACAACCAGTTAATGGTCCTTTGACACAGTGCTATCACTATTTCTGACTGTGTTCTTTTTCCTGAACTACTGAGTTAGTTTTATGCTAGAGTTGATGCAAGTTCTGTCACTTCACCTAAATAAAAGTAAACTATTATTGCTTTATTTTAATTTTCATTGCATTGACATATTTTAAGAGATAAATCAAGTTTCTGATACTTATTTGCATGCAGACATTATCTGACATGTTGAATTAAAACATAATTTGTAATATCTCATCAATTATCTGCATGTATCTTATTAGTTTTCTTCCTTCCATACAAAAGGTCTTCCAACCTTTGTCTTACAATTAAAACAAAGAAATGAGTTTAATTTCTTAACTCAAAATGTCCTCATATTAGTTCTAACTACTGGATTTTCCAACGAAACACAGCAAATAATAAGATCAGGCAGTTTTGAATTTCTAAAACTCTCCAAATGATTAGTCGTTTAAATTTTTTATTGCTTATGCATATTGCACCCACATTTTGTGAATATCTTTCCCTGTATTAATAGTCAGTAAGAGAACAATTAACATAACAATCAGAGTGCCCAGTGGGAACATTGACCAGTGACTGAAAAAATATCTCTTTGTCCTTTTCAGTTACAATCTTTTCTTGTTAAATCTCCTCATTTTTGCTCAACTGTCTTAACTGTGCCCAGGTGGACCAATTTGCATTTGAATTATCAAATATTAAAATAAATATACAGTAATTCCCTAGTTTATTTTTAATATATTCAACAGGTATTTTACTGGTTCTTCAGACAAAAGGATAAACTTATCATAAAATAGTACGATAAACTCATAAAATGGTATTTAAAATGAGATTCTGACCAGGTATTTTGCAACCAAGGAGCAAACATTTCCTCATGGCAAAATTTAAGATTTAAGGTTGTCTGAGTTGGGAAATTATATGTGGGTGATGTAAAGCATTAACATGACTTTGATCAGTTTGAGCAAACAGAAAACTCTCAGAATCAGAAACAGAAAACTTGATCACAGCACAACTGAATGTCACTAAAACGCAACGTTATATATGTAAAAGCTAGAAACCAACTAAAAATTTCTTTAGGAGATGTGTTCCTGCTAAGGATTGGGAAGAAGTTGTTTGTTAAGCAACCTTATTACAGGCACTGTTCATAAAAAGCATTTACAGAACGTACTTGTGTATTTTGGCGGTTCATATTTCACTAAAAGTAAACAAAAAAAATTGTATGTGAAACTTCTTCTTGTGTAAATATCTCATTACAATGTAGATACCTGTGACTTAGGAACAAGGGCCACCAATATATCTACAAACTTTTTAAATTAGCAGATGCAAATATAAGAATATGCATATGTGTTATATTCAGGAGCATATATATATATATATATATATATATATATATATCAGTCACTGAGTGTGTGCTGTGCTCCAGTGACAAAGAGAAGGCCACCACCCCACGATCATTCTGATTTGCACTCTTACAAATTTTAATAATTATAGCCTTGATTGCAAACACAAATATCCTTACAATGCAAGATGAAAGCGTAGATGTTCTGTGTTTGAATGACATATCACTCCTTTGAGGCAGATCTCAGGTGATGCAAGAAGCCTGCAAGAGATTATACCGATCTGAAATTGAAATCCTGGTGCATAAAAACAGCAGTATTTGTCCAATTTGTTATGCTACAAAGTCACATATTTAAAATAAAATTTGTAAATCTAATGTAAATTTCAGAAAAGATGTAACATAGCTTTTTTTATTCTCAGGAGTTTTTAGTGTTATTGGGTACATCTTGGGATTAATTATAGTGAGCCTTTTTTTGATCAGCTATGATGGCAACCTTTCATTATGATATTGAGTACATACAAAGAAGTCTCAATACCACTTTGTTGAAAAACATCAAACAAAGGGCTTGATCTCATAAAACGAACAACTCCTTTTTCTAGCATGCACATGAAAAGATTACAAAAAAACCAAACTTTATATATTATGTGTTGCAAAAAATTTAGCTCACTAAGAACTTCTGAGGAAAACCTAAAAGATGATGGACAGTACAAAGACCGTCAAATCAAGTCAATTGGAATATAGTTCTCAGGGTTAAAAATAATGCTAAAGGAAGGTTGTATTTTTAATTTTGTTCTCTACATCTGTGTTTGTATAGAAAATTATTGGCTGTTTTTTTTTGGTTCAAGCCAGAGTTACTTAAGTATATATTTTGACTTTACTTTGGAGCCCTCTTTCATTTTCATCCAGTATTATCAAAACTAATCACGTCTCTGAAAGAAACATTTACAACCTTGGAAATAAGATATTTGAGTAGGATTTCTCTGCACAGATTTCATATTTTGCACTTATTAATAGAAATGACTTGACAAAGTTCAGTATGTCCTTATCAGTAGTGCATTTCAGTACGGTAGCTTAGTCCTTACTTTCACACCTAATATGAAATTTCAGTCTGTCTCTTCCGTCGCACCTTGCTAGGGCATTGCTGTGACTGCAGAAATGAGTGCAACAATGTGGGCTGCAAAATTCTGCAAATTCAACTAACAGCAAAATGTAAATGATTAAATTCACCAAAAATCCAAAGCAGAGAAGATAGTGTCTCCTAGCTCCTGCATTAAATCAGCAAAGATACACATTACTTAGACAACTGGTTATGTACATTTGAAAGTATGAAGTTACATTCCTAAACTAAACACAGCAAGAACTTCGTCTCCCTTGCAGAACTCTAAAATATAAAATTCTGTGGGTTCTGGAATTCTTATCACAAAAAATATTTACCAAGTCGGACAGACACAACATTGCAGAAAATAAATTTTACTCCAAAAACATTTGATCTCCTATACTCCAGAATATTATCTACTGGATCCAAGTAAAGTTTTTACAAATAAAAAAGCTCAGTGCTAATTTTTGGCATAACCTGTTAAGTTGTGTGTTTAAAAATGTGCTGTCATTTCATACAATAGGCAGATTTGATTAACTATTTTCTTAGGCAGAGAAGACTGAAGCTATGTATAGACAACTTCACTCTATTCAATCTGCAGGAGGATTCATGGCTCACTCTCCAAGCCTCTCTCTAATCTCCCTGTAATACAGCTTGAGTCATGATAAAACAACTCTGATGGAGGAAAATCCTGTTATCGAGGGTGGGGGCAGCAGCTACCACTGTTACATGTGGTAGATAGACTCCAAAAATTAACTGGACTTTGGATGTAGGATTAAGTATATCAGAGGGGTTTCTGAGAGCAAACACATGCGTTCTACATATTTTAAAGGTTACATGTAGACTGTGTGAGTACTTTTACATGTGCAAATATATATATATATATATATATGTATAAATGGGTTTTTTTCCACTCACCATTTACCTGTTTGTCACTTTGAGCTCACACACATCTCACATACAAAATGCAGAGTTCACTGAGGAGGTCTGCTAATGGAAATACATTTTAGCTATTGCCACGTCTCATCATTTGTATTGCGTTCTTCATTAAAATGTGACATCTCTGACAAGAGAAATACAGATTTCATAAGCTTTTGTTCCAAGGCTCATGTTTTAGAAGGATACATTAGGCTGTTATTATTATGTTTTTGAGACATGCTGGGACATTATTCCTCTTTTATCCCGTTTTATACTGGTCTCCCTCACCCTCGGACAAGATACGAGCAAAACTTTGTGTATTTTTTCCTTCCAGTAAGAAAACATGCTGTTTTAGTAATTTTACACACACTTGATTTTAGTTATTTTTCATACGAAGTAAGCATACATTTCAGAACTACGGCTTTGGAGAACATTTATTGTCCAGAAATGGTTTGAAGACAACACGGAGGATGCTTTGGAGTAGACGGTTTGTGACAGAACTTGCAAAAGAAAAATAAACTGTTTTAGATTTTACTCCTATAAGGGCGTGCTGTGGTGGCGTAGGGGATAGCGCGACCCATGTTTGGAGGCCTTGAGTCCTCGAGGCGGCTGTCGCGGGTTCGACTCCCGGATCCGGCGATGTTTGCCGCATGTCCTCCCCCTTTCCTGTCAGCTTACTTTCATATAAGGGACACTAGAGCCCACAAAAGACCCCCTGGAGGGGTACAAGAAAAAAATTACTCCTATAAATTACTCCTAAGAAAAATAAAAAAGGAGGGTGTAAAGAAACTTAAAGTCTTAATTCAGAGCAACTACAATGATTCTCTTTGACCAGTACTGGTAACTGGAAGCTGCTTGACAGCCTCTGATTATCCTCAGGTTCTGCCAGTCACTGACAGTGGCTGAAGGCCAGCTAATTAGCCTTTGGCCCACATAAGGTAGCACTTTGGCTGGTTTTGTTGTGGTGTGGTTATCTGCAAAAACTGGTGTGAAATCCATGCTTGATGTGTCAAGAGGCTGTTAGACGTTGTTATGCAGCCTGACACCAGTGCTGATCTAAGACAGGGAAAATAAGGAGAGACACACAAAGGAAGGAAGACAATGATATACAGTATGTTATTCAGTGGGGTTCTCTGTTAGTTTTACACAATAAAAGTATATAACATATTTCTGTCTATTTCTAGAGACAAATCAACATTTTGTCACACCTGTAGAAAGAACTATGATTTAATGCAGGAGGGTTTTGAGAATTTAACATGTACAAAGGAATCTGAATAAAATACTTTAAACCATTTGATGCACAACAGAATAAAAAGCAGCTTACATGAAACATAATTGTATCATTTGAGATTATTTTTCCCTTTACAGTAATCCCAGCTCAAATAATGCAATCTGTTGTGCTTGCATGCTTGTTTTTGATTGAGAGACCTCCAAATGAAAATGTGTCACCTCGTCCATAATCCTTGACAAGGGAGTATATTAAATGTTAATCCCTCACTATTAGGAATGGTGACAACTGGAGAATGGAAGTCTGGAGGAGAGAAGTAAGAAAGGGGTTGGAGCTGGAGAAGAATAGAACGAGGTATGTCACAGTACACACAAAGATAAGAAGGCAATAAAGACTTGAGATGACAGGTTTTTTTTTTTCCAGTCCTTAAGATCACACCCACAGACACACAAATTGTGTTATTAGCTTCCTCTTATGACTACATCCACCAAGGATGTGTAAGATTAGTCTTGGATCAGTGCTCAGTGTTGTTACCTTCTGTGGTCAATTTGTATTCACTCAACAGTAGTCTTACAGGTAACAGCAGAGTAGAAAAACAATTAGAGCCATGAAAGCTGATAGCTTGGGGCTCTCCAGGGCAGCTATGTCATTACTGAGTTATTAGACACTGAGGGTTGGGAGGGAGTGTCTTAAATAAGGGCACAGGCAGAGGCAGAGGAGATAGAAATGAGGCTGGGAAATAAAGGGAGATGTAGTATATGTAAGCAAAAATGAAAAGCTGAAATGAAAGGGAATGTGAAAATAACAATGGTGTCACAAAACTGGCGACAAAGGAGCATAAGAGAAACAAGGCATGTCTAACAGTGGGACACAGTGGAAACAAGAGCCGGATTGGTACATGGATTACACAAGCGAGCAAAGTGAGGCTGTACACCCGTGAAAGCAGACAAAGAACAGCTGTTAAGCAACTTTGTTCAGAAAATCTCTGAGAGAGATGCACACAAGAGAGAGAAGAGAGAACATGAAGGAGATGTCTGTATGTTATATGGAAGTCTTTTTGCTGCCAGGATAATCACTGAGCCACCAAAAACAAAATATTTGCTTCTTCCGAATGTTTAGACTTGATATAAAATTTTTACAAAATGGTATGTAGCAGCACACATACGGCAACATCTGTAAACAGTAGTGCTGAAATTAATTCGCACATGGGTCACACTTTTAATACAATGGAAGGTCTTCACTGACTATTTAAGCCTGACTGCTCCACATGGAAGATAATCCACAAATTTGGTTTGGTCTAATTTGGTTTGCTTTAATGCTTTGTCTTGTTTCAGTTTGGTTTCCTTTACTTCACAGACAAGACATTCAAGCCAGGATGAGGGCCTTAGAAGAACTGTCAACCCTGCTTGCGTATGCAATGCTGCCCGCTGCCACCAGTAGCCATGCTAGCTACCCTGCGTGTTCCAGGCAGAACACAAGGAAAAAGGTGTGAGCACTGCATAGACCAGTGATGGGCAATTCTGGTCCTTGAGAGCCGGTGTCCTGCAACCCTTAGATGTCTCCCTGGTCCAACACACTTGAATCAAATAGCTGAATCACCTCCTAAGTGCATTCAAGTTCTCCAGAGTCCTGCTAATGACCTCATTATTTGACTCAGGTGTGTTGAAGTAGAGATACATCTAAAAGTTGCAGGAGACTGGCCCTCGAGGCCTGGAGTTGCCCACCCCTGGCATAGACGATGGTGATTGACAGTGCCAAGATCTTCCTCCTGGCTCTTATTGAGTGATTCTGAGCAAGCGGTGCATTTCTGCAGATAGCAGAAGGACCACAGGGTAGAGGCTGAAGAGCTAGATTTCTTCACACTGTATCTGTCTCAAATTATACTGTCATAGAACAGTGAAAGTTCTAAGACATATGTAAAAAAACAACAACAAAAAAAAATAACATACTTTTATACAAGTGTTGGATAATTTATTGCCAAAAAGAACAACCAAGAATTAATCTCTTTAGATTTTGTTCGCCGGCACAGAGAAAATGCAATAAGTTACACAGAATTGGTAGGTCACAACCATTCTCTAACTCATACAGGAACTGATCTACTGTAGCTTATATGCATGTAAAAGAAAAGTAGGGTGGCAGGTGGGTGAATTTTGAGCTCCGCAAAACCCCTAGACAATGACTCCTTTACTTCAGACAGTCCTTGTCTATAACAGGAAATGAACTTGTGAACTTAGCGTTCCCACATGCCATGAAGAGTCATATGCAAATTTCACTATATACGTCACGTTATCTAAACGCCATAGTATGTTCTGTAAATATAAGAACCTAAAACTGAATAAATTAGTAAATAATAAATCAGATAAATGTAATAAATAAATGCAAATGAACATAAAATAATAGTAATGAACAAATATTTTTCCAACAAAAACTTGTCCTGCAGCTTTACCAGTATGTTTTTTTTTTTTTAACTTAACCTATAGAGCTCTACATGGACAGGCTGTAGTATGTTTTTTGCAAACATTGAAGTAGAGGCCACTATTGATTTGCCACACCAACCTTTTGGACTTGAGGAGACCGATCTCTCCAAGCTATAAACCCCTGTAAAGTCTGCTCTTATTTCCTTAAGGTTTGGACTCTGAATACTTTTTGAAAGCAGTTAAATAGCTTTTTTGCAAGATTTTTGGATGGTTCTTTTTTGTGGGGAACATTTTGAAAAGTGGAGAGGTGCTAATGAAACAAAGTTTTGCTTACTTCCTTTCAATGAAACATTGATTTCTTGTTCTCTCTGTGCACAAAATAAAAAAAATATTTATTCCACACTGAAGACTGATAACTCAAGGAGACCCAAGCTCAAGTTGACGAATGGCCTTCTCACACTTTTTTGCTTGGTTGATTGACTAGATTCTTTAAAATAATAACAAATAAGAGCACATCTATTTAGTCATGCATTTGTGTAGGGTTTTATACTGGCATTAGTATATTTTTATGTCGTGTTGTTTTTTTTCCTTTTCACGTTTTCAGTCCATCAAGATAATCTTTTTATGATTATTATGTCATGAGGTTTTTATGATGTACAAATTTTAATATGTACATCACCTTGTGATTTTGTCTGTGAAAGCACCTTATGATTCATTCATTCATCTTCTATCATAATCTTTGGGTACTTTAATCTCATTCATTGCATTTTAGCAATGAATATATATATTTTTTATTTTTTATTAAAGACCTCAAATTTCTATTAAAAAAAATATATATATTATATTAAATTTCTCTTTCATTCCAGTTCGCCCCACTGATGTTCATTGGCCATGGAATCTTAAAGTCTCAGTCTTGTCTCCAGGGAAATCCTGACAAAAGCTTACAGTAGCCTAATTTATTTTGACTCCCTTTTTATCGTATCTACCCTTGTAAGACAAGTCAAAACAGCATTCCTGGAAGACCAAACACTGAGACAAATGAGATATGATACAGTTCTTATGGGACTGGTAATTGGGAACTAGAAGATTCTGCAAAACAAAACAGTATTAAATGGACAACATTTAAACAAAGCAACAACCCTGCTTTGTTTAAAAGAAGAAATCCATGTAAAGATGGTAGGGTGCAGCGTTTTTTGTTTTTTCTTCACTTTTGGGCTTCTATGTTTCTCAGAATTCTACACCAATGTGTTAAGGACCCTAGTTATGTCTATCACTTATACTGTGTTGTACTCTTGCTCCCTCCATCTTTTATTTTTCACTTTTTCAGTCCACCTGGGCCTGGCTATGTCTGCGTTTTAATTGCCTGTGTTACAATCCCTGCAGTGAAATTCAGCACCTCGTTAAAGCTTTAGGCAAAACCTGATTCATTCAGAGAAGATCAGGCAATTAAAGGGATGTTGGCATGCTGTTCCTTTTGGCTGATTTATTGATTGGCTAACTGCGGTTGGCTCTGTCTTCCATCAAGGCTCTTTGCTCATGATGTCTCTCCAAAGTCCCATTTTTTGAGGCAAATTAAAATCCAGTAAGCTCGTGCTGTTGAGAGGTATCGACGGCTGCATTTTAGACTTTTGTTTATTCATTTACCAGGTAAGGAAATAATGAATTTAACATGTTTCTAGAAAATAAATTATTACAAAAAAACATAGATTGTAGATCATTTGAGAAATTATTATTTTGTCCTACAGCAACTGCCGTATGAGTTGCATACATGTACTCTGTCTGTGTAAGCTTCTAGGCTGCTGCTCGTTTCTCTAAAGGGCCGCTTAAGTGAGACTTCTCCTTTCTAACTGTTTTCATTTCATTACAAAGCTACCATAGTGCCAGCATTTACATAGATGATGGAATATCATCTTGATTATGTTGAAGACTTGAAAATATTGAAGTATTGGCAACATCCTCTAATGTTAACTTTAAGTTTTCAGCTCACAAAAGGTTGCCAGATCTGACTTTATCGTGTTTTTTTATTCTTTTATTTCTGATGTAGAATCATCCTATAATCTATGTAAGTTGCCATGCCAATTTGTGACTTAAAAAGTTGCAAAGAATAGCAGAATATGTGTTTCAGAATAAAAGAAAAGGAACCTGTGTTAAAAATGCAGTGTTTTTCTTTTCTACGTCTGTAAGTGCAATGCTCGGTCTTTAATTTGAGCCGCACGCTGGCACAGATGATTAATGGACTTCCTATGCACTCAGATAGGTTCTCAAAGGTGATTTAAAGGTATAATAATCCTTGACGATATTGCTCTGTGGTTTCAGGGCCATTAAAATAACACCAAAGGTGTCAGAGGAACATAAACAGTTCATTTAAAACAGATTGCTGGTGTAGCATGGGACGGGGCCCGAGACACTGGGGAGCTGTTGCAAAGGAGCCACTGGATGTTAGCACGGAGGAGAAATACAAAACATTTAGTGTGGCTCACTTCTCAGATTTCCTGGCTAATCCAGGTGATATATGCAAATAAGTTCCTGAGCAGTTGATTACTTTACATCAACTACTCACTTTGGCTCTATTTGCACAATTAATAATGATTGCTTAACTCAGTATCTTTAAACAAAATGATGACCAAAGCATTTTGCTTGTTAAAAAAGACAATTTTAAAAACTGTACACTCAAAAACTAAAAAGATGTTTATGTTAAAATTTTTATGAAAGTCTACACTAAGAACAAGATAGCATTTGAACTGTTGCTGGAAAAACTGCAGAACCACAAGCTTTTGAAAAAATCATTGGGTGCTGTGATTCAAAACTGAAAAAGTTGAAAAAGGAAATTTTTGACTTGTTTTAACTCCAAGCTTAACCTTCTGTATATGCGAGTCATTTAACCTATAAGCCTGGTTTATTTACTGTGATCAAGATATAAGTAAATTATGAAAGAAATATGTAAACAAGCTGCATGACATGAGAAGGAACCACATGCTCTACTGGCTAGATTTGAAAAAGTGACAACTAATTTGAGAGCTGCATGGCTTTTTGTGTTTTCTTCAGGGGCATAACTCAATTAGGAAACCTGGAGTGCTTTTGGTGTTTTGTGAGTGTTTTCAGCAAGGTTATTTCATAAAATAGAGACCACAGAAAGTAATAAAATCTTACACTTTTTCTCCTCCTTAGATGCAACCGTCCACAAAAAACTTCCCAACTTACTGCTTCCATCACCAAAAAGGACTTAATCGACACAAGATAAGTAAAATATAAACAAGATCTGCTTGCAGCTATGAAAGGATTGCAAGCAAGTTTGAGTTCAAGTTCGCCTACTCAGCACGCAACAACACACCGCCCATCATGTGTTCACCATTTGATATTACCTCATTTTTTATATAGTCAGATTTGAAGTTGCATGAAGAAACACACAGATCTAAAAGGTATAGCCATTGAAAAGCATTATGGCTTTGTAACTGCATTGGAGAAAATTTAAAAAGTCAGAAAAAGAAAAATCAAAATTTTGTTCTAAAATTCTTTCAAAATATTTTTTATGATAGGCTTTCCATTTGATACAAGTAAGAATTTACTTACTTAGTAAGTAAATTCTTACTAAGAATTTAAAAAATCTAAAAAAATTTAAAAAAATTAAAAAAAATTATGATGACCATCACCTGGTCATCATAATTTTTTGATCCCTAATCAACATGTAGATATTGATAGAAATGTGCCTGCAGTATGGAGAACCATATTGGTGTCAGTGAGTCAACTCAAAGTGTAACTGACCCCTAAATAAACTTTTTTGCTGACAAACTGTGTAAATAAGTTACTTAGCCTTCTATTTCAGTTTCTGTTCAAATTGAGACATGTTTGCATAAATGTGTTTATTTTTACAATAATCAAATTTGGCAAATTAGGAGTTGGAATAGCGAGCATGGCCCTCAGAATTAGAAAGAGGGCCTTTGAGGGAAATGCAGAAGATCCAAAAGGACGTTCTCATGAGGAGCAGCTTTCAAATCAGCAATAGGTTTCAAAAAACTACAATTTAATCCAATCTTGTCTCATCATTTGCATCTCACAGCAACTGCTTTGTCATCAAAAAACCAAGCAGTAAACTATTTACCTTTGCCTGACCTTTACTTCTCTGAAACATTTAGGTGAGCTGGCAAAAGAAAAGACGTCAGAATTATTCTGCTAAAATATGACACAAAAGGGAGCGGATACATTTTTTGTACTCTTGGCTGTCCGGTACTCTAAATACCAGACAGCAGTGAAAGAGTCATATAAAGGGGCACAAACAAATCAAAATATTCTTTGCTAAGTCTTTTTCAGACTGAAGAACACCACTGTAAATTTTCTCACCCTAAGGAAAAACTCACAGACAAATACAGCTGTGATGGGTCATCTTTTAATTCTGTCATTTTGCTACATATTCAATATAGATATGACGATATGAAAATCTTGCTTTGACAAGATTCATAGCAGTGCTTCTCTTATGACAACAGTTTACTGAAGTTGTGAATGTAAATGTAGTTTTCTGGAAGATGGATTGGTTACTTGAAAACAAAGACGAGCCATTACCAGTCACAATCTACGTAAATACACCTTTTATATATTTATTATAGCTATTTTCTGCATAGATTGGAAATATATCATAAGGATATGCCTGTCTGTTGTCATGACTTCTGTGCTCTTCAGGTGCTAGACTGACGTATGAGATGCCATATGTCCAAAGTTACGTCTTGTCTACATAACTCTCTTGACTTGCACATTTTTCAATTGGATGCACCATACCAAAACTTGCAATGTAAGCAAGCATATCCAAACCGAACAGAATATCAATAACCAACCTCTTAAAGAGGTAATGGCCACCTCTGCACACTCTGCACTGAAGGTGACTCTCTTTTAGTAATGGCTGTCACAAAGACCTATGTTGCAACTTGAATTGATCTGCAGTTATATTGTCTCCCTCTTGTTCTTAAAACCTATGCATCAGTTTCTGTGGTGCATGCTGATGCCAAGGTCATTTTGAACGTAAGAATGATAGAGTCTGACATTAGCCCCATTGCCTCTGAATGGGCAGATGCTTTGCTTCGGAAAGTAGGTTGCCAAGTGTCTGCTTTGATAACCCATTGGGGCTGGCTGAGAAGAGTTGGCAGGCTTGTGTAGAGAAACTCCCTGTGCGTTTACTCAGTGTAGATAGACTCGGCTGTGCTACCATTTAGAGGACAATGAACACACAAAATTGGTTAGTTACACACGGGCGCGCCGCACGCAAACACGCACACATGCTGTAATACCCACGAATCCACAAAGCTGTACAGCTATTCTATGGTATGATGTACAGTTTCATGACTTTTAAAAATTAATTTTGAACTTTATAATTTATTAAGTTAAAATGAAAAGGTTATGTTTAACACGAGAGTCTACTATTTTGAAATTTCTAAAAAAAATTCTGAAGTTATTGAAAAAAAATTACGAAATATATTTAAATGTCCCAAGACCAGTATAATTTTACATTTTACTACTTTTAGTTAATTACAGCCCGTTTGTCAATCTACAGTACTATTATTCCATCTGCCACTTCTATTAAAAGCTGAAAGGGTTATTGCCTTTGGTCAGCTATTTGAAATGACCCATATATTATCTTATATATGTCTTTAGAGCATCACAATCAGTATGGCACTATTCAGACTGTATAGTTATTCCCACCTACAGTCATTATTCTCATTTGAACTGTACAAAAACTCAAATCAAGTTACAATTAAAGTTTTAGTCACATTCATCACAGTGATTGAGTTATTTGCTCCCAATCAAATAAAATGCTCCAAAATCTCACCTTTCATCCTTTCTGCATTCAGCTATGTTGTTTGAGTGTTTTACATGCTGATGATCATTGTGACTCACATATTACTGCTTTTGTGCAGATTCATTTAGTTGTATCCTCTTTTCCTCCAGTAGATTTCCTTCAACATTTTATTTTGGAATGATATGCAGGATCTGTTCATGTATTTCTTCTGTTTTTTGGGGGGGGGGGGGGGTTGCATTCGAGATCTCAGTCAGTGCAGCTTAGCTGATATTATTTTTGTATGATATGCCTGCTTAATGTTGAATTAACAGTTTTTTGTCACTTTTCAGGAGATGCATTATGCAGAATAGAGTCTCTCTGCTTTCAAATTTCCGAGTTTTAAGGATTATATAATAGAATAGAATTCAACTTTATTGTCATTGCACTGTCACAAGTACAAGCAACGAGATGTAGTTTGCATCTATCCAGAAGTGCTCTACGAGATATAAATATTTATTTACAGATGTACAAGACTATGTATCTATGGACTATAAGGGGTTATAGCAAGAGATATAGATATTGTGTATAAATATAAATATGGGAGCTATATGCACAGATTATACAGATTATACAGAATATACAAGAATGTTAGGGAATGGATTATAGATAAATAATGGCAGATAAAATTTACAGGTTGTATGTGTGTGTGAAGAAAACAGTCCGTGATGTGTGCACCAAATGTGTCGACATACTGTTTTAATCACTACATTTCCATCATAATTAACATGGACAAAGTTCATAATTAATATAGACAAAGTTCTAATGGGTTTGACAAATGGGGAGTGACAAATGACAGGTGAACATCATTGCCGGTCCGGGTTGAAACTCATCATACAGAACGCGGCAGCAACGGCGACAAAAGCAGAACATTTTCAACTTTCATGTTGAAAAATGAAAGTGGCATGATGATCTACATGCATGATCTCAAAATGTCACATGCACAAATTTGATTGGCACATCTGCAATGTTTGCTTGGAGGAGAGGAGGCTACCATCACCTTATTACACAAGTTCCATAGTAAAAAAATGGAGAGAGAGCGACATCACCTTTCATGTGTCGAGCCATTAAAACTGCAGTCACAGGATAAATTGAGATTTTAATGTTTTTCCCGTGGATTAGTTTTTTATAGCCTCTTGTCAATTTTTTAAAAAGGACAAAAATAAAGAGTTCTGCTTTTTGATCACTTGAGCTATAGCGATTATTTGAGTTATTGTATCTTCTGTTGCTCTAACAACTGACCAGCGTCGTCTAATTTCAGAGTAATTGCATATTTAATGGTGTCCCCCAACCAGCCATTCTAAACATACTCCACAATCTGTTCATTCATTCAAAAACACAAGGGAATCAAGAAGCTCTACACTTTTGGATATGCTCAGTTCATCCAGTGTAAATTCAATTAAAATCAAATATTGATTTATGCAGTTTTATAAGCAGCCAATAAGATATTATGAATACTGCAACAGTATGTCATGGCTAAGGAAATTAAATAACAGTTAAGCCTATTGGTAAAATTTACCATCCATATTTTTTGTTTCTAAAAAGTGTGTGCAAATTAAAATGTTTTAATATAAGTCAACATTTTCATCATTTCTATAGCTAAAGTGCCTTTTAGATTTTCAAGCAGTATCACTAGCATAATTCTTGGGGACTTTTAAGGTAAAGAAAAGAGGAAAAAAATAATAAAGGAAAGACTGGAGGACCGGTGACTTACATTTTCATAAACATCTTGAAAATGCCAGGTCACCGTGATAAAAAATTGGTTTGTTTATATATTATGTTTATTGACATATTGAACTGGGGTCTTTTCATATCTCACTGGTGAACCTCAAGCATTGTTTTAATGCTGTCAACATTTGTCAACATACTGCTATTTTGCATCCAATAATCTTGGAGTAATTAATAGAACTAAAAAACAAGATGAAAAATCTTAAATGAGTGTAAATGAGTATCAAATTAGCTGTAACCTAGAAATATCTGTGTGTAATCCATGAGTGTAAGTACTGCTATAGAAAACAGTTAAGGAATAGTGAGTTGATAACTTAATTAATGCACCAAGCGCACTTTTAGCTTTTAGGGATGCTAATCCTAAACTTTTCGGTGCTGAAGTTTCCCACTGTAACAAAGTCTCATGCGATTTGTGTGAAGCTTCAGAAGGCATTCAGAAAATACTACTATTATCTTCAAAACATTTATACTGCCTTCAAATTGAAACCCCAACCGTAGTTTCAAAATGGCCTGTCAGGCTCCCTCCATTTCCAGTTAATCATCTGTGTGGCTCATTTTGTGGTGACCCTCAAGTGACTGTCTATAGTATTGAGCAATAATAATCAAGGCTATAGCAGAGGGCACAGAAAACAGCGGCATGAATGTGATGAAGGTTGTCCATTATTTGCTGCAAAGACCCGAATGCTCTCAATAAGGTTCAGGTAAGACCAACATTATTAGAAAAGCTCAGAAAGGGAGGCAGGCCAGTGTCCCTTGGATTTACTAGGGGCAAAGTCAATCATAACCAATTTCGCATTTCTTGTGTGTGAATGCATCTTGTCGTCCAGTGTGGAAGTTGCTGTGTGTTTTCAGTATTTGTGTGTGCGCAGGGGGTGAGGCTCCTTTAAGTGGCACACCTTTCTGTGCTTGTCTCTTTCACTACAAAATTGCTTTACAAATTAGAGAGCATCCTAAACCAAAATTTAAATTATTCATGTGACCTATTACTTTGTCCTCTAGCCTTGACTTGACCCCATCTATTGGGTTAAAATTCAGGATATAGAAGCATTTTAAACTGCAGAAAATTATACCTGCTTATGGTAGCTACAATAGGACAGCAGGGGGAAAAAAGCATAAGTGAGGCAACATTTTTGCTATCAAATGTCTAAAAGATTATTTTTGGCAAAATATTTCTGAACACTTGCAGGGATATTTTAAAAAGTCAAAGCATAAAACGTTAAATTCAACAATAAAGCATTCGACACAAGTGCATAAAAAATGCCCCTATCTGATCCAAAGATAAATGTTTTATGGCATATTTAGAGGTAGCCAATCTACAGCATGAAGGCAATAACTTGTTAGATTTCAAACCAGCCACATTTACAGTTACACAATTTTTTGATAAGTTACAAGATTATTTGTTCTGATCTGTCATTTATCACTTTGATAAACAGTACTTTCATGACTCAGAATAATACTTCATTTTTTCTATTGTAGAACATTTTAAATCTGAACATAGAGATGGATACATAAAACTTTCAGACATTATAATTGTCTTTTAATTGATTAAAGTAGGGTAAAGTGTGTGTGTCATGATGGCTCCGGATGAATGCGTGTACTGTTACACCTCTATTATACTTTTTTGGTAAGCAAAGCAAGCTTATTTGTTTAGCAAATTTAATAAAATTTGTAAAAGAAAAACTACAAAAGTAGATAAATACATAAGCAGGTCCCTTCTATAGAAGCACATCATTACTTTAAATATAATAAGACTAAATCCCAATTATGATTTGATTATTATCTTTCAAAAGTGTTTCTCTGTATTCCCGTTCTCTAATCTAACTATTAACAGAATTACCATATCATGCTTGAATCTGACCAAGTCCTGCTGCTTTCTGTTTTCTCTTATCATCTTTGTCCATCGTTTTTGTTGTCTTTCCGCTCCCACACTGTTTGCCGCTTCATGTTTTGCCACAACATATCTGGCAAATGCATCTGGCACAAGTGTTAATGTCTTATCAAATGTGGAACAACATAATATGTTTGATGCCTGCGCAACAGGGAGACCAACTCCAAAGGAGACACCAATCCAAGGATTTTAAAGACACTGATAGGGATTGTTAACAGAGGGTAACTGACAGTCTTCAAAGCTGCTTTTTCTAAGAAGTGTGACAAAAGAGCAGCAGTAGGGGATGTATCTGCTCCGGTGCCAGATAGGATGCAAGTTTTGGTGACATCTTGCATGTTGACCAGTGGTGGTGAAAAACTGTGATGTTATCAGGGCTCACGAGCATATGGAGTTCTAGGATAACACACATGCAAGCCTTTGTCAGATGGTGAGATTACATCTCCCTCTGATCTTAAAAAAAAAAAAAGTGCTGCCCAGCCATATAGGCCAGATGGTAAACAAAGATCACAAAATACTCCACTGTTGGGGTGCAAGAAAACTCAAGTCACGTCTGGGAGACTAAACAAGCATTAACAAAATTATGTTCACAGTTTTACATCAGAGATTTTATTTTCTCATTATCAGTCATTGCTGACAAGATTATTAATCAGCAGAGACAAAGAAATTGGACAGAGATTTCCTACAAGATACCAGAGATGGAACTGACGACAAGAGAGAGGAAGTGGAAAAAAAAAAATTCAAATAATTTGGCTTAGCTTGATAATAAATCTAACCTTCATTTAAATTATGTCAGAACATATGGCCGTCCATGTGAATTCAGCTGTTGTGATGACATGAGTTAGTGATGTTTGGATCTGATGTAAAGCAATTCTGGGAGCCACTCAGTGAGAATGAGTATCTGTGTTGTGGTAAATAACTGTGCTACTATACATCTTATTTTATCACATTTTGATTATGTATTTCTCAACAACTTTATCTCCTGATCCAGGACATGTTATAAGATTAAAAATCAGGTGAGGGCCAGCATCCAGGACTGTAAATAATGTGCTTTGCCTTCTTTGCAAAAAATTTCCCCAACAAAGTGAGACACTGTTAAAGTCACACAGAACCCTGCTATATGCATCAGAATACACAAGCTCTAAATTAATCAATACTAACAGTCTTTGAATGACTTGGAGGGCAGCTTTGCTGAATCAAAATAAATCCCAATAAACATGTTTATTGAATACCTTCATTTTTGATAGATCAGAATCGATTAGTTTACTGAATCATCCTACACAAGTGAGGACTATCGTACAAACTACAGTCAATGTCTAGGGTTAAAGGAGCAATTCAGAACACATTGTAATATTGATAAAAATGTTCTCCCGTTTCATTTATAAGTCCACAGACACATCAGTTTTGGAGTTGTTAATGATAATAAAACAAACAAGGAGCCATTTGTGCATATTTTAGAATGCTGTTTGCATGTTTACTACTATAATTAATATTTCCAAAAACACAAGCTACATACTACATCATTGATAAAAACTATGTGTTTATTGCTTTGTTTTTGTTGGTCATGTTGACTCTTGCTTTAAGGATGTCAGGCTGCTTTAGCTGCATTTAGTGATTTAAATACAGCAATAAATGTATAGGTCAAGATTCCAAATAGTTTAGAAAATATTACCACCCCCAACAAGAAATTAGTACCCAAAGGGAAGATACTGGCCAAACAGCTATTAAGTTCCTATAGGATTGAAAATTGATCTGTTTTGAGCTCTTATAATATATTTTTATTGTGGAATATACTTTTAGTCTTTCTATCTGACTTACTCTTTTTGAAACCCAAACAGTAAACTTGGCATTTATTTCATGCCAATGAGGATATACTGTAACTAATCAATAAAAAACTGTTATGTGTATGTCTTTGTTTCTGGTTTGACATCAGAGGTAACTGTATTTTATAGTTGGTTAACATCATCAAACTGTTAATCCTATAGTCAGTGAAAATGTTTAGGTCAACATCATAAGGAACATATTATGTTCATGTAACACTACCATGCTATGGTAAGACAACAAAACAGCTAAAATTCTTGTTTTCATTGCTTTTATTCCAGTTTGAGTCAAGTCCCAAACCTTATGGTTCTTTAGCATTCACACTGGTCTCATAGCCTATATAAATTTTCTATTCAAGAAAGTAAATATTTGACTGGCCACAACAAAATCAGAAACAAGTCTCCCTGGGGGCATTTTGAGTTTTTTGCAGATGTGTTTGGCAACATTTTTTTTTTTTTCATGTTAACAAACATACAGAAAAGAAATTTAGATGACATAGTCCCACTGCAGTGCTTAGGAACCGGCTCATAGAGTGACAGCTGGTGAAAGAAATTCTTGGTGGGGCTGATGTGATATATTTACCTTCCTAGTCCAGTATAAAAATGGAAATTAACAGTAGGAAAATTCTTCATACAAAAGCAAAATAGCTAACCAAAATAGCATGAAGGGTTAAATTAGCGAAAAGTCAAAGGTCAGTTCAATAACTTGCAAAATATTCAGAATTGTATCATTAAATCAGTGTCAACAACTAACACTGAATACGACTCAAAACTGTGATGAACACCAAACTACTGAATGACTGTCTAGAAGTTTAACTTTGAACAAATAACTGGCTAAATTCTATTAAAACTGAAGAGAATAAACTAATGGCATAAGAGCCCTTCCTATCTAAAAGAACTAAAAGATATTGGCATATTATTAAATAACCACAGCTACAAACATAAAATTAACCAAAAAATCAGAAGCACTTAACTACTGGAGCCACAACACCAAGCAAATCCCCAGAATGTATCTGACAATCAGGAGTTCAGCAAAATCTAACAGACATGAATATTCATAGATCTGAGTCAGAAAACAGGACTTTGGCTCCTTCTAGTACAATACCACATCTGAATGGCCATCTGACCGAGCAAATATTATGATATCAACCAAACATTAGCATTATAATAACAGCAGAAACTTTTTAAAAAGCAACAAGAGCATAATTATTAACAGCCAAAAAGAAATCTCAGCAACATGTCTCCAGAGCAGCAATTTAGAGTTATGCTAACCAGAGAATCGCATAAACCGCAGCAGCATTTTGATTACCAGCAGCTGATGAACACAAACAGTAAACAACAAAAAAAAGAGCAAACAATATGGCAGCTAAAACTCAGAAACCACGCAGAGGAACAGCCATAGTTTACCGGCTTTCTGGAAAGTCCTCTGCATCCTCATTCAAGGTGGAGTAAGCTTTTCCTCGACTGCCATTGTCGCCATCATCAAATTTATCACCAACTTCAGCTTCGACCTTAGCGACACAAAACTTCCCCGCCACTTCTTTTTCGTCTTCTACTTGATTTTTATTAGCGGTTGGAAAGAATCGTTTGGTAAACATTATCGCCACCTACTGGTTTACCCGCATCTTCCATGCAGGACCGAAAATCAGAGGGATGTGTAAATAATTCAGATTACATTTAGGCACACACTATTAAGGAAAACTGCTCAATTCAAATTTTTGATCATGTTATAGATCGTATTTAGATTTTTCACCCCCCCTCCACATTAGATAGGGCGGCGTCCCAGCGCCACCTATGGACCAGCCGCTGCTGGACTCACTGCCTCCCTCCCTCGCTGCTCCCCTAAGGCAGCTGAGCTGCAGATCGTTGTTACCATAAAAGTCTGCAACAACACAGGAAAAAAAAGTTACCATAGTTTAGTTGTTGTTTTGAAAACAACAGCAACTTTTCAGACGTTTTGGGGTCTGAAAAGTGCTTCTTTTATCTGACCACTGCCCCGTTTACCTGCCCATCCCCACACTTGTCCCTGTCTCTTAGCTCCGCCCACGTTGGTGGAATTATTTTATATTTTGCCAGTGGTGAGGTTTTGCTCTCACAACTGTTGTTATATAATATTGAATAGCTGTCATCTTTCTGAATCAATAAGGTAGCTCTCAGTCTCTCAGTATTCTTAACTCTTTCCTTGCTGCTACTTTCCCGTCACTCATCAAAGATATTTTCATTATTCTTTAGTGACACAGTCAACGTCCCCTATATCCTGTCACAATATTTATTTCCTTTTTCTCTTTTCTTATACAATTGCTCTTGGTCAATTTTTTATGTAGCTGCCAGTCTGTTTAAAGAGCAGGTCAAAAACACAGTCACCCTCAAGGGTTCATGCAGAGAGGTCACTGCCAGCAGGGCCTCTTGACAGCTGGATGCTCGTTATCCAAGGCGGATAGTGGAAACAAATTAGATCCCTGCAGTGGAGGGAGCTGTTCAGACTCTACAGGTGTGAATGAATGACAGTGAGGATAGCCATGAAATCTGCATTACTTTACACTACAGGTGATTTTTTTTTAGGCAATTAACCATGCTAAAAACATGTACTTCAGAAATGCATTTATAAATGTCAATATTAACTATTTACTTTGAACAGTACAAAAGACAAAGAGAAGTGATAGATTTAGCTATTAAGGTTTTAAACTGTAAATTTCTGCTTTCCTTTGTTTTCATCACGCTATTTTGCACTAAAACTTGTTTTTACAGGACCCAATAACCTTGTACCTGCCCACAATACACTCCTCAACAAAAAGCATTTCTCTTCTCTTAAAAAAAAAGACATAGGCCTATTTAACAGGGAATGCAGTGCCTTGAGCAGGGAGCAAAGGATAGGGAGGTTGGTGCACCATTAAGAAATGGCCTCTAAACCACATGTGACAATAGCCAAGATTGCATTTGAACCCAATTCATTGCAGAAAAGTGGCTATTCGAGCTGTGGTGGTGGAGAATTTGTGTTCCTGGAGTGAGATAGTGGAATGCAGATAGTATGACTTGTTTGCTATATCTATGTGCAACTCCATCTCATTCCTGAACAGTAGCACTTATGTTCTAGAGAGTGTAATACGTCAACACTCAAGTGGGTTTTCATGGAAACACATTGAGAAAGAAAATCAGAGAAGGGATTTTTGAAGAGGCCAAATATAATATCTATGTGCTTGTCTTTCAGGTGGAGGAACACCACTTATATTTGGCAGTACACTGTTGTCTTTGCTCGGTTAAACACAGTCATTATGTCTTTGACTGACAAATGGTATGTGAACGATTGATGAATGTTCCCCCAGTGACAACGTAAAATGTTTTAGTAGCTAAAGTTTGTTAGCTGGCAAATCACATTAAGGACTTTCACTGGATGCAATCAACAGAGGATAATAGTGTGAAATATTCCAGGGACACTCTGCCAATCTGTTTTGCAGGGAGTGGGCCTCATTCTGTTGTCTGTTAAAATTTCAGAAAGCCTTTATAATTAATTCCAAACTGATCATGTTTAGTAGTACCAGTAAAATACTAAAATATAATGGGTGTACTCTACCCATTTGTATTGTTGGGATTATAATCTGAAATATCTTGATTCCACGGATTTATTTGGCTATATGACCTACAAACACTTATCTACCATGTTATAAATGTTTTTTATTACTTGTCAGACAATTTTATTTAGGAGGAAGTTATGACCAATTACCTGTTCAAGTATTGCTCTGACTTTTGCAAGGGACTCAACATCCAACCAAGAAGATGTTGGTTTGCCTGACTGGCCATTTAAATGTCTAATCTCAAAAAGCCCATTTTTACAGCTGTCATTTCAATGCGGCTTCTGTATGCTGGGTAAATGAGAATCCACACTGGAATGAAAGTGTCACCATGACCCTTACAAAATAAGTGCAATTTGTCAGATTCAGTAGCTTTACTTCCTGCACATATTAAGCTATTTTGTCAAAAAGAGGTTGACTTATCTCAGGATTACCAATATCTAATATTCATGATTTTTGAAAATTCTGCTTTCTAAATTTCACTTTCAGCTCATCTTTCCGGTACCTTTTCATTTCTTAAAAGAAGTATTATAATAAAAAGAAAACAGGGCAGCTGCTCTTTGAAGCGCTACAGAATAGGAAGAAAAAGTCATTTTCGACAAACATAAGCATCACTATGTTAGCATTTTTAGATATTGTACATGCCATGTTTAAGCAGATTATTGTGACCCAGAAAAGAGAAGCACTGCAAACACTTAGTGAAAGTGGAACTGAATTTTGTTTTGTAACAAATGAATGCAAATATGTTTTCTGAGTGCCAGTGAAGATGTCAGAGGGACAGCAACAACCTGCTGAAGATAGGTATGTTGCCTTTGTTAGATGGATATTAGACTAAGTATAATGAGATTGCATTACTTGTGTTGAGTTGAAGAAGGCACTGGGGATTCTGGTGTGGCAGGATTGGGATAAATTGATAGTGTTTAGAGAGAAGGAGGACTGGCAGGTGAAATTAACCTGTGTGAAAGAGGTGGAACCAAGACGAAAGAGGTTTTGCAGTTGTAGGTATCTTGATACTTGGACAATACATTTGTTGGAAGGACAAGACATTACTGGCTTGATTCGGGAGGCATTGAAAATGTGATGAAATGTAGGAGAGATGGCAGAGGCATTTCTGATAGGTTTAACATTGCTTTGGGAGAGTTTTTTGTAATATGACAGTGTTACAATATGGGGGCAATAATCATCTGATACTCACATTTGTTTTGAGCAAGTGAGGAGTCAGATTCCTTTTCTTGTCAGCTGGATGGTAGTTCTGTTCTGATGTGCACTATGATGCAGCCAGTCTTCTTTTTTTGGGGGGAAAGAAATGTTGGAAAAAATAATAGGAATATTTTCAGATTAAAGCACATGAAAATAACATTTGAGAAAAGATTCAAAAAGAGAGATGCTAACTGCAGCAGAAACATATTGTAATGCAAAAGCAATACAGGCAAAGTGCGTACTACAGTTGAGAGCATAAGATGAGTGACACAGCCTAATTTTGCTTTCACTTCTCTATTTATGTCTTCAGTTTGACCACTGCTTTAAGACAAAAGAACTACTTTGACAATTTACTGCACAAAAACATTCCAGGGTTTGCATGTGAACAGAAGTCTCCTGACAGATATCTCTTCATAGGTACCATAATAACGAAACATGTTTGATGGGTGAGTTAGAAGCTTCATCAGTAGTAGGTTTTCTTTCTGTTGAATCAAGTGAAGAATAAAGAATTTATCAACAATGATAAATACTGGATGTGGGATGTAAATAAAAACGTGTGCAGTCTAATTTCAAGCACAACTTGGAATGGAAAGGTGGTTGGTTTTATTTCTGGAGCACACAACCTAGAATCTATGATTTCATATCTTCTTTCAATGATGACTACTAGAAAGATTTTCAAATGAATGCAATGGTATGTCCAATGCCTGAAAGGCAAGGAAGTTTCTCTTTGTGAACCAAACAGATGATACTGGGTTTATTGGCTGAATGAATAACAGAAGTAACTCAACATCAACTCTTTTCTTTTTTATTACTTAAATGGTTTTCTAAGAGACATTGGAGAACTTTGCAATAATGGTCCTTGAGAGTAATCAGATAGATCAAGATAACGATTAAGAAACAAACAACCAAAACTCTGCATGTAGTTATAAACATTTTGACAAGAACCTGGAACAAACAACAAACAAATTCACACATTTGTTTGTGAATCTGCTGAGTCATGGTGGCCCAAAGGTTGCATCCAGTGGTTCGGGATCATAACACTATAAGTATGTTGTTTTAGGTTCCATTTTCAGCACTCATATTACGTTGTAATGTGTAAGGTGTCCATCCATCCATCCATCCATCTTCTTCCGCTTATCCGAGGTCGGGTCGCGGGGGTAGCAGCTTCAGAAGGGAGGCCCAGACTTCCCTCTCCCCGGCCACTTCTTCCAGCTCTTCCGGGGGAATCCCGAGGCGTTCCCAGGCCAGCCGAGAGACATAGTCTCTCCAGCGTGTCCTGGGTCTTCCCCGGGGCCTCCTCCCGGTGGGACGTGCCCGGAACACCTCACCAGGGAGGCGTCCAGGAGGCATCCTGACCAGATGCCCAAGCCACCTCAACTGGCTCCTCTCGATGTGAAGGAGCAGCGGCTCTACTCTGAGTCCCTCCCGGATGACTGAGCTTCTCACCCTATCTCTAAGGGAGAGCCCAGCCACCCTACGGAGAAAACCCATTTCGGCCGCTTGTATCCGCGATCTCGTTCTTTCGGTCATGACCCAAAGCTCATGACCATAGATGAGGGTGGGAACGTAGATCGACCGGTAAATCGAGAGCTTCGCTTTTTGGCTCAGCTCTCTCTTCACCACGACGGACCGGTACAGCGCCCGCTTGACAGCAGACGCTGCGCCAATCCGCCTGTCGATCTCCCGCTCCCTTCTTCCCCCATTCGTGAACAAGATCCCGAGATACTTAAACTCCTCCACTTGGGGCAGGACACCCCCCCTGACCCGGAGAAGGCACTCTACCCTTTTCCGGCTCAAGACCATGGCCTCGGATTTGGAGGCACTGATCCCCATCCCGGCCGCTTCACACTCGGCTGCGAACCGCTCCAGCGAGAGCTGCAGATCACGATCTGATGAAGCCAAAAGGACCACATCGTCTGCAAAAAGCAGAGATGAGATCCTAAGGCCACCAAATCGGATCCCCTCAACACCTTGGCTGCGCCTAGAAATTCTGTCCATAAAAGTGATGAACAGAATCGGTGACAAAGGGGAGCCTTGGCGGAGTCCAACTCTCACCGGAAACGAGCCCGAC
The DNA here is from genome assembly GCF_001444195.1 of Xiphophorus couchianus. Taxonomy (NCBI): domain Eukaryota; kingdom Metazoa; phylum Chordata; class Actinopteri; order Cyprinodontiformes; family Poeciliidae; genus Xiphophorus; species Xiphophorus couchianus. The sequence goes on from NC_040231.1 coordinate 10,905,120, forward strand.
TTACTGCCGGCAACGCGGACCAGACTCTGACACCGGTCATACAGGGACCTGACAGCCCGTATCAAAGGGCCCGGTACCCCATACTCCCGGAGAACCCCCCACAGGGCTCCCCGAGGGACACGGTCGAACGCCTTCTCCAAGTCCACAAAACACATGTAGACTGGTTGGGCGAACTCCCATGCACCCTCCAGGACCCTGCCGAGGGTGTAGAGCTGGTCCAGTGTTCCACGACCAGGACGAAAACCACACTGCTCTTCCTGAATCCGAGGTTCGACTATCCGACGGACCCTCCTCTCCAGGACCCCTGAATAGACCTTGCCAGGGAGGCTTAAGAGTGTGACCCCTCTATAATTGGAGCACACCCTCCGGTCCCCCTTTTTGAGCAGGGGGACCACCACCCCAGTCTGCCAATCCAGGGGAACTGCCCCCGATGTCCATGCGATATTGCAGAGTCGCGTCAACCAACACAACCCTACAACATCCAGAGCCTTAAGGAACTCCGGGCGGATCTCATCCACCCCCGGGGCCTTGCCACCGAGGAGCTTTTTAACCACCTCGGCGACCTCGCCCCCAGAGATTGGAGAGCCCAACCCAGAGTCCCCAGGCTCCGCTTCCTCAGTGGAAGGCATGTTGGTGGGATTGAGGAGGTCTTCGAAGTACTCTGCCCACCGACCCACAACGTCCCGAGTAGAGGTCAGCAGCACACCATCCCCACTATAAACAGTGTTTGTGCTGCACCGCTTCCCCCCCCTGAGACGCCGGATGGTGGACCAGAATCGCCTCGAAGCCGTGCGGAAGTCTTTCTCCATGGCCTCTCCAAACTCCTCCCACGTCCGAGTTTTTGCCTCAGCAACCGCCCGAGCCGCATGTCGCTTCGCCCGCCGGTACCCATCAGCTGCTTCCGGAGTCCCACAGGCCAAAAAGGCCCGATAGGACTCCTTCTTCAGCCTGACGGCATCCCTCACCGAAGGTGTCCACCAACGGGTTCGAGGGTTGCCGCCGCGACAGGCACCGACAACCTTGCGGCCACAGCTCCGATCGGCCGCCTCGACAATGGAGGCACGGAACACGGTCCACTCAGACTCCATGTTCCCCACCTCCCCCGGGACGTGTTCGAAGTTTTGCCGGAGATGGGAGTTAAAGCTCCGTCTCACAGGGGATTCTGCCAGACGTTCCCAGCAGACCCTCACAACACGTTTGGGCCTGCCAGGTCTGACCGGCTTTCGCCCCCACCACCGGAGCCAACTCACCACCAGGTAGTGGTCAGTGGACAGCTCCGCACCTCTCTTCACCCGAGTGTCCAAGACATACGGCCGCAGATCCGATGAAACGATGGCAAAGTCGATCATCGAACTGCGGCCTAGGGTGTCCTGGTGCCAAGTGCACATATGGACACCCTTATGCTTGAACATGGTGTTCGTTATGGACAATCCATGGCGAGCACAGAAGTCCAGCAACAGAACACCGCTCGAGTTCAGGTCGGGCGGGCCGTTCCTCCCAACCACGCCCCTCCAGGTCTCACTGTCGTTGCCCACGTGAGCGTTGAAGTCCCCCAGCAGAACAAGGGAGTCCCCAGGAGGAGCACTCTCTAGTACCCCCTCTAAGGACTCCAAAAAGGGTGGGTAATCTGAACTGTCGTTCGGCCCGTAAGCACAAACGACAGTCAGAACCCGTCCCCCCACCCGTAGGCGGAGGGATGCTACCCTCTCGCTCACCGGGGTGAACCCCAACGTACAGGCGCCGAGATGGGGAGCAACAAGTATGCCCACTCCTGCCCGACGTCTCTCTCCCTGGGCAACTCCAGAGTGGAAGTATGTCCAGCCCCTCTCAAGGAGACTGGTTCCAGAACCAGAGCCATGCGTCGAGGTGAGACCGACTATTTCTAGCCGGAACCTCTCGACCTCACGCACTAGCTCCGGCTCCTTCCCCACCAGAGAGGTGACATTCCACGTCCCAAGAGCCAGTTTCTGCAACCGAGGATCGGACCGCCAGGGTCCCCTCCCTTGGCCGCCACCCATCACACAGTGCACCCGACCCCTTTGGCCCCTCCCACGGGTGGTGGGCCCATGGGAGGGGGGGCCCATGTTTCCTCTTCGGGCTGAGCCCGGCCGGGCTCCATGGGTAAAAGCCCGGCCACCAGACGCTCGCCATCGTGCCCCCCCTCCAGGCCTGGCTCCAGAGTGGGGCCCCGGTGACCCGCGTCCGGGCGAGGGAACACCAAGTCCAATGTTTTTACTCATCATTGGGGTCTTCAGGCTGCACTTTGTCTGGTCCCTCACCTAGGACCTGTCTGCCTTGGGTGACCCTACCAGGGGCATGAAGCCCCAGACAGCATAGCTCCTAGGATCATTGGGGCACTCAAACCCCTCCACCACGATAAGGTGGCAGCCCATGGAGGAGGTGTAATTTACTATTATTATAGCAATTAGCAAAGATAAGTATGATGGCAAAATCATGGGCAACTGGAAATTAAACAGAATTTGTTTATTCAAGTGGACCTGCTCCTTATGATAAAAAATTAGAAAAAAAACTTCTAACAAATCTGATATATTGACAAATCTATTAAGCAGTCAAACATCACACGCAAGTACAATTCTACCATTCAGTTGTGAGTAATAACACATTACACTGCAAACTCAAACTGAAGTGGTGCAGTTAAACTATGTCTGTGAGATTAATCTCTGGGTACCATTTGACCATTATTCCAGTGCATACACTCGTGTGCATCCTTCAGGCACTCACATTCCTGCCATTTCACAATGTCACAACAATTTTTTCCTACTTGGGCAAATTTCCTTTCATTTCACTTCCTCTGAGGCATAACAAAGACCACTCAAGCTAGTATATTGGCAATCAAATAAATTTGCCTCTACCTCAATATTTAATGAGCTGAGCAAATTAGCCATACAAAACAATCTAGTGAGCCTTTCTTTTCCACTTTGCTGATACACATAGTGAGGAAAGCAGCTTAGAAAGCTTATTACAGCAGAGCCAACACTTTAAACCCATGAGTAAAGTGAGGAGTATATTGTAGTTGCAAACATTTTTTAAAGCCTCATGAACAGGCACAACACACGCATTCACACAGACATGCAAAAATCAACCAGGCTAATGCTACAAAGAAGTATATACATCTATTCACCAAACAACAAACTGTTACACAAACTCTAGATTTTAAAAAGCTCAAGTTGCACTTTTAAAATGAGTGAAAGAGATAACCATGATTACTTAAGTCAGTCACATCACAACCCCCCAGATCAGTGATGAGGTACCTGAGGTATGTGTTTCTTGACTGTTAATTAAAATGTGGAGTGAACCTTGACAACCCTCAGACACCACAGTAACTTAATTAGCTCATTAAAAACCCGGTTAAGAAAACAGTTGATGACGCTTTACCAAATGAGATTAAGTCAGATTGTGTCTCATTGTAAGGTTTTATAGGACAAATGGTGGTTATCAAATCTACAAAGAGACTGCAGGATATGTTTCTCCTGAGGGGTTGGGTTTAACAAAAGAAAACGTCACAGGAAGGGGATTCAATGTTATTTATATATATATACATATACTTATAATTTAAACATTTTAAGGCTAATACAAACAAGGAATGTTCTTCAATGAACAATGTTGAATGACCTGTTTCTGATATGCAAATCAGAAACAGGTTGTGGTTCAGAGTATGCTTGCAGACCATAACATGCTGCTTTAACTTGCCGATTGACAGGAAACATGGCACGAACAAGAAAGCTGTCAGCTGCTGTTATAAAAAGGATTATAAAATTCATTCAGGAATGTAATTCAACATTTTGTGTTGTGAGATGTTTATCCCTGTCAGCTATGTACTTTAATCTGAAGCAAGCAAGAAAAAATAAATAAACTGGGGCAGTTGGGATATAAAGTGGTAGATGAAAAATGACAAAGTATCAGAGTAGATAGAAAACAAAAATCAATATGTGTTTAAGACAGGAAACACACCACAAATAGAGGTAAAATATAACCAACAACAGAAGTTAATCATTTGTAGTAAACTTCCAAAAAACTGATCTAAAAAAAATTGCTGTACACGTGTAGGAAAAAAAAGAGTTACATTTTATAAAGCAGCTACTTACAGATTTTTTTGATCTAATGAAAAGGTTCAGCTTATAAATTAAACTAATTACACGTTGTTAGAGATCTCTTCTTTTTCCCCAAAAGAAAAATAATTAAAGAACTGATGGTTGCCTCAATATTTAGTAAGCCGAGTCTGTTAGAAAGTTAGATTAGAATGTGTAACAATTTGCTTTTGTTGCTTTTGTTTGATTTAAACATTAAGAAGTAAGTCTTTCATCTGAGAATTCCTATTTAGATGAAAAATAACACATAACCCAACAAGATTGTGGATTACATGAATTTTTTGAAAGCTGGATAGTTCATTATCTTAAATTGCACTGTGTTGTTATTTAGTGGAATACATGGTATGCAATGTTTCTTTTTGTCACTTTAGAAATGTTTGGACTAACAAACCAAAGAGATTCAAAATTCACTTTGACAAAATTATATTAATGTCAGATGCCTTACAAATAGAAAGATTATAAACAACCTGCTGCACAACAAAAAAAATTTAATTAATTCATTTAGGCAATAAATGACCTACAATGTTCTCATAACGTGAATGTCTTAGGATTATAGTTTAAATTTCAAAGCACTGTTCTTGGTAAAAAAGGTATGTTAAAGTTCTATGGTAAATGTTTCTTTTTAAACTAAAAACTAATCAAGTAGGGTTAGGAGAGATTTTCCTAAAAATGAATACTAACAATATTGTTTGGAAAAAAAAGTTTAAATAATTTTACAAAATGGAGAATGAAATACTTTCAAGATTTTACAACTTTTTCTTTTCAATTATTTTTGTGTAGGTAGCTTATAAAACGTATATTTATTATTTTTTTATGTTTTTTTCTTCTCAACCTCCCAGTCAGTTGTGGCAGATTTGAGACCAATTTTTCTGTTAAGGGGAGATATTTCTCTCCACAGTTGCCACATAAATTCTCAGTGCAAGAGAATGCTGCAATTTGTTGTAATCTGCTGGATCTTCGTAGATAGGAAACTTAGAATTATACAGATTTTAGGTCAAGAAAAAAAATTCTGTCTAATTTCTGTTTACAGCAATTCAGAGTAACAGGCTTCAAGATTGTGCAGTGACAGATGCTATTTCATCATCCTTATCCACCTTAATCCTTGATTTAGTGATGCACTGCATAAATTCTGTTGGCATCTTCCTCTACATGTAAACGACCTCAAAGAGCAAATGGAGGTAAAAGAAATGTCTTAAATGGGATAATATCATCATGACAGTTCCTTCATCTTTAACAAATTGGAAGGGTGACCTAAACAAATGGACTCTGAGTACAAATGCCATCATATCGATCAAGCTCTGCAGCTAAAGATGAATAATAGAGTTAAAAATGAAACTTATAATATTTGGTGTTTTCTATTTTCAAATAACCAAGAGTGCATTTGCTGTCTTTTGAAAAATTAGGAATATTCAGATCCAAAAGGCTTGTGTGTCAGAAAAATGGGTTTTAGAAATACATATCTGCTTTGAAAAAATAGAAACCCTCATTGGGATTTATTTTTACCCCAGTCTCAAGATTTTTAGATTTTCTAAAATGACTGACATTTAGCCTTTATTTATATATATATATATATATATATATATATATATATATATATATATATATATATATATATATATATTTATTTATTTATTTATTTAAATATTAATCTTTAATCTATATTCATTTATTTATTTTTTTTCTTTTTTCATCTTTAACTCCAGGACTAAAAGACATTGGAGGCATGGATGGAGTTTTTTTTTTATTATTTCTACTCCAATTCCCTGTTTTTCTACACTTGCATCAAAAATAATTTAGTGACTTTCACATTTTGTGTCCCTCTAAATTTTGATGTTGCCTTTTAGCCCCTTATCGTTTTTTGCCTTTCTTTCACTGAGACTCATTGTCACACTAGTCCTTGTCTGCAATTCTGCCTGCGAGCTCATTTAACTGTTTCCATTCATTAGGGCAGGATTCTGTCCTCAGATCTTCTAACACCTTTCCACTTGGAGCAGCTCATTGTAATTAAACAGGATTGTTGGAGAATGAAGTCTGAGCTGCAGCTAACTGGTTTCCTTTCCACCTACTTTAACCACGACTCATTTGATCGCACTGAGCAGAGACACTACTGTAAGACTTTTTAGGAGGGAACTGTGTTTAAGTGTCTCCACTAAAACTGAAGATGATGGGCTGTTTTGTCTAAGAATACATGATTTAGTACTACACAAATCCAGCTTTTAAATTTTTGGATATAACCGCAAGCAATACACTAGTGCAGAATCGAACCAGTTGTTAGGTGCGTATGCTTGAATGTGGGGAGAAAATTAAATTAATCATTCTTGAGAAAAACATTTCTTTATTATCTAGCTGGATTTCCCCAAATAATTGTAATGCTATTGTATATATAATAAAGACAATGAAAAAGGAATAAGGAAAATTGGCCTAATTTGGCTGCAATCAGTTCCTTTTTTGTTAATATACATCAATATGTTTGGGATCTTTAATTAGCATTAATCATTAATTAGCATTTAGTGCTTTGACAGCGCAGGAGCTCATTAAAGCAGACATAACATGCATCCACATAGCTGTTGCCATTTATTTCATCTGATTGGAGCAATTCTCTTGACAGTGTGGGTGTGCATACATTATAAGTAAGCATTGTATTTTGTAAAGTTTTGCTATGATATTTGTTGTTAGAATGTGTATGTTTGTTTTGGATTGACAACTGACATAATCAAGGCTAATGGCTGTTAAAATGTTTCTATTTATGTAAAGTATGTGTGTGTGTATTGAAAGAGTCTAAATTTGGGGAGTTATAGCCATAGTTATGATTAGGACTCCTATTCCAGCTCCAATTCCAGCTATTTTGGAGTCTCTGACATAGTCAAAGCACATGCAGGGTTCTTTTGAGGTCCTGTGGATTCGGTTCGCCCACTTCCAGCTGTCACAGGGCCCAGTCTGTAACACTGCTCTTTCCTGCTGGTAATAACCAGCAGACCTGAAACCAAACCCACTTCATTGGGTTAGTGGACCAGTAAAGCACAAGGCCTTTCTCGGGGGGAACTTAACGAGGAACTGGTGAGATGCAGGTTCTGTTTAGCCTCTTTGTCTTTTTGTGAATTTGCACCTTCACAAATACGCTGACACAGCCTGTATTTGTGGCACATTCATGTTTTAAAACTGTGTGAAGCCGACAGTTTCAAGGAACATTTAGTTTTTATGATTATATTTAATGGGGTTGTGTGACAGGCTTACAGGACTAAAATTCTCTTTCAGCATTGAATGGATTAATAGGCATACAGGGACAGGAACATTTTCCAAGGGCAAATGTTGATTGGTACGTTAATTCAGTGGTTTAATGCTTTAATGTGCTCTTTTTCCTTGTGATGTCTTTTGAAATCTCAAGTTTTCTTCTTCTCTCTGATTCCTGTCTCAGAAACTGAGCAGTGCTCCTTACTAAACAGAGTAATTGCAACCAAACTATTCGGTCATTATGATTTTAATATTCTGAGTGTAAGAAGCATCTCTTTTGCCCTTTTCCCCTGAGCCCAGATTTGTTCACCTTGTTCTTTTCCTCTGATGAGATTGAACCACATTTTTATGGTGAATTTGCTGCTTTAAGACTGACTTAAACACTGTTTAGAGACTTATCTAATACTTTTAAAGTTTAATTTCACTATTTTAACTATTATAATTGTCTTGGAGTCCCACTCTTCTTTTATTTATTATTTTTTCCAATACAAAAATGAAACACAATCTTTACACTAAGATTAAAACTTAACATCTTAAGTGATTAGTACTTCTCACAAAGATAAACTGAAAATAATTCAGTCCAGATAGAAACAGTCTTTACTGTCCTGCAAAGGGAGAGGAAATTCAGACAGATAAAACATTTCTTTTAAATAATATTACCAAAAGCACAAGGTCACTTGTCTTCATACACATGAATTTGAGTTTCAAATTTATAGACCTTGGATTGTGCACTGATCTTCTTGGGGGGGAAAGGAGCTATCCTGAAACTATTTCCATAAAGTTGGGAATGTAAATTTTACCCAAATGTCTTGGTAATATGAAGCAATAGGGAATCATTTTACTTGAACTGATGGGATGAGACTAGCTTTTGAAAAAACGGCCCCACACCCACACTGTTCCCTTATATACCAAACCTGATACTTTCCCTAAGTACTGACAAATACTCAACAATAAACAAAATCATTATTGTCGTAGATTGTCTTCACTTCCTGAAAAAAGTTAAGGGATCTTCCAGCTGGCAACAACCATAAACATACCACCTAATTATTCATAAAGTGGCTTAAAGAAGGAAAAAAATAAATGTTTTGCAGTGGTCATCACAAAGCCCTCATCTCAATTGAAAGTTCGGGAACAGAGGTTGGAGCATGTGTGTGTGTGTGCGTGTGTGTATTCAAGGTGACCAACAAACCTAACTCAGTTGCACCAGTTCTGTCAGGAGGAATGGTAGTTTTACATTTCCGGAAAACTACCGTAAGCAACTTGTGCAGAAGAATTCTCAAATTGTTTGAAGTGCATTTTCAAAAAGCAATTCTACCCAGTGCTAAGGAAATTTGAGGAAATTTCTGAATGTGAAACATTTTATTTAATGTCAAACACAGAAAAAACTGTCTTTTTAAAGGAGTGTATGTGAATCTCGGATTCAACCTTTGATCTTCCTTGTGTGGAACACATGTAGTCTCATCACTTTTTCTTTCCTGTAAATACTAATACTCAAAAAGATGAATTCATTCAAATATATTCTAAGTCTTAATAGAGCTGTGTGTAGTTAAACGTTATACAACATCCCTCTGTACTCATTTACACAGCTTGTAGTACACATGGTTAGACTCAAGCGGACTTGTGTGAGTATTAATCAATGCTGATTCTGAGGACTTGCAACAAATCTCCCCAGTCTTTTACACAATATGCCGGTTAAAGTAAAAAGTCTAACTAGGTCAAAGGGAGTTTGAAGACACCACCATGTTAGGGTCTTTGAAGACCTGAAGGGAAGGCCTACAAGCATTTTGCATGTAAGTTCTGTGCTGAGTCAATTTTGCCAGGCTGGAGAAGCATATTTCTAATCAGGCTCAGGGCCTTCACTGGTGACTACAAGCCAACATGACAGACTGGTGTGAGAGACTCCTGGGGTAGAAGGGCAGCTTGTGACCACAGGAAGATTCTGACTTGATTTCTTTATCAGCAGGTGCCAACGTCCCCTGACACTTGGACACAAGCCAGTTTGCACACATAATAACACACGGAGGATGTGTTGCAAGGCCATAAGCACATACAACCACGTGCACACATATTTGACCCCATTCAAGTGAGGGTTGAGTTCTCATGTTTAGCTTACATGCTGAGGCAACCCTAGAAGATCCCATATGATGACTTGAATGTACATTTGACCTCGTTGATATCATCTTCCTTTTTGTGTGAATGGGGTCACTGCATTGTCTGGATATTTTCAGACAATAAATGTTGATAATTCTCTGAAGTTTCTGTGTTGAAGCTGTTGTAGTATGATCACATTTTGTTTCTGTAGATGATAAAAAGGTTTTTCAGCACTCTGGATACTATAGTTTGTATTCAATCTACACAATTCAAACTTGCTGTCCAGTTTTCCTGCCTAATGTCATCATTGTTGATGTGATGCCCTCTTACCCATGTTCTATGCTCAATCAACTATCTCCAAGCTATTTCCATACATTATCCTTTCTGGTCTTTTCCTTAACATGAGGCATTATTTCAATTTAGTTTGGTTAAGTAAAAAAATGAATGGAGCAGTGTCATCAATGTTTAAAATTAACTCCTGCATTCATAAAAACGGATTATTTTCCCAACCCAGCTTTTTGATGATATTCAGTTATAAACATTACTGTTTGCTCAGGTTTCATTCCCACTCAAACAAAAACAGGACTTGACATAGCTATGGTATTATTATTCAGAATTATTCCTTTAATGTACAAACAACAAGTAATGTACAAAAGCCAGATTTATGTTAACAGTCATTTTGTTTAAATTATTTGTCTGTTATGATACAATAACTTTATAATTTTGGAAGTGAAAATGTAATGTAAAGCCAGTCTTTCACAAAATAAAATGCTTACTTAAGGGCACTTATTTTTAACAGCACTTTATAAGTAGGGCATAAATGTCCAATAGTTTTCTTTTGACACATAAAGTGTTCTATATTGTGATAAACGTTGATGTTACACAAAGGTGCTGTGTTTTTAAAGTGGACTAAATTTATGTGGTCTACTAACCCAGTTCTTTGAGAGGTGTTGCCGAGGGAAGTTTAGAACAATGGACCCGATACCAAAACCTCAACGAAAAAAAAAAAAGAAATTCAAGCTGGGTATTTGTCATTGTCATCTGTGAGGAAGCCCCAGATCATAGGGATTTATCTTCGCTACAACAAAGTGTAGTGGTTATATTTCCTGTGCATTTATCTGAAAGGAGCAACCTACAACAGTCTGATTTCACAAGGCCAGTTTTCCTTTGAGTAAACCCCTCCAGTGTGCAATAAAGGCTGAATACAAGCCAGAAATACTGAACCACTATTTGTGAATACTTTCCAGTGCATTGTGGAGGTATTAAATTCACTTGCTGACTTTCAAAATCTTGCAAATGATCAATCCCTGCTTTTTGCAATGAATTTCCCTAAACTCCATTAGCAGTATTTTTGTTTTTTTGCTTTAATTTTGGACAAAGTCTGAAATATTACATTCAAACTCACTTAAAATCTGACACTTCCATGTATTAATGTATTACAACCTTTCTATGCAGTGATCGAATGCACTACTATATTATTGAAATACATTTCAGCCTGTAGCCTAATACTTAAGAAGGTTTTCAAATACATTAGCAATTATAAATCTAAAACACCTTTGACACAGAAAGCCAGCCAGCCTGATTCCTGAAATGAGTAGCAGATCCAGGATGTGCCATTGTTAAAACTGAGCATATGACACATTGTAACACTGCTACTGAATACTCCAACAAGTGTTGCACTTTTTCTTCTAGTGTGACAAATTTTTTGGAATGATTCATATGTGACAACACATCCAACACCCAGCAGGGCTTTATGAATAAATAATGTCATCTAGTTTACATGTACACACAGCCAAAAGAGAGTTGGAAAACCCATCCAGGGGAAGACTCTCACTAGTTTGTTGTGCAGATGAGACTAAGAAGAAATTATGAAGACAAGTTTAGAATCCATGTGCTGAATAAATTAAAGTAGCTTTATTCTGGGAAACCCAATAACATCTTCTTTAAATATCCACCATGCCATGGAAAAGTGTCATTATAGCATGTCATCAAAACATGATAAAACTGTAGACAAATGTTATCAGTTTTATATGAACAAACATTGCAGTCTGCGCACATTGCATCTGCATTCAGCTGAAAAGGATGCATGGCCACCTCGTTAGTGTTTTTCAACAACTTCTTCCAATTCAGTTGTATTTTTGGATTGTAGCTGATGATGGTCATTTTCACTCCCATATCCAAAAATCAAGAAACATATACACAAGGATGAAACAAAATCACCTGAAGAACATTTCCAGGATTAAAGGACTAATGTCTCAGCAAGATCTAGAGAAACTCATCCATGCGTTCATCTTCAGTCGTATTGATTATTGCAACAGCGTCTTCACAGGTCTGTCCAACAAATCAATCAAACAGCTACAGCTGATCCAGAATGCTGCTGCTCGCGTTCTCACTAAAACCAGGAAGGTAGAGCACATAACACCAGTTTTAAAGTCCCTCCACTGGCTCCCTGTAGCTCAAAGAATAGACTTTAAAATACTGTTGTTAGTTTATAAATCACTGAACGGCTTAGCACCACAATACATTAAAGATCTGCTGTTGTTGTATCAACCTTCTAGACCTCTCAGGTCTTCCAGTTCTGGTCTGCTCCGCATCCCCAGAACCAGAACCAAATGAGGAGAAGCAGCTTTTAGCATCTATGCACCACAAATTTGGAACAAACTTCCAGAAAACTGTAAAACAGCTGAAACACTGACTTCTTTTAAATCTCAACTGAAAACCCACCTGTTTAGAATTGTATTTGAAATGTAATCAATTACAAATTTATGGATGGAACTTGACTTAATGCTCAACTAAAAACCCACCTGTTTAGGATTGTATCTGAAATGTAATCAATTACAAATTTAACCTGACTTAATGCTTTGTTTTGATTATTGATTCTATGTTGCATTGTGTTTCTGTGTTTGTAATGATGTAAAGCACTTTGAAATGCCTTGCTGCTGAAATGTGTTATACAAATAAAATTTGATTGATTGATTGATTGAAACAAAAGTGGGCACAGTGGAAAGAAAAACTACAAAAGGGGCTAAGGAGTGATAATGTTACCTCTGGAATAATAATAATAATAATAAACACCTAAGTATCATCAACAAGTATTTCCAACAGCAATATTTCTCTTAGGTGATGAGATATGTGTCCTTTTTACGTGTTTAGTTTTACAAAGTTAACTGTTTTCCGCATCAAGGATCTTTAAGAAAATATAAGTGGGTTCCTTCTTTCCTTTCTGTTGTTAAATGCAGACACATACTGTATATTTGAGAAGACTCTTTTGTCAGAAAAAGAATCTATTTTCTATTTACAGCGAAAGAGAGTGAAAGTGACAAAGACCAATATAGTGTCTGCCTATTTTATAGATGCAGAACTCCAAAGGCTGTTGTTGTGTCATAAAAGCATATTTTTGTTTTTTTCCTGCTTTGAAAACCAGAAATGGATTGTTTAATCTATTCCAAATATGTATTTTCTGGCTCTAAAATAAATGATTTGGCATTTAACTTTGGTTGCAACAACTCCAGAAATTCCAGCTATTTATGATAAGATACTTTGTATCGGCATTGCTATATTTTTGCTTCTATTTGTTTCACACAGTAATTTTAGGTTTTGCCATGCTCTGTTCTAGCTGTAGTTTGCAGTTCAGTCATGAGCTTAAATGGGACCGTGTTGGAACTCTATTGCAATACTTTGGTTTTATTTCTGTTGGTCTGATCTCTGATTTGTTTTAGTTAATCTTTTTGTTATGCACAAACCCACACTTTATCTGATTTACTCCCTGGCACACCTGGTCCTCTTAATATTAAAGTGAACTCCAAACAGAAAATTATAATAGGGTAAATTCATAGACATTTTACAGTTCATACAGTATCACAAAAGTTCATGAACTTTGATTAAGCAACTTTTATTCAAGATAGCCAAATACTTAATATTTGATTCATTCCTCAGACATAATTAAGTTGAGCAAAAGTTAAATACATGCAAAAAAAACAAAACAACCCTCAGGTAATTATAATGAGTAATGATCTCATTTATGTATTTGTGATGGATAATTAAAATTTGCTTTGAGTTCATAATAGTCAAACTTGTATTTATTTGGCATCAATAACAAATTCCTTGCAGTATTCATAAAACAAATCTGCACGTAAGTGGCAAAATGCCAGAAACCATAATTCAGCTTTTAATCTACTAAGGGGAACTATGTTTATCTTTATTTGATTTTTGTAATATACTTAAAACATCTTTACAATTTAAAATTACTTGCATTAAGAGCACATTTGGATCTGGGGTGATGTTTGTGACAACGGTATGAGTTTGTTCTGTAATCAGTAAGATACCATCCAAACTGGTAGTAGCAATAGTAGCTTACCACCGTAAGCATGTGTGTGTGCGTGAATGTGTGAATGACTGAATGTAGAGTGAAGTGCTTTGGGGTCCTCTGGACTTGGTAAAATGTTAAACAAGTACCAGCAATTTACAACTTAGATGAAACTATTAGAACATGCACAAGTTACGTTTTAGATTTCCATATTGAATATTTGGTTTTAATCAAACCAAACACTACTTTTTAAGTTTACATCTCTGAAGTCTCACAAACAAGTCAGGGTTGGGCAACAATGTTACTTTGCCAGTTTGAGAAACCTTTAAGGTTTGAAATAAAAAGTCAGCCCACACAACAGTAAGCACTTCTTAAAGGACACACTGCTTTCTGCAACAACCTAGGCACTTGTGTATTTTCTCATCATTGCAGAATATTTTGCTTTGGCCATATATAAAGTATTTCAGAAGTTTGGGACTTCAACCCTGCACTCCAAAATTACATAAATTTGGTAGCCCCTCTGTTAACTTTGACATAACGTTTTGACTCATGGAAATGGAGAGCTAAGCTTTGCTCTGACTTTAATAGAGAAGACATTGGAACTTGACATTACCTCGACAAGCAGTGCTGTCTTCCTACCTTTAGCTTTATTTTAGATCCTCAGAATGACCTTTATGAATAATGAGGTACACCAGCAGTAGCCCTGACAACAGGTCTACTTCGGAGGTGGTTAACAGACGCTGAGATAAAGCAATTTAACACCTGACAAGGAAGTGCAGTGTGTCTGTTCACCCTCTGAAAAGAAGGATGAAAGTCTCCTGATTAACGCTGACAATCTGAAGAGCACATTGTTGGAGCGCATTAATAATAAACTCTTAAAAAGGCTGAACATGCTTTTACAGCCTTGAAGGGAAGGTAAGATGTGGGAATGAGAGATGAGGGAGAAAAGACAGAGAGGTTAAAAGATAACTTGGCTTGGTTTCACATACTTTATTTTCACTCCATGTCCCATTTGGAGGACTTTGAAATTAAAATTTGTGGGTACTGATTAGCTTATTTTCCCTTTTTCCTCCTTGAATAAAGGTGAATAATTGAGGAAGTATAACCCAAGAAATAAAGAAAAAAACAACTGGGTGGTATAGACTTAGGTGCCTCTAAATATTAATATATGAGTAGTTCACTAATCAAATTGGGAAGGAGGATATCTGGATAGTAGAGACAAATATTAAAAACCTATAGGAAGGATGTTTTATAACATGTCTATTTGAATGTAATGCTATCAATCTTGGATTTTTGGATTAAATGCCATAAAGTGTTGCAGAGAATTTCACTCAGCACACTGGTCTCTGATACATCAAATCATACTCCTGTAAAACACAGTTCCTCCAAAAGTCACAAGAATAGTCCAGACGTGAGTGCATCAGAGGTTTGTTAGTGAATGATAAAGTACCAAACATGACTCCAAGGAAAGTTGTGGAGAGCTTTGAAGAAGGAATAGGCTCAAAAGAATACTCCATACTGTGGCCACCTCACACAACCCTGTTCGGTTTATTGTCTAAACAAAACAAAATGAATAAAGCACAGCTGCAAGTTTACAAAGATGAAACTATCTACCTAAACTGACAGCTAAAGCAAATAATACATTATTCAGAGAAGCTGCCAGTGACCCTAGGGTAACTCTCCAGGAGCAGCAGAGATCCACAGCTTAGATGGGAGAATTAGTTGACAGGACCAGTATTTGTCTTACACTCCACATATCTGGTTTTTATGACAGAAGAAAAAGAAGAAAGGCATTGCTAAGAAAAAATTATATTATATATGTTCCTATTTAAAATGGGAAGTTGTGTCTACACTAATCACCCAGTCTGACTGAGCGTCAGCTATTTCGCTAAAAGAAAAGTAAGTAATTATTTTTTACAAAACTCTGAAACTGGCATACCTCAACAAGTAGGCAACTTGGATTGCAGCAAAACTTAGCTATGTAATAGTTAACGTGCTATGAAAACATTTGCAAGGCACTGCATGTTGGTTTGTGTGATGGCATTAACGTATGTCTCAAACACTTAAGAGCTGTGACATTTAAACAAAAGTGACACTACAAAAAGCAATGAGAAAAGACAGATTAGAACATTTTCCTTCCACTGTTTGTAGTGGCCAGCTGCAGATTGCAGTTAGATTTATTTGTGTTTGAGTAATTTTATTAAATGAATTTCTTGACTGTGAAAATTTTAGTGTACCGCAAATTTTGTAGATAAAAGAAAAAAAAAAACCCACAATAACTCACATTTACATAAATATTCACAGCCTTTGCTTAATAATTTGTTGATCCACTTTTGGGAGCAAGTTTAGTCTCAAGTCTTTTTCCTGATGAATATGATGCTACCCACTTAGTTTGCCTATCTTTAGGCAGTTTGACCCATTCTTCTTTGCAGTTCTTCACGTGCTTAATGCCTGATTCACAAAGATTGACACTGTCATAAAGGCAAATGTGTGCGC
The DNA here is from genome assembly GCF_001444195.1 of Xiphophorus couchianus. NCBI lineage: Eukaryota > Metazoa > Chordata > Actinopteri > Cyprinodontiformes > Poeciliidae > Xiphophorus > Xiphophorus couchianus. The sequence goes on from NC_040231.1 coordinate 10,921,353, forward strand.
AAAATTTTGTGGAAGAAGATTAATTTAATTAAATTTGGATTAAGGGTGCAGCCTCACAAAATGTAGAAAGAGGGGAGTGCTCTGAATACTTTTGCATACACTGTAGCATTAATAACACAAAGATGAGATTTATTTTCAAAAATGAACCAAACTGAGCCAAACCAACAGAAAAAGGACATTCTGTAATTATAGAATGTAATGGCGACTTAAAAGAGTTTAAGATCACTATTTTTTTTAAAATGCTTTGAAAATATTTACTAATTTGAAGGCACCCTCCATATGATGTGTTGTGTACCAAATGTGCCAAGCCAGTGTGCCAGCTCAGTGGGTGAAACTTCCCTGGTGTCAGATGACCAGGTTGTGAATCATTGATCTGAGCAAATCAATAGTCAGCACGTCCATCTCCCGTTCATTCTCAGTGGGTCACCATCTGTGTGTGTGTCCATATCCTGTCCGAAGCTGTCGCAGGAGCCCACAAGCACACACCAGGTGGTCGCCATCTGGGTTTCACCGCTTAACACACAGCGTGGTGTTGTGTGTAGGAGAGTGGTACATGGATGCATGTGTTTGGGAGATAGAGAGACAGAGAAAGATAGACTCTTAAATGTCACATTTGTGGGTGTGTATCCACAGTAACTGCGCTGAAAGTGCTCAAAGTAAGCTGCCTGGTAGAACCTTAAAACATCTTTGTAAAAACATCTCTGCATTCAAGCAAAGAGAACATGAAAGAGTTTGCTATTTGGTTTGAAGCTAATATGATAATGATCGGGAAACTATTGTGGCTCGTGTGTAAACTGAATACACTTTATATATACCATACCTTATGGTAAAAGAAAATCTCAGACACAGTAAACCAACGGTTACATTTAATGTGACTAATCCTGCAGGCACACATTGTTCCCAATTAAACATATGTTTTTCTGTGACTGTGTTAGATAAGTGTGGTGACTAAAAGAACCAACCACGTCAAATCACACAATTTGGAGAGTCTTTTCAAATGTTCTATGCTTGTATGCAAGGATCTGTGAGGCAGGACTTTGGAAAACTGCAGCTCTGATGAGGAGCTGCGCCTTGGTCCACCCAGGATTTTTACACAGCTGAATGGTTGCCACAAGAGATTAAAGGATTATTCAAACATGCATGAAAGAATCAAGGCAACATTTCAGGTATGTTTTTGATGAGAGACTAACATTATAACATGATGTAAAGCTCAAAAAGTCGATTTTACATAATACTGCCCCTATTTGTATGGGCATCAAACAGGCTTGCAGAAACATCTGCACATAGGCAGGAAATTAACTTATTATTGTGGAAGTAGCAAAATCTAACAGTGAGCAAAAATAATTTTCATTCAAATCAAATGTCATACTTTCCACAGTTAGACTCTGTCTGTGGAAATGTAACGATACAAATCAATATAAGAAAAGTAAATATAAGAGAAGCTTAAAATGATCATAATAAAAAAAAATTTCCAACAAATTGATTCACCCAACACTCTTCCACAAGGCAATTTCCCACTCTAAATCAATGTTCACCTCACTCAATGTTACACTTAGACTTCTAGTTTATATTGAAAATGTATCAACATGCAGACATGTTCCACATTCTGCATTCACATGTTTTCAGTTTGTTTAAATATGACTTTAGCAGGCAAACATATAGCAAAGTGTGAAGACAGTTGAGATTCCATAACAGCATTCATTTCAACAAATCATTAAAAAACTTTCTTACTTATTACTTTTGAGTTCAAAACAGATCCAAAACTGTAACCAGAAGTTTATTACCTCAACCGTATTCAGTGCAATGGCATCACAATTAAAGCTTAAAATGTCCAATTCTTCTGTGATCAAAGTTTTGACATGCCAAACATGTGGACCACATGATTACATGTACAGTACATTTATGTAGTACTGCATGCTTGTGCAGGGGCTTTATCCCAAATCCCAAAGCAGTGCTACCTGCTATCAGAGTTGCAGTTACTTAAGCTGCACTGTGGAGCAGAAAAGTAAACACATTGTGAACTACTCTGTATCCCTAGGCAAAAGCAGCAAGAGTCATACATCACAAGAAAGTGACCTGGAACAAAAAATAAATAAAAAGCAGACAAATTCAGGTTCATAGGTTTGGGTGGCTGCGCTACTTACTAAACGGAAATGCATCACTGTGCTAAACTGTAGATTTCTGCAGGTTACTTGCTAATTAAAGGAAAAAAAATGTTTTGAGAAGATTTAATGTTTCAAGAAGAGATAAGACCTTATAGACTTGTTGTAACAAACTTTTCATTTCTCTTCCTAAATGTTTACTGACCTCCAGAGGATATTAGGGGCAGAACTCTTCCCAGGTTTTATCTTGTTTTATCTACCCAGATAGTCATAGTGAATTTCTGTAATATTGTTTTTGTTTCCCATCAAATGTCACTTTAACTGTGGAAAGCAGAAAATTGTTTTTGTCTGTGAGAATTGCATGATGATAATGTGACTAAGAAGGTGTTTTCATATCAAGAACATCTTACTGTCTGATCGGTTCTGAATGGTTACATAAATACTTTTCTTGGTCATTACAAAAGTCATGTGGGAAAAGTTAACTGAACTCAGATTTGTGATCAATAACCTTAAAATGAAGCATCAAATGTTGGACTTTGATTAAAATCAAAATATAAAATATGACAAATTGGTATTCAGTGCAAGTTGAACATCTGAAAGTGAGGTGGTAGTAACTTTTAAGGTTAGATAAGTAAAAGGCACCTACTGTATTCATTTGTTTAATTTACTGGTGAAGTCATGATCATCCAACCTAAGTGCTGAAGTCAAAGTGTGTTTTGGAGTGTCTGACTGTTCTTTGAGAAGCACATTTGTGAGGTCAGTGGATTTACAACAACACAATCTGACACTTTGTGTTGCAGTTAGTTACATAAAGCTTGGATGCAGATGTTGACCATTATATTTCACTTTAATGTATAAAAATGAGTAAAGTTAGTAGGTAAGGAAAAAAGTCATCTAACAAAATTAAGCTTAGTTTCTTGGCCAGAAATGTTTCACTTGGAGATAAGAATGTGTTTCTAATGAGGGTAACCACAAGCATTTCTGGCAGTATTATCCAATCTGTTGAGTTTTATAAACCCATTGTCATTTTTCATTTAGAGGACATTTTCTTTTTCTGTGTAGGTTTTCCTACTCGTCCATACTCTGCATGAGCTCTGTTTTGGAGGTAAGATTAATTGAAAACAACATTTGTCTTCTCCAGAATTTAACTACAACTTTTCACATACATACTCTAACTTAGAAGACAGCTGCAAGCTTATAAGTAAGGAGGTGTTACTAATAATAATTACTAATTCTACTGCTTTTGACATACGTAGTTCAAGCTGTGTCATTGTTAATCTACATACATGTATTTTGCTATTGTTTTTGAAGGTACTGTTAGTTGAGAGGTTTTCTTCAGAGTTCTAAACATCTAATAAAGCTCTGAAGGTAAGGATACACTCATCATCTTTATCTCAACAAACTGGTACTCACTTATTTCATGAACATAAGCAGGCATCCCACCATGACATGAAAAGGTATCCCAGCTGGTAAATGTTTAGTTTATTTCCTGTTTTAGCTTGTGACGACAAATTAGAAATTGAACAAACCAAGTGCAGAGGCCATGTGAAATGGGATGATGCTGTATTAAACATGGATTGTTTTGTAGTGTAATCCAGATTGGACATGACCTTAACCCTAAATCTGAATAGTTATGGATTTTAAATTATTTTTTATGCTGAGTTTGTTTATATCTAACAGGAATGCTATTTGATGTCATAATACACACTGCTAAGCTGTTAAGTGTTCATTTTGTTTTCATTTTAACAGCTCATTCACTCTGCACATGTTGCATGAATGCAAGTAGTTTATTAAATATAAAACACAAACACTCACATAACTCTCCCTATGTCGTTTGTGCTCATAACTATAATGTAGCTGTTGAACTGTTGCAATAAAAAAGGTGATTATAAAGATTAGAAAACAATAATATAGCACACTTAAACATTCAACAAATCTGTCTCACTATAGTCATTCTAACCTACACTGATAAAATAATGTCAAACTTAATTTTTATGAAAGATTGATTTTCTCTTGTTCATCACATTTAACTTTTTCTGTTCTTATTTCTTCCTATTCATTAAAATTCTGTTTTACCCTCTTTTATTTTGTAAAAAAATGTTGCTTGATGGTCATAATTGTCTCATCTTAAATATTAAAGTATAAAAATATAAGAACAATAAAGTGCTATGCATCCATTTGCTTTGCAGCAGCTCATTTGAGAACACAGATCCACAAAGATGATTTTGTTCTACTCTACGGCCCCAGAAGGTCACCATAAGAATACTCTAATGTATTTATTGCTTTATTCACTAAAGCAAACTAAGTCAAGCAAAGCTCTGTCATCTGAGTGTAGACATAGAGAATCAAAACAAATAATCATACATAAACATGGGTACACACATAACCTCATGCTCACGGGCAGTCAGACTGAAAATTGTTTGCTGCTGATCTACCATGTATAGGAGCCATAGTGAGAAAGACTGAGAAATGTAGAGACTTTTCACAAATCCCTGTTTATAGTTAGCAGCACACATGATCAATTAATTACACGATGATTTATTGATTGAAAACCATCTCGTAGTCGTTACTGCACTACAATGCACTTGTTGGTCATCTTATATATGAAAAGGATTATAAAATGCTAACTCACCTCAAAATCCAAACAGTGCATGATTGATACAAAATCATGTATTTTGTATCAATCAATCAATCAGTCAATATATATAATATATATATAAATTTGTAGTCAACTAATTATTTTTGCTGTTGCTGTGTTGTTAATGTCCTGTGTTTTTGGAATGAGTATATCTCCATGAAAACTTTGTTAATTCCTTTCTCACAAACAAATACAGCTTTGGTGGAAACAGTATGATGGTGAGACACTCTGGAAAGACGAGGATTGTCATTATTGGAGGCAACCTCGGTGTGAAGAAAGGCTGAGACAAAATTCTGCAACCAGTGCACTGAACTTCAGTCTTTGAGATGTCAACGTCTGCCCCCACAGAGCAGTTTTTATGAGAAACTAGATCCAGCATTTGGGAGAAGAGAGAATAAATTAGCCAGCAGTCCTGACCTCAACCCCACTGAACAATTTTGGCATCAGCTTGAGCATGCTGTTCCTGCCAGTGACCAACACAACCATAATGGCTCGCTTTCCACAAATGCGGGTTGAAGACTGGGACTATATACGGCAACTATATATGGCCATGTTAATGATTACTATGAAGAAAAAGTGCCAGATGTGTATGGTTTTCCATGCAAGGTTGAGGCCACTGATGCTTAATTCAATAAACTAAACTATCAATATGTATTCATATATCAATATTCTTCATAGATTCAAGGTGCTTGCTTAACTCTGTTGCTCAACCCACATATTAATTAATTTAATCCTCTAAAAAGTGTGATATATATAAATATCTCTTTTTGGAGTTACTCACAATTGTCATGTCTTTACTTAAAATAATCTTGAATCCAATTATTTAAGGGAAGTGTAATGTTTATACTATTATTATCAACTTTTTCAAGCCATATTGAAAAAGATCTAGATGTTTTGGTCAGATTGAGACAAAACTTACACATTGTAAGTGTCAAAGGTTTGCTTTGAAATGTACCAACATGTATAGCAAAGAACAAGATCTGTAAACTAATAAGTGAAGAGCAAGTTGTTTAAATGTCTTTAGTTTTCAAACCTCTTTTTTATGCACTTAAAAAGTGAATTGTAACAAAATGAAACAGTTAATGTCCTAAGCACCCATCTGGAAACTACAAAAAAAAGGCCTCCATCTTTTTGTAATAATTTGTTTGTAATAATTGAGTCTATTGCAATGTCTCAGAGTGTGACATGATGCATCACACATATTGATGTTTATGTTCCTCATTGCTTCTAAAATGACTCATCACTGAGTCATGGACTTCATCTCAGTTATTGGGTAAAGCATAAATCACACTGTCACAACAAGCCTTTGATAATGTTGTCTCCTCTCCTGGAGTTGGGGCTTCTGAAGGCATGAAGCAGAATGGTGATTTTGGGTTTTTTAATTACAGCCGTTGGTTATATCTTTGGCTCGATTATATAACAGTGCAGTGCTGCTCTGTTTGGAGTGAAAGAAAGAAGAGGCTCCCTCACATCACTTCTCATTAGAGACACTCCCGGGGCCTCATCAAAGATTTCCCTCCTCTCTGCCACTTCCCTTCCTCTATTCTTCTATAATGCACCGTTTTCCCAGAACACCACTCCCTACAGCTTCAGGACATGCTCAACAAACACACCAGCAAAACACTCCTCTTGATGCTAACTTTTCAATATTTTACTTCACCGGAGTTTAAAAGAAATCTTTGCAACTTTCTTCAACTTCCAACTTTGTTCAGTGTTGTTTGCAGATAAAAGATGGTTTTCGGAGATTGATGTTTGATCTGTACTGTGTAAAACAGGGACCAAAGCTACGATGTTGTTTTAGTAGAGTTGATCCAAGATTGAAAGACATGTCTCAAAAGTAAAATGTGTGAACCCACCGTTTATTCTGTTATGTGAGTGAAAACATTTTTTGTTCAGATACTCTCAGAGTAACAGTGTAGCTGGAGGACAGATCCAGCCTACCACATATGAAGACTGTGAGGTGAAAAACATTTTTGCATTAAAGGAATGTGTGCAAACCAAAATTCATTTTTGTCTGTTATTTTCAAACATCAGTTAGGAGGGAGTGATCAGCTACACAAACAAAAAGTGGAAGTAGTTGGATAAAGAAGTTCTTGTTACTTATTTTCTCATGTTTAGCAATAACACTGTAGGAGCTGGGCTTTAAAGATCTAGCTTTTCTCAAATCTGATTTTTCTTTCTGAGTAGAAATATTCAGTCCTGCTGCTTCTTCTTCTTTGGTTGTTGGCTCCCCTTGTCTGGCTTCTCATGGAGGGCAATGTGTCAGCAGTTGTGTCCGAGAAAACAGGTTGTTTGAAAAAAAAAAGGGTCAAAGTATCTTTAAAATTGGCGTTAAACACTGGAGGATAATATTAAGCACAAAATAAAGCCTCCGGTTCCATTTTTACAGCACCGTGTCACCTACAGTGCAGTCTGTACTGATGGCTGGAAAGTGGGTCAGTGAGTCCTTTGTTGTGGTTGTTGCAACAATGAATCATTTCTGAAATTCTCAGACTTTAGAATGAAAGACAGAATGCCTTTAAGAAATGAGAGCAGATTCAAATGCCTTTGTATTGTTATGTCCTGTACTGATAATTCACACCACACTGTTGTCCTCCACAACCAAAATACTGACTGCTAAATTCAGACAGCCAGTCTTAGTTCCTTCCATCTAATTCTGTCGTTTTAAACGATTTCTGCATGCTTGGTATGGTACAACTAAATGAAAGGGAAACATGACATGAAGTTCGAGAAAAACTGTGACGGTGGAGATTTTATCAACATACCTCACTTGATTAAACTGTCCAGTCCCCCATGAACTGTAAATAATGTCTGTAAATACAGCTCTCTTCATCTCTTTCACAGACATGTCTGAATGAACCCTGAATGATTAATGGTTACTTATTACCATAGATCTTTAACAGACTAATGTAGTCAATAATGTTATGCATCTCATATCAAATCATAAGATGAACATGTTGTTAAAATACTTCAAAGGGGATGCAAAAGTGACAAATATGTCCCCCCAAAAATCACTAGAAGTTTTTTCAATAATTATTTTGAGTCTGCCTCTCAAAAGGTCATCTGTTTATTCCTGTAAGGTGGGAAACAAACAACAAGTATACATAAAAGGTAGAGGCTTTTGTTGAGCAAATAAATGACAGAAAAAACTGTAGGAGTTCGTTTATCCTTAACCTGCCTCCCTCCATGCCTCCTTCTTTATATTCCTTTCTCGATTCACAGCAAATTGCTCTGAGACTTATAAAGCTCCTCTAGCAGAGTTATCACCAGGGAACTGGCCCGGGTCTAAGATCTATTCCTCGTGTACCTCTACCTTTAAGTGTGATGCCATCTGCTCAGCCAATTAAGTTTCTTGTTCCCCTTAAGTTCTACATTTTCATGCTGAAGCTGGCCATTAGCGATTGAAAATAAGGAAGATTGTTTTGGCAGGAAAAGAGAAGGTATTCTTTGCAGTCAAACATGTTAAGTTTCTGATGTGATCAAGCATTCATGAATGTTAATATCAGTGCTACAGAAAACCATTATATTCATTTAATAAGGTTAATATATACCTTGTTCCCTGGGGAATTCCAATGCACAGTCAGCTATTATCAACAATCTAATTTTCCCAGATCAAAGTCCCTTAGATAAAATTGGGAACAAACATACTTGCATTAAACCCCATAAATATGTAAAGATTTACAATTGAATAGACATAAGAGAGAACATTAAGACAAAGTAAAACACCATGTTTATGAGTGTTAATAGTCTCCTTTGAGAATTATTTGGAATTCCATTAGTTCTAGAGGATCCATTGTTCGGTTTATTGTAAATACATAGAAAAAGGTGGATATAGTATACGTGCCTCAATTTGTTGTCAAGCAATATAACATAAGTACACAATTCTCTGAGCTGAACTAAGCTTTTGGAAAATTCAAACATCGACTTTGATGTAAAAGCATTTTAGTCGAGTTAACAATTAGAAACTTTTCTAATTTGACTTTCTATTTATAATTCTTAGTATATTTCTAAAACTGACAGACCTTGTCAATATGTGGTGCTTAAGCATCTGGCAGAATTTTAAACCAAAAAGTTGTGTGGCGTTTCGGCAAAGAAAGTCATTTTCACATGGAAAGATCCCGTCTGCTGTTTTGTTATGAGTTAAACCAGAGAATGTAAACCTCAAATGGGAGTCAGAGAAGCTTCAGTGTTACGTAATCTGTCTGGCTACATTCAATCCAACATAGAGTTAAAACCAGAAATTTACATACACTGAATAAAACTGAGACATACAGCATTTTTCTCAGACCACCTTTTCTTGTGCTACGTCAATTTGAATTATCAAAATGATTTCTATTTACTAAATGTCACAATAATGAAAGAAAAATATATCAGACGTGCATTCATTAATATGTCCTAAATCAGATGTTTACATACAGAATGGTTACTATCTTTTCAAACACTGAGGGACGTCGCAGCACAAGAACAGTGCAAAATTCACTGAAAAACAGTTTCCATGACCAAGGTGCTGCTTCGAAGTCTTACATCACCACGTGCAATGTAATGTGTAAGATGTAGCTGTGTAAAGCACATTGCAACTGGACATCACAGGAGCTGAGTGTCACAGCTGCTGTTGTGCAGTGACCACTCGCACCTGATCATCATCCTCCTGATCTCCAGCTGCTGCCATATAAGGACGGAACTCTCCCTGCACGGCGTCAGATTGTTGTGAAACCCTCAGCGCGATCCCGCTCCTGTCCTTGACCCTCTCTGTTGGATAAGGACCTCCTGGCTTTGACCCCCCCGGCCTGTCTGACCGGATCCCCGTTTCGATCTGGACTCTGGACCCGCGGGCTCGGATCCCCTGTTTGCCCGGCCCGAAGATCAGGGGCCGCCTGATCCTGATTTGATTCCCTGGTTCTGACCCTGGCCTGTCTGACTAAGAGTTTGTCGACCTCCTAATAAATACCTGGTTGTATTTTCTGTTCAGTCCCTGTGTCCATCAGTGCCTGAGCCTGACAGAACAATCTGACCAAGTAAACTCATGGACCCGACTGAACAGCAACCCCCCGCCGCCCTGAGGGACGTCATAAGCCGACAAGGAGTCGTGCTAGGGCAAAGCGTTCATCGCCTCGCTGGGCTAGAAGCGGCCAGCCAATCTCTCCATCAGGAAATCGCCCAGTTGGCCTCACAGGTAGAAAAACTCACCCTAGCGTTTCCCCAAGTCCTGGACCGTGAGGCGCGTCAGCTGCAGTTGCTGCAGCTGCTCCTCCACCCGCCTCCTTTCCGGCCGAGCCTCCGGCTCCCCCCGCTCCGGCAAGTTCACGGGGTCCGTATGTTCCCGACCCCCCTCCATTCTCGGGTGAGCTGTCGAAGTGCCGGGGTTTTCTGTGACAATGTCGGATGGTGTTTAATCAGCAACCTATGGCCTTTGCCTCCGATTTATCCAAGATATATTATGTCATGGGACTGCTGCGGGATCAGGCTTTAGCCTGGGCGCTAGCATTTGACTCCACTACACCGTTAACATCCCTTACCTTTAAACAGTTCACTGACGAATTAAGCACGGTGTTTGATCATCCTGATCATGTTGGGGACGCCTCCAAGCGCTTGCTCAAACTGCGCCAAGGCTCCCGTAGTGCAGCCGAGTTCTCAGTGGAGTTTCGCACACTGGCTGCAGACACAAAATGGAACGACGAGGCGCTCAAAGGAGTATATTATCAAGCCTTAACTGAGGCCTTAAAGGACGGTCTGTCCGTCAGTGATGAGGCCAAGGACTTGAACTCACTAATTACAATGTCTATCCGTTTGGACAACAGGCTTCGTGAGCGACGCCGGGAGCGATCTGGCCAGTCTGCCTCAGCACTTCCTCGGCTGTTTCAGCCTGCGGTGGAACGCAGCAGCGCCACCCCTGTTTTTCCGCCGGCCCAGTCACCGGCTCCAGCGCCCCCTGACGACGAACCCATGCAAATAGGTAGAACGCACCTGACTGCCACAGAGAGGCAGAGGCGTCTTCAAACAGGAGACTGCCTCTATTGTGGTAAACCTGGGCACAGAATCTCCAGCTGCCCTGTACGGCCAAAAGACAAGGCTCATTAGAGGTGGGGTCTCTAGTGAGCAGCACGGGCAATCCCCAACTCTCTACCAGCCGCCTGCTAATTGACATTAAGCTTTGCCACCAGTCAACCTCCCACTCATTAACGGCCTTAATTGATTCTGGAGCTGAGGATAACTTTATTGACGAAGACTTGTCCAAAAGACTCAACATCCCCACCGAACCCCTCAGCTCACCATTATCAGCTAAGGGTCTTAATGGTTCTCTCTTGTTTGTCAGACATCCCCTCTGTTGATAACATCAGGGAACCACAGGGAGGTCCTCAAATTTAAAGTAATCCCGTCCTCCAGTTTTCCCGTGGTGCTGGGGCATCCATGGCTGAGACTTCATAATCCCCATATTGATTGGGTCACAGGGAGGATAGTTAGTTGGAGTTTGTCCTGTTCTGACAACTGTCTTCGTGCTGCTCAGCCTGATTGTGGGAGTTTTTGTGACGGTCCGGATCCCCCCGACCTGTCATTGGTTCCTCCTGAGTATCACAACCTAGCTGCCGTTTTCAGTAAGTCCCGAGCCCTCTCTCTCCCCCCTCACCGACCATACGACTGCGCGATAGAGCTCCTGCCAGATGCTCCGCTGCCCAACAGTCGCTTGTTCAGTCTGTCCAGGCAGGAACAGGAGGCCATGGAGACCTATATCAACGACTCCATGGCCGCTGGTATCATCCGCCGCTCGTCATCCCCACTAAGTGCCAGTTTCTTTTTTGTTGGAAAGAAAGATGGGACATTACGTCCATGTATCGACTATCGGGGGTTAAATAGGATCACTGTTAGGAATAAATACCCATTACCTCTTATGTCCACGGCTTTTGAACTGCTGCAGGGGGCAAGCATCTTCTCCAAATTGGATTTACGTAATCCTATCATCTAGTCAGGATACGTGAGGGAGATGAATGGAAGACGGTTTTTAAAACATCCATAGGGCATTTTGAATACTTGGTGATGCCTTTTGGCCTAACTAATGCCCCTGCTGTCTTCCAAGCCTTTGTGAATGACGTTCTGAGGGATTTCTTGAATCATTTTGTGTTCGTTTATTTGGATGACATACTTATCTTCTCACAGACCAAGGAGGAGCATGTCAGTCATGTTCGTCAGGTCCTCCAGAGGCTACTGGAGAACAAACTGTTTGTTAAAGCTGAAAAATGCAGTTTTCATCTTTCCACCATTAACTTCCTGGGGTTTGTCATTGAGGTGGGACAGATCAGAGCTGATCCTGCCAAAACTAAAGCAGTGGTGGAGTGGCCAGAACCCACTACTCGTAAGCAACTCCAACGCTTCCTGGGTTTTGCGAACTTCTATCGCAAGTTCATAAAGGACTACAGCGTTGTGGCTGAGCCTTTGACTCGCCTCACTTCAATTAAGCAGCCCTTTGCATGGCCACCGGAAGCAGCAGTGGCCTTTAAGGAAATTAAGCAACTGTTTTCCTCCCCACCAGTCCTCATTCACCCGGACCCTGAAAAACAGTTTGTTGTAGAAGTGGATGCATCGGCCACTGGTGTAGGGGCAGTTCTGTCCCAGCACTCTGGTTCTGCTCTCAGGCTACGTCCTTGTGCCTTTTTTTCCAGGAGACTCAGCCCTCCTGAACTCAACTACAGTGTGGGGGACAGAGAACTACTAGCTGTTAAACTGGCTCTGGAGGAGTGGCGCCACTGGCTGGAGGGGTCCACACAACCGTTTATAGTCTGGACCGATCACAAAAATCTATCGTACATTCAGTCCGCTAAAAGGTTAACTCCACGCCACGCCAGATGGTCTTTGTTTTTCTCAAGATTCAACTTTGTCTTAACTTACAGACCTGGCTCCAAGAACTGCAAACCCGATGCACTTTCTCGTCAATTTGAACCTGAGGCCCTGGAAGGAGCACCAGAAAGTGTCCTACCGGCTTCATGTGTGGTGGCAACTCTCTCCTGGGAAATCGAACAGTTGGTGAGGCAAGCTCAGCAGATACAACCCGTCCCAGTGGACTGTCCACCCAACCGTTTGTTTGTCCCAGAAAGTGTTCGTCCTAAGGTTCTCCAGTGGATCCATGCGTCTAAGTTCGCCTGCCATCCTGGGGTCCATCGAACCCTCACCTTATTGCAGAGTCATTTCTGGTGGTCATCAATGGCCCAGGACACCCGTCAGTATGTTTCCGCCTGCACCATTTGTAGTCAGGGTAAGTCCAGCAACAACCAACCCGCTGGTTACTTACGCCCTCTACCGATCCCAGGCCGACCCTGGTCACACATTTCTATGGATTTTGTCACGGGGCTTCCCCCGTCTGAAGGGAACTCTGTTATTTTAACCATTGTTGACCGGTTTTCCAAGTCTGCCCATTTTGTAGCACTACCCAAGTTGCCCTCTGCCATGGAAACGGCCAATCTCCTGGTGTGCCATGTGGTTCGACTTCATGGCATACCTGTGGACATTGTTACTGACCGGGGGCCTCAATTCACATCCAGGGTCTGGCATGCCTTTTGTCGAGCCTTAGGAGCCACGGCGAGTCTTTCATCGGGGTTCCACCCACAAACAAACGGCCAGACAGAGAGGGTTAACCAGGAATTGGAGGCAGCCCTGCGCTGTATTGTCGGTAGTGATCCTGCCTCTTGGTCTCGGTTTCTACCTTGGGTGGAGTACTCCCACAACTCCCTGACCAGTACAGCCACAGGTATGTCCCCATTTGAGGTGTCCTTGGGTTATCAGCCATCTCTGTTTCCCTCTCAGGAAACGGAACTCTCAGTACCATCTGTGCAGCATCACCTTCGCCGGTGTCATCGTTTGTGGCGACGGACCCGTGCGGCCCTCTCCCGGACAGCCGAACGCAATCGCCTCCTGGCCAATTGTCGCAGGACTCCCGCCCCCAGTTACCAACCGGGTCAGGAGGTTTGGTTGTCCACGAAGGACATACCTCTAAAGACGGACTGTAAGAAACTCTCACCTCGTTTTATTGGCCCGTTCGCCATTACTAGGATTATCAATCCGGTGACGGTTCGCCTTGCCCTGCCTCGAACTATGAAGATCCACCCCTCGTTCCACGTGTCTCGAATTAAACCTGTCGTCTCTAGTCCCCTTTGTCCCCCCATCCCCTCGCCCCCTCCTCCGAGGATTATTGACGGCGGCCCTGCTTACACTGTTCGCCGTCTCCTGGATGTGCGCCGTCGGGGGCGTGGTCTGCAGTTCCTGGTGGACTGGGAGGGGTATGGTCCTGAGGAGCGGAGCTGGGTGGCGCGTTCTGCTATCCTGGACCCCCAGCTCATCCGGGACTTCTACCATCGTCGGGGAGGCCGTCGGTTGTCCTGAGGGGCGCCTTGAGGGGGGGGACCTGTCACAGCTGCTGTTGTGCAGTGACCACTCGCACCTGATCATCATCCTCCTGATCTCCAGCTGCTGCCATATAAGGACGGAACTCTCCCTGCACGGCGTCAGATTGTTGTGAAACCCTCAGCGCGATCCCGCTCCTGTCCTTGACCCTCTCTGTTGGATAAGGACCTCCTGGCTTTGACCCCCCCGGCCTGTCTGACCGGATCCCCGTTTCGATCTGGACTCTGGACCCGCGGGCTCGGATCCCCTGTTTGCCCGGCCCGAAGATCAGGGGCCGCCTGATCCTGATTTGATTCCCTGGTTCTGACCCTGGCCTGTCTGACTAAGAGTTTGTCGACCTCCTAATAAATACCTGGTTGTATTTTCTGTTCAGTCCCTGTGTCCATCAGTGCCTGAGCCTGACACTGAGACCTCTCTATGTAGAACCATGATGAGAACCATTTCCCAATAAATTACTTTCCCTGTCAAGGTTAGAATAATGGAATAATGTATCAAAATGGGATGATCATGGTGCATGACAGAAAATAAATATGCCTGGATTTATCTCCTGTCTCTGGTCTCATTGCCACATTCACATCATTCTCAAGGATTTAGTAATTTAAATATAAACAAATCAAGCCTTACTTATTGCATATTAAAGAAGCTGAATTTAATATTCAAACTGACTGAAAAAAACTTTGAGATTAAAGCCATGTAGGAAGAAATAATTCAGCAGGCTAAACTGTTCCCTACATTCAGTGCCTGCTCATTCTCTCCCTTCACCTCTTCTGATTGCTGTGATGTTCATTTGCACCCCGTAATTAACTCAGCATATCGCCGTCATGATGTGGAAATAAACCACAATTTAGCTCAGAGGGCAATTATAGCATGCATGTGTGTATGTGGAGCAGTAATGGTAAAACAAATGATATGAAGAGGTTAATAGGAAGAGAATTAAAAGTGAGATTATGCACTGATTAGCCTTCATAGAGCCGGTAAAACCAGATGATGAGTGGAGGAAGTCGATGAATGTGGATTAGGAAAGAGGCACATGATAAAAGAGTGAGAGACACTGAGTAATGAAAATTGGAGAAAATACAAAATGATTTCAGGTGCAAACATAGGACAAGAAATAAAATTCTACAGGTAGCTTCTTTAAGCAGCTATTATAACTCTGATATTGATTTCATAGTAATGCTATGTGTATGTTTAATACCTCTCAAAGAGTGATTTACAGCTTATATTGCACTGATCTAAATTTCAAAGGACTACCAGTAACCACAAACCCTGTGGTTATGGATAAGATGCTATTCGATTTCAGAAAGGTCAAATTATTGGCAGGCATCAAGCATTAGTTCTTAACCCAAATACTGGTTGGGTTAAGAACAGTCCGATAAATTACTAAAAACTGTAAGGATAGTGGGAAACCGCTTTCTTTGTAGAAAAAAACATGATTGAAAAAAAATCTTGAATGATTGCTGATCAGTTAAACATTTCATAAAATAAAATAGGAAAATAAACAAAAACAACAAAAGAACTCAAAATTAAGGACTCAAAAAGATTCTGGTGTTGCTGCAGTAAGTCAAGTCAAGTTTCTTTGTGTGGCACATTTTAGCAACAAGGCAGTCCATATGTTATCAAAATAACTCAGCACTGGAAACCATTTTGCTACAAACCATAGAATAAGCACCAAACATTGCACTTTGTCAAATACCATAGAAAAATAACATGAATAATAATAATTATCATCAAACACATCAATATATTGACCAGCATTCCAGCTAAAGGCAACTCAAAACAAGTGTGTTAAAGGAACTCATTGTTTCAGCTGTTTCAACTATACCTGTGAGTGTGATTAGAGAAAAAGCATGGCCTGAGATTGAGTTGTTTTCATTTCCTCCCTCACCATAATAGAGATCTGTTTTTCTTCCTCATGTCCTCATGCAGCATAAGATCAAATGAATCTATTGCAGAGGCCCTCTGAGGTTGTGCAGAGTTTGAATGTAACACCATGAGCTCAGCTGAAGTCTCCATTAGCAGTGGCTGAGTACTTAAGCCTATTACTAAGAGTCTGAAACTAACTGACAAATTGATGAAAACAAAACACAAGAAATTGTCCATTACCTTACTTGCAAAAGTGAGTGAAATCACCTTAAGTCTAGTAATTGCATGTCTCTGCTTTGAGCTAACCTTTTGGGAGTTAGTGTGAGAGCAGGAGTAGAAGTATATAGCAAATTATTTTGGTCCACACATGCAATTGTTGTTTTTCAGTAAAAACAAAGATGCCCTCATCTTTTCCTTCAGTTTTATTCTGAGAAAAACTAAACAGAGAATGATTAGTTTGCATCGAATTTAATGTATATAATGTATAAAGAGTCAGCTTTACCTTTGCTTTGATCATATTAAAAATGTCAAGCTGGCTCGTCTATCAATTAGTCTACTGTAAATTCTTAACTAAAATGAAAACAACAGCGTTAGCAGCGGCAGGAAAACAGAATTATACCTTGCTGTTTACTGTCAGCATGCAGTTTGGTTGTAGTTTCTTTTTCCTTCCAAAGCAAATTTGAATGCAATTGGCCCCAAAGCAGGTTTGTTCATCTCGTTTTATGTATGCATCCCCCTTGTTTGTTTGCTATTATTATTGATGGGTGTTCTCTTTTGTATTACCAGAACAAATTTAATTAGAGCTGAAGGAATACAAATCAGAGTTCACCCACCAAATGCTCAACAAATTTGTTCTCCTAATAAAGGACTTGGAGAGAGGAAGGGAAGTATTACAAATGCATTCAAGAGCTAGAAAGAGAATTGCTTGAGAAAAGTAAGTCTTTTAACAAATGAAGGTAATTTTACAACCTAGCCCTACCGGCCAAAAGGGATGGAGTTACAGGAGTATAAAAGAAATCTGTTTTGGTCCATTACAATATCAAAGTTGTAAACAAAAATACATGAAACGTTCGAGTTGAATTTTAATCAGCCAAAGAATAGTAAGAATTTCCAGTGACTGTGATATCACAACATTAAACAAAACTCAGCCAAACAAGTTAATTAAATTGAACCACTATCACCACATTTTCACATTTGAAATAAGACTGTAGCCTTTGTTATTCAATATAACTTATGGTTTATGTTCAACAGATGTTTCAGATATTTTGCTAGATACATGAGCACTTTGGTGGTTGTACCTCGTATACACAACCAAAAACACCATGACTTTTTGAGTTATGTATGCTCTGTTTAAGGAAGCCCACTGTGTTCATACCTAAGTCTTGATTTTGTTTGGCCATGTTAATGTCTACATTACATTTGGGAAGGAAATGATGTGGCATCATCTTTAACGGATTGTGCTCAAAAATACTCTATTATGGTTGAATTAAAACAATGTTGCAAGAAAAGAGACAAAATTCCTCTACAGATATGTCAAAGGTGGATTGCCTGTTAGCACAATGCTGTTGATGCCAAGAGCTGCATAACCAGCTATAAGGTTGAGTGAGCAATTCCTGTTTCACATGGGACTAGGTTGGTTTGAATAGCTAGTTTGCATCAATAAATGAAGTCGTTTTTAAACTGCAACTGATTTTGTATTTACTCTATTTATCATTGTTTTTAGGAAAAAAATTAAGTGGAAAAGAACAAATGCCTTTTATAGTAATTCATTGTGTTAAGCATCAGTTCCCAGAGGAATTAAAAGTGTTTTTCATGTACATATAAGCAAAATTACAGATTAGCAAATTGTTTATTCCATTTGTGCTTAAAAACAGTTTGACAAGTATAATGACCTACCTTTTTTAATGAAGCACCGGACTAGCAATTAAAAATTAAGAATATCAGTGGGCAAAGTTTTAAAAGCAAAAGGTTAATGTTTTGTGATGTCTCAAACTGCTCTGGAGGCTTACCCTTGGGTAGGTCGCCAGTATCAAGTTATGAATCACACTTAAAATCACACACAGAAAGTAGTCAAAAAACTCAATGATTACCACACTAGACTTCCTTACCCTGATAACATCCTGAAAGTGAAGAGCCCTCAACAAATTTCAGCAAATAAATCTTGAATCGATTTCCATTGTAGATATAATTCAATCATACCACAAGTTTAGTCAAAGCAGGTTTGGCTTTGTGATGCATAAAAATATTTTGAGGTAAAGTGACACATTAAAATATACAATTTTTGTTCTCCATTTTAGTCCTTACTGAGGATCCAGCAGAAATGTCTGGTTGTCCGTTTGTTGGAGAGGAACTGTATATTCATACAGGCTTCCAGTGGAGTAATGTGAATGTTTTCAAAAGATAATATGGTCTTAAAAATGATGCTGTACCATAATTACAACTTTGTTGTATGACTCACTGCTTTCTGTTATTCTGCAACAAGTGGTAACTAAGTAATCAGATATCTGACTTGAAAAAAGTAAAATGGGGGAAGAAATCAGATCATTTTGGGCATATTGGAACAAGTCTCCTAACAAGGCTTAGAACTCATACCAGCCTTTTAATTAAGCTACTTTTATTTAAGTGCCCTGAATGTCACATTACAAACCAGGTTTATAATGCTACTTTCAGTTACTGTTGGTTTCTCGTATTTTTAACATATTAGAAACAAATAGCAATGGCGATTTGCATTATTTTAATAAGGACAACATCGGATTATATTTCATTCCTAATGAAACATCATTTTAAAATAATCTTTCCAACTTTTTATAGAAAAGTCACTTTTGTGGCCTTGCAGACGCTGCATCAGCCTAGCTGATTGGTTGCTGCGGCCATGACCTTTTCATGAAAAGACTGAAAGAAGCAATAAGTGTCAAGTAAACACAAAGCCATGGGTTGTTTCTAATACTGGAGTATCAGCCAATATTGGCTCAGATGTTGGTCAGTAACAGTGAGAAACTCTGTTGCTTTAGGGCACAGGATGAGCGTTCAGTCTGTTTTGGCTTGCAGGTCAAAAATGATAAATAAATGCTGCGAGTACACCATGGTGCCAGAGAACCCTCTCCAGGAAAAATACAAGTAAACAGCATACATAATACTGTCATCCTGAAACATCCATAAATCTTTTACATTGTATACAGTATTTCAGGTAGAGGGGGCATTAATTCTCTGAGATGGAAACCATCTGCCAAAAACAGCTTAGAATGATTATTATCGTCTTTAATTCTATATTTATTCAGCAAGGTTGGCAATATCCTTGTCCTAGTTTGTTATAGATTTGCTCATGGTCTTTGGAAGATAATCTTTTGCTTAAGCCAATTTAATCCAAATTTCAGATGTTGGAAAGATGGCTGCATATTTGACTCTAGAGTATTTTCAGAAGCAAAGTAGACCATAATTAACTCACAAACTGAAGTTATCTAAATTTACGAGCAAAGCCAGCCTTAATAAATGCTCTACAGCTTTGCTTGAACAGTAGCCTGGCCACTGCATTGTTAGCAGAGCAGGCAATTTCCTGTTAGCTTCATATCGCAACATCAAATGATACTTATTGATGAAACTTATTTATATTTTGTTTTTAAAACCTAATCTGAAAATCTAATTAGCCTTCAGTTCTTTTTATGTGGCAAAGTAGAAAGTCCTAAAGTGTTTGTTTCAATATTACCGTCAACTTTCCTCAGATCTATTGTATATTAGCTATTCAACTACAATAAAAAATGTCTAGATTTTGCATGTAGCATTTACCCACCTCCACTCACCAAGCTTTTCTTGTGAGTGCTCAAGCATTTCTGAGAAGACTCATCTCATTTAACTACTGTAAACCCCTCTTATCATCATTTTGAATAAACAGGGACCACACTGTTATTTATTCCCCAAAAAATAAAATTAAAAAATCTAACAAAACAACCTGAGAGATGGTTTCTCATCCATGCTTTACTCATTTTAGGACTAGGCTCTTTTTGGCATTTTATTCTGTGGATAATGCCATTTCCAATTCATCAAGCTAGGTTTTGTTTTTGATTGAGTTCAAATTAAAGTACAGGATGCACTTTCTTCATCCTCCTTCCACTTTCCATCTGTATGAATCCGATTCCACCTTTTACACAGTCGAGTGTTTGGGTGAGCATGACTTTGTCTCTGAAGCACTAATATACAGTCCATCTCCTCTATATTCACCCTATGTGTGCGCTCAGAATTGCCCTCATTTCTGCAAATGCAAGCAGAGGTGATATTTATTTTTCCATATTTAATCTTGTTTCAACGTGGAAGCTTCAAGTTCACACGTTATAAACTGTGAATGAAAAGGAGTCAGTTTATAGGTTTATAGGTTTTTAAGGTTCTGCTACTCATTTTTAAATGTTCTTCAACTGTTACTTGTTCCTTTATGTTAACAACATGAGAACAGCTTCTGTTTTGTGATATATTGCAGGAAATAATGTAAAAAGCATGGTATTTCTGAAAATCTAATGTGTGTTCACAATATTAATTGAATCCATTGTATTATCAGTCTTTGGTAAGCAGCACTACACATACAGAAGCTAATGCTAATTAGTTGATGCTGAATATATCAGAAAGATGTGACAGCTGGTGTGGTGAGTCTTTCTTCAAAAGTTTGATATTTTCTGCAAACAATTTTGATGATATGTGCATCTCTGCATAAGGGTCCATATGGATGATTTCAATTTCAATCCCACAGAAGGGGTAGGTATGTTTGTATAAATGTCTTCAAATCCTTCTCTTCTCTTGAGCAATTTTTGCTTACAATATAACAAATTTGCTGATTTTACTGAAAACTTTAGGCATCAAACTTTCCTAAAACCTTTCAATAACCTGAAATAAACGATAACACATCCACTTTGGTGACAGTAATAACTGTTATCTAACAATGAGCACCCTAAGAAAGCAAACATACTTAACACAACATTCGATATCTGGTCCACTACAGAGTTTATACTGTACTGATTATGCCTGTGGGTGATGGAGAGAGCCTATTTATGCAGAGAGTGAGCAAACAGAGGAGCAGATAAGCAGGCGTTTCAGTGAAAGTGGCAATGAGACTAATTGGCCTGCAATAAAACCTTTGGCTAATTACTCACACAGATATTCAGCTTGTCTGAAACAGAAATCACAATACTCAAATAATCTGCACAAGGTCAGTGATGATCTGTAGCAACTTTTCTGCTGCTACACACCTACTGTGTGTTTAGGGTTAGTTGGAAAAGCTAGAAATAAATTGATTGCAATTGATAACCAGCTCATATTAGTGAGCGATAAAATTTTTAAAGGGACAACTTTGATTTCTGTAAGAGGGTCTTCTGTTAGGAAGCTATGACTAGTCACTGTAGCATGAGTATTATATAGAATTTCAAAATTCTATATAAATTTATATAAGCACCATTTTTTTAAATAATAACACCAAATATGTTCCCATTAGTTGGTTATTTGCTCACAGGTTGATGATTAGCAATAATCCATCACAATACCCTTCCACCTATGAAACATGCACTGCAAAACAGAACTGGTTAAGCATATCTCACACATTAACTGTTGTTTTGTTGCACTGCTGTGTTTCTGTCTTGTCTATCTCACCACCATATTCTAATATTTTCTATTTTTCTTTCTTTACTTTATTTTACCAGGTAAAACCCCAAATAACAAAACAATTTAGAAGCAAAAACATTGGTTAATAGAGTCACGTTGCTTGTTTATGAGAGCCGCTTGTAATAATTCCAATGAAATAAGATATTGAGTTCAGACTGGAGCTGATTCCAATGCTTGCTTCTCTTGTTCTGTTTGAACATGTGGAACTTGTAAAAAAAAAAAAAAACTTGTTGAAGCGTGAATAATGTGCAGTAATTGATCATTGTAAAAGATCATTTAAATAAGCTGGAGCAAAGCCAAGTAGTTTTATAAATCATTATCATCAGGTGACTGCCTCTCTGTATGCTTGAAGGAGACCATTTAACTTTTGCATACAACTGCCAATGATGTGTAAGATGTCTGCTGCCAAAGCACAATCAGAGGAAGCATTCAAGGATTGAAGACATTTGGTCAGAGCATTCATATATAAAACATCTCCTTAATCCAGGAGTAGTGACAAGGTAACTGATACCAATATTCTTCTAGCTTTGAGAGAAAACAGGATCCATTCCTGATAACAAAACCCAATCTTCATTCTAAGTGTCCTGGTGCCATGTTCACTGATGCGTCTCTATGATTTAATGGCATGTGTATTGTAAAGAAATGAAGTTAGGAGTTTCAAATGAGGCCAATTTTATTCAGCTGGTGTCTCTGAACTTTTCAAATGAGCTTAGTCAATCTGATAAAACTTTGCTTCCACCTTAGCTTATAGCTCAGCTAAGACACTGCTGGGGCTTCAGCTAATAATTTGGACAGGTACGGCCTGGGATTTGTACGGTCCTCCGTCACACTAATCTCTACTTTGGGGCTTCCTGGAAGCAGAAGGACTTCCATATTAAAGTGGCTGCACATTATCATGTTACAGTGGAATATTACAAAGTAATTAGAACAGTATCCAATCTTTGCAGCAATGAACACTTTTTCATTTATTTAATGGCTTTGTTTTTTGTGTGCATTTGTGGCTTAATATTCCTATGTAATTTTTTGAAATTTTG
Source organism: Xiphophorus couchianus (assembly GCF_001444195.1). Classification (NCBI taxonomy): domain Eukaryota; kingdom Metazoa; phylum Chordata; class Actinopteri; order Cyprinodontiformes; family Poeciliidae; genus Xiphophorus; species Xiphophorus couchianus. Next base: position 10,944,020 of record NC_040231.1, read on the forward strand.
GAGCTTTTTGCATCTCTTCTACTTGGAAAATTCACAGCAAAAGAGATGCAGGTTTGTTTACACTAAGAAACTTCTTTTAAAGTACTTTCAGTAATTAAATGAGCTTACTGTACTGTTTGAGAACGAGGATCAATTGGAAGGTAAGTGTAATTAAATTAAAATGATTCTCCCTGCAAAGTATCTCAAGATCACACTTGTAGTGAATTGATATATAAACAAACTGAATTGAAATGGAGCCAAATGAAATATTTATTAAAGCAGCGTTTACTATCTATTTACAATTACATTGTTTTTTTTTATTGCAAGCATTTTAATACAAATACAGCTCTGTCACTGCAAACAAATTGTATTGAGAGAAAAAATAATTATTTTATTCAGTTCAAAGCTGAGACTTTTAGAAGCATTGTTTCTGCTTTATCTCCAATTGGAAATTTTTGGAAACAATGACAGAGCAGCTTCTTTTCAGAATAACAGCTCGAGCTTTTGCTAGTAAGCACAATAGGAATAGAGTTATAAATGATGCCAATCAATGCTTTCCATAGATCATCTAGTAGGTTGAGGTCAGGGGGTTCTTCAAACCAAATTCACTCATCCATATCATTCTCTGGAGTGAGATTTGACACTCCAGAGAAATCCGTATCTATCTCTGCCTTTGTGATTTACATCACTGCATTTGATGGTTTATATTACACTTACTACTCCAACTGCTAATCTACAGGATGCGTGGACGGTTGCAGATACTGACCATGCAGACAATTTACAACTTCGCGGGAGCTCTGCCTGTCAGCACAAGCTGATCCTGCTGTGATTTCACAATCCCTACAACTCCATGGCTGAGTTGTCTTGTCCCTAAATCTCAATGCTGGTGACAATACCACTAAGAGTAGCACTTCATAGTGTTTAGTCAAAGACATTTTTTAAAGGTCTTTTTATTGGCTCTAGTGACCTTTATTTGAAAGTGGTCAGATAGGAAAGTGGGTAATAAGAGAGGGAGAAGACATGCTGCAAATGTCATCAGGAACTCAAACCTGTGACGGTCGTGTCGAGGACTAAGGCCTTGATACATGGGAGGTGCTTTACCCTGCGGCACCACAGCACCCCTTAGTCAAGGACATCTCACTGCGCTCTTTGGAAATAACCATTCTTTCGCAAATATTTGTAGTAGAGGTCTAGCTGCTGGATCTTCTACATCTTTGTCCATGGCCCTGAGCATCTGAGGTCAGTGATTTGTTGGGGTGTCTGAATACATTTGGAAATGCATAGCATAATAGGCTAGATTTTAATGACCATGAGAACAGGGTCTTATGATGCCTTCAAAAATTTATGTAACCAATTTAACGTTTTGCCTGCTGATTTTTACTTCTGACAACACATTTAAAGAAGAGCAGTATCTGATCAATTATGAAACCTGCATAATTATAAGAATGTAGGCATCTTCTGTCCACATGTCTAGACATGAGCACATAAGATATCTTATGGTTGAATATAACACAAAGTGAATATTCTCCTCAACCATGACAGAATGTTTCTTAGTCCTTAAAGAGGAATGAACACAGTGAGGCCTTTATTTTAAATGAAACTTCAGTTCTTTTGTTTCTTTCCCTCAGGGAAAATAGCTCACAGAGATGAGCAGGAGTTGATTTGACTAAGATTTGTGTAAAGCATGTACTGAACAGACCACAACATGTGAATGTTAAGTGTCCAATTGTGCGTGTTCTGAACATTTTCTTCCTTTTTGTGTTTTAAAAATTAATATGTATCGTACCGTGGTATCATATTGATTATTTGGTTTGGGGTTTGTGGCTTTCCTTATTAAAGTTTTGAAACTGAAAATCTAAACCAAACAGGTGTGTTAGTGTAAGCCAGAGACATTTTCTTTAAAGTATATATAGTTTAGGGTAAAGAGAAACATAACTTTTATTTCTTAGATGCCACCACATTCATTAAAGTGAAACTAAAGAATAACCAACATTTTAGACAAATAAAATATTTTGAATATAATTAGTATGGCAATTTTGGTCCATCGTTCTTTCCCGCCCTATGTCTTATGTTTCATATCTGTCTTTGCTCCCACTTCTCTCTGTCTGCTTCAGGCTACAGTCTTAGAAACAGCTGCAGGATGCAAGAAGAACTTATTCTTAGAAGCAAGACCATTCAGGACAGACTGCTTTGCTCTGAGTTCCTGGAATACATTTGCTGACATTCAGCGATTCTGTGCAATAATGGTACATAGCCGATAGGTCTAAAAATACATATTTCTAAATTTAAGATCAGTATACTTAGAATCTAGGACAGCAATTGTAAGACCATCCTTGTTGCACTTTTGCCTTAATGTCTAACTATAGTCCAGCTAAACAGTTCCTCAATGAAAGCCTGCTCTTCTCTAAGGTGTCTCTAAGAATTTGCTTTGCAATACAAACATTGAACTGCTAGCTGTACCAAGCACTTAGCATTGGATTGCTAGCTGCACCATAGGAGTTTTAACAACTGCTTATGTCCCGCCCTTGGCTAATGCTGCTACAGCTTTCGATGTCCTCTACAGAACCACCAGCAGACTCCAAAGACAGCAATAACAAGGCCTCTTTCTAATCTTTGGTGACCTAAATAATTTATTTCTTTCCTCCACTCTTCCCACTTTCACCCATTATAACACCTGCCACACCAAAAATAACAAAACGCTGGATCTAGTGTATACCAACACGGAGGAGACATACAGCTCATCGGCTCTGCTTCTCCTCAGGGACTCAGATCACAACCTGGTTCATCTCCAGCCTGTGTTTAAATCCCTTGTAGACAGAGACCCAGCTGTGAGACACACAGAGAAGAGATCGTCTGAGGCGACTGAGGAAGCGCTAATAGATTGTTGCAGCTCTACTGTGTGGAAAGAGCTTTCTGTCATCATGGGGAGAATATTGACAGCATTACTGACTGCATCACGGGCCGCATTAACTTTTGTGTGGACAACGCTGTATGTTGAAGTAGTGGCTAATCTACTTATCTGAGAGGAAGAAGTTAAATAAACTAATCAAGAAGACCAGTTCTGTGCAAGGATGCCCCCTCGACCCAGTGCAGGTGGTGGGATACAGAAGGACTCTAGCTAAAATGACATTAATGATGGAAAATGTCTCCTACCTCATGTACGAAGCTGTTGCTGAACTGGAGAGCACCTTCAGTGACAGACTGTCATTTCCTGTACAAAGAGCATCTTTACTTGTGTTGTAGTCTCAGCAGCTATTATTTGGAAATCCTAGAATTTTTCAGAAAATTTTCAGATAGTCATTGTCACTGCTGTTCATATAGACAATAAGATATGCAGAACATGTCAGCCTTGAAAAATCGAATAAAACGGATTTATGCTGCCTCTTATGATGTGAACTTGAATGAAAGCAATAGTCTCAAAAGGCAAAGGAAAAACTGATTTTATGATCTCATCACCCACCACAGCAGTCTGATGTTGTGTGTGGTGCTTTCATTACCATATGACACAAGACTGTTGCATTTTCAGAAACTACTGGGATTAAAGAAAAAAAGGTCAAGATCAGAGGAGGCTGGAAAGATCATGTGCTAATAACACAATGTGTGGAACTAATCTATCTTTCATGGGAATAAACAAGCATAGAGCTTGCTGCAGGCAAAGAATCAGATTATGACAAGCCTAATTACTGTGGAAAGTCACATTGTGAGCATGTTGCCAAGTGAAATGTAAAAACACCAGACATAGAAGTTTATTCAAATGTCAATAGAAGTAGAAAAAAAATCCATTAAAAGAATTCAAATCATGACTTGTGTACATAAAGAATAAAAAGCTACGTGTAACTAAATGGTTTTGTAGCCTTTCAGAATAAAATGACCTCTGCTGAGACTACTAATGACCCTGAAATTAGTCATAAAGAGATCAGATCATGGAAAAAACTAGAGGATATTATGTTATGTTCATTTTTTGCAGTGTGTCTCATTTAAATGTAGGTGTATCGGTATAGAAGTGGAATAGATGAATATCATTCAAATGACGAGTACAGTGTAACAACATAAGGTCAGTTAGATGCTTTTTCATATATCGATATAAAAAACAAATAAAAAAGTATTGAACACATGAAGAAAATGGTGTACAAAACTGCACAGAAAGCAAAAACGTCCCTGCTGCTATGAGACAACAAAATCTCCAGCTTAAAACTGACCGAAGGCCTTTAAAAAGTTTTCTTTCACAATTAAGTCTTACTGTTGCAAAACATACAAATGAAAATGGTCACAGCTGCATTTGTAAATGTTCCAGCGAACATCATTTGAACCATAATCCAGAAGTGAAGATAACAATTTCATAATCAACCATAAACAGCTTGGTGCCTCTTGTAAGATTTCTCTTTGGTTTTCAAGAGCAAGACCAAAAGCTCACCAAACGCTTAAGAAATGCCTGGAAATAACAGGTACAGTTTTCCCCATGAAAACAATAACTACTGCACTCAACCACAACGGCCTCTATGCACAAACTGCACTGGGAGAATGGTCAGGTCAAAGCTGTGTTCTCAGGATAACATAGCACACAACAGAGAAAACACCACCACAAAGTGACCATGCCAAAAGAGATAAGTGTTCGTTCCATATTTTACTCACTGTATAGCCCTTCTAGAATTGGAAAGCCATAGCACACCCCAGGAGGATCTAATAAGTGTTAAAGGGGAACAAACTGTTTAGGTTCTAGTTCTTGACCTGCTATCTGAATGGACAGATGGGTGATAAAGGATTTATAGATGAAGGATTTGCTAATTTTATTTTAACACTGGCAGCAAAAATGACAAGGACAAGTTCTTGGTTGACATTTATTCAAACCTTTTTGTCATGTTATGAATATATTGTTATATTAAATACTTATGTATTTGACAGAAATATATAATATGCAGCATTATTTGTTCCCTCTGTCTCATTTTGCTCAGAAAATGTTACTTTTAAATGCTTACTTTCCAAATTACATTGTCAAAAGTGTTTGTGAAAACCTTTCTGGATGTATTGTCATAGAAACAAACAGTTTTCTTAAACTCAATGTGAAGACAATGCTTTTCACAGTAGGTTGAAACAGTCTCTTGAGTCATTAAGAAAAATAATGCAGTATATAAGATTTTAAGGCATATCGCTTTGAAGCTCCTTGTTTGCTCCCATTAAACGTTTTTGCACAAATCTAAGTATGCAGTTGTGTTTTTACAATGTTTTTAACTGCTGCTTCTGCTCGACCCAATGAAACGTAAGTTTAAAATGGAACAGATGTAGTTAATGTGCACAGCCTGTGCCATTATTAAAGCTTAGGCTACCACTGGTCTGGTCAATTGCAGCAAAACCTACTTTTTTGCTGCAAAAAATTATTTTGCAGCAAAAGGGACACCTTTAGTGTCCCTTTTAGTGGACACTAAAAGGGTCTTTTAGTGTCCAATCCTAAAAGACCCTCTTTTAGGAGTGGTACATAGAAAATAATAGTGGACACAGGAGCTGTGCAGACGTCTTAAACAAGAAAATGCTTCACTAACATGCTAGGTTTCCTTTAATTATGGAAAAGGACAATTGCATGTCAAATGTTAAAAATATATGGCAATTGCATCTGAGCAACCTACATTTTCCTTGGTCAAGAGAAATCCTATCACCACACAGTTATTGGTGAAAGTTATTAGAGAAAACAAAAATTATTAATGTATCCATCACAGGTTGTCACGTACACATAAATGGACTAAGGATGATTCAGATGTTACTATATAAGGAAAGTGTTGAATTAACTTCAATGTCTTACTTCACTTTCACCACTTGACAATTTGGTGCATAGTGGCGCTCTACTTGTAAATGGGTGCACATGCAAGTTTTGTTAATGAATTAATCAGCATATTGCTAAAAATATGTGTAAAATACAGATCACTAATGCAAACAACCTCTTTTTTTATTTAATAAAAATCTGTCTTAAACTCTCAGAACCTGCTAGGAAATAAAAAAATAAACTGCTCATTGTCATTTCTAGGTTTACAGTAAATTTTTTGTCACTCTTCAGTTTCCTGTCTTTAAATTTATCACTTCATTTAACAACACATTTGATCCCACCTACTTTTTTTTTTTTAGCAATTAGACAATTCCTTAGAAGATTACACAAATCATAAAGTTTGTGTCTTAAAGCAATAAAAGATTATTTTGGTTTTCATACAAAAATAGACCAACATGAAATTTCATGTTCTTCAGAATGTGAAAAAAACGAGTTATGCTTTTTATGCTATAACGTTTGAGTGCAAATGGACAAAGGTTTGTTTTACTTTACTGAAAAAATGAGTATCACTTAATAAATATGTGAAATTTTTAGCATGTCACTTTATTACGGAACATATATCTAACCCTCCTGTTGCCCAAAATACAGTTTTGCTACAGGCTTAATTACATTCTTATGAACTATTACTTAAGTTCTAAGCAACTACTGAAAAGTTTCTAATTTGAGAAAATGAAAATGTACGTACCCATAAAATAACATTTATGACTTCATATGTCTTACAGTTTTTGATTGCGATGGGATAAAAAATTTAATTATCTCCCCTATCAGATTAAATGTCCCCTTACAACAACGTTCTCCTAAATGACCATTTTAGAAGTTGTCTCTCTTTTAAACTCAAGTTTTAAGTTCACAAAATTTATAAAAAGTGTGTTTCCTATTGATTAAACCAAAATAAAGGATCATATGTGGCATTAATACCATTACTAATTTCAAAAAGCGTCATGCTCGCATTCAGAAACTGCGATCATAAACTTTCACCACTCACTACTTCTGCTTATGCAGTAAGAGGAATGGCTGTACAGTTAACATGAGATGTCATGCATATGAATGCCTTATATGTCATCAACATACTTGCAACTAAGTATAAAGTACTCACATATGCAATGTGTTCTCATCAGTGTGGCATACTGCTTATGAACTTAACCTGGAATTAATCCCACAAATAAACAACTCTTTAAAAGTTAGGAGAAAACAAGAGGTATTTTCTTAAAAGCTCATTTGTATAAGACGGATGTAGTCAGATAAGATAATGCACAAATCATTTCTTCTCCTGAAAAAATCCATGAAAAGTTAAATTTGTGTGAATGTTGACACTGTGGGATCTTACAGATGTGTTCTTATATGCTCAAACAAGCATAAATCCACCTCCTAACATCTGGGTACGTCAATATTTAACAGACACACGACGCATGTGTGTTACGTGCTACTTATCATTCAACAAAAACAACAATGTAGCTTTGTAAAACGCAAATAAAAAAATAATGAAGGCAAAAAAAATGAAATGAACAACTCAATGTTAACATGACACAGGTAGAAGTGAGTACAGGAATGAGCAGACAGGTTCACATGCAATATACATGGCAATGAAGATGATCAGCATACAGAAACACATCAAAATAAGTTGACAGTTATTTTAGAGAAGACGAAGCATGGTGTAGCAAACCACAACTGCATTCAATTTAAGTAACATTGAATAAAAGATGGATTAAGCCTCCATTAACTGGTTCATTTGCACATTGAGGTTTATATATGAAGCTCATATTGCTTAAATTTAATAATCATGTAAATGTAATTATGAAGTCTGTTTAATCTAAAAACATAAACTACTCAACTAAAGCAATCTATACACAGAAATCTTGCTGTGTGAAATATCCATACATAGCATCAAATATTAAAAAGAAATGAGGGAAAAGGTTTTTCTTAATATTTTTCAACACTTTAATTTTCTTTATATAAGGAATTTTGTTTCTGTTTAGTACTTAAACATTGGTTCATTTTTACAAAAACGAGTGCATCAATATAGTTGTTAAAATCTTGTCAACCACTCTTATATATTTGTTTTTTGCTTTATTCAAGAAGCTGTCTTTCTGCAGGGTTTATGGTGAAGGCAACACGGATAGATGAGTGTGTGTTTGTGCAATGTATGTTTAGAGGTGTGTATCTTTTAGTGTTAGTGCAAAAGAAAAGGTTAGGGTTTCAATCCAGATGGCTTGAGTCATGTGTGTATTCCCTCTGGGTGCTCAGATCAGGTTCAGGATCATAAATCATCCTCTCTACATCGTACAGATATGAATATAATAATACTTTATTACTCATTGTCTTTGATCCTTAATATGGCGAAACAAAAAAACCCTCCAAAATATCAAAAACATTGAAAAGATTTGACTGCAACATCACATAAGAAGTGAAATAAAACTCAAAGGTACAACAGAGTAGTATAAACATTGTGCTTCTTTAATTTTACTTACTACAGTCCTCCATTGTCCTTGTAGTCTTTTAGTTTAAATTTTGTTATATTTAATATATAGATATATATATATATATATATGTATAGAGAGAGATAAATGTACACGTATAATCCGCACTGAGGTTTGTCTTTTGTGGCAAGCAGAGAGGCTACTGAGGGCATCCAGCTTTCATCATCCTCTTTATATGCGTCCTTTTCCACAAACAATTATTTTTGCTTGATTCATTCATGTGGTTCTTCATCTCTTTGTCAGTAGTTTCCAACTACCCCAAAGAACGATGCAAAAAGATGGCAGTCTTTATAAAAAAAAAAAAAACAAATCCCTTTTTTACCTTCTGCTTCTTTTCTCACTTTTCTTTTTGGAATCCCTGTTTTTCGTTTTATTCGCTCAGGTTCTTTGTCATCTTTGGTAGCGTGTCCGACACTTTGCTGTGTCTGGAAATAGGGTGCCAGGAGTGTGAGATACGGTGGTTGGAGGGACTGGAGTGGGAGGGTGGATGGTTACGAACAGTATGCACATGGACAAACAAGGTTAATGAAGCACAGAGAAAGGCAAGAAAGCGACACTAATATGAATAAGGTTTTTCACCTATCATAGTGTTTGAGGTGAAAGATTTACTCTTCTATAAGTATGTCAATGCTTAATACAGATTGTGAGTCAGTTGATTATACTCTGAGCATAAATGCTGCAACAGTCAAAGAAAGAGGAAGACAGAAAGTTGACAAACGGTGTGACCTTCGTGATAGAGGTATGGAACCGATATAAGGCAAGAGGGATATGACAGCGAGTGAGGAGGACCGACGAGTGACGACACATGTACAAGAGAGGAGGCAGAGAGGAGGAGAAAGAGGGAATTTAAAAAGCGCGAGTCAGGGCAGTGTCTGTTAGTACAGACAAGTGGTGGTGCTCTGGGAAGTGCTCATCATCTGTACAGGAGTGAGAGGAAGCAGGAGAGGCCAAAGGTCAGCCACCTGGCCAGTGGGAGTGACCGTGATCCTCCAATAAGAACTATGGGAAGAAGACAAACAGAAAAAGTCATATCAGTTTATGCAGAGAAGCAGTACACATACACTTGACTTTTGACCAGTTTAAATGATTTTTGTGAATCAAAAAACGACAAGGTGTATTCACAAAGTTAACTGGAGGTGCTGAATTTGGGAAAATCTTAATTTATTATTGATTTAAATTCTGAAACTAGACCGAGAGGCATAACTGCTCTTAAAATAGCTTCACCAAGCACATAATTTCTCTGCACAGTTTGCTGACATTTAAAGAAAGTAAAACATATGAATTTAGTTTGAAAAACCAGAGATAGAGGTATATATGTGTTTATATTATCAATACGTATTTCATTAGATGTAAAAAAAAAAAAAAAAAAAACTTTCTATGCTGATATCTCATAGTACAATGTGGCTATGCTCACTTTTGATTTTCAAAATGCAGAGAAAATAAACTAACTTTGTTACAGCAATCCATTTGAGTTGTGGAACAGAGAGGCAATACAGAATCTGTGATTCTTCTTATTTTTAAAATTTAGAGCAAAGAATCATCAGATTAATAATTGGATTAATGAGAGTAACGGAAACAACAAGAGACAGAAGCATTTGGATCTCACAAAATGGTTTATTTTACAACTGCTGTGTTTTGTAGCTGATGCAAACGTAGGTGCAAATTGCTTCCATCTACTGAACTGTTTGCCCCTGAATGTACTTAGGACATTCTAGGGCAAAACAAAAGCAAATATTTGGTTGATCAAAAACAGGAGATTGCAATTCCTCATGAATTCCCCCAATGGGAATGGGTTTTATTGGTGCTTTTAAGACTGATATGCTTAAAAGGACTAACATTTCCTTATCAGTTCTGCAGCAATGATGATGGATGATGTCATAAAATGCAAATAGTGTTTCTTGGATGAGCAAAGTGAGCTGAAATGAAAAGGACCAGTAAAAAAAGAGAAGAGTAAACAAATTCCAGACTCATTAAAATTAGTCCATAGCTCTAATTTATTTTGGAATAGTTGTTCAACATATTTTTTGATAAACTCTGCCGTCAGCTGGACATTCAGGATAAATTGAAGTGTATTTTGCAAGGCTAAAATCTTATTTTCCTTTCAAAGTTATTTACTACACTCTTACCAGCCATCATCGCTTCTACTACACAAACAGTATAGACTTGTGCTTCATAAAGAAATTAAAATTGTTACCTTCTTCAACAAAGTTTTATGAATAAAAGAGTGTGTAGTGTATTCCAAAATCAATATAATTTCATAACGACTGTCCATCCCTCAGGCACAAAATCAATATCTATAATAAAGCTTAGATCAATAAATAGTACACTCCACATTCCTGTAGCACAGAAGATGGACAATAAATTGAAATAGAATCTGGTGTTCTTGTTAGGATCAATGGATTTTTTATTTTGACCATTTAGTCTTGTAGTGTTTTTTTTTTGTTTTTTTTTGTTAGTGGAGAAATCTGTTGAATGTTTTGATCTTTTTGTTTTAACTTTCTATAAAGTCACTTATATTCTCTTACTGTTGGTCTATTTCAACTAGAAATCTATTCTGAGCAACTCAATAACCAGGTGTAAGTTACTCGTCACTGTTTTACATTTACCTTTAAATTAGCTTTTTGTTCCCCTCTTATCATATCCATATTATTCTGTTTGATCTGTCTTTCAAGTCTTCATTTGGAATTTTAATGCACATTTATCTTGATTCCTCATTAAGCTTTCTGTTTGACTTCATAAGTTCAATTGAAATGCTCATGTCATTACTCCTCCTCTTAGACAGCCAAGGAACTTTTTTTCCAATACTCTTTCCACTTCAATATTATCAAATATTATTTATACCATTGTGCTGGAATATTGCAGTTTAAATATACATGCATTTAGTTTTGCATACATTTAATGATAGTTTTTCTGTCAAACCAATGCTTTAATTTATTTTCATTTCTGAGGGGATCATCTCTAAAAGCTTCTGAAAATTCTCCCTGCTTGTATCATCAGCAAATAGTATGTACAGTATTTTGCCATGTTCAACACAATATGTGTAGTTTAAATATATCACAAACACTTTATATTACAGACACATGATCTACTTACAAAGTCATTTTGAGTCAGTGAAGCTGTGCCAGAAACAATTTTCTAAATTTTCTGGTTGCAAAGGTTCCTCACCGCTTTGAAAGTAAGTAGACTAAAGTCTTATGTGTTACTGGAAATGTCAATTCTGATAAAAAGCCACTTAGAGAGATTTATTTACATTTTCTATATTTTTTTTAAAGGCACCGTTTTTTTTTACCATCTCCTTTGCTCTGCGAACAACACATAAGCCAGGTGGAGCTTTGTGATTTGGGCAGGTGGAGTTGCACTAAATAAGTCAGAGGCAATCATCTTTCATTTAGCACAAGAGTCCCTTGTGTATACAGTCTGTTAACCTGATATAAATGTGAGCATTGTTAAATGTAGGCTACTTATCCATAGCGGTAATAAATGGAAAAACTTTACTCTTAGGTTTTGTTTTGTTTTGCTGTCATTTTTACACAGCAGGTAGTGTGTGCTTATTTGGGTCAGAATGAAGTTCAAAATGCCGACTACTTGTTGGCCTGGAAAAATCATAACTCATGCCATGATAATCGGACTATTCAACATTCTTTCATCTACAAAGCTGAAGATTGTGCTTGATGCTGAAAGTAATGTTAGCCCAGCAGAATACTTTCAGACTATCCTTTCAAAAAATAAAAATAAAATCTCCAGGTGAATATTTTTAGATGCAGGATTTTGTGTGGTTTGTGCGTGAGACACAGCTTAGTTTTCCATGATGTGGGATACAACTGAGCTTGGTTCCTCTCCCACAAAAGGGGGAGGCAGAGTTGGGACGGTCTCTATGGGAAAACAAAGTCCCAGTGGGAAAAACAACACCTGTACTTAAGCCTATTTAGGAACTTTGGATGCAAGAAACAAGGTCAGAATTTGTACTTTTAAAGCTCACTACATGAGATGGAACTTGCATTCATCACGTTATTTTATCTTCTTTTAATTGTGTTTCCTTTCTACTTCATTATGTGCTGAAAACATACTTTAATCCCTTTCTGGTCCTTATTTTACCTTGCAGAACCAATGGAGGTAAAATTGCAATAGAAATACTTGTCTCTTGCAATGGCAAAGACCTTCGTGTCGCCTGCCTGATAATTACCCATCTGTCTGTGGTATGTGAGTCTCAAAGAACCCGTAGGACACAATCGCACATGCACACTCTTTGAGCTCAAGAGCTTTCCTCTTCCTGTTTATGCCGTCATCTATTATTTACACCATCCGCCCGTGTTGTTACATGCACATATGTGTTACATTGCAGCACGGGCTTGTAGGCGTGCTCATACACATGCATCTCACGCAGAATGTTCCAAAAGGTTTAAAAAGAAAACACAAGTTGTTAATAATTCATTGACGTTCATGTTTTTTGCTGTTATGAGACGATTTCATGGCTCTGATAGTTTCTCTGTCGCAAATCCAAGCAAAAGTTAACAAAGCCCTGTAGATTCTCACCACATGTTGCTGAATAAAATCAAGCTTGTTGCTCTAATACTCAAATCACACATCTTACTTCTTTCTGGAGTTGCCGCTCTTTAGATCTGCTTGAGATTTATTTAGCTTCTTTGTCCGTTAGCCTGTATTTTTCACAAGTTTAAAAGAATTAAGAGCATAGGAACATTAAAAGCAGCAGAGGCATGGACTAAGCCAGCTGAGTCAGTTCTGAACCTGTATTTTCTATGATATAGTTTCCAAGTCCGAGTCTTGAATTCAAATTTTTCAGTACCAACAAAACGTTACTTCCCATCCCTCTGACCACATTTTAGCAGTCTAAAGCATATGTATTCACACATGTTAGTCTCTCTATGTCTTTGACCTTTTGTTCTTTCTTTGACCCTTGAGGCTAGTTGTGTTACTCCACATACTTACTTTGACATGAAGTGTTTTGTTGAAACTGTTTTGTGTGTGTGTGTATGGGTGTGTTGCCCTCAAGGTAAAGTTGCTTGATAACGGCCGTGTTCCTGTTTTAGGAGTTTAATCTCAGTTCATCAAGTGGGTTTTTTTTTTTCAATCATTATTAGAGAGAAAAAGTCTTATGTTTGCAGGTGCAAATTTATGTGAGGTACACAGCAGTGCTACCTCCATATCCACCACCCATAGCTCTCTGTGCTAAAATAATACATTTATTAGCAATAACAACGATGTTTTCAAAGCAGTTATGATTTGTTGACTGAAGCTTTATAGAACGACTATGGAAATCTAATATGAAAATAATAGTCAATGCAGAATAAAAACAAAGATAATGCAAGGAAAATATAACTGAGCTTTTACAGCTTGATGGCATTGGACATAGTTGCAAATAAGAATTATGAGTCAGCCACTACAGAAATTCTTCCTAAAAACCACAAAAAAATTTCTTAGTTTAAAGTTGTCTTTTCTTTTTACCTCTGTCATTTACAATCTTGAAATTACACTTATTTTATACAAATATTTTTTAACAAATGGTGTTCTTTCATTTCCTTTTCACGCCGAAGGGTAAATAGCTGAGCCTCTCCAACATGAGGCATGATGTGCAGAGGTAAACATTTATCAGAGGGGAAGATCGAGCAAGGAGGAGAGAGAGGCGAAGCATAATGAAGTTGAATATAGGGAAGGCAGCAGGAGTGTGATGTGACAAATTAGAAAATGAAAACAAAAGTAAAATTGGGTGAAACAATTGCTGCTGAGGAAAGACACAAAAAAATATTTTCTCTGTGTTCCTAAACACTGAAACAGGTATTTATTTCTCCTAAAGCTAAAGAGAAATAAACAGTTTCTTTCTCTTAAGTCTGTATTTCATGCTTTAGCTAATATTATTTCAGCTTAAATTAAACTGTCTACCTTTTAACACATGCTGCACTGGCTGTTTTAGTGAAAATTGTTAGCTATGAAGTGCATATGCATGTTCAGAAGCATTTCTCTTCACACACACTCAGGCACCAGTCATATCCCATCAGTCACATCTTACCTGTCTTACCTGCGTTGGCTACCGTGTTCTCCTGCTTGCACTTTCCTATGGTGATGGACACATCATCAATGGCAATATCTCCCTCAAAGCCTGCACCTCGGATTCCTTCAAACACAATCTGTTTGGGAAAGACAGAGACAAGCAAGATGCCATGTCAGTTAATTTAAAAGGTAAGCACAACCAGAACATCCGCTGCAGCTCCACACTAGTGCAGTAGTCAGTGGTAAAAGTGTGGTTTAATATTTTTGTGGTTGGTTAAGGGCCTGTTAGTCATTCACTCAATCATGTATAGTTGTAATACAAGGTACTACATTCACCTTGTATTGCAACTATTCTCAAAATGTTCTACATTCCCATAGAAATATATCTGAAAAGAGAAAAGCTATCTCATTGTATTGCTCATTTCTTGGGTTTCTGAAATGATATCTTTAAAAATTTAGGGATAAACTTTTTTTTTTTTTTTTTTTAAGAATCACCTTGATCTCAAAAGCTTTAAGCAGATACACTAACAGGAAACTGAAAATCTCAATTCAATATTTTTAGCATTCAAGCTCATGTATAGTCATTTTTTCTGGGACCACAATAACAAGACTAAACAGGAGTCTCATCTGAAAACTTCCCATTTTAGCCAACAGCCATCTGGTTTCTGAGTGACAGCCTAATTACTGCGGTGTAACAAAGGCACCAAAAGCCCATTGCACCCAGCTAATCAAAAAAACAAGCACATTCTTTCTGAGGAAGGAAAATAGAACAAACAAGGAAACTTTGTTGCTTCAAAATACAGAAAAAATACAGAACCCACATTTCTAGCCACTGCTGGAGTTTAATATGTGGCAAATGCAGCATTTCATAATGCATTAAAAATCAAAGGTATTATTTACTCTTACCAGTTTAATTGACTTTTCAATTTTACAGAAATAGCAAGCTATTTAAGTTTGGCCAATACATGCAGTGATATTTCCAACATCATGTGTCATCCAACTTTAGATCAAGGCTTTCTAACTTTACAGAAAAAAAAAATACAGGTGTTACTGTGTGTTGAAATTCCTTGTTGAAGAGAACCTGCCTGCTCTTTGCTTATACATACCTCTATACATATATCTAAAGCTCGGGTTAATAGGAGCAGGGGCATAGCAAATAACGCATGACTGGTTTGACTTTACAAACTCCATCTGTTAACACTAACATGCTGCAGTTAGGGGACATGCCCTGCCATCAATTTGTGAGTAAATATATCAAGCTAAAACAAGTGTAGGTTCCATTAACCTGATACCGACCCACCGAGTGGAAAAGTCTGACCTCAGCGCACATGCTCTGGATGAAAGGTGAAGAATGGGTGAGCAAACAGCACAGCTAACACACCTCATGTTTGATGCCTTCCATTGCCTTTGCTTTCATCTGTGAGCACTGTGGTGTTAGTGCCTAACGGGAATGTCAAGTTGAGGTATCAAACATAAAATTCATTGGGCAGAAACCAATAATCTAGCCATGAGCATGTGATGCAAGTTCACTCACATCTGAGAGGGAACCTGAAGTCTGTGAAAGCGATGTAAGATTCCCCACAAAGTTTGATTAATTTCTGATTAAGAGTATAGATGTACAAAATGTTTTCTTTCTGGGTATGCTGACTACTTTGTGCAGTCCATGTTCATCCATGTAATGACAGTGGATATTGCTGAAGTCTTCTTTGAAGCGATCACACTCACTCTTTGTCTGAACGAGACTTTAAACATTTTCATTCGGTTTGTAGTCGCCTTCTCTCCAAATAGAGTCCAATCAATTACATTAATAAAAGGAAAGGAAGAATGAGTGCAGTGCCACCCTTGCACTATTTACTTTAATTTAGGTAAGGAATGAGAAACCTTCTTGTAATGAACAAATAATATAACTAGGAAAACCTTGAAGCTGATTGGGTGGTATTTAGGGGGATAAAAAGAAGGTCGACAGCATAGTATGGATTTAGGTGGTCGGCTCATTTGTGCAAGGGATTTCATTGCTAGGCAGACTGGAAGCTGTGAAGAAAACTTTAGGACAGGAAAAAGGCTAATTGGCCAAAAGTCCACAGTTCTCTAATTTATGTACACTCCCAGGCAGTTTCGTCACTGCTTAGCTGTGGTGAAATGTAATGTACTTACTTTGTGGAAATGTTTCTGTCAGCTGAATCAAGTTTCATTCATACAATAATACCCCTAATGACAACTAACTAGAGCTTTGGATGTGTACATCCATACACCTGCGACTGCTTCCTCTACAAGGAATATACCAGATTGTCGTATAATTAGAGAAGATGAGAAAAATAATTGAGTCAAGAAATCCCAGAACTGTCGCTGGGTTTGACACACAAAAAACACAGAACTACAGCATATTTAAAGTACAATACAAGTCACCCAATGTGTAATTGCTCCTGCAAAGAGTACTTAGTATAGAGTACATAGAGTGTATAAATATATGTTTTTCTAGGCATGGGAAAATGGGCTTGTGCCCTTTCACCGAATGTGTAGTGTAAAAACAGCCAACTGAAGTGTGAGTCGGCTGTGTCAGCAGTGCCTCACACTTATAAATCACTGCTGGTGACTAATTTGAAGTCAACTACATCTGTTTCTGAGCTTTGGGAGCAGCAAGGTTGTTCATGAAAAGTTTTGTAGACTAAAAAAGGGAAAGAAAAGCCTTAAATAATAACAGTAAGCCTGCTAATTACAGAACAGAGGTACAGAAAATGACAGAAACAAGAAACACATTAAAACAATAATAATAAAAGTTTCACACAGTAGAAAAGACATGTCAAAATCCAAATTCAAGGAAATAATTAATTAGAACATGATAGAAAAATAACCAATTATGTAATATTTGGGGTTTATATTTAAGGTCCTTCAGCAGGAATGTTTTCATTCTTGATTTCAAAGGGGCTGACAACTTATGCAAATTTTAGGTTTTAAGGGAGACTCGTGATAAGCACATACTATAGAACCTTTTGGACCAATGTGATCAATTTTCTTGGTGTTGGTCAGGACTCTGGCAGCTGCAGATGCCAAATTGATTTTGGACTTTTTTTTCTGTACCAATACCATAACAACAATGTGAGCAACTGAAAGTGAAGAGTTGGTAGACTTGGACTTAAATTTAACATCATTCAGTCCAAAATGATAACTTGTTTTCTGGATTTTTTTGTGATCCCCAAAATGTGAGAGTCTAAATAATTGCCTTTATCTGATTTGACATTTTGAAGACAAAAAAATGGGCTTATTTGTGCTAATTTTGAATTTTTTGATATACATCTAATGAAAAAATAAAATTAGTTCCTCAAAAAAATGTGATTGTCATTGATAAAATTATTTTCAAACATAAATGCTGCAATAAGACCAGAATGATGTTATAATAATTCACAATCTGAGGAGAACAAATTAAATTGAACAAAAACAGCTCAAGAATGGAAACTTGAGGAACCTCACCTGTGATATTTGGTCTCAATTGTAATTGCCGTCTGGTGCAATACACCCCATCTGTTAAATATAATTTGAACCAATCGAGCATAATACAAGACAATCAAAATCACATTTTTATCTATTAATCAGTATGATATGAAAAGTATGTATATACACTAAACAACAATTAAAATATAGCAAAGTTTAAACTGGTAGATGATATAGCACTTAAATGTGTTTTGATTTGAAAACCTAACCCTAAATTTAACTTTGACACTTCCCTTTAAGTCATAGATAATATGATTTGGCATACAACCTATATTAAATCCTTAATATATCCTTTGTTGCAACAAGACAAACTGTCTGTTGGGACTTTCCGTAGTACAACATCTTTTGTAGACATAAAACAAATACACTTATTTGAAAATGTGCAGAATTGTTATCAACCTGTGAGAGTAAAAATGACCCAGATGGACAACCTGTGAGTGTGTAGGTGCAGAAATAGATTCCAGAATCAAAGGAGGTACAGTCAGGTGTCAGGTTGGAGCTGTGAGAGTGTTGTTTCGTCGAGTCTTGTAACCTTTAATGTTCCCATTGATGTCCTGTCCACATACCAAAGGGGACACGGTCTTGGGAGAAGGAGGAGGAAAAAAATGATTGACTTTGCATGTGTTAGAGAAGGAAAAGAACTCGCAGATATACAGTGAGGACTTTGAAATGCCAACGCAGAGCAGATTTCCCCTGCAATGCAAGGAAAAAGGAAAATATAGGTTGGCCTGGTTTCCCACATGCCCCTCAGGTATGGGGACACTGTGAGGAACACAGATGGCCTTGGGTTAATCCGAATAAGGGTGAGAGGAAACGAATGACCTACAGTGTGTTACTGTGTTTGTGCTATTGTGCCACAATAGCACAAAAACAAATCTATTTTTTAATTTACTTTTATAAATGGATTTCACTGTGAGCTTACAGAAGAGAAATAAAGCATTATTAATTTGTTGTAATGTGATTGACTTTTTATTTTAATGTAATTTATTTAATCCCTAAATATGTAGTTATCTAATTAAAAAAAGAGAAAACTTTGCGGCGAGGAATTTAATTAAACTGCAAATCTAACTTATTGGATACAAATTCTAATAAATGTTTGTTTTAATATTACACAATGGGTGCACTATATCTTTTTTGTAAGACAAGTACGCAGAAGCATTATTCTCAAAGGCATATTTACATTTGATGGATGGAGCAAAAACAAAGTGAAAATACAAAGATGAGTGGCAGCACCTAAAAGGCCTGTATGCAGTCATGAAGCTGTGCATGGGATGAAAAAGTTTGTGTTCTCCATGGACACGTCTGCACTTCATAAAAATGAATATCATCACACAATTTTTTTTTTTTTGTGAATTTAAATAAGTTATACATCTTTGAAAAGGAAAAACTAAAGAGAAAATAATGGGTGCAGCAAGTTGGGCAAAATTTTACAATATTTTTATTGACGTAAGGAAAGAAACTCAGGAGACAAACAAACATTAACAGAAATTTTCAATTGATAAAAGTTAAACTGTTGTCGAGAGTCAAAGATAATATACAACTCATTAGTTTTATGATTATTATGAGAGTTAAAATCTAATTAATTTTATTCAAAAGCAGAAGTAGTTGATCAGGTCAACAAAAAGAACACAATTCAAGCCAGATCTCTGACAACGTAACAGGTCAGACGCTAAAGGGTCAGTCAAATGAAAAGTGAATCAGGTATTTGGAAAAAAAAATAAAATATAGAGAACATCACTAATTTGTCCCAAATGAGAAAGAAATAGCCTCTCTTTTAAATAATTGAGTGAAATATTGTAGGTCTGTTGGTTGGAAGAGCAAATAAGTACGCAGAGTAAAAAGATCAAAAAGGAAAATATTTTGGTAACCAAAAAATAAAAGCTACAAAAAAGAATAACCCACCAAAGTTTTTTTTAAAAATATATAAGAAATAGAGTCTCTTATCAATTCAGTCATCCTATATTGTGCTCAGTTTCATTTTATCACATATCAGCTTACGTTCTATGCAGTGATTCCTTTATTTACTCTGCATCATCATTTTAAAAAGCTGTTTGTTATCCTGCATGTGAGGCATCTAAATAACACAGTAAAACTGACATTTAAAGTGGGGCTAAAGATAAAGTAACTATCATTTGAAAATCATTGACTTGTAGCAATAATATAATTTTCTTTTTTTAAATGATAAAATCATTTAAAGAATTTTCCTTTCCAAAAAAGCACAAGTATAATCTGACATTTTTTAAAAGTAGTTGTGCTGCCATCTGGTAACCCTGGCAACTGAGTATGGGGAGGAAAAAGCTTTTTGCTTTTTTGTGGCACCAGCCTGTAATTTAAAGACATTAAATGCCTCCACCTGAAAAGCAGGCTTAGGATACATTGACAGTTTATTATTTCTGTGAGAACAGGTTGAAGAAAAGACATGCTAAGACTTGGTTGGAATCTACAGGTAAAAAAAAAAAAACAAAAAACAAAAACTACTTCAGCTAAAAGGCTTTCAAACAAATGCAAAAGGATGTCTGAGCTGTCCATTAGGGCTTGGAAAGTGCAAGAAGAAAAGCGTATTCTACTGTATGCAATAACCAGACTACAATACCAAGAGACAAGAGGTTATCCTATGGTTGTCTTGATAGACTTTCCTCTCAGATTTTGTAACAACTCTTGAGAATTGTAAATGTAATAATTTTCTATTTTATTTTTGTTCAAACACTTTTTTAAAATTTCAGAAGTAAACAGATTATTGGGGGGAACATCTGTTATGTTAGGAGATACAGCAGGGGTCATCCATTCCAGACCTGAAGGCCGAGTGTCCTGCAACTTTTAGATGTCTCCAGTTCAACACCCTTTATAGGCAGCCAGTTAGGTCCTCTAGAGTCCTGCTAATGACTTCATTATTTGACTCGAGTGTGTTGGAGCAGAGACACATTTATAAGTTGCGGGACACCAAGGTGATGAAGCATCTAAGTCCCCTGGAAACTCCTGGGATACAATTTGTTGGGATTTATCCTGTGATGTTCAAGGTGGAGTTTTGGGGATTAGACCTGCATAAAATAAATAAATAAACAATAATAATAATAATAATAATAAATTACATAGTGAAGGAAAAAAAACATTTATCATAACACATATGTATGAGTTCACATAAGAAATGTAGATTAGTAGATGGAAGGTATAAAGAATACTATACACCCACTGATTCAGAAAATTGTTGACCTTTATAAAACATGTTGTTACAAAAGCATTATAAATACTGAGGAAATGACTTCAGCCCACATTAACAAAATACTGTAAGCGAACAGCATGTGAAATCATTACAACAATCATTACAACAAAACTAGCAGGGATACTTAACTCATATACAGCTATCAAATGATCTCGCAGACTGATTCTAATGTAATGATTATTTAAATGTAAATTGTGTGTGAAGTGCATTTAAGCAAATAAGTACATGGTGAACAATTGAGGGACAGTCAGCATAATAGTTGAAAACGTTTTTTAGATTTCATGATTTATTGTGTTATCAGCCCTGAGACAGGACAGTATGAAGAACCTGACACATCTGATTCCCCACAGAAAAAGAGAAAACAAATGAAAAACAAAATCAGAAAGAGATTGCACAAAGGCTGTCAATGCTGTTTCCCAGGTAGTATTCTTGACTGTGGTAGACACACCTTATCACAAACATACCCACAAAATGAGTAAGCAAAGATGGGAAAATGAGTGTGAGGGGATGCATGGTGTCAATCGGAAAGCTAGACTGAGTCATCGAGTTTATTTTGCTACGTGCCAACAGGGAAAAAATAACGACAAGCACAGCTGCCAGAGAGCCAAAGATGCTCAGTGACGTGTCAACAGACAACAGTAAAACACAGGCCTTCTTTCTGCCATGTCTCCCAGTCACTCCCCTCAATACTGACTGAATGTGACCAATTCATTTGATCTTGACTGTCCTATAAACCTGAAAAAGACAAAGTGACAACCTCATAGCATCAGAGCTTGGTGTAAGTTTAATTTGATCTAAAAGTTAGTAAGTAAAGTCTACAAAACAACACTTTTTTATCTGTGTAGTATTACAAATCAGTTAGGTGCTAAGAATTCTACCTTACATTTTAGCTCTGACATCTGTGGTCATAAAAACCTTTGAGCGCCAGCTGATGAAGCATCTGAAAGGCATCACAGACCCCATGCTGGACCCCCTGCAGTTTGCTGACTGAGCCAGCAGGTCGGCAGAGGATGCAGTCAATTTGGGTCAGCACTTCATCCTGTGCCACCTCGACCATCCAAGGACATATGTCAGGGTTTTTTTTTTTTGTAGACTTCAGGTCTTCCTTCAACACTATCAACCCAGACATCTTCCACCAGAAGCTCATCCAGCTCACTGTCAGATGTACCAGCCTCCACCTGCCAGTGGATCACCAACTTCCTTGATGGTCAGCTGGAAGGCAATTTCTCCAGCTCAGGAAGCATCAACACCAGTCTTACTCCCCTTGTATACTAATGCCTGCTAATCAATGAACCCATCTGTTCATTGTCAGGACACTGACTGAAACAGTCTGCATACAGACATGAGGTGGATCGGTTGTTCCTCTGGTGCAGACAGACCCACCTGGAGCTAAACCCACTAAAGACAGTGGAGATGACAGTGGACTTCAGGAGAAACTCCTTTACACTAGGAATTTCCAGTTCCTAGAACCCACACTTCGATGGCCAGGCAGAGTATATGTCCTACGGCAACTTAAAGACATCATCTTTCCACATGAGCTGCTGATCATTTTCTTCATTGCCTTCATACAGTCTGTCATGTGTTCATCCATCTCTGTGTGGTCGGGCTCATCCACATAACAGGACAGACTCCAACTGTACCAAACAATTGGGTCTGCAGAGAAGATCATCAGGACAGACCCTTCCTCTAATCATGACTTGTACATGTTTAGGACCAGTAAATGAGTGGCTAACATATCTGTCAATCCAACACATCCTGCTCATCTGATATTTAGTCTTTTAGTTTCAGGTTGGTGCTACAAAGCACTAATAAGCATCCATCAATGCTTGTCACTGAAGGTATTTAAACTTAATGGTGAACAGTAGCTACTAGGGTTGCCAAACCTTTTCCTCAGCTTCAATAAACAATTTTATTGATGTCTGTTGTTTAACGAGTAAATCAAATTCTATGAATAAAAAATTACACCAATATGAGATGACTTATTAATAAAGAATATCATTTTTTATTGGGTGTCCTATTTTTTACACATGGCTGTGAGGTAGCAACCAATCCAGAAGTAAATGTGAGGCCTTAAATCTTTATTCACTGATTTTCCTTTGAAGACTTAAAGTCACTGCAGAAAATACATTGTAAAAAAATAAATCTGATTCAAGGTAATCTTTCCAGGTCAACTGTTTGTGGAATTCTGTGAACCATGAAACTCCCTGTTAATTTCTGGCTGTGTCAGAGGTCTTTTTTCTGGGAAAGACATAGTGGAGAAGAAATGGCTGCACTAAAAGAAATGTCAAAAACATGAGAGAGATGACAAGTAAAAAGGAGTTGTAATTTATTTTTTTTCTTCTGCCTCCTTTGAGTGAGTCAAAGCGACCAGTGGTGGGCCATGATAAAAATCAAGGAGCAAACACTGGGAGCCGAATTGCCTTTAGAGGCTGGATTCTTCAAAACTCACGTTAACAGTAGAGAAGACACTGCATGTTGTTCCCTGACCAGATGACTGGGTCATACCTGCAGGTCACGTTCTGAATTTTACGCAACACATCTCAATTGCTGAGTGTAATGAGGTAGAGCAGAGGGGGAGGGGCCCTACTGTCATTCAAACAAACAAACAAACAAACAGGTTCCCATCTGAAAACTGTTGAGGTTTTTCTTGAAATATAGATTTTATATTTGAAATCCTATCAAAAGATTTAAGTGTTAAGGTTTTTCACTGCTATATTATTGACTTTGCTGTTCCCTGTGTTGGAGAGAAGACCAGTGTTTTACCTGGAAGGGTCCGCTGGGGCTGATGTCAAAGAAGGCTTTACTCCAGTCTGGGCCCTGATGACCTGATTTTGCCCACACCACTGAATCCACAGGCGCAATACTTCTCACCCTCAGAAGAACATTGAGCGTGCCTGTGAAAAAGTTACACATCGACCACAAATGGTGAATCTGTAACTGGCATGGTCTCACTATAACAAAAGATTTTCTCCAGAAAATTCAGGAAAAAGACAATAAACAAAGGAACAGGTCAGTTTAAAATCTTTTGTCACTGAAGACATATGCAGAAAAGTAGGCACCTAAAGTAAGCCTTTATGACATTTAGGTGAGATGTTTAATCTGCGAGACTTTCTGACGTTGAGATTTCTCCTAAAATGTGTGAAATGGCAACACACTGAAAAGGCCTACTTTGACACAGGTGTAAAGCACGGCAGAGAACAAGGAAGAAGAATAGGAGAGGCATTTGTTGAATGTGTTAATTAACCTTTCTCTTTTAGTATATTTACAGTATACACACTTCGCTCTCGTGTGATGTGTTAGTGTAAGGAAAGAAACACTGTGTGAGCTATGAGAAGGGGCCCTAATAGGCTCGCTCCCTCTTGTCTCTATCTCACTCAGCCCTCTAAGATGTGAGAGAATCATTCATCTTCTTAACGACCACCAGCCAGCCCCTAATTGGAACATTAACCAACCACCAGTCTTCTAAACAAATACACAAGCAGGGGGCATCCGTGCACTACATGTGGTATTAATGGATGTGCACACAGTATCTATATGTCTGCACATCAGAAATCCCTTCTGTATTAAATGTGTGCTGTGTTTACATAGTAGTATTATTTAAACCTTTAAGAAATGTAAAGGTTGAGATAAAACCTCTTCTGAAGGCTGACAAATGCAAAGAAGGGGTGCAAAGAAACCCCTCAAGTAAGACTAATTTCATGATATGGGATTGTTAAATAAGTTGGGTTTTTTGCTAAATAAATGGTAATAGAAATAGAAAGATATTGATATCTATATCGATATAGGTTTGTATTTATTATTTTGTTTTCAGACATGCAGATGTTTGTTTTAAGTGTGATGAAGAGATATAAACTCAAAGGAAGCTGTATTCAGAAGTTAAGGTTGAGTCAGCGTAAGGCTGGAAACATTGTTTTCATTACAAAGCAACCACAGAAATGATGAGTATCAGAAATGTCTTCCCCAGAATATTATGTGAAATAGAAAGGGATCTTGGAGAATGAGTAAATTAAACAAAGGAAAAGCAAAGATTTGGAAAAAAAACACAGAAGAAAAGAAAAAAGGTGATTATAAATTATAAAGGTAATCACAGATGAGGTGACTAAATGCTGTTAAAAAAATATGCTAAATATGCTACTTTCATAAATATACACACACACACGCGCCCACCCCCGCAACCCAATACTCACCCACCCCCGCACACGCCCACGCTTTTGGTCTACAACCACATATTAAAGCCTCATATTGTTTCTTTTTTTGTTCAGCAATTCTCTTTCGCCACCTACACACACATACCTACTCCTGCAGGTCCACACAAACTGCACAGGATAAAAAAGACTCTGATAAGCAGCCTATTGATTGGTCTAAGGCATGGCAAAGTTTGGTGGTAAAAGTGTCAGAGGAACAGCTCTGTCAGACCTATCTATCCACACTGTCATCAGAGGAGAATGTACAAGAGAGCCACAGCCTCACAAACTGACATGCATGAATAATGCTTTTTAACTCAAATGGGTTATTTCATTTGGATGACTTAAATAAAGCCTTCATTCACTGCATCATCCAGCTAACCCTTAGTTTCCACTCTATTTATGCAGTCATTTATTGTCAGAACCAAAATCGAAATCTAAAAAGGTGAAACCAACTGAGATTTGGATGCTGTGCTAAAAGTTTTATCCAAACAAAAAAATTACATCATTTGGAAATAAAGGCATAAGACGGGGGCCGGAGCCTTTATTGTCCAAAGAGCCATTTAAATCTTTGAATTTGTCCAGATCCACAAAATACAAACAGCCTAATGATAGGAAACGACAGCTTGTCAAGTGTTAAAGAGAACTTCTGTGTGAAATTAGTTTATGTAATGATTAAACAGTCACAGTTTCATTTTTAAGTCTCAAACTTAAGGATATGTTTTTAAAACTTATTGTTTTAAGTTTTTCAACTTTTAAATTGGCCTGCTGGTCCTCATTTTTCTTTGTAAAAACCTTAACATATAAAATAGTAAAACAATGTAACAAGAAATTTTTCATGTAATAAGACTGAGTAGACAAGAAAATTGAAGAATTACAAGATTTTATCTATTTTTCATCTGCATTTTGTCAGTCAAAAAGTCATAACAGTTGGAAAAAATACATGCTTTTGATTGTAATGTGCTGTAGATCGACAATGGTGGGAGTTCTTAGTTTTGATGACTTTAATGAGGATAACTGAAGTTCAGATTTTTTGGCAACTTTTTTCTGGCTGCTTGATTGACAGACATTGCTTTTTTATCATCCGTATATTTTAACACATTGATCCATATATATCACTTTGCGATACGTACTGCTGCGTTAGCTGTTGGACAGTCAACATCAGTCAAAAACATTTCTACAGTGGTCTTGAAAACCTCATAGTCAACAGCTTGACTTTAAAGTTGTCTTTGTACTAAAAAATACTTGAAATATTCATAATAACATTTGTTAAACAGCTAATGTTTGACAAGAACTGGGTAATCAGCAGAACGGTTAGAGCAGAAAATGTGTAAAAATTTAGCTAAAAACTCTGAAGTTCTGCTGTGAGAACAGAAGAACAAAATGAAACCACAATGAAATGGACAATGTGAAAAAGTGGACCAAATTATTCCACAAGTTGGAGAGAATAATGATCATGACCTTATGGTGTTGTTTAAGTGTGGTTACAGTGTTGTTGCTGTTTGTGTTCATGTATATACATTATTTAAGAACAGTGAATTGAAGCCAGTGTTTTCATTTATTAGTGTTGTGGTCTGTGTACATATGTGTGCAACTGCGTGTGCATTCTAGCGCTGTGACAGAACATATTATGATGAACAGCTCTGCCAGATGACTGATTGTATCTTGCCCCTGCCATAAATCACACAGCCTCTGCCCCCTTTAGCCACCTCCAAAAGCACACAAATGCAGACACACTGATGCACACCCAAAAAAACATCCTAGGGCATACCCTTTAACACCCTCCCTGAATAATCTGTGTGTCCTGCAAACACGTACTCTGCGTTATTGTGTCATACAAGCTCCACACATAGGGGTCAAGCTCCAAATTCAGCCTTTGGCCGAAGACAGACGTGAATGTTTCTGCTAGTATATTCTTGTGCATTGTGCTTTTACGATTGCTTTTATATGATAAATGAAATTATGTGAATGTTTGTGAGCACTCACCAATATGTTTGCCCTTCATGTGATAATAGAAGGAGACGCAGTATGGGACTCGGCCAGAGCCCTTGGGACCCCTGACTGAAGACACATTAAAAAGTGGAGAGAGAAGACGAGCCTTGTCGCCTTGAGCACGCGGCCGTGATGCTTCGATGTACATGTAATACCCTGCAATCAACCAGGAAACAAAAAGAATTAGAGCTGAGATTTGATTCAGAACTGTCAAGGAGTCATTAAAAGTCAAGACAGTGAATCAGTGTTTAAATAACAGGGTCACAGGCAATGATTTGCAATGTTTTTGCAATTGTTTGGAGATGAAATTAAACTGAAAACCCAATTTAATTAATAGAATTTGCCTCATTCTCCAGCACGGTTCAACAATCAACAAAGAAAGATCAGAGTTTCCTAAGCCTTATTCTTAGTCTGCCAAGAAAACAGAATTATATTAGTTTTCTTGTGCTTATTTGTTGTGGAATAATTATATAAAACACACACTATACTGAAATTTTATATTTACAACTATTACATTTATACAAGCTGCTACAGCTTCATTTGATCATTCATTTATTCCTGTCAGCTCTGTTTCATTGTTGGATTTCTGTTTTTTTCATATTCTGTATCTGCAGGTGCAAATTTTGATTTACATTAAATAATAATTTTGTTTAACTATCAACTGCTTTATGCCAGATAGTTTCTGCATTTTGGTGCTCCAGCAGAACATTGTATAACATTTTTATAGAGGACATGAGCTTTGTTTTAATTAATTAAGTTAATCTTTATGCAGATGCTCTCAGACAGACAACTCAGGCTGTGACAATTAAGTAGAGCCACTGTTGACACTGAATAATCTAGCAGTTAAAGAAACAACTTTAACTGTTCAGGAAATACTTTTGAACCATTATTTTACACACATTTTTGTGCACGTTTGATGTGAATGTTGCATCAATATTGGCCAATTTATTCTTTTATTTTAAATACTTAATCATGACATGGTTCAATATCCATCCATACACACATTTTCTTTCCAATTATCCTTGGAAAATGATAAGGCTAACTAAAAGTATTTTTCCAAAGCCAAAGCTCAGAATTTCTCCCATGCCCGAGTTTCTGGTTCTTCTAACAGCTAGTTCCATGTTTCTCTACAGAAACGTATGATTCTGCCTTTAAGATGACTTCCCCATTTCCTTACCCTCTTTGGTTCCACTGCGGTCAGTCTCTGGTCCAGTATTCGCAGATCGTTTGGGATTGTGCGTCAGATTATTCTGTCTTGTCCAATCAAAGTTATCACTCCGGTCTTGGGAGAAGCCACAGATCCGGTCATCCTCAAACCCACACACCTGGTCTAAGTTGTGTGAATACATGGACGAAAAGAAATGAGAGGCAGAAGAAAAAGGAAAAAACCTTTTATTCATAACATTTTACATTGGAGATAGGAGAAGCTGCAGGTGATGAAATGTCTTTGATCAAGTTTCCCGAAACACGCCAACAATAAATGTGTAAAAATTACCTCCTCAAAATGCACTTCAGTCGACAAACTAGTAATTACTAAAAGATGATAGACACAGTGTGGAAGGCAAGTTAGATATTTCAAAGTGTATCATTGGCATCTTGTTTCACCCAGAATGTTCCAGGATATTATAAATGAAATAACATCAAAATTTGTATTTATTTAATGTTATTTATGTATTTATTTATTCAATTAAATAGATCAAAACAGAATTACTAAATTTCAAATCAATCGTTGAAACAAACTGCTTAACATTTAGATTTTTTATGTCTGAGAAAAGCAGATCCCACTTTCTGTACACCAACCTGAATAAATGTAGATTTATTTTCCAAATCAGTTTTTATTTTGTGCTGCATATTCAAAAGTCTCCCCCCAATTTAAATTACATGACTAAAACAATAACTAACACTAACATGTACATTCAGGAAGTTTTTGATTGACAAAGAAGCGTAAGTTAAAGAAAAATAAAAAAATTCCCAAGGTGGTTACACTTTCAAAATGTAAAATATAATTGTACTCAAAGATATAGACTTGTGATGTGATCAGATTTGGTTTTACTGTATATTCTTCTGGGATCTTTGGAATTACTTTCTTGTCTTCAGATTTACTTGTTTCCTTTTGAGTTACGGTGCACATCAGAAACAGCATATTTTATCATTCCTAATGCTGATGTCTCTTGTTAAGCAAGATAAAGTAGCTTTTCTCTATGGTGTTGTCACCTTCATTAGCCCATCTTGTGGGCTTTGCCATTATCAAAGACTCACTAGACATAAGAGTATGACAGCAGCCATCTAAAACCATCCAAGCTGACAGCCTCGGCAAGAGCATCCCGGAGACACACAGACATGCAGTCTGATAAAGATGCTCGTGGTTCTCGCTCCCCATGAGGATGGCCCGCACACTCTCTTTTGTTTCAGGGAGCTAATCTATTACTATTCACACCCTTCTCCACTTCATGCACCGCTTTCAATTTACACCGTTGTTCCCGCAGTCTGTTCCAATCTGCTGTTGTTTTAATTGCTTCACCCTGGCAGAGCCAACTGCCACTCCTGGCAGGAAAATGCAGCATGTCTCTTAATGAACAAAACACAGAAGACCCGACCGACTGAGAACGACGGGGATGAGATGCATGGAGACAGTGGAGTGTGCTTAATAAAACCAATGAATGCAGGGGGAAAGGAGGCTAAATTGTACAGTTTGATATAGCATGTTTCAACGGTATTGGTCCATAACCTGATATAACATTTTTTTTATTATTTATTTATTTTATTATTTCATTTAATTTTATATTACATTTAATTATCTTTTCACATTGTTAACTCCCTTTTGTCTGTAACATAAAGATATGCTTGCAAATCAGACTGTTCCACTTTAGTAAGACAGGTGTCCTCTAACATTTATTTATGATGTAGATAAATGTTAGATGAATATTGTACCACAGAGAGGGCTGCATATTAAGCATTTATTTCTCATAAATTTGGAGATTATTCTTTATAGCTAAACGAAAACCCCAAATTCAGTTTTTCAAAAAATTACAATATGATATAAGAGCATTTAAAATTTGTTTTTGATACAGAAATGTTATTATTATTTTCTATAAATCAATGTATAGTGGGTTGATGATGATCAGATAGAGGCTCTGCTAACGTGCTATGCCCAAGTCGGTTTACTAGCGGCTCTCAGCTCAATTGTTGGCTCTGGTATCTTTCACCTTCCTCTTAACAAAGCATCAAATACTGTGGAACCTTCACACAGGGCATAAAGCAATGAGGATTCTGTGCCTTTCCGCTGTTTGCTCCATATTTTCAAAAAGCAATTCACAATGCATGTTCATCTAAAAA
Source organism: Xiphophorus couchianus (assembly GCF_001444195.1). Lineage (NCBI taxonomy): Eukaryota > Metazoa > Chordata > Actinopteri > Cyprinodontiformes > Poeciliidae > Xiphophorus > Xiphophorus couchianus. The sequence continues at coordinate 10,974,518 of NC_040231.1, forward strand.
AAGGGACTTTGGACTACTAAGCAACTGTCAACTACTTTTTCTCTTCAGCATAGGTAAAAGGTTTCTAATTAATGTCTGGTGCAGAAGTGGCTTAACACAAATAATGTGATAGTTGAAGCTTATGTCTCTTGTCTCTGTGTTTCCTCTTTCAGCAGTCCATACACTTTCAATTTCCCCTGGCTTCTAAATGGGCTTTGCTTTCAATCATCCTAAGGTTGTGGTTATGCCTGACAGTTGCTTATGCACATCTTTCCATAACACTTTTACATAACTTTCAACTTACCATTAATATGTGTGAATTTAGCACTCTGTGAAGCGCCAACTTCTTAGCAATGACATTTTGTGGCTTACCTGCCCATAGGTGTCAATGGCTCCCTATTGGAAATCTCTGAGCTCACTAAACGGCCATAATATGGTCAAAAGACAACCTTTCCATATCCATAAGTAATATGACATTTTTTAAAAAGCTTTAATTTCTAGTAGCCTTAATCATAATCATCTAATTAACAGAAACATAACAGGGATGTCCATAAAATACCTGATAATATTCTAATTTACTGAGATAAACATCTACACAGATTAAAAAGAACAGCTGCCTCATTGAATTTATTATTGAATGTTTGTGGAAACAGCTGTCAAGTAAAGTAAATTCACTCATTCATTTAAAATGGTGGTAATGCTACCACCATTTTAAATCTGGCTCCGTGACTGTTCTTCTTGCAAACTCAATGGCATACTAGTGTAAAATCAAATTGAACCCAAATTGTTCTAAAGTAGTATAACAGTGATGGGCAGCAAAGTTATAGTACAAGCATCCATAGATTGAGGAGTAAGATCTGAAAAAGACTAGTCCTCACTTTAAAATAGAAAAGTGGAAAAAATAAATAATATTTGTTTGGTCTTACCTGAAGATCGTGGATAGGTGTAGGCTGTAAGAAAATTACATTTGCATTATTATCTACATAAGCACATTATTATCTGTGTTTTGAGCATATTCATAAACATTATAATTCTTTACACAAAAATGAAGGACATGAAAAGAGACTTACGTTCTGAGTACAAAATGATTCGGCTGACATAGTCCCCCGTGCTGTAGGTGGTGATGGGAGCCAGTCGAACCTCATAGGACAGGGGAATTCTCAGGTCTGTTATTATGTGGGACATCAGCACGCCTTTCTCTGGCTCTTTACCCTTCAGGTCTATTTGCTTTGACACAAGGTTCTGCTTGTTCTGTGCAGGTGAAATGCAAAACATTTTTGCAAATATTAGAAGAGCAAGGAGTGTGACACTGTATTTGGCACTGAAATTCATAAATTCACCACTGCCAGTCATCATTCCTCATCCCTAAACTAAAAAGTGGGCATAGGTAATGTTCACTCAAAAATAAGAAGTATACCTGATGTGCTTTCTTACATTACTGAAACCAGACTATGAGTTGCCCAATTTTTCTTTGTATTATCACTATTTGTAAATGCATTTATCAGAGTCTTAATTATCCACTAACACCTCTAACACTGCCATTTTAGTTAATAAATGTCAGTACAAACTTACCCCTTCTGGGCATTTTTCCCAAACATCTTGCCACTGGGGTTAGATAGTCTTGAATTCCATAAAATTTTCAGTCTATTTTTTGTTTTTTTTATCCAAAACAAATCTGTCCTGCTTTACTCATTAAAAGCTTTGGAGGCCCTCGCATGCAATATTACTTTGGAGCTTGCTCTCTCAGCAATTTGTGGTCTAAAAAATACATGTTGGTCCAGTTTTAGAGCACTCAGCGAGATAAGTGATTTCCCATAATGATGACAAGACAAGGACTCGATAGCCATTACTCGAGAAGCAGTAATCAAACACATATTTCTTCAACTGTCTCTGTTCAGTTAGTTTGCTTTTCAGCAAGCCTTGTAATGTACAACCAAATCACATCGCCTCCCACATAAACAACTGTAAATCAATTAATCCGGCTGTGGATCATACAAATGTAAAATGATTATCATGTTAACCAAGTCCAGTTGTTGTCTCATTTTTTAAGTATTTTTTTTTGTTGTCACCATCACATTTAGTAAAGAGCTATAGCTATGTTATTCCACCCACGGAGAGAAGGATCCATTAGCTGTGTATCTGCCTCTGATCCCAGCTACTTAAAGACCTGACAGTGAACTCAATCTAATGCATTAGGTCAGCCACTTCACCATAACAACTTGGTACACCCACAGCATGCCATTATCAGGTAACGCATGAAGAAGAGCTCTCTCTATGTGTGTGAGCAGATATTGTGTGTGTGATTTTGTGTTAATGGTAAATGTGCAGTGTACCAACTCTAAATGTTCAGCTAATGGAGCCTTGGGTGATTCTTCTGTAGCTTCCATTTATTTAGATTTTTATCACATTTGCTGAACATGATTTCCTATACCTGTTGATGTATTGTTTTTAATAAACATAAAAGTTGACTACGTACTATCCTGTATATGGGCCGACTGCTCAATATTTACAACACCATCAACACATTTCCTATAATGTTTCTACATGCAGCTCCGTATGTAGACCGTGACATCCCTACTCGGGTTTCCTCTGGCAGTCAGTTTGAGGTCTTTCTGCTTCCATTGTATTCCCATAAACCAACACATATTCAAACTTAGCCTGGCAGAGTTGATCATTTTTATTGACCAGACCACAGTGAGTCATGCCCTGCCTGCCAGGAATTTGGTTCTCTCACTCCAATTACTGTTTGAGCCTCCCATGGCAGCCACATCCCCAAGCCCTCCAAGTGTGCACTTGGCAGCAAGCTTTGAATCAAATCCTTCTTTCCTAACCAGGCTCTATGCCACTAGCTGTGCTGCCTGTTCATTCTCCTTTTCTCACTGCCATTCCGGCTAGGTCCATGCCAGTTGATCCAACTTTTCACACTCTGTTCGTGGTCAGGAAGGATCTCCACCCTGACTTCCTGACACCAAACAAAGCAAACAAAATGGTGGGTTTTCAGATTAAACCTTTCATCCATCTAGTAACACACTATAACATTCAACATGTATAAGATTAGGTGACGCTTGAATGATAATTCAGACAGCAAACTTGACCTGTGCCGCTGCTTCACATTTGAACGTATTCACCTTTGGCTGAATATATTAAGCATGAACTAACAATTTGTGTGGACTATTTAAGCTGTAAGACCTCTGCATATGCTTTTGAGGTCAGAGATCTTCTCCTCACTTCCTGACATGGAGAAGACGGATTCAGAAAGGTACAGATGCACTTATCCTTTCATGATCTGTTGAGTAGCATGGCCATGGGGTGAGGAGATCTAAGAAAAGATGCCAAACTCAGATTGCATTATATTCCCTAATAAAAAGACTTTTTAAACATTTACCTGTTAGTTGTAGGATAAAAAATATATATAATTAGGCAATACATTGCTGCATAGTTGATGAAAAGTTACAATTAAACTTTGAAATGGCATTACTCACTACACAGTGCACTAGAGAGTGAAGCTGTGGCCAATTTAAACAGAGCTTGAGCTGTATGTAATATTCTCCCTGCCTCTTCACCTGTGCTTGGTTCCCCTTTTATCTGCACCTGTGTTTTATCTGTTAATTACCCTGCCACTATTTAGGTTTCTTACTTTTCCATGGTAACTGCCTGATCATCTATCTTGTCTTGCTTGTGCAATGGTTTTTTTTTTCCTTAAGATTTTTTGCTATAAATCAGCTGAGGTTCACACACTTCTAAATCTGCTTATTATTTGTGTTAAGCTCTGACCTTACAACCAGTGACAAACTTGACCCATATATTTGTTTTCTGAACAGCTAAAATAAACGTAATGTAATAACTGACAAGGTTTTAAGTGACTGTTCTCAAGGTTTCTGGTGAGTGTCTTCATTGACATCCAGAGAAAATTACATAGGCCACAAAATGCCAAGTGTTAGAGTGTGGATCATTGATGGCAAACCATACTAAAACTGCATGCAATATTTCAGTTTTCTCAAATGCATGAAATGTGTTTGCTGCTTATGATGTACTTTTGTTCTGTATAGAGTGTTTGTATTGGGAATTCACAATCTGGTAAGACACGGGGAGTGAAGAAAAAAACATTTCTGCAATGACAGAATGAAATATCAAGAACTGAAAATCTATTCAGCTTCTATTGTTGTCCAAAATTCTTTAAATAATTATTTGCTGAATAGAAAAGTGGTTGGGACAGTCATCTTGTTTAAGCCACTTCAATTAATTAGCAAATGAAGGTAAGATTTCATCAAAGCAGACTTAGCATCTGCATAGATCTTCATTGGATAAAAAACTTCCTATTCTTGAATACTACCAGTATACATTCCACAGCAGTAAGATCTTCGAGCTGGACAGATGGTGTCTAAAAATCTTTTGAGATGTCCAAGATATCTGTGACAGCTTGGCTTAATGTATTATGTGTGGTGCAGTGTTGGGTGCATGGAAAGGCCATGCAGGAGCATTATTTGCTTGTCTTCCTAAACCATACAATTAAAATACTATCGCTGAAGTAAACACAAACAATGTTTCACTCTGTGGGGAATGCAACAATGCATGCAATAAGAAAGAAAAGAAAATCTGTTTTGAGAGGAAATGCCTCTATAGAGACATTTGTTGCTTTGCACAGCTAGTTTAGTCAATTTCTGCAATAAAGCTGAAAAAGTATGGTGATATAATAAAAAATTACATGGTGATCATTTTGAGATGTTTGAGCTTTAAGAATAAAAAGAAACAGTCTTTATGTGTGAGTGACCATGTTCTGAAGACAGACCTATCTGCTCTTACACTGAGGATGAAATGCAAAAAAAGAGATAATATTTATATTATTTATATATATCCATATCTATATATATTTACATATATATATACAATGAATGCTGTTTTCGGGGTAGGGTTTAGGTATGAATCAAGTTTAAATTAGGATTAGGTAAGGTTCTTGTGAAGATAAAAAGACACTATGTGTAGATGTGTGCATGGCTCTAGATTTCACGAAAGAAAAAAAGAGCAGGATAAGAAAGATGCAAAACATATTTTGAAATGGAATGATATCAGATGATAAAGTCTATATTACCACCTTGATGGGTGCGCGTGTGCATGTGTGTGTTCATTGGAAACAGATGCTTCCAGGAATTTTAGTCAGGAAGTGTTTGTAGCTGTGTCTTTATCAAATTGTCATCAAAGACACAACAAGAAAAAGAATGTGTGAAAGGGAAGATAGGCTGCCACAAAACACAAGCATAGACTGATATATAAGAGACTTGGACTGACAAAATGTGTGAGGTTAAATTTTAATCTGTTAATGATCTCTTTCATCACTAATTAAGCAAATGAGAGACTTTAAGTGATATTGTGTATGTGGAAAGTTCAGAGAGTTGACATTCTGTGTAAAATATGGATGTTTGCATAGTATGTTTGCTCTTAGTAGCGGCACTCATGAATTTGTAAGTACGCATTACCTGCATAGTTATAGTAGAAATCTTCACAAATTAGATTCAATGTAAAATATGTAATGTGTCATTAATATTTTCAATCTGTCATATGTATGTTAATGGGGATGCCGGTTTGTCCATCTTAAAATGTTTGATTAAAAATTGATCCATAAATGACAGACATTACATGTAATTGCACTAGGACAATTTCCAAACTGATTTGATCATATATATATATATATATATATATATATATATATATATATATATATATCTATATATAAAATATAAAAGTGAACATTACCATAAAAAATGAGTTTGTGTGAATTTAATTTACTAATTCAAAGAGAAATATGTATGTTTAGAATAAATAGACTTCTAAAATAAACTGGGATGCGATCTAGTATAAACAGGTGGAAGTAAAAAGTAGCAACAGAAACTGCATTTTTTTGTCTGAAATGTATTGGAGACTATTCAACTGGTGATATATTTCTTTCACATAAAAGACTGCAATAATTCATTTAGATTTATGGTTGACATTAATTTCATGTTAATCTATGTACAAACATTTGGGAGTAATTTCTAAAATTTTGTAATGAGAACCACAAAGAAAACCCTTTTTGTGAGTCTAGAATTGTTTGACAGATTATAATGTTATTTGAGTGTTTTCCATTAACTGAACACACTGATTTTACTTTGAATTACACAAACTGCTTTCTATGTGGCCTTTCAGTTTTTATAATGCTATTTTTTCCCCTACTTTGTTTTATATCTCGATTTAGGATATAGAAATTAGACAATTGTGAGCCACAATCCTGGACACAACCTAAGGGCAAGAACACAAAATTGTAATGAATTTTCTTTAAGTCAGAAAAAAGTAGTTTCAATTTAGGGTTATTTTATTAGGGCAATCTTTATTCAAGTTCATCAGAATCATTTTTAAAACACTGTATGCTTTTTGTTATTAATAAGCAATTAGCTGATAAGACAATTGAAAAAAACCCAGCAAAAATTATAATTCAGTAGAAGCTACAACAAGTAATTTATAATGGTTAAAAGTGTTAATATCTTGGTAATTCTCACAATAATAATCCTACTAAATTTGATTAATTTGCGTATCCTAATATAAAGTGTTACTGACCTTTGACATCATTAGAAAAAATTCTGTAATGAACAACAAATCGTTTAGTTTATTTGCCTGTCCTATTGAAAAAAAAAAGAAAAACCTAAAATTATTGTATAAACATCACTTCCGAGAAGTAAACACATAAATTTCCAACGATACTTTGGATGAAGATTATGGTGCAAAGAAATGGAGTGTATCGTCTGCTTGATAGAAAACGTACGGCCCGTCAACGCAGCTAATTCCTGCACAGATAAATCCCCCCACTGTAAGATAACAAGCAGTCTGACACTGACTCACATGAATATACATGGATATTGGTAAATGCACTGGCGGGCAATTAAACACAGTATTTACATACTCCAAACTGAATGGATAAAGTTGAATAAATGTACACAGGCTTACATCAGAAAAACACAAAATTAAAATGCAAATACAAGCAAATGGAAAAAACTTTGCAGCCATGTTTCAGATCAAACAGTACAGCGAAACATGAACTGATCCTGTCCTCATGTATTTTCCTCAGAGTTTGCATGTCTCCCTTGGGACTCTACATAATTTTCTATGCTCTGAAAAGATAGACTGTCAAGGCGTTAAAAGGATGAACTGTAAAACAAAAAAACAAGTAGAAATAGATGGGTTGTGAAACTGAGATATTACATTTGAATGATCCGCTGGTGTACTTAATAGTCAAGAGGACGTGTGAGATTTCATGTTTTTCTTTAATTTGCATTGCAGTCCTTTACTTTGCACCCTTTCGTTCTTGCACACTCTCTTTCCTTTTTTCTGTTCCTGGTTGCTCTATGCTCATGTAAAAAAGTGCAGCAAATAAATAAATTAATTAATACATTTAAGCAAGCCACAGTTCATGTGACAACATCATGCACTATTTGAAGGCAATGATGGTGAAATGCCAATGAAATGTACGGCTGTATGTCAATTTCTTAGAGTAGTAATAATAGAACAGAAAAAGAGATCATGGTGGATAACAAGAAGAAATCCCAGAAGAGAAAGAAGACAGAAAACAGAGGAGAAAACAAAATAAGTCTGAACAGAAATCTTTATATATCTCCAAGTTACAGGGTTCTTCCCTAATGTGAAAAGTACAGCATCAGAGTTTATCTGGGATTAGTAAATCAATACATGCTTCTTGTTGATGTCCAGGTTAATATCAGAGGGCAGAAACTGATTTGTTTATTAAAGCTATTCTACTACAGTCCAATTTGTGTGTACAAAACTAATTTAACACTTCTTTTATGGTCATGTAAATAAGCTTGCATTTATGTAAAGTCGATCTTTTGGGAAAACGCAGGAATGTGAAAGATACTGAAAGATTTCAATCTTTCCGAGCAACATACAGATCAAAACAGCAACAAATACCCGGTGCAGCATTTTTTATGATGTTAGGTACTGAACTGTTTTGTGAACACTGAAGCAACTCCTGAAGTCCTTTGCGATAAAGATAAGTCAGGCATCTTATAAAATGCAATGATGCAACCTGACTATTTTGATTCTATCGCTATCCTCAGAATGAATAAACCTCACTCTTACATTATATCCAAACTTTTCCTGTTTTAGATCAATTTGGATTGCAAAAGGTTATTTATATAAGAATAATAAAAGGTAAAGGTAATTTTATTTATATAGCACATTTTCAGCCACAAGGCAATACAAAGTGCTTTACATGAATTAAAAAGAAATACAAACAAAATAAGAAACCAAAGGAAAGAGCAAAAGAAGAAAAAGAATCTAATGTTGATCTAAAGTATGTAAACTAGGTGCTCCTGTTCAGGGTTGATAGATAAGTATCCTCTGGTCTAATTCCATTTCTGGGTTGGAGGAATAGGAGTCTAAAAAGTAGTCTATTAATGTTGATCCAAAGTATATAAACTAGACATAATAATAAGAGGTTTTGTAGACAATTTCCTAATTAATTTCAATAAATTCAAAGTCAATGTTTTAGAGTACTCATCAGAGTGCTACAGAAAATTTGTGAGCAGAGTTAGAAAGTGTGTGAGAAAGGAGTCAATTATATATGTTTTGTCAGGAGGAATGGGCCAAAATCATTTCAAGTGTTGTGAAATGTGGAAAGATGGCCAAAACATTGGATCCAAGTTAGCAATGCTATGAAGTAAGTGTATGTTTCACTTTGAGGAAAGAAAAACAATTCTCAACTTAAACTGATTTTCACCTAATATAAAAAAAAGTTAATCCTATCATGAAAAGTTTAGTCTGATGTAACAGTGAGAAAAAGAAAACGTCCTGTCTTTTTATACAGACAATATAAATATCTAGTTTTAACTGTAGTTGAAGTATGAACATTTTGATTTCTTTACCTTGTTCTTCTTTACACTTATTCAGTCCCAAATTTATTGCAACACTGTTCAGATCTTTAAAGAGATAGCAATTTCAAAAAGTAAATATTAAATTAAAGAACCTTACAAAAAAAGAAAATACCAAGGAAAACTGGTTGTTTTATTTATTCAGAGCAGGTGTATATTGATGGACTTCAAATGTGTGACACTGCTAAACCCTGTAAAGCCCCTGTTTACTAAATATGCAAAATCCATGACAAAAAGTGAAGCTCTGATGCTTTCCAACTCAAGGTCACTTTTGCAAACTTAGGAGGCCTTACCAGTGTTTGTCTTCCATTATACTCACCGACTTTAGTGTTCCTCCCTACCCAAGAGGTTCTCTTACAATCTCTGTGTGCATTACAGTAGAACATCAGAAAGCAATTCCATCGCATGGTTTCCTGTAGTGAACTCTTGTCTCCTATTGCCTGCAGAATGCTTGGCCTATGTTTCTCCATTGTTCTCTACAACTCCTGTGCACCTTTGTATCTAATGCACTGCTAAATTTGGAGCATTACTTAGTCTAGATTATTTCGCTCTCTGCTCTGCCCCCCTTTCTATCAACAAATTTGTACAAGTACTCTACATCAAGCCATTTAGATCCTAATAGAGCCTCTCTTTAATCTTGTTTTAAGCAATTGTCAGCATTTGAGAATGTCAAATCATAGTACTGTTATCTAGATCATATGCGAATACAACAATAAGAGTACTGACACAACTGTTTATGTGTTATTATTGATGTTTGTGCAGAAGTACTTTACCTTTCGAACATTTAGCCAGTAGCCAATGATACGGTCGGTAGCCTGTGGATCCCTTTGTGTCCACTGCAGGGTGTAGGAGTAATTATTTCCCTTCAGAATGCGCACTGGGTTTGGTGTATCAAAATAAAACTCAGCATTGTATGGTTGTGCTGTGGGCCAGGAAGTAAAGCAAAATGATAGGTGTAAAAGTGAGCCATGTAGATTATGTTGGAGCAAATTTTGATAAATAAAATTCCTCTTTTTTCACTTACCAGAGACATTAAATCGGCATGCTGATGTCCCTGCACTGTTACTGACTCTGCACTCATATGTCCCATTGCTAATGGGTTCCAGCTTGAACTTCAGCTCTGGTATCTGCTTCAGGTCCGGCATGGACATTCGGATGAACTCGCCGTTGAGGAGCCATCGAATGTCTGTTAGGCGAGGAGGGTTGGACCGTAGCACAGTGCATCTCAGGGTCACTGTCTGAGAGTTCCTGGATCGCACATCCTGAAAGACTGGGTCCAGCATGGGAGGGTCTGCAAAGTCAACACACCAGCTCCTTTTAATTCATTATCACAACTTTCTAGACTACTAATCACCATTTTATTTATTTATTTCATCATGTTTTTAGCAACATGATTTTTTTCAGATTGTCACAGAAATACAGGCATTGACAAATTATCCGCCACAGAAAAACTACTGTTGCCAAAGGGATCAAGCATTACAAGGTGCAATCCCAACCCTGCTGCTAACCAATCCTAACCGGTAGTTATTGTCTGAAGTGATGTGTGGCTCTGCAGTTAATGACTGACTAACTACTGTTGCCCTGGGGTCAGCGGAGACACAACACAGCCAAATTACTCTGCCACAAATCACAGCTGGGCTAATTCATCCCATGGCTAATCATGTAGATAGACAAGACACTAATAGTGCTCCTGCTGTATGAACTGTGATGAGATTTTGTGTTAAGGCCCCCAGAGGTGAGGTAGCATCACAGTTGTCCCTTATGCATCAAGTTTATCACGCACTGAAGTGTAATTATGTTCTAATCTATGTTATGTATGTAATTTAGACAGACACAGAACAGGCGGGAGTAAGGGCAGGAGAAAGACAAAAGGATTATGGATGAGACAAAAGAGGAAAAATATGCTTTCATCTTGTTTTGTATCAAATGAGAATATCAATTTGACTTAAAATAGATTACTGCTTCACTACTGATTGTAGAATTGGCGTTTTCTGCTGTTTTGCTGCTTTAACTTAACACATTTGTGAGTTGTTATAAACCATACTATTATAGCTCTGACTGTGTTTTGCTTTAAAGTAAACCTCATTATTCATCTTCAGTCTTCTGCAGCTTTTCTTCATTTTCTTTCATTCTTTCTCTCAGACTACATCTTGTTGCTTGTACTTGTGACAGTGCAATGACAATAAAGTTGAATTCTATTCTATTCTATTCACGACCAGTCACCTTGTCCCTGCTGAATAACATCCCCACAGTTTGACACACCCATCACCATGTTTCAAGATAGGATTGGGTGTTCAGGCTGGTGTTAGGAGTTAGTTTTATGCCAAACATACTGTTTTACAATTCAGTCATAATTTCCACAAAAAATCCACAGAAAAGCCGCACCGGGCTAAAAGCGGCATGGTTCAGAGCGTGAGAAAAAAATGTAGCAGCCTAAAGTCCGAAAAATACGGCACTTTAAACTTCTACAAAACTTCTTCCCTGAACCGTCTGGGGTTCTGTGGTTTTCAGGTTGCTGTTTATCTACTAACGTTTTCTAACCAACCTTTCAGACCTCCACAGAAAAAAGCTCCATTTATACTAAGATTAAACACTGTTGGAATAATTATCAAATGCTACACAGACTGAATCTATGTAGCATAGTGTAAAGAGCTTTTACACTACAGCCACATAAACTTAAAGTTGACAACAAGGACAAAGAGTCAGACCTAAAATGTTTATATTGGAAGAGAACCACTTTTCTCACTGACCCACAGTTGAAAGAAAATTGGTTGGATTCAGGGGTGTCAGATTGACGGGGATTAGATACATTTGCATGACGTAATTTTCAAATTTCTACTCTGGCCTGAATTGTTTTCCTCACCCTCAAGTACTGCACCATCCAGATTAGATGGGTTTAAATGAAGTACACCTATTTTGTGACTTTGAATTTTAATTCATGGTTAGTCAGACAATTTTCAAGCTTTGATAATGGCTTGTGCATGCTGTTAAGAAGGTCAATGAAGAGGAAACCTGGAACTGCCCACACAATTCTTTTGCATTTGGACATTGATTTGTAAGGCCTGCCCATCTCTTTTTTGTGGAAAGTAGAATTTTACAAGGATTTTACAGAATATTTATTTTTATTTTATTGTAATTTTTCATCTAGTAGTTCAATCAATCATTCACTCAAGTTGATTTGTACAGCACCTTTCAGCATCATAGAAACACAAAAATAAAGTAATAAAAATAACATAGTCGACAACTGAGAAACAATTGAGTGTCAAACATTACATTTTGACGAGTGCCATCATCAAAATCATCAATACAAATTTAACATATTGATAAGTGTTTCAGTTGTTATAGTTCAAAAGAAACTCTAAACATGTTGACTTTAGATTAGATTTAAAGGAACTCAGTGTTTCAACTGTTTTGCAGTTTTCTGGAAGTTTGTTCCAGATTTGTAGTACATAGAAGCTGAAGGCTGCTTCTCCGTGTTTGGTTCTGGTTCTGGGGAAGCAGAGCAGACCAGAGCCAGAAGATCTGAGAAGTCTGGAACAACAGCAGCTCTTTCTTGTATTTTGGTGGTAAGCCGTTCAATGATTTATAAACTAACAACAGTTTTTTTTTATCTACTCTCTGAGCTACAGAGAGCTTGTGTAAGGATTTTAGAACTGAGGTGATAACAATTTTAACTTAAGACAAATAGAATATTTAAGAAACAAAATATGTTTAAACTATATAAAAAAAAAAGTCAAGACAGACCTGCAAGCAAATATGAAAGTCATTTTTTTTTTGCATGGAAGAAAGTAGGAATGAGTAACAGTTGCACTTGCCTATAGGGAGTAAAATGTCAGATTTCTAGTCCTTCCTCTGCAGACCAGTGAACTCAGCCAGACCAAATTCCTGTTTGAAACCAGTTTATCATTCTGTGCTTGCACTTCAGTCTGAGGAACACGAGTGAGCACCTGAATGCTAAGGAGACTTAAAACCACCCCAGCATTTACCGTCTCAGTTTCTGTGCTGCCTGTTGCTTTTTGGTCAAGACTTTCTACATGTGGATGTGAAATCAACATAGTTTCTGACCTTTTTAGTTACTCAACAATTATTGTCGCATACTTTTTATATATCCACGAGCTCTTGAAAATTTAGATAAATGCTATAAAAGGTTTTTTTGGATTTTATGTGATAGATGAATACAATGTATCACATACATATGAAGTGGTAGAAAAATGACCAATGTAATTTAGCAAATCTAATATTGCTAAAAAAAAAAAATACAGCAGAACCAAATGTCCTCAGAACTTCTAAAATAAGTACATTTTACAAGTCCCTGTGTTATTTAATCATAGAAACAATCAAGCTTTTGTGTAAAGACCTCAGATTTATCAGAGAACATTAGATAAAAACAGTATTATTCAGGCAAGGGAACACAAACAACAAAGTTGTGGAGAACATCAAAGCCTGGTTAGGTTAAGTTACATCCCAATGTTTGAAGAACTCCCCAGCTCTTCTCAGTCCGTTATCTGAAACATGGAAAGTACATAATAAAACTGAAAACATAACAGAACCTGGTCATCCACGAAAAAGTGACACAAAAACGGCCTGGAACCAAAATGCTCTGGAGGAGTTGCAGAGCTCAAAAACTCAAGTGGGAGAATCTGTTGACTGGGCAATTATTTGTAATACGATCCACAAATTGGACCTTCATGGAAAAGTTGCAGAAATAAATATACTGTTAAAGTAAAGTTATAAGAAGGCTATTTGAAGTTTACCACAAGCCATGTAGGAGACAGAGAAAACAATAACCTGGCCAGATCAAAGTTAAGTTGAAAATCTTTGTGGAAAACATCAAGTGTTGGAAAATCTGATATTGCCTTAAAATCCAATCACTGCACATCAGACTGAACAAACAATCCCCATGGTAAAATGTAGTAGTGGCCGAATTATGCTTTTGGGATACATATTAAGAACTGAAAAAAAGTAACACTTGCAGAGAAACAAACAAATTGTGAAGTACTGGTATTAGAATTAGAAAAAAAGCGTTTGAAAAAAGAGGAGGGTTGGGTGTGAGCCTATGTTCAAGCAGTTTATAAATTATTCCACTCCCTCTGGATTCTGGTAGAAAAGTCATTATTATTAAAATCCTTTACCTAGCCTTATGTATTTTCTGCAACAATTACAGAAGTTTCCAGGAAGTGCATTACACTTTTCAAGCTCATGGGAAATTTATTTCATACTTTACTTTCCAAATTCTCTCAAGCCTCATTTTTGCATTCAATTCCTCCTCATTTGGGGTTGATGCTACTGCACCTCAATGTTTCATGGTCAGAATGCTATAATCCATGTAAGCACACCACTGCTATATGTCTTATTGAATACAAAATGGTTTCAATCCAGGAATGCAACACTGATCAAGCCCAAAGTAAAAGTAAATTCTCACAAAACTGGAAGGGTGGAGTAGGCGTGTGTGTGTGTGAGGGGTGGAGGTGTGCGGTGTATAAGGTGTTGTGAGTTAAGAGAGAAAGAGCTCTTAAAAAAGACAACAATGAGGAAGACAAATGACAGAGAGGGTGGTGTGAAGTCAGTGACTGAGTATGGGAGGTGCTGAGCCAATGAGAGGATGCAGGACGCAGAAAGAGAATGGCAAGACAGAGAGAGGGCTTCTCTCATGGTCAACAGTTGGCTGATTGATGATGATGAGAATGGCAATGAGGAAGAACATCCACCGCTGTAGGAAAAATAACGAAGAGCGGTAATGGAAAGAAAGAACCCGAGACAAAGTCGGCAGTAGGACATATAAGAGTAGCATATCTGTTTAATTATATCTGCCACATAAAATGATGACATCCGTTCTTCACATTGATCTACCCCAAAAAATGAAGGAAGAAAAGAAAGACAAAATTAAATTGAAAACTTATGTGAGATAGGGCTGGGAATAAAATAGGTCAGAAGAACAACAGTAAAAAAAAAAAAAAAATCTGGTTTTCTGCATGTTTAATGCTGTACCCACAGAATGATGTTCTTATTTAGGTTGTTTTCTATTGCCAACTTTTTTTCTCTCTCTTTTGGTGAGCACCTCAATATGCTTTCCTCCACTTTCCCAGCTTTCTTCTTGCAACCTCTCTCTTAACCCGGTATCTCTCACTCTTAGACTAGTTCACGTATCTGTCTCTTTGCTCTGTCTTTTTGTCTCAGTCCAAAGTGGGGTGGCCACCTGCTCCATTAATCAGAGTCGGCCCAGTGAGGACAGCAGTGCTCACAGTGTTGGCCCTGCACCCTGCCACCATTAGCAAGCGTTCTAAATACTTTGTGCAGAGAATAAAAAAAGAGAGAATCCATTAATTTGTGCCTTTAAATTAGGTGGGTAAAGTGAGTGCTGGACACAAAGATATCAAAGCAAACTAGTCCAGAAATGAAGTTGTGTGGAAGGAAATGAAATGGCACCGGGAATGAACAAACAAAGAAATTTATCAAACACTTTTTGGGAAAAACCGTTTTTAGTTATGACAATTTCCAGACGTTTTCTGTATGGAGAAGCTACTGTAGGTGTAATTTTAACTTCATAACAAATTGTCTTCACATCTAGTAGAGGTTCTTTCTATTTGCTCAGATCTTCTCTTCTTATTTACAGATTTCAATTTTTTTAAAAGATTATTTAGGCCCTAGTGGCCTTTATTTGATAGTGAAGTGATAGGAAAGTGGGTTGTTAGACAGAAGGAAAACGTGGGGCAAAAGTCAACAGGTTGGGACTTGAACTCGTGATGGCCGTGTAGAGGACTGAGACCTCTTCATACAAGGGTCCCTCACTTAAATCCTGAGCCACCGCTGTGCTCAAAGATTTACAATTTGAAACAAGTCAGAGTCACAGTCTCTGATACTATATTTTCTCAGTATTTCAGTGACTTGTCTTGTAAAATACTGTAGAAAATTTTGAACAAGCTTAAACAGCCTAAATTTCACAATAATAAAAATATCTAAACTATATTTACTGGAGAATGCATCAAAATGGTCAATTCTTATTTTACCCACTGTATTTTCTGAGTGCCAACAAATACAGGCGCATCACAGTACATAGGAATATCATACAATTTTTTTATTTATTTCACCAATCAATGTCTACAAGTTCCAGTTAGACAATACTGATTTAAGACTAATGATAAAGAATAATTTTCAATACAGAAATGCTTGCCTACTGGATATTGGGGAAGACTGCTTAGTTTTTGGTCAATGATAGCCACCATAAGATGATCATACCAATGATCACTGCTAAAGAAGAAACAAGCATGTTTTTGGAAAGTTGAGAGGAAGGGAAAAATGCAGGAGAAAAAGGCCATAATCTTGAGGTATTGTGAAACAAGGTCTATTTAAAAGTCTGGAGATTCACAAGTTGTGAACTGAGAGTGGAGACCTTGCTCCAAAAGGCATACACACAGATGCATCCAGCACATTGGCTTCAAACTGCAGATTCTTTCTTGTGTGTCTCTGCAAAACCAAAGACAAAGTCAGAAGTGTTTTACCTGGGCTAATGAGAAAAAGAACAGGACTGTGGCTCACCTGATTACCTAATCCCAATAGATGATCTATGGGTTATTCATAAGATGTAGATGAGAGACACCAGGCCCAATGGCATTAAAGAAATCTGACTCACAGGCTCATTACCTCTACGTCATGTTGCATTAATAAAAGCAAAATAAATCGTATCCAAGTGTTGAGTAGAGATCTGATACAGCAAATGGACAGAAGTACTTTTCAATAGATATTTGGTGCCTTAAAAGATGATTTTTATTGAACGTTATCTTATGAGAAGCTGAATTTTGTGTTTCAATAGCTTTATGACATAATCAAATTACCAAAATAAAACATTTGAAAACTAAAACCCTGGGTGTAATGAATCAATTCGATAGAGGAGCTTCAATTTTTGAATTGAATTAAAGAAATAAATTACATTTTAAATTATTCTGATATACTGAGATGTACCTCTACGTGATTATGAAAACAATTTTCTATACATATGTGGAAACAGAAAATGTAGAAAAAAATAGGAAAAGTCTAACCAGTATGATTTTAGAAAAGAAGCAAAAGGAAAAGTAAAAGAAGAAAAAAGTCAATCATAATTTGATCAGTTGTTCCATAATGTTATTTTCTGTACTCCAATTGATATTATGCTTATTTTCCAACCAGTTGGTTTTATTTATAGTTGGAGAAAACTCTATTCTCTTACTTCCTTCTTTCAAAGTGACATACTTGAGTAAGGGTGTTTATGTTTTTTTCTTTGGAAAAGTAAATTTTTTTCAAAGTCTTCTCTATTTTGACTGACTTATTTAACTAATTACAGACACACACATGCCCACCCAAACACATTTTTTGCATGCTGTTTTTTTAAAGTACTAATTCTCTTTTTTAATTTCCTGCACAATGTATATCTTATATTACTTTACTCTTTATATATATCTGCTGACTTAATGGGTGTGCATAACTTTCTACTCTTTTATATAATTACAATAGAGATTCTGACTTACTGTAATTAACTTTGGTCATCTGTATTTTTTGAAATAGACCACACGCTTGCTTATATATAAGAAATAAAATCAGATGTGTTATTGTCAAAGTGTGTGATTGTCACCACATGCTTTTCCAGACAACAGCTGTTGTAAGGTGTTGTGTGTAGAGTTCTCAGGTGAAAATAATCTGATCCACACTTACATTGCACATTCAGTTGGACCTGTGCCTCTCTGCGCTTGATGTTAAGGCCGTTGTATGAAGCTGTCTGACATCGATACACCCCCATCATGTCACGGCTGACGTTCCTTAGCCTCAAGCGGCCATCGGGTGTCTCCACTGTGGGCTTCCCCGAAGGCATTAGCAAATCTTTCTCTGTCCGTGACCACAGAATTGGAGGACGGGGTTTGCCATCGACCAGGCAAACTAACTCAGCATACCCTCCTTCACGCACACTTACAATCTGGCCTCCTGTTGGAACTGACAGCATCGGAGGAGTGACTGGAGGAAAGGAGAAGGCAATTTTAGAAAAATTATCTGAAGGAAAACAATATAGAAAGTTTATTTATTTATGTATTCTTTTGCTTTTAACTCAAGTAATAATGTTGTGGGCAAATAAAAAAAAAATTGACGTAAGTTTTATGCAAAGATTTATTCCCTTTTGCTTCCTTAATTATTGGATCATGATGAATTACTGCAAAAGGAAAACAATGGGAAGAGAAGCTATGTGACTGCATGAAATATTCAGGAGGCAGACATGACTTAAACATTAAATGCTGCATACTGAGGTAAACCCGGAATAACAGATAGATGACTGTATGTATTTGGTTAAGACTTACACTGAGCTGACAAAAAAATAAATAATGAAAAAAGTTTTAGTCCCTGTAACAAGGCTAGGAATAATGCACTATTGAAATGCTACTACTCCAGTAACCCTAGGCAACGAGGCTAAACAAAAAGACTGTGAGAAACCTTGATGCTTCAAAACTCACAGTCTAAACTAACAATGAGAAATCTAGTAGCTCAGTGTTCCAACATACACAAATGATGGTTGCTTTCCAAATTAGAGTTCCAGGAGATACAACACATTAAGGCTACAGCTAAAGGTAGCAAGAACACAAAGTCAGATTGGGTACCAAAACCAAATGATGTAAGAACTGATATATGATTATGGGTTTTCTGAGTGCCTGTCAACCATGACACCAACACCGAGGGTCTCCTAGACTAAGTACAGTGACCAGCAAGTGGAGATACTGTAATAACAATGAGAGATGCTTAGCAATGGTAAAGTTAAGAGAGAGCAAAATAGACTATACCCACATGGATTAAAAGGTTAGAAGCCAAAATCAAGGCAACAAAGAAAGAAGAAAGCCAACTGTCAGAACTCCAGAAGGGGGCATCTCAGAGACAGAAACAGTTACCCATATCTGAGGCCCTGGAAATTTACCAAAGACTCAGAGTTCTGGTTGTCCAACTAAAGAGATACACTAAGGATAGAAGCTAGATGAATAAACAGGCTGTTGTAAACCAGCTACAGTGTATTTCCAATGGAAAAGTAATAACACACAAGCCACCAACGGTGGAGACTGAACAACACTGGAAAGGCATATGAGAGAAAGAATTATTGCTTACCAATGATGTACATTGGCTGATAGACAAGAGCAGGCCACACTAATTTCCCTAAACCATACAATAGCATATATCAGGCATGTCCAAAGTCCGGCCCGGGGGCCAATCACGGCCCGCGGTCAGATTTCATACGGCCCGCAGCTTCGGTTTTATAATGTATTATTTATGGCCCGCCTGCACTGTGAAACAGAATAAATAAATCATAAAACTTGAAACTGTAATTCCTCCTTTCACCAAATGGTGGCAGCACCACTTTAATACTATCAGTCTGCCTCCGTGCAGCGAACCGCTCTCCACTCATTTCTGCCATGGCCACTGCAAAGAAAACGAGGAAAGTTTACAGTGAGGGCCGCCGCTTTCAAGAGAGATGGGAATTACAATACTTCTTTTCTGAAAATCAAGGCAATTGTGCTTGTCTAATTTGTGAGACGGTTGCCTTGTTTAAGGATTTCAACGTAAAAGGACACTACCAGACTAAACATGCTAACACATACAACAAGCTAACAGGAAGTGACCGTGCTGAAAAAGTGAAGCAACGCCAAGCTGCACTGGCATCACAACAGCGATTCTTCACGCGGGCCTGTGAGTCAAAAGAAAATACCACCAAAGCAAGCTACGAAGTGGCCATGTTAATAGCTAAACATGGCAAACCTTTTACTGAAGGTACATTTATCAAAGACTGTGTTATGAAAATGGTGGAGAACATTTTGCCCTGAGAAGAAGCAAGAATTTGAGAAAAATGCACGTAACAGTGTGGCACTGAGAGTTGAGGACATGAAACTGAATGTTTTGAACGGCAACGTCTGTCACTATCAGCAGTGAAGAGCCAAAAGAACATTTATGCACCTGGATTTATGGCACTTATTTTTATTAAACTCTTGAGTAAGATTTGGTTATGAACCTGTAGATATAGTAAATGACGAGCAAAATTCACTTGTTTTAAGATTTAATAATAACAGACAACTTTGCATTACTTATAACTCCTGTTTAAAATGTTCTTGAGGCAAAGATATTTTTAAACTCATGTAAATTTAAGGTATTTCATACAGTTTGTTCAATGTTATCTGACTCTCCAGATATGAAAGAAAGGCAGAATTTGGGTTTTTAGAGTTGTTCTCATTTGCCTGAGTGGCTTATATTTGTTTTTTTTGTCATTTGAAAAATAAAGATAATTGTGACAATGAAAATTGTGTATTTGCATGAAACTTTTGTAGTTAAAAAATGTCCAGGGCGTGCCGTGGTGGCGTAGGGCGACCCGTATTTGGAGGCCTTGAGTCCTCGACGCGGCCGTCGCAGGTTCGATTCCCGGACCCGATGACATTTGCCGCATGTCTTCCCCCCTCTCCTTCCCTGTTTCCTGTCAGCCTGCTGTCACATAAGGGACACTAGAGCCCACAAAAGACCCCCTGGAGGGGTAAAAAAAAAAAAATCAAAAAATGTCCGAACAAACTATTGGCCCCCGGGCATCTTCACTTGATCAAATCTGGCCCTCTTTGCAAAAAGTTTGGACACCCCTGGCATATATCCTATAACAAATCTCAGCTATGAACAAGTGCTAAACATGGTGCTGAGTATCATGTTATGGAGGTGGTTCAATAGTTCTGGCACTTTTAATCTCATCAAGGTTGAAGGAATGAGGAACACAGAAGGATATGTGAAGATTTTGAAAGGAAACCTCAAGCAATCAGCAGCAAAACTGAGATTCCTCAGGAGATTTCCTAAAGATTTGTTGCAAACTACAATAAATAACTGCATACTGTTATCCAGCAAAAAGGACACACAACTGACTATTAGTACCAGAGCAAATAATTTTAACCCTGGTAGTTTTTGGTTTTTCTGAAATAATTTGTTTTCTGTGAGCAAAGCAAATTCATGCAAGCATCCAATAGGATGTCTGGAATAGCTGTATTTAAAAAAAAATTACTCTGTTTAACAGCACTTGGGAAATTTTTTGAAAAAAGCCATAATTTATTTTTACCTCA
Source organism: Xiphophorus couchianus (assembly GCF_001444195.1). Classification (NCBI taxonomy): domain Eukaryota; kingdom Metazoa; phylum Chordata; class Actinopteri; order Cyprinodontiformes; family Poeciliidae; genus Xiphophorus; species Xiphophorus couchianus. The sequence continues at coordinate 10,995,501 of NC_040231.1, forward strand.
ACTGAAAATATATATGAAATTTGAAAAAGAAACTTCTTTTGTCTGTTTTTTGGATGGTTAATGCAGTACCCTCTGTGTACAGAGCGCAAGCTCTGTTCATTTTATCAGTCTAAAGGTCAGTCTAAATAAATTTTGTTATGAGCGCTCCTTGTTTGAATTTTCTTAGTGCTAATTAGTTATATCTGAAAATAACAGCAGTAAAGGGTTTTTTGCAGTCTGACCCAGTCTCACAGAAATGTGAAATAAAAACAGAGAAATTAAAATCTTACCACTGTTTTGAGAGATGTTGACATCCACACGCAGCTCTGGCACTCTGCTGCCTGGAAAGTTGGCCACACAGCTGTACATAGCCAGGTCTCTGAACTTCATGTCTACAATCTCCAAGCTACTTGTGCCGGGTGCCATGTCAGGGTCACTGCGAAGTAATATCAGGCTTTCCGAGTTGAAGACGGGGGCACCATTTTTGTACCAGGTATAGTTGACTTTGTCCTGTGGAGTGGCATCAACGTGACATGACAGTTTCAGGTCTCGACCCATTTGGATGGTCTCACTGTCCTTGTTAGAGTCCGGTGTGATTTGGAAAGTCAGGTTGCTCATTGCTGTGAGTTGCAGCAAGAATATTAAGAAAAGGAGAGAAGAATGATTAAGATGTATTCCCACACACCGTGTTGCAAAGAGAATTATCCAATGATCATCTTTTTAGGATACATGTTTAATAAAGTTGCCTAACCCTCTGCTTAAGAAAATTGACGATACTAACATTGTTTCCTTGTTGGAATTTTATCTCTTAATGTGAGGAGTCAATGACTATTTTGGCCAATAACTGTACCTAGTCATTTATTTAAGAAAATCAACTTAAGGAGCATACATTTACTATCATAAATATAGGCATGGTAACTATCACTTACACGCAGTATTAAGTCTGAACTTTATAGATGTAGAGCACTTGTTTTAAATGTTATCAGCCCATAGCTTTTATTCCTCCTCTACTATTCTATAAACTAGACCGGCTGCAGTTGCTAAGAAGAAGGCATCTCTTCTTGTGTTTTGCACAGTGGTTCGCAATCTTTGAACTAGTTTAAAAGACTCAGAATCAGTATTTACTGACACTGTGTAGCCAAGATTGTGTGGACAAACAAGGAATTTCACTTTGGCTTAAAGCACTAACAGTGTACAGACTAAAATCATTAACATGAACACTTTAGAGACCGCTGTCCCATGTTCCATGTTTTAAATACTGTCTGATTTAGATATTATAAACATAGAGTGACATTAGCCCTCTGTTTTACAAAATTTACTAATACTTATTGGTACTAGAACACGGCACAGAAAAAAATGGCAGTAAAGTAAATACAGACAACTTTCAATGCTTGCAAAGTAACTATACCGAGTTGACTTTTTAGTATTTTGATGACACATGCCTTTAGCACAACATGAGATGTGCTTCCAATTCCTACATATAAAACATTTTGCAAAGTCTGGTGTGTATTTATTTACAGACCCTGTAAGTCGATATTTTGAGAAAAGCCTCATACTGCAATTACTGCAGCAAGTCTTTTGAGATATGCCTCCATCAGCTTTTGGCATCTGGAGACTCAAATTGTGTCCCATTCTTTGTAAAATGTTGTAACCACAGTTAGACTAAATGTGGACCATTTGTCAGTTTCACATTCTCAATTTAATTTATGTCTGGACTTTGACAGACCCATTTTTACACATTCATATGCTTTGATGTAAACAACTCAATTACAACACCCTGGTTGTGTGATTATTGTCCTAGTAGAAGGTGTTTTCCACCCCAGTCAAGTCTTTTACAGGTTTTCTCCAAGTTTTACTTAGGATTCAGCTCCATCCATCTGCCCATCAGCTCTCTATCACAGAAATGAAATACTTTAAAATGTGTGGTTGAAAATTGAAAAAATTGAAAATTTGTCAAGGGGTATAAATACTTTTGCAGTCACTTGGTTAGAGGGTAAAATACTGGAAAATGTACTTACAAGTAAAACTGCTGAAAGGCAATAGAGTTTTACAAGGACAAATTATAAACACACACCAGAAAGAGTGTGTGTCAATGAGGGAGATAGCCTGGTCATACATAAGGAGGAAGCATCGTGATAAAAAATTTTTAAAAACCTTCAGGGGAATAAAGGAAATGGGAGGTAAAAGAATGAAAAACAGAGGAAAAGGCAAATTGTAAAAGAGTGCAAGAAAAAAAAGGAGCCAAGATCCAGAATAAAATAACAGGAATATAAAGAGGAGGTGGGGGGGAAATAAAATCAAGGACAAAGAGTAACTTTCACACTGTCACATTTAATTTTCAGTTTTGAAGGCTGCATTTTCCCCAACTGATTTCCATGTTGAATGTAAAACAGCTCTCTGTTTCCCTACTAAACGGCAAGGCTGGAGACAAGACTTCATGAAATACAGAGTCTGCTATAAGACAGTGACTGTATGGTTTACATGTAATTACCAGCTTCATGTGAATGGTGTGTGTTTATCTGCTTGAGTGGTTTGTGGATGTTGTGTATTTACACTTATACATTAATATTGCATGGTCTCGTCTTTATTATATGGACAAGAATTGCTTCTTGTAACGATTACTCAAAGGTAAGATGTAATTTGAGGTTTGGGTGAGAGCTGAAGTCATGGAAACACACGTGCATGTATGTGCAGGTGTCACCTACCGACTTCTTCTGCGCTACCACAACTTTAAATGCATCTGTCTCTAATCGTCTTTCCACCTGCACTGGTGTAAAGACGCGTTCAGGCCCATTAGACTAACAGGAGAAGCGTATTTGGCATACGTTCTCCACAGTGTTAACTAACAGAAGAGACTGTTACTAATTGCTTCCACTCCAGTCTAACTAATTGGAGTGAATAAAGATGATTAAAGGCGCCAAAAATAGCCAGAGGCTAGGAAGAATGGAAGGTTTCTGCTTTAATGACAGGGAAATTACAAAAAGAGCAATACTTAACCCGCCCACTCTGACAAGATTCACATCAGCTCACTGTAATGATGGATTAACTGCTTACAGCACACACAGACTTTTCCATTAATACAGTCCCAAATTACTGTCAGTGACTGGAAAGGTAGTTTTTTATCCTCAGTGAAAGAAACTTTTCCAGCTGTAGGTTATCATTATTATTAGTTGGAGTAGTCACATTAGAAGGAGGGGAACTAGTAGTATTATAAAGCAAACCGAAACGATTTATATATAATAACCAATGCTGCAATAACACCTCCCAGAAATTTAAAAAAGTATTCTGTTTCCAACAGTAAAAATAAATACCTAAATACAAGTCTTATAAAGTTTTAGATTTATTAGCTTTACTTAAATTTTCTAAAAAATTAATACAGAATGATAAAAACTAAAGTGCATAGTAGTTTCAGGAGAATCAACATTTTTAGTGAATCGATGTTTTATAAGGTTTAAAAGACATGTAATCCTACGACTTATGATATGATTTATTTCCTTGAATTTTCATAAAGGGAACTATTATGCGCTATTTGAGAGAGACGACGCAAAATCCTCAGCTCTAATGAAGTTTTAAGCTTCTTTGGTTTTGATATGTTTCAGTTACTGTGTTGCACTGCCACATACAGGACTGAAATTGTTATCAGAAAGTTTTGTTTCATTTATTTATGGAGGAAGATATTTGTGGAAATGACAGCATCTTTGTGAGGAACATTTTAGAATGAAAGAATACCAAGTTGATTTTTTTAAAATCTCCAGATTCTGGAAAAGAAGGCCTGAAAACTTTACAGCTGATTTTAATTATCAGTCTATTGTATTCAACATGTCAAAAAGAAATGTGTATGGACAGGGTACCAAAACTTTGGGGCAAGTATGACACTTTACCTAATTTTCACTGTGCATAACAATGCCAGATTTGGCATAATGTTATAATTGTTTATAACATTGGTAATGTTATAAGCAATGTTTTTGAATCACACTGGCTTTGGGTAGAAAGGGGTAAAAAAAAAAATTATAGATACATTTTAGCTCATCTGTTTTGGTCACAGCAATAATTAGTGGTTTTTTTTCTGACAGGTTTTTTTATTTTTAAAAATAATATTGTAAAAATTATTATTATAATATTTAACCTACATTTGAATTAAATTCTGAATAATATTGGATAAAATTTTCTTTGAAAATTCTGGTTGTTTTTCTGGTGGGCCTTAAGATGGATGGAGAGCTGTCCTGTATGGTGAATCCGGCTTCATGCCTGTGAACTATTTTAATTGGCTTTAGCTCTCTGCAGCCATGAAATGCACTAAGAGGTCAATAAAAACATAGTGAACAACCCTTGAGTAAGTATTCTAAATCTGAGTAATTATTGTCAAATGACCTTGTTCTCTTTCATCTAGAAATTGTTCCAAAAACTATTAGAAAAAGCTCTATTTGAAGCCTTCTGGTAGGGCTTTCAACAGCAATACCTCAAGTTCAGTTTTTAATAAAACATTTTCTGCATGATGTAAATGTATTAGTGGACAGCTAATATTGTTCAACCTGATACCCCAAAATACTGCAATAAATTCACTAAACACTGTCTCTACTGTATATATTACCAGGAAAACAAAATAAATTCACTCACTCCTGACAGTAAGATTGACGTTCTTGCGAGCGGGGTTGCCCACATTGTTAGTTGCTGTGCAGTTGTAGAAACCTGCATCCGCTGGAGTGACTGCACGTAAAAACAGCGTCGGACCCCGAACCTGGGCACTGAGTGGGAGGGCTCCGGGATAGCGGGACCATGTCACCGTGGGTGAGGGTAAACCTGCAGTCACCTCACAGGTTATGACCACATCTTGCCCAGGATCTACCACCACCGTGTCGTCGACTGACAGCCGGATCATTGGGGGAGCTGCAAAGAAGAGAAACAGGGCGAAATTAGTAAAGATGGCATTACATCCTATCTGGTTACACAGAACAAAATCTTGACTGTTTGTCTTCTGTTTTTCAATTTGAAGTATTAATGGTTGAACCTGTAAGTGCATGTGTATAAAGCACTAATGTGCTTTAGACTGGATGGAGAGCACCAGTTGTATGACTAGGAATAGAACCTATTATCTTCCATCTGAAATACATCTAAGTTCCCCTTGCTGCTATTTTAATAAGTTTAATTTACCAAACATGAGTATTCTAATGTTATAAATAAAGCAAATACATTTCAGGACATGTGTTTTAAAATTCTGTTTATAATTTTTATTAATTGTGTAAAAATCTTTGCTCCCTTTTAGTTGTTGCATCTAGGATGGGAAAAAACTGGCCCATAGGTGCCTGCTAGGATATTTGCTATACCAACTTAATAATTTTAAGTACACATAAATTTGAGAAATTTAAGTGGATTTAAATGGTCTATTTAACCTATATTGCACTCCTATGTACAACATTCTGTAATATGTCTTAGCATTTCACACCTCAGGACATAAATGGGATGACAGAAGCAGCACATTGACAAAAATAAGCTTGCAATCAGTTTGTTATCTGATGAAATCCTTTGAGCGGTTAAATGTTTGCACATTAACCATCCAGCCACTTGTCAACTACAACTAGAACACCATGACACAGAGCAGTCAAGCACCTCTTGCTCTTTTGGTTTTTGGGTAAGCCTTCATGTAGCACTAGCACTGATTCTGTTGCAGTGGTGAATACATGTTGTGTATTTGTCAAGTGACTTTTTGATAGTCTGGATGAAAAAATATTGAGGTGGTTTAAACTTTCAAACAAGCTTTAATGGTCAGTTAAACCACAAAGACAAAATATCTCAATTATATTCTTCTGCACAAGGTTTTACACCACCATTTCCTGAAAGGAGTGAAACTATTTCTAAAATGTAGAACATGTCTGATAAAAGTTTGGCATAGGATAATTTCTGCAAAGCCTTTTTGAGCGTCTGAAAAAGGTACTCAAAAAAAGTACCTTTTTCAGCCTGATGGGATGAAAGGCTGGAGCCAGGTTTCTTCTTGACTTTGACCTCATCATCTGTCCCAAGTAGTTAGTCTCATAGAGCAGAAATATGTTTAATTATCTTTTTAAGTTTTATTTAGCATTCACATTAGTCACAATTCAGAACAACATCAATACTATAGTTTTAACCAGAATTTTTACTGGCAATTTAGAGGGTCGTCTGTATTTATCTATAAAACTGAGAAAAAATTTGACATTTACTTCAACTTGTACAAACTACAGTTAAAACCACATATATGTATATATATATATATATGATATATATATGATGATATATGATATATATATGATCTGAACGACATAACCAAGTTGCAGGCATAGTGTACAGAAACATATGTGCAGAATATGGACTGGAAACCCCGAGATCAAAGTGGGAAACACCCCCAAAGGTGACGGAGAACGCCAGAGCTAAGATCCTGTGGGACTTCCAGATCCAGATAGACAAAATGGTAATGGCGAACCAACCAGACATTGTCGTAGTGGATAAACAACAGAGGAAAGCCGTTGTGGTAGATGTAGCAATACCAAGCGACTGCAACATCAGGAAAAAGGAGCACGAGAAACTAGAGAAATACCAGGGCCTCAGGGAGGAACTGGAGAGGGCCTGGAAGGTGAAGACCACAGTGGTGCCTATGGTCATCGGGGCCCTCGGGGCAGTCACCCCCAAACTGGACCAATGGCTACAACAGATCCCAGGAACAACATCAGACATCTCAGTCCAGAAATGTGCAGTCCTTGGCACAGCCAAGATACTGCGCAGAACCCTCAAGCTCCCAGGCCTCTGGTAGAGGACCCAAGCTCAGAGGATAAGAACCACCCGCGGTGGGTGAGAAGGGAATTTATATGTATGTATATATATATATATATATATATATATATATATATATATATATATATATATATATATAAAGTATTTTCCCTATTGTCTAAAATTAGTTAGGATTAAAAAACTATTTCCATTACCTGAATTCTAGAATAACTAGAGACGATTTCTTTCAGCAAACTTTTTATTACCGTATTTTCCGCACTATAAGGCGCACCGCATTACAAGGCGCACCTTCAATGAATGGCCTATTTTAAAACTTTTTTCATATATAAGGTGCACCGCATTATAAGGCGCATAGAATAGACGCTACAGTAGAGGCTGGGGTTACGTTATGCATCCATTAGATGGAACTGCGCTAAAGGGAATGTCAACAAAATAGTCAGATAAGTCAGTCAAACTTAATAGATTACAAACCAGCGTTCTGAAAACTCCGTTCATTCCCAAAATGAATAAACAGCTGTTTTATTATTTTCCCTGAGGTAAAGTCAGTGACGTGGTATTTTCGTGACACAGTTTATCTTTTAACAACAGCAAGGTATAACATATAGTGGAGGGGAACTTTTCCTCGATTCAATAAACACGTAAAAAACAGTCTGATACTGTTACGGTAAATCAAACGTTAGTGCAATCACAATATATATCCACTTCCACACCATTGATTCGTTCATGTCATGTTAAATTCTCTCGCTGCTGCTCTATTCCCGTGTTCAACTGCGTGACTGATCACCTTGAGCTTAAACTCTGCGTCGTAAGCGTGTCTCTTAATAGGAGCCATTTTGGGGTCTTTACACAAAACCCAGCGTGCACCGCGCGCTTCTTCTTCTACGGGGGAAAATGAAGTCGGCAGCTGCTTACCGTAGTTGCGAGACCTGTTGTGGCTCAATATTGGTCCACATATAAGGCGCACCAGCTTATAAGGCGCACTCTCGGCTTTTGAGAAAATTGAAGGTTTTTAGGTGTGCCTTATAGTGCGGAAAATTCGGTACTTATTTCACATTTAAAAATGTACATATTATGGTGTCTGGGACAGATGAAAAATGAAGCAACTTGTATAAAATTAAGCAATTTTCTTGCTGGCAGAAAATTATCCACAGATCATGTACCAAAATTGAAAGGTCATTCAAAGAGAAGAAGCCTTTCTCCAAAAAACATAAAAAGAGAAATTACAGTAAGACCTTAATTTGACGAGAGATACTTTATGGTGTGATGAAACTAACATTTTAAGTGGTATTATGTTGTGTGGGTGTTTGTTTTCTGCAACAGGGACCATTTAACAAAACAAATGGCATTATTATAAAAGAACATTGTGTGGAAATATTAAAACAATATCTCAAAACCTAAGTTAAAGAAAGTGTAATAAAGTTAAAGGTTAGTTGACAGACAGAGCAATTATAAGAAATGCTCAAGTGCATCACAATAGTCTGCATGAAAATGCACATAATATATACAGTATAAAATAAATAAATATACTACTCCTGAAACAAGAAAGGTATATCTGATTAATGTCTTCTAAAAACAGTGAAAGCAAATATCTGGTTTCAGCTATCTGTCTTTCAGGCATAAAAATTCTCAAATATCATGTTTTGTACAAGCTGGCCAACCTTTGCTAATCTGGTAAAAAGTGTTCAGCTGGGAAGCTTCCTTGGAGGATAAAAAAGTCAGAAAAAAAGCAAGCGCAAAAGATCATCAGGTGTAGAAATCAGAACAACTTACATGGGCAAAACAACATTGATGCATGTCATCTTTAAACAGTATTTTTAACATATATATTTCAGAGCCCATTGGACCTTGGAAATGGAGTTTAGCTTGAGAAAATTAAGCTGTCAGCGCATTGATGTGCCGTTTCACTGGTTGAACTCACTGCTGTGTGCTAACAAGAGCATATAACATACTGTGTGTTCTGACTTTGGGTTATTTCAATATTTATATAATGTTCTTGATTTCTCTGACTAGTGTCTTTTGACTAAAAAGAATAGTGGGTAGATATAACATTTTGGGATTTTGTTTGTATAGAAGGGTCATGAAAAGAGCTGCTGGAATTCAGTTGAGAAATTGATTTTGTAAAACTACCACATTTCAATCCAAAAAACAGTACTACAGACAAAAATAACATGCTTCCTTAAAAAAAGTACTTCAGTTTATTTTTTGTCTGCACTGCACAAGTAATAGATACAATATTATGATCTTTTGCATGTAAACTAAAGAAAAGTTAATCTCCAATGAGATGCAAACCACCGGAACGCAGGAAACAATTCATTGCTCTAATTGATTTTGTACAGTACATCCTTTCATCTAATCTCCTTTTCAACAGCAATTATGAGAATGAATGGGGTGTACAGATGCTCAACAAAGTACTTTACGTATTCATGTTTCAGCCAGTACAACAGTGTGCAAAAATCTGTGCACTCACACAGACTTGCTGGCAGTGTCTTTAGGGACTGTGCAAAAACACAGACACACTAATCTGATCGCTTTAGCTAACTTCAGAAGTGATGGCTCTGAATCTGACAAGAAATTTCATTGGCATAACAGCTCCAATGAGAGAATAAATAGCTCTGTCTATTCCCATTGTATCAAGGCGCAATACTGAGAGAGCAAACTCCTAAAGGCCTGCAGAGTCCAGAGCCGTATTATTGTAGTTTAATGAACCATCAATAAATGCATTTAGTCAGAAATACTTGAAGTATTATTTCTATAGTGATACATGTTAAAGTTCATATAATAATGAAGACCAGATTGGCAATGAGTCATTTTTACTTTGAAAGATAAGGTATATTTGAAATCAACATGAGGCAATAGGTTAGCCATAAGTAAATATTCACTTTTTAATGTTCTAGTCTTATTTCTCTCTGGTCATTGCTATGATTATCACCTTATTCCGCAATGGACCTTACCAAGCTCCACCCACAACTGACCTAGAAAATCCCACTTGACCCCAAGTCTCACAAACAAAGCCTCGTGGCGTGTTGTTTCTATGTAAACATGGCGTCTTTCACTTCGACTGATTCTCTGGAGTGTATTTCTGACTCGATTAGTGTATCATTTCTACCAAATTTTCACAATATATCAGCTACTACAATGGACAGAGGAACTAAGAAGTTCATGTCATCTTTTTTGGATGAGATCAAGGTGTTTGAGCCACGCAATGCCTCCAACATTGTGCACACAACAAAATGCTTTCGCTTGATGAGGAAAACGGCAGATCCACACACCCTCTACATCAATATATATAATATAGGATCAAAAGAAGCATTAAATGGCTGTCAACTTGTTTCTGCCGGGTGAGTAGTGAGTTGTGCTATTTTAAGTAATTCGTCTATAATAACAATGCTATCGCTAACAACAAACGCACCCATGTTATTTCTATGTGCTTGGATCTCCTGGTAAATAATTTATTATGCTTTTTGTAAACCCAAATTTATGCTGGAGTTGTACGTTAATGTTGAGTCGTTGTAAGATGCTGGATTCAGGTACAATGTAGGTCAACTATTCGCACCGATGTACAGAAATCCCATGTTCGTGTCACAAATATAATTCGTGGCCAGACATGAAGCATGTGTGGGAATAGTCACAGCTCACTGTGACTGTATGGCTGGGTAGGTTATATTTAATTTATTTAGCTTTCTTCTTTCTTTTTTTGTAGCATGAAAGTCCCGCTGAATAAACATTATATTTTCTGTCCGTGACTCGGCACTGAGCTAGCTGCTAACAACATTAACGCTCTGAGGACGCTAGGGCATAAAAATAACATATCTTTCCTTACATATGAATGCTTGGCTTTCTAAGTAACTGTCCAATAAAATATCTGAAAATACAATTTAAATAATGTCATTACCTGTTAGAAAGTGGGCGCTGCATGGCATTGTTAGTTTCTGCGCCTCCTGTCTTTAGCTGTAGATTGTTGATCCACTTTTCTCCTCTTTCTTTTAGTAGGTTTTTTTTTAAATCAACTCCCTTGTGACCAACTACCTTCGAAACATGAAAGTAACGTTTATGTTTCTCTCTATTAGAACGGTTGAAACAATTGTGCAGGTCACAGACTTTAAGTATTTTGATGCTGGAGCAACAGAAGTAAATGGGGTGTATTTACATCCGGCCCTCCATCTGCATTGGGTGACGACGGCACTACGTCATCTGAAACCCAGCAATAAACATAGATGAGTTTGGAGGATGGACTGAAGTCTAATATAGCTGTTTTTTGGCTCCTAAGGGAATAACCGGTGCAGCAGTCTCACATACCAAGGTAACAATGTTACTGGTTTATCTGACTGCAAAAAATACTTCATTGCCAGCATCCTGGTTTACTTGACATAAATCTGATAAAATTCTTTGCTGTCTGCCACTGGATGAAGTAAAAAATATAAATAAAGTCTGTAAAAAATGAAGAAGCATATAGTATAGAGAAATTATGTGAATAAAGAGGGAAGCATAGTGAAATGCAGAGGTGGAAGTGAAGATTTGAGAATTTTATTTTTATTATAAAGGGCATGTGTGGGAGTTATCAAAGTGGGATCAGATCCTCTTCCCAAAGTAATGGGGTTTATGTGCACCACAGTAGTTTGCAAGAAAGTAAAAAATGCCTTGAAACTCTTTGCACCTTTTTTACTTGCACTATCAGGCAGTCACTTGTATAATTTAATCTGCTTTTGTTCCGGTCAGGTAAGGTTTTGTTGTGTTCTCTGACCTGATTCATTACACGTTTCTGCATTTCCTGTTCACTCTAACATCATGCTTTACTATCTCCATCGACCAGGGACAGGACCTCTCATGTTATCTTCCAAAAATAAATAAAGAATTTTGTTGTCAGAGGTGAGCTTAAAGGTGCAGTCTTAAAGGTCTGGATAACACCAGAGGACTACTAAAAAAAGACTGGAGAACATTTTCAGCAAATCCTTATTTAGAGAGATCAAATTTATTCTAATGATGATGCAGGTGGATGAAATTGTCAAACATCAAAAACCTGGGTTTTTACTAGAATTTTAAACATGTGCCACCTAGTAAGTATGAAAACAAATAAAGAAATGACTAAGTTTGAAAGCAATAGTTTGACACACTTGAATAAAGACAAAGCAGGCCTATGTGAATGTGACAACTTTGTAGCCCCTGACAATAACACTCTTGACACTATAGGGTTTATTTTGTTGGCAGATAAAACTTTCTGTCACAGAAAGAAATAAAACCTTAAAAATTGTTAGTTATAATTTGGTAAGAATATACATGAAATCGTAAAGGGAAACATGTTACTGCTGCAATATTTTCACAAAACAATTACAGGATTACATAATGTATTTAGTATTCTTTAGTATTTTAGTAATTCTTTAATAGACCTCCAGACATTGCATGAAATATATAGTTATCATATCAAAGAACTAAATGTCTTTATAGGTAAAATTTAAGGATAAAAAAACAATGTACTATAATCATAGTATCTCAGTAATAATTTTAAATCAGAGCTGCAAAGTGATCAGGGAACTGTTTTGATTCAATGGTGAAGTTACTGTAAACCGAGGAGGCCGAGAATTTAAAAGAAGGAACTGGTGGTCTGTTCTGCTTCACCATTGCCCACTCCATTCATGCTTAGGATTCAGGTTCAAATCCACACAGCAATCAATATAACCTGTTCTTTTGACATAGCTGGTTATAAAATTATTTAATGAGTACCAATAAAGTAATTCAGACTTTTTTTGTATTGTTCTACGGTACATTTATAATGGGATGGGTTCAGTTTAATTGGAATAAATTGGATTATAATTGGAATAAATTCAATTCAAGTAGACAATAATTAATTCAAATTGCATTACAAGGTCTTGCATACTTTGCCAAGTAATTGAGATAAGTTTTGTAGTACAATGGCAATACATGAGTATACATAATTGGACATAATCATATTTAATCAAGGAACAGAGCCATTTCCATAACACTGATTGAGCAGACACTGGCAGATCACCAACAAAAAAAGGAGGGTTTCAATCTCCTTTTGGAGAAATCATAAGAACTGAAAAATCCAATTATATAATCAGATATTAATTTATATGTTAATTTGAACAGCACAGAATATGTGGTTAATTAAGTTAAAAATAAGTTTGTGATTTCTGTTTTAAGTGATGTGTCAAGCTTCAACAAAAAGCTTTGAGTGTTTATGTTGGTGCTGTTGTCATTTACACAAACTCTTGCTGAGCAATCAGCTGTCTGCATTATTGTTACCTTTAATTAGAGGTTTTATTGAGATGATACCAAATACAAGAACAGTTAATATTAAGTATGTTTTATTACGGTAACTACAGTAGAAACACATTAATAAAAAGCTAACAGTCATACTCTCAGTTAAAAACACTTATATATATTCAACAAAACATGATGCAGAGCAATAGGACTATGCTAGCTAAACTGAATTCAGAACGCACACAAAGATTACGAGGAGTGGTGTTATGATTATGTAGTAAATACTTTACCTCCTGTTGTCTCTTTATAACCTTATCTTTAGTATCTGCTCTCTCTGGGGAATTCTTTCATTCAAGGCTAATTGTGGACTGAATATTGAGAAACATGGGTTGTACTTGGATAAAACACTTGTGGAAGTAGTTTCAAGTATTTATTCTTCAAAAATCCAGAGCTGTTAGTATAATTGCGGTGTGTGCAGCTGCATTGGATGAACGTCCTCAATTTTTAAAACACTTATGAGATAATTTATGTAAAATAGTTGCATATGTGCTTTTATCACAGTTTTCGATTCTGAAAATAAAAACATAGACTAGGCAAAACATTATCGCCACCTATCCAATAGTTTGTCTATTTTTCTGCCAACATAGCCATGATTAATCAAGGAGTTTAGTCCACTAGACCCCTGAAAGTGAACTGTAGTATCTGACACCAAAATGTTACCAACAGAAAGATGATTGGGTATGACATTCCCTGAATGTTCCATCAATAAATAAGCAAATTATGCAGAATTATTGGGTCAGTTATGCAAATGTTCCTGGCCATCCACCTGATCTGACAGAAAACACGATTCATCACTCAAAGCCACCTTCTCCCATTGCCACACACACTGTATTTTGAACCACTGTTAATATCTTAAGCATTTTGAGCTTCAATAGCTTCTCTATTGAATTTGATCTTATGGGCCAGCTTTTGCTCTCTAAGTGCATCATCGACCCTGTCCCCTGTTCAGCAATGGTCCTTCCTTGAATTTATTTTCAAAGGGAAAGACTTCTGCAAACTGGGAGCGCCCCAGAAAAGTTGGAATTTCACATATGGCCTCACTCAGTCATCCAGCAGTCACATGAACTTCATCAAAATTGCTCAAATTCTTAAGCTAGAATATTGTTCATGTTGCTTGAATCATTGAGGAAAAAACGTGCAGCTTAATAAATTCACCTAACAACAGGTTCCACGATAAAAATTAAATATCTTTTATTCACACAGCTATCAGAGGTCATAATGTTATGCTACATCTGTGCATGTCAGAACATAAAGATGTGAGACTATGTAAAAATAAAAATATCTGTAGAAAATATTAGAAACAAGCAAGTCGACATGAATATTCTGAAACTCTGTCAGTATAAATTTTAGAAATTATAGTTGACATCTGTACCTAAAAGTTACTTTATGAAATTCTTTCTTCCCTGCCTCTGACATTACTCACAGAAATACATTTTCAAATCCTTTCCTGTAAGTTAACTTTCGCTCCATTTATGTCAACAGAACAGGAGAGAGAAAATATTCTGCACTCCAGAGTTAATACCTATAATGACACAGAAAGCTGCAAACGTTTTTCGAGCTTATCAAAGGCAAAGCTGTTATAAATCATTTTGAAGTCTTTGATGTATATAAACTAAATTATTTAACAGCAACAGCGACTGAAAGTAAAAAATAAATTTAAAAAAACAGTCCAGGATTTGTACATGTTAATGCAATGTTTTTATTCAGACTACTTGATTGAGAGCGATTTCATGTAAACAGGCAGCATTTCATAAGATTTAATGAAGGTAACTAGTAGAAACCCTGAGTCAGATAAATAATTTAGTTGAAGGCAAAAGTTACTCGATAAACTGTGCAGCATCATAACAAAAAATTTCTTATTTTGTTTCTTTCAATAAAAAAAACTAAGCAAGGAAGAGAAACTATTAAAATATATATATTTTTAAATCTTCATAACTTTTTTTTTCAGAGAGAGGAATAAGGTTTAGGTAATTGTTTTGATTTTTCTCTCTCTAACTGCTACTTAGCCATGTTATTAAACAAAAAAATAATGCTCAAATGAATCATTTGCTCTGTCCTAGCACTTTTAAGAATCACAGCGATCACAAATTTCAAACTCTAACTACAGACGTCTAAAAGAACTAATTGATGTTTTTGCTATAGTAAAATAAACTCAACATTTTTTAGGAGAGTAAAAGAGATCTATGAACTCTACCATAAACCTTGACGCCCTCCTGACTCTGGGACTGTGATGATAAGAACTACAGTTTTCCTCTTCACCTACATTTTATGAGAGTCAGGGAAAAAAGATTTTGTCACTGGTTGGAGATAAAAAGGTTCCAGTACTAAGACCCCCAAACCAGGATTATAACCAAAACAAAACAGAAAATTAAGTGAATCCTGTTGTCTAAGTGTGGGGACTCAAAAACAATGATGTGACATCATTTGATTGATCTAATCTCAACAGGGATTAATGTTGCAATGATGAACAGGAAACACAATGATACAATATGCCCAGAGGACAAAAGAAGAGAAGTGGTTTATTTTTTCTCTTGCAAAAGCTCAGGTTATTCAGTTTTAATGAAAAACAGTGTCTCCTGTTCCCTCATACCCAATGCATTTCTATTACTTAGTTGTCATTGTAAGTTTCCATTTATTTTTGTTTTTGTTGTCAGGGTCTTTTTAGAGCTCTGACTCTGATACTGTAATTTTTTATATTTGCAAATGTAATATGGTTGTTTTTTTCCCCTTTTCTTGTGACTGTTATTTATTATCAGCGTATTATAATTTCTTTCTGTATTTTGCCTTAGGACTGTATGCTTCCTTTTCATGGAGCCAAAAAATAGCAGCATTTTCACTCATTTCTCATTTTCTCCTTGCATTTGACTAAAATCAGGGCAGTGTGCTGATTTTAGGCAAATATCTTTTCTGATTTTATTTAATATTTACTTTTAACATTTACTAAACAGTGCAAGTACTATTAAAAAAGAGAAATTATACTTTAAAGCTAGTATAACATGAACAAAGAGGGTTTTTCTGAGGAACATGATTAGGCCACACTAACCATTTTCAAGGAAATGCATGTTACACATATAATGTGACTTATTTGGATGTAACATTTTTGTAGAGCAGACTTTGCTGGGAGAGTGTATCATTAGAAGAAGCTCTCCTATAATATCATTCACAGAAGAACCACCACACAGTCAAATAAACAGTCATACGTCATCCCTTCCTATTCTTTCATTTTTTTTACCTCGTCCCCTTCATTGTGGATGCTCGCTCCCCAACAACTACTCACCCACACACACGCATTCAGAGCAGAGTTTTTCCATCACTCATTGAGAACGTGAGTTCCTGACAGATTGGCTGTTTTGGCAAGTCTCTGAGGCCTGATGCCAGGCATACAGTTATTGTTGTGCCTGTTGTGGATCCATGTGTGTCTTTGTGCTTGTGTCGACTGCACAGTCGGGATACAATTGATCTCAGCCACAGGAGCCCAAGACAAGAGGAGAGGAGTAGAAGGCTGCATCAATGAAAGTAAGGAATACCTATCAGACACAGGCCACAGAATCTGAGGGCCACTTTCCTCACTTGTTGGTTTTAAAATGGAATATTTTTATGAGTGGTAGACAACAACAGTAATAGAAATTCATAAAATAGTGTCTAACATTAGTTCTCATCACATTTTAGTTGCTCCATCATCTGTGTGCGTGATCCATTGTGTGTGCTCTAATTAATAGACTGCAGTCTTTGGTGAAAGCATTTCTCAATCATTTTTGCAACCATGATCAATTTTTTACCTTCAGTTTGAATAATTCTCTTTTGGATTAAATGCTCATCTCAGCACTCAGCACTCCTATTTTATGTAATGTGTTTTTCTTGTAGGATAAAATTTAGACATTATGAACAGCTAGCGCACTGCTTTTATTAAAATACATATGGTAAGTGGTAAAATTTATCTAAATATACATAAATAAAAAAATACTTGATGTGGAGATAGTTGAACAGATCGTATGGTTTCCAAAGAATGATGACCTAATGTCTGGAGGAGTGTAAAGCCTATCTAGTTTTGCAAGAAGGAAGTAAATGGGAAAAACCCTTTAACCAAAAAGCATAGACTTGGTGACGGTGGCGACAGTGGTCCAAAATTGGTGGGTTGCTGGTATGATTCCCTCCCTGTCCACCTCTGCCAGATTGCACCAGGGCAGCTGTGGCTACAATCCAGTAGCTTGCCATCATTAGTGTGTATTTCACACCGTGTGTCTTCAATGTAGTGTGAAGCAGTTTGGGGTCATCTGGACTTGATAAAGTGCTGTAGAACTACAGGCCATTTACCAATTATATATTTATATCAGGAAAAAAATTAAGAGACTACTTAAAATAATCAGTTTCTCTGATTTTACTTTTTATAGACACATGTTTGAGTAAAATGAACATTGTTCTTTTATTCTATGAACTACTGACAACATCTCTCTAAAGTTCCAAGCAAAAATATTGTATTTATTTGCAGAAAATGAGAAACGGTTAAAATCACAAAAAAGATGCAGTGCTTTCAGACCTCAATGCAAAGAAAAAAGTACATATTCATTTAGAAACAACAATACTAATGCTTTTACTCAAGAAGAGCTCAGAAATCAGTATTTAGCGGAATAGTCAGGAGGTTTTCAATGGGGTTCAGTGTAATGGTCGCTTAATTTTTTCCAGAGCTGTATATATATATATATATATATATATATATAGTTTTTTTCTTGTGTTGCTGCCAAATTTGTGCCCACTTCCTCAGGAGTGTTAAGAAAAAGAAGATACACTGAAAGACAAGGACAATGTAAAACCTCACACACCCTCTAGAAAGGTGGAGTGTGTTTTTCAGCTTCCACCAAATCCAAATCCTAAACATTGGTAAGTTTTAAAAAACTGTGTCTGAAGTATAAAGATGGCAGACAGTTGATTATTTACCTTTGTCAATTTCGTTAAGCACTGAGAATTGGATTTAGATGCTCACATAAGGTTACAGTTCACTTCACACAGCTCCGGAAGAGAAAACTCAACAATTACACAGTATGAACATATTTCATGCATTATAACGTTGTGTCAACAAAGTTACACGGATTGGTTGGTTCATATGATAAGCTAACCTGTCAGATAGTCATTGACCCGGTTATATTATCCATTACGATTGTCCAGACGCTGTTCTGAGAAATGTACACCAAGATCTCTTATGCTGTGTGTACCAGTGTGTGTCTTTTCTCCTGGAAGATAAGTTGGATGTTTTCTTTCTCTGCCAGATTTTGACCTTGAATGGTGCAGTATCAAGATGCACCATTCTAGCTAACTCCATTACTCATTCTTAGCCTCTTAAAACAGCATCCAGAAAGTATTTGTACCCCTTTAAAAAGAGGTGTGTGTTCATTTTTTGTTTCTGCTCATATAAAGTTATGTCTAAAATATCTAAAGTATCTAGATATATTTAAAATAAAGGTATGATTTTATCAACAGATGATTTTGAAATTTTAAAGACACCCAACCAAATTACTAACTTGAATCTGACAGAATTTGTGGAAGACATTAAGATTGGGGTGATGGGAAGGAAGATTTCCAACATTATAGACTTGAAGCTTATCAACAAAGACAATTGGTGAAATTAACAGCGGATTCATGCAAAAACCTGGTCTGTAATTATTAGAAGGATTTGGGTTCTGGAATAAAAAATAAAGACTTTTCTACTGATTATGAAGAAGGGTATAAAAAAGGAACAAAATGTTAAACAAAATGATAAAATAAAGTAGTTTTAAATCATGCGTCATGGATAGCTGTTTCTTGATCACAAAGATATTTATGTTGGATAAATGAGCTGGCTACAATACTAAATAAACTCAGCTGCTTTTATAATATGCAGTAATGTGTTAAGACATATTGACAGTCAATAAGTCACTGGAGTAACTTGCAAGTTAAAACCATCACTTTTGCTATAGACGTAGTAAATAAGCTGTGTGTTTAAACTTTAAAGCCAAAGAGGTCCTAGTTGGCAGATTGTATTACCTTTGATCAAAGCCAAGACAGGTTAGTTGCTGCTACAGAAAAAAAAGTAAAGAGAGAAAAGAAAAAAACATGTGATAGACCTTTTCATCTAAGGAAAAAAAAAGCGCATTACCAAAAACGTCGAACTATTGCTTAGAGGGAGTATTAATGTTTAATTTTTTCCAGTTAGGGTGGAGATTTAAAGAAGGGAACTTTAGAATGCATGGTTGTGTATCTAGCCAGCAGTATCCACTCTAATAAAACAATCATTAGAAGTTTGCCTGCTCCATGGTGCTTGCTTATTCTTACTCAGCCTATTTGACCATGAGAAAAACAGGATTACAACAAGCAGCCTTAAACAGTCTTCATAACATATAGGCAAAACCTTTGTTTTTATGTTTTGTGGAGGATGGTTTTATTAAATTTGCCAGAGATCAGACTTAGAGTAATGAACTTCCTTAGTAAAACGTTTTTAAAAAAAAGCCCCACACTGATTTGATGGGAGGAGAGTTTAGCAAAAGAGAGGAGAAAAAGATAAATACACAGGGGAATAAAAAGATTGGTAATATACACTAAGCTCAGGGCATTCCCTTGTGGTGCATCAGTCTGACCGTAACAAACCTGACAGGACTGTCAACGGCAACAGTGTTGTTGTAAGTAAGAGAGTTACCGGGCGGTGGCGTGTAGATGGACAGACCGGTGCAGAGAGAATTGGAGATAACAGGGAGCGTGACAACTGAATTACAGCTGACGGCCCTGAGATGAGCTCTCAGACACAGAAAAACTAGACAGGCAGACAACGCCGCACACAGGGAGGCAGGCGAGAAGATAGAGACAGCGAGAGGAAAAAGCCAGTGGAGAAAAAAGATGCCCAGACAGAAAGGGAGGTGGAGAAATGGATACACACCAAGGAAAATGAGAAGATGAGGCAGTGAGAAATGAATAGTATTTTCTGCTCAAGAAAAGAAAAGCAGATTCCTAAGTCATAATACAGCAAGCAGAGAAAACTATGATAAAAAGAAGTTTTATAAAATCAAAAAAGGAGTGAAAAGGATGAAAGCAACCCATTTCATAGAAAAGAGTGAAATATGCATCTGTGGAAAGCTGTATGTGGATTGCAAAGATGCGTTTGCTTTTTCCTTTTCTTTGCAAATATAAAGGCAAACAAAAAAACTTACCTGTAGCATTTGTTAGCCTGAAGGTGACTGACTTATCTTCAATGTTACACACATTGCGGACAGACACCTGGCAAGTGTAGTCGGCAAAATCCTTGGTCCTTAGGTTTTTCAGTTTTAGCACCTTGGTCTCGCCCTACAGGAAACACACAACACCAAAACAGCATGCACTGTAAAAATGTTTTCCTCAAATTAATCTTTGTGTGATTATTTAAAGACATATTAAACATTGAACTAAACATACACAGTCTCACAATACCTTTACTGCATTAAATATCACTAAAATAACTTTTATCTTAGTGTATTCTAAGCTACATTTAGTCTTGTAAAGCATAATCAAATGCAATGTGTGTCTCATGCACCCTGCAATCATCTAAATCAACATTGCTCCATTAGGATAAAAAGATGGAGCATTTAGAAAAGGCTTTTGCATGTGCCATTAGGAAAATTATTTTTTTTTTCAGATTTTCAGATCACAACATAAAAACAAAATCCATCAATCCTCTCCATTGTTAAATCTGTCCTTCTTATGATCATATCACAACCTCTCTCTGTTTCTCATGATATAACTGATGCATTTCTAAGACAAAGGCATTGAATAAGATAAGGTAGCACCAAGCTTTGACAAGAGCTATTGATTTATAAATATTATTTTAGCTTTCAAGATAAAAGGCTTGAGTGAAGACTAATATGTTCACCCAAATAACATGATGAGGAATTATGAGATGTTCAGGGGATTTGCTGGAAGACAAGCTCTTCACAAATCCAATAAAGAGCAGGACAAGGCCACCAGGTCTGACACTGAATATAAACTGTGAAGAACCAAGTTGAATAGCTGGAGTCTTATGACCCATAAATTATACTTTCAGAAGATAATATAAATTGAATGCCTCTCAGCCTTTGAAGAGGCTATATGTACAAATTAAAATGTCAATGACTGCACAATTACAAAGTTTATCTCACCCTTAAAGTTATGTTTAAAATGAGTTTTAAATTGACTATATATGTTATTTCTGTTCACTTGACTTTGCAACCTCATTAATTCATGTAAAGATATACTTTTGACTAAACTGCACCACAGTGATGGTTGCAGTAAAACAGGAAGGCTCAAAATTATTTTTTCTTCAAGTTGTTTTGAATTGTCTTTTTTTTTAAAAAGTTTTATCATTGCATTGTCTGCAGTCTGCACACGTTATCAATGAACAATGAACCATAGACGTACATTGAGAGAGTCTGAAGACTGGTACAGATTATAGTCCAAAATTGACATCACACAAACTACACTGTCTAATTGATGTAGACGTTAGATTAGTTCTTTGCTGAAATCCGACCTTGTTTTCATTTAGCCATATTTCTATCAGCTTTCTGGTAGAGGCTGAAAATCTTTCTTGAACAATCAGACAGATTGGATAGCATTTATGAATAATAATAACTTTTTCAAAAATGTTTTACTGTCCTGTATTTAGCTTCATTCATCTTTGTATCAATTCTGACCAGTTTTCCTGAACCTACTGAAAAAGGCCCCCTAGATCATGTTGCTACCAACACCATGTTTCATGCTCGGAAAAGCACGCTCAAATTAGTTTTCTACCACACATATTTTACATGAAGCCCAAAAGTTTCATTTTTGTCTCACCTGGCCAGCAAAATGTGTTCCTCATATTTTCTGTCTTCATCATGGCTTTAACAGACATACTACAATCTTTTAAGAATTCAAAAAGATTACCCAAGGGCTTTTGTAATGCGAGAGGGACACTTGCAGTAGCAGCTAGCGAACAACTGCAAGTGGTCTTTCTCTTTCTCCTGTGTCGTAGCCTCATATGGTTTCAGAAATGCAGAAAACCTTGTTCAGGTGTACCTGAGTATAAAGAGGTTCATAGATGTCCACTCCATTGTCTTTGCTTTGTTCGATGATCGTAGCACCACGTTTCCAGATGAATCTTGCAGGAGGGTTGGAGTTGACGGTGCAGCGGAGGAATACCGTCTTCTCCTGGTAGAAACCTGTACGTATATCGCCGACCGTCTGGTGCACAGTCAAAACTGGGACATCTAGGTCTGTGAGAAAAAAAACGTGAAAAAAAAAAAATCCAATTATGAAGAGCGTAATGTTGGAAAGAGGGTTTTTAATTATTATTTTTGCAAACATTATTAAAAAACAGGAAATCACAAAGATTAATTTCAGTTAAAACTGATTTTCATCTTATTGATACTGACAACTTCTCTGTGCAAAAAGTCAATAATACTGTGAATGGCAAGGATAGGATTTGGAAACTCAGGCACAACACTGGCTCATCACATGCAGTTTGTTGATTGAATTATCCACCCACACTTACAACAACTATCCAAACACCCAAATATTTCTAATGGGCACAAATGTCTAAACAGTCTGTGTGTTTTGCCTTTTCCTCTCTTGCTGTGACTCTCCCACACACCAGATTTATCTATTTTTTCCTGTCATTTTTCTGTCATTTTCTCCTGCCTTGCCTTCCCAATCTCCCTTCCAGTCCCCCCATATGTCTTTTATTCTTGTGTATTTCCTTCATGGAAGTGCCGTTTTCTTTTCCCTCAAGTGGAATGGATTTCAGCTGTTGTCATGAGCATGGAGGCTGCTCTCCCTGGTTTCTACCATTCCTCCAAAACTCACTGCCACTTTTGCTCCACATCACCATCCTTCCCCCTTTTTCTATCCTCTCCTCCTTACGCTTTCCCTCTCCCCTTGACAAGGTAGACTTCTGTGTGTGTGTGTGTGTGTGTGTGTGTGTGTTGGGGTGTGTGTGTTTGTGTCGTGCAATTCAGAATTTTTGCAGGCTAATTGGACTGCTTCAGAATTTAAGAAGGAAACCATTTTCATCATTGTCGTGTGCACCGTTTTCCTACTACTTTATCTCCTTTTTCCTGTCTTCTGTCATTCACTAACAGTGTCTTTAAACTGCTGTCCCCTTATATATTTCTGTCTCTTTTTTCACCTATTTTCCATTTCAGTGCTTCAAATCATCAAACTAAAATTGTATATCAGACAAAGATAACCTGAGGAAATACAAATACACCCCTACTGTGCATCTTATTAAACCACTTTCTATCAGATGGATAGAAAGATGTGCTCTGAATTTTATTGAAGTCAAAATTCTGACCAAACTGGCTGCTGTGTTTTAAAGCAGAATACAATCAAGGCCCCCAATCCCATAGTAAAATATTCCATGTCAGGGTCGTAGCACAATTAAAACTGTACGTAAAGTCTACAAATAAACTCCACTTCATTAAATAACAGATATTCACTTAGGGCGAAACCTGTACCTTTATTTTAAAAGACAACTTATTTGAATACTTCTAAGGTACTATAAAAAAGTGACATAGGTAAAATTTTGAACTTCTCTTATGTTTGACTTGGATATGGTTCAGATTTTTTGTGGCATTTACACACTTTCTTTCAGAGGGTATACATGCTACCCTAACTTAACGTCTGTGGAAGAATACATGTATCTAAACATCTAAACAGTAATCTAAACAGTAGGGTATTTCTAATATTTTTGAACGCATTAAACAACAAGGAGTCTTTAACCACAGGGAGACAATGTATCAAAGAAATATAGCCTCTAACTCAACCACACTGTCTCAGGGATATATGATTATGAAAGATTTTTAGAACTATAGAAGAGAGCAAATTCTACATTTTTTTTATGTCCATGCATAAAATGGGCTGCACATGCTGCCACAAAACATAAGGGCTGTTGTAAACTATTATGTTAGTAATTAAGTAAGCTATTGATTTTTCTGACAAATAACCGAATAATCGAAATCAAATATTTGATAAAATATTGGTAAATTCTGCCATAACAACAGTATTAATATCGGATATCAACATCAGCCCAGATTTTCATATTTGTGCATTCCTAACAATTACTTTTCTGTAGTTTAGAAAATTAACTTAATAATAATAATAAGGTAGCAGGTAGTGTTGTAGTCAAGTCCACCTAACCCAAGACCAAGTCAAGACCAAGACCAGAGTGTATCAAGATTGAGACAAGACTAAGACTTTTAGGGTCCGAGACCAAAACCGTCGGAAGTCGAGAGCAAGTCAAGACCGGCGCCTCACGCTACATGACACAATAAAATGTGAAGTATGATACAAATTGCTTCTCAAATTGATCTAAAAGATTCACATTCCCATAAAAACACCTAGATATTAAATATTTGGAGCTGAAATAAATTTAACCAATATTATCAATTCAAACTCTTCTTCATTTTGTGTTGCTATCATCTTTGTGCCACAGTCCGCAGAGGTCTCGTGCCACCCCTAAAAGGATAACTCCCTGGGCAGTTGCCCATATCGACCATGTCAGGGATATGGGCGATATGGGAGATTGGTCAGAAACCATCACTGTCTGCACTATTAAACATAGCAATTAAAACAATACCCTGACAGTAAACAACGCTCAACTATGAACACTGACCAAGGAACAGCAAGCAAGAAGTAACCAGGCACAAGGTGCTCACCGTGACTGTTCTCACCCTCTTTCTCGCTGCATGAAGCCAGGCAGCATAGTGCTGTAATATCTGCCACCATGACAGGTGACAAAAACAATCAAAGAGAAATGAGTATGCTCTTCTGTTCTTGTGTTTTATTTATTTGCTAATTAAATAAATGTCAATGTATATAAATAAATGAAATAATAATAGCTACTTCAGAGTGCCTAGTGCATTACAAGAATAAAGAACGGCTCTCAGTGAGGCTCCAATCCTGTCTTCTTAGTAAAGAGCCGTTCAGAAGAATCAGATCTTCGTGAATGTAACATCACCATTTTGCAGACTTTGGTCACAATGTTGTCCCTTATATGCGACACAATTTGTCCCTTGTCGCTGCAGGGACAAATTGTACAGCTATGTACAGCTTTGCTAATGTAGCAGGATGAAGCCTGCCCCAGGATTGAGGAACCTGGCACCTAATTACCGCATAATAGGTGTGAGAATAAAGTGAGACTCACTATTCTGTCTGAATAGTGAGTCTCTGATTGGTTTAGGTGAATTTGTGAGTTGGTAGTTTTCCCGTTGCCTCATACTATTTCAGTTTATGCCTGCATTTGGTCGCACTTCAGGTGGAAGGTCGCTTGGTTAGCTTGCAGTGGTCAAAACTCTAACGTCAGTAAGTAATGTTACTCCTCCTGTATAAAATCTGCCATTTTAGTTGGTTAACTCAACTAAACCTCTACCTTCTGCCATTTTCTAAAATCACCTATTAATCTTTAACGTCATTTCAGACATAAAGCTGCTGCAGCTCGCTGGAGACCCTGCTCCTTTGTTTCTTTTATTTCCTGCTTTTTTTTTTTTTTTTCTCAATTCATTTGGTTTCTTTTATACTTTCTGTTTAAATTTGTTTTGGGTTATTCTATTCTGTGTGGCCTCTGGCCTTGCTGCGGGTAGCAGCCTTGGTTTTTCAGATAACTTAACTAAAACATTGATTTTTAATGACTCCCCACCACGCAGCTGCTGTTACAATTTTTTGAGTACCGTATATCTGACCTATCAAAAGCATCACAATTTTAAAGGTTTGCAGTGGCCTTGCTTTCTTTGGCCCAATACTGATACTAGCACAATATTTACTGCTCATGAAGTTTACATCCAACAGTCTGCATACAGTATGCAAGTAGGTTGTTTATTAGTTTTAGATTAGTGAAATGTCTTTCCCCACGAGCAACAGTAATAGGCAACATGCAAAATACACATAAAGCAATCCAGACTACTCCAAAAAATGCTATGTAGTTGCATTTCATTCAAGCTGCAGTATATAACTTTAATAAAAATATGCCTCCTCCATATTTGTTAAAACTGTCACCATGTCGTGACAGATTATTATAAGACAGATCATCTGTGAAAACAATCAATCTCCTCCACCTCCTCCCTGAACTACTATTACTGGCTAAAGTAATGCAACGTTCCAGCCAAAACAACCAATCAGAACCAGGAGGAGGGTCTTAGTGCTGTCAATCAACTCATTCACTCACTGCTACAAGTGCTAATGGTGGAAAAATGACTTATTACAGGAAAATCATTTATCTGCTGTCACTGGTAGCTATGCTAACTAGACTAAGCATTTACAACAGACTATGCTAGCTGCAGCATAGCACAGGGAGAGGAGGATGAGCAGCACCACATGAGATTGTGATTGACAGCAGTAAAAGTCTCCTGGTTGTTTCTAGCACTTTGAGAAAGCAGAGGACAGATTTTTCACAGATCATCTCTCATACCATACTCCCACAACATAATGACAGTTTTAAAAAATATGTAATTTTTTTTTAATAAGTTACTTACTGCAGCTTTAATTTCACTCAGGAGAGGACAGGTCATGAGTGACGTGGGCTTGAGCTGCTGCTGACTGACTCATGTGTTAAGTGTGGTAAAAGGTACAGGAACAAGTTAAATATATGAATATCTTGGTAATTATTTTCCTTAATCCATTAGATGCTAGTGAAATGGAGGCAAACAGTCTGTAGCTAAGCTAACTATCCTAAATGGTCGATAATCTCACACAGTCTACCCACCTCTCTTGGAGAAAAACTGGGTTATAAATTGACACTCTTGCCTTTCTCTCTCTCTCTCCATTATTTTTTTTGAAAACCTAATTTTATCATTTTTCTTAGCAGCATAGTAACCGCCACAGTCGTTCTTGTTTTCTACTGACTGCTGCTGAACACCGTCACCGTCAAGCAGGAACGAACCATTTCATGCAGATCCAGGGGGGTTCAGTGCAAATATGGAAGTGTTTTTTTTTTTTTTTTTTTTGGTCTGGGAGGGGTAACATTTAATTTTTACTGCTAAAAACAATCTTCGAAAATACAATATGATTAATTTTGTAATTGACAGGGCCCCATTTTTAATTTTATTTCTATGAACAAAAAAATTAATTGTGGAGGGCCCTCTGTTATTCATATGCCCTTGGAATTGTCATAACCTTTCCCCCTTATACGACGCCCCTGCTAGTGTTAAATTTGTTTTCTGATTCATCTGAAAAGCTATGCTAAGCATCAGCAGTTCTGTCTATTTGCATGAGTTGCATGAGTAGGTGCTCCAGCTGTATACACCTACTGCACACTTTGCTGCCGATCGCTCCAAACCAGCCACTATGCAGCAGCTCCGGGACGAGAAAAGCTGAAGTATTTCATGCATTGCGCCGGTTATTTTAAGGATGCTTATTGGTCCCCCGAAGAACCAGGATGTTTTCAACTGTCACCGACATCCCTCCGGATGCCCGGAACTGAACTTGTACTTAGCATTCGTCAACAACTCATAGGCGGAAGTGAGAGCGTTGTGCAACACAAATAGTCACCCGGCCGGAACATGGTGTGCTTAATAGTAAAACATAATTGAAGGAACATAATTAAATAATCGAAGTACTCAAATTATTTGAGGGATTGTTACTGCCCTACATAAGACTAATACAAATGTAATCTAACAACAATTCAATAAAATCAGATTTTCATGCAATCATTCACACGGCGATGATGGCAAGCTACTGGATCTGAAAGAAGCAGCAGCTACAAAGAGGAGCTTCATGGACGTAGGCAGCGGCATAGCAAGTATTTAGCCACCCCCAAATGGTTGCCAGGGGAGATTCAAGGATTCGTCAAACATTCATAAAAATCAAAACGGCACTCCAGGTATGTTTTTGATGTGGGAATGACTTTATAGGATGATGTAAAGCTCAAAAACTTAAATTTCACATAATACCCCCCCCCCATAAGACACTATATGAAGAACTAGAAAATTCCTGAAGAAATTTAACCGGGGCCTGCCAAAGTGTGCCCGTCGGTTTGGACCCAGCGTTATGATGCTAGAAATTAGCATCAATGCTAAAGAAAGCTGCAATCATATGAGGACAATGACAAGAATGTTGACTAACATGTACTTGCACCGTTCAGTATGATAAAGTAAGTGTATCAGCTAACATTAGCAAAAATGCTAATGTTAGCATCATTGCTGTCACTAGCATGTGGGACATCACTAGGATGTTTTCTATAATGGACTTACTCCATTCAGTATACTAAACATGGCTAAAAAGTAAAATAAATAGCTAATAGCTTATTAAAGCTAAAATGCTAATGCTAATGAACTGCCTTGCTGCGCAAGGCAGTTCCCTAACCTGGGAGAAAAAGATAATGCAGAATAATATTATTGCACCGCCTGCGGCGGTGCACTAACCTCAGGGGCATGTTGAGGCTTTTATTTTGAAATTTTTGTTAAGCTTAATTTCAAAGGTCCACACTAATCCCATGTGTAATAGTCATTGGGTTAAATCAGTTATATAATGCTCAAAACACAAGTAGTTGATGTAAAAATATTCAACGCTTTTATTTTGAAATTTTCTTTATGCTTCATTTTAAAAGGCCAAACTAATCCCATGTGTATCAGTGCTTTGGATAAAAAAGTAACATAAAGCCAAAAAGAGCAATAACATGATGTAAAAATATTCAAGGCTTTTATTTTGAAATTTTCAGTATGCTTCATTTTAATGTTCCAAACTAATCCCATGTGTAACGGTGACTGAGTTAAATCAGTTAAATACAGCCCATAGCAGCAAGTAGTTGTAAAGGCCAGTTCAGTCCTCCTGGTCTTCCACTATAGTTAGAACTACAGTGATGCGTATTTGTAGTCCTAACCAGCAGCCAATAGCCTCCTGAGTTCCGTTGCTATGGTAAATAATTCTCTCTGCCAACTGTCAGCTGTGAGTGAGACATGCAGGTGGAATCAATTCTCTGTTTGAGCCAGCCAGTTTGAACTAAAAAAAGCATTGGAAACAACTCCTTCCCGTTCGGGAACCGTAATACATATTCGAAAAGCGTTTGAAGCGTATGAGAGGGCTATTTGTCGTCTCCGATAGTCCCGCAATTCATATCACTACGTCACTCACAGTATTAACAGTGATAAGAGAAAGAAATGGTGTGCCCAGATCTGAAATTTTTGAGAAATATATGAAAATACATGGGAGAGAGCCTGTGAGAGCGACAGAAAATCCTGTCGCATGACTTTGCTCTGAAGCACCGTGACAGAAAACCGTAAGCCCTAGAGAAATTTCGAAAACATTTTACCGGAGCAGGCATGCGTATCAATGTCAGGACCGAGTTTGATACCAATCGTGCGATATTTGTGGGCGTGACGGCGATTTCAAAATTATTTTGGGCTCAAAAATTCTCTTCATTTCTCACTCTAAAAAAGCGGCAGTTGGTGTCAGTTATGCTCTGCGTTTTGGCAGTTGGAAATTTGGCTCGTTTTTCGCTTTTTACGTCGCCATCGTAAGTCCAATTCCTTATAAAAATAATAGCTCCCTTCTCGGCATCGAGCCGCACGTTTTGATACCACTTATGTGGGGGTACACGCAGCGGTACGAGCCGCATTAACGGTGATGGAAGAAAAATAAAGCTATAAAGATATAAACTAGAAAATTTCGGAAGAAATTTAGCCGGGGCCTGCCGAGGCGCGCCCGGGGGGTTTGGGCCCGGCGTCGTCTCGCCACAAATCGGCGTCGACGCTAAAGAACGCCGCGACGTAATCAGTGGCACGCGGAGAACCGCAAGAACGTTAAGCGAGGCGGACGCGCACCATTCGGTACGATTTAAAATGTTGTCAAGGCTTTTATTTTGGAAGTTTTGTTAAACTTCATTTCAAAGGGCCAAACTAATCCCATGCGTAATAGTCCTTGGGTTAAAATAGTTATATAATGCTCAAAACGCAAGTAGCTGATGTAAAAATATTCAAGGCTTTTATTTTGAAATTTTCAGTATGCTTCATTTTAAAGTTCCGAACTAATACCACGTGTAAGAGTGCTTTTGATGAAAAAGTCAAATAAAGCCAAAAAGAGCAACTACATGATGTAAAAATATTCAAGGCTTTTATTTTGACATTTTCAGTAAGCTTCATTTTAAATTGCCACACTAATCCCATGTGTAACAATGGTTGGATAAAATCAGTTATAAAAAGCCCAAAACACAAGTAGTTCTAAAGGCCAGCTCAGTCCTCCTCTGTAGTAACTGACAGTTCCACCATGTTTGTAGTTCTGACATTCAGCTCAGACCTCTTTTGTAGGCACTCAGTGTCCGCCATGTTGTAGTTCTAACCTTCAGTCATTGTAGTTCTAAAGAGCAGTTCAGCTGTCATGTGAGTGAGACAGAGAGGGAGAGACAGGATTCTGTTTGAAGCAGATAGTTTTTCTGATCAAAGCAGGCTGAACATATCTTTCTCTAAATGCTGTCAATAGCATGTGGGATATCATTAGAATGTTGTCTGTAATTGACTTACTGCACTCAGTATATTAAACATGGCTAATAAGTAAGAAAATAGCTAATAGCTTATTTAAGGTAAAAGGCTAATGCTAATGAACTGCCGTGCTGCGCAAGGCAGTTCCCTAACCTGAGAGAAAAATATAATGCATGCTAATATTATTGCACCGCCATAGGCGGTGCATTAACATGAGGGGGATATTGAGGCTTTTATTTTGAAAAATACATAAGCTTCATATTAAATGATCACACTAATTAAAATGTCTAACAGTGTTTGAGTTAAATCCGTTATTTACTGTCCAAAACAGCCTGTAGCTCTAAATGGCAGCTCAGCCCTCTGTTTTAACTGAGTATTGATTAGAACTACAGTGATGCGTATTTGTAGTCCTAACCAGCAGCCAATCCCCTCCTGTGTTCCGTTGCTATGGTTATCAATCCTCTGCTAACTGTCATGTGTGTGTGACACAGAAAGGTGGACAAAAAATTCTATCTTTGTGAGACACCCCATTGGTTTATATGGAAAAAGCAGTCCGAACAACTCCTTGCCGTTCAGGAACCGAGAGACGTATTGAAAAACCGTTTGAAGCATATGAGAGGGCTATTTGTCGTCTCCCATAGTACCGCGATTCATTTCTCTACGTCACTCACAGTATTAACAGCGATGAGAGAAAAAAATGGTGTGCCGAGATCTGAAATTTTTGAGAAATATATGAAAATACATGGGAGAGAGCCTGAGAGAGCGACAGAAAATCCTGTCGCATGACTTTGCTCTGAAGCACCTTGACAGAAAACCATAAGCCCTAGAAAAATTTCGAAAACATTTTACCGGAGCAGGCATGCGTATCAATGTCGTGACCGAGTTTGATACCAATTGGGCGATATTTGTGGGCGTGACGGCGATTTCAAAATTATTTTGGGGTCAAAAATTCTCTTCATTTCTCACTCTAAAAAAGCGGCAGTTGGTGTCAGTTATGCTCTGCGTTTTGGCAGTTGGAAATTTGGCTCGTTTTTCGCTTTTTATGTCGCCATCGTAAGTCCAATTCCTTATAAAAATAATAGCTCCCTTCTCGGCATCGAGCCGCACGTTTTGATACCACTTTTGTGGGGGTGCACGCAGCGGTACGAGCCGCATTAACGGTGATGGAAGAAAAATAAATAAATAAAGAGACATTCTATTGGGTGTTGTAAAGGAAAATGATTATTTAAGTGCTAAAATACTTACAACATGTGTAAAGGTATAGCCAACACTTTTATTGGAACAGTTTTATGTTGAGCATGGGAGAGCTGACAATAGCAGACATTTAAACAAGCAGGGCTTTTTCCTCCCCCGCTGAAGACAGAGTAATAAATTTACATTCCGATAGGGGGCAAGAGACTTCTTGGCGCCTCTCCTCGTGCCAGACAGAGATGAGCACGAAGTGGCCCTCTTACTGAGATAAGAACCAGACCTCTGAGCTGTATAGGGGAGTGTCCGGGGTTTCTTTGGGGCCGAAAACAGGTCTCTGATTGGTTGAACAACGGAACGCCTTCTTTGCATATATTAAAATACGGAAACTCCTCTTTGATATAAGATTACTACACGGAGCACGCGGAGAGAGTTTTTTTCCATCTTTTTTCCCTCTCCACGTGGGCGCCGTTTTCTGTCTATGTGTTCTGTGTTCGTTTGTCTTCCCCTGGTGTGTCTTTATTTTATTTTTATGAGTTAATGCATATCTCTGTATCTCTGCAGCTTTGTTGATGAATTAAACTCTGTGATCTGTGACGTCAACACGCTGTGTTAGTTTCGTTTTAGCAGGACGCCGCCACTCGCCAAGGACTCGGGAGAGAAAAGAGGAAAGAGCCAAAACTTTTTGTCCAAAGCTAGCATTAAATGATCTTCTTCTTCAACAGTGTAGAATAATAGGTGCCTGCCATGCAATGCATGGAGGCAGTACTGACTTGCGAAGCAAGTCAGTACTGCTCTCCTCATGCATTGCTATGGGCAGGCCCCAATAAAGAGACATTCTATTGGGTGTAGAATAATAGGTGCCTGCCATGCAATGCATGGAGGCAGTACTGACTTGCTTCGCAAGTCAGTACTGCTCTCCTCATGCATTGCTATGGGCAGGCCCCAATAATAAAGAGACATTCTATTGGGTGTAGAATAATAGGTGCCTGCCATGCAATGCATGGAGGCAGTACTGACTTGCTTCGCAAGTCAGTACTGCTCTCCTCATGCATTGCTATGGGCAGGCCCCAATAAAGAGACATTCTATTGGGTGTAGAATAATAGGTGCCTGCCATGCAATGCATGGAGGCAGTACTGACTTGCTTCGCAAGTCAGTACTGCTCTCCTCATGCATTGCTATGGGCAGGCCCCAATAATAAAGAGACATTCTATTGGGTGTAGAATAATAGGTGCCTGCCATGCAATGCATGGAGGCAGTACTGACTTGCTTCGCAAGTCAGTACTGCTCTCCTCATGCATTGCTATGGGCAGGCCCCAATAAAGAGACATTCTATTGGGTGTAGAATAATAGGTGCCTGCCATGCAATGCATGGAGGCAGTACTGACTTGCTTCGCAAGTCAGTACTGCTCTCCTTATGCATTGCTATGGGCAGGCCCCAATCAGGAAATTGAAAGACTTGACAGAAAAACACTTCACAAATAAATACAAACACTGTTTGTATTTATAAGTATAAGTAAGTATCTTAACAGCATAATTGTCCCCTTATCTAGAGAAACGTTTTAGTGTCAAAATATTCTTAAAAAATATTCAAGCTCAAACTTTTATTATCAAAGCTACACCCCAAAATGTCCCCATCTACAGAGATGACCTCAGTAAGGTATAGAAAAAGAATAAAAACGAGTAAAAAAATTTACTTTTGCTGTCCTAATCATTGTATTAATACTGGTTCTCCAGAATAATACAAAGCCTCACAGTGAGTCTCAGTTTGGGCCCATAAGTAAATGGAGACACAAGATGAAACTGCAACGGTACAGAAATACAATATGAAACTTTAATGAAGGTTCTGATTTCCCCAAAGTCCTGCCTTTGCACACAGCTTAGATCAATTGCACTGCATTGCTTTTGTTAGCCATAGCTTTTAATGTGCATCTAAGCTTCCAAATTTCAAGCTGCTCTGGGGGCTTAATATTGTTTTCTGCTTTGACATCACATGCTAGTGCTGACTCAAAGGCATTTTAGTGCTCCCCTAGACCCCAGGTCCTTACATTGTTGGACACCGACATGTGAATAAATCAGCAAATTGGGTAGCTTTCATTGTGCATGCAAACAATTTTTGACCATTAGGGTTCTATATTTTGTATTTCAAAGTCTCATGGAAATGGATTAAATGAATCCCTTTATCTAACTGATCTGAGTTTAACGCCACACTGATTAATGGAGGTTAATCATTGTGGTGTGTTAATATGAACTCTTAAAAAATAGATCAACAACCACAGACTCTAAATAATGTGCAATAATTTTTGCAGTGACACCAGCAGTTTAGCTTGGGTGGATTCTACTTCACTTTGTGCGTAAGGATTGATGCTCCTTCATCTTGTAGAAATAAATGGACCTTTTAAGCAGCATAAAAAGGCTCATATTCCATTTTTTACTCTCAATGTGTGCCTTATGGTTGTTAAGATCTTGGAGTCATTTTTGATTTGGTAAATGAAAGAATACAAAGAGATCACTTTTAGAATTTAGTTTATTAGATGTGCTAGTAAACTTGGTGACTACACTTTTGACTTTTTGTCAGCTTCTGATCATTCTGGTATTTCGCAACATTTTAGATAAATGAAGGCACCCTTGTGGATGTATTATAAGACCAAACAAGCTGCTTCCTTTTGTGACATTTTGGAAAATCTAAACAAGTTTGGTGACAAATCAAGAAAGGGAATTGAGGACTTGTACAAGTGTGGTTCATCCTTGCATACAGTTTCAAGTTGCCTGAAGGTGCTATGTTCTTCTGTTGGAACTATGTTAATATACACTTCCACTTTAAAATGTGTTGTTTTGTTTTATTGTGGTTATAAAATAATCCAATATCTGGTGTGACCACCAAAACATAACAGAAACATCTGGCAGGGAAAAGTAACACCCCAAATTAGATTTCCCAAAATCAGACCAAAATACAGGTAGTAAATCTTTAAGAGTTTGCTTCTTTTTTTGGCTTTTTTTTTGGTACAAATTAATTCAGAGTAACAAAAACATCCAACACTATGTTTTTGCAAGTGTGATCAGTAGACCAGTTCCTCTGAAACTCTTTAGTCATTAGAAAGAAAAATATACTTTTATCACATTTGCTCTTGGTATCCAACTCTCAGTTCACATTTACTGTAAATTGGATATATAGTCTTATGATTCCTGCTTATGTTTTTAGTAATACTGTATATTCTTCTGGGTTTGAGGAAGACATGACATTTTGGTCTGTTATTTTGGCTTTAATTATTAAGAAGACTAAGCATTTTGTTTCTTTTTTTATTTTATGAGTCATATTGGGACATTCAAGATATTGTAATTTCAAAATCTTTAGAAAAAATATGAATATCAAATATTAAGCATATCAAAAATATGTATTTTAAATTTGCTCATAGTAGTTTAAATTACACATATTTCAAACTTGCCCAGTAAGTATGTAAAACAACAACATTTCTGTAATATTCATACTGCAGCAGTGAACAAATATTTTACTGACTTAAAATTTGATTGCTGTTTTACAATCTTAACGCTGATATGACATAAGATTACTTTTTCAAAGCCAATCCATCTTGGCTGTGAGTGTGTTTTTGTAACAAGTTGACCTCTGCTGGTCAGTCTTCCCTGCAGGAGGACACCCTAGACTCCAAATCCTCTTTGATTTCCAATAACATGTCCCGTACTCTAATAGGTCTCCAGAAGTAGATGGCCATTAAGAGACCAAAGGGAAGATGACAGGTTCAGTCGAGTGAGCATTTAATGGAGGAGGTGTGGTGTATGTGTGTGTGTTTGGATGGAGAGGAGAGGCAAAGGAGACATGATTGCTTGTGTTTTACAACATACAGTGCTAGATAGCAACACAAATACAGAAAAGCAAAAATAAGCATTTATTTACCGTAATAATAATTAAATAAAAGAGCAGCAGAGATACACTGCTAAAGTGGGCAAATCTGTTTACACACCGATTAGCATAATCGATGTGTCAACAACTGACTTATATAGAAGAGTGGCAAGATTTTCTAAAGAAATCTATAACAATTTCCCTCTGGATTTTAGATAAGCAGTTTAATGGAGACAGAAACCATCTGGATCAAGGTATACTGGTTAGGTGGGACCAGAATTAAACATTCTGGCCTACATACAAAATTATTTGTGTTATAGAAAACATCATCCACATTATGAAACAAGACGTTGGCAGGGACGGGGATGCTGGTCAAAAGTGATTAGAAGATATATGGAGATGAATACAGGTCAGTCCTGCAACAAAACTTGTTTGAGACAGAGACAGAGGTTAATATTTTAGAAACAAATGTAGAATGGTTTACAACAAAGCATCTTCATGTACTACAATGGTTTGGATTTAAATCTAATTTATATTCTGTTGTAAAACTTGAAAACTGATATTCACAGATGGTCTACAGACTTGCTCATTGAGTCTGAACAGTTTGGAAATAAGAAAGCCAAAAATGAGTCTCTACATGAGCAAAGTTAGAAGAAGGATGATTACAGTTGACTTGTGACAGAAATCATTGCTAATGGTGGCTTTACAAAGCTTGACTTAGAGCTGCTTAGAGCACACCCGTTTTTAGAGTTTTGTTTGGAAACAGTTTTGAAATCTATGTACTTTTTCCTTCACTGTTATGTGCTATTCCATTTATGTATTACTTTATACTGGTCTATAATGGACATCTCAATAAAATATATTTATGTTTATGTGGCAAAATGGAGGGGCCATATTAAGTTACTAGGAAGACAGATTCAGGTAGTTGAATGTGATGAGACATATTTGTCTGTAATAAAACTGTTATAGCTGAAATACCAAAATATTTTTTTTATTTTTTTTTGCAAGTTGAAAAGGGCTTTCAAGTAAACAACCTGTATAAGTAATTATCAAAAGAACAAGAAAAAATGGGGGGGAGGAGCTGTTTGTTTTCTGTTGCACCTGTGAAGTGACAGAAACAGAAATAAAATTCATGCACATTATCGACCACACACACGCCCTCATGGCTACATGCAGACTCACAGCTAGAGAAAAGCTTATGCATACAGAGCACAAGCAGATGCAAACTTCACTGTTTGATCCCGCTTCGCTTCTCATCAATTATTTAGCCTTTTGCTCATAGACATCAGCTTAAAGAGAGCATAAAACATGCACGAGTCCCACATTTGGAAATAACGAGAACATAGCCTTGGTTTAAAATGCAATGTTGAGATGTAAAGATTTATTTAGGCTGATTTTCTGCCCTCAGACTGTTTTCTTCAGCATTTATTTAGAAATTACAGGTTTAGTTTTGCGGTTTTGAACTACAAACTTATGCTTTAGTTGTTAAAGTGATGACTTCAGAAAACACAAATAGATAAACTGGGAATAGAGGTTTGATTGTGATATAAACTACAATCAACACATTTAATTGATATTATGGCATATTGTAAGATAAGTGTAATCAACTACAAGCTGAAATATTTTCTGCATTAATAGGACTTAAAAATCAGCAAAGTTTTCAACCACCTCAAAGTGGACCACTGAAAAGATGAAAGGAAAAATACTTTGGTTACTTATTTATGACAAACATTTTCCACTTTACACTTTAGTGAGTAGCAAATGCATGTTATAAGATTCAGTTGGACTCCTCTGATGTACAAAACTGCAGCTGAATGTTGTTAACAGTTGATTAGCTGGCTCTTTATCAACTTGAAAGAATTTCAGCTTATTCTTCCCTCTTAAACTGTTTGACTATGATGTTTGCCAACAATAATTAAAGAGGTAGTATTTATTTTATCATCAATCTTAGAAGTAGATCTATAAATTGACTTCATAATTTGACATTTTCAGTTTTATGTTAAAGGATTTTTGGAATTATTTTAAGAAATGTATTAGTGCTCATGATTGATTTTCTAAAAGCATTAACAAGATAAACCATTCAAAGGGGCGAACACTTACAAGTAATCGATCATCAAGCTTCCCAAAGGAGTGTACTATTTTCAAATGTTTTATTTAATATTTTAATATTAAATTTAAATATTTAATATTATTTAATATCTTATAGTTTTGTGTCACATTATGATTTCTTTTTCTTTTCTTTTTATATTGGTGATTAAATATTTTTACAGGGGTTTGCCCAATAAACAATATGAGCTAGCATTGACCATCTTGTGGACACTGTCTACTGTTTAGTAGACAAGCAAAAATTATTTTCAATTGGAAAAACAGCGGGTTTTTGACCATAATAGTCTGCTAAGAATGGTTCATTTTTGTAGAGTCTGTGTGTTATGTACAAGCCTTAATTACACCTTTGTTAGCACAGAAGCTGAGAAAAGCAATTAAACATTCATGAGTCATGGTGTGGCTTTTATTCTGGGCCTAAACAAACCAATTTGGGCCTGGTTATTTAGCATGAGCGTGACCATGTGTCTGTACAGCGATGATGACAGCGAAGGAGAAACAGAAGCACAGTACACTGACTCAGCCTTTGCGATAAAATCATATGCACATGTGCAAAAACACACAAGTTGCTCAATGGTGCGCACAGTTATACAACAACATTCACATACACATACAGATACACACGGGTAAACATAAGTATAAACACACTAACAGATACACACAATTCTCCTCAGGGTCATGATAACACATGCTTCTGAGTTCCCTTGCTGCAACCCCTCAGGGCAAAAACAAGAAAGACCTTCTGTGTCCCTGTAAGTGGCTTCTGAAGATTTCTGTGGGGAGCAGAGTGGATAAAGGATGCCCTTCTTGCTCCTTTTCATGCTCCTGTGAATGTATTGTGTAGACGCTGAAATCCAAACACAGCTTTACTCCTTATGAAGTTTAACAAAAGCAGTTAATTGACATCAAAAGATGAAAAGGCAGCAATGGACATACAGTACATGCATACATGCTGCACTTTGCACTATTTTTAGTTGTATAAAGTAAAGGGTAAAGTACACCTTGGGTAGACATACAATATGCCAAGTAATATAGGCCATTGTTGCTCTTAGAATTATTAAAGGCCCCGTGTTTTTATTGTGTTGTGTTAAAAGACGAACGTCTGGCTCATGGGCAATCTGCTCAAGGCCTTTATTAGTCCATCTTCGGTCCACCTCTGTGAATTCCTGCCCAGACAGTAAGGCTGTACTGTATTCAGACACAACTTCCCTTTCATTGTTCAGCTCAGTAAACAAATAAATAAATGAGAATTCAGAGACTCCCACGACAATAACACGTAGCTTTAAAACAGTCTCGCTGAAAAGTTATGATGGCTTAGTGTCCTGTTTCCGAACCTATAAAAAATGCAACATTATCACATAGGCAGCGCTGCGAATAAACATGCTATTACCTTGAAATTAGCTTCAGTTTGTTAATTGACAGGATTCTTTTATTCACATGAATTAGTGTGAGATTAAACAGAATTTGGTGTATGACAGAAAATTTTCCAATATTCAGAAATATTGGAAAATGTGTGAATTTAACCAAAACTATAGGTTTTACTCAACAATCTAAAGGCTATTTCAGATCATATTTGGGTCTTTTATCTACTAATGTTCTTTACACACCACAATTAGCTGCAGCTGATGTTTGTGTAAAGAACAAGCATCAGCTTTCGGCTAAGGTAAGAATTTGGCTTTAGATTTCATATAACAATGAAATTGTTATATGAAACAATATATAATGTCCAATTACATTATTTTAGATACAGAATACATGACAGTAACTAAAGACAGTTTGTTTAACAATGAAATAATATAGAGTCTTAAAACAAGTTAATAAAGTTGATTCACAGATTTGCGTGGAGTTAACAGGTGAGTAGGTAGAATTGTAAGTCTGAATAACACACTTCTAAGTAAATCAATATTTACATCTAACCACTGTTTTTTTTCACGGATCTACGTAATATCTTTGGAAATTTATAAAAGCAACTCAGGAGTTAAGCTGTTCTCAGCAGGATCTAATAAGAATCTTCCCAAAAAGCCCCAAAGCCAGACATTGATATCCCACCCAGTGTATAAATATTAAACAGCAACAGCTAAGCCGAGATGGTTTGAAGCAATGCAGTCACTTTTTAATCACAAATCATTGTTATATGACTGTGTACAATATCTAAAGTCCACAATTCAAAAAATATTTGACACCATCCAATTTAATAGGTTTGACCTGAAAAGTCCCAGTGGGTCCTGTCTAGAAATGTTTTTTTTCTTCTAAATAGCCAAGAGAATAACATATATATCAAAACTCCCCATCCCAATTCATTACACAGCTGTGATTATATAAGTAGTTGTCACTCGTAGGGCATCATATATTGCTTGTGTCAAAGCCTGTAATGTCTCAGGGACATGTTTTGGTAAAGCTTAATGTAAAACTGCCATTGTACAGCACTATGTGTCTGTCTCAGAGTACTTTCTTTTTAAACAATACTTTTTGTTTTATTGTGTATATTTTGTTTGTGATCCATTCAGTATGTTATATATATATATATACATATATATATATAATTTTGTATTACAAAGTATAAGACACTTTGTATTACCCTGTGCATGAATGCTGCTACACAAATTGCCTTGCCTCCAGTATTTCAAAAAATATAAAATCTATCACAAGGATACCAGGATTCAAACATAGGATAGGGGTTCCAAGGATAGTATTTTCAAATTATCAGCGTAATTTAAAAAGATCTGTTATTTGAAATGCAACTCCTTGATGTCTGTTGTCACCATGGCCTCAAGGTTTTACATCCGTCATGGCATCAAATCTCTCACTTGCCATAAAAAATTGCAATGGAATGTGAGAAATAGAATGGTTAGCATTTCTATCTTTTTGGTGCTGTGTTAAAACATAAAAGGAAAAGTGTTTGGTCACTACCAAATTGTACAGTTTCACAGAACAATCATCAAGGATATATTATTGAAATACATAAATATTGCCAAATTCATCCTCAAAATTAAAAAGCACCACACTATTACTTCTACTTTATATATAGATCATTGGCATTTTAAAAAGAAAAGTTCTCAAATCAAAGTAACTTTATATCTATAATTTCACACATCCTCTGTTTTATATTCTTGTAATCCCCCTGTCTCTGCCCTACCGTCTTCATCTTCTTTTTTTCATTTTTTTCTATCCACGGCACATAGGCTGTCAGCCGGCCTTAGGGTATGTCCCATACTTTATGACACTGTCTTCGTTGCTCAGCCTTGTGTCATAAAAGAAAACAAACTAAAGAGGAAATGTTAGAGAGAAGCAAAGGTAGAAATATAGGACAAAAGAAATAAGAGTAAAAAAAAAACCCAAATTGGTTAATTCTGAAAATGCATAAAGGACAACGGCAAGCAACAGTGAGCAGAAGGCATGCAAGAA
This sequence comes from Xiphophorus couchianus, assembly GCF_001444195.1. Taxonomy (NCBI): domain Eukaryota; kingdom Metazoa; phylum Chordata; class Actinopteri; order Cyprinodontiformes; family Poeciliidae; genus Xiphophorus; species Xiphophorus couchianus. The sequence continues at coordinate 11,036,494 of NC_040231.1, forward strand.
CCAGGCAAAATGGGTAAAAACGAAGAGCAAAGCCATAAAATAAAGTTAGAAGTTATTGGAAGCTGGCTGAAGGAAAAAAATCCCATCATCATAAAATAATATTGGAACTGGTCTGGCCTTAAGCCGTTGATGAATACGGATACAGCTCTTTGGGGTCTTTGGCCTGAGGAACAGACTAATTTGAACAGCTCATTCCACCTGTGAGGGTGTAAAAAAATATTAAAGAGAATAAAAATGTTTCACTGCCAGTTATTTAGTTTATCATTCCACATTTCCTTCCAGTAGTGGCTTTAGGTGTCACCCAAAAGATCCACTCACAAAAAGTAACTTCCAAAAGAAGAGTTAGTCAAACGTGGAGTGTGTTACAATTTAAACAGTAATAAAAGAAACAAAATAATATTTGGAGTGACAAGGGCAAAGCCTTGAGTGAATCTTGCACAATGAAAGCAGAGGTAGTCTTTCCCTTCTCCCCCCTTCACCACATTTTCAATAACGCGCCTTAAGGGGCCATTAAAAGAGGCCAACGAATGACAGCTGAGTGAAAAGGGGCCTGCTGCTGAAATCAGATCACGTACAGTGACTGAAAGATATTGAAATGACAGCTAGATATCTTAATTACAGCCTAGGTTTGTTTGAGATAAAGTCTCACAAAAAAGAATGAAGATTAATGAAGATCAATTTTATACTGTTTATGATATGAAATGTGTTGATGCTGAAATTGTTGGTGTGAAACCACCTGGAAAAGACTTTCATGTGGACTCAATACCAACATGTTACTGACAGGCATAACATTATGACCAGTCAACAACCTCATTTGCTTGTGGCACTGCAGTATGTACCACTGCCAACTGGAAAGAACCATCACAGTTTAGGAGATGTTCTGACCCAGTCATCTCAAATTTGTCAAACTACCTAGAATTCTTACGTTTAAATATTTTTATCACACCAACTTTAAGGACACCGTGTTCCCTTGCTGCCTAATATTTCACGGTCACTAATAGTCGGCATGACAATCAGTATTTCTCATTTCACCTGCCACTGGCCCTTACATTATGTTTGAATGTCCCAATCTGATCCCAAGTTCTGATTTCAAGTCAGAGCAGTCCTGAGTAATTGCATCAGAGCAACTCCCGACACCTTCAATCATTATGAAGGGATCAGTCTTAGTTAATATTCACATATTTTATTATGCCTGATCCATAAAGATATCATTTATTTTAAGTACTCTCAGCTCAAATTTAGGTCAGTGTGATCTTTCCAAAACTTTAAATTTAAATCTTGTTGGATTTAAATTTATACTGACAATTGTGTCACTTTCCACTGCCAAAGATACACTTTGAATAAGAAGCTTGAACAAGAAGAAGTCTGTCCATTTTAGAGAAAAACTTTCTCCAATATGATGTTTTCAGGTTAGTATTGCTTGACCTCTCAGTGAGCTGGCCTCTCTGCAGAGACAGCCAGCCAGTGAACTTCTGCTGTCAATCACAGCAGGTTTTGTGGGTTACACTGAGTCTCATAAAAACAAAAGTTCTGCTGCTTAAAAGCAATCCATGTAACTGTTATAAAACATGGATGCTAAACATATTCAAGAGCAAATAAATATCCAATCTGGAAAGCAGCAAGACTTCCATTGGTTCTAGATCCTGACTTCAGTCTGCCAACCTTCAGTTTAAGAAGATAAAGGGAATTAACCCTCTTTTTCATCTTTGCTGTGAGTCCTCTTCGACATTTTCCACTCTGTTTTCATTCCTCATTCCTCAGACATTCTTGAAAAATGTTTATTGCGTTTTAACACAATTACTGAACCTGTAGACATGTTGGCATCTCCTGTCTACATTTGTAGCATGAATCAATTGACATATCTGAGATCCGATTTAAAGATTTTGTTGGATTGAGTCCTACTTTAAAGTCATTTAGATTAAATTTGTACTGGATTTACACAAAGACTGAAGGACATCTCATAGTCCCTGATCACGTTAGACAATTAGCAGTGCCAGGCTTGTTATGTTTTAATGATGGTGCATAAATACAGCAACATACAGAATGTATTGCATTGGATTAAATTGTAGTGTTTGAGTATTTTATGCACATTTCACTCATATGGTGAGACCTAGCTTCCTTAAATGTGAACTCACTTTCATGCTTCATGTCTTAAAAAGACAAAAAGCACATTTAGATAACTCATAACTGGTCCTTACTTAAAGTATAAATTATTGATTCAGTCAAACTCTAAATTTGACTGTTAATGATGTGATTTTAACTTCATAGAAAGTTTAGATGTAATACAGTCATTTATGATGACTTGTCGATCTTAAGAGATTTTCTGATGCCTTAAGAAAGCATGATTAAACTTAATAACCAATATAAAGCACATTTAACAAGAAGGTACAATTATGCGTTAGATTCACGCATCTGATTGATTGCTCCCTTATAACTCTGCTAACCTGGAAGAAAGGCTCTTTTAGGGTAGACTGATTGGTCTGCCCATATTTGACAGATGTTAGAAAATTCCGTTGGTCAGCACTATGCATTTAGCTATGTCATATAAAGTATCTGCAAAACAGTTTCTTTCTTCTTTTTTTTGCAACTCCACTTTCTCAACTTTGTAATATCAGCAAGACAGTCCTATCATGACCCAAAGATCAGAAAGAGTTAGCCATCTAGCAACGTGTTCAAGAACTGAATTCAAGCCGGCTTCAAAGCAGACTCCAGCTGATTCAGACAGCTGTTGGTGTGCAGACAGCAGATTTTAAAGCACACACCTGCTGAGAGTCAGTCAGATACCTGAATTGTGAAACAGTCCAATTTCAGAACAAGTAAGTCTTTCCACTTTGCTTTGCTGAATCTGTTATCTGCTACTGAAAGCTGACTGATTCCAAGGTGGTTTGAAACACTAAAAACATCAGGGAAAGGTTAGGTTTAAAACTAGGCCATAAAATTATTCCTCATGTTCAGAGAACACTACAGGCTAGCAAGAGCCTGTAGTTTATGCACTACAGGCTAGTCTCAGTTGAATAATATGAAATTTTGACTTCAGTTATTAGTATCTAACTGTATCTTATAATCTTCCGTTGAGTCTAACTCTGAGAAATATACTTCTTGTTTCTTGTCTCAATCTATAAAGATCTGTGCCTGGAAAGAAAACACTCACTTCTTCAGACAAATGATTAGAAACTAAATGATGTATAAACATTGAAAAAGTTTAATGTTTTGTTTTACTTTTACTACACTTCTATAATGTCATCCAGTTAACAAGTGATGTCCCACAAAGGTTTCACAGTAAATATACACAATAAAATTCTCTTGGCTACCAACATAATTATATAGTGGCAATAATTGATAGTACTCTTGGTTCTAATGACCCTTCTATTACTCATTTTTATGTCTCAAGTAAAAAAGAAATATCTTGTACATATCTCCCTTTCTGTTCTTCCTTTGCATGATTATTGCTCTTTCCCCAGTGCTAACTGCCCCACAGAAAACCCACCATGAAACCCTCAATTTATTGTTGTTGGTCCATGTTTTGGTAATAGTTATTTTCTTGGGAAAAAAATATCAGCATGTGCTAGTAGACCCAGTATTAAGGTCAGGATAATTTCAAACCTGCACTGCGTTGTATAACCTTCATCGAGTAGAATGAGTCAATAAATAAACGATGGAAAAACAAAGACAACAGAGAAAAGCACATTTTAGATAACGCCAGCCGAACGATGGGGAGACATGAAGTAGTCTTATCTCTTCCTGGTCTGGAGGACAGCTTATAACTAAGCCATACTTCACCTTTAGTGAAGGATGAACTTGTGAATTTAGTGGGACTTTGTGTTGACCCTCATATAAACTCATTGTGTGTATGTGGTCTGCTAAATGCTCTAATCTTTTATCAGACTCTGTTCAGAACTCAATTTTTGTTTTCAACAAACTCATTTTTTATTTGATCAAGTCAAGCAAGAAAATTTGACTTGATCATGACAAATGTACAATGTTCTTAATATTTCTGAATGTTAATCTTGGCCTTTGATGTGGAAAAATTACAGTCCACGACAGCCTTAAACTTGATTTATTACATTTAGACATTTTAATATTGTTTGTTAGTACATCTACCCACTCATATATTCTACTGTGTCTCTGTACTGTACAATCTCTTCATTGTCTGACAGTCAGTCTTCTGATCAGTGAAACAGTTTTATCATCATGTCTCCACCAGCAAAATGATATAAGAGATTCCCCACATTGACTATGTATGAGACATTGGCAACCTGACATAAAAATAAAATCATATTCTAGCTGAACATTTATAGTGACTGCATATACAGTAAGATTCAGCATCACATTGACTTCTACCTATTTTTAACAATAAGACCATATTGCACATTTTTTGTTCTTTGTCTATCGGCACCAGTGTTCCACATTTCGCTGATGCTGTGTATCCAACTTTATTCTTCTTATACTGTATATATATATGTGTGTGTGTGGGTGTGTGTGTGTGTGTGTGTGTGCGTGGGTGTGTGTGTGTAAATATAAAACTCTACACGAAACCACAATAGCCCCTTTTCTATGAAATCTTTCGTTGTGATGTCCGTTTGCTTCATGGATCTGCTCGTAGTCCTGCAATATTGAACATTTTCAAAGTACTGTAAACAATTCTTAAACCACTCCCGATCCTTAGATGAAAATATAAGGATGTAAATATATAAACTGGCTTGATCAGTAGCTCTCCCAGCCTTGTGAAGGTAATTATTTGGACTTTGGCTAAAATTTACACATTAAAAATTTTGGAATTTGACAAGCATAAAATCTATTGTTAAAGTGAGGTATTAAATCTATAATATCATGTATTTAAAGATTCTCCTAAAACAGTGAGAACAAGCGGTGTCTTTGTGACAGGTCATAAATAACAGATGCAGTTCAAAATTCTATTTTAAAAAAGTTTTCTTATAAGCTTTTAAACAGTTACCAGCAAATCTAGAAGCCACAGCTCTTCAACTGCTTCTTAAGACAACAATCAGCTAACCTCTATCTGCTATCCTTTAATTGCTACTTCGTCAACTTAAATACCCTGTCACAGAGATAAATCATTTGAACTCCAATGGTCTTCACAGAAACCCTGTGAGATCTGTCTGTCTACCAGTGTTAACATAAATATAACCAGCAGACAATGTCGTAATTTTATTTTTTGTGTTAATTGACACCTCACACACTACTTGAAGCATAAAAAGGACAAAAGTGGGAATATCAGTGTGTTCCTGTAGATTTATGTGTACCTGGCTATTCTATTCCATAATCTTTCTTTTTTCGTTAGAAATTTTGTCATGTATTAACTGACAATTGTAGAGGCAGACACATTGATTTGCCTTTGAATACAATCTCAAATAAAATATATTATTGGCTTTGTGGTACAGTGGAAGTCGTGCAACTCAACATGTAATGTTTTTTGAAATGAAAAGAAAAAATATATATTTAAGACATTTGAATTACTGTTATTACAATTACTATAAAAAGTACTATCAAAAAAAGCAGTTTGAGCACGCTAACTGTGAAATTTGATAGAGCCTGAAATTTGAATAAATGAAACTCCATTATGCCTGTGCAATTGTGTTTTGTCATATTAGGCATATGCTCGGAAAGAAATTGCAGGCTGATTGTTGTTTGGGTTCATCCCCCCATCTGCTCATCCATATGGCTTGACAACAGCTTATTTGCAAGCAAAACATCTCATATCACACTAATTGGGGACCTCTAATCAGGCTGTGGTAAAATGACCTGAATAATACAGGCTGCATTCAGTATTAATTACCTGTCAAAGACTAAATTTCATGGCAATAGGAAATTTTACTCTTAAGTCAGGAGTTATTGCCACAGTGATGCTTGTGATTAACATAATGAAACTCTACACTTCCTTCAACCAGCAAAGCCAGTTAATGTAAAATATTGAGTTTAATAATTTCACATTTCAAACAAAGGAATCTTTAATTTTACTACCATAAGTTCACAAAGGCTATACTAACATTATGAAGCCAGACTGTTAACTTGAATCTGATTGAAAATCTGTAGAGGGAACTAAAGCTTATGTACAGGAAGACCTTCCAACCTCAAATATGTAAAACAAACATTTTGAAATATGATTAATGCTGTAAGTACATATTTAAAAAATAACCAAACAAAAGAAACAAACCTCAAAGAATTTGGAGCCATAATCAAAGAGAAATTGTCAAACCAACATGCAGTTATAAGAAGGTTTTGATTGCTGTAAACCCAGATTTTTTAATTATGATTGAAAACGGAAACAATATTCTTTTAATATATTTTTTGATAGCATTCAAATAGAAACATTTATTTGAATAAAATCATTTAAAATCTACACCTGCCATACTGAAAGGAAAATATCTCAATAAATAAATGCTTGACTGATTGAGACAATTTACATTAAAGCATATTTGTACTGATATTTTGAACTCCGTCACAGCGGCCAAGGTTAACAATTCAGTGCACAATGAAGACAAAGGGAATAGAAAATCAGCTGTGGCCTAATACTGTATTTCAGTACTTTTATATGCATTTATTTCTGTTTATCTTCATTTTCCAGTTTATCTATTATGTCTTTGTTTCTGTTTGGATTCCTACTGTCCTTTTCACAGATGTGAAAGGACATCCACAGCTCTGTAAAACTGTCTTTGTTGGCTTGCGGTTTTATCTGAGTTCCAGTATTTTCTGTAATTTCATCAAGCTTTATGTGACTGACTTCTAAATGACTATCTCAGCTGGAGGATTCTCCAGCTGAGAACTGGAGCTTCCTAAAAATGGAGAATAAATCATAAATAATCATAATGATTAATGCTTTGTTTGCATTGATGAGGACATTGCCTTGATTTATTGTTGTAAAGGAGCAGAACTGGATGACAAAGCTCTCACTTCTTTGGTCTAGCTTTGTTCCTACTATCCCTGATAAACATAAAGTAAAGATTGTATAAAAGGAACAAGATCTTGGATCCAAGAGGTTAAAATGAGTTTCCTCACTAGGAAGAATGGACACTGTGTCAGAGATGGAGTGAAGTATGTTTGGAAAACACTGATGCTCATCTGCTTTAAAAAGAGTCAGTTGACACGTTTGGTTGTTTTACAGCTCTTCCTGGAAAATTTACAGGGTAAATACCACCAAGAGTGGGTCTTGTTGCAGATTCACTTGCTGGAGGAAACTGTATCCCTTCTTGAGTGAGCAGGACTGTTGCTTAAAATAAAGATGTCTAGGTTTCCTTACTGCATCTTATCTTCATGACCATAAATCTTCAATAAGCAGAAGATGATGGATGGAGCTCCTGCTCTTTCCAGCTGTCTGCCTTCAGCACGTCATCATAAAGTCTCCCAATTATGGTGTTTACAATTATTCTTAAAAGCATTGGACTGATAAGTTCAGCAGAGGTGCTGTTCCACCAGGTGTTTGCTAATTTCTGCTGCCATTAGTCTGAAGGTGCTCTGTGAGGTGGAAGCTTGACTGGGGACTGCAGGGACTCCTCAGAGGAGGAGTTTTGTGTAACTAGGTGGTGATTTGTGTGAGCAAGAATTTAGGAACTGCCAAATGGCTGCCACTGGAGATTTAATGATTTTTCATATATGTATATTAAAAATTTTTTTAAAATGTATTGTTTTGATAAGGCAAAACCATGACAGCATGATGTAAAGGTCAAAAGAGTCTATTTCACAATGCTCCCCACTAATGTTTTAAAGGTGCATTTACTTGAATCTTGCAAAGTCATATTTTATATTTTCTTTAAAATGCAAAATTATACATCCTTGCACCAATTCCTTTTTGGACAATGTACCACATAATGAAAGTTTAGTCAACATTTTATTTTTTTAATTCTATTTAACTATGCATAAGTCATAAATATAAACATGACATATATATTAAAAGATCTTCTATTGTGGTGAATAAATTGTGGATTGATGAATAATGTAGTCATTAGAATCTGCAATACTATTATCAAACAACTATCATGTGGACATGTTTTACCCCAAAATGTACCCATAATAAAAACTGTCTCAGCTCATAGAGATGGTATTTGCTTAGTAAAACTATTTTAGAAGCAGATCTACCTTTAAATCTACAGTAGATTCACTGTTACACTGATTTCTGAACAAGCAGCATCCACAAATTGCTTCAAGAATTTGCCTTTGATAGTTAATTGGTTTTTCAACATTTCTAAACTATTTTGCAAAGTAGAATAGTTGTAATTATCTGCTACAAAACTGTGGTGCCATATTACATTACTTTAGGTACAACTTACTAGAAGAAGCACTGCAACAAGGCCAATCCTTGTGGCCAATATATTATTGAGCAGTAAAGGCTTCTTTTGTCTTAGCTCTTTTTGAAATGTTTTACACAAGAATGGAAGTTAAATGCTGCTTTATGGAAAACGCAGAGTCTTTACTTTTAAATGTGGATATTGCTCTATGTAACCTGATAAAATAACAAGTACTTATGCTGTGCAGGAAAAAAAAGATCCTAATACAACCTGAGGTGTGTAAGATTTTTGAACTTGGGAGAACACTTTTAAAAACGCTGCTTTCCTTGTTGATCAGATGAATTGTGAGAGACGTTTAAGTGCTTTTCCCTGTTTGGTTGATCCGTGCTCTCCTGAACACAGAGAAGCCATTATCTGTAGTGGTGACTTCTTTGATATTCCTCTATGTTCCTCCATCAAGGTGACACTAATACACTTGTCTAGGAATGCATGTGTCAGAGAGTAAAATATGCTTTTGACTGTAAGGCTAAGCTAAAGACTCAATCAGATCATCTTCCTCTCCAGCTGAATGCTTATAAGTTAGGAAGTAAAAAAAATAATTGTACCATGGTAGCCCTGTGAGGCATAAAGATCCATTAGTAACAGGTCTAAGACATAAGAGTCTCTTTAGAAAACTAATAGGGGACTGAAGAGCAACACAAATAGCTTTTTCAATAATCTGAAGAAGACATCTGTCTTTCAGTTCTGTTTGTTAAAAGACAGATTAGTTAAAACTGCAATTTGTGCCCATGTAAATGTTGCTTGAGTTTATTTGAGACGAAAACATGTAACATAATATTACCCAATATATTTTTAAGTAAATACATGAATGTTTGTTTAGGGCTGACTACTGAAAGGATGTCACAAAAATTATTGTGGAACAAAACAACGGTTATCAAATATTTATTGTGATGTAGTCCTGTTATATTTCACATTTTATAAAGGCTCTGTAAAATATTTCTATCAAGGTATTTATTGTAATTAAAAAATGACATGAAATTCTCGTCATTAAACTGTTGACTACCCAACAGTTTACAATATCTCAGTGCTGCCGTTACCATGTCAAAAACAATATTCTTGGTTATTTACACAAACTACAAATAGTCTAAAACAAAGTAAGCAAAGAAAGAGAGAAAGAAACAAAGAGTCAAACAAACATTGAATATTATTTGCACAATGGGCCATTTGAGGAAATTAACAACATGATATTATCTTTGCCAGTGCATTGCATGGTGTCAGGGTTAAAATATCTCTACCCACTCCATATGTGCAAATTCAGAGATAATTTTCACAACAATGATCATTTTAAGCTTTTATACAGCATAGAGATGTCTTGGCCTTTACAGAACTATAAATAATTCCAAGGTTAATGACTTTCAGATGGTGACCATATCAAAGTGCCTATTAAATTGGCCTAATGTGAAATAATTAATGACTTGACACACTCTTGCACAGTGCATGAAGTATTTTGTATTGCATTTAGAGGCTATTTCAGGTTGTTCAGCAACCTTTTTTCACTTTATCTGTTTTCTTGCTTTTCTGTTTGCTTATTTTTTATTAATCAGAAATCCAGATGGTCAGAGAAGAGTTTTCCTTTCACCTTTACTGAAGGTATTGTGGGAAAGTAACAAGTATCATGACTGACAAATTTAGAGCAAATTGTACATTTTTTGTGGTGCCTCCAACGCTCTGGAATGAGCTTCTTCTGCACATAAGACACATTCCTCCAGTTGATGCTTTTAAATCTAATTTAAAATAAATTAGATTTTAATTGGCTTTAAAAAATTGTAAGAGTCTGAAATTGTCTGTTACCCATGATCTAAAAATTTTAATTCTATTTTCATTTTTTATCTCTGCCTTGTTTTTTCACTTGTTGTGAAGCAATTTGGTCAATCTTCTGTTTTTTTTTTTTTTTTTCTAAACCATATCATGCCATGCATAGACATGGCATGATATGGTGATCATAGTTTTAAAAAATTTAGAAAGTCAATAAGGAGAAACTGGTTTAAAACCTTTCCATACATTGTTTTAATCTTACACATTTCTCACATAAATTATGCAAATAATCATAATAATCAATAGTAATCTATGGCTTTGCTTACTCAGCATTTCACGAGAACAGAAAGGAGCTGGTTATCGAGCAAATTACATTTTTCTGGGCTGATCAAGACAGGAATTTGTGAAATTACACAAACACCATTTGGCCATTATATGCAAAAAAGGCACATTTATGTACTTAAGTTTGTTACATATGAGCATCAACATTAAAATGCATTTGTGGGAGCTAAATATACAGAATTAGAATGTCTGTTTTTTTTTTTTTTTTAGATGAATCAAACCCCAAACATTATCAATGACAGCAGTCGAGTGATGTATTTTTCTATGGTATTTACTTACCAAGAACACAACATAAAATTAAAAAGCATTGTCCTTAACCCAAACATAATTTTGTCTGTGTTTCATTGGATAATGATGACACGAGGGGCTGGGGGCGATTACTTCAAAAATGAGCTAAGATTAGTATTTTCATTAAGATGATATGAAAGGTACCTTGGAGCTGAGTGTTGGAAGGAAGTAATATTCTTCTCCTTTACCTCCACCTAAAAGAACTCAAATATGAGAAAGATGAACTTGATCACAATAATGTGTCCATGAGTTGCATAACAATAGCTCCTTCACCTTTTTAGACATTCCTGTTCTTGTAGATATAAATGCACCTCTGGACTAAAAGTAGCTTTGATTAAAAAAATAAGACAAATTCCTTTGACACAACAATAGATGCCAGAGCTTAAAATTGCCTTTTAGAAGCACATACACTAACTCTCAGTGATACTCAAAATGTATAATTCAACATTTTCAGAAACATAGAGAGAGCAGCTCTTTTGGTTCCAAAAACACATAGATGAACAATTCAAGATCAAAGTAGAACCCACTCTTTTGATATTGCATATATACATTCAATTGGTTGAAAAATTTATATTTGATGATAAAGCAGTAACATATGCGGTGATAAAAGTCACATTCAGTTACTAAACTCACAAAGCCTTAAAAGGAATGGGTCAGTTCAATAATGTGCAGGTATTTTATTACTTCATTGTGAGTCTTTTTCATTTGCCGATTTCACTGCAGAGAACGTGGGGGATTGAGGTTTATCTTACAGGTACTAAAAGATGATAAAGGACTAAGATGCCTGATATTCAACCACATTCTCTTAAATCAATTAGCTATTTGCTAATGAGTGATAAACAATATTTGTTGAGATCATATTTGAAACATAATAGACATTTAGAACAGAGATCTTGGATATTTCTGATCTGTTTTAAAGTTGGCCATTGTTTGTTCTACCATGCATAGAAGTGGCTATCATCTTATGTTGTCAAAGTTTGATATGCTGCCTGGTCAGAAAGGCTCTTATGTATGTTTGTAACAACTGGTAATTTGAGTTAATGCTGCCCTTCCATCTACTTGGACCTGTCTAGCCTTTTCTTTCTGCCACCAACTATAGATTTTTGCCATAAGATCTGTCACTCAGGAATTTTGTTGCTCCTTTTTATTGCTTTTCTTTATAAAGCATGCATTTAGTGTGGTGTGAGTATTTCAATCAAGTTTTAATATATGCAAACCAACAGTCAAATCAGCATTCAAAGAATTTAATATCTAATTTTTTCCACTATTCATGCTGTTGGTTTTTATTTTCTCTTGTCTAGATAGGACAATATTCACATACAAATCAAAGTTAAATAAATGTATTTATTTTGCTGAAATAGTTTTGGATTTGTCTTTGTGATTGTGAAAAATTGGCTGCTGATCCTAGTCTTGATCTCACCGCTTTTTATCTCTTATAATGTTTTGAGTTTTCATTGCCACAGATTACAATTCTCGTACTTGTTCAACAGTCGGTTTTGAAAAAAAAAGAAAAGAAAAAAATATATATATAACAATTTGAAATAGATAAACATGGCTTAAAGTCATGGAAAGGGGGCACTTTGTCTTTACCTCTGGACACAAATACAGAGGTAAACACAGCAGTATTCCTGCGGTCACCGTGACAGGTGCACAATTGCACAAGCAGTCAGAATGCCACAAAAATGTATGCAGACTTAACAGAGGACATAGGATGGATATAGAAGGAGATGTACAGGCCCCAACAAATGGAAGATGACCCGATTAAGCAGTGGAGGGACTGCCTAATTAAGGCTGACATGTTGTGTAATTTGCATTAACTTTTGACTGATCATTCACATTTACCAATGAATTCATATGTAAACAAACAGCATGGGGGTCATCTGGGAGTTGTCTCAGTGCTGGAATCTACAGCAGGCTATTAACATTGTCCTTTATGACTACAAATCTAATAGGAATGGTCAGCTGCAGAAAAAAATCAGAACACCTCCATACATCTTTCACTAGCAATGTAGTATTCTTCATTTCACATTTTCATGTAAGCAAAAACTATGTAAAAATGTTATAATAAGTGTGAGGTTTGTTAGACTAAAAGTACCTTTTGAAAATAACAAAAGCAGCAATTCAACATACTTTGAAAAACACATTTTAAACATAAACTCGCTGAGCTACAATACAAAAGCACAAACTATTAGGTAGGACATTTTAACAATTTGGTTTGTAGCCTTTGGTTGAGATTGTTCCAAACACTGGACAGTTGAACGGAAAATATAATTTAATAATAATTTAGTACGTTTTCAGCGTTTCCACTTTCCGAATAATCACATATATTTATCTGTTTTCATCTCGGGCTGCATAGAGGCACAGTTGATAGCACTGTAGCCTTGCAGCCAGAAGGTTCTGGGTTTGAATCCCAGCCTAGGGTCTTTCATCATGAAATTCACATCTTCTCTGAACACATGCACGGGTTCTTTCTGGTTTCTCAGGCTTCCTTCCACAAGTCAAGAATGTGACTGTTTCCCTAAAAACATGACTATCTCTCTAAATTGCACAGAAGTATTAGCATATGTGTGTGTAGATGGTTGTCCTATGTGTGTCTGTGTTGGTCTGCGATGGATTGGTTGCTATCTTAGATGTACCCTGCCACTCGCCCAATGACTGCAGGCGATAGGCACCCTCCCCCCCATGATACAATGTATGGATAACGATGTATCCAGCTGACTTCACTAGTGGACAAAGAAAGACAATGACAAATATTTGGGGTTTTTACATGTTATCACTGCACTGACATAAGCAAGCAGCTGGTTATTGTATTTATCACATATCGACATGAAAATATCTTTTTGAAATATCACTAACAATAACTAAAGAAAAAGTATTTTTCCTGATGTGTTTTTTTCCCAAAGTAATCCATTCAAAATAGGATTAATTGGTATTTTTTATGGGTTTTTTAAAGCTGTTTCTAGTATGTTAGACCAAACCAATCAAACCAGAGTGTGGAGCAGTGACAATAAAAAAAACAATGAACAGCCATATAAACTATATATCATATACAGTATGTGCTCCTTCAATAACAGTCCAACACAGGGAAAAGTCCCTTCTTTTCAGTGACATAAAGAATAAGAAAAGCAGACAGTAGATGAAACTATCAAAAGCAAGGAAGAGATATAAATCCTGCAGACAATGTGAGCAACAGCAAGAACACAAACAGAACCATAGAAATTATATAGAAGCATGCACAAACAGAAATACTAAAAGAGGTGGCATTAATAACACAAAGAGAGGAGTAAGCTACAGAGTGCCATGGACAAGTAGAGAAAGTTTGAGAGAAATGTGAGAAAGAAGATCAGAAGGGCAGAAAGTTTGTGTGAGCTTTTGCAACACTGTGTGACTCAGACAGCAGACTGGTGACCCAACAACTCACCCTGTGGCTTCAACCTCAATCCCACTAAAAGGTCAAAGCTTCTTTTAAACTATCTGCTTCTGCCTCTCTGTTTCTCTTACTATCTAAGATGCTGTTCTCTTTCCTCCTCTGTAAACATGCAAACATTTTTCCCCCCCATCTACCATCAGCAGTCACTGCCAATTTATCTTGCTTCAGCTGGAACCCACATGTCGCTGAAGCACAAAGATTGCACTGTGACCAAAGACGTGTTTCTGGCCTGTGAAGAGTGACCTAAATGCCACCTAACCTGGTATTTAAAGGTGTAAAAATGTGAGTGCAGTCAGCTAGCAATAACACAATTTTGTGGTACTTGCATGACTGCTGAGACTGTTTATAAAGCAACAGTTCTGCAATGGGAACAAAGATCCATTTTGTCTTTTATTAACAGCTCAGGCTGATGGTGGTCGTTAAGAGTTTTAGAATATTTTCTTGGCACACTTTAGGCCCCTCGGTAGCAATTGAGCATTATTTAAATGCCACAGCCTATCTGAGTATTGTTGTTGACTATGTACACTCTGTTTATATACGCAGAGTATCCATCTTCAGACTGCTACTCTCACTAGGATAATGCAACAAAAATCACATGATCCCAAACTGATTTGTTAAACACGAGTTCTGTGTAATTTAATCACCGTCCTGATCGCAATCAAATAGAGCACCACTGGATTACCTTTCTACCACCATTTGGTGGAAAGGTAAATTTGTCATTTTACAGATGACAACAGCACTGTGTGCAGCCTCAGCACCTGATGGAAGTGCTTTACCAAATGAGCCACATAGCATCTTATAGCAATAGTTTAATAGAAGAATCCAGGAATAAGTGAATGACATCCACCCACCCACCCATCCATCCATCCATCCATCCATCCATCCATCCGTCCATCCATCCATTCATCCACCATCTTACACACTTATCCCTAGTGGGATGGCAAGGGGTGCTAGTTCCTATCTTCAGCGGTCAATAGGTGAGAGGCGGGGTACACTCTGGACATGTCCCCAATCCATCGCAGGTGAATAAAACTAAGGAGCTTACATATTACATCTCAGAAATATGATTGTGGCTTACAGAGCAAGTGAGTACAATCAATGAATGTACAGCAACTGGAAAAGAATCTAAGTAAGGTACTTAAGGAATAATGGACACAGAAGAAACTGCAATGGAAACAGAAAGGCTCAAAATACATACACAAGTAAACCAAACAGATGTGACTGGAAGAACACATGAAAACCAAGGGAGGGAGGGAAGAGAGGGGGTTCTGGACTAATACTCAAAAAGAACAATAAACCATTGGGAAAAGACTGACATGGATCTAAGAGAAATAAATCCCAACGACCACACAAACATGAATTAAGAAACTTGATAGAAATGAAGAAGCCATCTAAAGAGGTGTACAATGAGCTGACCTGGATTAAATACTTTTGGCTGGTTATCCTTAGCATATCCTTAGCATAAACAATAAAAATCTAGACTAAAAAAAGGTTTTTTGGAGCTAAAGAGTCTAAAAGCAGCTAAAAAGTTAGATAAAAACAGAAACAACAATTCTAGATACAGCTGTTTAAAATGAAGCTTAAAATAACCAAGAAAAACTCTCATTTAACAAATTAACCGGGACGCTTATCCTCATCCCAGAAGGTCACAGAAGGTTAACCATCATCACTATTTCCCCACTTACCTTGTCCTGACGTTAAATCCACAGTGATAAACTAACATGTTTATGGATTGATCCTTTGTTTTCATGATCTCCACCATGGATCATTGGTTGGGTTTCTGAACCAAGTCCATCCCACCAGTAGAGGCTACTCAAAGTTAAACCCCGCCTGCTCACTGTCCCACTGTCCCAGTAGTTAGAGTGCCAGGTCATTGGTCAGCGTTGGCACACAGAGGGCCTTCTGTGGCAATGGTTGATGTGTGGGTGGAGTGTTGAGAGGAAAATCATCAGTGAAGACAGTTTCATAGTGAGCTTACTTTTCATCACAGAACAATTATACACACATAATATTGATAGTTTTAACTCATACATGCTTAACATGGAATAAATTATCGATTTATTCCATGTTATTGACAGTGTGCCAATTGCTTATATTTATGGTTTCTAATACTACAGGGTTGGTAGTTCCTATCTCTGTTACATAGTAGTGGTTGACTCTAAAACTGCTGTCACATTGTTTTCTGTTTTACATTTTGCAATAGAAATTTTTAAAGATATTTTGAAGAACATGCTGTTTGAAACCTGCAATTTTTTCAACTAAATATTTAATGTCAGTTTTATCCTATGGCTTTGGTGCCGTATTGGTTTTATTGTTTAATGACCTCAACAGTATTGCTGATGTTTGTTATTTACTGTGAAAATGTGCTGCTTCACCTGCCTGTGTGGTCTTCCCTGCCACAAGGTCATTAATGTAAACACAAATTTGTTCTAAATAACTGTAATTATTTGCAACTGTAATTATTAAATTAAGACTCAAAAAATTTGTGTTTGCATATGGTACAAAATATAAAGCGGGTTTTAATGTAAGTAAATGAAGTGGATAATGTGGAGTAACTTTTTAAGTACTCCCACTTTGAGCTCTCTAATGAATCAAAGTAATGGTTTTCAGTATTGAATTGCATTAGAGTAGTAAGACTTACTGTAGATGAGGTCACCATCTTGTATTTTTTGGATATATTTAAGGATTTTATTTCCTTCTGAAAATAAAAAAATAATCCTGTGTTAGAGTCCCCACATAATCAGATAATTTTTAGAGAAAATGGGTCATGCTGCCAGTTTTATTGGCACCTTAGAGCAGACACTATTGCTGCTGGTGGTCAAATTATGTATGATATAATGCTAAATGCTGAGGAAAGTATGGAGGGAATTATATTTATTTACTATCTACTGTTTATCTTCCTACTCTATTGAAACCCAAGGCTGATTCCCAGTACTGTTGAGGTGTATAACTTAAATAACTTCATGCCAATTTACCACTTCTTTACTCACATTCACCAGCATGTACTTGTACAAATTATTATTTTTTTTTCATTGGAACCACTCTACATTAAAGTTGGTCATTCTGTGCACAACATTATGTAAAGAGTTTAAATAATTCAGTTAATTCTCTTTCCAACCACTGGTATGTTTCATAAAGGAAAAGAAGGAGGACGTAGATTAGCATGTGGTAGGAATTAAGAATGAAGTGACAAAATGGATAAACTTTGATGGAAATAGGCCACTTAAATTGCTTGCTGTGCCCTGTATGAGTAACAGCATGTTCTGCCCTTTAGGTCTATTTAATTTAGAAAACAATGTATCTACTATCCTACCTGAAATTATATTGTTTTGATTTTTCTTGTTCTTAACTATTTTTATTTGTTGATTAGACTCCATTTGTGACTTTTTCTGCTTTGCCATTTTTTTTTCTTGCTTTGTTGTAGCAAACTCCAGAGTACAATTTTCAATTCCTTTTTTCCTTCAACTGGTTACGGTTTGTGCTTTACGGAAATGTCACTGCTCTAAAGGTGACAATAGTTTGATCTGCACATCACTACCTACTGCATATCAGTGTTAACCCTATCTTTTGTATTTCACCTCAAAGTATAGTTGTATTTATCTCTTTAAAAATTACATTATTTTTCTAATTTTTGTGGCAGTTATTAGAAAAACTAAGATTTCATCTGTGATGTTTCAGAATTTTTTTTCAAGTTGCTTTGGGGATTTGGAGTTTAACACAAACTGGTATGTTGTTATTGGCTCCATTAATTTTTGGCAGTAACAATGTGGAGGATTTTCCGTACGCAAGCAGTCACTGAAGTGACTTCAAAAATGGTTGAGGAAAGCAATTTTCTCAAGTGACATTATTTAATTACATCCAAAATTAGAACTGGTGTAGAATGACCAATTGACATTTATCAATTGATAAGCACAATACATAAAAGCTTTTAAATACCAGTAAATTAACAATTTTTTCCTAACATCCAACATACTTTAATCATTTTTTGTCAAAAATCAAAGTATTGGAGAAGTATTGATGTTAAATAGTTGTCTTTGTCGATGTTTCTGGCCAGCTAACCTCGCTATTACATCCTCACTTCTTAATCTGTCTTGCCCTCCACGTTCATCTCCTTCATTCCCTGTGTTTCTCTGGAAGCCTTGGCTAATTGTTACATCGTCCTAGCACTAAAGATGCTCGGTGAAGCGAGCACAGATGATCGCCACTGGGTCTAACACAGCATGGGGGACAGGGAATTGAACAAGCATTGACCGTCAGAGCTGGTTAACTTCACAGAGCTCCTGTCACAACTACACTCACAACACAACCTGTTTACTTGCTAGGCCCCCTGCAATTACCAGCTCCCCAGCAAGGACAGAGCTAACTCCTGGGGAGGACTAACACTATCAGAAGAAAGGAGAAGTGGGTGAAGAAGGGAGGGAAAGCCTTATTAAAAGGCAAAGGAAGGGCTGGGGCTAAATGATGAATCTCAAAGGGATAAGCATGCCACAAACATGTGTGTGCGTGTGTTTGTGTGTGTTCCTGTGGTGCATGTGAAATAGTTCACTCCTTTGCATTGCACCTTACCCAAAGCTAACAAAATGAGTTCAGTGACAAGAAAGTAATTGGTGTTAAATTTTCCAATGCCCTCGGTAAAATGGATGTTTTTCTATGAGTCTATAAATCCACCATTAAGGTGATTGAATCAGCAAAGGATTCAGAGTGTTGTGTTAAACAACCTTTGACCCTGACCTGGCCCCTGACTCACTGGGACAGTGGGGCAGTGAAACAAGCAGCAGCACGGGACCCCTACAACACAATGCCGCTTCCCAGCTGTCACATATTGAACAATGTGAAAGCTGCTTGATTTGCTGGCCAACTACCAGAACAGAAGAGGTGATCCTTGATGGAGTTTTCTCTTTTTGATAAATGACAGGATGATGACTCTGTCCTCCTTTAAGCATAAAAAAAATTTACTTGACTACCGGATAATTAAAAGAGACCTGTAAATCATGTTATAGCTTCCTTTATTTCAGCAGTTTACTTAGTTTTAATTAGACATTTTGAAAATGCTGTGAGTCTCAGAGTAGCAAGCTAGCAGAGTAAAATCCTTCAAGTAGAGTTGCATCCTGAAAATTTACTGTGCAGTATAACAGAGCTTTGCCATTAAATCTGGTACCCTTTGTTTCATAAACAACAGGGTCGATGTAGACCTCCAGAACAAAAAACCAAGTCAGAGAGGAGCTGAAAACGGGAAGCTATTTGTAAATTATTATCCGATTGTTGATTTCCATTCTAAATTTAAATTTGGCTGTGAAGATATTTGACACAGAGTGTTTCAGTTCAAGCCACTGGCAAATCAAATGGTTCATTGTTGTCTCTCTCTCCCATTCATTTAGGACAGAAATTGGCTAAGAAACATTGAGTTAGAGAGCCCGTGCCACCTGGACTAACTGTTATAAAACTCACTTTAGGTCCCACAGGCTTCACTTTTTTCCCAAAAGTATCTGATGAAAGATGTATTTTGTTTCTCTTGGCTTGTATTGGTGAAGTAGATCATTTGGAAAAATTGGAATATATTCAAAATTGTAGGCCTTCAACATCATTAATTAGATCAGTCACAATTTCTGGTTGAAAATCTATTTCTATTTCTCAAATAATTTACTGGTAAGTATAGTAGAGTAACAAAAAACCGACAGATCCAACAACAGCCTGTTGTTGGATCTGCTGATTCTATATTTCAACTATTTTCTTTTCTATTTTGAAAATATTTTCCAAAGCAATAAGGAATGAAATGCTTTTTTTGCAGCCAACTATTTCCTTCTGCTTTAATTTCTTTAAAAAATTGTGTGAATTACTTTAGTGTTTAATTTTGGAATATTATGTGCTACTGAATGTAAGGACAAGCTTTTAGAGGAATTTAAGCCTTACTTTTTGTTTTTGCTCATTATTACACAGAAAAACAGATATATATATATAAAATATTTAGGAACATAAAACACCGTTTTTAATGCATAGAACCTTTTTGTTTTACAGAATTTTCTGATTCAGCTTAATTTGATCTACCCACCCTCCTCTCTTAATCCTCCTAGCATGTTTTTCATCCTCTCAACCGTAATTCATCAGATACTCTTGGAAACCATTCCCACCTGAAATCTCATCATCCATCCAATCAGTCTTTCATCTTTCCTCCTGCTATCTTTCCATCTCTGCCCATCTCGACCTTCTCTAACGTGGGAATGGCTGCAGTGAGTCTGCTGTGGTCTAAAAGAGGAAGGAGTGTTCTCTTTTCCTCTTTTCTCCCTGCCCACTTACACTGCACATCTACGCGGATGGACTTGATGGCAGCCACCCCCACCCCGTTGTCGGCCTTGCAGTAGTAGCGGCCCCCCTGCACCCGCTGGATGTTCTCGATGCGCAGTGTCTCATTGTAGATGGATGTTTCCTGAAACTTGTCTGAAGCGCTGCCTGCCGTCTTTGTCCACCGCACCTGAACAGAGAGGGGAAGGGGAGACGACATTGAGAGAACAGACATGTTGCTAGAGAGAGAGACATAGTTTGAAGGATAAAATCATTTAAGTCTGATTCAAATTATATCATGAATAACATTTCACCATTATCAAAACCATAACAAGTAGAGTAACGTCGCTACAGTCTAATGACAACTTAAAAAAAGAAGCTGGTTGAAAAAACCCCATCAATAATTATAGATGCAACATCAAATACATCTGATCATATATTGGTGGTTTCACAATCGTCTTCCTTCAAACTGCGTCTGTGACAGTGTGCGTCCTCCCTTGTGTGGACTGCCTGCCAAGCGAGCCTGTATGTAAGCCCTTTTGCTTTTGTCAAGCCAACCTCTCATTCTAAGAGCATCAAATTGAGCCATTTTGTCACAGCTGGCAGAATCTCGGAGATACCATACAAGGTGTCCTCTGTGATGCTGTGATTTAACACCTGCTATCGTTGACCCTGGGAGCAAATGCTGCTTTGTAACAAGTCGTAAAGTCTGCAGAAGGAAGTAGGAAGCAGTGGGGTAAGGACAAAAGATGTTTGTCTGGGAGAGTTGGGGTTTAAAGTCCCATCGGGCCTATTCCGTTTCACATTTGAGACCACTATACGTGCAGAGCAGATGTGTCTTCAAAATGCTGGAAGTTTTGTTTATTTATTTTTTTTGATTTTATCGTTTTCAAACTATGGAAAGCTCATTTGATCATTTGTAAGGTAAAAATCTGTCCAATGTTTGCAAAATAATCTTCTCTGTAATTGCAAGGTAATAGTGATCAGCTAGTCCAAACCTTCCAGTTTTTTATTCTGTTTTGCTTTAAAAATCTGTCTCCTAGCTGGTGTCAAAAAACAACAAATGGTGCTTGAGGGGCTACCTAAGTACAAACAGAGAGAGGCCAAAATCCAGCTTATTGCACAAATATAAAAAGTGCAACATAAGCAGGATGTTCACAACATAAAACTACAGTATTCCAGATGAAATGACTGCCAAGTACAAAATGGAAAAAGACACAGAAAGGTTGCTTTGCTGATGAGTAGGGAAAAAACTTCAAAGAAGGGTCGAAAAAGGGACATGGGGGACATAGATCTAAATGTAGGGGTAGTTGAAATTAGATGAGGTGACTTGATTGAATCAAGGAGGAAGTGGATGAAGCCAATATTACATAAAACAAAGTTGAAGTTGGACAGGAAAACATTGGACCTTGTACCTGCAGGACAAATCCTAAGAAATGATGATGAGTAAAAAATAGAAGGTACCAAAGGAAAGAGTTAGCCAAACTGAAATTAGTAGGAAAAAGAATGAAATAGGTGTTCTCAAACTTTGTGTTGTCTGAATTTTTCACACTGTGTCCTAGGTGCAGATAGACTTTAAGGACTTATAGAAAGATTGGAGTAAAGGAATGACTAAATACAAAAACCAAGATAAAACTAAATTAACTACAAACCCAAAACCCTATCTGCAGGTTGACAGTCTTCACTTTGGGTCAATGAAAAGCGATGATTAAAAATATGTCATATTTAAAAGTAGGTTTGCAGCTAATGCCTAAGCTCTCTTTTTTTTGGAGGACACCAGTGCAGGGTTCTACGATAACATGGCACATGCTTGATAATTCAAATTAAAGATAATTGCCACCCTGGATTTTCTGTAATAAATCATGCATAAATGTACTTATGAGCTGTTAAAAAGCTTGTTCACGACGGAATAATTAGATGGCAAACTGTTAAAGAGTAAATACACTGAGACAGACAGTTAGATAGTCGAGTGATCCCTAAACAGGTCATTAAATTGGCAAATGGATAAAAGTTTATAAATGGGGCTATGCGCCTTCTAGTGATAAAATCTATCTGATCTGTATGACACTAAGCGCTGTGATCAGGGTGTCCATGCCTTTCGGCCCATTAGGAGTTTTGACATTCTCTATACGGATTTTTCACGCTTCAATTATCTCATCAAGCAGTGGGAACAGCGTGCAGCAGACAGCTACATGATAAGTTCCTTCGAATAATCAACTGCACAAACTCATCCTCACACATACTTACACACACACTTCAAAGATGTATAAAAGCCTGTAAACTCATCAGTGCAGGAATTCTCTCTTGTGTGTGTGTCTACACAACTGTGTGTGTGCAGTCCATTAATCCCTATTAACCCTTCTGTCTGTTATCAACCTCCATGGGACTATCAACCATACCCCTCAGAGGAGGTCAGAGAGGATAATAGGGAAAAGTCAGTTGTGTGTGCCTCTGTGCATGCAAACATTAGTGTGTAGAAGTGTGCGTTTCCTGCTTATATGAACACTTGTCTGCTTGTGTTCCTATATGTACACAGTATCAGTGTACATATTCACTCCGGAGTGCAGGGATGTGTTGGAGTGTGTGTGTTAGGGGATGGGCATGGGGAGAGGGGGTGTGTGTTGATTAGAAAGCAGGTTATATGGATTAGCGGATTATCAGTGCCTGTGTAAATGCTCTGTGTCTGTTTATTCAGGTCTGTTTGTGGGAGGGATTTGGAGGAGGCACACCGCCATTGATCCAGCCAGCCAAGGTGAGCAATGAACTGCACCGTGTCTCTTCATGGTTTAGTGACTTCAGCTAGAATGCATGCATGTGTATGTAGCAAAGACTTTTGTGAGAAACACAGAAAGGAAGCATACTAACATGTGTAATGAGCATTTATTAAGCCTGTCTATTCAAGAAATAAAACATTAATGACAATTTTGCAAATGGTTGACAGTTTTTGCAGCTAACCATGAAGGGAGATTAGAAACACGACTGAAAGTTTTGACTGAATTCTAATGAAACGATTAAATAATAAGGACCTTGGGAGGGAGAAATGAAACAACTCCTCATCTGAGTAAAGAATGTCAATAGTTTTTCTGGTCAAGAAAATTTATTTTTATAACAATCATGACTGCAATTATCCCACATGTTTTTCATGTGACACAATGTCTCACTCTTTTACTCACTGAGGAAGAACCAATGTAAGAATTGTATTGGAAAGTGTAAAAAAAACAATGACAAAAAACCCCAAAAAATAATCAGCTAAGGTTTCATGAGATACTTGACTAAAATGTGGCTTGATGGTACTGGAAAATCAGGCAGAAGATGGAGTTCTTTAACTAACATAAAACTACTAGGTTATGTGCCATTCAAACATAGGAAATCTAATATTTTATAGCCACATTTTAAATAATAAGGGATACTATATATATATATTTGAACCAAGATAATTAACAAAAAAATAAAAATCTGAAAGCAGAATCCTGGTATGGGATTCTCAGGAAATTTAAGACAGTTCTGGTTCATTGTGGAAATTACTGTCCCAGAGGGTCTGTAGCACAGCTGTGAGAAATTTAATCATGTTTAAGGGCAAATGTTACTTTTTGGAGCAAACATCCAAAAAAAAACAACCCATAAATAAATAGCAACTAAATGCCAGTACTGTTTTTTGGCTGATTTTGAATGATTTGTGTTATATCTTGTGTGTGTTTCCAAGATGCTCACATCACCAGTGCTCAATAAGAATTTTTATGTTATTGCTTTCTTAGTAACACACAACCACAAAGTGCTCTTCTTCTTTTATTAGACAAACACTAAGAGATCATGGTGTACTGTTCTTGCATGAGCACACACTGCTGCTTCTGTCTTTGCTTTGTACCCATGCAAGCCTTACATCACATCACGGTTTTGGTCATGATGCATAGTAGGGATAGGTCAACTTCAACTCCCATTACTACTCAGAATCATTTTGATGATCACAAGAATAATCATGAATGTAGGTGATTTTCATGGATTGAAAGTATGGTCTGATAGGGGATTTAAGTCAAAAGGTGTTTTTTTTTTCCTATCTTGCAAACATAACCTCAGCATTTCCTCAATAGTGTCCACCAGGTCAGAATAAAATATACTCAGTTATCTGGGAACAAGTAGTTCCTTTTGGGCAGTAATTTTCTTTACGGATGTTAAGCAAATCAACCTTAAAAGCACAAGTTGAAAGGTGTACACATTGCTTATAATACTGTTTGTGCTCAAATTTGTGGAATTGGTTGAAAACAGACCTAAGAGGCGACCACCCTACTAAAAACAGGGCATGTTGAGCTTAAAATCACAGTGACCTGCTGCACTTGCCATATTACAGTAGAAAATAAAAGCAACACGTGTGGCAGAAATACTAGTATTCTACTAAAAACTATGTTTGATAAGGAGACGGCACGTGAGTAGAAAGAATAAGGGGAAGAAAAGCAGGAATACTCTTGATATTTGCGTGAGGAAAAAAGGGCAGCACCATACAGTTTTCTTTGGAGCATAAGAGAGAGTAGAACAGAGAATGATAGGGAATGATGTATGCAGTATTGCTGGCAGCGGTGTGATGGGAAGAGAAAAAGTGAAGCACATTGGGAGTTGCTCCACCAGGGTGGCAGATGAAGCAAAATAGAAAAGGGTGATATTGTGAATAAAGGGGATATTGTGTGCAATGCAGATGACAGCCAGGCGGCAGAGGAGCCTTTATCTGGCTGTGACACAAGCAGCATAATACCATCACCTGCGCTCTCTTTCTCTGACCTCCTTCACTCTCCCTTTACACCTTTTCCTTCCTTCAATGGATGAGTGAGGCTGCAGTCTCTTTTTTTTCTGCTAAGGTCCTGACGGATTGTTCTGGTTATCTCTTTCAGCCCTTTTTCTCCCTCATCCTCTGCCTGTCTGGGTGCTTTTCTTTCCCATTTTCCTTTTATTTCTTTACAAAGTAGGAGAAAGCCAAACACTCGCTTTTCATCAAATCTTGTGTCCACCGATTTACACATGAAAAACAAACTCATCCCTCTCTAGACTGTTCTAAAACCATGCTGCAAGATTAAGGGACTTTGTTGTGTCAGAGACTTTTGTGATGATATTTTATTTACGTCTAGTTTGAGGTGTAAAGTGAAGCGGAGCAAAGGTGTCCCCTGAGATGCAGCTTGACATAAAATGTAGAAGGTTTTCTGTACTGTTTCTGTATTCAGCTGTGGGGAGACATGCTGTCTGTTTCTACATGGGAACAGAAAATGAAGATGGAAGAGAAGCATTGCAGGAGAAAAGAGGAAAGCAGTCCATGGTCTTTACATGGGAAGTGGATGGGCTATTAGGGTGTGTTTAATATGTGGTTATTAAGGAATGCACAATGAAGCTGGCCACAAAGAAATGGGCTTGTAAATTTTCCATTAGTGGTAATGTGCTTTGCTGTAGTCATAAGTAATAATTCCATTTTACACTGAATGTGTTTATAAACTGTGTATTGCACTTTCTGAACCATTAGAACCATAAATATTGGCATGTTAACCACTGAATTGTGTCCAGGAATATAGACTGAGACAGAATCTAATAACCTTCTGTAATCGGGCAAAGCAGTAATTTTAAAATACGTCATCAGATTTCACAAGGTGTTGGTGAGTCAGCTGAGTCTTTGAAGTTTTCATGTTCAAGCCCACAATGCCAAGTCAATATTTATCAAAGAAATGCATGTCTTCATATCTTAGGCTAAGATCAGACTCTTTTGGCAGTTTAAGCAAGGCAGAAGTGTTTTTTGAGAAGTTGTTAAGGAACGTATGGTGAATTTCTGGTATTTAATTTGACTTAACAAGTCAAAAGTCCCGAGTGGCTCAGTGTATCTCCAACTCTGGGAAATTTGATTTATTTCACAATGCAGCAATAAAACATCAATTCCCATCAAGTTAAAAATGTGTCAAAAAACACCTGAACTACTTTTGCTGGAAATGTGGAGACAAAGGCAAGTTGTCCTCATGTTCCTCCAACTCATTTGTAATGGGAAAAAAGTAATAGATTAAAAAACATCTTCATCCAATGTATTGGGATGGCAGTCATCATATCATCTATTGTTACTAAGGATGACACTTACAATGACATAGTATATTTTACTTTGCAGCAGTGTTTGTATGGCCAAAAGACTATTTTGAAGTTTTGATAAATTCTTAGTAAATTTTCACATTCATTGTTTAAGATATTGAGATAAAACATTAAGACCATATTGCTCATTCTTAATCCTACAAAAGAAAATAAAAACAACAAAAAACAAATGCAGTTCTCTGGTAGGACGTAACGATTTTGAATGCAAGTCTGTCCGATAATCTGAGTCTCAGCTTTATTTTCTGGCACAACTCTTACACAGATGATGTCAAATGCCCCAGTTTTATACAGTCTGCTTCACTCAAGCACTAAGGCTCATGACACGATAACATCATGAATCAAACTATTGTTGAAAACAAACCATTAAAGGGTAGTAGGCTTTTTTTTTGTTCATTAGCAAATTTATGACATTTCGGCTTTCATTACTTATTTTTTAACATTTATTTTTGAATTTCTTTAACCGAGATAAAATCCCATTGAGACTAAAAATCTCTTTAAAAAGGAGGACCTGGCCAAAAGGCAGCAACGCATAAAAGCCCAAAACTTTGCACAGATAAAACAAAATGACAAGCTAGACTGAAGAATAAAACATTGAAAGAGTAGCTAAAATCACCTTCTTTTGCTTCAAAAGAATCTGTAGTACTGCTTTCCAAGCCTTTAAAAGAAAATTGCTTTGTCCAACCATCAGAGATAAAGACATCTCTTAGCCATCTGTGGTCTTTAGGCCACTGCCTCAAACATAATGTCAAAAAGCCCTTGACCTCTCACTACTACTGTAAAAATAGGGGAAAACAACTGCAGCATAGTGCTTTCCTTTCTAGAATAAAATGCAAGATGATATAATCTGACTGTTGGTCTTTGGAGAAGCCAAGTTTTGCCTGGTGGCTTCCAATTATTTCCAATTTGGACCGGTCCTTTGCTGGTCTGCTTGAGCCGCAGCCATTTCCTTACAATTTAGTACAAACTTTGTCAATAAAGCAATCTCAATATTAAATCTGAAAATCGGCAACGACTAAAAATATTACAGGTTAAACTATCCGGCAGTGTGGGAAATGTTCTCACTGCTTATATTCAAGGTAGAACAATCTGACGTTTATCCAGTAAACTTTTGTTGACACATTCACCTCAATGTTTTCTTCGCCTTCAGGGATTCAAAACTATTCATCACTCACTTTACGCCAGTTTGCTGCTGATTAATTACTCAGTGACAAACGATCTGACAGAAAACCTGGTGGGCTACAATGTAGCTATGACTTCTTGTAGCAGTTAAAATACAACCTGTTGTGTACAGCCTAACAGATTAAAACATGATTTGAACTGAAATAATGAATGTAAAACAAATGCTGGGAGTTGGCACCACACACTCCAGCTCCTGAGTTTGTGAGACCTGGCTTGGGGAGAATTAAGTTGTTTTGCACAGACGAAAACTACAGAGAATGAGGTCAGTGGTTGGTGTCAGTTTAAAAAGAGGGACAAAACTAGACCTTAAAAGTTGATTGATTGAGAAGTATACCACTGAAAATGTCACCACATAATAATTGTTTTCATCTCTCAGTACTTGATGTTGTCATAGTTAATTTATGAGTCCTAGATACTTACATTGTTCATCATAATTTTATCTGTGAGCTCTTTGGATAATTTCACACTGACTATAATGTTGCTCATTGTAAAATGTAGCAAAATGATAGCAATGCTAAGGAAATACCAGAAAAGACTGCAAAATAAAATGACAAATCCAGTAAATGTAAAAGTGCAAAGTGTGGGGAGAGCATGGTGCTGCAGAACAACACTTTACTGTTTTGTATTTCTGCATTATAAAAATTAATGGATAGTTATACCAACTCTCACAGGTCATCCGGGTTCATCAGTTATCACTAATAAAGTAGTTAATTTTATTAGATTTGAGAGAGTGTTCTTGATGTAGATATTAATATTAGCTCTGGTTTTTTAACTTTCAATAAAGTCCAGAATCAAATTTAAAGATCTTTAAGTTAAATTAAATGCTCCATTTTATATTAAATATATAAAATGTTTTTCTATATAACAGTTTTTCCTATAAGGTATCCTGTACTGAAATTAGTTAATTGTCTCTAAGTAAATAACCAGAGATGAACTGACTTTAACTGAAAATACATCTTCTTTTAAGCTCATCATTGCTAAACGCCCCAACATACTCGGGCGCACTTCAGTCCGCGGACTTGAAGCGGATGTCCGTCGGACATGTCTGTGCAAAGATAGATTTTTATGATCGCTACGCGTACTTGGTGTCACACATTAAACTACCCGGTGGAAACAGTGTTCACATCAAACTGGTTTTCATGTGACACCTGGCTGATAAGGTTGGGAATAAGGCTTTTTATGAGTTCATGTTGTGTCAAAGTTGACATCAATATGATAACAGTCAACATAAAGCTGTCACAGGGACGTGATAGACACGTAAGAGAAAATGCTTAACAGCAACAGACTTTATATATTCACGCAAACATTGACATGGTGAATTACAAAATTAACAGAGAGGTGGTCCAATAAGTTGAGTCTGACTTTTTTTTTTTCCTCGAACAACGGCAAGGAAAGGATGATCGGGTATGTGCTCATTTTCGATTGCAGCACAAATTATTACACCGATCACAATTGTGCTTTTGGAACATACATTCAAAGCTTATTGAATGGATCCCTGATACAGTTAAAGCCAGCGCAGCCTCCTGCTGCTCCTCTGCCCGCAGTAGGATGCTGCGCTGGCTCTGGGCAACGGATGAATCGACATGTGACTGCCATTCTCTGTCCCGCACTGAGAGGTGAGTTAAGGCTTCCCAGATGGAGAAGAAACAGAGCTAGGCGCCCAAATAAACTTGCTAGTTCTCATTAGGATTATTTGCATTAAAGGAATTTGTCACGAGAGCATTTTAGGTAATCAGTACACTCGAGTATGAAGACCCAACCGTCTGCGCGATTCATGGTACAGTACGCCCGAGTATGGGGGGGCCTTAAGGCTCATCTTTATGTCGTTAAACATTGGTGTGTTTGCTTTGAATAAAAGAGTCATCTTTTAACTTTGTTCAGCTTTACAGAAAGGTTAATCAGTATGTTATTGTAAGTTTGAACACTTATATTTGAAAAGCCCTTTCAAATCCTCTGCATTAAGAAGGAAATGACAAGAAGAAAGAATGAAAGAACCAATGTTAGGAAGAGTTGTTTCTGTTAAACCCCGTGTTTATTTTATTGATTTCTATTTCTTTGCTGCTTCTTTAATCTCAGCTTCCTTTATTGCAGAAGGTTCTTTTTTTTCCATCGTATGCTTCTCCTTTTCAAATTTTTCAGACTTTGGGCTTCTTTTTTTCTAAACATTTAGCTGGGCTGTATTTGGCTTATAGCAACCTTTAACCAATGAGTGTTTGAGATTTGGGTTTCTCTTTCAAGACTTTGAGTTCTTAGTTTAGTAAAAGAATGCCTTAAATTACTTCACATATGCATCTCAATACGTTTAAATATTGTTGAAAAGTTGCTAAAATGTATTTCAGTAACTTAATTTACTAAGTATAGTACATTATGGATTAATTACACATATTTTCAAGCCTTTGATTTCTGTTAGTTATGATTACATTTTCCCACTTGAAGCTAATGAAAACACATGTAATGTCATAGAATAGAAAAACACATCAGACCAATAAAAACAAATTTATAAAGAAATGTAGGCTTAATAGAAAGTATGTTTTAAACCTGTTTGACAGCTTGAAGTTTGGAAAAGATAAGACTAATATGAGAAACGAGCTTAACTGGAAGGGATATTTTAATTTACTGAGTTGTTTGTGTACATTGGCTGAATTCTCACAGTCTCTCAGTCTGCATGAGAAGAAATAGAAGCAGACAACTTCCCTACACACCCATCGGCGCTGGCTCTGGTATACTGGTTCAAAACTTTGTTTAAAATCAAACCAGAGATGTTTCCATATTTCACCCCAGGCTATGTTTTTATTTGAGAAGCTTTTCCCGTTCTCTTAAAGCTCATACACCGGAAAATCCCCAGGAACAACAAGTCTTAACTATTTGTAAAATAAATGAAATAAGAGATATCTGATCTTTTACATTAGTATAATGCAAACTAAAACACCACATTTCCTTTTTGCCACTTCAAGCCATTGACAAGGAATCAAAGAGGAATGAAGATTAAGATGGAATTAAAATAATACCAGGAGGTAGGGGTATAGGAATGGTACTACTTTTTTTTTCTTCCTAGTAATTTCTTCCATGTTATTTAGTCTATCTAGGTTTTATCATTCTCTCTCTCCAACCCTGCTTCCTAATATTCTTCTACAAGTCTGATTATTTTTTTTACATCATCTACTTTGCCATATTCCTCCTCCTTTTTGCTCCCTCTTTGACTCCCTCTTTCTATCTTTCTCTCTCTCTCACACCCCCCCACACACTTTCAATGGCCAATCAAATCTATCTCTGAGACTTTCAGACTAAAGAGTGACACAGAACATAGGATCAATAGGATTCCACAGTGCAGTGCCTGTCAGGTCCTTTTGACCTGCAGTTAAGACTGAAAACCATCGACACACCAACACTAAAACTGGAAGTACCATGTTACCTGAAGATGATTTAGTGGTTTAGTTTTTTTCTACAGAGAGAAATTAATTTGATTCAAAAGCTACCTGGAAATAAAGAAAAGACTTCAGTTTTGGCACTTTGTTACAAAAAAGCATGTTTTAAATTGATTGTTTTTTTTGTCTGAAAAGGATTCTTGTGGGACACATAAAGCAGCAGTGACACCTGTTCAACAAGCAAAATGTATATCAGTAATGCATCCTGTGAATAATCAACGTAATCAAATTCTTTTTAGAAATAAAAGAGGTATACTCTTTTCCATTGGGTTGTTGCTGACTCGAGCAATCAAGGCTTGTTTTGCTAGTTATCCTTACTTCAAGTGAGCTGGATCAAGAAAACAAAACACTCATTTTAGCATAATGGCCTTCTATGTCTCTCCAATGGATGGAATTGCATGCGACTTTGAGGGCCTTTTATATTTTTGTAGTGGTTATAAAAAAAAAGCCCAGAACTATCTTAGAGTACATGGACTTCAAGTCAAGTTTTGCAACTCATTAATGTATGTCAGAGGCAGGCCTATTACTGTCTATCTAAACTTTTATCCAAGTTTAGGAACTGTAGTAGAGCACAATTGCCTCACAACCATTAGGACAATTTTGACAGCTTTATTATATTCCAGAATAATTTGCATCTTTCCTGTGCATAATCGTTACAATTTAGCTGCTGGTTGTAAACGTTCATTTATCTTAGCCGTCTACTTGGGAAAGCTGCATCGTTCAGTTTTACAATTAAATAAAGTCTAAAGCATAACTGTAGAAGAAAATAATTTCATAAGAGTTAAATCCTTACTGCGTTGACAGCACTGTAAGCAATTCCTCGCTTTCAAGGGTTCCCCTTCTCTAGACCACAGCTGCTTTCAGGGATGTTAAGCATCTCTGAATCCTTTATACTCCCTCCCAGAAACTCACACAGAGCTGGCTGGAGCTGCCTTATATAATTTTACTAACTCTTTTCTTGATGTAACGCCAGTGGAGTTTACACTACAGTGCTATATCCATCCAGCTGGCTCACTTGCCATGAAAAGTCTTAAGATGGTAATCCTGTTATTGGGGAATACTACTTGGCATGGATGCAGACCCACGAACACACATGGCTGCCCTAGGATAAACACAAATGCATGCACAACGCAAGAAGCACAAGATCTAAGCAGAAATGTGCAGGAGCAACGGAAGAAATAAGCAGAAATCACAACAAAAGTGACAAAATAGCTGAATCCTGCAGGCTGATGATGGCAGCTCAAAGTGATAAATACTCTGATGTAATCAGTGCTGTCTTACTTTTCAAACAAAGAATACAATAAAATACTTAATGTGACAATGTGAAGATGACATGCAGTATACTGTGAGACAAAAAGCATTGCAGCACTGAAATATCTGTTTTAATTATCTGTCACTTGAAAGCAGTGAGGGAGTGAGAAAACTGGGTATCGGAGTGAAACGCAAAACTCGATGCTTTAAAAATAAGTGAGGAGAGTAGTTAACCAAAACTATTTCAAGCATCACAGCTTATATGGTTATTTTTCAATGCATTGCACATAAGGATGTGAGCTTTTTTTTTTCTTGACAGGGAAAAAAAATTGTAGTAGAGAAGAAAATTCGGTACAAACTTCAGAGAAAGGCAGAAGGTGGTAGGAAGCACAAAAGACAGAAAAGGGAACTAAAGAAAACCACAGGAAAGACATAAATGTTGAAAACAGAATAATATAAGAGAGGTATTAAAGTTAAGAAGCCAAACAATATAGAATTGAGAGAGTGATGAAGAGTGAGAAAAGAACTGACAGGTAAGAAAAATGTGCTTAGATGAATTTTTAGCCATAATGTCACTAAGACGTCATTTTCAATATATGATCTGCAGGTATTAATGCGTTTTCTGTATAAATCTCCCTATGAAATACATTATATCAATCCATGGCGTAGAGAGATTTCACAGGAAAAAAATAAATAATAAGGGACTCATTGATATTGAACACCCCCCCATCTCTCAGACAAAATGAATGCTTTTATCAGACGTTTTGACTGAGGCAGTAATAAAATTACAGAAACTGAAGTAGATTACACATTATCAATAAGAGCAATTTTCTAGCTAAAACAAAAAGATAAAATATAAACCATCAAAAACCACAATACATAAAGAAAAAATATATTTTTTTAAATACATGCATTTCACTAAGCGAGAGAGAATTTCAAACAGATCTAATTTGAGGATTTTCTTAATTTGTGGTTGACCAAGGTTTGAGTCAGAGCAGAGAACACAGCGACAGACAGCATCAGCAAATCCACACGGCTCTCTTTTCCAAGCAGACAGTCACGAGCTGCAGTGTCAGCTGCTACCATACACAATCTGCCCATGTTGGAGGACTGCAAGTTAGTTGTAATGAGCACTGGATGATTAGCACAAGCAAGGCTTAGCATGGTGAAATTGGACCTCTTGCGACTCGCCTTTAATTATGTGCAAGCAGATGATGTCATTGCTTGGCAGAAGGACATTGCATGGTCCTTCTGCCGTACCATAGAGAAATTACAACTAGGTTTATCCATGAGAGAAAAGCCCTACCTAGAAATGTAAATGAAGGTTAAAGATTACATGAAAAACAGGAAACATATTTCTACGGTTACCCAATTTCTGTGCTTCCTCTTGTGTCTTTTCATGTACCCGGAATTAACAACACTTTCACCCAGAAAAAAAGTCTTGGGCTTTTAATTTCTCTATGAAGTTCAGTTGTATCAAAGTATGTACATCCTGTTTACCTGCTGCAATGCTTGTTCTGTAGTATTTTTTTCCCCATATTGTTTGTTTAAAACAAGGATTGAAATAAATGTGACACTGGTTTAAACAGCCTCTCCACTTATCTGACATCAAGGAGGATTTCATAAACATGAAATCTGTGGCAAATTGCTAGTCTCTGGTACATATACAATATGTGCACAACTCTGATATGTCTATAGTGACTGTATCCAATTATAATTTCTTAATTAAAATCACAACATGAGAAGATAGAGGAATCATTTGTGTTGGTAATCATTTCATGTGTGTAAGAGAGAGTTCACTGTGAAACTGTGTTTTACCGCTATTGAAAACAGAGCTTTTATGAACTTCCCTGTCTTAGGAACTTATGTTAAGAATTTTCTGGCTTAGTAGTGTTCAAATTACAATAACAGCAGCCATTCACTGACTAACTACAAAGAGGTCAATGAAAAAAAAAAACCCTGTATACCTGTTCCATAAAAATAGTTTAAAAAAATTCATTTTAATTCTTTTGGGATTTTCAGGTTTTTTATTCAAGCCTTTACCTAGTTATTGTTAAATTATATGTCTATGGTTTGACAGTAAACTATGAACTAGTAATTGCTGAAGCATTACTCTAGAAAAACACAGTAAACACATTTGTTACGTAGAAAGAAGCTACATGCCATAACAAGGCCACTCCGTTTGAAAACAAGCAAAAACATAGCTGTCATTTACATTATTAGGATTCTTTAAAATAAATAGGAAAATAAGGAGCCAAGAAAAAACTGTATTTTAATATGAGATGTTAAAATACATATCTGACTAACATGCAAAATATGCCTTAAAGTCATGTCTAGACGATTCAGCAAGGCTGCTCCCTTTCTCTCTGTCATTTATATTGCAAGTACATACATTCAGACACCAATACAGAACATATTTTTATTAGCTTTAGCATTAGTAAGGGGTTACTCAATCAAGTACAGTGTGTTGCTACGGCAGCAGACACTGCAGAGACATTCAGATATACAGACAAGCTGTATAGGACCAAACAACCAGGGACATCTCTCACACAGAAGTGTTTTTATGATGAAAATGAATTTGATTTGGTCATTGTTTGGTCTCATGCTGTCAAGGGTGCTGATCTTCACTTTAACACAGACAGATAAACAACTTGGTTCTTTTGTTAAATAGGCATACTGTACAATAATGAGCCATGCAGATTGCCATTGGAAGCATTTCAAAGACTGAGGAGCGAAGTCAGTTTAATAGGACCAACTTTAAAAAAGATTTAAAGATGAAGATATTACGTTTCTTGACTTTTCTAGCCAAGTTATTTATGATCATGTTTTTAAATTTTTTTTTAACCTTTTGGGCAGGTTTTGATCATTTATCAATTTACTGTACTAGCTAAATACTGGAGCAGAATGAGAGCAGAAAAAAAGCTGGATAACAGTCGTGTTATTATCTCAAATATTTAGAGTTTTTTGTGTTTTCAAGATTCTTTTCCTGAACTTAATCAAGTATGTCAGTGTACAGACCTAATCCAGATATAGAATTTCGTAGATTTAAAGTCAAGTTTGCTTGGATCATTTGATCAAACCTGACCAGTTTTCAGCCAAGTATAGTTGATTCACATTGCAGTGAGAAAGGTTTTTCACCTCCTGAACCAAATTAAGACATTGTAAAGATGTTCAAAATAAATGCCACCGCATGTAAATAAGAATGTGACTTTGCTGAACTCTTGAGACAAATATTCAAATATATGACGATAATTGAATCACCTTTATCTCTTTTTCTGGAGAAATCTACCTTATTTGGTGTGTAACTGTATAGTTCTCTGGTTACGTCTACTTTCTCCTTTCACTGTCACTGTCACTCGGGGATTATCTGTAACAGTAAGTCATCCATGAGTAACTCTGCTGGATTTTCCTCAATTTGTCATTTTGAGCTGGAACAAGTTGCCCGCATGTCTATCCTGAATTTAGATGATAGCAAAACTACTTTTGTACTGACTTTAAAGTAATTCTTAGTTATTAAAACAAACGTAAAGCTGAAAAGACTGAAAGTCATCTGTTATTTTAGGAACATCAGATCATTCTTAGTGTATAAAAAATTTAAACACTGCTTTATTTTTAACAGTTTGCAAGCTATTCAGATTAATTAAAATATTCATTGAGGAAGCACAGTGGTGCAGTTGGTAGCACTGTTGCCTTACAGCAAGAAGGTCCTAATTTTGAATCCCAGCTTGGAGTCTTTCTGCATGGAGTTTGAAGTTATTTTCCCATTTATGCGTCACTTCTCTCCTGTTACTCTTACTGTCCTCCATAATCCAAAAACATGGCAGAGGTTAACTGGTGTCTATGTTGGGTGACCTACGTTGAACCCCAACTCTCATCAATTACAGGTAGCTCTTTGAAAACGTTGCAAATGCAAGAGCTAAAATATTAAATATAGTCAGCAAAAAAACACAGCAGTGAACATCAATGATTATCAGTTTCTACTCAGTTTTTGTTGTTCGTATCATGCCTTTCAAATACATAAAGAACACCAATGTGCGCTTTCCTTCTCTCAAACACATCTGCAAAAAGCCTGATGTTCCAGAGGTTGTTGACAAAATGTCTTTTCTTCTCCTGTTTTTGCTCCTTTCTTCGGTCTCAAAGACATCCTTCCTTTATGGCCAGTGCACAATAAAAACAAGCTAATGAATTCTCTTCTTTCATTTGAAAGTTTAAAAGGAATTCACAAACACATTCTGAGAACCATCTCTTGAACTATGATGCATCTTGATTTCACCCTAAGCCTCTTCTTAGTTCTGTCTTCCTTTCTGCTTGGGGGGGTCCAGCAGTGACCTTGTTTGTGTCTAAGCTGTGTTCCTGCTGAGTGCCTGTGCAGCCTCGTGGTGCCACCCGATCAGCCTCACTTTCAGCTTCACTATCGATCGCCCTTCACTCTTTCCTCAAGGACGGAAATCCAAACCCATATTCCAGACCGCAGCACTCGCCTCCCTCTCTCCAGTCCTCTCCTTTCCCCACGTCTTCTCCTGGCCTCTCTACTTTTCCCAGCTGCAGCTTTCTCCACCGTGCCCCTGTATAGAATTTATCACACGAGTCTCAAGGTTGCAATGACCAGCAGACCCATGAATAAATAATAGGGAGGTAGGAATCACTTTCAGAAAAACCATTTACTCTCCTCTCTTGTGTTCTTGAAGAAGCCATGAGAGCGTGTGCATGGCCTACGTGTGTGAAGCAAAATTGGCTTTGTGGATGAGGGTATGGGCGCTTTGTTAGCTAAAGCCCAACTGTCCAGAAAGCTACTATGAACAATACTTCAAGCACTTTATGGCCCATCTTTAACAATAGGATTTGTTGCATTGGCAAGTTGCAGTTTTTCTGCATTTTTTCCTCATATGTTTAGCTCTCTTCAAAAGGTTTCCAAATGCTTTAATCATAATTTGTAATACAAGGAATTAAAAGAAGACAGTTTGTAACACAGTTACTAAAGTCACTGTGTTACTTTAGTAGAAATCCAGATTCTGAAAATGTTTCCGTTTGGCATGAAACAAATAAAAATCTAACGAGCATTTTGACTTCTTACCCAAACAAAGCAGTTTCTCGCTAAAGTATCTTAACCTTGAGAATGTTGTCACATTGTGTCTTGTAATAAACAAAATCTTCAATATATTATATAACAGATTAGTGTTGGTCTATCCATTTCAGGATATGGACGGATTAACACCAAAGTTTTGCATAATAATGATGTGAAATAAAAACATATTACAATCTAAAAGGTGTGGTTCAGAGGCATCCATTCCCTTTTAGTCAATACTTTTCAGAACCACCTTCTGCAGCAAATTCAGCTGCAGGTTTTCAAAAACACAATTTCACATTCTAAAATATATGTATGTATTGATCCAAGTCATTCTACTGTAGCTCTCAATTGATGTTTAGACGGACATCTTTTGAAGCCATTAACCGGTTTTCTTTCAGAATTACAATGTTTTAGCTCTATTCATTATCTCAATAGCCTTGACCCACTTCTCTGTCCCCGCATGCCCACAGCATGACACCATGTTTCTCAGTGGAAATGGATTATTTGAATTTAAATTGACTATTGTCTCATTTGGTTAGAGCACTTTCTTCCATGTTTGAAGTTTTTCCCACGTGGCTTGTGCCAAACTTTAAATAAGATGTAGCATGGCTACCTTCCAGCAATGGTTTTGTTCTTAAAACTTGTCTATAATATATTTTTTTTATATGATTTATAATGTTAATTCCAAATTCATACTTACGAAGAAGTATGAATGCATACAAGAAGTATGAATGCATACTTCTTCGTAAGTATGAATACATTTCAGATACTTCCTGGCTGAAATGTATTTATTTCAGCCAGGAAGTTTAAATTTCCTGATTGGAGAGGATCGCGGTTGTCTCTCGAAAGATAATAAAACTATTTGAAAGGGTGGAGTAATATTTTTAAAATTACATTTCATGTAATGCCACGTTGAAAAATATCTATATCCTTCTAAAATTCCTCCATAGTTACCAAAGCCCTCCGGGCAGCTTCCTTGATTCATAGCTGGTCCATGACTATAGTTTAGATGAACAGATATGTTCAGCTTTTACATAATCTTTATATTTTCAAATAGTGGATGGAACTGTGTTCTGTCTGTGGTTTAAAGGTTTGGATATTTGTTCATTTACAAACATCTTCTGACTTGATGTATGATTTGTTGTTAGTCAGCAAAGACAGAGCATTAAGGAAGCATGAAATACCCCCAAAAATAAATAAATAAAAAAAAATAAACTCAACATCAGAAAAAATATGAGGATTGATTAGAGAAACATATCGGAGAAATAGGAAAGATAGACATGAAGACTTTTGATTTAGGAGCAGTAAAGATGAAAAAGAGACAATATGAAGGTAAATTGAGTAACAAAGGCAGGAAGGAAGACAGAGAGAAATGATTGGATTTTTCTCTTCTCTGTATGGATAAAGGCGAGAGCTCTCCTTTCATTGCAGGCTGGCTCAGGCAAAGGTAAACAATCAGTCCTGATAAAGGATTGGATAAATCCTCAATCAGACTCATTTTCTGTAAAGCAGCTATTTATTGGTCTGGCCTGACCATGGCTAAATTGGATCCTCTTTTTGAGAGAATGAAAGAGTAGAGGAGAAAGACTGAATGAGATAAACCTTCATCATCTTGATATCAGAGGGTACAGATTTTGTTTTTGTTTTTTATCCACCAAAAATGCAGCTTGAATTAAAAAAAGAAATGTGGGACATTTATAGTGGTATAATCTAGAAAAATCAAGTGTCAATCAGAACCCATGCATCATATTCCTGTAATCTTAAATAGACTCATTAAAATGGGGGACATGAGCAGCTCCTTTTCCAGAGAAAGAAACCACCAGCAGTAAAAGAAATCCTGAATTGCTAAGAAACTGCTTATCTGATTAATAAAATATAGACCCCTACAGTCTTTATAGCAATGTTGTTTTTCTTAAACAAGGTGTGTTTACTAGTAAACTAAAATAACAAAAAGCAAGTTGCAAAAAAAAGAGGTCAATGGGGGTAGTGAAATTGTGCGACAATAACGTCTTCTTACCTTGTGATATCTGTGTCTGTCATTCGAACAATACTGAAACAGTGTTTGCTTTTTGTATTTACAATCTTTAGTTTAATTCTTAAGATAAATACTTCAGAAAACAAGTATGGTTTATAAGTCCTCTCACTAAACTATGACTAAAAAGTGAACTAGAACATCTCTTTTGGTAATGTTTAATCTACTTCTCATTTAGCAAAACTCTTATCCATCAGGTTTAGAATAGTTTAAACTAGAAGCATATTAGGGTAAGTATTTGTAGACTGAAAATTCTCTCTCCCTCTACAGCAGCTATTCAAGCCATGTGTATTGAACTAAATTTCAACACATTCTTAATTCAGTTGCAAATAATGGCACAATGGCCAACTACATTTTTCCAAATTGCAATCTTATTGCTTAAAACCTTAGCAGCACTAGAACTTTAACAGACAACTATTTTGCCAAAGACAGCAGGCAAACTTTACTCCATGCACTCAGAAAAACAACATGGATGTCTGAAACCACATTTCACATGGGTTTTGTTTATGTTTTTTTCTTTTAGCTTTTGAGAAGCTGCTGGCAACTTTCAGATAATGTCACAGAATATATTCATCGAGAGGCCCCCTAAGGTTCCTTATTGGGATTTGTACTATGTGTCAAGTAAGAAGCAATAGGAGGGTAAAAGCATTAACAATAATTCAACATTTTTTCTAAAAAACAAACAAAACAGATAAAACTGTGAAGAGCCTTGGCAGAGCAGTGCAATATAAGAGGAGGTATGGAAAGCTGTAAACATGTTCAAGGAGACAGTAGGGTGACAAGGATCAGGTTATCGATGCAGCAAGTGGAATGCGCTGGAACCTCTGTAAGCCCAAAGGGACTCAAAGCAGAATGCTGCAGTGTGCTACTCAAGCAGAATGCACTGGACAGAGGTCAGCACACTGTTTGCTTCTGCTGTCACCAGAACAGTATCCTGAATATAAAGACCACCGAGAAATACTCCTCTCTTTGTAGACTTTATAAAAGATTGTTATGACACCGACAGACACTAGAACTTGCATAATTTTTGTTTGGCTAAAGATATGGACTAAACAATTTTTTTTATTTTGTACGAGAACACTAATCTGATATTGCTGTTTACAAACACAATTTCGCTTGTCACATACATGAATGATTAATCAAAGTATGCTGCTTCAACATCCCCCTTAGTGTCCCACATCAATAAGTTGCAGGAAAGTTTTCACTCCTGCAAACTCTTTGTAAGACTGTGTTTTCTGTCTCCTTGTCTCTGCCTGCCGTTGTTTGTTATTGTGAGCCTTCATGCACATTTTCTCACTGACAGACTTACACATACATATGTCCCACATACACATGCACCTGGCGGCACAAGCTTTCACTCAACCAGCGTCTCTTTGCCAGAGGCAGGGTAAGTCTCGTGTGCGCACATCATATATATTTTACATTCTGACAATGTGACCACAGCAATCATTATTCAAAATATACACCCACCTCCGACCCAGAGAATAAGCAATCACTGACGCAATTTCCTACATCTTTGAACTGCTCCAGGGAAATGAACTTGTATAGTATGTGTTGTTTGCAGTGCGTCAGTTGTATTGATTAATATTCCGGCACTCTGAGAAAATAAAAGTTTCAGAAAGTTGATTGTGTTCTTAAAGGCACATGCCTATAAATGTGATGATTAAATTGGGTTGTCAAGTGCATGTCTATATTTTTTTTCTATGTGTACTAAAAAAGATAATTCAAACAATAAAACTACCACCATCTTTAAAGGCATATATAAACATTAACAAGAAAATTAAGCAATTGTTTTGCATCACCCCCTACACATATTCATCTACACACACAGGCATTCATATTAAATCTGAATTGTAACCCCAAATCCATCTGCTTTCCTGTAGTGAACCCTGGCTTTCCCATGCAGACCATGTGTGTGAGGATGTGTGGGTGAACTTCCAGAGACAGATATGAAGTGAAATGATGTATCTGCAGAGGGCTTGTGTGTATCTGTGTGGGATTGTGTGAGGTGAGAAAAGCAGTCTTTCTCCCGGGTGCGTGTCCACTGGCATCATATCAGCATGAATAAAACAGTCCCCGGGTCTACGCCATGTTTTTTGGCATTTTGTGTTTACATGTAGTATGTAGACTGTATATATTTTTTTATGTCTGTGTGCACTGTGTCTATTTTAAACTGCTTTCCAACTGCTGAAAATGCAGTTTTCAGTTGGTGTTTTCATGTACGTATGTTTCTCTAGGTATGTTTACATTTGGCATTACGTAATCAGTATTTATTTAGTTTGTACATCTGTTTAAATGATCATTAAAAATACACCGAATTGGCTAATTGGCTAATTCCCCTGAGCATTGAGATTTGAGAGGAACATCTCAATGCATTTAAATATTGAGTTGTCTTCCAGATGACCCTCTGAAAATCAAAATGTGAAACAAAGTGGATTTAAGTGATTTTGAATGTGTTGGTTCTAGACGGACTGGTCTGAGCATTTCAGAAACTGAGATGTCTTGTTTTTGTCAGAGGCAGGAGGAGAATGAGCAGACTAGTTTGAGATCACAGGAAAGCAGTAGTAACTCTAATAAATACAACCAAGGTATGTCAAACCTTGAACCAAATAGGCTACAGGTTTAGAAAACTTCATCAGGTGGCACTCGGGTTAGCTAATTCAGGAAACTAAGGCTTTAGTTATCACAGAGTTGCTGAAATTAAACAAAAAGAGGTTAAAGAAATGTTCCAGGGTCTGATGAATCTTGGTTTCAGTAGTGATTGTCTGAATGTGGCATAAACAACATGAAAGCATGGATGGATCCTGTCTTGTAGTGATAGAGCAAGAGTGTTTGGGATACATTTTTTCACACTTTGAGACCTACTATGCATTATTCAAAATGCCTAAGCCTATTGATTCTGTGCCTGTCTGCCACTGCATG
Organism: Xiphophorus couchianus; assembly: GCF_001444195.1. Taxonomy (NCBI): domain Eukaryota; kingdom Metazoa; phylum Chordata; class Actinopteri; order Cyprinodontiformes; family Poeciliidae; genus Xiphophorus; species Xiphophorus couchianus. The sequence continues at coordinate 11,078,873 of NC_040231.1, forward strand.
ACCCCAGTGTGTCTATCTTCTACTGCCAGCAGGATAATGCACCAGTTGAATTAATCTGAAACTGGTTTCTTGATCATGACAATGAGGTCAATGTACTCCAGTGGCCTCCACAGTCGTGAGATCTCAATCCAATAAAACACCTTTGAGATGTGGCGTAAGAGGAGATTCATATTATAAATGTGTTACCGACAAATTTTGCAGCAAGTGAATGATGTAATCATGCCAGTATGAACCAAGATCTCTGAAGAATTTTTCAGTCACCTTGTTGAATCTACACCGCAAAAGACTGAGGCAGTTTCAAAGGTAAAAGGCGGTCCAACCCTATACTAGAAAAGTGCACTTAGTCACCCAGGAGTGTGGAGTATAGCAATGTATAAAAACATGTTTTTTTTTGTTGTTTTTTTTAACTGACTGGATGTACTCCAACACGTCCATATGGCCAAAGCTAAAAATGGACAGAGGACTGTTCACTGATGTAGAAATGGGAATCAAACCCTCTTTTTGATTTTCCTTAGCCGAATTTCGATTCACGTTCATTCATTTGCTCTCATTATGTTATTTTTTAGAAACCTTATTTCTCTGTGTTATATCAAGTTACAAGTATCAGCAGTGGTAGAGTTAACCTTGCTCAAGGCAAATGCTGTAATTCAATTCTTAACAGCACAGAGCACATTTATCCAATGAGTTGTTTTGTGGAATTAAACCTGTGACCTTTAAGTCCGAAAGCACATTCTCTGCTCTGTTGCTCTTTCAACTCATGAAAGCCATTTGTTCAGTGCTAACCAAATACGGTGACAGTGCTGCTAACATGACAACAGACTGAGCGCAGAGGCAGGATTCATAATGGTTCAACTGAAACTCCTAGGGCAGGGTTTGCACTGAGGTAATCTCTCTATATGGTGAGTGAAAGATGAGACGGTGTGACTCAGCACAAACTGAACCTCTTTGACACTGTAAACACAAGTAATTACTCATAGGTACATCATGACATGTTGGTAGCCAGTGGTTGGGCATTTCTAATCACAGAATGCCTTCGGCTTTCTCAAACACCAGCTTGTTTTGCCCTTAAGTGCCTGGATGTAGCAGCCAAACCATCCAAACAAAGTTAAGCACTGCCAGATTTGCAAAGGTGCTCATGCATTCTAACAACATCAGCAACTTGATAAGACCTCCGGCTTTGCTATATTTGAGTCTGAAAAATGGAACTACATAAAGAGTTGCAGGCTTGAATGCGAAACTCTGACAAGCCAGCAAACCTAGGAGATAGAAATTCCTAAATATTGAATTTCAAGAGGAAAGAGGGGAAATGAGGGCTGATCAAAGCAGACTGAATATTCTGACTAGATGGAAGATGAATGGAAAAGATGTATGACTCTATCAACCACATTACCATCCATTTGGAAATAAAAGTCACCAGCTATCTTGAAAGTGATTACTTCACTCCAGTTCCCTGCAACGTTTTATGTAATTTCATACATAAAACAACACAGAGTTTTATACATCAGCTGTCTAAACCATGGTATGAAATATTTTAACATGTGTTATTTAAGCAAACACACTGAAAGCTTACATCTTCTAAGCAGAACACTACAAAAATTATTTTATCTGTCCATCATTTTAGAGGGATTGTAGCATGTTAGATTGCTGACAGGCTATTTTTCAAAGACATCAGAATGCCTTTAAAGAAAGAGACTCCAAATTGCACTGCACACTCAGGGTAGAAAGGCATGAGCATGAACCTAAAGCTGCTCACACACAAAAAGTCAGCCTACCTGTGGTCGTGGGTGTCCTTTAACAATACACTGCAGCACCAACGTGTCTCCTTCTTTAATGGTGTAAATTCTCTCGCTTATGTTATCATCCTTGACGTTACATGCTGCTCCGGAGTGCACAATCTGTGCATTAGCTGGAGCTGTGAACACACACACACACACACACACACACAGACAGACAGACACAGGCATGTAACCATGCAGACAAACACAGAGAAAGAGAAAACACATTACATATTTAGTATGAACACTCCCAGCAACAAAAAGGTCATTCTTTGCTAGATGAGTGATACTAGAGCAAGTACTGATGACTCAGATAAATAAATATATCACATTACTCCTGTATCTGCATGAACAGAAGCCTTTCCAGAAATGCTAGAGTATTATCTGTATCAGTTTCTGATCTGGGACACTGATATTATTTGGAAAACTGAAACCTTGGACATCGTTAAAAGGTCAAAATGTAATTTTGACCACTTCTGTCCTTCTTTAGTGATTCTGTCACACGACAAAAATGCCTAACAGGGACAAATGTACATTTGAATCTTTTGGATATCTGATTTATAAGATCATATTAATGTGAATTGAATCCACCAATAATCATTACTTCATTTAAGATTTTAAATGAAAACTAGTTTAGAATCATTGCTGCAATATTGTCTGACAAAAATGGATTCCCTCCTTTTGCAGCATCTGATGACAAAATATAAATTTAAACACTAAACAATTAGTATGTGACTCAAGATCACAGGCAGGCCTTCCAGTGTGTCTCCCTCAATTTCCTGTTGCGCCCACCGACTCTCAGGCATCATAATTATAAAAGTCAGGGTTGCAAACAATGAACGTCAAGGCCAAATATTGAGTCACCTTTAGAAAGACTGGCAGCATGAGTCAGACAAACAGGATATGCAGCAAAAAATACTTTAAAAACATCTAAACTTTCTCAGTCAGATTAGGTTAGAATGTTATGTTTAGTTTCTTATTTGCACAAAGATTGTCTTATGCTTTTCATGTGGATCATTTAGAAATACTGGTGACATGGTCTGCTATGAGTTTTATGGTAGATTACTGTTTACAAAAAAATAACATGCTTTCATGATATCAGGATATTGAAACAAAAATGGATAGCAAAAACATATCAGTTGGCAAAATAATATCAAATAATATGATTAACAATATTAAGACCATATATAGCATTCACTTTATTTTTATTTTGACTTCAATAAGCATAACAAACCCAATATTGTAACAAATCTAAGATTTTAGTAGAAAAGGCTCAAACCTGCAACTTTGATGACCTGAAACATTTAGATGTCAAACTTTTTCTACAAACTGAATCAAATATTTATGTCCTTAAAACCACTCTGTTTGCATACTGAGACCGTAAATTAGTCATTTTATCGTGACGTGTTGAACCTGCGATGCATCTGAAAGTTGCAGGATACCAGCACCTGAACTCTGGAGTTTAGAGACCATGTTTTATTCAGGCTACCTGCTCAGGTGGTCAGTCTGTCAGCTGACTGACAGGCACGCTGCTCACTGCCTGCTACTGTAACCTTAAAACAGATTTGGATTGATAAGAGTGATAGGTGGAACTCCTTCAGTTTCCACTGCACGATAAGAGTTTTTTTTATTTTTTATTTCCAACTTGATAAAAGTTTCCTGACTTGTAAGTGAGAAAAAAATTTAGTAGCCTTTTTTTGGCAACATAACTTCAATTGTTTAGGAGTTTAAATATTTAAACCGTAGGAGCAATATGACTGTAAAGTATGTGTTTTAAAATATGGAACTTTTATTAGAAGCTTTATACAGAGGAAAGGTTGATGTTAGGATGTCAGGCTGTTTGTGTTTCGTTTTGGGGTTTGACATTTTTTGTCTTCCTCAGCTTTTTCTATTAGTTCTGCCTTGCTTCCATTTTCACTTCTGTTCTTCCTTAGTGATTCTAGTTATGTTTATTTATTGTTTCTAGTTATTCTTTATTACTCTAGTTTATGTTTCTCTTGCTGGTTTCCTTCTTGTGTATTTTTGGACCCTGTTTCCCCACGGATCTTTGCAAGTTTTTGTTCTTATATTTTTATTAAATTTATCACCATCTTTTCAAAGCCTCCGTCATCTGCATTTGGATCCACCTAAAACCTAAACATCATGACAGCTGTGAAGATTATACCTCCACTAGGTCGACTGGCTTTCTTCAAAACTTTTTAACAAATTAAATAATAAACTGACCTTTGCTACACAGTTTAATAGCTTTGATTGAAATGACCTTAAATCTGTTATGACTGGATTTAAATGATGATGACAATCATTGTCAATAGGTACTAAATAAGCAGAACTGAACTGAAAAGAACTGATACCAATAACCGGCAAAAACAAACCCTAAACATTTCAGTGAATGGAAGTGTTAATTCTGTTCAGCTTTTGAACAACAGAAGCTAAATGTTCAAAATCAGAAACACTTCCAAATCTTTCATTTAAAGCATGCAAAGTCCACTTTTTTAGCCTGTGAATAAATTTCTTTGAGTAATTTCAGTGTCTATGAGTGTGAAAGATTTAAATTCATTCTCTCCTGGTGCTACATAGATATCTTTATATTCATTTTGGGTCATATTTTTCAGTGTAAAGTTTTTCTCTACTCATTCTTACATTTTCCTGTCCATTACATCTGTGTGTGTAGAGGATGTAAATACAGTAACACCACCATTGCGCTGGATTCATTTGAATGTGTGATTCTGCAGGTTCGTCATCTTCATTGTCCTGTTCTGGGTCACACTCTGGCTCCAACATGTAAAGGCTGGATTGACAAACAAGTCTTCCACTGTTGGCATCTTTTATAAACTCTGAGATAAAAGTTTCTCTACCAGTAGATAACTGTATGGCTGCTGTCAAACTACAAAAACGGCCGAACGGGGAAACGTAAAAGAGAGATCTGTGGAGCTACAATAACGAGAAATTCAGACCAGCGCATTGCAGTTCTACTTTTCATAGACCATAAGTGAATGACTTACATGTAAAACAGAAGGATTTAAAAACATGATATTTCCACTTTAAAATATAGTTTTATAAGAATACTTTTAGAATACCAAGATTTGCACCTGAAAAAATTAATTAAAAAGTTCCTTCCGAAACATTCCCATTAATTAAGGCCACTTTCACATCTAATCGATTTATGCAAGAATCAGAGCCAAACACAAAAGAAACATGTTATCTCCCTCGTCTTATTGATCCCCCAAGTAAATTGCTTTTCCACACAAAGTCTGCTTTACAACATATGGGAAAACAATCGTCAGTCACAACTGGTGCAGAAATAACGAATGAAGGATGCATTATGGGAACTCCCTGCTTTGTAACAGTGTGAGCGTCTTCTTGGTGCTGACCCTTCTGGAGGGCTGGCTTGCGTGCAAGTAGCCTCAGATGGCTTATGATGAAGGGAGACAGGAGGGAGGAGGGGAGGGACAGAGATGGAGCAGGAGAAGCAGCGGGCGAGGACAAAGAGGCTAGAGAGGAGTGTGAAGCCCCAGAGAGAAGCATGAGGAACGGGGCAGCATGATGATGTGATTAGCATCGATTCGCAGCGAGAACAAATCTTCACCACACTCTACAACTGTTATCATTGAGCGGACAGAAAGTGGGTGGCTTGTTTACATTAAACCTTAGCTGGACTGCACACATAACAATGGCTGGAAACGCAAATAAGGTTCAGAATAAACAGGGGGAATGCTTGGCTCTCTAAATGTTCTCTCTTGTGTAATAAACTGGAAGTAACCACGTATGTCCACTTGCTTTTGCACATTCTCAAAAATATCTTACCTTCACAACAATGGGAAAACTATGTAGTCATAGAAATTTTATGTTAGGCTGTGTATTTAAATGATAAAAGAAAGATCTCCTTAGTTCCATGTCATGATAAAATTTCACAGCAAAATCAAAATTACATTTATGTATATTTATATTATCTAAGTTAGATGATTACAGGTGGAATTATTTACAAGCTCAGGCAAACAAGATTGGGGCAAAGAGATTGAAAATTTTAGACATCAAATGTGATAATAAATTCAGAAACGTAATTGAGGGTAGTTATAAGGTGGTCATACTCTTTTTAAAATGTTAAAAGTTGAGTGGCTATTTTCCAAACAGTGTGTGTATTCAGGGACTTGAGATGTGTGAGACTCACATTAGAGGTTCCATTAAACTTGAAAAAGCTTGATATCATCATAGCAGTGATCTCTGTATTAAATCTACTATAAATTAAGTCAAGTTTACATGCATGGCATGTTTCAACAGCAAAGCAGTTCAAAGTGCTTCATGCCCTGAATGAAGTGACCCTTTAATTTCAGGCTAAATAAGCAGCTACAAACCAGATACTAATTTTAGTATCATCAGGCCATCTGCAGTGTACTGCAGTGTCTTTATATTACGTACACCATGACATCCACTTTTCATTTACTGGAAATCCACATAAACAATGGAGAAGCGACTCTGGCCTAACTTTTTCCCCCATAGTGTTGGTTCCACCCAAGGGGATAAGCCAAACTAATTCTAAAAATAAATGCTACATCTAACAATAAAGCTTCTCTTTATGGTCTAATAACTACACTGTTTATAGTCTGGTTCAGAATGGAGTGATCTGCACTTCATCCTGTAACACTAGTTAAAGAGAAGAAATATGCTTTACTAACTTAAAGTAAGGAAAAGGAAATTCAGAACCAACAAACTGTGCTCACACCTGCTCCACATGCTGTGGTTTGATATGCACTATGTTTGTGCCCTATGCCCCACATTCAAGAAAAAATTCGTGCATCATGCCACAAGCTACAACTATACAACCCTTGGCACTCAAAGTGTTTTGTGAACCCAAGATTTCAACAGGGAGAGCATGTTACATGAATTATACACAACGTGATGTTTGCAACAGGTCTGTAAAAAGATGAATCTAGAGATGCATCTTTCCTATTACAGTAAAATTTTACTCTGAAACATTATGGAGAATTTAGAGCAGCAGCTGTTGAAAACCAGAGCAAAGAGAGGGAGAGCTCGAAAAATAAATCAGAGTAAATCTGTAACAAATCGACCAAAACCAGTCTAAGACGAGTGGAGTGAAAGAAGAAATAATTTAGAAATGTGTATTAAATTAGATTATAGTTGCTCTGATGTGATTTTGACATCCCAAATGCAGCCACAAGGAGAAGCAACAAGAAAGAAAATAAAAATAGTTCTCAATTCTGAATTATTTTGAGGGGATTGAGTTTCTTCAATAACCTGTCTTAAGTTTTTGAAGTAAAGTTTGTGCAATTACCAGCAATTTGTATCTGGTCCATGGAAGACTGAGCTGAACATTCTCAGTTTGATAAGACAGACATTTCTTCTGACAGGACAGTTAAGCTAACAGATAGAGCGAGGCCAGTTACAGAACAGATTTCTGCCATCTTAAAACAGCTTTCAGAGGCAGGAAAAGTGAGCGATAAACAACAGTTAAACCAAAATAATGCTTTCCTGCACAGACATCTATATGCTATAGTCATTCAATTCTCTGTTACTGTCAGAAAAACAATTTAGAGTAGCTCACAAACAATAACGGAGCTTAGCACTATATCACACAATTGAAGCTGAGACAGTATTTACATTTTCAATGTACACAAAAAGACAATCCACGAAAGCTTAAGTTTAAAGTCTGAGGCTTACCATTGTGAGTTTTAGCTTGTGAACTACACAGAATTGCATAAGAAAATATCATAAAGTAATCGAAAAGCCCATTAAAAGAAAAGTCAGTCTTTCCATGATCCATCCAAAGACATTTTTATTCTTCCTACCATGGCAACAGCACACATCATGCAAAAACACTCATCGGCTCTGATATTTTTTCCACTGTGCAAGTCTTACGTAAGGTCACTTAGTGTTGCCTTTTAGATTTCCAAAGTAAATTTGAAAAAATAAATTTCAGTGATTATCAACGCTCCTGTGCAAAATATATCAGATTAATAACCTAAAGTGATTAGATTTGTGCTGTTGAATACCAAACATCCTGTCAAATAGGAGTCTGATTTTTTTTTTTGTAAATGCTCTGCTTATAATCAAACACTTATTCACCACATGCAAAAAAGCTGTTCCTATAATTGGAGGCTTTATATCGGACACTCAGTGAAGCAGTCGGGGGTTAAGAGGCATGCTGTAGGGCACACTGATGGCAGTTGCCGTGGGAAGGAAACTCATGCCTAATTTATCCTCCTTCTTAACCTCCTACATTGGTTTTCTAGTTAGCTTTCTCATTAGTTAACTGGTTGGCCCAGTGACAAAATTCGCCTGCCAGTGCAAATGTTCATCCATCAGTCACAAAATAAAGGAACTGTGAAAAGAAAATTCCCTTAAACACAAAGGAGTGATTGCATAAAGTTTCATAAATGTGCTACACCTGCTTAGAAAGACTGAAATGGTGAATAATTGTATCGATAGAACTTGTTGGGGTTTCTGCATTAGTTTTTCTCTCTGAAGAGGGAGGGAGGTCGGGCAGAGCGGCTCCTCTGCCAGATCTCGCCTCCGGCTGCATGGCTGCTTCGACAGTCTGATTGACTAAGAAGAGATAGACTGCCAGAGAGGTAAGAAAGAAAGGAGAGGGGAAAGTGAAAAAAAATGAGATAGGGAATGCATAAGTTGAAAGAGATGGAGAGAAAAGTGAAGGAAGATACGATTAGGAAGTAATACAACTGTAAAGGCAAGGCGGGATGAAAAACAAGCAAAACAGGAAGAGGAAAAAGTGAACTAAGGTGGAAGTTTTCTGAAAATGAGCAAAATGTCAGAAAAAGACTGTGAAAAATAATTGGGCGTAAATAACACCCAAAATGGGAAACAGACAGAGAAAAACTCTAAATTCGATTAAAGAACACTTAGCGATGAAAGATGAAACAAGGACAAAGAAAGTAGAGATATGTGGCAATTGAGTAATTACAGGGTTGATTATCACTGACTGAGATGAGTAGCAAAGGACTGAAACAGGGTGAGAAATCTGAAACCCTGTCAGCCATTATTCTCTGGCTTATCCCTGTACTCCACTAGATATGGCTGCTGTGTGCTCTAAGGTTTTCTTCTATTTCAGAAGCTTCATGTCACAAGAGGAGCGATTCAGAAGGAGTGTCGACTGCATAAATCTATAGGAAAATTATGGGTGGGATCGCATATTTTCTGTGGTACCTAATAACACTTTGAACTCTTTTCTTTATTTGTAAAAATATAGTGCCTAATGTTTTTACCTCTTTAATATCTTGACATCTTTTTGTAAAGAGTTAAATTCTTCCTACATGTTAACTTTTGACCACAGGTGCTCTTATCTGATATATCCATCCATCCATCCATTTTCCGATCACCCTTGTCCCTAATGGGGTCGGGAGGGTTGCTGGTGCCCATCTCCAGCTACGTTCCGGGCGAGAGGCGGGGTACACCCTGGACAGGTCGCCAGTCTGTTGCAGGGCAACACAGAGACATACAGGACAAACAACCATGCACACACACACTCACACCTAGGGAGAATTTAGAGAAACCAATTGACCTGACAGTCATGTTTTTGGACTGTGGGAGGAAGCCGGAGTACCCGGAGAGAACCCACGCATGCACAGGGAGAACATGCAAACTCCATGCAGAAAGACCCCGGCCGGGAATCGAACCCAGGACCTTCTTGCTGCAAGGCAACAGTGCTACCAACTGCGCCACTGTGCAGCCCTTATCTGATATATCCAGGGTTTTTTGTTATGGGTGTTGATTTGATTTTCTGTGAAGTTTCTTTATTTCTCTGTCACCATCAGGGGCGCCATATAGGGGGGAAAGTTATGACAATTCTAAGGGCCCCTGGCCAACAGGGGGCCCTCCACAATTTATTTATTTATTTTTTGTTTATAGAAATAAAAAAAATTTGGGGCCCTGTCAATTACAAAATTAATCATATTGTGTTTTCGAAGATTGTTTTTAGCAGTAAAAATTAAACGTTACCCCTCACAGACCAAAAAACACACATCCATATTTGCACTGAACCCCCCTGGATCTGCATGAAATGGTTGGTTCCTGCTTGGAAAGCTTGACGGTGACGGTGTTCAGCAGTAGTCAGTAGAAAACAAGAATGACTGTGACGGTTACTATGCTGCTAAGAAAAATGATAAAGTCAGGTTTTCAACAAAAAAAATAGAGAGAGAGAGAAAAAGGCAAGAGTGTCAATTTATAACCCAGTTTTTCTCCAAGAGAGGTGGGTAGACTGTGTGAGATTATCGACCATTTAGGATAGTTAGCTTAGCTACAGACTGTTTGCCTCCATTTCACTAGCATCTAATGGATTAAGGAAAATAATTACCAAGATATTCATATATTTAACTTGTTTCTGTACCTTTTACCACACTTAACACATGAGTCAGTCAGCAGCAGCTCAAGCCCACGTCACTCATGACCTGTCCTCTCCTGAGTGAAATTAAAGCTGCAGTATGTAACTTTTAATTTATTTATTTTTTCACATATTTGTTAAAACTGTCATTATGTTGTGGGAGTATGGTATGAGAGATAATCTGTTAAAAATCTGTCCTCTGCTTTCTCAAAGTGCTAGAAACAACCAGGAGACTTTTACTGCTGTCAATCACAATCTCATGTGGTGCTGCTCATCCCCCTCCCCCTCGCTCTGTGCCATGCTGCAGCTAGCATAGCCTGTTGTAAATGCTTAGTCTAATTAGCATAGCTACCAGTGACAGCAGATAAACAATTTTCCTGTAATAAGTTGTTTTTCCACCATTAGCACTTGTAGCAGTGAGTGAATGAGTTGATTGACAGCACTAAGACCCTCCTCCTGGTTCTGATTGGTTGTTTTGGCTGGAACGTTGCATTACTTTAGCCAGTAATAGTAGTTCAGGGAGGAGGTGGAGGAGATTGTTTGTTTTCACAGATTATCTGTCTCATAACAGTCTGTCACAACATGGTAACAGTTTTAACAAATATGGAGAAAACATATTTTTTATTAAGGTTTTATACTGCAGCTTGAATAAAATGCATCTACATGGCATTTTTTGAGTAGTCTGGATTGCTTTATGTGTATTTTGCACAAGCAAAACAGGAAGAGGATATCTCTTCTATATCTCTATATCCATATCTCTGCTTGTGGGGAGAGATATTTCAGTAATCTAAAACTAATAGAAAAAAATTTAAGCAACCTACTTGCATAATGTTTGTGGACTATTGGATGTTAAATTCATGAGCAATAAATATTGTGCTAGCATCAGTATTGAACCAAAGAAAACAAGGCAGTTGCAAGCCTTTAAAATTGTGACGCTTTTTATGGGTCAAATAGACTCAAAAAATTGTAACAGAAGCTGCGCAGGGGCGGGGGGGAGGGGCAATGTAATTTTTTGTCAGGGGGCCCAAGATTCCTGGCAGCACCCCTGGTCACAAGTTGATCTTTCTGCAAGCATATGCTTTTTTTTTACCAGTTCAAAAAACTTCAAAAAGCTTTTCACGTGCGGTGCAGCATGTAAGTCGTAATCACTGTGCATCAAGTCCTTCATATAGAGCAGACTCTTTCAAATCCAGACTTCCAACTTTTAGACGTGTCTCTGCTTCAACACACCTGAGTCAAATAATGATGTCATTAGCTGGACTGGATAACTTGGCTGCACCAAGTAGGTAATTTAGCCAGTTGATACGAGTGCGTTTGACTGAGGATTCATCTAAAGGTTGTAGGAGAGCGGACCTCGAGGCCTGGATTTGACGACCCCTGATCTACTTGGTCTACTTAGAAATGTAGAAAATATGCAAACTCCCTTTTAAAATGTGCTGAGGATTGTTTGAGTGAATGTACAATAACACAAACTAAGAAAAATCTAAATTAATATGGGTCTGTAAGTGTTTACCGGTAAGTAACTACATGTCACTCAAACATTAAACAAAGACAAGAAACATATCATAAATCTATAATATTCATTATTTATTCAATGTTACTGATCCTCTGTCAATTCATAAAGCCTATCTGTTTTCTAATTACAGATCCAGAAGTTGAGTGTCAAAGGAACAAAATGTTCAGGAATAATTAAATGCATGCAGTAATGAATGTACATGTATAACTATATTTAGTTTTATACCTCTCTAACCAAGAAGAAACTTAAGATGCAGAGGAATCTCTATTAGTTTATAAATTATGGTTTACTAATTTTGTCTTTCTCTTGGTTTTGTTGTTTTGTTTGTATTTTTTTTGTTTGTAAAGCACTTTGAACTGCATTGTTGCTGAAAATGTGCTACATAAATAAAATTACCTTATATTTATTATGAAATAGTTATCTTAAATAATATATTAAGATACATGTGACGGCCCTGCGGTGCTGTTGTATGTGTGTGCTGTATAGTGCAGGCTGCTTTTCCATTAGGTCCTTGATTGTGGGAGGTGCCTCCCAGACCTGGATGGTATATAAGGAGTGCCGTTCCATCAATCGGTGTGTGGCTGGCTGACAACAGAAGCAGACGATCCGGACTCAGAGGCGGCGCTGACACCTTGTGGTTTTTAATAAATGCCTCGCAAGAGGTTAAAAACCGTTGGGTTTGCCGTGTCCTCCCTACTTTTGTTGCGGCCATCCGAGCCGGGCCGTAACAATACAAAAAAAAGAGACTGCAAGGTTTCTACTAAACAAGCAAAACAAGTTCTAACACAATCACAACATTCAAACTCAAAAGTACATTAATTCAGTTAGTTAGGAAAATGATCATTTGTCAAATAGAGGCGCTGTTTTGACATCAATCTATCCGCCTTCGATGCTTCATTGATCAAAACTGTTGAGGAGTTTGATGATTGCAAGAGTTGCCCATACACTAATGGAAACTTTTCGGAAGACATTCAACACACATTAGTTTGTAAGTGAAACATAATTATTGGCAAATGTCCCATCTGATTAATTGATTTGTCACAGCCTGCCATGTTTGTTTTTGTTCAAGGGACAGGACATCTCTCACTAAAACTAATGATGAGAAAGGAGAGTTGGTGTCAAACCGCACTGACAGCTGTGACAGAGTGGTGAGCAGCGGGTGTGAGATTGTCACTGAAGGAGTGTGTGTGTGAGCACTTCTCAGATGTAAGTGTGCATACATATATGTCAGTTGGTGAGTGAGTGAAAGTGTGTGTGTGTGTGTGTGTGTGTTGTCTCGTACATTCCACCATATCTTGCCAGAGGAATTCCTTAGAAGGTCACGAATCCTGTTGAACATGAGGAGCGTGATTGATATGCGTAGTTACTTTGTGGGAGCTGCTCATGCATGCAGATGAGCTCTGTCTCAATTCACTTCATTCACAAGAGACTGTTTATTTGCTTTTCCTCATCCTCTGCCATCATAGGCAGAGGGGAGAGGGAAAAGAGAAGAAAGTTAGTGGAGATGTAGAAGAACTGATAATGGGTATCTGAGATAACAATGTTTATGATTATTAACAACAATAAAAGAGGGCTTTTATTTCAACCAGAGAAATAATACTCACACACACACGCGCGCCGCCTCACGCCGCCTCACCATTTTATCAGGACTTTTCTACCGCAGACAGGATAGAGAGAGATCAAATGGCTGATGTCATGACCTCATCCTTTTCATTTTGGCTCTGAGCTCTGGATATCAAAACGCATCAGCACCATTGATTTAACTTTTGGCCTGACCATTTAAGGGATGATATAAATGAAAGAACAACCCCTTGCTAACCCCTGTGATGCTTCCTGTCAATTGTCATTCCCTGTTTGTACACTCAGACAAACATCTGCAGAAAATAATAAATTACTGATTCATTAAAGAGGTTTGGGGTATTTTATATTTATATGCAGACACAACGGGTCATTTTATTGCTTGATTTTGTTGTAAAAATGCTGTATATGTCAAACTTGACTTAAATGAAGCTTGACTTTGCAATCTGATGCCTTGAAATTGGCCTATGTCTATTTAAGAAGCTCCTATACTAACACACTATCTTCAATATGTCGTCACAGCAATATTTAGCCATACTTAATGACCTGGACTTATTTTAAGCTGATTGTTTCATTATTATGTGTTTATATTAGGGTTATCTGGTATGATTTTTAATTTGAAATAAACATATACAGATATGTTGTATTCTTAAGAAATTCATCTCTGGAGACTGGATGTAAATATGCAACTAACAGCATTGTAACTTTTTCTGTTCTGTGACGCAGACAATGCCTTGTAAATGTTCCTAAAAGTCTTCTCTTTTCTGCTAAGCCTTTTTCTTTCACTCAACTTTTCATCAGGATGATTGGGTACAGTGTTATGTGAAAATCTAACTTATTTAGAAAATGATCAGTTGTTGGTTATCCTCCTTACGGAAAGTGTCAATGGTAATCAGTGGGTCAATTGTCACCGTTATTTCTGTAATAAAAAAAAATTATGTTTGGGATTTTTCATTAGCTAAAAGTAACATAAATAAATGGTAGAAATATGCCACCTTGTGTGCAATGCATCTATTGATAGCACAACTTTTATTTTAAAATTCACTTACTGAAATCAATGACTTTGTGATTATATTCTAATTTATTGAGATCAACTTCTTTATGTACAACCATGGTTACATTGCTTAACAATCCTTTGCCACATCTAGTGAAAGCATACAAATCCACAAACGCAGATGGATCTGTTTTTTACTAAAAAATGAAGTGAGATTTAATAGGAACGCAAAAGTTGTCAACTTGAATGATTTTAAAGAAAATGCTTAAAAATAAGGAAAAAAAATAATTCTTTCAGTGAGCAAACTATTTTTCCTGCTTTGATATTGATGGTCGCTGCAACTCATTTGGGAAGAATAGTTTGCCAACTGGGACATTGAAAGCCCAATTCCACCTTCTTTCTTCCCACATGTCAAGTGTCCAAAGGGAAGACACATCTAGCTGCTTACCAAGTCAACATATTGATGTGCACTTGTGTGTGTAAATAGAGGAATAAGTCACTTTGTTTTTTTATAAAAAGACCAGAACAGCACTGTATGAATGCAGTCTACTTATTATAATAACGGGCAGCACATTCCCTCTTGCTGAGACCAACCACATCCAATTGTTCTGTGTTACATTTAGTTTAATAGCTCTGAGTATTAGACACCAGTCATGTCCAAACACATAGGTCAAAACCCATAAAAGGGCCCACTCATAAAACCAACAGAGCACAATTTAGGGTACAGCTGCTGCTTGTTCACCACTATGTTGAAATGAACATAAAAAGGGTAGAGTGCAGGTTTGGATTGTGCTAATTCCAGCCTGTGGTTTTGTTTTAGTTAGAATCTGCTGCTTTGTCAAGATTTATGCTGGTAAGGACTAGATGAAGTGTTTAAGAATAATGTTTTTTATCATCAGCCTAGGTTTGCTAATTCTGAAAAAGAACTATAACATTTGCTTGTGGATCCCTGATGAACAAATGTTTATTACTGAATATGGATTTTTCAGCCAATTTTGTGTGTTCTTGTCCCCATTTGTTCACAGATTTTTTCTCCAGTGACACAACCTCTTCCATTTTGTCCTTGCAAAGGACCACCAACCATGGGACACTGAAAAAAGCATATTCCCATCAAATTTACCGTTATAAGACAGAGAAATCACTGGCAAAGTGTACATGTGGCAGGATGTTGAGATGTGCTGAGATGGGTTCAGGGGAGTGGGAGGAAGGTGGTTCGACGAGGATGTTAGCAGGCTAGGACCGCCTCTGCCCACTCCTAAAATCCCTTTTTGACCCTTCTGGTTCCATTTTAGGTCTTTGTAGCTAGTGGTTTTAAACTTTTGATCAGCTGATGAGCAGTTTGAGCTTAGATTATGCTTTCAATAAACTGCATATACTGTTCCATCTACATCATATCTTGCTATTGTCTCTTCCTTTTGCAGAAGCTTAACACAACATGGTTATGATCATGCTGCATGAAGTATGAACACTTGTAACCTTTTTTCAAAGTTTTAGAATGTTTTGATTGGGAATGTTTGTGTTGATATTTGTGTGAGTTTCTTATTCATGATTGTTTTCTCTATCTAGGTGTACCAAGCAGATAACACTACTTACTAAAAGGAGACTAAGACAACAAACAGATTGGTAAATATTTCTTTATCCTATCCACTCCACGGGCTGGCTTGTCCTGTATAACACGTGCATATTTTTCACTGCCATTGATGCACAATTTCTGGAAATATATGAAGATGGTCACATTGCAGCACAGACCAGGATAGTATAACATCTAACAACACAGTAGTAGAATTGTGTAAGAGACATAATGTTGTAAATAAATAAACTGAAACGATGATAGAGTTTCCCATCGTTGGATTAAAGATGGATGGCCTTGAAGAGATCGGGCAGCTTTTAAAGTCACTGCCACATAAACAGGTAAAAAAAAAAAGAGTGTAAAATGACAGCTTTGTGAGATTGGGACAGAAGGAAGCAGTCAGTAAAAACAACAATTCAGAGGTGGAAGAGTGGGGGATTGCGACTGCTGCAGAGGACTGGAGAGATGTGTAGTGATTGGGGGTTTGTAGAGCTCGGTCAAACATGACTTGCAGCCCTCAACAGGAGTAGGTTAGCTGCACTTGAGCCTTCCCAGGATGAGAAGATAAAGAGAGGAAAGAGAGACAGAGAGAGGTCTCCCCGTCAAAGAGATGAAAACCGCTTAGATCTCTAGGCTGGATGGACAGATGGGAGAATGAAGAAGTGGAGGAAAGGAAGAAGGATAGAAAAGAAGAGAAAACAAAGCCAAATATATGACTGGCATTCTCTTTGTGAAAGTTCAATTCAAAGCGCCTGTCGTGTTCACTGTTTCGATGTGCTGAAACTGACAGACTATGGAAGAGAATGAGGGAAAAAAAGAAAACAGAACATAATTTAGACTGTTGATTTTCTACCATGATGGACAGAAACAGAATGTTTACTTAGTTAATAAAGTCCTATTTAAATTTATTTGATTGAAGCTGTTGTTTTCATGACACTTTTGATAGCTCAATTGTAGACTTTGAGGAAACAAATTTATATTTGGCATTAATATAAATTATATTACTATATTATTATATTTCTCCATTCCTTAGACTAACTTGTTTCATTACTTTGTAGTTGAAAATTGGTGCACTTTTCCCAACAATCAGCATCAATATTTTCAGCAATTTGAACAATTTGCACCATATGGGTCAGCTATTACTCTCTGTCTGAGTTATATTAAATAATAAAGACATGGATACTTGTGTTATTTTAGCCGATGGCTTTCAATCTTGAAAAGTAAGACTATAGCTGGATATTAATGTGATTGGTGTAGTTGTCCCCAAACTGAAATGAACAAGATTTCCCATCCCCTTAAATCTGAAGTCAACCAGACGTTAAGTAATAGGAACTACAAGAACACCTATTGATACCTTTATTAGAGTTTAACCTGTTTTTTAGGCAGAGTAATTCTATAAAATGCTACCCAATACATCCCTCCCAACCCTACACACAGATATGAATTAACTTTTTCTTATGGAAGTAAGCACATCTGTGAATAACAGGAGACCCTGAGGAGAGAATTATGACTCTGCAAAACATTTAGAAAGTACAAAATTACTGTGATTAAGCATCATCCTCTGAGATTAAGTTAGTAACAAAATACAATTTGGTGTGGCATTTTAAGATTAATCTTTGACAGAATCCATATGTTAAACCTACACCGTAGCTTAAATGTCTAAGATCAAAGCAGATCTGTCTCACAAACATTCATTTCTCCTTACACATTATAACTCCCCTCTGGGGATTCTAGAAAATATCCTCTCTGAAATGTTGGAATTTTAGGATTTTCAGCTTAATTAGGCACCCTGATGGGAAAACTATGAACCCCTGCAATCTAATGTTTAGCCTCATCTCTTTATAGCCCTCCAATCCCTCACTACCACCACCCATGATGCTCACAGTCCTGTGTATTACTGACTGAAGTATTACTTCATTTTATGTAAAACATAAAATGAAGAAATTACAGTGATGTTTCCATTAAGTGTCAGTGATGATCGACATTTATGTTTGTCACTTCCTACGTAATCATTTCTTCTTCCTATGAGTCTCTCAAAATGACTAAACATCTGCTAATTCAGGAAAACACAATGGGAAAACTGAAAAGAAAAACAAAAGCAGAGACAACAGCTGGTGAGTCCTCAGTAGAGTTTTGATTGTTTCAGAATATGTTTGTAGAAATGCCTTTTTTTCTCTCTCTCTGTTAAGCGCCTTGACTATAAGTTTAAGCAATTCATTCTGGAGCAGAATTAAAAAGAAAAGCAAGAAAAACCTTCTCAGGTCTTTGCATGAACAAACAAAGGAAAGGAAAGACTATGCGCAAAAGAGAACGCTACTTAGAAGCACAAGGAAACGTGGTGAAGACAAGAAGGGCCAGCATGGCAGTCATGTGCTTTGCATCATCTGTCTGCCAGACTGTCAGCTTGCCCTTATGCTATTCAACCATGATGCTCCTGCTTGCTCTGACGCCAAGTAAAAAGGAAACACACAGTCAATTGGACACACTTGCACACTTACAAATAAAGAGCTCACTTGATGTGAACAGAAAAACAAATGCTTGTGTCTGCGTGTGCACACATGTGTGTATTTCCAAGAAAACTACTCTAGAGCAGCACACAATGCACAGGGGTCAGTCTGGGTGAAGTGTTAGGAGGAAAGGGAGGTATTGAGAGAAGATGTCGCTCAAGAGGAGAAGAAGCATTTAAATAAAAGGTCAAGAGAAAAAGCTGCAGGTAAGGAAGGGGCTCACAAGAGAGAAGACAGGATGTGAAGGCGAGGCTGAGATATTACACATTCCATCTGTCTCAAGCATTAAGCCAATAAAAGGACTGAAATAGGAAAATTGAAATTTAAAAAAAGTCCTGACAGACATGGAGTTGATGGCAAAGAAATGGTGAAAACATTATCAGCACAGACAGACAGACACAGAGAATGGCAGAGATGGAAAGGTCCTAACAAGTGAGATGTGTAAACCAAGTATAGAGAGGGAACAGCGCCGAAAGTAGGAAGAGATACATTCTAACAAAAGAGCCGAGAGACGGAGAGGAAAAAATAACAAAGGCAGCAGTTAATGCACATCTAAAATGGAGCCCTGGCAAGTCTGTCAAAATAGACTTTTGATATTAATTTCAGTTTCATTAGAGCTTTCCAGCTCATTGATAAATAATACTTCATTAATGTGTCACACTACATTTATCGTGGGGCTTTTCAAGCTGCTGTTAGGATTTAATGAAGTGCTGGCTTACAAAGACGCTGGTGCTCAACAAGAGTGCAGAGATATTATTGTTTCATGTTCAACAAGAAAGATAAAAGATCTATAAATGGACTGAAGACTCAAAGAGAGAATTGATTTTAGTCCACACCACCTTCCTTTTCCTATTATACAGTAAGGTTTATATTTTAAACCCATGGGAACAAGGATATTTGGGATCAGGATAGAGAGGATGATCTAGACTTCATTTTCTGTACATACTTATTTTGCCTCCAAACATGCAAGATAAAATACGCTACCAGGATTATTTCAAGTCTTTTTCAATTAAAATTCAACTCTGAACCTTCTGAACGACTAAAAAGTTAGGTTTTAATTTTGAAGAACACTCCACAGTGAAAGAAAAAGTTTATTCAATTTACCTGATTTTATTGTGTACAATTACCCCACACAGGAGCTGGGCAATAGAGCTTAAACGTTTTGTGGAAAGACGAATTCAGCCAGCTGAAACTGCTCAACCTCAAACACCTGCTCCAGAAACCTTGACTGTCGGTTGTTTGCCTTAGTCCATCATAACACAAAGACTGAACATCTCTCCCTGAAGCTGGTGAAAGAGTCTTCAAAGATTTTTTTTTGTTAGAGTGAAATTGCTGTTGGGCATTAATTCTCTTAATCTCTGTGGAACATTGACACCATTACATAAAAGTTATTTGACTATAAAGGTGATACACATATTAAGAGATGGTTTTCTGCATATCTTACTAGTTAACTGAGCTATTGTTTCCTTTCCATAATGTCATCCCAGTTTGCCCATTCCTCTCAAACCTGTAGCATCATTAGACTTTTCATCTGGACAACTGTCATTTACTGAATATTTTATCTTTTTGAGGCTGTTTTTGGTCTGAGAAAAGCTACGAAGTTTCTATAATTTGACAAATTAGTCTGATAACAATAAGAACAACCGTTTTGCATTGAAAGCCTAAATGTGCCTTTATTTCCCATTTGTATCCTTAGTTTGAACTTCAGCAAGTCTTCTTCACCTACTTTAATGCTTTAACATGTTTTTTTGAAACACTCTTTTTGGTGACAGGCAATTGTGCAGTTGTACTTAATATAGTGGCCACTGAGAATAAGTCTCTCCACAAATTAGTAATATCAATTGATTTTTTTTAGCAGTTGTTCTTAATTACTTAATTCATAGGTAAAAATCAAAAAGCACACCTTTATAGTAAGGGTGCATTTAGACATGATTTAGTACTGATGCATTGCTGAAAATTGTGAGAGACTGTTAAGGTATCCAGAAGGATAACATCTGGTGTCTCTGGTGAAGACGAGCAACGGTAATTACAGCTACTAAAAGTGTGTGTGAGAAGCAGAGGCGGGGGAGAGCAAAAAAAAAGAAAAGACAATGCATGTTAACAACTGTTTTGTGAAATTGTAAATCTGTCTCATCTGAAAGCAACCCAGCCTGAAACTACGCTTAATAAATCCGTTCATACAAGCATAACTAATGCACCACATGGTGGAGAGGCTTATAATTCACAACAAACATAACCCTTCTAAAAATAGTTGTCCCACTTCTTTTGCATGCTGTCCAGTGTGAAGAATATCAGAGTAGATTAAGGAAAGGAGGTGAAGGAGGAAAAAGGTTTTGAAGGACAACTGCTAGTCAGAGAATCGGAAATGAATCACAGGAGTTAGTTTTACTGCAAAGTATTTTCTTTTTAATGAGTGAGGTGAAAAACAAACTAACCAAGCGCATCTAAGCATAATGCATGTTCATAAAATTTATAAGTGTGAAAATGTCATAAAGCATGTGCTGATGTAATTCTTCAAACAAGAAACTATATGTATGTATGTGTGTGCAGGGGTGTGTTTGCACGTGTGTGGTCTTGTTCTTGATACAGTGCAAGGACAATTTTCCCAACAATTTTCCCCCTTTTCATGTCTGTCCCATGAAAAGAGGCACCGCTTTGGGGTAAGAGGATAGGTACATCGTGATAATGGTTAGGTTTGAGTTAGGGTCAGGGATAGGTGATAGAAATGAATGGAAGTCAATGCGATGTCCCTGTGAAGATAGAAATACATACTATGTGCGTGTGTGTGTGTGTGGGTGTGTGTGCCAACCAATACCATCAGCCATAATGATTCATCAGATAAAGACCTTCCCCGGATGAGCTCTTCATTGGAAGTGGAGCAGAAAGCAGCTAAAACCTAACAGCTGGCTGAGGATCATCATAACATGGCTGTTTAGAAAGTCTCAGGTCAAACGGAAGGTTTGTGGTTTGATTTTTTTTTAAAAACTATTTATTAAAAATATTCATAAAGAAGTATCTTATAGCAATTTTCAATTGACACAACAACCAGTATTCTATCTATTATTACATTAATTGTATTGGTTCTGGTGAAGAAAGCCTTCAAACAGGGACGGTTTAAAATCAAGCAACGTCTTTGTGTAAAATATTACTTATAAAATGCATATTTTATACTGTTTATATAATATGGGAATGATATGATCATATTATGATCATGATAATAAGACCCTGTTATGATCATATTATTACATAGTCATACTGCCATGTAAAATAAAGGACTCATCGTAAAACTGTGATATTAAAGCATGAAAAACAGAGGATTTACCTACCAATTATAAATCATCTATTTTGACAAGCTTACTAATATTACATGACTAATATTACATGATAATATAAACTATAACCTGGATCACTGCAAACTGCAACATTACAGCAAGCTAGAATAACACAACATTGGACACCAAGAGAACTTAAAAACAAAAGATATAAAAGCAATTCTCTCACACACCAACGAGGTCTGAGAGATTTTATAGGATCAGATCTGTCGTTCAAGAAAATCAACAAATGGGCCACCGGGACCAACAACAGTAATTTATAATACACTCTTTTGGTTAAATTAAAAAAGCCTAGAGCCAGCCCAAAAATGTTCACCGGCCCACCAGGCTTTGCCTGGTATGGCAGACGGCCTGTTCATGCCTGACTGGTATAACAGTTCATGTTAGCTTAAACTTGCTTTCAACACTATTTAGGATCACATTGTTTTATCACTTTTTTGGCACTAGTGGCCTTCAATGAACAGTAGTTTTTTCAGAAAAAAGAGGAACACATGCAGCTCTAGAAACTGAGCCACCCAGTGTCCATATTTTGTCTAATTTTTAACTTAAAAAGCCTGAAATATGGCAAAAAATATCCAAGAAACCAAACCAAAACAGAATAAATAAATAAAAAAATCCAAGAAAGGAAACGCTCATGCAGCCTCACTCTGCAGGGTGTTCCTCCTGTCTGCTGCTGCTACATAGATCTCTTTAGCTGTGTTAATGTCATTGACTGGCATGATTTATGTGATGTGATTTATTTAAAGCCCATCTCAGAGGGTTGTGAGTTCCTGGGCGAACATAAGATGCTAGTGCTCGTATATGTTTATAAGCATGCATCACATAACACTGACTAAGCTACACTATAAATCCTACTGAACATGTAATCTAAGTGGAATATGTCAACGAGTACAAAAAATATGACCATTATTGACACAGTCTATCATTTTCTCATGTATTGCAGCTTAAAAAAATATTTTCTTAAACACAAGCAAGTTTCATATTTGTTGCATGGAAATACATTATTTATTTACAGTTGGAGAAAAGCTCACACATTTAATACTCTTTACACTGAGATCCACAGCATGCCTACACCAAGCTGCATATGGAAAATGTTTACTTTTATCATCAAATTAAATATTTTGGAGTTGTCATATTTTGGCACCTTGTTAAGTCTGACATATAAGACAAAGGTTGTTTTATTACTTAGCACCATTTGTACACAAGAGGACAAAAGGAACAATGCTAAAGAAAATTGCATGAAAAATAATAAATACATTACACAAATAAAGATTTGTTAGTACAGTAAAGAGATTGTAAATTGTTATCTCTGACCTTTGTAAAAACAAAAAAAAAGTTACAGTTAATTGTGTTTTCAGTCCCAATTTTAAAAAGCCAATAGTTTCTGTTCAGAACAGCTTTTCAGGATGTTGACGGCAGATATTTAGAGAGCAGAATTTAAATGCTGCTTTCGTGCAGCCTCAATAACTTGGTGTGGTTGAGAACTTGAGACTGAGGAGTCTGTAATTGTAACACCTGTCACAAATATTACACTTGTTACATGATCCCTGAGTACATGTACGCAAACTTGGGATGACCATTTAATCTGGAAGGTAAAATGAGAAGGCCATCAACAAAGTTTTATACATGTACCTGCATCGGATTAGAGCTCTGGAAAAGGACTTTACCATTCTCCTCATCCGATTTTTAATCAGCATATATTTTACCATATATTTTTATATTTTATCAGCATATATTTTTAAACTAAAGCTTGTAAATGTGTAATTAGATTAAAAATATGGTTTGTGATTGAGCATATTTCCAATAGCCCATGTCACTGTGCAAATTTCTTCCAGCCAAGAGGCAGTCTTTCAGTTAAGGGAGGCTCTGATTTTTGATAAAGGTTCCAGTGGATAGCTTGTCAAGTGAGAATCCATCCAATACTGACTTAGCTAACAAGAATTTAAGCCCCAAAATGCATTGCCAGAAAAGGGGATCACACTCAAACCGGGCTTGAAAACAAAACAAAACAAAATGAGAAGCCAACTGAAACACAAAGAGGAAATAGACATCTGTGCCTCCTAATTGATTGCAGTGTTGTGCACAGGGTCGTTCTCTGTCGGTGACACGTTCAATTCTTTGTCCAAATTAACTTTTGAATGACTTCAATCATATTTAAAATTCTGTTCACGTTCTTTTTTATTCCCCGTCTTTTTCTTTGTCTTTGCACAAATGCCTCATAAAAAGGAGGCTCTGTACTTTCAATCTGGGCTTTCAAAAACAGGGAGGAGGGGTAAAAACAAGACAACCGAGTCTTTTGAAGTCTTCTCATCTGTGTTTTGTCTAAGAACTTTGACAAGAGTGGGGGAGCAGCGTCAAGAAGAGCAAGCAGAGATGGTTCCTAATTGGCCGAATGATGAAGAAGAGCAAAAGCAAAAATATTTCTCTGTTTCTAACTGACAGCATCTGTGAGCATCATGCTCTCAGCTGCCTGTGTACAACCTGTGGCTGTGTTTTTAGAAGGTGCAGTCCCACCAACAGGATCATCAGCATTTAAAACAAGCACAACCAGGCATGCAGCTCACTAGTTACCGCATAGGGACTAGGCTGGACGGGAAATGTTCAAAATCAAAATTATAACTAGAATTTATCGCTGAATTGGATAGTTTGACTACAAATATCATGTGCATTTTAATTACATTTCTGTGTTTCAGCTTTATGTTGTGTGTGAAATATCTAAGAATAGAAGACTCACTCTTCACCTAGGAAATTGAAGTAATTCAAATATTTTAGTTTGCCAACAAAAAACACACATCTGATGTATACAGATGATGGTTTGTGCATCAATCATTTCCATTATGTACAACCATTTTAAAGATAACAATATTACAAGATAAAGGGAAAGTTTTCAAAGTGTTTTGGACAATGAACACTTGTTTATTTATAAATCACAGTTGATTCAGAAATAAATAAACGGACCATCCCACTATTTCTAATAAGGAATCTCTAGTTAAACATTTAAAATACTTATAGAGGTAAAACTTTTAAGTGGATTGTTCAACAATGAGCAAAGATTTTTAAAACACTACTGCTATTCATGAAACTTGCATTCTATCTGTGAAAAAATATAATTTTAATTCTTTTTTTAATCTTTGATTTACATTTCACATTTAAGGGAAGTGCAAGCACATATGGACTGACCTACCCCAGATAAAAATATTTTCTTACATCACGGATTCTTTAAAACACAGTTTGTTGTGTGAAAAATCATAACAACATCTTGTTTTTCAAAACAAAAAAAAGAAAGAACATTGTTAAATCTGTCGATCTACTTCCACAACAAAGCTTCCTAAGGTAACAATATTGTTTGGCTTCTTTGAGGCGACCATTTTGAAGGCAGGAAGTCAGATGACTTCTGTTCACTGCTGAGTTTAAAAGCGAAACCTTTTGAGAAATAGAAATAAGTCAAAATGAATGAATAAAGTCAAAGAAATCTATGTTTGACTACTGCTAGGAAACAAGTGAGGAGAGAAAGACGAAAGAGAAATGCTACCACATAAAAAACCCCAAATATTAATACATTGCTAATTACAGGATTAAGAATCAAAGCACAAACTCTAAACAAGTGAATTAATACAAATTTAACCGTTACTAAAAATGATGGTGGAAAAATATCCAAAAGTTTTTTTGTGTGTTTTTAACTGCAACAGCCAAACAACTAATGACGACAAAATGCTAATCCCTACTGCTGATTGTGCCAAAACTACTCAGACAATTTTCTATATTTGGTAGCCACATTTAAATGTTCTACTTGCATGAAAAGCCTACACATCTAATTCTAAAAACAGCTACCTTGTTTATTTTTATTTCTTTATGTTCCATACAGAACCAAGAAGCAACAAATGTATAGACTCAGGACAAACCTTTGCTACTTCACTGAGCAGAGAATTCACAACATTAGCCCTTGGGATCTAGTTTGTCTTGTGTAGCAGCACCACTGGCATCACAAAGTAAAGGAAGGCAAGCTGAAGCCTTGAGAGAAAACCACTGAGACAGTCTGCCACTTTTAATTTTCTCCCCAACTCATCATTGGCATGTAAATCCAGCAGAAATCACAGCACAGACGCTGTCTTCAACTTAAGTAAATGGAAGTTTTATCAGATGACAATGGCTTAAAATAAAAGCAAAAGAAAATTTGGATTTTTTAAAAATCTGAACAGAGACAGTGCTTTAAAAGTGAGAGCAGGTTCATTTAAACATTTTCAAGTGGGTAATGTTTCATCTTACTTTTTTACACAACAAAGAGGAAAAAACTACGGAATGTGTTTATCATCAACTCTTTTGTGTAAAACATTGATTGAAAACCATTAAAAACAGATTCTTCAAGGGAAGACTTTGGTTCAAACGAATCTAATTTTGGAGTTTTTCTTTCAGTTTGTGCTCAGTTAGCTATCAAAAAAAGTAATTAGAAGAAAACAAATAGGAGAGTGTGTGAAACCAGTCAGATTCCTTGCTCGTGTGCACAAACTTGGCCAATAAAACTGATTCTGATCCTAAGTCCAGAAGATATTTAATTGAAGGATGCCTCTCCAAAATACTTCACAAGAGAAGGACAGGACGGGAGAACACAAAAGAAGACAGTGACAAATATGAGGAGAGAAAGTGAAAGTGGAGAGCGAACGATGTGCTGTCACTGAGTGAAATGCCACCCAGCCTGTCACATATCTCTACAATATTAATTACACTGTGCCACACTTCTGAATAATGGAACAGCCCTATTTAACCAGAGTGAATAATTTAGGAGCTGTTTAGTGTAGTGTATATATACCAGGATCGATAAGCACAGAGTACAGGCAATGAAATTCCACAGAAAACCTTAAGCAACAAAGCTGATTTCACCAACATTCAAAAACTATCTACAAAAACCTGGAGGAGTGTTTTGTAGTGTTCAGAGGAATGTGTGCTGTGTGTGGCCAAACTTCCTTACTTTCTACTTCAGAGTTTATTTACAGATGGATTATCTGTGTTTAAGAATAACATTTCCTGAAAAGGCTGCGAGTGTTTGTGCATCAGCGTCAACTATTCAAGCGTATGTATGAGTATGTGACGTTGTGCCTGCAGTTCTCAAATCACAATAAAAATAAATAAATGGAAAACTATTTCGTCCTTTGGATCTATGAGTTTATTCTATGAGTTCGTATAAAATTTGTTTGTAACATTTTAGCAATTTTAACGCTAAGTTTATTCAGGTTTGTAAGAAACTTGAGTTTTTAAGAGGATTCCCTCAAGTCTCAAAATGGGTTTGAAATGAGCCACAAAGACATTCAGCTTCAGTCTGAAATTTGCCTGCTGACAGCAAATGAAGGACATTCAGATCTGTTTGCTTCCTTTTGGAGTTCTTTCAGTTTGTGCTCAGAAAGCTATCGATTGTAACTTAATCTTAAAAACCAAAATTGTTCTGCTAAAATTTATAATACCAGTTAAAGTGCTTTGATTTTGGTTGTGTATCAAGTAAAATGACCTCATTCTGACCGTTAGTGCACATATGCACATTTATTTCCTGAAGATAAACGGCAAGAGGAGTGAAGTCCCTGGACCTAAAGGGGTATTTGGCATCTCTTTGTAATGAACAGTTAATACAGTTGCACAAAAAAAAGTGGTTTAAAAAATATACATGCCAGCAAAGCTATGAAATTAGTAGAAATAGTAAAAAAAATGCAAGCCAGCTTGTGGCTCCTTTAAAGAGTCAAAGCGTGAGCCTTCCTAAAGAATACAGAGCCCATGAACTTTCTGTACTTTTTTCAGGTTACAATTATTAGTACATCTTAAAAAATTTAAATATTGCATAAAAATGAAATGTTTCTTGTCAGTCATCTCAGAAAGTGGAAAAGTCATTTTACAGAGATTTATTTTGACATCCTCCAGACCCTGGGACCTTTATTTCAAAACGAAATGTAGAATTTACTTTCATCTGAAGACAGGATTCTGGACAATTGCACAACAGACCAGTTCCTTTCGTCCTTAGTCCAGGTCTGCTGTTATCGCTCCACGACCCTCTCAAAGATGTTTCTCCCTGTTGCTGATGCATATTTTCCTACCACACTTCTTCCTTCTACCCGATTTTCTGTTAATATACTTAGATACAGAAGTCTGTGAACAACTAGCTTCTTGAGGAATGATGTTTGTGGTGTGACTCCATAAGTGTCACGCCCTAATAAATAACCGTTATTTCACAGTTATTACTGTGAAAATACCCATTTTCTGAGACAATAATTTTGGGTTTTCATTATTTGTAAATCTTATTCATCAACATCAGAAGAAATAAAGACTTGGAATTTATCACACCATGTGTGATGATTCTATATAATGAATTTCAGTTTCTGAGATGACTGCCAAGAAATATGTCTGTTTTAAGCAATATTCTGTTTGAAATGCAATAGTACATGCCTAGCAACTTAAACAACCCAAAAGAAATAATTAACGTTAATGTGATGGAGAGGCTCCATCCCTAATAAATGATTATTGATACTATATTTATTTACAGAACAAATGCTTTTTGTTTCAGTTCTTTATTTCAGTTACGTTGACACTTATTTAAACATTCTTTCAGGCAGAGGGACTGGCCATCCTTCCTGGACAGGGGGAATGTGGGGAAATGTCAGTTTGTTTCAATTTGAGGTTAATTGTTTGAGTCTTGCCTTTCAGGTGTGTCTCCTCAGCAGGGTGGAGCAGCAAAGGGAGACAAGAGCTCCAGGTGCTGTTAAAAAGCTCCTGTAGCATACCATTTTCAATTAAGAGGGGTAATGCTCTGAAGAGTTATATTAAGTTACATTTAATCTTTGTTTGACCTTAGATTAGTTTAGTTCTGATAATTTGCATGTATGTAAATATTTATTGGTAACATTTATTGCTTTGTGTTAGGTTTGTGTAAATTATTTCTTGTTTTGTTTTGTCACCCCTTTACCTGGTATGAGTGTTGGAATTGCCCAAAGTATAAAAGCCAGTTTTTTTTTGTCTCACTGTAAAAAATGGGTGTCGGTGTAACTGTGACCTGCAGCTCCAAATAAATCTACCTCAACTACATTTTGTTGCCTTGCCTCCTTCCTGAATGCAGAGCCTCAATCGGTCAAAGTGACAGTAAATAATTAATACATTATCGGTGATCACCTTTCTCTCAGGCGCTCATGTTTTGGATACCATTCCAACCAATTCATAAAAAAACATAATGAACTGCAAAGGGAGCATGGAATACAAGTAGACAACTGCAACACAGACATGTATTACACACAATAGTTAACACATACTCACAGACAATGACATCAGGGAGTCTCTGCATATGTACACAGTATGTGCAAAATCACACTTTCACAGAGAGAAAGAATGCTCCCAGCGGAGGTCTGAGTTTCATGTAAGCTATTCTATTTGAGATAAAACATTCAGATAGGCCAGTTCCTGTGAGGGAGGTCTGTTCTGCTGGAAATAGGTTGAAGTAATAACAGAACTGACCTTGTAGTGTTGGTTTTTTTCTGTTAATGTGTGTATTATGTTTTACAGGTTTGTGCGAGCATTCACGACTGAGTGTGTTTGGGAGTACCGATGTGTGAGTGGGACAGTGCTTCAATTGGACACGGCAACCCTCTTTACGAATTAATCTGTCCTGCCATCCTCCCCTCCCTGGGAAATGGATGTAAGCGAAAGCTTAAGAGACTAATTCATCAATAAATCACACAGTAAATTATAGGTGTTTGCATCGCCTGGGACAGTAGAAAAGCTTTCATGTAACCCAACAAAAACGAAAAAAATCTGCGCTAACATCCTGCAGATGCTGGATGAGGTGAAGCAACTCAGAGTAATTCATATAAAATCTTACAGGCAGTGAGAAATAGTTAGCTGTTCCACTTTCACTTAATCCTAGACTCGGCCTTCAGCCACCGAAGGTTATTGTCTACTAGTCAATAGTAATTAAACTTAGTTATAAAAGAAACTCCAAAGAATTGCCTGGCCATTAGCTGATTGCTATTTTTAAAAGGTTTTAAATTACTCAAAACTTAACAATAAAGAAACCCAAGGCTGTCAAATTCTAAAACCTCTTCAGAAATTGTTAGTACATTGCACTTTTATAGACTTATAAAGATTGTCTGAAAGTTCTTTGGATCAGAAGTCCAGTGGTGACTTTTCCAGATCAGTGAGCTATTCTGAGAAATTTCTACATTCGATTCAAGGGCAAATTTCTTTTTATCTTTTACTTTCAAGTAATAGATTTGAAAGTTACTGTTTTTACTTAGCTGCTTCTCTATAAAAGAGTATAGTATATATAAAAGAGTATATATATATATATATATATATATATATATATATATATATATATATATATACAGTATATATATATATATATATACAGTACAGACCTGTATATATATATAGTATAAAGTCATAACGCATAACATAATGTACAATTTAAATAATTTATTTCAATATTAATCAATGATCATTAAATAATGTTGGCAATCGTGTGCTAATCTGAATCAGTGGTAAACCCCTCACATACTCAAGGGTCTTTCACTCAAAGTAGACCTTTGTGGTCAACGAAAAAAAAAAAGGATGATGTAGGGTCAAAACATTTAATTAATTAGAATCTAATAAAAGCTGTTTACAGAGCGGATGTTTTAATAAATATGTCTGGCATTTAATTTTTACTGGTTACTGAATGCTGACAGGTGATCAATCATAATGTTATCTTGATTGTAGCAGTAACTTGTGGCAGTGATTCATGTCTTTCTGACCTGATACGTTCTGCCAAAGATTTCCAATGGCTAGAAAAAGCAAATATCTAAAGGGAATGTCACATGGATTCCAATCTTGCAAAGTATGTTAATGTTTTGAAAAGAATGTGTTGGTCTAAACATAAGATTTAAAGTCACATGATGTTTTTTGAGTTATGTGTCTTTTTTTATGTTCTTGTTCTGAATAGCAAAGGCATACTGACATCAATGGGGTCAGCATACCTTATTGACATAGGGTCAGTCGATTCTTGTATTGAAAGATCAAAACCATCTAGAAATGAGATTTTGATGTTCCATAAGGGATGACATTAATCTGACTTTCAGTTTATAGTACTAAGAACAACTACTTTACCATCAATTCAGACTAGCACATAAGATCACCTGTTTAACGTTTTCTTATAATATTAAACTACATTATTAAAAGGGGAATCGAATTTCTACTCATACTGTGTTGACCAGTAATCTTATCAATATATTTGTAATTCACAATACACCCCTAAAACAAGGCTATCCACATTAGGCCTTTAGTCCTGATAAGGCCCATCGATCATCAGAAGGTTAGTAAATATGCCAGAGAAGGTCCTAAATAGAATAGCCAACACACACACGCACACACACCCCTACGCTCCTAAACACACATACAGAGACTCACATGTTCAAACTTCCCTTCTATCCCCTGCGGAGAGTTCTTTTTACCACTGACTTTCATTTTTATTAGAGCACTTGGCATCTGATTAGTTCCCATTTGGGGTGTTAATTAGCTGAGAAGCTCTGCTCTAACTATCTACACAGCGAATAAGGCCAAGACAACACATAGACTGGACCATCAGGTTTTCTTGGAGAGCAGCTGTGAGGTTCTAAACTGTGAAAGGTACACATTTTTCTGGATTTGATCTAAACATGAGCAGCATTAAAATAAAGCAATATAAATGTAAAAATGTTGCTAAATTCAAGTTGTCCCGCATCATTTTATAAGCATACCAATTGATTTACAATTGTCTAAACTTGAGTGTGCATCCTCACTATTACACAGAAAAAAACATCACTTGTGTTTTTTTTTTTTGCCGGGAACATTTATTTTGACTTTATTGCTTCTACTATTTCTGAAAATATGTGGGCCATGACCCAAAGTAACTGAGATAAAGTTCTGAAATTCTTTAAAGAGCAATTAATAAGGCTCTAGATCAATTTTTCTCCCTGGAACCTGTGCATTGCCATTTTCTCTGCTTCCAATTTAATTCCATGACTTTAAAACCAAACAATTCACATCCATGTACTTAAACAATGGTCTACAAGTTACTGTTTTGTTTCACGAAATTTTATATTTTCATGAATTATAAATTATAATAGTCATAACATGCTAAAATAACACCAACAACACATCTGCATTTACAAGAAGACTGGAAGTGTTGACAGTGGTGAGAATCTGGAAGTATTTTTGTTAAAGGTTGGGCTCATGGTAACACTAGACCTGTTCTGCTGGCAAGGAAGCCCACTCACACCCTCTCACCCTACCCAACAAAGGTATTTCTAAAAACGCTTGTAGACAATGTATATACGAGTGTCAATGTTGGTGCAAAAGACCAAAAACAAACAAAAAAAACCATTATTTATGACATCCATCCAGTCAAACTGTTTTTTTATAAGTATCCACACAATCTCTTGATATCCACTTGACTTTTTGTAGCACATCTGTTTGATCATAGATACTTTTTTAGCACCAACACTCACTGTAGCAGCGGGTTGTGTTGCCATGGCAATTAACAAGATGTGTGAATATCAAAGTCATGGAGACAAGAGGCTTATGACTTTCACAAAGAGAGATCATTCAACTGACAAATGGATTCATTAAAGCATGGGTTTAGTTATTCCCTGAAAGCTAAGGTTGTATTATCTCCCCTGTTCACAAGCAAACAAAGCTTCCCTGCCAACAGACTTTGCTATACTTGATTATGTGCCATATAACTCCCAAAAAGGTTTATCATACCATTAATCTTTATTTCTACAGAACCATGATGTGCATGACTGTGTTTGACGCTGTTCGGCTGTTGTGGAAGCCAAATTGGGGCGTGTCAGAATAATATTTTTTGACCATCACCTGTCTAAGTGCCTATAAAAGTCAGTTTTGTTTAACTGTAGGGTTCATATGTGGTCCACTACATCCCAATATAGTTTTCCAAACATCTGCTGAGCACAAAAAAACATTTTAGATCCTAGTACCACCTTAATTACGCTCAAAAATAATTTATTTGCCCATACCTACACAGGGCTGTACATTTAGTTTATCTAAATTCCAGCGTTTCCACTACTTCCCTTGATTATTATAAAATAGAAAACAGTGTGCATGCATGTTGGTTAGTTTACTCGTTCTGACAGATTGCAGATCTATCCAGGAAGTATTCCTCCAAAAACCATTTCTTGTGACAAACACAAGTATGAATTACATTAAAAAGTTCCTTGGACCGAATCCTGGTCCTGGGTCTTTCTGCATGTTCGTCCTGTGCATGAGTGAACCCACACCAGGTACTTTGGCATCATCCCATAGTTTAAAAACATGACTGTTATGTTCATTGGTCATTCTAAGTTTCCCTTAGATATTAGTGTATGTGTGTCTGTGACGGAGTGACAACATTGTCAAGAATATACTCTGCTTCTCACTCAATGAGTGCTGAAGATGGGCACCACCTACCTCACTCCCACAATTTGATTGATTGATTGATCTAACTAAATGTATAGATTGACCTTCTCTGAGGGTCAACCAGATTTCTCAAGTGATTTGTTTTTTTCTAATTCTAATATCTAAGTCAATTTAAAAAAGCTAAATCTAGACAATCTAAGCAACAAAACGTACTGATGCTTCAGCCAGTATATATTTTTGGACTGCTGCATTCACTTGAGAAAAATGTAAAATAAATAAATAAATAATAAGACATCTGAATAGAAACATTGCATATTGGTATTATGTTAGCAATCAGCAGGAGTTCGGAGAACAAAAAATTGTAGGTGAACCAGGATATGTAAAGGAATTTGTGCATATGAGTGTATGTGTGAGCCATGTGCTTTTGCATGCGTGTTTAATAGGCTCTGATTTTTCTCCCTTTAGCTTTGCTGAAAGTATAAGCAGAGAGCACATTGAATAATGAGGCTATTACAACCACAACAGAACGAAGAACATTGCCTGCTCTTATTCAATAATGTGTGTGCATGCCTGAATCAACAGTAGCGTGTGTGTGTGTTGTGTGTGCTCCTCCTAGTCAATATGCTTGATGGACTTTTGCTCCATATTTTGTCCTTATGATACACTCCTCCTGGAGCATCACAAGTAATTCAATATTTAGTTCACAGAACGAGTCCTGTGGAGAATTGGTAGACTTGACTCGAACATGTCTCTGTGTGTTTGAATGTGAAAATAAAAAACATAAATGCAAAGATGCATTTGTGAGAAATGTTGCAATATTCTTTTTAGACATCTGGAAACACATTTACTTAAACTTAAACTCAAAATGGTCTTTTGGTAAACCATACCCTCTAAAGCAGGGGTGTCAAACTCAAATACACAGTGGGCCAAAATTTTAAATTGAACAAAGCCGCGGGCCAAGGTTGAACAAATGAATCTTTTAATATGGACCCAAACAAGATTTGATTTAACAATAAATATTGAACAAGCAAGGCTTATATAACTTAAAAGTGCAGACGTGCTAAATTGAGTTGCTAAAAATAATAATAAAACATATAAATGGCATATTAAATAAAATGTAAATAAAAATGTAATGCCTCCTTTCTGAGGTAAATGTCAAAATTAGTTTTGTACACAGGCTAATAAATTTGAAAATAAAATAACATAACAACTATGAATAAATCATTAAATAAACTATGAATAAACCATTCAGGCCTTGGAGTAACAAGAAAAGGTGCATAGAAAACTTATTTATTGCTCATTTTGCGACACACTGATCTACTCTGATGTGGCCAAGCCAGATACCAGGCATCTTTTCTTGGATGCCAGTTCATCAATGTCGGGGCTCAGGGTTTGAGCTGAGGAAACCTTCATTATTGAACAAAGGTGTTCGTCAGTCAGACGTCTCCTGTGAGACGTTTTGGTCATCTTCACTGAGGAGAAAAGTTGCTCACATACATATGTAAATAGATATTCTGTCTCCCACCTGTCAAGAAAAGTTCTATTTTCTGCCTTTCTTTTTGCCATTTTTTGGTAGGGTAACACAGTGACAGCTGTAGTTTGAGGTCACAGTGTGGTTTGGGGGAGAGGCACGGGGATGTGGGGTGCGCCGGGGCTTTCAACCAAAGGAGTGCACAAGAAGACGGATCACCACCTTCCTAATACATCCATGTCCGCTACCATAAGTGCTACTGACACAGAGGAGGCCTGTCTGCCTCTGTCCTGATTAACGTGCCAAAAAACAGCAGAGCATCATGGGATTTGTAGTATAAGCGGTGAATGCGGCGTCACAGCATCGCCACCGTATAATACCGGCGGGCCGGCTCTAAAATTAATTTCAAATTGTCTCGCGGGCCAAATATAATTACACTGCAGGCCAAATTTGGCCCGCGGGCCAGAGTTTGACACCTATGCTCTAAAGTATTTCATGGAATCGCAACAATGCTTATCTGTATTTCAATGTTAAGTCCTGTAGAAATAGAGCTGGAGTAGATTTGTTGTCTTTAAAGAGGGGGCATTTCGTGTATCATGATCAGCTTGTTTTAGTTAGAAGTTGACTGCTAACATAGAGAGGTCTGCAGAAGATAGGTTAGGAGCACACTATGTGATCATCAGATATTTCGTTCTGACAAGGAATACAATTTACCTTGCAGACATTTTCTAACTTAGTGTAGGTCTTTCATAAATCCATAACAAAGCTTTTGGATTAGTTCACTCTTTCCCCAACTTTTCTGATGGGATTAAAGATAAAAGTCACCAGTGCCAACCTGGAAAACTTTGAATATGTTTGTTAGCACAGTTTTGCAATGTCAAAAAGAGAAATACTTAAGATATATTTCAACTTTTTCTTCCTCTACCAAATTGGCAACAATATCTTATGCATTTACTAAAAAAGTGTTTGCTTTTACTATCCATTAAAAAATAATAATTTGTTAACCACATGAACAATAATTAATGGACACAATGCAAAAATGGTGGTGTCATTTTCCAACATACGTCTAAGTTTCCACTGAGTATGAAATCTATCACCTGTATTTTAGTTGCTAGTCATCTGGAAAAAAAAGAACTCCAGAGTATGATTAGCTGAAAGCAAAAGAGCCAAGAAGAAAGCGTTGACCTTGTTACCCCCTTCAGCCTTTGTAATAACTCCTCTGTGATCTAGTACTGTGTAAAGACACCAACACCCCCAAAGCCAGCGATAGGCTTTACATCTGTCCCAGTTCGACTGTGAGCAGCATGCGAAGACAGTGAGAGAGAAATTCCATCTCAAAGGCAATTTATTCTGACAGGGTTGGAGCTGTTTAATTAAGATCTTCTGAACTTTATGTGTCCAATTTAAAAGTGCTATTGCACTTGTAAGCAGTGCAAACTTTGTAGAGGTTGGTGAATGGATGTAGTCGATAGGGCTTAACATCCCTGATTGGATCTGAAAGAAACAAAAAAGGGGGGGGAGACACCTGGAATGTCATTGGGGATGCTGGTAATTATTTCATATATTTTATAATGATATATTGATCATATGTAATATTTACCCCAATAGAATCATAAATAGGCCTTTTTAGTGTAAAAAAAAAATGTTGCTGAATTTTTTTAATTAATCAAACAAAGGGGTTTTTACTCTTTGCAAATGATTCAAAGTCGTTAAACATGGTGTTTCATTGAAAAGCAATTCATGGCTCATAGATTGTTATGAGCCAGTAATGGCCAATAATCTACAAATATCACTGGCTAATTTTCAAGAGCATCATTTCACAATAATGTATTCGCAGCAACAGCAATAAAAATTAAAGACTCAAATCTCAGACCAGGAATACAAGTCAGGTTTTCAGTCTTTAGGACACAAGCTTAAGTGTAGTCTGAAGTTTTTTATTTCTGCAACTTAAGAGTGACTCAAGTTAGCAACTCTAATTCGAGACATCTTTATCCTATTGTCACTTTTTTTCATGCTTTTTTTCATTTTCCCAGACACATTTGCTCCTAAAACTGAATACACAACCATCCTGAACCACAAGTTTGAGCACAACTGAGAAAGAAAATGTATAAAAATCACTAAACTTACCCTCTAACACCCAAGTATCATCTGGTCCATTTGTATTAAATATTATTAAACCTAAATTTACTAATTTGCAAATTGTGTTATTTCACAAACATCAGTAATGGCTTAATTTTTCAAACTACCTGACGTTAGGCTTAGTGAATAGTAGGAAGGTCCACTGGCCAAAGAGCACTGCTAATGGCAACACAAATCATCAGGCAACTGTCATTGGTCCAAAAAGTCATTTACAAAACAGCATCAGAAGCACACACAAACCCTTATTTAAGAAAATATGAGGAAACAAAGAAATAGCCTTACATAACAGAGAATAAATGATATACCCAGATTTGATGACAGCGCAATAACAATTAAACATTGTGAATAGGCTAGAAACATTGTCTGAATGAGAGTCCATCACACTGACTGCCTTTGTCCTCTATAGGACTGTTAGGGAATCCATTAAACTAAAATGGAAGTCACATTAAAGTAGTTAACTTTACATGAAGATCCAAATTAACTGTGAATGTACAGAAGAGCACATGAACTCCAAATTAACAGCACATCTAAAGCCATGCAGTAATGAAATTGAGGGAAGACATAACACTTCATTATGAATAAATGATCAGTATATAAATGAATTATGAACCTTACATTTGAAAGGGAGTTTCACATTATGAAACAATCATACTGATCCGTCTGCATTTCTAATAACAGCTGAGTTAAAGGGGTGAAATAAATGAACCACATTGACAGAAGAAGCAAATTCGTGCATTAAAGTCCATGAGAGAGTGGTTGTTAGCAGTATGAGAAATGAAAAGACAAAATAGATAGGCACCTTGCTCACGAAACAAATCCAAAGCTGCATTTCTTTGGATTCTGCCTTAGATCACTGATGAATTTCAGTGAAAATAGTTTAAGTAGGTAATTCAAGTGGAATAAGTCAGAGAAGGCATTCAAAGGCATGAACTCAGAGATGTAACCAAAGGCTCAATAACAAAGATGTGCAATGTGTTGGCCAGATGACCATATGAGTGATCCAGCCTTCTTCGTTTGCCTAAACCGATTTCACTTACAGAGGTTCACAAACACCGACATTTAATAACAGACCAAGAAGTCAAAACTACAGACAGACAAGAGTCCATTCCTCCTTCATGACTGGCATGATAATTGTACTCCGACAACATCATGGAGGACTGGCCTGTCTGAGTGTCCCTCCTAATCAGACTTTATTCATCAGTGCCCACACTAATATCTACTCATGAGTAAGTATCTCAAGAATAAAGCAACTCTTGAATGGGGTCCTCAAAATTGTCAAGCTGAGAGAGTTGTGTGAAGACCATGTAAATCAGAGATGATTAAATAATCCCACAGTGAAACAAAATCATTTGATACACAAATTATATTCCTATCCATATCTAAAATTTTCCGCTGCCATTGCGCAATTAATAAGACTATTTAAAAATACTTTTCAAGCCCAAGTACAGCAGTCAAGAGCTAAGAGTTACATAAGAGTAGTCAAAGACATCAGAAAGAGCAATATCTGCATCAAAGACGAGCCAAAGTAGATTAATCAAGAACCAGGTATTTAGCCGGTTCCACATCGCAGCACGTTGATTTTTTAGCCACAAAATTCAATTCCATAAAAAAACTGCATAAAAATGTTAGATCATTGCTCAAATTTTACTTTAAGCAAATACAGCTGTAGCAAAAACTGTGTAAAAATAGATACACCTCTATTAACATTACATTTAATTAAAAAACAATTAAAATGATGCTTCTATGCTCAAACAAACCAAATAACCTCCAGCTCAGAAAATCCAGTTACACAAGACCATCTTCAGCCTGTTGAGGACAGATGTATTTCCAACAAGTATTTCTTTACAGGCTCATAGTGAGATAGAAATATACCAACACATACTTGAAACATTAATGTTTCTTCCCAGAACTCAAAGTTTGTTTCTTATGATGGTCATCAAACATCATGATAAAAGCAGATGAGTCACTTGTTCTTAAGCAGGGGTCCTGTTACATCTTGTTAAAAGTTAAGATAAAACTAATTATGGAACATAAACATGAATAAGTCAGTTTGATGTTTTAAGAATGGATTGCTAATGCCTTTGGTACAAATTAAGAAAAGAAAAAAAGAAGTCACATTTTATCTTTTCTTTGTTCATTTGCCTGGCAGGAGATGAGGGAATAAAACGTACTTGGAGAAATTTGTAAGGGCTCAAGAAAAGAGCTGTGCTGCAAAATGAGTAATATAAAGTGGCAATAATTGCCCACACACACTAAAATTAAGGATTTACAATAAAGTAATAGTTTGTTCTCTTTTAAAGTTGTGGCTGTTGTGGAACAGGACTAACTTATCCTCTCTCACAAATGATATTTGTGTTTTTACAATACTAAAGGTCAATAAAGAAATAGTAAAGCTCCTTTTATACGCATTTACAGAATTGCACCAACTGCTATTATAGCAGCCATTTAGATTTTTCCAAGTCATTTCTCATAGCTAGGAATGTGTAAAACTTAAAATGAACAAGATTTTAGGTTTCAATGTGGCAGGGGGAAACATTCATGAGTGCATTTTGCTAAGAACATTAAATTTTCCTTATTTCTGGTGGCTGTTTTAGTTTGATCATCTCTAATGTGTATCTTTAAGTTGGTCTGCCCATTTTAGCATTTGTGTTCCACTATTCTGTGTGATATCAAGCTTAATTTATTTATTGATTGATTAAAGCTACAACTGACTGACAGTTTTTCTGAATAATCCAGTAGCACACAGAGGTTTCATTCTTTGAGGTCTGCATGCAGCTGTTTGACTGACAGGAGGCTGTAGTGTCACATTTCGCACTTTTCCTGTCTTACAGCCACATCAGCAACATGTTGCTCTCTCATTCCTGGTTATTGACCAAGTCTGCTCTGGTGAAGCCGAAGGCCAATATCTTAAAAAGGTGTCAGAATGTGGCCTAGTTTATTGGTCTGCTAATACATTGCCCTACCAATCGCTGGATGCACTTTTTTGACAAATGATCTAAAATTAAGCCTCTTTCTGTTTTGCAAATTCCTGAAGAGATAAAATAAGTTTACTGCAGGCAAATAACTGAATGCTATTTCAGTGCCAGACGATTTCTCATCAGATAAAGTTAAAACTATGCCTTTTTGTTCTCCTTCTGCAGTCTGGGTTAAAGCCTCTCGACAAACTAGAGCTTTGTTTAATTAAACTACGATGCAATCTGGTGCCTAAAGGCATAACTAAACAATTCTGAAGTTATACCAACAGTGGTATTTTCAGATGGCTTCAAAGCTACAGAGAAGTATGAGATTTCTCTTCTGCTCTCATGTCACAATGTTTTTAATCGACTGAAGTTTTGGTGTCTAGGCTACGTGGAGAGAAAACAGAAGAGATAATGCCACGATAGTTGTTCAGTGCATAACCTTCTGCATTTACACTTCCACTTTGTGACTCATTTCAATCATGATAACAAGCTACACAGCAGAGAATATTTGTTAAGGACACTCATAATGTCTGCTGAGAGGCCTAGACACTGAATAAAGCATCGGAAAAGGTCTCACAAACAAATAAACACTGGCAAACTCAAATATGTTTATGTTGATTTTCAAATAAGGAAGAGAACCAGCCATGCAACCGTGACTGAGCTCACCTCATCTACTGAGTGAAAGTTTAGTACTTAAAATCATTTTCATACACCTTGACCCCAGACACAATTTCTTGTATCATAACCATTCAATTCAATGTATTCTGTTTGGATTTTATGTGAGAGTTCAACACAAAGTAGTGCTTCTGAATTTTCCTTCACACTCATTTATTATGAAACCCAAAAAGTTAAATTCAGTGGAGCCAACTCTGTCCAATAGCTGATACATAGAGCCTAACTGAATGTAATGTATTCTGAGTGTAAGTTCTGTTGAATGTTTGCTTTACTTTGACACCTCCTGTTCTGCACAGGCCTTACATTCCCCACAATCCCATGCTGCTTTTACATCACAGATCAGAGCCACCCCAAACTCCAACCAAACTCCGACCCTACTTGGGGATCAATTTATGTCAGAGGTGAAAAAAGGATTCTTCCGAAGATTCTTAAAGGTGCTACAGACATATCCCAAAAGAAATGTGGCTGTAAATGGTGTTTCAAATAGTATTGTTACCTTAGGGCTGAATACTGACACACTCAGGTTTTTATTTCTATTTTATTTTTTTTTTTATCTTGTTTAAATTTATTTAACAGAAAAGTAAGACCTTTCAATGATCACATCAAAAATCTTACTTAAATACATCAAGATTATTTGCCTGCCCAACAAAAACCGGGAAAGTTGAAAGGGTATGAATACCTTAGCTAACAAAACTCTGATCCTTTTAGAAAATTTCGACTCTCAGAAGAAAATGTTGTGTGTGATTCAAAACACAAACAAGAAAGAGAGCAAGATGATGTAAACCAGAATAAAATGTAAAGCAAGGAAAGAAAGAGGATGCAAAAAAAATCAGAAAAAAAACAACAAGTGTCAGACGAACTGAATGTATGATGGAAAGACGGAGTGTAGGACAGTGTGAGGTGAAATCATTAAAAAAATACTTTATTTTACCTTTAAACCTGTTTGCAATTTTATCCCCAAAACATCAAAAACTGTTTTTGTAAAACCCTGAGCACCGTCATTCATTACCGCTGAATTGGTAAGGGACTATGTAAACAAAATGAGATTTATCTGCATCTTTGCACCCTGAAACTCCTCATTCATCTATCCCTCCCAACAAATCTATCCTCTCCATTTCTTTCATCCACCCTTATCCCTCAATTCTGCCGCCTCCATCTTTCCTCTGCGGCCCACTTCTGCGCAGGGGGAACAGCAGCAGCGGCTTCAATAATTCACTTCCCCTCAGAACAGGTTGTGTTTGCATTGTAGGGCGCTGCAGGCGAGAACAGAGCGGGCGAGGGAGAAAGATTAAAAACAAGGAGGAATGAAGAATGAAGTTGCAATGAATGAAGACTTTGACTACAAAGATGGAATGAAAGTTTTAAGAAATGCAGCTGTGGCCCAGGAATGTTGTTGTGAGTAATCATGATGTGGAAAAACAAAGGAGAGGGGGGAAAAATTGAGAAAATGGTTTACATGGAACAAGTAAGCTTCATTTGTGATCACTGATGTGCTTGCTGTCTTTAGTGCATGTCCTGAAAAACTGCCCTGCCAGCACGTGCCCTCAAAGGTGTTCACTTAGTA
This sequence comes from Xiphophorus couchianus, assembly GCF_001444195.1. Taxonomy (NCBI): domain Eukaryota; kingdom Metazoa; phylum Chordata; class Actinopteri; order Cyprinodontiformes; family Poeciliidae; genus Xiphophorus; species Xiphophorus couchianus. Next base: position 11,120,707 of record NC_040231.1, read on the forward strand.
GAGACAGTAAAGTAGAGAGATTAAGGAACAACAGAAGCTCCAGAAACAGTAAAATAGTGTGCAGCACAGAAACATTTCTGTGACACCGCAACACTGTTCAAAAACACTCTGAGGACTCTCAGCCAAGAAAGCAATTGCCATCCACATTGTAGTGGGACTTATCACAAAACAACAACGAAATAAAATGTCAAAGATCATAATCATTCTTTTAATTTTGGAAAAACATGGCAAATACTTGTAATTGTTTAACTTACAGTTCCTGTTTAGTTCTATTAGGTCACCTGCTTTATTTATGTTAGACTGATAGGTTTATTTTAATTCCTAACCCACAGACAAAATGTAGTGATTGAGAAATTTCACACTAGTTGCTTATTGCATGTTAGGGAATATATATATATACACACATATATATATATATATATATATATATATATATATACAGTATATATTTGAGATTTATTGTCCTTGGTGCATTTAGCATCCAATAACTTTGTAATAGCGGTCTGTTCAGTGACACCTCCAAATAGCTATTTTGATCAGAACCTAAAACAATTGTATTACAACTAAGGCTAGATTTGAATGCATGTAATGAATCCAAACATTTTTCTGTTTGGATTGAACTGATCTGCTTTGGACTGATCAAAATTTTGTTTACATGCTGTTTGTCTGAATTGTAAAGTGCCAGGGGTTAAAATTTTAAAGTATTTTATTTTTATTTTTAATCCAATAACGTATGCGGAGCAAATATTTTTTTAGCTCCAAAACTTTCAAATTAATGATCTATAAAAATCGGTTTCTTAAGGCAAGCTATTTTATTTATTTAAACTTAAAGACACATCTATACTTTTAGATGAAAGTTCTAAAATAAATTCAAGTTCCTTGTTCCTTCAAAAACCACTAGCCTGGATAAACATTTTATTTCAATTTAATGAAAAAATAATTCCAAAAACCATAAATGAATAAGTTTAAACTGTTGAAAACTACAACCAAACTGCGGTGTAAGTTCATAAAAGAAGCCTCCAAGTGGAGACTTCAGCCATATATGATAAATCTGTTTTGTTGCTGGAGTCCAGTCAGAGTAGCCACAGATAGCAACTGAACCCTTTTTTGTCCCCCAAAATTTGTACAACATGTGAAACATACACCATATTTTGAACATGGTTTCTAACCAACATACTATATTGCACGAACTTGAAAGCACCCTCAGTCTTGACTTTTCCCACCTGTCTTTCACTTGTACTTGTGTGCACGTACTGCTGCTTCACCCTATTTGCTCTGACAGTGTATTTGTTTTTCCTCCCAGTTTTTCCAGGTTTCAGGCAGAGAGATATGGCACAGTAAGGTACAGACTGGGACTTTTTTTCAAACAGTGTAACATGGGAAAATAACTGTTTGCAAAACCTGAAAATAAAATCACAAATCTCTCAAATGGCCTTTGTATTACCTCTTGTTAGGGTTGCTAAATCACATGTCCAACGTACCAGATGTCCATTATTGTGCTCCAAAGGGTAAATCTCTGGCAGGTTTGTGTCATTTTGATTCTTTTGTAAGTAGATATTGCTTTTCAAAAGAACTACATGTAAGCGTATTATTTTTTTTCTATTTCAGTCTGGACTTAAGCAAATAAAGTTTAGGTCTCACCCTCTTTCCCACTTTCGCTCCTACTCTTACAGCGATTCTTTCCCTCTGTTCCTTTCTCATTTTCTAAGCCCCTTGTCGGTCTACCTCTGTCTCCAGGGAAGCCTTTCTTCTTTTAGCTGCTCTGTATCTGGCCCTGCCCTTTTCAATGTCACTCTCACTGTGTCCCTCTCCGTTTTTAATACATGCATTTTCTTCAGCCACATGTCGTGTCTTTTTTTTTTATCCCTTTCATGAGTCAGATCCCATCCACTTTATCACATGTCAAAATTGAATAACATTTCCATTAGAGTTGGACTGATATTTTAATGCCTGAGGTTGAAAGGTGTTGCTGTTGATGAATAAATGAGGACATACATTTTTCAGAGGTATATTTAATTCACTTGAGCTTTAGATATGTTTGATGAATTATGAAGGGGATCTCCTGTAACGTTTTTTTTTTTTTTTTAAGTCAGATATTTCATACATCACAGCTGCTAAAGTCTTACTTTTCAACTGTGTTATAACTGTACGGTCATGAGATCAGATGACAAATGGGAATACTGCTGAGTATCTTTGTATTCTTAAGTAAAAAGTGTGAAATTTACCTGATGCATAATCTTGCCTCACACTACATACTCCACAAATGAAGAATGGAAAAGAAATTACATTTTTGCAGGGTAACATGTCCTCACTGAGCCAGGGGCGTCACAGTAATTGAGTTCAAAAAAGAATTCTCATGTAATCATTTGGAAATAGAAAATCTAGTTATTTTTTTTACCCACATAGAATACATTTCTACAAACTTGCTTCTCTGAAATTCTTTGCCTTACTTTGACGACTTCAAAGAAGATGTAAACACAGGAGCTTTCCTTCATTTTACTGGTTTAATGGTGAGAGGACAGTCACTAACTGCTGTTTTTCTGAAAGGCATCCAAATTACTTCAAGTCAGAGAAGAACAGAAACTAAAGATGTACAGCAAAGTTAAAGAAGAAGATGTTTCAGCTTCGTGTAGTGCACACAAAAACCCTCAGGTTCAAACGTTCACCTACTTTCACTGCTTCTATTCACGTCTATTCAAATTATCTTTAGGCCCATAGAACATTTCTCACAGGCGGCTTCCTTGAATCTCCAAAATATGAATGTTTTTAAAGACCATAACAGTTGATATACTCAAATAACGTTTTTTTGTTTTGTTTTTTTCCAAATGCCTATCGTGTCATGTAACTGTTAACACAACCTGTCCATAAAGAGAACATAGAAAACTAAAACTTAGAATTATTTCACTTTGTTGCATTTGTGTGCAGTTATTTTTGCCTCCAAACTTTTATAAGCTTAATTGTGTAGTTTGACGATGTGATACAAAAGATAAAAAGAAGAGTAACTTTTAAAAGCTCTGTGAAAGATGTTTACTCATAAAAGAGCAGTACTTTGTTGCACATACTTTATGCAGCGCGTAAAAGTGACAAAACATTACACATGCGAAGAGATTGTGTGAGGGACTTTATAATGTGTTGATCACAGCAGTTGAATTATCTTCAAAAACAATAAAACATTACTCATCTATATAACATTATAATATCTTTTTTTTTTTATCCTATGTTTAGAATATTCCAGATAGCTGTCTCATTGTTTCAGATTAAGTGAGAGAAGTGCTGATTTTGACACAGTTTTTGAAAGTTTTTTTTTTGTTTTGTTTTGTTTTCTGGTTTCTCAACCAACTGCAGTCAGACTGTCAAATCAAAGCAGATACAAGCGTCCCAGACAGTCATCTGAATATCACCTCCCTCTATGCATCTTGAGGAGTGTGTTCACACCTGTATATAGTGTTTGAACATGAATGGACCGATCAGGAGACATCTTGGAGCCAGGTGTGAATAAAGTCTTAATGATTGTATTGCATTGGAGTAAAATGGATTGATGTGAATCATATCTGCATTCATTTGTCTTTTAAAGGTCCTTGAGATAACACCAGTCATACTTGGGAGTATAATAACTGCAGTAAACTGACATGGAATATGTTCTCCTTCATGAGAACATATTACATGTTCATGCATGCGTGGGTTCTCTCCAGGTACTCCCGCTTCCACCCAGTCCAAAAGCATGACTGTTAAGTTAATTGTTCTGGCTAACTCACTCTTGTGTATGAGTGTGAGTATGCATGATTGTTGGTCCTGTTTTCATGTGTTGCTTTGTGTTGGACTGGCGACCTTCCAGGATGTAACCTCACCTCTCACCCCGTCACTGCTGGAGAAAGGCACCTAAGTCTGAGAACGTCTACAAAAGCAGCATGACACAAAATGTAAAACTGTGACTTTGAAAACTACATTGTAACTTGATCATAAATCAGCCTATTCATGAATATAAGTATAACAGGTCGAAATTAGCACAGTCCAAGAGGTTCTCTGCATTTCCATTCTTCACAGAAAACTTAAGAGTCTGAATTGTTGTCACTTCAGCTCAGCTACCAGTCAGCAGGGTCAGAGTTTTAGGAGTGTTTTACTTGGAAAGCATATTTTTAGCCTTGAGCTGCTCCTTAAAGCAGAGGCATGAAGCAGACATTATACATTCATTTCCTAAACTGACGTTCTTTGAGACAGAGAGAGCCTCAAAGTACCTTTTTCCACGCCAACATGCAGTAACACAGTTAATCCTTTAAGACGGGCAGAAACAGAGGAATGGAAACATGTCCATGGCTGAATTCTTAACATTTTCTTAACATGCTTTTTCATATAATCAATGATATTAATTAAAACCAGCTCAAACTGCTAAATTATTAACACCAATGCTGTAGCTCAAGGGGCTTGTGAGCTTATTTGATGTTACTGAGGGAGTACATCAGTCTCAAAAGGTTGTGAAATACTGAACTTCACCAAGGGTACAAAATAGTTTATTCATGAAAATATGTGAAAATGTTTATTATTTTGCGGCAACATAAAACATAAATTTATATATCCAATGGTTAAAACTGTCCTGTCTGGTGAAAATAAGCGTAATTTAAAAATGAGAACTTTCTGCTTTGTATCATGCCTTAGTGTTTATTTCATTTTTTTACTTTAATGAGTAATGAGATGGCCGGTCGATGCACCTTTCACTCTGTCCTCATTTCCTGTAACTGTGTCTAACCTATGCGGTCTTCTTGCTCCCCAGTGTCAGCGTTCCAACCTGTTTCCCGAAAGCCTTTCTGCAGCTTTCAATGACAGTATGAGCTATGTCCTATATATGCTGAAAGTGGAGAAGTGGGTGGATTCTTGCCACTGAACTTTCAGATGATAGTGAGAATATGACAGGGCTTTGGAGGAGAAGGGTGCAGGACGTAAAGAAAGAGAAGGATACTAAGCAGAAGACGAAAGAAAATGAGGGGAATTAAAGGTTTTTTCTGCTGAAATCGTTTGGATGAAGAGAGGGAATTAAGATGTAAAGAGGGTGGGAAGGAAAGAAGTGGGTATGCTTTATTTGACATGCTAAGGGTATGCATGGCTGGGAAAAGAATCAGCGAGAAATGAGGAGGAGGGAAGGCATGAAGATGACAGGAACATCTTTTTTTGACAGGTAAAAGTTTAGTGGACGGGTAAAGACAGAGGGAGGGAGGAGGAGAGACGGATCAGGATGTGTAGCTGGTGGCAGGTAAATTGCTACACTGAGAACATGGTTACTTTCAGCATATCCAACAGATTATACCCCCATCTTCTCTGAGCCAGCTGAGATGGGCGGAAAAGGGATGGGAAAGTGTGAGACCAGCAGGCTAAAAGTGCGAACATTTTAAGTGTCAGAATTTTTTTACTCAAACTACCATTTGTAGGAGTGGGGGACAGAGGGATCTTTGCCACTTAGAGAGAGAAAATTTGAGACAGCTAGTGAGAATGGCAAAGAGGCAGGGAGAGGGTGAGCTCTCGGAGCAGCACGCATCACTGAATTATTGAGGCCAGATGTGTGTCAGAGCAAAAGATAGATTCTACTGTTGATCCCCTGTTGCTGTCAGAAAGTTTAGTTGGACATGACCGAATCCACCGATTGTGGTTGTTTGCTGTGGTTTCGGGATTTTCAGCCGAGCAAAAGGATCGTAAAGCCAAACGGTACAAACACAACAGTTTCAGTCAAATTGTTGGGTTCTTACTGCCCTGTAATATTTTCCATGACATTTTTCCAAAGGAGTCTTTGCATTTAGCTCTTGGGATAGATACAAGTGTGAGAAACGGGCAAGAATGGTTTCTGTTTGCTTTGAACAACAGGTCAAATATCTTGTTTTCTAAGTGAGTCGAGAAACAACCATTTAAAAATCCCCGAGGAGATTTACACCAAAAGCTGAAGAGAGTGCCAATACAGAAATTCTATTGTTTCTTTTTCACGACAATCTGAGTTTTCTTCCCACTTAATAGCGAAAAATGAAACGTTATTGTACTGTATTATATATACTATTATATAAAAACTAAAAGGACTTCATTGACACCTCTGGTTTTGTTGCTGTAGAGTGCTGAGAAAACATATTTCGGTGCATCGCAATAAAATTTTGGCAAATCATATTTATATCAGAATTTCATTTTAAAAAATAAAGTCAAACTTTTTGGGATTTATTACATGTCTATTCATTTATCTTCCTGTTAATTTTCATGTGTATCACTTTCAGTTAAAGAAACCTAAAATTCAGCTCCTCAGAAAAGGGGATTACTCCACAAGACCAATGAAAGGGAGTTTTAATTGTAAAATTTTAGGTAATTGGATACACAATCGTTGACAAAATCAACCATGGTTTCTGAGTTACCATGGTGATGAACCTTGGAAAAAATGTTATGCAGTGTTATGATACTAAAAATGAGTTGAACTTGAAGTCTCCTCTTTGAAACAAGTCTGGTTTAATAAAACAGATTATGTAATCCTGATGGGTTCTTTTGGATTAAAATACTCAAATCTCTGATTCTCATTATTTTTGTTGCTTTAGATACTTTGGTTATAAGCTTTATGTTTCCCCTTTGCTCATCTGTCTTATATGCCCTGACCAGCTGCTGTTTGTTTCTATCGTGCCTCAGTTTGTGAGGCCAGTCAGTGTTTCAGGCACCAGAGTTGCCCCATAGATTACCGTATCTCTTTTTATGTATTTTAGTTATTGCTCTGTTGGGAAAAAAATTGTTATAGTCATGCTAATCCACTTAATCTCTAAGGTTTATTTGTTTGGTTCCTGAAGGGATCAGAGCAATTGAAACAAATCCTGAACGCTGATTGATGCCGAGTTTCATAGTAAGTAGATCAGGAACCAATTATTCTTTCAGAGATGTTTGTACCATATCTCAAATAACTCTTTAAAGCTACCCTTCATCAAACTGACTTAAAAGACAAAACATTGATGTAGATGGCCATAAAAAAGTGCATCTATTTTCCCTTTGATTCAAACCTCTGAATAAGGACTGACAGATAAAAATGCTGCAAAGCTTTATGAGGTAATGTGCAGGGATACGTGTTGAGGACAACGGAAAGTGAAATGAAGGAGAGAAGAAGAAAGAACAAGTGACAGGGTAAGGGAAGTGCAAGAGGAGGCAGACGGTCTCTGATGTAAGCTATGTTCTCACCACTGTTCACAACCGTCCTGTTGCCTCCATAAATAAGTTAGATGCCAAATGTTCCCTCCTTCTCATGTCCAATGCGAATGCACAACATAACACACTTACTCACAGACCTTCCTCCTGCACTCCAAGGACAACGGCACAAAAAATGCAACTAAGACAAAGTGGAAATTAAACAGTATGATGTTCTGTGTCCCTAAAATGTGACTGGAGAGACAAGTACACACCTACACACCAAGACACATGCACACAAAAACATATATTTCCTCCTGAGGCCGAGCCAGCAAGAGGTGCTTGATAATGTCTGACAGAGTGACAGGACTACAGAGGAGAAAAGTGAAGTTTGCCTGACAGTTTTTTCCAACCCACAGGACGCCCACATTGCCCGGTAAAGCTCAGAACCACTCGGGGTGTGCATGCGTGTTTGTGTGTGTGCATGTGAAGGAGAAGGATACTGACAATTTTAAAGAGAGAGAGAGAGGGTCAGAGTAAGCTAATGATAAAAGTGCAGCAAAAGGTGAGCAGTGGAATTGGTGTTTCTGCACATGGATGTCTCTGTGTGTGCATGTGAAAACCGTGTTATTGTGCACATGATTGCATGTGGATGGGATGTGCATGAACTAGAGCATCATCCAAATGAAAGAGCGTCATGCAAGGTAAGGAGGTAAAAAGAAAATTTAAATAAATAAATAGTATGTGGGCTGCACTGTAATTTTAGAGAGAAAATTATAGTGATTCTGAAGGCAATTGAGAGCCTGCAAGGTACTCCTGTAGTTTGCAAAATTGCACAACATTTTTCTTGTTTTAATCTAGCTTTCATCTTTGATTTATATTTTGAATAAAGTTGCAGGAAAACATTCAAAAGGAAATTTGATAATAGCAAACAGTTTGTCAGGATGTGTTAATTCTCTTTCAGTGCGCTGTAGTAGTGATTAAAGCTGACTGGAAGCATAGAGTAAAAAAAAGATCAAAATAATATTCAAGATGAACACTGACAAAACCTATGATATTAAACAATCAAATTATTTGGATTACAATAATTTAGAAATGTTTCATGAAACGAATAAGTTGGAAACAAACTAGTGAGTAACTTGGGGTTAGTATTATTTCCATGTAAACTTTTAAAAAACTTGGACTAAATGGACAACGTTATATAAACTTTTTAGTCGTTAGTAAGTGTCAAGCTTACTTATTGGTCCTTTGGCAAGGCTTGGAAAGAAAATCAATAATAGACTTCAGCAGGGCTTTTCACAAGGATAAAGATAAACCAGTTAGGTGGTCCAGGGCTTCGCCCCACTGAAGAAAGATCTCAACATAGTGCATTGCAATTAATTAAAGTGCACAGAGTTTGAGCAGAGTTCATCGATTCACTAACTTACATATGAGTCCCGTTGTTATTTAAATACATTTTAATTGGAACAAGCTAACATTTACTGACCTTTGACTTTAAAAGTGGTGATTAAGTTAAATTAAATTGACTTTAAAAACTCTGATTAAGTCAAATTAATCATAAAGTTTCTTCTTTTGAGCAGTAAGAAGTCATAAGCTTTTAAGAGAACACATACATCTATATTAGCTACAAATAAATGGTTTGGATTAAGCCTCGATTGGTCTTAGCGAGACAGTCAGGAGGGGAGCTGAAAATGTTAGAGGGTAAGAAGGGATTCGTCCTGTCAAACTGTCACTTTCAAAAACCACCCAAAAAAAAAAAACCTGTAAAAGCGCACATGAGGTCAGTGTGACCACGTCGTACCGCGTCCAGAGTAAAAATCTTGTGGGGTCTTTTAATACCGCGGAGGGTTACAGTATATTTCTGTGGTAGACTCAACCAATCAAAGTTCAGACCTAAATGTAATGGTTGTTGACCCCCAAAATGACGACCCAACTCCACCCTGCATCCTTATATCTATCTCAGGGGTTTGAGTGTATCTTGTCAGAAGGTGATAAATCAAATGACCTCCCAATATGTTGTCTTAACTCTTTCATCCTTTACCCCTAGGTAGCAAGGCTAGTGTAAAACAGCTTCAGCGCATCACTGTGAGGCAGGTCTGTGGCTCCGCTGCTGACCTGTGGGTTAATAGAAATGTTGTCAGGCTTTAATATCCAGTCAAGCACAAATATAAAAGGCAAGGAGAAAAAGGAGAAGCACAAAGGATCAAGAGGAAAAATGCATCCAAAAAATATCCATCTATCCATCCATGTTGGAAAGACATGTTTTAATTGGAAGAAATGTAATATAATGTAATAAAAGAAACAGTCACTCAATTTCTGATGACATTACTGATTATATTCACCTAGAGTGGATGTATTTTGTTAATGTGTGCTTTTGTTGTTTCTCATGTTGTGAGGACAGAAATCTGTTCAAACAGGCGCTTTGTGTATGCATGCACACACTCCGGAAAGCACACCTGTGAAAACATTATATGTGGACACATGCAGAAAAACTGAGCAAAGAGGGAAAGAGTGGGAGAAACATGGTGGGTGTCGGATCGTGGGAGGTGAGAGATTCTAATCATCTCTAGTTTAATGCTTCAGTCTCTTCTTATCACTGTCTGCCCTCCCCTTCTCCTCTCTTCCTCCTTTGCCTCAGAGCCACCAATAAATTATGGATGCTTATTAGAAAAAGGGCAATATTCAGCATCCCAAATAAACTCCGCGGCAGGAGACATAAAAGAGACGCAAACAAAAAGTGCTGATCTGAGGAGTGGAAGAGCTGGAGTTCCCGGGAGCAGGTGCTCAGGCCAGTTAAACATGGAGTGATCTCTTTCTAGGTCATCGACATTAAGGCCGTGTGGCCGTAGCCAAAGTAGAGGAAGCACCCGAGTCTTTTGCATCTGTGGTAGCCAAATACCGCTGAATGTAGAGGCAGAAAGTGGTACTGCGACAACAGAGATGTAAACTCCAAAGACAGTGTTGAAAGGCACACTTCAGAATACCATGTGGGAATAGAATTATCGACTTTGTCTTTATTGCTGTGTGATGGACAGGAGATCTGTTAGTCCATCACACTGCGAGATGCAGTCATTGTCCCTCTCACCCAATGATAACAGCACCAGACCATAAAACACAGAAACAAGGTTTTTGAATTTCATTGGAGTCAAAAAAAATACATAAACAAAGTACTGCAGTGGAAGCAACAAAAATTATATCCATTTTGATCTTTGACTACATACAACCAACAAAGTGGGCTACTTTGCCTGCAGGGGTAATACAAAGTAGTGGATTTAGTTGAGAGGTGTCAGCGCGGCAGCAGGGACAAAAGCTGTTGTTGAACTGAGTATGATTTCAGAGTCTCTTTAAACAGGCAGGAATCCCTTGTTTACAACATTATTCAGGTTTAGCTAAAGACAAAAACAGCAAATGGGACATTCTGAACCTTGTTTTTCTTTGCTGTGTTTCACGTTATGACACATACTGCAGGTAGTCATAGTTACATATCTGTGTCTACTGAAAATTGTATTTACTTAAGCACATACATTGGTCACTGCTGGTGCTCTAACTTAAAGCACATTATTCCATTCAAAATAGAAAATTACACACTCACCACCAGGCACTTTATTAGATGAAATTGAAACTTCCTACTACCGGTATGCTTACCCTTTTGCCATAAGAACTACCTTGGTTCTGTTTGTAACAGAGTCAACAAGGCGTCTCAAATACTTTTTTGAGAAGTGGGTCCATATTGACATGGAAGCATTGACAATTTATCAGCTGAATGTTCAAGTCGCAGTTTGATAATCCAACCACATCCTAAAGTCAGTCTGAGATCTGGTGACTGTGGGCTACACTGGACGGACTCACTGAAAGCAGCTTGAAATGATTTGAGTTTTGTGACATGATGATGCCTCATCCTGCTGCAAGAAGCAATTAAAACGGGGGTGCCCTGGTCCAGTCCTAAGAAGATAGCACCCTGCAACTTTTAGATTACTTTTTTTCTCCATCAGACCTGAATCAGTTGGCTGAATTTCCTCATCATCATGTAACTGAGCTCTGTGGAGGGCAGAAACGAGGCATACATTTGGTTCAAGAGTGTTGGAGAAATAGTACATCTAGAAGTTGGAGGATAGTAACTCTCGGGAACTGGATAAGGACATAGTCAGCAATAATATTCAAGAAGTGTGATTTGGTACTAAGGAGCGCAAAGTGTGCCTAGAAGGTATCCCCCACTTTATTGCATAACCAACAGCAGTATAAACTATTAATATAAGGTTCAATTTCAGAAATAATCAGACCATCTACAATGCAACACTCTAAATCACTTCTACTCTATCCCCATTCTGATTCTTGTTTTCAACAAAAAAAATTCTTTACCAAGTCTAGATGGCTAAATGCAATAACTTTCTACCATGTGATTGGTTGATTCTCTGTTTGTGTTAAGCAAACAGAGAATAAAGATGGTGTATAAGAAATGAGGCAACAATAGAGTGTAATGAATCTCTGATAGAGATAAACTGGACTGAACTCTTTTCAACTTTTAACTCCGGATTATAGTAACTGCAATAACCTTCCTGTAGCTAACAAAGCTACTGATATGAACTTAATATGAACGCAAATATACACAGCCACACATGTATGCTGAGTTGGTAAAAATAAAAAAATAAAAAACTGAATTAAATATGTATCCCAAACATTCAAATTTTCCTCGGGCGACATCTTCAAAGTGATATTAAATTAGTGTGCAATTTAGGTACATTTAACTTTTACAGTTTTTGCATTTCTTGCAGTGTTTTTGCTTTATGGCCAAGGGCAAGGCCTCTCCTCCTCTGCTACTGCTGCTACAGCCCTACTTAAAATTAAAAAAAAAAAAAAACCCTGTTAAGCAAAGTCATTGATTTAAGTTCATTAAATTTCCTGTTAACAAGCACATAATGAAGCATCGTATTGCAGGCTAATGCAGTCTGGATTCCATCTACAGCAGCAGCTAATGGTGCTGTGTGACTTTGTCAAGCAATCAATAATTTGGTGTCTCTGTGAACTCTGCTGCCTCGCACAGTAAGATGTGACGCAGTGTCACGGAGATGGAAAGACACTTTTTTTTTCTGGTACACTCTGTCTGTGTTCAGTGGCTCTGTGAAGGATGAACATCATTCAAGATTGTCCTGACATTTTCCAAACCTCCCTTTCTGCTACAGCGTGTTGCAATTTGTTGCATGCGAATGCATGCCACATCAAACTTAGAATGCCCCCAGACTGCAGTATATCCAGAGTAAATTGAAAATCACGTTATATGTATGCAGGGATGGATGTGTGGAGATGCATGTAAAGAGCTTGTCCCAGAGAGAAAACAGTGAAAATATGGTAATAAACAAGACATTATATATGATCCTATCAGCCTTAACAAAGCGGGATTTGTAGAAACATATGGTATGCAGCTTTTTGCTCCCTCCTTGAAATAAAGCGTTACACTACCTTGGTACCTGCCAATTTGCAATCTGACAGACAGCTGTTACAAGCTTTCTGACAACCTATCAGAATTCAGAGAAGAGCAATCAATACCGAACTGCTGCAAGAAAAACAGTGACCGATCCATGATTCCCTGCTGAGCCAGCAAACTGTTGCAAAGTGAAGAAAAGTGTGGCTGCCGCAGACAAACACGTCCCACTCAGGCTCTCGCACGGCAACGTACACACACACGCACACACACAAACTTCGAGGTTTAGAGGCTTGGACACTTCCCACACTTTGATGCACGAACACCTGCATGCACAGATTCACACAAGCACAAACTGACAACAACACATGCATCCAAACACACCCTGGAGAAGGCAACAGTAAATGAACCTCACAGGCGTCCAAACCGCCGACATCAATCAGGCACACTTCGCCGTTCGGTTCCCGACGGGCGCTGAGTCGCATCTGTCTGCTAAAGCAAGTGCTAAACAATTCCAAAGTGATGGAAAGCATTTTATGCATATGTGCGTGCAGCGTGCCAAACTCGTTGGCTCTCTTCCCTGTTCCTCCCAAATTGTGTTGTTTACCACATTTGTGTAAATTGTGAGACCGACTGCTTTCTTGGAATGAGTCCTCTCAGTAGTCAAGTTTTACCAATGCACAAGAAAGGTGTTGCACAGGTATGCACAGCTGAGCACCGCCACGTCCGGTCCCACGTGATCCACCTGGGAGATTGGTTCCTGTGAGTGCCGGCCAGTACATTCTCACAAAGCCCTGGGGCTTCTCTTCCCTTGGCAGTGACTAAAGGGGCCCAGGTGCGCAGTACAGAATCATGCCCAAGTACGTATATACTTTTTACATGGATATGCACAAAAAAAAGGCACATATGACTGATTTGAACAATTTTAGAATTTTATGTTATGTTCATGAGAAAAGGTGTTTGAGAGATAGCAGTTAGCTGTGGCTATAAGAAGCATAGAGTGCTGAAGTACTGTACATCTGTGGTAGCTGTCTGAGCACTGCCAGTATGCTGGCTGAAATAAGACTTGTGCACTTTTATCTTGACAGTCTTCTGTTAGGACATACTGTGTGTATATATATATATATATATATATATATATATATATATATATATATATATATATATATTCCTGTTAACAAGCACAGAACTAAGTGTACATATATATATATATATATATATATATCTATATATATATATATATATATATATATATATATATATACAGTATATCTTGTAATGAAATAATACAAACTGTCATGAAAACTAAAGGATCATCACCTTTTATTTTAATTATCATGATAAGTAAAGCATGCAGGGATTCTGTACAAAAACGTCTATAAAATACTACTAAATGTAGTTATGACAAACTATTGCTTAAATCTATGCATCAAAAAAACAAAACAATTCTCACTTACTTGCTACATATTCATGTTCAATAAAGTGCAGTCTCCTATTTTTAAAACACAAATACAACTAAAGGAAACACATATGTATATATATACTGTCATTAAATAATGATAGTTAATAGCATTATTATTAGATTGCACATTTAAAGCAATATGTTACATTATCTGGGTATCAGTAGAAAATTTTAATTAAAACAATCACATCATGATGCATTTGTTTTACATTTTTGTGATAACACGTTGACACTGTGAAACCATGGAAGCCCTAATCTAACTTAAGAAAACTATTTACATTCATTGAGCTTATACTGTTGCCAATTTCATAGTGAGAATTATGTTTAATTTTAATAGTAAAACAAAGTAACATTTACTTAATAACCTTTTCATTAATGAAAATGATTTTAATTTCCTCAATTAAAATGACACTGACCCGGCCTCGTTAAAAATAAAATTAAAACCACTCTAAGCGATGATGTTGATCTAACCCGGATGTTTCCCACTACAACACAAGTACGTCAATAAAAAGAAACTGTATGTGATTTATTACAATTTTTAACTTATGTTTATGCAGCAAGTTAATTTTTTGAGTACACACGCACAGTGACCGATCCACACTTTGATACCCAAACACCTGCATGCACAGATTCACACAAGCATGGACTGACAACACCTTCATCCAAACACACCGCGGGAAAGGCTGCACAACAAAACCTGTGAACCCTCTTCAATCGAATGCATGCTTCTAACAGAATTCATGATGGACAAATGTTAGCAAACTGTGAATGAGCCCGAAGCCAACTTTAAACAATTTTACACAACTGTGAGGGGAAATAATGAGGACAAAAAGCACAAGATCGAACCGATAGGAAACAACTAATCAAACGGATTGTACTGAGAGTAAGCTTTATTAAGGATCCCAGATGTTCTTAACATATATTCTACAACATGTGTGCTAAAAGGGTTTTGAACAAGCAGAAACTGCTTGTCACGCCATAAAAGCATACAGAGCTGTGTATTTCACATAAGTACAGCTCAATTTTTTTTTCTTCTAGCAAAGTTTGACATTTCCAGTGAAACTGAAAGACTTTTGAGGAATACATTCAGAGCTGTCTCGCTGCATTAACACTGACATTTCTGCTGTCGAGGACTACAAAACGTCCAAGGCTGTAAAGGAGGATTCCCCAAAAAACATGCAACTCGTGTTATATTAAATAAACCACGACGAGATCTGCGAACCGTCTAAGTTGTTTGTACTTTACACTCATATTGATTAGTCAGCAGGACTGTGAAGTATCAGACTAGTGCAAACCTGATTACTTAGCAAGGACTTTTACGCAGGCCTACATGCTTCTGCAAATCAAAGACTGTCAGCGTCTCTCAGCGTGACGGCGGGATGCAGGATTGTATGTGACAAGCACACTCTGTGCAACTGTGACAAAACAGAGCTTGTTTCCAATGGCTGCCACATTTCTCCAAAAGTCAAAATCAACGTATCAAAGCAGACAGAAGAGTTTTGTGTGTTCGCCTTGCCCAGAGGGACAGGAGGATGCATGTCTGGCCAGGCGCCTGTAAGCTCGGGAAACTGAGCCTCTGTAACACACAGTGAGGCTGCAGTCTTGAGAGGGCACAAATCTGAGGCCTTATCCTCAAAAGCGCAGAGTGACTGTCCTGTTTAACCTGACAAAAGACGAGCCGCATCCCAGAGAGCTTTGCCATGCTTATCCTCGCCTTCAAAACCTACTCGGGGTGTGTGGGTGTGTGAGAGCAGCTGATTCACTAAGCATGGGAATTTTTGATGACAACAATTTTCAGACGGTTCGAGTTTGAAAATTTGTTTAGTGAAGCAAAAAGTAACTCTGCAACTCGGCCACTTCTTTAAAATGCATGATTTAGATTCTAAAAACACTGAACAGAACTGATTTCAAGCAATAGGAAGGTTAAATTATAGTTACACTGTTAGATGTTCTGCAGCTTTTCTACCAAAGAAATGTTCTCTTCAGGATACAGTCTGTCCACCGGGAGCTGTTCTGGCAGTAGCTTAAAGGCCGTTACTGGGAGCCTATTAGGGTGTCATGCTGACATGTGGGCTATAAAGATTCTACAGTGAGTTAAAAAATGAACTAATTCTCATCACTAACACAACGTGGCTAGGTCGGTCTGAACTTGCCAAGCATGGAAGGAGGCTGCAGTCTGGATAATGAGGAAATAAATTGTCATCGTCCTCTTACCGTAAACTCCTTGCCCCCAAACAAGAGGATGCACACTGGAAAACAAGACAATCCAGAAAAGCTCCATGTTCAGCTCAGCTCCGTCATAACCTGAGAGAGGCAAGAATGTTGAGGTGAGAACAGGGAAATAAAAAATAAAAATAAAGAGTTTCTTTCGTTTCTTTTTTTTTTCTTTTTGTTTGCTTTGTTCTTTTTTTCTTTTTCATGTCCAGCTGTGTCTCTTTCAACCCCGTAAGCCGTGACAATAATGTTTCGGAGCAATTTACTGCGCGCTGCAACGCCTACATCGCCTCATTCAATTTAAAGGGCGGGTAATTCAATCACGACAGCGTGGATTATACAGAGCTTACAAGCGGCGCTGTGTGTTAGAGAATTGGAGATTGACGGGATTGTTGAGGGTTTGATGTTTGGCTTCTGTCTCCTGCTGAGGCAGGTGTAGTCGGGACAGGAGCGGACCGGAGGATTACAGCGCAGTGAGGAAGGACGGTGGATTAAAAACAAGTGGAGCAATACATCCACTTTTTACTCCAAACATCCTAAAATAACAAATTGCCGTTTCCAGATAAAAACAGCATAGTTTTTATTTTCCTTCTTTTTTTTTTTTTTTTTTTTTTTTAGTCTAGCTGCATGGACCGATGTAGATGCTGCAGGTTTTGGTTCGGAATCGGTGGGAAAACCGAGGAAGAGGAATGAAAATGAGAAGGAGTCGGGAGATAATGAAGCCTATTGTGTGACTCCTCTGACCTAACATGTTTTTATAACCGGATGGCTGCATTGGCAGGTTGCATTAGAAGAAGGCGAGCTGTGATTAAAGTTTCATTGTGACGCGTGGGAATTAAAGCAAAGCGGAGATAGAAATAAAAAAAAAAAAGCTTTAAAATCGCACAAGTTGAATGGCTTAAGCGCAAAACAGAATATTATGAGACTGATGATAAACTTTGAGACCATATTGTGTAAGTAAACAGCTTTTTTTGTTGTTTTTATTTTAATTTTTTTTTAAGAAGCAAAGTACAAGTTCATTAAAAATGTAAGATGGATACAAATTCAACGCCTGGGTCCTACCTTGTATCTCCAGGTGCTGCGCACTCCTCCCGGCTCAGCAGCAAGAAATCCTCCGATCTCAGCTCCTCTTCTCCTAAAACACCAGTTGAAAAGTTATATATCCTCTTCCACGGAGAGCGTGAAAAACAAAACTCCAGTCGGAACACCGATGTAGTGAAGTAGCGCGTTCCAAAAGAATTTCCACTTGAACTTTTTGTTGTTGTTGTTGTTTTAAGTGCGGCAGCGAAGCGCACAGCAGAAGTGATGATGGAGTCTCCTCCTCACAAATATAAAAAAGTGAAAAAAAGAAAAGAAAAAGAACCTAAACCTTCTAAAAAAAAAAAAAAAAAAAGGAACCCAAGCAAGTCCCTTTAAATATATAAATATATACCCTAAACCTTGACTACTCCTTGAATTTACTGAGAAAGGCGTGGTTGAATTGCTGCCTTTGGCCGGTGACAGTCTAGTGGAGCCTCTCTAAATGATGCGCTCTGAGAATGAGCTCCACTCTCCGCTTGTTCAATCAGCACTGTGTCTGTGGAGTCCGGGGGATGCTGGCCAAGTGGAATGTGTGCAGACTGAGAACGACCGCCCCTGTCTGTGCGTGGAGAGAGAGAGAGAGGGAGAGGCACAGAGAGGAGAGGGGAGGGAGGAGAGGGGAGGACAGGCGCGGGGATGCGCTCAAGCTTCACAGCTCCACACTGAACAGGTTGTCAAAGAAGCATCACTGCTCCCACTCCCAGTTTGTTTTCCGCTCTCACTTAGGTTTCCACAGGACGCCTTTTCCATGCCAAAGGGCGCGGTGGTCTTCCTCTTTTTCAGTCTATCCTTCTATTTGGTGCTCGCCAACAATCTGTGCCTATTGAAAAGCGCTCTGGAAACTTCTTTACTTTGATGCAGGACTAACCAACCAACGCAAACAACCACTAACCTCACTGCGTAAGCCAGTGAGAGCACTGCTTAAAAAGCATTGCTTTTTAAGAGAGCAAAACAACAAACAAGCAAACAAAAAATCATGGTTGACCTAGTACCCGTGCACACACCGACTATCTCCCTCCTACATCCACTCGTTCAATTCCTCCTGACGCTGTTCGCGCGACGTCTGTGTGGGGCCACAGGAGGGCGTGTTTCAGTTCACAGCCCCACTATGATGTTTGTTCTCGAGTGATGGGATTTGAAATCAGCTTGTGTTGAGAGAACCTCCCTTCAACAGATGAGTTCAGTTCGTCACTGAAAAGGTCCTCCAAGAAGAATTACTGGATGCTTTAAAAGTGACTTTTAGTCATCCAACAATTTTGAACCGATACCCGAGCTGTGAAAAGCAAGAAATCAATATGGATAATTTAAAGTTAAGGAATAAATATGTTACAATGCAGAAAAAATAATGAAAGTCTGACTTAAAGCATGTAAATTTAAGAAGGCGATCTGGCTTGTAAACTCCTCAGACCTGTAATGTGACAATAAACTTTAATGAAACAGTCCATTGTCATATTAACCTCCAACTGTTTCTAAAGTGTCAGGAGTATTATTATGCTTTCATTATATTATATACATGAGAGCCCAAAACTGAGATAACAGCAAAAACATTAAGTAGAAATAGGTAAGATAATTAATTTATTAACTTACATAGCCCTTGAGTAAAAAAAAAAAAATTTCACATAAGAGGAAAAAATAATACCCAGTTGAAAATTATCTAAATAAAATCAAAGTAAAGAAAATAACTCTTGTATAATTTTGTCTGAATAGTTGCTTATTCAGTGGCTTTTTAAGTAAGATACTAAAGTGTAAGTATAGAGACGAGACGGAGGAAGTTTCTTCCAAAGTCTTGGTTTGGGCTAGAAAGAAACCCGTGAATATAGGCAGATTCATCAACGACCTTTGACCTGTTGATTTGAGGAGGAGGAATGTAGTTTCAGCAGTTAGTTGTACTGAGGAGCTTGACCTTTTAAGGTCCTGAAAGTTAGAACTAAAAGTTTCAAATTAAGGCCTCAGGGCTGTGCATTTTGCACATTCTGAACTCAATCTAAATTGGAAAACACACCTGTGTTTTATTAAAAATATTAAAAAATGTGACTCCTTACTGAAGATTGTTTTCACCAGCAATGTAGAAAATGGTGCGAGTGTTTTTGCAAACTTATTAAAATTAGACAACCAAGAAATCCTATTCATGCAAATATTCCCAGCCATTGCTTGATACTTTTTTTATTCACCTTTGGCAGCAAAAACAGCCGCAAGTCTTTTTGAGTAAGATGCCACAAGCTTAGCGCACCTATCCTAAGGCAGTTCCACCAATGGTTCTGTCCAATACTTCTGAAATTTCCACGAGGTAGAAGAGAGATATTCATCAGATTCAAGTCTGAGACTCCTGGATATTTACAGAGTCTGAAGCCACTGCTTTGAGAGCTCCATCACGTGCTTTGGGTTATGACAACCGGATATTTAACACAATGCAATTTAACATATTTTGGAATAAGGCTGTAACATAAAATATGGAAAAATTGAAGCACTGTAAATACATTCCAAATGTATTGTATTGCCTGAATTGCTGATGAATATCTGTCGGCCACGTAATTGTTGTGCTAGTTTGCTTCAGGTACTGATTTTGCAGTCTCAGGATATTGAGTTGACCATGTTTTTTTGCATATTATTAAAGCATGCAGCTGCAAGCCAGATTAATCTCTCCACAGACCTCAGTACTTATCAGATCTCTGTGCAAAGGTTAACCAAAGAAAAGATTTCTTATTGTTTTATTTCACAACTGTATGTTTTAAAATAACCAAAAGTTGTTTTTGTAAGAGAAATCATTCTAATGTGTTTTGTTATATCTGACATCTAACAAATAGTGTTAGCTGCAGCGTGTGCTGCTCTGGGTGAATTGCGACTAAAGGTCCTGTTCTTCAGCATGAATCATCCATTCCTGTAACCACTTTTTATTTGGTTTCATGGAAAATTGATTCAGCTGCCCTAATTTCTAAGTAGGACCGACTGCTCCCACCAACATGTATCCATTGGAGATGACTGTTGCTCACTAGAAGGAATTTGTAAATGATATTCTTTCTTTAAGGAAACAGTAAAATGTATGAACTTAGAGCGATCACCTTACAAATATTCACCTGTGCATTCTGCAGGAAATTCTTTGCACTTTGTATAACTTCTGTACAGAAGTGGCCATTCTGCAAAAAAAAAAAAAAAGTAAGGGAAACATGAAAAACTGAAAACCTTTTAAGTAAAATCTTAAATATGTTCAACTGAAACATATTATCCAGGCAAAATCTTTAAAATATTAATTTGCTTTACTTTGTAAACTCAGTTTAAACTATACATTTCGGTTAAAAAAGGGTTGTTTTAGAAAGCAATTTGTGAAAATTGATTAATATTCATAAATATTGGATTCAAAGTTTTTTTGATAGATTTGCAACCTTTTAATGTTAATCTTTCTGTATCAAGCTAATCAATAACATATACAGTTCAGTCATTTCTGGGTAACACAGTGCGCCAAATATTTTGGGATTCATTGTGACATTCCTAAACTGAGTAAAGACTCTGCGTCGTTACCTAGCAGCCTTTATTCAAAAGGATTGTATAGTCTGAGTAAACAAAATTATTGGATCTGGCTCAGAATTCTCATTTCTTCTTCTTTCCTTTCCTGATTTCATCTCTCATGTTGGACTTGAGCCAGCAGTCTTGGCATGTCTTCCGGAGAGCACATCATAGCTGCTCAAAGCAGTCAATTTCAAAAGACAACATGTTGTTGGAACAACCTTGGGTTAGTGCCACACAGAGACGCAGCAAATTGATCCACAATGAGGAAGTGATAACTACGAGGGTAGCAGTGAGCAAACAAAGAGGAAGAAAGAAGACCAACATATTACATCTGTCAATTTTTACCCTGTTTTTTATACAATTTCATATGCATAAACATCTTTTAGTGACTTGCTCGATGTAAACAATTTGTACCTGTTTGAGCTATGTTAGGTTATACGCAGTTAGTATCATAATCTATCAAAATAAGTTGAATTGATCAATTTTACAGCTTTTCTCTGAGAGCCTGTCATTACTTAAAGAAAAATCTGGAAATTTCTAGAAATGTTCTAGGATTTTAAATGTATTCAAAATTAAATAAAGAAAGAATCGGATTAATCAAGAATTAAATTTAACATTAGTCAATTCAGTGTTAATCAAAACTAATGAAGGCAACAAATAAATCAATACAACAACTGAAATGGGAAATGCAAAAGGAAATGTTCACATTATATATTAAAGACCTAACACTGTCAAGAATTTATAGGTCTCTCAAAATCCAAAAAATAGGTTTTATTATGTTATTCTCAGAAAGTATAAAGGGAGGTAGAAAAGGTTCTGACTCAGCCTGGCTCCCTGATTTTATTTAGCTCTAGAATGGCCAAAACACATAGGAAAATGTGCCTTATATGGTCCAAAGCCAAGGTGTTTTACCACTCTGAGTTTGCTACACCTCTGCAAGTGTCTGACCTCCTTTCTTTTGTCTGGTACTCCCAGAAAATCTCAGCACAAACAGTGTAGTGTGGCTGCAGGATCGCTTAGATGCAGACTTTTGTCATTTGACAGCAGGATGACTGCAATCTTTAAAACACAGGGAGAAACAATTGTTATACGTAGTGGCAAGCAGAATCTCCCCTAGGTTACTTGCTAAGCTTACATTGAAGGATTCACTATTTTATGAATGGACAAAAAAATTTCAGTTTTGCAGAAACTTAATGCCTGAAATTCATAATGATGGAAGCAAAACACACAAAAAATACAAACATGATACATTCACCGAACCTAATGTTCATTGAAATTCATTGAAAGATTCATTAGTCTCTTCTTTGACTTGGACTAAACATTAAATTCTAATGCTGTATTTCAACTATGTGAGAACCTCAGACCCGAACGCTCCAAGTCAGACTTCAGCATGGCGACGCCCAGAAACATTGTTTGTAGTACCTCTAACTAATTTTAGGCTTTATTTTCCACAAGCAAACACCACTTTCAATTCTCCCAGTTTATAGTCGCAGGCACTACATGTAACATCAATTTTAGACACTGTCCTACATGTGTGTCTTGTAAAATACATGTTTCCACCACATCTTACGATTTTTGATGCAAGGAGCGGCCATATTGAAACGTGAAGTCAGCTTTACAAGTCAGAACTGGGGGTAGTTGGAGTTGCTCCCAGGTTCCCAGTGAGAAATTTGACTTTGGAGGGTGTACCAGTTGATTTTTTTGACTGGGAAGTTGGAATTTCCTAGTTCCGAGCACAACTAGAATGTAGCATAAGATCCTCTCTAAATACAAATTCAACTTCTCTAGAGCCTGCTCTTCAAGTGTAGATGCATCACAAGGTACTGAACAGCAATTCAGAGATATATGACATTTAAAAAAAACAGTGCAAAGGAATCCAAGTATTTTTTCTCTGAGAGATCACTCTAAATTCCAGAAACTTTGTAAAAAGCAAATTATCACTGCAGCTATTTCATTACTTTGGCTGTTTTTCCATTCACTTTGCTGAAGTAAATGCATTATTAAGATTCTAAGAACATGGCATTTCATGTTAAAGTCGTGAAATGCCATGAGGTTACTCATGGAGTCCAATGAATGGACAATTGTATTTACTACGTTACATCTGGACAGCTTGCAAAATTATGTTGTTTGGTTTGTGCTGTCATCTTTGTGAAGGTAATGATTTTTGATCACCTGTTGGTTAATTGATCATAATAGGGAAGATTATCAGGTATTATGTGTTGTTTCCATCTTACCTTCATTCATTTGTCCAAGCCTTTGTGTCAAACCAGAACAGAGGCCTCTCACAGCCTTATATGGAGAGGCTGATTTTGGGATGTTCCATTTCTGTGCAGTGCCTAGGGGTGTTTGTTTTTTCCACATATTTTGTAAGAAGAGAACAAAATCAGGTGTATGCAATCAGAACATTTGATTACATCATGGTTGTGTTAATACATTTGGGTATTGGTTAATATTATGCAATTTGTTTATTATTTCCGTCTTTGTTACTGGGATTGAATAGCAATTTATGGTGGCTTCTCTTGTAGGTAGAGCTTATAGCATAAAGCTTGTCAGGATTGTGCAGTTTGGGCTACAAGAGGCATGAAATGCTTCGGTTCCGTTGTCACTGTGCAACTTTATGAATTTTGGTGAAAGTTCTGCTTTCATAATCTGAAGACTTATTTTATTTTTTCCATTTTTCATTTTTTTTAGTTATTTTTCCACAGATTTTTGGTTTTGTATATAAACGTATTATGTTTCTCTGCAATCATTATCTACACAATGCAATTACACTTGGTGGGGGAGGACAAATAAAATCAAGCCAACCAGTCAAGCCTGAAGTCCTGGTCCTCCTTCAATCTTTTGACCAAGTGCTTAAATATGACTAGTCATCAGCTAATTCAGAACTTTCTCAATTTATTAAAATAGGATTATTTAGAATAATATTAGGAATCTGATATGTATTGACAACCTTTTCAGAGCATATCAACTCAGCAAGCACTTAAACGTGTCCTATTTTTTAGATGTCATTTCTCCCCCTGCTTAAATAACTTTTATATAATGTGAACCTGAACATCTAGAAGGAGCCTGCAGAAAAGCAGTTATTGGAAGTGAAAGTTCAAATCTGATGTGGATGGTCCTCACTCTCCCATTACATATCATATCTTAAGATGTGTAATGGGATCAAATGTTATCCAGATCCCACTGAGAGATGGAAAACATAAACCCCAGCTACAAAACATAAAGTCAGATCCTGAAATTCAACTATGGACAAGTAAACATAATTATTAATCTCATAAGTCACCGTGTAACAGTCCAGTGACGTGCGGTCAGGGGAGGCAGGTGAGGCAGTGCCTCACCAGCCATCATGGAAAGAAAGAAAATATATAATCATAAAGTAATTTAAATTGTTATATTCATCCGGTGGTTTGCACTAAAAAATATTTATTTTTCATGTAGCTTCACCAATTTCGATTTTTATTTGTTCAAAATCGCTGAATTTTCTTATTTTCCCATTCAAATGCTTGGAAGCGATGCCGGTGAGGCAGCAGCGAGCTCTGCCTCACCTTGGATTGCGCAACCCCTGGCTCTGCGCTGGCTGCTAAGCGGAGAGAGCCTGTTGCTGTACGGCGTCAATAAAATGGTTTAAACAAATTTAATATGTGAACTTATTTCCAATAATTTAGCTTATGTATATAATGTACAGTGCTTTTTGTCACCAACTGTGTTTGTGTAACGTGTTTCGTGTAATGAGCGATTATAAACGGCAGAGAACAGGTTCGAGGTGAGGCAGGCAGTTCTCTTGCCTCATGGCAGGGGGCGCTCAAGATCCCAGACGTTCGTCTTGTTCACTCCTCAACTGCCGAGTAAGTGACAGCGAGCTAGGCTAAACGATTCGGGAAGCAAGTCAAGTGCAGCGATAGATTATAATAGAGATAGTGATTTTTTTCCTCTCGCTTATCCCGACTTTCGACATGGATGACTACATTACAACACTAAAAAAGTTTTCTCAAGTGGACTTTCAATCGAAGCAGGTAAGACAGTAATAACATTTATTTTGTTTTGTTTTTTAAGGAAATGTGTGTTTTGTGAGCTACAGTTTGTATGTGTAAGAATGCAGAAGTGAAACAACCTGTAAACTGCTGTCAATCTATGCATCTATTTGCAAATCTGATTCTGATGACGTCAGTGCCTCACCAGCTATGAACCTCACCGCACGTCACTGAACAGTAGTAGGAGTTTTGGAGGGAAACAAAAAATTAAGATGGAAATTCTCACACAGCAGGATAGTCATGAAACAAGTCATATTACCATGAGATGTAAAAAAGGAGAAAAAAAAAACTTGTTGACATGTATTACCTGCCAAAAACTATGATGTAATCTGAGTAGCTTGTTTTTTTTTTTTCTCTGCTACTATTCTTTGTAATTGATGCGCCCATCAGTGTAATTCAATCAGAGCTCAAAGTGCTGTATATCAGCATCAAGCACTTCCCCACAACGAAACCGCTAAATGGACAGAAAAGATACACTTGAGACAGAAGATGATTTCATTGTGTTGAGTGCGTGCGTGCGTGCATATTGGCCCATGTTGCAAAGAAATGTGGAAAAGAAAAGTAATAACGTTGTGCTAAACAAAGACGTGAAAGAAGCGATAGAAACTTAACAACTCATCTCATCGGCGCATTTAGGAAGATGCACAGCAGACAGGAGGAGGAGCTGCCAGAAAAAGTAATAAAAAAAACAAGGGACATCTAAAAAAAGGATTTTCAGCTACTGTTCTGAATACAGGCCTACATTGCTGTAAAAGATGACCACATAATAAATTTTCATAACATGGGCATCAGTATAATACACAGTTCTCTCAGTTGTTGCATGAATAAGAAAATTGATGTAAAATTTAATGTTTTGGAGAACAGTGCCAAATGGTTTACATTTGTATTGAAATTACTTTTGATAAATTTAGGAGAAAACATTAGATCTACAGCACACCGTTGTCACTACTAGTTACATTGTGATTGAATACCCAAAAAAGATACTATATATGTACAAATCAAGAACGTCAAAGTGAATTAAAGGCGCAAGTAGCGTTGGGCGGCCCTCGCAGCTCAGCGCTAAAGATGCTGGGATGACTCCCACAGAAGCTGCCTAATTGGCAACAGTAGAAGTGTTTAGAAACAATAAAGATGAGGAACGTTAAGAATCCACTACTATGGTCTTAAAGGCCATATATCTTTTACTGAAATCAATGGCATACTGCTTATGCTATCGGGTTTGAAAGCTGACACTGGATATTAATCACTGCTATACATAATTATGCACAGTACATGTAATTGTAGGAAAACAGTCATATTTTATTTCCCTTCTTCAATTAAAGCTTTTCCCATAACACATGACAATTTGACAGATAAAATAGCCACACTCCCATCATCTTAATTACTGCAGGAAATACCAACGCAAAAAACATAAAACTAAACCAAATTTACAGATTGCTGCTCTGATAGGATGTGTAATGGTAACTTAAACAACTGTGTGTTATGCAAAACTGATCTTCAACCCAAAAAAGAGCCACTCTTTAGAGTGTAGTAATAGCAAAAAATGTCATAGTCCTCTGGAACTGACAGTTCATTTGTTGCTCCAACACAGCTTCTAAAGGGAAAGAAAAAAAACAAACAAGCAAAAAAATGGCTATCATCAGTCACAATGTACAGTCCGGCGTGTGCTTACGTGTGTGTGTACAGTATGTGAGTGTGTAAAACATAGAGACAGGCAGAGGAGGCATAGCTATCCACAAATGTGCGACACCAGACGGTCTATGTCAAACTCTCCACCCACTCCGTATCCACACATCTGCGTGCAAACACACACACTTGAGATGGGGTCATTTTTCACTGGGTAATTGGCGGCAAGGCACATTGCCCTTGGGATTCGATAATTCATAACCTCCTCCCATCCAATATTGGATAGCGAGTAGAAATGGGCTGAGACAAGGGGTGATGTGTGCAGAGAGAAGGGGGTGGGAGGTGGGGGGGCTGCATCATTAGAGAGGAGAGGTAATGGCTCTTATTGATTCCGCACCGCCGGGGCCCCCTCACCATTTCATGTTTAAAACAACACTGATCCTCATTACCCAAGCATCCGCCGCTGCACTGATAAGGAGAGGAAAGACACTGTGTGAAGAAGAGAAGTGAAAAAGTGAGGAGAGAATAGAGGAAGAATTGCAGGTGAGGAGGAGCACGGCGAGGCAAGAGGAAAGAAGGAGAAGAGGAGAAATGAGGAAAGAGGAAAAAGCCACAATGAAAAAGAAAGAAGCGCACATAGGGCTTGTGTTTTTCTGTCCAAACACCACAGACTGACTGGAGTAAGTAATTACTGTCACCCTTTAATGCGTGTAATGCAGTATTACTTGTTTAAACCCCTCTCTCACCCCCTACAGTGTGTAATAAGCCTAAAGAATTGACTCAAACACAGAGTACTTGTGTCTAATAATTCTCTGTGCTATTATCCTCTCTTTGCTGCTAATACTCTGAGCTCTCTGTGTGTTTGGCCACCGGCAAACATTATCATTACTGCAGCAATGGAATAAGACCCGCTCTAATGTCTTTTCTGTTTTTTTCCTCTCCTTAGTCTCTCCTTGACTCTTTCCTAATATGGGTTTTTATAAGAAGGTAATTTGCCAGATGAAACTGCTCCAAACTATAAAGTTGGAAGTCAAATACTTCAGACCTTCTCATCTGCTGAATTTCAAAGACTGTGTTCTTTGAATGTTATTTAATGTTTTGTTGTTTTTTTTTTTTTTGCTGTATTTTCTAACCAGTTGCTTATGTTTGAAACTAAATTCAATGGTAATGTAACCTGGACCTTGTGTGTATTCATTTCCCATACTTTTTGTATCACCATCAAATCTAGTACTTTTTAAGACCTTGCCCTCTGCTTGACTTCTGTGCAGTGTTCAAGATCATACATGGGTCAGTAGGTAGGCAACTATAAACTCAAAATAGCTCCACAGTAATTTGCCACCCAGATAGCAATTTTATTGTGTTTGATTTGAGCACAATACTGTAATAAAAATGCTGTTCATACTGTTTATAAAATGAGTTACATAAAAATCCCATAGGAATTATTGTAGATTTCTAGAAATCACTGAATGAGTAACATTGTATTTTAATATATAGAGTGAAACAAATTTACAATGAGAACGGTTGTGGTGAAACTTGTTTATACCTCATCCTGGAAGCCAAATTTGGTGCAGTGTACAGTTGTATTGGTTTGATTTCTTACCCCAAAATACAAGTTAGTACTTTTAATTATCATTTATAGAGATCATTTATGAAACAAACAGAAACCTATAACATATTTGGATGCAACACAATAGGACAGAAGTGAAATTGGAAGAGAATAAAGTTAAAGAGTGCAATTTTGCTCCAAACCCACATTCACACATAAACATTTTGACCAATCGGCATTCAATGTGATTTTGGTTGCTGACTGGCTGAACCAAATCAGCTTTGAGCTGAACCAATCTCATCACTCATCTTAAAGTGATTCAACCCCAAAGGTGGAAGATGCAGATAAGTTATAATTACAAATAGCAATCACAAGAATGCTGAAATAAAAAAATTAAAAAACTATTCATTTTATTTCAACACAAATTATTTTTTGTGATTTTTTAAATAATGCTCAAGAAGGCCACAAGTCTAAAGCTGTTAGCAAAACGCTGTGCATCAAAACTTAGGGAAGCAATACACAGCTTTCCACAGTTTGCACATATTTTTTGAAAAGACTTGTAATAGAAAATATCCGACTGGTTTCAAAAAGTTTTCATATGCTGATTAAAAATCAAAACCATCTGCACACCACTGAACACATCAAAAGCATCTAAACTCTAAACAAATATGTCAGTTGATTGTGAAGCAGTAATTTGATTTATTGCCAAACAACCTAGAATTTTGAAAAGAACAGGAAAATTGGGAAGAAATAAATAAACATGGACATCAATTGTCTAATTTCTACTGTTTCCTGTGCAGTGATTTCTGAATAGTTTATTTAGGCTTATGCTCTGTCTCCCTTGCCAGTCTCATCTGATGCTATTAAAACTAAACGGTAAACAAGTGTAAATTTTGTATGAAAGAATGAGGGCCATTATGTCAGGAAAGAAGACATGACTAAAAATCATGAGGGTGGAAAGTGAGATGTGATTAATTCTAGTGTCATCAGTGGCCTTTTATTGTTGTTTTTAAATGGACAACATGGCTACCACCCAGGGAGCTATTATGTCAGCTTGACAACAAATACCTGCCAAGAGAAAGAAGAAAAACAAAGAAAGAGACAATAACAGCAGATCTTGACACCAAGCATCAGAGAGAAGTGTGAAGATAAGATGTGTATCTGTATCTGGCTCCCAAGCAGGATGAGCCTACAGCAGAACCAAAGAGTTTAAGATTAGAGCTCACTTTCTTAAGAGCATTCATCTGAACAGTGCTGTTATTTTACATGACAAACTTGAACTTGATCATAGATCTGCTGATGCCATTTGATTTTCAGGGGAAAACGTTGGATATTTCATAAAGGGAAGAGACACAACAACAACAACCATATCTCCCAAGTTGATAGCTGAGTGGCTGCTTTGTGTCAGTGTGTCTGTCCGTAGTGGGCAGCAGGGATGAAGTTTGGCTGCTGAGCGCACAAAAACAGCTTTGCCTTTTTCATGTGTGTTGCTTTCAACATAAGAATCTCAAATGAAAGTCCATGCCCCAACCAGGCCATTTTCAATGCAATAACCAAACATGCATGTAGACTGAACCACTACAAGAACTCATTCATTCCACTTTCAACCACAGCCACAAGCAGTAACAAACAGCAAATTGTGATATTGTCTTCAATTTATAAGAGTTAAAATTTGGTTGGCTAATATGCTTGGAAAGAATCAGAGCTGTATTAAAAAGCAATGTTTTAACACTTTTATGACCAGATTTATGTTATCTGAGTTTATTTTTAATCAATGATTGTAGAATTACTAAAATCACACAATCAATGACTATTTTCAACATGTCTTAAACTTTCAGTATCCAATATAATTATGTGGTCTTGAGTGTAAAATAAAACTTTTATTTCTGAACATAAATGAAAGTATTTTAACCTGGCTTAAAGTAATTTAGAACTTGTTCTCATTAAGGGTTTACTGGAACAACACTAATTATGGTAAATTACGGATAACCCATTAAATATTCAGTTTTCTATGAAGAAATGTTTATATAATCATCTCTAATATGATCACTAGAAATAAAGTGATTTAATTGCCCTCAAACAATAAAAGTTGTTTGAGGGCATTACCCCTTCAGTCAAAATAAATTGAATGAGACGCTTCTCATAGTCTTTGAGTGGCTCATGGAAAGATCAAGCATCATCACACACTTGTTTGTGAAAAAAAAAAAAAAAACTAGGATTTGCTTTTAACTGATCCAAGACTCTGCATGTGCCCAACATGTGAAGAGGTATTTTCTTCCTTGTGGGGATTAGACTGGGGTAGAAGATATTCTTGTATAAGCTACATCAGCTTCAGCTCCTCAAATTGCTTATTTGCTTTTTCTGCCCACACTGACAGCCGAGGGGTCTGGGCTAACAAAACAGTGCTTTCTCTCCTGCTCATGGTCTCACCCCTGCCTTGTTTCTGATGTCCTCTCAAACTGCACTTGTTCTCTGACAACAAACAAGCAGTCAACTCTCTTCTCTTCCTTTCAATTACGCTTCTATTCTGACACTCACCAGCCCAATAAATCCCTGTTAGCAGTGCAGAAGAGGAGAAGAGAAAACAGTAAATTGGAGACGCCGACCCCTGAGGGGATCATCTTGGCTCTGTGACAATGTTTAGGGTCAGCTTTTTGCATCCTGCATAATAATAGGCAGAGGATGAGAAAAGATTGAAAAGAGAGACTGATTACTCTGATTAGCCATGCATTCTTTGTCCATCCACCCAAGTTTAATGGTGCTATCCACTCATACACACACATGGACCTGCTCAAAGGTTGTCTTGCCAGCCAGCAGATCCTCAGATAAGCTTGTTAAAGGGCAGAGTACCCACAAAGCAGAATTTACAGAGAAAATCATAATCTAAGAGACATGATGCTCCTCATCCTTTGACCTCACAGTCTGTATCATCTCAGGCCCAAGTTAAAAAAAAAAAAAAAGCAATGTGCCCCCAAAGTGGCATGCCTGTTTTGGTATCAAATGTTGTGTGTGATTCAGCCTTTAATAAATAATGATTTACCACATACTCTGTGTCTGGGTCTCTACATTCCCATCTATTAGATGAACAGCTACCACCTGCCTCACTGTGTGTGTGTGGGGGTGTGCAACCAAGTGTATCTGCGAGGTTACTAGAGGAGACATACTTTCTGCAAAATACCTCTATTGATGGTAGTCAAATCGATGGCATCCTTGCAATAGTCATCCACACAGTCAATTACCTCACAGAATGACGGGTTATCTTGCTGATAGTCTGAGTTGCAGCTGGCTGTTTGCCCAGAGCATCTGCTAAGCATAAGCGTATTTTGTTTTTTAGGGAATGAAAGGAATTCAGAAATTGAGCCTATCAGCAACTGGAAGCTAAAATGATGTGAGGGTTAAGAGAACTGCTTTAATCTAACTCTTTGAACAGATTCAAATCCAAAGCTAGTTTGTAAATATAGTTTAATTTTGTCATTTAGTGACGCTATGAGTTACCATCTTAGCATTCATATTTGGTCATGAACATGACTGTGAGCTCTGACTGTTTTCTCAACAGGTCTGGTGGATAAAATAACCTGGAGATTGTAATCCTAATCTGAAGAATAAAGACAAATTGCTTTTTGCTTGCTGAAGTTGGCATCCTTACTTCTTCTTGTATCATACTAATGAGTGACTAATATTAAAGGTGGACCGAGGTCTACTTCCAGAATTTTTTCCCATTTGTTGTAAATGATGCACAATTATAGCAGGTGATTGCTTATTGTTGCTGAAGAAGTGGTGGAAGGATCTAGGGAGGGTTTCTCTGTGAGGCAGAAGCTTGGCTGGGGACTGCAGCTCCAAGGAGGAGCTTTGTGCAAATAGGCATCGCTTTTTTAGAGGAAGAGTTTCGGGTCCACCTAACGGCTGCCATGAGAGATTTAAGGATTTCTCAAACATGCATGAAAGAATCAAAGCAACCCTTTAAAGGATCTGATTTATAAAGGGTGAACAAGGAATCTTGGGAACATTGTTTGCTTGAACTTTCTTGATAAGAACGCCAAAATGCATATGCTTCCCAGAAGAATCTGTGAGATATTATGTTTGCTCAGGCTGTCAGTGTTCGCTGATTTATCCTAAACTTGCGTCAAAAAATATAGCTTAAAGTCAAAGGGTCTGAAATATTGTTCAATAAAAAAAGTCTGCCAGTTAACATTATGTTATCTGAATTATAATATTCTAATAAACCACAGCACTATTGTGTATCTGACTTTTTATATAACCGAAGATATAAGACTTTAAGTCAAGTCAGTTTTATCTGTATAGAACATTTCAGCAATAAGGCAGTTTACAGTGCTTAACATGGTGAAACTATAATACAATAACCAATTGTGAAAATATAAACATTACACTTTGGCAAAAGCTATCATAAAAATCATCATCCAATATACATTGATTAATGTTCGAGTTATTATGACTCAAAGGGAACTCTAAACAAATGTGTTTTTGGCCTTGACTTAAAGGAAGTCAGTGTTTTGGCTGTCTTGCCATTTTCTGGACGTTTGTCCCAGATTAGAAGAGTATTAAAAACTGAATGCTGCTTCTCCATGTTGCATATGTAATCAATCAGTTTAGCCTTTAATCACATCTGATCCTGTAGCCGGTGTAAGTTTATCTTCAACTAATCCAAGCTACTTCAGAACTTTTTTAACCTAACAAAAAAAACTGTGGCATAACAACTCAAACAAATTGTACATGCAAGCCGAAAATTAACCGTATTCCTGACAGATTTATTTAAAAATTTTCCTTTTATTTTAACAGCATGCTTAATTTAACTGGAATGGAAATTAACATTTTGAAACAGTGCCAAGAAGGGCTTCCATCCTCAAAGAGCTCAACTACAAAAGATATATTTTGGAGTATACTACTAAATTTTTGATAACGTAGAAATAAGACTGTTTTTTTATTGATCTCTTTTTTTATCTGAAACAGTTTTCTTGATTAAAAAGAAATGATTTTACATCCAAATCTGATTAGGATTTAGATTCAAAATAAGGATTATATAGGATTATTATCTATGTAGAATAAAATTCCAGTAAATCTTGTTTCAATAACCAAAAGATAACATGACTTAATCTCCTATTGGACAATGCAGATTCTCAGGAGCATAACCCAAAGACTATGGGCCGCTGCTAAGTGTGGCCAAGCCTGGGTTTCTGGATGCTTCTCTGAATCTAGACTGCTAAAATAACTTCACTACAAATAGCATTTCACTATGTGTAAACGCCCTGAAGAAGGGGAATATTTTAATAAAAGAGCCGGACACGGACTGCTCCAGTGTATATTATTATCTAAGTTAGCTTACAAACATACATAATGATATCAAAGTTGAGATAGCAGTATGGTAGCAACGACGCTAACAATGGAGCTAGCAGAGCTAATTTGTTAACATTCGGAGCGTCAAAAAAAAAAAAAACTCACAAGCTTTTTGAAAGTTAAGAAACTACTTTACAACCTACAGGTGTGTTTACACACACTCATACCTGAAGAAGGGGTATAGTTTAATAAATCTTCAGTCCAAACTGCTGGTAAAGCATTACAACCTCTTAACATCAAAAGAATAAATGTATCTCTGAAATAACCAAATTTCAATCCATCGCTTACTCTCAATCCATCACATATGCTGATGCACTTTTCACATACTATATAAATAAGGTATCATACTTGCATTTAGGGGAAAGCCCATGCAGATTTATTTTTAGATATTTATGTATGTATGATAGATGCTGTCTGCTGAAAGCTGATGGCAGTTTTGGTTACAGCAAAATTAAAGGGGGGAAAATGTATTTGTTATGAAAAAATGTACAGAAAGTGGAGTTTATCTTTTATTATCTATTTATTTTGCAGAATAAAAAAAATCTTATGATTTGAAATATTCCACACGGCACTTTACATGTAGAGACATGAATGAAAATAAGATGTTTATTTTCAGAGTTAATTTATTTGACTTCTGGTCATGTGCTGCAGTTGAATGCAAGAGGGAAAATTAACAGGACAAGGTTTGTGTGTGCAACAGCAAGCTATAATATAGTATCTTTCTTATTTCGATATAACCGTGAATTATTAATGTATTGCATATTTATAGTCATTGTGACATGATTTAATACTTTTTAAATTCCAGTCAGTGTCTTTTTTTATCTGATTGATAGAGAGATGGATCATTTCACTGTCTTTAATAGTCAACAGTTGACCCTAATTCATTTAATAAGCTGTTGTACTCAAATTTTGAGGACTGTTAACTAGAATTATAATTTTAAAAAAGTGAGCAACAAAATTTTTTTACCATCTTTTGTAACAGCTGAACTTGATGGGTGTGTTTTACCCTGCAAGGTTTACATGCAATCTGCTTTATAAATACTGAGAAAAATGGTGGGTGAGAAAACAGTTGCAGGAATGAAAGAAATTCTGCTGCTAATTATTGATGTGTCAGGACAGTTGGCCCTATTTGCTGATTAATTAAAATAATTATTTTCGGACTGCTTAGGAGCAGTCATGGCTTATGCATTGAGGTATTGACCTCCATCTTGAGAGGTTTGGCCATTATTATTAATTGTTAGTAAAGAAAAGGGAAAATATTTAATAATGATGTCAAGGTAAAGGGATATATATATTTTTAGCTCTCAAAATAACAGTAGAAATGTCAAGCTGTATTCAGTCAAAGTGTCCTAAATAGTCAGACTGCACCACGGAGAGCAGCAAATTTAGAGTAATTTTCGGTTTTATTTGTTTTCTCTTACCTTTTAACAATGTTAAAATCACTGTAAATGTTAATGTGTTACTTGTTTATCCTCATTTGCACAAATTCTCAGGACAACGGTTTATCTATCAACAGGGAAAAGCAACACTAACTGGTATAGTAATGGAAAACAAATTTTTATTAGCAAATATTTGAGTGAAATCAAATATAAAACCATGAAAGGGTGACTTACTGATCAGAAAAAAAGCAAACAAACAAAAAAACAGACAATACAAATTCAGCCCATGTAAAACCACCCAGGAGATTGCAGCTAGCATGTGTTAATTGAGCTCTACGATAAATAAGCACGCATGAGATGAGATCTTCCCATACAGGCCTTGAGCAGCTCTGGGAGAATGATGAGAATTGACTGAGAGTCTCAATTTCCAATAGCAATCACAGTGTGACATCTCTTTCTCCAATTAGGACTGGAGAGTAGCAGAGACGAATCCGCCGGGAGCTGCTGTTGCTTTGAATAAGTTGTTGTCTAGTATAATAGTCTCTTTCTTTGTAGTTTTGACCTGTAAATGATGCATGCACTCTTAAGTCCACGAACTCATTCTGCCAGCTGCTATTGTTTGCTTCTGAATGAATTACACACCACATGTGCTTTTGCACTTTAACAACTTCTGCACGAGGTTGCCTTGAACTGTAAATTACTTGGCTTCATGGAGAGCTGAAGAGATCGGAAACGGTGAATTTTGTTTTGTGAAATCAGAAGGTGTTTTGATAGCAAACGTGAATGCTAAAAATACTCAGAAAGAGATGATGTTAAAATGAAAGGTACCACAAGCTGCTCTGTCTTTGCATGGCAGCAGATACTGTATACGACCATGTGGCCTCATGCATTTGGCTATCGTACAAGAAAAAAGGAACTAAGCTGTATTAAAGTGTTCATGGCATGCATAGAAAGTAAAACAGCTTGTTCGCTAGTGAATAAACAACAAATTGGTGCTCAAGAAGATAAAAAGAGGTCACAGAGCACTGCTAGGACTATTAAACAGAGAGAAAATATCAAATTAAGTAAACTAAAACAAGGTTAATTTAATCTTTTAAACATCCCGGGGTGTTCTGTTGAAAACTGTTTTGGTGTATTGCATCTCCGACATATGTATTGAGACTTTGACAAAACCTTTATAGTGAGAGTTAATACATCTAATTTTCCTTTTGGATTTACAAAATAGCATTCATCTGAACTGAACTGAATTTCATTGAATTGGACCCTCCGTAGGATAGTGAAGAGAGTTGAGAAGGACAATGTTCTGCTTTAAAATCACTTTGGGGATGTTGTCAGAGACTCCTAGCATCATCTTTATAGACCTTCTGAACTGATGAAACCAGGAAAATGGCTGCATTTCACTACCTCCAGCTGTTACAATCATGCCCTTTATCCATTTTTAACAATCATCTGTTGAATGATTGGAGAAACTCTCCCTAGTCTATTATTATTCTTATTTAATTTTATTATTTGGCAAACCCTGACTGAATCACAGTAAACTGATTAGATTTTTTTTATTATTCCACCTTTGTTGTTACAGGTAAATCTCACTTAGGCACAAGGTCTCATTTTCAAGTTGTATAAGCGTAGTCCATATAGTTACCTTGGTGTCCATTGTAAGCCTCACAGTCTTTTACATGCATTGATTTTCTTTACTAAATTATTCTTCTGAAGAAATGACTGCTGGTGGATTTCTCCAGCAGTCATGTCTTACATAGCTCACAAATATGCATCGGGCCCAACACAAAACCGCACAATGCCACATTTCAAATTTTACGTCTATTTAGAATTGCCAGTTAGTCTAAAATGCATATGCTCTACAATACAGAGAAAACCAACACACACATTGACAGGGAGGTCGCAAAATCCAAACTCAAATAGCGCAGCATCTGATTTGTTGTGATGCCCGGTCTGGATGAACGCATTTCATCCAAATGATTCTTGAGTGGGACACTTTTGTCGCCAGTTTGATTCAGTGTTGGTTTTGTGACTTAAATTGCTATAAACCGCATGGATCTTTCAGTAAAACATTTTATATTGTTTCATCACCCGCAAGTGTATTGATTTCTTAATCTGGCCAAAGAGAATAGTTTAAACAACTTTTTAAAGTCAACCTATGCCATAAATGCAAATAAAACTTTATTGACAGAGCTGTCTGTTAAAATAAGCCTATGTTCGTAAAATACTTAAATACTCTCCCCTGATGTTGATGTGATTAGTCAGCTGCCTTGCCAATGTACCAGAGCTAATTGGCCAATAACACAAGTGTTTAAATAAGCACCTTCAAAAGTGCTTTCTACATGATTAGAAACCATGTTTCTAGTTGGGTGTTTATTATAAATTATGCATAAATTACATAAATTAATTAGATCACTGCTTTATTGTCCATTGTAAATGGATGCATACAGGAATCTGTCCTGAGTTTGTTTTTGTAGAATACTTTAGAAGAAAAAAGGATGGTAAACCAAAGATGACCAGAAATTAAGACAGAGCTTTAAGAGAACATTTACAATACATAATTTCACAATGTCAATATCTTAGTTTCTATGGGGGAAAGGGAGAAGTTACTGTGTAGATCAAGGAAAGTTATAATTGAAAATTCTGAAATTACTGCAAAGCTCCATTGAACGTCTCTGTGACTAAAGAGAGGTTCAATGGAACTGGACTGTAACAAGAAAAGTGCACCTTTTTTTGCACTAGCGGCCTTTATTGGACAGTAGATAGACAGGAGATGGGAGGAGAGAGGAGACATGCAGCAAATGGCCTGAAGCTCAAAACTAGGATGACTGCTTTGAGGACTATAACCAATACACATGCTTTAAACCTGGAATAATGGCTCTGATAAATGCATCAATCCAGGGAGGAGGACGGTTCTTAGTATTGTTGCTCATTTCAAAGACCAAGAAGCAAGAGGGGAAAGACTCTGAAAGTTTCTTAGGAATATAAAAACAAATACAGAAAAAAGTATTAATTCATCCATCTGTCCAGTAAGCAATGTTGCAAAAAATGCAATATTGCACAAGCATTTGTGATTACCATGAGCAGCAGAGGAATTTTGACCAACTCAAAGCAGAATAGTTTTACTACTCAGTCACATTCAAGGGGTTTTGCGCTGTAATGGCCTTTTTAAGGGCATGCCACAGTCTTTTTTTCATTTTTTTTTGTTTGAGCCAGTCAGACTGAGACTCACTTGGGTGCTCTGGATCATTGTCCTGGTGTGTAACCCAACTGCACTTTAGCTAAAGTTTAAAACTGAATACAACAGATTCTCCTGCAGGATTTTCTACTAGAGAGAAAAATTAATGGTTTTTGTCAATGAAAGCAAGTAATCTGTGCTGCGAAACAACAAAGCCACCTTTGATCGTCACAACCATGTTTTACTGTCTGCATGTTTTGTTTTGTTTTTGTTTTTGAGATGTGTTTTTTTTTATGCCAGATGTAAGGCGGTAAGCATATTCCAAAAATTCAGTTGCCTTGTCTTGTCAATATTTCCCCATTGTGTTTGGAGTCATCAAAATCAGACATGTTGAATGAGCTACATGAAAGGTTTATGAGTAGATTACCTTCTCCAGCCTCAAGCTTGGATTCTTTTTTTTTAAACAATATTTTGTTAATATTTATTTTTAAAAGTGAGCACATTTGACTGGAGTCCATAATTTGTCATAGAAAACAAGCAACTGTTGTCTTCTGCGGCATAAATACACAAGCAGACATCAACAAATATAAGAGTTATCTGAAACAAAACCTAAAATGACTCGTCTAATTTCAGGCATCATTTTGGATAAACACATTAACTTCCCACTTCCCCCTTACTCAGCTCCATGTGCTACAGGCCTCGGCAAACCATCCCCACCTAATGCCTGTAATGTGATATAACAACAATTAACAATCAGACACCATGCAGCACATTAAATTTATGTCTCCGTCTGTGCCTCCTGCAGATGTTATGGTGCTGGGTGTCACCGGGAAATTTTATCACTGCTTGGGTAATGGAATCAGGGAACGAGGTGGGAGGGGTCAGAGAGATTGTGTTGTCAGGGCTTCCTGACAGACGAGCAGAGCATATCCTGAGCAAACCCCTCCCCTCTGCACCCTTAACCATATCCTCACACACAGTACTTTCTTTCAAATGACTAAATTACCAACCTTTATAATAAAGGAATGAAAGTGGTAGAAACAGCCTGCCAGAGGCCACTGAAGTATATTTCAAATAACGAAGAGACCTTTTTATGAGCACATGCTTGTGAATCTCTTTCCTCATTTTGCCTATAAACTATTATTGAACTGCAACAGAAAAGCAGCAAAATTACAATCAGAAGAAAAGCAGTGGCTAGACATCAGTTTTTGATGTGGTTTCAATTCAAGTTCTAATGCATTTGAGGGATTTTTTTAGAAAAAAATTCTTTAGAATTATAAATTAGTGTCTGTTAAGGAGTGCCAGGCAAAAACAAGCAATAAAAAAACTACTTTATGAAATAATAAATATATCTTTATTAGGTTATTTCTTCAGGAAAAAAAAAATCTAATAAAATATTAAGTTGCCAGTTTTTCTCAGCCAAAATCTTTTTTTAAGTTCTGGATGTTTGGTACTGTATGAGAAATGTTGCTGTAGGTACGTTTCTGATGGGTTTTTTTTTAAATAACTCAAACCAACAGCTTTGTTTTACTCTGAAGGTTTTCATTATCTAACTTAAACTAAATAAGATAACTAAAATACCCAGAAACAGAATCTTTATTTCTAACATGAAACCTTTGCCTAGACCAATGTGCACTCACATCTCAGAGTGAATAATAATGAAACGTTTGGGCAGTCAGTCTTTACTTCCTTTTTGAGATTCTGACAGTTGTCTGGACCAAATTGCAGCGTTCTGCCTCTTCGGATGTCTCAGTTATTAGTTGCAACCTTCTTTGTGCATTGTATTATTAAAAAGAGGGTAATTAAATATTTAGCTTACGAAGAGCAAGCCCATTGAAATGCAAGAAAGACCCCAATCCAGTTTTCCCCAACAATATTTATCTTCACTCTCTTCTAAGCCTGACAAACAAAAGTTGGGACTGATGAATATATTGGTAAGTATCCTGTTTTAAGTATATTTTTCACAAATTGTCTTTCTACACAAGAACACAGCAGCTAAATAAAACCAATACTAATTTGAGATCATCGTGTGGGGCAGAAGGACTTGAACAAAATGGTCTTTCTTGCTGGTTACTAATTTTCATTCTTACTTGCAATTTGTCTCTTGCAAAGTGTCAGTCTTGTGATCTTTATGTCTCATTCGCTTGGAGAATATCCACATTTTAAACAACAAGGAAAAGGACTTCTAAGGCATCCCGGACTCTAATCTGATTGAAACCAATGGGCGTGTTGCCAAAAGACTTTATTATGTCTTGGCAATAATGGAGGGTCATAAATAGTAGCGGTTCTGAAAGGCTGAAAATTTTGCTGGGGTGATTACTGATGTCTTATTATTCATGACCTGCAGTCAATTTTTGAGTCTGTGTTCATGCAGCTGAAGGCAGAGAATACATCACTGTCAGCACATGTATTTGGTAACCAGCTATAGAAAGATAAAAAATGAGACTACATAATTTTTAACATTACATTTCTTAATATTAAAAAATAGTACTCAAGTCATGAGTTTTCTGACATTTAGCTTACTAAAATGTAAGCTAAACTGACCTTGGAATTTTCTCAAGGTCAGTTTGGACATTGTCTTTAAAACACATTCACTAAAATATATCTAAAATGTTTGCGTGGGTGACAAAATAGATACAAAAACAGACATTGAGACAAAGGAAAAAGTTCCAGAAAAGAATATGGTACAAAGAAATCATATATAATTCATCTAAATCCGAGTAAAAAATGTAATATTGAGACTATTTAACGCGTCAAAATTTCTGTCTAGGTTTTCTGAGTGTCAGTGCTGTGTTTACACAGTAATATAATGATAGTAATATAATGATTGGGAAAGAAAAAGTCAGTGGGATTGTCTGGAACTGTGGAGAAATAGTTGAGAATTCACATAACAGACTGGTAATACTTTATTTCCCTGCTAAACATCAGAACAAAGAAATATTACATGCAATTTTGTCAAGTTTTTATTTCTGGACCTCTTTTATTCAATATATATTTAACTCTATATCTGTATCCCGGTAGGACATTTCTTTGATGACCTACAACATCTCTTATCGTCCTGCAATAGGAGTTTAGTTTTGGCTCTGAATGACTATAAAAAAAACGTCTTAGGGCAATTATTAATAAAGCTAGTAGTTTAGAACAAAATTATTAAGTCAGGTCAGAATTTAATGATCAAGAAAAGAGCCAAATGTTTCAATCTTAGTTATTGATTATAAATGCCTGCCTGAAGAGACTTAGGTTTTAAAATAGTGGACAAATCCAGAAATCCAGCTCTGGCAATCAGAATGCAGTGATTTTCAGATTTTAATCTGTATAAAACCATGTATAATTTTACTTTTTATTTTACATGTATGAGTATTTTGGTTTGCTTTGCCAGAAAAAAGTAATGGTTGTTACATGACAAATTGGAAAAGCTCAAGCAGTGTTAATGTTTGTATTGTATTAATTCTACCTAATGTGGAAAATATCCAGGAAACATGTACATTTAACAGATAACACTGGTGTTTGCAATGCTGTTATCCTTAAGTGCAACTGCATGAGTAGTTCATAATAACAACACTCACCCACACAATTCTTTTCAGAAAAAAGCTCATAATGGATTTGAGTATTCCAATTCTATTTTAGCTCCTGAAGAATGTCTGGCAAGCCGTTTCTCTGGCAAGCATAAATCTCCAGTTCAGACCGACTTCTGCATCAGGTGCATTTCTCTGCTGCCTGTGAATAACATTTCTGTCCAACCTTGAGGAAACGTATTCAAAGGTTTAAATTAAAGATCTATCATCTGAGATCACAAAATATGTTTTCTGCAAAAAAGAAAGTGACTTGCACACATGATGTGTGCTGTCTCATTGCTCTTAAGAAGCAAATGCCCCAGCTGTTTTATTCAAGTGCAGGACAGTGACTCAGCTGGGAGAAAAAGCATCCAGCTGTGCGCAGGCACAGGTTTGAAATTGAACAGAAACACAGAAAACGATTGAGTCTTTTTCATGTAATGCACTGAAATAGCGTTCTCAGTTGAAAGATTATTCCCAGTGAAAAATATAATCATAAATGAGTGACCCATGAAATGTATTATGCTGCAGATCATAACAAATCTATAAATATCCAAAGTCTGCAATTGCTCATCACACACCTTCATGCAAGTAAAGATGTTTTGAATGTGTTGTATAACTGCTGCTATTTCATTCTTGCTGCCTACAGACAAACTAATGTCCAAATTTAGCACATGAACAGAACTTCCAAACAGAAAAAAAAATATTAAGTAAAATGAAGTAAAGTTGTATAAAAAGGTATTGAGACTTCCACTTTGAATGTATTTCATGTTCTTCAATGTGTACTTATTTAACAAACAGGGACATAGTGTTTGGAAAAACTGCACAGTCTGAAAACCCCTCCTGATGCTTGTCATCACTTTGGTCAAACACTAATGTGGGATGGCATTCAATTTCTCAATTAGCGCTGTTGCAAGTCACCTATTGTTGTGTTAACACTCAAGCACATATAGCTACAGATAGAATAGAAGATAGTCCATTGGCACCATCTCTAAGACAGAAAATATAGGATTACCTCTGGCTGCTGAGTCTTGATATCCCTCTGCACTGAAATTACCTTTTGTTGGGATAAAAAAGGAAAGGATACAGAAGAAATTAAAAACATGAAACAGTGGTGAAAAGTAGTGACTTTCCAGACGGGTACAGCAAACAATGACTCCTCCTCAAAAAAGAAAATTATGTCTGTGACAATATTAGGTGCAATGACTTGCTTTGGAAATTAGATTTTGAAGAATGAATGACACAGGAATATTAAAATGAATAGAGTCATCTATCAATAGATAAAATATATAGTGTTGCTGGCTTCTGCATAAAATGTGAGACCGTTAACCTTACAGTGATGAAAACGATGAGTATAAAAAGCACAGGCATAAATAAAAGAGAAAAAAATAATGTAGTTTTCTAGGAAGACCACAAAGTTCATTTCAGAGCCCAAGTCTTGAATCACCAGTTAATATAGTGGATGATTGTGTGGTTGCTTGTCAATCTATCAGGTTAAAAGAAATAGAAATTTTAATAAAACTAATACATTCACATGATTTATTCTCAGATATCACAAAGTGAGTCATGCACAGTAATTCAAGTCAATGAAGTAATCAAAAAATGTTTTCAAAACTCTGCTTTCCTAGAGGTCTGTTCTAGGAACAAATACCTGCACTGCTAAACCTCTACTTTCTATGCCATTTATGAAGGCAAATAAATTGTTTTATGGATGGTTTGTTGATTTGTAGTTGGATTGGTTTGCTTGGTTTTAGTGCAATAATGAATAATGAATTATCAGGCATGTATGTAATTAATTATTATACTAACCCTTTTCACCAACTCATGATCTGTTAATCATATTTGATTACATCAACCTGTCCAGGGACTTCAGGTGGAAATTAGCATTTTTTTCTGTAACCTGGTACCATGCATCTATCCTTTGAAAAGGTCAATCCAATGTTGTACAGTAGATTGTCTCTTTGTAAATAAACAGTAAACACTATTGAAAAGTAAGATGGCTATGCAATAGTGTGTTAGAAGTAGTAGTCACAACTGAGAGAACTGATTCAAAACTGCTCATAAGATATTGTAAACTTCATCTTAAAATTCAACAGTGCAGCAAATTTATTTTGGAAATAAACTTAAGCTGAATTTATTTCGGATTTAAAATTGTCAGTGGATCTGATTCAAGACAGGAATTTCTTCCTCCATCCATCACTGTTCCTAACTTCAATACAAATACAAGACTTCTTCATTAAAGTCCGATTCTATCACTCCTTGCCTTATTCTGTTGAAGTCAGCCAGCAGCTGAGAAGAAGTGTGTAGTCAGCTTGTTCCTTAAAGGTCATAAGGAGGGAAAAAGTCAATCAGACAGTAATGGCTATATTGGGATTGAGCCTTTCACCATTGCAGCTAAGTTCCTCTTAAACCTGACCAAATGTCAGCAGCAGGCCTGTTTGAAGCCCCTGCAGAATACCGTCAGTTTTTGGTGGCTGAAATGGTAATGGATGATACTGGAGTCATTAGCTATGGTATGAAGGCGGATTATGTCTTATATGTCTCCTGATATAGAGTAACTCTCAAAGAATATTAAACTGGAAGAGCAATCAGAGCGCACAGAGCCCCTCCAGTGTCCTTGCCCTTCTTCACAGTTTAAATATTCCAACTCACCAACAACATTTTAAAAAATCAGGGTGGCTCATTTTCCTGAAGCTTGCTGACTTACAGTCATTCCAGAGTTATCATGTAAAATGTACTGCAGTCTAAATAATACATGATGGTGGTGGAATAGTTTGGGGATTTTTTTAAAAATCAAAATAGTTCATTGTAGGCAAACTGATTTTTCCCTGTGCA
This sequence comes from Xiphophorus couchianus, assembly GCF_001444195.1. Taxonomy (NCBI): domain Eukaryota; kingdom Metazoa; phylum Chordata; class Actinopteri; order Cyprinodontiformes; family Poeciliidae; genus Xiphophorus; species Xiphophorus couchianus. The sequence continues at coordinate 11,165,012 of NC_040231.1, forward strand.
TTTCCATGCTATTACATCTAAGGCTTGCAGTAGGTACACATCCCACATATTTAAAGCTGTAGCATTGATTTGCAGCTGCGTTTCTGGAAACTTAATGGAAATTTAATTTCCCCTGCTTGCCCATTACTTATGGAGAATTTATAGCTCTTTAGCATCCACAGGCATTTAGTTGTTTGCATAACTTTATCAGAAGCTGTGCCTGAGCTGCCCACTCATTTACTGTATAAAGCACTATAGTGAGTCAGCCATCATGTATAAAAGGTTTATTGTTATTTTTTTATTCACTGTAGAGTGTGCTAAGAATTCATCACATGGTACATTAAAAGAAGGTATAATAAAAGTGTATAAAGCAGCACTGCCAACATCTCTAAAAATCCAGAATTGTCTTACATTTTAATCTTATTAATTAAATACAGAGCAACACTGATTACATCAGTTAAGCTTGCTCAATATTTTTAGGTCAGGAAAACGTACGATTGGTAGGAGAATCTAATTCATCCTCAAGCTGTCTGTCACAGTTTTGCACAAAATTGTTCATTTAATAGAGAGATTTCAACATAATATTATTCCTTTCAGCCAATAACTTCTTTTTGACAGAAAATGAGGAAGGAAATGATGATCAAACAATGAAAAATGACTATCATTTCTGAAAACATTTTTTGATCTAATTTATTTACTTAAAAATGTTTAGTACTTAAAAAAGTAGTATAATACAACCTGTAAAAGATAATAATGGTATGAAGAAACCACACCCATAATAAAATCTAGGTTTTAATCATAAAAATGATCTGGTCTGTTCCAAGTTTTGCTTTGCCTTCATTTATTAAACTATAATAAAAGCTAAATGAAATAGCTCATAAAAAATTAGGTCCACCTTTAAAAATTTAAGTATTTTAAAAACAGGTTTAACCAAATAATTCAAAATGGGGGTGTTTTTGTTTCTGTTGGGGGTTTTTTCTTACCATGACTGCAGCTACAGCAAAACAGATGTATGTCAAGAAATTGAACGTCAGTTCCACAAAGACAAAACAAGCTGATTAAATGTTTTCACAACAACAAAAATACACATTTATGCCATTCGATTGGATGTGAATCCTAGTGTTTCTTACCTACATGTCTTGAGTCCTTCTCACAGAGCGGCCCTCAGCAGCGCCTCCGCCACTCAGCTGCTACAGACTAGCAGCAGCAATTAGCAAACACCTGGTGGAACTGTGGCAGAGTGTCAGAAAGAGCAGAAACTTCTTAAAGAGACAGAGCCCAATTTCAAGGTGTCAAATTCCAAAGTCAAACCTCCTTTAATTTATGCTTGATATACACAGAATGTAATTTTCCAGCTTTGGAATGCCTGCATGTTAGGTTAATAAACTATGGAGGTTAGTTGACCACTATAAAGAAAGAGAAAGAGAGACAGGTAGGTAGGCAACAGGTGCGCTAACTACCAGCTCCATCACGCAGCCCAATTTTGAATTTTGTTAAAGATCATGTTGTACTTTTCATTGTTTACTTTACAATGAACTCTTCCTTTTTCTCCAATATGTAGCATAACAATAGCCTGTTGTAGGGTACTTCTGAACTGTTACAGAACAAATGATACAATTAGCTGTCATTGTAGCTTCACAATCCATCACATCTAAATGTACGTATGCTGCATTATTGAAATCGGACAGCAGTTTTCCACAGCTGTGTTCTTTATGAGCTTATCAAATGACGACCATATTCTTTGCTTTAAGTGGGTGTAATGGGGACGATGTAATTACAGACATGCTTTCACAGAGCTGAGTGCTTATGAGATTTAATAAGAATAAGTGAACTTATCACAACACTGTACAAGACCGGCTCTGACTAGAAAACAGCCAGTCATGCACCAGACAGTGAAAACGATCTACTGCTTACTTTCAGCATTGTTACCTATGACTGCTTTTACTGTATACATGAGATCATTGTTTACTTTCATCCCCTGTGTTTACAAGAAAGTGAAATCAGCGGTTTTCCCACTTTTATTGAATAAAAGTGGCGTCGGTGTGTCTGAGGACGAGAGCAAAAGACTGTGGTCTAAAAACGAAGGGCACAGAGAGAATCCTGAGACAAAGCATTTAACAAGGCAGTGTTCAATACACAGATGGTGCGTATAGCTGATTGAAGCCAATCAAGGCAGATAGAATGGCAGGCTTTCTTGTTTGTCGAGCCCTAAGAAGATTACTAACCACCGGCCACTGCATCTTATCCCTCAAATCCCCCTCTAACACCAGGCAGCCTCCTGCAAATACAGATCTCATGCTCCTTGTTGCCACCCCATCCTGGCACCGTTCTTCAGCCAGGGTGTCAGAATATAATCAAGACAGCATTAAACACAAAGAGGAGAAAAGGCAGTAACAACCAAGACAAAGTGAGGACTTCACAAAGCCTGAGGGAGGATTAAAAGATTACTAATAAAACTGTGGTCTAGCAGAAGACTGAAAAGCAGCTAAGATATATGCTTCTTTTGGGGTACTGTTAAATTATAAAAGGGGATATTTCAGTCTAACTCAGTTAGTACAGGGCTGTCTAAATATATCTGCCCCCTTACAAATGTTTTGTTTTTCTTTTTTGTCATATTAATGTGTCTCAGCTCAGACAAAATTTTATGTCAAAGATAGCCATAGTAAATTAAAAGAAGCTTTAGAAATTATGATTTCATTTATTACAGAAGCTATGACAACCCAACCTGGTTTTGTATGAAGAGGTAATGATACTCCCCTGTAAAATCATGAATTTATTGTGATTAAACATGCTTAAGAAAGCTGGGTTCAATTTCACAAGCCACACTCAGATCTACCATACCATTAAAATAAATAAAAAAATCCCTTTATAAGAACCTAGCAACATGAAGTAGGCTTCTTCATTAAAAGAAATTCAAATAGAAGTGAAAAACAAGGTCATTGACATCTGTCAGTCTGGAAGACGATGCAAAACCACAAACATGAAACAGAGGTGGTGTCCAGGAATAGCTGACCAACCAAACTTACTCCCAGAGTGCATCAACAACTCATCCAGGGTGTCATAAAACAGCCTAAAACCACATCTAAACCACAGCAGGTCTCTTTTACAATCTCTTTCTGATTCACAGAAAGACTGGCCAAAGTTATAAGGCAATAATAATAATATCTTACCAGAGAAAACCAGCTGTTAGGTTTATGGAGCATCTACTTTTGTACAAAGAGCCAGACTGCACACTGCATTTTTCATTAAATTCATAAAAAGACATAATTTGAACACTGCACTTAATGTATTTGATGATTTGAAACACTTCAGTGTAACAGAAATAAATCGATGATTCTTCTATGTATGTGCACAAAAACGAGCCTGAACGGCTCGTCAGCGGACATTATTTCAAGTTCATTTTTACAGATACATTAGGTAACTATGCAGACAACCTGGGCTTCATTAACCTCGTCCAAAGTGCTACTGGCTGATAACCTCCATGCCACACTGCATGAACACATTGATTCTTATAAGAGGAGCCCTAATCACAATTTCAGTGCATCGACTGTTAAACGCTTTTCAACAGACTGGCATTTCTATACTAAAAATTCTGCTCCAAGTTAAATCTCGTCTTTTCGCTGCCTAGTCTTTTGAAAATTAATGGAAATACAAATCTGAGGAATATAAAACTGTGTAATGCATCAATAGTTTGTTTTGATTTTCATTAATATCTTAGCCTCTCTTAAAATAAAATTCAGTGATCTGCACCTCTAGGTTCTACATTTTGACTAAGTTACAATAACCAAAATAGTTATGCAATATTAATTTGTTATTATATTAATCTGAATTCCTATTTTTCAGATTCTATATTGTTAGAGAAAATTAAGAGATTGGTAACTTATCCAACTGAGACATTAGATGTGACAAAAACCCTGACAGTAAAAACAATCTTCCTAATTAGAACCTTTCCAGCTCTAATTCAGCAGAGCATAACAGGAAGAAAAAGAAATTACACTCCGACTGGCAACTGACCAACTCCAACATTTAGGGACCTCTTTTGATGACTGCAAAATATATATTTTTTCATAACATTAATTAGTGCAGCCTACCTCAGAGGCCCATTGCAGCAAACACAGGCAACTTTAGTTAAAAGTCTCTTTTAACGTGCACGGTTTCCACACATAAGCACGAACACGAGCAAAGACGATAAGTGAATTAGAGAAGCTTTATAGCAGCCCTCTGTGAGCAGTAAACAGACCTTTATAACTCTATAAAAACCAGCAGAATATTAGAAAGCTCCAGGGAACCAGCACATTGCAAGAAGACTCAACCCGCAATGTCTTACGTTTGCCTAAAACACGTTACACCACATATAATTATTGGGAAGGAAGTACACTAGGGATGATCAGTTTTTGTCTAACCCAGTTTATTTTTAAATCAGTAAAATAAAAGGAAAGTGGAAGCAGAAAAGTAACGCAAAAGAAACATATATATATATATATATATTTATATATCTATTATCTTTAACATTCATTTTCTCATTTTTAAGCACATCACAACCAAATACTTAAGTCCAAAAAGTAAAAGAGGTTAAACAAGGTTTTCTTTAAGATACACAATTCATTTATTTCCTTGTCATTCTTTCCACAGTCCCCCAAGAAGAGATGTCAAAGGCAACTGTAGCCAATTATTTCACACACTTTGCTCACCATAGTTCGGTTTCCTCAGTTACAGCAAACCAAGGAGGAGGAAAGAGAACAAACAAACCAAATGATATAATGAAAGATGTGGAAAATTGGAGGAAGGGTCATCCTGCTGAATGAAAATCAAATCTTGTATTGAGGAATATTAATATACTGGTTAACGGAGAGAAACTCAATACTTCAATGCTGGCATGGAAACTAGCCGGCAGTGAAGGGCTAAAATATGATGTGCAAGACCTGGTTAAACAAAAGAGTCCAAAACAGGAACCCATCACTTACTTAATGCAGCTTCAGTCCTCAGTCAAAAGTCTTCAATATGTAAGGATGCAAGTCAAGGTCCAGGGATTCCTCATTAGCACATCGTCTCGAATGTCCTTAAAACCAGCCTTTTTCAATTTTGCATACAAGCACACAAAAACCTCTTATTTGTTGATTAAAGAGCATGGATTTGAAGAAATGCTTACATGTGAAAGATAAGGAGAGGATAAGCAGATTGAAAAAAAAGAAACGTAGCCCCTTCCCAACACTGAAATCTACATAATCCAAGAACAAGGGGTTTGCTGTCCCCATGTGTCCACATCCGGCACAGTCTGCAGGTCCTGATTATAGACCGTCAGTGTCCAGAAACCTTTCTTTCTTTTAGTCCACTATTTCAGAAGCACCTTCAGATTTAAACAATGTGGAAACAAATGGTTAAATGGTTTTCTGCAGAGCAGAGGAAAATAAAGCGAGCTGGTGTGAGGGCGAGGGCAGGGTGAGCGCCAAAGATCCTGAGGTGGGTGATTAATAGCGGTTTGTCTTTCTGAAGGGGTCAGGGTTGTAAGAGCTGGATGGTCAGTGTGGGTTAGACGTGACTTGAACCGAGGCTGGCTAACTAGCTAGCCTCACAAAGTCCATACTTGGCGCAGGGTACAAAGATGCTCTGGTCTGGATTCTGAGGTAAAGAGCAGTCTAGAAACAGCGCCAAAGCCAAAGTGTGCAAGAAGTATGACCAATTCTTTCTCCATTTTCTCCTCCTGATCATTCTTTTTTTCTGAGGTAAAGAGTACAGTCTGGTTTCCAACACAAACATAAGAGCTATTTCAACTTGACATCCCTTTATATACTTTCACACCATTCATAGATTTGTAGTCAAGTGCTCCTCAAAAAAATTATAATTTCTTTTCTCAAATGTTCCTCTCATCGAATTTATTTTACTTGCAACAGGCATCTTAGCAAAAGGGATATGATCAGACCAAGAGGAGCAGGGGAAAATTGGAAAGTGAGCCAATTTTAAAATGGACCAAATTTAGGTTTGTATCCAAAAAAAAAAAAAAAAAAACTTCAAAAACCCTGAAGAATTAAAGAAAAGGAAAAAAATCATATCCCTGTTAGTGCTGACACTCCTCTGGGGAGAATTGCTGCTCATGAACACTCCTCCCCGATGCGCTGGCACGAGCGGCCCACTTTACGGTCCAGCTTGACCATCTTGAGCACAGCCTCCTGACGGCCGCGCCCCTGGTGGTCAAAGAGACAATCGTGTTGCTCAGGAAGACGATGGAGCATGCAGAAGATGAAGCCTGGACAGGAAGGGAGGGGTCATTGGTATGAGAGGGAGACGGTCATTTAATTTACTGCATTCAAAAAACATAAAAATAACAACTGAGCATGTAAAAAATACCACACACAACAGACCGGATTAGACTTTAAATAGTTCTGCTTGCCGTTTTCTATTCTGATTCTATTCAGCAGAGAACAATCGTCTTCCTCACAGACTCCGCTGAAGCAATAAATCTGGCCGATAAAGTATGCTCAAAACGGTCAGAAATTATTGTTGGCTCTATTTGTCAGAAATTGCTTAATTAATACACATTATAACACTGCAGCCCTTCAATAAATGGTGATTAAAAACCCAGTTTGACATCTGGCTGCAACGCAATTAAAACCCGTATGACGACTGCACAAAAGAAGGAAATAGCAGGCGGAAAGTTGGGCAACAATGGGACATAATTTTCCTCCGATCAGAAACCACACATGCAAAATTAGCCACCAAACTCTTTTGATATTCTAAGCTCTACTTAATTAAACCTTTTGACAGTATTAGTGAGCTCATTATTAATGAACTAACTTTTCATTTTTTTACTTTTCACTTTTTAACACATTTTGATGAAATATGTCAGCAAAGGTCAAGTTTTTAAAGATTACACATCCTTATATTTGGGTTTTCCTAAATATTTAACTTAAAAGAAATAAGCAAAAAAAAGCTAAATTAAAAGTCATTGTGTCCGTCACCTTTGACCACTGAATGTAACACAAAAGAACACTGACTAATCCACAACCAAACCTTACTGACAGTGACTTAAGCTACATAAAATGCATTACTAACCTTTACTGTTGCTTAAAACACATTGAGTAAATTTTAAGTGCAGGAACTCTTTCATTAAATGGTAATTTATTTTAATTGCTATTGCATCTTTTTCAACCACACTTTTTCCTTCCACACCACTTTCTATATATAGGTTTGGATACAGCAGTTAGGATACAGTAACTTTTTCAGCAAATATCTCTGTGGCTTACTTTTTGTACTGTATGTAAATGACTAAAACATCTGATGAACAACTGTCAAGCCTGAGGTCATCTGTAAGAACCACAAAGCATTTCTGTATCAAAAATTTATTTGTTTGGATTGGCCCATTATAAAATAATTTTGCTTAAGAAATTGGGTTTTCACATCAGATACTTGAAATGCATCTCCCTCTGAGTGTGCTCACTCTATTAAGTAGAGGTTTTATTGTTTGAATAGAAACACTAAAAGAAAAATCACAGCTTTTCTAAATGATTGAGATGTGCCTGTATTCACTTAATCTTCTTTAAATACCCTGAACTGATCAGGTAATTATTTCTGTCTAAATATGAAGAACCTGAACAGGGGGAAAAAAAGGTGGGATTCAAGTTTTTTCCTAACTACATTTTATTCCACTAATTTAAATTGACTCATGTTACTGCTTGTGGACCTGGTAAGTCTGTAACTGCATAATATTCTGAGAGCAACGTGATTCAGAAGGATTTTGTTCTTGGGTATTTTAGCCTCTAATGTCAAAACTAATGAGTTAATTAGCAGTTTAATACCAGAGCCCTTCCCTTATGTCATACTAATACTTAGAAAATTTATATTAGAGGCAAGGCGAATCAAGCAGATGCCTACTGAGTGTGACAACACTGGATCCCTTTCTCTGCTGGCGGATTCTTTCCTCTCCGATTTACAATCTGAAATACATTCATGCTTTCAACTCATTTTCAGATCCTCTTGGCTTACAAACAGCAACACATTCTGCCAGGACCATTAGCAAAATAATCTGAAATGACTGCAACAGTCAAAATTACTATAATTGCCACCATTTCCTCTTTTAGTTTCCTAAAAGCCATGTTTTCACAGTAAGCATTAAACTATTAGGAATTGATGACCAATGCATTGGAAAAAAAGGGGAGAAGTCAATTTCCAATTTAGATATTACTGCACTGGTATAAGGAGGCTGATATTAAATAGCAAAGAGCTTTGACTTTTGAAGTACTTTAATTTGTATGCAAACAAGTTGATTAGGAAGCCAAGTATTGGTTTAAACTGCATTAGGCCTTGTGGTAATTGGCTTATGTTTTATTCGCAGTGAGAAACATTCAAGCTTCCTGCAATGGTCCCCATAGGCCAACAAAAGCACAAAAACTAATGGCAGAGCCAAAACTGAATTGCTCTTCTGCAAATCTTCTAATCCGTAATTAAAACTTTGAGCCAGATAATGTAAATGTATTTTTTAATCTTTAAGGCAGGTACTACTCAATGCTGTAGTACACACACATACTTTGGATTTGACCTTTTACCTAAATGAGCTCTCTATGTTAAGATCGCTCAGAAATATTTATCTGTACTTCAGGTAAAGTCAAAGCAAACATCTAATCAATTTAAGTGGTATTCCAATTTTGTAAAAACATATCTAACTTTAAATGCTAAAAAAGTCTAATTTATAATCTTATTTTACTCATTTAGAAATCCAGAAACCTTTTAACTATACATTTCAACCTTTCCCTTTCAGTTTCCGTATTGACTCATTGTTGTTTCTGTTCCAAAGGAATTTTAATCTTGACAATTACCCAGAAATCCCATAATTCTAGTTTCAATATGTCATTCAAATCACTCGCTGGAAAGGTGAAAAAAAAAAAGACACGTTCATACTGATCCTGTATGTACTGCGCTTGAAAAATGTGTTAATCAGTGTGTTCGACTACAAATGTACCTAGATGGATCATATTACTGATAATGTCATCATACCACAGCGACAGGAGCCCAGTTCTTGCTGTACCAGCTCCAGTTTAGTTTGGCAGCGATGGCAACGTTTGCGGCTCCGCTGTTTAGAGCCGCTGCGAGAAGAAAATGGCGAAGATGACAAATATGATGACGACGATGAACACTCCTCACCCTCTGGGACCTCAGCCACCCTGGCTCGCTTCTCTGGTGAAGAGTCACTTTCTGACTCTGAGGCTTAAGACACAGGAAAATGTGCACAGATAAAGTAAACAAGATAGGACAAAATAAACAGTTGCAAAAAATTACGATTAACTGCATTTCCAGGAGTTCTTGGTCATATTTACAGTTAATTTTGATTATGCATCACAGATTTATTGTAGCAAGGTTTAACGCTGCTGAAGGTAACTATTATAAAAATTTGTTAAAACTGTCACTATGTCCTGACAGTGAGACAAATTCATGAAAAGAATGAATAATTGGTGGCAGAGAAACAACCTAATATTACAGAAAAATAGAATTTCTTACAATCTTTACAAGCTCCGCTGTGGAGGAGGAGCTGTAGCGCAGCAGAGGAAAAGGCGGAGGGAGTGTGCTTGTTCAAATTTTCAGGCTAAGCTTATGGTTTTCTCAAAACTCCCTGCTGCAGTTTTAAAAGTTGAAGCAAACGAGATATAAAAAAAAGCCGCATAATAATCAAAACAAGTAAAGATTGACCTGTTTTCTGTAAGAGATTAACATATTTGAAGGTTGTTATCCAATCTAAAATGGGTTAAAGATGAATTAACAACTGTTAACTACTGAAAGAGGGCAAAATGCTGGTTTGGTGTCAAAAAAACGAAGGAGGGAGAAAGCAAGATTAATAGGTCTCCTGTTTTAGATTACATGCCCGACATGAGGGACAGTAGGAGCCTGTAGCAAGCTTCCGCTGGTTGGCTAGAATTTCAACTCAGCTTTTCTCATCAATCCAGCAGACTTTTTCCCCAGCCCTGCCAAAATGCAGATCAGCACTCAATAAATCTCTGAGAACTAGGCCATGCAGTGCAGTCAGACATCCCCCTCCCCGTCCCACTAGCCTGTCTCATCGATCCCCTATATATGCGAGTGTGTGAGTCTGTACATGTGCCGCTTCAAGCTGTGAAAAATGGCATCCTTTTTCCCTTAGCCTTACTATCCTTGTATGTTGCTGTTAATCTATATGGGTTAAAGTAATCTTACAAGTAATTTAAATTAGATTTGAAGTTAGGCTAAACAGCTTTAATTTGGATCACATACAATAAAAAAAATGTGCAAAAACAGTGCAAGTGCAGGTTTTAAACATAAATACATATAGGCCTGAAATGATGTAACACGTGAATGTGTGTTTAACCCCAACACTCACATGACTCTGTAACTTTAGACAAGAGATCAGCACATTCACACACAGCGGGGAGAGAGTTGCCTACTTACTCCACAGCTGTCTTAGATCAGTGGTTCTCAAACTTTTTTCAGTGATGTACCCCCTTAAAAATATATTTTTAGTCAAGTACCCCCTGACACGGGCAAAACATTTTTGGAATTAAAAAGAGGTACAGTGCTGTAAAATCACTGTCTGATTTATTAAAGCCAAACAAAGTATATCAGTGAACCTGACAAATACATCCATATTGCAAACATTGCATGGTTAAACAAAAAAGAAAAGCAGAAGACGGTGACCACCAGGAAGGTATAAAACCAGTCAAACCGTTTTATTTTAAAGGATATTGAAACTAAATACTGAATATAAAATTCAGTGCATGAACACACATTTATATTTTATTGAACTTTTTACAAAATAATTTTTCCCAAGACGTATTATAAGGAGCCTACTGATTTTTTAAAGATATTTTGAAAAGCTTCACGTACCCCCTGCAGTACCTCCACGTACCCCCAGGGGTACACGTACCCCCATTTGAGAACCACTGTCTTAGATCATGTCACGTTGTTTTGCCTCTAACTTACAGTGGCTCTCAAAAGTCTCCACACTTCAGTAATGTAACCCACACGTGACTTTTATCCTGTGCAATTTAACTGAATACATACACTTATTTGGGCAAAAATAGAACGTAATGGTGAAATGGTTGCATAACTTTGCACGCTCTTGAACTAATACTTTGTTAAAGCAACTTTGATTCCAATTTAGTACACATTCGGTTGAAGTTTACAGAGGTTTTACAAATCTATCCGGTTGTGACTTCTCTTATCCTCTTTTGAAGTCATTGTTTTTGTCAGCTTGAATGTATACTTGTGCCAACAATGTAGCTAGAAAATATTTTAATTGTTTGTTTTTTTTTAGCTTTCGTGAAGACAGAAGGTTCCGTGCCAAAACAGACTGGTATATGGAAATATATTAGCCTCCTCCACCTTGACAAAAAAGAAAACAAAGTAACCCCAGAGCATGATGCTACCACCACCATCTTTCACTGTGTTCTTCTGGTGAAGTCCAGTGTTGTTTTTCTGCCAAACAAACATTACAAAATTGTAGGCCAAAAGTTCAAGCTTAATTCACATTCTTCCTCAAGGCTTTGGGAATGTTTAGTCATGTTCTCTTTGGGGGAAAAGAAATACATATTTTTTAAATTACTCTAGAATATAGACTGTTGTTACATTCAGATAACCAGCACATTTTGGAAATTCTTGCATTTCCTTCAATGTTATTGTCAACCTCTCTTGTTCAGTTTAAGTCTTCTCTTCTTGTCAGAGATGTTTTATAATAGTTTTGTGATGTCCCATTTTTTTCCTTGTAATATGGTGTGTATAAAATGCCGTGGAATATTTTGTACCCTTTTCTTGACTGAGGAACTTGTACAAGAAGTTCCTTTATTTCCTCTCCCACCTGAGATTAGTGAAAGGATGCAAATGAGCAAATGCAAAAGACTCCTACTAGCTGAACTTTACAGCTTTAATCACAATGACTAAAGGGAGGTGTGAGCTCCAGAAGACTGGAGTAATTTTGCATTTTTACCTTATAAATCTGTTAATTTTTCTTGAGGTTTACAGCATATTTGTTATATAATATTTAGAATACGTTTCAAAATGATTATGGAATAATTTTATTTCTTCACAAAAACCTGAAGTTTTACCTGGTTGGTGCACAATTTTGAGAGTCATTGTAGTTCGTGTCACTTTATGTCTGAGTTGTACATCCTGGCTACTGTTCTAAGTGTCTTTGCCCACACTAGCAAACAAGTAGTTAGCTTTTGTTTGCTCATTCAGCATGAACCACGTATCCTTCCCATCAGAATGCTCCCAGGAAAAAAACAAATCTCTTTTGGATCTATCCAATGCCCTTGATCCTACTAGGCTCTCAAAAATCAGCTGTGTAAGTGAAAAGAACAAGCGAGTGGTAAAAGACATAACAGAACCAAGGCATACCAGATTCGTATGAGCGCTTTGTGGGGGTGGAAAGTGAAGCCAAGACAGTATCTGTGTTGGATAGTCCTGAAAAACAGACAATACAAGCAAAAAGGAAGCAAAAGTAAGAAACGGCAACAACTTTGAAAAACAACTGAATGTGATGATATTGTTTCTTCCCTCTTAAGACTCAGTTTTGCTTTCTTAGATCACTATTTTCTTCTGTCTAGGTCTTTAAATTATTAATAATAGAATAGAGATGTTTCACTATATTACAAAGATTCAAATGAAGCAGGGAGACAGATGGGTGCACTACTGGGTTACACTGAAAAGCTCAGTTTAAAATCAGAAAGCACCATAAACAAAGGCCATCAGACATTTTGCCCATGGTTGCTTGGATACTCTTGTACCATTTTCCACACAGTACCAGCTAAAAAGACCGTGACTCTCCAGTGTGGAATCCATTATTTAAGCTGTGAGGTGTTTTGGTTTTCCACACCAGCTATGATGGATAGCTAACAAAAGATGCTAAAGCTTCCTGTGAGCAGATTGAAACCAAACCACAGATGGTTAAAAAAACAGCTTCTATAAAAGCCCTACAAAATATTTTTTTATACGATGCATAATCTGCTATTTCAGTTTTAAATCTCAGAACATTTTTACCTTTCAGTGAACTTTATACATAATTGACTCCTTGTTCTAAGGAACCCAACAGTTACACACACATATCGGTGAGAATTAGAAAAACAACAGTAATACTAAACAATTTAATGGTAATGAAAAAAATACTTTCTTTAAAATCACATAAATTTATATAATTTGTGAATCTAAGCAGATAAACTAGCTTCAACAGAAGTTTTTTTCAAAGATAAAAATATATATGCAATATATTGCATGAATCTAATATATAGTCAAAATTATTCCTGCAGTTATTTCACAGTTGACAAGGTTAGTGAGTTTTTTTTTTAAGTTCCACACCTCAATTTTAGTGTTACTTTTTTTCACCTGTGCCAAATAGACCCTCTACAAATAAACTTGTCACACTATAGGGATGACGGATGCCAGGGCAATTGTAGGTGTCCTATTTGGACTTTTGCTTCTGAGAAGACATCCTTTGTTATCACTCTGTTGGTGTCTATAAGGACAAGTGGAACTTGCTTCTTCTGCAGACATAGCAATCAACTAAATGCTATGATACAGATTTTGTTCAATAAAATTGAAAATTTTGTATTTTAACTCACTTTTGGTGATTTAATTTCCTTTTAACGCCTTATATCACCATTATGCACCTCTTTCAATGTTTTGTGTAATTTTGATCAATTAGATTTTGACACTAGTTAGATAGTTTAAACCAAAATAATGAACAAAAAGATCTCAGGAGAATGGAAGTACACTTGCCCAAGGTTACCAGCAAAGGGGGCAGAGCAGTGGAAGAAGTACAACCCAGTACTACACTCAAACGCATAATGCTCTTTTGGAATAAAGATAGGAGGATAACTAAAGTTAAAATACTGTAAGGATTTTTTTTTTCTGACAGACCAGAAGCAATTAAGAGGATGATAATGTTTGAAGACTTAAGAGTAAAAGAGACACAAAGTGAGGAAGATTGAGCTGACTAAAAGGTGAGTCTTAGCGATCCAGATAAGAATGTTGTGTCATTTGTAGTAATTTTGGTTATTAAGTAAAATGAGTGATTTCAATGTGTTTTGCATAGAAATTCATTTTCTATGGTGTCTATGTGCTTAGAGACATTTTCCTAGCAGGAATAGAATGATGTGGATCTCTGAGCTAAATCCAGAATCAACACTGGAAAGGAAGAAATGCTGCTTTGGCATCGGATTGGACAGATCCTGACTGGTTCCTGTATATTCACAATATGGTTTTGTTTTCCCACAAAAGCCAGCAGCACAGGTTTTGGCACATTTCAAACAAGGAAGCAAGCAAACAAAACATTTTTTTTGAGTTGGTGCTGAAAAGCTCGTTTTCCATCTGTGGTCAGGAAGAGAGTTTTCACCATCTGACTCAAAATCCAATAAAAATGTGTTTTTGAGATACCTATCTTTGTCCATATGTCTCAGAAAACCAAATCACAAACTGTAATAAAAAGCATGCTGAGCAGCATATTTTAGGAAAAAAATAAAAACAAAACCTTTGTTCTTACCATTCTGAATATGAACAGATGCCACTCCAGTCTCTCCTGGCGAAGGTTCTTCTGAAGTGTTGGATCTTGACATCAGGGACTGACTAATGCTGTTTGTTTCAGTACAGAAGATGTCCGTTTGACTGCTGCTGGTGCTTGAAGAGGTCTTTGGGGCACAATCATCGTTTGGCTGTTTCTTCTCAGTGTCTATGAAGAAATTGGCAGGTTGAAATGTGTTTTCTTCTTGTCTCAGTCTACTTATTCCAAAAGAACTTTCATGTTGTCAAAATTAACAGGGCAATGTTTCAAATATGTGTGGCACAGAGTTGCATCTTTGGATGATGAACAAAATTGAACAGATTTTAGGTTAAGAGCCAAGACTTTCTGGCATGTGATTACAACCTGAGCCAGGTGAAATTAAAATGTTCTGGAGATAAAATACCCAGAGATGCATAAATATAAATATTCTGTAATACCAATATGCAATTTTTGGACATACTAATGACCAAGTTTTAGTAATCAGAAAAACAGTCAAATGACATCTTGAGATTATGTTTTAAACACTAGCCTTTTATTTTATTGAGCATTTTATGAAGAAATACTTGAAGGCCTTTTAACCCTGTAGTAGAGTTTTTTTTCTTCACATATTTACTAGCCTATATGAGTGAGTAAAAGTTTAATTTTATATGACATTTGCCCAGACAGTGGTCACAAAGTGTTTCACAGGAAAAGTATATTCAACAAAATATACAGCAATCAATGCACACCACATAAAATGAATACAATAAAACCATGAATGCACATTATAAAAGCTTATACAGCAGTATCTGTGAAAATTGTAAAACCATATTTTACAGGCATCGTTAATACAATACAGTCCCAGCTTGTTTTCCTGTGTAAACTTGTAACAAAGCTATTTAGAAGACCGCATAAAAATATTTAATCAAAACTGCTCACCACTTTCTAAAATGGGACATTTATTTACGTAGAGACAAGTAGCATTAACTCGACTTAGTGTACTCCTTTTTTAATACAGTAAGAGGTAGAATATACCAAGCACAAATGCATAGATGAGAATAACTTACCTGCGAAACATTTAGAGCACAGATTCTTAGTTTTGCTTGACCTGGGGGGAGTAGAGAACATTTTGTTAATGACATCTTCAGTGATTAACAGAGAAAAATAAACACCTGAGCTCTAGGATTCAATTTTATGGAAGATTGCAAGACTAATTGATCAAGCCGTTAACCAAGGTCTGCTTTGCAACAACAGAAAGTCTCTCTCTTTAAGAACGAAATGTAAAATGTCCAACAGCTCATTAAAACCATGGCCAAAACAAGAAATTAACTAAATAAAATAATAAAAAGGCTATAGAAGAGAATGGAGTGGAGATCAGTACATGTTGGCGGGTTAATAAAATACAAAACACAACCAAAGTAAGAAGTAGTACAGAAATACAAAGATTACGTAAAATGAGTATTTATTTTCTATGATGTCTAGATAGGTTCATCATTCAGGTTACAGGAGAGCAAGAGAGAGCAAGACTTTTAGGAGATAACAGGAAGGCTGAAGTTATTACAGTAATGTTACAGCAGAGTTTTAAACTTTTTCACATCAACATTTCTCTGTGATGGAACATGCTGGATTTTAAAATGCAGGCAGTCTTTTGAAAATCTCTAAATTAAGGTAAAAGTCCACATTTCTTTGGGAATATACAGAGTATAAAGTTTACAGTTAGCAAAGCTAATAGTAATTAATGTTATCTTTTTACGACTCTGTACCCCCAATAGGAATTATCAATGTCTGTCCAGGGAGAAAGGACAGAAAAAAAATTATCTTATATGCATTTTATATTATAGTTAAAGTGAAAAGAGGATTAATTAAAATTACTATTGGTTTTATAAGAACAGGAACTTGGAAAGTTAGGCACAATACTTTCATTATGGAATCTCTAATCAGCAGTTATTTCAACTTTTAATAAAACTTTAGTCCTAAAATACCATTACTTACTCCTAACAGAGTAATCTTAGAGCAGCAGATGTTTGGAATTAGCAATTATGTTCCAAATAAAATCAAAAGCCGGGTACCGTTTTGGCAAGGCAGACAGATGACATGACAACTGTTTAAACAGTTGTTGCTTTTGCAACAACTGTTAATAAAACACCTCAAATAACCTGACCTGTTCATGAACAACAAAAGTATTTTAGTTTCCTAGAGCCCTAAATGTGCTTTTTACAGTCCCCAATACATGGCTCTTCCTTCTCATCTTTAAACAGATCTTAGAAATAAAATAGCTATTGTTACAGAGTTGACCGGCAAAGCCTTGATGGTTTCAGTAGCGCAGCTCTTTCTCAACAGATAGCTCTAGCTTCCTCCTGAGAAGGCTCTTCTCATTTCCTCTCAGGCCGTCATCCTGACTGTCTGTGCACAAAGTGTGACGGTCGCTGCTATCAGTCACATTCTATTTATTTTGGGCGCTTCGTTGCACACCTTTGTCCTCGTTTCTAAAAGTAGGGTCAGCTGCAGTCAACCAGAGGGGATGGCTGGTATTTTCTAAGTATATATGGTCTTGAGTTTGAAACAGAAAAGAGGAAACAAGAAACTAGGATGAATCCTTAATCTCATGCATGTAGAGAGCATATAACCCCCATCTTTCTATTAGCCCTGCAAATGAAAGGCAATCATACCACAGTTTCATTAAGAAAGATTGGAATGAAGACGGGCGAGAAATATGCTGAAGACTAAATAAAGTCTGAAAAGAGTGGAGAAAAACTGTCTTTCATCACTGGCCCAGTGGTAACAAGAATACCTAATTAGGAAAGATTCTGTCATCTATAGTTTAAGTGACACAAAACTGGGTTAAAATTGTTAATGTTTGAGGAAGTCTGATTCTGTTAAGATATTACTGATATAATCAAAACTAAAAGATCTAACAAAAACCTACCAAATCTTCCAAGACATTGTGTCACCTGTGAGGGAGTCTAAATTATTTAGAGTGATGGTCTATCACATACAGGAACTAAGCTGAATTTAAGTCACAGGGGAAGATGAGACCATAAATAATGTACTACTGTGCCAAATTTGCTGTGTAAAATTATTCCTTTTTACAGTTTCCACAAAAAATGATGAACAATAAATAGGAAATTTTATGCTAGACTGCAGCATTAATTGTGTGCCATTTTCTGCAGACAGAAAAAAGCCATCGTAGAAAAATTAGGTTGACACCTGTGGTCAAAGTATACAACAGTTTAAAGTCACAGTTTCAAACCTGTGACTTTTTTGCAGGAATGCCATTCCTGCAGTTTGGACGCTTTCTATTGAGAATGCTGAGACAAAGTAGCTTCAGCATAGAGCACAGCACCTTTTAGTTCACTACTTAGCCAAAAGCTTAATGTAAGATTGTCTCTAAATAATTTACAACAAGCATTAATTTTACAACTTGAGAAAAATGCAAAATTCTGTCTCCAAGAAGAAACCAGATGAAAGAAAACACACCCAGCTGCCATTCTGTCTGCTTTTTCTCCGAGCTACAAAAACCAAAATGAATGGAAAAAAAAAAGATTTCTAAACATTAGAAGAAATTAGTGAAGGATTCATATTACAACAGCTCATCTGGTGTTGGTTAAAGTCAGATTTATTTCTATATATTTGATGTATGATGGACAATGACTTAACAGCTGGGATGTGTATTAGATGAACATTAAACTGATTATCTTGACTAGAGCCAATTTACAAGAGTTCCTGTGTGTTTTTTACGTATGCCTTATTTAATCACACTGCTATTAAACAGAGAATACCTGAACTCAATCACAGTCAGGCAAATAGAAAAACAGTCAATTTTCTTATTACTACTACTCACATTAAATATGTTTTTTTTATATAAAATATTTACACCACACTAACTAAAAATAATTGAATCAAATCCAATTAAAAATCCCAATATAAACCCATTTTATAATGAGTTCATAAATTTATAATCAGCACTGAAGTGTACCTAAAATAATCAATTTTATATGTACTTTCTTAAGCAGAGACCAGTTATGACTTAATTCTTAGATGGCCAGCTACAGCTATACATGGTGTGAGTAAGAGTTTGACAAAATGGCACTAATGGGGAAGTCAAACATTAAGGCACGCAAACTGAATAATGAGTTCCCTCAGTTTAGACAGTAATCTACAATAAGAAACATCTGTTTTTCATCTTCAGCATTAAAAGTAGATTAAATGGCATTACTAGAAATACCATTTATCACTCATTCATTGCCCACTTGCAATAATCCTTCTGATAGTTACTCAAGCGACCTGCATGTTTCTCAAATAGTGACAGCAGCCTGAAGAACCTAGCACTTTGGTACCATATTCAGAAATAATGATGAACATTCAGCTTAGCCTTCATATTTTCTAAAGTTTCCATGCTCATTGGCTATGTCTGCAAAACTCTTGATTCTGACCACCCAACTCTTTTGTCTGCTTAATGAGCACAAATTCTTCACTTACACCTGCTTTACTTACAGAAGTACAGGCTCACGACTTTTTGTTTCAGTTGTAGGGGAAATGCATTCCAGTTAGACGAAAGAATGTCAAACTACCTGCCACAAAATGATGTGGCTAGAATGAATGTTGGAAAAGTATACCTCTCTACCACATGAGAGAAATTAAATCTCAGAATGTCAACCAACCTATAAAAAAATATCAAGGCAGTCAAACTGTCTGTACTTGTATTATGTTACTTAGCAAGAAAACTCTTTGGAATTTGGCCTCTTATATGTTTCAATATACTTAATCTAACTGTATTATACTAAAGCAGTTAGAAAAACACACAACAGACTTTAAATATATTTATCTACATGTGAATATAACTGATTAAGATTCTGTGTAGTGCCTTGGCATAATTTTATAAATTGCAGTTTTCTGAGTTGAGGCTTGCATCATACAGCACACTGTTCAAGTAAAAATTTAAACACCAACTCAATTTGGAGCAACCTTTTTACTTTTTTACAGCAGTTTGGAAGACGGGATCCATTCGAATGTTGAACAATACGTTCAGAGCAATATAAACTTTTTAACTTAGTTTGAAATACAGTTTTAGTATTTGCACTGCTTGCAACAACAGTTAATCTGTTGTTGCAATCTTTGAGAACTACTATCCTGGAACTTTAGTTGCATCCTTTCTCCGACATGCCTGAACTAAATGGATGGCTTGTTACCAGGCATCTGCAGAGCGAGCTGAAGAACATACTGATGAGGGAATTCAGCTTTTTCATTCAGGTGTGTTGGAGCAGTCATGAATCTAAAAGTTGCAGGATAGCAGCTCTTGAGGTATGAACTTGAGCAGCCAAGCTCTATAGCCAGGGTCTTCAAATCCAAGTTTTGAGAGCTGGTGTCCTACAACTTTTATGTGCCTCTCTGCTTCAACACACCTGAGTCAAATAATGAGGTCATTAGCAGGACTCTGGAGAACTTGACAGCATATTGAGGAGGTGATTCAACCATCTGATTCAGGTGTATTTCACCAAGACAACACTAAAAGTTGCACGACACCAAACAGTGAGGCCTGGATTTGAGGACCCCTGTTCTACAATATGCAAGATACTGTTTTGTTAAACTTTGTCAAACTGTTAATAATTAACACAATTTCAATGCAGGCATACATAAGCTGGATGTTAGTATCAGTAGGTCTGTGGATGCCCTTTTTCTCCACGTTTTATCTGTGGTATCTCCTCAATAACAAGTACTTGCGTGCTACTGTGGGTTAAAGGTTTGAGAATCCCCACTGATAAAGTAAACACACCCAAAATGAACTTATTTACTTCCTGTTACACTGAAGAAGGTTGTCAAAAGGGCCTGATCTTTTTTAGAATAGAATTTTAAAATTAACCTAAGAATCTCTGAATTAATATTCTCACATACCCTAAATAACTTAATTTGATAAATAAGCACACACTTTTCTTGCCTGGGGAAAAAACAAAAAAAACACAATTGAAAGGACTAAAATTATAATTTTCAAATCATCATTTGAAAAGGATTGTGACTAATCATTTTCAAATGTGACCAATAATAACTCAAAATAATGAGTAGTTTTTAAATAAAATGTATAACATTTATATACAATAAAGTATATAATAATAATAGTAGTGACTATTATTATTTATTTATAATGCCCTTTATACTTTGAGATATCAATGGGATCAAATTATTTTGGTTAATTAACATAATTTCAAAAAGGTGCAAACATCTCTCTATAGTCTCACAACATATCAGATCAGATACCAAGCAATGAAATCTAAAAAGAAGTTTTGGAATCCCTAAGAAACTAGATTTTATGGAGCTAAACGTTTGAGGAGGGATACAAATACATTTCAGCAGCAATGAATGCTCCGAAAACCACCACGGTCTACATTTATCAGAAAAGGAAGAAGTCTGGAGCCATAAGGAGCCTTCCTCAGTCTGGCCGTGTGACCACAGAGACTGAATGGGGAAGAAAGCTTTGGTTAGAAAGTTGACCAAAACTCCAGTGGTCCAATGAGCTCCACTATTTCCTTTGTGGGGATAAGAGAACCATCAGCAAAGGCTAACAATCACTCTTGTATGGTAGTTGCCAGAAAGAGGCCACTCCTCACGAAAATATTGCAGCTAACTTGAAAATTGCCAAAAACAACTTTTAGATGAAAATTATTATCTGGTCTGATAAGGCCAAAATAGAACCTCAATTCCATGTTTCTTTTGGAGAGAAAAATAGACACTGGCAACCACCACCTGCTGTGAAGCATAGTGGTGGTAGCATCCTGCACTGGGGATGTACTGGGCACCTAGTACACATGATACAGTATGGTCACAGTAAAAAAAAATAATCAAGAAACAATTCACCACATTGCTCTGGGACTGAGACTATGGCAACAATTCATCTTTCAACCCCACAGTTAAGATAACAAAGGCGTTATTTAAAAGCAGTCTATGAATGTCTATGAGTGGCTCAGCCACAGACTACACCTAAATCCAATTTAACATCTCTGGGAAGACCTAAAAATGGCCGTCTACTGACACTCCCCGTCCAACCTGAATGAGCTGTGAGAGGACCTGTAGAAAAAAAATGTCCCTAACAGGTGTTAATACTGGATTAATAAACACTCAACAAAAATCTGCACGTATAAGCTCTTTTTCGTTTTTGATAAATAAATGTAAAAATATGTGCCAAGACGGAATTATGTTTATTATTATTTTTAGTTGAAAAAAATGGAACACTGCTGTGTTTTTACTCATGGTCTGCTTGACAGCTTTCCAGTGGGTTCAACCGTTTGCTACATGAACACGGTGTGTTAACTAGTTCCCACTGTATTAACGCTGAGTCCCACCTGAAACATTACATGTAGGATTTGTTGCACACTTACCCTAATGTCTACCTTCACAGGCTAAGGTTACCAAGGCCAGCTGCTGTTAGCTAGAAGCTAATGCTAAAAAACAATGAGGAGGGGGTAATGACAAGAACGGCAGCTCATCTCTGTTAGGGTTGCTAATGCTAGTAGCAGTCGACTTTGCTAACTGTTGAGAGAGAAAGATACATTGTAAAGAAATATATTTGAGGAAATTTTCTGGCTTACCCCCAGAACCCGCACGGGCAGCGCGGGGGTAAAACGTTGACGTTGCTTGGACCCTTGCTACCCTCGCTCCCGGTGTCCCCCATATCGGACTTCCGTGACAAGCTGTCGCGTAGCAGGTGAATCCGTGGATGGAGTGAAGGCCTCCTGTTTGCGCTCAGCTAGCCCCGGCTTTAGAAGTCCCTACTCGGGTCGGAGTAATTCTTAAGAGTTTCAGCCGAAAATTAGTAGCTCTGCCGACACGAGCGGCTGGTGAACACGTAAAATTAATCCAGTCTCAGCGGGTGTCAGGGCCAGTCAAAGCCGACGACGGACAGAGCCACTGGGGACGACGGGCCGATCAGCTGGAGAGAGGAGCAAACCACTGGAAGAGATGGGAGGAGCGGTGAGTCTCTGTAGGAACTAAACTTCAGCTTATGTGTCTGTGCCGAAGAGTTTCAATAAAAAGTTGTGAGTTATTTAATTCAACTCTTTGATTATTCACTAAAGGTTTTAAGTTTTTCAGAGAAACTAAGTTTTGGTATGATCCTGACTGTGATCGCGAAGGTGATTTCTTTAAAGAAAGAGCCACAAATAAAAAAAAAAAATACAACGGATTGTGTCTGCTCCGCTTTAGTTTACAGATTATTATTTGACGCTGAAATATTTTTGCAGCGTTTAATCATGAGTATTCAGTATATTAATCCAGTAATGTAATAGTTAGGAAACCCTATTAATTGAATTAGCCTACCGCGCAGGTTTATGACATACTGCAATAAATACTGATAATCAACTACTTCACCAAAAAAGTTATAGTCATTTATATATTTTTGATTGTCTTCTAACAACCTAAACACTAGGGTGCCACCCAGGAGGCCTATTAATTAGACACAAATCCAGCCATAGAACAGAGATATAACAGTGTTTTTCATGGGGAAGACCGCTGACTTGATTGACAGATGTCCAAAAGACAGTCTTCGACTCGTTCAAAATGAGAGTAAGTCACAAAAGGTATTTGTTGAAGAAGCTAGTTATTTGCAAAGTTCTGTATCCAAGTATTTCAGTGGAAAATTGAGTGGAAGGAAGAAGTGTGATAGGAAAAGATGCACCAGTCTTCTCAAACTGCCACTTTGAGAAGATTGTCAAGCAAAATAAATTCAGAGCTTGAGGGAGTTTCACAAGGAGTGGACAGAGGAGTTGGTGCATCAAGGGCCATCACACAGAACGAAGAGGCATGAGCAGCAAATGTCGCAGTTAAGCCATTCTTAAACCAGAGAGAACATCAGATGTGTCTCACTGGGGCTAAGGAAAAAAGGAACTGAACTGCTTTGCAATGGTCCAGAGTCCAATTGTAGTAAATTCTGAAATTCATTTGGAAATAAATTTTCCAAGTCTGAAGGAAGAGTGCAGAAGCACAGAAGCCATGTTGCTTGAACTCTAGTGTGAAGCATCTAGTCAGAGATGGTTTGGGGTACAGTGTCATTGGCTGGTGTTGGTTCACTGTGTTTTCTGAATGGACCTGTCTACCATGAAATTCAAGAGCATTTCATGCTTCCTTCTGCTGACAAGCTGTATGGAGATGCTTATTTTATTTTCCAGCAGAAGTTGGCGAAGATAACAAATCTGGTTCAGTGACCACCGTGTGCCTGTTTTTGATTGGCCAGCAAACACACCTGATGAAAGACATCAGATCCAATCAGGCAGATGACCTGAAGGCAGCTATCAAAGCAATCTGGGCTTCCATTACAACGACGCAGTACCACAGGCTGATCGCCTCAATGTCACGGAGCATTGATGTAGTAATTAATGCAAGAGGAAGCTCAACCAAGTATTGAGTGAAGAGAAATGTACATACTTTTCAGAAACTTAACATTTATGCTTAAATCACAACATGTGATTGTCAAATTTTTTGAGACATTGAGATTTGGGTTTTCTTCCCCTCAAAGCCATTTTTAAGTCCTTAAATTTCCATTGTATTTTTATAAACTTTCCAACTAGGCAAAGCTGTTCACTACAAAATACTAAATTCATTAAAACATTTTAATTAAGTGAATGAAATAGTAGGGCTGCACAGTGGCACCGTTGGTAGCACTGTTGCCTTGCAGCAAGAAGGTCCTGGGTTCAATTCCAGGCCCGGGGTCTTTCTGCATGGAGTTTGCATGTTCTCCCTGTGCATGCGTGGGTTCTCTTTGGGTACTTTGGCTTCTTCCCACTTCCAAAAATATGACTGCCAGGTAAATCTCTCTAAATTCTCCTTAGGTGAGTGTGCATGGTTGTTTGTCCTGTTTGTATTAACCTGCAACAGACTGCCGACCTTCTCGCCCGAAACGTTCGCTGGAGATAGGCACCAACACCCCTCCCGACCCCACTAGGGACAAGGGTGTACAGAAAATGGATGGATGGGTGGAAATACTAATCTTTTCAGTCCAGATTGTCAGTAGATAGATACCATAAAAAGGACCAGCATGTAGATGTTTCTTGTAAATAGCTGCTGTACATGACTGAGATCAGTGAAGATACAGTTAGATTTTTGTAGGAAATGTTTGTTGCTTTGACTCACACTCTACATATAGACACAATTAATGTGTCCACATGTAGAAACAGTTTGAACATACAGCTTTTCATAATTGGGTTTCTAACACACTCGGTGTGCTTTCTCATAGTTTCTGTGGTTACTCTGGTTTCTTCCCACAGTCCAGAAACATGAATGTTAGGTTAATTGGAGACTCTGGATTGCACTGAGAAATGAGTGTGTATGTGTGCGGTTGTCATGGTTGTTTGTCCCTGTTCTTGGACTGGCCAGCTGTCTTGCCCACTGACTGCTGCAATAGGCTCCTGTTTCCACCTCTCTGCTTTGTGGTCCTGAACAGTGAATAAGTGATTGCAGAGTTTTGTAATAAAGTCACATCAAAACTCCATGAACAAGACCATCAGATGTAGTGAGTGCTAAAAACCATTAAAAATAAATGTTCAGACTCATAACAGATGATGCCTAAGCATTTCCACAACTACATTTACAATGGCAGCGTTGTTATCCCAAGATCAGAGCTCATCAGTCTCAGTAGCAGTAAGTGAGAACCATTTGAACCAGCCCTCTTAGTTTTCTGTCTAAATGAAATGGTACTGTCATCCATCTGTGTATCCTCTGTAGTGGGAACACTTGCTTGTCACAGTACATAATGTTCTACTTCTTTATATTATCAAATCAGCTTTCTGGAGGAAATCCACTTCAGTTATACAAAACCTTGCAACAAGGAACTAAAGTGCTTCAGCTTAATGGAAATGTTATCCTAAAAACATTGTTCTCATATTTTTTGAGGCCATAGATGGCTCACCTGTTTGTCTTGACATTTGTTTGTATTGACAAATCTACTGATTTATCTTTGTTGACTGATGTTAAAGATTCTAACGTAATTGCTAAATTCATTTTTACAACTGAATATCCAAACTAGGGCAATACCGTTTAATCTGTACTTGCAATAGTGATTCTTGTTTAAATTGCACCATGTGCAAGCCCCTCCTTCTTTTATATTCACCATATTTGGCTGAATAGAAATAAAAATGAAGTAATTATTTTTGAAGTTAAAGAGGAATGATTAAGATTCATTTCACAGCTTTTGCTACTGCAGCTAGAAACAACTGACCAGTCCCAAAATCTGGGAATAGTGATGGACTCAGACCTGAACCTCCAAAGACACATAAGGGCAATTGCAAACTCAGCCTTCTAGGATTCAAGGATTAATGTCCCAACAAAATCTTGAGAAACTCATCTATGTGTTTATCTTAAAAAACAGAGCCTTGAACAACAGACCTGAAAATACATTTTGGTCTAAGAGGTGGTGTAAGTCATCTAAGTACTTAGGCAAATACTGTAGATCATGAGACACACAAACGTTTCTTGTTGCTAATGAGATTCAGTGTCCTGTCTTGTTTACATACCAGTGGTTTTTGGTAATGTCTGTTTAGCTTGGAGCTATAGAAACATGGTGGTCACAAACACCCATGGTGCTGTTTATGCCAAGAAAAAGAGCATCTGTAAATTTTGTTTTTCACCTCAAAATGACTTTCCGAAGAAAGCAGCACTTAACTTTGCAGCCGGGAGATTTGGATTCCCCTCAGCAAGACCTGCCAGGAAGTAGCTTCTGTCTGCTGGGACAGTGAAGTGGGCCCTGGGTGGAATGAAGATAGATAGCTGATAGTTCATTAGTTAGCTAGACACAGGGAGGGCTGTACCGCAGAGGATTTCAGAGCCGTTTTTTCAGTGTCATTATGAGCTTTTATTTTAGCACAGGTTGACTCTGTTGCTCAGTAGAAGCAAACTTTTAAAGTGTTTGCCAGTGATATTCATACACCTACAGTATATTTCCACCTTCTCATAATTATAACGTAGGTATTTGGTACCATAAACAGATTTTTGTGGCAGTTCAGAGAGCAAACATGACCACAGCAAACTCCAGTTTTGACTCACGCAGAAAAAAGTGGTTGTTGCTTCTCTCTATAGCTTGAGTCCAGCCTCAGGCTACTGTGTCCCCTAGAGATTTAAAGAACTCTACTTCAAAGACAGATCCCCTCTCCTCATGTATTGAATACCCTCTTCCTCTTTCCCTGCAATAAACACAAGAACTTAAGGAATTAATTAGACACTGGATCAAACATGGGTTGGAAAATCCAGTGAGCAGAAATTGCTGGAGGGAGGTAAGAGGGGACCATGCGTATGAAACTTGGGGCCTTGAAAATGCAATAAAACTGTTCTTGATACAACTGTTTCGGGTAACAGATTTTTCAAATATTATGTACTCCTGCTCGTTTTATCAACTACATTTAATTTATAACGTCAGGGCATCCCAATCAATATCTTACACCTCACAGCCTTAACATAGCCAGTGTGATGTCTTCATCTATATGTACAGTGGAAATCAGAGCCTGTACGGATCATACTGATTATCCCACTACTCTTATATTAGCCCGTGTGTCGATGGAGAAAGCTGATTCATAGCTTCTACAGCGAGAAAACGGCTCTTGGCAACATGAGAGGGATGGATTGTATTGGAAATCCATGCACACGCTGGTCTATAAATTCAAGTCTTTGTTATCTTTTAGTGCCATCCCCAGATAGGCGGGGTTCCTGGTATTTGCAGGAGGACAAGCAGCATCTCAAAGTGTGTTCAGAAAACAGGATCTCGTTGTTCAATCAACTGTAAAAACAGCAATATTGATTTGAGTAAGGAGGCTGTCCAAAGCTGGGATATTAGTGACTTCACATCATATCAAGCAATGATGTGTATTGATGGCTGAATTTTAGGGACATTTAACAATAAATATGTACTGCGCCCTATTGAGGGAGCACAGTGGCGCTGATAAACTGCTATCAACCTAAATTGCTAATGCTCATAACCTCAGTCTTTCATATTATTCCTGGTAATAACACTTGACAATGCAGAGTCATTCTGCCAGTGTAAGTGGATTGATTTTGCTTTTTGTTGATTGAGTTCAGCCAAATTACACAAAGTGCTGTTTTTATTTTTTATTCTTATAAAAAAAACAGCATTTTATTTTATTTCATTTTTCATTGAGCTGCACAAAAGCTCAATGACAGATGAGGGAAACCATTCTTGACAAGGAGGTGAGAGATCATAACTTGGCTGTGAAGCAGTACTGGCTGGAGGCAATGTTTAGAAATACATACAGGCCAGGATAAACATCAGAAAGCACACAGTGGGGCAGCCAGCATTCATTCAACCCCCCGTTTCACTAATGTTCCCTTTTCATTCTTCTTATTGTTTTCCCTTCCCCACAGCTGGTTGAAATAATGTAAAAGACACTGGAATTATTTCTGTTTATACTCTAATTCGTAATGAACAAAAATTACATTTGAGTCTCTTCAAGGCTCCATTCTTGGGCTACTTTTATTTACCACCTGGATTCTAATCCAAATGCAGCTCATTCAAGATGTTGCTTCCAGAGATTAACCGGAGAATTGATCATTTTTATTTTTACATTACACTAATCACTCCTTGTAATAAGATAACTTTTAAAATAGTGATATTAGTTTATAAGACAACAAATGATCTTGGCGCCTAAATGCATGTACACTCCCCAGGTTATAACAAACCTGCTCACTCAGTTTTCTCAGGACCAGAAGCAAACAAACCACTTAGTGTCCACACTCTTGAGCTCTGTAACAAATTCCATGTCAAAATAGGACTAAGAATAGTACGGTTTACTGTACCTCTTTCTTATGTGTCAGATATTATTTCAGAAAATAATTGTTTGAATGGAGTTATTGTTATTACAACATATGTTTCTTTTTATTTGATGTTTCATTAGTCACTACTTTATTTATTTATTATTCTTTATTAGAATTTTATTTACCTTTGTTCCTTTATTCCATCTTAAAGCACTTTAAATTATATTATGAATGACTGATGCTATACAATAAAGATCTAATAAAGAAAGTAGGTGAAAATTAGATTATTACTTCACTTTTATTATGCCTAAGTATCTTTGGTTTTATGCGATGCTTAAATTTTGCTATTACAGTTACAATGTATTTCTGGTTCCAAATTTAAATTTCTCAAATTATGTTTTTTTGTCTTATTCAAACGCACATTGAATTACTCAGTGAATGACTGTTGCTATACAAATAAACTTGCCTTATCTTTATTGGAGACACTTTTTTTTCAATGTTCGAGGCGCATCTACAGTTTTCTTTTTTCTGTCAGATTCACATATGAACCATAACGCGCATCACACACACCAAAGGTTCAACCTCCCACTGTGTGCAGATAGTGCAGTGAAGCTACCCGTACATCGTGCAAGGAAGCCAGCACATAACCATCCTCCCCACAATCTCACTATCGACTGATCAAAGAGCCGCCAAACAGCCAGAAACTACAGCTGGTTCAGAAAGCAGTGCATGCACAGCAATACAATTAGCAGAGCTTCTTTCCATGTTGAATTTTAACTCCCGACCCCTGACATTTTCACTCACACACGCGGTTGTGGAACGTGTGCATGCAAACTGGAGTAATCTACAACCAAGTGTGCAAATTCTTCTGCTTGTTTTTAGTATGCACACATGTAAGGTGTGATTAAATGCAATTTCTGCTGAGTGATCATTTTTGATGGTAAAATTCTCCTATATGAGTTGAACAATTAAAGTGTGCAAGGAGCTCCAACCGGGCAGAACAGGAGAGTGCAGAAAGAGAAAGATCAAAGTGGAGGGGAAAGTGAAAAGCAGCGGAAGACATGAGGACTGAGAATGGAAGATGATGCGTGAGAAATACTATAGAAGGCAGCAGCTGAAACGGTCTGCAAGTAAAGAGATGTTCAAATTGGTTCTGTCTGTACTGATCTATGACACAATGATTACTATAGCGTGGTCTGATTTTTGTTTGGAGTTGATCACTGATACAGCTAAATATTTTGTGCCTGTATGTTGAACTGGGCCATGTTGGCAAGGATTAATATTGCTCTTAAAAGCTTTTATGGGCAGACACAAGATGGAGAAAAACCAGGAGTAAAAAAAGAGGAGAGATTATAGTGTTTGTTAAGAACAGATGGTGTAATCCTGAACACATTCCTGAGAAGAAGCCTCCATGCACCCTGGGTATTGAGTTGTTAGCTGAGTTTCTGTCCATGGTGTTACCTTCAGCTGCAAGATGTGAGGTTATCACCCTAGAAACTGATCTAGAAAATCTGATTTCTACAACAGCTGCTTGCCTAGGATCAAGGATTGCCTCAAAGTCAAAGCTTGATTAGATATGGGACTTTTTGTCAACAGACATCACAACTGATTTTGGATGTGTGCAACTGAATTATTCTATTTATATGATCTATACAAATTAATTAATTTGACTAAATATAACAAACTGGATAAGTTTTTCTTATAGGTGCCTTGAGATTATTTTTTACATTCTACATAGATATCCTGCAATTTCTATTCATGCTCACTATAATTTTACTGCAGCACAACATTTTCCCTTTGGATTTAAGGCACTATCCAATTCTACTCAAATCTCACATCTTGGACTAAGAAGAGGTGCTAAAAGACATTCTTTTCTTATAAATAAAATGTACAAAACCTCAAAAACTTGTAAGATGTTGTGTGTTAACGTTAAGCTTTAGAGTTTGAGACACAGTTCTGAAAAGCATGCTTTGTACAAAAACTGCACTGAAACTCATTAAAAGAACATTGTAAAACATGGTAGTGGCAGCAATATTCTGTTGAACTACTTTTCCTTACATGATACTAAACTTCCTTACGAAGTGTAAGACATGTATGAATCCAAATATCAATCAGTTGTGACATGAAACTTTCAGTTGCCTGTTAGAAAGCTGAAAATGAAGAGGAATTGTATTTTTTTTTTTTTACAGTGAGTCCAACCACAGCAAGTCAACAACAAAAATACTTTATGAAATGAAAATTTACATTTTAGAATAGCTGAGCCAGAGTCCACAACTAAATTTAGCATAAAACCAACAATGTATCCCAAAGTAACCTGTGGAAAAGAAAAAGTCCTTAAAAGTAATAACAAATAATGGCGAGTCAAGATGTGGGATCCTAACAGACTCCAATCAAAGAAAGATAAAAGTTTAAAATGTGGTTTATTAAGTATTAATTTAAGGATGTGAAATATTTTCACATGGATTACTTTTTTATTGATTGGTCTCTCCTTCGAGTATATTTCTCTACTACCCAGTTAGATAGCACAGGATAAATGTCAAAATGTATGCGGAAAAAGCTTTCACCTTAATTTATCAGTGCCTCATTTTTTGCATCACAGAAGTATATCATTTCAACAGGGAGCCGCTCTATTAACACAATTCACCTTGTGCTTCGGTTGTAGCTCAAACGAAATGTAGCAATTCCAGGAAGAAAATCAGCAAATAGCATAATTTAGGGTGGAAAGAGGGGAGAGTCACAAATTATCATGCAGAAAAAAGCAATCAAACAAAATGATTAACGTGACATTTCTAAGGAACGGTCGTTTGAAACTTTATAATAAAGAGAAAGAACCCTTTTTTCATAACTATCATAACATTAAAGTCAATGAAAGGATATTTCTGGGAGCTGTGCCATGAAGAGGCAATCCACAAATTTAGAAGAGCTGAACCCTGGACTGTGAAAGGATAATCAACCTCAAGAAATGGTTGGGTCCCCTTCCTGCTGTTTCTTATTGAAGTGTGCCCTCCAGTGGAAGAAAGCATAAAAGCTGACAAAACCGTCTCCTTTGCTGAATATATGAGTGACAAGGAAGTGGGAAACATTTCCTTTTTAAAAAGAAAAGTATTGAAACCTTTTATGAAAAGTAGAGATGTTGCAGCAGCAACATGCCTTAATTTTGGCATGTCACGTTTTGCACCTTACAATGTTTTTATATATTTGTATAAAAGAAGAATCCCCCACCTTAAGAACTCCTCAGATAAAAACAACTGTAACACCTGCCGTCAATTTCTTTCTTGATGAATAAAATAAAACAAACACAACAGGAAGTGGTAACCATTTTAATAAAGCAGAATAAAGTGGAAGTCAGGAAGTAAACTCAGAAATTCAAGTCCCAAACCTGAAAAGAAGCGAAAATCATCATCCCAATGGTCTGGTGCAGCTTGGAGGGTAGAAGTATTATTTTAGAAAATATGTAAACAATCAGAACAATCACAGGTTTCATTTGTAGCATAGGTTCATTAGGGATGCATTATAATGTAGTTTTTGGAAAGGTCGCTGAATGATTGCGAGCCTCTAATCCAAATGCTAATTTAGTAACCAAATGCAAAAGTGCAGTAATGTCATGATAATGACATGCAGATGAGAGCTCATCAGAACTGCTAACCATTAATGAAGTGATATTTGAGCGTATTGTGTGCGTCGGTTTGAGTATGTGGCCATGCCGTCAGTGCTGCATGCATATCTACATAATGTGTGCATAAAGAGTGCTCATCCGCAGCAGAATATTTACCATATTAATGTTCAATCAGTCTGCCACCGTAGCAACGCACAATTTGATTGTGAACCAGTACTCTTTTTTTTTTTTTTTTTTTTTTTTTTTTTGAAAGTTTGAAAACTTAGATTTTCACTTTGAGTAGCTGGGGGTGCGGGAGTAAAGAATTAGTGTTAGCATGTTAGCACTATGTGCCTAATGCATGTGAGTCAACTGTGATCAAACATCAGGATCTATTTTAATTCAGTATTTAGAAAATGTCTCCTATCTAATGACAGAAATACAACATTAGGGCAATAGTGAAAACCAGAATTCACAGTAAAAACAGCAGTGGAAAGCAGTCACATTTTTAAGAGTATTCTTGCCTCTGCTATACCTAAGATGTATAGTCATAATTCTTTCATAATTTTCTCATAAGTGAAAGTTGTGACTCACTCTGTGATGAAGGGGAATGCAACTTGTTGGGTGTTTTCTCATTCTGTGGCCCCCGTGTACTTAAAAGACTAAGAATCAAATATAAAGGTACCATTCACATTCACTTAATATTTACAGCGTGATGAGGGGCCTGATGTCTACCTCCAGATGTAAACAGGCAAGATTCAGGGTGCAATTTGAACAAGTTTCCAGTCAATCACAGATCCAAACAATACAAACAACATGATCACATTCAAATATGAGGGCAATTTAGACTCACTAATTGACCCAAAATGGAGGAGGACACTACAGAGGTGAAAACTGCAGATATTTGACTGCAGAGGATAAAATGGTGTATAACTAAACAGAAAAAGATGGTGAAGTTTGTTGAGCCTCCATACAATAACAATACAATAACATCTTGTGAATTTATCTGTTAAAAGATGCATGACTGGGCCAGAAGATATA
Organism: Xiphophorus couchianus; assembly: GCF_001444195.1. Classification (NCBI taxonomy): domain Eukaryota; kingdom Metazoa; phylum Chordata; class Actinopteri; order Cyprinodontiformes; family Poeciliidae; genus Xiphophorus; species Xiphophorus couchianus. The sequence continues at coordinate 11,197,861 of NC_040231.1, forward strand.
ATTTTTTGTACCTATGAAAGTCGAGTAATTAAAACAGATTTTACTGGTGCTGCATATTTCTGTGATTCAAAGTTGAATATGAAGTCATAACATGTCAACAAAGATTTGCACGCACTTATTCTGTTGGCTGAAGTGTCTGACAATGTCAAAGCTATAAATCCCAATTCATTTACAGCTCATCTATTTAGTAGGCGTTAATTTATGACTTGGAACTGAGACGTAAACTACTTCATCTCACATCCAACACCAGCCACAGCAGCAGCACCGCAAATGATGCCTCATTTTGTCAAGTGCACTTTGCAATTTGTGAAGATACTGCTCACATACCAAACAGAACCGTAATTCGAATTGGCTCCTTGGGTGAGGATTACTGGTGAGGAATTATTCTGTTTTTACAACAACAAATAAGGTGCTTGACTACTCTTGTAACGCAATACAGCACTAAACATTCACACTGGAAAGGAGGAAGAGAGGTTTGGCTCCCCTCATAAGCATCAACAGCACTTGAAGAGCCAGCTCATTATAAATTCTGCCCCCCTGCCTCTTTTAGTTGTTACTAAAATGAAAAATGTTATTTCTTACAGCCTCGGTTTGAAAATCCATAAAAGAATGACGAAACAGAATGTAACTGCTCAACTTTAAATGATGAAAAACATTTTCAAATGCAACCTTAAATTTGTCAAACTGAAATATGCAATATTATGTTACTGTACAGACTTGAATCACAAGCAAGACTTCGGCAGCTCATCTCGGAACTGTGAAAACTTAAATCGATTCCTCTTTCCACACTAAACCACCACATAACCTAAAAAATACGAGCCTACACAAACAGCATGTTGCTCCTGCTGGCAGCGACGATCTTATTTGTCAAAAGCAGTGATTGTCAAAAGCTGTGATAATCACAGCCTTTGACTGGTAAAATCCCAGAACTGGTTTTGGAAAACCCTCCAGGTTAAACTTGAACATTTTTACTTGTGAGTTTGTGTCTGAATGCCACTAGAGGGCAATAAAGGAGCAATCAATTATCCAGAGGGGTCTGGGATCAATCATCTTTGTTTACCTGCCTGTCACCAGGTTATGCCCAACTGTAAATGTTATCATGTGCAACTAATGTCATATTAAAACACTGCAATAATTAAAAAATAAATATACAACTAAATTAAAACAACAGATGTAGTTTTTAATTTTTATGTCTTCTGTAGAAAACGTAGAAAAACCAGTAATCCACATAAATCTCTCTATATATTTAGTGCTGACGTTATATACACATGAAACATAAACTGACAACTAAAACCACCGTTCTGACTAAGTAGTACGTCTGATATATTAGTATTACACTGACACCGCATGGACATCCTTAACAACAACCTGCTCTTACCTGAAAATATAACGACAAATGCCTCATCGTACTTGCATCACAGTCTACAGTAATTTACCTAATGTGTTATCATTTTAAATATTTTTGCTAAGGGACCCTGCAAAAGCATACACACCCCTGGATCTTTTCACATAATGTCAACAGCTACAAAGTTTAATTTATTTTATTGGAATTTGCAGTGACAATTTTTCTTTTTATTATTTATTGAACAATTTAGATGAACACACTTGACGGTTTTCCTCCACTGAAATAAGACTCAAGATATTTTGTTTAAGCAATGTCTCTGAGCCGTTCTTCAACGTACAGAATGTGAATCATGTATATGCAACAAACTTTATTTTTCAAGTACAAAAGTGTTACTTGTGCTTAGTTTACATGGTTTTTTCATTATTAAAACTCTCAAGGGAAATAACCATATGTTATATAAGCTACATCTACTGGCTTTGTGTTTTTGGCAGATGTTACAGTGGCTGTTAATTATGTCCTGTGTGCAGTATGGTAACTGAACTTCCACTTGACTAAACTGAAAATAACTTGCACTTCATTATTCATGCCTCCTACATCTACAAAATCAAATCATTAAATTATTAGGATAAAAAACATACATTACACATTGTCTCACAGTTTTCCTATATATCTAAATTGGCAATCAACTGATTTATTTCAATCAATTAAACATTTGTGAAGTTTAAAAAAGTAGCAGCTTAATATTTGTGTTTGAAGAGATTAAAACTTTAATAAACAGCGAGTAGCACAATACTCTCAGTCTAGAGACAATATAACTTAACAGTAATGAAAGTTTTACAAAATGCACTTTTAAAGATAAAATCTGATAACTCAATTTAAACTGGCGAATAAGAGAGAAAAAACCTCTTGTAGCAATGATGCTGAAGCCCTCATGTGCCTCATTTCTAAATGCATTTTAACAAATTAAATCATGTCCCTTTACGGAAGAATTTAGCAGCTATTTTTCATTCTGGTTTTGAATTCAGGTAGCAAATGTCAAAGTGAGTGTTTAATGCAAGTGATGTTTACTTCCACACATAAATAAAAAAAAATTTCTATCCTAAAATCTATCACACAGAGAGAGATATGTCGGTATGAAGCATAAAGACCATTTCTGAACTATGCCTGATATTTTCAGGCTATCCTGTTTCACAAGTTCATGAACAACAACGCAGTCAATTTTTATTAGAAAACTGGCAATAGGTATGTTTTTTTCTGCATCAGTGCAAAGTTGCAGAATCAAAATCTGTGGTGAGAAACCGAGGTGGACGCATACTCTTCCACTGTTCAATGCAGCACATCCATGACTTACGACTGCAACACTCTGGTCTAGTCACCTATTTCTATCATCCCTAACCTTCTATTGTATGACATGCAATGATAACCTCATAAATTATTAAAAATCATGATTTTAAAGATCAACTCATTCTCCCTAACTTAGGGATAGCTTTTCAAACACAATATGTTCGTGTTTTGACAGTGATCGTTTACGAGCACCAGATCTTCTCCTGATAAAGCCCCAAATGCAGCAGGAGATCTCAAGAATTCAGCTGAACAGGTTGTCCCTTCCTATTCGGTTTTCTCTGCTGGAACTACCTCCATTAGCAGCTGGAGATGCATGGTGATGGGCCCTGTGGAGGGAAGAAGATCAAGTGTAATATCAGCTAAACATCACTAAACACTTTTATCTACCTGGTGTTTGCCTTTTCTAATGAGATTTCTCAATTAATCTCTATATACAGGTGAATTGAATCTGCTGAACATACTGTTAGCTGAGAGAGGAAACGTACTCATGATTTTGCGTGCCCAGTTTGCCTTCTTGTAGACCAATGGGAAGTAAAGGATGAGTCCACTGAAGATGAAGATGGTGCAGTAAAGGTACTCCCACTCAGGCTTATCGATAATTGGGGCCAAGACAAGGTAGCAGGACACCAAGGTTACGATGCCAGCGATGACAATTGGCACCTTTAGTATGTAGCAAAAACAGAGGTTATTTTAAAAATTTGTACTGAAAAGTTTTATTTAAATATATATATATATAACACCCACCTTCCATATACACACAAACACACACCCCTACACCCAATCTCACTTGTCTGGTGTGTTCCTTGGTCTTTATGACGATGCTTATTCTCAGTAGCATCATGAAGACAACAAATATCTGATCTGTCCAAAATGCAATTGTTTTATACAAAGATTAAATTACCCCCAGTCTGACTAATTTATTTACTAGGTTCCTTCTGAAGACAATTGATTCCAACAGATTTTATTTAGGGATACAAGAATAAAGGGTGCTGTTTAAATTCACACACATGTTCCACTTTTTCTTTATTTCTAAAACATGTATCCTTTTCCTTTCTTAATTATTTTATGCTTTAGACTGGCCAACACTTAAAAATCTCAATAACATCTACTGGTGTCAAAGCTTTGAACGTTGCAAAGCTTCGTAACATAAAGTTGTGGAGAAGTTGCAGATGCAGAGATCCCCAGTTAAGGTGGGAGATCTCTGTCCTCCCTAAAAAATTGTCCTTTATGGAAAAATACCAAGCTATTAGTGGAACAAAATTATAAGTCAGTTACTAGGTTACCATAAGCATAGTTGTGAAAAGAACAGCAAAACAAGTGAAATAAACTATTTGATATATAGAGAAAATCCTTGAACACATCATCAGCACCATGATAAATGGTAGCTAAATAATGTTGAGGCCATAATTTTCATCAAAGACTGGTCGGAGGTGATATTGGGTTGACTAGAGCTAAATACAGCCTGATAGGTGCGCCAAAATATTGGAGAACAGAGCAGAGGTTAACCTTCAACACAACAATCCCAAATGTGTAATGACGTTGAGATGGAATAATATTCACGTACGAGAATGGCTTAACATAAGTGTAATTTGTGGCAATACCCGAAGATGAATATTTACTCTTCATCTAATCTTACTGAGTTTAGGGAGTCTTTATATATATATATATATATATATATATATATATATATATATATATATATATATATATAGTCTATATATGTGCAAAACTGATTCTGACATACAATATTGACTCACTGGATGCTGAAAACATATATATAGTATATGCCACAATTTTCTAATCGTTTGTAGGAAAAATGGTAGTCAAATATTGGTATCTGCTCTTTCTGCGGATCTATTACCCATAATCTTGATAAAATGTGTTGAAATGTGTGATAAAATTGGAAAACGTCCATTGCATTAATACTTTTGGTTGACACTTTTTATCACTCGACACTTTTAAGTGTGTTTGTAAAGTAAAACATACTTAAATCTGTTGAAAGGTTTTCAGAAAGCCTCACCTTCACAGGCCTGTCGAGATCTTTCCGGGTGAAACGCATAACAATTAGAGCCAGAGTTGTCAGACCATAGAAGGCCCACTGAGCAAAACTGAAGTAGTTTATCAGAGTGTTGATGTCTGCAGGCATAATGTAGAATATTGCCAAAATACCCTAGAATATAAAGCAAGAAAATAGTAAAATTACTTGTTGATTTAAATAACAAAGTGAGCAAAGTCTTTGCAAAAAGAATTTTTAGCTATTTTGAGTTTATAGGTTAATATTAAAAAAAATAAGTAAGGTGATCCTTTGGAATCATGTTCAACATGGGAACACAAACAATAAATATTTTAGACTTACATTAAATAAGAGAGCAGGTAAAGGAGTGTAGCGTTTCAAACTAATATAGGATAAGATTTTCACCATGTGACCCTCTCGACCAGCTACATAGGACAATCTGGGGGAGAAAAAAAATCTAATGTGAGCTGATAATAAATAATACAGTTGACACTGTTCTACTTTTCACTCCACGTATAAAAATTACTTTACTAAGCATAAGATATGCACAATCAGAAATAAAATTAAATGAATGTGTTTGTTTTACCTGCCAGCAGTGAAGCAGCTTCCATTTGCAGAACCAAAAGTTGAGAAGGCCACAAACAGAGGAACTATCCAAGCCACAGGGTAAAGGACTCTGTCCCCAAAGGTCTATGGAGACAGAAAAAAAGTCCCTCAGGAGTTAATCTGAAGATCTAAAACCGTGGAGTATCAAACATTCTGTGTTTGAAATGGTCATTAGCTCATTTTAGAAAGCTCTCATTAAAGCCTTTTAATATGTATGCCATGCTGATAAGTCGTACAAGTTTTTTTTAAGTTGTGCAGCTCTTTGGTTTATGGATAATTGTCCTTACCACTGCAACAGCTGAAGACGACAGCAGTTCAGAGGGCGTCATAACAGTAAAGTAAGCTATGTTGACAAACACATAGCACACAGTCACCAAAGGGATTCCAATGACGATGGCCAGAGGCAAATTTCTGTAGTAAATTGAGAGGAAAAAAATATTAGAAGGGACTTTACACTGGTTAATATTCAAATTTCTCAAGATCTTGATTCATACACAAAAGTATGCTGACCAGTTTCCGAAATAAATATTATGCAAGCATTTTACTAGAAATTTCTTGAGCAAGAGATCATGAAGGTAAATATTTTACCTGTATGGGTTTTTTAGCTCTTCAGTGATGAAATTCAGTTGATTCCTGGCAAAATATTTGGAAAAAATAAGTTTTAATTACTGAATAAAAAAATAATATATTTGATTTATTGACAACCTGACTAACTAATAAGATTGCATCTATTTATTGTTAAGAGATTATTATCAACAGCATCTTCAATGCATAGTTCTCATGTAACGTCACACTTCCAGGAACTTTGCAGCTGACAGCCATCTTGGAAGGTATCCATAACTCCCTATCATGACAGTTGCTATGGAGTTGCTATGACAACAATAAACACGCAACCTTTTCTGTCTCATATGGGTCAGTCCCAACAGCAGTGATTTTGTTGTATCGTTCTCTTGCAAATTGGTAAAGACTGTCAATACGATTTCTTTTTGTTGGTCTAGAAGCCACGGTTCATTTATGCTTTGCGTTGTGCTTGCCTACCAAGATGGCAGATCACTTCCGGTGCAGACAGGCGGCAACTATGTACATAGAAAATGGATTTCTGAACAACCTCAGTTTCTGAAAAGGTTTAAAAGGTTCTGAGTTAATGGCATAACTAATGCCTAAGCCTTCCTCAATTTTACAAAGTTGTCCTTCTCACTAATTTCTGATCAGTTATGTGATAAACAATGGGACTGAATGACACAGATTATTTTTTGCATATTAATATAGTTTAATCAAGAAACTAAATCTGCTGCAAAGTAGAAAATGTCAATTATTACCATCCATCATAAGCCCAAAGTCCGTTATAAAAAGCAAGTCCAATTGCTCCAAAAGACGTGGCTGAGCCTTCAAATGCATTTGACACGTTCTCTGTTTTTCCTGCATTCAAAAATATAAAACATAAAACTGAGATTTCATAGTTACTTCATCAAATGAGAAGTACTTTCAGTTAAACTGAAATGAGAAGAGTAATCAGAGTAAAAGGGCCGACCTTGAGCCATCAGAACGATGCCAGCCACCACAATGATGATGATGATAATAAGTTTGGCCCCAGTAAAAAAGTTCTGCACATAGCTTGCTAGTTTGACGCTCAAACAGTTGACACCAGTGATTATGACTGTAACGAAACAAAGAAACAAGAAAAAAATCAATGACAAAAAATAAGTTTTATCTTCATAAGCAGCATCATTAGAAGATGAGCTGCTGTTTTATCTATTTTGAGCATATTTTGGTTACGCTTCACATGGACGTCTGAACGGGTTAATTAAATATGGATGAAATTATCTGTGACATCAACAAGATCCAAATTTATTGTTCTGTCTTTTTTTGTTTGTGTTACTTACTTATTGCAGCTGCGGACAGGCACTTGATAACCACAAGAGGAGGGGTGCAGTCAGGGTAAAAAGGAGCAGAGGCATATTCTGCAAAGCTAAGAGTGATGATGGCAAATGAAGAAGGTTTCAGCACCATAACAGTGGTCCAAGAGTAAAGGTAGGCAACAACGGATCCAAAGGCCTCCATTAAATAGGAGTACTCTGCCCCTGATTTGGTGATCATAGTACCAAGTTCAGCATAGCAAAGGGCTCCTGAGTGGCCAAACCCAAAAAGACAAAAAGAACGAAAAGGTTTGTAAAACACAGTAATAAAAAAGTAACTTGAAAAAGACTATGTTAATGTTTTTTGTTTAGAGCAATAATCATCCAAGTTAAAATTGACCAATAACTTCAGTTTCATTTGGCAAAGAAGCTGCATTTCTGTTTGTTAGTGATGATTATCCAGCTGCTTTCCCATTTTTTTTTTTTTATGTTGCACACATACACATTAACATTTACCACCCTGACATTGAAGGACAATGTCCTGGGCTTTATTCTGGAAGCTTATACTCAAGATTCATAATTTTCCATGAAGGATTAGATTTTATAATTGTCATAAAACAATCACAGGTAAAAAAATAGTGTCGTTAAAAAATAAAAACCAAATGACTCGGTGGTTTAACTGATGTATAATTGTATAATTTTATGTGAGGGTTATATGCTGCTGCACCTCTAAAGCAACAGGACGGCAATACATTACATTTATACAAACATAATAAAAAGTTAAGTAGCACTGTAAAACTTTATTAAATGTTTTACCAAGCTTCCCTTTGGAATTACTATATTTAACCATGAGGTTTTTAAAATGAAATCATCAAAAAGATAAAGTAAGATGGCTAGATTTTAAAAGCTAAATATTTAATGGCATAAACTGGATTCTCTGCAGGAAAAAGACCATACGGTTTTTTTGCATGTTTTGCAGGACTTTACATGTCCTGAATAACTGTAAAGACATAAAACTGGGCTCTAAATGTCCTCATCTAAAAATATTTAACATGTAACAGAAAAGTACTCAGCTTTCTTGGCGACATCTTCATCTGCAATCAGAAAGTTTAAGACTTTTTTTTTTTTTCAAAAATGATAGAAAATAAGCAGGTTTGCAAACAAGAGATTGAGGAAATGTGGAGGTTAGAGGAGATGTATTTCAACTTTTGTGTCCCATAATATTAGTAAAATCTCTTTAGGTTCTTTATTTGTGGTTTATGATTTTATGATTTCTTCTGATCAAAAAGAGTGCCGCTTGTCAAACCAAGAAGTCAAAAAGAGTCCACAAGCCTCTGGCTTTAATAGGCTTGGTCAAGGTCAGTGCCTGGGCATTTCTGGCTCCATAACTCTGCTACAAAGTCATAAATTGTTATCATTCGTTATCACATTTTTGGTGAGGAAAACAGTGACTGTAGCACCATGGCCACGTTCTAAAATGCATTTTCTAACCGAATCCTTTCATCTCTGAGTAGTTGTAGCTCATCTGAGACACACTGAGGAATCAAACAATGTTTTATACTGTGACTCTACAAAGTTTGCACGACCTTCTTAAACAGTTTTTGAGACTTAGAAATTGAGATTGTGATAAATAATTTCTAATCCTTTTCAATCATTGTTGTGGTTACATGTATATAGTGCATGTAACCAAAAAAAAAAAACTAAGGAAAAACATAATGCTCTCACCCATAGTGGCTAATACTCCACAGGCAGCCCAGATGAGGAGACAGGGACCCACAGCTCCTGAGTACAGCAACACTGATTTAGGAGAAATGAAGATCCCTGAGCCAATCATTGTTCCCACAATCAGGGAAATGCCACTCAGCAAACCAATCTGTTCAAACACAGAGGGAAAAAAAGTTAGTCACTCAGAGGCTTTTTCAGCAACTTAGTTTAAATACATAGCCTGATTCTTTGGAAGCTGCAGTGTTTGCATGTCCCACTTCATGACTTTCTTTAAGTATTTAAACAGATCATTATATTGTTGTTTCACAGTAAACACGTGAAATGCCTCCTGACTGATCTACACCAATAATTTGAATTATCACATTACGATAAAGTGTCATCAAGATCAGAACAACTGATCATGTTTTCCCGAGTGTCACTGCATTGCCTGAACACTATACCAAAGACAAAGAGACCCCACCTTTGAAAAGTACTTGTGAGGTCAGACACTGATGATGGACAAAAAGACTTGGCTCACAATCTCTGCTTTAAAAGCGTTTCTCAACTGGCAAGACTCACTCTAACCAGTTCATGTCTGGTTCGGTTCAACCTCAGTAATGAGTGTCTTCATTACAAGCTGCTCCTCACTATGTGTTCATGAATATGGGAATGTGGACAGCTGGTAAGCAGCAGTTGTGGTCGAATCTCTGCTGATGTTTGCAGTGACACTCAGCAAAGGAGAACCTTGAGGTTGTGGTTGTGATTCATTTTGTCCTATAAAAATTTATTGCTGGACCAAATATAATGATAAAAATTCTGATCAGCTGATTATCATCATCATCATCATCATCATCTTTATTAAAGAAACAAGCATATATTATTTCGTTATACATATAAATATATTTATATTCTGCCACTTTATTTTTTTTTAAACATGCAACCTTTTGGATTTAGATAATTCAGTCAGAAGATGTAAACCAATATCCACACATGAACTTTACTTAAAGAAATTCCAAACAAAAAATAAAATGACATCACACCAAACATAACCTTTTATGCAGTTCTGGTGTTTTACACCGTTGGTGAAAACTGTAGCTCCGACAGAACGCTGCGAGGAACCGCAATGTTTCTCCTCTTCATTGCTGCCTGCTCTTCAGAGAGACCTGCAGCGTGTGAGGCTGTGAGATCACGGTCACTCTGCTCCAACAGTTTACGTATGTGTTCCTGGCTGCTCAATATTAAAGTCATGATTATGCTCCTCCACACTGAGCAGCTCTCTGACAGCAGACGGCATGTTTGCTAAACTATAGCAGATAAACTATACAGCTAAACAACTAGTAAATGTGGAGTTTCCAGTGATGTAAATCAAGGACCAATCAATGAATGCAGTCTGCTGTCAATCAATTCCCCTCCATGAAATACACAGCTTGGCGCTGCTGGTGCTATCCATGAAGTTGCTTGTGTGCAGCTGGTGTGCAGTCATCCTGAAACAATAAGTGTCCATTCCCAGAAAATTGGAAGTATGATATTGTCCAAAATGTTTTTGGTATGCCAAATGATAAAAAATTATTTCCTAGCTCCTTGCAGCCTTATAACATAATTACCTCTGCACCAAATTTTACACTTGACTCAGGTGTGACTCAAGTACCTTTTTTGTGGCATCTGCCAAACACAGACTAATATTGAATTGTCTGAGACAGGCAAAACTCATCTCTTCAAGCAACACATGTACTTTTCTCCACTGCATCCAACTCTTTGAATTGCACTTGGTTTGAAAACAGCTGTTCAGTCATGGAAACCCACTTCAAAAACTCTTTACTTGAGTTGGTCTCAAGGTCACATAAAGTTTGAAGGTATCTATGGGTTCTGCAGACGGTTAGGAAACCTCTATGCACTATGCCCCACCTCTGAGAAGTGAACTGGCCCAACGGCCGACTGTGGGATATTTAGTTTCAAGGTCACTTCACAACTGGACTTATTGCAATGGTGACATCCTATCATGGTATTAGGCCGATCTGCATGACTAGATGCTGAACTCTATACACCCACCACCTATCCCCAAGGCAACAAAGTGTCTCATTAACATTTGCATAAGAAGAGAAGTAAAACCATCAGGTGTCAGTCTAAAGTCAGTAACAAAAATCTGATTTATCTCATATTGGCAATAAAGTTTGTGAAAGCTTATACCTATCCTCACACATTTTTTCCCTAAAATCCTACAATAACATACTAAACAGCTACTTGCTTTTCTCTTTATGCCAGTGGATCAATTTGACCTGCAGAATACAGGGACTATTAAATCAAGCATGATCTCTTGTCTGTTCCTTATCTGTTAAAACCTGCCATCCTTCCAGTTATCATGTCATATCAGTATTGCATGCAACTGCAGTGATTATGAGTGAAAGTAAATAAAGTGAAGTAAAGGTTTATAAAGATAATACAGGGGCTATTTGACACTCCCAGAGGATTGATTGCAAATATAATAGTAGTGATTTTGTTGTTTTTGTGAGTCTTTTCATTTTTCAAAAAGATTTTTTTCAATTTTTGCTGTCATGAAGAGGGTTTTAAAAAGTATACATTGTGCTTTGTTCAAATGTAGGTAGACTTCAGAATGTCAGCCACAAGCGCTGAGTCATCGTGTTGGACCCAAAAGGGGGAAATAGCTATACACAAGCTCAGTTGCCTTTATCTTTGTGTACTTTAACTCTTTCTGTATGTTACTTTCTGCTGAAGAATGTTTGGTTTGTAATATACCAGGAAGTTATGTTTGTAAAACATTCCTCTTAGTTTGACTTTGTTCACATATCAGCTCCTCTGCATATATTCTTTTCCAACAACAAGCAGTACATTCAAACAATAATTTCCCCACAATATATCTCAGGACTGTGAGAGTTTAGAGAGCCTGGAGCTGATTGTTGCGGGGTTAATTTGCAGAGACACTTGCTGCAGCACCGCCTGGTACGCAGCTCTTGCTCCCCCCTTACTGCACAAAGGTACATATGATGGGATTCTATGGTGTGAACATTTATTCAGCCTTTTTCTCAGAACACTGCTTGAACCAATACTCACATCTTGTTGAAGCATTGTTGCTTTCTCAGGTCGCTTTTTCTCCAAGGGGCCATCATTGTCTGTGGGGCCATTTTCTGAAGCTTTACTGATGCTGCCTGTTTCCATTTCTGTGAAAAAAACACACAAGCGGCTTAAAGACTGCAAAGATTGACATTAGGTCAGACTAAATCGTTCAGAGTTTGTGTCAGTTATGCTACAGTAAATGCCAGCATAGTGATAAATTTGGGGTTTTTAGGTAGTTTTTATATTATTCTGGAAGTCAGCACATAGTTTAGTGATCGAGTCTGACTTAAAACAGGAAAGGTTTTGTCTGACTTAATGAAAGTGTGTCACATAAATAGTTTTGTGTGTTTGGAGGTTAATATCTCTTTCCACTTTAACAGCAGTCATGTTGACAGTTACTCAACTAGTATACATGTTTATTGCCACTTGAGTCACAAAGCAAGATAAGGTTTACAGGAAATTATGCTCCCTCCCAACCAGTAAACTCTTTTTATTAACTAATGAGAGCATCATCCAAAAAACACGTGCAAAAAAAGAAGGAAAACAACTTCTTTTTTTTCTAAATCATGTTTATTTTTAAGGAAAAGTATCAACTCAAAGAGAAAGCTTTTTAATTTTAGCTGTTAGTTATTCTTTGATAGTTTTGTCCTAAATTTGTTTCCTATAAAAAGAAGCTGGAATGCAACATTTTAGCTTCTTGATCAAAGTCATTCTATGTCTACTAAAGGTGCTGCAGTTTAAATTTCTGAGTTGTTTTTGTTGTGTTTTGTTTTGTCCAGCAATTTGCTTTTGATTATTGGTGGTAAAGTTGTGCACAGGCAGTCAGATTGGAATGAGGTCACAACATTTATGATTGAGTGTGTAAAAAACCTAACATGAAGAGTTAGAGTCAGATACACACAAAGGCGTGTTTGTCTTTCTTTTCTAGGTGAGTTGGAAATGTGTTAAACTATATGACTTTGCTGTTGGGTAATGCAGTTAGGTTATATACAGGGTAAAAAAGGAATAAAATGTCTTGAAGAACAAAGAAGCATATTTAGAATATATATTATTAAATCATCAATATGACATTTCAATTTGAGAAATAATGACCATTTTGTAGAACTAACTCCAAACACATTCCCTGTGTTTGTTTACTGATATATTTAGCCGTCAGTTTTTTATAGGATCAGAACATGACATAGTTTGTTTTGCAAATATTAAGTAAAAAAAAAAAAATTTATCAAAACTAGGAATGTTTTTCCAAAAGCTGATTATTTAAAAATTGTTCATCTTTTTGAGATTCTAGAATTTGACTACTACAAACAACATATCAGACACTTGGGATGGTTTTTTAAACCTATGTTCAAAAACTGACTCCAAGTCGAGTGTGAGCTTTGATGCATTAATATATGCAACAAGTTAATCTTAACTTAAATAAGTTATCTAGATTTTGTAATTACAGAAAAGATTAACTTCTAGATATAAAGTAAATATTTACACATGTTTTTAAAACCAGATTGAGTCACAAACTTTGGAAGAGCCACAGGGTACATTACACAGGGTACACATTATCTCACCATCCGAGATAATGTGTAACTTAACTGTGTGTTAATATATAATCAAACAAGTGTTCTACAGCTACAGAAGTAAAAAAAGAAAACATCAAGTATTCCATTTTTGATGTCCTATCTGATAAATCATGTTAACTGTTTCATCCATCCATCCATCCATTTTCCGATCACCCTTGTCCCTAATGGGGTCGGGAGGGTTGCTGGTGCCCATCTCCAGCTACGTTCCGGGCGAGAGGCGGGGTACACCCTGGACAGGTCGCCAGTCTGTCGCAGGGCAACACAGAGACATACAGGACAAACAACCATGCACACACACACTCACACCTAGGGAGAATTTAGAGAAACCAATTGACCTGACAGTCATGTTTTTGGACTGTGGGAGGAAGCCGGAGTACCCGGAGAGAACCCACGCATGCACAGGGAGAACATGCAAACTCCATGCAGAAAGACCCTGGCCGGGAATCGAACCCAGGACCTTCTTGCTGCAAGGCAACAGTGCTACCAACTGCGCCACTGTGCAGCCCGTGTTAACTGTTTCACTTACTTGTAATTTGAAACCTCTTTATTTAGAGTCCATAAATGTCCACCACAGCTTCTTCAAAAACCTGGGGCCAGTGATGAGACGAAAGAGATGATGCTTAGCCAAGTTAGGAGAAGAACAGCAGGAAAGTCTGACCTGGGAGAAAACCTGAGGCTCCATGAGTCTGAACACACTCCCCTGGGGGAGGTTCTTAAATCTGATTGGCCATCCTGGAAAGCCATGAGCTGAAAGAGGGAATGGTTCACAGCCACAGTAGAAATACATGAGTTATAGAAATGCACTGGTAAGAGCTGAAATGAAAGCATCCAAAGGCAAACAAAAGACAAACCTGTGTATAGTCGGCTGTTTAGAGCAATGGTGCATGCATATCCCTTATAACAGAATGTTGTGGAGGAAAAAAAAGTTTAAAAAGAGAAGAAAAACTTTTAATTTTCTGACTAAATGGACATTAATTCTGCAGAAACAACTCCATGCATGCATTGTATTTTAACTATATGTTGAGGTAGCTGTTGCTGACAGAGCTCATGTTCTGCTACATGGAGCTACAATTTCAAGTTAGAACATTTTTCTTTTTTACTCTGAAAACCTTAAAACACTTCCTTCCATTTCAGCTTAAATAACCAGACCTCTTCACAATGCCTCTTTGATAAAGACATATGATACCACTGAAGTTGTGTGCTTGCACATTTGTGTGTGTGTGTGTGTATCTGTTGCATTGCCTTTCCTCGCTGGCCAGGTTTTGTACTGTTTTTTTTTTTTCTTTTACTACTTAGAGCTCCATGGTAGTCAGAGAATTTGACCCTGCAATACCATAATTATTTCTTTACTGAGCTGTTTTGTTTTTTCTCAAGGCAGCTCATTACATCTCCTTGACTTAAGATTTGTCTGGCTTTTTCTTCCCCCAAACAGTTCATTGTACATGAGAGACATAGAACATAACATAATAGTACAGTTCACGCAAACACAGTTGGAAAAGGTTTAGTCTTCCTGCATTCTACTTCTTAATACAATAAATGTTTTTAATCTTTCCACGGAATTGGCAAACTTGTTTTTTTTCCTGCTTTTTTGCATAAGGATTGTAAGAGAATTTGAACAGTTGCCTCACAGGCAACTGTAATCTTCTAGCACAAGAACACACTGACATATAAACTCAGTAACCCCATGAAGAACCAGAACAATATGACCAAATCTCAGACACATTCAGGGAGGCTGAGAATCTGACTGAGATTGTTCTCGGCAACAAAATGCTGTCCTAATAGTATTATTTAAGATTTTTTTTTTCCCACTACAAAATGTATTTATTCTTGAAATCTAATCTAATGGTTATATTTGTAATCTAATCACTTAGATTAGAAAGTCAAAGGCCATTTTCTAATCTAAAGTGAATGTGAACTTTCACTTAGATTAGACCACACATGCTAAAATTGTTTTGTAATTTATTGAAAAACGGTTTTTAATTCAATAAATCATATTTGCAATATGAATGAAAATGATTTTAGAATTTCAATTATTATGTCATTTTTAGGAACTAATTTTATCTATTCCATTTGCATGTTTCTTTGTTTCTTTCTATCTCTATTTAAATACACTCTCTACACCATCCTGCCACCAAACTGGAACCACGTTGCTTTCATACCTGTCTTAATTCACTGTGACGTATATTTCATGAAGTGTAGACCCTTCCTGAGGAATACATTGACATGGTAGCATTACACAGTTGCTGATGTCTTCACTGCACATCCATCCAATGCAAGTTTATCATTTCACCAAGATACTTTATTGTATTCAGACTTTTACCTATGGGGTACTTGCTGTTGAAACGAAAATATCTAAAGACAATGTATTAAAAGAAAGAAAAAAAAGTCTTGTGGGCGCCCCATTTTATAGAAATATTCCTGCAGGTCTATAAGGCCTCCGGCCCATAGGTGGCGATAGTGCGCTCAACAGAACCCTTTAATTACGTCATTTCCGTCGCATGTAATATAAAGGATGTGACCGAGAGAAGGGTGAACAGGGTTTGAAACTTTCAGAAATTGAAAGTCTATTAAGTGTTCTGGTAGCTCGAAGATGAACACCGCTCTGAAGCAGTGGAAAGAGGCGTCCACCCTAATCCTTACCGCAGGGCGCAGGCTCGGTGCGGACAGTTTGTCGTCAAGAACTCCGCTGGACTGCAACGGCGCAGCGACACAGCTGCCGCACAGCTCCCAGTTTGATTACGACGTCCTGTTGCTCAAACGAAGCGCTAAAAGCACATTTATGCCCAACGCGTATGTGTTTCCCGGCGGTATGGTGGACTCCTCAGACTTTTCGAGTGATTGGTTAGACGTCTTTAAATCTTTTCTCAATTCCCCTAGTTTTGGTTTAAGGAGCGTTAAGCAGCCCGTGGAGAACAGACCCCCGATCTTTGCAACGAACCGATTAAAACTCGGCTCTCCCATCCCGGGAGAAGTCGCCCTGAGGATTTGTGCCGTTAGAGAGACGTTTGAGGAATCGGGAGTGTTGCTGGTTGTGCCTAAAAAGGAAGAGAAACGCATTTTAAGAAGCCTTCAGGACACACGGTTTAGTCAACATCACATAGAACATAAACTGTGTTGTGATGAACTCTCAAGGTGGAGGGCATTGGTGAACAAGAACCCCTCCAACTTCATGAGGATGTGCCAGGAGTTGGAGATTTTGCCCAACATCTGGGCTTTACATGAGTGGGCGAACTGGCTGACCCCCACCGCCAAATATGGGAGGACGAGGTTTGACACCGCTTTCTTCGTGTGCTGTTTGCAGGAGATGCCCAGCACGCTGCAGGATGAGAAGGAAATTGAGCGCTTTCAGGTAATTTTTGAAATATAAGCAAGTTGGGTTTTGAAAACGTATCCTATATGCACCGATCAACGATTTTATAACCAATTTCCGAATACCAATATTTATTTTACAGCCCCCCTGATTCTGATTTCTGTTTAAATAAACATTGGCAAAAATTGTCTTGTATATTATGGAAAAAAATAAACATTTAACAGTCATAATTTTTCTAAAATGCCCTAAAATTACAGAGTTGTCTCACTATAAATTACTGAAAATATGTTGTGAAATTACCAGTCTTAAACGGATATCGTCATATTGTTCTCTTCATCTTTCAAATATTGAAGGGAATGGCTTGAAGACTTGACCAGCTTGTTTGTGTTTCTTGTCAACTCCACTGAGATGGTGGTCAGAAAAGAAAGTGTGTACCTGTAGAAACCCAGCACATAAAGAGCCATGTTTTGGAAAAACTGTACTGGGTTGAATACAGGTCTGTAAAAGAGGCCATGTTTAAATATCAAAAAAGATTCTTCAAGGTTCGACATTGGATTCAGTAAATTTTGACGTGGCCTTCGTTGTAATAAAATCCTCCCTTGTCATGTCAATACTATCTTGAATCATTTCATAAATAACAGTCAAAGTTTTTTCATAGGGGTTCCCTAATTGTATAATTAAATTTTTTATCTTGGCTGGGCTAAAATGTACAAGTAACAAGACCACACCAGCAGGACATTCAGTAAAACGTTCATCTGACGGACAATATTGGACATTTGCAGAATTTGAAAGAATATCATGCATGACCTTCATAAGACAAGGAAAGGAAATTAAGCAGAACTACTAATGTTTGAACTGCTAACCATTTTAAAAAGACGGCACACTATGCTCACTATATACCAAAACAAGTCAATATGCTACAGCTGTCTTACCACAACAGAACATGATCTTCTAGCATCACCACCAGGATTAAGGTAGATAATTATACAGAAGAAATGACAAGAACTTATTATTATTATTATTAGAACCAGGGGTGATGTCACACTGTGTGTGAAAGAGAGAGCAGTCAGCATTACACAGCTCAATGGTGGTACAGAATTTTACAGCTAGTTTAGAACAAAGATA
The DNA here is from genome assembly GCF_001444195.1 of Xiphophorus couchianus. Lineage (NCBI taxonomy): Eukaryota > Metazoa > Chordata > Actinopteri > Cyprinodontiformes > Poeciliidae > Xiphophorus > Xiphophorus couchianus. The sequence continues at coordinate 11,215,808 of NC_040231.1, forward strand.
AAATAGTTACTGATTTTTTTTATTTTTTTTAAGTTTGTCACTGTTCTATATTTATGTGTTTGGTTAGAATTATTGTGTATTCCCTGTAGAACAAGTTATCGGTGAACTTAACTGAGATTTCCAAAAGGCTGCCAACATTTTAAAATTCGTCGTGATTCACGAAAGACAGAATTTGACTGATTGAAATGATCAAACAGGACAACTTTGTTGTACAACAAGCTGCATACATTCAGGTTTCTGATATGCACTAATGTTTAGCTCCATGTATAAACAGCTGACTAACTTTAATAGAACATATTGATTCCAGAAGTGTCTTGCAGCTTTTTTTAAACACCTCACTGATGTGTAAAACACCTAACTATGAGTCTTCTTCTCACAGTAACCAAAGGTTAAAAATAAATGGCTTTAAAAACATAAACCAACTAAACATCAGTATTTTAATTTCACATCTGACATTGTGGTTTATTTTGTTGTCTCAAGCTACAAAAAAAAAAGAATCAACTCTACCTGTTGTGTGTTTCAGTGGTCCACACCCTCAGAGATCCTGCAGAGCTACCAGGCCCGGCGACTTTGGATTGCTCCTCCACAGTTCTACGAGCTCAGCCGGATATGCCGCTTCCCGCTACTGAATGACCTCCACAGCTTCGCCCACCAGCGGGCAACACAAGGCTGCGATCGGTGGATGCCTGTTATCGTCCTTCAAGATCAGCAACACATTTCTCTGCTCCCAGGTGCTTATTATCGGCCATGTCTCTTCTAATGGCCGGCCTGACTGATACTTACAGGATAAACAGCCGCCATGATCTCAGTTTGGTTTGTTGGGCTGGAACCTTTGAATACAGCATTATGACTATTGCATCATCCCTTTTAGAAACCATACTTGTATACAGGTGATGATTGCAGACACCACAGTATCACCTGTTGATCTAAACCCCTAAATTATATTTAGAAGACACTAGGCTAATGCTTTTTCCTTAGTTGTCTTTTCACACCTTTTTGTGCAAGTGGTAAAAGACTTTTTGTTAACTTTCAGCCTTATCTCCAGTACTTCTGGCATCTCAGCCTCTTAACTGCGTACAAGTCATTAGTTAAATATCTGACTTACATTAGTTAAGTACCTGCAACCTTTAATTCTACTTTGAGTCGAGCATCAAATCGCTTCCCCAACAGCCGTTGGACTTTGTGCGCCTGTCTGTGCTCTTCATTTCCAAAGAAAAACTAAGTGTGTCAAATTAACGCTGATGCATTTGGAGTAATGAGCTCTGAAAATAGGTTTTATTGGCCGGAGGGAACTTGCTACCCATCTGTCTGCTGGTGTATTTTTGGAAAGTAGTTTAGCACAACCTGATATATTGTCTCTTCTGTTGCTCTTTGAATTGTAGCTTTTAGTTTGGGGGGAGTGTGAACAAGTATATGGAAGTCCTACAACCTCCAAGTTAGATTAGTGCACACAGGTACTTCTTGAAGAATTTGAATGTCATGAAAAAGTTTTACTGTTTTATGTGAAACTGTACTATACAGATTTATTACAGACAGTGGAATATTTATTTCCTCTAATTTTAATGATTATGGCTTACAGGTAATGAAAATGTTTCTCACATCAGAATTTCTCACAAACATTAAATATTAGAAAGTCATGGTCTATTTATAAGGAATCTATATACTATATAGTATCTATATACTACCTGAAATGAATGATAAAAATGTAACTTTTTTGCAGATCAAATTTTATTCAGATTTGAGTCGCATTCTTGGGTCTTAATCAATTGAATGGGAATTACAGATGTTACAGTTAATACTTAACTGACTCAGCATAATCCCTTTCTGAAATCTGCATGCAGGAAATTCTTGTTTGATGCAATACATTTCACCAATCACCTAGTCAATAATAATTAAATTTATGCTGCCTGTAAATTAATTTCAACAAAATATTAACTTTTCACATTTGTTCCATTTTCTTTCTAGGGGACAAGCTGTATCCAGCAGACCCTTCAAAGCCGACCGAGGATGACCACAAAGACTCTCAGTTGGAGGATCCAACAGATGATTCTGATTTGCACCGTATGGTGATGTCAGACCCTTACACTACAACCCTACAGGTCACTGTCAGACCCAAGTATAACCACCTGCTCCCTGTTATGGTGCCAGCCTTGTCGCATAATCCAGAAAGTCAACTTTGATCTACACTGAAACATCTTTTTATTCATTTTTTTGCGCACAATTACAAAAAGACGTTGACATGAAATTTACTGGCAGTATGTCTGCTGCTGAATTCTGATCACTAATAACTGCATCAAGTTCTGTTGGTGTCTGTGTTATGTTAAATCTCTCATATTGAAAAGAAAAAAACTAACTGTAATTTGGATAACTTGCATTTATATTTATTTTGTATAAAATGGCTACTAATTACTTAAATTAATACAGGAGCTGGGTTTAATTTTAAACAAAAATGTGAATAAGCACAATTATGTACTGTATAGCAGCACAGTTGCTCTGACTAAAGCAGTTCTAGTGAAGTAGTCTGATAAAAGGTAGGTTTTATTTTTTGGAACAAAATTCATGTTTTTGTGTGTTTTCTTCAGTGAAGTCATTGCCAGGAAAAAATTTTTTTGTCTTGACTTCAAAATAAAGAACAATAAATAAATGTCTGTCTTGGCATTCTCTTTAGTTTCGACTGGTTAAAATTCAGTAAGAAAAAAAAGAAAAGAAATCTCTTATTAAGCACCTTTTGCTATACAAATATCAATTGTTTAGTCCAAAAAATAATCATCAGATCAGCCCTACACTGTATTGGTGTTAAATCAAGCAGACTTAACATGTTAGAAGTACTTTTTAGCAGCAGCTGCGTCTTTTGCTACACATGATCAAGCGTGCTCTAATGGAATGCTACGTTATTGCATTTTAAGCAATAAAATGTTTATGTTTTTATTTGAAAAAGAAGATGAATTATTTGTTTATTTGCATCTTTTATTGTATTTCTAATATTGCTTGAATGGTTAAATGAAAAATCTACTGAATGAACCAATTTTTTTAGGATTAATTGATTAATCGTCTGAATAATCAATTACTAAAATAATCATTAGTTGCAGCCCCCAGTGATAACTAAAACTGTTTCTAGCTCCATTCTTCGGGCTGCCAACAAAAGAGATGGTGATAGAAAAAGCTAACAAACCTCTGGATGACCTCTGGGCTATCAGGCTGTTTGGCCCTCAAGATCTCTTGCTTTGTCTTGTTTCAGATTGCCACATGCTTCAGATGGCTTTCATATAAACAGAACCACAGGGCGTGTTGTTTTGAGTTTGAGAAAGCCTGTTTGTTTTACTTTATGTTGACTGAGACAACTGTTAATTTTGTCTGAATGATAAAATCGAGCAAGGCAGCTGAAGTGGATCTGAGGGCATTGAGTGTCTGGAGATAAAAAATCTAAATCTAAATGTTGATTAAGTGTAAGAAAGGATAACAGACAGACACAAACTATGAAAGGAGTTGCTAGGCTGAAGCAAAGCTAAAAAAGCAATCAAAGTACATAGAAAAGCTCTTGACATACTCTAAGATGAAATGTATATCTAGATAATTTGAAAGATATAAAGAAAGTTGAGCAAACAAAGATGGTTCAAAAGCTTTGTGGTTAACTAGAGATGTGTTCATAAGTTATTGTCATGTCAGCGATTCTCTATTTGATTTAGATTTTAAATGAAACATTTAGGTATCGCAGTGTTGCCTGGATACCTAAATGAAGACTATGAAGTGACTGACTTGACTGAAACACTTTGAACCACAAACCTGATACATACTCCATCCTGCCACGTTAGATTTTTGGCATATTTTATTACAGCGAGACACAAGATCTTGAGATTCTGTCATCTTGCTGGTGCTGCCTTCTCCTCTTCTCACATCTTCTCCTTCTGCTTCAGAGTGCTGTGTGCATGTGTGTGGGGGTGTGCATGTGTGTGTGTTGAGCAGCAGTGAAGAAAGGGGGGAGAGGGGGAGGCGAGTCGAAATAACACCGCTCAACCTTCTGTGCTGTTTGCAGTCTGTTGAGGGTTTCTATGGAAACTCACAGCTTTGGAAACCTTGCATCCAAGTCCAGATAAAGTGATGATGCTTTGGTCTGTCTCTGCCCACAGAGTGGATATTACCTCTTTTTCTGAACTAGCTTGGTGTATGAGTTCAGGTGACATGAATTGGATCATGCAGAAGTTCTAATAATAAAATATCTTTAGACTGATACAAAAATATAAACATACTCACCTGAAAAACTTTGTTATTGATGTTGTTGCTGCATTCATTTTACTCTCTTTTTTTAAGACATATTATTGGGGATGAGGAATCATTGTCTCTTCAACTATATAAAACCTCCTCCTTTCCACCACGTTTAATTTATTGCTTTTTATATTTTTGGATCCAAGGATGGCAAAAAGTCTGTCATGGATTTAGAGCACAGAACATAGAGGTCCATGAGTCACTGCTGGAGAACTTGTGAAATAACTACAACAATAAATGAGACGTTTGAAAACTCGTTGTGACTCAGATGTGAACTCAGCAGCCATTGATTTTTATCCACCAAGGTCCTTACAAGAAATTCAGTCAGCATATTTCATGTGTTGCTCTTTTCAATGTTTCTAAACAGTAATCAAAGACGACTCGCAAACTGGATGGCGAACACATCAGAGAAAAATAAAAATGAAAATGTAATTTATCTTTTACCCTTTACCCTTTTCAGGCAGAAGAAATTGAACAGGCTTTACAACATGCCAAATAGGAAACCTTGAACACTCCCCATCTTTAGGGAAGATCTGATTGACAAAGATCTTTTTTTTAATTTATATGTACTGACAAGAGATCTGTTGCTAATTCTTAGCTTTTAATAAAAGCATCGTGTTTTCAGTAGATCCAAATTTATCAGCCAATATTTCAGTACTTATCTTGAGAAAGGCAACTAAAAATGTCATTTATTTTTGAATTATGTTTTATTGTAAATATCTTCAGCTGCATTTTTTTTTTTTTTTTTTACCAAAAATTGTCATTGATAGAAAGGAGTTTGGCAACCAAAGGACCTTGGATCAAATATCCAAGGTCCAGATGTTTCAGTTTTAATGCAGAAAATGTATGTGAGACATTTTCATACAAAAGGACAGAAAATACTAAAATTGGTTTGTAGTAAAACACATTTTACTACTTCCTGCAAATGTGATTTTTTCATAGTATGACATTTTGATTTTTGACTGAAAGTGAACTAAAACAGACATTTATAATGAACAGTGAGGATCTTGATTTTTAAAACAGCTCCTTATATGGGCATAGATAGATAGATAGATAGATTATTGTGTAAATTATGTCCGTGAATAAGGATTACTGGTTTGCATAGATACTATCCAACAAAAAGTGCCACTCAACTCATTAATCCCAGCTTTCCTCTGTTTTGGCTTTTCAATCCTTCATACTTTTTAAAATCATTACGAAAAAATCTTTGGAAAATTCTAAATTTAATATAGAATAAATATAACCTACCGGTACTAATGGTAAAGAATGACAATAGTTTTGCTGTCATAAAATTGTTCTTCTCTGAGCATTAGTTTTCAACTCAATATTTCAACATTCTGGACCCAACACATTAAAATCAATATTTCTTTAACCTTCAATAGTACACTTGTTTTGTATCTTCACATACAGTTTATTACTGATCAAAAATTCTTTCAATATGCCGAAAAACTAAATGAAACTAAATTTGTTGCTAAAGCTTTATAACAAAGAGAGCAGATAATATGATACTCGTTAGCACAATACTTCAGTCTTTTACTTATTTTGTTTTCTGAGTGCATCGAATGCATCTACATAGATTTTGTTTGAAATTCAGACATTCGGCGAAAGGTTTAATCCACGTTTGTAGATTAGAAAGTTAAGTGTCTAGTTCACAACTATTTTTCTTCAGCTCACTAAGTTCATTGTGACCCGGGACCATTATCCCATCACTACTAGTCTCACCCTGGTGCCAGTCCAGAAATACCTCTAAAGACTCTTAGATTTAAAACTATTAAGGAGCTAAAGTAGCATCTGTGTCACTCTCCTTTCACGATAATTTAACACTAAGGTTGTTAAATCTGAGACTAATCCCTGCTTGAAATATCTCTAAGTGCATTACGGGTATGTATCTCCATCTTTGTAGTGATCTAGACCTGACATTTATCACAACGAATGGTGGTGAGATTTTTCTCAAAGGCAGCTGTGTAACGTCGGATGGCATACAGAGATCGTTTGTGCACCACCAGCAGAGCTTTCTTGAAACGGAATTCACATCTTCAAGAGTGTTTTAAAATTTTATTATAATAAATATACTAGATTGTATTTACATGACCTGAAACAGCTGTATAGATTGTATGTACAAATATTCGATTCACAAGTTGCAATGTTTTTACATTCAAAACTGCAAGAAAACCCTGTATAGAAACAAAGAACAGGCTTTGCAGTGAAAAAGGTGCAATAAGAAACGACTGTTCACATCTTGTCCTGTTTCTCATGAAGCCTCTGAAATTGGATGCAGTTGAGTTCAGTAAGATGCAGGCCTATTGCAGTGCAATTGTAGAGATTATTATGGTGCATTAAAACTGTGCTGTCAGGACGGTGGAGCAGTGCAGATTTGTGCAACCCCTACCAAAGTGATATGTAGGGATTAACTGCTGGCTCTAGCTTCCGAAGGCATGGACCTAATTTTAAGACGAGATGTTTCAACCTGCTTGTGTGAACACACCTGACTGTTCTGGAGTGAAATCGAGACTTTAAATCAGTCAGATGGACATCAACAGGGATACTTAACCATTGGCTACATTTACGCTTGAGCTTTTCCACTAATCCACTTGGATTACGTGTTGTGTATATCCCTCTGATGGCCAGACACTGTCACGTAATTTTATGACTTTTTTTTCCTCTCTTCCAAAAATACATGACCTATTGCCCCCTCCAAATGCCTTTAAGGACTGATGGCTATTCTCTCCCAGGCTCACACTGTCTATAATATTTTAGTAGCCTATGTTTTATCAAGTGCAACTCTTCAGATCCACCAAATACATTCAAAAATCCAAGAAAGATTTATAACTTTGGGTAGGAACATTTGTCTTTTCACCGCTTCAAGACCCCCCTCTGTCTTGTAGAGCTCTTGCCCTTTCACACGGATATCTCCTGTGGAAAGCCGAGGAGGTGTCCTTTAGGGCCTGCTGTCGGTCAGACAGTTACTACATATTGACAACTAAATATCCTAGAACCAGAGCCACTGCCACGATGACAAAGAACACCACCACGGCGCCGACCGACCCAGAACCCCCCTCCCTGCCGCCTCCACCTTCATCGTCTTTGGGCTCCTCTTCACAGATGGAGATGACACCCACGGAAGAGTTCCCAACGCTCATGTTGGACTTGAGCTCGGCGCCCGCTTCTTGTTTTGCCACCACGGCCCACGGTGCCACCTGCACCTTCATCTCCATCTCCTCCATCATCTGGCTCACCTGCGTGATCTCGGTCTGCAGGTCCCTGAGGTCCACCGTGTCGATGTTGCTGTCGGCCTCGTACTTCATGTTCTGGACGCTCATGGCCCGGGCGGCCACCGCATTAGTGCTGCCGGTCATGCCCGTCTGGATCAGGTGCCTGGTGGGCACCTTGAGGGGGAAGTCCTGCCCTATCTCCAAGGATCTCTTCATGTCCACCTCCAGGAGCTCCATGCTGCTGGAGAACAGCACCCAGAGGCGCTCATACTCGGCGCGGTCCTCCTTGCTGATGGTCTTATCTTTGAGCAGGGTGGTCAGTTTAGTCCTGTTGGCCACGGCCAGCTCCTGGGCCTTTTTCCGGGTCTTCTTTAGCTCCTCTCGCAGGTTCTGGGAATCCGATGTGCTTCCTAGAGCGATGACCAGGTGCCTGTAGCAGGCTGTGACTTTGTTCAAAGCATCCAGCATTGTTTTGCACTCCTCTTTCCCCATCACTGATAGGGGGAAATTGCAATATCCTCCTTAACAAAACGGAAAACAACAAACCAAAGGATCTTTGGAGGAAAAGGCCAGGTTAGTTGCGGTGCTTTTGTCCCTCTCTTCAGTTCAGTTTCCACGGTAGCACACCGCCCGCTTTACAAATCCACACAGCGCTCCAGCCAGAGGAAATTCATCTCTATCCATGCTCCCCCTGCGTACGAGCAGGCACACAGAGCGGCTTAGAAATTAATGCTTCCGTCACCTAAAAGGCTTTGGGTGACATTTGCTCTTCCTTGTCACGGGACCAAAACGGCACCAGAGCCCGTATCCTGCAGAACCAACACGAAACTGATGTGAAACAGCCCGATTTTTCTGAACCGGTGATCCAGAATCAGCTACAGGTGCCCCGGCATCCGCCTTACTGCACGATGTCTCCCTCCCTCCGTCAGTGTTCGGAAATAACGCGCAGGCTGGGAGTCACTGGTGTTTTCATTCAGAGTTACGAGGAGAGGAAGCCGAGAGGAACCCACCAGGAGGAGCATAGGCAGCCATCGCGCCTCGGTTCGGCGCTGTTTATCTGCGTGGGGAGCTGTCCACTTCAGCACCCTGTGGTTGACGTTTAAATACCAGCGAGCGCCTTCTGCGGTCACATGTACGCACAAAACAGTGCCATTCAGAAGGCAGTCGGGGAGACAGGGACGCTCCTCTCCCATTGGTTTGATCCCAGAGGCATTTGCTTCAGCCGCGTCCTGTCATTGGCTGCTCTGTGCGTGAAGTGGAAAGCCATCATCCATCTTCAACCATCTGGATTCCTGCATATTACCGTCTACTGTCCAAGACGAATTAAACAATTAGATTTTTTATTTTTATTTTTGATGAGTCGTTGCTGAATTGATGTGTAACCGAGATTATAAATCTACACAGCCGCATCTAAAAAAATAAATATCATCAGTCTATTGATATAAATCTATGTATTTCAGTAAACTAATTCAGAAAGTGGACGATTTTCAATTTTAGCGATTAACATAAAACATTTGTTAGTAAGTAATAAGCTGCTGTTTTAGAAAAAGATCAACAATTAAATAATACATGATAACAGTGACACTAAAAACTCAGTCTGGAATTAAGATGCTCACAAAGAGAGATAGATTTCAACCAAAAGAAATCACCATGTGTTAAATGGTGATATTTTGTGCTTTATAACTGCGCTAGGAAGAGATGCTTTGTTTTTACTGTATGCACAGAAACAGAAACAGCTAATGCTAAGAAAGACAACTTTAGCTACATGAGTCTCCTACCGTTTAATGTTTAACTTATATCTACCCTCTGATTTCTCATTATAGTAGCATTGTAGCCTTTACTTAGCAGGACATGTAGAAAATATTACAAAGCAATTGACCTAAACCTAGACCAATATGTTTGTATTTTGTTTGAACCATTAGTACAACAGATGGTCAGAGAGAAAGCTTCCTAAAAACTTTGACTGTGAGAAACTTGGCATAAATGTGTTGCTTCGTTTCAAGACAATTAAAACCAATTTTCAGTATCTTATTCTCGGATAAAAACACAAGAGTCTGGATTCTGGGTGCTTTAGTTTGCAGATTTTAATTTGTCTGCAGCATCTTTTTCAGAAAAGGAAGTTATCAAATTAGCCAATTCATAAGTATGATATTTCTACCGCTACTATGACTACAACTACTGTTCTGTGATTAAAGTAGCCGTTTTCCAAGAACTCTTTTTTTTTTTTACTCTTACTTGAGTCATTTTTACTTGAATGCAATAGCTGGATATTCAACCAACCTCTGACCATGATGAATTTAAACAAAATAATCATAACAAGCAATTTTCATATGTTAACATGCCTATACATTACACATCATACACTAATTACACATAGACTGACAGATTCACTATTAGCCCTCATTTCATGTGACTAACAATTAGTCTGCAGTGATTACTTTGTGAGATGCCACAACTAATACAGGTTTTATAGGCCAGCATGATGCCAGCTGCTGCTCACACCATCAGCTGGATAATGTGTGGTTAGTAAGTTGGCTCCTGCTGTGCTAGGAGGTGCAAGACAGATAAGAAGGCTTTATGGTGTTTGCCTGCTTCGCTTATTTTGCATTATTGAAGCGGATGGGGCCTAATGATGCAGTGACAGCACTGGAGAGCTAATGGACTAAAGAGCAGGGGATGCTACAAGATGGAGTGAGGAAGCTCACTGTTACCTTCGGATGACTTCTGATGCGACAAAGGGATTTATTTCTTATCTTTGCTTGCACTTTGAAGCATAAAACTCTTTGCTCACTGAAACTGTATGCACATTGCTCACACATTACGATATAATGTAAAAACCAGTTTTTACATTACAGTGCTGATTTAAAAAGAGAAAGAAGTGTGCAGTGGGAAAAGATAAGACCTGCAGACTGTAAATATGGGGATCTAATTACTATAGCCTTTACTCAGAAAGGTTAAAGGAATAAAGCCAGAAGTCTTTGTCTGTTTTCCTGTAATGAGATTGAAGATAAGCTGGTTTGTTAGACACCAATGTGTAGGATGAGTTAAACAAATGGTGGTCTGACTGTTTTCAGAGTGAACACATAATGGAAAATAAGATTTTTTTTAAATTTATTTTCTGTGCACAGAGCACAGAAACCCTATACAGATACAGAAACCCTGCAGCAGGAACCCTATAACATGTTAGTCACACTTTTACACTGACTCAAAAAATTACATTTTTAAAAAAGTTTTACACTTAAATTTAAAAATTGCTTTTCTACTTGTCAGTGATATGATAGAAGAGTTCTCTTAACACAAAATGAAGTAATTTGCTTCATTTTGGTTTTACAAAAGTAAGCATGTAAACTCTTTTCTCACATGTGACTCTTAATGTCACACCCAAGTTCTGTTTGACTAAATTCACTTAAAGCATTGGCCATCTTCTTAAAATCAGGGATTTAGGCAGTGAGCTGGTTGAGCCTTTTCGAAAGTGTGTCAACACAATGCCAGTCTGGAAAGACATCACCAACGTTTATAGAGAAGCAGTCGCTGCTGCCCATCCCACTGAGAAAAGTTATAAGGTCATTCATTTAACTCAATCAGTCAAGTGGAAAACATTGAAACTGTTCTCTATTATCTTCCAGAAGTGTTATACTAGCAAATTCACCCAATGTTAGACTGTGCAGTTTTTAGGGAAACCTCAAATAAGGCATGAGGTCAATTTCAAAGTGTACAAGCTTTATCCTGAACAGACTGCCAGACAATTACAGGACAACACAGAGACACACAGGTGAAACAACCTTGCAAGCACATGTTCATACCTCAGGACTTACAAAATTAATGGAGACTAAATAACTTGACAGTCTTGTTTTAAAACGGTAACAGGTACCTGGAGTGCCTGGATAGAACCCAAGTGTGCTCAGTAAGAAAATGGCTGCAAACCTGATACCTTCTTGCTATAAAGCAACCTTGGTGCCACCATAGAACCCAACCTCCTGTCAACTCTGGGACATTGATTTAATTCATATATTCATTCAAAAACAATAACACACCTGAGATCTCCTAAACAGCCGCTTACAATGTCATTATACTCATGTAAAGAGTCATGGAAAGAAGGATTTAGCAACATATAATAGTTCAGTTTCAGATTATTATGAATTTGGAAACACATCTTCTTGCTTAAAAGTAGCTTGGTCCTTTGGCAGTATGTAAAGAACTGACTACTCAAAGCTTAATAAGCCTTGCTCACCAGATTTCCTTCTGTCCTGGCTGATTGGATTGGAACCTTGTCTAAACTTACGCCTTCAAGTCTTGCCTATGGGCGTTGGAGTTTTAATCACGCCTTAGATTGGACAAAGAAGGATTTTTCCTGCAATCTTGAAACAGTCAAGTTTCACTATGTGAAAGTCTTCAGCTGTTTCCCAAATAATTTTCTTCCAAGAAACTATTAATTCACATGTCCGTGATCTCATTATTAATGTATATTCATTTTATGAAAAATTTATACAGGCAAAGATTTTTCTCTATTCCAACACATACAGTATGTCACTTCTTCTAGTCTGTGCTGGAACCCATTGTGTCAACATAAAAGTATATGGTTGTTTTTTTTTATATGTTAAACTGTATTTTTAACCCAATGCATGTTACAAAAGCATGCTTTCCTCCTCAATGCACCTTTTTCTTCTCACATTTTTATCACCTATTGAAATTGATTTTCAGCACTTTCAAGTGTTTCTCAGGGACCAAATGGGATTTCATTGCTCAGTGAAGACATGCCGTGACAACACCAGGAGCAAAGTATTCATGTGAAAGCTGAACAAAAGCATCTGCAGTCTCAAGATTGATGCCCTAAAATGATTCAAACTGTAATCCAGATTAGCACATTTCTGCAAATCCCTGGATTATTAGTGTAATACGCACTAATGTATCTTTTAATGGAGAATGTCAAATGTATGGTTCACGTTTTTCTTCCTATGGAATCAATGTTTTTAGGCAGGAAATGGTGCTAAAAACATTAATGTGCTTTCATCAAAGCTCACTACCTCTGTATAAATCCATTAGAGGGCTTTTTAAAAGCCTTGTCAACTCTTGATAATCCAAGGAGTAAAACCTTTGCTCTCGCTTTAGTCCAATGTTGCTTTCTGTCAAAGATAAAGATAACAAGCCTTTTTACTATGGAGTTGTCATCTGTTTGCTAAATCTACAGTCTGACCATGTTGGTTTTACAGCTGATTAAAAAATATCCACAAGAAGATTCAGACTTGTAATGGAAACAAATCTGTCAGACATGAAGACATGTCTGACAGATTACACTAAGGTGTAAATATATTCAGGTCAGATGATAATGTGCAAGAAAGTCATATGGCATTGGGGGTTTTAAGATTCATTTTTGTGCCAGAAAAAAAATACATCAAAGCATTATTCACAGGTTTTCAATAATGTTTCAGCCTCTGGAAAGCCATTCAGTAGTGTTGATGTTTTTCTTCTTTATCCAGTCCACAAATGGCTTTGTGAGTGCTTTTGGGGGGAGCATCTTTGTCCTTCTTAAAACCCCCAAAATGTCAAAGTTTCCAGTAAAAAATCTAAGAGGGAATCCTTCTCTATTATTACACTGTCCACCTTGGTAAAAATAAATAAATAAATAAATAAAAAATAAAGCCATGATGCGACACTGTTCTTCGTTTTAAAAGTCTCATCATAACTAAATATCTTTGTCCATGTAACCAAATCAGTGAGTTTAATCTAATCAGAAAGTGTCTCAACAGAAGACATTTGATTTGTCCGTGTGATCAGTTATAAGATTCAGGCAAACATTAAGGAGTCCATTTTTGAGCAGTTGCCTCCTACTTGGTTTGCACCCTTTTCACTCCATGTAGAATTAAAACTAGAAAGCAATTTCCTTACCTTTGAGTTGGATGATTTTGAATCTACTTCCAGACTTTGCCAAGGTGGTGACACATGTAAATAATTCCCATATTGTGTAGCTGTACAACCCTCCCTCTTAGGTCTTCACTGAGTCCCCAAGACTTTTCCATTATCCTGAGTAATGGTTGATCAGATGAGCATCCAGGTATTTGATAAAGTTCACTATATTTTCAAACCCCTGTAACAAATTCTTGTTTTAATCATCATTGGAAGTGATGCGGTTGTATAATTATTTCACTGTGGAAATAAAATAGCTCAGACAAGTAACGAAATGTCCAAAGTTAAACTGACATTCATGCAAGTAATGTGTGCACTTAAACGTCTGCCTGGAATCATAGCAGCAATGATCATTTCCAGTTCAGCTCTGCTGTCAAAATACAGTTTCTTAAATCCCTCAAATGTACCAATCAAACCTCGAAGGCCAGACTAAGTTGTAACATCCTAAAATAGGAATCAGCAAATGGATTGTCTCACTCTGCATAACTAATTTAAGCATTAAAAAACTTGGTGTGTTACAGAGAGAGAAATCCTTTGAAAGCTAAAGATCACATGAACTGGACTCAGATTGGAATTACTTCACATTCCAGCCTGTATAAAGTGATTCAGCAATCCAAACATAACATGCAGGTTGAACGATGAGATCAGAGATAAGAGCTGTTTGTAAAGCCAAGTTGAAAAAAAGAGAAGACTCAGACAGTCAGAAACATGGAGACAGAGCAGTGAGAGGGTGAGTGTAGAGCAGAGACAGAGGAAGTCAGTCTTTGTTGAATTATTGATTATCTCATCTACTATGTGCCCTCGTACTCACTGCACAGTGTGGAACCATGAGTCATGCCTTCACGGAGGTGAAGACTCTTTACTTAACCTTGACATACAGACCTATGTCTATCTGCACACAGATGTTAGTGCAGAGGGTATCAGGCTGACTGACAATGATTTATTTATGAAAAGTCACAAGTTTGTTGGTTTTATTCTCATCTGAAGCCAACAGTTTGCACTAACATTTAATGATTTATGCACTTTGAGGTCCTTTTTAGTCAGCATACACACTCATGCATAGGTTTTGCATGCAAAATTATACCCTCACAAAAAGTAAGTGTACCTACCTGAGCTATAAATAAAACCACTATGGGAATAAAACTCTCTATGAAAAGGAAAGTTGAGCTCATCTTAAAAGCCTATAAAAACTATATACTTTGTATTGATTGCAACTAATGTGCTGCAGCTCTTAGTGATGCGTTGCTGGATGTGGAGGGTGTGTGTAGCAGTGTGTGTGAGAGTAGATGATACAGACATGATTTAAAATCTGCTTTGCTCTCCTGAAGCTGCTGGTTTTTGCACTGATTTGTCGTTAGATACGCTTCAGTCAACACTTAGCTTTGCATGGAAAAAAAACAAGTTTCAAAGACTCAGTGCAGAATTGGAAACTTTATTTTTCCTAATGTGATTGATGAAATTAAGAGGAACCCAATATACTGTAGCACCACATTTAGCTACGACAGCTTGAAGTAGCTGCCTCACTTTGGCCTTTGTTATCCTCTCACGTTGTTGTGGAGAGTTTGTGACTTTTTCTTCTTCATATAGTGTTTCTGCAGCTTTTTGAAGTCTGATTACACAGTTTCAGTCAGGTTGAGGTCTGGAACTTTACTGGATCGCTATGACCCCTGGATTCACTCCTGTTCAGCCATTCTGTTGCAACTTCTCTGTCATGTTTGAGATTATTTTTCTGTTGCAGAACATGATTTGGTCCAAGCCTTAACTGCCACAGTGATGTCCTCACTTTTGATTCTAAACTAAATGTTTTATATTACAAAAGCGTTCATAATCTCTACACTGACGGTGAGGCTGACTAGCTGCAAACATCATTATCATCATCACTTCCCCACCACTGGTATAAAGGGATTGTGCTGATAATCACAAAAACTTGCAATGCATTTTCCCTGCACCAACAGTCATGGAAATGTTTTCTTTTCCCTTAACTGCATAAGCCTTCCTGTTCCAGCTTGTTCCGACTCTCCATGGTGAGCTTTTGTCGTAACTGAAGTACAACAAAGTGCCACAGATCTTTTCACTGAGATCTGTGAAAAGATCTGTGAACATAAAAAAGGATTTTTCCCTTTGAAGCATTTAAAGTCCAGCCTCCAAGATAAACAAAAGCCTGGATTGCCATGAAAAGGAATTATAATTAATAGGCTTGCTTTTAAAGCATGAACATCTTTTTAACCATTTAGCTGAGCAGCGTAAACCTTTCTGATGTGCTACAGTAGTTCCACAGTATGGCTTCTATGCCAAACTCAGATGAGCCACAATGATCCATGACATCTGTTGGGTCAGGGCTTAGCTCTAATCCCATCCCATCAAGGTAAACCATATGAGGTGAGCTGCAGACAACCCAGGTGAGGTTTGGCAAGTGTGAAAAGCAAGAAGAAAAAAAACAGGTAAATAATGACAGCTTGCTAACATTTGTGTCAGTTACTCTGCATGCTGCAATTTAAAATTATTTGAAAAACAGCTATTTGGTATCAGCCTCCTTTCAAATTCCAAGTCTCTTGTTCTCTGTTTTAGATGATAGTCTCTAATGAAAAATAAAGTCCTCATAGCAAAACCTCCAGCTTTTGTGATGTTTGTGTGTGAAGAAGGTACTTGCTGGTTCATTTCCTCCTTCTCTTTGAAGCCTTAATGCAGCCTGATCCATTGTACCTTTTTCAGATGACCAAATATAGCAATGAAAAGCCTGAACAAGTGCACTAAAAAGATGTCCTTCACGAGGCTTTTAAAAGACTACAACAGCAGCATAGTTTACGAGCTTCGTGTTGGTTATAATTGACAACAGTGTAGCTATCATTTGCTTTTTATTAATCCATTTCGATGCTGCCGCCACACAAAGAAGAAGGTCCTCTGGTCAGCAGGGCGTGAGGTCTACGGTCCTCGTTCACCTGTAAAAAAAAAAAAGTTAATCAACTGCCCTCAGAAAATCCCCACTAAAATGCTTTGCGGTTTAATTCTCATGGGTGTGGCAACGCAGCAGAGATAAGCACAGGGAGTGTCAGAGGCCTCTCAATCTTGGTCAAGCCTCTTTATCACCGGGGATAATTCTCTCTGCAGTCAAAGCCTCGGCTCTCCCATTTATGTTCGAGTGAAGAAGAGTCTGAATATGAACATGTGTCTTTGATATTTGAGAGCGACGAGTCTGATCTGTGTGAGATCAGTGAAGCAGAGATGTGCATTAGCAGAATTAAAACTTTTAAAAGAAGCAGGTCACTAGGCGATTGAACTTATAGTGCCATCTGCAGCTCCATACATATTACGTGAAATGTTTTGTTATGACACAAAAAAGTCAGTCAGATATCATTCACATTCATTTTATTTGCTTAATTTCATTGATTTTTAAAAACTGTTTTGTTAATTTATGCTGGAGATTGTAGGTAAACTAACTGAAAATGAAAGGCATTATTTTGCGACAAACATGCATGTGTGTGTTTAAAGGAGGCATGTTTCAAGCATCTCTCTGCTGGAAAACCTCTGACTACAAGATATAAATCGTCTCCTCAGAATGTTATGAAGTGTCTTAATCATCCAGCATTTTGAATTCAGGCGTCATGAAGCAGGAGAGTATTTTAAACATGCAGGTTAGTGGGTGGCAGAGATCTAACACATTTTTAAATGTTCCACATCAAACTACACAGATCAGCCATAATTTACTGATCAGTTAGCACTGATTTTTCATTTATTGTGATACCTGTTAATGGGTGGAATGTATTAGGCAGAAAGCAAACTTTTTGTCCTCAGAGTTAATGTGTTTAAGGAAAGAAAAAGTGGTTTACTAAGGTGTTTGAGAGATTTTGACAAGGTACAAAGCTACTATGTTAAGAAGGCAAAGTGATGCTGAGGCATTTTATTGCTTCTCAAAGGGATTTCACAGTTCATATAACATTGGTTATTTTATACCTCTGCAACTTAACTGGAATTGAGTTAGCGTGAAACTAAAAGTAAAAAAAATCATATGAAACAGTTCTGTTTCACTCAGAAAACTCTTCCTGTTGATGGTGCATGTCACAGTGAAAACTGAGCCATTATGTCAGAAAACTGTCCTTACAATAATTAGTTTCAGCAGCAATGACAATAGCAGATACTCAGAATGTAGCTGGAATATATTTGGTTATTTTTTGTTAAATAATATATTTTGTACAAGTGAAAAAGTTATAAAATAACATTTGTCTTGTTTTGTGTTTGATGTCACAAAATCTTGTTATTTTTACAGGGCTGCTTGGATGCTTATATCTACCATAAGTAAAAGAAGCAAACATCTGAATATCTCTCGTTAAGATAGAGAAAAGAACAGAAAGGTAAGAAATGCCTCCAGACATCAGACATCAGCCCTGCAGAAAGCATTTAAAATGAATGTTTTAGTCAGCTTCTGGGTCAAAAAAGGGAAAATATATTTGAAATATAAAACCATGCAGAGACATATTGTTCCAGTCAGGGTAGCCAGGAAGGACAGGACTATTCATAATTTAAAATGTTTTCTGCAAACCATTTTCTTTTCTTTTTTTTATAGTAATACATTTTCTGTGAATGTTTTCAATGTAATTGTGTGTTCTCTGCATTATTTGCATCTTTCCAATATAACGTTTTTTTATTTTTAATTCTCTCATATCTTTCATGTTGTCATAATAGTGCAACTAGAACTTCACTTGGTTCTTTACTTTAGCTTCTTCTTTCCTTGTCATTGTTCTCTTTCTTCTTTTCTTTTGTCTGCTCTTCTCTGTTCACCTCCTCTCTTCTCTCTGATGCATCCAAGCCTTGCATCCAGCTTTCCCATTTTATTCTTGCAACACAAACACAAGCCCACACATTTGCAAGCAGACAGTCTGACGTCACACAGTCACTTAAAACCTCTGCTCTCCACTCCACTTTGTTTCACTTCATTTCCCTCCAAAAGCCTGCGTGTCAACAAAGGGCGGAAAGAAGTGCACCAAAACCCAGAGCTTCCAGACTTTGTGTGACACATCAGCACTCAGCATTTATTATTGAGTCACAGACAAACCTCCTGATTATAAGAGTTAAAATGAATTGAGGCTTTTTTCCCTACATATCTTTATTGGTTCTAATGCTGCTCTTCAGACATTTCCTAGATGTTTTTTTCAGGAACCTGGACCTGAAGAGCCTCAGAGAGCGTACAGTACAGCAGGAGATAGTTTGCATGTAGCCACTGTGCTTTGGCCGTCACTCAGATGCTCATCTAGCCGTGATGGAGAGAGAAGCAACTCTGAAAATGGAAAAGGCTTCAGTCCCCTGATTCAGCCTTTAAGCTGCTTTAGAGGATTGCTGGGTATTTTTTCTCTTGCTCCCTCTGAAATAGACAGCTGATACTGGCTCTGAACCAGAACAGGACAGGGCAGCCCGCTCAGTGCGGGGTTGCAGACTCAGAGAAGAAAGCGTCCAAGCTGCTTTGTCTTGGCTTTATTATCTGCTCCCGGGAGACACATGACAAGAGGGGCCGCTGCCCCCACTGGGGAGGCTTATTGGGCATCTGTCCTCAGCTGATTAGAGACTTTGTTTGGGTCAATCCAAACATTTCACTGAATCAGAATTTTCTGTTTTGCAGTGGTATTCTTGGCGCATATCCAACAATACCGAAGAAGGATGGAAAAGTGGATGGCATTAATGTTTTAGTCTTGCAGCAAACAGGACAGAAACTGTTTTCTGCTTTGTTGAATTCCTCATGAATGCTTTCATACCTTCTACAGGTTAAGCTAAAAGCAGCATCTTCAGAACACAGTAAGCTTGGTTCCAGCGAGGCTGGAGAAGCTAAGCAAAAAGCAAAATAAGAAATGATGGTATGATTTTTTTATGCAACATGTTTAAGAACAACAATTCTTAAACATTGAGATGTGCTTACGGTTGGCCCCGTCTAATAAATGACTTTGGAATATCTTATATATACTACATGTTCATTCTAAAGTGTATGTAAAAAAGATATGGGACAAATTAGCTTCACTGCAGTTTAGGTTTTCATATCTTTGTTGTTGTTTTTTTGTTTGTTTGTTTTTGTTTTATTAGTTAATCATTTTTTTCTGTTCCTGGAACTTAAAAAGAAATTAGCAGGTAAAAAGCAATAATCTGGTGTCGTACATCTTTTGTCTTTGAGCTTTGTTTTTATGTACATTGCCATATATGAAGAAACAAATAATTTTATATGATCGCTTATTTAGTCTTTACTTCAGTTCAGCATTTTATATTTGACGTTTTGTTCTTTGGTTGTCTGGCAAAAATGTTACGAAATCTGTCCAATAGCGCCTGTCAGTGTACGTTTGATATTAATGCACTTTCGTATTTCACTTCTGCCTCTGAGCACAGGGTGGCGCTATTTGGAAAGACATCTGTCGCCGGAGAGTTGCGAATGACAGCGGGAAAAGCCGAAGCGGAGCCCCGGAAGCTTCGTCGTTACTGGTCCCTGTCAGCCTGTTGTTTGAGCGATGTGCTCAATCTGCCGATGCTCCACCGTGTTGTCTGCGGGTTTAATATAAATGGAAATAGAAATATACTGATAAGGAGTTCCTCGCGTCTGAGGTAAAGTCGGCAAAGGTATGTAATTCAGCTGACAGTGCTGAGGTATTTGCATACAAAGCTAGCATGCTATCGTTTGTTAGCTTCTTTCAGCGGCTAGTTAGCCAGCGAGATCCAGCAGCCAGCTCGGTGTGATGAGGGGTATTGGGGCAGATGGAGACGTCTGGGCTTAGCGCGTCTGAGAGAGCCCTTTCAGTTATTATTAACTCTTAACAGGAAGGGGGAAAATGCAAATTCTGCGTATGACTTATTGAACATTGCTCATACCTTTGCCACACCGACATCAGATGATATAACTGAAGGTGGTGAGTAGAGAGCTCAGGTTATCTGGCTTCTTGGTTTATTATTACAAAGGTTATTTTGACTGACAATGAAAATAAGGAGGGAATTAGACCAAACCTTTGGCAGCGACAGGGTCTGTAAAACCTGAGCACACTAGTTGGGAAAAAAAGAACAAATGCAGTGTCACTTTATTACAAAAAATGATGGGCGTGTTTCCTGAGTAGTTGGCAAATCCTACATGACATCCAGAGAGGAAGTCAGGTTTCTGTAAATATCTAAAATGAAAGCGTGAGCTGACTTCTTCAGTACAACGTTTAATAATGGTGTAGTTTGTGGTACTTTCTTTCTAAGATTTACTGACATATTTAGAAGTATTTAGTAAACAAAAAATGCTGACAGATACACGTTGGTGTTGAGCTTCAGCTAGTATTTTTACAGTAAATCTTCAGCTTTTTGAAGGCATTTGCTCTGCAGTGACACATTTTCCATTCTCTGTCCTTTTCAGGTCTCAGCCATTACTCCCATCTCTGCACATGTGCTTCTTCCTTAATGGTGCTCAGCACACCACAGCGTGTTGTTGTAAAGCTCAGTAATATCAGGTATGTTGAAATTGACATTCTCACATTCCTTAAACCCAACTAATAAATACTAGCTCTTTTTGTCTTATTTAAAAAGTGGGGAACTTGCATTCCTTACTCTTAAGTGTGGCTTAGAAAAATTAAAACATGGGTAGATGCATTATACAGTCAGAAAGAAAATGATTATTCAAAGGTCAAGTTTTTCTTGATAAATTCTGGCTTTGATCTCACCTGTTGATTCCAAGTTTTACCTTTCCAGTTTGTCTTAAGGGTATACAATAACAAAGAAAAATTGCTGGAGGTGTTTTCATGAAGGAAGTATTGTTTTTAAATTGATGGTGTTCCAAGTATCCTCATTTTGCACTTAAGCAAAATGTGTTTATTTTAGCAAAAATTAAAAAGAGTATTATATTAAGGTAAATTCTACTGTATTTGTATACGAGTTTAAAGACAAGAAATTGTGAAACTACTCAGATTATTCATTGTTTGAATTACTGATTATCAATGAGAAATCAGGAAACTCACTAATTTAATTGATACATTTTCAATACTTTGATATTTTGTTTCTTGATATGACTCTTAAAAATCAGCCTCCGTTTGTATCAGAATAAAGGGAATTTTACTTGGACAATAGTCTCAGGAAAATATGTCTTTATTCTTTCTTGGACTTCAGCAAGGGTGCATTTTTTTATTTTGTATGTAGTTGGATTAAGTTAAGCTATCAATATATGATTACATTAAGTTTATTTATAAAATATCAATTTACAACAAATGTAATCTCAAGAGACTGGACAAGACAAATGAATCCAATACACGATCCATTCCAAAAGACAGCTCTGTTACAGACATTTCAGTTCAACTCTCGTTCTATAAAAGTGCAGTAAAAATCCCTTTATGATCCCAGATGATAAGCAGTTCTCTAAAAAGCCCAGCTGAAAATGGCAACAGTGGAAAGGAACAACTCACTTTTAACAGGAAGAAACCTCCGGCAGAATAAATCACAATTATAATTGTTTTTTCTTGGTGTTGATTTCCATGTGGGCTGATGTTTAATGAAAATGTGTTATGGACACATTGGATGTGCTGACAGCAGCGATCTATTTTGTAAGGTGGTCTTGGCCAGATGACGCTTGCTGGGTGTGTAAAGAAAATATAAGAGAGACAAATATTTTTCCCTGAGACTTGGCCGGCTAATCAGCTGGACAATCATTTGGTGGGACTCTAATTGATCCTTCTTGACTTCACTTCAAGAAAGTCAATACTGTTGTACTGCTAAAACTATCTTCTGATTCATATGTGGACAGTAAGAAGGAATTTACTGTAGTTTGTCAACTGGCCATTTTTTCCTATTACTTATTTATAAGCAAAAAACTAAACTCGTTTTATTTTCCGTTTCCTTTTCCAAACATCTAGAGGCTTGTCTGCAACTCTTACACCAAGCCTGGAGCAAAAGCTGATATATGCTGCTGGGAAGTCAACGTTTCAGCATAAAATATGCAGCCCACATTAGTTACACAACTGAAAAGAAAAATCCTTAAACACTCATTCCTGTTGTTCCTCATTCAACAGGAATATACTGTATAAGTTATAATATATATAAATTATCTAAATTACAGGTAATTTTAAAACAGCGGGTGGGGTCTGATGCAGTAAAACTGGTCTCACTAAGAGAACACCCACAGTCAGGGGTTAGGGAAGCAGGACAAAAATCTTTTGAGTCTTGCTTTCCATGTTGGAGAAGAAGTGAGTGGATGACAAGAAAGACAAACATCTGCAAGACTGCTGGCTAAAGGTTGA
Source organism: Xiphophorus couchianus (assembly GCF_001444195.1). Lineage (NCBI taxonomy): Eukaryota > Metazoa > Chordata > Actinopteri > Cyprinodontiformes > Poeciliidae > Xiphophorus > Xiphophorus couchianus. Next base: position 11,238,417 of record NC_040231.1, read on the forward strand.
CAGCTCTGCACCAGCCATGTCACTGGAAATGTCTCATTTACTTTAGAGAAATGAGTCACATTTTGCTGAATGTACCAGTTCACCAAACTAGAAGATCTTTACGACTTAAACTAGTTTTTTCTACCACATCTTCGGGCAGTTATCTAAATTATCTCTAATAAAAATAGCAGGCCAAAATTTACATGTTGCATTTCCCCTGAAATTTGGTGTTTAGCTAATTGAGAAAAAGCAGTTATACTGTTTTAATGATGATTTCCACTGCTCCTGTTTTCTGCTACTATGTATTATATTTGGGTAATTTTAAGTTTAAGCTGTAACTGTTTTTACGGGTTAGGTTCATTTTTTTTATTGGAGAATGACAAAACATTTCTTCCCTGTTGTTTTTGACATAAGTGCTAGTTTTGCTCAGATTCCAAAACAATCTGTAGCTCATATCTCTGTTCAGTTCCTAAAAACATCAGCAAATACAGACACCTGCAGTTGAGTTGTGCATATCAGTTGTGTGTAAGATGATGTCAGACTTTTAAAACCTGAGCCTAGTTTTACTGCCATGTCTAAGATTTCAAACCCTTTACCGCTTCCCAGACATGTTCTCATATTTTTGATAAAGAGTGAAATTAAAACAATGGAAAAAAAGAATCAATGTCAGTGTATGTAGCAACAGCAGCTGTGTGTTTTGAAGGTTAGTAAGGAGAAAGACTTCCCAATCTGTTCTGAATTTTGGGATTGGTTTATTTAATTATTTCTAATATTAAAACAGTCCTTATTTGGTCTTCATCCTCTCCAGTTGTGACACATGGTTGTGAGGATAAAATATTTACAACCTCGATTGATCCATCTCAATTGTTGCTGAAGCATTGCAATTTAAAGGAGATGTGAGAGTCATTAATCTTTTAAAGGAACATTAAATATTGGGAGGGGGGGTTGGTAGAAATTGACAATGTTGGATTTTTTCCCCCTATTTTGTTACGGTTTGAGTTCCGATGATGTTTTAATACAGACAGGTGGATGCTTTTAGAAATTACCTCTAAGTAAATTGCATTTCGGGTTTCCTCTTTTACTCTAGAAAAACCTGAAACTCTGTTTTATTCAGTTCTATGGGTCAATAACAATCAGGCCTGGCAGCAGCAGATTATTATTAGCCCATATGAACTGCAGCCTTTGGATCAGTTTTCCAAAGAGACATGGGTAGCCATTGATTGATCTTGAAGCTGTGGACTTTGTCTTCCTGTTTCTACTGAATGTTACAGGCCGACCTTGGCTTGAAAACAAAATTTAAAAGCTTTGGTGACTCATGCTTCTGACAGGGGGAGCTGCAAGCCAAACTGAGAACCAGTGACCATATTTTAAGCATTTTCTAAAAGTGTAAAATAAAATAACTGCAGACAGCAGTCCATTTCTAAAGATGTCTTTCACTTAAGTAGTTTTATCTCCGTTTTAATTACGTCCTTTATAGTAATTAAAACAGAGATAAAAGTAGTAGTTTGTCAAAAATGAAGCCAGAAGACTAAAGTCAGTTTTTGTTTCTTCCACAGGGCACGATGCAGTCTTCAAACCACCGACTACGAGACATAGAGCAGCACCACCCGCTGCTGGCCGCCGGCGCAGACGTAGAGGCGGGCAGCCTGGGAACCGGGGTGATGGTCGGAGGTCCAAACGCAGGGCACTCAGCAGGGAACCGCACGGTCTGGTTCATTCAGGACAGCTGCGGCATGGTGTGCGCCACCATGACCTGGTTTCTGGTCCTGTATGCAGAGTTTGTGGTGAACTTTGTCATGCTTCTGCCTGCTAAGAACTTCTGGTACTCTCTGCTGAATGGGGCCACCTTCAACTCGCTGGCTGTGCTCGCGCTGGCATCACACCTGCGCACCATGTTGACTGACCCAGTAAGGACTGTCACGCTCAGTACAATAGGAAGATATGAGATGTATTAAACACTTAGATGCAAAGGGGAGTGAAGAAAGAAGTTTCAATTAGCATATTACTGTACATGAAAAGGAAGGTATATACATTTATTCTGGTTTTTGCAGTCAGAAGAGTTTAAGTTACAGCCCCGGTACAGAGCCAGTCATTTGCTGATATAATGTGGGACACCGAGCTGGGAGTCGTTTGCTGTAGGATGTTCTGTGCATAGACTCTGGAGAGTAGCTCGTTTAACCAAGACTGAGTATCAGCGCTTTAATGTAATTCAACATCAGAGTTCACATTTTCACCTGGCTGATAAATGAGGAGTTTTCACTTCATTTCCATATGAGTTTTTAACATTTTTCAGTCAAACAGTTAATTTAATAGAACTACATTAATTTCATTACTGATGGTGCTTTTTTTTATTTAACTACGATTTGTATTTAGTAGAGCATTCATTCCCCTGCAAACTGAATATTTCCTCCAAAATGTTGCACAATCTTACTTCCACTTTGTTACTGGAAATTATTTGGTCTCTTCAAGCTTTGATGACAAACCAGTTAATGTTGCTCAAATAAACCAGAAGCTCCCTGGGAACTGTACTGGTGTTCTTCCTACAAAATATGCCAGTAAGCAAATCTCCACTTAAAACTATAAACCAGACTGGTTTGAAATCTCTTTATTAATATAAAGTCCTGCACAATATAACTGCACACAAAAAGCACAGCCCAGAAGTAAAAAAAAAACAAAGTTAAAAAAGAGGAATAAAAAACAAGTGAACTATTAGAAGGAGAAAAAAAATAGTGTACAGCATAGTTTATGTCTTATACTGTGTCAAAGGCCAGAGAGAAAAGATGAGTTTATAAAGAAGAGTTACATTTAACAATTGAAGTTATAAAGCAGTTCAAACCTCAAGGGTCTGGGAATCTTTAGACATTTTCAGCTGCTTACCAGTCAGAGGGATATGATCTGATATATGTGGAGCCAGCGAACAGATGCTAATATTAGTTAGACTGGCTCTCTTTTAGTTGTACCAGTTTTAATGGAGACATAAAATCACAATGTAATATAATAAAATTATGCATCAACTGAAGACAGTTATCTTGCTGCCTTTGCCGCCCTTTAGGGTGCAGTTCCTAAGGGCAATGCAACCAAGGAGTACATGGAGAGCCTGCAGCTGAAGCCTGGAGAAGTCATCTACAAGTGTCCAAAGTGTTGCAGCATTAAACCTGAAAGAGCACACCACTGCAGGTCAGTGTGACACAGCGGCAACTTTTGGAAAGCTGTTTATCCTTTCTTCTGCCTACCAATGGGATGGTTTGAAGCATTAATGCTTAAAAAACACTCACTTGTGTTTGACAGCACTCAAACTGCAGCAAATTTCCAGTGTAGTCAACAGTTTTTTAAAGACAGCAAACTTAAAACAAGCTTTCAGCTGAACCAGTTGGTCTCTGAACTAGTACTACTCACACATACAAACTCTTTCGTATGTTGAAATTAAAATTGCTTAACCCAGCTTAACAGAAGACAACTCAACAATATGGATGTTTATTAAAGCTGTGTTTATGAATATTTTCCTGTTTTCACAAACTAACCTGTGTCTCCTCCCTGCAGCATTTGCAAACGATGCATCCGGAAGATGGATCATCACTGTCCCTGGGTCAATAATTGCGTAGGAGAAAAGAATCAGAGATTCTTCGTTCTTTTTACTGTAAGTACACAGACGTTAAGGAAGGAAGTGGTGAATCTTGCAAGATGTTTGTGGCACAGATCGCCAGTTCTTTTGAAATGTTATCACTGCTGTAGTAAAGTGTGCATGTCGCTTGTTTTGTTTCTTAATTTCTAAATTAAGAAACATATTTCTGACAAATATGACTAAATTTGAAATTGTCAGAGCTTATAACATTTATGATACTATGCTTATTTTGTGGACGCAGAACCTCCCTTTCATCAGCTGAAGTTCAGAGTTCTGTGCTGTAGTGTAGAGCAGGAGCAGGCCTACATTAAATGTGCACTCGCTGCCATCTGGGACTCCCTTGATAAGATCAGCACTTTTTATGGCTTCCAACGCTGACTGGATTATTCTGAAGACAGAAAAATAAAGCGGCCATCTATGGCTGGGCGTTGCAGCTTCCCCTGCCATTCACACTTTCATTGATAGAAAATTAAGCTATAAAACAGGACCTTTGTGTGAATTGTCTTATTTTTTCATGTAGAAATTTCATGTTTCCGTTTTTTTTTCCCCCACTGTTTTTGCTCCACAGATGTACATAGCCTTGATTTCTGCCCATGCTCTGGGCCTCAGTGGGATGCATTTCTTCACATGTATTAAGGTGCAGTGGAACGGTAAGAACTCGTAAGATAAGTTTGCATTAAAAGATGTTTCAAAATGTGAAGGGAATTTAGAATTGCATCTTAAAATACACAAGTGGAGATGCAGAGATCAGAGGAAATAAAGGTATTGCTCCAGCTTCTGTTCAGAGATCACCAGAATTGTTTCTCACAATCCTAATTCATATGTTATTGCTCTTTATGCTTCACTGTGGTCTGCAGGAATGAATCAGCAAATTTTTTAGTATTAATTCAAATTACACTGCATCTCTTGGCTATGAAGAAAATGCTTTTCTTTTGCTTTGTAAACAGTCTCTGGAACCGACAAGATTGCTGCATGAGTTTTTCTACATCTGTCAGTAGATTACCAACTCCCACTGCTTTATGAGATGGAACCTCAGGATTGTGTCTTCTTGCTATTCAGATTTACACAGCCTGCTTTAAGCATAGCAAAAATGTTCATTTGAAGCTCATTTCAGTCACTCCTCTAAACTGTACAAACCTCTAATTTGTTCTTTTTTTTTTTTGTCCTGTTCAGAGTGCAGTGACTTCTCACCGGGGGTGTCGGTCTTGTTGCTGATCTTCCTCTGTCTTGAAGCCATCCTCTTCCTCACTTTTACAGCTGTGATGTTCGGCACACAGATTCACTCCATCTGCAATGATGAGACGGTCAGTATTCATGCAAACTCCGTCACCTTTTGTTGCTCTTGGTTTAGATTTGTGATTTCCAAGCTGGGTAGGCGTAAAGCTGGAAGGTCGACCAAACTATTCGTACATTATGCACATATGCATAATTAGACAGACTGATAAGAAGTCTGCAGGAAACTTTAATTGAATATATTACACTTGCCTTTTATAAGTCTGTTTGTAAAATTTGTGATCTACAATAATTTGTTTGGTGTAAAAAGTTAGAGTAGCATATATGCTAAACCGGTGCACAAACATACAAAACAAGCTCTGGTTTTAGGTTCCCAAGTCAGAATGACTGATTTCAGGTTATACTTATTGTTCTGTTCTAGTTGCAGGTAAACGGGTATAAATAAATGAACTGAACATCTAGATGGGTAAAAGATAAGTAGGTCAGGTTTCCGTTATGCTACTGAGGTTTTGTTAGGGGAACAGAAATGTTAGAAATTCACTTGAGATTATTTATTCAAAAGTCACACAATTTGAGTCTTTCTGAACTGATTTCAATGTCTTCCAGGAGATTGAACGTCTTAAAAACGAGAAGCCAACATGGGAGCGTCACATGAGATGGGATGGAATGAAATCTGTTTTTGGGGGTCCGCCGTCCCTTCTGTGGTGCAACCCATTCACAGGCCTGCGTCTGCGCCGTCTGTTGGTGGTGACTCAGGGTCGCCGCGGTGGCTCCGAGTTCTCCGTCTGACAACCTGGGCAGTGATGGAGCTCACACGTGTTAGCTGTCTAAAGCTGGATTTCTTGTTATGCGGGGGCTAAGATGGACCTTTTCATCCAGAGAGCCTGCTTATGGAGGGGGTGACACACAGGCTGCTACAGCAGGACCCTGGAGCATCACAACTCTTGACTCACACCGGCTGTTTAACACCCAACACTATTTGTGTTGCTCTGCACTTGTGTTCCCAATAATTGGGCTGTTAGTCCTTTTTGATTTGTTTGTGTGGATTTTGGAAAAGCATGAACAGAACTAGAGAGTTTTTATTCCTCACAATGAAAAGTAATGTTGGAGATGCAAATATGTGATTTATAACGAGCATCTTCGTCATAAGGGAGGTGAACAGAATATGTTTTATTGTCTCTGGAAGAAGGCAAAAGGATCTCAAGGGGAAAAATGCTCAGTACTCCTCTGGAGCCAGACATGGGAATCACAGTCCAGGAAATGCACTACATTGTTTAAAACAGCTTGGTGTGTAGAGCACAACGAACAGCAGTGATTGAACTGTGTGCTCCAACATGCATGTACAACAAACCAATCAGTCAGCCTGGAAATGGCTGCCTTTTAAAGAAACAGGCCATGGTGAACTCAAGCCTTATTTTTAGTCAAGAGGACCAAATGGCTTTTCTCCTCAAGTCGTCCTCTTCGTCTTGTAGTTTTCCTCTGAGCTGACTTTTTTTGTGTGTGTGTGTGTGCTTACGGGAGCCTGTAAAAATATTCCATTTTTGAGTGACTGCTGACGCCTTATCACCATGACCACTCCTCCCCAGCTAACCGTGACGACTCACAGGAGATGACTACTGCTGGTCTGAGTCCACGTTTGGATTAGAAAGTCATTTTCCATGTCTATAGATTTGTCATTCATCCCTGCCTACATGCTGCTTAACGTCTCTGGAGCGTTTCTGAAACAAATGGTCAGATCACTGATATGCCTCTCTGTATTTTCATTACAAAATAATTCAGGCCCTGGATTGATTGTTACCGAGTCTGAATTGTTTTCCTTTTGGTGTATTTTTTTCTTCGTGTTGTGAACTGGCGGAGACTTTAATGTCTGGTAGGATTATACAAGAACATGATAATGAGATTACATTGCATTGAAGCACTGAAAACAACCACTCAAGCTGTTCAAGACGGAGCCAAGTCTGAGACATGGCTGCTTTGCATGCTGCTTGGCAACTGTGTGGTGCTTTTTTTGTGAAACAGTTTTTCTGAAAAACTAGCACAACATTATTGGGTGACAAAACCAAGCTTTTTTTTTATTTCATTACACAATCTTTAATGGTGAACCATAACTTGAGCAGCTCAACAGATTCTTTCAATGCCTTTTTTTTATTTTTTCCACTCTACAAATTTAAACCCCTGTAATATCTGTCAGCAGAGCAGGAGTGTATCAGAGCATTAAAGCTGTTAAAATGATCTATCGTGTTTATGAAGATGCCCACCTTCACAGTACCCTGTGGCAGGAATGATCAGCCTGTATGCACTTGAGGCCAATGCTTCCTGAATTTATAGTTAAATATTGTCTAAAAAGCTGGTGGTGCTCAAGTATTGTCAAATTAAATCTTTTAAGTCTCATATCTTTAGTTGTTGTTATTATATACTGCTGTCTGATCTCATCTGTGGTGGTCAGGAAAGAAAAATTCCATCTGTTTACATATTAAAACCTTCGAGGACATAATGATTTTATTTTTTTAATGTTTTGTTTTTTGGAAAACGCTATAATAAGAATGTAAAAGCTACCTACGTTAGGAGCAGGGGACGAACACTGAGCACACAGTGACATCAGGGGACTTTCCTAATGCTGGCCTCTTATTTCTCCTCTAATTTAGCTGCTCTTTAGGACGATCACAGCATAATATTGGTATACTACTTGCTTATATAAAGAACTGTTCAAACAGCATGCTTAGTAAAAAATTAATAAAGCGTAAAAAGCGTAGATTGGTAGAGATTTGACAAAAATCAGGAAATATGTCGTATTTGATGGGTGCACAAATAATCAAGCAACAATCGTTGCTAAAGGACATTCAGAAGCAAAAAGGTACTGTGTCACTAATCAACACAAAGTGTTAGAAGCAGTAGAGGCCAATCAGGGCTATCAGCTAATCAAGAGTTAATATATTAACATGGCAGTTTTCATGCTCAAATAATTCTGTATGATTTAATTTTAAATGGGATCTTTGTGTGTTACTTGACTGTGGACGGTGGTTGGACATAGTGCAAAGCCATTTGTACACTATGCTGTCAAAGAGGTTTTTCCACCAAGGATGCAGGTTAAAGTTGAAACTGATTTTTTTTGAATGCAGAGACTTATTGTCATGTATAGTAGCGGGATGGATGTTTTAATACATATTTATAATTCCACCATCAACAGTTATGGGAGATTGGGTTTTCTGGTTAGAGGGAATATGTCTTCAAGAACAAAAATCCTTCAGCTTTATAAACAAAGTATAAAAGTAATTATTAACAATATAAACTGAATGTTGAGTTTTATTTTTATTTAAATTGTGTAAATTTTTTGTCATCCTTAATGTCATTTTTTTCCATAATAAACTTTAATAAAATAACTTGTGCTCTGAACTGTGACTGCTTTTTTAAAAAAAGAAAAATGATTACTTATAGGGGATGCACAGATATGAAAATTGGGCCGATATTACTGTTATCAAGGTCAATAACTTATATTTACCAATATTGTATATATTTAGCTACACTTCTGACACTGAAGGTGACCACACCACCTACATTACTTCTCTGCTTTGGTTTACACCCCATAATCCTGTGCTGCGTCATCACTGATGAACAAGTACCACCTGGTCAACTTCCTCTCCCTTCTGAAACACAAAAGCGGCAAAAAGATGGAAATAAACAATGATGTAAGCTCGGTTTTACTTATTGGATCAATAAGTAAAATTGACATTAGCTAATGCAGATATGTCTTGCATCCCTTAGCCACCACACTCACTGGTTTATTTCTAAACAAAAAATTCAAAGCACTTACTGTGTGTGTCAAGTAGTTATTTGATGTAGATTTTCTTGAAAACGTTTCTATGATCAGGGAAACTGGTTTTGTTTGGGAATTAAATAAAGGTTCATATGCAAGATTACTGAAATGTAACTGCTTTGAAATAAGGATTGCAGGCATGGAGAAAATCTGAATATTTAACTTCATTATAAATAATAAAAAATTAACTAAAAAAGCCCTTGTTCATTTTTCACTTGAACATGTTCTCTTTCAATCACTTTAGGATATTTTACAAAATCACAAAACATGACACACAGCGTATTGGCTGGTCACACAAATATATATATATATATATAATTTTAAGAGCTGTATATGAAATTTAGTTAATAAAATAACCCATTCAACGCCCTTCTGTGTCGAGGGTGTGTCAAAAACAGCGGCTTGGTTGTTAGCAGCAGATCACATAACGCCCTGATGAGGCGGTATAGCGCCGGAGATCACTTTACCAACCGCCATTAAAACGAAAGAAGAAGAGGAGTGGGCGCGAACATGGCAGCCAAAGAAAGTGTAAACATCGATCAAGTTGAAGTGGAGAAGGTTGTTAACCGCTGGCTGGTGGAATATTACTTTTCTCTGATGGTGGAGTTCTTCAAGAACCAACAGTATGCGGATTTTTGTGCTAGTAGAGAAGTGGTGGACGGTAAGCACCCTCTATTCTAAACTAGCTTAAACTTGCCTAGCTTCTCATGTCTGCCTGTAGTAACTTAAGCTTCAACAAAGTGAAACAACTGGTTGTTTATTAACTACACCAAATGTTTATTATGTTTGCGCTTAATGTTGTAGGACAGTTTCACATTCTCTAGCGTTGCAGACTGAAATGTGAACCTGCTGGATTCATATTCTGAATTCAGCAAGCGCCTAACAAGAAGAGCGACATGAAACAACTGGAAAATTTATGTGAAATACTTGCTTTATTTTGCGTTGCTTTTAACTGGTCTCCTGCTATTGCAGACTTTTGTTTTTGGTCTTTTCAGCGAGCTTCCTCGTGTTTGTAAATTCCCAAATAATAATCCCTTCCACACAAGGTGATGAGCCAACTCTAACCCGTTTATTTCAGCATCGAAACATGCATTAAATTACACTTAATACGTTACCATTTAGCCAAAGTTTGAGCTTTATCCCTTATGTTATAATAATATGAAACTGATTCATAATTTGCCTCAAATGAACCTTAAATTAATAGAAAAAATCCTGAAGAGTAAGGGAAGGATTATAGATGTGGATTACTGAGTGTATAATTTCTGATCTCCTTAGGTGTCCTTGAACGTCCCATTGAATCTGTTGATGACATACCCTTGAAGATCAGATTGTTGCAGTTCCTGTCTCGCATAAACGAAGGAGAAAAACTTGGTGAGTTAATGTCTCCATGTTAACACAACTGCATTCATTTTAAGTGAAATGTTAAGAACAACTTGTGATATTCTCATAGTTTTGCGTATGTTGGTTTAGTCAGTGCACTGGCAAAATGTTTTTAATCCTGAAATATTACTTGATCTTGTCTTTCATTTCATTCCCTTCGTCCCACTGTCAGTCCTGCTGTTATGGTGATCAAGCCTTGCAGTTATTGTTAATTCTGTCCCTCAGATTTGTGGTTTGAACCCGATCAGTCCACAACGCCGCTGGAGTCGGCTCTAAACTTGCTGGAAAGTATGAAGGCAAATTTCCAAATTCCTCAAGCTGATTTCGACCATGTATCCACATTACTTAAAGAGATGGTAGGTGATTTATTTTATTTTATTTATATATATACAGTATGTATATATAAACTTGTTACTGCTCTGGTTTAGTTTTTATACTTTTTAACTCAAAGACACCAAAAATCCATCTTTGCAAAGTCAGAGGCTGTAGCAGTTGTAATTGATAAGTCCAGCAAATCATCCAACCTAAGATTTTACCAGCAGGAGTAATTCTACACATTGTAGTAGATAAATACTGCTACATATTGTTGATGAAGAAATGTGCTGATCATTTCTCTAAAGTAAAAACCTGGAGATATCCTGAAAAGGCCGTTTTGATCTAGCAAATTATTTGTTTTTATTTTTTTAGATCCTGGGGATTTTCATAAAGAATGAATTATTTGATAAGGCAAAAGCTGCACTCACTTTGTACTTTCCGAGTCCAGGGAATGACAAGGTAAGTCCACCTAATCAATTTTTAACATGCTCCCATTCTGCAACTTCTAAACTAATATTGTAGATTATATGGTGTCTCTGCAGCTTCTGAGGCATAAATCAAACAATGCAAACAAAGGAATTGTGAACTGTTGTTCAGTTCCTCTGGGTCAGACAGTTCCCCTGGGTTGGAATATTTCTTGACATAAGTTGTGGTTGAGGAGCTAAATATTAGTTCAGTGATTGAAGGGAAGCAGTAAATCCGCAAGCATTTTTTCCAGTTCATTCAGTAAATGTTTGAGATTGTAGAGAAAACATCTAGAAAACATGAATTTCCTGACTATTTGTGAACAGACAATTGTTACCTTCCTTGGCTACAAATGTAAGCGGTTTCCAACTGATCTTTTGCTTGTCAACATCTGATTCTCCGTAGAGGGCCACATTCATGAGTCTCATCTGTCAGAAGAGTAACACACACAAGGTCATCGACCAAATGAACTTCCCACAGTTTAGGAAGGAGATGCTGTGTTTCTGCCAGAAGCTCTGCCCTTTTACTCTCTCTTTTATTCACCAGGTTTGCACACTGACAATTGAGTTTAAGACACCGCCTCTTGGATGTTTTGTTTTGAGGATGGTAATATCAATATGTGTGTGCTTAACAGGCTGCATTGAACCTTGTTGAGTCACGAATTGAAGTTCAACATGATGAAACACTGAGGAGCGACGAGCAAGACAAAGCCAGTCCGTCATCCATTTCCCAAGTAAACAGCTTTCAGTTCAGATCAAGGTAAGGCCAGTTTCATCTGTTTTTATGTTCTAAAATCTTTCTAATGACCACTGTGATTTTTTTAAAACATTTTTTATGAAGTGTTTATCTTGCCAGAGTTACTACACTCTTTAAAAGACTTTAACAATATGGAATTTAATTTGACTGGAAATTTCTCCAGACACTGGAAAGGTGTGAAATTAGAATATGATGTTATCTATATTTTCTATACATTTTATTCCATATCTTATTGTCAACATGATAAAAATGTAGATTTCTAAAAGCAACTTTTTGTGTTTTTTTAGAATTTGTGCATTCATCTGTCCATTTATTTGCCTTTGTCTATCTGTTCTATTGTCCATCTTTACTTCTGTCCATCCATCCATCCATCCATCCATTTTTTCATCCAACTGTTTCTTCCGTAATGTCTAGTTTTGCCATTTCCATAATTAGTTAGTATCTGTTCTCTAAATTCGAGATTCTTAGATTTCAGAACTTTTTTAGGAATCCTGTTGTGTGGTTTTACAACTTCTTAGTAGTTCTTTTTTTGTTGTTCTCTTCCACACCTTTCAGAAGGTATCCATTCATCCAGAAGAGCAGACTCGAAGTAGCCTACAAAGCCCTGGCTCAGTGCTTGGATGAGAAAACATTTTCTGACTTGGAGCAAGAAGTGGAGGAAGAATCTCAGGAAAGCGTGTGCCTCTGCCTGGAGAGACACACTGTTTCTATTCGAGGCACTACTCAGAGCTCAGAGCAAGAAGCCCTGTTTCAGAGAAAGTCAGTCAGCCCTCTGGAAGCTTCCCCAGCTGACCAGATGACACAGACAGGTGCAGAGCGCCAAGCAGCAGCAGGGTCCCTCTCAAAGACTCTCTACACGGTGGCCCGGTTTGTGGTCGAGCCGGACAGCCAGCCGAGCTCACAGTGCACAACAGCTGCCGAGGAGCTGGACGTCGAGACGAGGACAACGGAGTCTCCACAGATGCCGTCTGCATCAAATAAAGAGCCGAACGGCCTGCAGTGCTCAGATTCAGACAGACAACATTCGAGGCCCAAAAGAAAGCTTCCCAGGGGGGGCAGCAATACAGTGAGCAGGTTAGTTTACCTACATCTTCCTCTGTTAGTTGCTGCTTTTACATTTTATCCCAACATGTCTTATTTCTGCTCTTTCTTTAAGAACTGTGTGACTGAGTATGTGAGTTAAAAAAAAAAAAACATTTGTTTTTCAGAGCTTCAACTAGTTTGGTTGTATACTCATCAGACAGTGAAGAGGAATCCCCTCAGAGTGGGAAAAAAGAACTGGAGCAGCCGAATGAATCATCCAGCAAGTAAGTCCAAGTGGAGTGTCACCTCACACTGACCTGGCTTCAGGGAGTCCCAAAGATTCAGCAATTTTTCAGTTTGCAGTACCCATCCCCACACAGCCATATTGTTCTGCACTTTGCACTGTCACATCATCTGCATTTTGCCATAATTGGACCTGCTGCTACTTCTCTGGTGTGGTTGAGTGCCTTTAGTTAATTTTAGTTGTATATATTGTTATTATTATTATTGTGTGTTTGTTTATTGTTATCGTATATATGTGACTTTTTGCACGGGAGCTGCAACAGAAATTTTGTTGAATCCTGTTCAATGACAATAAATGCTACCTACCTACCCACCCACCCACCTACCTACCTACCTATCTATCTATTCAGAATAACAACATCCGCAGTGGCATCTGAGTAAATTAAAATACCACTGACAAGGTTTTATATTTCAGTCTTTCGAATACAGAATTGAAAATCATGCGTATTACAGATTTATTACACACATAATGAAATTGCTTAATTCTGACCATTTTGATGACCGTAGCTTATATATTGTGAAATCCTATTATTGACTTTTCTGGAGAATCATTAAATGAAATCAAGTCAAAAATGTTATTGCACTGTACTGAAAAATGGATGATCTGAACAATTATGGGGAAGACCGGAGCAAACACTCACTGTTACCCTCTACAATTTCTAATAAGAAACTTTTATCAAGATTCCAAAGTTAGTTTAGAACTAAATCACTGCATGAGTTTAATCTTCTCATTGTCTGGCTGCTGTTATCTGTTAAATAGATGAATATTTTCACTCTTGTTATGCTAAAAACATTGATTTACTTCCATGGCAGAAAAGCCAACAGATCCAGAGAAGCGTCAGAAAGCAAGGACGAGCAACAGGCGCAGACAAACGTCTCCAAAACTCCAAAGAAGCGACCGCTCAAATGGATATCCAAGAGTTCTAAACAATGGTGAGAGGAATCATGCTCTACATATTTTTAATGTAGTGTAAAATCTGAGTTGACTCAGGTCTGTGTGGGAAACCTTTACTTCATTTTTACCCAGTGACCCGAGCAGTGGAGAGCATGTTTGTCTGTCAGACTCTTCGTTGGATTCGTCGCCTGACGTGTTTGCTCCTCGCCCTGTTCCTCAGAAGAGCTCCACTCCTCACAAAGATGCTCAAAGAAAGATTCCCGTCATACGACTTTGGTTAGTAAAGCGGAGATAATCAGCTGCTGTCAGTTAATGAACATAAATGTGTTTTCATCCTTATCTGAAAGTGTAAAATTACCATATTCACTTTTTTCTGTACTTATGTTAAGAATTGATATATTATAAACTGTTATGCATTAATCAATGTCTTCAGCCATGTCGTCATTTAATCATGCATGTTTTTATTATGGGAAGTTTTTGCTTTGCCAGTAAGAGGAAAAACTCAATTTCTAAAAAGCTTCTTCGTCTGTTCAGGAGAGAAGACCACAAAAATATAACGGAGGAAAAGGAGACGTGGACCGATGAGGACTCCCTTTTCCCCTCCATAAAGAACAGAGGTAATACTTCCTCAGCTATCAGAATCTAATCAATGCTAATCTGACTGAAAATCTAACAATATAAATATTATCTATGCTTTTTGCTACAGGATCAGGATCAAATGAAAGCACAATCTCACATTCAGGACACAGAAGGGTAAGCAATACGTTAAAAAAACAGTCAACTAAAAAGATTCGTTGCTTAGGTTTTCAGTGTTGTGTAAAAGTTATTGCCCCTTTAACAGATTTTTTCCACTTTTCATTTCTTTTGCGTATTTAAATGTTTAAACAAAATTTAAGACAAAGAAAGCTATTTAAACCAATGAGACGGGAAATAAATCCTGTTTCCGAAGCTATGTTAATTTAAGTATTGAAAGTGATTAACTCACCTTTTCTAAGTTTAGTTCTACTAGTTACACACACAGTCACACACACCTTATTGCTGCCAGATTCTCAAGAAATCTGGCAGTAATAAGATGCCAGATTTCCAAGCAGGGTCAAAAGAACCTGCTTGGAAATATGAAGTAGGTTATGGAAATATGAAGTAGGTTTCTTTTGATGCCTTCAGTAAAGGAAATTGAAGATTAGACATAATGGCCTGGAAAAATAATCTAAACATATTTATTTTTGCTCAATTTTTAAATTAAACTGATTAATCATGTTTGGAACCTAAACTCTGTTTTGTTTTTATTTAGTGTTAAAATGATCCAACTTGACTGGATTTGATAAAAGTGACAGTTCTCCCTAACAGATCATTTTTAACTACCAAAACATGGACCCTTTTCTTTGGCAGTTGTTTTCCCCCCACCAGGATCGCTAAATCAGAACAATGCCAAGTATCTAATGCGCTTCTTGTATCCTTGGGTAAAGTAATGTTTATGATCAAGGCAATTCCACCGACTTTTTTGCTCAAAGGCCTTTTTAGGTAAACTGAACATCCTTGTGATTTTGTTATCAGAGGCTTGGTGATACTCAGATTAAGCATTTAAAGAATTCCAGTTGTACTGCAGAAGTGTACTTCTTAATTTAGAATAAAAGGTTTAATCTTTTCAAAGCAGTACAAACCTGACCATCTTTTATTGTTTCCATTGCTGCAGAGATGGACCGAGAGCGAAACGGAGAACTTAATTCAAGGGGTCAGAAACTTTGGCGAGGGGAGCTGGAGTAAGATAAAGGCGTACTATTCGTTCAATGATCGCTCCAATGTGAATTTGAAAGACCGATGGAGGACATTAAAAAAACAAAAATTGGTTTAACTTTATTTTGTTAATTTTTTTTTTTTTTTTGTTATTTAATTCAGTTATGTTCAGTCCAGAAAACTTTTAAAAGTTGTTTGAATCAGATGTTCCTGTTTAGTTGAGTTTTCTTTGAAACAAGCTGCAAAAAAAAAAAAACTGGATTAATTTGCCTATTTCTTGCTAAAGGAGTCATCCATGTTTAAGCAGTCCTATTTTAAAGGACTTTTGGAAAAGAATGCCCTGTTCTGTAAAGGATCTTGATTTTCACAGGTAATAAACGACCAACAAATACATAAAAAGGCCAGTGTTTTTATTACGCCTGCATTAAACTTGATTGGTAAAGGTACGAGGTCCCTGATTCATGTTAAAATCCCCAGTTTATCATAGATACAATAAAAGCGTAATCATAAAACCCCAATCACTGCAAGAGTAGGATAATTGGTTTATTAAGAGAAAAACATTTAGAAGGAAAAAAAACAGGAACACCACCTTCAATTTGGTGATTCTTAAAGGAATCTATAAAAGACTCCACATAGTCCAGGTTTGCAATATAACAATAAGTCAATAGAAACATATCGCCGTTGAGGGACTGCAGAAAAATATTCTCCTGATGTTACGGATCCCACGGCAAGAAGAAGGCAACGTCTCATCCCGCCAAGTCACAATGAAATGTCACCTGGGCAAAAAGAGCAGCTGTGAACTCCAGCTGTTCTGGATCGACATTTCTAAATGAGAAAAGAACAACTGTCCATCCAGATGCAGGGAGTTTATGTCAGCGTGTCCTCGCTCCTGATGAACTCTCCCACATCGGCCTGGTGGAACACAACAATGGACATGGGGTCTACTCGCCGACACTCCTGTGTGGACTTGGCTGCTACTCCAAAACCCTGGCAATAAAAGCAGAGAACATTCAAAGCTTTAGGTGAAACAAGAAATTGGACACATTGTCTAATTTACGAGAAAATCGTTCTACTTCTAGGACAGTTTAAATTTAGTTTAGCATGTCAGAAATTCTTAACCATTGAAAATTGAGAGTGAGGCTAAATTCAAGATCCTTCACCATTTCACTATGCTGTTTTAAAGCATCCTAAATGCTATAGATTACCTGGAGCAGCTGTTTTCATCGCTTCACACATGGAAAAACGGCAGCTCTCTGCAGCTAGTTTGCAGCAAGTCATAGTTAAAACAAATGAGCTCAGAAATGACCTGCACACAGCTCAGTGAAAGGCTCCAGGGCCACATTTAAGCAAAATTGGTTACACCCTAGCCAGATTTAGCTTAAAAATAATATTTTAATTTGATGCTCATGTTTCTTCTGACTGAAGTCAATGTTGTCATCTTGGAGTGGCTCATCCAGAGTTTTGACTTAAACTGGGAAGGGAGCTAAAGATTAGGCTAATGGCAATGAGGCCTTGTAATCTACTTCATTAATCAGAAACAAGCTTCTTTGTTGAAAACAGACTAAATCTGTTTGGTCAATTTTTTTTTCTAACTTGCTGTAAAAACAGAAGTATACAATCCCAATTAGGTTCACTGACAGGATGATAATAGAAAACTAGAAGGTTTTCAGCAATATCATATAGTGGAAAAAGTATTTTTATCTTGGACAACATTGGAGGTTTTGGCATGCCAGTGATTCTTCCCTCTCCCGATAACTCTGTCATTTCCAGCAGGAAAGCAACTTCTTGCTTAAAAATAACTTCAAATGTAGCAGTGTAACTTTGCAAAAATTGTTTTTTTTAAATGTTACTTTTTAGAAGCTACTGAAAAGTCCCAAACGTCAGAGTGAGTGGCTGTTGTTACTTCTGTTACATCAATTAACAAGCATGAACTAATCCTATTGAAAGCCTTGCAATCATCTGAATGGCACTGACTTTTCTAGTCCTTCTAGAATAGGCTGAACTCTTAACTGTTCAAAGAATGCTGCCACAGAACAAGTCTGACTTTTTAAAGTCACTTCATGGTAATCCAACTGAGCCTTTCCAGTCATAATACTTTTGAAAAAGAGAATCCATAGTCAAGTATTTTAAATCCAAAACAGTGGGAGTCAGAAATAAACTTACCAAAGGTACATCAGCCATGGAGTAAACCACAACTCCTTGATACTGCATCGTGTTTTCAGTAATTCTACCAAGGCCAGACTTGAGCACATGGTTCCCGTACAAGAAAGACTGCTCTGCTCCAGGTTTCACCCACACCTTGAACTGAGCACATCATAGTTTCAGATTATGTACATCTTCTTTCAATTTTAACCAGTGTTGCCTCTGTTTTATCTCTACTCCCAACTGGCATGGGAAAGATTCGTGCAGAGAATACACACCTTTGCATAGGGAGCCAGGAAATCCAGAGCTGTGATGTGCAGGCGGAACTTCTTGGTCTTTGTGAATTTTCCAAAGCATGTTCCCACCGAAATAAGTTTGTCTCTGGAAAAGTTTGTGGCCAACTTGAGAATTTTCTCGCTGTGGACAGAGAAAGTAGTTCTAAATAAGATTCTCAGTTAACCAGAGGCGGAACTGCTAGCTTTTGAAGGTGAGACAAGGAAAAGAATGGTGTTATCAATAAATATGAGGAAAAAGAACATTAAACTAGAAAAGCACTTTGTAACACATAAGACAAAATAGAAAAGGTGTACTGTATTTGATCATTCGATATTTAAGTCAGCTCAAAGATTGACCAAATGAAACAAACATGAGAAGAGTTTCAAAAAGATACAAATTTAACAACCATAATAGACAAGATCAAAAGACTGTGTCTTATTTAGCTGTGATTAAAGCTTTTTTTCATTGTATATATGTTGAAGAAGGTTGTTCTAGATGGTCATTTACATACTTATTTACAAAAAGTAAAAGTATATTAAATGATTTTTTTAGCTCTTGGCTTTTGGAATGAATGAGAAATGATTCTCTGATATTGACAACACCTTGGAGGAAGTGCTTCGGTTCAGGTACATGTGAAAAACAGGTTTTGAACAATTTGAAACATGCCATCACTAAATGCATGAACAGGACGGAGCTCCATGTGCTTATGAAATAATTATATATTTGTATTAACCAATAATTACCTCATGTAGTACACACGGTCTTGATGTAGCCTGAAGCAATAGGTGGCATCGGGTCGGTCAACTAGAAGCTTAATGTTTTCCCCTATGCTTTTGGGAAAGAAAATACACTGATCACATGAATGCTAACAAGCATGCTAATATGTATTATTGAAAGTTGCTCCCTTTCGGGCCAATAAAGATACTTCTAAGCTCACTTACTACTTTGACAGCTTCTCAAACATCGTCTTCGTCTCCTCCTCAGTTAACGGTCTCATTTTTAGGATGTAAAGCCGTCTTCTTTTTTAGCAGGGAATGTGAGGTTTTTTAGTCCGTACAGGGATAAAAACGTGGGTACCAGCGGAAGTAGTCACACTTTAAAGCGGAACTTGTCTTACGTAAACAGTCGGCACAGTTCCGGGTTTTTTTTTGGGTATTCTGCTTTCAAGTCGAGCTTGCCTTTCCCTCCGGTAAACCGACCACCTTCTGGTGAGTTTAACTTCTTAAATTTAAAATAAAACACCTTGTGGATATTTGATATATTATTATCAATAGACACACGGACGCTTGTTTATTTTAAACCTAGTTTTACCTTCCTATTCTTGTCTTGGTAATCGGAAATGAGCTCAGTTAGCCTAGCAGGCTAGCAGCTGTCAAGAGGAAAAAAACTCAGCTTTGGGTGCTAGCGAGGTTAGCATGTGAGCTAGCCGTGGTAGCAGCTGACAGTTAACCATAGTTTGCTGTTGACAGTCGCCCTAGCCACCAAATAAATCAAATTAGAAATAAATCTTGAATCAGCGGGAAAGAGTCGGTGTTTAAACCCTAATTGTAACTGTCACGTTTATCATTTGAAGACGGGAGTCATTTTTTTGCCGCAGCGGCGCGTAGTTACATAACGCTCATTTGTTTGTAAATAGCAATTACTTTCAGATCACAGGCAGTAACACTTAATCCTTTAAGGATATCAGACGCAATTAGGACCAACTTTAAGCTTCTCTGTACTCGGTGCCAGCTAAGTGTGGGCTTCTCCTACGCTGTGGATGCGCTCTGTCACTTCAATGTCAGCCGAGTGTGCTGTCAGCTGCAGAGTCAGTAACTCAGTTTTGGGAGAGCGACTTTGTCAGCAGACTCTTTGCATTTGAGGGAACACTTGATCCTCCCTTCACTGCCTGTTGGGCAGCAAAAACAGCTGATCCGGGTTTTTTTTAAAATAGGTTGGCGAATAATGTGGTATTTTATACAGACATAGCAAAGGCATCTGTTTGTAAAATATCTGAATTAACTGAAGTTAAGTTTGACTAATGTCGGAAGAGTCATGAGGTTTGCAATAGAATATGTTGTATTTAATCTCCCAAATATCAAGTTTAAAAAGTCACTGGCCTATCAGAGGCGAAGAGTCGCAGGAAAAAAGATAAATCCGAAACATTTATTGTAACCTCATTACCCAAAAATGTGTTTGTTCGGGAATGTTTAGCTATTTTAATCTTCTTTCCGGGTAAGGGATGTCAGGTGTAATATTTATGATGGCTCATTGCAGGCTTTTACATTTTCTGTTTGTTTTCATGAGGTCCAGGAATGTCTGATAGCTATGAGTTGTCAAATGAGAAAGTAATCTGAAATTACACGTTTAGCCAGTTGGGGTAAAACCACTGAGTCCCTTTAGACAGCTCAAGTATTTAACATTTGAATTAGACTGCAGTGAATGAGCCCTGTAGGTTGAGACTACAGGAGTTCAATGCATCATTACACTGTCCTTGTCGCTCTGTGTGTTTTTTCCTCATTTTCCATAGTTTGAGGAAGTCTTTCTTTCTGGAGTTTGTTGGCCTCATTCTCTTCTTAATCAACTTTCTTGGGATTTCATTAAGCACAAAGCTGTTTGTCAGTCTTATATCCTCAGTAACCCCCTAACTTTCATTCAGACTTGATAATCCAGTACAATGCAACATCTAGATGGAGCACGGTCAATTGATCACTCGTTTGTTCAAGTGTTCAAGGATGCTTTACTAAAACTATAAACTAATAAGAGCTCTTAAGAACTGAAAAATGTGCTGATCATTGTTACCAACAGTCAGAAGTTATAATGGCTAAAGTAACTCTTATTAACTCAACTGCTTATTCAGCTTGTGGGAGAGTGACTAAGATCTCAGAGCTTGAGAGTTACTCTTTTTACATGCTTTGCTCAGGGTTGAACTTTTTATAGCACAAGATAAATGACATTTACATGGTGTTATTGTGACAATAATCCTGAAATATTCATCTGTTAAGTGTTTTTTTTAATTATTATTTTTATGTCAAAACAAAGAGAATACAAGAATCGGTAGCAGAAAATAAGGGCGTTTTCGGCTGAATTTCCCCAACCACAGATAAGGAGCTAGTTCACGGCTAGTTGTGACACATTATCACAGTAATATCAATTTATGGTTTTTCACTCTTTACAGGTGTGTTTGCTCTCCTGTTTTTTCTGCGGAGCAGTTCTTGTGCCAACAGTTTACTCCGAAGGAACCAGCAGCCCTTCTGTCAGCAGTTTCCGGTGCGTGTTTGTGACTCTGGCAACGGCGAACAGGAAGACAGACGCTGAGAGACGTCTGAGCTGAGAGAGGAAACTGCTGCGGCTTCTTCGTCTGCCTCAGAATGACTGAGTTCTGGGTTTGTTTCAGTTGCTGCATTGCAGAGCAGCCGCAACCAGTGAGTGAGACATTTCCTCTGAAAAGTAACTGTTCCTGACTTGATGAAGCCTTTGCGTTTTAGTGGATACGTGTCATTTTTAAGAAGTTATTCAAATGTAATTTTGTGCAGTGGCCTGACATGTTGCATTTTAACATGCTGAAATAGCTTCAGATGTAAGTGGGACAAAATATGCATTGCATCTAATTGAAGGAAGTAAATTGTCAAATGAAACTAAATGAACATTTGTTTACTATGACTGCAGAATAATAATATATCTATGGAGTTGGTTGGAAACTAAGCAAAAAAAGGAAGAAATTTTGTACAACTAATGTTAAATTCTGCTTTTAGACTGAAGAGGAAACATGTGGAATTTGAATAAATTTAGACCTATTATAGTACGTTTGTGTGGCTCAACTTTTCCAGCCATTTTGATTACTATGTAATTGTTAATGTTGCCACCTTCTGATTTTTAATTGTGTGCTTTTGATTAACAGAAATACATTTTTAGAACATTAGTTCATCCAAACAATTATTGTTTGGATGTTGTATTTAATGAAGTGCCAACTTTAGTCTTTCAGAGGTTTGAAAGAATATATTTGTTTACATTTTCTTCAGAAACGGCGGCGACGAATCGACCGCTCCATGATCGGGGAGCCAACAAACTTTGTTCACACCACACATGTAGGCTCGGGAGATATGGGCCATGGATTGGCATCAGTAAGCTTCATTCACTGTTCGCGGTTTAATCGACTGAACTCACCACACTGTGATCATTGGTTGCTTAACATTTCCAATCTTTTTGTAGGTAGATCTTGTTCAGGCTCAGATGAAGTCTAAAGGAGGCTACACACACGGTGGCTCAGAGGGCTCTCAATTGTAGTGAGGTGAGGCGGGTTTGCTTCCATTTATTTGAAAAAATCAATTTATTTCAACCAGTATTTTTTTTCTTTGTGCTTGTAATTAATAGAATCTGCAGTTTAGATTCTATTAATTTTTGAGTGTTTCTTTTCGGAGCAGAGCAGCATTCTTGATAGAGTCTGATAAGTAGGTTGCAATGTTTAATCCTGTCATCTCCTTTGAAAGCTTCCTCTGTCTCTTTTACTGCAGTGTGTAAAATAATAACTCAAATCAACAAGTCCTCTCTGCAGACTTTCTGATACCGCAGCCTTTGGGCTTTTCGGTTTAACACATGAATAAATATCTACTTTAGAGCTAAAAGTCTCTGTTTCGACCCCACCCATCCTATGTCTCACCATTGACGGCACACATCTGCAAGCTGCTCTTGTGTGTGTTTGAGGAAACTGGAGCAATGAAACACAACACATTTATGCTGTGACTGATCATATTATACTGAGAAAATACTCCCCAAATGGGAGGAAACCAGTGGACTTTCTCCCCTATTGATAAACTTTGTTTTCGCTGGAAACAGCTTCAGCTTATCTTGAAACACTGACTTAGCGTGACAGTAGAATGTGTTTATGTATTTATTTAATTTTAGTATTGCGTATCAGGTTCTAAACTGTGACATATCTTTTTTGTTGATGTGGCACTCTGCCTTGTTTTTAAACTCCCATTTCACATTGCTTTAGTTGCTCCTCTCTTTTAATTAAACTGCTGTAGTTTATTCAGCTGAGCTAGGATAACAGTAGCATGCTTGAGAGAGAAACTGTATTTTAACTAGAGGTCTAAAATCAGAACAAATTTAATAAAACAACTTCCAAGTTAATGTAGACATCGTCTTCCAGTGCTGCAAATCCTAATGTTTCTTTCTAATTTTTTTTTCCCATAGCTCTTCAGACTTGTGAAAACTACTGTTGTTTTATGGAAGAATAAAAAAAAAGAAAAGAAAAAGCAGTTCTGTCTGTAACGGACCCAGGACCAAAAAATGAAACTACTGCTTTTCCAAGATCTTGTACATATTTTTATTTTCCATTCCTCCTCTTTTTTTTTTTTATGAAAGCACTGCTATCCATTTGTTGCCATAATGTTGCACTGTAAGGAGCAAATGTTAAGGATAGATTGAGGTGTTTAGAGCTCATAATGTCAGTCGGTGGTATGCTTGTGTGTATGCATGAGAAAACATTTTCAGAAATATTTGCTGTTGTAGCCTACTGGATGCCTGTAATTTATTGATTTGATTTGTGAACGGACCTCATGGTGGCTGGGCCACGCTGGATATGTAGAACGTTCAGTTTCTTCTTCATTCTCAGAGGTTTATCAAACGACAGATTAAAATTAAGCGACGCAAAAAGGTTCCGATTTTTATTCTGAGAACTGCTATTGCTTTTCTGAGTCGCTTTCAGGGTTGAAGGTTGCTGGTTTTGTAATAAACTTGAAAACAAGTGGATACACTGGACTATACGTTGTACACACACACATGCTTAGGAATTTCTCTTTAGTTTCAACCATTTCTTTTTTAAATCATTCAGATTGAAGCATATAGAATTTTAATAACCTATAAACTTCCTCATCTGCCTTCCTAAGTAATGTTTATTTTTTTAAATGTTAGAAGCGCATTGCTGCAACAACCATGCTTGTAGTGTTTTATAGGGGAAAAAAATCATTTAAAAAAAAAAGCATTTTGTTTCCATCATTGTGCACAAACTATAGGCAAATAATGAACCTTGGTTCAAACAGACCACAAGTGCAGACTGTTCTCTTTGGTAGGTTAGTGTTGTAGCCATTGACAGATTTAATGTAAGTTGTTCATCCGGTTAAATGTAACTGATTGTATCTTTCACCAGCACACCAAGAAATCCCAGCTTATCTGACTGGTAATCCCTGTTTTAGTTTGGCGTAATTCTGTCCCCATGAAGGTCTTGGAACGTCTTACGTGGAACTGAGCTCACACGTCTCTTAAAGTTGTCATACGTTTGTCTTTAGTTGTTTTAGTTTCTCATGTAGACTTTAATAAGTTTTCATTATTACAAGAAAGTATTATTCTCTTACCATGTAGGCACAAATTCTCTCCCACTGCTGTAGTTTTCCTTTCTCTCTGAAGGGTTTGCCTTTTCCACAAGCACACAAACTTTTCTTTAAAGGGGAAAAGTAAACAAATGCAGCTATTGTCTGACTCTGCTGGTTGTTCAGTGATCAGGGTGGATTTTTACATCTTTTGTCTAACTTTTTTTTTCTCACTTGAGATTGACCTTTTTGTTATTTCCATATCAAGAAAATTAAATCAGAAATAATAAAAAAAATTATGTAAAAATCAAGGAGGCTTTAATTTTGTAGACATCGTCGCATTTTGTTAATCCTATGATTGAATGTATTAGGTGCAGCATGCTAAAAGGTACAAAAGAACTAAAATTTTAACGTTGGTACCAGCCATTAGAAAATGCAGTGTAATTGTAAATGCAGCCTTAACTTTTCTCTTTTGGGCTTATTTTATGACAGATTTAATGAAATTAAGTCAAGTCAGGTTTAGGAAATACTATTTTGACACATCAGCCTGTTTTCTTTGTATTGTCTGTGTAGT
Organism: Xiphophorus couchianus; assembly: GCF_001444195.1. Taxonomy (NCBI): domain Eukaryota; kingdom Metazoa; phylum Chordata; class Actinopteri; order Cyprinodontiformes; family Poeciliidae; genus Xiphophorus; species Xiphophorus couchianus. The sequence goes on from NC_040231.1 coordinate 11,263,218, forward strand.
GATTCTCTGTAAAACAGACTTTTATGTAAACATTTTTTTATCCACAAAAATCTTAAACATGAAGTAGTCGAACTGGCATTTGCAGTACCTTTGTGTGACCAGCAGGCTGTGCTAGTGGACTGCTTGAATGTGACAAAATAGATCAATCGTTTTGGGATATCTTTCATGACTCGTGATGATGCTGTACATAAAATAAGTGATGTATAAAAGTGATGACTCCGTGATATATATGTATTCAAATTCATGCCTATTTTCTTTTCTGTATGCTGTTACAGGGAATGCAGAGTTGGCACAATGTTTTTCTTTTTCTCAGGACTTAACTTCATGTAGTTCCCGCTTTAAAGGGATGTTCAACTGTTTGTTTTTTTTCCTTTTCTGGGCAAATAAATGTTATATGTTGTCGCACCAACTTGCAATGTCTTTGTCACTTCAGTATAAGGCATTAATCAGAAATGTCCCCAGATGGCATTAAATCAATACTGGCTTTCTCCAAATTTTCTGTTTGCATGTTTAGGCATAATATAATTAGCTCTGGCACCTTTGTTCTCTCCATGTCTGGTGTTTGACTGCAGCTTCAGTCAGATTGCATATGAATACTTAAACTCCACTTTAACTCAACATGTGGTATTGGCTTTAAGTGACTTTAAGGGGCTTAGCAACATGCTGCCCCTCATAACTCCATTCTCTGAATTATATTACGAGAGCTACTTTTCTGTAGCCAAGTAAAACAACAGCCTGGTTATGTGAGAAAAAGTGACACCTGCATGGATCGCTATTATAAAAGTCTATTCTAGTGACAGCTGTTAGGAGGAACTTGACGAGATATGCTTTCAAATCCGAGTAATAATCCTCATCACAACTTGAGCGGAACAACTCAGCGCATCTATCAGAATGCTGACAGAAATTCGGCATTTTGAGATTTGTTACAAGTGGTAATTCATCACTAAGGTGAACTACAAGCAGATTGGCTACAGGGCATGGAGTCAAGGCCAGTTCTTCAAATTTCCACCGTCCAACTCCAGGTCCGGACCTTCCAAGACAAAGATGCGGCCAAATGTTTAGAGTTTGACTAATGGTTTTGACTGTCTCCTCACCAGATTTGTGCTGCTCCATGGATGCTTTCTTTTCTTTTGTGTTTATACAGTACAGACCAAAAGTTTGGACACACCTTCTAATTCAATGGGTTTTCTTTATTTTCATGACTTGGTAAGGCAAGAAATCCCACTTATTAACCTGACAGGGCACACCTATGAAATGAAAACCATTTCAGGTGACTACCTCTTGAAGCTCATCAAGAAAATGCAGAGTGTGTGTAAAGCAGTAATCACAGCAAAAGGTTGCTACTTTGAAGAAACTAGAATGTAAGGGGTATTTTCAGTTGTTTTACACTTTTTTGTTTAGTGCACATTTCCACATGTGTTATTCATAGTTTTGATGCCTTCAGTGTGAATCTACAATGTCAATAGTCATGAAAATAAAGGAAACTCATTGAATTAAAAGGTGTGCCCAAACTTTTGGTCTGTACTGTGTGTATACATATATATATATATATATATATATATATATATATATTTTCTCCCAAAAAGTTTAACATATTTGACTTTTGAAAACATGGAAAATGTAAAAATGTCCAACTTTAGTCATCACGAATAGAAGGTCTTGCAGTAGATGCAATTATGACTTCTTCATTTCAAACTATTTATTGAAACAGAATTTAACTATGATGGTGGCTATATCACAACAAACATGTCTGAGCCTCAGTAGCTTAAACTGTCAATTATTTCTTGAACATAGCATGTCAAGAAAGGCACAATAACTGATTAATGATCTAGCATCAACCTCTCACATGGTTGATACTAGATCTTGGCCCACCTGCCCACACTGTAACACAAAAAACCTTCAAAGATTTGTCTGGTGAAAGCTCCGAGTAGTCCTATAAGGTGCTTTTTGACATTCCCAACAGTATTGGCAGGCATCATTTGATCCTTCATTTGAAACTACAGCACTGAGGTTCACTGGTTCTTCATCCAAAGCATATGTTCCCAATGACTATTCCCTCATTCAGGGGGATTATGCCTGTGTCAGGGAATGTTTTCAGGCACCTCACAGGTCATCTGGCATGTAGACCATGCCCATATCTTATTTTCCTTTTGTCTTTTCCCTTTTGGGGTTGCTACAGAGAGTCATTGGTTTCCATCCCTTTCTTCTGCATCTTCTTCTCTCACACCAACTACTTTCATGTCGTTTTTCACTCCATCTATAAATGTCCTTTTGGATCTTCCTTTAGGCCTCCTCTCTGGCATTCTATACTCGATATCCTTTTACCAATATACTCACTATCCCTACTCTGTACATGTCCAAATCATGTCAATGTATGCAGTTTTAAATTCTTTAAATGTGTCTTTACTTGAGTGAGTTTTACCATCTGGATCCATGGGGTGCTGTTCACAAGGAAGTGGGCTTTAATATGTAATGTGGACAAAGGGTATCTACTTCTATTTTGTTATGACTGAACCTCAGTTCCTCTAAGAGAATCCTGTTTGAAGCCTTGAAATATCCAGGCACAGTTTGTTGCTATCTTGTTCTCAGGCTGTCAAATGTGAAAAGAACGAAGAAAAGGACTGTTTAATTAATTCTGAATTGTCATGGAACAACCAGAACATTTGGTGCTTAAGAACAGTATGTAACTCAAAAAGTCCTGAAACATTGAGCAGCTGAACACCTGCATTCAAAATTTAAGAAAAGCTCTAATTAATTTAATCTGTAAAGAGTGTGATGCATGTAAGGCCCATTCTGAAATTTTATCAGAATGCCAAATATACCATATTTTTCTTAATTTTGAGTATTAGTATTAAAATAACTATAAAGAGCTACAAAACTGATGATAGCTGAACAAAAACTTTGTAAGAATTGACATATTCCCCATTAATTGAGATGATACATATTTTGTAAATTTGAACAGCCAACGTTTCAATAGTTACATAACTGCTGAGGAAAGAAGCCAGTGGCTCTGTCAGGTCATGTCTGATTTGACAGCTCTTCTTACTGGATAACTGTAGGGTAACTTTTGGTTACTAAAGGGGCAATTGAAAATAAATTGTTGTGACTAAGCCTTAAACTCACCAGAAGCAAAGAGCATTTGAAGCTACAAAATAAAAGACTGACAGTAGATTATAATGCTGCTCCATGTTATAAAGACCATCTTGTGTCTACTTAAAATTAGAACTCTGTTAAAGGAATTGGGAAAAGGCACATTAGCACTTGATATATGGTATAACAATGTAACTCCACACACAATAAATGTGAGTGAAGCAAAATTCAGCAGTCAAAATTATGCACAAACCATGTTTAATTTTTCATTCATAATTCACAGTAAAGGCATAAAACTGGTGGTCAAATTGACATAAAAAAAACAAAATCAGACAATTCTTCAAAACCAGCAACAATAACAAAAAAACTCACAAAGACAAAGAATCACATTTTTTTATGCCATGCATAACAAAATGAGGCTGAACTCAATTTTCTTTGTAAAAAGAAATGAGAGTAAATTATGAATTGAGCTTAAAAACACAAACACACACATTATTATGTTTCTTGTTTCATTTTCTTGCTCTGACCTAATTGTTATTAGTAAAAACATCCAGAGACCGTAAAAAATAGACAGGAGATCAATACCAAATCCTGCGCTTGGGTGAAATCTGAGCTGTTTACTCTGAAAGCTCTGCTGTGCAGTTGGAGTCTTTTTAATGAGTCTGAGTCATTGAACCAGAGTGAACACAAATGATGACAGCAGCACTAAAGCTTGGCTTGGAACCAGATCCTCTCATTCCAGCGTTCCCAGCACGCAGGCTGATTGACACAGCAATAACGTCTGTTGCTCCCCAGCTTTATTTCATTCAGGTTACTCATTCTGCAGTCGGCTCAACAGAAACAAGGAAACAACCAGAAGTATATAAAGGAAATTGTCATTTAAACAAATGCATGATAAATACAGAACAAAAAGAGAAGACAAACAGCTACAGCATCAGTGTTTGCTGATGTGTGGACCAGTCTGAGAGTTCTTTGATGTAGTTTGGGCCAAACAGATCACTGTAGTCCTCCGTCTGTAGAGGATACGGGTTCTCCTCACCAGCACCTGAGGAGTTCACAATATTAAAATCAGAGTGTTGACATGGACAATTAAAGGGATTTGATTCAGTTAAACTCATCAATACGGTTGCACTGAATAAGGACATCAGGCTTAATGAAAGATGAGCTTGTATTTTCCTAAACAGAATCAGGATCTCAAAATGAAAGTAAAATGCAAAATTGCCTTTAAACAATGCAATCATATTTTGCTTCATGAATTTATATTTCTTTAAATTTTAGTTGTTTCTTATGCATCAAAACACAAAACTTCTGTTCAAAACACAAAACTCTTTAAGAACAAATTAGTTTTTTGCAAGATTGACAAATGCAAAACATGGGAGCAACAGAGTAATGGCATCTTTCCTTTAAATAGTTATCTTATAGTTTAGAAAACAAGATAATGTAATATTTGATTAAACGTGATCAGAAGTATCTTAAATGAGATTTGAAGTATTTCTTTTTGACTTTTTTTAAAAAAACTTATTCCTTCTGACCCATTGCTGGTTTTCTCAGGTTTGAACACAGTCAAAGTACAAAATTATTAGCTACTAATTTGTGAATCTTAAAAAAGACAGTAATTAAATGTGAGAATGTGCTTGGTTGTTTGTTTCAGTAGCTCTAAAAGTGATTATTACTCACAATACACTTGCTGTTTGGAATTATGAAATAAAATTATAGATTTTTAATAGCAGATGGTTAATTAATTTTATTTTATTGTAGAGTTATTATTAATTAATAGCATATAGCATAATATAATCAAATTTATGAATCAATGACACTTTGTATAATAATCAAATTTTATGAACAGAAAGAAACTGAGGTCAAAAGAAAAAAAAACAAGTGTAGTACATTGCGGTTGTTCCCACTGAGTGTGTGTCCTCCATCCTCTCTGCTCCCATGTCTGGTTCCAGAGGTCAGTGCTGCCTAAATGGTCCATTAGCTACAAGAGACAAAACACTCACTCAGATAAAAAAGACAAAAAACGTACAGGGGAAAAATATATAATGATATGGATCCCGGATTTATAGTAGCTTTTTCAGGCAACTGTTGCTACTTCATCATTTTTTTGTTCCATTTCTGTCAGAAAAATTAGTGCTTACCTTACAGACAGCCTCACTTGGTTCCTGATCCACAGGTTTGGATTCCCACATTCCTGAAACGAAACAATATTTATGAATCTTCTTGAACTGGAGAGACTTTGCATCCTTCAATCTAGGAAAGACAAGGCACTCCAAACAGAGATATAACTTACCTTGTACTTCAGGGCTGTTAAAGCTGTGTTGTACACAGGTCTCCACCTTATGTGGTGGGTCTGTAACAGGTAGTGCTGTTATAGGCTGCCAGGTTTGCTGTGAGGTGTATGTGTCATCACTTCTGGAGTTTTCCAAATCTCTCGGCCTCTCCTGCGGCCTGTGGAACAGTCCTGCTGATGTATAGAGGAGAGCAGGATTGAATTGAGAGGCGGGTAAGAATAACTTTTAAGAAATGAAAAGGGTGTAGCAATTTAAGTTGCTTACTTCTCCTTCGTCTGCGTGTTTGAGAGCTGGGCAGCATCCTGTAGACTCTGTAGGCGTTGCTGCCTCGCTTCCTGCTGTGCTCCCGCAGTTCACAGATGTCCGGTAGGGAATTCAAGGCACACCGGAAATTTGCTTTCCATGTCTTGGGATCTGGCTTGTCTCTGCCTGGACGGTACTTTCCTGAAACAAATGAAGATAGAGGTAAACATTAGTGAGGGGAGCTTTTAGTACCCATAGATGACTACGTTTCTGCAAAACACTGATTCATCCCTCAAATTATTGTCAAAACCAATGTGAATACCTTAACTCATAAATAAACAAATCAAGAAAATTACATTTTTGTCTGTTCATAAGTATTAAGATGCATTCTTTTGCTAAGATCCAGCTGGTCAGCTGCACAGGAAACCTAAGAAGTGAGGTCAGCATCATCCTATGGAAACTGACTTAAAGGGATTTGTGCTACTTGTGCTATCCATGGGGTGGGTAAACAACAGCATAGCTCCATAGTGATCAGTTTCTGTAGAAACTGTATTACACACCTTGAATGTATAATTACTATGAGGAAGCAATTATACGTACAGGAAGAGGTTTGCCGCACACCTGCAATCCTCTATTAATGTCTGTCTTTCCGGGTAGTTACTCATTAGGTGTTACTTTTATGTGTCATTTTATGGAATGACACAAAAACATCATGCATGCCTTTAAAGCAAATTAGTTATTCATTTCCCTGTCAGATTTAGCTTTGAAGTAATGCTTTAATTTGATCAACATTATCATTTATCACCAAAGATCAATGTTTATACACAACAAGACAGACATCTGGAAAAATTTGGTTGCAAATGAGAAGAAAAGGTTTGATTGTTGTAATACTACAATGTTTTTCTTTTTATTTAGTTATTGATAAAAATAAAAACAGAAAAATGTGTTAATTTTGAATCTAATCATCCTTTTAAATATTTTCAATATGTTTTAGGAGATATTTGTCTCACTTCTTATCAGAAACACACTTCTTACTTGAATGAGATACATTTTAAATAAGAATCTGGCAGCTTCATGAATAATTTATGGACTAAGTGTAACCACCTCTCCTCAGGCTTTGATTTATTTGACACGGCATTGGCAGTTAGAAATAAAAATATTTCTATAATGAAAATAGTCTGCACTGCTTTGTGGACCTTAGCATTAATAGATATAAATATGAACGAATAACGATTAATATGCCTCCATGTTGTTTTCAGAGATCTCATTTCACAGTCTCCAGTTAGCAGAGAAATGAGAGTTCATAATTTTGTTTTATTAGATCAAAATTAATAACATTTTGATCAAAATTAATAACATTTTGATCTAATAAATCAAAGGTTTAGACCTCTCCTCCATCTCTGGCACTTTTGAGTATAGTAGTAATAGACCGAAAAGCTTTAGTAGGATTACTGATTGGTTGTTCAAACTGCTGTCTTTGTACATTTTGTGTGTTTATAAATCAGGTTCAAACTGAAATGGCAGCTCTGTATTGTCGGCTCCTCAAGGGTGTGTGCTAGTCACCGTTCTTTATGATCTCAGACGAAGGACCAGGTGTACTTTCTAAAGCTTGATTAACTGTCTAGTTTAATTGACTGTAGTACAAATTACAAAATTGTAAAGTGCCAAATTTCTCTTGGTAAACACAGACAGACATTATGATGTTCTCCCTGATTACACTTTAATAAGCATATATTTCAGTTTTATGACATCTTCTATACAACTGAGCAACGGAAATCTGGGTGTTGATTTTGAACAGTTCAACGCCGCTTGAGTATCATTCAAAGAAGCTGATATAAAATCTCTTTTATTGTTTAAGAAATATTTCTGAACTGAGACAGTGAGTGTGAAATGTGGAGATGATTAGACTCTCCTAGATTACTGTAATAGATTTAGCTATTTTATCAAATCAGTTTTAGATCAACTTCAGACCGTTAGGTTCTGTGATATTATCCGGTGCAAATAAAAGAGCTCACATCACTTCAGCTTTGAGTTCTCCAGGCTGTCGACCAGTTAGTCTTAGTTTTGATTTTATTTTTAATACTTGGCGCCTCCATTTCCAGGTCAAAGGGTTTTCATCGTCCCGCTCATCCTGGAGGCTCCACCTTTTGAGGCAGTAGCGTTGTTTATAGAATTTTGAAAATGTTATTTTTTTAAACATATGACTGAGGCTTTTTTTTTAAGCAGCTGAATATGTTTTTATATAAACAAGTAAAGAAAAGCTCTGCAACTTTTGTTTTATTTAATTGGATATGTTTATTTTTCATTTTTGTTCTAGTAATTTTGTTAATTCAATATTTTAAGCATGTTCTTTTTTTTCTTGTTTTACAGCAGTTTGTGATTTATATCTATCCAGAGTATTAAAAAAATAAACTTTATTTTATTTCTTACTTAATTCAATTTTATTTAATTTTAAATATTAATGAATGTGCAGCCTGACACTGTTAACATGGTGAATAATTTAAATATTTTTAAGGAAGCATAATTTCACAAAGAAATATATATTATACATATAATCATCCTGACTAATGGGTCTTACTCACAAGAGGGAAAAGACGAGTAAAACTAAAAATGTGAAACCGAATGTACAGAGACTGAATCTGCGGCACATAAAAAACATTCACTAGCGCTACGGTTGAACGTAACAGAACATTTCAGCGACGTTGGCCTTCCTTGGAAATTTTCTATTAATTATTTGTTTCCTTGAAAGGAACTTGTAGATGCAAACAATAAAAAAAATGCAAGGATTGAGAATGCCTTCAGCTCAAGCAGGAAAAACCTCCAATGGCCTGCCAGTTAAATATGCTTTGAACATACCTCCAAATATGAACAACAGTGAATGTGTGCCCAGTCTGAAAAGACTTCAACCATATTTAGGAAAATATGGATACCCACTGTGGTACTTGCAGTATATGTGTCAGAAACGAGGCTGCACCTTTGTAAAAAAAGCAAGTATTTCTACTTTTAAATGGAGCAGGAACACTTTAGCACAGCATATATTTCCCTGAAAATATCAAATGTCATCAGCTGGCAGACCATCTATCTTGTAAAGTGAGTACAAAGGTGAGACGAGTCCTTTCTCAAATTTAGCACCGCTGTATGGTTTGACTCGGAGTCTCAACTTAGACCTTAATTACAAGGCTTAGGAAAATAATCGCTGTGATCATCAGACTCAGGTAAATAATTGAGATACTTCTTACATTGCAACGTCAACAAATTTGAGTTCTTTCAGAAGCTACTGTTAATGTCTTCAGTCTACATTCTCATGAAAACCATTAAAGATGTACTTTGACAGCAATATGATCACCTTTCACCCTCACTGCAAGTGAACTGCAGCTTTCCCATGATGTGACGTGATGCAGATCCAAAAAAAAAAGATTTTCCCAAGACAAAAAGAAAGAAAATGTACTTAGATTTACACGTCTGTGTATGTGTGATCTTATAAGAAAGGCAGAGTGAGAATCAACCTCGTTGACAGAGCATGACATTTTATAGATTACAAGGGGAAAAAAATCTGATTTACAGATTTTTTCTCTGCTTTTTGTATGCAGCAATAGTTCTGTAAGCTGAAAGTATTTTTCTTGGCTGTATACTCATGTTGGCTCTGAACTCTCAAAGGGGTCTTGGATGGATTGCACTGAGATCTAAACAAGGGACAAGTGCCTAGTTGTTTTCAAAGATAGCTAGCCATAATTATTTGCGTCGGTTGTTTATTTTGGGTCTCTATGCAGCTCTCATCAGTTATCTGGAAAAGGGATTTATGACTGGAATGTGGTTGATCAAGAAAAACTGAGCGATACAGCGACTCTTCAGTGGAAATCAAATCAAAGAGAAACGGTCAACAGGGAAAGATAATCCTGAATACAAACACCTTTTACTACTTTTTAGCTTTTGGAGGGTGGGGGGTGTACACTTCTTTTTTTAACAAAGTGACTGATTTTCTTTCTTTTGATGCCCAACCATTTGGAGATATCTAGGTATGAAAAAAGAAACAATCTGAATCGATCTCCAGGACAATAAAAATTTGAAATGTTGAGATGAATGATTCTGTACCTGGACCTTCAGAGAGGTACGCTCTTACATAGAATATAGTTATTCTCAACTTCTATTTTAGCTTCTATTGTGTTTCCTGATGGAAACCTATCTATGTCTTTTTATTCACCAATATTTTAACAGTTACAAACTTTTTGAATGCTGTTTGTGTTTCTATTTATTAATAGAACTAAAACAGGCTTAAAAAGCAAATAAGCAAAAAAACCCAACAAACAAACAAAAAAACCCAAGTAATGTCTAGGACAAGAGAAGGGAAACCTGTGCATATATAACCAAGAACTATATAATAAGCTTGTCATATTTACCCAATGGAGCGGGAAGAAGTAAAAGCCTATTTATTTCTATCTCTTACCTCAATTTAATTAAATATACAATCTACTAACTCAGTAATTATCAGAAATGTTTGATATCTACATGCATGTTGTATTTCAGTGCTAAAGGACCAACCAATAAATATTATATAAAAAACATATGTAAAAACAAAGTGATTACAAACTAAATCTCATAACATGTAAAAGCAAATTTACAGACACATATAAATACTGCTGCTATTATTTCTAATAATAATAATAATAACAATAAGCCAATTTTGATATAAAATTAAATACGTAAACAGACAAGAAGTTTAATATCTGGTCTTCGTTACGCAAAAAAATTAGATAAATAAATACGATTAGTATTACTTCTTCCACTAACAATGATAAGAAAAATAACAATGAAACTATTAGCAACATTAATGTAACACAAAACAAAAATAAATAAAGAAAACTCTGTAGCGTACTACATAGATTTGTTATCCGCTTCGTCCCTGTACATTGTGAGTGTTATAGTTTTGTATTTATTTTTAAACTAGTCGGTGTTTGGATATTGTTTTGATTCTACATTCAATCTGTTTTATAGTTTGATTCCACTTACAGAAAACCTTGTTTTTTTTGTTGGATCTTACTGTTGTGCTGCTCCAATGAAGCAGTAAAACGCACAATGTATTATCAGTTGCACAATAAAAACGAAGTCCAGGTAATATTTTGCGCTTTGGTTCAAATTTAGAAGAAAATACATAGATTCAGCATCATTTAAAACACTCAAAAACTCTGAGCTTGAATCAGAAACATTTATTTACAGCCCTGTGCAATAATTGAGCATTATATTTAAAAATATTAGGGATTGTAAGTATTATTGTTTTCTTAACTAGCAACATTAGATTGTGAAATTATAGTTCATACAGCTTCAACAACAGTAACCCAACTTGTTGCAATAGGTTACATCAAAGAACATTGACATTATCTATCATGACCTTCCACTCACTGTGATGCTAAATCTGATCTTAAATGAGCGAGTAGAAGAGGAGGCAGGTGGAGAACCTGTGGTTCACTGACATGAACAGGAAGACCCAGGAGGTAGAGTAGAAGCAATTTTGAGAGTTTGTGGGTCTTACCTGTGTGCATAGCCCAACTCCTGAAGAGCGTAGCATCCCGGTCAATGCTCCAACCATGGCGAGCTGCGTGTTTCCATGGAATCTGGAAGATGCAAGCTGACTGTCGGACGAGATGAAGTCACATTTTAGTCGTCAAGTTACTTAACTTTACGTTTTGGTTAAAAAATTTGATTTCTCCCACAGGAAGCAACATGAACCCAGGTGTGCATGTACATGTCTGTGCAGGTGCAAGGAAGGAGTGTTAGAGTGAGATATAGGAACATACCTGGTCCAGCCAGCTGACACCTGGATACTTCCCGGACTGAATCTGTTCCTCCAGCCAAGGTCTCAGTCTCTGCCTTACCGGTTGCTGCATACTGCAGGTCAGCGCTTCAAGTGTGCAGAAAGGTGGTTTGGAAATAGGTGTCACAAGAGACATGGGAGTCCAAGTAGTAAAATAAAAAGAAATGATGTGGGGTGATCAAATCAAGTTCTACTGGAACAACCGTCCTACTCTATCAGAATCTTCCAATCACAGGTAATTTTCATCCAGCTCCTCACTCATGTAAACTTGATTCAGCTCCTCCTCCAGTTAAGTTTCCTCAAAAATGGGCTCCTCCTCTTATAGGAAATCACACTGGTTTTCTTTTCTTTTGAAGTTGTATGGAGTGGTTGGATGGGTTTAGGATTGTGTTAATGTATTTAAATAGGCTATGATTGATGTGACATTTTGAAATGATAAGAATAAAATGATACTAATGAAGTCCTGCTGCCACTTTTTAAATTAGTTGGAATTTGATTTTTTTTTTTTTTCTCATGAGTGTGTCATAGGTTTTCAGGTGTGAAAGCCAGAGTTAAGAGAATTTACTGCACCTGAAGTACAACAGTGTGTGCACACAAAGAACACCAGATGGAAGCAGAACAAACATGATTCACGGCAGGCATGTCACGTGAGCCTGCAACAGTGCTACAGAATAAATTAGAAACACAAGAAGTGTATCCACACTGTTCATGGTATTCTAGAGGAGATTGCTGAACTATGTTCCAAAACACATATGAGACAAGATATTACATAGTATAAATGATTTATCAGTGTAGTATGAATACAAAGACGTGTTGCCCTTTATGTTATTATGACAGTTCTTCAAATTCTGGTCTAAATCTTAATCAAGGCAAAATAGACAAACTTGCAGACTTGTATATTTACATAATTATTATGTTAACATGGCCTGGATGGATGCAATGTTCTGTATTTCATGGGCTGCTTTGATGTTGTTTAAGGTTTTGGGAGAAGGGGGCGCAGTGGAGTCAAACTATATTTGATATAATGCTATTGGGCTCTTTAGAGGTGATCAAAGTTTCTTACATATCCAGTTTGTCGCAAATCGGATGATCCATGTGTGATTTAGAGACGATCATATGCATATGGCGAGGGACTGATATTTGCCATTTGATTTGTCCACGCCCACACAGTTCAGCCAGCAGCGAGGTTTGACATAGTTCATCATCATGTCATTTTATGTCAGTTGGCACAGGATTAAACCCATATGAAACATAAAGTAAAAGTAAGAAAGACAGTAGGAAAAACAGGTGACTTCCTGTCGGAAGTGGGTGGGGTTAAGGTGATGTTATCAATTGAACATGACAATGTGATCAGGATTGGTTTGTAGTGAGACATATGAAAGCTGTGACCTTGCATGTGGACATTATTAAACCTTGATGTTTCATGGCGAATAGTCAAAGTTTGACACTTAGTCACACCCACATGCTTTGATGTACAAAAAATCCTGTGGTAACTTCTGACTTTCCATGCCTGAAGACTCTCCTGAGTGATTCTGAAGTCTGTATCCCAATAGCTGTAGGAAGAGTTAGATCAGATACGACTTGTATAAAAAAGAAGAAATGGTGGCTTTGATCCAAAATGGCCGACTTCCTATTGGGTTTGGACCATGGCTCCAAGAAACTTTTTTGTTCGTCCTGACAAGATACATATGTGTGCCATGTTTCATAATTCTGGGTTGAACATGGCTTGGGGCTGATCATTTAAAAATTCTAGGGTACGCTGTTGAGAAATTTGGCCACGCCCAATAATGACTGTTATGGATTCCTGTTTGGGGATGGATAAGGATGCATCCCAGTGAATTTGGTGCAGCTCGGCTCGAAACTGTGGAATTTAGAGCCAAACGTAAGGCAACGGCTTTACCTGCCACTTCGCCGCGCCGCCATGGCCACACCCTCCACGAAAAACTCTTGGCACTTTAAAGCAAGTGAGACCAATTTGTTATTTGTCATCCAACACAGAATCATCTTGATTAGGTCAAGAGATGGAGCTTTCCAAGAAAAAAAAGCACTTCTTGTTCTGAGGGGCGGGGATTAGATGACGTCAGACTATGACGATATAGGATCGTCAGGCATCCAACCAGAATCACTCATGCCAAGTTTGGTGCAGCCCGGCTCGAAAATGTGGAGTTTAGAGGCAAACGTATGGCAACGGCGTGCGTGGCTTAAGTGATGTCATCATTTGACCTTTGGGTATCGTAGGACGCCCGGTGTTGCTCAATCACTGAAAGTTTGGTGCCTTTGTGAGTTTTTGTGTAGGAGATACAACAGTTTCGTGCTTCATGGCAAGTAAGCGAACTTTGACCCCAGGCAACCCCCCTTCATCATGCGCAAAACTTTGATAACGTTTAATCGGCCATGCCTTATGAACAATCTGACCAAGTTGGAAGCTGATCATTTGAAATCCCTAGGAGGAGTTTGATCAAATGCTGTAAACGGCCAAAATGGGGTCAAAATCGGAACTTCAATCCTAAATGGCCGACTTCCTGTTTGAGTTGCACTATGACATTAATTGTATTTTCTGTGCGTCTTGGGGAGCTCTTGTCTCTACGATGAAGTAAGGTCAATGCGGAGGGTTAGGGTTAATATAAAAAAGTATAAAATACTTAAATTTTACACAGGCTGTATGCGTCCGCCAAGTTTGTTGAGTTTTTTGAATATGATAAAGACCCCAAAAAGAAGAATCGTAATAATAATAATAATAATAATAATAATAATAATAATAATATTAATAAACTGTATGAAAACAATAGGCCTTCGCAGCGCTGTCGCTGCTCAGGCCTAATAAAAACAATCTCCATCAAGAGGTTTATCTGCCTTTACAGCATAGAAAAGTGCTTCTGGAAGTGCTTCCATTAAGGACGAATCAATATTTTGCAAACTTTCTATTCTCATGCAGTCGAACGACTGAAAGTGGCGGTTTCTGCACCGTTGCCCCTGTTATCTTACAGAACAAGTTATGAAACCAGTTTGAGCTTTCTGACACCACATTAAATCGCTTGAAATCATTCTCAAATTACTATATTTTGTTGCTCTTCATAGTGTTTTCTATTTCATAGAGGCAGGGCAATTGACCCATAGCTCTTTTATATTCCATATATTTTTTCTGGCAAATGTAATAAACTAACATTGTGACATATATATTTATCTCTATCTCCATATGTTATCAGAACTGAAAGGTATTTGCCTACTGGAATAGATGACTGAAACACACCAATGTCTCAGCACTTTTACAGTTAAAGACAGAAACTGAGATTCTTGTTGTTTGACATTAGATGCAAAAGAACAACATTATTATATTTGAAGATCAGAAACTTGAGACACTTTTGACATTGACCTTAGTTTTAACCATACATCAGCATGTTGTTACCTGCTGATGTATGGTAACATACCATACATCAACAACATTATGTGTTGGTTTTTAAAACACATAAACCATGTTGCAATAACAACATGGTTTATGTGTTTTAAAAAGCTAAAACTATTATAGGAATTTGTTACGTCTGGTCTAGTTTATTGCAATTACATTTGTGTGTGAATACATACCAAAGAAATACTCAGCCAGCTTCAAATACTCAATTTAAATACACACCAAGGACAGCACATTAATCCAACAATCAAGAATACTCCCATTGGTTGCAATTTTGGATTTGAGCTTAAGATTTACTTAATTTTTGATTGTTTGTATTCATTTTTATGTGTTTTGACAGTACAATGGTAATATGCTGGTGATGAGGAGAATGAGGAAGAAATAGTTTGTTGTCATGGTTCAAAGCTGTGGAGAGCTTTTACGGAGACATTTTGAGGTGTTGACTGTTACAAAACAAAACAAATATTGTCATTTTTTAATAAAACAAAGTATATATTTTTGCTAATATTTGTAAAAAAAAATCTGTTTATGGTTGCTGTTAACTAATTGCACTTTATAGCAGTTGTATTTTTACATCTTAAAATACTTTGAAAACACCACTGTTGGCAAACTACCATGCAAATAAGGATTTATTATTTGTGCTTTTCAAAAGCATTTTTACTGTTACATTTACTGCACAATCAAATCCTTACTTGTTAGTGCTGTTTTGGTTTCACTGTTGCCCACTACACTATAATGCTCTTTATTCTTATCATTGAGCATCTTTTCTTCTCCATTTGTTGTCGTAAAACATGCTCAGTAATCGTGATGCATACTTCTGTGGAAATGAGTCACCAGCTCCAGAGAAGTGCAATAAGGAAGTAATTTCTTAACCCTGAACAGAACCGGCTCTGTTTTAACTGAATGTTTCAGTCACACTCCTCAGTTTTAGTGATTGTTTTTCTTTAAAAACAATCAGTATTTAGGTACAGTATTTAGATAGATTGGTCTTTACCCAGTTTTACTCACATTAAAAAGTTTATTTAAGGAACAAACAGAACACATTAAATTATACAGAAATACAATATATTACTTGATTCTGCTTTCTTCAAGCATTTACAAAAAAAGAAATGTTGGTTCCAGACGCCGCTGGCTCATAGTTCAGAACATATATACACGTGATATCTACATATTTTACATTGTGAAAAACAAGCAAAAAAGTAAACAATTTCACACAGCAGAAATAAAATCTCCATCACATTAGATAATACGTAGCTAAATGTGTAAGCATGTTCAACTTGTTTTTGTAGTTTTTAGTAAACTTATTAGTCAACTTATTTTATTCTCATTCATGTAAAATACAATGAAACCCTGATGATGCTGTTTAATAGGACATGAAATCTTAAAAAAGAAGAAAATAAACAGCTATGCTTGAAAACAACTTGACCAATGTCACCCGCTCTACAAATGACATGAAACAGACCCAACAGCTGGCATTGCTACAAACTGGTTCTTAAAGTTGAGAAGGTTTCCTGAAGCTTCCACATTTTGCCATACAAAGCCTTAAGCCAGAGCTGGTGAACTAAACACATTTATAGCCACCAACTATAATTACTGGGGCAGACTTGTCAGAAGACAGTAAGGTTAAGTGTGGTATCTGCAGCACAGAAGGACTTGGACCATTCCATTTTTTCAAATCTGGAATAAAGCACGGTTGAGGCGTCTGGAGGACTTTCTCGCCTTGAATCACATTCAAACCTTGATGGTCAATGCTTTGGTTTTCTGAAGGCAGAACACCTGGCTGCTCCACTTTGTTTGGAAATGGCTTGTAGTCGTCTGCAACTACAGGACAGTGGCGTGTCCCCGAAGGCAGACTGCTTGACAACAGCATTTTTAAGAAGTCGGGGTTCGCTTCATCAAATCTCTTGAAGCTGGACGCATTACTGGAGTCAAACCCAGACGAGGTGGCTGTAGTGGTGCCACTGAAAGTGGAGGATAAGCTGCTGTTTTCTGAAAGAGGGGTTTGGTTGGCATCTGCTTTAAATTGCTGATATGACATGTCTACCTGCACGACAGATGAAATATCTTTCTGTGCCGATAACAGACCAGCAGGTATCTGTTGGTCAGGACAGTCCACAGTGTCGCTTTTGCAGGAATTTATTGAGTTGTCTGGGAATTCTACTGTAGAACTGTCCTCCTTCGACTGATCTAGGGACTTGGAAAGAGACATAAAATAGCTACGATTGACAATCCCAGAGGATACAGAACTCGGCTTTTTTGATGTGAAAAGAGGCACCATTTTATCTTGGGGACCAGGAGGTGGACCAGAGAAAGTAAAGTGTTTTGATAGGCATTCCAATACAGCTTTATTTATAGTATCAGAAATGTCGTCCTTTGGCTCAAGAGGCTCCGTCTGACCATAACAAAGATCTGAAGAGCCTCCACTGCTGTTGCCACTCACACTGCCATCTTCTCTCTGTTTAATTGGCAGCCTGAACATAGAGAAAGAGTTATTCAAACTGCCGATGTAATCCCACACAGACAAAAATATCAGCAAATTTGCAGTACGTACATTTGGTCGTCGTCCCTTGAAGGGAGGCTCTTAACCCAGACAGGGGAGGTGGGTTCGTGATGAGGTTTGTAAAACTGAAACAAGAAGGATTTATTAAATCAGAAAACAATGTACTGCAGCGTTTGTTTAGCGGCAGCAGAAATAATAGTTGTTTTTACGAGGGTGATTATGTAATGCATAGGGGTGCACCAATCAATCAGACCCAGTTTCCTTAATTTTGGGTGATCGACCAAAACTAATCCACTGACTTAAACTACCTCTGCAAAGGTCTGAAAATCAGCCACTGTTCCTTTTTGCTCTGCTGCAAGTCGCTATATTTAGTGACTTTTGAGACCACACTAACAATTTTGTTTGTTATAAGCTATAACACCATATAGTATCGTCTATAAAAACAAATCTTGTGCTACTTACCATAGTCTGAATCAGCAGTTCAGGCTTTTTAAAGATTGGTGATCATTCAGAAAACTACAATCTGAATGATTAGGGATGTACTAATTACTAGCATGATTAGTACATCCCTAATAATGTTATTTATTTGTCTATTGTATATTTATTTATTTGTCATTATTTGTCATTGTTTTATGACAATGTGGTTTGTAGCATCATGGAAGTCTCAAACCAGCCAAACATTGACCACAACACGAAGAAACGCACCTGTGAGGAAAGATAGTACTTTTTCTATCATCCAGACCTTTTTGATGTCAGTCATACACTGACTGACTATTCAATCTGTTTTAAAAGCTGTGATACTGTTGTTCCAATAAGAAAGTCTTAGACCAAAAACCAATGAAGTGGCACCACTGTAAAATACTGGCAAAATAGTCTTCTAAGCTTTGACAATTTTATCTATTTTCCTTTTTTTTTAAATGACATTTAAATTTATCAATGCTGTTGTTGCAAAGCTAGTGAGTAGAATATTTTTTTAAAACTTTGCAGATACATGACATCATTTGGTCAATGTTTTGTCTCATTCAGAGTTTCTCATATTTGGAACGGTTTCCCTCCAGTAATAAAAGTGGAAACAGATCATAGAGTTTCAAGTTCTCAGCTGAAACAATGTCTAAAACAAAAACAAATGTGTGAACACTGATGTATACTAACCTACTTTGTTGTGGAGAATTAGCTTTCTCAAATATACGTTTACATGTTTTTCTTGTTCATACAGAAAATCAGCATAGGTGTCTGTGCGTTTGTGTGACAGGAATTTTTAATTTTAAATTTTGCTGTCTTTTAATAAAGGTCCAACCAAGAACTGGGTTTGGAAATTGGTCTGTGGCTAGAAAACCTATGCACAAAGCAACAGTTGCTCTGTTTTTCACATGTAACATTGTTTAATGTGCTGTCCTTGACAAAATAAATTTGAACTGAACTGGAACTTCAAATGTTTTTTGTCTAATTAGCTGAAATAAAACAGCCCAAAATGGGGTCTCACCTGTGGATTTCTGATTGGTACAAAAAGTTGTTTCGGTTCTGAGAAACTGTCCCACCACTTCTTCTTGATTCTACAAAATAGAAATGGATAAAGATAAATAAACACAGAGAGGTTAGAATACTGAGCTAACAGAAGCCTGTAATGCACACAATGCAAATATTTTGCTAACAACATGACTTACTTTACAAAGCAGATGTAAATAGAGACTATCAAGATGACTCCAAAAATGCTAAGGGAAATGATGATCCACAGGAGAAGCGAGTTTGGTGCGCTAGCTGAGAAGTGGCAAGTGAGAAGTCAGTTAGAGAGAGAAACGCAGTTTGTTCACCAGCAGTGACATCTAGGCCTAAAGATTACTTCTGAGTTTATGGGGTCATTAAGTGAGCACAAATTTGATCATAATAAGTTTCGATCGCAGGGATAAGGCATATCAAAGCATCTTTTACTTTTTCCCCCCCACCACATTTTTGCTCCTTATTGCACCAGTTATCTGTAAACACATTGCATGTAGGGACGCCTCATCAGGAGACTTCAGAAATATTCTGGGTCAGATTAATTTATCTGCACTAGAACCCGCCCCCCCCCCCCACACACACACACACACACAGAGTACACAACTCTGAGGTTTTACTTAAATCAGTGATATTTGAGTCTCAGGATATATAAGATATTTTTAAATGTGCATAGCAAGTTTAAATGTAACAAATTGATTTATTTGACATTTTTTAAGTAATTATTTGACAATTTAAAAGTTGGGTTTTTTTGACAGTTGAGTAAGCACCTGTCTGGTCACTTTCTATTTTTGAGCACTTAATCTTCTTGCTCTTAAATATTCCCCTTTAAATTTCTACTATGAACAGTTTTTACTGAATGAATAGTTAAGATTTGATCACAACATGACAAAACTTACAGGTTTCAAATTTAAACTCTTCGCTTATGTCGCTGAAGTTATGACTGTAGAGCGTGTAGCTCCTCACGCTGACCGTGTAATTTGTATCTGGCTCCAAATCTTGACTATTTATTTGAAAACTCTCTAGTCCATGAGCTGTAGCTGGAGTGATGTTTCTAGAAACCTGGTATGAAAAGGAAAGTATTTCAAGACAAGGTATTGTGTGGTTGGTATTGTTTAAGAACATAGAATAACACAAAAGATACAATTAAAAACCAAGCCCAATGGACTTGGTGATGAGTACTAGGATATTTGGTCTTACCTTCCACTGGGTTCCAATTTTGGAGATAGTTACTTCAGCGGTCGGTTTATCAAGTAACACACTCATGTGTGTCTTCCAGTAGACTGTAAAGATCCCTTCAGTTTTATCCACGGACACAATCGTTGGAGTTTTAGGCTTTACTGTGTAAAAGAAAAGGGAAACAGACTTCAGTTTTTCTAAACTACTCCTAGTCTACATATGGCAGCGTTTTAAAGCGTTGAGAATCTCTACGTACAGCTCTTCAGGACATTGAAAGTTTTTGAATGCACTTCGTTGACTCCTTCGAAGACTTTTACAGAATAAACTCCAGAGATGGGATCAAATGTCGTAGAGCAGCAGCAGCACTGTTCGCTGTTACACTTCTCCAAAGAGCGATTGTATTTGCTATAGAGTACAAAATTATAAACAATATCATAAACAATGTTCTGAATCTCCGTATAAAATTAATCTGTAAATCTTAAAACAAAAAAAAAACTCACTCATATATATCATCCACGATCAAGGTATATTGTGAACACTCTTTCACCCCCAGTCGGCAAAATATATTATCATAGTCGTTGAAACAGTCGAGGTCTACAAAACGTATTAGATTAAAATGATGATTTTTACTTTATTTTCACAATTACATTGCCAATAAGCCGCTGAACATACATACCAATGGCAGCTTGCGCAGTCGCAAAGTATCCCAAGAAAAGAAGCAGCTGGAAAGAAGCCATGCTCAAACGTGCCGAAAAGTAAAAGTCAAAAACGAGAACATTTAAACTTAGGAAAACTCTTTCTACTATTTCCAATCGACTCCTTAATCAAAACAAAACCGTCCCACGGTGTTCTTTGTCGAAAATGACCCTTTCACACCGCTACCAGAAATGCGGAATGAACAAGAAACGATCGGGGAGGATTTTTTTCTGCAGCTGGTGGAAAACTGTTCCTGTATGTGTTGCGCCACGAATTCAAGGGAAGTGCGTCCCACCACTCCCATTTCCTCTGACAGCGGACACAGCAGAGCATAATCAAAACATATCTGCGCTTTTATTTTCATTTCACAACGAAATAAGGTAATATCTATTTAATAAGAGCGCAGGAGCATACAAAGGGCTGGTGAGAGAGCACCTTTAGGAAGCGCGTCGACATCTTACAATAATAAACACAGATGTCGTTATTTGTATTGCTCTCAACTAGACTAAACTGTAACTTCCCGTGTTATTTGACTAAACACACCTTTTTGTAGAGATTTAATTCCTCATGAGCCTATTACAAAGAAATAAAGAAACGAAACGACGTACTATTAGCAAAGGATTAAACTTAGTTTTTGCCTAGCAGCAAAAATATGTATGGAAATATATAACAATTTCAAAAAGATGTGTCATTTTTTAATTCTATGAATACACTTTTTTTTTTTTTTTACTACAATTGTAAAAATATTTGTCAGTAGAACACACGCCTTATATAATCATTTTTGGTCCTTACATTTAATGTAATATGTTATAATAAACCAGGATAAATCCTGAAAAAAATATTTTCAAAGGATGATGCAGTCCTATACCTATATTCATCCTGTCAGGAAGATAAAAGTAACACAGATCAGCGGCTTGTTTCAGCTTAACCTTGTTTTCCCTTTCAAGTTTCACTGAATTTCTCAACTTCATAAAGAGAAAATCACAATGCTGAAGGTGGGAAGTTTGTGGCCTTAAAACCTTTGTGATCACATTTCTGTGCACAGCTGCCTTTGACTGCAGGAAATGCATTTAAGTTTCATATAATTTGACTTGGATAAGTCAGAAAGGAGGAGATAGGATTTTTTTTATTTCTATTTCCATAGATGTAAATTAGAAGGACATCTAGACCAGTGACTGTGGCTGTGAGGAAGAGGTTGTATTCATCAATAATCCGACAAATGCAAATGCAAGATGTCAAGCAAAACAAACTTTATTTATAGAGCCGTTTTCATACAGTCAGGTGAAGCACAAAGAGCTTCATAGAGGTTAGAAATAGGACAGACTTTTACCCTCTGAAGAGGCCCATATCAAAAAAGATCAAATCACGCAAAACAAATAATTATACTGACTGTAAAATTGTGAATTTTAAAAGTGAGATAATCAACCAATGAAGATGATCAGAAACTGTAGAAATACAATCATGTAGATTTGCAAGGAAACCTTGCATTTATATGAACATCTTTAAAGGAGAAAAATGTATAACATCTATAAAGGATAAAGTTAAAGAAACACTGCATGTTTCTGAATGTAGTGAACATTCAGAAACATAAATAAAATGCAGAAGGAAAATATTATTTATTTTTCAAGAATGAATACAGGTGTCACAATGAATATATTAATAATCATTATTAATAACTTAAGCAGTATTAAAACAGTAAATACAAGTAGATACAAAAGTTTAAAGAATTAAAATAAAAAAACTATGGTAAACTATAAGAGCTTATGCATAAATATAAACTTTAACAGCCAAACCAAATAGATGCATTCTTAGTTAGTTTTTTTAAAACAGCCAATCTCTCGGCTGCCCTCTTGTCTTCAGGACGGCTCTTCCACAGCTGATGGCTGCAAACAGGAGAAAGATGCTTCATCTTGTGTTCTAGCGCTCATATGTACCAACAAAAGACTTTTTTCCTGAAGATCAGAGGGGCTTTGAGTTGCTGGATGACTTCTTTCAAATATGTTGAACTAAAACCATTAAGAATGGTGAAAGCGTCACTAATCTATTCTAAAATGGACAGTTTGCCAGTGAAGAGATTTTAAGATCGGCGAGCTCGCTTCTTTAACAGCATTTTAGAGACTAAATCTGAATTAGATGCAGTGGCGCCATAGTACTTTAAGAAACAACAGAAAGACGAGCAATACAGAAATCTATTCTGCAAATTACAAAAGTATAATTTAAAGTCTGTTTTAAAAATCCGGTTGGTGAAATTTGGATTTACATGAAATATGGCATGCATGTTTTTGTTTTTTAACTTGATCTTTAGGATTCATTGCCAGTGTTCAAATTTATATGACTGTCTCAATAACTAAATGCTTTGTTTGTCTTGATTGAGCTAACAGATATATTACGTTATCATATGTATTGTGCTACAAAAGAATCTAAGTTATAGAGTTTCCTCAAACTTGGCAACTGACATGGGTTTTTTATGTAACTGACCACATACTGATGTCTTGACTAAATTATTCTGAAATACATAAATGTCATTTTCTGAAGAAATTCCTTCCTTCCTCAAAGTACCCATGTTTCATCAAGATATATAATTAAATTGTAACATCGCACACCAAGTGATGAAACTATCACTGATGTGTTACAGCAGACACTACCTAATTACAATTTTAGCTTGATTTGTTCCACTAAGATCTATAGGTGTCACAATGAAATAGTGAAGAAACTAATTTTTTATTCTTAAATTGTAAAAAAAAATATGATCTGAAGTAGAACAGCAAACATCTCTATTACAATTTCATCCAAACTTAGAGAAGATAAAGTTTTGTATTTTCAAACTAAATCATTCATATATATCTATATATATATATATATATATATATATATATATATATATATATATATATATATATATAGTTTTTTTGCTCTGAGTTATTATTATTATTATTAAATAAATATTTTCTGAGTGTAACTATAATTAAGTAATGCACATTTAACAAACAACTCAAACACAAAAATGATGTTATAAATGTTCAGAGAAGAAAAGCCCGTGCTTTATCTAAAGAAAATCTAAAATGTATCTTTATCTTTTTTTTTATCATGTTTAAATATTCAGAGATGCCTCCAGAAACATTTTGAGGGGGTTGCCAGGAGTATTGAGGTGGGACTGTAAAACCAAAGGTCAGACAGGAATTGCAGGTGTTTTACAGTGTTGTTGTATGTATAACTGGATCAACACACAAAGGACATGTGCATCAATAAACAAACAAGAAAATCCTCACCTTTAAATGTTGCATACCAAACTAACCACATGTAGTATCTGCTGTCATTGTTCTCTTTTACTCTCAAAACAAAGTTCCTCCTTAAAAAGACTCAGATTTGGGAAGTTGCGTAGAAACAACAGAACGGCATAACAAGTGACTGCTTGTCACAACACATCAAAAGCGCAAGAAGCACTCATAATGATGCCAACTTAGTGTCAGGTTAGTCATGCCAAATATATAACTTTTTGCTAAAAGGCTTTAAGGAGTTAAAACCCATTCAACTACATATATATATATAGCCTATATATATATAGCCTGCCTATTCCACAGCATGATGCTGCCACAGATATGTTTTATGTTAGTTTTCCCTCAGCCATGGAGTTTGCCATATAAGTCAAAAAGTTTAATTTTTGTTTTCTGTGACCAGAGCACCTTGTTCCACATGTTCAAGGAACAAGATGCCTTGAGCACCTTGTTCCTTCTTGCAGACGTAACTACTTCTGACTTTTTCTCACCAATTTCACAATCTTGGCTCTCTTCCATTGAAGATAAATTTGAGGAGTGTGCAGGTTGTTCTGTAAACAGGTTCACCCACCTGAGCTAAGTCCCCCAGAGTTACTGTGGCTGCTTTCCTACTTAATGCTCTCTTTGCCATCCCTGTGTAGGTATTTATATGCTTACAGGTGTTCCGTACCCTGGTGTGTTCCTTGGACTTTATGATGCTGGATTATTTCTCTTATACCTCTTTGACCTTACACAGAACACCTACACATAAATAGAGAGAGCAAATCACACACATTTGGAAGCAACAGGTTGCACTAAATATCAAAAGTATCAAAGTAAAAAAAGGCTAAAATGCTCTTTAATATGTTTCTATTTGTATTTTAATAAAATCTTAAGTCATTTTCTTTGCACTTCAAATCTAGTTTACTGCTTTGTGTTGGTCTTAATTAAACCCAAATAAAATGTGCCATGTTTTTAAATCTTACCTAACAAAATGTTAATCTTAGAGGATTGTTAATACTATTGAAAGATATGATACTTGTAATATTCTTCTCCCACTGCACACAGCCATTGCAGCCAATAAAAGTGAATTTGTGTTTTATTGAACTGAACACAAATAAAACTCGTAATCTGACCTGAATGAAAAACAGCTACTATTATATTATATTTGTTGTACAAAAGGTTTTTATGTATCTAGAAATACTTCTGTATCTGGAGATACATTTTTGATGAACAGCATTTAATGCAGCCTATTCATTAGGAAAACATAAATTTGATCAAGTTCTAAAATGTGTGCATTAGATATAGAATAATTCAGTCCCAGTTTTATTCAAATTGCACTGAATAAACCGGGAAACATTTTGGCTTAGAATAAAACGTTTGAGGGACCGAAAACAGAAAGTAATGGTTTTCACAAAAACCTGCCATTTTATGCATAGTCCGAAAGGTGGCAGTAATAAATTCAGTAAGTCCGTAAATAACTAGTCGAAGAAGAAATTCCAACCAAAACAGTCTGTGTCGCTTTTCATTTGAAAACGCTTTGCTCTTTGAACGTCCCTATTTCCTACGTTTCTTTCTAACACCGTTAACCCAATTCTGTTAAATCAGAACTTCATGTATGCTAAGGAGTTAGCTAATTGTTAGCTAACTTATCAATTCTTTTCTCCGGGTTGAACTGATGTCTATCCGGCGGGTTCTGGTGGGTTGTACGGTGTTGTCTCTGCAAGATGCCTGTGTGTTTTATCCCTGCTGCAAAGGCTGCTTCTCCCGGATCGATGCTGAACAGAGAGACACCTTAAGGTACAAACAGGCAAAGATATGAATAAGTGGTTATATACTTATTCTGTGTACTTCTGTACTGCAGATATTAATCCACAGTCACGTGTCCTCTCTGTCAGGTACAGGTGCTCCAGGTGTGATTACAGGTGTCTGAAGGATCAGGTGGAGTACAGGTACCGTCTCTCACTGAGAGTGGTCCGGAATACATCCACATTTAGTGTAACAGTGTTTGGAAATAGCTTGAACTCCTTTTTTGGCATCCATGCAAGTGGATTACAGAGGTAATTTTTTAAATGTCTTGTTTTGCATTCAAAGTGGGACAGTTGGTAGCTCTGTTGAGCTGCAGTAAAAAGATTCTGGGTTTGAATCCCAGCCTGAGGTTTCTCTGCACACTTTGCATGTTCTCCTTGCGTTGCAGTGAGTTCTCTGTGATCACATTTTGATGGACATAATGTATTTTACATGATGATAAAGGATTAAGTATCCACTTATTAAATCCTATCCCCTCTCAACTCGAACTAAAACTGTGTCTTTGTAATCATACAATAGTATACTATTTGTTAGCTTTAGTGTCTGGGTCATTAAAACATAAATCAAGTGTGTGTAATCGTGGGCAGTGAAAGTCCATCCAACAGGCCAAATACAATTACTGACTTGCAGAATTTGCATTTGAAATGTACCACTCCAGCTAATATTGCATTCAAGCTGTCATTTGCAGAACTGCACACATTGGTTTTCAAATGACAACAGTGGTTTGATCTACTGTGTAGCTCAATCTAATCTAATTAATTGTCTACATTTTTGCTAGTTATTGTGAACAAGGAAATTCAAAGGAGACATTGTTAAGCAGATAACAATGGAGATGAGTCAACCGATGATGCATAATACACTAGCACTTATACTGAGAAAATCTGCTGGGTTTTTATTTTATTATCTGTAGGTTAGCTGAAAATTCGGAGGGACCTATCGGACCATCAGCAAGACCCACATTGTTGGCGAAAGCAGTTGAAGACTGTTTCCTCGGTAGATACTTCATCTTTGGTATAAAGGTAATAGAGTTTGAATAGGGTTTTTTTTTGTTATAGAACGTCATATTTACGAGTTTTTCATTGAGGTAAAATTCACATTTGTTGTTAAAAAAAGTGCTAGTGCATTTTGATCATGGATCATGTTGTTTTTGTAACTGTGCCAGGTTTTACAAATTCTTCAGGTAACTGAAACAAATCTGACCAGTTGGTCAGGATGGCACACTGGTTGTGTTTAACGTCTAAGTCTAAATATTTATGCTGAAGTAACCTGTAAGGAAAGTAATATCCATCTACTGTATATTGGTATGCACAAGATTTCTTTATTTTTTATCATTTGTTCATTTTATATTTGTAGTGTCTTTAAGCTACAATAAAAAATAATCATAAAGCTAAAACCAAAAGATAAAGGGATAGTCTCATGATCTATCCAAATCAATTTGAAGAATAAAACTTTTATCTTTACATTGACCAAACGCTTTCATATAAAAAGAAACATGAAGAGGATTCTGTATATTTCTCCGGGTTAACACATACTTAGAATCAATCAAGGAGCAATAAATGTAATATGAAGCAAATTTGTATTCTTTAAAGATGAACTAAATTAATGGATATCAAGCAAAAAGCAAAGATACTACAATAATGCTGCTATAATATCTTCTGCTTAAGGCTGGTTCACATTTTGAATGTGCAGTGATTCCTCTGAATAATAAAAAAACAGGTTCTTATGTTATTATGTTCTTATTATTAATAATAATAGTAATTTATTAAATCTGGACTAATTACAAAATATTTCAAAGCCTTCTGAATTTTAAGATTAAGTATAATAAGTTTTGTAAAGGGAATTTTGTCTGTATTAATTCTAAATCAGTTCTGCAGATCTTTACTTATAATTATTACATTTTATGCACATCATAAAATATTGTATTATTGTAAAACAGAAGGAAGTTTTCCTGTACTTATAAATCAGATAACCAGAAATTGTTTTCTGGATCTGCTAATCAAGTTATGTGTAATATCAGTTATTATATTTCTTTAGTTTTTTAGCTCCACATCAAAGTTTCAAGTTTCTCTCTATGTTGGATTTTAACTGGAATAAAGAGAAATGAATCAAAAGTGAAACTGTGGCCACGTGGATTGACTTGGTCTCTGCTCTTTTGTCCGTCTGTGTGTTCAGGTGAGTGGAACAGAACGGGAACCCTGGCTTGAAGAACCTGATGGAAGTGAGTCTGGCAGAGGAGGGAGAGCCCAGTTTGTTGCCAGTCAGATGATTCTTCCCCCAGCCTCAGGCCTGACGGGCTGCACCGTCCTCAGTTATTATCAGCGGCTCCTACAGAGAGCTTCTGAGTATGTAGCGGAGTCTGCTGATCCCGGTAGACCGTCTGCAGCCCCCCTGCTGCTGATTTCTGGTCCTTCTCCGAGCAGCACCCTCAGTGACGTCTCTCTGTATCCTTCGGGTCATCTGTCCCAAGCGCTACTTCGGTAAGAAAAGACAGAAATCATGTTTTTCCTGTACAGAAATATTCAAGCCTCACCCTTTTAGAATCTCGTTCATTTTATTTTTAATATACAAAATTTGTGCACACATAAGTAAAAGTGTTTTTGTTTCCATCCCAGTTTCCAACACCAGAACCAGTCATTTACTTCCACCCCTCCGTGGCAGCAGTCGCTTGGACTTGTGACGTCCTCTGCAGAGCAGGAGGAAAGATCCAGTCAGGATGGCGCAGATCACAGCAGCAGACTGACAGGATGCAGCGCAATGCCACTTCCTGTGCAGAGAGTTCACACGCAGAACCATCCAGGCACAGAGGAGAGACCAGCTCCTCTAAAGCTAGAGTCCAGCTTTCACAGCCATCCATCTTTTACCGGGGATTCAAACTCCTCTTGTACAGGAATTGTTGGAAACACCTTCAGTGTGAAAACCTGCTGTAGTCCGTCACAGCCGAGGTACAAAAGCTGCAGTTTCACTCCGAAGGAGCTTCCCATCACACATCAATCCCAAACGTTTTTATCAAGCTCATTTGCTTGGGATGATTTGCCTTTCTCTGAAAGTCTGTCCGAATTTTTGTGCAAACAAGACAAAGATTTAAATGTTCTCGGTAAAACGACAAATTTAAATTTGCAGCATGAAAAACAAACGGGAACCTTTGCAGAAATCGCAAACCGGTCAGCTGAGCCAGCTTCTGCTTGTCTGAATGCTGCAGAGATAATCTCCACAGACCACCTCCAAGATATCACTAATATGCCAACAGTAGAGGGAGAGGGAAAACATATTTTATCTGATCGAAACTGGAAGAACTGTGGTGAACGCATGAGCAGACCTGAAGACAACATGATTCCAAGGAATGGTGAAGGTTTTTTATCTTTTGAAAAACAAGAAGAGCAAAATGAAGTGGACGGTTACAACTGTTCAGCTGACTTATTCAGTGACTCATTTGTACATCCAGCAACATACACAACTCAGACACACACCGAGAGATCACCTTCAGATGCCTGTTTCCGGTTCGCTGAGATGAATGTTCAGCACGTAAAGAATGAAGCCTCGAGTGTGTCACATTCAACGCCTGACAAACAGGAACTAAAAAGCAATCTGTGCGCTAAAAGGGATTTTACAGATCTACAAGATTTTGACTTTGTTCCTCCTTCTCAGTCCACTCCCATTGTAAAAGTAGGTGGAATGACACGCTCACCTGCAGTCACTTCCTGCAGAAGTTTGAAAGATGAGACATCAAAAGAAAATTTAAGGTGGAGTATAAGATCCAGGAGGCGGAAGAACAAAATCACTCCAGGAAGGAGATTCAGAAAGGATGAGAAATGTAAAGAAAGACATCCAGTGGGGCAGCAGGTAGCGCGGCAAAGAGGAGCAACTAGCTTTGAATCATCCAGTCCAACCAGTCAGAAACATGACTCTGAAGCGAGCAATGTGGCTTTTTGTGATTATGACAATGCAGATGGAGTTGTTCCTCCTATTCCTGCTCATAAAATGCTCTTGAGTGTCTTATTCAGAGAAAAATGGCAGACGGAAAATGGCCACAGGGATTCAGGTTGTAACAGGAGACGATCTCCGGGAGACGGAGGAAATGATAGCAGAGATCTCTGGGATCAGACTCAGACAGTATTTCATGCTAATGAGACAGAAGGTGAGAGAGATCTTGATGGATCTAAGGATCACCTCACTGAGCCTGGAAGCCTTGCGTGTGACTGGTCAAGGGATTTATTTTCAGACTCTTATCTGATTTCATAACTCTGCAAAGACAAAAAGAAGAACTTATGTGTTAAAAATTTAAGATGGATCAGCTGCTGTCACCTTTTTTTTCTCTTTTAATGAGCTAATTAAATATTTATTTCACTTCGACATGCTTTTTATTGCATGCTCTAAAGATCAGCTCACATTTTATAAAAATGCTTTTAAAAGTCCATTAATAACCTACATGTAAGCATTTTTTGTTTCTTACAAGTTATATTTAAAAATCAAATGTGTTTTCTTTGTTGAAATATGTCGAACAGATTAGGTTTTTCAGTTCTTTTTGTTTGCCCCATCGTAATTATTTTTTAAATATTAATTAATACTATTACATCGTAGTTATTTAATAAATGTTAACTAATAATAAGTATCCAAAATATGCATATTGGTAGATCCATTTGTGATGATGTATTTGCTGCTGAGAGGGAGGAGATAGCAATTTAGTAGAGGGGTCAAATACATAACATACTGTAGGTCCTCTTTTAGAAAACCAACAATTTGGACATCTGTTCATCACCGGATCAATTAACACTGTAGTGTTAAATGAGTCCTGCCCTTCTTGGCAGCACAGAGACCCTGTGAGCAGACCTGCTGTTCCGGGTTCCTGTGTGTATGTGTGCAGGGTCAGTTATGTAGGGACGAGTGTGGACAATGCCGTGCCATAGAGCTAAGATTAGCTGTCACGATGGCTATGTTCTGGATGTCTGAGTAAAACAAAATGGGAGCAAGACGAAGATGATGTTACATGTGTAAAAGTGGAAACTGGACAGCCAGTCCACAGCTGGAGTCCCGCGCTGGACTGTGTGTGCTGGGACTGGTATGTGCTCATTGCTCAGCTGAGTGTGTTTGTTTGCTTTTATTTGTTATGGGTCAGGGCCATTAAGTATAGTATTATAGTGACACAATTGTTGGTTCAGACAGAAATGGTTCTTACTCTACAAAGTAGAGTTGCTTTGTATATGTTCAAAAAGCACATTTTCTCCAAAGGATAAAGACTGCAGTCGTAGTTGGTCTTATTTTTTTGTTGGCAACAGAAATGTTGTCATAAAAATTTCACTCAAACATTTGTGATCAGTTCTGTATACAAATGGAAATCTTTGGTGCAGTTATTTGGTTCACATATGCAAAATGTGAGTGTAATCACAGGACTAATAACATTTGCTCTATTTTTCAGAATGTGAATAATTAGGACAACGTTGGTAAATTTGGCAATAAAATTCAGTCACAGTAAAAATATCAGGTTCACAAACTCTAAAATTGTGTTTGGTCATAATTGGAAGAACTCGAATGCTGCAGTGACTTGCAAAAATATTTGTACTGTTTGAAATTTTTCCAGTTTGTCCCAGTACAATCAGAAACTTTTATATACTTTATTGTGATTTTATGTGATTGATGGCACATAATAGTAAGTAGTTATGAAATGCAAGTTTTTTTTGTTTTTTTTAAAATATTTTCCAAATACAAATCTGAGGTTTCTTTTGGATTCAGTTCCTTTAACCCAGCAGGCAGTGCTGCATACTGTGTGCATGTTCACCTCAGTATAAATCCAGCTGAAGGCCTCAGAAGTTTGTTAGAAAATATTTCAATATTTCTGACAACAGAGAGTTAACGGGTGTAGTGGACTTGTAGTACTAGTTTTATCTTTATGCTTACGCTTCCTTATTAATTTTGTTCCCCAAGTTGTGTTGATACTAAACTCTTGCACTGTACTGATCCAGAATATGTTGTTTCCAGAAGCTGCAGCTCTTCTGTACCCCACTGGTACAGTACGTGAGCTATGTCACTGCACACTCAGTGAATGGAAACACTTGGAAGCCAGTATGTGTTGAGCTTACAGTCTGGGAGAGAGGGCACATTGCTCTGACCCTTAAATCAATGCACCGGCCTCCTGCTAAATACGTTGTACTCAAAGACCTTCTCGGAGAATGTGAATGTCTCAGTCTTGGCTTGTAACTTACAGCCTGTAGGATTTCTCAGATGAGCTGCAGTCCCTGCTGCTGGACCTGGAGATCAAACTACACCTCAGCAAATTGCTCTGAGGCAAATTGCCAACTACTTGAATGCATTTCTTTGGAGGAGCAGATCCGTTAATTGGAGGAGCAGATTAAAGGATCTGCTCCTCCAAAGAAATGCATTCAAGTAGATGATCTGCAGGGACTGCAGATCATCTGAGGAGCAGATCCTTTAATTGTGATCAACATGCTGTTTTAGTTATTTGATACTTTAAAACTTAAATCTATTTTCAGTAGTGTAATATTATGTATATTTGCTTGGTAATATTATTATTTGTGTTTTTATCTCAGATTACAATCGGTTTTCTACTTATTTTCTCTCGTTTTTATCTTCTAAAGCTAAGTTTCTCTGACGTTGATTCCTTGATCATATGAAAATATTAAATATTTCATGATATGAAAATATAAAACATTTTCATACAAAAAGGGAAGATTGTTGCTGAAATTGTTTTATCATTTTATGTTATAGAGGAGAAATGTGTATGGTATAAGCTTTAATTATTTTTTCCTTTTCTTTATTACAGAATGAGAGAGCGTTCTGAACTAGATTAAATATTTCTCATTCTGAAATACTTGGATGAACATCGTATGTGTCCTGAAAAGTAAATTTGCATTTTGATTTTAAATAACTGCATTTCCTTTTTTTTTTTTTTACATTTCTGTTGCATGCTTTGCAATATGAACAATTAAAATAATAATTAACAAAACATCCACTGTGGGACTCTAAATAATCCAGCTGAAAACAGAGATAGTGTAAAATGAAAAAAACAACAACACTCATTTACGGATCATTTAAATCATACATAACTGTTTAACTGGCTAAAAAAAGTGAAATGCAAACTATTATAGTTGATCTTGATCAGTCTGATGTAGTAATGACTGAGAATTAGACTAACCAAGCGCTGTTTCTCTCTAATCTTAAAAACAGCAGACAGTAATGTTTTGCATCCACAAACAAAAAATACAATGAAGTTTTCTGCAATGTGTCACAGTCTCTCATTGTCGTCAAACTGCTGGATCAAAATTACAACTGATTTTGCTTCATTTGTTTAATCGACTTATTGCACATTAAACAGGCAACATCATCAGTTGATGCATATTTCATGTGCTGATAAATATGTTGTATTATCTCATCTACGTGAGCCACAAGACACACTATTTAGATGTGTCACAATGCAATGCTGCACAGTGGCGCAGTTGGTAGCACTGTTGCCTTGCAGCAAGAAGGTCCTGGGTTCGATTCCCGGCCGGGGTCTTTCTGCATGGAGTTTGCATATTCTCCCTGTGCATGCGTGGGTTCTCTCCGGGTACTCCGGCTTCCTCCCACAGTCCAAAAACATGACTGTCAGGTCAATTGGTTTCTCTAAATTCTCCCTAGGTGTGAGTGTGTGTGTGCATGGTTGTTTGTCCTGTATGTCTCTGTGTTGCCCTGCGACAGACTGGCGACCTGTCCAGGGTGTACCCCGCCTCTCGCCCGGAACGTAGCTGGAGATGGGCACCAGCAACCCTCCCGACCCCATTAGGGACAAGGGTGAACAGAAAATGGATGGATGGATGG
The DNA here is from genome assembly GCF_001444195.1 of Xiphophorus couchianus. Taxonomy (NCBI): domain Eukaryota; kingdom Metazoa; phylum Chordata; class Actinopteri; order Cyprinodontiformes; family Poeciliidae; genus Xiphophorus; species Xiphophorus couchianus. The sequence continues at coordinate 11,296,798 of NC_040231.1, forward strand.
ATGGACAATGCAATGCAGCTCAGTGTACTGCAGTAGTATTTCCATTGCACAGTTGTCAGGGAAAATGCACTGCAGGCCTGTGGATAGCAGGAGGTGTGGCTGTAACATTAGAGCGGGGGAGAGATTAAAAGCCACGACCAGCACGTGGTCAAAGGGTGGAGAAATGGCTTTGTATGGGGTTGTCAACAGAAACGTCAGCTGAAGGGAAACCGGCTCGTGACACTGGAGAAGCTTCTGTGTGCAGAAGTGAACTAGATAGAAATCGTCCTAAGAATCGCCAGTGCTATCTAAGGTGGCTGAACTTGCAAAATACAGAATAAGATCTTAGGAAAGAATGTGAAATAAGTAGATTTGATCTTTGTAACAAATACTAAAAAATAATCACAGGATATTCTATGACTCACCTTTGACCTCAATCCAACACAACCAGGTTTAATATTTCTGGGTTTGAGCTCTTTTTGGTGCACTATGATTCAAATATAGAGAGAAATGACCCTAAAGAGCCACCATATATCTATATAGTTTAAATAAAAAGGACGTCCTGCAGTGCTTTTGTGGTGCAAGCAGGAAAACTGGTTCTACTTGCTCCAGTTCTGTGGCTGCTTCCCTGCAGGATGGTGTCAGCCCCTCTCTATAACAGGACATGGAGAGCTTGACATCACAGGCCAGCACTCCTTATAAGCACCTGAGCATCCACGTCATGGCTCACCCAATATGAAAAGCGTGTGATTGTTTTCCACATGAGACCCAGTGCAGATAAAGTAGGGTGGGACTATATAGCCGCAATGAAGACTCTTTTCTCACTTTAACCGAAAGCAAGGCAGACAGTGATTGTTGTCCGTCTTCCGGGATATTATGAAGGTAAGGATTTTTAATTTTGAAATTCACTTTTAACCAGTCTGTACTGCTACTAGGTCTTCACTAATATCTTGCATGTAAAAGTTATGAAAGCTTTGGTTTGCATAATGCTGGAGTTTAACACATTTATTTAATGTGGTTATTTTACTCTCTAACTACACCTGCTTATTTGTGCTTATTTGCTGAGAGTCTTACTTCATTATCAAGAATGACTAACAAATTGTTTGAACATTGAAGCGTGTGAGAGATATCGCTTTTATCCACCCAAATTATTGGAGAAAAATAGAGCACTAATTAATGTATTGTTAAAAACAGATTTATCATGCAAGTTTTCCCTTTCTACATGGTTTCATGTTACTTTTTTACTTTTAAAAGATCTAAATATGCTGGCTGACTATTTTCATAGCTCATCCACTGATTTCTATGACTTGCAAATAAGAATCATTTGGTGACATATTTCACTTTTACTGAGCCACTGGCATTTTTCAGATAACATTATGCACCAACTCTTGACCGATATTATTGCTCACCGAAACTTTAGTCTTTCCCTTTATTTTTAACTTCTGGAGTTTTAGGTTTTCAGATCACCCATCACATTCATGTTCAGGTGCATAGAAGACATAATTTTGCAATATAACATCTATTGATAAGTAATGATACTTACAGTTTTCATTGTATTTTTTTCATTATTATTTAAAGAACAATTTACACATAATAATATAGATGTTGATTTGTTAATTCTACACAGCTGCAATGATAATGATTTTCTCTCATCAATATAGTGATGGTACTGAAATCTGTTTTTCTTCAAGCCTTTTCTTCAGGCGACATCGTCTCCACAGGACGTCACCCATGCAGCATCACTGCTAGCATATCTGAACCATCAGAGAGATCAAGGCATATTCTGTGACTGTGTGCTCAGGCAGGGGCAGAACTCAGATCAGCTTTACCATGCACACAGGTGAGTATCGTATTACTATACACAAATACAGCAATATTTTCAAAAGGCCAAAAATATTCAGAGATATCTGTCAAAAGATTATGAAAGAGTAAACGCCCCTTACAGATGTTTTTTGTTTTAGATTTTTTTTTTGGTTGCACTTAAATGTTTCAGATCATCACACCAATTGCAAAACCAGAGGAAGAAAACAAAGCAGTTTTCAAAGGATAGAGAGAGAGAGAGAATACTATCCTGTCACCCAGGTCCTATTTGACAAAGTCACACCTCTCTAAGCATAATAATTGCTTATGCCACCGTTGGCAGCAATAACAATTTATGACATTACTTTTTATAAACATGAAGAATTTGTAACAGTGAGAATTGGGTCTTTTACTTCACTGTGGAGGAATTTTGTCCCACTCGTCTTTTTTGTTTTTCAGCCAAATTTAATGATTCTTGATAATGAACAGTCAGTTTCAGCTCATTCATTACGCCAGTTCAGCTGAATCATTCTGGACTTTGACTTTGACTAGAACATTTCAAAACCCTTTATTGTTTGTCTTTTCCCTCAAGCCATTGAGAAGTGGAGTTGGTGTTATGCTTTTTATGATTGTTGTGCTGCAAAACCACAAACGGACTTTTCTAGTAGAAAATTCTTGCAGAATTTATGGTTCCATCAATTAAGGAACCATGAGGGGTTTCGGTAGTCCAGAAGTAGCATATCAACTCCAGACAACCGGATTACCACCATCAAGTTGAACTGTCAGTGAGCTTCAGATTATAATCTGGCTTTATTTGTGAGATTCCATATAAATTGGTAGGCCACCGGTAGCAAGGTTTTCCATAGTTACATACTTGCTTCATTTGTGGATAATAGCTGTCATTGTGGTAAGATCCAACACCTTAAAAAACCTTTACAGACATCTAGGACTCTAGGACTGTGTTTCTTTTTCCTTTTAACATTTCTTTAGATGGAGGAAATGATAATATGTTGGTTTTGAGATGTTTTTGTCTACTTTGTGTTCTTGCAGAGATTCTATTTAATTGATTGCTTCATTTATTTTCAGAATTCAAATTGAAAAATACTTTTTTAATCCCAGAAATCACATTTTGTTGTGATTTCTGCGTTTTTCATTTTTGCTTTAGATGATGATAGCTTTGGGAAGAAAGGATCCTGTAGCGGTCTGTATTACAGTCTCTGACTAAAGACACTCTGGTTTTATAGCAGTCTCATGAAAAGGATGCTCAGGGTTATCCATAATTTTCTTAATTTAATGAAGACTCATAATAATGATTATTGTGCACCAGCCTTCTTTATCGGCCTTTATAAATCCATTGCTCTGTTGTTGCTACCCAAACAGATGATGGCAGAGATATTCTCCACAACAGATTTACACAATATATGCAGCATCTCGTTACTGAACAGATAGACTGTTACTTCTACTTGCCTGGCTATAATTAGGCATCTTCTTGGCTTGTAAATTAAATTCAGCTTTCCTAAAACATGACTTATCACAACTGATTCATGATTTAACAATTGGCACTTCTATTTCTTCTGTGCCCTTAGTGAATGTAATCATGGTTGAAAAATGGCTTTTTGTATTTAATCAGGGTCTCATATTAAGAGTTGTTTGATGATCTGAAAATTATCTTAAATACATTCAAACACTTGGTGATAAAAATGCAAAGCTAGATGGGGGCAAATACATCTTTACAGCACTAAGCTAACTTTGACTCTCTGCTCTGCAAGGTGTATCCTGGCAGCCTCCAGCCCAGTGTTGGCATCCATCCTGTCCTCATCTGGTGCCCTGGTGGAACTACATGATCCAAGTCTCTCGGACTCTGTGCTACCTTCCCTTTTGGACTACATTTACACTGGGGTTCTTCCACACCCTCTCAGCAAACAGGAATATTACAGACTGCTCTCTGCTGCCTGCCAAATGCAGATGAAAGAACTGCAGGATGCTCTGAGAGCTAACTGGCTGCAGATCCAAGGGAATGCTCAGGATGGTAAAAATCCTTCTGTTATAGTTGAAATGTACTCATTTAAAGAGACAGAAGATTCTGATAAAATTGATTTTGAGACCTTCAAACACCTTCCATCATCAACCACAACATATCATTTTCAAAGCCATGAAACAACCAGACAGCCATTACCTAATGAGATGTTTCAAGAACCCTGGATCACTTCAGGAAGCACCGATGCCAGTCCTGAAAATGATGAAAGAAAAATAAAAAATCAATATGTAAATGGTCACACAAGAACTGATTTAGCTTCTTTAAATGATTTAAATACTTTCAGTATTCTTGGAAGTATTGACAAAGACAATGCAGGTGACCGCAGACAGGTAACATCGCTGACCCAACGGGAAACATTGAGGTCCAAAGATGACAAAGCTCAGATGCATAACTTACCTGGAGTAGACGTGCATCATTCACCAAACTTTGTAAAAACAGACATGAGACAGAGAACCCCAGAGGAAGACCTACTCGGAAAATCTAAGGAAAGAAAGAGTTGCTCTTCATCTCCGTCATCATCGCCACCCCCATGCTCTGAGGCGGTGCCTGTCATTTGTCACAGTAGCAGAGCGGCTGTCCTGCAGCAGTCAGAAGTCTCTGTGTGGCCTCACAATCAAGCATCTGAGTCTTTTGTCCAGCCTCCCTCCAAAATCGCCCACTTCTCACTCTCATTAGGCATAGGCAATGACAACACTGTTGAAGCAATTACCACTGAGTGCAAAGATCAAAATGGAGTACAAAGTCAGGACCCCAGAAGCACTATAAGGCACACTAGCTGTGCTACTGACCACAAGGTGGACCAGGATTACAACAGCAACAATGTACATCTATTTAAATTCAATGACACCTGCAAGAATGCATCAAATAATATGAACAATAACAATCAGACTGCCCATCTGGATTCTCTGCAAAGTCACACAGAATACTATGGAGAGTATGTGGTCCAGAATAATGTCTCAAGAAGAGGTTTAAAGCACCAAATTGAACGGGATTATGATCCTGTTCCCTCCAAAAATCAACACTTTGATTGTTTTCAATGTCAGAGAACATTGTTGACAACTTCAACACAAGATCAATCGAAACACCAGGGAGCTGCAGTTTCACTTCTCATGGAGGTTGAAGATACAGGAAGTGCTTCTCAGTGCGAAGAATGTCTTGAGGTGGAAGTGAAAAGGGGACACCGTTACTCCAGTGTGTGTCTTGATGTAACAGATATAAAGAAAAATCACTGTAAGACATCTGGACCTATAACAGACTGGTACACAAACATCCACAAAGATGACAAAAGCAGAAAGGATATGTCTAACAAAATTAGTAGCACACAAACCAAATTCAGATTTATAACATCACTATCTGGATTGACTAATGTCACTGACAGTTTCTCTGTTTCTAAATGTGGCAAAGTGCTGGAAAGTAGAGAAAACTCATCCCCTGAAAACACGGAGCCATGTTGCTTTTTATCAGCACCCCTGGACCACAACTTGCCTGGCACTACAAGATGCTCTGGTCAGCCAAATCATTGGCATCTTCCTCATCAGGGTGAACCATGTGACGATGCATCACTTCAAGATTCAAATCACAAACCCTTGAAGCCTGGCTTGTCTCCTGACTCAGATGAGTTAGGTGAAGAGGTTAATACTCCTTTTTCAGGTGAAAGATCACTGAGTCAACACTTTTTTATAGAGTTAGAAGACCAGCCGGATATAAACACCAAACATGATGAGCTACCCGTGTCCTGTCAACAGTTTGTTGTAATGGATACAGCTGCAATCCTGAGTCACGATGATACACAAGCAAATCAGGACTCCTCTGTAGCCAGAGCTGAGAGGTTAGATGAGGCTGTTGGACAGAGAGACATCAAAGAAGGAAACCCATTTGATATAAAACCATCCCAAACAGGAGATTGCATCACACAAAACATTAGTGTGATGGAGGTTTCCACACCTAAAGAGCATGAAACTAAGAGTGGCTCCACTATAGTTTGCTCACCTCTTTGTGAACCAGACTGTGATCGAGCCTCAAAGCCATCAACTGTATCTGTCTGCATACCTTCCACCTTTCCAGCCAGCATGCCAACAGATAGGTCAGCTCATCTGTCATCTCCCAATCACCAGCCTTTCCAGTGCTCTTTGTGTGATCGCTCCTTCAGCCAGAGAGGTTCTCTGAACAGACATGTGCGGAGCCACCTTGGCGTACGGCCCTTCCCCTGCCCCTGCTGCCCAATGACCTTCTCACGCCAATATCGTGTCACAGAGCACATGCGTGTTCATCAGCGATCTGCCCTTGGAAATGGCTTACAAAAGTCCTCTGTTATAAAGGATTAAAGGTCACAAAACTAGAATTGATTAACATTTTTACAGTAAATTAGAATGGTAAGAAGGAAAATTGATAACTTATTTGTGGATGATGGACTCCTGTCAGATTGTGAAGGTTTTGACTTTTCTCAGTTTGTGGCATTCTTTGGAATCCAGTGTAAAAATGTAGCAGCAAAGGAATTTTTAGCCACTTTTTATTGTGATCTTCCCCAGCAGCTGATGAAGAATAAATCTGTCCTGTTGCATTTTTAATTTATATTTCTACTATTATAATTACTTTTGGCAGCTATTTTCCTTTGAAATCCTCTGACATCCATAAGAATGCATTTGTTACCTGACATGGAACTGCAGAGAGATGTTGTAAGCCATTACGTGTAGAACAGATGCTGGGAAATTGGCAGCTTCAAATTTTTATTTTCCTGATCCTAAACTAAAGCTACCAATTCAGCAGCAATGTTTGTTTCTGCAGTGTGTTTAAGACTTTAATGTTCTCATGCGATAACAAAATATGCCTACAAAGTGTTCCTAGCTTCCCCATTCATGAAGAACATAAAAGTCGCTTCCACTTCCACTTCGCAAAATTTTGTGGCTATTACCAGAAAGTTTTTCGTTTTGTTTTGTTTTTTTGCACAGCAATTGCTTCAAAATCTAAGAAATGACATGGCGGCTTAGTCAAGTAACAGTTTTAGCATTTTATTTTAGATTTTCACACAGATGTTTGTATTTATGCAGCTGAATCCATATAAAAGACTATGTTAACAAACATACAATGTTAATTTAGCACAAACAAGGTGATGCTTATTAGCTCAAAATCCAAGTCAGTGTAGAATATGAACTGACTCATGATGCATCTTGCAGTCTGTTTCATGTCTTGGGATATTTCTCCCTTAAAAAAAAACATAAAAGGAAAACTTCAGATCGTGTTGTTTTTGGGGAGTGGAGAAAGGAGTGTTGTTTATTCCTGCACCTTCTGCCAGTACCCTTCTGTTTATCTTCTGGTTCTCTACCTGCCTTATTTCTGAAGCACATACAGAAACCTATGTAGTCATGATCAGTTACTGACATGCATAAATAAGATTGTCTCAAGGAATAGCTTTATAGACACCCTGGAAACCTCAAAGGAGAATTGATCATGGCCATTTTCTGATTTCTTGAAAGAAAAATTTAAAGAAAGTAGAGGGAGTTTAAAACCTCTAAGATTTATCCTTCTTTTCTTCGGCACATCCTGGAAATTCAAAGGTATTCCCAGGATACCTCGGAATTTCACAGGAAAGACCAAGTGAGCCCTTTGTCTGTCCTGGAGTCAAGTCTGTCCTGGAGAAAAGCTCCAAAGGAGAGATAAGGTGGTAGCTAATTCTTGAAATTACAAATCTATTCCTAGGAGCTCTACTGTGATCTATTAGTCCATTTTACTGAGAAATATGTGATAAAGTCTTTTTATGCATTCTGTTTCTGTTAGTCCAGTGTGATGCATATCTCTGCATTTGTGCTGCTGGTTTGCTGTGAAACGTCACCTAAAGAAACAAAAGAGTCTTGAGTACAATCCAGAATTTCCAGAATGTTCTGTCTTGTGTATGCCAAGTTTATTATAATAGGTTTCTTCAAAGTTAACTTGTGGAATTACATTTTTTTTATGATTTAAGTTTAAATAAAAAAAACTCACATACATGTAAAATGATAATGTTTCTACAAATGACCACAATATGAACAATGCCCCACTGACTTTTTATCCTACTTTGAGGCATTCCACTTACGACTTAAAAGAACAACTTTTTAGATTTATTTGTTTTTTGGGGGGGAAGGGGATGAGGGTTGTTGTCCTATCCTACTGTTAAGGACAACACAACATTTCATTTCATAACATTCTAAATTAAAGAAGCACATAATTAACTTCACAATGAAATTTCTTTGAAAAGCATTTATTGGAATTATTAGCAGCTTTAAGAATAATAGTCTACCTGCCTGGTTTTCGTTCTGCAACTTTATTTCTTTTGATTGTTATAGGACTCATACTCCCACTGTACTTGTATTCTATGCCATTCACTGAGTATCTGACCTTGTCTAGTTATAGGATTTTTTACAGACAACATGACTCAAGTCCTGAACTGTCAATAAAATGATGACACTTTCTGACATGGGAATGTGTTTACTTAGCATCTAGAACATCAGGCCGCAAAAATATGTCAACACCGGGTGCATTGTCATGACTACTATGACTAAGTATGCTTAAAGTTGTTGACTTTGGAGTTACAGATCTGAACATAATTTATGCCCATTGCCAAATCCAGATACGGCAACTTGATACTAAACATCTGGTTGAGGTTCCATTGACATTGGGAACAAGTATTTCTGAAGAAAATATTTGTATGCAGCAGTACCCGTTTATTAAGACCTAATTTCCCAAGAAATGTTACCAAATTAGTTTCGTGGTAGGATGGTATCTTTCTTCCCTGTCATCTGTTGTGAAACCTGTGGTGCATTGTAACATCTGAGGTTAGTAGCCACTTATATCAGTTTTTTTTTCTAAGTATGTTGCATCATTGGAAACATATGGTTGCAATGATAACTGCTTGTTTGCATTTTTGTATATTTTGCAATTAATTGGAGGTACACTCTGGCACAATAGTATACATTTACACACTGAAACATTGTAAGGGTTACACTGCAAACTGATGGGGTTCCCTGAACTTCCTATGTGACTTTGAAAAGTATGGCCTCCTAATTTGAGGGTTTCAAAGAGACAAGGGTGCTTAAGCACAAAACTCCTTTTCATTTCACATAGCATCTCAGGTTCCTGAACATTTTCATAGATACAGCATAAAATCATGAAACAAATCAGGTTACTAAACAGGAGAACGAAACAATACTAATAAATAGTCACCGTAGCCGATGTATTACTTGTAAATGATCTATGAATTACAGATTAAGTTGTTACCACTTGGAAATAATAAGTACTATGCATTTTTCTGTGTCTTGTTCACAGTGCTGACATTGTCCACACAGTTTGACTGTTGCAACCATTGGTTTAGCTGGTTCAGATGATGCAAAAATAAGATGAAGTGAAAAGTCAACTCCAGTCTGCAGCTCGGTGCAGCAGTTTGCTACCACTGCTGAGTGGCAAAGCTCAGTGTTTTTATTTTGATGACAGTGGCTTACAGTTTCTGGCAGTAAGACCCAGGACTGGTCATACCACACATTAGTTGGATTATTTGTATTGTGTTGTTTCCAACTACAACTACTGTCACAGAGAGAGCGCAATATTTGAACATCTATTAATAGATGAGAGATTCTTTGCTGCCTGATTTGCAAAAGTTTGGACCTTCTTCACATTTCATTCAACTGGCGCTTCAGCTGCCGTCGTCGTCATCACTACAATGGCCTAAACAGAAGAGAAAGAATGCTTGATTTAATGGAAATTAATGGTCTACCTATGTTTTTAGCAAGACAGACCCTTCTCAGGTCATACATTAAGTAAATGTAATCAGTGATGAAGTATTATATCATTATATCAGTGTCATAATCTGATTGTAATGCTTAATCGCCAAATAAAATCTGTCTGAAGGATGATTTTTTTTTCAGCCTTTAAACCAATTATACCACACATTTATAGAGGCAAAACATATTTTATCAGTTTACAATGATTAACGTTTATTTAGGGATCATAACAAAACCACTGTGAACTGGAAGTTATTGCAATCAAAAACCTACTATATTAATCAACCCAAATTGTATTAGTGCTTATGTAAAAAGGGGGACTAAAAGAAATTATGATTAATATCAAAATGCTAAATAGATTCTTTTCTATAAACTGTTTATTAAACCTGAAACACCAAATTATTTAAATGGAAAACAAATATAATCAGAGTTCTACCTAAGCTGATTAAAAAATACACTTTTTTCAGAAACATAGACTAACTCCTTAGAAGTCTAGCAAAAGAAAAAACATGACACAAAAAGAAATTTAACTCTAAGGAATAAACCTGAAGACAAATGATCAAAATACAAATGAAAGCCAATAGCACAAACACCTAAAATATTCAGATTTTGCAGATGCCAGTACATCTTAGTGTAGGATTATGAAGTTGTTTTAGCTATTTCTAAAATCTCTAAAAAATATATATTTTGAAGAGACTTAGTGGAATATAGCTCAAATAAAGTGAAATATAAAATTTGAGTTGTTTTGTGCACTACAGTGATCAACACATGCTCACACCTCGGCAAAATCCCTAACAGCCATGAGATGAAATGCAAGACAGTTAAATGAGACAAAACAAAGACAAGCAGCAGCAGTACAGAATGCAATAGGGCAGCATTACGGTGCACGTAATTTAATTTGTTCTCAGATCTATCAAAGCTCTGTCTCAGTTGTTGTACCTGAGTCTTTGTTGAACGGAGGGCAGCTCCTGCCAGCACTGACATGGTGATGAAGATAATTGTACCAACGAAGCTGTACAACAAAAAGACTGCCTCCAAGGTCAGTCCCATAACCTAGAAAAACAAAACAAAACGCTCAAAAATACACGTCAACACAAAAAACATTCATTCTTAAATAATGATAATAACAAAAATTGACAACAGACACATTTTGACTGAGCCTGACATTTATCCAAGACAGTTACTTAATCATACATGCAACTTTTGTTTGGGCTTTGTTTTAAGGAAACACAAAGCTAAACATTTGGACATAAACATCTGTAACTGTCCTCAAACCAAAAGACACAATGATAAATAAGAGATAATAAATTAGAATCTAGTATAGATTTGGAGTTAAAATTTTAGAATAACAAGCAAGCAAAAACACATTTTGGAAACAATAATTACTTCTATATGAGACGTCCATGGTATTTCATTGGCAATGTCGGTATCATTGTTGTGTTCTTCATCACTACTATATGCATAGTAGATGTGGAAGTTAATGAGCATGACGAGAATTGTCCAAAAACCCCCGAGCGTCGACACAATGCTGAGAGCAAATGATATGGTTACCTGAGCACAGAAATGATGAACAAGGTAACAAAAACATCTAGTGCAAACTTCCTTAACAAGGAGGCTCAGCTAAATCCACTGGTAATTTAGGAAAACTTACAGTTTTCTTGGTGGGTCTGTGCTGTGTCACAATATATAAAATCCCACAGATGGTGAGCTATAAGAGGCATGAGAGACAATTAGTCAATTGTAAAACCTGATGCTTACAGCTTCTTCAGAACAAGGTCACTTTTAGAAAGCTACCAACCAATATTCCCATGCAAATCTCTGGAGGAATGACCATCCACATGTGGAGAATGTCGACGTCTGAGTGGGTGGCAATGGCAACAATCACAGAGGATGCCCCAATGACCAGCATAACCGTCTAAAAGAAATTCACACACACAACCTCTGAAGAGTGACTCTTTCAGTCATCTTCTACCAAAACGTAATCTGAAGTGTGTGTGTGTGTGTGTGTGTTCTCCTTACCCCAATGACCTTGGGTTGACACCTTAGGAAGCGGTGTAAAGGCTTATTCCCTCCCAGTGTGAAATCCTGAGTGGTTTCATTATTCCCATCTGGCTCACTCACAGGGCAAAGTTCAACAGACATCTAGGGAGAATAAAATACATTAAAATGTGGCAGTCTGTCTGAAGTCTGTTTGAAAATATTCATCTATATTAGAGATCCATGCTGCAAAAAAAATTTACTTTTTATTATTTTCAGTAAAATAATAAAATAACATTTTGTCATAAAAAAAAATATTGCTGTGGTTTGAGGGTGACGGTGGTAGAGTCCAGTAACAGAAGTCAATATTTTCACCAAGCTCAAGTTGTAAGACAAGCAACTGAACAAGTACATACATTCCCATGGATCTTACTTTTTGCTTTTGCTTAAGTATAAAATTTGTGAAGTGTTGCTTCTCTTGAGTTTAATTTCTGGATATTCAACCCAACATGAGTAACTGCACTGATTGCAGAACAATCTCGTTTTAGCCGAACACTAATAAAGGTATTTATTTTAAAATATATATTATTGAGAGTAGTAATTGGACATTTATTTGCAATAATTATTATTATAAATACCAGAATTTACATTTCTCTCTGTTTTAAATATAATTAAATGGCGTGATTAGTTCCTTTTTCTTTTTTGTTTCAAAACTTCTGTTTAACTCTTACATTTCTCGGACGCTTACGTTTCACTTTTGCATAATCTTACTTGAGTAGTTCATTTCTGGGTATTCTGCCCATCTCTGGCTGTAACAAAGGAAACTCCCACCAAGTTCTCATGCTCGTGTGATTACACTGCTGTGAGATTTTAACCACGTCCTAAAACATGACAGCTCGATCACTCACACACACACACGTACACACACGCACACACACACACACACACACACACAAAAACTTTTCACCGCGCAAACTCGGCTTTTGACCGCAAGGATAAATAATCCCTCCTATTCGGAAAGAAAATTTCTCTTACGGTAAAATAACGAACATAAACTAAGACTAGAAAATCAAACACGGGAAGCTGTCTACTTTGAAGGACAGAGTAGTCAACAGTTAGCAAAGTAAAGCTAAAACATAACAGGAGAAAAGCCAGACCGTGTGCAGATGTGGGCTCAGTGCCGCGGGTTGGACTTCTTGTTCCAAATCAGGATAACATCTGGAGTAGTTGTGTTACATCAATGGGCGGTCTGTGGCTCAGTCTGAACTCTGCACCCCGTGGTCGCCACTGTTTATCGTCCGGTAATTGTTGCCCGCATATTAAATGTCAACATGTTAGATGCCCGCTTGCATTAGTATTCATACCTCTCAAACCTTTTCTCCCTCTGATGTGGCTTATATACTGTATACACTCCATGTATACTTATATATGTACATATAAGTTTGATATATTTGTGTGTCTGTTGGTTCATTCTGTATCAAGTCAGTCAAGTTAGTTTAGAGCTTATTTCTGCAAAAATGCAGAACTAAAGGAGAAAGTGATGAAATAGTCTGTGAGAGTACAAAGCAACAAGAGACGATTTCCTGTTTTTGTAAAACTGATACATCTGTTCACTCTGGAGGTTCTCTACTCATGAGGCGTAAAGAAATGCTAATGCACACAAAAGTAGTGTGGGAAAGAAAAAGCACCAGAGGCGAGGGGCTTTAAAGAGGATAGTACTGATTTAGAAGAATGTGTTGTTTCCAGGCATGAACCAGATGTTTCTTTTTCTCTTAAGTCTACATAATGCATTTGCAGAAACACCATACTTTGCTTCTTAGCGCTGATTAATGCAGATTTGAGTTATATGAATCCAGGAAAAGTGAGGAATCCTCTGTTAAGAAGGTAAAAAGAAACAAAGCATATTCATGCTTAAATAAATCACACAAATTGGAACTATAGTTTTCTGAAAATTGTTTATTCTGCATTTTAGATTGGATTGCAAAGAACAGTTTTCACGAAACACTGAGTAAAACCACTGTTTCCTTTAAAAACTGCAATCTTTACATGTGATCAAGTTAACTGGGAATAAAGAGAGACCGAAAAGGTGTTTTAAGTATTTTTAAATAATCTTTCACAGAAAGAATTAAAACATAACAATTACAGAATAATTTGAGAAGACGTTGTAATCACTGATTTAATTAAGTTCTTCCACTTCCTAAAAGTAAAGCAGATCTCTAAAATGTGATTATTATTTGATCTTTAACAATTCAACAGCTCATACAACATATGCCTCTTTGATACTTAATATCTCATTTAACTTAAAGGGTAAATTCCTGATTAATACAGCACCAGACCTAAAGCAGCTCGTACAATTACTAAACTACAACACAACATAATCATGATCAGCTGGGAGGCCCATTGGATCCTTTCTAGTCTTTTACTAAACAATAGTAATAAATGTAAAAGCAAAAAAAATATATACTGTGATTCTTTTTATAAAGTTGATTTATAAAGGAAGGTAAAAGAAATATGCTGGGACATTTCAGTCAACCAAATGTATAACTAGAGGCCAGAGGAACTAATTGGAAATGTCAAAACATTTGTTAAAACACTGCAGCTTTACTCAAAAATGGCTTCAACATTGTACTAAATAGCTGCTTTTGAATGAGAACCAGTTAAAAGACAAACATACAATAAAAGGAAAAATGCTGCATGGTGCACAACATCTCAAAATCTTTTGTAACTTTGTCTACCAAACAACATTTACATTATTTACAGTGGTTTTCTCCCTGTTAGAGCTACACACGAAGCAAGGCTTCTGCATCACATACATACAAAATAAAGAACGGAAAAGAAATGTTGACACAAAAATATACACTGTTTTTTGTTTTTACAATAACAGGATGGGTAAGCGTCATACATGGTTTTACTCATCTGCCTATGTACAGAGCATTACAAAACTCTGCATTTACTCAGTCCTACATAAACATAAAAAATTGCATTGATCAACATTAGTTATTAGAATATTGTGTAATTTATATATTACATTCTCACAAGTTACCACGTTACACAACATTGTTTGCATTGTCCTGCATTTATCTTGAACACAATAACAGAAAACTAGACAAATTTGTCACAGTAGCACGGTCAAAATATTTTGTCGCACTTGCAGAGGAATTTGTTGTCATAGAAAACAATACCTGGGTTCATTTTTTTTTTTTTTTTTTTTTTTGCATAACGTGGATGGCTGTCATGTAATGCTGTGTTTAAGAGGTCTAGAAGATTCACATGTGCATGAGATCATACTAAACTGCATTTTGTGTCTGCATAACATTTGGTGGTAAGTTGCCAGTGTTGAGTAGAAATATCAAAATTCTTTCCTGAAGAAGACATAGAAATAGATACTGCATAAAAACCTAAACTTACGTATTACATTATAAATAGGAAATGTAGTTTTATTATTCAGCTGTATTGGTTGTTGCTGTTAGTCTAAATGAAAAGGTCTGTGGGACTGAAAAAAAGAGCAGGGAAACATTTTCCTGCAGTGTGGTGTATGTGTGGGATGGTACACTTTTACATATGTGCTTTAAACCATGTGTTAATTTTACTTTATGAGGAAATCTCAACCTTTTGTTGAAATGTATCAGGTTCATTTTTCTGTCTTTTTTTCCCAAAACTTTCCTTTTCCACAATTATTTTTCCTGAAAATGAGTCCCTCTTTTCCCTTAATTATTATTTCCACTTTGTACTTATTTAGTTATTCTGTTTACATGGTTATACATACATTCATTTATTTTACACGAGAAGTCACAATTACCTATTTAAGGGTAACCTTTTAGCGGAGGACCTGTTTTCATCGTCCATTTTTAGAGACACATCCTCAGGCCGTTTTTCCATCTCAGTTTTTGGTAGCATAATGTTCACCTCTGAGCTCAGATGTGAACCTGTGATACTGTCATCATGAACAGGACAAGCCAAAGCTGCAGTCTTGAAGATTCTTTATCCGATGTTTTTTTTCTTCTTCAGTTTGCCTCAATAGGCTGGGATTCATCCTCCTCATGACTACTACTATCAGGCAACTGTTTCCTCCAGTCAGTGTTTTGATCAAAACTGTCAGAGGAGGGGACGTCTGCTTCCTCATTTTGAAGCAGGACTGGGAACACGTGGTCGACCATCTCACACAGGCGTCCAAATCTTAAAGAAACAAAAACGTAGCCATAAAAACAAGATTTTTTTTTAAAGCTTAAAACTGTAAGAGTGCTTTCAGTGAAATCACATGAATGGAAAATAAAAATAAACAGTGGGTACTACTTACGAGGAAATGTTTGTTTTGGCATGCTCCTGTATTAGCTCTCCTTTTGGGTTGACAGTGAAAATCCTGTTCAAAGGAATGCCGACTTCCTTGTACGAATACACATCCTAGAATCAAACATTCACATTCAGCACCAAAACATCTATTCCTTTAGTCAAAATACAAAAACTAACAAAATTTGCTTTCATTGTGCTTGTCTAATTTGAAACTTGACTCAGAGCTGACATCAAGGGGTCTCAGTGTAATCAGAAAACTGTTGTACACAGTTTGTGATAGATAGTGTGTGTTCAGGTTTCTCACCGTGGCTCTGTTCCCAAAGGCGGCATAAAAAGGTTCAGTGTTCGGGTAGAAAAGATGCTTGATGTCCGTCAGACACTCAATCTTGAACAATTCTGGTTTCTTTTCAATAATCTCCCTGAAATCACAGAATTTTGATGGAATATTGTATTTCAAATACTTTCCCGATACTGTCTAGCCTTACTATAAACTGTACATACAGTAATATTCAATAAATTACATGTTACATTCTGATGGACTGGGTTACCTTTAAAAGACAACAATTATTAGGCAGGTATTAAACATGCTTTTCATAAAGACTACATTACTGTATATTTTTTATTGGTCTGATGTAATATTCTAATCTTAAATGTTGCGTTTTCATTACCTGTAAGCGGAAAATCATCATAATTAACAGCAATGAAGGCTTGAACACACCACTCTGTGTAATTATTCTAGGCAAGGCAAGTTTATTTGTAGAGCACATTTTAGCAACATGCTAATTCAAAGTGCTGCGCATGATGAAATCTGTGTATTGTGTTTCAGGGGATTGAGCCACTGAATAATAACAATATATATTAAATATGACTGAACATTTCGCTGATTACTTGAGTCTAGTCATGTGTGTGTAACTGACCTGTGAAAGGCAGAGAAGAGGCTACTGGGGCTGAGCAGAACCGGGCCCAGAGGCAGCATGGTTCCTCTTTCATTAACCCAGTGCAGGTAGCCCCTCGTCATCCCAGCCATGCCAATCGCTCTAGCTGAGCAATACATAAATTTATACCCGTTTCTGTGACAGAAAAAGATGTCTCAGTTACAAAACAGAGTATTAAGTAAAAAAAAAAAAAAAAAAAACTCTTTATATAAAAATATTAAACGGGAGGTATTACATATATACCAGCACATAGTGGCATTTTATAGCACAATCAAGTAACTATGTTATCTATAGTTGTTATAAAATTGCTGCGTATATCAAAAATATCTTAAAAGAAATTTTACTTTGCATCATTGTGATGCCTTGAAATTTGCCTCCGTCTCCTTAAGAAACTCCCTTTCCAAGCCTCTTAAGCAGGTCATCACAACTGTGCTTCTCCATCATGCCGTTTACAAGCATTCTTAGGAGCTTTGGACTGAGAAATAGTTGATATAAGTTCAGTAGAGTTGCTCTTCCACCAGGTGTTTGCTAAGTGCTGTTGCCACTAGTCTGAAGGAGCTGAGCAAGTTAGATTCAAGGACTTCTCAAACATGCAGGAATGCGTCAAAACAACTCCAGGTGTGTGTTTGTTGAGAGAGTAATATTATTACATGGATTAAAGCTCAAAAAAGACAATTTTACATAATACAACCTTAAACAAAGTGTTTACATTTCAGGTCTAGTGTTTCTTTTTACTATATACTTAAAAATCTATGGTGAACAAACAAAAATCTTAATCACTGATTATTCCCATCTTTGAAATTTCCCATTTTAAAGATCAGAGATGGAACGAAGTAATTGTTTTGCAAGACACAAGTACGCCCGAAGTTTTTCTATCTATGTCATGAGCCAAGACCCAAGTAAACACATTAGAGTCCCAAATTGGTTCCAAAGTAAAGACATGCAAGTCCTAACTTGAGTCTAAACTTTTAGTTTCAAGTCTCAGATAAGTGATTTACTAAATATGCCATCGAATCACAGAGTAATAATTAGCAAGTTTGAGATTTTTAAATTATTTTTAAAGATGTCTTTGTTTGCCAGTTCAAGCAGTAAGTGAACCGGAACTTAAAAATTAAGAAAAAAAAAAGGGGGAGACGTATTTATGACAATAATAATGAAAAAAATTATTTCTATGCAAAATAAAGATTATCTCCCAGTTAATCACTTGCCATCTGTTTTTACAATATTGAGTATCAGATCACTAGAACAGCAAGTAGAATTATTTAAACAAATAAACTTTCTGATCAAGTTCATTAGACATGATTATTGCTGCTGAATGGACTGACTTTGGTTCAGGCTCACAGCGCAGCGACATGCAGTGAAGGTAAACAGCATGGCAAATGAAGCGTGCCAGTGGCAGGAACGGGAGGAGGAAATATTGGCAGATGACCAGAGAGGCACTGCAGCAGGATTGTGTGCCAGGCGTTCCATTGTAGCACAGCAGGTGCAATTCCATGTAACAGTTTGTGTTTGGCATTCAGTATTTTCTAGTGAAATGGCTCATGTCCAAGATGAAGTCATAACCAACGGTTATAGAGGTTTGAGTGAAGTTCAAAGTCTTTTATGAGTTCATCAAGTCGAACATCATTACATTTGTAGCCTCATTCAATTCCAAGTCACATGACTTAAGCGCACACCTAACGACAAAACGGACAATTGTTAGGCAAGACTCACAGGCTGACTCTGTGGTAGAGCCGTGCAATACCCTGGTGGGTCCAGTCTTTACCCAGAGTGGGAAGGATGTGGCCAAGAGTGTCAGACCTGAAGCACATTGTGACAGACACAAAAGTGATTAAACTCAAACTTTGCACACCAAACTAATCTCAACAGAGAAAAAACTTGTGGAAAACCTGCCATCTACTGGTAATAAGCTGGAAATGTCTATTGATGGCAGATAACCTGCTGTGTCTTACCTGGTGATGGTTCCATCTATATCTGAGATGATAATCTTGTCATCCCAGCTCCAAAGATAGATTGTGCCATGACAGCGGCACGTGCCTTGATACTGAGTGGTTACGCTAAACACCACTTCATTGGGCCCTTCCTTTAACTGCAGGCTAACCTATAAAAACAAATGCACCACAATTCAGGAAGTTATGCAAAGCACAGGATAAAGAGTTGTAAATGGATTTCTAGAAATAATTGATTTAGTGTTATGTCCTCAGCATAGGGATCCCAAACATTTAGCACAATCGAGGTCCTAAACTTGGAGCTCCAGAGATGGATATTTGCAGGGGGCCTTCAGGACTGACTGTACAACTTTGGCCAATAATTATTTTAAAACAAGCAGCGTTTTAAATAACGGCTCAACTTTGAAGTCTTTCCACTAGCAAATCACACTGATGCAGGAAAAATATTTTCTTCAGGCGGTCGTAAACTGCATGGTTTTACTTAAAATTTACTTTAAATATTTAACCTGCAGTTCATTGCTTTTTGGTAAAATTGCATTATTCTCTTTGTTATAAAACCTTATATATATATATAAATTTAATCTCATAACTTCAGGAGCAAAAATGGTCATAGGGGTTATAAAGACTGCTGAACCCTGAACTTGGTTTGTCTGACTATACAGCAAAATTACTGTACACAGAATTACTGTGTGCAAAGTAAACATTTTAGCACTGAATGTTAAAAACTTCTGTTTCACTTGTGCTAAAGCACTGGCCTTATATGCTCTTAGCCATACAGCTTTATAGCATTAGCATTGATTAAAGTCAGATGCAGGAATAAATACTGTACCAGCTGGTCTGAAGTAAGCCGTAGAGTCTTCTTATAACACACACCGGCGGCGGAGTTTAAAACAGGCTCCGGCTGAAAGGATTCTGACATCTGATTGCATGATGTGTGGTCCTCATCGCTTGAAGAGGAGTCATCTTTCAAACTAGGATATTCAAGGCACTGAGTTGGTAAAACAGGAAAACTGATTTTAACGTGAGAGAAAAAAGTGATGATGTGATTAGATGGGAAAAATCACCCGTTCTCTGAGGTCAAAGTAAGCGAGCCATCTTCTCTGTCTCCCGTTTCTGCAGCTGTTTCCTGAAGGGCAAAGAGATCAGACCTAATTCAGTAAGCTGAAATATTATATCCTCTGATCCTGTTGACATTATTTCCCCAAAACTAATTAGAAAAGAATAATGTGTCTGTCTGCGGACTGACCGACTTAGAGTCACTGTTCCTCCGTCTCCATGAAAACCACCAGCGTCCTCCTTTCTTAGGCATCTTTTCCTTCATGATATTCTCCACTGAGGCCTGAGGAAAATGATGCCATACAACTCAAAAATGACTGGAAATGTAACTCAGAACTAACAAGCATAGGAATGGCAGCAAGAAAAGAAAGAAAGAAATAGGAAAGAGATAACTTATCCCCAACTATTCCGCACTAACACACAGCCATGCACGGAGAAAAGAAAAGGTCGGAAAACAGAATCAGACAAGAAAAGACATGCTCTGATCAACAGCCAGGAAACAGCAGAAATTCGTACAGGCTCTGAAGTGGTGGAGCCAAACAGACCGGGGAAGCAGTATGAGAAGAGGCCAAAAACAGAAAAAACATAACTCAGACACCAGCACTTGGTGAACACAAATGCCAATTTGATGGAAAGTGAATAAATTGTGTAAATGAAGAGGAAAAAAGAAGGAGCATAAAGACATGGAGTTATTTCAGTGCTAGGACAACAGATTTAAAGCAATATTATACTGCTGTATACAGATTACTGATGTGACCTTCTAATAATAGTTCAAAGCACTTGGGGTAATGCCAGATATTTAAAACCAAATGATTCACATCAACTACCTAGAACTGATGTCACTAGAGATGAAATCACTGTATATGAGAGCCAGAAATGACTGCAAGGCATGCGTTAAATTTTAGTTTTTATACTGATAATATCCGAAGCAAAAGCAAAAAGTTTTATATTCAGAGGCAAAATGTTGGGCGTACACAGGGGACATGTAATGCAGAGGGTTGCAACACAATTTGTACAAAATGACCCAAACTAGCAAAATAACTAACTGATGCTATGACAGAAGCAAAAATACTTTATACCACTGAGACTACATCTTAATAAAATTATATGCAATACTTTCCTTAGCATTTACAATGCTAAATAAATGGTGTATCTTGTTTTTCTAACCTTGTGTTGCTCTTACCTGTGGCAGGGGTTTCTGGTAGACCTGCATAGCCAGCATAACAGGAGCAGCCGTGGTCCAGTTGTAGTACCTATAACACACCACAGAGGGCGATAAAGAGTATTTCAAAAATCTTATTTAGTTTAGGTTAAAAAAAATATATGCTCAGGATATTAAATCATTGGGTTATAACTTCTGAAAATCCCAATTCACAGTTAAGAATTACACTTGGTATTCAAAATACATTACTTTTTTTAAAAATTATTAGCTATGGATATTTATTTAAAGATGTCAGAAATATTAACACACTTTTAAAAAATAGTGCCTCCCAGATATGGGCTGACTATTTTGACATCTTTATTCATGTTTACCAAAAAGAAGCATAAAGCCAGTGCTTGTCAAATAAAAACATTTGTAAGTTGAAATACTTGTTGAAAGAACAATGCATACTTGTTTCCAACTTTGACCACCAGGTTAGGATCATCTATAATAGACGGGTTCTCTGAGAACTGCTGGTAAGAAACTGCTCTATCCAGGAATTGCTCTGTGGTTTTAAAAACACACACAATATAGGAAGAGGATAAACTGATGAACAGAAACAGGGTTAAGACAAAGTAATTAACACGAGAATTTTTTTCTGCAAAAAGCATACAGAATATTCTCAACTTCAGTTGAACATTTCTAAATGTCGCCTTATGTTTTGAAAGAAACGTGATGAACAGACAATGTTAATTTTTCTACCTTTCGTGATCTCCTTGTTGTCTGACAGTCCTCCGCACAAAGAGATGGCAACATGAGGCAGGTCGGCTATCTGGTCCAACAAACTGTCCACTCCGCTGTCCACGCCGCTGCTGCCCACTGACTGAGGAGACTGGTTGGTGCTCCTCACGTCCATCATAATCTCTGAGTCCCCCCTCGTAGAGCTGCCTCCTCCATCACTGACGAGAAAGACACATGCAGTCTCAGCAGTTATTCTAAATGATTTTTCTGTAAAACTATTGTTAAGTTGATTATAGTATCATCATACTACTATATAGTCTACAAGATTGAGAGTAAAAAAATGGAATTCACAACAATAATTTCTTAGCAAAATGTGTTAATAATGCAAACATGTAGAAATGTGAAGTCCTATTGCTAAAAAATTATACTTAAGTTTACCGAACACTGAAACAAGAGAGTCAAAAATGAAATAGGTTGGATATTGGATCAGCACCTGAAGAAAATTTACCTTTTTGGGAAGTAGAGTGCAGCAACTTCAGGCTCCAGGTCCGTAATGTCATCCAGATAAACACCATCAGCCCCCAGATGCTGGCTTCTTTTTTCTAAAAAAGACAAGATTATGTTTTTTTTTCATTTATAACACCCATAAAAATATGGTATTTGAATTGTTTATGGCAGTGCAAAAGGCAGCCACTACCTTTCCTCTTCGATGGCGAATCAGTATTTCTGACAGGACTTTCTCTGTAACTTTCTTCAGTTAGATGACCGGGGAGAGACTTTGGAGACATCGAACAAGCTGTCTCCACCTCCATAGATGACGGGCCAACATTCTCAGCCTCTTTGACTACATGGGAAAAACAGCAGACACCAACTGAAGGATGAAAACAAGCAAATGAAACTATATTTACCAAAAACCTACGTAACTATGACTACTAATACCGTCGCAGGCCAATGACAGAAACTTTCTAAAAGTTAGCACTGAGGTTTTTGATCCAACATTTTTTTCCCCAAACTAGCATTTTACAATCACAACCCCATAAAGATGAGAACAACAAGCCGCAAATTTTCAAACACACCAGAATGAATGACTAATTATGTACATATATATGTAAACAAATTCTAATTTTACTCTTGGCATCCAATGGACATACTACATAACGAGGTATAAGACAGCCACTAGAGGTCAGTAAAGTTTAAATTGAGTTTACACCTAAATAATAAAATAAAAGCATATATATTTCACTTTTGAAATGTTTTACATGGCACCATTTGACTGCTTCAATTCAAAGAAGTCAGATGTAACCAAAACATTACAATCATTTCAAAGGTTTAATCACTGACATAATTATTTTTGTCCCATTGAATACCAACTTTTTGTTTACCATTTTCTTCTCCAGAGTTCTGCTCAGATGTAATCTGTAACTTCAGCCATGGCTCACAGCTGTTTCCTTCTATGTCCATTGTCCCGTCAGCAGCAGTGGTCTGGGCTGACTCTAAGCCACAGGGACCCTCCGGGGCTGACCCCGTGTCCGTGATGGCTCTGAAGTGGCTGCTTGCAGTCAGTGGGATGGAGACGGCTGCAGCTGAGTCCTGCTTCTGGTGAGAAGCAAGAAAGGATGGCTGGAAGGAAAGAAGAAAAGAAGATTTTTCACTCTGGAGTTTGGGGTGGGGGGGGGTGGGGGGGGGGGGGGGGGGGGGGGGGGTGGGGGGGTTGTTCCCAGTTTCATTTTACTGCATGCTCTCTAAAGCCCAAACTTGTAAGTGCAATCAGTGTAGAGACAAACTGTTCCTACTGAGTAGCTGTAACTTTCTTATTGCTGATTATCTGATAATCCCTATTTGTATCTATTTAAAACTGAATTTGTTTGTAGAAATACTCAAGAAAGCTGTTCAGAGTTAAAGCTTGAGTTTAAATAAAGCAAGTAAGCAAAAATATATAGTTCTGCTCACTGGTTCCTGGAATTTTAGTGCTATGAATACACCACTGATGCTGTAGATATGCGGTTTAAGATTATTCACATCCTTGGCTGATTTAGACTTAAAATGATTTCTATTCAAGCAGGACATTTGATTTTGACAGAAAATAAGACAATATCTCCGAAAAACAATACAATAATGTAAAAGGAGTGTAAAAACAATTATTCAAAATGGCATTCTAAACTTAATTTATAATTTTTTTAATGATATATATATATATATCATTAAAAAAATTATAAATTAAGTAACCAAGTAAGTATATATTAAGTGTATATATATATATATATATATATATATATATATATATATGTGTGTGTATATATATATACAGTTATATTTCATGATGAGCTCCAAATGTTTAATCTAACCTTTTGTTTCCTCCACAGATACACTTTAAAACTGTATTATTGGATGTCAATAAAGTAACTAAAACTTTTAAAGTCTAAATCTGACATGGTATATTTTTTTTTCTGTGAATATAGATAAATTAAAAAAACATATCGGGGTGTGTATACCTGTGCAGCCTGTGGCAGCTCCCCCCAGGTCCACAGCATTTCAGGATTCGTCTGATTGGTCAGTTCTGAGTCACTCTTCGGTGTTGATGATGCCGAGTCATCTGGACTGCTGTAGAAGTACATTTCACAAGACACAAAATTAAGACCAAGCATAATATACTGCTGTATATTATGTATATTAAGGAAACAGCATATTCTTCAAATCTGTACAAAAGCTGATTTATTGTGTCAATTTCAATATTTTCATTTCTTAATTGAATGCTCTATTCAGTAAGTGAAAAACTTGAAGAAGATACCCCGCAAGGGAAGAACAGCGAGACGTGCTCTGAGGACAAGAGATGGACAGACCAAAGGATGGATGGATGGAGAGAGTCTTCTTAATCACATTACTTCATTAGGGGGGATGTAAAACACACAAAAAAATGAAAAAGGAAATGAGAATCAGAAAAGCTAAAGCAAACTGAGGCTAAACATAAATGCTGTCAACAAAGAAAAACTGCTGGAACGAAGCATAAAAGGGTGGGACATACATAAAATGTGGATGCCTGGGAGATTTGTGTCAAAGTGATACCTCTGTGATTCAGTCCACTCGGTCATGTGGTATGAATTGCTGTTGGTTGTAGGATCCAGATCATTGTAAGCTGGTCTGATCACAAACACACACACACACGCACACACACCCATGCAGGAATTAGTGCCCAAACTGATTTGTTCCACAAATGTTTCAAGAGATCCAGAGCTATCATCACTACAAGTAATATTATTGTGTTTTTACTCAGAAAATCAAACTGGTCTTGTTTAACTGAATCCATGCATTTAAAAACTGCAATGAGTGACTTTACGTCAGAGGAGAAGTAAACCATTAATACACATTCCTTCATGTCTTTAAGGGATTTGGGAATTTTCCCAACTCACAGTTGTGGTTGGACTTTCTAAAAATGGCCTCAGATCATTACAGTAAGGGCGGCCAGTGACCACAATGTAAAAGAGACGGAGAATATCGTGAGAGCAGGACTAATCCTTGGAGTGAATTCAATAAATTCAGATGCTTCAAAAAAATGTCTAAAGTAAACACTGGCAGGTGCAGGCTTGAAGTCTTACAAGTTAAGTCTATAATTACTCTTAAATGACTTGTTCTGTAGAAATGATGACAGCAGGCGGCAACAACAAAAGGTATTATTCTTTACAGATTTAATGACTACTTCTTTATATAAAAGATATGAAAGCTAAAACTGTTCAAGGGAATTTTCTTTAGATCAGTGTTAAAAAACATGTTGAAAATTTTAATCCTTCTTTTCTTGATCTTAAAGGGCGTTTTGTACGAGCGCATTTCAAAATCTTTAAAGCAAAGTGAAAACTGCTGGTTTAATGGGAATTTGTGTCTGAACCAAGAGAGCATAACTGATCGACAGCGATCTCGTGATTAAACATGGCTGGACTCCATGTCCCCACACACACCTGCTGCTGTCCCCGTCTTTCTCCTCATCCGAACTCAGATCAATAGTAAACATGTCTTCATCCTCTGAGAACTCCTCCCCACTGTCCTCTCTTCTCCCCCCTGCTCCCCCTCCTCCTTCTGGCCTTGCCTTCCTCCTCCTCCTCCTCCTTTTCTTCGATGTCGCTCCATCTTGCGGCCCCAGGCTCTGGACAGGAAGTGTGCTGCAGGGGGTGTTGTCTGTGTGATAAAAGAGAGCAGCATAAATATTTTCTTTTCTCAAAATGACAAATTCCACCATTTATTTTTAGCCAAGCGTACCATGATGGTGAGAAGCACCCCTGCCCAGTTCGGTCTGCATTAACTCCTCCCCCACTGTCATGATGGGTGAAGTTGCAAGGTAGGCTGGTACCACTTCCTGTTGACAGGAGGCATGCCTTTATCATTAGAGGTCTTTGATTCGATAGCTAACAAAGACTGATGAGGTGTTAAAACTGTACAATGAATGGGCAGCAATATAAGTGAAACTGCAAATGTTTGAAATTGTTCTGGAACTCTATTTTATAGCCAATGTGATTTTTGTCATATGGTGAAAGAACCGGAGATGGGCAGAAGCTTTCACCCGTTGATGAGACAGAGACGTTTTTTCACCACCGGATTTGACATAATCCGGCGAGATTTAGCGTTTGAGCCAAGATTAGCTAAGTCATGGTGGTAGTGGTGATGGGGGGGGTTAGATAAATAGGGAACACGAAGTGCAGACTGTCACATGCTTGGCTGCACACATGCCGTAGTGCAGACTAACTCATTTAGTTGGGAAAGGAAAAGAAGCAATAGTGCTCTGAATGCACACAATGCAAGGATAAAACACATCTGGACTGACATCTGTCCTTCCTGGGAGCACCCAGTCCAGATCCAGTTTGAATTCAGACTTTTTATTCACTTCTAATTTTCCGTCCTCAAAGCTTTACTACCTTTCTTCCAAAGGCAGCTGAAATTTTACTAACAAGAAACTTGATTTAAATGAAGCTAAATAATAGTGATAGTTTAAGCTAATTAAATAGGTTTTTCATATAAGTCAATGACATATAATATAAATACTTAAGAAAATGACTATGAACATAGAGAGATACATTCAATTATGTTTCTTTTTGTTTGTTTTCACTTTGCACTACAGGAATGTAGCAGTGTTTCACAAGAGGAACCTACATTATTTGTAAATGCATAAGTCCTGACAAGTCCTGAAGTTTAACTTTACACCCTGGGGAGTAGATAAAGGGAGAGAGAGAGAAGGTAGGAGTGAAAAAGACGTCTGGGGTTGATTCCACATAGTTATTTTAAAAAAAAAAAGTTTTTTCCTTCAACATGTGAAACTTTAGATTTGAACTGGGGGAAAGGGCAGAACGAAGACACATAAAATATGTAAATTTAAAAAGTTCCTCAAGCTGTCCCCTAAGGTCCTCCTAAACCTGTTCAACTAACAGAAAGCTATGATCCACTTTTAGATTACGTACAGTACATCTGTCTGATCTTCTGTCCCCGTCTGTCCTGTCTGCACAGATCAGTGACCAGCGAATTTCTGTGTGTGTGAACACACAAGGCACAGAGAGTGAATTGGTCAGAACTAAAAATAGGTCTCTGGCAGTTTTCCACTCTGGAATGGGAGGGCTGAGTGAAGGAGAGGATTTAAAGCTACATCCAATCAGAATAGAATAGTTTATTTACAGAGAAGTTCAAACTCACTTCCTATATACACCTATGTACAGAAAACTTACGTTTTAGAAGAGTTTAGTCACTCTGAATGTGAATGAGATCGGCATTTGCTGCACATCCCCTCTAATAGTTGCCTATTCCAAATCATTCTGCATTCAGGAAAGCAGACAACTCTTCTCATGGTGCCACTAATGTAATTGTGACTGCTCACATTTGTTTATCCCATTAGTAGAGTTGGGCTGGCTTTTTTCTTTCCTCCAGAAAAGCTGTAGCCACTCCTCTTCACTGCCCCTCTGCCAAACGCCACCTCCAGTGCTCCTCTCAAACCTCTAGTGCTCCTTGTCTTTTACTCAAAACTTATTTCAAAGTAAACACAAGTGCCTCCAGCTTAGTCTATTTCCTGTTAAGCCAGAATTACAGCCACAAATACCTCCATGTAACAGGATTCCCTTGTGATAGTGTGCCTAAAATGTTTTTAAGCTAGAGTATTTCTTCTGTTGTGTTATTCCACATAACTGAAAGCGAAGTGGATAAGTGCCAACGTGTTCTCAGTGGAATCTGTTTTGTTTTTTTTCCGCAATAAGCCCTGCTTACATTTCCAGACACATTCTCTCTTTATCAAAGGCAGACCCGGGTCTGTGTGGAACCGGGCCCTATGCAGCGTTTACGTTTGGACCACTGTCCAAAAGACAAAATTTTACTAATTGTCAGGGCATCAACTTGTTTAATTATATGCGCATCGTGTATTTAGGAAATATTTTAAAGTTAACAGGTCAGGCAACATTTGTCTATTAATTAAATATCATAAATTGCACTTATGATAATATTTTTAGGATATAAATGATGTAAAGAAAAACTGTAGAATTTATTCAAATCAGCTAAAATCAAAGCTTTACACTGTGACACTCCCAATGTAAAACTGCATGTTTACACACAGTATGTCAGTTCTTTAAAAATCTAAACAAGTTATATGTTTTGGTGAATCATCAGAATTAGTTAAAAATATAGAATTCTTTTAAATCTAATATTTTGAAAAAAAAAATTAAGCACAAAAGTTTCTTTTTCTTGTCTAAAATCTAAAAGCAACCACAAAATACGTTCTGACATTTTTACTGTGTGAGAATTCAAAGGCTCTCAGTCGCCCCCTGCTGGCCTGGTGGCCCCAGGCAGTTCGTTTGTTCTGGCTTTGTTCTCTTATGCATCTGACCTGCCCTGGTCACAAAGCTGCTGAATAAAGCTTTTGGGTGTGTGATGCTAACATCACAGTGACTCATCGACTATGTTTTTATTTCAAACACTTATTTTGCTCATTTTATATACATATGTAAAAATAGATGTGTTTGAGGCTGATATAATAATTTTCTTGATATTCATATGGTAAATAAAACTAAAGATAAGACATGTGACATGTATTGAGGAAGCATAAAGATTGATTGTAGCAGGGTGACACCTTAAAACATTTTGGATTGTTTCAAGGGTGTTTTTAGATAAACCAGTTTGACTGAGTTGTTGATTCTTTCTTACTAGTTAGAGTCATTTTTTCCAGGAAGATAATATCAAAAAAGCCAAAATGACACCAGAAATCTCAAAATATCTGCTCAGTATGCTTGTGGATTTATGTCTCATCTGATATTCAAAAGCACCATCTAAACTAATGAGTAAGCAATATAATATTATTGTTGTCACTTGGGCTAAAGGCCCTTTGGTGTGCTTCTGATACCATATTCAAAACTTTACCATATTTGAGCAAAACAAACCATGCCAAAGATTTCAGAATAATCAAATGAAAAGATGTTAAATAGTTTTTGATAGGATTTCCCTTCTCTGACAGCTTCATGTAGACAACAAAATGCCCAAGGATGCATTTCTGGATCTTCCAGGCTTGTCTAGGCAGGAATGGCAGTTAAAATAACAAGTTGTAGCTACAGATCAAACAGTGAGTTGTAAAACCAGCAGGAGTTAAAACTGTAAAACGTGGCAGGAACTAATCACACTCGTCTGTATGTTATTTCAGGCAGTGAAAACCTACGTCTACAAGTTACGCTATGTTCTGCGCTATAATTGCATGTGTTTATTGAACTGCAGTGATGAATCCGTCAGTCATCACTCACCAGCGTGTCCTCAGTCTCTGTGACGAAGAAAGCCTCTCCATTCTCTCCCAGCTTCATGTGCAAACTAACCGGCTCTCCATTAATCTCTATGTCCACCTATGAGAAACAAAAGTGTTGACCCTTATCAGCCTGTTACCAAACAACAAATTTACTTTGCTCCTATGGAAATCTAAAAATTTTAGTCGAGGTATGATGCAACCATTATAATGTAATGTTTGCGTTTGTGGCGTACTCCATTTTGGAATAATGGATTGTTCTCAGAAATGTCCAAAGATCTTGTTTTATAACTTAATCCTGCTTTAAACTTTTCTACAACTGTTTTCCTCGCCTGGCTGGTGTCTTTCTTGGCCTTTACTATGTTGTTTTTTCGCCAATGCACAAAAAAACCCCTAAGACTTTCAAAGAATAGTTTGACGTAGAATGAGATTAAAATACTCACTGGCGGATTTTTTAATTTGGTGACTTACACACACAATTGGCACTTGACAGTAATGAATTTTATTTTGGGGGAAGGAGAAAGGGGAAGGATTTAACACAAATGTGTCACCGTCTTTTCAAATTTATATTTTCAAAAAGGGTTATATGTATAATTAATATCCAACTTCACAACTGTGCACTACTTAGTATAGGTCTATCACATTAAACTTCAATAAAATATATTGAAGTTTATCTTTGTAAAATTAGAATTGAAAATAATAAATAAGTGGAAAATAATCCAGCAGGGAATTTGTTAATGAATCGCTTGATAAATTGGTACTAGAAATGTACCTTTACACAGGAAAAAATGTCAAAGTTGTTTTTACATTTTATACTGCAAATGTTGTGAAAATAAAAGAAATGATAAAATAAACATAAGAATACTGTTGTTTGTCCTGTTTGTTTTGTTGGCTTTGTCATTTTTTTATCCTGTGACATTACTTGTACCTATACACACCACCTCTAACAAGCAGCATACAGAAAACACAACTAGAGATGAATGTAAAACAGAGAGACTCTTACCACTTTCTCACGGGACCGCAGCACACCCATCTTTCCGAAGCGGACGTGAAACGGGGAGCACTGCAGCGAGCCGTCAGGCTGCCGGACCACAATGACATCAATGCATCCAGACAGCGTTGCAGGGTTGAGCCCCCTGTACAGCTCCTTGACCTGCACAAACACCTGGCCCGCCAGCTGACCCACATAGTTCATGGTCTGTAGCTGGAAATAAAGATATGTATAAATAATCCTTTGATTTTTACTCAGTAGAGTTTATCAATATGCTAATAATCTACGTCTAAGTCAGTTCCTGCCTACAAAAAAACAATGTTTTCGAATCCATTTCTTCATTCTTGGGATGCTGCTTTGTGAGGAGTATGCTTGCAGATGCAAGCAAAGACATAAACATGCAATATGCAGTTTTTTTTTGTTTTTGTTTTTTTAGAAATTAGAGCAACAGAGAGCATTTAAAATTTTTTTTACTGTGTACAATAATACATAATAAAACTTGATTGTAGGACATTTTCTTCAACTCAAAGTGTAAATTGCAACTTTCCCTTAAAATATTCAGATTTAATAAAAAGAAAAATGTTAGATATGTTTTACTTATCAGTCTAGAACAAAAGAATCTATCACAATGTATCCTGAAATACATAAATAACACCAAACACCCACACAGGAAACAAAGACAAAGCAAAAAAGAGCTGAGTGAAATGTATTATGTATAATGTAACAAAGGGAGAATGGAGAGAGCTGTCATAAGAACAGAGAATATGTGATATCTGTGGTAGGTGTGTGGTAGGTGTGCTGACTCAGATACTGTTGCATGTACATAAACATCCACAGACAGTCCAGCATGTCTAATGGAACAGATGGCATCATGTTCCTAGTAGACACAAAGAAAGACTTATGATGAAGATGATTTTTTTCAACTAGAATCAAAGTTTGAGGAACTTCTGCTGACTAGCAGACCAACAAGTTACTCATCACAGATTGTTATAATAAGGCAACTGTGATAAAATCCTGGCAAAGAAAAAACAATGAACAGCTGAGTCATGAGTATTGTAAGTTTTCATCAAGTTAAAGTCAAAATGGAAAGAAAGTTAGTTCTAATATTTTACAAAAATACGATGTTTTTGAGGCATGAGATGCTGCATTAGTGTGGAAAAGAAATGCTTTTTTGTTATCTGGATAAACATGTTGATATGTTGGGTATGACTGATCGCTCAACAACTGGGAGTGGATTTGTTTGGCACTGATTGTGTAACTGACCGTTTGCCTCACTGTCACTTCCTGGTCCATTTAGTGCCTTTGTCTCTGCAGCAACAACCTGATAATGTGTCCATTCATGTATGCACAGCTTTCACTGTCAACATTGCCCAATAAGTGCACATGCATGTAAACACAATCTTGCGCAGCTATTGAAGTGGTGAACTGCCTTTCAGATCCTCATAAAGTTCAACTCTAACTGCAATCAGTTCAAGGCTAACTGAGACTTTAACTACACCACTAACTAGACTCCCTGCATTTACTGACTGTCTTGTTACAAATTGTAGTCCTGGCAAAACTAGTATTTGTTTCTGTAGTGATGTGAATAAGCGTTCTGCCTAAAATGACAATTGTTTGTAATTTTAGACAAACAACTGTTCTTGTTTGTCTAAAATGTTTCTGTCAACACATTTCAGCTTTGGACAAAGAAAATCTGCATAAATACACCACATAGTGTTTTAAAGATAATTGAATTTTTTAAGAAAAAAAAACTCATCTAGTATCACGTTGAAAAGTAAACACTCCCTTTGTTAAATCATAAACTACGAGTAAAAAACCAACATATTTTTGGAAAGAGACATGGTAAACATGCCTTATTGATGTAACAATAAATTGTCCTCTTGATCAGAAATCATCCACTAATGACCTTAAGCTCAAGTGTCCTTGGTTTATACAGTAGAATAATGGTCCAAAGCACAACAGGAAGTCCACCTCTGAATGGCTCTAAAGACAGCTGTGTTTTGGAGTGGCCTAGTTAAAGTCTGGACTTGAATGAGTCCCAGACGATGTGGCAGACTTTTCATACTGGAAAAGTCTCCAATAGCACAAATTAAAACAATTCTCTTGGCCAAATTTTCCCCACAATGAAACACAACAATCAAACCCAGCTATCCCAAAAGCTTGATGGTAGTTGTTACCAAAGATGGCACAACTAGTTAGTCAGTTTTGAAGCTGATTACCATTTCACATAGGCTCTGGTTCGTTTGGAAAATCTTGTTTTCTACCTTAAAAAACAAAATAAGCATTCTAAAAGTGCATTATCCATATTCTCTCGTTATCTTGCATGATGCTAACATTTCTTTGATTATCTGAAACATGTAAGTGCAAAATAAAAGCAAAGGGAAAAAACAATCTGTGAGGGGTCAAATTGTTTTTTCAAAGCATTGTCCACAGCCAGACCCTTGGCCACTCTTCCAGGACACCCCTCTTCCACAGCCAATCAAAGTGTCCCTATGTTATGTAATAGGCAATCACAGGATATGTCTTTATCCTGCAGAATGCTTTAAAAAGATCTTTACAAAAATTTAACATAATTTAAATTCACCTTCACAGCATAGTCACGATAAACTGAGGATGAACTCTTTCTTCTCTAAAGCTTAAGATGAAGTCATACGTTTCACCACTATTAACAGTGAGGTGAGAAAGAGGTCACTGAGAAGCTGGACGGGTTTACAGATGATGAGCTCCTGAATTGCACCAATTGGTGCTGCAGTCTGAGCTCCAAAATGACTCTGCAAATAGAATAATTATCAATTACTTTCAGCGAGGAATGCAACACTCTTGTTAGGATTTTAATGTTTTAAAACGGTCGTCACACAACACAATTAGCTATGAACCTAAAAGGTGCGCAGAGAGGGGGGAAAAACGCACGTTGCATCTACACGGGGTTGGTGAGTAATGCAGTGTGATGCGTGGCCAGAGTGTCGAAATGTAAACATCAGCGCAAACAAACACACACAGATAGAAGAGGTTCTGCAACCTGCAGTCATTTTAGCTGCCTTCAATTCAGCTGAGAAGCTCTGCTCCGAGGAAGCTGCGATGCAGAACAGTGAAATATGTGGGGTGTAAACATCCCACAATAGCCATCCTTTCTCTGCTTACATTATTTATTGACGCAGCTCTGCGCTCCGGGATCTTCCTGCCATTCAATCCTCCCACTCTGTCATCAGCGTTAATGCGCGTCAGTGTCCGGATCAAACATCATCGGTAACGTTCTGCATCATTCAGTTTCCCTGACATCTGATCGTAGATCCTCTCTGTCTGCTGAAGGTTGCTTCTGAAGGCTGAAATATTCCTCCCTCCGCCTCGGAGCGGAGAGCACGGAGGGAGCTGATTGGTGGAGCTGCGGGTGATGTCATATATTATTGTTTATGGAATATTCCCCATTTAGAAACCACTCTGGTAATTTATTGGTTGCTTATTATAATTCAGGACAAGATTAAATCGTATTTTGGTCTGATTAAACACAAATTCTCTGCAGGGATAGTGTTACATGGCTTATGGTTAAATCATTGTATGCAATTGGCCCCCTGATGAGATTGTATGCATGTTTTATTTTATTTTTTTACATTTACAGCTTTTCCAAAAGCCTAGCACCAGATGATTAGCCAGGCTTTCTGCTTGGGTAGACCCTACAATGTTCTGCTAATCATATGTCTCTTTTAAATTGTCATTTGTGGTTTTAAAATAGTTCTGTCTCAATTATGGTGGCGCTTCATGTTTCCACGATAGTCCACAGAATGACTATCAGTGTTTTTTGCAAGTGGAAAATGTTCCCAATGGTCCAAATGGTTTCTATAAGCAAGGAGAAAGCTTTGGAGTCTACTTTAAGTCATTTAGTTGGTGGAAGGAGAAGAGCAGCAGCAACATGTTACTCTTCTCCCCATGTAATTCACAGAGAAATCTACTCACTCCAGTTCTTCTTGTGACATTTCATTAAGATGAAAGCATGGGAATGGTATGATGAAACATTTTAGAGGTTTTGAAACAATAATAAAATTGAAAGCTTTTTTTTAAACTTTTGAGCAGCAATGCCGAAAGCTTCTCAGAGGTGACACATGATTGTACACTAATAAATTATTAACCCTGAATGATGTGTTTATTGCTGCCAGGTTATATCAGTATCAGTGTTTCATTACTAAGGACAGTTAATGGCAATAATAAATATAAACCTTCAAAAACACAGGCGGTACATGCTAAATGTAAACTTGAGAGAGGAGTGAGGTCATGTTACCACTAAGAAGAAACATAAGTTTAGTATGTGGCTGTGGAGACAAGAATAGCGTTGACATTCGCGCAGCCTGAAGGCATCAACAGTCATGCAAAAGAGCCAGTGGGTCTTCAGTGAAACTATTGACTTGCAAACAGTCAAAAGGCAAAAGGGTAAAAGTTAATATAGTTTGTGCTTTAGCACATTTTACTCTCCCCTGTTTTAAAATTAATGCATTTAATAATTGAAAGTTTATTTGTTTAGCTTCATTTTCCTGTTACAAGCTTCTAGCATCTTTTGAATTTGTTACCCTGGTTAATTATAACCATTCAGGTTTACTTTTCATTCCTTTCTTCAAAGTTTTTTTAGTGTAGATATCTGTTATTTTTTTCTTTCATTGTGTTATTCATTCGTCCTCTGCTTCCCTCATATTGTTTAATGCATTTGATGTTTATTTTTTTGTGGTATGTTTCATATATATTTTTAGGTCAGTTTCAAACCTTTTGTTTATGTTTTTTCTGCGCCACCCACATATTTTTGTTCCTGTTCCCACGTCAATCTATGCAATTTTGCCTGTTCATTTGCTTCCGTTTCTATTTTAATAGCCATCTTGCCTCATCCGTTGTCCCCTTTACTTAAGTTTGTCAGTAACATTCATGCCCTGCTGGATTCTTCTGTTATCTTTGTGTGTCCTGTGTAAGATGTTTGTGTTCTTGTTTCATGATCAGTTCATCATTTGTAAGTTTTGCCTCCTCTCAAAAGTTAGTTTCTGCGCTTTAATCCATTAATCTGATCTATGATAGCCAGAGAATTTGAAATAAACCTAAAAATCTGACCTCTTTCAAAGGTTTTTTTTTTTTGGTAATTAAATGTAGAACTCTGCTAATAAAATGGGAGAAAATTACCTAATTTTTACTGTTAGTATATACTTTTGAAATCATGCTGTAATTAAACACTTGAAGAAAGATAATCCAAAGTTTTTATCCTTAGAGTCTCCCTCAGTTTAGTCTTGTTTCTCTTTTTGTTGTTGCTTAAAGTTTCTAAGAATCACCTCCCTGAACTTACACTCAGTTATTTGGGTCTGGTTCTTCTTGGTATTCTGGGCCTTAACGCATTGGACTCAGATTGTGTGTGCGTGGGGGCGTGGGGGTGTGTGTGGAAACAGCTCCAGAGCCAACACATGAGAGTTAATGACTGTATTGATCAAACTTTGCTGTCACTGCACACATACCTTGCATTGCGTAACTGTGGATCATGTGACCATTCACTTTGGCCTGGCGCCTGCTGAACATACAGTTCACACACACACACACACACACACACACACCCCAATGGACTCTCAGAACCAGGCAGGAAAACAAGGAAACTTGCTGGGCTTTCTAGGAACTGTCCCATTCAACAGGAAGGAACAAAGAGAGAGGGGGAGAGAAGGGATGGAGGAAAACATGACGGTCAGGGAAAAATGCTGGATTTGTAAGAGATTCAGGACTTTAAGGGCTTAGCTAAGTGCTAGCTGAGGCTTATACTGCAAAATGGTCAAGAAGCTGGAGTCAGCTTCTTTAAGCACAACTCTGACGACAGCAGGAGTTGGACTTGTGGTAGTTCACCACAAGTCTATTGTGATATGAGTTTTCCTTACATACATTCGGCAAAAAAATGTTACGTTTAAAATCTTTATAAAATCTCAAACTACTTTCCATTCTCAAAGAATCATCATGAGATCAGTATTAAATGGTGTCGATCATAAAGCGATCACAATTTTTTGCTCATCAGTACAGAAGACGACTGACATAAAAAGCATATTTTTTTTAAATAGCAAAAGTCCAAGCATGGCATTAATGCTTGTGAAAGGAAATATCAGTATACATTAGATGTATCCTACATCTTGGTGTATGTTCAGGGTATTTATGTTTGTGTGAGTGCTCTGATACGTTCTCAGCTACAGGGTAACCTCGTGTCAAACACGTGAGAGCTGGGGGCCAAAACAGGGTTTGCTTTGCTGAGAAGGAACTTGCCTTCTCTCTCCCAGGCACTAACCCTATGAGGTCAACAATGCATTCATTTCATCACTGCAGAGACGGTGGGCGTCTGCTCTGGGGATGGGTGGTTGGAGCCAATTAGAAAGCTGCCTGAGACACACACCACAACCAAGCTACTGAACCCCAAGACTTGAAAAATATTGGATTAGCTTGTCTTCAATGCCAGGCACACACAGTGTTAAAACCAGCACTACTCAGACAGCAACAACAGAGCACAGCGAATGTCTGTGGTGTGATTTGTGAATGTCATAGTAAACAGCTGGAGTATATATACAACAATTCTACTTATTTGTAGCTTAGTTCTACAAGGTTTGCCTGTTTGTCTATCTCAAGATATTTTGATGTAGTTTTTAGCACAAATTACATTACTGCATTTAATCTGTAAGCAGTATCTTGCATATGCTGATGTAAAAAGTTATAGGACACCATATTACTGTATGCTTGCTTTTTTAATGATATTTAAATATAGGCATATTTATTATCAACCATTACAATACTAATATAATGATATAAGAAAGCAAAAAATGTAAATAGAAGTAGAAACCTTCTGAGGTAAAAACAGTCAACAAAGGCATTGAATGATGACAGCATGTTGTTATTATGCAGTACCTTTTCTGTTTGACCGTATCAGGCCATAGAGATGTACCTGTGTTGGCTCAACAAGAGCTGCATCTATCAGGCGCTTGGATCTAAACGTAGACAAGTTCAGTGACATAATCTGCACAAGCAGGGTACACACTGAGAACAGCATGTGACGTTTGTTTGTACCAGTGAGTGTCAAGTGGTTACCACACAAATACAACTCCACATATAGGGACTATCAAAAGTTTAAACCCTGCTGTTATGATGTCAGTTATTTTAACTATACAAAAATAACATAATAAATCATTTTCAACATTTATCCTATGCAATTTAACAAATAAACAAATGGGTTAAAAAAGCTGCTATAACCTGGATACATAAGAACGCATCCACTCAAACTAATACTTGGTTGAAACAACCACTTGTTTTAATTTCAGAACTCAGTGTTTCTTGGTACACACCTGACATCAATTATAGTTTATCTGATAAATCTAAAATACATTTTTAGACATTATGTGAAAATTTTATGAAGTCTGCTTATTTTATTTGTTTACTTAAGCCATAGTTTTCTAAATTACTTCTCCGAAACATCATGCGAAACGATCAGTCAGGAAAACTGTTTGAGAGATAAAGCCTTAGTTGAAATTTTGAATATTGTGGATTAGGAGAGTTGCTTTCCAAATAACAGAGGATAAAATATCAGTAAGGTGTCATGTGGTGTGTTGACAGGTTCCTACCAAAGAAGAATGAATGTTGAAATTGAGTTAAATGGTGATTAAGGATGTGGGAACTTATGCCTCCAGATTTTTACACTTACTTTATTTTTGAATATAAACTTTTTCCCTTTAAACTGATTTGTTTTCCAATTGATTGTAGATTATATACGTTATGTTAAAAGTACAGGAAAAATTTATTGTGGTCTCATTTTCTACATCATAAAAGCATTTAAAAGGGTGTGCGTACACCTTTAAGAGCCACAGTACAAAGAGAAAATCACACTGGGAAGTTTTTCTTGGAAAGTAACTGAGGGTCTTTTGACGGGACATTAAAGTCCCTGTCCCTCCAACAGAAACATCTCTACAGATTTCCATATAGTCAGGTTACAGCTCATTTCTTGGAGCCATAACTATAATTTCTCTTAGAAATTCTTTAAGCTATGGCTGATTAAGTCTAGCTCTAACATTTTATAATTCTCACATATGCAGTCTTGATGCACCCTTGTTTGTAATCAAAAAATGCAGTAAAAATCTTTAGCTCTCTGGTCTCTTCAAGACAGTAATCTTATGTTGAGTCTGTTTTGTAATAAGTGACATTGTTTTAGAGTCTTACCCAAGACCAGCTGTCAGAGAGGCTGTCAG
Source organism: Xiphophorus couchianus (assembly GCF_001444195.1). Classification (NCBI taxonomy): domain Eukaryota; kingdom Metazoa; phylum Chordata; class Actinopteri; order Cyprinodontiformes; family Poeciliidae; genus Xiphophorus; species Xiphophorus couchianus. The sequence goes on from NC_040231.1 coordinate 11,335,420, forward strand.
TCTCATTGGGGCAACTATAGTCTTGCTCCTCCATACTGGTCATGTCTCCATTTCTTGATTTGCAGATAGAAACGGCTGCTTTACCACCTTAAAGAAGTATTGACTGAAGAACCCTCTAAAAACGCAAGAAATGTCTCAAAAAGCTTCTGAAAAAATGCCCCGCTGGTCTTCTGAGGTGTTCAAAATGTCTTTGTTCACCGTTTCATGGTCAAATTCCTTACAAAACTGTCAAATATCTCAGTTTCTTTAGAGGTTTTTTTCATATGGAGTGAGTGCTCTTGTATGAGATGCCCAGCTCTAAAATCTGTGTGATGCGTTTTTAAGTAAGCAGCTTGAGCCTGTGTGACAAGTGTTTTACACTAAATTTATCAACACGTCTTCTGGGAATGTAGTTCTAGGAGGAAATCTGAGTCCTGACAGTTCGCAAACTCACTGCAGACTTAGGTTCTTGTCTTCTGCTACATAACAGAACCACTTTTACTGCCCCTGACAAGACAGCGTAATATTCTAGTTAATCTTTTTGAGGTAATAGACCTGTATCTCACATAAAGACCACAGAAATTCAATCTGAGGACTGAGAATGGGAAACAGACCTGAAAATAAAGAGCCAACGCTGAACTTTTGAACTAGATTGATACTTCACTACACAATCAAAAACACCAAGTTTAAAATATATGTGAATTTATGCAAATTGTGTATAAAAATGTACATAGTTAAAAAGCTGCAGAGAAATGGCACGTTTATGTTCCTTTCAGGTATAAAAGTTATAAAAAAAATTGTACCAGCACAGATACAGAGCGGCAGTGTTACCTTTTGTACACAAAGAAAATAATTTTTTACATGCTCTACATCTAAAAATATATAATTTCTAATGTTTTTTGTTTAAAAAAGAAAAAAAGAAAGTCTGAAAAACATGCATCTAAAAAAAAACTAAATAAAAAGTTTGCCAAAAATGGGCTTACATTGCACACAAATGATTGTGCCTTCCCTGTTTCCACCTTTTTGTTTTGCATTCATCTACACAGAAAGCTTGTTCACCCTGATAATACACAGCAAAAAGTGTCTGAAATGTCTGTTTTAAAAGCTTCATTATCTTTTTACTAAAATATGTGCTTAACAGATCTGTAAATGTAGAAAACTGAAATTTCTTCACCAAGGCATCAAAAGATAGATCTAAGCTGAACCAAGAACAAAAACGTAAAACCTTCTGTTTCCTCTCATCAAGTGATCAAACAACAGTTTCCCAGATAGCAAGTAAATAATCAATGTCCTACTGTGAGCGGTTAAAAGAAAAAAAAAAAAAAAAACACCCCACTGAATTTCTTGTGACCGACTCTTTGCCGCTCCTTTTGACCATTTGTTTCAGTCAGATATGTTTTCCAGTCAGGAAGAATAGCGGCCGGTCCTCTTTGGCGTTGGCAGTCTGGAACTCGTCGCTGAGCCTGAACCTCCACTGCTCCTCCAGCTCCAGCCTGCCCACAGTCTGCCTCAGTGAGCTGCGATCTGCACTGATTACACACAGGGTTGCACCTACACAGAGGCAGGCAACAGGGACAGACATTGTGAAGATGAGAGAAGTCCTTTTTTTTTTTAATAGGTCGCAGGCAGGAAGCATGAAGAACGAATCTACACAAAGTTCATGTCCTATGTTGAATTTATTTTTGAAAGTATGATATTTTGTACAGGCCACGATCACAGAGGGACATTCTGACATTAAAAGCGATACCTTAGATGTGATTCACACTACGATTTGCTGAGTGTTTTTGTTTATAAAATGCATTTTTTCCTATGGGCCACTGCCAACAATGCAGCACTTTCCAGTATGTTTGTGGTCTGCTGCTGTACCTTTGAGAAAGGTGAACTTCTTGAGGAACCCGGAGGTCACAAATGTGTCAGGAAAACAGAGAAGAAGGCCACTGAACAGCAGACCAGCGGTGCTGATGTTGATACAGTGAGGTCTGGAACTGATAAAACACACTGTCACCTGCAGAAGGAGAGCAATTTGTTTAAATGTATCCGCTTCCACTACGGCACAATTTGTACCTGAAATCACATTCGAATTTGCATACACTTTATAAAGAGAAACAAACTTTTTCCTCAGTGTCAGACATTAAACCAGGCTAAACTTTCTCTGATTTAGGTCAGCTATAGGGCTGCCAAAATTATTGCCATTTGTTAAATGTTTTTCATTTCAAAAATTTATATCCATTTTCTTGATTTTTGGTAGAATTGGCTTTGTTATTGCCACTCTAAAATATTAACTTTTTTATTCTTAAGACAGAGTAACTCATTTTCTTGTATGGGTCGGGTCTTTGTTGATTTGAAATGCTTATTTGTACCAAAATTTTTACTTCCTCAATGACATCTTGAGATGTTATTTCTCCATTTACACATAGTGTCCTTGTCAGTGTGTTTGAGGTGCTGCTTTAAGATATATCTATACATTTGGATTTTCCCACATCGCTTAAAATTAGAGTACTCTTAGTGTATGTAAACTCTTGGATTCAAAGAAAGCTATACGCATTTTTTTTTTTACAAATCATCATTGTCATTATTCTGGCATTTAATGTGACAGGTTGTTATTATTATGTGCCTGTATGGGTGGGTGAGTGTTTTTATACCTCAGGTCCCAGGTTGAGGTAACAATCCACAGACAGAACAGGGTGAGTGTAGTTCTTGGTGCTGAGAGGAAACAGTTTCTGGCTGGTGTGTTGGAGGTATTTTTCCAGGAGAAGCTGAGCTGGTGAAGCCAGGAAGAGATGCTTGCTGTCTGGGGCACAGATGTACTGTGAGGGCCCCACTGAGGTGGAAGCGTCTGTCATCTGAATAAGAGCCAACAGTTTTGGATGTTATTTAAAATTATTTTATACTGTTATTTATTAAGAAGGGTAAATACGGCAGCTAATGTGCACAAAGCTGTAAACGGGGAAAAGTTTTTCCCCATTACAGATTTCTTCTCTGTGAGTTTTTCTTCAAAATGTTTCAAATCATGAAATAAGTTTTAAAAAATTATTCCAAGGCAGAACTGACTACTCGTCCAGGAAGTTACAAAAACATCCTGTACCTAAATTAGAATCGTTTATCGCTAGTATTTATGATTCAACAGAAATAAGGAAAGACGACCTAAACACGCAAGTGTGATGAAAAAAGAGACAAAATACTTTTTAAGGACACTGTGTATCAGAGTTGTTTAAAATGTAAATAAACATTTTAAACAACTCAGTATGCTGACTCTCCAGTCAAAACAATTATTAATTAAAAACATTAACAAAACAAAAACATTTGTGGCTCTGACAAGGCTTCATGAACTGTGCAGTGTTCTAGAAAAACTATTGGCTCAGTTTGAATTATGTATTAGTGTCTACCTTGGTCTTGATAATGAATGTCCGGTAACCTCCAATGGCAATCTGCTTTTTCATCACGCTGAAGTTGTTGAACCTGCAGACAAGGAGCCCGGCGCTGTGCAGCCTCAGGGTGAAGTCCACATCGTGACAGGTGAAGCGGTTCTGGTCGTATTGGACGTTCTGACTCCGGTCAACATTGAGGAGGAGGAAGTCATGAACGTGACCTCTGGAGAACGGCTCCCACTGTTTGATACCTGATTCAACAGCAAAGCATTGCAGGATGAAATTAATGGAACATGCTGCTTTACCTTTTATAAAACAAAATGTTGATTTGAGTTAAAGTGGTTAAAATGATTGAAAAATAATGAAAATATTTAGGGGGTTTTTTTGGGGCTTGGTATAATATTCTAATCTTAAATGCATTTTCATTTGATGTAAGTAAATTATCATAATTAGCAGAAATAAAAACTTGAAACATTCATCTATTAATCTCTATATTGTCGTTCACTCCTAAATTGAGTTACTGAAATAAATAAACTTTTTAATAATATTGCAATACAAATTAGATCTTGAAACTGACAATACATATCATTAGTGCATAAGAAGATGGCAGTTATATATTAAATTCAGAAAAGATTTTAAAACTTTTCTTCCTAAATATAAATAATCTCAAGTTTGACTCAAAATAATCACAGAATGGATGCAGATAATAGTAGGTACACCTGACTCTGAGATTATCTGTTTAGCTTTATTTCTCTTTAGGACAACACATTAGGTGACAGAGCTGTTGCTGCCATGGACTATATCTACTCAGCTTTTCTTTTGCTGAAGAACATCCTCCTGGATCTGTGCTACCATGTTTTGTCTTTATCTGTTCTCCATCCTCTCAGGTCCTGACAGGTAATGGAAAATTAAAGTTCATATTGAACTAGGTTAAAAGCAAGTGGTTCCTCTTCACTGTTGCTGCATGCTTAATGAAAGACTGATGCTGAGTCAATGAGTTTGATTTGTATTTTTATTTATTTGTAAAGGGTCAATTCATATGAAAGAACAAAATGTAAATATGCAAGATTGTGGCCAGGGCTAATTTTCATCTACAGTTCCTTGGTTGGGAAAGCCAACCACAAAACAACATTGTACAACAATAAAAAAACAACAGTAAAATACTTGAATTTAAAAAGGTTAAGAACAACATAACTTCTGGCTATGACGTAGTTAGGAAAATTAACAAAGCTACAATTTTCTGAATCAAAATTCATGAAAGATGCATATTTATATAAACTAATAATGTGTTTAATTTAATTAGATGCTGCAAACAGCCGGGCTTCTTTGAACAGTTAATGTACAATTAGATGCAAAGGGGATTTGGCTATAATGCACTGTAGTTGGGATTGCTTTTGACTAATTGTTACTACATCTGACCAAGTGTTCAAATTGGATTTATGTGAGTAAGTATAGATCTCTTTCATATGAGGATGTGAATTTAACTTATTTGTCAAGCAAAGTATCATTAAATAACATCTGCTGTAATTTTTTAACAAATAAACTAAAATGAAGGAATCTATAAGGTTTTGGAGTTTTTTGGATTAAAAGTTTTTTTTGGTAATCATTTTGTTATTCAACCTGAAACTTTCTTTTCTCCTTGACATTGTGTTTTCTCACCTGTTATTCCTCGGCTGTTCCACTTCCTTATACCACACAGGCCATACTGGGCCAGGTCTGGGCAGGCCTCCATGTGCTGCAAGACTTGTTTTAGTGACACAGCACGTTCAGCAGGACAACTATGAGAACAACGAAAAGTAAACATGGACTGCGTTAAACCCAGCAACTTTTCCATAAGATCTTCCTTCTCAAACAACAGCATACAGTTTTCTTTCACCTCAGTTTATCACTGTCTACTGCGTTCCACATAACACAGGAGTCATCAGCAAGGATGATGAAGGGCCAGACATCAACCGATGGGCTACCTCCTTCCACCTGCCGACTGCGCTCCAACTCCAAGTTGTGATAAGAAAGCTCCTTTATCAGAAAGTGAGCAGCACCTGAACATACATCAAGATATGATCATAAAAGTGATTTAATCTGAAAAAATATGTAAAATCCAAACAAAAACAATAACTATGAAACAGAAGAATAACCGAGAGTTAAATCAGAGCCACATACCGATTCCCGCTCCATTGAAGACAGTGGGCAGCACCAGCATGATGTGGTTGGGCCAGTACTTCTTGTAGACAGCCATCTCATACTCTTTAACAACAAGGATGTGTAGATGTGAGGCTCCATCCATCGCATGGTACAGGTTGAACAGACCGTGCTCATGGCGACCGGTGGTTGGGGTGAAGATTGGACTCTTAATGCAGTCTGGGCTCTGCAAAAGTACAACAAAATAGTAAAATGCAAACATTTTTGTCATTTTATTAATTCAAGATAGCGCTATATGACAAAGAATAAAAAAAAGAAAAGATGATAAAATTATTTAGCATTTCTGGCAAAACATGAATTGACTGTGCTTTTGTATATTTACTCAAAGATTTAACAATTCCACCACCTGGTGGAGAAATGTTGTAACTGCAACCAATCCTTGAATAATGTCCCTTTAAATTAATTTCTCTTTATTAAAGCCACAACATGATAAATGTTTATATGTAAAACTAAAACTAATACACTTTTCAAAGCTAATTTAAGGAAAATATTCAACAATTGAATGGTCCCTCTGGGAATCGGCACCGACAAATTCTGTAGAAAAATGTAAAATACAAAGAACATACCCAGTCAGAAGTGAGCGGCAGCCGCATGCTCTCCAGCTGGCCTCCTGGCTGGCTGAAACTGAAGTAGTGTTCCTTAGACTTTGGGATGATGAAATAGAGCTGGATGTCTTCTCCGAGCAGAAGATGGGTGAATGTGAAGGCATGCAGCGTTGACTCATACATCTGGAATTTGATTAGAGATAACTACAAATTATATTTTAGAGCTAGCTTGAATGTTATTTCTCACACTGTCTTCTATCATTTTGTGTGTAAGTAGGTGTGTAACTTGCAGACCTGGTATCTGGGGTTAAAGCCAAGGTACTGATGACACTGCTCACAGTGATGATAGGTATTGTACGCTGCGTACTTGGACAGCTTTATCCGAGATGTCCGTCTGCGCAGGTACACATCCTCCTGGCGGACAGGGTTTCCTTAGCAACACAACAGAGGAGAGAGGAGGGAATAATATTGCAAGATGACTGATTGTATAGCTGGACTACATTTGGAAATTAAAAAATAAACTGCCAAGACTTTATTTGCAGACTTCATACCATCAGCTCGTGGTTTAAATCCAGGACAGTATACAATGCTGATGTCATCATACTTTGGGTCATAGATGGTGTAGTCGAAGGGCATTGTCTTTATAACTTCTGTGTTTGGCCATGGAGCATTGGGTGGGTGGTACTGCACACTTTCTACCTCGGCTGCTGAAAATGTAATGCACATTCCTTATGAGTGACGGAACTAAGAGCATAACATAATGAAGACATGTCTTGACAAATGAAGGTATGATTACATGATCTTTACATTAGAATTTGAAGAAAAATAGTTTTTTATATAGCGATGTAAGTGAGAACTTACTGCAGTGGATGTCCTCTTCATCATAGATATCCACCTCCATTAGCCTGATCAGCATGCGAGACAGGAGGCCCAGAAAATGAAGATATGCCCCCGTTTTCCCCACCTGACCACGAAAACAAACAATAAGACTTCTGAATAGAAGAAAACTAATAAAATGAATGGAAGAAAGTCAACCAGACTGACACTACCTGTGGGGGACCACTAAGCAACAGCCTACGTGGGTGAAAATTGTCAGTTCGTCCTTCAGTGCGATTGCTGCTGTCCATGTGGTAGGACCGAGGGACTGTCCACTGACGATAATAGAGCGACTGCTCTGTGCATGTCATCATTTTGCTAAGCAGAGGTCTGAGGAAAAAAAACAATAAAAACTCATTTCAAAATACAGGCCATTTTGATTTCATCTACACCCAAGACTATGTTTACAGTTGTTTCCACCATTTCCCACGCTTCTGCTGTTTGTACATCTTTTAGGATTGTGCAAATCAACTTATAGCTGATGGCTCTTACAGCTTACTTTTGAAATGAATCTATCTTCTTCTTCAATTGTTTGCTTTTTGTAAACTAATGGAGTTTCTTAATTTCAGGGAGAAAAAAAAGAAAAATATGGTGCATTAGAAAAAAAAATGGTAAAATTAGTTTATTTCTAAGGACAGCTAAGTAATAACTGAACTCCACCTATGTGTAATTTAATCTCAGTATAAATTCAGCTGTTCTGTGAAGGCCTCAGATGTTTGTTAGAGAACATTACTGAAGAAACTACATCACGAAGACCAAGGAACACAAAAGACAGGACAGATATAAAGTACTTGAGCATGAAACATTGTTCAGCCACTGAACCTGGAAAAGACATGTAGTCATGCAGTTGCTTTCACTTTTCAATACGCACAACCTTTTCAATAAAGATATTAGAGTTTGTAGTTTTAGGAGTAGTGTATTCTTAAAATTTATCCTAAACATATTACATGAGGACAGTGCTACAGATAACCAACAAATCAATTTTATTATAGAGAAATAAGAGTTTCTGTTACCTAAAACTGCTTGCCCACGCAACAGATATGTGTGGCAGGAATGAAGTACACCGTGGAAGGCCACTGCTGTCACTGGCTGTGATAATGTCATAGAGAGCACGGGGGAGGAGCACAGATGGGGGACGACTCAGTCCTCTCGCCCAGGAGCAGCTCAGATTAGGAGAGGAGGCCCGTGGAGATGAGGAGTCCGAAGATGCAGATTTGGAGGATATTTGAGGTTGAGAAACAGGCTGCTGCTGAATGGCTGTTTGATTGTAGGACTGAACATTTGTTTGAGATGCTGACTGACTTTGACCTTGGAGCTGTGCCTGCTGCTGGGAGATCAGCTGGACCTGAGGATAACCTTGAACTTGGGGTTGGCTTTGGAAGTTGGGGGTAATTTGAAAATATGACTGAGAGGAGGTCTGGGGCTGAAGCTGAACCTGGGCTTTTGAGGGAGACTGTACGTTGTCCAGGGTTTCTTTTGGAACATTTGGAGAGGTGGTAATTCGAGATGGGAGGGGATCTACAGTTTTACCATCAGGGCATGGCTGGAGAGACTGAGAGGATTGTAAAGGAGAGTCTCCTGGAAATGACCCCAAATGACAAGAGAGGGTTTTAAATGAATAAAAAATTCAGGTCATTTGCAAACGTTGACTGATTTAATTTCTCATCATACCGTTCTCCTGTCCCTCCTCTTCTTCATTGTCAGTGCTGCTGAGTTTCTCAGCATCGCTTTCGATCAAGTCACTTCCTGGTCCAGGGTTGTGTGGTGGCCGTGACTCTGCTTTCACCAGGTAAGCAGCTAGTCCCAACTCCTGTTCCAGAGTGGTCCGTTGAAGGTATGAGCAGCTTATCACTCTGAGGTCACAATACTTCAATGACCTTGTACAAGAAAATAAGACAAATTTATCTGCTTGTGGCCTTTATTGAAGCTTACTAATTTTCATCAGAAACTCAATCTAAAGTCAGCAGTCGAAGCTCAGCGAGTACCTCGGTAATGATTCTCCAAGCGGTTCGGCTCCTGACAAGATCAGGATACACGGCAGAGCCTCCAGCTCTAAGTAGGTATGAGGAACCCATTCAGCATCCTGGATCTTTAACCAAATCTGTAGTGTATTAACACACATATCAATATATATTGTTTACAGTATGATAACGCTTTGCATTTCTAATAACATTTGTGTCAAACTGAATCCTATCAACAACCAACACCGTACCTTGATCTGATCAGTGAAAGTCTGTCCAATCGTCAAAGCTTGGCTAGGATTCCCCAGAATGATTTCGAAACTGTCCTCCATACCCAGCTGCCTCCTCACTCTGGACAGCCGTCGGTGGGCCCAAGCTGCCAGAGCCAGAGAGGGGATCCGCAGCAGGACCATGTGACCATGATGGGTGGGACACTGCTGAACAGCGGTGAGCAGAGACTGTACAATTTCCATGGTTTCCACAGAGGTGTGTTTGTGGAGATTGTGAGAGCTGCTGATCTTGCCAGATGCAGCCATCAGAGCAACACAGTATTGTTGGACTAAAACTGTAGTCCGTATTACAGCGCTGTGGAGTTTGGGAAATCTGAAAACACCAAGAAGAAACAGTGAACTTCTATGACTTGGTTTTAAACTTTATTAGAGTTTAGCTGATTAAGGATGGTGTATGTGGGTACTGAACCTCTCTTCGAGGGTTGATGTCATGCTCTCAAAGGAGGAATCATATCGCATCAGTGGGAGGCTGCTTCCTGAACGGGTCGACTCTAAAAGCTCTGACACACCAAAGTACCGTGTCCTCTCATGATACAGGTCCACATCCTACACACAAGCAAAAGCTGACATTCAGACCAACAACCAGACCACTGTCTCACCAAATGTCCATCCCAAACAGAGCTTAAACTCACATTGCTGAACGCAGACGGCCAGTGAATCTCGTTGTAAGGGCTGATGCGAGTGCACTGTGTTTGCAAAGCAAAGGGGAATGAGGTGACGTGCAGAATCAAGATGTTTGTGGCGTCTTTCACCTGCCGGGAGTTTAACAACCGATCCACAAGACCCAGATTGCCGTCTGTGCTGCTGTAAAATGTGCTGATTGGGACAGGAGTCACATAAATACAATGAATGACCTCATCTTTGTTGCATTGTTTCATTGATTTAAGCTTTCCTAATCCAAACCTGCTAATATCCCAATGGGCATGGTCATGAACCAAGATGTAGAGCGTGTAGGAGTTGCTCTGTGCTTCCTGGAGAAGCTTGTCAATTCGTGACTGAGCGCTCTGATCCATCTTCACCACATAGCGCTCTGCCTCTCTCTGAGACGCAAATTCCTGCTCTGAACTCCCAAGCTCCTGAAGAACACCTAGAAAATACAAAAGAATGAATAATTTAAATCAGTAGTAATATATAAAAAATTAAAAACACTTCCTCTTCGCTTATGACTATTGTTGAACTAAAAACTTGTCTGATATATACAGGTTAAGAGACAAAGACTACTAACCAGAGCTCCAGAGGTGAAGAACAGTCTGCTGAAATGAGACCTCGGAAGGCGGGACAAGGATGAGGAAGCTGACCCGATTAAAGGAACCGAGGTCCAGATTCTGTGTGCTGGAGTCTGCAATGGCACAAACATGTGACAGCAGTTTTCTAGCCACCGCCAGCTGTATGGGACGAACCTCACGCCACTCTACTCTGTATTCTGCAAGCACAAAGATGGACACTGAGATTATAACATACAAAATGTAAATAAAGTTGACAATGTAACAAAAATTTGAAACTCAAAATTTTTAAATAAAACCAGATTTTTCAATGGTTGCTTGTTTGAAAAGCAAATCTTATCTAAGGTATTTTTCTAAGGCCCTTTCTGAATTGGACAACCTTCTAATGCAGATGTAAAAAAGAATTACATTTCTTCAAGGACATGAACATTAATGCAAGTGCCACTATAAATGGTTAACACTCAACCCCAAAGAGCCTTCTTCTTACCTAAACAAGGGGTTTTGGGGCTTGAAGCTGTCTCCTTAGGGCTGGGCGTATCTTTTAAACTGGATGTTTGTGAATCTTTTGGACTAGGTCTGTCTTTGGGGCTATTTGTGGCTTTGGGAGTCTTCTCTTCAGCTAACGTCTGACTACTGGATGGGGGTGATGCTTCGTGCTCCACACTGGCACTGTCCAGAAGGAAATCCATATTACCATCTGAGAAACAGAAAGCCACATAAATATTTTAGAAAATTCTGACAAAATCTTCAATAGCAAATGAACAAGCCAAAGATAGAGACTTACCTTGTCCGAGGGAATTGCAATAGTGGACAAGTTCCTGGGCAGCTCCTGTGTGGAGTTGGTGGCTGATTTCTTTCAGTCCCTCAGTGGGAGAAAACATGCTCTCTGCCAAGGCACGACACTGATGTTTACCTGAAACAGATCCACAGTTGAATTCAATCTCCTGTCCACTTTTACCATGGCATCACTATTTTTATTACACCGCAACTCTCACCTGTTACCACCACACAGGACTGAGTTTCTTGTCCCGGTGAAGTGACGATAATGACGACATAGTTTGTGTTTTCAAGCCGTCCATCCACCAACCTACTGAACATTTGCAGAAGCCCCTGAGCCAAGGATTTGACATCTTCCCCCAGCACCACCACACCCTCCCCACAGGACGAGGCAGCCAGCTGGGCGAGCCAGGGAAGCTGACTGGGGGTGAGGGGCTGCTGACTTTGAGGAGGTAAAGAGAGATGCTGGGGGAGGCCAGGCAAGCTAGCGGGTACCTGAGGATGATCAAATTGAATCATTTACTGATGTATATTATTTTATCAGTGTTGCTTATGTAAATTTGATTTTAAAAAATCACAATGCTGATACTTTTCTTGCAACGTCTGACCTCTATGCCATAGTGTCTCCCTTGGGTTCCTTGTGTCTGTGACTGCTGAAACTGTCTGATCTCACTGAGGTGAGATTCCCTCCATGACCTCATGAATATCTGCTCCAAGTCCTCAATGAGGGGTACCTGCTCAGTGCCTGAGAGAGAACAAAGCTGCAGTCATACTTTTTACGATCTTACCATTTATGATGGTATATAAAAAATATGTTGCACAGGTTTATGACTGAAGAAAGGAAGAGCAATTTGTAAAAAAAAAATGAAATTCTGTACCCTCTTTGAAAAATGTAAGTGGCTGTTTTGTATGGGTCATGTGTATTGGAATGAAAGGAACAACAAATTCACTGTTGTTCCACATCAGGATTGAATATGTTACTTTGCTAACATCTTGGACTTAAACTTTATTGTTTTATTAGTTCTCCCCACTGATTAGTGACTATTAGCTGAAATAATTCAATAACACGACAAACTGCTATAAGTTAAACAGTTGAGCACATGGAGGTGAGTGAATCTTACACTGTGCAGACTGAGCATCTGCATGGCACACAATGAGATTATGCAATACTATAAGTAAGATATTGCTGCAACACTTAAATGTTATGGCAGTGGAGAGTGTGTGCAGTATATATATGATGTTAAAGAAAGGCAAGACCATAACCAACAATGTAATAGCTGTATTTAAAAAGTCAAATTACTGTAGCTCATGGTTTGAAGATTACATTATGTTCAAAAGCCTTTTGCACTAACCTAGCTGAACGAGGTAGTAAACGGTGAGCAGAATCTGCATCTCAGCAGAGAGAGGTTGAATAGGTGATGGTCCGTAATGTTGGTAAACCCTGGGGAGTGTTTGTGAACTCAGGTAACAACTCTGTAGGAGAGAACTGATGAGTACGTCACTTGTGTTGCCTGTAAGTTGAGGAAGAGTGCCATGACCTGGAGAAATAGGAAATGTACAGAAGAAAAAAAAAACATGGGAGTAAGTCAGAATAAATTGAACAACGTCGGTTTTGGGATTTTAGCAGTTTGTTACATTAATTTTTCATATTACAGCAAGATATACTAGAAATTGCAGTTGTAGTGACACAAAACGGTGGAAAATACTAAACCTTGATATCTGTGAAGAATACACTCAATATGTAATATGCCGTTGGCCGCAGGGAGAGAGAGTAAGACTGACTTTAAATTCCTAAAATGACTCTGAGTGGGTTGGAACAAAAAAGTCAAGTGGTAGACCCCCCACACAAAATGCTGAGCTTAGAGATCCAGTGTGAAGATACAAGTAGATCTTCCACCAAAATAAATGACTGCAGCACAATAACCATAAAAGCCATCTGAGAAACGTGTTAAGGAACAAAAAATATTAAAGGCCCCTCATTCTTTTATATCATGATCTTGTGCAAATGAGCACCAGACAACAGATATAAAAAAAGTTGTTGTTTTTTTTAAATCAAGAAATCTTTATTTTATCAAGAGAAAAAATATATTCTCATGGTCCTGATGGCTTCCATTGTTGTTGACATAACAGAAAGATCTCTTTAGAGTAGTTCCATCATAGAAGCTTTTTCCACTAATGAAACAGTGGAGATCGGTCTTGTGAAGCTGAATTAAACCTCAAGTGGTTTTGAGGAGATGTTACAGCAGGCATCCCACCCAAGTGGCGATCACACAGTGTTTCAACGGAAAATGCTGCAGTTTACAATGCCTGTTTAACAAAGATATTTTCCATCCTGCCTCTTTCCCTGATATAAACCAGAGTGAAAACATTTTTGGACAGATGCCAAGGGAGGTTTATAAAAACAGATGTCAGTTCCAGACAATAGATCACATCACATTACAACAATCCCAGAAGTGTCCTGGCAACACTCACATCTAGAATGTCTAAAATAATCAAACAAAAGCAGTGAAGCTACTTATCAAAATTCTTTTTGTCGGTATTTTTAGTTTTGTTTTGGGTGTGTGTGTTTTTGTCCAACGGTCTTACACTTGGCTGATGTTTGAGTTTTGGTTTTCTATTTTTTTACCTCCTATTTCTTTTAGGTAGAGATGTTGTTAAACATCTCTTCTGGATGTTTAACAATCCAGAAGAATAAAATAAAAATGGTTGTAACTTTGTTTCCAATACTAAGCATATTGATAAATTACCTAGAAGACACACTGGCACTGGACACTGCAGAACTCCTTTTCTGTCACATCTTTTAGCACCAATGTAATTTTTTAAGAACAACATTCTCTAGCAAGCAAAAATTATTGGAAACAGAAGTGTAGAACAGAATAGTAGATGCTTTAAAGGGGGAACAATATTGACAGAAAAAACTTAAAAGATGATTTGTGTTGGGTATTTCTCAATATATATGAAGATGATTGAGCCACACAGGGTGCTGGAAATTCCTCCGACTTTCAAATGACACACATAGCTGACCCTCTTACCTTTAAATATGACAGGCTGCAGCCTGCAGGTGTGTAGCAGCCGATCAGGCACTGTTACAGACACTTCAGGGGCCGAAAGTTGACTTGTTGATCCTCGTGATGAACTCTGTATGGCTGTAGTCTCTGGCACAAAAGGAAAACAAACACAGAAAGGTATTTACATTTAGCACACAGTTCCAATGAGGCTAATTAGCTTGATAACAAAAACACACAGTGCCTCCAAAAACCTATTTGTACCTGATCTTGCTCCATTGGTGATGACAGAAGTCACTGATAATGTTGATAAAGTTAATGACGATTGTCCAGACTTCCCAGCACTCTCTGTCAAACTATTGGCGGATGAATCAGGTGACCAGCCTTTGTGTCTCTTTTTTGGGGGACCAGCATTTGTAGGTGGAACTGTCAGGTTAAAAAGAAAATTCAGGATATATTTAGATTAAGTATTTAGTCCTATCTTGTGTTTTATTCCAGTGATTTAGAGTCTTTGAGACTGACAAACTGAGGGACACAGAAGTCACTTTTCCCATCCCAACACCTCACAAATTAACACATTTACTACAAGATGCCAGGGAGACTTTTGTAGATACTGTAATGCAAAACAGTTGTATTTTAGTCATGCATTTATCTGTCTTTTCTTCTCAAGTATCTGTTAAAATGCTGCAATAATGGAAACACATAAAAGATGTGCTTGTTAAAAGGGCAATGAAAAAAACCAACACCACCAGGAAGGAAGTGTTTCATTCAGATATAATGCAGGAGGAAAAAGATGAGACAGAGAGAGAGGGAATTTTACAACCTGGGTTTATGGAGGAGGCAGGGCGAGAGACAGGGAGTGAGAAGGACAGAGAGGCAAACAGAGGAGAAAAGAGAGGTAGATGTTTAGTGCTCTGATGACTGCCAAATCAAAGCAGGGAAAACAAAGGACCCTCCTCCCCCGCCCCTGACATAAAAAGTAGCTGCTGGGCTCCTGTGAAGCAGACGAACAGAAAGGGGATGGGCTTAAAGACAACTTCTCGTTTGCATATAAACAAGAAGTAGTGTTATACAAGCAGACATGGCCTGCATGGATTCTACGTAGGATAGTGTATGCCATTCTGGGAAATTACACTATTGTCATACACATCCTAGAAAGAACTAAAAAGCTGAAAAACCCGTTAAGGGGAATCTGTACCAGTAACTGATGGTCTCCCAGGTCCCGACTGATTTAAAGGTGGCTGGGCAATGGAGGAAGCTGCTGTGTGGTTTCCATTTATCAGCGTGGTGGGAACATCAGCTGTCTGAGGCTCCACGTGTGATCCTTAAAAATAAAATAAAAAAAGATGACAAAGATTTATTAGAGACAATTATGTTTTAGAAGACAACAAGGAAATGACCAGAATCAGTAATATGTCTTTGTGTCATTTTTAACCTGTGGCACTGCCTGGTGTGTGTGACGAGTGAGCCAAAGCCGGGTTCGATGGCCGTTCATCTAATGTCAGGTGGCCCTCTGAGAGACTGGTTCTGATCTGTCTTATCCTGACATCTGAAAGACATATCAAACTGGTTGTCTACAAACAGAGACAAATTAAATCTCTTTCACATTAATGCTTTGAGAATGGGCATGCCTGTGAGAAGGAGCGCATACTTTGAAGTGTGAGGGTTTGAACACCTGAAACTAAACTCTGACCACTCACAAAAGTTAAACACATAAGACAATGAGAGATGAGCTGAACTAAATAAAGCCTTGTCATAAAAAAGACAAACGCCAAAAAATAACTAAATCCACTTCGGTTCTAGAGACACATTTGCATACCATCTTTGAAATGGTATGTGAAACCTATCAGCAGGATTCACCTAACATCCTGAGGAAATGTCCAGAAGACCAAAGGTTGAGTTTTGTGCAAACACTGCAGCAAATTCTCCAAAATCTGATTCTGAAAGTTGTTGCATCATCCTGTTATATTCTGAAATGCATGCAGGTTCAAATTGTGTGTGCAAATAATCAAAGTCTGGATAAAGACATAATTAAAAAGCCTCATTGCATAAATTTCAGAGCATATTATATGTAATGTTTTGCCTTTGGTTGCTCTAAGCTGGAGTTCCACTTCGTATTCTTCTTCTGATTTCAAGATCTATCAACAAGTGTCACTAGTCTGAAATTCCAGAATAAGATTAGAGAATACAACAGGAAGTGACTGGTGACACACATGGAAGGAATTCAGAACTGATTAAATGTTTTCAGTGAACGCTACTTTTGCTTGAATCTGCAAGAACCATCAAATTTTTCTCTGGAGATAAATCTTGTTAACACAAAAACATGGTATTGTTTTCTTTTTGGAGGAGCAAAGCAAAGAAAAAAATAATAAAACAGGACTCCAGAAACTTGCCAATAATGTCAGCCTTATGCACAGGATTCACCTCTGGTTTTGTTTGTATTTTGGGTTGTTAGTCCAGCGTTCGTATGTAACCAAACCCTTTTCGGGAAATAAGCCTAGAATTCCTTTGTGTTAAATTCCAGCCTCTCAACACCTACACCCGAGCGAAAAAGCAGATTAGGAGAAAATCCGACATCTTTCTATCAACTCCTAAATATCACACTTTCAGTTCCAAACAACTAAGTTGAAACAATTACCAAATGAGCTAAAACATCCAAAAACAGTAGGGGTATACCCCATTAAGACTCTATAAACAGTCTTTACACCTATAAACACAACTGCTTTCTCCACCTAATGTCCATTTTCACTATGACCTTCAGGCTGCTGCTTCTGTGCACTCTCTAACATCTCACCTTTGACCCCCCTAAGACCCTGTTTGACCAGTCCATCTGGTCACACCCACACATTCACATCTTTGCGATCAAAAATACAGCTTCATCCAATTTTCAGAGTATGAAAAACATCTGACATGCGTTTTAAAAGCAGTTGTGAATATGAGTTGTTTTTATTGATATAGTACAAACATTTTGTACCATGATTACCGTCTGCCAATTTTAAAAGCATTTTTACAGGTGACTGTGTTGATGTTTTTGAAAAACTAGGCATTCATGTAACTGCTTCAGGTAAAATGTCTTATATCATACTTGCTGTCTCGCAAAGTATGAGAAGCTCTTCGGCTTCAGTGCTGGTAATCCAAGCTGGCTACAAGTTAAACAGACAACCCAGATCATCCTCAACAACACAAGCATCTGGCTAAAGGTTAATTTTGTGACTGGTGTTTTGTTGCATGCGTTTAAAACAAAAAACATCTCCAGTAAGCATTCGTTGTAGAGTTATAAAGTTCAAAATACAGCTAAATGACAACTAAGGCTCTCCAGTGGTTAAAATCGCAGTGCTTTACTTTTGCGATTTACCATCTTATACATTCAATATGATGTGTATGATGGAGAAACATCATCAAGGCAATTCTTAAAACTGGTATCACCCCTACTTATGTTTGATTAAATAAATTACACAGTATAAAAGAGTTAACAACATCCTTATAGTGAAATTGTACAATTCCTCAAGTGGAACATCAAAAGAAAAATCTACATTTCTTGTAAAAGCAGTAGCTCCATCTTTTACCATTTCCCCTCCAGCAAATGGGAGCACCCTTAACCAGCATGCCCTGGTTGTTGCGGTAGAGATGAAACTTCAAGTGCTTCTGTTTCTTGGGCTGGGTGCTGAGCTTCAGGTTAATGTGGTTGGAAAACTCTGTGAAGTAACGGAAACCTTTCTCTCCACAGCCCAAGCAGTTTCCCGAGAAACCTAAAAGAGGATTAAGCAAACGGATCACATTATGTATAATGATTATGTGGATAATATCACCAATGCACTCAGATGCAAAAAAACCCAACGGTTTTTGGACTGAACTTTACTTACATATTCTAATCTTTTCAACAGAAAATTATGTCACATTGTCCTGAGAAAGTCTTCTGTCTTACCAAGCAGGGCGTTTCGACCCCGTTCATCTGGCAGAAAGCGTCGGTCCACAGCACAAACCAGCAGGTTGTCAGGGAGGGAGGGGGATTTTACCCCAACTGGCATGAACCCAGGAGGAACATCCAAGTTTTCTGACGCAAGCGAGGACAAACGCAAATCTTTGCCAGCCTGACAGAAACCTGTTAGGAAGAGAAGGAAAGAAATGTTTTCACTAAATATTCCAAGTAGATCCATGAGATTAGCCATTTTAACAACACAAATACATGAGATATTAAATTATTTTATCAAGTATTTGTCCACTTACACATTTCTTTAGTTTTTGTTTATTTGTCTACATGTTTGAGATCACTAACCTATTTTATGATCAGGAAAAATAATCTCAGGAACTTTTCAAATTGGGACTTCATTTATTAAGAAAAATGGTTTACAAACCAATCTGGATCTATGGAAAATTAATATCTGGTTGTACCACCCTGGCAGAATGTGTCTTATTGCTGTGGATCGATTTTAGATCACCTTTTAAAATCATTTTCATTGTATCCCATTAATTGACAACACAGACATTTTAAAATAAAATCCCCATGTGGCACACTTTGACCACAACAGATTCAAAATACGTCTGTCATAAATTGCTTTTCTGTATTTTTGTCACCACATATATAAACTTGTACATGCCATCTGTGGTGCAGCATCCCTCAGGTGGAGGTTTCATCTGATAGGGTATAGGTGGGCTGTTAGACTCAGAGCCATCTTCATCCTCTTCGTCATCATTGAATGTTCGACCTAGTTAGAATACGAATACATTGTTTTATTTCAGGGCAAATTGACATGTGATAGTAAAAATTTAAATGATGATTAAAACAAATGTTTCAGACTTAAGACTAAAGATGGTGAACATCCTAAACCTGGACTCGCTGCTGCTTCACCTGAATATTTCTTCAACCCACCATCCTGCATAAACAGCTGCTCTGTCTCAAGATACAGCTGTGAGAAGACGGGCCGAGGCACCACAGTGTTTGACCTCAAGGATGCCTCGATGGAGTTGTGGAGGACCTCCTCGAAGCGTGTGGACCGCAGCTGGCCTGCATAAGAGTTCCCCATCGGTGTCCTGGAAGTACACACAGCAAGCCCAGACTGAACTGAAAAGTCTTTTGGTTGTTTTTGTTTGCTCTAAAGTGATCACAAGAAACTGAAGGTGAACCAAACACAGATATAGTTTTGGTCAAATAACACAAACTCCGATGTTTCAATGATTATAAAAATTTAAATAATCATATTTTATGTTTATATGTTTTAAAATCTCTCTGGGATCAATTTAAAAAAAGTCTTTGCTTAGTTATGTGAGCAGAGTCACAGACACATCCACACTTGTGCTAAATAATTTAACATCAGAAGCACATCTGCTCTCACTGACACATACAGATCCAACAGGGGCTTAAAATGTGGCTGTGGGTGCAGGGCGTTTTACCAAAGAGCATAATATAAAATCAGCTGCGCTGACAGTCAGAACACCCTGACCTAGACACAACTCCCTCCCTCTGTTTTTCTACTTTCTCTCCAAGAGCATTTCTCTAACTCCTTCTCTCCATGGTGTAGCTCAGCGCTAACCTTAAACAAATCATTTACACAAATAAATGTAACAAACTCAGATTTTTAGGAGGACAAATATGTTGTAGTTGTTAATTGAAAGAATAAAACCTGACTCTGAGCATGAACCTAATCCCTCTGCGTTAAACTCTGGCAGTTCCCAAGCTGGCTGACAAATTCACACAACTGACTTAAAAGCACTCATCGCATGTTTTCAATAAGAAGCTGCATCTATCAATGTCCTACAATGACGTGTTGCTTTGCAAAACCATATTCTGTATTATGAGACAAACAAAAAACAATAAAAACTAAATATCTACATTCAAAATGCAAGATGTTTTATGAGCCCTCTTAATCAGTCTTCTAGATGGCAACATTTATCACAGAAACACGCCAGACAAAAATCCGCACCTAGACAGATTCATATGGAGACTAATTATTTTCATTTAATGGATATTTTTGTTTCTGGTAGGAAATGAGACAGAGACATTTTAGAACATAATAAAGCAATGCAAAAGAAGTGTCATTAAAAATGTACAAGACATAAAAAATTAGCATTTTAAAAATAAATATACACTACATTATAATGTGTGGAAAACTCTTCATGGTTATTACAGCAATAACTGCTCTTATAGTTGCTGACCAGCTTTGCCACTGGTATTTTGATGATTGGTCTTTGGTAATGAGTTCCCAAGTCTTAGAGGCTGGAAAACCACATTGCCATTTCCTAATATTTAAGTCCAGATCATTACTATTACTTACAGTAAAAAAAATTATCCCAATAAAAATAAAAGCTTACTTTAAAGCTACATCTGCAGGGGGATTACAATATTTTAGGGCTGAGCTGTGGACAGATGTATGATCCCCTGTCAGCCTTAACAATCGATCCTAATTTTCTCTGATTGGTGATTGGAAGATTATACACTGAAGAAAATTTATCGCCAAAGATAAAACCAAGAATCTGAAATTTGATGCAGTTTTTGCAGTTAGAATTTATAAAAGGGTAAAATCTTCTAGTTCCAATATCCGTTTTTGGTGGATTCAAAACTACTAAGCGAGCCCGTAGCAACTTTTTATACTTCTATTTGTCATACTACAAAAAAAAGTCAAGTCAGGTCACACCTCTAAAAAATGTCAAAATCAGCATCAGATTAGAGCATCTCTAAATGTTATTAATTCCAATACAATCTTCATTTACTTTGCAAAGAAACTGCCAGAGTGCAACTTCAGTAACAGATGTCCCTTCTACAATCATTTTCAACATTGACATGTTATTGTGTCAACTGTTGTGAGACTTCCAGCTTTACATTCACCTCACACATTTAGGCTGAAGATGGTTGCAGTGACACATTCCTGACCACCTCCTGCTCCCACATTTTGAAAGGAGCAGTGCAGGCTTTTTGGGGCCTTGCACCACCTTGCAGAGAGACGAAGTGATTGGGAGACAAAAAGCCCAGTCACCACCACACAGCCAGTGCTGACAGGAAGTAATCACACCTTCTACCAAAGGATGCTGCTCATTTTACGACCACAGACTGGAGGAGGAGGGGGGGGGGGGGGGGCTAAAACCCTGAGCTTACAGTCAAAGCTTTTCTTTCTGTAGGTGTAAAACACAATTTAATCTTCTTTGGTGAAAAATTCATAAAATAAAGGAACTAATATCAATAATAATAATAATGCATAATTTCAAATAAAATTCTTCTTGTTAATGTTTCAATTAATTTGGCACAAAGGAACCTTCAGGAAGGATTATAATTTATTCTGAAGTTCTATCTTTCATCTGTTTCAACTTGTGCTCTTGCTTTGTCATGGATTCAGTATTTATTGCAGAAAACTTTATGCAGAAGAGATGACAGCAATAAGCTGCAAGTAAAACTTTTAAGGCTGCTTTGTTGATCTTTTCTCTTCCCACCTCCCCCTTCTTTCCTCTTTCCTTGACATGGAAGTGGGAGATCCTTTTATCTCCACCTCTACTTTTTTTTCCTTCGGCCTCTGTTTCACCCTAGGGAGAGAGACACTATTGTGGTGTTTTATGACCCCTTGAACCCTATTCCCATTACTACATTTTCGCACACACACGCACACACACAGTTGCAGTTACGATCCTTTAAAAAGAAATTCAAACACTATACCACCAATCAAATACGATTTTACTTAGAAATTAATACTGTAACTGATTTTTAAATAATATTCTTTATTTACATATTAAACTAGATGTAAGTATTATATGTATATAATTTTATAAATGTGTAATTTAAACTCACTTTGAAGAAAAAATATTTAATAGCATTGTGTAGTTTACACCAAAGCTTAGTCTCAACTACAGTATCAGGTGAATGTTAAAACAAAAATCCTAGCTACCACACTACAAAGATGTTTTTAAAAGTTTGCAATTAGAGCTTTATTTCCATTGTTGCAAAAGTCAGCTAACATATGCAAACACACATATATCATCTGTGCTGTGAGGGCATGGCTGAATTAGTTTGAGGGATGTCTCATGACCACAAGGTCAAAGGTGAGCCGAGATAACAATGTTTAAGTAAAGCTTTGATGTGAGCTATACTTCTTGCACAAGTGCACCCCCACACGCACACACACATGCACAAACACAGGGACTCCCCACCTCCCACCCCAGACACGCTCTCCCAGGGTCTCTAGCTAAGCGGACACAAAAGGCTTGTCTTAGGGAGGGGTGAAGGGTCATGGTGAGAGAGGTCAAATAAAGACCTCTGGCTTTTTTTCTCTCTCTCAGTCCAGCCCACATACCAGTCACACAGACACACACACCCACACACACATAAAAAAACATGCAGCAATACCAAGACTTTTATTTCTTTCTCTGCACTTCGACACGTGGGGTCTCCACTTACTCACATTCCCAGTATACAGCTGAGGAGATAATAGTGGACAAGATTTATGCAGTTAAACTATTACCAGAAACTGCACAGAGACAGTTTGTGACTCATATGTGTTGTTCATACTGCATAGGAACACCAAGTATTCACTTAATTTTATGACAAATGAGGTAATTTAGGGAAAGGTCAGTGGGGATAAGTCTTCACAGACTGGGAGACTCTTTTTACTGTGTGTGCTTTTGTGCCTTTGTATTCAAAACAGATAAGATAATGTAGCTGAGGATCATCCAGCATCTTTTTCTGTCCTGGGTTGCAGAATTTAAACAATGAAAAATAAAAATAAAAAATCTGGTTTTACATAAACTCTGACACCGACGGCATGTGCAGCATCTGAAGTGGATATTCAAATGGGAGCATCTCCAAGCAGTGACCCACAGCAAACACTTCCATTCACAGTTTGCTCAAAACACACTGCATGGATTACCAATTTGCCAACTGGTCAAACATCTCCATGCACTGATCCACTCTTGTAATAGCCAGCAAATCACCGATATCTATAAAAAATACTTCAATCACTAAATCCCTACAAGTTTCTCCCACTCAAATGCTCTATTTACCTGCATGAACAGGAAAATTATTTATAATGTCAGCAGATAACTATACAAAATGGTTATGCAAGTTACAGGTTATTGTCAGTGTATATTTTACACCATAAATCTGCTCCTCACTGAAAGTTTGGTGGCTGAACTGTTGCTTTGCTATCTCAGAGAATGTCCTTGAGCAGATTTTGTTTCTTCTGCTCTGTTCTGCTTATGTAACTTCAGGGATACTTGTATTGTCTAGATGCATGCACATCTGGCTTAATATGTGCTTTGGTTTGGCTTTATACTTTTATGATGCAGAATGCCTTTAAAAATTTAAATCACAAATAAATAAAAAAACAGGCAGATGTGTAAAATGTTAATGAAGACAAGATTGCATCAACTTATAAACTTTATATAACTGTATTAAAATGATACATCACAAAGAAATTATTAAAACTTTTTAAAGCTTATTTGATGACAATGAACACAAAACAGTCTCTCTAACTGGAGGAATGTCTTATGCATTTAACGTGGGAAATAAAATAATTAAAGATATAAAATATTTGTTTAAATGCAGATAAAAGTAGATTAGTCCATAATAGTAATACAATTAGTCATATCTTGTTTTTTAAACAAAGGTGAAGTAAATTCAAAGTCTTAATTAATTCATATTTAACTTTAGAGTTGTATGCAATTTCACAAAGCTGTTAAAACATTTCAGTACGAGGTTTTGAAATGAGGTAAAAAAAAAAAAAAACAACTAAATGAGTAAAATGTTAAAAGATAAAGAAACCGTGTGGTATTCCAAAATACTACATAGTGGTAACGATTTGTTATTAAACGTCACCAACAACTGAGTTTGCTAAGAGATAGATAGTTTTGTTTGTTACCATTTAGAAGCCAGCTCCTAAAGCTAAACAGACACAAGATGCAGGGTGGACTTACCTCTACACTCCAGCGCCAGAATCCGAAAAACTACTTTTCTCACAAAGCGAATAGATTGATCCCGCGTGCTGTCACCATGTCACCGGCGCGAGACCTGCAGCGGGACTGGCTTTAGTGTCGCGCGTGTCATCACCTCTGATCCGCCGCGAGGCCCCGCCCCTTTCTTCCGGAACTGTGTTACGGTCAGTCTCCTCAGTTTGTGGTAGAAAGCTGTGTCAAAAAAGTCAGACCACGAAATAATGACGCAGAACAATAAATAGATGGTAAAGGCAAAACAAACAAATAAATTGACAAAAACAAAACTGATTAAAGAATCTTTGCTAAATTTAATGTTTATAAGTTTTATTGGTGTTAATCTTATACTACGGTATTAAACGTAACCATGTGATGGCGCAATTAAATGTAAGGATTAAAACTGCATTTAAACAACTTTTTTTGTTTTTCTTTTAACATATCCATCTTAAAGAAAAAAAAAACTAAAAGCAAAACTTTCTGTGTCCTGCTGACATTTTCCATGGAAATTACTCAAACGCACATTGGGTATTTGAACTGTACTACTCCCATCACATTAGTCAAAATTAAAAAGTGTCAGCAACAGCATAAACTAAGAAAATCAGCAACAAATGGGTTACTTGTGCTTTATTCTTTATCAACTTACAAGTTCTAACTAAAATCTTTCCCTCCAAAGAGAGAAGTTTTTATTAAACCACTTTCACCTACTAATTATGATATCAAATGCCAAAAGAGCTAACTGTCCTAGTTTTCTACAGATGGAAATCTTGGAATAAAAACTCTTTCGGAGGTTAAACCGACTCATAAAACACTTCAGACGTCCAAAAGATGTATGTCGCTCTCTACTGGACAAAAGACTGCCTTACAGCGACAGCAAGGGAATTAAAGAAGTAAGCAAAACCTTGACAAAATACTTCAGGATAATGTCTGCTCAGTGGTGATACAAAATCAAATTTTTGAGCAGAGGGTTTTTACAGATTAAGGTAGAATTAAGGAGGATTAACAGACACTGAGTTGTTAACAGTGTGCTAATAATAAACAGAAGTCATCTTTTTTGACTACTTGAACCAACAGTCATAACTTCTTTTAAGATGTCAGGTTATCAGAACAGTGAACAGTTTTCTATTTGTGATCAGAATAACTTCCACAAGCTCAAAGACCCCCATGTGCTAAGTGTTCCTGCACCCTCAACAACAAAACCAACAGGCGAGTTAATTTTCATGCCACACTACACACATTGAAGGTATAATTGGTTTAATTATCAAAGTACTTTATTGTGATTGATACACATCATCTATTTTGTACATATCAAATATTCATTTCCATGTAAAAATGTCATGCATGTTCCACATTCAAGACACCTTTTTCAGTATGAAATAATTAATGTTTTTCAAGCTCAGCATATATAGATTTTCAGTTAAAACATAAATGAGTTTCAGTTTTACTCTACAGATTATTTCTTGGACTTTGGTAATTTGGTATTAATTTAACAGCCAGGTTAAGAAAATGTAAAATCTCTGCTTTTCACAAGCCTGTGACAGATAAAATGAGGGCTGTCTTTTATATATATTTTCTATATTTCTAAATATATATAAATATATTAATATATATTTCTATAAATATTGTATTAAATATTTCTATACAATATTTTATATACATTGTCTTTTATATATATTTTCTATATTTGGAAACATATTTACCAAAAAAGATGTTGCCAAAACAGCAAAGATTGAAAGAAAGTGTTTTGTTCAGATTAAATCACAACTGAACATTTTGACCAAAACGCAAAGCATTTTTAGCGCTTGTATACTCACACTAGACATCACCCTGAAAGCATCAACCCCACTTTAAAACATGGTAGTGGCAGCATTATACTGTGGGGATGTGATTCATCTGCATGGACAGGAAGCAGATGGAAAAAATGGTTGCAGCTAAATGCTGGGCAATTTGTGACCAGCATTTAGTTTATTTTATCACCTTTTTATAACATGATAAAATGTGAAAAGTTTCAAATTCTCCTGAAGGCCACTTTAACTGTAAAATGGGATAAAATATTTACAAAAATACAATAATTAAACAAGAAATTGTTAAAAGAAATCTAAATGCCATTTAACTTAAAGCACAAAGTGAGACTTGAATAAGATAATACTTGATGCATTACAGGTGCAACCACAAAAGAGGAAATTACATAAAATAAAATGATACTGCTAATATTTCAGATTAAAAACCTTTGATTATTTACATAAGGCCTAA
Source organism: Xiphophorus couchianus (assembly GCF_001444195.1). NCBI lineage: Eukaryota > Metazoa > Chordata > Actinopteri > Cyprinodontiformes > Poeciliidae > Xiphophorus > Xiphophorus couchianus. The sequence goes on from NC_040231.1 coordinate 11,361,802, forward strand.
CCATTTCTGACTCCAGTCCCCCTCCTAATTACAGCTTACATTTTGTCACTGGGAATCCCATACTTCATCCTTTCTGCTGTCCCAACTGGGCAGTGCCAATCTGTACAGTGGCACAGCCATGCCACGCCAACACAACATCCCCTGATGGGAGAACAGGTGTTGGACAGGGTCCAGTGGAGCAGAGAGGAGCGGGCTGCCATGATATATCAGATGAACCGGCCAGCACCAACTCCCCTGGCCCGAGGGAGGGGGACCCAGCCATTTATTAAGTGAGTGAGTGTGTGAGCATGTGCGTGTAGGTTCCGGGGGTTGGGATGGGGGTTTGGGGGGAGCAGCAGCAGGACAACAATGAACCCTAACAAAACTGATTGGGACTGAAAGACCCAACAGGGAGGTGAGCTAATCTAAGAAATCCCCAAACATAAACCACATATGCCCAACAGAAACAGAACAACAAAAACAGAACATCAGCTTTGATGTTTTCATTTAAAAAAAAATTACACTAAAAGATGGCAGATTTTTTTTCAGACATTACTGTTTTGCTTAAGAATAATTTCGTCCTATTTTACTATCACTAAACTGAAAGAAAAACACATTGTGTGCAGCCTTAAAGCAAGACTTTCCTTGACCAATTCTTGTTCTGTGATTCAGAGCCTAAAACAGACACAAATTAAGATTTGAGATTAGTTTCTTAAGCCTCTTTACTGCTAATTTTACAGGCAAATGACATTGAATATGGTGATTTTCTAAGCCACAGTGGAGACATATTGGCCTAGGCAAGGCTTGTAGATCCTGTTAATGGCTTGAATATAATATTTTATGTCCCGTTGCTATAGCCACGGTGCTTAACTTGAGATGTAAAAATAGTCCGGCCCATTCATTTTAGTATAAATACCTCACATCATTTCAAGACACAGACTGAGGTGTATGTAAAACATGTCTATTTGAATGTGCCCTGGCAGAGGAAAAGGTATTGCTACTTTAAACATAATGACGGGCCAGGTCGTTTGGCTGAGAATAATGGTGGTTTCGCTTTAAAGCATATCACTCTCATTAGGTTTTTACACACTAGTCGTACGTAACTAAAGATGCACTTGTCTGGACACACACTCAACACACAGACAGACATGCCTGCACACGCACCTTGCACCCACACACACAAACATGCACATACTCATATCCACCTCTAAAGTCGTTAAGGCCCTTTGAAAAGAGGCCTCATTTGAGAGAAGCAATAAAATTTTTAATCATTTTATTACCAAAAGAGTATTTAACAAGTGGATAATGAAACGCCAAAGGCAGGTTAGCTGAGTTTAACCTTCATAGAGGAAGCCATGTATCACATGCTGCCCCCAGGCATGTTGGGACAGAAATGTCATCCTCCATTATCCACCATACCTGAAGTGTGGCGTTGTTCGGCTGGCAGGCAGGCAGGCGTCTCGCTCTGGAAGGCCAGTCTGACGGGAAATTAGGGGGGAATTCAATTAATGGACGTTTTTTACGCGCCATGGAGAGGGCACTGCTGCACACACACCACAACGTGTGATGCACATTCTGGGTAACGAATGTAACGCACACATACCTCAAAGCATATCCTCCACATCTCACACTGTGCGGGGCTGCTGACGGGACAGGAGATCAGGGGGAACACATGTTCTTTCCCCTGTTAACAGCCATTGTCTTGCTTTTAACTTTCTCCTCTAAACTTTTTTTTCCCCTTCCCTGTTCCAGTGGACAGCCAGCTTTGTCGAGTCCTCTGCTCTCTAAATATTTCTCCCTGATATGATAGTGGAACAGGGTTGCTCTGCTTTTTCTCCTCAGTTGGTCAATTAAGGAGAAAATGAGACAGAAAGGGGCACTCTGAGTGTGCCACCATGAAAGAACCGTACCTAACCGCCTGCTTTCCAATTGCTCATTTAATATACTTTTAAATTGCTATGCAGTGTACTGCAAATGGAAGTGCTGTGCATGTAATAGAAAGTGAGAATACCAAAGTAAAGGAAAACAAAAAAAAAGCCTGGGGGGTGGACATCATATAGTATAGAGAATGTAATAAAAGTGGTTTCATAGAAAAGCAATCACCAAGTTTTCAACAGATGAGAATTACACCTGCCACCTCTGGCAGCACCAAAAACAGGTCCATACATTATATCCTGTAATTCCTTTGTCACAGACAGCAATAATTTATGCCTGATAACAAAAAAATACTTTATTTTCAATAACAAGGTCCTGTGGTACTTAGAGGGACTGGCCCCCAAAGTTAATTGAAAAGTGTCCTGGCTCTCATTTGCATAAGAAACACATTTAAAGGTGAAAAATTATAAATAAATACATGGCCACCTGTGAAATATGGCTTTTGGCCTGCTGGTCATTTATAACTATGCCTTTAATTACGTGACAGGCTGGGCTTCTGTAGCTGTAATGAGAGGCTGGAGTGATGGAGAGGAGTGTGTGAGAGACAGGAGGCTATAGGTCATTCACTGTATGATCAGACACACATGCCTGCAGATGCTTCCTGATAGACTCACAGGCAGCATAGTGTTATATATGTATGAACACCCAAACCTGCCCTGTGTGCATCTAAGTGCACATATACAGAAGGTGACTTTGGATGAACATGGTCACTTTTGTGAAAAGCAATTCTGCTTATGCCTGACCTTTTGTTTTATTTTAAGCTTACTGACAGGTCACATAGAAATTTATTTTGGAAATAATCATTTCAATACACAACTCAAAGTTTCAACTGAAACATCAAGATCAAGTTTAAGACCATTTTTACCATGGTGATAATTTTGATTACTTTTAATCAATTACTTCAACTTTTTAAGAAGGGATTCATGGAGAGTTTAGCAGCAGTCAGTATCTTACCTGCAGTGTGAGCTTCTTTGCACTAGCCTGGTAAAACCTAGCCTCTTGTCTTGCGTTATTTGCTTCACACAGTGGGTCTGGGCTCTCAGCTATTGGGAAATGATCGCTTCCTGGAGGCATGGACTCTCTTGAAGTTTTAAATTTTAACAAATTTCAAACATTTGTCCATGATGTGTGTAATGCACCATTTTGATGCTACGGAAGCTTACTAGAAATTGCTTGCACTGTAAACAACCACCCTCCACTGCGAAGAGAGAAGTGCCAGTCTGAATGAGGCGGCTGTTAATTTTAAATTAACATTTGGAAGTGTAGAAAATATGGTCTGAACAGGTTTGTACACTTCCTGTCGTTGCCAAAACTACAGACAGACTACAATTCTAAAACTTCTCCTTCGCTGATTGGCCCGGTTAAAAATCGACCAGACAATCTGAATCAAGGAGAGAAAACCCAGAAGTGAGAAGCAGTGGCGGCTGGTGGTAATATTTGAAGGGCGGAATATATATACTGTATATATTCTTTTTTTAAATTCTTTTTTTCTTTTCTTTTTTCTAATTCCGATGAGAGACCCAATCAATTTGACAAATAATAAGAAACCCTGCTATAGACAACCATAAAAACAAAACAAAAAACATGGAAACATACCAAAGACCAATTGCATAGAGCCTCTGCAGTTGTCCAAATTAATTCCCCTGCATTAATTCCCCAACACTGGACACAATCACACTGATAAAATGAAACAAGATACAATATGTTTTTAAATGAAACCTACCTTATCCAACGACTTTTCTGGGGCAAAAAGGCTAAATAATCCACCTTGTTTATGCTAACATTGCTCGCCATCGCTCTTTCTCAATCTACGGCATACACGCTCGAGGAAAGTCCATCCTGATTGGATGAATCCTGTGGCCGCGGGCTGACAAAAATTAGCCCTAATGAGCCGCAGACCGAGGGGGCGTGGCTAGTCGCCCGTCAATCAGCTAGTCAGAAATTAGCCCTTCGGAAAGACACCGGGATCTTCCCCAGGCGGTTTGACACCAGGTTTGTTGAAAATTTAACAACATGTGATACATTATTTATAAAATGTATTTATTTTTAGGTAGTTATTTATTGTAAATAGTGATGGGTAAATGAGGCGTCATGTATCGTTTCGACCCATAGCAAAACTTTATTGATACTGCGTCACTGAATACTGACACCTGCTGGACATTAAAAATCCCTACAGGCAACGTAGTTAGACTGATTTGATGACTTCATACAATAAGATTTAAGTCATTGTATTTTATTGTATATTATATATTGTATAGTGTCATATCTTCAGTTAAATTCAAAATATATTTGATATTCTTCGATACAGTCAATAAATAATGTGAACATGTACCAAGTGATGAAAATGAAAGTGGACATGTTTGGAATGAGGATGCTTGTGGACTGTTATTTTTTTTTTCCACAAATTTTCATTTAAAAAAATACGTTTTTCCAACATTTTGAAATTTAGTCTGTTCCATTTTTTTGACACAACTTCTGCTGTAGAAAAAAAATGAAGTGAACAATACATTTATATGAAATAATTTATAAAAAGCAACTGAGTAATTTGTAGAATGGCTGTATACCTGAGTTTATCCTGGGTGTATCTGCGACTTCATTCTGATGCCTGGTGAATTTATTTAAATAAAACAGATTTTAGTGACACTGTATATTGTTCATATAAATTTATTTTTTTCTTTTATATTTATTTTGTACGTATTTCTTTATGGATGTTTTTTTGCTGGAAATGTCTTTTTTATTTATTTATAGCGGGGTTGTCTTTATTTTCCTTTTTTCTGTCTAAAGATTTTTATTTATGGAGGGTAATTTAAGAATAAAATTATTAAATGTATAATTTAAAAGGAGAAACATATGCAACTCTTAACCTGCAGAACATAAAATGAAAGTAAACTAAGAGTTAATTTCAGCTGAATTTTGATTCAGATAGATCAAGTAGAAACTGAAAAGAACCGGATGAAACAACAACGAAGTGAGAACCAATAACTTATTTTCTGATGTAGATCAAAATGTTCCCAAACTACGAAACCTTTCGTTTGCCTTGAAGCTGCTCCATAGTTAACGCTGTACCGTAAAAGATCAAGAATTATTTTTGGCAAATGCATCCCGCTGACAGATTCGCTTCCTTATAAACACAGTTTGGCGCGTTAGTGTCATTTCGAAACGGTTCCTGTATCGGTCACGTGACTTGCTGAAAACAACACGCGCACCGACACGGGGTTTTGTCTCTGGGCTTGACTCATGCGCCGACGCATCGGTGTTGCCGGACCCATCACTAATTGTAAATGTCAGGGAGAGTTTAGTCTTAGTAGTCCACTTATACCAGCCGTCCCTGGTGAGAAGTGTCCTGGAAGTGAGAATTTTCTTTGAGCAGAATTGCATAGGAAGGCAATGGCTGGGCTACCCTTGGACACCATTTTGAATAAGTAGAACGAATGAGTAAATGAGTAAGCTGCTAGTCAGAGGGGCCAAAATAATTATGCACTATTCCTTTAAAAAGCTATTTTACACCTCTTTGGATCTCTGTCACTTGTGGAATGCACAATTATTTGCAAGTTTTGCTGCGATTTGTTTATGTTAGACAGGAGTTTAGCTCCAGTTACTGGCTAGCACCTTTAGATTTGTATTCTGACTGAACCTAAATTTATGTGTTGTTTATTTCCAGTTCAGTCAAATTGCCTCCTGGCCAAAAGTAACAGTCAAGTACAACCTCAAAGACCACCATAGTGTCAGAACACATTAAAACAGCACTAAAATGAGTTGCGCTTTTCCAATAAGTTGTATTTTGTCACAAACAAGGAATGTATGTATGTAAAAGAAAATAAATAAAATTTAAGGTTGGAAAAATAAAGAGTCCTGGATGTTATAATTACAAGAGGGACAAATGACGGTTTATAACCAACCCTGACTTCAAAAACTAATATAGCCCCCTGGCACATGTATGCAGCCACTTTAATACTGTTGAACCAAATCAATAAACCATACCATTAAAAATAAAATAAGGTGTTGCAGCTCCTTATTTCCTCTTCCTACAAACTTGTTAATTTGTGCTAGATGTTTCTGACCATGCTGGGCTCTTGAGTAACCACCGGTGCTGTTTTTTGTTCACGAGGTATTCCCAAATATTCTCTATCACATGTCCCATTTGACTTCTATCCGTTCAAAACCAATATTTCTTTACTTGAACTACACATATTTTTGTATGCTTAGGTTCATTAGCTCTAGATTGCACCTGCTAAACGTTAATATTACAAAGTGTCAGATTCAGGCCACCATTAATTATACCACAGATAGAGATCTATGGTATTGAATTGCCAAATGCATAGAAATGTGGCAATAATCAGGCTTAGAAACAAGCTGGTGTAGCAGAACTGGGGACTGGCGTACCTTAACAAAAGATGGGATGGTAGATATGCAGAATGTTGAACCTTTGGCCACTTTTCTCCTTTTTTTACCCACCCTTCTTACTTTTCTTTTATGCAAAAAGAAACAGCTTGCATTGCCCTGCAGGTACTACCAGAGTGCTGCGCTGTGCTCACTTTCACCTTTCTGTGCGGTCACATCCCAGTAGAACTTGAGTTGCAGCAGCCACGCTTGCAGGGCTGGTCTTTCTCTGCGTCCACATCTACCCGCTTAAAAAAAAACAACTCTCTTCTGTCTCAGTGGAGAAAGAAGGACGAAAAAGGAGGAACAGGGAGAATAGGGGAGGTAGACTATAGGCATGGCCCGTTCCAGCCCTGAAAGTCCTATAATAAGCAAGAGAAGGCCACATTTCACCATTCCACCCTCCAGAAATATTACAAGATAGACAACCAAGTAGGGGCTAATCCCCGGGATGAAATTAGCAGTGGAGGGGTTAGTGGCAGGATGGAGATATAATAGAATGGGAGGGTGTGGTGGAGGGGGGGACCTGGGATGGGTAACTGAGCCCTGCTAGAGGCAACTCGTCCACAGGGATAATTACAAGATGCTCCTGGGGTTTGTCTGTGTATCTGTCGGCAGTGCTGGGCCGGCCTTCATTTTTGATGGCTCTATTTTCAACAAGGAGAACTGGTTCGCTCTGTCTGTGCGCGTGCGTGTTGGCGTGTGTATGTGTGTGTGTTGCCCTTTCTTTCGGTGTCTCCAGTGCTTTAGATACATAGTAAAAGCTATTAAAATTGAAATTGTTCTAGGGGCAGTGAGCGAATGAAGGAGCGAGGCGACACTCTCAACCCCCCTGACAGACTGTTTAATAATGGCTGTACAGTACTGTGTGTGCATGTGTGTTAGGGGGAAAGTAAGGCCTTGTGCAAAGATTTCTTTTTCTTCTAACAATAATGTGCAGTGACCATCTGAAATCTGTTCATCATATAATTTATAGACTTCTGCTCTTTCAAATACATTTTTGGCTTTTAAAATTTTTTTTATTTTAAAGGCATAATAGACTCCGGAAACTTTAAATGCACTGCAGAGAAAAAAGGACATTCAATTTAGATGTATTTTTCTCAAAATATCAAATGCCATGTATCCGCTCCTTTCTTCTGTTTTACCAGGAAATGGCAACCAAAAGTGACAACAGATTTTATTCTCTAGCTATTTAATACCTCCTTTAAGAAATCTCCCCTCCCTCCTCCGTTCTGGTCAGTGGTGAAAGCTGGGAGGTGACCATGGCAGCAGAAATCTTTGACCAGTACACTGACCCCTCTCCAGGGAAACAATGACTTTGAAAATGCTGGACCCCACTTACATGCACACACGCACAAAATGAAGGATGGAAAGGGCTAACTCGTTCATCACTTTAGCAAATATAACAAGCTATTATAGGAGCACACAAAAGAAAAGATAAAAGCAGTTGCACTTAGGCCAATAGCTCCATTCACTCATGCACATTCACCACCACAGAGCAGCATGTACATCAAATATCTACACAGTTACAAAGGGAACATTTTAAGCTTTTAAAGAATTTTTCCATTTCAAAGTTCACACTCCAATCTAAATTTCCGTTTTAACATCATGAGTGCCAACCACTGTTTACATTGTTTACAGATCAAACAATATTTTTATTTTCCTTATAACCTAATTTACTAGCATATTTATTAGAAACCTTTTTGTAATAAGACTGGAAGAGGTTTTCTGTTTTGCTGTTTCATGCAAACATTTATATTGGATTCAAACATGTTGACAGCAATCAAGAAACAGTCATTACACAGTGAATAAGCCCCTTGAGCATGTTATGTCTAAAAATGTTTGTCTCGTGCGAGGGGAAATGCTTTTGGAGAACATAGACAAGAAAAGCAACTGAGGTTGCAGGTGAGACCTGTAGATGGAGCTCTATACCAGGAAATCATCCTGAGCTGTACCGGAATGTTGGACCTGGTTAGGGGCAGCGAAGCACATGTGTCTGAGTGTGTGTAGGTGCGCTTGTGTGAGAGGCAGAAAGAGAAAAATAGATCAGGAAAGATGTGTGTAAGAAACAGCAGAGAGGAAGGTTTACAGTACCTGACGTTACAGAATAGTCTAATGACCGTCCTTCTTTGTCTTTGAGCTGGGGAGACAGAGTCATCCAGCACATTCAGCACCAGAATAGCCACAGAACAACAAAGCATAAAGTGAAGTTATAAACAAGAGGGAACACACTAGATCACAAAGAGAGATGGGCCCTGTGCGACATTTTGCTTCTGATAAATGCAGCCTCTCACATAATTCACAAATTCGCCCAAATGCTCTGACTGCAGGCTCCAGTAGATTTAAAAGCTCTTATTTCAGCACTCCAAAACTTTTAACTAAATGGAACGAGTTCAACAGAGCGCTGCAATGCACCCAAAACATCCTTATGCTACACATTTTAAAAATGTAAAACATGCACAAAACATACAGATATTTCAGAATGTAAAATGGGTACAAGCTGATTTTCATTTGAATCATCTTCAAGTGTAAAAAAAATAAATTTTTTAAATGTGGCAACAACAACAAGCACATATATATACTGTATATATATATATAACTATAATAACTTTGTCCACTTTCATGGACAAAGTTGATAAACAAATTCTTTGACATGCTCTGAGACTGTACCACACTTGAAGTCTTACGCTGGATTTAATTTTTCACAAATAATTGAATAGAAAGCAAGTTAGTTGGCAATCATAAATTAGTTCTTTTTTTTTTAAATCGCAAAGCACAAAAGTATGTCAGAATTACTGATTTTAAAACTACACTTGAAATTAAGATATTTTTAGGTAAATTATATTACTGTCTGACATTAACACTTACTGAGTAGGAGTCCAATTTAAAAATGGAAAAGCAGATGTGACCGAGTGACATGCTCACAACCCCTGCTTTGCATTTTTGTTCACACAATTAAAAACCTTCACTATAAAATTAGACTATAAATATAAATATATATATATATATATAAATTTTGTTAAAGTACATTCAAAATAAACAGTCTTAGTCTGTATATTTGTGATATGGCTCATAATCCTTGCACAGAAAGATGAAAGTAAAAATGTTTAAAATTAGAAGGCTGAAATAAAACCAAAATGTGAAAAACTAAGAATTTGGTTTTTGAGAGAAAAAAAAAACATTGGCAAGAAATGTCGAGGATTTATTTTTTTTTAAACATTTATTTACTGATTACAGCTGCAGGTCATTTTTGGAGCATGTCCTTCAGAGAGTACAGTTGAGTTGCAGATGCACACATCGTACCCTACGCTTAAAGGAGAAAAGGCATCCTGAGAATGACTCTGCCTTCCTGTTCTGGAACTCTGTGTCATTATTTCATTTAACCCATTTATTGTTTGTGAGATTTGAAGCAGCTAATGTACACAGAGATAAAAACGAGGCTGCTTTTCAATTTGTCCTGCATCATTCCACACATTCTGCGAACAAAAGACAAGACAGTAATGAAATTATTCTGGTGTATTTTTCAATGTCGTTTACATTTCTCTAAAATACTATTTACATTTCTCTGATACTTTTATATGGCAACAACAGCACACATCTATTTTTATCCTTTAAAGTCTACAGAAAGTAAACACTAGTGTTTACCCTTAAAATGATTCATAGAAATTTTACATTTTAATCTTTCATTCCTGTACAGGAACTTGCTTCAATTGGTGCCGTCTGTGAGGTCAGAGGTAGAGATTAACTATGAAATGAGCCTCATGGGAGCCACACGGGTTTCAGGATCTTGCTCAAGCACACTACAGCTAAAGAAACGGTTCACAATAATTGAGAGAGGAAGTCTCTTAACACTTTAAAATTTTCTAAAACAGAAAATTGTCTTATTGTTAAACATGTTCGATATGTATTAAATATGCTTGCTTTCCTCAGCTGCGTTTTTCTTTGAAAAGCTTCCAAAATTCTTCCAAAAACTCTTTGAAAGGCCAGAAGCAAACATTTAAACATTTAACCTTTATTCGAGGATTTAAAAAAACAAGGTGTTCATGATGGTAGGAAAAAAAAGATGTTCTTTTTTTAAAATAATGTCAAGTCAGATAACTTTGTTTATGCTCTTGTCAGCAATAATTATAATTTCCTTTATTTTGCATGCAATTAAGAGAGGCTTAGACTTAACCATCATCACCTCTGTACACCCTGAAGGAGTCTCACACATGCAGTATATGGACACACACACACACACACACCCCCACACGCCCACTGGTGGCTCTTTAGCACTCACCGCTTCACTGTTCTGCATGTTCATCTCAGCACAGGATGAAAATAAAGACATCGCCCTTGTCAAAGACATTCCAATGTCAGCAGTCTGTTTTTCATATTTCTTTAAGGAGTTCTGTCCATGTTCCTCATCATTCCATGATAGTAAATATAGGAACAAAGAAAGAATTCGCATTGCATTTTAAAATAAACTTCTTCATGTCAAAGTACACCAATAGTTCTTTTAAAAATCATTTTATAATAATAAAATGCAATCATATTACTTTATATACATGTTAAATTATACTTGCAATTGCGAGATTTATTATTAGGTGTGTAATAAATCTTAGAAAGCATATTAAAAAATTAAAGGTCAAAAAAAGCAAAAATTAAAAATATTTAATTTGATAAAAATTTGAAATTATATTTACAGTGAAAATATTTTATTACTTATTTGCAGCTTTTTCCAGTTTGTCATTTCCTATTTAATTATCATATGTACTTATTCAGTTGAATATATTCTTTTATAATCCTCATAAGGAGCCGCTGAAGTCAGGACATTGAGCCAGAAAGGAGATCAATGTCTTGACTTCGTTGTGTGCGTAATTGTTCCTAAGAGCTACAACTAATGAACTGACCAGCCTTGGGGAGGCATATATAAACCCATTATCTTTAATAAAGTCTGAAGGTGTAAAATGGCTCTCTGAGGTATTTTACTGTACACTTGGTTCTTCTTCCAGTCTGTTAATACCTCCTTCTCTTTCAAGTTCTCTGCATGATCTTTTGTTACATTCTCGAAAGTGTGTACAACTCTTTAATTTAACCAAAAAAATGTGCTTATGGTTGTAAGATGATTGGACAACAAGATACAGAGCCAGGAAATAACACAACATATCCAAATTCAGGAAGAAAGCAGATGACAGGAAAAAAAAGAAAAAGAGGTGAGGTGCCGTTAGATGAGTATCTGTGTGTGTGAGCTCATTGCTGCAGCCTAATCCTTGATTCAATTCTCAGCCTTTAAACATGACGAATTACATTCCTGTCCTCAGCTAATGCTTTTAACACAACCCTCTAAAAGGCCTTAATCAGGGGGAAAAGGCCTCTGTGATGCTTCCTGTGCACCAACATACAAAAACACACATGCACATTGCAGCAAATACACATCCACAGCCAAGCGAAAAATGCTAATACATAATTTACTAATTTCATACACACACAAACCTGCAAACACAGATACACACTTATACTCACTCCGACACATACACATAGGCCGATTAGCCTAGTCGTGGTGCTATCCACCCTGGATAAGTCACCAGGTGGATAATGTGCTGCTTTAGCGCCTTAATTACGCCATAATCTGTTCAGCGCCTCACCCCCCTGCACAGAAGGACAGCGAGAGAGTGGGGGGAGGAGGGCAGGCGAAGGTAGACGGGACAAGAGAAGAGCAAGTGGAGGGAGGGAGCGGAGGTAGAGAAAGCGAGGAGAAAGAGCCCCGAGGCACTGTGCTTCTTAACCCGTACCTTTTCCCCCTGATCTCATCTCTCACATCTCTCTGGTCTTTTTGTGTTTCGCTTGCTTCCTTCCTTCCCTTCTCTTTCCTCCTCTGTGCTTACTTGCCTCCTGAATTCCTCGATACACCTCCCACGGCCCACCCATTTTACCACCCCCTACACTTCAGCCCTCAGAGTTAGTCTCTGTGGCCGGCCCTTTTGTGTTTGGCTTTTCCGTGCCCCTCGTAGATCTCCTTTCTTTTACCCTCCTGCTGCCTTTCCTTTCGCCCTCACACTCCTGAACCACCCACCAACCTCCTGTCGTCTGACCACTCTCCCTCCATGCACCTCTCTCTGTAAGTTGGTGTGTTTCTGTATCTGAGGCCCTGCTGTACCCTGTACCTGTCACTGAGCACAGCCCTTTGACAAATCACGTGAAGGGCAGACTGAGTTTTGTAGGACGAGACAAAGCTTAAACATATGGCTACAGCGTCCCCAGGTGATCTGCTGTGTGCGGTAGGAAGTCCCTGGGAGTACTTCTATATAACATTAGCTACCAGGTTAGCCCCTTTCTGTGTGTCTTACTGCTGCTGAATATTTGTCTGTCCACACAGTTCTGACTGAAGGTCTGTTGGAGATTTATGGAAGCTATTTCTCATTATAACTTTACACATGTTTGAATGTATTCCATAGTAATTTATCTTTGAGTGGGACAACTTATACATAAGTAATATATTGAGCAATGTTTTTTTTTTGTTTTTAGCAGAGAAAGTTTGAAAATGGTAAATATGATTGTGATAATGAATGTTTTGTCTGAGTTGTAGATTTGTCTGGGGTGTATCCAAGGAAGGCTGACCATGTGGTTCATATGACCTCCTGGACCTTCTGATCAATTGGAGCCTTTTGTCTTTAAATTAATAATAAACATGTATGTCATTTTTGTCCGTTCTATGTACTGTAAATACATGTTGTAATATTGATGTAGAGTGAACCATGCTTGAGCAATTGTTAGATCTGTTGCCTCGCATCACAAAGGTCTTGGTTTTGAGCCCCAACTACATTAATTTGTGGAGTTTGCGTGTTTTTCCTGTGCATGTGTAAGTTTTGCCCAGGTACACCAGCCTTCTCTTAGACTCTAAAACTATGCATATTAGGTTAACTGGTTTATCTAAATTGTCTATACAGTGTGCACATTTCTATTCACAGTTCAATATTTGCAAAATCACCTATTTGAAGATTTTTCTGTGGAATGCAACTCTAAATTATTCACAGAAATTCTTGCAATGGTACGTGAAACACTATTGGCTGGTGTTTGCAAAACACCCAATCCAGCAGCATCATTCATGTTTCTTGCAGTTGATTGGCTGTACCATTATTCTGTATGTAGCTGTGCATGATTCCTTCCGATTGCTCTCATATGCATTCTGAGTAATGCGTCAAGTTGCTTAGGATTGCATATTCTTTGTCAGGGTACATGTATGTTCAAAATCTCCTCACCTGGACCTTTCCATTACTGATAAGCTCATAAAAATGCACTAGTGTTTGTTCTTCAATAGTATGCCTAAAAGAGATGGCAAAAAACACAAACAAACAACAAAAAAAAAAAACACAAAACCCCTATTTCTATATGAAAATAAAACAAAAATTTTTAGGTCACCTCCTCTGACCGCAGATGTACAGTACTTCCCATGGTAGTACATTGCATGAGCTCAGTACTGAACATGTAGCACTGAAATTTTTGAAAATGGCCACAATACAAATACATGGCGTCATTACAAAATTACAAATTCAAGCAAAAGAAACACTTTTCCTTTTTTTAAATAGAAGTCATAAAACTAATACTTACATTTGATAATGTAGACATGTTTCCAGTTATTACATTTGCTGTTTACTGTATCTTCACTTACCTTCCAAATGGCACAAAAGGTTCTGCAGATTTAAAATAATAGAAAAATTAAAGCGTAAAAACAGGAAGTCTCACTTTAACATAAACTGTAGGTGTGTGTCTGGTGCACCTTTGCACTTTTGGTTAAAATAAGTGCGACCTTCATTCAGTGAAGCTACTCAGTGAATAGTCTATCCAGAAATTTACTCAAGTGAAAGTAAAAAAGTACAGTGCTGTAAAATTATTACTATAAGTAAGTTTTTCTTTTTCTTTTACAAAAGTTAATCAACAAAATGTAACTGAGTAAATGTAGCTAGTTACTCCTCACCCCTGGTTTTAATAAAAAACACAGTTTTGCTCTCTATGTCTATATCGGTCCATTACTCTGGTTGTAAGCACTCACATATACAACGATGAAGGTCTGTCTTTATGTGTCATATTGGACCGGTGGGCGGTACGTGGTCAGCCGTTGCATTCAGGATAATACGTTCATGGGTGTACTCTGTCTCTTGTGTTGTAATGTGTCAAAGCTGGTCAACAAAAAGGATGAATTTGTTTCAAAACATCTAAAAGAATTAGAGTAGCAGGACTGTCTGTTTTTGACCTAGTCAAAGTATTTTTATTATTTCCCGTTGGTTAATGATGTGAATACAAACACATACAGCCTCACAATAAAGCAAATCCCATCAGTTTTTCCTGCTAATGAAGATAAAGTGAGATATGAATGTTTTCTCACCATGCTCGGTGCCAATTAAGTGCCCCATTTAATGCTAATTAGACACTGAAGCTCAATTTGTGTCATTTTATATTTTCTTTTTAGTTTTTCTTTCTTCTCCTATAGGTCAACAAGGGATAGGTTCTAGCTTTCATACAATCAACAATGACACAAAATGAGGTTTAAGGTAAATAAAAACACACACACAAGCTCACTGGTTTAGAGGGCTTCATTTAAACAGTGCATGGTGTACATACTGTGACAATCAATCAAATAACTAAAAACATAGACTTTTTTTTTCTAGGTTAGCCATTACTCAATAATGAGTGTTTAGGGATGTGGGTGGAAGGTCTTTAATAGATTGCCAGCTTTTTTTAGACTGTTCATTAACTTTGATAATCAAAGAAAGCACAAGGTAGATTAAAATATACACTTTTTATAACTTGTATTGTTTCTGAAAGTCACAAAGCAACCACTTTGAAAAGACTTGCATGTCAGTTCTAAAAGCTTCTACATTTTATCTTACTTATGTAATTAATTAATGTCATGTTAAAAATAAAAGAACTGAATCATACAAATACAAAAGAAAAAGAGAAAATACAAGCGCCAATAGAAACTGTAAGGGGAGGAGAGAAAGGAAGACAATGTCCTACAACATTCGGATGTTCTTTCCTTTTTAAACTTTAGTTGTATTTGCTGGTGTGCAGAATAATTTTGGGCTATGCTCGTCTCCAGGGCAATGGCCTCAGGGGCAAACAGAGCCCCATGGGGAACAGGTGTCAGGCAGGTGTGTTCAGTATGTGTGTGTGTGTGTGTCAGTGAGTAATGGCGCTATCAACTGGCCTACACGATCCATCATGCATGTCCCTGCCCCAGCACCTTTAAGGCCACAGCACAAATGCACAGACTCACATTTAAATTAGCCCATCTGCACACACAGTTGCATGCACACATAAATACACGTCCACAAGGCACAGACACATATAACAAACCAATCAGAAGTTGCCGTTCTCCCCTTTACGGACAAAGACGCGCGAACAGGTACAAAATGCTGAACTCATTCTGTCACAGTTGTGCTGTTACATAAGAGACAAAGTTTAATAAATCTTTGAAGACTATTTTGTTGGTTTGATGGCTTTCAGTGGCTTACTGTAATGCACTGGAAAAGTCATGTCTTTGTGAGAAAATGTCAAACGTTAAAACCTTGAACAGATTTTACAAGTCTCCTTAACTAAAACTCTGATAATATCAATAAATTCTGATGAGTTGCTCCAATAGTCTAAAACTTTGTGGAGAATTACAACTTGAACCTACACCACACATTACATCATTATCAACGCTACTTCCTGCAGTTTTTGCTTTGTTCTTTGATAATTTGTCTTTTACTTTTTGTCCTCTTGCCTTTGTTGCTGTTTTAATCTCGCACGTTCATCTG
This sequence comes from Xiphophorus couchianus, assembly GCF_001444195.1. Taxonomy (NCBI): domain Eukaryota; kingdom Metazoa; phylum Chordata; class Actinopteri; order Cyprinodontiformes; family Poeciliidae; genus Xiphophorus; species Xiphophorus couchianus. Next base: position 11,377,875 of record NC_040231.1, read on the forward strand.
TTGCCTTGTTGCAGAAAATCTCCTAAAGTCTGAACTCATTGCTCCGTTCAATTATTACAGTCCTCAACAGGGGAGGATGGTGTTATAATTAACAAAACTATAAAAGTGAATTAATAAACATTAAAATGCAAAATAGCAGAAACAGAAAATGACCGGTGCTATCTATTAAAATGAAGCAACTCCCTTGCTTTTTTAAGTCTTAATTAGCAATCAGTTCATTAATGGGTTGAGTGTGTTTTAGCAGGAGGGTGCAGGGGAGGTTACAAAGGGACTTTGATAGATTGGGGGCGCCCAAGTCAATAAAAAATGTACTTTGTCTGCTTTATTTTCACACAAACTACTTATAGTAGTATCCGATTTGCATTTAACCAATGTAATGCTTTAAGTATATTATAATCTATAATTTATATTGTAATCCAAAGAACGGTAACACTATTGGTTAAAAAGGATAATGTCAGATATTTTCATTTTGTTTGAGTAATGCTTTGAAATGATGCACAAAAATGAGAGCAATTAATATTTTTCGGATAATCATAAAAACCATAAATATACCTATTCATCCATACCTGACCAAGCTGAACACATTCAACACGTCAACGAATAAAACAACGCCTTAACTTATATCTAATTTTACATTTTCATTGCATGGATAATAGTTTTTTGTAAAAAGGATTACACCTCAGACATTTTTTATGATACAATCACAACCTTTAGTGTATTTCAGATTTAAGTAGTACAGATCAACCCAAAGTAGCACATAATTGTGAAGCTAAAGAGGAGGTTTACAGAGTTTTCATTTTACAAATAAAAATGTAAAAAATGCAAATTAATTTGTATTCATCCTGTTGACTAATATAGAACTGAATTTGTTCTTTGGAGTTTTCACTTGACCACCTTATTGAGAGAATATGCAAAAATCAAATTCAAATCAATCTTGCCATAGATTATCAACTGAATTAAGGTCTGATCTTTGACTTTCCCTCTTTAACACTTGCAACTAAACTTCTCCATTCCACTTGTAGGTGAATGTCTGTCTACAGCCCAGCTTTTGGAAATCTATGACAAATTTTCTTTTAAGACTTCCACATTATTAAACTTGACGAGCTTTAAACGATGTAAAAAAAAAAAAAAAAATGTAATTTTAGTTGAATTAGCGTATAACTGAAAAGTCAAGGACCTTAAACCACTGAGACATCAGGCTGCCCTGGAAAAGCTATATTTAACAGTAAATTTTCTACCGGTCATCAAAGACCTACCCTTTCCCACCTATACCTCTCGGATGAATACACACACGTGGTCACACTATTGCACACATTTCTACACCTATACATACACAAATTAATACATATATAACCCAGCTCAATTTATAATAGTTGGCATGACCCCACGACCCCTCTCAGGGAGGAACTAAGAGAGTTCAAATCGTGGCCTAATTACACACCGCTCCGCTTCATTCCCTCCGCCTTGCGCTCTCAGAAAGTAGAGCGCACGACTGCGGCACACACATAAGCACTAACACACACCCGTGTTCTGCTTTGAGAACAGACGACCCGTTTCAGTCTGAGCTCTCCCACTTCTATCACACATATACAGTACATAGCCAGGCATATTAGTTAACTGTTCTTTTAGGAAAACTTCAACCAATATCTTCAGGTTTGTTACTGTTTGCAATCATGGGTCAAGATACATTTTAATTCAAATGAGGTCCAAACATCTTCTAGACTTGTGAACTCGTAAAAACCTACACTCCCCTCGTCATTTGAAATTTTCCCTTAACACCTGACGTAATGTTTGGGACGTAAAGTTAAGCCCAAACTATTGATGCCTCCTCTAAATTTTTTGTTCATCCTAGAAGTCACAGAAAAAGATAATTATGTACAAAGAGTATAAATTTAAACAGAATAATTTATTATTTTTTTATCTACATTTTATTGAAAAAGACAAGCTGCACATTTTTATACACTTCTCAAAAATATTTGTAAATTTCTTATCTATATTACAGCAACCAAACCCCTTTCTTTTATCTTTTTGTTTATATTTTGGCCATTTTTCCTCCCTTTCACAACCTGAATCTGGCAGGATCACTCCAAAATGTTACTATTACTTTCAGTCAGAGGAAAAAGATTGTTCTTTCTAAATTTTCCAGGGATATTAATAATTTTGGGTTAAGAAAAATATTTGCTGATAGTGCATCAAAGTATCAGTGCCATATTCACATCCACAGTCTTCAAAATTGATTGGTGTATGTATCAGTAACAGAACATAACTGGAACTTTAAAACAATACAGGCCTTTTAATATCACAGTTATAAGTTTCGGTACAAAGGGCATGTTTCAAGACGGGAGAAATTAAAAAATGCGCCAAATCACATAAAACAGTTTATTCTCATTTATTAGCATGTGCATGAGATGAGCTGAAAAAAGAAAACATACTTCATATAAATGGCAGTTACATGTATATGATCATGTTTTCTTTTTTAAAAATCCTTCTTTTATGTGGAGTGTCCCAACAATTCTGCATGTCGCCTGTTTAAATTAATGGCAGTACAATTAAATATAATAAAGTTAAAGGAAAAAGTTAGGGAAACGGGGTGTGTGTGTTCTCCTTGGAAAAGCTGGTGTGAGCTGACCCAGAAGACTAGGTGGCTCTATTCTATTTTTGATTTCTTCTGAAAACGATGCAACAGGTTTCTCCCAGACAGCTGCCATAAAACACAACACACTACCTCCACTATGCATACCTGCTTGTGTTTGCATGAATGTGTATGGAGACATTTTTATCTTGTCCTTGAAAAGATGTAGCTTCCACTGCATTTGATGAAACCAGAACAAAAACATATTTCTTTCACTACCAATTATCATCTTTTCAAAGAAATATCTTTATGAAAATAAATTCTAAAATTAGTAGATCAGTAGATGCCAGCAATGGAGAAAGGATGGGTATGCATTACAGAAGTATTGTAGAATAGTTGTAATACAATACAGCCTTTGAATCTGTGGGACATTTGCTGCACAGAGAGCAGCGTTTCTCTCAGGGTAAGATTTGAAGAATTGTTGAAGACTTTACTTCAGGAACTCTGTAGGATCTATGAAAAGTATTGAACAATTTTATGCACTCAGGGGGTTGAAAACTTTTTATAGGAACTGTAGTTCATGTTTTTCCAGTGGTCTTGAAGGGGGAGAGTCTGATGTTACCAGAGAGCATTGCGAATGAATGCATTCAATTAAAAAGTGAATACCATTCCCAAGTGGATCTAACTGTTCTGGGCACTTTGAACTGAACCATGTCCTCTTTTCATACAACAAAACTGAAGCAAGGGCATTTCTTCCTGATGTCATCAAGTGGTGGTCACTACAGGAGTGAACTAATGATGTCACGTACGTTTTTTGCAAACACTTTCCCTCCAACACAATAGTTTAGTGGCTGCTCTTTGTGCGTGCGGCATGGTTGAGATGTACACACACTGGCACTTTTTTTTTACAGTAAGGTTTAACGATATGTGGATCAGAGCAGTTGTGTTGGGAATTTGGCAACATTAAAATACAGTTAATGAGAGCTATTCTGGTAAAGCCTTTAAGGACAAGGTATTGATGCTAAAAAGACCTAAATGACCAAAAACTTCCTTTAATGCTGAAAGCAGCAGAGCATGTTTTTAACTCCGAGAGGCTTTGAAAGGACTGCTAACTTACACACACCATCATAGACTATGTATTCTAACTAATTTTCAGTAACGTTATGAGAAGCCAACTATCTATTATTACAGCTTCCTGAGATGAAGTATACAATTAAACTGGTGTACATCACGCTGTGCCATCCATTGGCCAATAATCTGTATCTCCCTCTTTCTCAATTGCCAGTCATAATGGGAGTGCCAAGCAGGTGACGGTGACGCCAAGGCAGAATGACACGCACACACAAACTATCCTCTCCCTACAGACGACCTTAATTAGACTCCACGCGTCCCCCACGGTCTCTGTGGCAGGCGAGACAAAGGAAGGCTCATACGTTTGGATGGACGGCAGTGTGTCCGCTTGTGTCTGTGTGCGTTTGAATCTGAGGGGCCTATCTTTAGCAGATGCTCATACCTCTACCGTCTCCCTCTCTCTGTGCGGAGCAGCGGTGCTATCATTAAAGTGTCATTGAGAAGTGGCACCACTTAATTTTAGCTGCTCTCACTGGGGGCCCTGAAGGAGATGCTAGAGACTGAGAGAGAGAAAGGGGAGGAGAAATGGAGACAGAAAAGGGAGGTAATAAAAAGGTACAAAGGTTAGACGTAAGGTACAGGAAGAGTCAAAAAAATTAAAAGAGTTACCCGATCTTCTTTAGATGAGTTAAGATTGAACAAAGCTTTAAGATTTCTGATCAAGTCTTTTTTTGCAGAAACAAATTCATTGCACTGAAAACAAATGATAGTTTAGCCAATTCATGTCCTATCTGCCATCAAAAAAGATGAAACCATTCCTCCAGCTGCTTCAAAAAAGTGCTCCCATTTGCTCTAAAAGATCAATTTTGCTCAGGTGGATTTTTTAAAAACACGGTAGGTGGAGAAAATTGGATAAAACAAAACAAAAATTTTAGAAATTGTTCTGAAAAACGTTGCATATTGTATGTTTTTCAGTCCTTCGCCAAACAGCTGGTTGCCCTCAGATGACTTCCAATAGAGACACACTTAGAGCTTCCCGGTGGCGTCAGGCTCGGTAATGAATCTATGTCTCAGGGTCGTCAGGTGAGAAGTGCCACTTCCTTCCAGAAACTCAAAATAACTGAATGGAGTGTCTGAAAAGGAACGCAGACAGACAAACGAGCAGAGGCGGCCACTGATAGTGTCATACCTGGACAGTGTTGAGGAGAAAAGAGAGCATATGTTCAGGCTTATATAGGGGAAAGACAAGTCAAAGACACTCACTGAAGAGAAGTGTGTATGACTGGAAACACAGATGCATACCACAGTTCACACAGTCTTCCTGACTTTTCTCATTGATACAGTGACCTTAACCTTGGCATCCCCTCTTTTCCTCTCCCTTCTCACATTAATCTGTCTTCCTGATGTGTCAGTACAATGTTAACACGCTGTCGTTGTCTTCAGCAGCAGGTACACACTTGTTAATCCTACCCCCATCCCTCCACCCGTATCTGCTATTTAGATTTTGTCTAGAGGGCTTGCGCGTTTTCAGAAGGCAGTTGCCAACACATACAGAATATTCCTCATCGGCCTCTAAAAACTGTTACTTTTACTAGAGGGACTTTGTAAAACATTGTTTCTGGACAGTCCAATATTACCCACAGATTACTCGCTTTATCACCTCTCCAGGCTGCCGTCATCTTCTTCCGTCTAGCTCCAACTACTGCAGGTCTTTTACACATCAAAAATAGCTGTTTTTGATGAGTTTGACATGGCTGAAAAAGCAACAGAAACCTAGAAATGGTAAAAAAAAAAAAAAAAAAAGTAGAGCTAATGAATGCCTGGTAACTTTAATGTAGTTTGTATGCTCAATCTTTGTTTTACTTCCTGAACGGATTCAGGAAGTAGTCCCTTCCCTCACCTTGCAGTTCTGCACAGCTCCCCATCACCTTTACTGTCTCCTTGTTCACTGCCACACTGGGTTGGCATCTTCTCCCTGGACCACCTTCCTCATGTCTTCCCATCTGTTTTTCACCTTTTACTCCATATACTTCATTCATGCCTGGTTTACGTCCCAGTCCTTTTTTTCTTTTTCACACAGTGTCTACATGCTGTGTCCATGTCTTATCTCATAACAAGGAATGTATTTGATAGGGCAGATCTGGTACAGATTGAACAGCTTTTGGTGTTTGTGCCCCCCAGTAACATTGTTTTCTCTCTGCATGGTGTCTGCCACATTATTTTTTTTTCTTAAACTTTGATGACTCCTGCTTGGATGTTGACTTTCAGTCCTGGGACTCCTTTCAGTTTTGGAGTTATTTTCTTTTTTTTTGGTAAGTGAATCTCAATTAATTATATCAGTCAGTCTATCTGTTTAAGTAATTAAGTGCAAAAAGTTAAAATATGAGAATATACAGTACGGTTTTGTTACAGAGAGACTGATATTTCAAGTTTATATGTCTCTTAATTTTGACGATTATGGCTTACAACCAATTAAAACCCAAAATTTAATTATCAAGGAAAGATTAGAAACATGTGAAGTTGTGGCCTAAACAGTCATCTGGATCACTACAGTAGTTAGTCATTTACATTTTCCATAAGGAGAGAAAGCCACAAAAATCAAGTGTTTGAGTCTGATATAGCTGAATCCAGAAGTTGAGTGTAAGGAAAACATGTTGTACAAAAAGTGCACAGGCAACAGGGATGTATTTAGTTAATTTAATTTCTGAAATAAATATGCAACAATTTATTATATTTGCTCAGTCTCTTCAATATGAAACATGAAAAACAACATGGCAGGCTGTTGGTTGAAATGCAATCAATAATGTCATAAAACTCAGTCTGCAATGGAAATATGTCATAAACATGTTTAGGTCACAATACAGTTGGAGGATCTTCATTTAGTGACTGTCTGATGTGTTTGGGCTCCTAATTAATCAAGCAAAAACAGAGCTGCTTCTACTCTTTATAATTACTTTGGAGAGATACAGAGAAAAGAAACAAATTCAAACAAGAAAAGGGAAAAACAAAATTATAAAAAATTTAGACAAAAATAGGAGTAAAACCAAAGTAATGTAAAAAACAACTAAGGAAAACATTAAGAAAGATACATAACACGGGAAAGCAGCTCAGAGGAAAAGAAGGTGTTGGGAGGTAAGAAAAGGGAGAGAAAAGACTGGATGAGAAAAGAGAGGATGAGGAAGAAAAAGGAGTGAGGCCCTCTTCATTTATTGCTCCACTGGAGAAGAACGTAGAGCTCTCTAATGGTGCTGCTATGGTAATAACAATAAAAACCAAGAGTACAAGAGAAAAAGAAAGACCGCGAAAGATGGAGGGAAACGGAAAGAGGTTAGGACACAGAGGGACACATAAAGTGTGATTGTTTTCTTTCTACAGTTTCATATTTTCCCACCAACTGTAGCTCTCACGCTCTCCCGTACCCTTCAACACACCCACACTCTCCCTTTCTTCGTTTCCGTGCTTCCGCTGTTGGCGCTGTGTGTCCTTGCTCTATGCTTTGTTAGGCAGGGCAGTGGCACCACTGTAGCTGCTGTGTCAGGGCTTTCTATTGGTGGTGATTAATGTATGGAGATGGACTGATCGTCACCAGCCACTAACATTCTCAGTGCCGGCACAGAGGAGGCGCGCGCTGGGAACTTAGCAGTGGGCTGCAGGCAGTGGCAGTGTGTCGAATAGTAAGGAACTTTAAAATGAAACTGCATTAAAGTTGTGTGTTTGATTACTGCACTAGTTCAGAGAATAAACAGATAATCAATCATCATTGTACAAGAAAAATAAAGGTCCAGTTTTTTTTTTATTATTTAGATTTTTTAAAAAAATATATACGAGTTAATGAGCTGCAAGCCATCAACTGATATTAAAGATTAGATTAAAAATAATTAAATTAAACTTGTTTTAGTTGACTCCATATTTAAGAGTGTCAGGAAAAGGAAGGTTGCACAGGTAATTGTTGTATTTTATTACCGACCTTACTCGTTAATGAAACACAAAGCACCCTCGCCTTAAATGTACAGTATATTTAGGAAACAACTGCCTTTTCTCAACTCACTCCAGACGGCCTTGTCAAATCAAGTTTATATTCACTTTGGTCTAGTCTTCATGCTCATGTGAAAGTGTCTCCTAGAACCATCAAAGAGTTTTGTTAAAGTTTATAAACCTTTCTTTAAATGTATATATCCCATTTAAGTTTAGAAATAACCATAATTAATTATTGATTGTATACAAATTTTTTATTAATAATTCTGTGTTTCAGTCATTGAGGTTATTGAATTCTTGGGATTACAGAATGATGAATGAATGTGGAATTATATCATCATGGCTAAAGTAATATATTAATAACTTTGCATTAAAACGTTGCAAATTTATTTGATTCAGAAATGCCAGTATTTATTAGACAATAATCCAATGCAGCCAGTCTTTTGCCCGTAAGCTTTAAGCCCCCAGAAATGGAGGATTCATATGTTGACATCTATTGTTGTGTTTGTCTTAATCCTCTACAGTCAAGTTGCTATGACTATGCTGTAATGCAAGGTTATTTCTTTTTCATTTGTTATACACTTTAAGTTCTCTTTAGGATCAGGTAAACAAAGCAAATATTCCAAAAAAATATTTCATCATAACAAATCTCTCTTCTGGGCAGCAATATGAGCAGAAATTTAATCAGATATTTGGGAAATCCTCAGGCTCCTGCTGCCCCCGCCCTCCTACTTTAGATATTTATAAATTAATGTAAACAACTCTGGTGGCAAACAGCACAACTATAAAACAAGATGGAGTACCCCAAAGAGTTGTTATCTACAAGTGTAATTACCAAATAAAATTTGTGCCATATCAGAGCACCAAATGGTGTGCCAGCTTGGCATTTCTGCCCACGCTACATATGTGTGTGCTGTGATTAGACCATAGAGACAGTAGATAAATTAGCTTTGGGAGGAAAATGGAAGTGAAAGATATACTGGATTGCCCTGTGAGAGTTCATGTCGTAAGTAGCCACACACTCACACACACACCCATGCAGGAGCACACTAAAGCTTTCCTCTGTTTCTTCCTCCCTATCCACCTTCCCATCCATCAGGCCATCTCAGGGAGCTGCCCGCAGTTCCACTGGCTGGTTTAATTGTTAATGCTAATTGCTATTTATTGGCTCAGATGCAAATGATAGGCTGGCCAAAGTGAAATTTTATGAGGAGTGAACTCCCCCTCTCGCACAAATTGAAAAAAGTGAAACAAGAGGAAGAGGGAAATGAGGCGAGGCGAGAAGAGCTTAATGGCAGCGCTTTAATAGCAGAGAGCAAAAATTAAGACTGATTTAAGAGACGCCACTAAATCCCCCCCAAATCCTCTGTGATCCCCTCTCAGGGAGACACCCATTTGGCAGAGGAGGAGAGAGGGATGGAGGAGAGGAGAAGAGACGTGAGAAGAGGGAGATTTATACCAAAAATGCAAGAATTCACTGCAACTTGTAAGCTTGTATATCAGAATTACTGTAAATTACATTACTTTTATTTATAAAAGAAAAGTGCATTTCTTGAAGTTTGAGATAGATAGATAGATAGATAGATAGATAGATAGATAGATAGATAGATAGATAGATAGATAGATAGATAGATAGATAGATAGATAGAGTAAGAAGCATGTGGAGAATGACACTTGGCGGAGGTCATATGCAGCCAGCAGCAGCTTCTCACTGCCTCCCTCTCCACCAACTGAGTGTGAACTTGAACATCATCCACTTTTAATACACTCTAAAAGGTAAAGCAGAATTTGCACAGCACATTACCTAAATGCAAGCCTAAATGTGTGCATGTGTGTGTCGGCTAAGATGCTTTGCAGAAGTCCAGGGATGCAGGACACGCTTTGCATCCCTCTGTGACATATCAATGTCCTCTTTTGATGCTCGCTCATTTGTTTCCCTTCCATCCATTACTCCCCTGATCCACCCTGTCCATCCATCGCTCCATCACTCCATCTGATTGAAGGAGCTTCCCTCCATCCTCAAGGTGCGATCGCCCTGCCAATTAAAGACCAATCTAATCGCTTCTGGGCTTTGTGTGTGTTTGAGTGTGAGGGAGAGCTGTTCGTGTCTGCATGTGCACACTTATTTGTATGAAACTAGATGGACGTGTGTGTGTGAATGTGTTGGTGAGCGATCTGAGAGGTTAATGCAGTTAAGGTTATTTCACAGTCCATTAAGAAGCTTATGTTGACCTCCCGACCCTAAAGCCAGCAACATGGAATCCATTATCATGACAATAGGACTGCACATATATGTGCATGTATGAGTGTGATGGGGTTATTCCCAAGTTAGAAAAATATTATCACAAAGGTAAAGAGGTGGAAGGCAAAGAAAATAAGCAACTTCTTGCATGTGTGTATTTGGTCAGGTCGGTCTGAGCCATGGAGTAATTTGTACCATTATAGTTAGTCTACAGAGAGGAGCATGAAGGACAATCAATGGCCATGCAAAACCAAGAGAAAATGCTGACGCTTGTTCTTTTTTTTTGGTTGCAGGAAAATTTGATTCAATTATGTAGAGACCAAAGCTTGGAGCTGTGTGCAGCAGGGGCTGTGTGCGGTGGGGTGTGTGTGTGTTTGTATTTGTGGTGAAAAAGGAAGAACCAGTTTGTTAACTATAACAACAGAAAACCTGACAAAAGTTAAACAACTGAGGTGTCTCTTAAGATTCAACAACAAGCCCGTCTCAGATGAATGTTTTTAATCCATCAAATACTTAAAGACGTTAAATTTTGCTAAACTCCATGATTTTTTTTTTTTTTACTTAAGAGTTTAGACTTTTTAAGTCCTGACTCAACCCCCCTTGTCTCAGTGTCCCTCGGTGTACATCTGTCCTGCTATTTTTGTCATGCTTTTATCCACTTATTTCCTTAACACTGGGTGAAAAACCCTGACCCTCATCTTGGACCCAGTTCATCCACAGCTCTGGGCAGGTTATTGATCCACACGCAAACAGAGGCCTGGCCGCTGCGTTCACAGCTAATGAGACAGACACGGCCGGTCTGGGTCCTGATAGGTTACAGTGTGAGGACCTATAAATAAACTTACAATGCCTGAGGGAGCCCCAAGATTGAATTTATTATGTTTTTGGTCACAGCTGAAAAAAAGATAAGATTTTTAAATTGCAAGATTCACACCTACAGGAAGGAGAGGCAAAGTGGTTTGTGCAGATCAGATTAGTTTGTCAAAAATAAAAATAAAACAATAAATGAAAACATGTTTATATTCTTTGTGTGCACACAATGAAAAAATACAAAAGTAAAACAGTCTGTGCTCACACAAACTCTGGCTTTAACCTTCACCCCTGTCCTCCTCTCTCCCATCAGACATTTTTGGGTTGATTGTGCGCTTGTATCTGTGTACTGGAATCATGCTGTTATTTTATACGCTGTTCCCTTTTTAGTTATCCACATTGTGCAATTGACAGCAGAAGTGTTGTTACATTGGACAGCTGAAAATTGATATCCCTGGCCATTTCTTTGTGTCCCAGGCAATATGTTACCTTTTCAGGGACTTATCAAACTGATGGATGGGAGGGGGGCACATCTCTTGTGGCCCCTGCTTTAATCAACAACCGAGTTACAACACACACAGATACAAGGCACACACATCAACCGTTCGAGCATTAAAATATGATACGGCTTGTGGGTTCGAGGCAAAAAAGTTTGTAAAGATAAAACAAGTTTGAAGATGCCTATGGCAATTAAATTCATCCAGATTTTTAGGAAGAAAAAAATTACATGTTGAATTGAAAGCTTAATATTCAGTTTCATTTCAAAATATTGTTTGACTTTCGGTGTTTTTTGTTTTGTTTGTTTTGCACAGCAGTGCAAAAGAAAGTATTTAATTTATGAGGAGATGACTCTTAAGATTCCTAAAAATGTCAAGTCTGGCCAGCCACACACAGAAGGATTCAGTGTTTTTCAAAGAAAACTGAATTTAATCTCCAGAAAAACTCCAATGATGGAGCTAATTGTCAAATTTTCCCTTTTCTGGCTGTAATTGATTATTGGCAGCTCCCCCATTTACTAAATGCAACAAATCTAAGAGCTCCCACTATTTTCAGTATTTAAGCAGATCCTCCAACAGCATATAATTTGATATGCTATTCAAGTTTGATATTAAAATTGCATAAAGGTAAGGAATTGACGAAAAAGCCCAACATCACTTATTCCACTGTCAGGTTGAGATTTAGGCTTAAATTGATCTTCTAATTTAACCGACATGGTTCAACTGGTTGGATGTAATTAATGTTTCGGAATGGTCCAGCAAAACACCTGATGAAAAATTTGTGGAGGGAATTCCAGATTAGGTTGATGGAAAAGAGGCCCTTCAGCATCATAGACGTACAAATGTCTGGAGGCCACATGGCTTTAAAATGGTGCTACATCTGATCATCAAATAGGAGCAGAGTTTGATTGCTGTAGGGAAGTGAAAGTTGTTTTTACGAACTCATTATTGACACTTGATACTTTTGTCAAATTTGATAATCTGTTTGTGTTGCTTTATTGTCTTTTGAGAGTTGACAATGTGATTTCCTATAGGAAACAAACTTGCTAGTTTAATGAAAACATCTGCATCACTTCTCTTTTATGTTATAAATCTTTAGAAAATAAAGAAAATCAGAGGCTATTAAAATCCTCTGATTTAAACCTAAAAGAAAACAGGACATTGATATCAGCGAGGAAAAGCCTTATTAGTGCATCTAACAGTAAACTACGCTTTACGTTTTGTAGTTTTGATTCTTTGAATCTATACGTCTGTAAAATTCAGTGTATGCACAGACTAACTCTGTTTTAATGACTCTGGGAGGCGTTTATCATTGAAGGGGAGACAGCGAGCTGTTGTTGGTTTTGTCCAAAAGAAAACACTATAGGACAAAGGACACACACTCGCTCACATATAGATGATGATGCTCTGTAAATTGTCCTTCACACAGCTCTCCCTGCATATTGACTGTACGTCCTTTTTCTCAAGCTGACGTTATTGTCAAATTGTTTCTCAAACGGGACACAATTGAAAAGGCGGACAGTTGTTCAATGGCTCGAGTTTTACCATTGATTCCCAATAGGGGCCCTCTATTCATCTGTCGGCTTGAGGAGCGGAGAAAAACTCTGCTCCCTGCTTTCCCCACCACTACTGCTCCTGTTCCGTTTAGAAGCGACTATGTTAATCTGCACACACAAACACAGGTGGATACTTACATGTAGGCGCACACACACATTTCCTTTCATTTAAATATTGCTCCCATCCCAGAGCGTTCTGGTACTTGATACAGCATGATCCCCCACAAATCAATGGGAGCCAAGGAGACAACACACACACAAAGAGACACACACACACACACACACACACACACACACAGTAAAATCTGTCTCTGTATAGCCCACAGGCAGATGGTATCTGCTTTAGACGCTTGTTATTCTCAACAACTCTGATATGGAGATCATTAGCAGACAAAAACACTAAGGCACGTTACGGCACCTGAAGCGCACAGATGAGATAAAACTTTACTGATCACAATATTTATGAAGCACTGTGTGTGGATATTTTTTTTATTTGTACTCCATTATATTGTTTTTAATATGTGAATACAACTGAAAGACAAAATATATGGAGATGATTTTTCTAACTATAAGTCTGTTTCATCTTAAATATTAAGAGAATCAAAGCGATAAAAGAGCACATGCAAGGTTTGCCTTTTACTAAGTAAGATATAAAAAAGCAATCTTCTTCTTAATTTATAAAAACGACCATAGATAATAGTCAAATTCAAAACGAACTTTCTAAAAGTTGTTCAGTTTTGCTCAAAGCTAAGCATGTAATAATCAAATTCTTTTCATACGATTGTACGGTGCTACCATGGTTAAGTTGCTGCGTACAAGGCTGGAGAAACACTGAAAGATTACAACCATTACATTTTTAGCCAAAAAGGAGTGACGGGTCCTCAAGAGGTAGGAGTTTGTCCTGTGACTGGTAGGTTGCTAGTTCAAACCCCTGCTACCTCTGTCTCTGTGTCCTTGGGGAAGAAATTTCAATTGCACAATGGCAACTTCTGTGAACACATTAATTGACTTTTCTAAACTGTCAACTCAAACCAGCACTGGTTATGGTAAGGAAAAAAAAAAAAACATTTCCAGAAACTATTCTGACTTTTCCTATAAAATGGAGCATGTTTGTTATAATTAAAGAGGGCCAGTATACAACAGCAAGAAGCAAGAGTTTTTCAGTTACTAGTGGTGTAAAATTGTTAAGATGGAGATAAGACATTATTCAAAGACAATTCAGTTAAAATAAATATAAACAGATTATTTTCAGGAGGAACAGGAATTTATTTGGTGCTATTAGGAGACTGCATAGTTATAAATTAATGTAAGAAGTCCTGGTTTATGTTGTTTTATGTATGTATTGTACTGTGTTTGTGTATTTGTATTTAGAAAGTTATGTTTATTGACCAATTATATTAATACATATTATTAGTAAACATAGCAACTAGTACTAAAGAGATTCAGAGTTAAATATAGGCTTCCTTGTGAATATAAGTCTGATAGCTTAATCTGCATCACTTGCATTTTCAAAACACTCTGAAAGAAACGTGACTTATTTACTCATTCGTCTGCAATAAATTGTGTTTCAGTTGCTGTGGTTTTACAAATTTAATGGTTCCAGAATTTTTAAACTTTTTAAATTTGTAGCTTCTCTGTCAGTCTTAATTCTGAAAACTTTATGATTCATTTTGTTAAAATGAGTACTGGTTATTTTACTCAAGTCATTTGACAAACATTTATAGGTGCATAAATTTGTGTGGTTCTCTTACTAAATTTGGTTATGAGCTTCAAGCTCCCTTCACTTGGACAGGACTTATCTTAAAGATGATTAAACATTATGCCTGAAAATATGTGATGGTCACTCACAGGTCAAAATTAATATTTTAAATAGGTTTCAGACAAAATGTGGTTTGTGTACTGCAGTTTCTTCAGAAGAAAAGTTAACATAGAAATAACATGATGGCTAAACTTATGGGAGTGGTTATGACCAAGAAGAATATAATATTTTCTTCTTCTTTGCCCCTTTCAAAGCAATAGTTCGCATTCGTTTTATGTGAGAAAGAGGTAACATGACACACAAAGAAGAATACAGCAGCACATATAAGGCCAACGCTGTATGCAGGTATATGTTTGTATTTGTAGAGAAAACCTAAGTTGCTCTGTGTTGCTACATCCACTCCATCTGTTTGTGTGCGTGTAAGGCAGAAAGAGAAAAAGAGAGGGAGAGAGAGAGGGGAAAGAAGGCAGTGTCTGAGGGAGCATGCAGCGCTAGATTGATGTGTACCGCCGGCATGGCCGTTTCTACTGAGAACGGCCACACTCCTCTGCCTAATGATGCCACATCCATCCTGGAGCGCAGAGTGCTGCACACTTAAGTGTGTTGTGTGTGTGTGTGCCCACAAGGCGTCTATCCTGAGGGCTACAACATGGCACCTTCCACAGCCTCTGATCACCTTTTATTTGGCACTACTACGCTTGTGTGTCTATAATTGTGTATGGGTTTGAGAGTGAAGAGTCCTACGTGACCATTAATATTAAATATAGATACCCTTGTCAGTGAATTACATCCTCTGATCCCGCATCCTCCTCTTAGGGAGGACAGGTGAGGAGGGAGAAGTCATGGGAGGTGAAGAAGGGAGAGATAAAGTAAAGCGGAGAGTGAGTGAAAGAGAAAGAGTTGAAGGTAGCAAAGTAGAGGAGTCATGAGCAGGGGAGTGAAAAGAGGGGGAGGAGAGGCAGAGGAATATGAAAGAAGGAGAAAGAGGCCTAATTAAAAGTTTTAAGAGGAATAAAACAAGAAGAGATGATGTGAAGAGGTCTTGGATTTCTCTGGATCTTTAAGCTGTCAGCCCCAAAAATAATACATTTATATATTCATCTCATATTTAGAGAAATATTTGATTTTTATCCATGGACGCTTTTTTTAAAGAACTTAAAAGTTTAAACAAACAACTAAAGTGCTAAAATTACTCAAGCTTGATGCAGGTGAACAGTCTGCTGCTACACTGCATCAACTTCTGTGGTATTTTAGTGAGGAAAAGGAAAACGTAAAGGGTAAATGTTTGTTTTGTTCAAACTTTTAGAAGATTTCTCAAACTATTAAGGAAATAATAACCGAGAAAAAACTCTGGATATGGCAAAAAGGAGCTTCAGGAACCAGCAGGAAGACTGACTGATATATATATAAAGTGTCTTTCATTTTAAAATTTTTTATTACTGAGCTGTTTGGTATGCGTTTTCTCAATCTCCCATGTACACATCTATATTATAAGTAATTAATTATTGATTGTGATCATCATTTATTAGTGATCATTCATGGCAAAAAGGTTGTTATAGAGGAATTTTATCCTTGGAAGCAACTGTTTGCCAACTAACATTTACACCCAAAATAAGAGAATTGATGGAAGCAGCCTTTTCAAAACACCAATACATTCTGCTGTCAATTCATCTTTAAAGTCTACACAGATTTACCAGCTCTGTAGCATTATGCTAATATAGCCATGAAAGGGTCATTCTGAGGCTTGTCTGAGGATCCAATTCATCCAAATTTAACTAAAAGTATGCAAGAGTTCAGCTGACACTGCCTTATATGTTTTTTTAGCAAAGTTGTTCTGGATCTAAAGGTATCAGTCTGTAGATGTTTAAAGTCAGATAGAACCCCAAAATCCTGTTTTAAAGCACATCACGATGGTTTAGAAACAAAATAAAAAAATGGGCACAGGCTAACATGAGATGAAAAGGGCAATGACATCGAGTTTAATATTAGAAAAGAAGAATAACATTAGAGAAAAAAAGGCAGTGGGACCACTAGAAGGTACGGAACAGCAGGGAGGGAAGAAGGTGGAGAAAATCTGCGGAAAGAGGGATGACAAAGGGGACTAAGGGGTTTAGGGATGTATGGATGGAGGGAAGAGGTGCCAGCTGATTGATTGTGCTGAGTGTTAGAGACTTGTGGAGAGAGGGATGACGAGAGGGGGAAAGGGAAAAGAAAACAGAGGATTGAATCTATCACTGCTAGGGAGGAAGTGACAGGAAGAAGCCAGCAAGCGAAGGGATGTATAGAAGATCACAGAGAAGGTGAAATCATTCGGCAAACAAATGTCCTGAAGTGAAAAAGTTCAACAGACAAGAAACAGACAGGAACAATATAGATGAAGGAAGACATCAGCAGATGCAAAGATTTATTAGATGAAGACATCCAAAAGTGAGAAGTGATTGAGCAATGACGGGAGAAGGAAAAACAATGGAGTGAACGGCAGCAGCTTTGACCTGTCATCTGTCTGTAATAAAGGAGAGAAGGGAGGAAGAGAGGAAAGGAGGAGTGACAGTTTTATTTTCCTAGCCAGGCGTTCATTCCCATATTCCCTGGCAAGCTCGCACCTGATGGAAAGATGGCAGAAAATCAATAGTCCATGTGCGTAATGGAGTAATGACTCTGAGTGTATGTGTATGTGTTGATAATGATAAGTGTGTGTGTGTGTCTGCCCGATCCCTAAGCAATCACACACAGCTTAAGCCAGTCCCAAGGGGTGGGGGCCACTTTAACTAACAACTTCATTACGGCAGCCACACACATACACCGTCTCTCTCACACACACTGTTGATCATCAAGTGAAGACTTTTCACAGATATCAGGTTTAAAACTTGACAATGTCATTTATCTTGTTTGAGCTTACTTTGAAATTGTTTCATTTATGTTTGGTGTAAAAGTTTCCAATAAACTCCCATGTAGTATGGATTTAATCGAGCATTTTTGCTGAAAAGAAATTTAATTTAAAGGCCAAACACTTTAAAATTTTTAGACAGTAACATTTTTCTTTTTACATTTTCAGCCAGAAATTTGAGCTAAAACATGGATGATGACGTAGCACATGAAAAGACAGGAAATCTCTAGCAGAAAACCGAACAGAATATTTACATTGTTAATTAAAAAATATTGCTTAACTTGTCAAACATATGCACTGCCTTCCTGGCGACAGGAAACGGATAAAGTAGCACTTTTGAGCCATATATGGATTGTCTATTAAAATACAGTTGAGATACATGCAAGTAAGGATTAACATTCTCTATTGGAAACTCTTTTTACACCAGGATCATGAACCAATTATAATCTTTGACTTTAGAGAAAGAACAAGACAAAGATGATGGAAGAGGGAACAACACAACTCACGTCACAGTCAGGACAGATAGCATGAGTGAACGACCGGACCACAGAGGCGCCAGCAGCTGTTTGTGAGCGTGCAGTTTATCAGGTAAGAAAACAGTTGTTATCACGTTTTGTGTGCTCTGTCAGGGCAAAATCTCTGCTGATGGCATCAGAGACAGTTTCTTCAGAATAATGTGTCGAGTAGCATTGGGCCATGCATTTGGTATCTCTGCCTTCAGAGTGAAGAGAATATACATATTCTCTTCTTCTCTTCACCCTCTTATTTGGGCATTTTTTGTATGTGCCCAAATAATGTACAAAAAATACAATATAATAAGCCTGGCATTACAGAGGTCCTTTTCAGCCCTCGCATCAACGTCAGTATTGAGTCATCAGATTTCAAGTGTCCTGCTCTGAATGCATCATTCAGACCTGGTATCCATGTTCTTGCCACATGGATCTTGATCTCACTAACACAGAGAGAAAAATGCTAGGAGATTTTCTTATGGGTGATTCCTTCTGACATCTTTTTAGACATATAATTGTCATTATGCAGCAGTAGGATGTTTATGAAAACTTGCTCTATCAATTCTGAAGGTATGGACACATTAGATTACCCCTGGCAGCACGTAGATACTGACATCTAATTGGATGAAACAGCAATGACCAACACCGATATCTATGGGAAGCCATGCAGCTCAAAGAAACACAACCAAAAAGAGAATACACTATTGGAAGTAAGTTAATAAAATTTAATTGAACAAATATTATAGGACTCATGTTGTGTTTAGGGCAGCAGAGAAGGCCTTGCAGGCCTGGACTGCCTGTCACTGGTGTTGACAGCTGAATTAATGTAATGTAGCAACACTTTCCACAAGTAGAGAAAAGTGGCTATCTGGAGACTTGTAAAACCAGGCAGTTTTTTTGTTTGTTATTATAATGCAGTATGTATTGATGCAGAACTTGCCATTCTTAACAGCTTACTAACACTCTCTGATAGGCTTCAACTGCAATCACACATGCTGTGCACTTACTTTTTATGCTTTTAAATAATTGTTATTATTTTGGTCATGACAATTAATATAAATATTATGAACTCTATGCCTGAAAACAATTAAAAAGATAAAGTTGTAAAAATTATGATTTATACCATTTAGGACAACTATTAAAACAACTTGTGTCTTTGAATAAGCCAAATTTATTTACATGGTGTGCTTTTGCCTGTTTATCTGCGCAACTCTCAAAGTGTTTCCAGTATCTGCCAAGTTATGCCAAGGCTGTGAAAACATCTCCTGCACTGGGAATGCTCAAGCCCTGGCACATTCCCACACACAAACATGCAGAGATGCACCTCAATCAACAAATTAGGTCATCAAGGGGATCTCTCATCACAAAGACAGGCCCACTGCCATGCCCAAATGATGGGGTATTCTTCCTGTCTCCAACTCAAGAAACATACCGCCCCATGGAAACACAAACGGACACATACACAACTCAAACACACACCCTGCCCCCCAACTCATTACAGGTCCACTGATCAAAAAGAATGATGCTCGGTTTAACTATCAACCAGAGGAGGATGGTGGGAAAAGAGGAATTTGGACAAAGGGTTGCTCATTGCAGCTCAGCGTCGGCACAGACCAGCAGCTCACGGCAGCAGCCCCCTCTGTTTACTAGCGGCTAATTAATTCGCCACATATGCTGAGAACATCTGTCGCTAGTGACCTGCCGGGAGTGCAGAGGACGCACTGCTGCGACAACCCGCTCCCCCCAACTCTCATTAGCACACACACATGTACAGTAATATACACACAAAGAGAATCAGACACATGCATGACACATGGACGACTGTTCACTCATAAGTGAAGAGAAACACATACCTTTGCACGTCAACACTGAACTGGACATCTGCTGAAGCCCACACAAGCTTTGATCCACCTTTATATCTTAAACTGTATAATATTTACATTTATAAATATTTTACGTTGTGCAACCATTAAAATTTCAATGACTTGTGAAATTATCCAAATATTAGTAACACCTTTTTTTCTTTTACCCTGTATGTCCTTCATGCTGCACTATGTCAAAGTTAAACTTGGTGAAATAAAAAAGCGAAGCGCTGTGAAAGTGCAAAGCGCAGAACCAGCAGAAAAACTCCCACTAGCCAATCAGATTCATTAACCTCCACCATCCCAAAATCCCTCAGGGGGGACTAACAGAGACAAAGACAAACTCTCTTCCCCTTGTGTCCTGTGTCTCCCCTTCTTTCTGCCATTTTTCCTCTTCCCGGACCCAGCTACACAGATTCAAACATCACAGAGGAATGACCCTCAGAAGCAGAATTAACAGGGTTTCTCTCAGTTTTTGCTACAAATTAAAGACAAAAAAAATAAACTTTTAGAACGATTAAAATATTGAAAGATTTTCATGTTCACTGCTTGATTCAGCAAATATACATATGTACGTATGTTATGATTACCTCATTAATATTATTTCCAAAATCAAAGTTTTAAAAACCTGTTTGGTAAAATTAATTAATCTTTAAACTTTCGTCAATCTTTTTAATCGTACTTATTCTTTTATTGAAAAAACAAAAACACACGCTATAATCCGATCCAGAGTCTTCCACAGAATGTATAAGAAACAATATAAACATAATAAGCCGCAGAACAACAAATTAGGAATACATTTAATATTCAGTTCTTGCATACATGAGGTTCTTGCAACATTTCAATTAATTTGAAGTTTTTTAATGTCACCACATCTTTTTATTCTCCTTTTTTCTTATTTTCTGCCCTCTGAACGACAACCTAATCTGATCAAACTAAATGTACAAAACCTAGTGGTGAGTGTCACCACAAGTCAACTGTCAAACCGATTCAACGCTCATAGTGACATTACAACCGTCTCTGCTAATCTTCAGAGTAATCACAGGATTGTCATGACATTCATCTCATCATAAAGTCTCTAAAGCAACCAGTTGACCATTCACTCAGTGCTATTATTATGCCGTAACTCAGCTAAATGACCAGCGAACAAGTCAACAAGTCACCCACTCGCAGAAACATCAGACTGCGTATCTAGTCAGTCAAGCAGCCACCCAGCCTGTGAGCCCCCCACCTGTCCCTGCTAATTTGGTGAGGAATCAATTAAGGCTGTGTTTGCTGAGTTCTCCTTGCCTTCAGCTCATCTGCTCCTCTCTAATGCAATTGTCCTGTGTGCTGCGTGCAGAGCGGCATAATAAAGTGATAAGGCTAATCAGGTTGGCTGCTCCTCTTCTCTCCCCATACGCACACTACACTTATTCTATTAGATGTGTAATGAGATTCTGCACTCCATCAACACGATGCTGTTTTGTGCGCGTCGAAAAGCGTGCATTTCTAGGTTTGTGTGTATGCGCGAGTACAACAGTCTGCGTGTGTGAGAATGTGTTTGGGCAAGGGAGAGCTTATGCTCTTGCAGAGGAAATTTGCTCCATTTACATTCTATCATTAGCTTGAAACAAATGTGCCCTTGAGCTTAGCGCCCCTGTCTCTGTCGGCTGCAAACACTTTACTTTGGCAGACGATCATAGTATCATGCACACACATACAGACACTCTTCAGAAAGAGACTTGAGCATACAATCAAAGACATTCATGCGCAAACACTCACTTAAACATAACTAACAACACTACGCATTGCTCAAATGGACAGTTAATGTCACACATGCCGCAGAGATAATCAGGTTAGGAATCATCGCACTTTTCATAATGTAATACACACACGCACGCACACGCACACCCATCTCAGCAACCAACTAGACAAGCAAAGAGAGTGATGGTTGAGTAGATGTAGAGGACACAGGGTCCTATGATGTGTAGAACAGTTCTGGTCAATGGGGCAGATAATGAGTTGCCATAAACAGCAGCAGTCTTGCAATGTCCAGCTCAGCTCATTACCATGGCTGGCATATGTAATCAGTGTGTTGCTGGGGCGTGTCTTAATGTACTCCGCTATTCCTCAAAGACAGACCTGGGCCCACGGGGTGGGTCATGAGAAGGTAAGAATGGATCAGTGGATCAACCTCAGGAAACATTTGTGATTAGTATTCACCAATTGTAAAGTCTTCTCAATGTCTAATGATGCAATTTAGACTGAGAAACCACAAAAGAACAAAATGCCATCATATGCAAATGCTGAGACATGCACAGATACAGCACTCATACATTGGTCAGTAATGAGCTTGTTGATTACATGTGGACTTTGTCCTGAAATTTGGAAGAATTATTTATATTTTTAGTTCATCTTCCAAACAATAAAAAAATAAAAATAATAAAAAGGGCCATGACAATTCACTAAACTGGTCATATTACAATTATATTTTTACATAAATAGTTAGAAGGTTGATTTTTTTCTCCCGTTTTTATATAGTGTACATTGATCATACGAGACAAAAATTATAAGTAAATATTTCTATAGCAGTGTTATTTCTATAGTGTGTTATTGTGATGTGCATGGACTTCAAACCATGATATCTACATCACCATGCTTTGCAGATGAGTTTTTTTTTCTGCAACGCATTTAATTTCCAATCTCTGTGCTTGTGTTCAAATTATGCAGTTTTATTCTGAGGCAAACTTTTGTATGGCTTTTGACTTTTTTAGAAGAAAAAAAGTTTCCTCTTTGCAAACTTCCCAAATTGTGGATGCATGATCCTCAGATGATAATTTAATATTTTTAGAGATTTATTTTAGCATCTCACAACTGGTTCTTGGGGGAAACTCATTTGGTCAACTTTTGGCTATTTCTTTTTATGTAGACTAATCCAAATAGGTGAGTGGCTGATTTTGAAATCTTTTAAGATCTCTTTAGCGTAAATCTTTTACAGAACTCAGGAGCTGTGACAGCCTTCCTTCAAACTAAATTTCCGAGGTTCAAACAGGCCAAATGTCCTTCAGAATGATAACAAATAATGTTGACTAGTGACGGGAAGATTACTAGTCATTGCATATGCATGATACAAATGTATTGGTAGGGAAGCTTTAAATTTCAGTGATTTATAAGGAAAATTCTAATTACACCGGATTTTACCTCATTGTATAGGTTAAATTTGATATTAACGTATTAATGCACAAAATAATAGATAAATAAAAATATTGTCCTAACAGTGCTTCCGGTGGACCAAAGCAGTGTGGGATTTAATTGGTCCGCCAACCACAAGAAGAAGAAGCTGTACCAGTAGGCGCGCATACATGACCACAACAAACAAACATGGCGGAGCAAGGAACCGATACATTCAGAGCAATAATGTAAATCGAAAGTTTAGCAACACTATGGATTTCAGAAGAGAAGGAGATGGCTTGATAAAGCAAATGCGTTTTGCAAAATGTGCCACGCTTCTGTCAAATCCACTGGAAGCACGACTAACCTTGAAAGGCAACATGGAGTCAGTGTGGGGACGCCTATCAGTTCACCGTCTTCAGAGGCAGATTCACGTCGTTCTTCGTCCTTCATCTCCACACGTGGTGAGGCTAGCATTTCATCCTTTTTCAGCAGGAAATTGGCTATTAACTCCACTTGTGCAAAAGCCATAACAGATGTTTTAGATCCCTTTAATGTTACGTCTGGTTAATTTCGCGCATGCGCACAATGCTGAAAGGAAAACAAAATGTCGCGGTAAAATAATTCCGTTAGCTAAATGAAACCTAGAGATGTAGGTATTATTAATTCAGGGCAGTGCGCCACAGCATAATGAAAAATATTGCAGAAAAACAATTTTAGAATAACTCAAAACTATTCCTATCCTCTTTTACTCCTCTTTCTCGTACACGTACACTCGTTGCCATAGCAACTGACAACAACGCTACAATCCATGTTGTATCAAGATTCAATACCAAAAACACTCAAACATCTCACACACAGATTATATGACCTATAAAGAACGTTTAAAATAACAATTAATTAATAAATAATTGAATTTCTTAATTTTTATGAATGAAAAAATATTTATAAAAACATATTTTTCAGCTGAGTTCATTTAAATCGAGATGCATCGTGATTAGAACGTAAATCTAATTAAATCTCTGGTTGATGAAGAGAAAACTAAGATGTTTCAGTTTTGTAGCTTGTGGATCCAGATCTGTATCATATTAGATAGAGAACAGCGATCCCCATGCCTAATGTTGACAAAATATGCAGATGATATGCCTGTCTGTGATTGCATTAATTTTAAACAGTAATTAATATGTTGGTGCCCTCATTTGTTCTTCAGTTTAAATGATTTTTCTTTTCTTTTTAAAACATATTTTCTTCTCTTTTAGTTTAGTTTCAATCTGGTTAAAATATTTGAGATTTTTACAATTAACTGTATATTATGATGTCCTTTCTTCAGAAGAAGTATGGCCCAAAAGGTTCTATATTATTAGAAAAGTGCATTTTGTGTTGCTGTGAATGCAAAACGAAATGCTTATTGTGATTTGTCTGTATTTTAAACTAGGCTTTATTTGCATTAAACAGTAGGAAAACAAAACAACAGAGGGAATAAAGTACATGGGTACTTTGGAGGCCAGAAAGCTGCCACCAAGACGTAATTAGAAAACATGCAGGGACTCGCGCACACATACAAACACAATATCAAGCTGTGCACATCCTCATTAACTTCATCAGTATGATAAAACACGATTCTCTCTCATCCCACCCAAGATTCCATAAAGAGGAGATAGTATTTCAAGCTGCAGACACCAAATCTCTAATTATAACCTTATTTGAAGAAAACAAGGGAGCACTTAATAAGCAAATGAAAGTGATAATAAATCGGAATATGGATTGGACCTAACAGAGTAGATTATACGGGTGAACCCCTGCCGTGAGTGCGAGACAAAGTAAGAGGCAAGTGAGAGAGAGTTATTAATAATATGACAAAATGAGTAAATTACAAGGCTAAATACTCAAAGCTGTAATTATGTCTCTCTTTAAATAGGCCAAGATGAGTGGATGTGGGGATGATCGGATTGAAAGAAGTTAACTGCTTTTCTAATTATTCCTCTCTCGTATTTGCTCACATTCATGATGTAGTCCCTCAGCCTGCATCTGTGTTGTAGTTTTCACTCTTCATAGCAGCTAAGTTTTCTGTCAAGTACTTTCAACAACGAATAAGCACAGAACGAAACTATCTATTAGCAAATGCAAACATCTCATCTCAAAATACAAAGATCCTTGTTGATAATTATTGCTGCTAAAGGTGTTGCCACAAAATGTTAAATTAAGAATTACATATTGATCCAGGCCATTTTTATGTGCTATATATGAAACATTCAACTAAATCGTTTATAAGAAGCAAGGTCTGATTTTTGTTGAATGTTGAATAAGCAATGACAGATACCTTCATTGATTATTTTTCAATGTATATCAGAAATAGTTGATTTTGTTTACTGTGGAAAGCAACAGACTTCCATTTGAAATATATACTTAAATATTGGGAGCGGGGGGAGGTGTTATCTCAATTCTTCCACCGACAGCAAACAAAAAACATGCTACACAATATAAACCAATATGTGCTTTATTGTATTTAATGTTTGAAGTATTTTCTTATTGTGAGCAGCATTTGGCTTTAAAACTGTATTTATGCGGACAAGATAATGAATGACACCATGAAGCAGCGCAACAGTGATCATTAATAAATAACATAAAAGCATTTTTATTGTCACGGTATTGAATTGTAGTTAGATCCGAGATGCAGGCGGAGATATTTTATGAGACTTTAATAAAAACTAACACAAAAGTTTAATTAGAGGCAGTTGGAGGGAAACAGAACAAAGACACAGGCAGGAAACTAGGAGATAGCATGAACACGAGGAACTATGACAGAAAGACAGGAACAAACGAAAGAAACCAGCAGTGTTTGGAAGAGAATGAGGAGCTAAAGTACCTGGGAGATTGATTATTGACAAAAGACGTGGTTTATTGGGAACATGATGCAACTGTGAGGGGAAACCAGTCAGGCAGCCTGAGGGAAGGAGAGTTATGATCATGAGCTGAGGAGAATATAAACATTAATTAAGGAAAAACAAAAATGTAAAGAAAATCTAAAATAAACTAAGCAGTGCATCATCAACAATACAAACACAGAAACAATCCAAGACAGGTCAGGGTGTGAGTAATGGAGAAATTTAAAGCAGGATTAAATTGTTAAATAATATCCCAAGTGTTGTAGAAGTCATGGAGTTCTGCTCAGTCCATCATCTGCAAACAGAGTATAACAAAGCTGCAAACATACCACACCAGGCTGTTCATCCAAACTGACAGAAAATGAGAGCAATAATCAGAGAACCATGCAAACTCTGGAGGAGCACACAGTAAAAACTGCTGGGTTGAAAATAACCCAATACGTAACCCAGCGCTGGGTCATATATGGACCGACCCAACGCTGGGTTGTTTTAACTCAACTGGGTTGGGTTGAGGGTTTGACCCAGCACATTGGGTCATAGCTGCAACCTAAAGCTTGGGTTAAATTGACCACTGCCCAAAGTTAAAATGACTCAATATTGGGTTGAAATTTATTACCCATTAAAAGGGTCATTTTACCACCATATTTTTATTTTTAATTTTTTTTTCCTTTTCTACTTTAAAATTCACTATAAAAATTTAACTAAAAACATTCAGATTAGCTCAAAATAACTTTTATTTGCAAATGTTATACATTCCAACATACATGAAATTTTTAATACAGACATGTAAAAGTTACATATAAACAATTGATTAAATCTGCACCCTTTTTTACTTTATTGGTGTACACAACAAAATATTTTCATCAGTTTGAAGGAAATGTAAAAAACAATAGTAACATAGTAACAAAGAAGGTTTTTCAATCAGAACATTTAAAACTTATTTAAGGGTTATTGAAGAATTGCATTTATTCTTCCATGGCCTCCAACTGTGCCCTCATTAATTTTATCGGGGGTGACTCGTTTCCTGGGATTTCATATATCACAGTTTGGAGAAAATCCCAAATCTGGATACACGACTTCGGATAACTCACATCAAAAACGAAGAATGATTTGAAACAGCCGTCAACGGCCCCCAAAAGAGATGGATATTCCAAAGCAGTTCCATTTATGACAACAAATGCTTGGGAACAACAATACCTGTCCCCAAGCATGAGAACACGTGAATGCTCTGTTGCTGTACTTCCAAGATATTCCACCATATTTGTCCCAATCTGGTGTGTGGAAAAAGCAGAAAGGAAGCCATTAGTCATTTAAAGGTAAGGAGGAACATTCCCCACTAATAATTTTTGACTAATTCTTATATGATTTTTGTTTGATACATTATCAAAAGACCCTTGCGTTTGAAGTTTACATATACTATATAAAAAGACATATTTTTGGTCAACGCTGTCTCATGTTATATGACGTTAAAATTCTTATTTCACGTCAATTAGGACTTGGTAAATTCCAGATTAATGACAGGGAGAACAGTGAGGGAAAAAAAGCATATTTGTTTTAAACTTCTGGTTTCAACTACATTTAAACAGCAAAAAACTCATTCTGACATGAACTTACTGGCTGGACATCAATGAAGGCTTGCTGGACTTCTAGGTTGCTGGGTCTGACCACCTTTCGCCCAACTCTGTAGGGAACAGCAGGGAGGAGTTTTGGCAGCAGATGCAGTGCCACGTCACCTTGTTTGTCTGTCAACGAAAAACTCAGATTAAAATGCTACACAATCAAAAAAGAGCCACAGGAGAAAAAAATTAGTTCAGAAAATGTTCCTTTTGAGCTTCAATACCTTGTGGAAGCAACTCAATCTCAGGCAGAAGACCGCTCTCCTCCTTCTTCCCCATGCGAATGACCTTTGATGAGAACAAGGTGTTCCAGTTCTCTGTCAGTTTTCCACAAGACTGTGGATATAAAACGGCAAAGTCCTGCAAAATCTAACAATCAGAAAAGACAAAAATACAAATCAAATGTAAAAGTGAAATGAACTATTACATTCAACCTTTCATGGGTGCTACAAATGTATGTTCTGGGTAGTTTGACATTTTGAGTTTGATTGTAATTGTACATTTTCACATGGTATTGCAGTTTATTGTTTAACATTTAACTGATCTCAATATGAGGTATAACCTCACCATCCCTGGTGTGTCCAACAAACGTGGGAACTCTGCAAAAATCTGCTGCATTGGGATTGTCCCACTTGAGCGGATCCATCCTGTGCGATATACTGCAGTTTCCCGCATGTATTGGACAACCTGGTCTGCGGGCCAGAAGTTATTTTTTAGCCATTCTGTCATCTGGATGGCACGCTCAGCACTGATGGTTGGTTCTGTGGGGAAAAAAATATTACAGGAATTAAAAGAATAAAAATGTGAGGTAATTCACAGCAATAAGAGCTTAGATTGCTGCTCAAAACAATAGGGCTTGGAAAAAGTCTATGTGCTAGTACCAGGCAAACTTGATCTTTTTGGTGGAGCTTCTGGGGCTGAAAGCATCTTCTTCCTTGGTTGATGCCTTTTCCTTACATTACGGAAACGCTCCTCCAGAAAGCCAGTTGCTGGCCTGTGTTGTCTTCCGCGGGTAAACCAGGCGTCCTGAACATTTTTAACAAAAGAAATATAAAAGTTAAATGTTAGCCTTTCTGTTTTAATGTCCAAATTTTTTATTAAACCTACAACTCAAAGCTCAAACACCATAGTTACAATGATATTTAATGCTAACCATTGTGCAAGTTGTTGAAGTACTTGTGTGCTAGTTCTCTGAAGTGTGAAAACTTACATATCCTGTGCCATGGCTGTCTCTTAAACATGGAAACTGGTCCACAATCGAAGATGCCAAAATTGCTTTAGTGTCTGAAGATGGGATGGAAACAAAAAAAATTACACTCAGTAAGACAGGCAAGTAAAATATTTTATTTTAATTAGTTATTGTAAGATGAAAACATAGAGCAGAAACCTTAAAACACAAACAATTTCCAAAAAATCCAGTTTTTATTAGCCCAACATATACTTTAAGACTTCTTACTGGAGAAATTTTACTTAGGTGAGCACTGCACAATGCCGTTAATGTTCTCACCAAGAGCAAAATGTCACAAAAACAACCTAATTGATCCAGTTTTTACAAGAAATACTCACTTTTCTCCATATTGATCCATCAGGTGTGGATATATGCTGATTTCCATCAAGACTGATAACCACAGGTCTACCTTCAGGGGAGGCACTGAGGATCTCACGGATGTTCTACAGATAAATAGTGAAAAATAAAATAGCTGTTATTTAGCTGCAGTTTAATATTCTTAGAAATTTAAGAAAAGATGAGATGTGTCATTTTTAATTTTAATTAGTAAGAATGGATGTCAATATGTTATGTAGGAAAGGTTGATTGTGCAGCTTAACTTACAAATGCTGCTCTTCCAACAGAAGAAACTCCACTCTCTAATTCAGCATGTGGTGTAGGATCAGCATCTTCAGTTGTTTTAGGGCTAGATGTCCAGTGTGCTCACTTTGAGCACACTGGACATATCTTGAAGTTGAATATGTGTTATGAATTACTCTTAGGTGAGAAAAAAAATTCCTTATGTTATGTCCTAAAGACATCCCACATTTAAAACACACATATCCCATTTTGTCTTGTCCTATGACTCAAAGCATACCTCAAGAAATTTTGCAAAATGACGTTGAAATTTCAGACGAGGACCAAGGTGAGGAATCAGGGATGTCAGGCAGTTAGCATCCAAAAGAAAGAAGCTTTCTTCATCAATGTTTTCAGCTGAAATATATTAGAAATTACATATTAATATTTTCAATCCAAAGAATTCCTGCCAGTGCATGCTTTTAAGTACACACACACACACACACGCACGCACACACACACACACGTGTATATACTTAACCTACCTTCAAAAGCAGGGATTAGGTCAGAAAGTTTCCATTCAGTCAGCTTCTGTTTTACAAACTCATCCATCTTTCAGATCTTTCAGGGGAAAAAAGTGATACAATTTGAGTCATTTTTTTCCTATGTGGAAAATAACCTGTACAATGTGTGCAAAAATATTTTATTTAGGACAATCACCAAATATTTCACAGCAAATAAGAAAAAATAATAGGACATTGACTATATGTTTAGCAGCTAATAACCCTGAACAAATGTAAAACATCACTTTTTGGGACACCAGGAGAGATCACACTGTTCAGTCTTGTTTTCACCAGCGCAACCTGATACCTGACAACATGAAGCAGATCTGTGTAAACCCAAAAGTTAATCCAGCTGTTTTCACTAATAACTGTATGTTTTTAATTCCACCTTGGTGGCTAATAATGGCCAGAATAACATACGTGCGCATTATCTAATTTCTGCGTCATGATGATGTTGCTGCTTACATAAAATCATATGGTAATGACAGATACAGTATAGCCGTCAGTTTGTGTTAAGCACATGCCATCGCAGAGTTGCTGATCTGACAGAACACCGGTGGGGACGACTCCAAACATGTCGGAGCACTTTTAAATTAAGAGATATTTCAATAAATCGAGCAGATATTTTATTGTTATATAGTTAAATCTTCACTAGAAATCTGTAAAAGTTACTTTTATTCGACAGAAAGCATCCAACTTTAGCTTCCCCTCCTCTGCCATTGCTGGTGCATACTTTTTTTTTTCTTCTCCACTGCCTCAATCGGTTTCACCCAGGTTAACCGTATAATAGCATAGCATAGTGTGTTCAGTAAGAAATAAAAGGCTTAATGAAAATGGCATTTAACAGTTATATTACTGATATATTACTAAGAATACCTGTATAGCCTGTATCGCTTCGGACACCGCTACTGCAAAGCCTCCAGTCCCTACTTGTCGCTATAGATCCGTTATTAGCATTCTAGCTAAGCTACCACCTTTTGCGCGCGCTAGTGAACGAGGCCCGCGAAAACCAGGGGGGGGGGGCAAAGCGCTATCTCTCCCTCCCACACCCTCACCTTTTTTTAAACCAAATTGGATAAATTATCTTTGAATTAAATGAATTATTTCAAAAACATTACACTATCAACGAAGATGATAGGTTAAATCAAATAATTAAATTAAAGTTACATAAATTTAATTTAAAAAGTCTGTAGTATATGAAGAATACAATAACCCTATAAACTTTAAAAATATTATGCCATGATATTGTAACTTACCATGTTTTATTTGAATTGAGAAATCCAGTGTTGTCTGATCAGGTCACAGTCCAGTTGAAAATGGAGGTTTGTGAAGAGGGCAATGGATTTTTACCCAATTGGTTGGGTCAAACTGTATTTGACCCAACCAATTGGGTAAAGTGTTGAGTCAACTGAACCTGAAACCTAACAGAATCAGTTAAGTGGAGTTCATTAAAACAAAAAAAAAAGTCAACCCAACCGCTGGGTCACTACTTTTGAACCAATATTGGGTCAAAGTAACCCAACATATGACCCAGCATCTCTTACCCAGAAGTTGGGTTATGAAAATAACCCAGCATTTTTTACTGTGCAGCGTTGATCCACAGCTGGAAGTTTGTTGGCAAGACAGATATTATCGACCCTGGCTTTTAATGAGGAGAACGAGAAGAAAGGGGCTGTTGTGTTCGTAAACTTTTCCATTGGAGCATTATCCTTGTTTAGCAAATAACAATATGAATCTGCAGTGGGTGGATATTTGGGGTTGGAAAGATATTAATCATTTTGGGACCTGTTGAAGGCCAGTCGGATTTTATAATCATTTGTACAGATTCAATCTGTGCAGGTGTATAGTTGCTATTAATTCAGACATTAAAATTCTGTATCATCATTTATAAAGGTTTTAACCCACGCAGCTGTCATTAGTATTAAAAGATATAAGATTTTCTACATAAGGTATAGTAAGTGTATGAATTTCTGACACAGTTTTACTAACCTACAGTCCCAGGCATCATTGAGGTGCCCCTCTTCCTCTTTGTCTAGCACGATAACTCAGTTCCTTCATTTTCTTTCAGTAACCTTTCTTTGCCCCCCTCTCCAACCCACCCCAACACACACACACCCTCCCTATCTTCTGTCTAGTTCTCCACCATTCCCAAATCTCTTTAGGTTTGTCTTGCGCTACAGGATATGAAATTGACTTGTAAAGAGGAGACAAGTATTCACAGAGGATTTTACCATTCAAGGTTGATTTCATTTTATTTGCTATCAGGGCTGTCTGTCTCTTTGCATGTTAAAGATATGAGGTGGGTGTGCATACACACCCATGTATGTGTGTTGCTAGGTGCTTTGTATCTGCCACTCAAGCAGCTGTACAGATGTCATGCAATCTCACTTTCTTTGCATGGTTATATTTGACATATGCTTAACAGGGTCCATGGGGATCTCTTGGAGCATGGTGCACTTAGGTAGGGGTGTATGTGAGTTTGTGACCCTGAGCTCCGGTGCCGATCCAATAAAGTTGTCTGTGAATGACAGCTTTATTATCTTGCATAAAGTGGAACAAATGTAGAATTGTCTTTCCATCAGAATAGAGAACCGAGAAAACAACAAACCACACAGACTAAGGCTACGTCCATACAGCAGGTATTAATGGTAAAAAACTTGCTTTATCAAGTCCAGAGGACTCCTTAGCGCTTTAGGTTCACATTCAGTCATTCACCCATTCATGTACACATTCATATGCTGATGGTGGTAAGCTGTGGCCACATGGTGAATTCAGATTTTTTTTTTTTTTTTTTTTTGCTGAAATAAATGTTTTTGTGTGGTCGTTTACACAAATCAGACTTCTGTGGGAATAGTTGACGAGCCCAAGTGACAAGCATGCATAGAACATAGACGTCACACAGCAGTGCTGTTTACTGAAATAATAACTGATGCTGCCATCTATTTTAAAGTTATGTGTGCCAATGACTATGGGCCATCCATGTTCTCTTTTTTACAAGCCAGTATACTTTCTGTAAAACTGAATTTGGCTGTTAGAACATCACCTCTTTTCTAACCTGGCCCTGTTCAGCTGAGTCGAGTACATTTTTGACGTGTACCACCTGTATTAATGGATTAAAGAGATTGTTTGGAGGCATAGTCTGAACCAGGAGCAGTAGGATTGAGATATGATCCACTTCACTGACACACACATTTTTCATAATTTCTTTGACTGTCAGCCCCTCTCAAGTCTGTCTTAACAGTAAAAGTCAGATAAAATGGAACATGACTGGAGACTCATTGAACACTTGATTTAGTAGCACATATACAATTGGCACAAATCAGATTTCTTTGGGAATGAAGAGCTCAGAATTGGCCCATTCGAACTTCCATGAAAAGGTTGGATGCAGGTCATTAAAGAAAATCAGATTTGGTTCGCATTCGTCTGCTGTGTGAACATAGCCTAACGTAAAACTTGTCTCTATAGCATGCATTGTGCTATCACCAAATTGTCTGACTTGCTTTTGAACTGTGGGGTTAAACTGGAGTAAGCAGTGAGAAACCTCACATAGGAACTATTACCTATGTGTTTTTTTAGATGGTGTGGGGGTGATGGGGAGTGGAGCTGGAACAAATAAATTATTATTAGAATTATGGATAAATGTTAGGTACTCCATTGCTCCTCAATGAGTTAGGAGTTTAGTATATCTGTGTTTGTGTAAATGGGTGTTTCAGAGGTTTGCAGGCAGATGTCAAACAGCTAAGGAACCACATAGACCTACTGACAACTCTCTCAGTAACTGGGAACCTTGGGACACATGACAAGTATTGTGTGTGCATGGGTGAAAAGGAGAGCAGAGGAAAGGGAAACAGACGTGACCTACCTCCCTCTATCCCATCCCATCTGCATCCTGACATCTGACAGGGCCATCACATTCAACCATTCTATGGAAGTGTGTGTGTGTGTGTGTCCCACATCTAGTAGAAAGGTAATATTATGTAAATAGCCCCACATATGTCATCTATGAGAAGATGGGGATGGACACACATTCATGCATACACACACTTTCTACCTCTCTACACACACCCTAATGCCCTTAGGGTTGGGGGGTCTCGGCCCCTGTCTCATTTCTTTGGGTCAGTTTCTCACACTTGTGACAGGGTCACACACCTCTCCTCTCATTGTTAACCTGCAGTAAAAAGTCACACAGCCAGATACTCAAAAGTGAGAGTAGGTGTATGTGAGTGATTAACTGAGAAGAGTGTGTATGAGATGGAAAACTGACAACTGTTTATTGTGTCTGTGTGTCAAGAGAATTGGAGACAAGAGATGGAGAAACCTCTGCACATTACCAAATTAGCAATATGTCAGACTGCAAGCTTGCATTATTTCGTCAACATTTTG
The DNA here is from genome assembly GCF_001444195.1 of Xiphophorus couchianus. Classification (NCBI taxonomy): domain Eukaryota; kingdom Metazoa; phylum Chordata; class Actinopteri; order Cyprinodontiformes; family Poeciliidae; genus Xiphophorus; species Xiphophorus couchianus. Next base: position 11,411,998 of record NC_040231.1, read on the forward strand.
CCCAGCCTTCACAGTGTTGAGAGTTGGCACTGACCTTTTTGGGAGGTTTCCAGTGCTTAAAGGCAAAACATACATTTGTTTATTGCATTAAGAATTTTTGACGTTATCAGGAACTTGTATTTAAACACAGCAACATGGAGAGCATCAGTGCCAGCATCCTTCTCAGCCAACCCTGCCTTAACATCAGTGCAGGATGGCTATTAATGGCAGGTGTGAACACGGGCAAAGACACCAATGGTAAATATCAATACAAACATGCTCAAACCTATGATGAACATAGAATCACCAAATTGTCTGACTTGCTTTTGAACTGTGGGGTTAAACTGGAGAAAGCAGTGAGAAACCTCACAGGCAATGAAAGGGGATGCAATTTTTAAAAAACTTTGCAGACAACAGTGCAAACAATGTAACCAAAGGGGAACAACTTTTACGACCTTTTACCCATCTGAAAGCATCTCTGTCCATTTTAATTCACAGACAGAAAGCTTTCACCTCAGTTTATATGTGTTTTTCATCCATTACTGACACACTGGAAAACATTGTGTTTAATATTGCTAATGGAAACTGGATACAGAGAAAAATATCCTTACAATGTGGTACTATGACTTTATTTTTTGTAAAACACAACAGAAGTAAAATGTAGACTATGTAGATTAAAAACCCTATAAGGTTTTAGGATCTTTTATATAGTGCCTTATTTTGTACAAGGATCTTATTTTTGCCCACAGATGCATAAGGTGGTGTTTTATATATAAAAAATAAGTCATTTTCATCACAGTGACTGACAGGATAGCACTATTTTTGTGAGTATATGTGAATGCATGTGGTCCTGTGTGCATGAGTTAGCTAATGTTAAATCTAAGGAGTGGTCACAGGTACACAATAGGATTATGACCAACACCTATCTATTTGTGTCTGTGCGAGAGGAAAGCACTGACCACTGCAAAAGCCTGCTGAATTCCAAATAGTGGTTTCCAACTGCTGAAAAGCCAAATGAGGTATTAAGATGAATATGGAAATTAGTAAAGAGGTGTTGTGAGAAGCTACTGTACAAAAGGAAAGGATTTGTAGGAAAGCCGTGTTAGTTGCATATCGCAAAATCTTACTCTGCTGGGTTCAAATTCAGCCTAATGGGTTCAAAATTTCCTGGAGTACTCAGGCCAACAATTTTGGAAAACAATACTACAAAGATACAAAACAGTAACGGTCTTAAAGAATAACGTACTTTCAGATGGAAGGTCTAAAAGGCACTCTTGAGCTAACAGCCAAAAGTGAACTTCAGACCATGGTAACCTTCTCTCCTTTCCATTACCACGACCTTGTAGAAAGTTCCATGTGTACCAGTTTCACTGTCCTCTTCTGGTTTTTTTCCCCTCGTTTCTCCTAACTTTCTCCTCGTCTCTCCACGATTGGTGCTTTGTATCCTTTTGTTTTTGTCCTTCATCTCTCTGTCACCAGGTCCCTTCCATCAATACAAAACTGTCAGTCACAGCAGTGACAATTGGCAGCTGTCGATGTATTGTAGAGGGTCGCCACTCTCTATACAGGCTTCAGATCCTAAAATGCTATCAGCTGCCAATACAAATGCACACATGCCCACACACACACACTGATCTCCACATGTTCAGAGATACCATTTTCTCTTTGCATCCTCATCACACTTTATCATCGCTGACACAGGAAAATTTGGTTTGGTAGCAACAAGATCAAATCAGATGAGGAAACAAAGAACCACCTCCTGACTATTCACTCTTTAGCTGAAGGGGTGCACATGCACACTACACACACTACTAATAAAGGTCTTTGACACAACCTAAAGTCACTGACACATGGCTCCCCCTACTGGAGACCTACAAGACCTTAGCAATGACATCTGGGTCATTGATTACAAGGTAGTATAAGATTCACTGCTTCATTCATTCATCTTTCTATGGATATTGTCTTTTCTACCTCATTTTTGAGTGCATCTTCTACGGACGCTCTCATGAATGCATGTCAGTCATTTTTAGTCATTTCAGAAAGTTCAGCATTTATTGTTTTTAATCCTCTCTTTTGATGTCTAACTACCACATTAAAAATTAATCCAGAGGTAATAAGCCTAGAAGAATGGAGAATATATTTTCCCTTTTCAGTACTCTTATCAAATTAAAAAGTTGCAGAATTAGGCAAAATATGTTTTGTTATTTTGTATATTTGTCAGATGTTTTCTAACGCAAGTTAAAATGAAATAAATTTTAAGTGGATTGATTACCCCTCACGTATGTTATGTACAGGAGCCTGGTAGAAATAATTAGGGCAAATATCAAAATCCAAATGTGTCCTATTTTGAATTTTTATGCAATAATTTTGACACATTTAGTCTTATTTAAAACTTGTTTGACCATTGAGCTGCTCAGTGGCGCAGTTGGTAGCACTGTTGCCTTGCAGCAAGAAGGTCCTGGGTTCGATTCCCGGCCGGGGTCTTTCTGCATGGAGTTTGCATGTTCTCCCTGTGCATGCGTGGGTTCTCTCCGGGTACTCCGGCTTCCTCCCACAGTCCAAAAACATGACTGTTAGGTTAATTGGTCTATCTAAATTCTCCCTAGGTGTGAGTGTGTGTGTGAATGGTTGTTTGTCCTGTATGTCTTTGTGTTGCCCTGCGACAGACTGGCGACCTGTCCAGGGTGATCCCGCCTCTCGCCCGGAACGTAGCTGGAGATGGGCACCAGCAACCCTCCCGACCCCGTTAGGGACAAGGGTGAACAGAAAATGGATGGATGGATGGATGGTTTGACCATTGAATTTTATACTTTTAAAACTGGTCGAGTATACAGAGAAAAAAATGTATATAATCACGCCAACTGGAGGGATACATTCCTCCTCTTTGCACACATGGTGTCCATCCGTATGAGAAATGTGATTACAAATGAAAGTGTGAATGAGAGTGCGGAGTGCCACAGCTGGTATGGCATCTGGCTTGGCATATCGTTGCCCAGCCTCGCCCACTGCCTGCGTGCTCTAATGTGGCTGTCGACAAGCCCATTAAGAAGCCATTACTAAATGCTCTGTCTCAGCTCCCGTTCCACGCCTTGCAGCACAGACCCAAGGGAATATAAGAAACATGAAGTGAGTGAAGAAGCGGAAAAAAGGTTTGACTTTTTTTGTTTTCAATTTATTTATTTTTTTTAAAGTGGCAACAAGTGTTTGCAGAACAGTAAAAAAGAACCATGAAACATTTGTGCCAAAAGCTAGGCTAGATTTTTTTCGAAAAAGAAAAAGAAGAAAAACTGTGTCAATTTTGTGACATAGACTGACTCTGAACCCACCTTTTATTTAACCATCAGAGCAGAATAGGAAGTGAAGGAGCTTAGCTTCAGGGCACAGAAGGTTCTGATGTGCAGTTTGAACTTTCAAAGAAGGTTCAAAGTTAAACTAAATAATTAAAGTTGTATTTTCTCAAAAAGCTAACATAGTCTGAAAAAGTTTTAGATTTCCTGAATTTGATTTTCAAGAAATGTATTTGTGCTAAAACGAGGAGGTAACTTTTAACATTAAGATTAGACTGTCTTTCAAACATAAAATTTTTAATTCAAAAGGTTAATTATTGAATCTACAGGGACTAACTCTCCAGCGTAAGAGTCACAATGCTGATGGCCACCAGCACCCTTGATGCCTTTGCTTTCCACAACATCTCTGTGTTGCTGCAAGAAAGTACCAGAGAAAGCTGTGTACACAGTATCCAATTTAAGGTTATGAAAGTGATAAAAGGATGCAGATTTTTCTGTGTATCTAAGACAGGAGATACTATCTTTGATGGATAATTTTTTTCTAAAGCCTTGCTGTTTGGATCTTTTGACAGACAGGAATTGGGTGGTTTTGCCTGATAAACTTGTCACCATGCAGCTGCTTCTTTTATCATCTCTGCAATGACGGAGAAGATTACTGGGGCACTTGTGGTTTTTGAGCTTCTCAGGTTTCTCTAATTGTGTTTGGTGGAGTTTGAAGTGGTAATATTTCTAGCAGCATCCATCACCAGGTGATGGTGTCCAGTGTTTCTGTTGTTCAGTTGGCAGTATTACACCTTTGTCGGTGGTGGTTGATGATGTCAGAGGTGGTTTTAAGATCCAAACTCCTTGGGAGAAGGTCTGGGTCTTCATAGGACATTGTGGGAAAACTAATTTACTTGGAAGGTCTTTAATTGGTCTTTGCTCTCATCAGTCAGCAGAGCAAAGATATTAGTGATGTTGACTTCGGGTGCGGAGCAGACAACAAATACTTTGTGGAAGAGTCTGATTTGAAATTTGAGCCTCAACTGAGAAACTAGCAGGCGCTCTCTGGACTGTTCCAGGTCCAGTGGTGAATGATTTTCTAAGAAAGTAATGTGCTGTTGATAAAAAAGTCTTTGGGTTAACAGTGGAGTAGCAGCTAGTTACTACTGTATAGTAGTAGTTGACAGTTATGGACAGCATCACTTCATCAAGTGAACATCAAAAGAACTACAAATAAGAAAGAAATGTCGCAGCTGTATCTTGGTTTTCATTATTATATCAACTAATATCGGGTACCAATTATGTATGGTTTTGTTTCTGTATATGCATGAAAAACGATGAATTGCTCTTATGAGTGACTGGGACAACATTTTTTCTAAGCACGGAAGCCCTCTATCTCTACAAACACTTATTAAGCACACACACACATTTACATTAGTGTATGTGGCACAAGGTAAGGGTTGAGTTTTCTGTAAAAGTTTGTGCGTCTGCACCGGCTGCTGGAACTAAGCGGGGCTCTTAATCATGACTGTAACAGGCAACATTACCGGCAGCAGCAGCAGGCTAATGATGAATGCCCGAGCCTCTGTGAAAACCCTGACCTCTTTTTCTGCTGTGATGCACAAAATGCTCTTGTTCTCTCACAGAAAGACACAAATGCACATGCATTAATGCACACACACATGTAAGCTGCCAACAATATGTATATCTTAACATACAAACATAACATAGTAACAGAAATGTAAATTAAAAACATATGCACCCAGCCCCAAATACACCTTGTTTTTGCATCCATGACTTCACAGCAGGCCTAATTGCATTGAGAAAGGTGTTGCGCAACTATGACAATCACAGATGGAACTTGTATATTAATTTACCCTCTTAATAAAATGGAGTGTTAAGAAAGACTGGCTAAATTATAAATTTTTGAACTGGAAGACACCAGAAAGAAGCCAATTTAGGGATGAAGACAAGAAAATGCAGATGGAAGTGACCTTAACATAAAATGTAAATGAGAAAAAAAAAACAAGATTTTGAAATTGAAATAAAAGGATTGAAAATATATCTGTGACAAGAAACAGATGGGCAAAAAATATGAAGAACAAAGGAATTCCAACCAAGGGAGTGAGTAGTTAGAAACGAGTATAAAGTTTTGATGAAGGACAAACTAATGTCAGGGATTGGGGCGGTTCGGGCTTCCTGCTCCGCGGCTACTGCATGTGATCCCGCCTGTCACTCACACTCCATCGCCATGACAATCATCATAATGCCGACGCCTGGAGGTGGGGACAAGCCTGTCCTTGTAACAAACAGAACCCTTCCTCGATCTGACGACAACAACTCCTGAGAAAGTCTTGACACACACAGATTCACACACAGACACACAGTTGACTGTAATGCATTGAAGTCACAAATAAAAACTGTGGCACAGAAAAATCAAAGGATGTTCCAGTTTAGATTGAAAATGAAAACAGTTTATCAGTAACAATAATGTGATGTGATATGCTACTGTCACTGTTTTTAGAACATGGTGCATGCATTGTCAAACATATTCATTGTATAATATGCATCATGTGACTGTCTACACATATGAGAAGGAATATGTGTGTGCGTAAACGTCAATGTACGTGGTCTGCACAATCCAATAATACATATTCACATGCAATACATGTATGATGGACAAGTGATAGAGAGACTGTGTGTGTAGCAGGGCGGTGTGTGGGTTTGTGTTGGCCAAAGGGAAGAGAGAAGGGACTTGTCAAACCAGGGAAGACATGGCAAACTGGATGGTGATGCCAGCCTTGTGTGACAGCTCACTCACGTACATACACACATTTATACACACATGCTACTGGCCCCCTAAACCTGCCCCGGCTTGCACTCTTGAGCTGTGAAAGCTGGGACGCAGAGAGAAAACGAGACTGGTGGAACCTCCTTTAACCAGAGGCTGACTGGTCCGTGTGTGTGAGTGTTTGTGTGGGATTGTGGTGGAGTGGGGTTCAAAGTGTCACATCAATTTGTGGCTGTGTTGTTTCTGCAAGAGGCTAACCCCACTGCCACTTAAGCTTAGCCCAAGAGTGAACAGCATACTGACAGACAGGACACATACAGCACACACGCAAACACACCCCGGCCATCTCTAGCTGCAAACATTTAGATTAATTATTTAGATGAGTAATTAGTTTGCTAATTTTGGAGATCATGTACAATATTAGTTTTTTGCAGTTTAAGTCTGATGAAGAGCAAACATGTGATTTGGGATTAGATCAAATATGGATTTATTCAAGACTCATTCTTAAATGTATGTTTAATTTGGCTGTTCAGAAAACTTCAGGTTTTGTCAGTGAAACTCCATTTTGAAGTGACTGCAAGACATTTACCATTAAAGAAGATGGTGCCTAAAGATTTAAATAATGTAGCCCAATCTTTTTTAGCAGTCTGATTTATTAATTTTATGGTTCAGATGACATGAGTCTGCCTTTGCTCCCCTTTGCACCAACAGCTCCTTCCACAAAAACGTTCAAGGTGGTATCAAGGTAGTAATTTAAGGTAATAATGTAAAAGCATAAATGAAACTCTGAAATCATTTCTGATGAGAGGAGCAAGAAGATGTGGCATACGTGTTTAATATGAAGAATTGCACTGATTTCATCTGCATTCATAGTTTTGAAAATAATATTATGTGGAGATTGTCTTTACATTGCTTTTGTTGACCATAGTTCTGGCTTTATTTTTAAGAATATTACTGGAATGTAACAGCAAGATTTATGAACAACGGATCCCAAGAGGTTCAGCTGTGCCATTTTGTGACATAAATGTTTTGTGAAAAAGGCTATTGAGACTTGGCAGTCCAATAAGCCCTGGGACACTGCTGATAGGTACCAACCACTGCAGACTGGGAACAGCCACAAAAGCTCCAGATTTGAAGACGCTCTGAATCTGAATCTTTTCTTGCTCAAATCTGTATGCTTCATTATTTGATGATAAAAGGTTCATTTGCTCCCAAGCAAATCCCACCCAGTAGCAGGTGCCCTGATAAAGAAATAATCATTGTTATTCACCTCACCTATAAGGGGTGATAGTGTTATGATTAATTGGTGTATATAGAAATGCCTGTAAGGAGGCCAGGATCTGTGCAACTTATACAATAAAACGTCTTGACTCAGATGCTCAAGTAATAGTTGAGCTGAAATCTCATTTTGAAAAGTATCAAACCACTTGCCTAAAAAAATATTAAACAATGCCTCCATATATCCCAGAGCTCTGAGCAGTTAGCTGAGGTGGAGTTGCTGGTTAGACACCCCAGGGGTGACCTGGCCTGGGCCCAGACCACTTTAACCACTTGTCTCCATTAACAGGCTCCCAGATATTATTATGCTCCCTTGGGACCATGCATGATCTAACCAACCATTTACCCTCTCCCTCTCTTTTCTATTTCTTTCTCTTGTGTCTGCCTCTCTCAGCCTTGATGTTACTCTATGAAAAAAGACAGCAGGGAGAAAAATATGAGATTGATTTATTTGGTTCGGTGTTCTTTGCGATGTAGTCCTCTCCCACTCTTTCTTCTGTTTTCTCTCTCTCTTTCTCTGCAAATTGAAACCAATTAGCGAGTAGAGCACTTGTAGTGGGGAATGTAGGGCAAGCGTGGAGTAATAAAAAAGTATTGACTTTTCTGTGACTGTATGCGGCGTGAAAGGGGTGCCGCAGCCTTGTCCGACATGAAAGGAGCTCCATTAATTTCACTTATTTCACCCAGGCCCCTGTCAGAAGGCCCTAATGCATCCCAGGCGCACTTCTCACATGCAGGCACTCAGACAGCGCAACACAGCTCCTGCCTAGTTACCAAATGAGTTTATATTATATATCAGAGTGACAGAGAGAAAGAGAGAGAGAAGTGGAGGAGAATAGAGTAATTTCTAATTCACTTATTGAGACAAAAAGCGAGGCCTTTCAAATGTAGCTAATTATGGCCTATCTTACCACGTTCGTCCCCCTTCTGTTTCATTGGAAAGCAAGGGGTGAAGGCCTAAGTTAAAGAAAAACCTCTCAAACTACCTAAATATACCATTTAATTTAATTCATGTTCTCCAGCTCAAGTAAGTTGTTCAAAGATAGTCAAAACAATCAAAAAGAAATAGGTTATACAGATCTATAAATTAGAATATTATTAAAAAGTGGATTTATTTCAGTCACTCCTTCACTAAACGACACAAATTCCCATTCCACATGTCATGAAAATACACATGTATGAAAATATATGTACTTTCATACACAGATTTTGTATGATGAAAATATCTTTTTTCTATTAAAAGAAATTTATGGAGATTAATTTCATTTAACAGAAATCAAAGCCTTTATTTCTATTAATTATGATTTTATGCTTACAGCTAACAAAAATAGGACATTTAAGATTAGAATATCACATCAGACCAATATAAAAAATCTTATTAATATTAAAATATTTGCCTGATTTAAAACTTTATCGATTACAGGTTCTTGAATAAAAATATTCTTTTTATTTTCATTCATTTACTTTTACCAAAATAGATACACTGAATCATTTGTGCTAGTTTGAATTTTTAGAACTGTTCATATGCAAAGTGGCACAAAATCGTTAAATAAACCATTCCATTTGTTTAAGATCAACATTTCAAAATGGTAAATTTTAAGGAACAACAGATTAAATTATTTATGCAGTTAAATATTAAAAATATGTGCTACCTACCAAAATATCATACAAATCAATATATTGTCAAGAATTTGTCTCTTGTACTCACACTCCATTGGAATGACAATCTTTTGTCTAGGCAATTATTCAGGTTTTTAACAACTTAAAGTGAAATAACTAACTAAATAAATAACTAGCATCTTAGCACACTTTTCACAGACGTGGTTCTAGTGGGTCTTCGTAGTGCTATCTGGTAAATTCCATTCATCTGCATTTCTACTTACACTTATGTCCGTATCTAAGCTTGTGCTTGCAGGTAAATTCATGTATGCATGCATGCGTGTGATAGAAAGAGACACCACCATTGTGTTGGTGTGTGCATGTATGTGTGCAAGAGAGAGTGAAGAGTGAGAGGCTATCTGAAGACAGAAACTAATCAGGGTGTGTGAGATAAGAAAGCAGCCTTTATGGTGTATGGTAATCAGACCCCCCTGCACCACACACCCCATGGCCTGCCACCACCATGCATAATCACCACGACTTATTCACATGATTGATGAAATATGCGTCTGTGAAATCTGAACCATGTTTGTTATCGTCTCTTTTTCCAATTCTCCCCTCTCTCGTTTCTTCTCTCTCAATCTTTTTTTGTCATATTCAACCTCTTTGCCCCTCTCTGTATCTGCAGTGGCCTAAGATGTTTGGTACCATGTACAAACAAGAAATTACACACACAGCATGGGGTCTTTCTTACACACATGCACAACACAAGCACTCTTACTCTGTTTGTCTCATAAAGAAATAATATAATTCATGGCAGATGCATATGAAAAGCAATATCATTGGAAGGGAATTATGAAGGAAAAAGGGGAAAAAAGACAAAGATGAGAGACCTTGAAGATGCATTAATTGTTCTGTCCTGCAGAGAGAAGCGTTTGCTGGATTAGAGTGTGATGAGAAGAGATGTGATAGATGGAGTTAGATAGACTCTAGAGCTTCCCTGCCTGAAACTCTATTGAATTAATCAGAGAACAAATGCTGAATTTACAACTGCAATTGAAGCAAAGATATAAAATAACTAGGTAGCAACTTTTCACTCACAAACAGTAAGTGTCTGACCAAGGTACCAAAGATGTAATTAATTAGAAAAAGTCTTCAAAACAGCCATCAAGGAAAAAAAAAACCTTCCGTATTAGTTGGAATTATTAGAACTCCATGGTTAAAACAGAAGCCACATCTGGATGTTGTGATTCTCTAAAGTGTTGCTTTGTTTTCTGTGACATATGTTGCTATTTTTTGGATGAAAACAGGCATGTTTTAGTGTGAATCTAGATTACAACTTACAACAGTCTGGTATTTCCTCTGATTTTAAAAAAACAAAAGCCCACAACACTGAAGAAATTTCAACTGATTCTTTGCACTAGTTTGTTTCTAAAATAAAAAGTCGTCCAGCACATTTCCATGTATTTGACTTTACTTTTGTACTGCAACATATGGTGCAAAGGGAACAGACTTGTGTTGATTTTTGTTCCACTATGAAAAGGTGATCGGAATACAGATACTGTTTGATCCATCCAGTACCAAGTATGGCACAAAAGACAAAGATAGGATGTGTAAAGCGATCCAATAGGGCTTAGATTTGGGCTAAAAGTAGACACAGTTTAGGAAGGAGGGGGCTGAGACTGAGTCCAAGATTAAGACTGGGGCTGGTGAATTAAGGCCCGCAGCCTCGGGGTGCTATTACACATTTATAATGAGAAAGGGAGGAGAGGGAGGCTCGCCTTCCACCTCGACACACCTTAGATTAAATATGCACAATTCCCATGCAAAACGGGCTGCGAGCAGACAGACCTGCAGTGCTGTCTAATCCCCTGTGCTGGAGTTGTTTCAGCCAGGGTTAACAGGCTCATCAGTCAACACAAGCTGCTTTGCACAGGACATCAGAGCCATTTGCAGTTATAAGGGCTTGTGATTGCTTCCTTTTCCAGGTCCCACCACATGCCACACCACACCAGCCTCTCTCACACAGTCTCTGACTGGCCCCTGGACATATGAACCTGTAATAAGACATATCCAGGAAGCGCATATGAGCCATTGCAGAGATAAAAGCAGCGCAGCCCGTCCGAGATAAAAGTGTGACTTTCACATACATATCAAGCGGCTTATCAAGTGCAAAACCAAGGATAACAAACACAAACACATACTGGATAAACAAGACTCGCACACAGTGACACATTCCGTTACATACACACAGCTGGTAATAGTAAGAGACACACAGATTAAAAATACATCGTATATTTGCATTTAAAAGATGCTTTCTGGCAAGTTTTTGAATGCAAAAAAAAAAAAAACCTCATGGAAGTCCAGAAAATGTATACTGTCTGCTGTATCCTTGGAGTCCGTCTACACCATAGCTTTAACGCAATCTATTTGCATTTCATAGCCCGGTTCCACTTCTATCACCAAACACACTGCTGTAGGAGAGGGCTGTCATGTTCCTCAAGTATGAGTGCGTGTGCATGTATTGTGCGAGGAGGGGTTGGGGGGAGTTGAAACTAGGTACTGCACATAAAGAAAACAGAGAACTAGTGTGCACACAAACAAGGCAGCAAAGCAAAGAAAGAGTGATGACAGGAAAAAAAAGATAGAAAGTGATTATACCACACTACATGCAGTATGCTTCACTGGAGCATATCTGCACAGGGACAGACTGTCCATTAAAGAACAGGCATCCCTATTCAGCTTGTCGGCCTGCTTTTTCTTTCATCCATCCACACGTGAAGTAGAAACCATCTGCATAGACCAAAAACAGCCGCCCACTTTGATTCCACCTCAAACTAACTATAAAACCAAAGAGTTTTATTGTTTGACTGTTTCATGATACTGTGTGCTGCCCTGACAGGGAATGAGTTCTTGAGCGCATTAATGCAACTAAGGCTATTTTTTGAAAACATGAATCTCAATCAGTTTGTATCAGGCCTACTTTCTTGCTGAAGTACAACCAGTAAGTTGTGCTAATGTCATTACCTGACAGAAAGGGTAACTTTCATTCTGATTCAATTGCAGCTGTAAATTTTAATTTAGAATAAGTCCACAATAATCCATTTACCAGAATGTTCTTTTACATTGACCCAAACTGAATAGTGAACACAGTAGTTTTCACAGGGACAGAATGTCATGTTTTCATGTTGCCACATATTATAATTTTACTTTAAATGTAGGTACCAATTTTGGCTCTAACATAGCATCCTTTGAAGTAATGCCACACATTTGTTTTTAACTTCATTCCAAAACTGGCTTTAAGCCAGGAAAAGTGTTCAGTTTTTATTGGTCTTTATTTATTGGTAGCTCAACATGAAGAAAGTCAGAGAGAAACAGGAAGGGCATGCAGTTTACTTCAATAGATTAGCATGGATGTTTTTTGGATTGTAAGATCAGGATTGATTTTCTGCATAATGCAGGAAATCAAGCATCAACCTTCAACAAGGTGTTACTCAGCTCCAAATCAGCTGCTGCTGTGCAAAAGCAAGTAAAAGAGACTAGTTCTTATAACCGCTCTCTATATGATCTTTCATCTCCCAAGCAACCCTAGGACAGGTCTAGGAACTGTTGTAGTAAGGAGAAGTAAAGCTACACTTGTGCAATAAGTTTTTTTTTTTATCTCAAAGCTATTGATGAACAAAGACATGTTTCATGTTTCCATAATGTAACTCATGTCTCCTTGCTTTATTTTATTGAGTTTTCAATAAGTTGTACATTATTGGGTTTTCACTACAAACACCATTATAGCCAAAACAGAGATTTGCTACTTGTCAAGTGATATGTACACAAGGCCACATCACGGGATCATGTGACTGGCAGATCACTATGGTGAAAGAAGTGATTACAAGTGGGAGGAGCCACATAAAACTCATGGCCACATCACATGGTTATTGCACAACACAATATCTGAGTCCAGTGACAATTTGCCTCAATTTTACATCTCAAGATAAGTTATCTGATTATTTAAAATTTTTAAGCCAAGTTGAAAAATTATTACTTTCCACTGCACCAATGCAGAACTTCACCTTAAATAAAAGCCATGAACCTTTTTACCTAAATTACCTTCGTGTATGACAAAATATGCACACCTATTTTATTAAATGGTGTCAACTTCTTTTCAAAAAAGTTTGATTCAGACTTATGTATTTCATTGAGACTGTTCAATTAATATCATCATATTAATTGCAGTTGGCCCTTACTGTTCCACTGTCGATGTAAATGCCTCAGTAATGGAAGCTCAGTGTTGGGTTAATTGATAGATCGGAGGTCCTAAGTGAGAAGAAGAGTGATGGTGGTGGGAGGGGTGTTTTATGGCAGTGCAAATGAAGGGGCAGCAGAGTTTTACAGATGCTGTAAAATGGTTATGAGAAGTTAGCATTCCCATTTTCCAACTGCAGAAACAGATGGGTGTACTGAATGGAATTATCCCCACATCTAAGAAAGTGATTTTGTTGATTTTCAGTCTGACCTGAGCGAATGAGCTCAGGTTCCTGTCTATTTGAGTTGTGGAATTAACAGACGATGTATACTATTCTCAATACAAATATTCTTCCATGATCAGTCATGCATTATGTTCTGACAGCACAAATAAGGCCATTTATAGTGAGTGTTTATGTGTATTTGGGTAGGGATGCTTTTTACCTCTAGCCTGTAGCTTTACTAGTGTGCAAAAACTACAATTAGCCCAAAGCGGAGTACATGGAAAGAGGCTTTGACATCACCTCTGTGAGGACAAAGTAGTGAGAGCGAGCGCTTAGGGTCAGTTGTACCATAGGGGAAGCTAGAAGGTCAGCATTAAAGCTCAAGAATAACTAGTGTGTTTTATATATCCACAAATGTAGCTGTTTACATTGTGAATGTTGTCTTAGTGCTTGTGTGCAAGAAAGATTAGCTTTTTATAAAAATGTGACTTGCATATAACTTAAGGTTGGTTCTGATCAGACTTTTCAAAGTTGTGATGCATGTCAGTCTAATGTGAGGGGAAAGAAAGGCTCGAAGCGCATGCAGCCACAGACGTGACCACTCACTGCAGCGTACTTGATTAGCACGAAGTCTCCTAATTAGCTATCTTTTGTGGTTACAGGCAGATCCACTGGTGACATGGCTAATAACAACCACAAAATTTGCATAAAAAGATAGGGCTTTCCCTTATTTGCATTTTAAATTAGTCACACAATGGAAATATTCTGCAGAGTTTTATCTTACAGTGAACATCGCAATGCAAGTGTTTTCTAGCTTCAGTTTTGGTTGGGCAGTGTTTTGTCAAAAAACATAAAACTTTTTAGCCTTTTTTAATCCTTTCAATGAATTTTGAACATTTAACATAATATGAAGGCTATGTTTAATAGATGGCACAGTAGTTACAGATCTACCAAACAATATTAAAAATAAAGCTGTGAAGATGAGCTGAAACTAGGAATAGTGATGAAAGTGTTTCCATGAAGAAAAAAAAGACTAAATAAGTTTTAAAAAATTTAATTGAGAGCTGTTAGAACTCATTCATCATTTTAAAAATCTGAAGTTGCTTTTCTTTTAGTTATGGTGACATAGGTGAAACGGATGCAGTAGAGTTAGAGGAACATCTGAGCCAAAAAATAAGCAATCTTTAAAACTTGTTCCTTTCACTAAGACAAAGCACCTGTATCCTGGCCAAGTTAGAATTGTGATTGTGTGAGGAAAGAAAACTGCCTTTCTGTGACCCAGATGGCCAACATAAACAATAATCCAGAAGTCACAGTTTTTTTCTAGTGCTTGGATTGGACTCCGGGTGCTGTGTGTATTCTGCCAAGAGTTGTGATGGTCAAACCAAAGAGCCATAGTCTGGGAAAAGGGAAAAAAACTGAACTATGTTAATGATGAAGCTTCAGGCCTTGCAGAGAGGCTGAAGCAAGACTTAGGGTGATGATTACAAGCATTGCTGGATATGGTGGCAGAGGCTGGGTGAGAGGGCTATGGTCAGGGTTGGAAAAATAATTAGAAGCACGGTTGAATAGCATTGCTAGATAATGTGGCTGGGGGGAGTTGGGTGAGGTGCAGTATGAAGATGATGAGTACCAGGGTTGAGCTGTCCACTCTACTGGCCCTGTGAGCTGTGACAAGAAGCTGTGCTGGCTGCTGTTGTAGCTGGCGGTGATGCCAATGATAGGTCTAACGCACTAATTACCACAGAGTGAGAGAAGAGAGAGAGTAAACAGAGGGGGTGAGAAGCGGAAAGATGAAGCTTCATAGAGCTGACTGAAAGTGGGAAAATATGAGGTCTGCTGAGTTTTGAGAGATGGTACTAAATTTATTCTCAGTATAAAGGCACCCGTTCCTTGAAGGTCTCAGAGGTTTGTTAGATGGCATTAGTGGAAAATGAATACCAAGGAACATAGCAGACAGGTCAGGAATAAAAATCTGTAAAGAAAACTGGGTTATGAAACAATATTTGAGACTGAAAGTTTCACAGACCGCAGGGTAATGCACTGGGGTTATTTTTAATCAGCCATTTTGAGTTGTCTGGAAGACAGGCCCATGAAGAAGACCTGTTACAGGCTGCTAACTACCTAACACCAGAGATAGAGGTTCATCTACCAGCAGAACAACCATAAAAATGCTAAACTTACATTTAAATAGTCTGAATCACAGCATATCCTTATGTTAGAATGAGCCAGTCAAATGTCTATGGCTACATTCAAGGGAAAATTTGTGGTGAGACCACAAATCTCCACTCTAATCCACTCTAACCAAGCTTTAGGAATTTTGCAAAGAAAAATTTAAAACATTTCAGGCAAAACCATGCGTCATTTTTTTCCTTCACAAGAAAATAAAATCTCTGTGGTTGCAACATGCCAGATTGTGATAAAGTTTGACGAGGGATGAAAAATAGCAGATTTTATATGATCTGTGTAGAGTGAGTGCATAAAATCAGTTCACAAATACAGCAGTTTCAATACAATGCTTTAAAGTTACAATTTTATCATCACACTACTCATGCAGCCACTCTATGTGGTTAATTACATACACAGCCTGTCAGAGGTATAATCCTTAGAAATAAAATGCTACAGTTACAATAAAAAAGATATAACATGTGAGCTTAGGAAAAAAGTTGTAGTCATAAATGCAGATGGTGTCAGTGAAGCTTGACAGCAGCCGCAAAAACATCCTACTTCTAACTGTAACTACTAATCTTTTCCACTAAGCAGCTGCAGTTTGGTGCACGCATATGTTGGTGGAAGATCCTGATACTATGGAGAACATAATTATATAATCCACAAATATGTATACATCTGGGGCATAACCCACGAATGAAGGCCTTAGTTCTCGACGCAGCTGTCACAGGTTTGAGTTCCGGACTGATGACCTTTGCCACATGTCTTCCTCTCTCATTACCCACCTTCCTGTCTGGCTACTTTCAAATAAAAGCCACTAGAGCCAATAAAACCTTTTTAAAAAATCCTCCGCTTCTTCTTTGCTATTCTTTTATTGCAATCAGACAGAATCACTCTACATTTGTCCAAAATATCCATCATTTAGAAAATGTATATGAGATTTATTTTCTATACATGCTACATCTACAGATCTACAACCTTCCCAATAAATACACAACCTTGCCAATAATTTTTTAACAAACACTGCATATTGCAGAGTTTATAAAATGCATTGAGCTTTCCCCCCAATTTCTCTTGTCAGCTGAAGGAGACCCCATCCACCCTCCAACTCAGCCCTCATGCTTATTTATTGCCACTTCCTGGGGCCGTGTTAGTTCATTCCCCTGTCGCTGCTCTCTTCTTCTTCCCATGCTCCTCTTGCTCTCTCTTGTTTCACTACTCGTTTCCGGGCAATTGGGTCTGGGTGCTGATGGTGGGGAGTAAGGGGCTGGGGTGGAGCTGCTGGGAACTTTGGTCGTGTGTGTGTGTGTGTGAGTGCTGGGAAGTGAGCTAATAAAGGATGGTGATCCATGAAAGGCCTTGAGCAAAGACACAGTCAATTACCTAATGCCTGGACCTGACTGCAGGGCCCATGCTCACACATTCTCTCTCTAACAATTGCGTACACACACACACGCGCATCCATGCTTACACCTCATTTACGTATACATGTAGATCGGGCAGTAGAGGGCAAGCTGTGAATCGTGTGCTCTTGTGTGGGTGGGTGTGCATATGCGTGTGATGGAGAGCGATGATTTATTAAATTGCTGTCACTTTTGACAAATTTGTACAACACAAGTTGAAGGTTTCAGCTCTACTGCTTCTGTGTTTTTTATCTTTTCTTTGGGGCGGGGGAGATTGTGTCTTTATGACAGAATCCAGGTAACTTTATAAACCTGCCTGTTATCACTCTTTGGGTTAAAAGCTGTATCTGTGGACACTTTATAAGTCGGCTTTACATCTGGATTTAGGATAAAACATAACCAAATGTATAGTTTAATAACTGAAGACTGAGTCCTTCTGATTAAAAATATTTCTTGCTTATTTGGAAAACAAGTGACAAGATATGCCTTCCAACTTGTCTTCACATTATGGATATTAAAATAAATCAAGGAAAAATTAGTAACAATAACAGATAATAGCTGTTCTTTGTCATTTAATTGTAGGAAAAAAAGATTGTAAGGGCTTGGAGTGGCAAAAAATGTGTGGTCTTTAATTGTGTAGTCAGGGAAATTATTGTGTGAGACAGATCAAACAGAGGGTTAATAACAGCACTTCACACTTACACACAGACAGCTCAGTAGATTAGCTTGTGAGTGGTAATGACTTTATAGTCAAGTGTTTTCAGTGAAGACACTCACACTCACAATTACTAATTAAAACTCAAGAGTTTGAACTTAAGTACTGAGAGAGTGGAATATGGCTCAATATGAACCCAGTCTGAAGCCGTTTTTCTAACACAAATTTCAGTTTTGTACCTATGAAAGGGGTTTGTATATTACCTCATTTTGTCATTGAGGAACAATTATGATTACATTTCATGTGTATATTTGTATAAGAGCAGATATATTATGCCTAGGTTTAAAGAAACAAACTTGAATGCATAGAAAAATGATGGATCATTTTAATGTCAAACATTGTTTTTAATGTGGTGATTTTTATGATGTGGTGATGACAAAACGTACTTTTTCATTTGTTTCAGTTACCAACAGTGAGCATGTACTTAACAGTAAGTCCCATTAATTGACTGTTTGTGATTTTTCTAACTTAAGTAGTTTTTGCCTTTTAAAAGATGACCTTCAGTTGTTTTTTTGTTTTGAAAAAGAGAAGGAGGGAGCATGAGGGGGTGAGACAGAGGAAGGGACAGGGACCCTGTCCTTGCTCTTATCGCTATGGGATCAGTGGCCTGGCCTGACCACTTCCACAGCCTGCACCTCAACCTTATCCATCCCCACTAGATAGTTATCACACCATGGATATAGGGGTGTGAGGTAAAGGGGAGAGTGCAAATGAAAGAAAAGAGGGACTTCCTGCCCTGAGAACAAACTCTAATGCAAACAAACAAAGCACACATAGGGAATGGATGACAAACACCTATGATTATGTACACAAAATGTATCTTGGTGTCATGATCCTTTAATGGCGCAACTAATAAGCCAGTAAGTCTGACTTCACCTCGTTTATTGCATATTGTTTCACCTTATAATATATGAAGTAATTTGATCAAAAAACCTTTAAATCATTATGTTACACTTGTACTACTGTCGTTATATTAAATACTAGCTAGTATGTTACGTATTATTCCAATATGCTGGGAATACTAAAGTTAAAATCAACTCAAGATTTGTCTAAAGTATTTTAATGTATAATTTCTTCTGTATGGCTTAATAAGTACTTTGCAGTTTATTAGTACTGGTTATGTAGCACTTCTCAAACTATGAAACAATGACATAGAGTTATTAGAAGAATAGAAATTATTTACCCTCAAGTACCATTCTGGGGAGTGGTGATTCTGAGTATGGTGAGTCTGAATGCAGCTGTTGTAAATAAGTTTATCATTTGTTTGGCATAGTTTAAAGAACTTGTGCTCTATTCAGTATTAGGCTTATCTTCTGATTTGAATGTGTCAGAACTTTATATTTACCAAAAGTAACATTTTCACATGCAAGTTCGCTTTTGTGCTGGAAAGCTTCCCGATTTACCTGAGAGAGAGGGGCTATGAAGAGGGGTAGCTATGAATAATTGATCAAGACCTAATAGCTGTATATTTTGCAAACTCTTTCAGTGACTGAAGAGATTACCTCCACTAGCTACCAGTTTAAACTCTTATTATTTCAAAAGTCCTACTTGATGTCATAGAAACACTAAAAAGGTATGGTTTAAATATGTGTTTACTCAGATTAAAAGTGAACTAGTTCACATAAAAATTAAATGAAAGATCAGATGATTCATTATAAATCACGAAAAGTGTGGCTCATGGAAGTCTCACCTGTCTGTGAGGTGTAATATAATAGTTTTAAAATGTTTGCATAAGTTGCATGGAGAACAGATATTGCTGACTCTTCTCCCTGTGTCGAGGCAAAGGTGTTCTTCCAGGAGACGCTGATCCAGCTAGGCTTTAAAGCTGCTGTCACATTGTTTTTTTATTTTGTCATCACTCGAACACAAGAATTTTACTATTGCACTTTTTCTTTTTTTTTTTTTTTTTACCTCATTCATAGTGTGCTTTAATCCATTATCTGCCTCATCTGTTATGGACAGTTTGGGTTATTTTTGCCTTTCCCTTCTTGGTGGCAATAGAAGGTAGTCTGGTCCTTAAGTCCCAGGTTTCGGGGGAAATGGTACTTTGGGATTCAGGAGACCCAGAGAAACTACGTCCCGTTGAGTCACAAAGGCCCCTGAGACAACCTGTATCCCGGTGGGCCATGCTGATGGGGACCTGATACCTGACCTGCCTCAGCAGCAACTCCATCTCATGAGGGGCTTGCCTGTAAGGAGAGTTAAATACCCCAGGGACCTAAAAGAAGAGAAACAAAAAGAAATTTTAGCCCACGACTGAAGAGAAGTAGAGAGAAAACCAGAGACGGAGGCTACAGGAATAATTATTTTGCGGTGGTAACAGTTGTACATGTTAAGATTTAGGCCATATTAACTATTTTAATGTGGAAATTTTAAGTAAGTCTTACTTTTGACAATGTTTTTACTGCTCAGCAAGTCAGATAATTTAACATTTTAAGGTATTGCCACAAAACAATAAAGATGTCTTATGTTAAAATAACGGCAATAATTTTTATAAATACCAAAAAATATTTTGAATAACTTACATTAAATTTAGCCAGGATCCTCATTTTTGGTGCTTCTATGGTTTTTAGACATTGGAAAATTATGTCATCATAAAGCTTCTTTTGTATGTGACAATATCAGGGTTGGGCTCTGATAGACTTGAGTTGACACATGATCTCTTAACAATTCCACAGTTCTAGTTTTCAACAGTAACACTGGATGACAAATATATTTTTTTCCTACTGGTCACTACATGTTGCCCCTGAATTTCCGTGTAGTTTTTCGAGACATATTATTTGTCTGGACTGTGCCAACAAAGTCCAGTAATTGTGAAATAAACAGCTACAATTTCAGTCTTAGCTCCATTAGGAAAACTTTTCTCCATCCTTCCATCCATCATTTCTTCATTGAACAACAAGAGCAACAGTGCATAGAAGAACAGAAAGAAAATTTACACAAGCTGTCTAACAAACACTGAAATCTTTGTAGCCGTGCAGCAAAAGTATTTAAACACAAACAAAACTTTGTCTTATTGCTTCTAAAATTGGAAGAGATAAGCCACCGACAGTCTCAGTAATAATTATTCAAATCACAGTGGTCCTTTTGCCTGTCTGTTAATTAAGAGACCAAAGCTTCAAGTCGGACGACTCTGTATCTACTCTATATGCTAATAACACTCTTTGCTATTTAAGCTACTTTAAGACTGAGACAACAGAGAGAGAAGGGAAAAAGTCAGAAGTGGGAAATTGTTACATCAAGCAAAACCTCGCTCAATTTTTTTAACATTGACAGACTAGTTAATTCTATAATATTTCACTGCTAATACAGTTTTTGATTTAACTAGCTATTCAATGAGTTGTAACCATAACAGGAAATTAGTCAATTTAAAACAAGTCTATTCTTATCTTTAAAATGCCACCAAATTAAAACTAATGCTTTATTTTTAAGAGGTTAATTTGATGGGCCACTCCACAATAATACTCCTTAGATATGTAGAAATCAGTCATAGAAGGAGAATTCCACGTTCTCCATCTTGGGATAAAGAAACATTTGTTTCATTTATAGTTCTTTCTACCTGCTGGGAGCTGGTCCCTATCTCTGGACCCTGGACAGGTCACTTGTCTATTACAGGCCGACACACACTGGACAGCCCACAACACTCACACACAGACACACTTAGACCTGAGGACAGAAGAAAATATGCCAACTCCAGGCAGAAAGTCCTTGTCAAGATTCAAACTCAGGACTGTCTTGTGGCAAATCAACAACCCATTTCTCCACCATGGAGTTCATATGACTCCACACTTTGGTGTAAAACATGACTAAATTAATAAGGAAAAAAAAAGACAAATTATCTGACTGAATCTAGTTTTAATTCATACCTACTAGATAGATCTAGGCTCCAATAAATACATATTTACAACAGTAAATGCAAAAACAAGGAATAAATCAAACATGTTACATTAACTTAACCCACTGAAATGTAATGTGCTACTTTTGATCCATTACGTCACACAATACTTTGCTAAACTATAAATACAAATAATGTTCTCGGCTAATTAAACAGCTTAGTACAGTGTAGTAAAGATTACTTTGAGACAACATGAGGTGGTAATTGGCACTCATCAGAAAATGTTTCCAGAAATGTCATCAGCAGCAAGGCAGGAATTTTAATCCAAAGGACTGTTTCTATGCCCACACACTCAACTGGACAGCAGCAACATGATGTCAGTTCATGAAAGTCTAAATATATTAGTACAGAGACAAACGTATGTTCTTTAGAGTTTGTTGGTAACACAAACACACACCCTTTCTCATAGACACACACAGAAGCACAAACACAAAACCCCAAAAGTACCAAGCCAGGCACAAGAAGAACAATGATGTTGACCCCGGGAACACTGCATCTCTGTCTCTGTCAGAGGGACTTAGGGCCTTTTGGTAAGCCGTGTCTGAGTATCTGTGTGAGAGTGTGGGTTCATTGTGTGTGTGTGGGCTTGGGTCCGAGAACTGAGGAAGGATGAACTGTGGTGGAGAGCCATCTATTCACAGCTGACAAGGTCAGAGCGACTATGGGAAACATACCCCGGCCATATGCAGAGGCAGAGAGAGGAAGACAAAAATATATATTGAGTTAAAAAGACAGAAGACAGGAAGAGAAGATAAACTCTACTATACTTTCCTTATTGCTTGTTTAAAAAAGTCACTAGTTTATTCAGATAAGAAAAAGAAAACACACGTTGGTAAACATCAATGACTAATCAAATTGAAATTATTCCAGCTAGCAACGTACAAAAGTCATTTTCTTTGATAATAAGCCTTTTGAAACGAATCAGAAGATGACAGTATGAGATGAAAAGGTAAAGGAAGACAGAAAAATTGAGAGGAGTGGTGCTGAATCAACAGTGACCAGTGTGCTTTGTCTTCATTATGATCCCAGTGGGGAGTCACAGAGATTTGTGGATGCCACACACACACACGCACACGCCTGCACCTGTACCAGGGGAAGAACTAAAATACTCCACTCAGCACATCAGAAGAGCCATGAGGACTCATGTGCACACACTCAACTTAACTCCACACAGCCCTCTTCTGTTGACAAAATGGGGGGAAAAAAAGGGAATTTAAAAAAAAAAAAATTTCTCTGTGTGGCCTGCCTCCAGATGACCGCCCTGTCTGGAGTGCTTATCTCAGTTTCTGTCAGTCCAAGCACAATAAACTGTACAGGTATATGTGTAGGCATATGTAAATAGGGATGCTTATTGCCTAAATTTTTTTCAGAGAAACATAATGAAACATTGTATTCACTTTTATTTTAAGTAGAAAAATAAAATTCGTTGGTGATATGTGTTCAATGTGACATGCATCTTCATCTAAAAGTTAAAAGTTTGTCAAATTCAAGCAGAAATTTGGGAATTTTTAAAGACTTAAAACGGGTTCGCCAGACTCCAGCCATCTTTACATAAATGCAACATAAATATAGTTTCAATTCTAATGCACACTGCTGACTTTATTTTTTATAAAACTGCATGGATATGACAAAAAAATTTACGTCAAGTGTTATACAATTTTTGTGAGTAAAGAAAATGTGAAAGTTGAATGAAATTATTAGTCTGTGTGTATTGGGACTAATATATGAGTAATAATAGAAAAATGTTAATACTATCTCATGTTTGTCAAGAGAAAACAATGATAAATAAATGTTAATAGGTAGAAATCATAAGATAGTATTAGTTTTCCACTAAATATTGGTCTGGTTAATGCAAGTTTATCACATCATAGCAAAACAGTTGTATTTATTTTCTGTTACTAAATACCAACCTGTTTTGTGCTGATGAGGTGGTGCAGTCGATAAGCTTGGTAAGCTTTCGTTTTCTGCTCTATTGTAGCCTCTAGATATTCCTTCTCTCTTGTCTGTTCTTTCTCAATCTCATCCAGCTCTTTCCTACATGAAGCAAAAACAGCCACATAAATCCACAGTCATTTTTTCCTTCATTGACTAAGTTAATCTTTTTAAGAGAATAGGAGTAAAATTCAAAGTAATAAACAAATGGTAATATAAAGAGTGGTCAAAAAGGATAAAAAAAATTAAATCCAGTTTGCTAATGGTATTGCCATTCAAAATTGTAACAACTGCCTTCATGGTTAATGTAAATGAATGAATTCTCTAAATTAATATCAAAATTTCTAAGTGTTAAAATTTTTTTTCACAAGTTAGGACATCATCATGAGTTTTAGGTAATTTGTAGACAATGTCAACCCAATTAAACAGCATTTGTGCAGGTGTTAGTATGTATTATAAGCACAGCCTGGCAATTCTCTGAAGTGTCCTTTCAGAGTAATAAAAAAACTGCCTAATCACACTGGGACAGACATGAAAAGGCAATGGTGCAGTGGGAGAAAAACAAGGAAATGAGGCTCTGCGGAGAGAAAAAAGCAAACTGAAAGCATGAGAGGGTATAAGTGGGAGGATGATGGATATATTTCATCACAGTAGCCAGGACAGGTCTGTCTGTGACATCTGTTTAGCGAAGCTGGCTAAATGGGATGCATTAAAACCCCATACACAGCTATTTCATTCCACAATCACGCAGCCTTATTGTTACAAAGGGGTAATAACTTAAAAGGGGAATTGGAAACAATTACTAAAACACATACGCCATGATAATTTGAAGAGACGCCCACAAAGCTCAGAGTAAAACCAATCTATTTCCGCTGGTGTAATACCAATAAGAGTTTAGCCAGAGCTCATCAACAATCCTGCATCTTTTTTTTTTTCGTTTCCGATCCCTTCTTTTTCTCTTTAATTCCTCTCTGCCATTTCTCCCCCTATCCAACTTCTGTTTTCAATTACAAGTCTCCACACCGGAATCCGGATATTCAAAGTGTTTCTGTAATGTGAGGTTAACACATTCTGCGGCAGCTGACATTTAAAAGGGAATTACAATGCGGTCCCATTGCCTTTGCATTCTCATTCCTTCCAGAGAACCAGATTAAATTACAAAATAAATGAAATATGCAGAGCTCAGTGTGTGCTTGTGTGTAATAAGGAAAGGAGCAAATCTGAATGTGTATGTTTATAATATTAAGCATAGCTATTTAATATAGTGTGGGGGGTTGTATGAAAAGTGTAAATATTGAGGTTGCTGGCCTCTATTTGTCTACCAAGCTAACAGGAATATTACCTGTTAATGTAAAATATAAAGTTGGTGTTTACTGTAAGAATCTCATTCACAAACCACCTGGTGTATGTTTGTATATCTTTATATTTATGCCTCACAGAGCAACAACCTGTATTATTAGGTGTGCATGTTTCTGTTTTGAGAGGGCGTAGGTAAAACAGTTTAAAGTGTGTGATATTTTGTGTGTATATGTCACAAATTTGCCAGTGTGGTTTAGTGTACATGCAAATTTTTTTAAGGTCTTTGGAAGCACACACAAATTTGTGTCGGTGTGCACGTGTGTTTGTCTTGGTCTGGCTGAATAGGTGACCTTTGTTTTCCTGCCCCCAGTCCTAGTGTTATTAATTGCTGTGTAGTGGACAAAAGCCAAACAGATTTGTAACGGCTGAAGGCACCTCGATCTGTGTCGACCCAACCAGCCACCACAACATACAACCCTCATTAGCCCTGTTCGGCACGTGCCCTCTTCCTGTGTGTGTTTGGAAATGTGTGTATTTTAGAATAAGTTAAATGGAAATTATGTGAAAAATATATAAATGCACATTGACTTTTCTGTCATCTCTCATTCATAAAAATGTACCAACAATGACTAGGGCTCCTACATTTAAATCTATGATTAAAAGATTAAAGAATATAACTATTAATCTTACTATCAGCTTTAAACTAAAAAAAGTCAATGTAGTGCATTTGACTGGAGTTTAAATCGTAAAGAAGATATGTTTGTCTCCTTTATTAGATATGAAGTTCACATGGAAATTATATTTTTAATAAGCAAAATAAGCTGTGATTAATCAGGGTTTAGAGGAAGAACATCTTTGTCTGTTGGCATCTTTGGTACAATGATTTTTTTGTGTTTTGTAGAATGAGTTTATTTACCAAAAATGCCAGATAAATATCTGGAGAATTTAGAGTCCGAGTGGACACTTAAAAGTGGTGGCAAAATGTAAAATCACATTTTTGGGGGCTTTATATCATGTTATAATGCCATTCCCTCACAAAAACGATACCTGGATTATTGCTTTGATCTACCATGGTGGCCATTCGGGGGTAATTTAAAGTTTGCTGTAATGAAGCTCTGCCTATTTACACAGCAGTAGACACCTGGTGGAACTGTGATTCTGCTGAGCTTATCATGTGAACTACTTCTCAGTTCAACACTCCTATCAACGGTTGCAAACAGCATAATGGATTAGCATTGTTTTTTTTTTGTTTGTTTTTTTTCCCATATTTTTCTCCGAAGAGTTTTTGCGGCGCTTGTGGCTCGTATTTTTTGCAAGGAGAGGGGGGAGGACATGCGGCAACTAGGGACTAGGAGTCGAACCAGCGACGTCCGCGTCGAGGACTGAGACCTCCAAATCTGGGGCGTGCTAACCCCCTGTGCCACCACAGCACGCCCCATGGATTAGCATTGTTGTGATGACATCCTGAAGGCGGGGTGTCGGAAAGAGTAGCAGCTTCTTAAAGAGACAGAGCCCAATCTATTAAATGGCACTAAGGTCTGGAAGACACTGCATATAATAAGTCCCTTTGAAAGGCCATGTCCACACCAACCTATATATTTGACAATAAAGAGGATTTTTGCCCCAGTTAGACCTCCAGTTTTTGGTTAAAAACAACAAAAAAAGAGATTTTAGCAACATTGTTTTGAGGGGAGGTATTAGAGCTTTTTTTTAATTGAACAGAACTTTCAAAAATGGAGGAAGGATCTGTCCTAAATATGCAGTAGTGTATCTGAGGCCTAATTGTGCGGAAGCCATTGCTTAAAAGTTTTTTTCCAATGACAAGTTAGCGTTTGACATGAATTACAGTCAAGAACTCATAACACATTACAGTTAGCAAGACACAAACATTGCTCAGACCAGGCTGCAGAAGATGAGGTAGAGCACTTTGACTTCAAATTGTTGCTGCTGAGCTGCTGAACACACATGGTAATATAGTATAACTATTTTCCAATAACTGGAAACCCTTGCTGACACTTCTGCCCTGGACCTTTAACATATTTAAATGTGTAATATTGGAGAGCTACTTTTCTCAGTATTTCATCAATAATTTACTTTATGGTTCACAACAGGGGTTCAAGGACTGATGGAATATCAGAGAGTGAGGATCCAGGGGACAGCAGGCCACATTTTTAGTCATCCAGACAGAGAAGAGAGAAGCTAATAAGCTAGGTTCTAAATATTTAATGAAGCCTTGGCCTGATTAGATGATTTAATTGCTCCAATTGAATGATTCAATAGTTGGCAAAGAGTGTATATACAACTTTATAGACAAATTTGGTGTCACTACTTGTGGCATTTTTCAGCAACCTGTAACAGTTTTTCTGCTTAACTTACTGATTGATTACAGTAACTAATCAGTTAAAGTAATTAAAATGAGCAGGGTACTGAGGCAAACAATGGCTAAAATAAATATGTCACAATTACACTCTGTCACACTCTGAATGTATCTTACTTATTCTTCCTATAGTTTTACTCTCAAATACAGAGTGAGAGGGAGAACATACAAATACAATCAAACTGAAAGAGTGAACTTAACTGTATCCAGAATGGATCAGAAAGAAAGAACAGCAAAAGAAATGCAGGCGCACAGAAGTGGAGAGTGATCGCAGGGCAGGCCTGCTCTATCTCCACCATAGCAGCTCCCCTTTCATGAATGTCCTTGGAAGGGACACAAGAGAGAGAGAGAAATGAAGAAAACTTGACCAAAGAAAGACATGAAGAAGAAAGTGTGGAGAGAAAAGGGGGGAATATAGCTTATAGAAAAGAAATAGTGCAGCTCAGCCCAGTGGCAATCCACAAATTCTTCTCAGTCCTCCAATTTGGCACTTTTAAGGATAAGTTAAAAGGTTTAACTACAGTGTTGCAGCATCACAGCAATAATTATTTATCTGATTTTGGCAGTAATAATTACCCAGCTGTTATAGAAGATAGAGGAATAATTCACGTAGTCAACAGGGCATGTTAGTGGTGGCAATGGCGACACCAGGACATTTAGTAAATATGCAAAGCATGGTTGTTCTGCTTTCCTAATTGGCCCCATCGTCCCACTGCATGCCCTTAATAAAGCCGGGGAACTTTAAGTGTCACCCTGACAAAGTGATAAATTGTTGGGGTATCAAGGAAAACTGAGGCAGAGAGGGGACTTCGCCAGGGTCCTGACTTCATTAGGGTATGCAATAGGAGAGAAAGGATGAATGAAGATGGACACAGTGAACCTGTGGGAGGGAGAGGGAAGATATAGAGCTAAATAGATTAAGATAGAGAGGAGCAAGGAGAGAAGCGAAAGTTAGAGATGAAGGGAGTCGTGTATCGAAGAGGATGGTGTAAGTGGCAGGGATTAGTTGGTTGCTGTACCTAATGAAATGGCACAGATGGTTTTTTGTGCTGGGGTGATCTGTCATTAGAGAAAGAGACTGAAATAGACACTATGAGTGTGAAAGGACAGAAAGCAGTTTAGCAAGAGACATACTACTGTATTACTGCTACAACAACATTCGCTGAATGGACACCATTAATCCAGCACTCAATAACGTGTTCAGTGAACTGGACAGACAGAGGAAAAAAACATGTTGGTGGATTAAGCAGCAGAACTTTGTGGGGTAAGCGATCAGGTCATGAGCGATTCAAGGACTAAATACCTAACACAGGGCGGATATTTTCAATGAATTACGGAACAGTGTTAATTGATCATGACCTCAGTCGCACTGCATAAACATGTGATTATCTGAAGCAAAGGAGAATTTAACACCCTGAGCACATCAAGGGTGTAGCTGAGTCTATGTCTGCGCTTGTACAAAAACAACAGAATGTCATACATTTATAATGCAGTCACTAGACCAAATATGGAACATTTAAATCTTCTCATAAACTCCATGTTTTATAATGCAATATAGTATAGTACAGTATAAGCTTTAATAATATAGTCTCAGCTCTTTCTAAAAAAGGTTAAAGAGGAAGGATGTAAGGTGAAATGCAGGTGGGGTCCTGAGGAGGAAAGGCAGTGATCCAAGAAGCATTGTAACAAATTTACATTTAATTTTAGCAGAAGCCTAGAGATATTTTCTGTTGAGATGAATTAGCAGCATAAAAAATGTGGCTATTAGCTAAACATGATAGTTTTTTTTGTTGAAAATAAAAGATGGTGTTTCTTTAGTACTAAGCCCTAAAGCAGAGCATGTTTTATTAATGCACAGGCTGCGGTTCAAATCAGAGGTTAATTTTTAATTTCTTCACATGTTCACTTCTTTGTCCCTTAGCCCTGAGCACTTTAAAGAAATCATTTCTCAGCCTCTACCTTCTACTCTATTTCTACGTCTTGGTTTCTCATATTTCTTCACTTTTCCTTTCCACTTAGCTATATTTTAGTCTTTAAGTTACAGCATTCAACTGTATTATTCCTCATAAGGTCATGCACATTTGAAATTAGAGTTTTAAAAGTATTTCCAACACTGCAGGACAGTCACATTATGGACCATGTGGGTACAAGCATTAAGCACAGATTTTGTAAATATGGTACACTAATTCTTCTTTTTCTTTTTCTTTTTTTGGGGGGGGAGGGAGGTAATTGCTAATTAAAGTTACACAAGCTAAGGAAGGCAATACATCTTGTGTACATTTTATGAATACAAGAAAAGTGATCTTCTGTAGGTTGTGTATATAATATATATAGTAAAAAGTAAAATCTGCTTAATTTTCTTCTTACCTCACAAGCTCATTCTTCATGAGAATTTGCTGCAGATACCTTTTCCGAGCATAAAAGTAATGGATGTACTTCCTGTAGTAGAATCCTCTCCATGTTTTCTGAATCTGTAGAAATTACAGAGAAATTTCTCAAAACTCAAAACAAAAAAAGTACAGAATAAACTTTTTTGTCTTTTGAAATAATCTAATACTAAGACACTGTGGCCTGTACAAAAGACAGTAAGTTCTCTACAAAACATTATCTGCTGAGCAGTGTCAGGACTGTCCCATTACTTTCATGTTTTTTGTGCTGTGATAGTTTTCATATAAATCACATGCAGCATTTTATTCTGCAAGATGGTGACAAACAGGCTCCATATTTTTAACCATTTCAGCCTACAACCGACAGAGTAGGCTGCATATTAGCTGGCACATCCACCCACACACACACTAACCGACCATTTTAAAGCAATGGGTGGATGTCCTTCAGACTAATTAGGAGATTAAAACAATGGCAGGTAAAAGAATAATTATGCTATGAGAAGGAAGAGGAGAAGGAGGAGTGGAGGCTGTGGGAAAACAACAAAGAGCAAAATGAGAATTAGCATTGATCTGCCAGTCAATAGATAATTTTAAATAAAGTAATTGGCACCACAAGTTCTTTGCTGACCTCTGTTGACTAGTAAAATCAATGCTGTTGAATCTAATACAAATACGAGGTGTAGCATGTAAACACTAGTTTCTATTATGGCCTTAATACATTATCTTCTGTTATTCAACACAACGTGATGAAAACAAGGGGAGATTAGAAATAAAAGAATGGAGTCAACATTGATTTAAAGGAAACATCACAATGTGATCCTAAGAGGCCTGTTTTATTCCTCTGTGTCCAAACAGACACAGAGGAATAAGTGAAAAAGTGCTAATTTCCTTTGATAAGAAAGTTTTACATTTTGACTCAATTGTGTTTTATATAAACACATAAATATTATTGGGGGGTTTTTATCTTAGAAGGTGGCATTTGTCTGAAGTCTTATGATTAACGTTAAGAATGCCATTTTATCTTTGAGACAGACCACAAGAAAAATAGGAACAAGTCGCCAGAGCACAAAGTGAAAGAAACATAAATTTCTGAAACAAAAGTGATTTTTATTTATTTATTTGTTTTTCTTTTGCAAAATATATTATAATCACGAAGGAAGCCTCCCATGTGTAAATACCAGTTTTAGAGCTTTTAAGACGCTAAATTTTGTGTTTGAATTTCGCTTGTTTTCAAAGTAAATCTGAGGCATTCAGAGTTTTGGGGGAAGCTCAAAACTGAATAACATACTGTGTTTGAATGGCAGATAACAGATGTTTCATTGTTCTCTCACAATACAGAAGCTCATAGCCTTATTGAAAAATGGAACAAAAGCGGAAAACTTCTAAAAGCTCACTTTTAGCTGCACACCTTTCTAGTCATACCTGTTGTCAGTGAATGCTGGCCGGTGGGATTAAATGAAGAGCCTTTGCTGACCCCCCCAATAGCTGATCAGGTTTGGGTGCATCTCTTCTTAAATGTTGTGAGCTCTTTTCTTACCAACATTCAATGGTCTTATCTTCTTCATTTTTTTTATTTCTATGTGTTTGACATCATTAGAAAACTTAGAATCCACACTGTCAAAATTTGTAAATAGCTCAAAATGCCCCTGGGGAGACTTGTTCCTAACTTTGGTGTGGCCAGTCACACATGCCAGACATGTAAAAGTTTGGTATTGTATTATACATCTTCAAAAGTTTTTATAATTGTAAATTTTTTTTAACTCTACATCTGTAATATCACAAGGCACAAGATATGTTTAAGGAATTGTGGGTGGTAGAAACTCTACCTCTTAAAACACAGTTAAACATAGAATTGACTTTACAGGGCTCATGTGGGGATTAAATCCTCTGCTTTCTTACATTTTAACCACAGAACCATAAATCTGGAAGTTAGAGAAATATCATAGCGATATAAAATGTCTTTAATAATTAATAAAGACCCCTCTCCTTTAACTTTAGAAGCATGTGCTTTGCTTCACAGGCTGACATTGGCTCTAACTTTTAATACTGGGGCATGTTTTTCTATAATGACATATATTTACTATAGTTGTAAAGAGTACAAGGAGTTTTCATTTCAAACAAAATGAAAACATTCAAAAACATATTTTGTCTTTGCCCATCTGGACCATAACTCTTTTTCCTTTACCTATTTTTTCCCCTTTCTGTTTCTCCAATTTTCAACCAGTTTTATGGAGGAGGAGGAATGAGATTTTGCTCTAAAAATAAAGAATATACAACTGTAAAAACAAAAGGCGTCTGTTCGTAAAACTGCCAAGCATCAGTCAGGGTTACATTGCTGTGATTTATGACATAAAATGTAGGAACTGCTCTCAAGAAAAAAGAGAACATTTGTTAAAATAAAGGTTGTGGTGCTATAAAAATGGAGGGGAATTAGTTTGCCTACACAATTCTAAGAATCAAACTATGATCTATATGAACTCCCTATATTGACTTATAAAAAATATATACATGGTCTTGACAGGTCTAAATGTAACTTTACACTAAGATTACCCTTACAGTCTGAAACCTTTAAAATTAAAAGAGCAATTTTTGCCCTCAGTCCAGACAACTTATAATTTTTGATAAATATCTACTACAGAAATTTAATGTAATCTTTAAGGAGTAACTATTTCCTACATATGGGTTCTAACAGAAAAATATCAAACATTTTTAAAAAGTTGATGGCTGCATTTTCTCATATGTGATGTTGATATTTGAATATAGTTTAAAGCCTAATAAGAAAAGTGTATCTACATAAAAATGACATTTAGTGACATTTGTTGTGAAAATTATATGCAATTATTCCATGAAAATGTTTTTGCTAAAACCTGCACTTATATATATTTTTAAAACCTCAGTTATTTAGTCAAAGCTATTAAAAAGGGGGGGTTTGGGAGCAGCCTTACATATTTGAAAATAATTGATTTGTTGTTACAAGAGTTTAAACCATCTAAAGTGGCTGAATTTAAACAATTAGTCAAAGAAAAGTGGGCTAAACCTCATTCCCAGCGACATAAAGGACTGATTGCCACTTTCAGACATGCTTCAAGGTGTCATGATTTGAGGAAGGCAGAGAAATCATCATAAAGTAGAAGAATTTAATCATGTAAACTAACTTACGGAAACTCAGGAAAAACAGAGAGAAACCAGGAACACAGGGTGTGAGGTACATGAGGGGAAAGTCGACCCCAGACCACTGGGATTGGGATTCATGTGTGGTAAAAATAAATCTGAAGAAGACTCAATTGATAAGGGGGAAAATATTTTTTTATTGCACTGTATGTGAATGAAATACAATATGATATTATTTCTATTCTCTTTTTCTAATGTAAATTTCCCCATAAATCTAATCAATCTTCTTATGATAAATCCCATATAAACTAAAACGCAGCACTGACGTTAATGTTTCAAATAGCAGGATATTGTAAAAATAAAGAGTTTCAGTTTTGCAGTAGAATTGGTAATAAGTGTTGGAGATTGCTATTCATGGGACTCCAATTCACAGCGGATACTAAGCAACAGAGTGTCCCCACAGCAAGACACTGAATTTGCTAATACAAGACACTATCATGATATTTACCCTGACTGCCATGTCGTTGTAGAAATTCATCTTCATGGTAAAATATGCCGCCTGTGAACACAAAGGAAAGATGCCGTTACATCTTGTCTCCCGGCCCTCTGATCTGTCCACAGCAGGCATCAAAGATAAAGAGCTCTTTATACATAATACATTGCACAGAGACGGCACAGATAGAGCCACAGTAAAGGGGGAGGGTGGAGGAAGAGGTGTAGGAATGGAAAAGGAAAGAAAGCAAAAAATAAGAGAGCAATGAGAAAAGGTGAGGGAGATGCATGAGAAGGGGAGAGAGAAAGTGTTTAGTGGGCCTTTGTATCAAGGGGAGGACGGTACTCTCTTAATATACTAACACAGACAAGGGCCAAGAAAATCCATGGTAGTCAAGCAGCGCACTAATGGAGATGTATGACGGCCAAACGCTCTCCTCTGGATTTCATAATCAATGACAGCCCTGCCACAGAAGAGACTAACAAAGGGCCAGAGGATACTCAGCAACGCACTCAACAAGCCGTCACAGACCGAACGTGCCAGCCGACTACTGGGGGCAGATTTCAGAAACAAACTAGAGAGTCGGCTATAAAAGAGATTCATATTTCAACACGTCTTTTTCAATAACGACGAAGAAGAAGGAATAGACAGGAAGGGGGAAGAACACAAAGACTTGAAAGGAGATTGTAAATTCAGCTTGATGTTTTGTGAAGAAGCTTTGCACAAGTCACATTACACACGATAAGGTCCCAGAGACAGAGAAAGACAGACGGAGACCAAAAGAGGAGGTGAAGCGTGGAATATCTCTGGGCTAATTCAAAACAGTGCACTGTGGCAATTTTGAGTGATTCAAATTAGCACTCGTCTGTTTTTAAATGAGACCAAACAGCCTCATTTTAGCCCATATGTGTGTGTGACACATCCTTCACTGTTTATTTTAACACCCCTTCGAGCCCCCTCCTTTCCAATTCTTGAACGCCTCCCAAACGGCAACTGGCAGTTATGCTTTAGCAAACAGTCAATTTACAGGCATGATAAATAGCTTGTTGTGATACATTTACAAAACTCAATCCAGGGGAAAATTATACGTGAGAGCGCTGGGTATTGGATCCGGTATCAACAATCTGTTCAATTAAGAAGCAGTTGGAGGCAATATGCTGAAAATGGGGCCTTGTTTTATTAAAGCACACACATACACAATCATCATGTGCACAACTCTCCCCTCATTTCTATTTGTCACTGAACTCCTTCTATAAAAATCCCAGAAATTATGATATAATGGAATTCCTTATCGTAATTCATCACATTTGCTAAGTGTTAATTCCCACATGTGTAACGAGTGAATTATATTTCTTAAGGTCAGAGGCAGAGACTTAGAAATATGGCAATTGAATTCTAATGCATGCTATCATATCATAATCAATATATCTATTGCTATTCCGGGCTCCAACTTACCTTCACCATTTGTCTGACACGTGCCCTTGCTGCAAAGCCGCGCCATGCCTTCTGTATGATGATTGCTTTCTTGTTCAGATATCTGTAATAAGATCATATTAGGGTGAGAACTAGATGGGTATATTTGTAGATGCTGAAAAGGCAAAACTTTGAAATGAATGTTATTCTGAGATAATGAAAATAAAAGAATGTATGCTTGTGCTTTATTACTTTAATCACAAACAGGTTAGTTTATAGTCAGACATTATTCATCTCAGTGAAAACAAAAAGCTAGCCTAAGCAGAAACTTCTAATTAAAAAAAGGTAAATATTCAGATCTACCCAG
Organism: Xiphophorus couchianus; assembly: GCF_001444195.1. NCBI lineage: Eukaryota > Metazoa > Chordata > Actinopteri > Cyprinodontiformes > Poeciliidae > Xiphophorus > Xiphophorus couchianus. Next base: position 11,446,938 of record NC_040231.1, read on the forward strand.
AACAATGTAGTTGATCAAATTTTGAAAAATACCCTGAAATAAATTTCCCTTTATTTAAGAATAACGTGCAAATGGCATTAGCCAGCAAAAGGCCTGGAAAGGTCAGGAAAACATTATACTCCCAAGTAGGCACTCAGAAAGACACACGAACATGGAAGGCCTCTGCGCTTCCAGGCTTTTCAATCACGCCAGATGAGCCTTTCACCCCCTTTAGTCAGTGGTGCACATTTGTATTCATCTTCAAACATACTCTAAATGCAAGTCCACTGCGATTCTCTGCCTCCAACGAGGCCATCAATTTCCAAAAGGCCATTTATATGCCCAGAAAATCAATGCTTATAGTGGGGATAGCACAACCCCGGAGTTGCACTTAGGCAGCTAAAATTGTTGCTAATTATCCACTTAACGCATTGATCAATTAACTAAAGTAATCTGAATTAACCTACTCTCTGGAAGTTTGTCTGCTGACCCTGCAGAATGGTGCTAGGGTCACAGCATCGGAGGAAGCATGAAGGCAGAGATATTTCTCTGTGTGTTAAACGGGCTACATTTATTTCTTGAGGCCATTTGCACAGCTCTAGAAGCGGGATAATTATGTGAGTGAGCTAATATCAGGGTTTCCCTTGAACTCAACTCTTAAAGCTGTGCCTCAATATTTTACAGCCTTTAGAGAGAAAGAAAAAAAGACAATCAAGGCTCTTTCTACTGCTGTGCGTTTGTGTATTTGATTTTTTAAAATTATTATTTCAAATATAACAGCTTTAGCTTAATTTAGTTGTATTTATATCAAACACTCATAACATGCAAGATCTGCAGAACTACCTGATACATGTCCGCACCCTGCAAGCTCGGAACCAGCTCTGAATTCGGATGGCAGCCTGGGTCTCCTCCTTTCTGTTCACCTCGGCTTGCCTAAAGCACAAAGGCCCAGAATAAAACCATTGTAAGTTCTAGAGTTAGATTATGTAACAGTGGCTCTGCATAAATAATGTAATGCGTAGCCCAAGCAGATGCTATTCAGAGTAAGAAAGAAACAGATGCAGATGAACTAAATGTGTACTCTTCCTAATGATTAAATACTATTAAACATTCCAACTGCTCACAACTATTTTCCTTTGATTCTCCATCAAACACATTTTTAGAAATATGTAAGTTTTCTTTTCTGCTATAATTAAAATCAGGTTTTGATAGGAATTGTAATGAAGTTATTTAAACATATAATTTGTGGCATTTCAGTCCAACATTCAGGAAAGAATCCCACCACACCACAACAAAATGTGTTTAAAACACATAAATTGAAATGAATGTAAAACTATTTCTTTTAAAGATATTTCCCACTGTTTGGATAAAAATGTCTCACTAAAATCCTTCAGTCATTGTTTCTACTCCTCACCAATGTGAGTGTTACAATTCAATAAATTAATTGTAACCATGACTTAATGATTCCCAGGCCTCCAAAGCATTATTGGTGTCTGTTATTATGAATTGTACATCAAAATGTGTTATGATTTCGATGTAGTACAATTTACTTTACTACTGGAAGTAAATTGTAAAAATTACAATGTCAGTCAAATTAAAAGTTTACTTTAAATTTAAATCTGTGATAAATACGACATATTTTGAGCCTGCCTGTATTATCAAAATAACCCACTAAATTTTAAGGTAAAGCTCAAATTACTAAAAAAGTTTTAAAATTTACCTTAATATATATCAACATTTTAAAAATACCTGCTTTGTGCTTCTAAACAAATAACCACCTTTTTAATTTAGATGCTTTGCTCTCTTTAAACTTTATGATTCTACACAGTGCATTCAGCTGCCAAAACTGGGACGCAACATCATGTTTCTTTGTGACTGAATCTTTTAGAGTCTAAAAATCACTTAAGATTGTCACTCTTATTACAATATTAAATAATTGATAAAAGTTTTGTGAAACTGTTTCTGCTAATATGTGGTAAGTGATTATAAGGCAAACAAAATACATTTGACTGGTATTGTCATTTCTATCAAAACATGTTTTCCATCACAAAATTAAGTGATGAAAACGATTGATGTGTAACTGACAATGTTAATAGACCTGTTCACATGTGCTAATCTAGTTTGGAGTTGGTGTTAGATACACTCATACTCAATACAAGCTGATATTTTAGTCAAAACAAATCCCTAAGGTTACATTTGTGGCGAGTGACGGAAACGACAACGACTGAAAAAGTGTTCTTTAAATTAAAAGCACAGCGTGTTCACAACTAAATTGGACATTTCACGAAATCTATTTTTGTTAGATTTCTCAAACAGCCAAAAACCAACAACATGCTAAACCATATTTTAGGAAATAAAAATCACAATGTACCCTTTAATTTGTACGTTCCTCTTCGTTAATTATGTGACCAAGAAACAAACAAACAAACAAACAAACAAGTGCTATCGGTTTTCCTGCATCCGGCAAAAAAAACTAAAGAAAAAAACTCTATACACAATCAATCGCTACGACACAGTTTCTAAAATTAAGACGGTGAAATTGTCTCAAAACCTAATGGCATTGCTGTTAACGTGACACTAAATTTCGATAACAAAAAAGTTCAGGTCAGTTAAGCTAAATCGTTATTGCCAAAAGCTTAAAGTTCTGCGACAAGCACATGTACAATCTAAGTAATAGAGACATATGAAAATACATTTCACGAACCTGTTTTTGTTGTAGTATTCACTTTTTAACTCCTCTACTCGTTGTTTAAACTTTAGAAGATCAGCCATTGCCACACAGACAGTTTACTTGTTGTCCTGGCAACGACAGCTCTGTTCCGAAGAGGCGTTCAGGGCTCGTAGGAAAAACTTGTAAAACAACTAAATGCTTCATAGCGTCCAATGACCCACGCCACTTATGTTATATGTCATTAACACGTTTAATTTAAAACCTTTACATGCATTATGTTTAGTCATTTGAGCGTCTGTTTTAAACTTAGGAACTGACTGTTTTTTTTAAATTAAAGTAGTTTTGTTACATAGAATAGCCAAACCAAATACTGTTTTATTTTTGATGTTATGAATAAATACTAGATAACGGGATAATGGTAATAGCCTCACTCAAAGTCAGTATTTCCAAAATTAAAGCTGATTTCAGAATTTCAGAAAAAAATATATATTTTATTAGAGTAGAATAGGACAGACACATCATTTATTGTCCAACATTTATATATTTATAAATGAGACTGTACAGTGAGATCAATTACAACATAAGAAAAACAACGGTTATTAAAAATAACATACTCGGATCTATTGAATTTATTACATATAGCTTTAAAAAAGTATTTAAATAATAAGAGCAGGAATGCTAGAAAGTCATTTAAAAATGTCTGCTCTCTAGATGCAGATTGGAGATGTTTGTATTGATCTGCCAGTCGCCAAAGCTCTTCCTTCCATCCGCTCTTTCATCTATTTCCATCTTTTCTTGACGTTATCAACCTTCATCAAAAGTTATCAGTTTGTCTCCCTGCTCTCCCTTCCCTATTTCCTCTCATCTTCATTCCACTTCTCTTCAGTCATATTCCGCTGTCACAATGATCACCGAAGCAGTGTGTGTGTGTGTCTCTCTGTCTCTGTCTGTCTGTCAGTCACTGTGTAGTTTTGTATCTCTCCTATAGGAAAGACACCTGTCTCCCTGTTGGTCAGAGGTATATCAGAATTATAGATTGCTCCTTGAAGACAGGGAAATGACAAATACTGAGAGTGAATAAGTATGTGTCTACTTCAATGCTTTTTCATGTCTGTGCACCCACATACCTAAGTCTCTGACAAAAACCTTGTTTGAAATTTTTCTCTGTGTCTCTCTGTCGTTTTCTGAAGCCAATTTGCTGGCTGCTGTGCAGGTGAAAAGAAGTAAGCAGACATCGGTGTAGAGTTATGGCTGCAGGGGCGAACCCATGGTTGCACAGTCCATCCATCGAAGGGCAGTAGGAGGGCGGCCACCCTGGTAATTACCGGAGAGCTGTTGTGACAACAGGCTATGAAAAACGTGCGTGTGTGAGAGAGAAACACCGAGAGAAATTTTGGGAGAGTGTTGTTTTGACAAGGCAGTAAGAATGGCTGGAAGCTATCCATCCTGCCACAACACTGATTAGGTGGCACCAGGTGTGTCTCTGTGAGAAAATGACAGAAAAAAAGAACAGAAGCACATCATAAAAGACCTGCTGTTTGCATGCTGTTTAATAATGCAGATTCTGCCTTTCTACCTAATATCTTTGCTTTTCAGCTTTTTTTGCTCATCTTCTGTCAGTTCTCAATCAAAACATTTTTGTTGCTCAGGGAGGTAATAAGCCTTTAAAGACAGTCTCCCATGAATACCGCTTCTTTTATTCTTTCTTACTCCATCTCTTCGTAGGGGCATGTCACTTAACATGCATCCAGTCACCTCCCACAGTCGAGAAGCTTTTTCAACCAGTCATTCTGCCCATTCTACCTAAATGAGGGGTGGATGTGCTGTGGCCAACGCTGGTCATAAAGACACATGCACACCAACGGTGATACCAGCTTCTGTTGATAAGCAGGGTGTATGTGAAAGTGCTCAGCACTGTGTGTGTTTATCATTATTGTATGTGTCAGCACATGAGTGATTAGAGAAATGTGCCCGTGGATATTGGCCTCTCACTTTTTTCAGTGTATTTCTGTGCAAGCATGTTCCTCCAGCCACAGCTGGGTGCAATGGATGGAATGTGTTTCTCGGCAGGCCTTTTTCGGCCATTATTACTAAACATCTGTCCATAGCACATTAATTTCCCCACCCTGACGCATCCCTCTCTGCCCAGGGATCACTTAATTGAAATCCATAATGACACTTTCTTCTCTCCTCTCCCGCTCCAGTTAGAATGAAAAAGGAAAATGTGTTTTAAATGAAAAGGATATTTGTGCCAGCTATTATCTAATCACTATCCCACAGTGGTATACATTTTAATTAAATGACACTAAAAATGTAGATGTACAATCTGAATAAAATACATCATGGTAATTAATATTTTACATGTTAAACACAGAAAAAAGATTAAGTATTTTTTTCTGTTATCCATTCATTTTCTTTTAAACAACAAACTTTGTTTTCACTATATTTACCAATTAATTGACCAGAGATTGGAATCCAACATCTTGTCCGAAAAAAATCTGACTTTCATTCTTTCTTTTCATTAAACGCATCAAACCTAAGTACTCAGACCCTTTATATAACACCCCCTTTTGAATTTAAGAATATCTAAGAAAAATCAGATAAATGCCATGGGCCTGTTGATGAATAGATTGCAGCACAATTGGTCAGAACTGGAATTAGGAAGTCAGACCCAACAAAAAAGGGCCTTGGTTACAGGTGACAGTTTGTCAGAGTTTGCTTCCAAAGCAATAGTCCAGAGTAGGATTTTATGGTTCATCAGTCTACTTTATATTACTTATGCATAACTATCCAACTCTATATATTCAGGGTTGTGAGGGAGTCAGTGCAATCTAAGCACAATGGATGAGAACTATAGGGCATGGCCTACAGGTTACCTATCAAAAAATATGATCAAACTTAAGTTCTCATTCATTTAGACGTGCTGCTCAATGTTTCCTGTTTAAACTAATTTAATTGCGACTGAATCATTAAACCCTTTAATGTTTTCCATAAATTATTATTTGAGCTACTTTTTATTTGCCACAAAGATTCTAATTTTTATTTCAATCTTTTTATCGATCCTTGCAGGTTCATCTTCAAAAATGCTAACATCAATCTAGTTTATTGATAGATTAAATATGGTGGAACTTGGCCCTTTTCTTCTTAGCAATAGCATTCAAATTGCTCTTTTTTTATTCTTGGAGCTGTTACTTTTACGATGTTGGTGCTTTTGCAACCAAATGTCGATCTCCTAACCTCTCCTCAGTCTTCCTTTCTAAAGTCCTAATGCCTTACTAATGGATAAAAACTATGATTCTGGAGGTAAAGGAGAAATATCTTACCTTTATTATCTCACATATAGCCAGAAAAAGGGAGGGAAGGAGACTAATGAATTGAGCATTGTGTAAAATAGTTTAATGCAGGGGTGGTTCATCATTATTTGTGGCGGATTGCATGCAGACAGGGGTGATCCATTAGTGCGGTCGTTTCCATCTGTGTATGCGTGTGTAGGGGTGTGTGTGCGTGTGTGTGGTGATGAATCTCTCATTGTGACAGTGGGGCCGGCAGCAGCAAATGTCCTTCTGGATTGGACACACACACAGCCACGCACATCCCGACACGCGCACTCCCACAAAGCCTACGCTACCATACACATGTGGCATTATTGTGCCATCATTACTCCTCTCATTTTGCTTTTCAACAATTTGTCATTTTGTTGCCTGCATTGTCTCTCTCTCTCTCTCTCACAAACACACACGCACAGTAACATGTGGTGGTATGTTGTCTGTGTAGATCGTCATGGTTCAAGTTTTAAATGTATTTGATTTAACAGAAAAAAAAAAACTTTCATGTAATGTTGGAAAAATTCAAGCAACAATGAAATGAAATACAGAAATTACAAAAAAAATATGTTATAAATATATATTCAGCTGCCCTGAGGCAATAATTTGTGGAAACGCATTACACTGCAATTGCAACCGCAACTGTGTTAATGAATGCGTCTTTCAGATAATCCTTGCCTATTCTTCTCTGCAAATTAGCTTAAGTTCCGACAGACTGGCTGAACTTAAGACTGTCAATTCACCAATTTTGTCACAGATTATTCAGTAAATCTGGACTTTGACTGGGCCGCTCAAAGTGCTACTTTGTGGTGGGCTATTATATTAGACACTAAAGAACATTTGTCTCTTTAGTAAGGAATCTTCACATATAGATGCCTATTCTTATTTTTCATTCATTTCTGGGAAAGAGGGGGATTTAATTGCATTAATAAACAAAGTATTCTTGTTTTACTCATTAAACCACTTATCAGCAAAATGTATCTCCTGGCTAAGGGCTCACTCTATCCCTTAGATGATGCCCTTAGATTATGATGATCTATAAATAGCTAGTGTCACATTTTGCCTCAACACAGTGCTCACTCTCACTTCAGCAGCCAGGAAGGCACCTAACTGAAATGTCTGAGGCTTAAACAGACCAAACCTGTTTTGAAATACTGAGTAGTTCTCATCGTGTGCACCTGTGGCATATTTTCACGTGTGAATTTAGTCATTTTGGGTCAGAATAAGTGTGGGAGTGTCCTCATTTGTACTCCTCAGTTGAAATAAGTACAAAGTGCATGGGTTTTACCGAAATGTTGAAAATATATTTCCCTCTGTCTTAACTGTTTGGTTACATTACTTTTTGCAGTATTACATTTTCTTATAATTATATGTTCAGATATATTGAAACAAATATTTTATGCATTTTAAGGCCTAATCATGCTATTAACCCTAAAAATCTTAAATTATTTGTGTACTGTATACAATCCAAACTTTTTGTCCAATTACTATTAAAGCTGTAATGTTTTTCTCTGTGGAAATTTTTTTTTGTTACATGTTGTGGCATTAGATTGTTTTCTCTAATTGCAGTTTGTTGTTCGTTTTTACTCACAGTTGATGCATTTGTAAAAGAAAAAAAACTTTACAAAGACTCATTTCTCATTCAGATCATATTAAAAGCACAATTTTTAACTGCACAGTTCTAACATTTGACAAGTAGTATTTCTACATGCAGCACTGGCTGTAAGTAAATGTGCCTTAAATTATTCTGTAAACATAAGAAGAATTTTTCTATTTGTACCATTTTCTTCCTTTTTTGACAGAAACTAGGGAAACACACCATGACAATCAAAGCAGAACAAGAGGTTGAAAGTAAGATGAAGGCTATGATTGCCACATCTCATGACTGTGCTTTATATTCCTCACATTTACGCCCACAATCACATTCTTCATTTAATATAAAACTCTCAGTAGTTTAATAGAATGTAGATTATAGAATGTAGATTTTTTTTTCTACCACCGACTCAATTTTGGAGGTAGAAAATAAATCATTCACTATGTACTGTGATCATGGCAGGGTGTAGTCTTGCAACTCTCCGTCTCCGTAACACTTTACTGTCTCACCCCACTTGTTCTTTTCATCTGTCCCTATCCATTTGCTGGTCCTGTTTGCTTCTAATTCAGGTTTGTGCTTGTCTGACTGGTATTCCATGTTAGCTTCAGCTTGAACTATCTGAGGACTTTTGTGGATCTTTTTTTCTGTTGCTCTAGCTCTTTGTTACTGTTTAATTGCTTGTTTCCTTTAGTTTCTCCCCTTTTTGTAGATAGTTTGCATTATATTGTAATAATTGTATTTCATACATTTATCAATTGAATAAGAAAGGGTCTGTAGCAACTTCTGTTACTTACAACAGCCTATGAAATAAACTTTAGAAATATGCAAGTAAAAGTCATATAAACCCACAGTAGAAGTTGGTCAGTAAAAGGCAGAAAAGTCACAGACGTTAGCTAGAGCTTGATTTTATTTTGCTCCCCAACAAGTAAAAGGGCAGACAATGGTATGTAGAGAAAAAACATTGAAAGAAACTCCAAGAATCTAATCCACAAAATATAAAAATAAACTAATTGAGAAAAATTAGTGCTCAGGCTCCTGGCCATGGACCTCTAGCATTTTCTGCCTCTTGTGGCCCAAACTGTGCACACACAGAGGATCTTCTACTCCTGGCTTTATGCTCCTCCTACCAGACAAACAATTGTCAGTGAATTATAGTCACAAATACTATGATGTTCACCATGGTCAAACACAAAATGTCTCCAAAATAAAGATTTTTGTTGATGACTGCATTTATTTTATTTTTTTGCGAAGTCACATATGAAAGCAGTGTGTTTAATATTTACAATGCAATGACATTACCGTCTGGACTTTCCTAAAAGTTGAAATATATATGTATCTTACAGAACAGTGTACTTAAACTTTTGACTCTGAGAAAGTAATACAAAATCCCACTGTTAATGTTCTGGTGTTTATCAAGTATAAAAAAGGTTTTAATACTAACTGACTAAAAACGGAAAAAAAATACTCGGATGTAATATACTGTATATGTATATATATTTATGCAGTGTATAAACCTGGAAGCTGGTTATATATGTTCAAAGAACAAAACATTTAAGACAATCAATCAAGCGAGAATTTAAACTTGTCTCTGATGTTGATTGTTATATTTATTTTTGGTCTGAAGATGTCATGTGCTGAATATTTTTATTTCTCTTGTGATAAACACAATCAATGACCTGAGAATGGTATATCAATAACAGTTATCAATTGTTGTACACCTTTTGGACTGTATATGAATTTTCAGATTCTTTACATTTGCTTTTACTGTTTTTATTGATGAGTCTTAGCACTACTTTGGATTTTCTTTTCTTTTTCTTTTATTATTTGTTTTACCGGCAGGGTAACTCTGCTAAGTCTTAAGTCGGGAAAGATTTTCCTTAAGATTCTTGAGTTTCAGACTGTTTATGTCCCTGAATTGTAAAAATTTTAAAAAGCACATTTGATTTTTTTTTAAACAGTGTTAACAATCCAAATCCAGACAGGCAGAAGGTAGTCTTTTACTAGTTTTTTTTTTCTCTTAGCATCCAGCTAATTGGTTGGACCAACAGGCTGGAGAGGTGGCCAAACCTGACAACGAGCATGTGAGAGAGTGTGTCAAATGTCCTTTGGCATGCTTCAGAGAGCTAATCATAACCACACTGCAGAGATTAATGAAGTCAAGAGCAATCAGTTCTGACACACAAAAGAGACACATATGCACACACTCACTTAAGTGGACACGCATGAGGACGTACAGTGGTTCTGGAACAGATACAGGAGACTTCGTTTTGCTCAGCAAGTGACATGGGGATGGACTTAATGATTAACTGAATATCTTCTAGTGTGAACATCTTTACTTACATATGTAGCACCACAATTCCACCAATCACAGAACCAATCTTTCCTCACCTATCACCATTAGAACTACTGTTATTATGTAAATCTAATTGACTTTCTTTCTCTTACTCTCCCTTCTGATATTTTTCACTTATTGCTTTCATCAAACTCTCCACCAATGTTCAACTTAACATTGAAATTGTCTGAAAAGAATGCTGTACGTTTTGGCGGTGTTCATATGTTATTTGTATGTGTATGTCATGAAAACCATGTTGATAAAAACATTGGACTGTGAACTTTTGGGACAAAGGTCTTGAAGTTTAATAAGACCCACACCCGCTTTTCAAACAAGATTAACCCTACATTTTTATATGAATGTATTGTTATTTTTAAGCGACTATTGATTTAAATGTGTATTATTTTTAGCAATCACGTGCTGCATGCTTTTACGTAGTCTGCACTTCTCAATATAAATCTGAGGGTTACCAGTGACCACCCAATCACATGCACCAGTAAATCTGTATTTGTGACTCATTGAGTGTAACAAACATTCTGACTGAGCTGAAACTGTTTTCCACTAAATCCACCCATTGAAGGCTTTTTTGGTCCTAATTTCCCCGACTGTCGACACTGCTATGACTGGACGTCCACTTTAAAATGTACTTGTCACATGTTTTGCTTAAATGTAAAGTTGGATTATTGCTCTTAACTAATAACATAGTAAATATAGACCTAATGATGCAGACAGTTAATGCATACCATAGAACTGTTGTAAATGTAATGCTCCTACAACAGCCTACATTCACATACACACTGAGCTTTATTCATTACACAGCCGATCTAACTTACAAATCAACTGAAAACAGGTCTGACCACAGGTGTATGGCCAGGCCAAATAGCCTTTCATTAAGTGGGATTTGTGTGTATCTTTGTTTGCGTGCGTGTGTGTGTGTGTGTGTCAGAGAGTGTAAGAGAACTATGCTGTCTAAAATGGTTTAGAAGGAAAACAGAGTTGCCCAACTCTGAAGGTCTTTTCTTTTGTAAAGTAGCTTTTGTTACTCGATTCTCTCCACTTTGCTTTTTATTTAGTTTAACAGAAATGAATATTTATGATTGAACTCCCAAACCTGTGCTATTTGCTCTGTTTTTTGTTCATCATTCTTCTGTGTACACTATCTCTTTCAGTCCTGTAGTCAATTCACAAAGCAATCAAACAGAAACAGGCAAATCAAGGACTAAGAATGTGTAAGTCATTTGCACTACAGTTCAAACACTGGTCTAAAATTGTCCATACTTCTTGTATATTTAGGTTAAAGGCATTCCATACATTTTATTAACATGTTTCTTCTAACTTGAAGTAATTTTGACCTGCATCTTCTACTGCAGATTTACAAAGCTTCCATTCACCCATCCCACAGACTAATCCACATCTCACTTTGATGCACCAAAAAACATCCATTCCTCAGGCTCCCTACCTGGACTTAAATCCCTGAGATCCTGCACTGGCCAATTTGCCCCAATTTTTATTCATGTCTTCATATCTGGAGCTGTGTGGTTCCCTCCTGCTGTAAGCATCTCACCATGATCCCCCAAAAAGCAGAGTATGGCAGGGTTAATGGTCACCTCCACCTTTAAAGTGGATCACCAGCTTCCTGACTGACCAGGAGATGAAAAACCCTTACTGAAAAGTTATCTGATTCTGTTTAACTCTTGCTTGTAAACCTCACTGTGTTAAATGATTTACAGTCAGAAGTTTTAGTTTCAGTTCATTTACTTGCATCATTTGAAACAATATTTTATACAAACAAAAAGAGAGAAAGAATTTTCCATTTTGTAATATTTTTATCCTCTGTGTAAAGCCAGCTTTGCTGAAAGTTGTTTTTCTCTCTTTTTGTTCTGCTTATTCCTACTCACAGCTTTAAGAAGTATTTGTTTTACTAAATCTGCATGTCACAATCTATGCTGGTCTTTGAGCAATATGACAAATTTTACTCTGTGTAATTTGCACACATTCATATAAATATGGGCCTTACACACATAATGTCTCATTAAAATGTGAGCAAACAGTATTGATGCATAGATACGTTAATGGCTTGGCAGGGCAGTTTTAGGAGATCTTCATTGGCGGGCACTTTGAGGATTAACTCAAGATGCAAGCTCTGGTTTGCGTGTGTTTGGCTTGTGCAAATAGCTTTGTGAATTTGTTTGCTAATCATTTAAATAATACCTTGGAAAATATTTGTTTACTAAGTTTGTGTAAAGAGATGACTACTTTAAATATTGGAAACAAGCCACAACAATGTAAAAAAAAAAAAAAACAGAAAAGAAAATACACAACATACGATGTTACCCTATAAAATGCTGAAGAACACATCAAACAAACACAAAGAAAAACCAGAAAACATGCCACCAGTACAATGGCAAACAGCCGACCAATTCCAAACGGATGGTGAAGTGAATTCATAAACCTCATGATGATGATGGGCTTGTCTCTTAGCATGTCAGAGGCAGCAGTAAAGGTCACTGAGCACTGTGGGAGCATTTACGAAGGAGGAAAACACTAAATACTCGTAATCCCCAGTTTATTTGCCGCATGGATGGTTAAAAGCTACTCTCAGCCTCATAAAATTAAAACTAAGTGTGCACCATACTGTGGAAAAGAGGCGTGGATGTAGAAAGATAGCAGGAAAGGAGAGAAAGAGAAAGGGGCTTATATGATGAGGCGAGAAAGATAGTGAGATGAAGAGAGCACGAAACAAGGAGGCGGTGAGGAGGCTGAGGAGGAAAAGAGGAATTGAGAAGCGGTGATGTGCAGCTCCAAAACATTCTTTAGCAGAATGAGCTGTCACCTGTACCTCTTTTGCTTGGCGATCTATGGTTCACACTGGCTGCCTTTGATTAATACATCCCACCTAAATCATTGAAAGTTCCCCTTTCCTTCTTACCCATAAAATGCAATACACAACACAAATCAGGCGCTTAAACAGTGAAGCCAGATAACAATCGGAAAATAATGCATCTTAGCTGGGCCATCCCGATAAATTGTTCCTTATAACACCCTCCCTTAAACCAAAATCAATTCATCCGCCTCCCATTTTTATTAAAATCTCTAGTAATAAATCTTCCCACAATGTTTGTTCATCTGTTTTTTGATACATTTATATCACTTTCAGTTCTGCTCCAGTGTTTTCCCCTCCCTGCAGAGCGTAAAATGTGAAAATCTATTTGGGGGCCAATGGATTAGTTAAAGAAGGTGTTATGGGCCCCTGTTCTTCAGGTGAAAAAGGCTGTCAGTTTTTTAGTGTGTGAGCACATGCCCATGTGTGTATGTGTAAACAGAATCAATAAATGCGGCAGTGTAGTGAGTAGATAGCACCCTTCCCCTTGCTATTCTGATTAACCCAAGCCACTGAAAACCCGCCAGCCAACACATATGTGGAAGTGTTGGCTGGCATGTGTTTGTCATATCTATTTCAAATTGCATTTGTCTTTTCATAAAATTTAATATAGAGATGTGTTATAATGTTGACTTTACATTCTACATATAAGTTCATGTAAAATTTGTGACCACATGAAAAAGCCTTTGGTCATCTTGCTTTGCTTTCATTTAGGAGTTTTTACTGTTTGATCACTGCAGCACAGAAAATTACAGAGAACTCAGGGAATATAATGTATATTTGTGTTGTTTTAAGATGAGTGTACATAAAAATTAATGTAGACCCAATTGGGACTGCATACTGAAGAAAGTTTTTCTGTGCACATACTAAGTTTTCTTCTATTCTACTAGGTCAATGATGGACGATGTAAGCATTCAGATGGCCAACTACAATAGGAATACAATATTATAAGCCTCATCACTGAGTATTATCTCATTTCTTAGGAGATCAATAAAAGCTTTGCAAAGTGCTGGATCAGTTGGCGATGTAGTGTAATTTATTCTTAGTGCTGAAAAATAATTTATTTGTATTGATTAATGTTAATTAATTATGCTAATTGAGCAGGATGAAAACAGTTGTCCAGAGTGCCCTCATACATACATATTGATAAACTGGGCATAAAGAAGCTATTAGTTTATAAATAACTCATGTGAAGAGAGAGATAAACAGAAGAATCAGAATGACAAAGTGCTATTCGACACAGAGGCAGCTGCATGACATGTTCAGAGTATTTATAAACAGATGTTTTGTGTGTAAAGAAGTCCACCATAATTTACAAAAATGTTTAGTTTTAGAAGGGTTACCTCATCTGAGCTGCTACGGCCTTTCAGATTTCTTCTCTTTTCATTAGAGTGAGCAACAATGAGTACCTAAACCCTTAGATTGGAAGAAAGGGAACTAGTTTAAGTTACCTTAAACATGGGATGGATGCTGGTATAGTATTTCAAAACTGCAGATCTATTGGGATTTTTATGCACAGCCACAAGAGGGAACGTCCCGCTTGATGCAGTTTTGTGGATAAAAATGCCCCAATGCTGGAAAAAAATGGCCAGACTGATCTGAAATGATTAAATGGCAACAGTAGCTCTAATAACCACTCAATATAACCAAGTTATATTCTTCTTTTTTTAACTCAGCTTTTTTGAATGCAATCTTACCTGAAGCCTAAAAGTGGATTGTTTAATGTTGCACATAATGTAAATACAATTTTGGGTTGCACCATCACGGAAAGTTTGTCCACATCACCAAATCCGTACATCATTACAAGGATGGAGACTACAAAATAAATACATTTAAAGCGCAATGGAACTTTTAAAAATATGCACTTGTGGGTTTTTTTACTGTAACGTTGAGAGCTTTCATACTGTAGCACAGCGCCATCTTTTCTGTGCAACAATCCCATGACAATATCAGTTATTTCTACTATCACATCATGAAAAGACATGCAGAAAGTCACACCATGCAAATATTGTCATATTTGTTGTAAAAGTTTAGGTTGAAACTCAGTTAATGTAATGTCCTCTGAAGTGATAGAAGTCCCAGTATGTTTGTCACAGTGATGCTTGCGCTAAGATCAAAAAACCTGAATTTTCTATCTTTGTCAACTCAAGCCTTCACATGTCTATACGTATGTGTGCATGTGATTGCGTGCAGAAAGGCATGTTTAGATGAGTATGTGTTAGTCGAAGTGTGTTGTGATGGGGCAAAAGGCTGCGCTGAGCCACATGGATTTGCTGCTAAAGTTTGAACAGTTTTAAATTAAAATGTATTGCTCATTCTCAATGTATTGATCTCAGACCCAGCTGTGTCAATACGCCGCCCCGACTATTTTTCCAATAACTTATAAAGATCTGCCAGCCAGGCATAAATTCATTACATAGCTCTGAGTATATATTCTCCCTCTCTTTCATCCCTTTCTGTCCCATCCCTTTTCCTTCCCACACAATTTACTGTCTGTTTTTGCCATCTCCTTTTCTTCTATCTTTTAAAAAATCTTTTTCTCTTGCTGTTTCAACCACTTTCTTAAATTTAAGCCTAAGATAAAGTTTATTTTTTTCACCTTAAGATTATTTTAAAAAGTTAGATTTAGCCTTTTTTTTTATTGTAACTGAATTTTTTTCCATGTCCTCTTAGTTATAATGAAGTGATATAGAATAATGTTATTTTATATTAATGAATTCAAATAATATAATTTCCAGAGGTAGCAGCTGTTTTCCGGTTTCTTTGGCACCACAAAATAATTTCTTCTGAGTTCATAAAAGTAGCCAAACAGTAAAAAAAAAGCAAAACATACTTAATATTAATTTCCATGCAGATGTTTGACACACAGATTTCTGTAACTTTTTCTGTCTTATTTTACCATTAAACAAGTGAAATAATGAGATCACAGCTCTCTTTCCATTCTTTCAAAAACATTCTCTTCCTCTCTCCTCGCCAGTTTCTGTTTTTATTTTTCTCCATTCATCTGTGTTCACCGTCTCGCCTCCTTCCCCCTCCAGCTTTCCCGTTCTTCTGCTGTTTCCATTTCTCTTGCTAATCTCCCTCCACCTCTTCTCACTGTCAATACCTATCTAATTCCACTTTAGCACCAGTAATTGGCTGATGGATAGAAGCTATGGATTGGCCTCTTCCTGATGACTGCATGACACTTTCCCTCCCCTCCTCTGGAGCTGGTAATACTAATAGAATTCCAAATCCGCAGCACTGGGATCCTGTCATGAGTAGGTCAACAGCTGTGTCAAGGTCCTATTGGAAAGCCAGCATCCAACATCTTAATTTAGACTTAGCTTTTTGTTTTTTTTCTCTCAGTGCTTCGCTAAATGATCGGTGTGTATGCTGCATTTTTGCTTTTGTGACTGTTGATTCCCGACCTCTATGCGACACCTCAGGTTCTATTTCTCTTTTTTTGGCCACTTCTCAGTTTTCATGCCAGTTTGGCGGTCAGTAATTTATTTATCTATTTTATTATTAAACTTCAGATAACCCTCAAAGTACTTGAGGTTGTCTGAATATTTATATCAGTTGAGCTCATTTAGAAAAAAAAATATTCTGTGCAGCACAAAAAAGAAAAACAACAAGCGGACTGAAAACTACACAGAAGGGATGAAGGGTAGTGTATTATTTTAAAACGTTTTTGACCTCCATACTTGGAGTGTTGCTTTGATTTTTTTTATGAATGTTTGAGAAATCTTTCAATCTTCCATGCCAGCCAGTCAGGAGTGCCTAAAGACTTGCCGCCCATTTACCTGAAGCTGCCTCACAGAGCGCTCCTGTCCCACAACTCCCTTCCCCTCCACTCTGTTCCACCAGACTAGCCGCAGCAGCAATTAGCAAACACCTGGTGGAACTCCAAATCTGCTGAGCTTATCATACAAACTAGTTCTTAGGAGTGACAAACACTCCTAAGAATGGTTATAAATGGCATCATGGAAAAGCATTGTTGCTGAGCGTGTAGTGTCGGAAAGAGCAGGCGTCAATTTACAAAGTCAAATGTCTTTTAAGTCATGTTTTATATATAGGATTTTTATAAAAACTGAAGGTAACAATTACTTGATTATGCTATACAATGGCACTGTGTGCCTCAAAAATACATAACATCACCCCTTTAAATTGCTTGCAAAAAAAAGTACTTATCAAATTTAGAGTTAATCATTTGTTGTTGTTTTTTCTTAGAACAACAATCTGGATCTTTTAAATCAAGCTTTGAAAAAATTCTTCAGATTTTTGGCTCTAGAGAAACAAGTCTATTGATTTTTGCTTCAGTCTGCCATAGCTTGGAAACAGTGAAAGCCTATGAAACAAAAATGTATGGGGTGTGTGTTTGTGTGTGTGGATGTGATATAGTGATGAACTGGGAGAAAAGAGGTTGGCTAAATCGGGTTGCTATGCTAATTCTGTCAGTTGACTGCATAATGCAGTGCAGCAGGGAGATGGACTGAACTTGACCCTGTTAAACCTGACCTTGGCCTCCCGCTTTCTCTCCCTCATCTCACTCGCGGATGTCAGTGGAGGGGTCCCCAGATTAGACCAATAAATCTGTTTGGTGTGTTTGGAGACATCTTGGCAGACACAGAGAGTGAACGATTTTCTCTGTTACTTAAGCTGCTTCTTAAATCCACTTGTACCATTCCGTAGCGTAAAAGTAGTTGTCATATTTGTCATGGGACACCACAAGGGTATTGCAAATCTGAATTGAAAGGAAACTAATCCAGAATGTTTCTCAATTTTATATTCTGCTGTCTGTTTTATAACATCAGTCTGTTAGCACCAATGTGATGACACTTCTGTTGTCAGTAAATTTGCAGCTCTGAGGAAGAAAACTTGCCCTAACCCTAACCGTAACCTAACAAGCCTAGGGTCTCACCTGTTTGGTTCAGTATGTGACTACTATGCAGGGAACACATTCATTTCTGTCTGTTTTTATGTTTAGGCTACTGTAGCAGGTGTTTTACACTTTATTTTAATACCATGGGGGTGGGAGTGGAGCAAGGCTTGAATGGGAGTCCAAATATATTTACTTAATCTACAGTCTGAGTAGATATTTTAGTTTTCTGAAAGATCAGAACTATTGGCATTGTGCATATTGTGTAAAAAGTACCATCTGCTGAAAGCTGGTGATAAAGTAGGAGGAGGAAAAGTGAAAGGTTGGAAGCCACTCATTGCACTACTGGTTATGAAGATAAATGGCAGAGATGTCACTGAGACAAACTGATCCTTTTTTGCAATAAGCTGTGCCTGATATTTTTACGAAGTTTTTAAAATAAGATGAACATTCTAAACTCTGTTTAAAATTCTGCTGTCCTATTAATGCATTTTTATGCAGAATGCAAACTTTATTAACAGGGAACATTCCAGCAGATGGTGATTGATATGCAGAGATTATAAAAGAGATCTCAAATACATTAGCTGCATAAATGATACCCCCACTGTACAATATTGGTGAGATGCAACGAGTAACATTTGGATATCTTTAAATCACACTGGCAAAGCACAATAAGTTAAAATGTATATATGAGAAGTGAAATTATGTTAACTTTCACATTTTTTTGCAATCAACATCTTTTTCTGAGCTTTTCCTGCAAATCAAGAAGCTTTACGGTGAGATTTTGATAATAAGACAGTCGGTAAAAGAGCAGACTGCCCTGAATATTGATTCTTGTTCTTTAAGAAAATCCCTTATGTATGACAAATAAATGCAATATTAAATAACTTAAAAAGTAATCAAATTTGAAAAACATGCAGCAACACATGGTTTGAATCATCCATTCACCTGAAGTCAAGAGAAACATTTGTTTATTTTAGTTCAGTGTTAGAAGGTGGGGTTACAAGCCTGGGTGGAATGTCCCTTTAAATTATTCAAAGCCCAATCAGGTGTCTTTTTCTCCTCCGATCTAAAGATGGGTATCAGAGGTCATTCATTCTTTTTCTCCAGGGTCACCTTCCCCTCATTTCCTTTTACCACTGACAGCTCCACAAACTTCCACAGCCTATCTCTTTCAGAGACACTCTGGCCACATGCTGCTGCAGCAGGTCATGCAGCAGAAACAAAGCAGCTGTGTGCATATGTGCAGTCTCACACCACGCTGCACATGTAACATGCACACATCGACACTGACTTGGCTATCCTTTGAACTGAGCTCTATTGTGTGTCGGAACATTGTTCACTGTCCTTTTGGCTTTCTTGTATCTGAATACCTTCTGACCTTGTGTCTGATGCATTTATTGCTCGTTGTGCAACTTTCTTTGGTTTAACACCAATATGTGACAAAGGATGTTTGGAAACCACGGCGAAGGAAAGGCAAGTTTTTGTCTTTTTGGTAACTTTTTCTATTTATATAATTATATGCGGAATTAATCATAACTTCAAAAATGTTTAATATTCACCGAGTGTAGATTTTGCCTTAATATAAGGACAAGACAAGTTTTAAGTGGAAACTTGAAAATACACAGAGATTACTCCAAGTGCAGTCTTTTTTTTTTGTAGATTTGTGATTCGGTGCTTATTTCCATACATAAATATGTACAATTATTTTGTAGTTACGTGTGGACGATTGGAGCGGCCTGCTGTTTCTGTGAGAGCTTTCTCTTACAGCGTGTGTGTCTACATGTTCACCGCTGGGGGCTCGTTGTCAGAGCTTCTCTTGACTGGCCAATTAATTATGATGGCCTACTTATGATGTGTAATGAGATGATTTATTAGTAAACACACAAACAGAGCAGGGACAAACACAAACAGCCAGGTAGCAGTGCTGCGTTTCGTGGGCCAGAATCATACACTGGGGCAAGATCAGCCTCTACCTCTGGCTGTGTCCTATTCAGTCAGAGGGAAGATTACAGCTCGTACACCAGGAATATTTTAAAAATAAATAAATAAAATGCATTTTCTGGATGGCGCTAATGCATTGGTATTATTGTTGTTTGCGCTGTAAGGCTGATTCTAATAATGCTTATTTGAAACATACAATCGAAGATATTAAAAAGTTGTTCTGAGGAATCGGGCAGTTCTGATTTTCAATAAACGTGTCACTAATTAGCCTTTTTTTCTGTAAAAGTTGACTGTAGCTGCTGAACAATAACATCTGTGCTGATTCGTCTTCTGTACTTCTGCACATACATAATTCTATTTGGTGAATTTTCCATGTTTACTTGAAACCTAAAATGGCCACCCTTCAAAGTGTGTTTGGTGAAGTTGGTGTCTAAGCTTCTCCTCTGCATGTTTATGTACAATAAGTGGCTGTGTGTCTCTGTATGGGTATTCGCTGCTTTAGGTGTGGCAGGTATAGGTGAAGCAGGTCTGTCCTGGTGGTGAGGAGAGCTATTTGTTTCCTTGGCTAGCTGTCTGACTAGCTGGGTGGGTGTCCTATTTCTGGATGACACACACACGCATACACACCAGACTCCATGCCCCTCCACCATACGTTGTGGGACATAATTTATGAAGGCTCTGTAACATATGGACTTTTCATCACTCAGTGGCAACAAACTCTCTCGGCTCACTGTTACAGCATATTGTTTCTCTTCCCCTCCTCTTTTGATAACAGTCCTGTCCTTTATTGTTTTCCTTCTGTTCTATTTCCTTTCCTGTCTTTCAACCATTGTTTGAACTGCTGTCTTATACTTTCCAAAAATACAACTATAATGATAGAGCAAGCAAGAAAATACCAGCCATGCCTTTCCCTCCACTTGCACTTGTCTCTTTCGTGGAACTTGACCCTAATTCTGTTTATCTGTGATTTATCTGTTTTCCATAACTCCAAAAATAAATGTGTTTTAAAAGCTCGCAATAACAAGTCTTATACTATAACACTCGATGTGTGAAATGTCAGACCATAGGAGTTTTATAATAAAACATATGCAAATTATAAACTGCACTGTGTTCTGTTTAGCCAGCTGCCACACATGTATGAAAATATCCCAATTTAAGATTTGTAATGCAGAACTCTGGGGAAAGAATGAAGAGCAAAGGTAACAAAGTACATTAATAATGGGTTGACCAGTGTTGATTTTTTTTCAAAATAAGTCTATTTATCATCCTGCCAACTTTACTTTTGAGATGTGTCTACATGGAGAACAGATTTAAAAATCTGAATACCTTTCCACAAAATCTGGAGTTTTCCTAGGATACATAAATAAAGAAAACTGCTTTTAGTGCTTCCTGGTGCTCCTGTGAGTATTATGTACGAACTATAATATTTTCTATTTGGAGCGTTTTTTGTTAAAAGCCTTCTTAGTGTTTTTTTTATTGTAGTATTAATAACTCCTGATTTTGCTTAACCATAACTGTCTTTATACCTGTCAGATGAATTTATTTATTTCACATGAAATATGAAAGCTCAATAATTGAACCATATTTATAATCTGTGAGAATTTCATCACTTTTCATGCCACATACTAGGATTAAATTCAGTTTGAATAAAGGTATGATAAATCTACATGCACTTTTACAGAGTAAAAACAAAACTTCCAAAAATAAAATTGATTACTGTGATAGGTAATAAATATTTTCTTTTTTATTACTATAATTCTTTTTTATCAGAGATGTGCTGACTGACCATAACTTGTGGTTTTGTAGTATTTATGTAGCAACAAGTAAAACATAAAAATAGACTGGTGTCACATTAAGGAAATTAGGAAATAAATTATTCAAGATGTTTAAAACTTATTGTCTGTTTCAGGTGCTTCTCTACAACAAACCACTCTACATTTTTGTCTGTTTGTTTTTTTCTCAACCACAACTTGCCTTTCAAATCAAATTTGCAAATATATTCTTCCAGATTTTTCAAACATGTTGCCAATTTTGCTCTGTTTCTCCATCCCAAACCCTTTGGGGGTTCTTTTATTTATTTTTCTGTTCTTTTTTTCTGCAACCAGTGTAGCGGCACTCTCTGTGTAACTATTGATGCTACTTTGTCCTAGTGATGAAGCAAGTGGGCCGTTGTTGGGTCGATGTATGTCATTGTTATATTGATGTGAGGACAGACCCCTGAGGCCTGCAGCCTTCCACTCCCCTGAAAGCAATAAATCTATGGCCTACTGTTCCCTGTACACTGTACCTCACATAGCGTTTCTTTCCCTTTCAAACACGTGCACACACGCCCACACACACCCCCATCATACACATAATGCTCCTATAGTATAATTTCTCTGCAGAGGATATTTGCATTTTAAATTCTATTATTTCAAGTTCTTTCCCTGCTTCAGTTGTGTGTTTGCATGTGTTTAAGGAAGCGGTGCAACTTTTATTTTATATGAATCATCTTATTTCCCTTCAATCAGCCAGTAGAGGCCACTCACAGCATTCCATACAGACTGACAGAGCACAAGCGCAGACTCTCTCTCACACTCACACACACGCACCCCTACACACACGGACGACAGCTGTCCATGACAAGACAGGGAAAGTGGGGTGCAAGTGAGAAGATCAGGAGTAGCAGAGGGAAAACCTACGGATGGAAGGGAAAGAGTTTGCTTAAAATAAAGAAATGGAGAGTAGAAAAGACTTCTGTGGATTCAACCCAGAAGAAGAATTGTAAGATAGAAGGAGCATCTATGATGTGTTTTTTTTCTGTTTGCTCCGACTCATATTTACCCACTTTGTACTGCTGAAGCTCTCCGCTTTTGACTCAGGCAGAGAGAGAAATTGGTGAGAAATTGGAATTGACATTCAACCCGTTTTCCTCGTGAGGAGTGAAAAGTGGAGTTTAGTGTCCTGTTGTCACTGTAATAATAGACAACAGTGCTGTCAGCGTGCATACACAGTGTTGTAACAAATCTGTTTTTACACAGTGGATGAAAAACAGCCCGGACAGAAGAATAACTGAAGGGGAAAAAGAGATAGTGAAATCAGTGGAAATTTTGAGAAAAATGTATTAGTCAGCAGATTTGCTGTCAGGTTGACAAGCTTATCACGTTTAAAGACAGAGAGTAAAATGTGTCCAATCTGAGGATTTAATGGAGAGGTAGTTGCTGAGGACAATGAGTGAAACATTGTAGTCGTTGTCACTTTCCCCCTGCAGAAACCTTCTCTTTTTCTTTCTCATATACATTTCTCTCGCTCTCCACCAGTTATCTCTGTATCTGTTCTATATTCTCTAATTATTTCCTCTTTTGCTTGGAAAGTAGATGCTAAATCAATAACTCTCCACCGTTGGAAGCTCAAAGACTGGAGAAAAAAACAGAGGAAGGGATGAAAAAATGGAATGAAAAGGTTTTTTGCATTTTCAATAAAGAAACACATTTTTGCTTTGGAAGTTTTCATATATTCCTTTTTCCAGTTTACCATTTCTAAAACTGTTTATAGTATAAATGCATTATCATATAAAATACCTAATTTCGTTGCTTCTTTCATGGGGGACTAAATGTTAGAGCTGCACTGCTCACGTACACCAAGCTTTTTTTAATGAATATGTATTTGTACTTAGACTATTCAACATAATTACAAACAAGTGTTTCTAAGAATTTTTATTTAGCTATGTTGTGACATGAGCGTATAAAAACTATCTTGTACCGTATTATACACATAGAAAGGAACTTAAAACGTATTGGTAAATTAGTTCACCTGCCATGTAGACACAGAAACAAAAGACGGGAAAGTGAAGAGCAGAAGTAAAAACTGAAAAAGATAATTTGAAACCATAAGCTAAGTTGACCTTGCCAAAGCACAAAGGACAGAGAAGTTTGTGAAGATTATTGCTTTGGTATTCGTTTGGTTATATTTCTGTCTGTCTGGGGAGTGAGTGGAGAAGCCTTGCTGTGACTAATGGGATGTTTGTCGAATCCAAACTTTCTTCTGCTACCCCCCACTTTCTCGCAACTCTCACATGAGGAGCCTGTTTCTCTCTTTTCACTTGGGTCTTTTTTTATTTTATTTTTTTTATTATTAACTCTCTTTTTATTGTTTTGTTTGACCATGTTTACTGCTGGCCGGCCCACCTGCAGGTAAACAGACAATTGTACACGTTTTACACTGTGTGTCCATGTTTCTGTTTGTGTGTATGGCACCATCTCTCCAGTTCATTGCTTCTCCAAATGTTGTTTGTGATATTATATTTGTGTGTGTTTTTGTGTGTATATGTATGTGCCTGTAGAGGTGCTATCTGTACTCAGATAAGACTGTAAACCAGATTAATCTGGCGTGGAAGAGCTTGTCAGCAGGACCACGGGGTGTGCGTGCGTGTGTGTGTTTGGAATGCCACTTTCCCCTCAACTAGCCCATCAGGTGAGCAATGGCTCCTGCACTGTCTGTGTTTGTATGTGTGAAGGAAATCTACAGAGAATGCTATATAAGTGAATGAGTGTGTAGGGTCCAGTGGAAGATAATGTGATCATGGCTCCATGTAACACAGCATGACAACAGTTTCTGTGTTTGGAGTGTGGGCAGGTGTGTGTGTGTGTGTGTGTGTGTGTTAGAGTACTGCATGACAAGAGTGTCTTTCTATACCACTGTGGAGAGAATGGATTACTGTGCTCTCTCACTTGGAGAACCAACATACGCATACATACTTCTCGACTTCCCACAAACTTCTTAAATTTACATTTGGATACCTTAGATATGTGCTAAATTTATGACATTTATAATGACAGACCTTTATATGGATTCCTTTTTACTTTTTTTGTACTTAATAGAGGTTAAACATGTCAAAACTTGAGGAAATTTGAGGATGGGTGAGTGAAAATCTCATTTCTTTAGTTACTGGTAGAGCTATAAATTCAGTTTCAATGTTAGCCTGTAACAATTTAACAGAGTAGCAAACTTAAACCTTCCTTTTGGATAAAAATAAAAGCTGAATTTTATTTTTATTTAGAAAATTAAACTGAATTCACAAGCTAAAACACACAATGACCTTTTATAAGTGAGAAAAAACACAGCATTGGAAGGCTATTGTTCCTTTTACTGTGTGGATGAATCAAGTGTAAGGTAAATGAAAATTGTAGAAAAACTAAGGGGATGAAAGATGTGTTGACATTTTACAATTGAGATATAATGATTGAAATGAAAAGAAAATATTTAGTGTAAATATTTAATATTTTGTATCAGAGAATGGAATCTGCAGTTCTCAATAAACAGGAATAATTAGTCTGCTCTCTGTTGTGCCTTGAATTAATGCACATAAAAAAATAATTTCTGCAGATCAATCATGTTGATCTGCAGCTTATCTACAGTCAGTATTTCAGTTGCAGCTTTGGGGAAACTTTGCTTCTATAGTAAAAATAAAAAACACATATATAATATTACAATAATTAATAAATTGAAAAATAAGCTTTAAAACAAAATGAGGATAAAAAAAAAAGAACGAAATAAAAGGATTTTGTTGTTGCTGTGCTCCAAAGTGTCTTTTGATGACGTTTCTCAAATTTTTAACAATTTATTAGCAGACCAAAACTAATAAGACTCCAACCAAAGCTAAATACGGAAGTGACAGACATCAAAGAACATTATCATGCAAAGAAAATATGTAAATGTGTTGTTACTCAGCATCAACTGCTAACGATCCGTTTTGTCTTTTAGGGCTTAGTCAGACTAGAATGCAAAACAGGAAACTGCACTGCACACCGACTCCTGAGTTCTCATCCCTCCTTTGGAACCATTACTCTCTGTTTCCAGTCTGATTGGTGCACTTTCAGAAGACAGATATTCATATTTCCTCTCCAATCACTTACAGCTCTCTGTACATTTGCATTTCATCAGAGATGCTGGAGGCCACCTACAGTGCAGCGTGGGACTATGCGTCTTATTCAAGGGCATTGCTGGCGAGAAGTTTAGAAGTAATACCAAAATCCTCCAGCTGCCAGCTCACAGCCAGAAAACACCCCTGTCTGTTTTGGGGATCAACCTAACAACCTTTACCTTATTAGTCAACCCCTACATCGGGCCTGACCCAGGGAGAGGTAGTGGGTGGTTGTGGGACGGCAGCCAAATGTGTGTGTATTTTGTTGAGTGGGTGGAGGTGTTGCTTCCCCAGCGTAAGGAGTACACTGTATCTTCCCCGACTACTCTGTGACAGGGCTACATACATCACCACCCCAACACCTCTGTTTCTCTCTCCTCTCCCTCTTCATCATTCTTATTCCCTCTCTCCCTCCCTCCATCCATCCACCTTTCCTCCAACCCTTCCTCTCACCTGCTCCCATCTCTCAGGAGTGCTGGTGTCTCCGCATTTCCCTTTTCTCACATTCACCTGCTCGCCGCTCCCCCACACACCTCTTGCCAGGCC
The DNA here is from genome assembly GCF_001444195.1 of Xiphophorus couchianus. Taxonomy (NCBI): domain Eukaryota; kingdom Metazoa; phylum Chordata; class Actinopteri; order Cyprinodontiformes; family Poeciliidae; genus Xiphophorus; species Xiphophorus couchianus. Next base: position 11,472,971 of record NC_040231.1, read on the forward strand.
TCCCTGAGTATCATTTACATCGATGATGCCTCATCATTACCCCTGCCCTACTTTATCTATCACCCAGCAGCTCTGCAGTGGAGCCTCTTCCTTCACCAGAGGCCTCATTCCTATGTTAAGTCGCAGCAGATCTCAACAGCTGGAACAAGGCCTAAAAAAAGTAAAGCAGAACCAGGCCTCTTATCTTGTGGGTGTGTGTGTATTTATATATTCAAGACCTTTACCATTGAGCTGTTTACCACAAAAACAGAAAATTAGATATTTATTGAATTAATTGTGGTTTGGGCAAAAACAAACGTGCAATCAAATGATCAAAATCTCTTTTAAATTAAGTACCACAGTACCAATGATTAATGTGATTTATTATGATTTAAATGCCCATTTTGCACTTCATATAATGGTTCCATTGTCTGTGTTCTTCAATACATATTACCTAATCTAAAATATTTTCATGTTGCTGCAAAGTTTTGACTGGAAAAAAATAAACCATTTTTGGTTTTAAACAATTGCTGTCCAAAATAAAGGCATTTGTCAAACACAACAAACACCCATCTATCCATCCATCCATTCATCCAGTCATCCACCCATCTATCATTGTCTGTAAATATGGTCAAGGAGTGAAACTTCCAAAATTCCTCTTTTTGGCACTCCCAATCCCAAAGTTATTCCAAATCCCTCCAAAACGTTTTATATCTGGCCCAAGGTTTCCTCTCAGTAGGATGATACCCTCAGTCATGAAGAAGACATCAAGATACGAACATTTATCCTCACCAGGCAGAGACTGACTCAAATCCCAGAGCTTCTTTCAGAGCTCAAACCTATGCCTCAAAATACAGGAGCTGACTCTCAATCTGTTGGCTCAGTCCTACAGTACTCGCTAAAGGCCATTGCTTAAAGTACCAACTGAATCCCATCACCTGGAAAAACCAAAGATTGAGATCCTGAGGTTTTCATTCTCGACACCATACTTTTCACAACTTCACCTTGAAATTCCACTGAGAAAAATCTGAAAACCATGAATCATTTTCCTTTCACTTCATAGTTATGTGCTACTTTGTATTGGTCCATCACAAACAATTTAAATAAAATATATTAGTCTGTTCTCATTTGAAAAACTGGAAAACTGGATAAGCATGTGTAAGCAAGAGTGGGATCTGGATCCACTCTGGGACTGTTGGTCAGAACCACCGGCAGGCAGAGCAGTTAAAACATATGGGGCCCAAACCCTGAGATGCACCATGGCACATAATCCTTATGCATCAATTATGAGCAGACGTAAGGTCATTTTGAGTTGGCAACATTTCCTGGATGATGAGAAAATGCTTTCAATTAGCTTCTAATAAATGAGCTTGAGATTATGATGAGAAAGTAATAAGGTGCTGCCAGCGCATACTTAAACTAAATCTTGTACATGTAGATTCCAATCAATGACAGGTTTACAACCTCCTATGCATCTCACAGGGGAAAGTGAAAAATATTATATATATATATATATATATATATATATATATATATATTGCAAAAGAAACAAAAACAATCACATTAAGAACAAGTAATCTGACCCGATTTGCCATTTCTGTGATAAACTATTTATAGTTAATGGACAGTATTGAAACTGCATGTAAAGTGCAAAAACTTATTTCCAGCCTGAACTCAATATCTGCGAAAAGAAGTTTTTAAATAACAATTTAATTTATTGGGGTAAGAAAAACTATCCAATCTAAGCCAGCCCTATGAAAAGTTATTCCCCTATAAACCTAATGCCACTGTTTGTGCCACCCTTGGTGCTAATAAACACCATCAAGCACTTGGAGTAACTAGAAATGAGTCTTGTGCATCTTTGGCCTACTCTGTGCAGACTTCTTTTAATTGAGCCACTTATACTTTTACAAGCACAAGTGACCTATTTAAAGGTCACAATATTTCAAAGTGATTTAAATCCGAACTAACTTTGTTTATTAAGTCATTTAGTAGTGATTTGTTGGTGTGGTTTGGATTATTGTCCTGCTGCATTTTCTAAATTACTTAAGTTTAAGATCGCAAACTAATTGCAAGACAACATAGATCATGGCTCCATACCATGGTTTATGATTTATGTTATACTTCATTTACTGAAGCAGAAAAGCAATCCCAGACCATCTGGGATGGTCTGGGATCTTTTAATGTTCTAACCTCCATATAAAATACATCTTCACAGTTAATCCAGGATTTAACAATCATTACTTTGTTCATGCAGGGCAAGGTTGGTTTATGTAGCTTTTTCCCCTTGATGAATACATTTGAAAGCTACTTTTCATTTATAAAACAGTTACATCATCAGAAAAAAAGAGTCCGCCAAAGCATGAAAACAGAAGAAAATTGTAAGGGTGCAAATACTTTCTCACAACTTTATTCTACAAGTAAATTAGTAAAAAACCAATGCATAGAAATTATATCCTTATGTGCACTGATTTACCTGTTGAGTACAAAAGCGACCAAGAGAAAATAAGGATCGAGAATTGAGCAATAGTGTCCCTTTATAATAAAAACTGGACTCATTTCTCTTGAATTTAGTCTATTTTACAAAAATGCCAAGATTAGAAATTGTTTTTCTTAAATATTGATCAAAAAGTAAAACATAAAAAATAAAATCTGTTAAAATGTCTTTGTTTTTTATCTACCAAAGAGTAACACAGAAGTAAGAGAAGAGCCGACATACCTTGACCACCATAAATAACACCAACCTCTCGCTGACTTATATTGACATACAAATTTCTTCTGGTGAGATTAGTAACATTACCTTGACCTTGGTTTATTGATGTTTAGTTCTCCTTTGCTTATTGAAAGAAGAATGGTCCCTCAAACCTGGATTACCCAAGAGTAAAGCAGAAATTGTGGTAGATCTGGGGACTGCACCTTCTGTTATAGTACAATATATACAAAAAATATTTTTTAGCCTACAATGGATAGTAAAAGTGATTAATTTGACATATTTTTGGGATTCTTCCTGTAAAATGTTTACAATGTAGAAACTGAGATGAAGGCGGCAAATTAATTTGAAACAATGACTGTGGAAAATCTTTTGAAGACTTTTGCATAAGTTGGAAAGTTTTCTTTTCAAAGAACTGATTCTTTTTCTGTTTTTACCTTGGCCCTTATATCTGCTTCAGTCACAAGAGATATCAGATCCATGTGTGATACTGGAGTTTGCAAGGCTCATAGGGTTAAGTCTCTCACTGTTGCTTTGCAGCGCTAAACCAAAGGAATCACGCATGCAAGCGCTGTTTTGGAGGACTTAATAATAAGAAAGAAAATTGATTTTCTGGAACGAGATTTCTCCTTTGATAAGGTATTAGCTGGGAGGGGAAAATGTTGTGAATCTTCATTAAGAGCCTCTGATATGCACTGGGATAATCACAGGGAGACGAGTGCGAATGAAAAATGAACACAAAGGGAAGAAAGAGAGAGTCGTACATTAGGGAATGGGGAAAAGAAGGGAAGATGCTAGGAGTTGGAGAAAGAGCACAGACAAGATCACATATGCACACACTTGAATCAGAGACTTAAGCAGGAGCAGGGCTCCCTTAATAAGAATAAAAATTGATTTCTTTCCACTTCCATAAGAGGAGATCTAAAGATGATGGAGGTGAGGATTGGGTTGCAGTTCATTATGAAAAACTTTGACTATGTTCAAGCTTTGGGCATTGAGATGAAGGCTAACATATCTACCCTGGCTTTGTTCAGTACTTCTTCACTCACTGAACAAACAGTAGGAAATGTTAGAAGTGAATGAATAGACCAAAGAGGAGGTGATGTGGATCAGGACGGAAGGATTGTACTTACTGTAAAGCTGAGTAAAGAAATGATAATGAGACAGGAAGTCTAGAAAAGTAACGGACATGAAGAAGACAGAAACTGTGGGAATGAGGTGGAAGACAAACAGTCAAAAACTGTAAAAGTGAGGAAAAGCAATAAGGATCGCTTCCCTGAAGCAGAGAGTATCAGACAGAGGTGAGGATGAGGACATAGTTAAAGAGGATAACACAAAGATCGACTGACAGGGGAGAAGAGAATTGAATAGGACCTAACCTCACCTAAAACTGTTTGAATTTGATTATAGGCCACCAGTAAAATACAAATCCACTGCAGCAAGGAATCATAATGGTGAGTCCCAAATATTGCACCTGGATGCCTGAACATTTTATTTTTAGATCTAAAAGACCGGATATAATTCTCGTAGCCACCAAACATAAGCAGCTACTAACGACTCACCAATTAGTGGGCGTGATTCAGTTCTCAGAAGTACATCTGTCACAACGTGATTGTGTGTTGTTGTGTGCACACACCTGTCATCACTGTAAAGTCCAGTGTCTCTGTCTCTCCCCGTGTTTCAGCCTGTGGGCTGCCTGTTAATGTGTGAAAGCAGAAAGTGGAAATGATCAAATTCAACTGACCTGAGAACAGCACTGACACCTTCTCAATGTTGACTATGGAGTCTGCTTGCATGCATGTGTGTGTGTCCTCTTGTGCTGTATGTCTGCAGAAACAGGCAGTTAATAATACAAAAGCACCCAGAGCGAAAGAGTTATGTAAGAAAATTGAGCTGAATGAAAAATAAACCAGAAACTTTAGTCGGGAATAGGAAGACAGAATGACAAAGAGCTCAGAAGAGGAAGACAGACAGAGAAATAGTATGTAAGAGTCAGAAGAAGAATGTGAGTAAGAGATGGGGGAAGGTGAGAGGTAGAGAACATTTATTATGCTGGAGCTTCATCTACAGATACAAATCACAGGCTGTTATCACACTGAAGCAAACCTTGCTGGGACTCTAAACTTGGATCCATCTCCACTGACACACAAACACACACACATACCTGGAAATATAGATGAGGAAGAGTGCAACAAGAAACCAGAGGTGTGTGTGAGCTTAGTGATAGGATTATAAATAGAGCCATGGACGGACTCTGCGAAAGGTGAGATCATCCAGTGGGCAGGGAATAATCAGGCGAGGCCTGGCAGGTTTCTCTGCTCTGGAATATACTGTGTGTCCTTTTTTTTTTTCTCCCAAAGCCTCATATGTAGGCACATACAATTCAATCTGGAGAGACTCACACAGAGAAGAAAATAGCAGTTAAAAAGATTTAATGGTACAATTTCTTTGGCGCTCGGACCCAGCAGAAGACCGTGAGCCGAGGATCGCCGTGAGCAGGCAGTCTGCTCGGCGAGCTCGGGATAGTCTTCCCCCCGGGACCGAAACTGGTGGTGGAGCGGAGCTTGGAGAGGAAGAGCACAAGGGATCCTGGAGGACGACCCTCATGGTGAAGGTGGAGAAGGGGAGGAGGTGGGTCGAAGCACGGCTGACGAGCAGGAAGACCCCAGGGTAGCTTGGACTTTTGAAGGTGTCTTTGGACGACGATTGGCTGGAGCGGCGTGAAGCTCCGGTCCGGATTGGCTGCGGTCGGGCGTAGTGATTAGATGATGTGGTGAAGCTGGTCGAGTCTCCCAGTTTGAATTTTCGCCAAGGCTCCATAAGTATGTGTTGTTGTTGTTGTCATTACATAAACTGCATCAGATCAGCCCCAAATCATTCACCTCTGGCAGATTTTAATGTAAAATATTTCTCCAAGAAATTTTTAAACCACTAAATAATATGTCAATAATATTCAGTCCCATATTGGCAAGAGTTCAGTTTTACTCAAACTTATTAATATCATAAATAATGTAAAGGACCTAATCACAAACTTAAAGGGGCAGAACTAGGTATTTTTTAGGCACACAATGCCATTTTATAGCACAATCAAGTACCTATGTTACCTTCAGTTGTTATAAAAATGCTATATATACTGTATATATATATAAAGTAAAAGAAGTTTGATTTTGTACGGTTATACCTTAAAATTGGCGCCTCTTTAAAGAAAGTCAATGCTGTAGTGTGTGTAACAAAAATTGAAGTTACAGAAAAATACATTAAACATAAGCTGTTTGGAAATAAATGAAGCTACACCACCCATAAGATCACCTGCCATTACTAAAGCCTTCATCTGTACAACATACTGTATGTCCTGTGCTGAAAGACAGGACATACAGTACAGTAGTGACTTTGAAAAAGCATTTAAAATATGAGACACAAGCTCAAGATGATTTATTTAATCACTTACCTAGTTCTTGTGTAGATTTTGCCAACCACATTCCTACAAAAAGGAACACATTAAGGTAAGGATCAAAAGAAGATAAACGTAACAGTTGCACCTGCATTAAAACCACAAAGGCCAATGAAACTCATTCATTCCTTCGTTCTCTCTGCCCTCGTTATCCTACGAAGAGTTGCAGAGGAAAGACTTAAGGCCAGAAAACACTGAACAGTTCACCAGGACAACTCAACCAAACAGGCCTTTGAAGGTGATTTATACTCCCAAAATAAATTTCTGAAATTCAAATCAGTGACAGTGCTAACCATTCCCCCAATATTTAAACTCCGATACAATGTATATTTCACCCCTTGCAGAGAACAAAGTAAAACAAAAAAGTTTTTTTTTCCATAGATCCTCAGTTATGTAAACCAACACATCAACATTTTCTCCTTCTTCTTATAACTACCTGTGGTATGCAATTCTCCTCCCCATCAGCGGCACAGTGGCTCTGGCTCTCTTTGTGAGAACGAATAATTCATTGTCCTATAAGAGTGGAAATGCAACACCTCACTTTGGGAGACGACATAAGGAGAGAAGAGAAAGGTAAGAAGGGGAGGGTGAGACTTCACCCAGTCTGCATTTAAAGAGGTGATGCACACCAACTCGGCCCCCCACACACATTGTCAGTAATCCTTTGCTTCCATTGCCTTTTTCCTTTTACTCCCTCGCTGGAGTCATTAAAAGGGAACCCGTCACACTTTCTGCTCCCAGGCAAGTGTAAGGTTGAACACCTGAAATGAACTCTAAAGTAGGATGTGGGATGGGGTAGTTTTTATTTTATGGTCACTGGATATCTATATAAATGTTTTTTGTTTTTTTTACATTTTTGCTTTGAAATTTTATAGGAAAACAAAAACAAACTCTAACATAAAAATATTTAGTATATGTTATAACGATTAGCCCTTTTGCAAAGTTGCGCCACCCACCAAAAATGGAAAACAAGTTTCACACTTTCTCTCAATTTGTACTGATTCAAATGTCATATGTGGCAAAGAATGGTTGCAAACTTAGCTCTGCATTTACCTGTTGATGATATTGTGGATTACCAGGGGGCTCCACTCACATCAAGATAACAGTTTAAAAAATATGTTGAAAAATGTTTTTGGCACTTACTGTTACTTTGTTGTTCTCAGTTTGAGCAGTGGTGATGAAACTTTGCTACTTTGTCATTATTACTCCTCCACTTTGTGGAGAGCGAACATGCTCTAGGGGTCACAGTGAATCCAGCTCCTCTCAGGTGACGCTGCCACTGCGGAAACTCCACCAGTTTCCTCAATTTCTTTTTCAGTCACTGATAAGATGCTGTAAAAGTAGCTGCATGATCCTCCTTCTTGATTCATCCGTAAGTTGCTCTTTGTGTAATTATTTTTATGGACAATACAAAATACCACTATGTGATTGTACCTCGTTTGAGTCTTTACTATTTCTTTTGCATCAGGGTGCTCGGGCTATAATGAACTTGGTCAGTTCTAAGTTTGCTTGACCCAGACGATGCAAAACGGTTATGAAATGGGCTGTGGTTTGTTTCCCTTGCCGGTGTGCTAAGGTTCACAGACTCAATGAAGCATCCTTTGAGTTGTCTCCATTCTAAGGTTGATCACGCACACCAAGACCTGATGGGTCTCTGCCTCCATCACAAGGTTTGGCCAGAAGTGATTTTCTATCATCCGTGACACCTGCAGTGTTGGCCTGGGCATTTTGGGTTTAGACATTGCTTCTGGCAGAAGCCCACAATTTGCTTCAGAGTATGGATACACCATTCCCAAAAGTCTGGGGGTCAAGATCCACCAGAACACTGCATACAATCCACAGAATAATGGGGTGTGCCTGCTTAAATCATCTGGGAAACTTCCAGTCTTTAATGGAGGGGGAGTTGCATTGTAATGCTAATGAATCCCGAGACTGCCAGACCATTCATGTTCTGATTGAATATGTAGTCTTTAGTTGGTGTAAAGTGAGTGAGGGTTTCTCACGCAATCTGTAAGAACTCAATGTAACTTTGTGAAACACTTGGAAACTTCTAAGAAGAAAGCTGTGGTGTAGACGTCTGCCTAAAAAACTGTTAACACAAACCCCAGCAATTGATTGAAAAATAAAATTGGTTAGAATAATAATTTAATCCAATAGTTTGAAAAATATGTAAAAAGTCGCTGATGTTTCCAAAAAAAAATTGTAATTAGAAAAAATGGACAGTGTTCTTACTCCATCTCGTTGGTTTCGGGTGTGTAAAGTTTTTTATGCTACTTCATTGGAGTAGAAGAGGTCAGGAGTATATTAGCTGAAATATATCTACTGTCAGAATGTGAGAGCAGGAAAGAGAGAGAGGGACCCTAGCTGGCAGCAGCGCAGTCTTTTCACCCCTAATTTTTTCCACCTTGTTAGGCACTCAGCCGTGGGGTGGGCAAATATAAACACCCTGGCAGGATGGACAAGGATAGAGGGAGGGAAGAAGAGGGAAGGAAATATGTATCTGGGCCAGAAAAGACAAAAGAGAAAGAGAGAAAGAATGCAAATAAGGTTCAAAGATTAAGGGTAGAGGGGTTACTGATACTGTAAACTCGACTTGGAGAAAAGCAAAAATGGAGGGAGGAATTATGCTGGAGACAAAGAGACACAAAAGGACTGTTTGATATTCATTCCCTTGGTGTTGATCTTGTTTGCGCTGTTCCAGATGTACCTCACCTCTTGCCTATTGAGTATCAGCCTTGCTGCAAACAGGCAGGGATTAAATGGCCAAAGAAAATGGATGGATAAATGAGTGATCTCGTTCTTGTCAGTTGATAAAAATGACAGATTATGACCACTGATCAAAGCTAAATAAATCCTCACTGACCTCCTGCGAGAAGCTACTATGTACTGCAGTCATATAACGAGACTGTCGATTATTTTGATCCTGAAAATGTCGGGTACAAAATGATCAAAACGTCAAAGGTATGAAATGATGAAGTAACAAAATGCCCAGCCCCCTTCCAATAAAATTTAAATTATTTATTTATAAATAAGGTTTTCAGTCAGTTCTTGGCTGAAGTTGTTGGTCTGAAAGTACCAGCTGATGATTAAAATTCGACCAGCTGTTGGTTAAAGTTATGGAGAAGGAATTTTCTAAGAATTTGTCAAATGTTTCATTGAATCACAATAAATTGTCTAAGGCTAAATTCATTCTCATTGTTTTGTGCAGCTTAACTTTTAGATCACACATGCATACCTCATAGACCTAAAAAGGACACATTAATCATTCATTTAACTCATACTTCCACACTTTAAAATAAAATAAAAATCTTTCAGAAATAATTTGCTGGTAAGATTGTGGTTGGTTTGAAAGCAAATGATTGTGCAGAAAAACAAAAAGAATCACATAGGATTTTTGTGCAGTAATGTAAGTTTTCTTGGTACAGGCCAGGCAATCTAAATTAAAGAACTATAAATAAACAGCTTAGCTTTTAAAATCTGTTTATTTGTAACGGAGCCCATCTTTCTCTCCCCCATTTCTTATTATTCTTCCTTGTGCCACCCGCGGCTGCCCCCTGGTCGTTTGCTGGTTGTCTGGCAGACTTCGGCAGTATTGCTGTGGCGACAGAGACAGGAGCAGATGTGACTCTGGTTGCCGGGCGTTTGGCAGGAGCACTCATCGTCACAGTGATGAAAATGCAGCTGGACGGCACATCATCTGTAGCTTTGTGAAGAGATGGGCGCATGCTTGTGTGTGACTCTCTCTGTGTGCATGTGTGGGGATCATAGGGGAATCGAGGGGGTGGGGAAAGTTGGCATTTGGTAAACTCCCCTCACCCACCAGCAAACACACATGCACACCCCCACATGCAAACACACACAAACTCAGAGTGACCCCATACAGCCTAGGGGGACTGCAAGTGCACAGCCAGTAACCCGACAAGACGGGGGGTGACGAGTGTATGCGGGCGTGTGTTTGTGTGTGTGTGCGTGCTCTAACCAGGCAGCAAAAAGTGCTGTCAAACATACAAGATGGGTTTTTTTTCTATTCTTTATTTCTTGAGGTATTTCCTTCTATTTTGGTCAGGCCGTCTGGTAAGTTGGAGACAAATGGCTGTTTGGGGGCTAAATGTTTGAACTTGAGCAAGGAGACCCAAATTGACACTCTTAAGGAAAACTGAGTCCTGAGGATAGCAAAGAGAGAAAAAGAGGGAGGGAGAGAGAGATTACAGATGGAAACATTACTCAAGACATCTGTAATGTGTACACACCAACAAAGAAAGCAAACACAAGAACTGGCCGGTGGATATGAGCTGATGCTGTGTTTCCTCCACCATGAACGTTTTACTTTTTTCCTAGTTGCATTTTCATTATCACCTTAAAATGTTGCAAATCTGCTCAGATTTTTCCATAGAAGTCCCACTACTTGGATCATAAATCACTCCATTTTCACTAAATGATGTGAAACTTTAAGTAAAATAAAAGCAACTTTTGCTTCTAGACTGTGTGATTCTGCGTGTTTGAAGCATTGTTTGAATAAAATTGTATTTCTGTGCAGCATCATGTGTCACTGCATCCATGTAATATGGAATTTATATCGACATTAAGTTTGTGTTATTCTTGTAAATTTACTGCGTGTGTGTGTAAGTGTGTGTGTGCCTGTCAGTGGTGTGCAGAACAGCGCTTTGGCAGTGGTCTGACATTTCCTGCTCTGACATCTTGTCTCAGTTCATCTCCCCCGCCACTGAATGGACAGAAGCCCTGAAGGGACACACTAGCACCAGCGACGCAAACTTGTCTTTTTGTCAGCATCCGTGAGGAGCTCTCCAGTACATTAGTCACAGACACACATGCACACATAGGCGCACATACATAAGTTTCTTTCTTTTTTCCACACTCCTCCTTTTTGATGTGAAATGACACAGTGGCTGTCCAGAGCAAACTGTCAGTTGTCATTTGCAACAATTCTGATGAGCAGCTTAAGAAATGTAGCAAATTCTTCCTGAATGTATCACAATTACTTAATATTTCAAGGAAGACAATGAAGCTCTGACTATGGTTTAAATAAGATATTTCTGCTCACTGTTTAAAGAGATCCATAACCTTTGTTAATCTTCTAAAAATAATCTTTTCTGTCATTCTACAAATTGTACTCTGTGTGGTGCAGTTTCCCATCTAGTTTGATGTTGCAGGTTTGAGTGTTTATTTTTGATTACACTTTCTTATATTAATTTAATATTTTTTGCATATAATGTTTTTATTGTAGCCTTATCTTTCATACATATTCTTTTACTGGTGTAGCTGTGGATCCAAGTCTGCTAATGAACTTTGTGATTTGATTAGTATTTGGTTAAACTGCTTTTTTAAGCATTTGAGTTGAGTTCAAACTTTCTGAATATTTATCTACAAACTTCTAATGATGGCTCGTCCTGACAAACGGTTAGCCAACACTGTCAATCCAAAGGTTATTCTGTTAATGTGCCCGATGAAAATACAAGAGACAGATGTAGCCATCGTATGAGGAGTTGCAAGTCCAAGAGCAAATTCTAAATCTTGCTCTTTAGTTATATACCTAAAGTTGAATCAAATGTCTGAATGGAAGAATTGTGTTATCTAAGCAGGCCTGCCATCTCTAGTTATCTCATCTCACAGGCTCTCACATCTCCACCTCTTTTCCCATCTCCAGCATCTCCAGCAGTCTTTACGAGGCTCAGGAGAGCTTTGACATTTCTAAATGAAAAGGCTCTCTTTCCAGGGCTGCAACAGCTGACGATTTATGACAACGAGGCCTCACTGGAATCTTTGCCGCTGTCAGCCAGCATAATGATGTTTTGATATAAAGATGATTGGTGGGACTACATGCGCTGCACTGTGTATCAGGTCTGCACGTGTGTATGCCTCTGTGTGATTGGGTGATTTAAGACGGACACTTGAATCGTTTACTTGTTGTTGTTTATTGCTTAACTGTTTACTATGTTGGAAGCTGTTTTTTTATTTTTATTTTAACCTGACATTTAGTGTACCCTTCAACCAGGCACTCCTTTGACTTTAGATTTCCCTTTCCACTGTTCTCCTTCCTTGTTTTTCTGTTTTGCCTTCTTGTTGCTACATTTATCAGTTCAAACAAGTATTTCTAAACTTCCAGTTGTGTTTTTTTTTGTGTCTTCCCCCCTTGCTTCATCTCGAGACACACATACACACCCCCAACTCCTTCGAACCAGTCAGTAGTGACAGGCATATAGTTTGCTATAGTTTCTATTAGAGGATCATTGCATGCTTGAGGGCCCCCACAGATTGGTTACATTTTGTTCAGCAGGGCATTAGTGGGGCCTGTCGAAGGGCCCCATCATCATCACTGTGTCTGCCATCTTCCGGCGGTGATCTATGATTCAGCCATCAGACATACATAAATCAGAGTGCTAAAAGGATTTCTACTCTACCTCACAACCCCCCTCCTATTAAATTTATGCTGCTGTAAAAGAAAGGAAAATTAGTCATTGAGGCCCCCCCACCCCATCCTTGAGTCTTTCTCTTTCACTTTGTTGCTCACTCCATGCAATGTGTAGCAGTAAAAAAATAATAATAATAAAAGAGGAAAGACGGGGTGAACAATCACATGCAGTGCCCATCTTTTTTTTTTTTTTCCTTCCTCCTCCCCCTCTTCTTCTCTCTAATATCATCATTATCAGAATCGTAAAGCGAAAAATAACATGCCAGAGGGGAAAAAAAGGTGAGGGAAGAGGGTTTGGAGAGGGGTAAGTGTATTCCCTTCAGCCACTAATCCCTCTTCTTTCCTCAGCCTCTCTCCAATCATCTCTTCTCTTCCACACATGAACACATACTTAAATTTGAGAGCAGTTAATAATTAGTCCAAAATGTCTGTACATGCTCATACACGGTCACATGCTTGTGGCTACTTACACTTTTTCTTATTATTATTTTCAAATGCAAGTGTGCTTTGAGACAGTGCCTGTTGGTGTATGTATTTGTGTGTCTTCACTGTTGAATGCAAATCAGTGAATCGCCCAAGCAGAACGCCTTTCAAATCCCATCGCCGCTCCGCTCTGCCCTTCCGCTACCGGAATGCAGTGCAGTAAGGCAGGTAGGTATGGAGTATGGGCAGTGCGTTGTTGTGGGTGACTGGTTATGTTATTGGCCCACAATCTACCCATTAACTTCCTGCTTTCCTCTCTGTCTATCATCACACTCTCTCAAAGTGAGGCTTTTCTGTTACTATGTTTTGTATGTAAATTTATCTGCCAGCATGCCAGTTCATAGGGGTCTGGTCCAGGCATCTTATATGTGACTTTGTGCTTATACAACTGAGCTTTAAACCTTTGTATTTTTATATTTGGGTTAGTAGGTCTTTTCATCCATTCTAAAAAAATATTTTTTAAACTACAGTAAATCTGCATTATTAGCTAAAGTAATATAAACTGTCTTTTTAACAGAAGGCAATATAAAACATCTGTATAATTGCATATAGCTTGAACAAATAATTAATATTACAGTACACATCCGAAGTGGGTAGCAATATTATTCACAGATTTCAACAGCAATCTATTGAATATAATAATAAAAGGTCAAGAACAAAAATATGAAAATTAAAGCCATCACATCTGAACAGTTTGAAACTTGATAACTTTCCCATGCCTTTGCATAAAATCACCAACCCCAACCGCTTATTACAAATACGTTTACTTGAAGAGTTGAGGATACTCTGGAGATCATGTGTGACAAATTAATAAAAAAGTTGCATCATTTCAGTATAAATCATAGCGTCTACCAAGGCTTACATAATGTGACCGCCCCTGTACTTGTACCATCGCAGCACCACTGTCAACTTTGTAGCTCAGTTGTCCAAAATCAGAGGAGCACAGATGACTCTGCACGGACCAGTGGCCTCCTGGATGCACTGTCGCTGTGGAGCACCGCTTCACCACTAATGAACAGGCGATGGATTTGTTGTGGTTCACCTGGAGGAGCTCTGCTGTACAGAATATGTAACATAATATTCTTCTGTGCAGTCCTGAACAGTATTGTGCTGGACAGTTGGCTTAATTTGGTGTTCGTCATGGTCCACTGGTGTTTGTGTTTTGATTTTATTTATGTTTTCCAAATGTTTTTGAGTTCTTTATTGTCATTTGGGGTTTTCCTTATCAGTTCATTCGTTGGGTTCTTTATTATGGTTAAGTTATATCTAATCTGTTCATTGCTCAGAGACAGGTCATATAAGGGCAAAAAAATCTAATTTGGTTCTCTTCAGACTGAGGTGTGAACATAACCTATGTCTCTGGAGAATTTTATTTTTAATTTAATAATATATGATTCAATAATAAGACACAAGCTGTCAATTTTTGTTACAGTAATGGTACCAAGGAGGGAATAAGAGAATAGTGTCAACATTTCTTAGAATCAAGACAAGGAGAATGACACAGTCAGAGGGAAAAAGCAGCTTCTCATCGACTCATAGTAATCCTGTCTTTGTATGACGCTAATTATATGCAAATCCACGTTGTAAAGTGATTTGGTTTTTCTCGTATTTGAAATAATTATACAGGCTGTGCTTATGGAGGAAAACCTCTTCAGTTTCAATTGGTACACGGCTTTCTGTTGTTTCTGCAGAGGAGTGTGATGGCTGGTGTCTTAATCCACCAGTCCGGCATTTTTACCCACAACGAGGGAATAATATGATTGTCATTGTCAGTTACACTTATGGTTCATTTTACTCAATCAGGCTTAGGAAGGTTACTTTGAAGCCGCATTTTATTACAGAATGCTAATTATGTGGTTAGGAGCAAATTATTTTTACTCCACCTTTTGAATATTATCCAGCTTTGAAGATGTCTTGAGTACAATATTTACAAGAAATTGACTGAAAATGGTTTTGGTCAATCAGCATGTGAATGAACACTAATGTAAAGGAAAAAATGTATGTTATTTTTGAACATACAGCATATTTGAAAAATTGCTGACCAAAATATGCACTAATGTTTACATTAAAGTTTCTTAAGGTAAAAGAAGCTTTTAGTAATGGCAACATTCACACCGCTGTAAAAAAAACAAACAACAAAAAACATTCACAGTGCAGAGAAATATAAATCTAATTTTGCTTCTCTTGACAATCTACACAGAATAAGTCATATTGGTTTTATTTAAATCAGACCCAAATGTGACCCAAAAAAGTGTTGTTTTTTTGGGGGGGGGTCACATCACCTTTTAAAGCACACTCAGTTTAAAAGGTGATGTTTCCCATTGTTCTGAGTTGCAGGTTGTAGCTGTGTCTCTTTATTCACACTCCATGCCCATGAAACTTCTACATGTGTGTCAAGTTTATTGCATCAACGAATTACCAGAGCTGGTCTCATAAATAAAAGTCTTGCCCCAACAGTACTTTCAAATGCTGCATTGTGGGTTTACTACCCCACAGAGTGTTGTGTTCAGGATCCCTACTATTGTACAATTTTCAATTTTATAGGAATATCTGAAGGATGGCAAAATAATTGGATTTTGTTTTGTTTTTCTAACAAAACTATCCCACTTGGAAATGGGTTCTGGGCAACGTGCCCGCCATTTGAAGAGCTATTACTGCAAAAAACAGTCGACTTAATGAACAGACTGCAGTAAACAATCTTATTCTCAATATGATTTCCAGACACAGATGTCTTCAAATATCCTCTGATGAAACTAGACTCATCTCAGCATTATTATGGGCAGGAGATAGAGAGAAACTCTCTTCCCTCAGTTCAGGTAAAGAACCGGCTCTTTGAAATAAACTTCTGCTCTCCATCCAAACTTGAGCTCACAGGTGCACACTTTTTAAATAATGTGTTTGAAACTTTAGATTTTGGAAGAAATATAAAGTCCTTTCAAGTAATTTGCCTGTAATTTTTGCATTTTCCAAAGCGACTGTGGGTAAAATGTTTAGGACTGTGTTATTGTCCATGTTAAAAACTTAGAGTATATCCCTCATCTGTGAGCTCATCTGGAGAAACACATCAAGAGCAACAAGTAAGTATAAAATCTTGTCAAGCAGAAAGCCAATACATAACACTGAAACAGAAAACAGTACCATTTTAGAAAATCAGTAAAATTTTGTGTGATACAAATGAAACAGCAAAGGGATAGAAAAGCAAAACAGACAAAAAAGGAAGTAACTAAATTTTATCCAGGTTACCTAGACAAGGACACTTTGTGATAGCCACCTCCATACTGTCACTTTCTGTGGGGCACATATGATTTGGCCCAGCGCTCTCACACAAACACACACAAAGGTAAAACAATAAAAAGAGGGCAGTGTAAAGCAGGTGCTGTAAAGGCAGAGAGAGGAGATTGTGCATGGGGTTGTATCAGCAGTACAGAGACCACTGGTGATGGAAGCACGTTTATACACATTATCTCACACACATACACAGACTGGGTGTGGCTTTTATTTACTTGTGAGAAAAAGGCTTATCTTGCCCACAACTGTGAGGCTAAAGAGAGGTCTGACCTCAGCTCCTCTCTGCTCCTCTCCACACATTCTCCTCTCATCCTCCCTTCACCTCAAACCTTCCCCTGTGGATCAAGTGTGCAAGTTGGCTAAGTAACGCAACGAGGGCTCTAACCTGCGACCTGGTGCACATAGCACGTAGAAATGATTCACAATCTTCTCAGTGTGGCACTGCTGTAATGTTTTGTCTTTTAGAACTTTGTTGAAGGAGAAAAGGTATTTTTTTCCACTTTGAGCACCAAACAAGAGAAACATTGATATTTTGTGAAACATTTCCACCCACAAGAAATTTCTTTCTGTATCTTACACCAGTAAAGTTTGATAAAGCCCTGGACTTTTCTGTTTTTATTTGAGTTGTACCAGTGATGAGTTAGGAACAAAATATTTACCCAATGATTTATCCTCTTTATTATGGTTTAATACAATTTTTAGCTTTATACAATATTCAAATTCACCTGAGAGGGACTGGCAACATGTTCTGGGGGTACCTTGCCTTTTTCCCTTTGACCACAAGAGGTAGTAAGTCTGACAAAGGGATTGATGCATGAAAGACATTTAAATGTATCGAGTTATACTGAACACTTGTATCAAAGTTTATATGATACGATGATTTGGGTACCCAAGAAAATAATAAGATTACAGGAAGGAACACTTCCTTCTTTTATGCTGCAAGAAAGTGTTATGCACTAATAGTCTGAAAATCGTTGTGCAAATCAATAAACATATTTTATTTAAAACTTAAGACCTTCATTGTGGACACACATTCTTCTTAAATGGGCATTGCACTTATACTTCATTGCACTTATAATATTACTATTCTAAAAATTCTGTATATATCAAACACAAAGAAATTTGACTTAACAATTTGAAATGTAATATTTCAGCTCATCTGGAAATAAAACATTTTTAATGGTGCTAAGTGTTGAGCTCAAAGGGAGAACTCAAAGTCACTCAAAATCAGAATCAAATGGTCGGAATGTTGCAAAAAAGTTGGAACTTGTTATGGAAACTACCGACAGTTAAACTTCAACAATCTCTGCAGTGAAATTGAAGATTAACAGAGATCCTGACTTGTTTGTTGTTTTTGACCATTGAGGCCTGCTCTGTTATTTTTCTACTCAGTCTTTTTATTCTGTCATTTTCTCTTTGGCCTCCTTCTCTTTCTCTCTCTTTGAGTGACTGTAGGAGCAATTGCTTGGCTAGCAGTGACAGATGTGCTGTATCACTGCTTCTCTTCATGAAAGGGGAAAAAAGAAATCTTGTCCTGTCCTCCACATGTCTGCTCTCTTTTTAGAGCTACTGAGGTCCTGGCCCCATTACACTGATTTACACACAGGCTCTCCTTTTTTGTCCCCGTCTCTCTGTGTCTCTCCAAGTTAATAGCAGAATGCAGATGAGCACTTTTTCACAAGGAGCTCGCTAACAGTGTTACGCATACATGTGTGTGGATGGGCGTGTGTTGGGGTGTGTGAGTGCGTGCGTGCAAATGAGTTCCTCTGGCCGAGGGGATGAGAGGGTAGTGACAGGGGTCTTGACATGCTAAAGAGGCAGAGTAAATGGGTTTTTCTAAAGCAGTGGAAGAAATATCACCATTTTATACCAGGCCAATTTATGTCCCCTTATCTCTTCCTCAAACATGTCACTTTAGCTACTGCTGAATGGTAATTACCACTCTCTCAACACTCAGTCATTCTTTAACACACACTTACAAAACTGTAGTTGAGAAGACACTCGTGTAAAACACCAAGCCAAGATGTTAAAGTGTGTACTCATGTGTCTTACATAAATGTCTGTACACCTCACACACACAGAAGTGTACTTTAGTCCTCACACTGATCCTAACCCTGTTATCAAGAGAAACAAAAGTTGTGCAATTGATTCTGATGTGTTCATGTTCATCTCCTGTGCTCCAGCACAAATGATTCTCCAAACATCATGCAGCATGCTGAGACTTCTGCTTCGTTTGTTGATGAAAGCCTCACCAATCTGTTAATCCACATAAACAGTTGAGATAAAATAGACAGATACTCACACACAGAGACACACTGGGGATAAATAGGCATTTATACTCATCTCATTCAAATTCTGATGGCCTTCCTCATCCCATAAACTGTTTCAAGAATTGGATCACCATTGGCAGCTTATGATTATGGTAACATCACAGATTGTCTCTGCTTTCTCTTTTCCCCCCCAAGTGTTTTTTTGACCATGAATATGAAACCCTCACTGGTGACTGAAGGAAAATATGAAAATATTATCATCATGATTCCGTAATAAGAAGTTAGAAGATTCTTCATTTGAATAGTTGTGACATTTTAATAAAATGTATTACAAATTAAAGACATTAACAACAATGTAGAAGGATGGGAGATTTTAGCTATTTTAACAAAAAGCTTTTTTGGTTTAGTAGAAAAAACCTAACCTTGTGAAAACCAGCCCTATTGTCTACACTTTGCTTCATACAGAGGTCCTGGACACTTATCTATTGAGAAACGACTGCTTGTTGGAAGCGGGAACTTTGTTGAAGTTTTAAATTTTACCTAGCAGATGACATTACGCTTTATGGGAGCAAGTGTTTAGGCACCCCCAAATGTTGCTAAAGGAGTCTTGAAGATTTCTCAATCTTGCATGAAACTCCAGGTATGTGTTTAATGAGGGAATAACATTATAACATGATGAAAAGCTTAGAAAGGTGGATTTTATATTACGCCCCCATTTATAACAATAGTAATATTAATCTGATTAAAAGCCAAACCCTTGTTGGAAATTACAGATGTACCACTAAAACTATTTCTATTACTCCTAGTTTAAAACCACCCTGGTGGAAAAGCAGCCGTTTTAGTACAACATCTAGTTTTCATAGTTAAGATAGATTTTATTATGTGTTAGTATGCATGTGTAGAGGGGTGAAAAACAAGTTGTTAGTAAACAAAACCAAGAAGTAAGAAAATAGGCACCCCAACACAATTTTTCATTTTGTATCTTTAATTTCTCATCGTAATAAGTTCTTTAGTGTTATTTCAGTTAGTCCGTGCAATTCTACACATGGCCGCTAGGGGCGCTGACGCGTTAGTGACCAAGAAAAGATTGAGCACCAGAAGAATAAATCTTCCTGTTGAAGGTAAAAGGAGCTCAACGTGTGTGTCTCGTCTTTTCTATATCACAGGTCAGTAAAAATGTATTTTGATGCATAAATGTGGTGTCCTTTAAGAGTTAAGAGGTTATAGACTCGAGAGTCAACTGGTGGGTCACTTTGTACAGCTTTCGGGAGGCTAACTAATGCTAATGCTTGCAAACATTGTACATGTGTTGAGCTGAGAAGCAGTTGAAAGACTAGAGATTGAATTCATTTTGAACTTATTGTATTTTTCAATTTTGAAACGGTAAAAGACATTTTTCTGGTGTCTTTTTTATGGGTTATTTAAAAAAAAAAAAAACAATGTTGTCAAGCTCAATGAGTAAATGGTTGAATGAAGAGACAGTATTAACGGAGCAGTTTGTAGTTTTTTTGTGTAAGAGATAAAATACTGTAATGTTGTTAAAACTGTGGATACAGTTAAAAGCTACATTGCTTAAATATTAAAGTATATGTTGTGCAGAATAAAAATAGTAAAAGCTACTGAAATAGTTAAAAGCAAATCCATATATTTTATTTTGACAGTTAAAAATACAAAAGGTCTGAGGCAAAGGGACAAGATATTTGAGTTACAACAAAACGAATTGGTTTGGAGAATTAAAAGCTATCTAAAATATTTTGTCATTCAATAAAATTCATGATGGAGCATGTTAAAATAATTCTCGTTCGGTTTAAAGGGATATTGCAGTCATTTGTAATGTACTAAATCGAAGGGTTATTTGTTGAAGTTATACAATGATACCTGAATTATTTGATATGAAGTATTGCATATGTAGTGTTGTATATGGAGTACGGTCATCATGAGAAGAATAAATCTTCCTGTTGAAGGTAAAGGAGCTCAACGTGTGTGTCTTGTCTTTTCTATATTGCAGCATCACACGTTGAGGGAAGATCATCTACTACATTATCCTCAGCCATCCGAGGTTGCAGGGTAACACATGTTTAAAAACATAATGTTTAATCCCAATGTCATTCACAGTAGTGATGCCAAACTTTACACTTTAAACACAAAAATATTACTTAATCTCAGCCAGAAGAAAATAATCAGTCTCTGCACTCCTTTACTCACAGATTGTGTCTGTCGCTGTGCACCTATCTGTGATTTTTAATATTATGGTAGATGGTTAGTTATCATGCCTGATTGGTTACATGGCATAGCCATTTTTAATATCCTGTCATAGGTATGAAATGCAAAGAAACCCAAGAATAAGAGCTACTATTGTTATTGCAAATGAATTCATACACCTGGTCAACTCTGACAAGACTTGCACATCATCCGCATGTCTGGGACAATATTGCATTTAATTTTACTGTGATTTCCTAAAAAGAGGAACCAGTAACCAAATATTTTTATCTGTCAATGTTAAAATAACACACAAAAGACATTCATATGGTTACTTCAATACCACACTGGGAAAAACAGGTGTACACTAATCGTGACTTTGTTCTTGGCCTGTTACAGTGTGTACTAACCAAAATCAACAAATGTTCGTCCTGTGTGTTAATATGTCTCTGTACGTCTCTGTACTGTACTATTTAAACTTACTATTTCAAAGACCTGTCTTCATAAAAACAAGGAGCCCTCTAACTAGCAGCGCTTGCTGGTGTTCAAATGGCGATGTGTGTAAGAATGTTATGCACTGCCTGTCTGTGATGAGCGTGTGCGGGCATGTGGGTGTGTGTGAATGTGTGTGCCGTCATGGCCCGTGGTAGTGAGTGCCCTACCTGACCTTGAGAACAGAGCACCACGTTGTCAGTCTGAGAGCTATAGCTAATGCTAATGCAGAGAGAATAGCCATAAAAAGAAGCCTTCTCATCCACTGGAGTTTTAAGTCTTTCACTCAGTGAAAGGAAAAACTGCTCAGAGTCTTTTTGTTTCTTTCAATATCTTCCTCTCATTCTTCTTCTGCCTATTCCGAATATTCAACTTTGGTTCTCATTCCTTTTCCTCTCTTCAGTTTCAATCCATGTCTCTTTGTAATCTCTCATCTTTTTGTCAGTCTCTACCTTTGGTCTTCTGTCCTCTCTTGACTGTGTGTTCAGCCTCTTTCCTTACATGCTATGCCTTATTTCTATCATATATCTGCTTGTATTTAGCTACAGGTATTTAAAAAGCAACACTTTTGATCTGCTCCCCTTCATTCTTCTACTCATTCTTCTGAGTTTGTCTCATTTTTCAATCCTTTATAAACTGAAACAAACCCTTTCATTTTCTTGTTTCAAAAGTTAATACTTAGTCAGAATACTGACACTTAGAGGACACTTTGGCACATTAGTCTTTGGAAAAAACATATTTCATTTCCCTCAATCTTCCCTTTTCTCATTTGTTCGTCTTTCTTTCGTTATTTGTCTCCATCTTAGCATGACTTGCCACTAAAGCTGTAATTGGCCTTTTCTGCATTGTGGTATTTCACACTGTTTGACACATAAAGCCTCAATGCTGGCTATATAATAGAAGAACTGTAGAATTAAACTGCAGCTATAGATGTACTGAAACTTGAACTGAGGGTAAGAGACTGAGTAATAGAATCAGGGAGAAAGATGCCGTAGTGTGAGTAAGTATGCCAAGCAATCCTGTTAGAGACTGCCTCTATATTCTCCTTCTTTTTTATTGTGTTTCCAGAGCAGCCAGAGTGTCGTTCACAGAGAAACTCAAAATTTAATTTGGGCCCATTGTTTAGTCTGCTTCAAATCCACAATCCTTAATTGTATGAAATGTGGTAAAGCTGTGATCCATGATTGTGCTTGTGACTCAAATTATCTTCTCTGACCTGGCTTGGTTTTGTAGGGGCTGAACTCCATCTACAGACATAAAAAAGAGACTTGAGGCGAATGGATATATCAATAAATGCAGCTATTATGTGAGATAATACCACCGGATTCTGTGTGGTGTCTGCATATTGTGAATTGCCGTGAGCATGTAACTCAGGCTCCGCAAAGCGCTGATAACTTAGAGGTGACATTGAGTAAAATCTGTTTAAAACTTATAAAAGCGTCTGTTGGTTTTTGATATGCTATTGAATCTGATATTATTAATTAATTTAGATTATTGTTTCTATAGATGATTGAGAATATTTCTGTTGTGACAGATAGGAATGAGTGGAGGGGGTAGAAAAACAGGGAGGAGATGGGGTGTGGCTTGATCCTAAAAGCAGTAAGGCTTAGCAACGTAATGTTCTTGTAATGTGCAACCTGTTTTATGTTGGGGATAAAAACATTTTCTTTACCCTTAAATTGATTTTGTCTCGTTTGCACACATTTTACACCTGATATCTATTTTCTGGCAAAATAAATCAAACAGGATGTGTTTTAGATCTGATGTTATACGTTAACCTTCTTCCATCTGTTTCACCAATTAAGTTTTTTTTGTTTTTTAAATTTATAAAGTTTTTTTTTTCCTAGAAAAGTCTGCTTGCACAGAAGACTTGTACTTCAGATGTGAACAAAAATGCGTCCTCGATTCTCTTAAATAGACCACCAAATTTCACAATAGTGGCCCATTTTTGCATTATTACTTCATGTGACCATGTGTGTGTGCACGAATGTTTGTGTGTGTGCTTCTTGATGTGATGATGCTGGACAAAGTGCTGGGAGCTTCAGCTGTCATCCTGTCACACACTGACAGATATGCTGCTCGTACACCATCGAGGCAATGCTACGCGGATCCACACAGTCTCTTCATGTGCGTGAGTCTCCATGTGAGTTGGTCATATGCAGTCTGGGCATCGCCAAAATACCCGTACGCGAACTTTACACCCAAACTCCTGAGCTGTAGATGTGAGAAAAGACAATGACAGAAGAGGTCTTTGATTTATAATCTTTTCAGAATATTTTTTACCATTACTTTTTGTTTTCTTCACCAAAAATTGTGCAGAAATAAATGAAAACTTCAAAAAAGGTTAAAAAAGTATTTTATCATAGGGAGGTTTTTTATTGGCTTTCATTTTTCTATACCATGAAAAACCAAAAATCCTTTTGAAAAATGTTAATACAAAAATATTAATTTAAGATTTATTACACTTCTTTAGATTAGCAGTCCCATTTTATGCAAAGGTGTTGCTAAGTTTACCCCTTTGCCATTTCATACTATTGCAAGCTGACTATCATTACTTTATACCTGCCTTCCTGATGTTTACTATCCACTTTTACCTATTTGCCTATTTCTACTTCTGGCACATCATTTCAGTGTTTTAGGATTGGTTAGCAGTCACATCTCGCATTCTCCCTTAGCAAGAATCCAAAGTACAAGCAATATGTATAATATAATATAATATATTAATATAAAGCCTTAAACCCTACCCTACCCTACCCTATTAATATAAACCCTAACCCTAACCCTAACTTTTTAAAAAAATAATTTTTTAAACATATTTATTGAAACAGTCCCTGTGTTGTCATAGTAGGGTATGAGGCAGAGAATATGTGAGGAAAATTAAGTTCCACTTCTTTCTCCCAGTGCTAACTAGAAACAACCAATCAGAGCCAGGAGGCGGGTCTGAGAACTGACAATCATCTTCTGCCTGGCGCTGCTCATCCCCCTCTCCCTGCCCCTCTTTTGCTCTCTGCTACTCTGCAGCTAGCAGAGTCTGTTGTGAATGCTCAGACTACTTAGCATGTCCACCGAGTTGTTTCTCCTCCATTAGCACATTAAGCAGCGAGTACACAAGGTTTATTGACAATGCTTAGACCCTCCTCCTGTCTCTGATTGGTTGTTTTTGGTGTTTTTCTTTAAATGGCAACCATAGCTCAGGAAGAAGATGGAGGAGAGGAGATTGATCTTTTGACAGACTATCTGTCTCATAGCACATTATCACAGCAGTATGTTGTAAAAAACACACACATATATATTTTTTTTTTTTTTTTAGAAAAGCAGCTATAATAAACTACAGTACAATTAAGTTTTATGTAAGATTTCAGCATTTTTGTTTTCACAATTCATCAAAATGCTTATCTATCAAGAAAAATGCACTGATGCTCAATGGTTTGTACTGTACATGTGTATGAAATAGAAATAGTTAATGTTCACAAATAAACACAAAAAGTCGTAGGTTCTTAATCTTATATTTGACAGACATCATACTGGTTTCCCTTTGGCTGACCCTTTACAACTGAGGCTTACTGGTGGAAACAGGAGGACCAACATTCCCGGAAAGGTATCTTGACTTAGGATTTTTTTTGTGTCTTTGATTTCATGGAACAGGTAGGTAAATCTTAAATTAAACTGTCCTCTTGTAAATTGTTCAAATGTTGATTTTCTGTTACAAGTCATGAAACTACAATATCCTATACACTTTCCGCTGTATGTTGCTGAGTGTATGCAGAATTCATAATGTATATGTAGGTGTGTGTAAAAACACGTGTGTTCATGCTGGCAGAACAGATGGCCTAAAACTTAGACTCCCAGCGTGCATCGAGACATTGAACCAAGGTGTACACACACATACACTCACACATTTGCAAAGATCCATCATTAATATCATTATCATAATATTCGCAGTGCGACACAGCCTGCCTGTCACAAATATGATCACTCCTATCATTCTCACCGTTACACTGTAATTATTTAACTACCTTTGTGTAAGTAATTATTGCTGCCATCATCTGTCCCTGCCACACCACTGTAAAAACAATTTGGTTTTATATTTCGTAATAGCCATTTGGTATAATTAATCACATCTATGACAGGTTTTCCCCTCATTTATGTATAATAACCAAACTAACTTACATCAACAAAATATTAAACTTAAAGTATTATTTTATATTTATTAGAGATATATTTTTCTAATATTTGACCACTATTTAAAGAAAGATGAGAGAGCCCCAATGGTTCAATGCTACAAGAAAATTACAGAATTTTATTTCTCCAATATGATTATGTACTAAGGCAGTGAGTCTATAGAAACCAAAGTCATCACACTTATGTCAACAGAGAAATACATCCTTGAAATACAATTTGTTGGACATTACTCCATATCTCTCAAATCATAATGGTTTTGTTGTATATGTGGATTGATTGTTAGTGTGTGTTAGAGAGTGTGTGTAAAATATATGCATGCGAGTGCCTGTTATAGTGTTTCACTCATTTAGCTAGCTCTTCTGTCTTTAAATGATCCTCTCAGCTCTCACAGTTTAAATGGTAATTAAACAGTAGTTCTGCTGTCAACATCCCACACACACAAACACACGCATACAGGCAGATATACGGGCAAGCTCACAGCCCCTGCTGTTTAAATGGTAATTAAAGAGCCATTTCACTATCAACATCTGGGCATACTTATAAAGAATGACATTAAATGACACACATGAACACGCACGCAGAGACACACACAACAAGCTGCTTTTGTGCGGCCCCTTCCTAGTTCTCCGTCATACTAAATCTCAGCTCACCTGACTGAATGAACTCAACTAAACATGAAGCATAAATACAAACATGTAGTTGATCCAGAAGTTTGAACAAATCTGCACAGTTGCCTTATTTTTTGGACATGTCAAAAGATGCTTTCACAGCCCTGACATACCAACACATGCACACAATATTAAGCATAGCTACGGTTGGGGGCTACTGCACTGGCGCTTCTTAAGGAGGATTACCACATGGACATGTCTTCATTAATCACTAAATTGGACAGAAGGTGTCACAGACTCTCACATTGTGGAGGTGTTACTCAGGTGCCTGCCAGCCCTTGGGCACCCTGCTGAAAGCTCAGGTTCCCCTTGTCATTTTGCTGTTCTTCACCTTTCCTCTGATGTATTCATCTATTGTTTCCCATGTAATCTTTTCTGATAACCATTCTTATCTTCCTCATTATCTTCTGCTTCATCACTTTTCTCCATCTTTTATACCTTTGTTTGACCTTTGCAGATGCATTAGATCCATATCTAAAATTTTTGAAAATTTTACACGAGGTACTACAATACCATCATCATTGATCATGGGAAACCTATTTAGGTTTCCCGTGATCAACATCTGTAAGTTTGCTTCCAGTTTCTAACCATCAATAGTAACATACTGAACAACATGTGATTCATACGCCCCTGTCACATTTATTTGAAACTGCCTTCAATCCGATGCTGCAAGTAAATAACGGTGCAGCATATCCAGTAATGTTCTTTTAGAAGCTAGAGACACATTACACAAATTTGACAGTCTTTCCAAACCTTAAAAAGACAAAGAGCACACTCAAATTGAATGGTTTCAGCAGGCCTTTGTATGACTACTGAAAAATGGAATCACACATTGAATAAATGTGCCTGCAGAGGGATCACATTATGCGTGCTTAGGTAAACCAGTTAAAGTCAACAGAATGAAACTTTTTTTAAAACCTCTCAAGAGAGTGTTAACCAAACAAGGATTGATTTTGTTTAATGAATTATACGGTCAATAACAGTCAACCTGCAGACTTTTTAAAAACCTGTATGAAAAATGTTTTCACTGTAAGAGCAAATTCAGAGATCGTAGATGTAACACAACAGTCTGCCTGTCTGGCAGACATGTATCTAAATATTATCTAACCATTCTTAACCAACTTTTGTTGCTAACATATACACATAATCAGCCTTTTGACATGTACTGTGTGTTTGTGCCTTTGTGTGTCCCCATTCCAGCATATTTTGTAATTTCCTTTCTGACTCTCCTTAAGGGAACAATAAAGATAAAGCAGATGCCAGCAGATGCCCTGTTTAAAGATTATCAGCCTGTCTCTCCATACTGTTAAAACTCACAAGGGACAGAGCAGCATTTAACACACCCCATTTACATCACAAGACACATGGCAATGTAGCTCTGAAAGACAATGTAAAATAAGAGGGAGGCTAGAACAGAGATGGGGGACGTTACTGTGGACATTCAAAAATAAAAATGTACAGAAAATTACAGATGAGAATGATGACACTGGATGAAAAATATTCTTATTAGGCTATTGTCAATTGTGCTCTACTGCTGTATATTCTTTTAAATTACCCTGCAATCTCCCTAGCATATTTAAAGTGGTCCTGGTAAAGTACTTACATAATGTCAGAAATGTAAGAAATTTGTTAGTTGACATTTAAGGTCCTGTCTTGCAAGATATTCACACTTGATTCACATCTATCATTATTCTTTGTTTAAAGAAAGGAAAACCTTTCATCCATATGAACATGATTTTTGCTGGACAAAAATTGACGCCAGTCTGAGTTTTAGTCTATAAGATTTTATTTTAGGTAACCTTTTATAACAATCTGATCTGCACATGTTTTAATTATTCTCTTGTAAGAAAAAAATACATAACATTCCAGCATTCTCAAGTCTCCATGACCAGGTTGCATACAGGATTTAGTATCTACTGATTCATTCATTTAGACATTTTTAGTTACTTCGGCTTATTCCACTGAGTTCAAAAGACATCAAAGTGTCTGTCTTCTCCCTTTTCTCACTATGCAGGCTCCCTGAGAGAGCGTAATTACAGTATAGAATGATAAAACCATTAATAACTCTGCACACAGTCAGAATGAGACAATTCCCAGTGTAAGACTCATTTCATGCTTTGGCAATTCCTCCAGGAATCATACCACACAAAGAAGCAAAGACCACTTCAGGATTTTGTAAATTTCTACAGCTGTCTGAAAAAAGTTCACAACTTTTCTCTTCTCTTTTTTTCCACGTTCCTTTACTTTCAGATTCTTTTCAATTTTTTTATTTTTGTCTGGCTGGACTTACCTTTAGTCCAACCAACTTTCAATCCATCCATCCATCCATTTACTCTGATATTTTTTCTGGTTAATTTGAATTAATTTGGCTATATATATATATATATATATATATATATATATATATATATATATATATACAGTATATATATATATAATGATATTATATTATTGTTTTCTTTGCTGCCATCTCTGTTTTTGCTGCCATCATATCTTTGTCCTTCTGTCCTTCCATCTTTCAACCTCTATCTTAATTCTCTCATATTTTTGTGTTTTGCCCTTCCATTGATCCATTCCTCTATCCATCCATATGTCCATCTTGTAGTTTACAGGTCATAAATCTGCAGAGCTTTATAACACAGCACCGTCCTCTCCGTCCCTAAACAGGCCACGCCACTGGGAGAGTCCTCTGATTGTTTGTCTGCATAAACTATGTTTGGATGCTCATAAGTTTACTTAATTTTCTCCCATTTAGGCTTCCTTACTGTTAATAGTGTTCCATTCCCTCCTAATGTGCAGGACTTTATTTTTGGAATACTTCTGCAAATCATTTTGGCATTTAAAACATATGCCAGCATTCTGAAAACCAGAGATTTTGAGTGGGGATTTTATTTTATTTTACTTCTTTAATAAATAGGGTTCTAAAAAGTGAATTTGAAATTCACACACAGTGTAAAAACTTGCCCACATAAATGTGTTTCCACATAAACACATCCCACACACAGCACAGTCCCCCTTTGTACCATGACATGGCCATAACTCAGCCCGTGCTACCAGGTCCTGTGAAATATGACAGCCTCACATTGCTGGAGAAGGGAGTGTGTGTACATGCGTGCGTGAAAAAAAAAATACAGAGAGTGTGTATATGTATGTGTTTACGGCAACGACAAGCGTCCACCCCAATGTCCTTGTCCGTCTCTTAGTAAACTTTTCATTGGGTCAGACATTAGCATAGGCGGCTAACTATAACCCACATGATGGATGGAGCCACAACTCTATCTGTGATGTGACCCATGCACAGAGCCTCAATGGATAGAAAGGGCACTTCCTGGTGGATCATGCTAATGCCTCTGGTGCAGCTGGGATGGCTGATGCAGAATTTCAATAATGTTGTCATTGACTCTATCTGGAGACAATACATTATAATCCTGTCATCCTGAAATCAGGAGTTCAATAAATGATGATACCTGAAATCAACAAGGTAATACATTTATTAAATCAAATATGTAAAAAAAGAAACAAGAGAGAAGTATGTTAAATTAAGAGTTGAGTTGTTCAAGAGTAATTTATAGTTCTCATTTTTGCACCTGCTTCTTTTTGTTCAGGATTGTGAACGGGAGGCAAGCAGTCTTCACAGGATACACACTATTTATGTCTGAACCCATGACAAAAAAACAGTCTTAAACATGTATGTTACCAATTTCTGTTTTTAATGTTTTTGCATCTTCATGATCAAATCAATTTCACGTTAAAATGTAATCAGACAGTTTCACTATCTAATCTTACAAATGCTCCAAACAACCTTACATAGCCTAAGTTTTGAATTTTACAAAATGTTATTTCTATTAAGAAGTAGCTGTTATTTTCCTCTGTCACCACATGCTGGTTCAGCTGGACAGATTGGTTTATAGTCAATGACTCTATAAACACCCAAGTCGAGTTTGCTTCAGTAGATAGTTGTTGGGCTTTTTTTTTAACTAATTATTATAAACTGACCAAATACATTGTAAAATTGACTGCATCGATTATACTAGAATTCATTTTTTCAGTATGATTGGATTATGGATCTTGGCCTGTTTAATTATATGTTTGTCTTGCAAGCTTTTTTTTTATGTGGAACCTGTTCAACACATTCAAACGATTGAAGCAAACAATATTAATTGCATAGATTTTTTAAACAATTCTTATGGTGCTACACTAAGAAATCTGGAAACTAGTAAAAAATAAATACTGGTCTGTGCGTTTTATTACGAGTTACAGATACATTTGTGAACTTAAAAGAAATTAAATCATGAGTATGGGTATGGGTCAGTGTGGGGTTGGTTTTGGCTTTAGGCTGAAATCTGAGCTGAGTTGGAAAGTAGTTTTCCGAGGGGATTTTAGGAGAGGATAGAACACCTCCCTTTGCTTTGAGTGACACGAGCATCTTTAGGCAAGAAAGTGAAGATTAGAGAACCAAGAACAGGGAGGGCCTGCAGCATGCTTTCACTAATTATGGTTTCATTCTTACAGATTAGGGCTGTTTTACAGCTTATGGTAACCAGAACCTCTTAATTGTGTAGAAGTGTTCACACCCCATAAACCTTTCTAAGAAGTGGAAAGAAAAGGTGTGGCGGCAATATGTGCATCAGCAACAGGGATAAACACAATCATTAGAGGATTGTCAAGTAAAATCCATTGAAGAATTTGATGGGAGCTTTTCAAGGAGTTGACTGAAGCTGGATCTGGCAAATAAAGAGTCACTAACCCAGACTAATCCTACAGTTGGGCTACGGGGAGAAACGATGCAGGATTGTTGCTCTGTGTCCCAAAGTCCTTTCTTTAAGATGAGATTGAAGTTTGCACTTCATTTTAAAATCATGGCCAGAATCTCAGTGGAAGAGTGTAGAGACACAGATTGGATAATACTATGAAAAGCTATTAAATATTTTCACAATATTCAATCTTTTTATATATACCTGGAAATTCTTTGTAGATATTGCTTCATCATCCTTATGGATCATTGCTTTTTAGCTCACAGATACATTATTTATTGAACTCTAAGGTCAAATTTATTTACATTAATGTAGTATCATTAATGGTGATTCCTCCTCTCTGAGAGAGGAGGAAATATATTTATGATCAAGACATTTACTCCTCAACCAGGCCATCTGCCATTTGCCGTCCTTTCATGTCACACCTGCCCATTGCTGCTCTCCAACCATTCAATCATCTATCCAGCCACCTGCAGGTTCCATCTCTTTCTGTATGGTCAGGGCCAATCATGGTCAGCTGTGCAGTTAAGGGATTAGTGACAGTCCAATCGGACTGCCTCCTTCAGATTCTATCCCCCAACTCACCAGGGGAACAAATAAAAACACAAAGGGACACAAACTTTCATCATTGGTGGAAACCAAATAGCAGTGGAAGTTCAAAACACTCTCAACAGGAATGAAGGCCATGCTGAGGGCTTAGCTTTGAGACATAATGATGGCCTGGCTTGCAGGATTCACTGTGTGCATCTGCTGTCAGTTTTTCTCATTATCAGAGCAAACAATGAGTTTTTTTCTTCAAATTATGAGTGTGCACGTATTTATTTCATACTTTCTTTTGGATGGTGTAAGAGGGAAATCACTGAAGTGAAGTGGAGATGAAAAACGAATAACAGCTTCTGAAATGATATTGATTTCTGTCTTCTTATATAGAATGTTTCTTATACAACACATATTCCTCTATGTAAGTGTGATGAGTGTGCTTCTGCAAAGGAGAACAGGGGTGAATCTTTTTACAACAGTGTACTAACTTAAAACAACAATTTAACACTCTCTTTAGTGTTGACATACACAATCACGCATGGCAGGGCCAATGTAAAAGCATGCAACACACAAACACCAACATCATGTCCATTTCCACACAAACACACAGAAGTCTGATTAAAAATATATATATATACACGAGTCAAAAAGCGTGTGGAGCTAACATTGACAAAAATAACATATAAAAAAAACAATCACATACAGTCTAGCTCTTAAAAAAATAAATTGTACATGCACAGATACAACAGCGTGATGACAGAGTATATAATTATCCTGTTATCAATGAGGCTGCGCTTCCACCATTGTCTGGACCATTGGAGTGTGTCATTGCGTTTCTTCACAACTTCATCTGTCTCACAGAGACACACATACACATTTACACATGCCGGGAGACACACACACATTTCTGCCCTACCAGGTAAAGATCACGGCCTATCCTTGATAAAAATCCCAATGCAACCATGGACATAAAAAAATAACGGTAACTTTAGCTGGAATGATAGCAAGTTGAAATGATCAGGAGAGATTGATGATTCACAGTTTTCTATTATTGTTCCACTCTCTGATGCCTAGATGATTGATTAACCAACTCAAGGTGTTGCAATTTAAGCACTGCTATTAGATAAATAAGACCGAATGTAGTGAATAATGAGTGTTATTGAAAGAAAGTTGTTTCTTTTCCTTCAGTTGTTTACAATGATACTTTCTCTAGTTGTAATAATATAGATCCAACGACCTACACTACCTTCCTAAACACCTGTTGCAGTCAGTTAAGTTCAATTTCAAGTTACCATATTTTGTTTTTTATGCACATTTGCAGGAGGATATAATAACATTGCAGCTGTACACATATTACAATGGCAACTCTACACCCATCTTGTGTTGAGTTCAGTCAGTCTGGCCTATTTTTGGAAAGAGAATCTGAATAAGGCTCTTCTTCCCTTTGCTTTGACTTTCTTCTTTCGTCTTGCCATCCCTCTCTCTCCCTCTCTTCTGGTCTCAAATTCTATGTCCGTTTCAGAAGATTATGTAGGTATCTGTTGTCTTCTTCTGTGAATATTGTGAGTGTGTGTATCCCTTTGTGTGTGCATGCATGTCTGTGGTTCATCCGGTTGGTTGGTATGCATTTCAGCTTTCAGTGACCCACTGAAATAGAGAGAGGCTTAGAGAGAGTACATTAATATTGGATGCATTTTACCTAAATGAAAAATCTACATCCAAATACCTACATCCATTAATTTCTGAATGTCACGGATTTTTTTACATTGCACAAGGCATTTTGAGTTGACCAAAGGGAAGTGACTAACTTTGTACTTATAAGATTTTGTCTATGTTGGTGTAGTTGTTAAGGTTTTTGGTCTTATATTTCCCCATTTCTTCTTTCCAAAATACTTTTGTCGAACTTGTGATTCAAGCCAGTCAGAAATAAGATGTGCTTCTTTAAATATTGGTCCAGTATGCTCAGTTTCAGAAGATGCTCTGCATTCCTCTCCTTTCCCTTGATGCAGATATATCATAGACCTACAACCTGTCTGTCTCCAACTGTCAATTGAAGAAACATCTGATAATCACTGTTATGTGAGATACTCCAAAAATTGCAGGGAATACCCTTTTACCATCTAAAATATTGACTACCTGACAGACAAACTGAGTTTTTATGACTAAGAGTTCATTTATGATCACATATAGGCATCTGCGTCAATGTCACCCTTCATACAATGAGGGTTATTGTGTTTTCATCTCATTCCAATGGATTTGCATGCAGCTGATGTCAAGAAGCTCCTGTGGCCTCTTGCTCTTGCCTTACCTTTCAATCCTCTTGTAACTTGTAATATTCCAACTTCTAAGACAACTTCAATTCCTGTCAAATGGTCTTTGCTTGCTGAGGTAGAGCTCTCTGACTCAAATTCCTTTTGTTTTCTCTGGATGACTAGAAATACAGGACTGAGTCTGTCTACAAAAAAATGTTTTATTGATTAGCTCCTGTAGACATTTAAATCAAAACAGGAAATATTTAACTGTCATACAAGATTTTAATTTAATCTCAGTTCAAATGTTGATATTTTAATAATGATAAATATGCTATTACTGCATTTCAATAACTCTTGCAAACACAAAAAACTGTGTAATGAGACACAGATGTTTTTCTTGGTTATTTTCTTTCTTCATAATGTTTGTTGGCTATTTATCACATTGTGACAGGCAAAGACATACTGTATTTAAAATGTGCCTCTTTGTGTTGCTTGTCTATGTCTTGATGTTATTAAGTATACCAGATATGTTATTGTAAATGCTATTGTATATTGTTATTATTGTATATAGTATAGAAACATGTACATTCGATATAAACAATAGCATGGTACTTTTTAGTAAATAAACTTTAAGTGAGTTTTTTATTAACAAGATAGAACCCAAAGCTCAGGATCAGCCAGAATCCTGGCTGATCCTGATTTGTGTGCTGTCACAACAAATCATGGCTGATTCAAAAGTTTCCTTTCTCTATAAAAATATATTCCCCACCCAGTTAATGATTACACATCATTCACAAAACCACAACAAATTTAAATTCCTGTGAGTACAAACTCTTCTTTATGTCATAATTATCAGTTCTTCAGAAGATTAGCCAGAGATTCTTGCTTACACTGACAGTACTTAATCATTCATATCTGTGTTTCTGTCAGTGGTGTATGAGTGATGCCTGTGAAAACTTTTTTTTGCAATACTAGTTGAGAAAATACATGGAATTGGTTGGACTTTGTCAGGATTAAAATTAGCTATTAAACCCAAACCTTAATGCTTAGACATAAAGAACAATCAGCCCTGAACTTAAAGTGCATACTAAATAATGACAGAGCAAGTAACTGAGCTAAACAAAACATGATATAAAAACACACTAGTCTGTCTATTATGTGAAGTGACAGTAGCCTTACAGATGTATATCGGCCCACAACCTGTAGGGCCCACAGACGGAGTTTCATAGATCCAGGCCAGAGTCGCCAGCCAGGGGCCTACTCCCGTGACGAAACCCTCCTCACTGGGTTGACTGTCTCTCTGGTTAGGCCCCGAGAACCACCAGCCCTCACCTCTCTTTCTGCCACATATCGGCTTGGAGGCGTATGCACACACTCAGAAACACAGCGTAAGAGGGGTGACCTGACAGTGGAATCAGGGGGTGAGAACAAAATCTACCCAAACTGAACTGACCTCTAATTAGCGCTGCTGGCAAAGTGGCTCATCCCAAACACACTGATGCACAGACACATACGTTTACACGCACAAGCACACACACCAACATGCTAGAGGCTGTGATGCTGAGTGTGTGATGTGCACACGAATTCGCCATGTGAACAATCTACACACTGCTTTTCCTTATTTATGCACCTAGTATATGCAAAGAAGCACACATATGGAATGAGTAAAACTTCGTTATATTAAGTATTTCTTAAATTATTGTTGATAAATACCAAACTGTAAAGTTGATTTAAATTTCCACCACTATTTTTATATTAGTGGTGAAAATTTAGGTTTTTACATTTAGATTTATCTGTTTTTTTCTGCTTGGTTACAACCACCATACATTCTAGGATATCTACTTGCTTAGGACAAATAAGGCCCCTTTTCTCAAACATATTTTAATAATACTCAGATTTTTTTTTCTTACTTCATAATATAGTCATACATTTCAACTCAGTGTCATTGCTCTGTTACAGAGAACCTCCAATTTTTCTTGACTCTTACGTTCTGCTCCTTGCTCCTCTCTCTCAATTTTCTTCTTATTTTCAGAGACTATCTAATATCTCCCAGAGACAGGACCTGTCTAGGCTGCTCAAGCATGGACCATGTTGGATATTCATTGAAAAAACACATCTTAAAGAAGAAACTGTGTTTATGGTGAAAACTTGAGATTGTTTATTGATTTTTATTTGTGTTGTTGAATAAGTCTGTCTGACCATGATGTCCCAAAAGGGGCTTTGCTTTGGACATGGCATTAGACACACACACACAGACAAACCCTATAACATGTGCATGGACAGTCGCAGGATGATCCAAACACTGAAATAACTTTGAGAATTTGCTGGAGGTATTCATCATGCAATGATTTCAGAGCTTTAATAAGTCTTATCGTTAAGGTTTGTGTTACAAATAGTCTGTCACAGTTCATCTGAAAATGCTGTGAACAAAGGCAGAAGGTATACAACCTCCACAATATTGTAGTTAGCAAACTACACAAATTGCAAACAACTATAATAAGGATATTTTCTCTGGGCACTTTGGATTTCTCACAGTCCATAAACATGACTATAAGGTTACGGTACTATCTAAATTGGCCTTAAGCGTGTGTGTATGTCTGTGTGAGCAGGGTAATTTTTTCCTGTGCATCTGTTGCGTTGCCATGTCTCAACTAGCAACCTGTCCAGGGTTCACCCTTGCTTGGTTAAGGCCTGTTGTTAAACAGAGAAAATATCTTCAACATTTCCCCTCCAAAAAGCACATTGTTAAAGTTTAGAAAGCATCTGATGTTTCTTTACAACACACATTAAAGATACGTCTCATAAATAAGTGCTGACTATCATCACATCGATATGAACGACACATCCTAATATGCTGACTTTGAAAACCCTTAATGTGATGAGCACATTTCTTTAGCACATTTTGCAATGAGAATGAGATTTTTGAGAAATTCTTATCTCTCTCACAGGCAATTAAAAAAAACACATCTAAATCTTTTTGGTAAACAATGTAATGATGGATTTGGTAAATATATTTTAAACTGTTTCTTCTATCAGCTGACAGATATGCAATGATTGACAAAATCATTATGGCTCCATTTAATCAAAAGATGTTGTTAAGCAGTTTGCAGAAAAAGTTAGAAAATATTTGCATCTCATAGTAGAGAGAGTCTGCTGGATGGCTAATGATGGCGACAGATGCTTAATGTCTCCTTCACAATACTGATGCTATAAAGCACGAAGCAAACAGGCATCTCCCTAAAGCTAGTTCTGTCAAGCCATCACCTTAACTACACTGGCAACAGCACAATGAGAATTGTGCAGGAGAGGCTGCGTGAATGTGTGCGAAATGAAAACCGAATGGAAAGAACAACCTGCCAAAACGTGAACAGAGGTTGACGCTGTGAATGACGATGTCACTTTTCTGTGCTGTTTTACAATTGCAGTCTGCCTGTAGTTTTAGCAATGGCAGAGGAGGAAGGCATTAAAATTGTTCAGTCCTTGATGGACACAGTTCCAAATACTGAATTAACATTTTACAACTCTACACTTCTCCCTTCGTACAGGAGAATGGTTATTTACAGCGCAGGAAATTTTGGACAAGTGTCATAGTGTCAAACTAGCTTATTACATGTATAATGGGCAAACATTAGTGATTGTACAGAATTTAAAACCTCAACAAAGGAAGCAATCATTTCTCAATATCCAAGACTCTACACCTTCTGTATTAAGCAAAGAATAAAGCAAGATGCTGTTTTTTTCCAGTCTAATTTTAACCACAGTTCTTAGGGATTGTTTTTTTTTAATACAAAGTATGTCCAAGTTAGTGTATTTAGGTATGAACTTTAAAAATCTAGTTATATTCTTATATGGTTTCTGTCTGTAAGTCCACATTTAGGTCCAGGACCACACTATATAACAAATGTGCCATCCTTCTAAAATTAAAATAGCAGACATGTCTCAGGCATTTTGCTTGTATGCAAAGAGATTTATTGATTTGATACTATATAGACTTTATATTTTAACATATCTTGAATATAATTCAATATATGAAATGTTATGTAACAGCACACCTAAGTCACAGATCAGAACATACCTTTCAGCACCTTCAGCACAGCCACATAAGTAAAATGCTGGGCTTCTTTTCTCAGGTCAAACAGCAAAAGTCTCCCATAGTCAAACCAACAAGGCCACCCAGGCGAAGAGGAAGCTGTAACAGAGTACTCTATACATACCTTCTAACAGAGCTGTAAAGACGAAGTGTTTGTGTGTGAGTGTGTTTTAAAAAATGAGATTAAGACGATGGATTTGCATAGATTTTCATGATTACATATACATTTCTGTATTTGCATATGTGCCTGGTTTAGGCAGATCTTTGTGCTATATCCACATGTTTGTGTGGGTATAGCACAAATGTTGCTACTGTATTTGCTGTAATTTACATTCACAGCTTGGGGCCCCAGTAATTATTCAGACACCGCCTTTTGCTCCAACATAAAAAGCCTTCATCAGGCAAACATGAAACAGCAGAAAACCCGATAAGGCTTCAAACACTGCCTGCCATCTAAAGAGAAGCGGAAAGGTGAAGCGATGCATAGAGGGATTTTTTTCCTTATGGTTTGCTTCCATTGGCGTAAGACTGTCACTTTTAAACAACACATCTGTGATTATTGGAAACATAATGAACAATCTAATATTCAGAAGATTTCCTCCTATCTTGACCTGGCTTCACTTGGCAAACTAAAACACAGAAATATCTGAATAACAGGACCAAGACTCAAATCTTAAACTGCCATCAATTGACTTATTCACCCATCTTTGTACACTCTACACAATTTCAACTATTAAAACAATTTAAATTGAAAATTTATTTTGAAATAATTTACAGTAATACATTAAGTAAT
The DNA here is from genome assembly GCF_001444195.1 of Xiphophorus couchianus. Taxonomy (NCBI): domain Eukaryota; kingdom Metazoa; phylum Chordata; class Actinopteri; order Cyprinodontiformes; family Poeciliidae; genus Xiphophorus; species Xiphophorus couchianus. The sequence continues at coordinate 11,511,552 of NC_040231.1, forward strand.
TTTAGATTAGTGATAATATCTTCATCTTCAATCATAGGATTCTTCAGATTAAGTGCAGTACAGACTGCTGCAGAAGATCTTTCCTGCCAAGAGCCATCGTGATCTGAAGAAAATAAATTAATGAGTTACAACAACATTTCATTTACCTTTGGGATTAATAAAGTATTTTTTTAATTTAAAGTTTTAAATAAATTCATATATTAGTCCTGTCAGGTTATTTTGTATTCTCAAGAAAACACACCCTTCTGAGTTTCATGCTGTTTGTCAGATTGAACTAAACCATAAACTCTTAGTTTGCTACACTTATAAAGGTCAGATAAATGGTGGCAACATTTCTTCAATATTGAAATGGACTGAGAGAATTAAAAAAACATAACATTTAAGATGCAAAGTGCCTTGATCAGAACACAAGTAGGCAGGTATATATAGTCTCAAAATATAGCCTAAAGCCACCAAAATGGATCCTCTCAACACTTTGGCTGCACCGAGAAATTCTGTCCTTAAAGGTTATGAATAGAGTTGTTAACCATGGCAGGGTCCAACTCTCACTGGAAATGTGCCCGACTTACTGCTGGCAATTCTGACACTGGTCATACAGGGATCCAACAACCTGTATCAAAAGGCCTGGAACCCAATATTCGGAGTGGAACCGCAGTCTATCAATCCAGGGGAACTGTCCCCGATGTCCGCATAATATTGCAGAGTTGTGTCAATATTTGAAAGCCCCACTGCATCCAGAGCCCTAAGAAACTCTGAGTAAATCATATCTACGGCCAGGGCCTTGTCATCAAGAAGTTACTCGACCACACTTACTGACCTTGGGGACCAGAGTGGAGAGCCCAGTCCAAGGTCCCCAGGCTTTGCTTTTTCACTTGAAGATGTGCTGACGGGATTGAGATCTTTGAAGTATTCTCCCCACTGACCTACAATATCCCGAATCGAGGTTGGCACCCCCCCCCCCCCCCCCCCCCCCCCCAACAGTGCTGGTGGTGCATATGAGCAGAGCATGACAATAAATGAGACTATGACAGTGAATGTGCAATGCTAAATTCATGTAAGTTTCAAAGTCATCATGTCTGTTCTCATGGTTGCCTTGTACCAACATGCTAATCAGGCTTTTGCTGTATTCTCTTGTAGCTGGTTGTGTACAAATTATCTCCTGAATAATGTGTGCAAGGGGTTTCACTGCTAAATACAGACAAGCTAGTTATCTGTTTCTGTTTCAACAAGCAGCTCAATTGTAGCATATAAAACAGAACTAACCAAAGGTTTTTCTGGATGCAATTTTTTTCCTTTTTGTTTTTTTATTTTTCTATATTTACTTTTTGTTTCTGTATATGTTTGCCCACATTCTTTATATTGATGTAATCATTTAGTTTCTTTTCATCTGTCATGTTTCTGGTCTGTAATTTGAGTTTAATTATTCCAAAAACGTCTTGTTTTTTTATACATTTCCTCCAGCATAGCTGTTGCAATACTTAGCTTAAACCACTGTTGTCTTTAGTGATTGAATGCTGCTAGAAATGACTGGTGATCCCACATGAGAAAAGAGTTCTATTGGGAAAACAGATGTAATCATTAATATTAAACACTCTTTACATATTCTGGAGTAGTAGAATTGCTTCATTCTAAGCTCAATCAGAAGAAAGCTCATTGAAGAAGTAATGCACATATTATGACATGACTCAAAGGCCACAACAAAAAGGCAGACACACCATGTATGAGTTTTCTGAAAATTCAATACAAGCTTGGGTTAAAATCCAAATTTCCAATACAGTGTGTGAAAGTCAGTGGTGCCAGTAGAGGACGAGATTAAAAGTGTCGTAAAATGTAATCAAAATAGGAAGAGAGCACAGAGAAGTTAGTTGGCAGTAAGGGTTCAAATAACTGAAGGCCTTACCAGATGCTCAGGTGTCTCAAATCAGTAATCAGTGTTGCATGTGAAAAGTAATTGTTCAACCTGACCAGAAGGATCCTATAGCATCAGAACATCACACCTTTATTAGGATAAACCTGAATGAACTGAGAGTCTGGTTTTTAATATAAAAGGGGAACGAGCTGAAGTAACAAGAGTATGCTGCTGAGAGACTGAACATTTCATGGTTCCTGGTTGATGAAGCCTCTTTACTCACAGCACATTAGAGTCATGTAAAAAAATAATAAGGCTGTAAGATAAGTTAGTAAGTCTCAAACTTATCTTAAGCTAGTACTAGTATCATCCAGCAGCCTAGCAGTGCAACGCTGTGGTATCAACCAATTATTAGAGCTAAACTTTCTCTATAATAGTTCTGCAAGAGGAGAAGTACAGAATAAAGTCTTTGCATTTTTATTATTTTTTAACCTTCCGATGTAATTATGTTAACACAAATCTATTACATATTCTACTTGTAGTTCTCGTACATGTGTTACAGGAAAATAACGCTTTTCTGTATTTTATTTTATTTCTTGGTTAGTATTTACAATGCTTTGGGTAGGTAGGCTATATTTTTCATGCAGACATTCATCCCCAAAGTTACAATCAAAATGTGTCATTCCAAATATTCAATGGATTAATGATAAATAAATAAAAAAACAGCATTAAATAGAAACTGAAATAATTCAAGCAGGTCATAATGTTTTAAAACTGGCATTTACCCAGTCTGCTTTGCAATGTTCTAAACCTTCTGCAAATTTTGTTAGACCATTGTTTGTGTGGGTCTTTGTGTCCATAAGCGAGGTCTGTCTTCATTAATTTAAGTGTATGCCATCTGGAAACTAATCTGAGGATGCCAGGGTTTTCTTAGCTAAAATACAGAGTACCTATGCTGCCACTCGCCCGTACACACAGTGGCGTATGTACGCGAGTGGCAAACTTGCTCTTTAATATAAAAAAAAAAAAGCTAATTCAGAAATAAACTTTTAACCTAAAATGTAATAAGCTTTCCCGCTTCCTATAACACCATCCGGGTTGGGTAGTTTTTGCTCCTTCATATGTCATTGTTTGTTTGGTTTTGAGTGACTCATATTTTCTGACTTATTCAGTTAGTCCAAACATATCTCTTCCAGATTTCAAAAGTATTATACTTAACCAAATTTTAAATCACTTCTTCTGTCTTTGTACCAACCACTGTGACAACACTGGGCAAGCCTATTTGAAAAATATTTATTTATATTTTCAACATATATATTATGTATATTATATATTTATATGTAATATTTTCAGCTTAGCCAGAATCATGCAATCCATAACAGAGCAGACAACGCATGTAATTCCACGAAGATGAAAGTTTATGCAATCATATTTTACATCATCCTGTCACACCTTCATCACCCCTTTTTTGCAATTTTGACAGACAAGTGAAACGTGAGTTAGGAGACTCACTTAATGCATGTTGTATGAATAAACAATGAACACAGACTTAATTACATAAATTGTTTCTCCATGCTCTTGTTGATGGTTTATCCATGTGCTTGTCACATGTTACAGGTAGAATTACAACAGAGTGAAAGTATCTAATACATATGCCGTGATGAGAGCAACAAATCAGCTCTTACCTCAGATTTATATCTAGATTTGGCATAATGCTGACACTCACTCTTCCAGACAGAATATAACTGAATATTTCAAGCTAAATAAAATCACAAACAAGTGTTTTTCTGCTTTGTCTCATCTTTGACTTTCCTTTCTTCATGCCCTTTGTCAAACTTTAGCGTAAGTATTAGTATGTCTCCTGCTCGTGAAAGTCTCTTTCTCTTGCCCTCTTTTTAGAGTGGGAATCATCCAGCACATCTCCTTTAGATATTAGTTTATGGGCCATGACATGAGCTATGAATGAGAAACAATGAGAAAGACCTGAGAACATTAATCACAGAGCAACATAAGGTAATAGACGGTTATCAATTTCCTTACTCTGTGATTAAGAGGAGAGAGAGAAATTAAGTGGGAAAAAAAGGAGAATTCAGAAGTGAAAAGTGGTTGGTTAGATAGAAAGAAGACGTGATAATTGCTGTAACCATGAATACATAAATTCAAACTGAAACTGAGAATCTTAGTTCGGCTGCATCCTTATCTGTGTGGAGTCTGTAACTTTGGTCAAAATAATTTCTCAGATCCCCTCTGGACACCTGCAACTCACAAAACACAGCAGCAGAGTGGGACTTTTCCATTATACTGTACATCATTACAGCAAATGTGCTTGGAGATTATCAGCTACCTGCCTCATCTTAAGTGACTTTATCCAGCTCAAACATTTAAGCTTTGACCCAACCTGTTCTATGTGTGTAGAGGGGATCTGAAACACATCATGCTTTGATTTCATCACAAAAGCAAGAAACGACCTATTGCCATCCTGCCTGATTTGTAACAACATGCCAAGTCTGACTGCTTTCGGAAACAAAACTGTCACTTAGATGCAATTTGTTGACTTACTATTAAAATGGACCCATTTGTTTTCCAGGAAAGTAGATAAATTTAAAAAAAAAATTTTTTGCTCAGGTCTGCAATAATTTTTTAGAATCTTTAAAAGATTTCATGACCTTTTTTAATTGACACTTCTGTACACCTTTCTGTATTTTTGTGAAGTTGAGAATTTCCTGGACTGTTTTTGAACAATCTTTCGTGGGACAACTAAATTGTCTAATCACTCACATTAATCAAAATATTAAAATTTATTTAGTTTGTATGAAAAAATTATTAAATCCACCAGTGGAAATAAACATATTTGGTGTGTGAGTGGAGGTTCTCAAGTGCTGAAAGGTTGAATACAGGGACATGTGTTCAGAGAGCTGTTGTGGGGTTTTTTGCATCTAAGAAGCTGTTTGCTTTAATCTCTTTTCTTTTCCATTTTCTCTTCTCTGTGCTTCTCTCTCCTTCCCCTGATTTTCTCAAGGAATTCCAATGAAGTGATTAGATTGATAGTTGCAAAAGAGAAAGAAGGAAGGGGAGGAGTGGACAAAAATGAATAAATTAGCATATCACAAACACCTCACACATTGTCAACCCTGGAAAATAAAATCCCCAAGCCACCTAACCCCTGCCGCAGTGCTGAAGAGCCTGGGAGAAATGAGTGTGTTTGAAACCCCAGCCGGCAGGATAAAGAAATTCAAAGCTTGAGCTGGAGACAAAGTAAAAGTGAAGCTTTCTGAAGGCAGAGAGATGGTGTGTTTAGTGTCTGCAATAGGTGGCAGCAAAGATACAGTCCTCTGCATCTTTGCCTACAGTGTTGCTCTGAGCAGAGTGAACATTTAATAATCTCTATTTGTTAAAGAGGGAAAAATACTGAGAAGTAATTCTTGTTTTAAATGTTGTACAAACCCAAGTTAACAAATGTGAAGTAGAGAATGTATCTCATAGACACAATTAAATTTTGTCTCTCAGGATTCCTCATTTTAGTAGAAACATTATATCACAAAAGGAATAATTTAGTACTGAAAATTACTTGTAAAAGGAAAATCCATCTCACCTTTAAAAAAAATCCATATTTTTAGATGAGCAGTATTCTCCTTTCTTGTTAAAAATGCATAACAGTCCAATTTTCTAATGCAAACTATTTGTATGAAGACCCCCCCACCCCACCCCCTAGATTCCCACAGTAGTATTAGTTGTACCATGTTAAAAATTATTTCCTTCATATGTTATATATGACATTCTATGAGAAGTGACATCAATTAAGATTTGGGTTTTGTAAAGAAAAAAAAAAGATAAATAGTTGGACAGCATGATCGCTCACTTTGAAACCTCATTAAATGCTTCATGCTATGTAGCATTCAGCAATGAACTAAGAGGAACACTAAAGATAAAGAAAAAACAAACTCCACTGACTCAGACTTGAATGCTGAGCCCGAGAAATAAGTTATGTAAAAATGTAAAGTATTCCTTTGTTCATCATCATCATCATCATCATCCACAAAAGAATTTAAAACTCAACCTAAGATGTATGAAACCTTTCTAAACATTAAGACATTAAACTTTGTCTCAAAGTAATGGCTGAACTTTCATTGTTGTTTCTTCAGGACATCTTGCAAGGTAGATAGAAAAATTTTCATAGTCGTTTAAGTCCAGGAGCTTCAACAAATCATGTACTGCTGTCACTTGAAGTTCTTTTTTCGAACTGATGTTCACTATACTAATCCACTTGACCCAACCACAGATGCCATTCTTGACCAGTGATTTTGTTATTGATTTTACGCTAACTTTAAATAAAGTGTAGTTGTAGTAATGTGTAGTCAGCAGTGCCTTCGTTGCTGGTCTTGGCTTTTTTGTAACTTCCTAGATGTGTCATCACTGCACTCTTGGAGTAAATTTAAAAGGCTGGTCACTTGTGGGGAGGGATACCACTGTTCCACGATTACTCCATTTTTGGATAAAAGCTTTTTGATCCTGGTCTGGAATCCTGTTACTTTACAGACTTCCTTTCTCACCTGCTACTAAAACTTACTTTGATCAAGGAATAAAGTTTTGCTTTTTGAGATCAATTAGCCTCCATAGTTCTGGCGAAAATCATGCATAGCAGTGACTAGTGAAATTGAATTAAAAATGTGGCAAATCACAGTTAATGCATCCTTTAACAGAGGAAAGGTTATTTTTTCACATAGGGTTATGTTTGTAAAGCTTGTATCCCTTAATAAACTAAATCAACATCATCGAACATAGTTTTTTTGTGTTTGCTTGTGTTATCTCTCTCAGAAACAGATGAGATTCTTGAGGTGCAAACAAGGTTCCTCCACTGCAAAGCTTTTCAGGGAACTGCTAATACATTTAACTCTCCTTTAGCAATCTGCAGGCAAGAGGAAGTACAAGTTGCTTGTTGTTTAAAGAACTAACACAGACACACAGGAAAGACATTTCTAAACACACTTTGTTTGAAAGTCATTTTTTAAAGTTTGGACAGTAGGAAGTAGCAATAGTTAGAAGCTGGAGTGGTAGTGCATGCACAAGTTCCACCTAATAGCTGAGGTTTGAACAGCAAATTGGACCTGAGACCTTTCTGCTGTGATGCAACCATGCCTTGCCATAACAACATTGTGCAACTGTTTATGTCATGAAACGGTGTGAGGTGGTGAAGGCAGCAGGCGGGAGACTCAGGATGTGAAGAAATAAATGTTTTTTAATGAAGAATGTCCAAACATTACTCAGTCCACCAAATCCAAAAGCCGGGCAGCACGGCCGAGCAGAAGCCTGGGCTCGACGCCGGTAGCAACCGGTACACGAAGGATGAGAAGAGAGACTGAGCACACGGACGACAGGGAACAGGACGCCAAGTGAGATGAGGACCCGACAGCGACACAGAGACACGGGTGACACTAAATACACGGGAGGTAGTCAGGGAATGAGACACAAATGGGAAACAATCAAGAGGAGGACAGGACAGCACAAAGAGACTCAAAGGACTCAGAAAACACACAGATCATGACAGTTTATAGTTTACATAACCTCACTGCCTAAAGATGACTGCCTGCAGTAGTTCTTATTAACTCGACATTCAGCCGTCTCACTGCTGTCTCAAAAAGGAAACAAACATGCTTCAGTTATTCATTGCAGAATCAAATGCTATTTTCTATGATTACTAATATTTTTGATAGCAGTTCAGTTGTATGGAAATGAACATCAGTTTCTTGTTTTTAATCTTTTGTTTTTTTATCATTGTCAATTTTTCCATCAATGTGAAGGCTCACTGGTGAGAACAAAAGAGATTTTATATTTCACAAAATGCAAATGGGGTGCCATATCTAAGGACAATGTTTATTAGACATACTGAAAGTAATTTCTAGGCAGCTTTGGTAAAACAGCGTTGCAAAGGCTGCTTTTCTGACAAGTCATGATAATTTGCCAATTCTGCATCCAATCCAGTATCTGAGGCCAGAATCCCACCAGCAGGGCAAAGAAAAACCCTGTGCACAATGAGCTAATGAAATCAAACATGCGGTGCAGTTTTGCATGTTAATGCTGGCAGTGGGTGTCAATAGCATTTAAAGATGTCAGCAGGTGGATAGCGAGATGGATGGCCCTCTGCCTGCCTTTCACTTCCCACCCCAAGGAAGTTAAACAGCATCTGCCTTAAATAGAAAACTTCAATATCTATTTAGGAAAAGGGAAGGAGGAGTGTTAGGGAAATGTAGGCAGGAGAGCTGAATGAGAGAGCAACACAAAGGGGGAGAAAAGGAGATAAAGAAGGAGGGAAAAGAAAGAGTTAAAATAAGGCAATAACTCCTTGACCTCAAGTGCACATTGTCACCGTTGTCATTTGTTAATCAATAGAAGTACTGTGCCGGCTATACATTTAATAGCATGAGAGATTGGCAAACCTGTAACAAAATTAAGGGAAGACTAAGAGCGCAGTGTGTTTTCCATTCTGTCAATTTACAACCTTGATGAATACAGCAATGATAACAGACACATGACTTTGAATGCTACAGCCCTTGTGGCTACACTTGGTAGCTTCATATTTGTTTACACGTCTTTATTACTAGTAATTTGTACTTTTTAAAACTTTTTTTTGCTGCTTGTAAGGGATCAAGTTTTGTTTGTGCATGCTCTGTTTGGGCTTCAGAGCAACAGACGATGCAAATCATTGGTGCAAGTATTTTACTAAGACTAATAGAATGAGCTTTAATGGAAATATGAAAAACAAAAATCATAACTAAACTTGAAGAAATTCAAACATCAAAACAACATAAGAAAGCCACTATTTTGAAGAAATGTCATTAAAAACTGGCTTAAGCACTCTTCACTGTCTCCAATTCCTGCATGCGTGTGTACGTGGGTGTGTTGGGGTGTGTAGGCGTGTGTTTCTATGTGTAACTTGCCCCCATTATGCTTCTTCTTCATTAATAATGGTGATGTATTTTAATTTCTTTGCCGGGCCTAAATTAAATGTGTCACCCTTTAGAATAAATAGTCTAGTCTGGATCTCACATGTCCTCTCTACCCCTCTCTTTCTCTGTCTGTTCTTGCCATATTTACGCAAACAGCCAGGCGCAAAGGGAATAATTTACAGGATAAATAAAGCATTGCTCCAATTAGTTATAAGTCAAATAAATTAGTCATAAATTTAATCCACTCAATTTTATGGCTTTGAGATTCATGATCCATGTAGCTGCAGAAATATATGCTCATCATGAACTTTATCTTGATATTAAGAAGGTAAAGGCAATGAGATGCATGGTAATCAATTGTGTGATAGTATATCTACTGAATGCCTCTTCTATACCAAGTATACTTGCTCCAAATAAATGTAAAGTTAATAAATCAAGCATGATATGTGCTGGTTAATTTATGGGCTCTTTTACATCATCATCTATGAAGATGAAATCAAAATAAGATGACAGGAAAACACAGCTAGTCACAAGCTTACTAATATGATAAGTAACTTTTTTGTCATTCAACAACATTATAAAAGGCTTTATTAGAATGAAATGTGGCACAACATGTTTAATTAAATGGGAAAAGGGCGATTAATCAGCTAGAATAATTAAAGTAAACAACAACAACAGGTAATAACAAAAATTACATATAACCCCAAATGTTTATATCATTAATAAACACCAAGAGTAGGCAAATTACTGCCAGGTTTGTAGAAATCGACAACCTGCAGTGAACTATATTTATATTCAGAAACCGTCTCATCTCCGTCTCGTTTACATTGATTAGTCTTATATTTATTTAAAAAATCGATCTGATGGAAGTCATTTTTATCAGTGAGCCAATCACATGTCATAGTAAAGGAAAGAGGAGATTCTGTTGTCATTACAAATGTGTTTATTTTAAGAATCAACAATTAAACACTTCAAATTAAACAGAAGGAGGATTTCACTAATCAAAATTTCTCTCTTTCTCTCTAAGTTTTAAAGAAATGGATGTCCGTTTAAGTTAGAGCAGCATGGGGAGTTTGGGGCTACAGTTTTAAAAGAAGGGCAACAGAATTCAAATGAGAAACCTTTGAGACCGTCAGTTTCTTGCTCATAATTGTCGCCATGTTAGAAGAGGCCATGTGAGTGTCAACTTTGCGTGTCAAATAGCTGTTGACTTTCTCTGACCCAGAACCAGCTTACATTTCTGCTCTGGGATTCATCAGCTCTTGGTTTTCTCTGTCCATCGGCTGGAATGATTGTGAACCTCGGTTCCACAAGCAGATCTGTCCAAGTAGGGAGGTCACTCTGGGGCTGGATCAGATTGTCAAATCTCAGAACTTCCTCGTGTGGGATTGTTGCAATGAAATTTTTTCCAGGTTCATAACTAAATTTTTAGAGTCAAGCTAGGGCTTCTCTCAAAGTATCATTAGAGAAAGAAAATCTTTTTTTTCACAGAAGTAGACTAATTTGTGAAAACATACAGTGAAAGAAAGCTGGTAAAAATCCTGAAAGAGCATTTATTATCGGTTAATTGCTCAAAGGAGAGAGCACTAAGAAAATGAAGGAGTATTTACAAATCATTATGACTACATCGTAAGGCTATTATTCAGGTTTACTGTATATGACTTGTGTGACCTCTAAAGGATCAATGGAAGGCAGCACCTATTATTGTGAAAGATTCAAACTTACTTTTATAATCTCTATACCTCACAAAACTTGTAGTAGTTGGCCCACTTTTTTGCACCTTTTTTTTCAGGAGAATTAATTTCTCTCTTCCTCTCTGTCGCTGTTTCTCTTTCTCAAGCCACGATGGGTGTGATAACTTTGTCCTTCCATTTTCTTTTTGTTTTCCTGTTCACCTCCTGCTGATGGTCGTACCTCCACTCTCTCCCCCTTCTCCTTCATCACCCTCTTGCACTCTCACTCCAGTTCTGCTCCCCCTGTGCTTGTTGTGTCTCATGGGCCCTGACCTCCCACTGTAACCCCACGGAGCCACAATGACTTTGGTGCACAATACAGTCTGCTCGGTAGAAGTCAGTGCAGAGGCTGCAGATATGAGCTGCAAACTTTTTCTCTCTTGTCAGCATAAAACTGTGTGTGTGAGGTGGTGGGGGGTGAATATATCCTGTTGCATGCAAGTCCTCCTTCTCCCTCAGAGTGTGTGTGCGTGCGTTGGTGTGTGTGCACGCACGTATATGGTGGATCCTGTTGCATGGTAGTCCTCTATCAGTGTCTGCCTCCTGATCCAATTGATTGTTCTGGGTAAATTAGGACTGAGCACTGGTGATGGGGACAGGAGTGAGTTACACACTTCACCCCGTCCTTGTCCTCCACCCTGTTTCCCTTCTTTCTCTCTGTGTACCTCTACTCTTATTGTTTCCAGGTGTATATATTCAAACAGCTGCTTATTTACTTATTTCTTCTGTAACTTAACATTCTGTCTGCTCTGCATGCTCCACCCTTTTCCCTTTCATTATCTTCTGTCAAATAAAATTCAAGCCAGATTGTTGAAGAAATAGCTTATTTGCAAGACACAAATACAGAGTTTATTCAAGTTGGGGGCACAGTAGTTGTTAAAAATAAGATGTGTAATTTAATATGAAAAAAGTTTTTAACTTTAGTACTTTTTCTTTTTCATGTAATCTCAAGATGACTTGACTTGAGAGCCACTGTAATATAATCAAATAGCTGAATCAAAGCTCTGTGACTTTAAATCAAGGCTAAAAACCCACCTTTGATTCCTAGTAACTAGATAAGATACATAAAATAAGATAAGATTTATTTGTCATTGTCATCAACAGATTACAACGAGATTGAGATTTGCTCGACTTGAGTTAAGATGCAGGTTATGTGTATATACATAATATACAAAGATAAAGAAATGAATAGTACAAAATGAGAAATAAATAGACATCAGTTTGTTTTTTTTTTAGAAAATTGATCAATGTATTTGAGGTATATTTACCTGTTGATTTTGAAGGAATTTGACAAAATGTAATGTTTATTGCTTGTTTTATACAGTAAATTTGTTTTATGTAAACCACTTTGAACTGCCTATTGCTGGAATGTGCTACACAAATAAGCTTGACTGAACTATGGACAAAAAGAGGAAGACAATGAGAGTTAGGCCATGTAAGTAGTACAAAATGCTTTTTTACAAGCAGTCTAATTTAACTTTTTTTTTTCATGTTATGAGCAATTCTAAATGTTGGAACAAAACCACTAATTTATTTTCAATATACAATAAGTGAGACAAATAAACATTTAAATGTAAAGACAGAGTGATTGGACATGATCATTATCCAATGATAAATCCCCACTACTTTTTGACATTTATAACTCCAAAGGCACATGTACTAAAATACATATATATCCAGCTTTGTGCATTAAGTTGTGTGACTCCACAGAATTGTGTGAGTTATAAAAACCCAACGTGTTGGTGATAATTTTTACTTTGGAAGAAAACATACACATTGTACACAAAAACATTCAATGTGTGTTGAAGTTAGGACTTTCAGGCTTTCCCAATTTCACATTTCTTACTTTAGTCTGATTTGTTATACAAACATTAAAGAAAAGTTAAATGTATAAAACTGTAGAATAGCAGAAAGTATAAAAGGCAGCCAAGGTAGTGCTCACTCCTTAACTAAAACTAACCTGATTGATCCCCATGTGTGAAAAGCCACAGCTGATGCATTGCATTTCCATTGCAAATCAATTGCTCCTTCTTCATCAGTGCATTAGTAACATGGCTTTCCCGGAGCCGTGGGGCAGCACACTCCTAGATCAAACAGAACTAATGACGGTTTCAGTAATAGCATTGGCATTTTCAGTCTATGTAAAGAAAAAGAAAAAATCATGTAAGTCAGTAAGACAAGTTGATCATCTACCTTTTTTCCCCCAAAAAATAAAGAACCCAGAGGTGCTGGAGGCTACACCAAGTGTAGAGGCCGTAGACATTGGTGACCTGGGTTCAGTTCCTGTTCTTGGGCCTTTGCCTCTCTTCTTTTCCATATTTACTGTAAAATAAAGGCCACTAGAGTGTAAAAAAAAAAGAAAAATTGAAAAATAAAAATAATTTAAAAACTCTCTCACTGACCCAGTATCTTAACTATTCTTAGGAGTGTGCTCTTCTGGACTGTGATGTCAGATGTTTGTACAGAGGGCCCTTTTCTCCAGTATGGGTCAGTGCACCTGTGGTATTTCTCCTCTATTTCGTATTCCTTTTCCCTGATGTTTCTGTCATTTGGGATGGTCACATCAATTACAACAGCTGTCCTCTGCTGCTTATTAATGAAAACAATGTTTGGTTACATTACCTTCTTATCTGTTTTTGTGTTTGGACGTTCCACAGAATATCATCGTCACTCTATTTATTTGCTCTGGTCATCGTATGAGTTAGGCATTTGCCTCTAATGGTCTCGCTTAAGGACCAACACTAGATGGTGATACAGTATCCCAGGCAGGATCCGAACCCCTTTCACCTGCATCAAAGTCTGACTCCCTCCCAACTGATCTTACCAGTAGCCTGATACAACTGGTGATACCGTATAAAATCAGTGGGAACAAAAAAAGAGGTATTACTCCTTGTGATACAAAAACACGTTTTTGGTAAATTACATATTTCATAACCATATGACAGAGAGAACATTTGCTGATTTTGTTTTATGACAGTGATTTTCTGAGCTGTGAAAGTGTTTGTACTCAGCTCTCTTAAGGTCACAACACAGCATTCTGCTGGGTGCTAGTTGTTTTCCCCTTTTGCCATAATCTGCTGTGCTTCTTATCATGCCGTCATGTACCAATTCAAGTGCAGCCTATGTATGTACAATTTATTTTTTCCTTTTAAAATGAGTGGGTGTGAGTTATATTCGGGTGAGCTCAATAGTCCAGAAATTACCGTCATCCTGATTTGTGGCACAGGCATCAGATTATGTGGCTGGAAAACAATCCCCTATCATCCGTCCACCTCCATACTTGACAAGGTGTGTAAGATTTTAGATTAGATTTATTTATTTTTCATAAAGAGGATAATGCATGTTAATCAACATGAATTGCTTATATTGTCTCTCTTTTTTATCTTTGCCATTCACCGATCATTAGATTAAATGCACTTAACCTAAATGTTTATCAGGGGTTTTTTTTCTTTCACCATTTTAACACTTTAGCAATATTTGGTGAATAAAAGTGGTTTACTCCATTTGGTCAAGCTGTTGTTTCTCTGAGGTCTTCTCACTTAATCTCAAGACTTGAAAAATTCTGATGTTTTCCTATTATATTATGCAAGACTTGGATGTAAACCGTAGAACTGAATGTGTTTTGTCTGTATCATGACTCTATGCACATAACTTCCTTACTAAACACAGTCCTTATCCATAAACTGCTGAATTGGTACCACTGTCAAAAAAGCAGCAAGCACGTGTAGTTGGGAAACTGGACCCCTGCTCCATAAATAGATGTTTGTTTCTGCTTTCTGGTTTTGTTTCTTTCTGGATCTGTCCCACTGGGACCATTTTTCTGAAAAGACAGCTACGGTTAAGGTAATTCTTTTTTTTGGCTTTCCTGCCTTTCTCTCCATATTTCACCACCAAGCCATCACTCTACATTTGTTATTCCCTTTGTAGTTCATTTATTTAGTTTTAATCTAACGTATGTGCTAATTTTTCTTAGAATTTCCATAGTTTATTATTTTCTGTATTTAGCTGTTCTGAATCCTTTCTGCTTTTATTTTTATTTTTTTTACAGCTAACAGCTAACATTTGTTTTACTTGTGTGTGTTTTTTCAGTAGCTGGACCCAAATTGGTGATCTGAAGTGGCACATTAGTTTGGTGTGTTTGCTCAACACTTCTCTCTCCCTCCTGTCCTCTTTCTCTCGCGTCCTCCTTCTTATACTGTCCAGCACTTGAAAAAAAGAGAAGTCTGCTTCATGGCAGAGTATGAGCTGTGCTTCTCAGCTGCAAAGGAAAAGTAGAGTAGAGCTGAGAGAGGGAAAGAGAGAGAGAAAAAAGGAATGAAAAAGGGAAGAGGGAAAAGGCAGCAACACACTTATATCTGCTGTCCTGCAAACAAGAGGCAAATGAGAGATTGTGGGAGTCAGGGAGAGTGTGCCAGAGTAAGAAGAGAGAGAGAAAAAGAGGATCTCAGAAAGCTGTGTCCTTGAGAACTGCATCACAACTCTTTGAAGAGAGTCTGGAGAAGGTGTGAGTACCCCGCATCTCAGTGGGACATGTGTGTTTCCCGTGCTTCATGAACGTTAAAGCACAGTAGTGTGTGACTGTGTGTGGAGGAAGGAGGGGGGGGGAGGGGGGGCATGTGTGTGTACACACACGTGTGTAAAACATGCTGCTTGTACGCTGACCTGCCAAGCTCAGAGTGAAGCTGGTTTGGCTGCCGATCTTCTGCTATTGTCTGCCTGCCTAAGTGTTGCTGACAGGGGATTATGGCAAATACAAAACACCGTATGGGCTAAAGAAAGACGGAGCCAAACTTCACAGACACGTGCATGCATGCATGAAGCTCCATGTTGAGAGCTTGGTTTGACTGCTTTTTGCAGTGTGTGTGCGGGTGTGTGTGCGGGTTTGCGCGCAAGAGAGAGAGACAGAGAATCAGTTTTAGCATGGCTATGTGTCTGGTCTATTTTTATAACAAAATATTCATCTTAATTCTCCAACTTATTTTGCTGGGGTTGAAGAAATAGCTATTGCTGTTTTTCTTTAAAATAGTATTGGACCACCTGTCTGCCAAAAGAATCTACATTATCTTGCAAATGTATCCATACCCCACCAACCTCTGTTTATTTGGGAATGGGAGAGGGAGCTACAACTCAACAAAATTGACAACTAAAAATCAGAAAAAACTGACAAAAACTACATCTCTGGCTCTTTTGGTCAGTGTTTCTACCAACTTTGTACTCACCTCTCTTTTTTGACCATTCTTTTTTGCATGACAACTGAGGCACAGCCAAAAAAATGTACTTGAACATAAATGTTTAAGTTTTGGACATACTGCAGAGATCCAACACTTTGTCTAGCTAGTAGATCCAGTTTTAGATTTAGGTCTGGGATTTGACGGAGCAATTCTAACACATATGCTTTTATCTCAACCATCTAAATGTAATGAAAATGCAAGTTTGTTTTTTCTACTGGAAAGTGAACATTTCCCCAGTCAAGGATACGATGCAAGATGTTAAACTTTGGTCTCATCTGGCCAGAGCACTTTCTGAATACTATACTCACAAAACGTTAGGGATGTTTGGCTTTTGGGTATCATGGCAATTGCATCCTTATGCAATTCTGATTAATTCTCATCTCCGTTCATCTTGCTCCATCTTGGATTTGTCCCAGTGAGCTTGATTTCTCTGGAAGTATTTCCTTCTGGCCAATCAGCAAACAGAGTGAGGATTTGTGAATTCCAATGTCAAGTTTCGGCACTGTTTTTGAGTTGTAATCTGCCATGGTTGTAGTAATGGCAGCTGAGGAAGTGAACAAAACTATTCAGTTCCAGTTGGCCATGTTTCCAGATACTGAGCAATTAAAGTTGGAGAAAGACAAATTTGAAGACATTTTATTACTGGATATCATAGCTTTAATTGAAAAGTTCACCTTATGATTTCACACTTAGCTGCTTCTTTGCTGCTTCTTTGCTTCATGTATTTCCTTTTTCTGTTAATCTGTGTAACATTTCTGTCTTATTTCAGTTACAGCCTGTTGTTGCGCAACACCCCCCCCCCCCTCCTTTCTGTCTCTACTCTCTCACTCTCGTACTTCCTCTTCTGAGAGGGGAGATGTGCTACCAGCTCTCCGTCTAACGGGTCCGTTGAGTTTCCTAAATCTGCTGGGATTTACCCTGTCCAGAACTGAAGTAAACTCTGTTTAAGCTGGTTTCGAGAAACGATTCGCCTGGTTATCTGACGGCCTACATCCAGGTGTCCCACCCTTCTTCCCCCTGTGAATTAGCCAGACTGAGCAGCCTACAGCCAACTAGTTTCACAGAGCACACCTGTTAACGGTCGCTCGTTCTCTATTTTGCAACTTGCATTTGTTATTGAACCAGGTAGGTTTTAGTGACTCGGGCGAGTCCCAAGGATGAGGTTTTAAATATGGGCTACCAGCAACCTAAAAACATTTTCCACTTCTTCCTCTCCAGAATCAAACATCACAGCTATTTTACAACCATCAAAGAACTTTAAGGTGACTCATTAACTGAATGTCCACAACATCTTTTAGATTTTCTTTATGCTAAATATTTTATTAGTAAGGCATTTTTGCAAGGGTCAGTACAGCTTAATTCAGTAGCAGAAATAATCAAATAAGTAAAATCAATCATCTAGTCTATCTTTCCCTACTGCTGACACTGAGAACTAAAAAAGGGAACCTTTGAGAGAGACGGACGGAGTTTGGCGTTTCGAACCCCAGACCTGGCTTGATGATGAAGAAGGTGTGGCAGCAGGAGGAAGATGTTGATCGGCGAAGGCCAGGATCTCCGCAGGTCTGATGAGCCTCCTCTCCACATGGATGCTGAGGTCACACAGGACTTGGTGCTGGCAGGAAAAAAGGCACCAGTTCTTCTTCCTTGTCTTTGTCTTCATCTTTGTCTTTGGGGTCTGAACCCAGCCGATGAGAGAAGTGCGATTCGAAGCCACAGATTGTGGGCCAGACGGGTTGGTCTCCATGTGCAGGACAGTCTCCGGCTCCGTGGCCCCGGCTCTTCTTCAGCTGCAGAGTTCTTTGTCCATCTCGATCTTGGCTCGAAGCTGCCCGGAGGATCCAACGAAAGGTTCCTCTTTTGCACCCACCTTTTATAGGGTTTATCCACCCCCCTGGTGCGCCTGCTGTCTGCTTAGACAGATGATCTCATATCCATCACTGTCTTACAGACATTTCCTGATGTCTGTGCCAATGTCTCAGGGTTGCTCAACCTCCTGTGTCCCTTGCCTGCACAACTTTTCACCTACTCTCTACCTCCAACATATCAGTGATGTTTAATTGCAGTTACACCTTTTTACACCATTTCAAGTTTAATGTCAAAATCACATTTATATCACATTTATTTTCTTTAGCTTCTCTGATTTAGCATTCATTTATAATTTTATAACCATAACTTATATCACATTTATTTTCTTCAGCTTCTCTGATCTATCATTCATTTATGATTTTATAACCATGACTTATTAATTATTCTTATTATAATCTTAATGTGAGTTATTACAGATGTTTTTCTGAAAAGAAACCAAGAATAATACATGATTCTAATTATTTACTACTAAAGTTACAGTTACTTGTTTTTCTTGTAGTTCCCACAAATATAAGTGTATTATTACAAGTAAACCAATATTCATATAAGTATTTTACTTTGAATCTTATCAAATTACTCAAAATGTTTAGATTTAATTTTTTAAAACTTTCATGCTTTAAACTAAGAAATAGTCTCAGCTATTTTTATAAATCTGCAGGCTGGAAACTTCCTCTTTTTCCAGGAAACCTGCTTTTCCTGTTTAATGAATCTCTCTGACTGACTATGATTTTTTATGATTAGATAGAAAAAAGTAGAATTAAAGCAAAGTTTGCATGAGACAAAAACAACACACACAACTAGATTTATTTTATTGACACTTAAGTCTAATGTTGGGCCTTGATGTCACTTGAGTGATTCATTTTAAAGATAACTTTATTTATTATTACTGTTAAACTAAAATCTCCAGCATGGGGAAGTGGGATGAGCTCGGATTTTCTTGACAAGCCTTAACCAAGCATAAAGCTAAAAACAAACACAAAAAACTTTTTTTTAAGTAAAAGTGATATAATTGCTCAATTTACTTTTTTTATTAAATGATCATTCCCAATATCCACAACTTTTTTTCTCTTTTTTTAAAGTTACTTTACTGTTTTGCAGGCAGGTATACAAAAAGTTAAGAGTTCAATGAACATGGTGGGCCGACATGGCAGGTTTGGAAGAAGTTTGATACAGTATGCATCTATAAATTACTCTTAGCATTTATTTTTTTAGGCAATGAATACACATGAATACGCAGGTTCTTTAAAGTTATTGTATCAGGATAAATAAAAATGTTAAGGCATACTGTATATTTAAAAAAGAACCACCATAAAGAATGTAACACTCGTGTTTGGCTTGAACAAAGAAACAAATATTAGGTTCTAGGAAAATTTAAAAAGCTTCAGAGTGAAGATTAAGCATGAAATCAAATATACTAATATTGCTTCTTTGAAGTGGCATTTGTTTGTGAAAAATCAAACCAATTCTTGGTTCTAAATTTTAGCGGGAGTGTGCTGAAATCATATTGGTTAAAAGTTAAATATTTAGCAATCATACCCTGAAAACTGATTTTGATGTAATTTTCTGTAATAGAAAAGCAGCATTGTGATTCTATACAAGCGGTAAGCGTGTGGTTTGGAGGTTGTGTGTCTGAACTCCGAGGTCTCGGGATCAAAGCCAAATGGTGTGACCCTTTGAACTATTTGTAACTAATCATAGGCCACAAGCCACACAGCATGCAATAGAGCCCAGTTGGGTTACTCTCATCAAAATATAATGAGAGTCAACATGTCACTCATGTTTCTGAGGACAGTGTTGAAATGAATGTCATCGCTGAAGAACTGTGCCATTTCTGTTGCATTAGACGTGATGACTTTGGTTGGTGCTGTGGGTAAAAGAAGGAAAGGAAAACTTGCCTCTCTCTTGAACTGGGCCCTAATGTACCAGATATCCTAATCTATAAATGCTCTGGTAGTATCATGCCTTGGGAATCATATCTAGTATCATCTAATGTGTTTGATCATTTGTAACAGGACAAGTGTGACCACTGATCATTCTTTCCAGAATATATTTGGATATGAAATTAAAGCATCTGTAAAACATGCATTGCATACCAAAATATATATTTTCTTTCTTGTGACAGAGTTACAACCAGATTTAACTGGAGTCATGTATCCAGTCAACTCTATCAAGTTGTATCATGACTTACATTTCATGCTTTTCTTCCTCTTAAAGAAACGCCACTAAAACTTTATTTAACATTATATGTGCAGTGCATCTGGAAAGTATTCACAGTTCTTCACTTTTTCAACATTTTGTTATTCCAATTTGTATTAATTTAATCTCTTTACTCAGTCAACAGACCAGAGCAGTTTGCTTTTCATGGTCTGATAGTCATTCAGGGACCTTTTGGCAAACTCCAGACAAACTGCCATGTGCCTTTTATTAAGGAGTGGCTTTTATCTGGCCAGTCTGCCATGCAGGTCTGATAGGTGGATTGTTGCAGAGATGGTTGTCCTTTTTAGAAGATTCTCTCTCCATAGAGGAATGCCAGCTCTGACAGTGATCTTGTCTTGGGCCCATTCGCCCCAGTGTAGATGGCCAGGGTGCTCGAGGAAGAGCCCTGGTGGTTTCAAACTTCTTCCGTTTCAAATGATGGAGACCGATGAGCTCATTGGGACCTTCAAAGTGACAGAAAGCTTTCAGTACCGTTCCCCAAATTGGTGTCTGAAGTCATATGTGTGTATATATTTAAATACTTTGACTTTAGAAACTATCCCCAGGATCAACATATTAAATGACTAGCATAAATTAAAGTTGTAAGTTACTATTGTGGCGAATTGCATGCGCTTGTGTATAGTAGTAATGTGTTTCTGAATGGTGCAAAATGTTTTAGTCTCCACTAGCCAACCGATTGAGGTCAGCCGTTCAATAATTAAAGCATGTCACTGGTTAGTGCACGAGTTGGGTCAGACGGACGGACTGATGTCTGATCGCAGTGACAGAAGTCATGGCGCCTCTGAAAAGACTCGAAAATAAGGAATATGGTGATAAGACACACAGCTGAAGATATGAAGCAACAAAGATGTAAAGTTTTAAGACTCTGTTTGCTATGTGGCATCACATATTTGTGTGATAATTGCTTAAGCTACAGCATGTGTCTCTTCTTTCTTTGATTTCAGTTTCTCAGGAGAGAGGACAGCTTGCAGCAGACACCCAGCAAGAAGAATATCAGGTAAGAGGAGTAGTGCTACCAGCACTTCTTAGAGGAAATTACCAAATAATTGTCTGATCAAGGTCGGTACCAGGAACTGGATTTATTTACTCACAGATATTGTCTGTCAGTTTGTATGGTCAACCAAAGACTGCAAGGTCAAATTTAAGAAATAATATTTATAAAACTGTATGAATCTTGATCACCTTCCTAAAATGTATAAACAAGTAAGTGAATAGAACTGCAGTTTCCACCACATGATTAATAAGCATGTGGTTGACGTAGCTGGAGAAGAGGAAAGTTACCCTGTCAAGTTAAGCTCTGTTTCAGCAAGAACTGACAGTTCTGCATCTTTAATTAGCAAGATATATAAAATGTGCTAGGCAAATTCAATATCTTTCAAGAGAAGTAAATTAAATTTTATTATTAGGTTAATGCACTGCTGCAGCATAAGCTTCTTTAAGGGATTGCACTGTTTAAAACAGCTTTTCTGATTATTATAGCTGCAATTTTAACATGTTGCCATTCAGTCAGTCCCAAAAAAACTTATTAGCTCAGTTTTGTATCATGCAATGTTCCAAGATGCTGATTGTGTAGCCACTGACTGTGCAGGTTCTTAACTGATCAAAGTGTTATTAAAATAATACATCCTCTGCTACCACTAGACAACTAGCACATCTATGGAAATGTGTGGGACAGTTTTGCGGGACATGTAAAGAAATCATGGCTGCTATGATTTCTTTACATGAAGAAATCATAGCAGCAGTGAAGTATTAGTTGTAAACCTTGTATTATTGTTTTTGGTTTCTCTCGTACACATCCCAGTTTCCTTTAATAAATACATTTTGAACATAGTTCTACTGAGTTTTTGTAATGAAAAATGAAAATTGTTTCTCCTCTTTTACTGTACACTCGCAATTTTAATAGTTCTATTTTTTTTAATAGAAAATCAGATTAACTTACATGGCAGGTGTAATTTAGCCCAGACCTGATTTGAACTTTAACTGGTCACCTTTCCAGGTGATTTGGGTTTCTACTAAGACTTTGCAGCAGTTTCCACATGGCAGACGGCTTAGATTCACACAGAAAAACACATTACTTACACTGGCTTCGTGTAGCTCAGAGAACACACTTCAAAATACTTTTGTTAGTTTATAAATCCATAGAAAGCTTTGAACCAAAATATATTAAAAACTTTCAGACCACTCGGTTTTTCTGGTTCAAGTCTGCTCTGCATTCCAAGAATCAGAAAAAAACATGGAGAAGCAAAATTCAGTTTTTATCGACCACAAATCTATAGCAAAGATCCAGAAAACAACTAAAATGCTGAAACGCTGATTTCTTTTTAATCAAGGCTAAAAACCATTTTGTTTATAGTTGCTTTTGTTTAATAATAACTGGAAAATTAATTCTAGTCTGGTTCATAATTTTTTATTCTCTTTATTTTGCCACAGTAATGCTTTTCTTCTGTTTTGTTTCTGCCATGTGAAGCCCTTTAAATTAGCTATACAAAACAACTTGACTTGACTTTAACATAGATGTGTAACTGCAGACTTGAGGCCTTTTCAGGTGCTTCATGCTGCACTTTTTAGACCAAAATGATGTCACAGAGTTACCAAATCATGAGCAACAATATTTTAAAAAGGAAATTAATTATTCTGGAACTGTTGCAGACAGTCTTTTTATGTTATTAAGGATTTGCACATTGTTACTCTTCTAGCCTTTTGGTCTTCTTGTTTAGTGGTGGTGGCTTAAAAGTCATTTTAAAAAGTATTTTACCACATTTATTCCTTTAATGTTCTTTTTTCCACCACTTTCTTTTAGATCATTTCACTTCATGTCTGGCATTTCTTTGTCGTGAAATTCAACCTGTTTGGTTTTTTTGTCTTCATCTTGAGATTGTAAGTTGTTGAGCTGGTGGTTGTCGGCTCTGTAGAAGGTTTCTGTATTCACTGTTAATCCTTTTTATGCTTCTCTCAGCCAGAGGCCCCTGTGAGATCCTGTAGATTTAGCCGGAGGTTGATCTCATGATTAGTATTCAGCTGTCAGAATATGTCAGTCAACTTTTGGAGGCTCCTTTCAGTCCTAACACTCCCACCATCCATTCTCTTACAAATTGCATGAATTCATGGCATTATATCATGTAGAAATGTGTGAAAATGTGTGTACATCCTTCAAGATGTATAGCTGTGTGGTGCAGCATTGCGTGCATTAATGTTGATACATATCCACCCCCCACCGACCCTCCATTTCCCAGGAGTTTGCCCTCCATCATATTAAATGACATGAAAAGAGCCGAAGACAGATATATGCATGAATTAATTGGCTTGAATAGAACTGTTTAGAAGTTTAATCCGCAGGGATTAATGGAAGCAGCCCTCTCTGGATTTAAGCCGCTGTGCATTTTCAGCAGCGGATTGTTTTATTTCAGTTTGTCCTCCTCATTCTCATATGCTGCCACCTTTAGTTCTTAGTCAATGAGCCACAAAAAAGCTGTTAAGTGCAGGATTAACCAAGAAGAAGACCAGAGGGGTTATTTGACTCAATAGATATATGTTTTTAAAATGGTCAAACTCAGTATTTGTAGACATCAGAACAAAAATACCAATGGATTTTTAAGCACAAACTGGAAGCCATTGTTTGGATAATTTATTTATTTCTGAAAATATCTAATTCATTGATTGTGAATGGGCGACCTGTCCAGGATGTACCCCGCCTCTCGCCCGAAACGTTCGCTGGAGATAGACACCAGCACCCTTCTGTCCTGGAAGGGGTGCAATGTTCATTGTCAGAAACATTGTCAGAGAATTGTTTTGAAAATTGTCATTTTCTGACAATAGTGTCCAGAAAATGGATGGATGGACTGATGGATGGTTGTGAGTGGGATCGATTTAACAAGCTTCTAAACTGAGATTTTAGCTCAAATTTTAAGAGCTAAAATCTAAAATCTCAGTTTAAATATAATCGTGTATGATTATATTTAAGCTCAAACTTCAAGATTCCTTTACCTCTGAAAACTGAGTTACTTTGTAAAAGTAAACCCAAAAAAGTATAATAAAAAATAAAGGTCCACTCTTTTTTATTATTGATACTTACATTTCTTAACTGTGTGAGAAATATTGCTACACTTTAGAAAATGTCCCAATAGGCTACAGACTGTTGCATCTGTGTGATGATTAGAAAAGGGTCTTTAAACATTAGCAAATGTAATTGTATTTCTGTTGTAGAACCAAAAATAGGATGTTGCAAAGTAAAACAATGAGTGAAAGTGAAAGACCCATTCACAAAAATTAGGAAGGAGAAATCACAGAAAAGTGAGAAAGGTTAATACAAAGTCCAACAAACTTTAAACAAAGACGGAAACAACAGCACAACTGCAGAGAAACTGAAATAACTTTATAGAATAAAAAAGGAGGATCTGACAAAGAATGGACTGAAATGAAAACGGTTTGTACTGGGGTAGTAATTATTGAACATTACACCGTGTTCCAAATTATTATGCAAGTGATATTTTCTCAGATTTTCTTAAATGGTCAATGCAAATGATGGTCAGTATAATTTTCAAGTCATGAACTATTACAGTATAAATAAAATTTTACTGAACAAAGCTCCCCATGAGAACAGTATTATTTTCAAAAATCAAAAACTCAAAATGCACTGCTCCAAATTATTATGCACAGCAGATTTTCTAAACATTTTATGGATTATAAAGAACTGCAAATGGTCATTCTTTGAATGTGCAGCATTAAGTGGTCACATGTACTAAAATCAAAAGCTATTTCAATCAAAAACATCTTAACAGACCGAGTTACATGTTAACATAGGATCCCTTCTTTGATTTCACCTGCACAAATCTTGTATCCACTGAACTTGTGAGTTTGTGGAGTTTCTGCTTGAATTTTTTTGCAGGAAGTCAGAAAATCTTCCCAGAGCTGCTGTTTTGATACGAACTGCATCCCACCCTCAGATCTTGTGCTTGAGGAAACTCCAAAGGTTCTCAGTAGGGTTGAGGTCAGAGGTCAGAGGAGGATAGTGACCACACCATGAGTTTCTTCGATTTTATGCCCATAGTAGCCAATGACACTGTGGTATTCCTTGCAGCATGAGATGGTGCATTGTCATACATGAAGATGATTGTGCTACGGAAGGTACGGCTCTTCCTTTTGAACCATGAAAGAAAGTGATCAGTCAGAAAGTCCATCTACTTTGCTGAGGTTACACACAATATCATCTATAAATTTAGTAGCACAACAAAAAATTTAATCTTTATGACACTTAAATCCAATTTGCATAATAACGTGGAACACGGTGTAAAGCTAAATTTGTATTTTCTGGTAACCTTGCCTTTTCCTTTAAAACTTGTCATTATTAAAGGTCCTTCCTAAGATGAGTATTTCAAATTATGTACAAACACTACATCTGACTGTTTTGAACTACTTCCCAGGTATTTGTTCTTATATGCTAAACAACAAATGAAATAAAAAAAAAAAACCAGAATGTCAGAAGTGAACAGCTAGAAACAACTGAGGGAGACTGGCTATGGAGGGATGACACACACCAAAGGGAATCACAGCTAACTGGGTAACCAACATATTATGGAGCAAAAAGAATCTATTGTGTTTAAAACGTAGTTATGTGAAACTTAAAATCACTTTCTATTCACTCTGTTATTTTGCTTGTGAATTCCTTTATCACTTCAGTTTGTCTTAGATTTTATTTGCCTCTTTCTCGATATCAGATCCTACTCTCTGTTGTTCTTTTCTCTTCTTTTTCAGTTTAAAGGTGCACTTATTCTGCTTTTCTTTCTCTTTTTCCTCTTTATTCCTTCATTTATTTGCTGTAAACTGTGAGTCTATGAGATACTGAACAGATCGATGCCTATAGATTGGCTCATTGGAAGCCATTAGTTATGGGTTTTTATAAAGCTAGTCATTATTGTGCTTAATCTTGCAGAAAATTAAATTTAGAGTTGTGTACAGTGTTTTGGTTAAAAGTTGTTGATGTTTTTTTTTTCTCATTCTCCTACCAGCTGCTATTTTTTCACTGTTTTGCATTTAAAACTGTGTGTGCGCCTCCTTGTCTAATGGGTGTGTGTTTGTGTGTGAAATGCATTTTAGTGCTTCTGTCAATAAGCCGCCAAGCTTCCTGGTCATGCCAAAAAAACCCTCAAGAAAACTGCCCATACAACAACATGGCTTGGCCACAGTACTACATACGTTTCCCATTTTCTTCCCTTGGGGTTGGCAAATTTCTCCATTGTTGGAGCTTTTATATGCAATATATCCAATGGTTTTAATAACTTTGAAAGTGATGAGAGGGTGTCATTTTTTTTCTTCCTGACACTTTGCTTTTGTTGTTCAAAGTGCATGATGGCTCCATCCAGGTCCGGTTTCAATTTCCAAAATTAGTCATGAAGTCCTGGGCAACATTCAACCTCTTTATCCCCTCTGACTTGCCAAATATCCTCTCCCTATTTCCATTACTTCTTCCCATCAATCCCAGGCCTCTACCTCTTTCTGTCCTGCTGTTCAAGCTTTGCGTTCTTTGAACCTTCTTTTTTCCCCAACATTTCTTGTCATCCTCAGTCCAAAGTATGCACCTTCTTCACTTCCTCATATTCCTTTCCAACTGTCTTTACCTAAGCTTCTCAACATCTTTCCACTTTCCCCTGGTTCTTTCTTCATCCCCAGTTCTCTTGTCTACACATAGTCTTCTTTTGTCCCAAAGCCTTCCCCCAACACACACCCACGTCTTCTATAACTAAACAATGGGTGCCTTGAGCACTGAAAGATCAGTTCCCATCCCAGCCCAACCCCATCAGCTCTGCCCACCGTCCTCCTCCTCCACCCCATGATGATATGCAGAGTAGGGCAGCAGTCTCCTTTTGTTTAGCTTAGCGCAAATGAAAATTGCTAATCAATTTTTACCCGCTCTTATTTCATGGCATGTAGTTCCTGCCCCTCCCCTGCCAGCTGTCATTGTGTGGTTGTTGTGCAGGGCTGAAAGCTTCATTAGCAGGAGGACAGCATATTTTGCCCCTTAGCACTGTATTCACAGAATTACTAAAGATAGGACATCACCCGGTGTGAGTCATTGCATTTGTGAAAACAGACATTTTCTCGTGTCTCATAATATTCTTTTTTTCATTTCTTAATAAAACTAGGGAATTGTAATTTAGGGGGACTTTAGCATAATTATATCAAAGCTTACATAAGCCTTGTTTTATTTAGAGCTAAATAATGCAAGGATTTGTAATGAAAGGTCAGTTTTTTGGAAGTTTTGCTTCTACATTACAGCTGGTAATGTACCTTCTACCATATTACCTTCTACCATTTATGGTTTGATACAAGGAATCTATCAGTTAATCAAATATTGAGAGGAACATTTTGAGGTTTTGCAGCTCTTAAAGGGTTAAAGGGTGTTATCATGTATTGGAATGTTGGAAAGAGTAGGAGCTTATTAAAGAGACAGAGGCCTAATTTCTTTACGTTATGTTTGATTTATGCCTGAAAAATACTTAATTCAGACACTTAAAAAAAATTGATCATAATGAAAATGTAAACCCCTTGTTTATAGTAACATTGCTTTTTGGGAGGGAGGTTTCCATTAATTTTGAAACAAATGTCTAAATTTTCGACACTTTTTTTTCCAGTTGATGTTTGTCTTTCATTTAAATACTAGTATTCTCCAATAGAATTCCTTTGTACAATTCTCCAGACTTTGCGTAACAAAAATATTTTTTATCTTTTGCAATCTTTCTATAAGCTAGTGGTGAATCTAAAAGCTGCACTATGCAACTTTAATTAATTTATTTTTTTGCATGTTTGTTAAAACCTTTACGATGTTATGACGATGTAATATGAGACAGATAATCTGAAAAAATTCTGTGGTCCTACTATCATCTGTAGAACTACACCACTCCTAGTCAGAAACAAGCAATCAAATCACGAGGAAGGTCTTAACACTGTCAATCATGCTCGTGTATAAACTTCAGCTCTGCTAATGGAAAAGAAACAAGTTACTAAAGGAAAACTTTTTATTTGCTGTCATAAGTGGCCATGCCAACTAGCTTGCACATTCACAACAGGCTCTGTTGTGGGGAAGGAGCTGTAGCTTAGCGGAAAAGAAGCAGGAGGGTGTGAGCAGCGCATACATTTTTTTCAAATGACCTTCTCAACCCTTTTTTCCCTGCTGCTTCTTGATCCATATACAGCTTGGACAGTAGTTTTTCCATCTCCTGCTATTATTAACCCAAGCATCTATTTGTCACCTGTCTTCTGGGTGTATAGTTGCCTCTTGGTCGCTATTATTAACACCAACGATTATAAATATATTGATGTGTGCCATCCAGGGATGAGAACACTTGAGTGGCTTAGTTTAATCAGACTTCCTTGTAAATGTCTCTGTCACTCAAAGCATAATAACTGGTGGCGTTTGCTCAGACATTAGTGTGTGAGTGTAGCCATGCGAGTAGTTATTCAAGGCACTGATGGTCACTTGTGACTTTTTCCTAAAGAGTATTATGTGCCAGCTTTACTTAGTTATTTTGTTGAAACTAGATCATCCTCGCCAATCTCATGGATCACTATGCACTTGTAGCAATGTCAAGCACACATTTAATGGAACATCACAATGAGGATGTTTTATAAAGACTCATTCTAGCATATAGCGTGGATGTTCTGAAAGATACATACCTTCTCTGTGTTTTGACTTGACTTTTGGATAAAATGGTAAAAAAATGGTATCATTACACAAGGATTGCTTTTTTTTCTTTACACATAAACAGTCACAACTGTTATCGTTAGTAGGAATGGTGCAAGACATGTTTGTCTCTTTAGGAGCTTTTTTTTGTTTTGTTTTGTTTTTTTTCTTAACTGACTGACTTTAAAGCTAATAGAGAAACAATAGTTTTTATGTTCAAACTGTACAATTCTAATTTTTCATAAAACTTAAATTAGTTTTGTGAAAGAGCTGTCAGTGATACTTTCTGCTGAAATGTCTCATGGAAACTTTAGTTTCATTACCTTTTCTTTCAGTCGTGTTTTTTGTTTGCCAGGTCACAGAAGCCTGAACTCAGATCTAAAAATGATGTCACACTCGGGGTGGTCATTTTCATTTTGAAAGTCGAAAAACTATTGGGAACTGTTTTTAAGCTAATTACAATTATCTATGTAGGTCAATGACATAATTTCCTCCATTTTCTGTGAAAGAAACATGTTCATGAATATTCTTGTTCAATGCAATATAAACAGAAGTGCAAAGGTGGACAGAGTTTTACACACTCAAGAGCCAGTAGTGATATTAAACACATGCTGGCTAAGAGAACTCCAGCCTTTCAGTACAGAGTTTCACCTTTATCCCCTTTCTCAGTACCTTAAGTCCAAATACTATATGTGTTTTCTTTATAAATACAGCATCCAGGGCTCTGTAAATGTCACAGGTTCCTCTAAGCTAATCCCTGGGACAAAAAGTCTCTGATGTTTAATTTCTCTTTTTCTCTCTTTTGATGTTTTCACTTTACTTTTGACTTGGTAGGACACAAAATCATTGACACTTAAGAAAATGACCATCACTGAACAGAGCCTAGACCCTATTGGAACCATTATTTCAAAATTCTGCTCTAAAAAACTATAAGTACTGAAACTCAGATCTGTAAGCTGCTGAATAGGTTAATTTAATGTGAAAGATAATATACAATCTAGTTACAGCTGATTATGCAGTTGAAACTACAGTTTTCCTTATCTCTACTTTTGGGGTTACAGCCAATCAGCCACAAGGAAAATGAATTGTGCTTTTAGATTGGCTGCTTCAGAAACACCAATCTAAAAGTGGTTGGATTGAAACCAATCCGAGAGCCAGTTAAGTGTCAAGAAGCATTGTGGTTTATTTCAGCTTCCCAAACTGCATTTTCTTTTAAATATTTAAATGGGTTCCATGAAGAAATGTGCAAATAAACAGATTTTTCATTAATAATTTGGAGCTAGACTGAACAGAAAAACCTGAATAGGAATTTGTAAATCCATGAATAATGACCTGTGAGTAGGTGGGGGTTCATTGTAAACCTTTTTGCTATATTACTAGTAATTAAAGCTCTTAAAAGTGTGGGCAGGAGGCTGTCACTGAAGTGTAACATCAAGAAAACATACAATTATGATTTATTTTTTACTTTTGTGTGTGTGTGGCTATTGTCAGCCCGAGCACCTTTCATCCAGTGAGTATGCATATGCATGTTTTAGTTGAACCAGAAGAGAATTGGTGCATTTCAGAGTGAGTGACTAAGAGAGAGAAACTGAGACCAAGAGAGAGAGAGGTGCCATTTGTTTTGAGTGTAGTGGAAAAGCTGGAAGAGTTGCTAATCCACGTGGTTGGCCGAGCAGAAAGGCCATTCATATTTATAGCTGACTGACTCACATTCTGTCAAAGAGATGTCCAATACTCAGAACAGAACCAAGAATAACCCTTGAATGAGACTGAAATAGGGCTTTAAAGAGAAACTCATATCAGAGCTGTATTTGGTGCTGCTGAGTCACTATTCAGCAGACCAAAAGAACAAGAGGAGGGAAATTTACACCTGAATTCAAATATCGTGTGTCATCTGGCGGCCAGGACAATTTGCTGAGTCATTCAGTTACTTAAGTACAATCCCTCTTGGATTAGGATTGAATGTATGGAGAAAAAAAATGATTGCAATTGGTCATTTATAAGATTTAGATGATTGCACCAGCACCATCAGATAAAATTTTTAAAACCTGACATTTGTAGAAAAGGAGTCCTGTCGTTGGCATTCTAATTTCCTGTGAATTTTCTACGTGCTGCTGCCAGCCTTGGCCAGGATTCCTTTGTAAAAGAAATATTTAATCTCAGTGGTATTTGTCTAAGTGAAATAAAGGTTAAATAAAAAAAATAAAATAAATGAATGCATTTACAAATAATCATTATGCTTCAAGATGACCAACCCCAGTCTGTCCAATGTTTAAAATGATAAATGGGGTCTCTCAATACACACAATGAAAGCAGTGTAAAAAAATATATACATTTCCTTGCTTAAATATTCATATGTCTTGCAGCTGACTAACGTAAAAAAAAACAAAAAAAACATATTTTTAATTGGCATTATTAGTGGGAGCTTGATGCAGTGTGGAAGATGGCACTCTTTCTCAGTTTGGGACTATTTTGTGAAGGTTGAAGCATTTGAACCATGTTACTGCTGTTGATATTTTTAATTAATTTTCTCAATCGGGTTTATTATTCTCACTTCGTTTCAGTTACCAAACAACAGTTTTGCTGGTTTTGCTTCTGTTCTTTCAGTACTGAATATCCCAGGCCTTTAGATGTCGTTTGTCTTTCATGTTTTTATGTTCTGCAATTCCATGCTTTCTTTCGGTCCTAACCTGTGGTTTTGCTTAATTAAATAATCTTAATTGACTTCATAATGCTGGTGGTAGCCTGAAATAGACCTGTTACAGTTGTCTTTATTATTGTTTACAAGTGTGGAGCATATTATTAAGCATATTAATAAGGACATATCTAATCTTTTATTTGTCAGTGTGTCAGATTATAACCCTATAATTGTTTATAATGTAGTTAGAAGTTGGAATAAATAAAACTTAAACACTTTGTTTTTGACAAATATAAGCTACAGTATGTCAATTGAAGGCTGTTTGTAAAGCAGTTCAAGATGATAACCGTTAACAATACTCAAGAGAAAGAGTGGTACACCCTCTCAGTTTGTTTTTATCTGTCAGCTTCTCTGTAAACTCGTGTCTCTGGAGACAAAGAAAAACATGTTCATGCATTGACACAAGCCTTCAGAAACGGGACAAGTCTGAGACACAATATGCAGATAAAAATGCACTTACAATCAGCTCCAGTATATTACTGTATGTGACAGGAACTACTCCACACATACTCTCTATACTCAACAATTATTTCATGTGTGGTTGTGTGGCCCCCTTTCCTCTCTCCCTCGAGTATTCTTACCTTCTCACCCTCTCAACCTTTCCACCTTTGCACATTCCACTCTTGGCTCAAACTAGGGCTTCCTTTTCTTTCTTTTCCTCTCATTCTGTTTTTACTCTGTCTCTTGTTCACTCCACTTTTTCTTTTCTTATATAGATATTTTCACACCTCCCCCTGTATTGAGATACCCTACTCACAGCACTCCTAGTGACCCTGTCTGTGACCAATGACCTCAGGGGTAAATGCAAGGTCCCACCTCTCCAGGAAATAAAGACATTAGCTTCCTCCAACCGTCTGACCCTGTCTCACCTAACCTCGTCTTCCTTCACCCTTACCTCTGTATCCTTCCCTCTCTAAATCCCCCCTGTACTGTTTTTTTTTCTTTTGCTCCCTTTTAACCATTTCCAAAAATGCAGCTTTTATTTTTGTATTTCCTTCATGTGCTTTTAACTGGTCACTATTTTACGTTTGCATCTTTAGTACTTTTTTCTGTACTGTTGATTATGATGTTTTCAGCAACCATAGAGAGAAAAAGCACGAATCATTTTATCCAGGTCAAACACCAAAAAAGTTCAAAGTAAATACATGGTGAGGATCTTTAGCAGCTTTGGAAGTCAAAAAGTAATGTTTTAATTACTTGCAGCTCAGACCAACTATTTACAAATACAAATTTAGTTATTATTTTCTGATTTTTAACACAAAATTAAATATAAATGGAATTTATATGCCGGCTGTTATGCTCTTTGATGCAGTGAATGTAAATATTTGTTTTCAACTGCTTCCTAAGTTTATATTTTTTGCATAAAAGTAAAAGGGGAGACTTTATTGTAATGTGTGACAAGACCAAGGCCATTGTTTAAAGAAGTCCTGTGTAAAATTTGCCACAAGAAAAAATATGAAAGAAGGTGCTGTGTTCAGATGGGACCAAAAATAAATGTTACAGCTGGAAATCAGAATGCTGTGTCTGTTTAAAAAAAGAAGAAAAAGCTAATATTTAAGGTTTATCAATGGTTTTGCAATGGCTTATAAGTGGCTTCAAACATATCAAATGGTTTGAAATTATGGTCTTGATTTTTGTCACAAAAATCTGTCATTTTTACTTTGGTGTGTAGTATTTATCTCTACCATAAATCCAGAGCAAAATTACACAAAACCTAGGAAAAAGTAGGAATTTTCACATTTAAGTGCCATGTAAAAAAAACTGACTCTATGAAATGTATTGTGTGTGTTTCTGCATATGCTACTTACATCTGAGCTTCCCTTCCATTCTGCTTCCTTGCATGTGTTTTAGCATCATTAGTGTGTTAGTTTTTCATTTACTGAGTGAAAGAAGGGTTCCCCCGAGATTAACGTTCCTCTCTTTCTCATTGTTGTCTTCCTAAAGAGAAGAGATGGAGAAAACATTTGTCTGGTGCTGTGTTTTGCTGCAGAAACACAAGTCAACCATGTCACCTGCACGTAGCGCTTTGCTTTATGCATATTCATTTTAGTTCTTATTTCAGGATATAGGACATAGAGACTGAAAACATCTTCAACTCCCCTCTTGAAGTTTACAGAAAATTGGAAAGATTTATTTTTGTTAGTGCATGAAAGGTAGTTAGCGTTAAGTAGTTGCAAAAATATGTGAAAGAATCATTTTCTATTTTTCTGTCTTGGCAGCCTGTTGTTGGGAAAAGTGACCCAACATAGTATCACAGTTTAACTGAGAAATTATCGTTGCTCGAGAGAGTGCAAAGACTTAATTTTAATTCTTGGAAGAGAATAATTAAATGTTGTATAGTTTCTGTCTCCTTTGAGAATTTACAGATAGTTTTGACGTGGTTAAATGACAACATTTCATGGTCAGTTTCTTTATTAATCTTTTTTTTGCTTTCAGGTAAATTTATTAAAACATGACCAAATCTATCCTAAAAACAAGTTTCCACACAAACATGCCTCTGGCGTGTTTGTGTGGAAACACTACAGAGTTTTTCTATTCTCCTGTTACCTCACCACCTTGTTTTTCATTCTTGTTTTCACTACTGGTTTGAAGGTTCTTACCGTTAAACTTTTGCCTTTACCTTCCTTTCTCCTGTTAACCACAACAAAAGATGACTGTTCCACTGTACCTAATGGAAACAGCAGAATATTACATGTGCTTGAGAAATGACACACAGAAACGTTTGTATATGAATAACTATAGTGGATGTGTGTGTTGGTAAGAAAGGGTAAGAGACGAAGTTCGGTTTTCTTCACAGTGTGTTTGATTTGGCTTGGTTTAAAGCAGATGGGCCTACTGTGACCCACAGGCAAATACATGCCACCCACTCACTCTTCTTAATGCTCGCATCCACACAGAGATGTATAAACATACAGCAGCTTCACATTTATTCAGCCATATCTTATAACCATCCTCATAAAAACCTAAAGCTCTGATTAATGAATATGCTGGATTTTCCTCATTTTTCTTTAGTGTTCACTTGAGTCTACAGGCTCGAAGTTATGACTATAGGTGTCCAGCATTTATTTTACTGCATAATTATACACATTCACTATAACAAATCCATTATTTTATTGCTGTTGTGTTTATTATTAGAGCTGAATCTACAAATTTTTTTCTGTTTGCTTTTCAGCCTTAAAGTTGCTGATCACCGGTTGTTCATGATTAGATTAATTTTCAGTCTCCATGCAATCTCTGGCTGACTCAGTGTGAGGCTTTGCAAATCATTGTTTCATTTAGAATTACAGTCTTAGTTTTAGCACTGTGAAATAATGCGCCTTTAATATTTTTAATTCAACATAATTTCTGTTGACATTGTTAGAATTAAAAACACTCTCATGTCCAAGAAATTTTATCTAAGAGGAACCTGGCTTTATAAACTATTTCAAACCAGTGCCAAAGTGATATATTGCCCTGTAGCACCTACATAGCTGTTTTGCTTCATATTTCATAGGAGCTAGCTTTTTAATATACTAAAATCACTTAAGATAGCCATTTATGTTTTGGAAGAATTGGTTTAGGAGGAAGGAAGATATTTAGTATCTATGATTCAAAAAGAAGACATTAGCTCAATATTATAAGAAATGTCAACAATACATGTCAGTTCAATGTGGCAAAATTATGGAAACCTAAAAACCTCTTGCTTCAATTAATGTAACTGGTTTTACCCACCAATTTTGTGACAATACCATTAAACTGTAATATCTAGTTTTCTCTTAGGAGATATGGTAAATAGTTGGATGGTCGACATATTGACATATTTTAATAATTATGATAACATGTCAAAACAGATCAACCAGAAGAAAACAAAAAACATGGGAGAGGAGAAGTTTTAAGTAAAGTTTAAAAGCAGAAGTCAACAAGTCATTTGTTTTGCACCCTTTAGGTGAACACATAATGAGATAATGTGTGTGTTTTTGTGAACACCTATAAGAACTGGTAATGGCATTAAGTCTTCCCTCTTTTTTTCTTTTGTACCTCCAGTTTTGCATGAACCTCTTTCTTTTTTTTTGTCTTTACATCCCGCTTCATATGCCCTGCCCACACTCAGCAGTAAACCTGCGCTTATTAGAAAAAGGGAGAGAAAAAAAAAGAATGATGGGAGGTGAAGGCAAAACGATGGAAAGAACAGAGTGTAAAGAAATACAAAGCAAATTCTGCTTGTCAGGATTTCTCTACTTCCGTGTGTGTATGCATGTGTGTGTGAGAAAGGGAGAGGGAGAGAGGTCTGATGGAAGAAAGGGAGATTTTTGCTTATCAGACAGGAAGTGGATCTCTTACAATAGCATTCTGACGTCTCCCTTCTCTAATTTGGAAAACTGTTTAGATCCCTATTCCAGATATCACATGCACACACACACACCCACGCGCACGCCCACACACACTTTGCACGCAGACACGTCACAGAGGTGCAAAAAAAAGATACAGCTGCCGAGTTGGAGACAGAACCGCTGACTGAGCCATCTGCATTCACAGACTTAAGATAATTATGAATTCACACTAACCAAAAAAGCACAGGCACATACACACAGCTTGCACACGCCCACATGAGACTTACATTACTTAGTTGTATATTTGATATTCAGCTGATGCTTCAAATACAATTATATTCAGACATAACATAGAGGCAGGGATGATAAACAGACAGAGAAAAAAGAAATTAGTTTTTCAGTTGGAGAATAAGAGAATGAGATTAAAGGGGAAGACAAAAATTTAGTAGAAACAGACGAGAGAGGGATCAACAATATGGCTTGAAGAGGATCCTGGGGGGAAAATATGACAAGGTTATCAATGAAAAATTGCATTAGTTAGGTTTTATTGATTATGTTTTATTTCCTATTACGTTCTCCCAACTTAGATTTATTTATTTTCTTTATTAATTAACACCCAATCCTTTATATTGATTGTGTATTTAGACTTAAGGCGTGAAATTCATTATTCAATTGCATCAGAACAGGGAGCATACTTTTGCACTTCACTTTATCACCAATTTTTCATCTAGCACTTTAATGGTTTAATGGTCTGTGAGTGCCCCTAATTGAGCAAATAATTATTAGGTGAATTGATCAGAGAATAAGTCAGAATGTGCTCAGTTCAACAGTTTAGCATGCCGAGGTGAGTGAGTGAATCTTCACAGGTGCAAACAAGGTGTTTGCATAGCGTAGCATGAGATTAAGTCATGTTGCTATGCCATTTGCTGAATACTTATGTAAATTATGTGGTAGTGTAGTACATGTGTGATGAAAGACCAATTTTCTAGCTGTAGGATTTTGCAAGTTGTCATCTCTAGTTACATGAAGGTAAACTCTTTGGATGACATCAGTCTATAAGACACTATTTTGCCCTTGTTTGTGGATTTCTCAAAATAACTACCAGATCTACGTATACTTCATGCTCTAATGATATCCTTGTGTTTGGACAGATCTAGTTTAGAAGGCCTGGATTAATCTGCAAATTGAATAGAAAATGTCTGAGCTTGTCTCATTTAAAGAAGAGGTTAATTCAAGGTTAATTCTGACACAATGTATAATGCACTTTTATGCCTTTACAAATTCTGCAAGTCTTGTGATAACTCATGTTCTACTATATTGTTGGATGGTTTATGTCTGCAATAGTTTTTTCCAGAAACAAAAAGACCATTTAGTTCTGCTGAGACATTTTTTGCTAAAATAATTTACATGGTATGAGGAAAAGCAGAAGATTAAGAATTGAAAACTCAGAGTGGATTCAAAAGGTATTTTATATCCCAGAATGCACATGCCAGTTCTGATCAGAAAAAAACATGTTTTATTATCTCTGAACATTAATAAAGGACCACAAAATATAAATCTTATCACAACTTGTTACTTATACAATCTGTAATCAAACAACAATAACAATATTTTAGATTATTGGTAGCATTTCAAATCCCAAAATTGAGCAGTGATTGAAGTAGCCCTATTTAATCTGCAGAAAAATTTATTTTCTCTCAATTTTATAATAAATATAATAAATTGTGTCTCCATAATCTATCCTCTACAAAAACTGTTAAATTATTCCTACATGAATAAAATAAATCTACTAACGTATCGTTTTCTGACGTCAGTAATGCAACTAACAAAAGTCAGAATCAACTGGAGCAATTTACCAACAGAACCCGTATAAAGCTGGGATTGAACGCCGCTTCCTTTTACCCATGATAAAAGAGGGATCAGATTTTGTTATGTACCACAGCAGGGTCAACTATTGTCTGACTGATGAACAAACAGCCGGGCAATGCCTAAATCCCAGTTGGAGTTTACACACACACACGCGCGCGCACAACAAAATCCCATAGTGTGTGTGAACAAACAGAGGATGAAAGGCAAAACAGCGAGGGGAAGAGCACATATAAAGAGCTGCTGTTTTATTAATGAACCTGGAAACAGGCTTGGGATTCTCAGGATGAGTGTTTGTGAGTGTGTGCACGTGTGTGGGTCTCTAGCAATGCAGCCGCACAGCTTCAGAAATCAAGGTGGCTGCCTGGACAGTATCGGTACTTGCACACACACACACACGCACACCCCTACACACGTAAAGTCTCTAATAAATTCACCCTAATTCATTCTCTCTTTTCTCTGGGGAAGAGCCAGCAGTTTGCCTGATCCAAGGAAGCTTCACGTTACCTTTCCTAAATAATTGATGCTCTGTCTCTGAGTTGCACTCACTTGCCCCTCTTTTTGCTGTCTGTATATAGATATGTATGCTTTTCTGTCTGGTTAATTTTTTTGTAGCTTATTTTTCTATCCCTGTGCCTCTCTTATCTTTTGTCTGTTTTATTGTGTATTAACATAACTTACACAAATGTTCCCTACTGTAATTTTCTGTTGTCATTTCTTTTGGAATATGAAAGAATTTGAGTTGTTACAAACTCAAGAGTTTTTTAGCCTTTTTCCAAAAGCCGATACCCATGTGTATCTCTTTGCATGATTGCATATTCCTGTGTGTGAAAATGAAAGAGGGTGAGGAGGTGGGAGAGGGACGTTTTGAGTCTGAATTTTTTTCAGGTCCAAATGTGCCCCTTAAGAATTCAAACCTATGAAAGTGTCTGCATTTTGATACGCAGTGAGCGTTAAAGTGAATTTTTATATTTGTAGAAGCAACTATAGTGTATTTTGTCTAGGGGTGGGAGGGGTGTGTGTGTGTATATATATGTGCACAGACCTTCTTCCCCCACTCCCACAGGGACCTAACCCCACTAACCAGGGGTTAAGTGCTGCCTTTCCCTTCCTCTAACATTCATCTTGTCTTCTTCCTCTCAGATCTTAAAGTTCCTTCCATTTATTCTTTTCAACCCTTTCTTAAACCTATGCAACTGCAGTTTCTTAAACTGCACAGGTTTAAGAAATATATATATATATATATACATGCCGATACCCATGTGTATCTCTTTGCATGAGATACACAAAGAGATACACATGGGTGTATGTCATGCACCCATGTGCATACACGCATATATATGTGTATGAGATACACACACACAATCCATTTCTACTAGTACCTTTAAACTAAGTGTACTTTAAATGTTTGGTGTGTGTTTGAGCTTTTCCAATAGAAGTCATATTCTATGACTGCTATAGAATAGAATTCTAGAGGTCTATTCCATGACTTCTATTGTTGAATAAAAATCATATTCTATGACTTCTCTTCTATGACCATTTGTATCTTAAATGTACAAATGGTCAAAATTTTAATTTAACCATTTAGCTTGCCAGTTTTATGAGATCCAACACAATAACCTGCACATGGCTTGAGTGTGAAAAATGTCATCCATAAATGAATGGCAGATATAGAAAAGCATGAACATTATAATGTTAAAAATACTAGATATTTCAATATCTCTCATATAGATGTTTAGAACAAAACATTAAAGTAAAATCCGAAGCATAAGTCCATGTTTTGAGTGTGTGTGTGAGAGAGAAGAGCATGTTTTTGCTGATTGGTACTTTGCAGAGAGACTGTCAAGAGTCAAGAGTCCCTAATCCTTGCCATCAGAGACTCCTCAGCACACACATACATGCATGCACTAACAAATTCACACACATTCTTATCAGGTTGCCCAGTGAACCATTATGGTGTGTTGTGTATGCGTGTGTGTGTGCCCTGATGAGGGGATACCAGTCTTCCCATGACAGAAGTAATCCTGTTCAGTGGAAGCTCTGGATATTCCAACTGGTGTATGCGTGTTTTGATGGGTTTCTCGGTGTGTATCCCCATGCAGCAAGTCATAGAGCCCAAATCCACTGCCTGTTTGCCTCCCTGCCAGTCTAGCCACTTCCTATTCTCTGTCTGCACTGTTCCAAGATGTTGTTTTCTAAAATAGTACTGGTACTAGTGTTGATCTTAAACAAACACTTAATAAATATTCATTATCAGTCAAAATGAAGTGCAGTTTTTGCATTATAATTTGTGAAGCATTTAGTTAAACTAAAGTTATCATTAAGTCTGAGGCAACTTCTAGATTTTCACTCATTAAACATGTTACTCCAGAGTATTTAATTATAATATAAGGGGATGAACACTGAGGTCTTCTAATGTCCTTAATAACCCTATCACACCATTTAATTTCTGCTTGGTGTTTTAGGAAATCGTGTGACAGAATCACATTTATAAGTATTTGACACTGTAGTATGCACAGATTTAATGGCAAGTAAACTAGACTGTTAAAAGCCACCAATTTATAGTGAATTAGCACAATAAATTAACAGCAGAAAATAGTGAATTTCTTCTTCTTCTTTTTTGCAAAATATACGATTTGAAGTCATGGAGAAACCACAAGAATTTCTGAGATTTTAAAATGGTAAAATGTGTGTTTGAATTTGGCTTGTTAACAGAGTAATTCTGGGCTGTTTTGGGAAGTAGGAGAAATTCACAGCTGATTAACATAACAGGCTGTATTGGCTAGCTAGCCACACGCTTTTATTAGTGGTTTTTAGTTAAGAGGATGAAAGTTTGACAAAAAACACGTGGCGATTTATTGCCACCACATCACCCTAATCCACGCCTGTAAAAAAAAATCTTGGCCCAGGTTTGATTATGTGTGCAGCTTGCAGATAACTTTTGCTGTCAGTGTTACTGCTATGAGAGAAGCACATAGCATTATGTCATATCTGTGCCAATGCTATAGAATCAATTCCAGTGTTACTCAAATGTCACAACACATTTAACCTCGTACTAGATTATGCAGACAATCTGAAGATTCACTCACACAAGGATGCTGAAGGGTCAGCATAGCTCTGTCTGACACACTGTGATGTACTCTCCCATTTGTTCAGCTAATAAGTATTTGATCATTTGGAGGCTCTCTGAAGGATTGTTTGGGGCGCAATAGTTTTTTGCTAATATACGCCAAGTGTTACAAATTTGCACTTTATATGCTAACGTCAAAATTAGCAAATGGGACAGAGTATCTCAATCTGAATTTACACTCTCTCTCTCTTCTTGTCATGCTTCCCTCAGGTTTGTTACTGACTGTGAAGCCTTGACCCGATATTGTACACTCTACAGTCGAGTGGGATGGCCTTCTTTGTCCAACACAAGGTTGGGACATTGGTTCACTTTTGTTTTCCTACATCTGTGATTAATCACACAGAGAAATACTGATTCTTACACATTTTGTTCAAATGATAATTTCTTTGTTCCATTTCCCAGCACAGAATAGGGGAAAAGAGCCTACATGGAACATGTTGCAAAAAGACTGTAAATTAACTGAACTTGTTTCATTGAGAGCACTAAAAATTACTTCTTTAAATTCTGACTGTGTTTTTAATCATTATTTTGTATGACATTTAACCGAGTAACTAATTGTGATTATTGTATAACTTTTGCAGTCTCTCAACCAGGACTCATTTAAAAACAGGTTTTTAATATCAGTGGGAGTTTTCCTGGTGAGATAAAGGCTAAACAAAATGAATGTACAGTGCTTTAGTTCAAAGTTGTTGTTTGTATCTAATGCTCCAAGGTCTATAATGATGTTGGACCAAATAAACTAAGTTAAAGCAAGGAAGACAAGCTGATTCCTGAAAAACAACAGCAACAACAAATTTAATGTACATTTTTAATGTAAGAATTTGTGGAACAGCTGTGGAACAGCTTTAATGTAATGTGGCAGTAATGCTTTTCATTTTCCTAAAAGATATGACATTTACCTGCCTCAGAGTAACTGAAAAGGACATCAAACTATAAATTGGAACTGTAAAAAACGCGCAACAATTAAAAATGACCATAAGAGCTTTGTTTGTCTGTGCTGCTTGTGTAATTTAATTGTTTCAGTTAGTTTCTCGTGAAACTGTGCATGTTTAGCTGTGGACTCTGGTGTGTTTTGGGAGCATCACAGTGTCTTGTTTTCAGGACATCAGCAGGAGGCTAATGGAAGGGTTTTGTTGGTTTAAAAGAATTACCAGCCTCCTTTGCCAAAATCAACTCATAATCTGCTTTACTGGCACCAATACACTCACGTTCACACCACTGACAATATCTAACAACACAAAGCACACTAAAATGACGATCAGCCGTACAGAACTACAAGATGCAAACTCTCTTGTGAAAACGGACTTGATGAAAGGAGGGGTTGACGAAAGGATGCAGAGAGAAAACCACAGTAAGACAATAAGTGAGCAGTAAAAAGGAGAGCGGTAAGAGGTGAAACAATAGAGAGACAGGAGGACAACAATTGAAGATTGAGGATGAGTCACATGGAGCGACAGCAGTAGATGACATGCTGCAGGGTTATCAGTGATTAACAGTTCCGCCCTATAGAATGTTGTGTTGGACATCAAAGAAAGACACGTTTTGTTTACAGGCCCTGAGTGTAACCTTGTTAGGAATGGGATGATAATACACATGTACACATAAATGGCTTAGCTTTTCCTGTAAGAAAGAGGAGGAAGCATCCCGAGGTAGATGGCAGGAACCGAAAGCAGTATTAGGGGAACAGTAATTTAAACAGCAGTGATGAAGTAGGAGAGGAAAATGGCAAAAGCACAGAGATAATCCCATCAGAAAAGACAAAACAAACCATTTTAATAGTGTTTGTTACATTATGAGATGCCTGAATTATTTACTGAATATTTGCTGCTATTCAATTTCTTGTTAATAGATCAAACTATTCTTACTAACTAAAAATTTTCTAAAATTGTTGTAGTCTCTGTATTTTCTGTATTTCTGTATTTGGGGCCCAGTAATGAAATGTATGTTGGCTTAGGTCGGGTTAGTCAACCACTTTTCATTGAGGTCAAACATTGTATCAAATGTACCTATCGGGTATCCAATGTTCCAGTTTTCATTGAAATTTTCACATAATAGCATTTCTTTCGAAGTCTATGAAATATTGTTCACATGATACTTTCAGAGATAATTAGTAGACACAGATTATTTTGTTTCTCTCGATGAGTATATATTTTTGCTGTTTGATCAAATATACATTGTTTATACCTGCTTGTCCTTGCAGGGTCACATGGGGGTCAGGTACCAATCTCCAGTGGCCATCAAGGCAAGATGTAGGGAATAGATGAGGATATGTCTCACTAAACCTTCCAGCAATATGAAAATAATTCATGATCCTCATAAACTAAGAATCATTAAACGTGGCACTTGATTGTCTGTTTATGTATTGACTAGTGACTTACCTTTTTGACTAATATATCACTAATATAACATTGAAAGATGGTCTATGTTTGACTTTGTGATAGAATCTGCCATTTATTACCCCAAAATTCATCGGATAGTTTATAAACATGTAATGATGCTATCAACCCTAACAGAGTTCAGATGGACTTTTGAAGAGAATCAGGTCCACATCCCTCATAGTTAATGATGGACAAGAAGTGTGTTTTCTACATGAAACAAAGAAATAACATGTAGACAAGAAGTGTGTTTTCTACATGTTATTTCTTTGTTTCATGGGTAATCAACCTGGACTTCCTGTTGTTAAACAGGTCTCATTTGACCAAGGTAGTTCTAGCTACAGTCTCAGTGCAGCAAATTCAGCAAATTTAGCTTTTGTGAGCAAAGACATTTTTCTCAGGCATCACTTCCAAACAACTGTTGCTATTTAGATGACATGTAATGATTGTGATTAACATTTGTGAAACTAAGAGGTCATTTGTTGCTGCAGTTCTTCAACAGTGATATTTGGAGATTATTTTTGTTTTATCTCCCTTTAAGTACTCCTTTTTATCAGGGATGTTAAGAGAAGCATGGTTCCTTTTTCAGCTTTCTTGCAAGTAACTAAAAGAAAAGGGTGTCTGTGTTTGGTCATAACTCAAAAATCTGGTGAGTTTTTAAAAAAGTGTAAACTTTAAAATTTTTGATAGCGTTTGTTTGAATTGTTTCTTAGCACGAGATCATATCAAACTGCATAATCTGAATTTTTCAAAGAAATCACACCACTAAATAGATTTTAAATTAATTTACTCAAGGTCTACTTATATCTTTACTCAGGATATTAATAAATGTGCCCAGCCTTGTATTGTAAACAAATATACTCGCAGAACTAAATGTTCCATCAAAGTACAAAAGGGTAGAAGAAGCGAGACAGAAAAAGAAATAGGAAGAGGTCTGAGATCTAAAGAGGGGAGAGGAGAGCAGAACAATGACTTTAAGTCTTGACAAACACTTAACGGAGGCCTTTAGATTAACACTTTGGAGAAGACATGTCTGCCTGCATACCAATAGAAAATACTGTCATTCTCTATCTAAGTCAGAGCCTTTTGATGTTGTGTTCACACAGACAGAGAAAAGAGAGATGAAGGAGGGAATAGAAGTAGAGAGAGTGGGAGAAAAAGAGTTACAAAAACATGAACTTTAAACAAAAAGGCTATAGGATAAGGGAGGAGAGAAAAAGGAAATTTAGGGGAAAAAAAGTTGAACCCTTAATTTCTTCTGCAAGATGTCATT
Organism: Xiphophorus couchianus; assembly: GCF_001444195.1. Lineage (NCBI taxonomy): Eukaryota > Metazoa > Chordata > Actinopteri > Cyprinodontiformes > Poeciliidae > Xiphophorus > Xiphophorus couchianus. The sequence goes on from NC_040231.1 coordinate 11,555,721, forward strand.
CTTTATTTCATACATTCTTTGTGCTTTACTTTTTCCTTTTGCTGTATCTGTTCATGTCTCCAACAATATATAGATTACCACAGTCATAATAATTATCAAGAGGAAAGAATAAAGAAAGTAGAGAAAATAGGAAAGGTAGGACAGACAGTAGAGGTCAGGTGGTATGAAAAATAAAATAAATAGAGACACTGGATGGAAAAGGATAAGATGTGTCATCCCAAAATTCATACAAAAGTGATGGAAGAAAGTCAAAAACTGGGCATGCTGAACAAAACTTTAAGCAACAGAAACAGGGAACAAACATATCAAGGAAAGAGTTAATGCAAATGGGACTAATTTGTTGGCAGAGGAAGTAGTCAGCAAAGATGAATTGAAATAAATCGGGAAAATTACAGAAAATGGAGTCATGTGAAAACAACAATCCCTAAAAGCAGACTAGCATTTAATGCTGACTGAAGAATGGATTTGTTTCCCACAATAGTGTCTGTGACCAAGCTGGTGACCAAGCTGGTGACCAGTATGAGGAGGACCTGCCAGACTGTTGTGGGATGGTACAGTTCTCCAATGTATGACTGACTTCCCACCTCTAAGTGACTAGACACTTAAATTCCCACTGTCATATTTCAAGCTTCAATCCAACCATCAATCCATCTGTCCACCATTGTCTTTACCTGCTTGTCTTTGTGTAGTTGTGGGTCTGGACAGGTTTCTGTCTAATGCAGGGCAACACAAAGACAAACAGGACAAATAACTCAGACTTCAATCATCCAGTCCAGTTATAACACCAAACAAGAAGAGCCAACAGGAGAAGAGACTGCTTTAGTAAGGATGAACTGACAAGTAGTGGGAGAAGCCCCTCTACTCTGCTGCTCAACACACAGAAGCATTTTCCATACGTCACCATACAAAGGGAAATGGTTTCCAGCAGTGTAAGATTTCTTCCAAGAAGCATTGTTGTAACAAAAACATAACTGACCAAACACAAATGGCTATATTATTTTATGTGTACTATTAGAATTTGTATATTTTATTTCATTTTAATTATTTAAACTTTCATGTGAATGCCCAAACGGTACACACATTACCTTCCAAGGTGTACAAGCAATGGCAGGAGCAAACAGACAAATGCGCCCAATGCACTTTTAAATGCAACACACATACACTCTCCTCTGCTTGTTGATAAGTGTGTTAGGAGGCAGGGAGAAATTATTAATTATCAGGCTAATGGGCACCAGGCTGAGTTCTGCTTCATTAGGCTCTAACTGTTTGTGAGAATCCTTGTTTGTGTGCTGCTTGTGTATCAGAGGACTGTGGGACCTCTGAGTAACACACAAACAATAAAGGGGTGGGTGTTGGGGTAAGAGTTAGTTAACAGCACACATGCACTTATGCAAACACAGACATGCATGAAGATGACAGTCTGTCTTTACTACAAGAATTATGTGGCAAATGGTCAACAGAGCTGTTTCAACATATTGTTAAAGCCCTTTTGTTGACTATAAGACAAAAACATGCACAATGTCCCGTTTTTCTTTTTTTTACATATATTTTGTGTAATACTCTGACAAGTCAATGCTGGTGTTAAAAGTTGAGTTAAGAGCCACAGTTTAAAAAAAATAAATGAATGCACAACGTTGAAATGTGAAGCAAATCTTACTAACCGCAGTGTGTGTTGCCTTGTACCCTTTTAGCATTGTGTTTCCACCCTGTGTTGAATGGCTTTGCAGTTTGCTCTCATTCTGTTGCTCGGAGGGTTGCGCTGGCTACTGTATGATAAGTAAAACCAGCACTGACTTTAATCTGTTTCACTCCCACTAGAAAAGACAGATAAGGAGGGGGAAGTAACGCTGAGGGATGGTGAGACAATAAGGGAAGTCAAAGAAAAAAAGTGACATTGTTTTAATTATTTGCATTTTGATAGAATTCCAAAATCATTTTAACAAACATTTCGGTGAACATTTTGAAGGCACTGTGACACTCAACTTTCCATTTTCTCAATTTTGTGCTACTTGGATTACGTCAGTTGTTTTAGTTTCCATCACATGCTCTCTGGAGTTGTCTTCTGGAGAAAAAAAAATGCCTCTTTTGAGAATGAAGCTGATTCTGAAGGTTGGGGTGAACATGTGCGTTTTTCTATAAATAGAAATTTTATTTATTTATAGAAATAATAGTAACATAAGCAGGGGCACAGGCTCAGTGGTTTTTCCCATTGATTAGATGACCAGCTAATGCACAATCATCCCAACCATTCATGCACATGTGGACACATACACACAAACTACTACTCTGAACTAATGAGTTGATCAAGACCCCCCCAGGAGCAACCAATCGCTTTTTTGCGCCAAAGAGGGCAGTTGGTTAAGGGAAAGACAAGAAGACAATGAAATAGAGGTAAAAACAAACAAAGAGGAAGTCGAGTACAAAAATTACACTTAAGAAATTAGATGGAAAGACTGGAATATTGCAGAGGCATACCAAGCAGTATATGATTGAAAAATATTGAAAAAGAAAGTGAATATTTCTATAACCCATAATACTATAGGGGAACAGATGCAATTCCACTTAAATTTTTGTGTAAATGCACCTGTATGTGGTTAAGATGTCCCTGAGGGGTGTCTTCTTGCTGTCGATATGTGTATCCCCATGTCGGGGTGTACGTGTGTGCTAGAATTACCCTGAATGCTTTAGCGATTGACTGCCTGGCTAATGGCAGTCTCTGTTTTCCTCTGATGGTCATTGACTAGGCCCTCTCATCAATACCTGTTTTTACAGCTATTCTAGAGGTGTGTGTGTGTGTGTGTGTGGGGGCATGTGTGTGTGTGTGTGTGTGTATGTGTTTATGCAGTAGTGATTATACTATGTGGCTGTGTATGCCTCCTGTGAAACGAGTTCTCTCCACATTTTTCTTGAAGTGTTGTTTTATAGACATTTTCAGGACATTAGTATACTTTTATTGTACCATATTTGGGGATTTTTTTTGTCAATGTATGAATGTAGTCTTTCTGCAAAAAAATCCTAAGCTCTTCATGCTTTTTTTATTTTTATATTTTTCAGCCTATTATCTAATTTTTTTAATCACATTTTATTCTTGTATATTTTTTAGCCTGGATGTAAAAAAAATCTAACTGAAGACAAGGGAAAAAGGAAAAAGAAAAAAAAATATTCAGATACTGGATATCCCAAAGTTGGACAAAGTGTTTGCTTTGGTGTTGCTACATAATCAGACCCAAGGTGGTTTCAAATAATGAATATATTTCTTCTTTACAAGTTAAAACTATAATAAGAGTAGTACTAGTTTCCATTTTAAAACAGAAACATTACTTCATAAGATTTAAAATTAACTCTACCTTCTGTTCACTTTTAGATTTTGTTATTTTCTACTTCCTTCTTTTTTGTCTTCTTCCTCTTTCTGCCACTCTCACCTGAGTTTGGGAAGGACTTTGTCCCACAGACACAGAGCAAGACTATCACCACTTCACCCAGGAGACCACTCATCTCTCACTTCTCCAACCTCCCTTCCTCCTTCTATGCATCCAGCTACCCATCCATCGATTGCCACTATTCTTGGACTTCTGTTATCCCTCTTCTGGTCAGGCTCGGGTTTCCTTTCCACCACTCAGCTGTGTGTGAGAGCTAACCTCCATATATCTTTGCCTGTCACATTTGATTAAGATCAAATCTGCTCCAGAATAATGTATTATTTTATGCCATAAAATAAAACCTTTAAAATAGCTGAGGACTTTTTATCTTGTTGAAACACCAAATGCACAATTAACTAAACTCATATAGGAAATAGTTATTATTAAGTGAGTGACTAATGGCAGCAGTTCTATTTCTGCCTAGTCACTAATAAATGGCTTAATTGGCCCGGGCATTCACCATCTGTGCGAAAGAAGCAGATTGACCAATAGCCTGATAAGTCTGGCAGGAGGCTAATTCATTCAGTCATTAGATTAAATTAATTTATCTAGTTTATCTAGTTTTCTGAGCAGGTTTTTTTTTTTATTACATATGCATATTTAAAATAGGGCAAAAAGCATTAAGAACCTTAATGGCTTCCTTTTCATTGTCTTAATTTGGATCATGTCTGATGCAACAACCCACACAATGATAATCTGTTTCATTGATCAAAATATTTCCCTCTTCACCTGTCCTAAAATATGTTGTTTTAACAGAGCTAATAAATATTTTTTTCTCTTTTTCTGATTGCAGGAGTTACACGAACACCGTGTGGCTGAGTAGACGAGGAATGTGGCTGTATGTGTATGAACAGTAAGTATCGCTTTGAAGGTCTAAGTCCCTAGGTCTAATTTTCTGTCCTAAAGACACAAAATATTGTTATTTAGAAATGTAAACATTTTATACAACTAGAATGGCCTTCACCTAAAAACATAGTAAAAACTGAAACCATAACATACAGCTCAAGAAAAAGTGAGGGAACATTGGATGTCCCTGTAGCAGAAAAAAAGGATTATAAAATTAAATATTAATATTGAATACTAATATTTGCCCAACATTTTTAAGTATTTGTCCTATACAAAAATGGATAATGTTCTGCAACTTCTAACAAGCTGAAGCCCCTTTTTAATATTATAAACATAAACTTTACTGTAGTATGTAAATTGTAATTACAAGGATGCAGATTTAAAGACGGTCATCAGTGTTATTTACCCAAACCTGCAGGCTTACATGAAGATACTCTGGTTAAACAAATGGAGTTCCACCCTTAACATTTAGCAGCTTCTTTACAGGCCAAAATGTATAGTTAAAAAAAGACAACAATGCATGCTAAAGTCTATTTGGAAAACCCAATACCCACAGATTTGCCAGAAAGCATCAGATGTGTTGGAGAAAAGCTAAATTTGAAACATCATTTTCGTATGAAAAGTGCATGAAAACTGTTTACCAAACGGCTCCAGCTCCCAGAGACTTGGGAAACTTTTCAATGTGAGGCAATGGTGCTAACAACTCCCCCAATATGATACTTTGACCTCTGAGAATACATTTTCCATTAAGTGTAAGTTTTACTTGCTAATAGATGAAGAAAAAATACTTAAAACGGAAATTTGTTGTGATTAATGTTTTAAAATATGCTTTACTCTATGATTCTGGGACAAACATGCCATCATTTAATAACTATGAAGTAAAACCTAAAAAAAGAACATTAATGTTTTAATATTCTGTGTCATTGGATGAAGTCCTCTGTGCCTGTATTAATGTTCATGTCTTTATTCGAGCACTAGATTGAATGCACTTCCACATACCTCTATGGAAATGAAGTCACACACACACACACACACACACATAGTGGGACAATCAGGTCATTCCAAGGTAAAAGGACTTAGATATAGTGAAATATTCATACTTTAAGGGTACCCTGTGTGTGTGTACTTGCAATGCGAGTTGGTGTGACTGTGTATGTGTGTCGAGCTCATGACTGCTACAAGCAGTTCTCTTTAATTGAGGTCCTGACGCCTCAAGCAAAAGGAGAAGGATAGAACCTGCACTGTGGTAGGTCCGTGTGTGCCGCACGCAAATGTTAAACTAACACAACAATACTGACCTGAAAAAACGTGCTAATCAAACCTGGATATCAGTGGTGACTTTAGCAGTTGGTGGGGGTTTCTGCTGATTATTAGTGGTGTATAAATATTGTACATTATTTGTATTTCACATTTCTGACCCTTATGGGGGTTTTGCGAAGGGTTTCATTGGCTATGCAAAGCAGTGTTAAACTTATGTCCTTCATCTCATGTTTTTAGGCTTTGTGTCTGTGTGCGTGTGGGGGTGCGTGGGGGTGTGTGTGTATGGTTAAGTGTGTATCTGACTTTTATTTTTGCAAAAAAAGTTTTTTGTAGTTAACATTTTATAGCTGGCCGATCAAGTTTGTCTGCACTTCTGTTCCTATTTCCTGCAGTACATTATGTAGTAAAAAACGCATGAATAAATTGCAATCACATTGTTTATTTTGCCAAGTGTGTTGTCACATTGAAAACCAGGTCTTGCATAGAAAAACTGAATATATTTTGTACATCATGAAGTCGTGCTTTGTCAGTAAAATGCCACACCCCCACTTTGTACGATGTGTGTATACTGAGATCAGGAGGTAAAATGTGCTCACTGTGTTCTAATGTGTCAGGACCACGTATGTTTCTTAAGCTTTGATGTCACTGTCTTGTTTTATTTATTTTTCTACACTTAGATGAAAGTTCAATCCTCACTCAGTCTGTGAGTGTCCTCAACTGCTCAAAGTATTAGTAGCTGAAATAATCAGAAAATGGGTCATGGTGAGTTTTTTTAGCCTCCTGAGTTGAGTGAATCTTCGTGATTCCAGACCTAGCATCAGCAAAGGATGTACTTTTGGCTCATTGCTGCAGAGTAGCACTTTTGCTGACAATGTTTTAGTAATGCGTATGTTTAGTGTTTATCAAACTCAGACTCATGCTGCAGAAATTTTCTACATGTCCAAAGAAATCAGTGGCGCACCACTGACTTAAGTGGTGTTTGCAAAATTGTCAAATGAGTGAGAAGTGAGAAGGTGATGCTAGAATGTTTAAAGCTCTGTATTTTTGGTGCAGTGGTGCAGGGGTAAAGCCTGCGACCCATACGCAGAGGCCATAGTCCTCAATGTAGCCATTACGGATTCAAGTCCCGACTCAATGGCCTTTACTTCATGTCATTCCCGTCTTATAATAAATAAAGAACAGTAAATTACTTCTAAAAATGCAAAGCATGCAGTAGAGTGGCATCTTTAAAACGAAAACTCTGAATTTATTAAATGTCACTTCAGTTTCTTTCTCTGCTTAAATCTCTTCAACTTGTCTGCTGCATGTTGTTTGGAAAAGATTGTCAACAAGAAGAGAGGTTCTCTTTGTAAAATGAGAAAAGTGGAAGGTGTAGGGATATCCCAGTCTTATATCAAGTATCTGATCAGCGTCTCAATCAAGGCATTTTTGATTGAGGATATTGGAGCCACTGATTACACCTCAGCTCCATTTCCAGCCGTGCCGTAATGTCTGTAATGTGAGCATCTTGGGAGGCAGTCGTGGCAAAGCTTCATTGGAGACAATCATGCAGAATAAACATCCAGTGAAATACTTCATCCTAAGACGAATTCTTTTGGGCTAATTCTCAGAAACAACAAACACGCTTTAAATGAGTCCTTTTCGAAGGAGAGAAAAGGGTAAAATTACTCTAGTAAGTGATCGAATTAGTTACACTGCGCTTATCCACCAGGCACCCTAAGTTGCAGATGTTTAGCTTTCACAGAACCTTATGACAAGCTGCTGAGCTAATCCATTCATTTGAATTAACTCTGTTGAACATTCATATTGTGTGTGTAAAACATTGAAGACGATGTGCCGAAAAACCCAGTTGAATGAAAGAAATGTTTATGTGTGGTTGACATATTGCAGTTGCAGTAAGCCTAAATTCTGATGGTAAGATAGGACGCGATGCATCTGAAGGATGTGGCCATTAGTTTTATGTGCTATGAATGGCATTGTAGACACTTAGCCTGTTGGACCCTGCTAAAATATTTGTTGTTATTTACTAATTATTGCTCAGTTGCATCACAGTATTTCTCTCTGAAATGTATAATCAATCAATGAATCAAGTAAACTTTATAGAGCACTTTTTATGTAGTCAGGTGTTACACAAAATGCTGTTCATAGGTTGAAAACAAAAGGACAGAAATTCAGTCTCAAGAGAAACAGATATTAAATTTGATCACACTAATAGAATAAACAGATTTTAATAAATGTCAATAAAATAGTGAGCAATTAACAGTATGAGGAAAATTTATCAAATAAAGATAGATGTATATATACTTTACAAAAAAAAACACAAACAGTCTATTAAAACACCAAAGTAAAACCCATCATAGTAAAAATACAAAATCAGACAAAAGATAAAATCTAAAGTAGCTTTAGTGGAACTGTAGTCCCTTTAGAAACACTTGAAGTTGTGAAGTTTAAGAAGAGTTAACTACAGTCTCTTTATTGGAATATGAAAAAAATGGTGAGAGTATGGCGATGTTCTTCAGCTTATTATATACATTTTTGTACTGTTATTAAATTTAGATCAAATCTAGTCCAAGGAGTCGCCTAGAAGGCAAAAACAAATGATGATATTTACGTCACACAGGTTTGAGGTTAACATCTTTCTTCTGTATGAAAATATTACCAATTAAGTTGCTGTTTTGGCGGAGTGGTATAAAAATTAAGAGACATTTGGTGCTCAGCTCTCAGCAACTATACAAGAATACCAAGATTTGAGGGAGAGCAGTATGTTCCCCTCCCTCCCTAAGATCCACCCACCTTCTTCTAATCCTCTAAAAGCACTTAGGAGATTGGCGCTCTCCGCCTGCCTCTGCCTGCTCATCTACCCTGTTGGTCGCCACAGCAGCTGATTGGAGGAGTTGCGGCTCCTAATTGGATCATGAGGGTGTGAGGCAGGCGACAGCAACCACATTATGGGAAGCTGACTTTGTGCAGAGTAACCCTGCCAGGATGACCCTCTCCATGAGTATGCAGGTGTGTGTGTGTGTTTATACTGGTTGACCCCAATGTGACTAAGAGCCTCCGTTTATCAAGGTGTGCTGGCTGAGGCTGCGGTAGAGGATAGATTGATGAACAACAGAATAGAAAAATAGAGATGAGTAAAAATATGAGAAAACTAAGTAAAAATAAAAAAGAAATGAGAGAAGGAAATTAGCTAAGGAGGTGAGCAGAGAGCTAAGCTTTGATATTCCTTTTTTTTACAAACTTTTTTACTTAACTTCCTTTGTAACCGCAGGGGGTATGGTAGGATTGATGACATGATGCAGTGAATTAATCCTTCTGAATCTCGTGTTTGTGCAGTGTGTGTGCATGTGTGTGAGAGTGTGGGTATCTTTCACTTTGGTGCAAAGTGACTGTGTTGTCCGTTACGGTGTAAACTGATAGCGTCACTGCACTTTGCCGCATTATGTGAAGCGTGGATCTGTACATTCAGTTTCCTTACTGCAATCTATATCACACCATCATGAACACCTGATCCCACAGAACTAGCGGGCACAACAGCAAGGACTATTTCTAATCATTTTGACTCGAAACCTTGATGTTATCCCACGTGCATGCATGGTATTCTGTTTGTAAGACAGGAAAGTAAGGATTTACGTAAGCTTTAGGTAACTTAAAAATTCATAATTTGTTCAAATAAATACAGAAAAAGTAGCTTGAGTGATCAGTTATTTTGGTGGCAAAGGGAGAAGTGTCATTGATTTATCATGTATTATTTTTTTATGAATATAACTGGGCTACAAAATAACTTTGGAGATTTAAAAAAAAATTCAAGCAGACTTTATTCTTAGTTTGTGGCTTAAGATGATCAGACTAAATTTTAAAACAACATTGAGAATACACAAGTTTGAGCATTGTCTTTCTCACCCGATTAAGAGTCACTGGATGTTAATTTTGAGTCTGATAGCTTTGAAGTCATTACATATCACCGTAGGTATGTAGTACCTTGGAAAAGTATTACCTTGAACTTTTCACATTTTGGCATGTGAAACTTTGATGGAATTTTATATAACAGACCAAAGTAAAGTAGTGCATAACTGAGGTGGAACTAAAAGTATATATGATTTTCAACATATTATTTGAAGAAAAAAAATCAGTGTGATGTGCATATTTATTTACCCCCGTTTATCATGATCCAATGCAACACAAATTCCTTCAGAAGCCACCTAATTAGTAAACAGAGACCATCTATTAAGTAATATAATCTCAGCACAAACTCAGCTGTTCTCTGAATGCCTCAGAGCTTTATAGGAAAAAAACAGTGTACTAACGGCACTACAAACACAGCAGCTAGGACAGGGATCCACCAAACAGTACTCCAAGGTTCGGACATCTCAACGAGTATTATTCAATCTCTCATTTGGAAATGTAAAGAGTAGGGCACAACCACACACCTGCCAAGACATGGCCGTCCACTGACAGACCTGGTAAAGTGAACATTAATCAGTGGAGCAGACAAGAGACTCATGGCGACTCAGAAAGAACTGCGAAGAGATCCACAAGTGGAGCATCTGTTGACAGGGCAGCAATTACTGAGGTAGTATTCAACTCTTGCTGTTCTTAAACACTATGAGCCTTATTTTTAAAAGGTTTTGGTGAAGCATGGTGTAGGTAGCGTCACCTAAATCTTATGTAAATCCTTAGTTTCCTGTCTTTTCTTCAGCAAATTCGGAGGAACTGAATACATATGCAAATTACACATTTCAGATTTTTGTCAAAAATATTGACCATACATCTTTTTACTTCTACTTCACAATTATGTTTTGTTGTTGCTCTATTCCATCAAATACCAATGTGTTTTGTACGTAACAGGGCAAAACTCTGAAAGGGTAGTAAAGCTTTTGCAAAAAATTGTGTGTGTTTGGCCTTGTATTTGGTACATGCAAGGCTTAGTTTTCTAACAAATATTACATTGTGTGGACCTACTGTACCCTCGTGGGCCCAAAGCAGTGCTGCTTCACATGTCCTGAGAGCACACAACTCCAGTTAGTGACAATGGGCATGTAATAGTTAGGTTTAGGCTAAGTGATAGGGTTAGGCTTCAGAAATGAATGAAAAATGAATAGAAGTCAATACAAAGTTCCTGTGAAGATATAAAGACATACTGTGTGTGTGTGTGTGTGTGTGTGTGTGTGTGTGTGTGTTTGGGCGTGGGCATGCGCGGGCGTGTGTGTGTGTAGGGGTGTGTGTGTGTGTGCGTGTATGTAGTGTGTCAAGTGCGACAGTACAGCAGGGGCGTCTGATCCCTCCACCTTTTAAGAACATCAGAGGGTGTGAAAAGCACTGATTGCCCTAACCGCTCTCATTGGGACTCAAACCCCCGGCTTAGTTGTGCTTCAGCGAGTTTGAAGAGACAAGACAGAGCTAGCGAGATGTGTGCACTCGTGAGTGAGAGAGCGAAGATGAGGTAGAGGGAAACGAGAGAGACAGCGGGACAGAAGAGAGAGGTTTGGAAGGAATTAGTCATAAGAAGTAGAGGAGGCACAGACAGGAAATCAAAGTTAGCACAGGAAGCACGGAGTAAACTAACAAACTGGAGTAAGACAAGTCTGACGAAGATAGAAACAGCAGAAGGCCGATGACCAGGAAAGAGAATGGGATGGAATTAGTGAACATAGTGAAGGCAAATTGTGAGAGGGACAATTAGGAAACAAAAGCTTTTTTATATTTGTTATTCAAGATTCATCTTTAGATAATACCAATGTTCAAGTTAAAAAGACACCAAAAATCTAGACCAATCTATAGATGTTTTTTTTAGAGGATGCCAAAAATAAATTATTTTTCATATGTTCTCACTTCTAAATGATAGTTATTGTACATCAAAATAAAAATATTCTTACTGCTGTACTTTTCCGGTGTAGTACAAAGGATGGTTTGTTCCCATGAAACAATACAATGATAACTTATTAACTTCTTTGAAAGAAAGCTTCTTTAGAAATATGAACTGTGGACACTGACAACAACAGTCTTCCCCAGTGTCTCATCAGATTCTTTGTTGAAGCTAAAATTAACCCTCAGTGTTTCCAAGAGAAGTGGCTTTGTCATTGTTCGCTGTTGCTTGTGAATGTCACTCAATTTACTGACTTATTAGGAACACAATACTGTCCAAGCCCTATTAAATTCAGAATTTCCTTAATAACTGAGGTAATATAGTTACCTGATTGTGTTAAAAAATACATACACGATACTGAATGGACTGAAAAAGAGGGGGATTCCTCCCTTTCATCTCTCTTTTTGTGCAAACTTGAAGACATTTTTTACTAAAACCATACTTTTGGAGTTAAACCAATTTAATACACTAACAACCTCCATTGTATGAACTTTCACAATGGCCTTAAATAACGACCCTAGCTAAAACAAAATGCTTGATACTAAACCTAATGGAAAAAGAAGAAACTCACTCACACACACATACTACACACATTAGGGTGGGGGTCAGGTGTGGGGTTAGGCTGCGAGGGTCTCTAATAGGCTCCCTTGACACATGAGGTGTCAACAGTGGAGACAGAGATGTCAACACACTCACACGTGGAAATGCTAAAAAAACAACACACTCAGCCAGACACGCCCAAGTGTCCAGATCTAATTCACTCAGTAAAGATGTTGGACAAATAACTAAATATAATGTGAATAGTGCTCACATTTAAATACTTAACTATTTTTGTTTCGCAGTTTTGTTCTAGTTTAAACAGTTTCACACTTGCCTTGAATCTATCTCCTCTCCTATCTACAACAGGACAGATTATCTCTTTCATAATGCACCACACATATTTCGTTATCTTTTTTTATTTATCTTGTGCCTGCTTGTGTTTGATCATTCCTCATAAGAACTATGTTTTCTCTGTGTGTGGCATATAACATGTGAAATGACATGTCCAGTGTGTGTGCTAGTTGGCCAGCATATGTTTCAGTGGGTGCATTTGTGCGTGTGTCGTTATGGATTGCCACATTGTGGACCTGACAGGATCATAATTACAAGCAGTGATGAAATCTACCAAGTGTTTTCTCCCTGCATGGCTGCATGTGTGCGTGTGTGTGTAATATTTGTCATCCATGGCAGCACGCTCCCTGTTAGCACACAGTAACCATGATCACACTTCCATCTTCCCCCTAATAGGACCATGAGGATAGATAGATAGATAGATAGATAGATAGATAGATAGATAGATAGATAGATAGATAGATAGATAGATAGATAGATAGATAGATAGATAGATAGATAGATAGATAGATAGATAGATCAACTGTTACTGCACTTATTTGGTGTCACGTGTCGCAGTGAGTGTCACACTCTGACTCATTCAGCACATAAAGGCCTCTTCCCCTCTTTCTTTGGCCTGTGATCCAGCCGTACCTGCCTATAGTAAAATCACAGGAAGGGGAAACGGTCTGGAGGTGTCGGGGAGGAAGAAGATGGAGGAAAGATGAGAGGAGTCAAGAGAGAGAGAGAGTGAGCAAGAGAGGGAGAGAGATGGGAGGCGCTCAATTTGCCATCACGGGTGCAACGGGGCAGAAAGTATCTAAGAAAGTGGATGAGTATCCATGTGTTTGTGTGCATGCATGGGAGAGAGAGAAACAAAAAGAGAGAGCGAACGTTTGTGTGTGTGCGTGTGTGTCTAACAAGGGAGAAAAGACAACTCATTTGAATGTCAGATACAGGGAAGCGTGGCGTGCAGGGCAGGAGGAATGAGGCGAGGAGGGATGAGAAGAATGAATATGGATTACTGGGATGAAGATTCTATTATTTTCTGCCCGTCTCTCTGATCTCTTTGTCGCAGTGCTATAGGCCTGTGTGCGTGTTGGGGTGTGTGTGAGAGTGAGGGTGTGAAGGTGTTTGTATGCGTTAAAAGTATGTTAGAAAAAGTACAGGTTTGCAACAGGAAAACCATATTTGCTTATGTGATACCCAGTATTAGTCCTTGTGTGTGTGAAAATGTTTGACAACATCTGTAGTTACTTTCAGCATCTGTTTAATATTTAAGAGAGCTAGAGAATATTTTTAAAGATGTGCATTTCAGAATTTTTAGATAATAAAACAACAATCATAACTATATATTAGGTAACTTATAACCATATCTACAAGCATACAGGTATGTTGTGTATTGTAATAATTACCAGCATAGTTATTTTTAATAAGGTTATGTTACATTTATTAAGTAAATGTCAGTACTGAGCACAAATGATCTAAGTTATAGATTTCTTTTGTTCATCATCTTTACAAAGTAGCTCAAGCTCAGTCAGATTGGACTGGAAAAGGTTTAAAACCTCCGTTTTCAAGTCTTACTACAAATTAAATATTGGTCTAGGCCATTCTAACACATTATTGCACTTTGATCTAAAGCATTACATCATTCCTATGGCTGTATGTTTAGGGTTGTTTTCCAGATGGTGATACAATACTACCCCAAACTCAGATTGTATGCAGTGTTGTTCAGGTTTTCTTCTAGGGTTGCCCTGGATTTAGAGCCATTCCTTTTTACCTAAACTTGACTTACTCCCTTGTTGAACAAAAAAGAAAAATCATAACTATAACATAAAGCTGCTAAGAATTTGAAAATAAATCAGATTAAACTTCACCAGTTTCAGGGCAATTGGGATGATCAAAATAATATCTGCATTTATAAAATTGTGTTTTTTATAGACTGTAAATATCTGGCTTCAGTTGCATAGCTTAACCTAATCAACTCGGTTTCCTGTATTTTCCAAGAAAAAGCAACTCCTTGGATGGTCTTTTTATTGCTGTGGCAGACATGTATTTTGGTCAAGTGTATTTTGGCTTTCGACCTTTTTTAATTATGACATCTTTCTTTGTAACATTTGCACCATAACTCCAGTGTATTTTTGCTCAATCTTCCCCCACTCTTCACATTATGTTACCTGTTCTTTCTTTCGCTTGCTCTGTACCTCTCTTCGGTTGAGTGGTGAGCAGACTGAGGAAGAGAGAAAAAGATGTGAGTCTCAGCCAATTTGTCTTGACACATAGAGATGCTCATGTGGGAGAGAGGTGTCAAACACCTAAGAGAGGGTGAAACAAGTTTGTAGCTCGGTGAGAACTGATATAAGAAAAGAACGATGAATGAAGGAGACTAGAGAGCGGTAGAAGCAAGAAAAGGAGGACAGAGCTTATTGAACTTACAGGCAGCTGTTTGTGTGGAAGAATTTTGGTATAGGTCCAAAAACTTTTTTTTTTTTTTACTTTTTTAATGTCGCACACTTACCAACATCTGCAATAGATACACACTTACTCACACAGGATGTATGGTTTACATTCTGTCCCGGGTGTACTCTGCCTCTCACCCACTTACTATTGAGAATTGGCACTTTTGCTGTTTTCTGGAAGTTTGTTCCGGATTAGAGGAGCCTAAAAACTGAATGCTGCCTCCCCATGTTTGGTCCTGGTCCTGGGGACACAGAGTAGACTTGAACCAGGAGATCTGAGTGGTCTGGGAGATTGATACAATGACAACAGCTCTTTAATGTATTTTGTTGCCAAGTCATTCAGAGATTAATAAACTAACAAAAGCATTTTAAAGTCTACTTGCTGAGTTTCGGGAGCCAGTGTAAGGACATTAACTGAGGTAATGTGCTCTATTTTCCTAGTTTTAATGAGAATGTGAGCATCGTTCTGGATCAGGGTTCTAGGTTACAGTCACATATTTTCCTTGTATACAGCTACTCTTGAAGTTTAATCTCAGAATTCAATCTGAGTTTACATCAGATTGATATGTACTGGTAGCTAGTTGGACCTAACAAACAAACAGGAAGAGAAGAGAGTAAAAATCTGCAAAAAGCAAGGACTGAATCATCCAGGAGAAGGAGAGGCAGAGTTTATTCCCAGGGTGTGCCCCTTGTGTTAGTGGCATGTTCCCCTTGTGTCGCAACAAGAGAGGCAGTGGGATTGACGGAGGGTAAGGTGTCTAATCTTTGAGGGTAAGAGAGCGTAGACTCCTCAGGGCTTGTCGTTCTCAACACCTTGTTAACCAGAAATCTCTCTTTCTATCTGTCTTTCTTCTTTGCTTTCTCGTCTACAACTCTTTCTACCATTCTGTCCATCCGTGTAGATGAAGAAGCAGAAAGATTCAGACATCATTGCAGATGTCTACCTTTGACACATTGTTTCCAGGTGATCTAGCTATCTGTTGAACTGTCTGTCTGTGTAATGGTGTGTGAATGTGTTTCCCTTTCAATTATTTGTTGGAAATGTTTGTATTTAACTGATGTCAGTGTATCGTCAGGCCAAGAAAATGCCTGTCTAGTTAATTGGACTTAAGCATAGGGTAACACAATGTGACAAGAAACCATTCGACTCACACACATGATGGGCTGTGCATTGTGGCTTCACAGCCACATTATACTGTAGCTGTGACAATTTAGTAATGTTGGTGCATGTCATGGGTAGGTAAAGAAGAGCTGTTTGGCAAAATGTCACTCAAGATGGGAGGAATGGGAGGAATGACGAATTTTGTGTAAAGTGCTTTGAGGTTCTCAGACTTGATAAAGTGATATAGAAGTACAAGCCATTAGCCAAATTTTGTGTATTACATAAAGAAAATGATCTTGAATTCAATTTAAAATACGATTGATATATTTTTGCAGGCATGAGTATTATCAAAGCTGTTTACCCTGTCATCATGCCTTCATTTAACTAGCCCATTAGTAATGTTTGTGTTAAATCTGTGATTTTAGGCTCATAAATCTTTACCACTTGGGAACTACTGCTTCGGAGAATCCTAAATGACTGAGCTATTCTTTTTTTCATGTGTATAATCATAGAGAAATTAGCTTATAGCAACAAATTAGTCTTCCGATTTTTTTTTTTGTACACTAATTTGTTCTCGAACGGCCTAATCAGTAAAGTGCAATGGGTCCAGCTTATGAGCCATTTTGTGGAAACAGTTCCACAAGAAGGCATCAGTGTGGGACAACAGGGTATTATGCTGCTTAGTGCTGAGCTCTGAGGTTTCAGGATGCTGTAAAACAATGTGAGAAGCACTTTCTACACATTCAGACACTGCTGTAATGAGAAAATACTCTTAATCCAGCTCGCACATACACACACAACAACACACGCAAAGGCGTATTTCTGCTGCCGAGTCGTTTCTTGGTGAAAGCATATTGCGAGAGAAGCAGTTTAAGGACGGGCAATTATAGTTTTGGACAACGTCATTGATTTAAACTCCTGATTAGAGGAAAGGTGACAGAGGTGGTACACACAATAGCGAGTGTTGGAGCGGGGTGACGATGGGGGAAAATCACATAATACACACCCACCCACACACACACATATGCAGAGCCTCAGTCTTTCCGTCAGTCTTGGGAATGCCTCAGTATGGCAGGGGTCCCCCCCCCATTGCTGCTTTCATGTTCCTCACTCTGTCTCCCCCTTTCTCTGTCTCGACACACCTGACTGAAATATTGATGTCTCCCAAGCGCTGCTGTTCATGCCTAAGTGGTTGTTTTTGTTTCAAAGAACGGGTGACTGTTTCACACATCCAGACAATTACAGACACAGAGCCATGCAGTCAAGAATAGAGAGGCAAGAGCCTCTGGATACAAATTCAGATTAAGGCCAATTACAGACTAATAGTGTGATCCATTAATTTCTTTCTCTGATTTTCTATTTAAGGTTATGTTGCACCTTCAATTAGCATCTTTGAAATAGATAACTTTTTTTTTGTTTTGTAAAACAAAACGGTGTGTAGCACATTATCATTATTCATATTGTAAATATTTTTTAGTTATTTATTTTATTTATAAATTGAGACTGTTTTTCCTAGAAGTTACCTTGCAACATATTCAAATATATCACTGTGTGTAACTTTAGTCAGCATGACATTCATCTCTCTACTTGGCACTCAGAGATGCCTTCCTCGTCCATGCTGACTTAGTGTTACTGTTTAACATATCCTATTAATATTAGATGAGAATTGTTTGTATCCAAGTGTACCGTTAACTTTAGTACATGTGTACGTCTACACACACAAAGCCCTTCTCATAGAACCTGTAGCTGTTCACCATCTGGTTTAAGCAAATAAACATAGATTTTCAAATTTAGTTAAAAGAAAAACTAATTTAAGACTAATTTAAAAACTAATTTGTTTTCTTTTCATAAATGTTAGGCTTCAGGAAAAACTAACTTTGATAATTCAGACATGGAATTCTGTTTAAAAAAAATTAAATGTACTATTTAAAAATAAAAACTAAGCAATGTTTAAATGTTGCAAAATGTTTAAATAGAATTTTTATACAATTTTATGTGACTGAGTATACTGGACAAATATAGTTTTTTTCACGGTACACTAAGAGATGAAAGATTTTATGGAATAATTAAACATACCCTATGTTTATTTGTTAAAATAAATAAATAAAACATCAATAAGTCCTTAGATTCGTTCACATAAAACAGATCCTATCTGATTCAGGCCCTATGTATGTATTTGAGTGCAACATGTAAGCACTTACAAAGATGTGGAGGATGTATTTTTACATAAACCTAAAAAAAGAGATTAGGTAAATCATTAGTAAAATGCTTTAGCAAATTAAATGTTTATTTATTTCACTTTTTGTTCATGTTTTAGTAAAGTCTTTGACATTTGCTGTATATCCAACTCCAGAGCTCCTCTGTGGAGAGAGGAGAAAGTTCCTCATGGACTTTATAAGATCCATGTTGGTGGGATTACACAGTGCTTCATATGTATGTGCCTGTGTGTCTGTGAGCGTCTGTTCATATGGGGTCGGTGAGATGGGGTCCTTGAGTTGTCAGGTTGTAATTGAGTAGCTCTAGTTCAAATGCATCTCTATTAGTGCTGCCTATCAGTGTGCACTCACTTTGTCATTCAGTGTTTCAAGCTCAATTTTCAGACTCCCAGAATTGTATTGCTGCTTATATTTGTACCAACCCTGCTGTAGTAGTAAAATGTTAATAGATTAAAATTTCTAAAACTCAACTCTTGCTGTGGAAAAAATTCCCTTTCTTCAAGGGTGATTTCTCCAAATTGTTGATGCAGAGTTTGGGTTTGGATATCAACTGAATTTTCTCTAATAGCTGTGATGTTTACATGACGTTGTTTCAGGTGAGTAATTCAGTTACAGTCCATCCGTAAAGTTCTCAGAACCTATCCTTAATACTTTATTGATCCACCTTTGGCTGCAATTATAGCCTCATGTCTTTTGAATATGAGGGCATTAGCTTAGCACACAGATCTTTAGATTATTCTCAAGCTCCATCAGGTGTGAAGGGAGCCATTAATGGACGGCCATTTTCAGAACTCTCCACAGATGTTCAGTTGGAGTCACGTCTGGACTGATTTGGCCACTCCAGAACATTTATAGAGCGAACCTGAAACCACTCCTTGGTCGTGTGGTTTGGATGTTGTTGTCTGAAAAATCAACCATCATCTCAGTCTGAGGTCAAGAGAGCTCTGGAGCAGGTTTTCATCTTCAACGTCTCTGTACATGGCTTCATCTTTCTGTCTATCCAGACTAGTCAACACTTCATGATGTTGAAATCACATTTCTTCACTGTTTTGACCTGGTGGTCAATACAACGACCCCCATCATGTTTGGAGGAAAGTCATGTCTGATTTCTCCGAACTTGATGTCTGGCACTCACACAAAAGAGTTCAATCTTTGCCTCATTAGATCAGAGAATTTTGTTTTTCATGGCCTTAGAGTCCTTCATGAGCCTTTTGGTAAACTCCAGATGGGCTGCTGCCATGAGGCTTTTATTAAGTATTGGCTTTTGTCTGGCCACTCTACCATAAAGGCTTGATTGGTGGATTGCTGCAGAGATGGTTGTCCATGAGGAACTTTCTCCTCTCTCCACAGAGGAGCTCTGGAGTTGGCCAGCAAGGAAGAGTCATGGTGGTTCCAAATATCTTAATAAAAAAGTGAAGAATGAACACTTTCTATATGCAGTGTAAGTGCAGTGTAGTGATGGGTCGGTCATGAACGCTTTTAGAACCGGGTCTTTGAAGTAAACGATGGGAGCCGGCTCCTCACTGAGAGCCCTTCCTCATTAAAAGGGAGAGGTTACAAGCACAGCAGTGCAGCACGAAGTGAGTGAAAGAGAGAGAGAAAGAGAGAGGGAGAGGAGAAAGAGAGACATCTCTCCACTTTTTTTCCTTTGGCTGCTCAGCTCTTACTCTCTCAGTGGCTCTTCTCAGTGGAGTTGACTCTGCTCAGTCCAGAACTTTATTTTGATTAGCATGGCAGCCTTGTGGACAGAGAAGAGGGCAGACAGGTGAGACCATCCCCTCAGAAAATAGACAGTGGTGAGGGGAGTAGGGTGGATCACAAAAGCTCAGAAATATAACTGATCCTGTAAGAGAAGCAGCATCTGGCCATTAATTAAGTATTATTGTGGTCTGTTTGGTAGATTTGTTTGCAGTGTTTTGTTAATTTGATTTTGTTAAAAATTAAAAGTTAGATTAAAATATTACACAAAAGCAAGAAAGTCTGCTTTCGTAATAGAACAAATACATAAAATTAAGGAAGTAGAAGGCTTCTCATATATGGAAAATTGAGTCCAAAACGATTTATCTTATAAAACATTCCTATTTGCCAAGTTATGAGGCTGCTGGTGATAATAAATTAAGACCCGTTTGGGAGCCGAAAGAATGATTGTGTGTGACGTTGTCTATGGGGCTCAGTACTGCCCCCTATCGGTGAGGCATTTTCACAGTGTACACTATATTTAGTCAGAGAGAATTTAGTCTTTCTGATCGACCACAAATGTGCAGTGAAAATGCCTCCCTGACAGGGGGCAGTGCTGAGCCCCATAGACACAACGAGCACCAGGTGCTCTTCTTCTACGCATTGAAACGACTGAAAACAATCATGGGGAAAAACGGGACCATTCAAGGCCTTTGGCTGGCAGATTTTTGAAAATGAAAAGAAAAAGAGAGGCACGAACTTTTTGATTTTATTTTTTCACAACAAAATGACAGCGCTATTCATGGAGAAGGATAGTTGCATGGACGCTATATAAAATAAAGGTAAGATCATGTCACAAGCGAACTTATTTAATATGCTTTTATCTTCCTTGCTATTACATTATTAGTTCTATATCCGTCTATTGTGGAGTTTGTGCCTCACCAGTCATGAACCTCACATGTCACTGGTATGCGGTATCCATGTGGTAAATAAACTGCTTAGACTACAGTAAGTATTAGCTAGTTATTTAAGTATCTTGTGTTATAGACAATATCTGCTGTGTATTTGCTGACAATAATTCTTTGTTGCAGCATGTAGATGTAGAGAGGTTGTTGTTAAGCCATTAAAAAGAGTACAACTAAGAACTCTTATTGCCAAAAAACAGATCATGGGAAAAATAATCTATTTCAACAAAATCTTGTTGTTGAGATGTTGTTGGTTAAAATTTGGGGGGATTTAAAGTTTGATCAGAGTGTGACATCTGTGTTACAAATTATTAGAATCAAACTTTTTTGTAATGCAGGAATAAACCACCAAATAGGCTAGCAGTCCTTATCTTTAGGATAATTTAAACTCAGTTGGTAAACATCAGAAATTCATATTCTTACATAAAATTAAACAATGTCTAATTACTAGTTGAGGTTTTGCTCAGGAATTGGTTTCTGGCAGAGAATCTGCATCTGTGTTTTATTGTCTGTTTAGTAAATGATTGTTTTGGCATTTATGTTTCCTGTAATGTAGAGTTATGTAATCTCATGGTAAATTACGGCATGGAGTTAAAACTGTTCCTTATTGAAAGGTTGAGCACTTTCTCTAGGTCACATTTCTTCTGAAGATGAAATGGTTTTATATGGACTGGTTTTTATGTATAAAAATGACCTTAATTAGCAAAATAGAGAATTTTCAGGGGGTTTTGGTTAGTTTGTACATTTGCAGATCTATAGATTAGGTATGCTTTTCATTGTGCTTTTGCATGTTTATGTATGGCATCAGTATGTCCTATATGCCCCTTTATTGTTCCTCACATTCTTTTTCTTCACAAAAAGTCATGGCCTGACAAGGTGCTGCGCTCTGTAAAAATTATGCCTTGTTTATACGTATTTATTTCCCCTTGACAGTTTAATTATTTCTGGCCCCATTGGAGGAAACCACATAAAAAAACTCCCCATGTTCAAACAGATTCTAATTAGAAATGCTGGGAAATTAAAACAGAGTTGTTTCAAAATGCTGTCATTTTTCCAGGACCTCGTCTGAAATTATGTCTCAATCAGCACAAGCGGAAATAATTACTTGTATACCTTCTAACTGCCAGCATTTACCAAATGGCAAAGCAATTTACAGCCATCATGGCCTGAGAAGCAATCATTGGGCCAACTATAAATTCACAAGCCGACGGTTTGGAGAGCTAGATTGGAAGGAAGGGTTATAGTGGAGAATTAGAGAGAGAGATAAAGAGAAAGGGTGTGTCTTTCTCCAGAGGTTCTCCCTCAATTTCTGTTCAGTGTTTTGTTTTGTCACCTTTTCTCCATTTCAAAGCTTTTTTTAATGCCCTCAAACCATTCATTTCACTGTTTCACTTCTGTTTTTTTCAGGACACCTTGCCCATCATAGTGTCTTCCATCTTTTTTCTTACATTGAGACCATTACACCAAGAATCACACATTAACACTTACACACACCTTTCAAATGGAGGAAGCTGCGATTAAGTGATTATTTTCACACACACCATTAAACATACTCATTGCTCACGCAGACAGAGCCGAAAGCCTAGATAAAAACATACATGAGCAGAGACACTTAAACGGCCGCACACATTGGACTTAAAGTAATTACTCACACACGTCATTAGACACCGACGCAGATGAAGTGGAGTGTGTTTATGGTTTGTGTATCTTTGACGGTGGACTTTTGTGGCCCCTTTTTTCTTATTGGTGCAATATTGCCATTAGTCTAACACAACAAATTTTCACCATCTCACCAAATAGCTTGACCCAAGTGAATTAATTTTTTTAAGATTTAAAAAGACTTTATTTTTTTTCTCTCTGCAAAAAGCTATGACATCATTAGATTTTGATTCAAGTCATATGAAGTAACAAAGAAAAAATAATTCAAACTTTTGACCTTTGTGTCTTTTCTCAAAGTTGTCATTATAGTTTCAGTGCAATTTCTTTACTCTCTTCAATGTAGAGTCTCTTTAGGATAGTAGCATACTAGTTCACCAAGATGTCTGAATTATACCTGGACTTCCTCAAGTTTTGGAATTCTTTCATAAATCAAATATCTGCTGCTGAACATATTGGTCAACTCACACAAAACTGTGAAAAAGAATTTGGCCCCTTGCAGATTTTTTCAGTTTTTTTCTTTTTACAATATTCAAATATGCCCGGTCAAATTTTAATGTCTCGAAAACATACCTGGAGTAGATACAAAAAAAGTGTTTTCAAATGCCGATTTCATTCAATTAAAAGAACCTAGGTAAACAATTTATCTCTTGTGTGAGAAAGAGGTTGTCCTTTAAATGTAATATTTTGTTGTGCTACCCTTCACACTGACCGCTGCCAAAGTTTTACATCACTGTGGATGAATTTGGACTCAATCCTGTTAGCATAACTTTTAACAATGAATGTTTGTTTTTGTTTTTTTACATAAATTGCCTGTTAAGATCAAGCTGCATCTTGATCAGATTTAAGATTTAACTTTGGCTAAGCTACTCAAAATTTTTCACTTGGTTTTTTGATCAGTTTAGAGGTTGGACTTGCTGCTGTGATTTGCATCATTGTCCTCTGGCAATAAATCTTAAACTCCAGTACACTTAGGTTTAAAGTCAAGGCTGAACATTCTCTTTCAGCATTTTCTAGCAGAGAGTAGGATTCGTGCTCAAATTTAAAGGGAGTCACGAGGCACTCAGATAGCCCGAGACCATCACACAACTAACAACATTGTTTGATGATTGGGAAATGGACAGAATTTTTTATAGCACTTTTCTAGTCTTACTAGCCACTCAAAGCATTTTATATTTCAGCCACATTCACCCAGTTGCACTCACTAACAGGAACACATGCATAAACTGATGCACAGATTGGTAAGAAACTTGGAGTTAAGTGCCCTGCTCAGGGACACATCGATATGACAGGAGTAGCTGGAATCAAACCCACAACTTTTGGATTGCAAAATAACTACTCGTCCTACTAATCCACAGTTTCCCTCTTTAGGTGGTATGCTTTATGAGCGATGAAATCGGATGCACATATTTCAAAAAGTTTCAGTTTCATTTTTCAGTCAACATAAAGTTTTTCCACAAGTTTTAGCGATTATCAAGACGTTTTGCAAATGTTACATGGTTGGTTGATTTCGTATTTGGTAGTGAAAACGTGACATTGAAAATTAGAATATTACATCATCCATATAAAACATTTTTACACAGATATGTGGACTTAATGAAAAGTATGTTTTATACTGGCTTAAAGGTTGGACATTTTCGAAAGGTACTTTTTAATCTGACAAATGAGCCTCATCAGAATACATATTCTAATTTATTGAATCTGAATAAGCAGATTAGAACACCTTTCCTTGACGTAGTCCTGGTTTGAGAGTTTCCAATGACACTTAATGTTGAAAGGAAAATGTTTTACCAACAAATATTGCTATTCTACACTGGTTGTTTAAATAACTGGAGTAAAAAATATGTCTTGTTGAACTTTATCACTCTTTCTCCTGTAGGCTTACTTTTACTCCAAAGACTTTGCTCCCTCTATGCTGTTTTATTATCCTTTTTCCCACTTCTTCTTGTCTGTGCAAACGCCGCCTCTTACCGTCTTTATTAGTAGTGGAATTATTCACTTGGCTTGCACCTCAGTTGAATAAATTGAGTGTTGTACTATTGGAGACAGGCTTTTTTGGCAGGTATTCATTTATGTCTGGGAGTACATGTGTGTCGTGTTTATGTGTGTGTATTGTGTTAACAGAGAGACTGCATTGAGAGTCAAGTAATCCCAGTGGAATATCCCACTCATGTTCTGTTTGAGAGCGGCGTAATTAAAGGAGCGCACCTCTCCGAAGTCACCCATTTCAATACAAAACGCTGCTTTAAACAGGCTCACAGGCTGCTGGGAAGATACACAATAGAAGCACACACAAACTCAGTGCTTTCTTACCCAGGCAAAACTCATTCTGTGTATAATTACATCCCTGTTCTAATTTATGCCAGAGAATATATGAATACCAGAGGATGAGGAGGAGGAGGAAGGGGAACTAGATAGTAGAGTAGTAGCTGTCCAAATTAGAGAAAGTTTTAAGTAAAACAAAAATTGGTGAGATAATATGTTATTCATGTTCTGTTATTAGCAGACTAAACCTCTTTTTGTATCTACTGAACACATGTTCCCACACAAATATCATTTTAACTGGTTTTTTTTTTTTTACATTTGAGCCCTTCTTATCCCCACATAAATGGTTCTCTCAGAAGGAGGATTAACAACTTCTGTTCCTTTCAAGTTGAAGGTGGGAGTCTGAGGTTTTACTTGGACTGACATGTCTGTTTTCTCACAATATGTGTTGCCATTAGTAGCATATAGTATATGGCCTGTGCTAGGAACATTAACATAGCTTCAGTGGAAACAACGTGCATGCAGACACACTAACACACTTTTTCAATGTTGAGATCTATCATCTCTGCCCTATCTGTCCCCATTTGATGAGGTCACAACCTCAGTTGAGCCAAAAGCCTTTTCCTTTAGCCTGTCCTCACTTGATGAGGTCACACCTTTCACTCTGTAATGAGGTGCAGTCTAGCCAACCTTCAGTCTGACCACTGACAGCAAAGTTAGCAGATATGACCTGCTGCTGTGTCTATTTGAGTATTTGATTGTGTTAAGTGGTAAAAATCTTTATGCAATTTCATTTACCCAACAGATTTGCTTCAAACTTTGAAATCAAAAGAGCTAAAACTTTCTAAAAGTATGCAGAACAGTCCACTATGATGTCATAAATTTTTAGCAGAGGTTAATATTCTGTTTTTATAAATAGTAAAGTCACCTTCTACATGACACCCTTTCTCACCCACTTTTTCTCATCTAAATATAAATGCTTTCCTTGTACTGTCTGTGTCTCTGATGAGCATACGCATAAGCTCACACCTCATTCCTCTCAGCTGCAAAACCTACCTGACCTTTGTGACTGGGAACATGGTTCCAATGAAATCGGTCACTGTGTGGACATATGGCAACTTTCTGCGTGAGTTAGATCTTCTAACTAACAGTACATGTCCAAACAAATAGTTAATGTGCTGTAGCAAAATTCATTGGAATGAGGGGTAGTTGTGGTGTGTGTGTGTGGTGTGATTACATAAGCTTCGGTGTGTTTCGTGTGTGTGTCTTCTCATACCATGCTGCTGCAAAGGTTACCCAAACAGAGTTCTGGTGACAGGTTCCAGAAAGCCCCCTAAATCAAGCAGCTTTTCCAAGCAGCTCTGGGGCTCTCTCCTTGGCCTTGATCAGCATCTATTTCCTGCCTGGAAGTGCCTTGATGCTCTCACACACACACACACCCACACATCTCATGTGTGCACAAACAGACATATTTCTAGCAGATTCTCAAAGAAATTAAAGTCAAGAAGATTTTGGGCATTTGGCTTGTTTGTTCAATGGAGTTGTGTTTGCTTACTAAAAAGACACATCCAGAGCTACTGATCTAGTTGACCGTACTTATAGTTTCAGGACCATTGAGGGCATCTAAAAAAAAAAAAGAATAAGTCAGTATAGTTTTTCAAACCCCTTGATAAAAAGTTGTATATTATGAAACATTTCAACTTATTAGATCACTTGATGGATTTTTGTCTGAGGGTGTTTGGAACTAAGCTTGTTTTAATATTTTATGATTAAGTTTAGGTCAAGTGCACTGATAGGACATTATAAACAATCAATGTATGACAAATGT
Source organism: Xiphophorus couchianus (assembly GCF_001444195.1). Taxonomy (NCBI): domain Eukaryota; kingdom Metazoa; phylum Chordata; class Actinopteri; order Cyprinodontiformes; family Poeciliidae; genus Xiphophorus; species Xiphophorus couchianus. The sequence goes on from NC_040231.1 coordinate 11,582,150, forward strand.
ATAATGTATGATTCTTATGAAATATTTGAATTATGCTGAAACTGCAACAAAAAAAATCACTTTTACTGGTTAGTTTTTCAATAGTAGTGCAGATTTTACTTAATTTAACAATGTTAATAATTCACATCATGCAAATTTGTAGAAGACAATGAAAATACTTTTTTTTAAAACAAAGGCTGACATTCCAGAGCACAGCAAAACAAAATTAAGTAAAAGCAAGTAAGCATAAATTTGGATAACAGCAAGATCTCACTGCTGACAGACAGTTCATCTGTTAAATCTACATCTCACCTTTATCTCCCATCTTTAACCTGATTGTTCTCGCTCTGTTTCTGCTGCATTTGCTGCAAACAGCAATCCGAAAACTGAACTCAGGTTTCTCCTGCGTCACCTTTTTCTTTGTTTTAATTGTGTGTTGGTGTGCGTGTGTCAGAATTTCAATTTTTTTTAAAGATCTTTTGTTAATATAATGATCAGTAGATGACTGTATTATATTTTATGGCTAAACACATGAACACTCATCCAGACTTAATTCAAAGCTTCCTTTGCTGGCTGTGTATAAATGGACCAGAGTCCACAGCTCCCTCTGTTGGTTACTAGTGAAGTACAAGCAGAAGCTCTCTGTCTCTTCTGTTCCTTTCCCCTTCCCTTGATAAAGCGAAGTAAGAAATTGTGACTGTGAAATGCCATGGGAACCCTTTTATCACAGGCAGGAAAATAACAAAGCACTTATTTATACTTTACATTTAACATTAAAGTAATAACTATCTGATTGTGGTTGAATATGAATAAAACTTGGATCTGTTTATGACTGGCACATTTGTGTCACTGGGTCAGCTTTCTAAGTGGACACCTCATGAATTTGTTAAAGATCATGTTGACCAGCGACGACACCCAAATACACCCACACACCCACCCACCCACACACCTGTATTGCTTTGAGTGAACTTGCCGTGGCCTATTGAGCGCTGTGATTGATGTCGGTAAGAGTTGCAAAGGATAATTCTTCCATAGATGTCAACAGGCTGCTACCGCAGGGTCAAAACAGGCAACCCACACAGACTCCTGCACACAATCACAGATAAAAGAGCAGAGTGGGATGTGAGTGACGTTGCAGTCCATGACTGAATTCATGCATGCAATTATTGGCTGATAGGATCAGGTGAGATTTTATATTTTTAATTTCTGAAATGTTTTGAAAATGATTTAGTTATTCAGAGGAATTCAAAGAAATTGCACAGATGTGACGCCTTTTGTTTTATGGTTTTGTGCTTAATCCGAGGAGGGTTTGTCTACTTTCAGAGGGAAGTGGCCTAAAGGGGTCACTGTCAACATGCTCTCAGATTCAGAGGCAATCGATAGTCTAGGAGGGGTGGATGGGGGTCAGACAGGAGAATAAGAAGTAAGTGATATGGAAACAATGAGAACAGATTACTTCAAGACCCAGAAGATTTTTGACGTATTTGTTTCCTGTTGTGAATCAGCTCCGTTTATGATTTTATGTGTGCAATTGACATTCAGTATTTTGCTATTATAATTAATTAAATATTTAACAGGATGAATCACCTTTTTAAATGATTGGTCTTTCTTGTGAAGCTCTGGCAGTTTTCTAATATTCACTTTAATCCATTTGAATATTTCTAAAGAACCTGCAGCTAGACGGTTTCACATTTAACTGGTATGTTGATCACAACATTGCTTTAGTGTTCAACTCCTAATCTATTTCCACAGACTCAAGAATGATAGATGCGCATGTGTGTGTGGGATTCCCAGCACATGTGCTTTAGAGACAGAGGTTTCAGTAAAAGATTTGTTTGCACAGTGGTGGCGGCAGCATTGATTCACACTCATCTTTGTCGATGCTTATAAGCCTCTGGATACATCATAACCGTGAGTGTGTGTGTGAGTGTGCATGAGCCTCAGAGCGTCCATGAATGTGCTTGAATTCATCTCCCTCTGTCCACATGAAAAGCAGCGTCTGTGTGTGTTTGTGGGTTGCTTCTCTTTTGCATGATCTCTTTGTTTCTAAAATAGTTACTAAATGAGGTAATAACTATGAATTATTCTGATTTAGTGCAAATCATCACTTTTAAATTGTGTTTGGGTTTGTTTCACATTTTTCATGTCATAATAAACTTTGACTTAAAGATGTTTGTGGGATGAAAACAGCATCTGACATCAGCAGAAGTTAGAAATTAGACCTAGTAGATGCGTCAGAAATTTAAAATGATGTCAAATACGTGACATAAAAAATACAGGAAAAGAGGTTGTTGTTCTTGTAGGTCCACGGCATACACACACACACGCACACACACACCCCTACACCCATACACCCACAAACACACTTCAAAGTAAAGATTAGTTTCAGGAAATGTTTTATTATCTGTTCTCTTCCAAATGTGCTAATTACAACCACTCCCTTTCATCTCTGCATCCCCCCTTGCCACCCTTCTGATTTTCTTCTTAGAATCTGGCTCTTTTCGGCACACACCTCCGTTGTTTTTGTTGGGGAACCAGAGTGTTGGAAAACTGGGAAACATTGGCTAAAAAGACCTGAAGTTTAATATGTACCGTTTTTCCTTTCCTTCTCTCCTTGCCTTTCCCCATTCGCCTTTCCTCTGTCGGCAACCTGTTTTACACTGACGGGTCGTGCACGGATTCTCCTGGAGTTTCCGTCTCGGTACATTCCAGCGTGTTCGCAGACACTGGAAGGAAACGGCACGCCGGTGAGGAGATGTGTAGGGGTTTGACAGAAACAACAAGCAGCAGGGAGAACCTTGCCCCAATCATGCCCAAATCATTCCACAACAAAGGACAAGCACTGTGGAATTGCCATAATCTCGTATTTTACTGCTGAGCTATGATGGGCTCCGCTGCGCTCTGCCTGTCTGTGTGCATTGGAAGTGTGACATGTTATTCAAGCTTTGGGTTTAGGGTCAAGCTTACACTCGTTGCTTTGATCTAGCAATTTTTCTGGATTTGATTAGGTCAATTTTGTGTCCTGCAGCAAGCAAACTCCAAACCACGTTTTCCACCAGAAAGTTGTCTTCAGGCAAGGTGTGCTTTAAAACTTTTTTTAACAAAGTTTAAAAAAAGCAGAAGGTAAAGTTATTTTATTGTTGTCTTTTTGTTGTAGATATGTAATGTTTTTGTGGGAGTTTAAACGCCAATACGGCCAAGAAATTGGAGCAGTACAGATCAGAGGGGAGAGATTTTTTAGAAGAAGTAGGTCTTACAGATGGGTTGAGAAAGAAAAATTAAAGGAAAGAGGGCAGGTTGTCTTTCTTTAAACCTTTCTCTCACCTGTCCTATTCCCTGTTTCCTTCTTTCCCGTTTTCTTTGCTGCGCTCTTTGTCCGATCCCTCCTTCTCCACCTGCCGCTCTCCCTCTCGCTCTGCTTTGACCCCCCTTTTTCTCCACCCCTTTCTCCACCCATCCCTGCAGCCATTGGTCAGCTGTCCACCAATCACAGCAGAACCAGGACCTAAGGGACTGCATATGCAAAATCCTGCTTAATATTCATGAGCAGCTATCGGGGCTTTAAGTCGTTGATTAGGACAGCAGCACAGTTTTCTGTCCCGACTGCCCGGCTGGCTGCGTGTGCGTCTACAGCCCCCCTCTCCCCCGGCTCTCGCATGCACACAGCACACACACGCTCCCTTGCATCTATACACACACGCAGAGCCGATCAGTGCAGCCGGCGCAGAGCCTGGTAATTGTATTGCTCCCTCCAAGTGGAAGGAAGGACTGAGAGTAAGAGAGAGAGGGAGAGAGAGAGAAAGTGGAAGATCAGAGAAAGAAGAGGAGAAAGAGGAAACATATCAAAACTTTGATATTTTTTTAAACCTTTTTGCTGTTCTTCAGAGGAAGTTGATGTGACAATGACCCGGTATCGCTGATGGAGTCGGTAGGACACCCGTTATCCGAGTGTTTTTTAATGCACTCTGAACAAGAGTAGGTAAATTTTACCTTTTTATCTTACCTTTCTATGCATTAACCAACTTGTCATCTTCACTGTCTTTCACTGTGAGTGGCTGCATGTGTGTTGGTATGCTGGAATGCAGTGAAGGTGGCCGGCACCGTGTCAAGGTTGTTTCTGCTGTCAGGTAGCACGCGATCCCTGCTCCAGTGTGTGCGTGTGTAAGGGGGTGTGCGTGCGTGCGTGCGTGCGTGCGTGCGTGCGTCTGTGTGATGTTGCAGTATCCGGACAGCAGTTCTTATTCTGTTTTTTTGGAGAGCCTAATTTCTGTTACCTGAAAGCAACACACACCTGGACACCCACACGCATGAAGAGTGAAGACTTTATTCTTTACTTTACCTTCTCCGTCTTCAGGAGATTGTTTTACTTTCAGTTGGATTGTACTCTGAGCCAAACACCAAGTGAGTTCGGACCATTGTGTTGAGCATGTTCATCCAAGCAGACAATCAGTGAGGTATCAGGGCACCGGGGTTACAGGCGGAACGTGGAGGTACGGGAGGAGAGCGGCCCATAAGAATGGGGAGAGGAGGAAAAAGAGAGGGGGAAAGCTGCGCTCTTAAATGCCAGAGGAGGTTGAATTTCAGACGGGCAGCTCAGCGTGTGGCCCCGCACAGAATTTAGAGACGGTCACACACTCCCTCAGATACACGCAGTGACTGGAGTTCAGCTGCTCCTTTAGCTAACACTTTGCTCTTTTAGGTGTAAATAAAAGGCTGTTCAGAATGCAGATTGACTGCTCTAGCAGGCACCAGCTTGTGCTCCTTCTTCTTTTGAGTGTTTTTGGCAATTTTTTTTTTTTTATTTAAAAATATGGCATTTGAAAACAAAAATATTAAGTAATTTTAGTTGTTTTCATGTTTCCTTTTTCTAAAAAAAATTGCTTTATCTTTTCATAAAAAGATAAAGCAATTTTGAAACTTCGCATTGAAGTATAAGCCAGTGAAAATCCCTCACCTTTTACATGAATATAAGCTATATGACAAGAGATAAAGTTATGGGATGAGTTTGTTTTAGTTCTGGCTTTAAAGTAAATCAGTTTAATGAAATGGATCTGAAATGAAGGGGTCTACATGAGAGAAAGTCTGGAGAAGAGATATGAAAGCAAACAATCAAAAGATGTTTTACTGATGTTTCTCAAACACACATTACTAAACATTGAAAGGAAAGTGGGCAGTTTTTATATTTTAATCTCTTCTTTGTGTGTGGGCGTGTGTGTGTCTTTTGGACCATCTTAGGTGCACGACATGTCGAATGATCAGAGACCAAAGAAAGAAATGAGCAGAATCAAATTAAACTTCCCCTCTACTATTCTACTATTGAGCAAAGCCTTGTTTGCTTTTGTAAAAAATGGCGTTTTAAACTATATGTATTCTTTAATTTTGATCTTTACAATTTATTTGTTTCGCATGTTAAAAAAGACTAATAATAACCTATTCTTATTGACTTTAATAGAAACTTCAGTTATGATTCTAATACAGTTTTAGAAGTAAAGTGAAAAATATGCTTTAATGCTGATTTTATTTAATATCATTTGTAATTAGTTGACTTGATGTCCAGAACAAACTCTGGCTTTAAGGTTCTTCCAGCTGCAGGGACAAAACGCTGAACGATGTTTCCGTTCAGCTTAGGTCTCTCTGCTCCACGCTGGGTTTCAGCTGAAGAATCCACACCAGTCCCTGCTTTCAAAACTTTGAAATAGACCAGAAAGCTTTTTTTTTCTTACCAGACTATTTACCTTTTGCGTGGTTATATTTGTGCAGCAAGGTGTTTTGAGGAAAAAAGTATGAACACTCAAAAAGGAATCTTAACATATTAACGTCAGTGGAATGAGTCTGATTCCACCTGTTAGTTTTTTTTTTTCTTGTTTTTTTTTTTTTACTTTTTTTTCTGCATGTGCTCTGTTCCCTCTCACGTATTTCAGAGGACCCTGTTGTCCAGTCACCCGTCTGTCCGCTCCTTCATCCTTCCGTCGATCCATCTGTCCACCATTCTCTCTTCTCCACTCAGGCTTTGCCTCCTTTGCTTTGAGGCACAGCTTTCCTAATTAAAATATTAAGGATAATGATGATCATACCAATAATAATAACAAGTACCGCTTAAGCTGTTAACATAATTACATTCCCCCCATGTCACCATATACATACAATTTGCATATGATTAAAATATTTTTTTCCTACCGTGACTTCTGTGAATTTTATGATTTTTTGTGTGTGCAAAGGGCAGACCTGTGGAGAGAACTGCACAGCGGCCGTGCAAATTTTTCAGGCAAAGGTTTGCAGTGCGAATAAGAAGAAAAGCATAACGTTGCACAGATTTCATTTAGAATTATTTATTACGCAAAATGTTTCTGCATATTTATTTCAGTAACTTGAAAATAAAATGAAAATAATTTTCTGGCAGTGGGTAAATTAAAATTTTTCTTTTACTATTGCAGATGATGAATTTTTGAATCTCATTAAAAAAAGAAATAATGATTTATCAAAAGCCAGACATGTCAGGTCATGCTCAATATTTTTTAGCCCATTAAACTTGGTCAGTGTTCTACTATAAGGAGAAAATAACTTTAAACACATTTTAAAAATATTAACTAATATTCTTGAAGAAATTTTAGCCTAGAGGCCAGACGTCTTGCAAGTGGTGAGACAATTTATCTCTTTTTTTGTTGTATTACTTCACAGTAAAGAAAAGACCAATTAATGTGAAGAGAAAAGTGCCAAGGTTTTCATGGAACAGTTTTGCGCCCTCTTTTCTTTTTGCACTTGCGTCTTTTTTTTTCCAGGCCATGAGGAAAAAAGAAGCAATAGAGGCAGAGAGGTAAAGCTGGCTGCAGGAAGGGACGAGGGGGGAGGGAGGGACACCAAAGAGAGATTGCGTAAATTAAAATCCTTTTAATCTCCTTATAAAATCATTTACTTAATTCATCTGTCAAAGCATGTCAATATGTGCTGCAATGATTTGCAGCCTGCGAGCGCGTCTCTGTGTGTGTGAGCGGGTGTGCGCACGTTTGCTTTTTTGCTTTTCTTTGCACGAATTTGTGACTCCCTACCCACAACTTGTGTGTGTGCTGGTGTGTGTCCCTGCGTGTGTTCACGAGTGACCCAACGAGGCCAGCACGAGGAAGAGATGTTCGTCTTTTTGTGAGTCTTCGTCGAATCCCATTGTCAATTTTTGCATTGTATAACCCCTTCACGCACAGACAGACACACACGCATGCACGCCCTCAAACAATTCCAGACCCTTGCCCAGGCTCAAGGTGGGCCTCTCTCTCTTCTGAAGACTCTGGGCATTCCAGTGGTAAATTTGTCCCGTAAAGAGCAAGATGGAATGAGAGAGACGGATAGAGCGAGAGGTGCGAAGTGAGGGGGGCCGGGGGTTTGCTTTTGTCTGACACCAGCACTCAGGAGGTCCAACGGACACACATGTATGCATGAGCGCACGCATGTCCACAGAAACACAAACTCTCATACACACACGCAGTAGAAGCACCTTCTTTTGAAGGTTTTGCAGATAAAACATAAGCATGTATGGGACTTGCTGCATCAATAATTAAATGAAGTACACCTGCAACCACTGTTTTTAATTTCTCTAAAAAAAAACACTGAACAAATTAAAGGGAATGACGGGAATTTCCCCGATTTATATTCAATCCATCATTGCTCGGAGTGTGGGAGAGTATGTCACGGGTCAGTGCAGGCCTTTATGTGTTGAAAGAGCAGTAAGAGAGACTTTACCAGCTGTGACACACACGGACAAACACACACGCATATATACACTGCAATTAGCTAGTACACCGCACTGGCTGTGAAGCAATGTGTGTGTGTTTGTGTGATTGAATGCCAAAGTGCTGATTGAAAAGAGACAGAGAGAGATGGCAGAAGACGATGCAGCTCATCTTTTCCTCCCCACCCACCCCCTACCCTTTTCTCTGCTGCGCTCATCCGCTTATTCCCCGCGTTCCATCATCCATACATTCCCATCATCCATATATCAAAATGTGCATTCAATTATTATTCCTATTATGATGAGCTATCAAATCATTTATGCTCCCTCTAAGAATTACTCATCACACAGCCGCTTCTGACTTTTGTCTCATCCAAGTGAGAGGTTAGAAAATCACTTCTTTTGGACACGTTGATGTAAGGCAGATTTTCCTGTGCAGATTTAAGCTTTTATTTGTAAAAGAAAGGAAATAAAGTAACTTTGATCTCTATGACATTATTTTTTATGCATAATTTCAGCAGATCAGTTGTATTAACTGTTGAGAGGACTGTTTTAAGCATTTGTGCGTGTGAAGTCATTGTGCTGTGTTGAAAGCTTCCAAAGCTCTTAACCACTGCTAATACCAGGAGACAGCGAAGACTTGGCCACAATAGAGAAGGTTCAGATGGAAAGAAGGTGTGCAGGTGTGTGTGTGTGTGTGTGTGTGGAAAAGTGTGTTGCAGCATAGTGCAGGTTCAGGTGTCCTGTCTTTCTTTTTTCATGTTTTCCTTGTTGTGCGGTTTGTGGGAAGAGCCTATAGATTGCCTGTTTGAGAAGTCGTCTTTTTTTTACGTGCAAAAGCTGAGAGTCTGATTAAATTGTCATTTTTCGACACAGTGTAAGAGGTTCAAAAAGACAAAAAAGAATGATAGAGTGGAACAGGAAAGAGATGGACACAAGGGAAAGAAATGAATATTGAGGAAAAGAAATGAATGACCATGCCGCCTTTCGGCTGACAGTGAAATATTCCTCTTCTCATTCAACCATCATGCTTCGTGTGTGCCTGATGGGGAGAGAATGACAGACCGTCCCAACACCAGCTTTAGGTTTTTTTTTTCTCTACATTTTCCTTCTTCCTTATGCTCACATGTGCACCTGGAATCACTTTAAGTTTTTACTTAAATAATTGTAACTTCTGAATAAATCCTTCCATTGAATGAGTGTATCTGATATCATGTATGTATCCATTTTTTACACTTTCAAACATTCTGGTGTTTTAGAACACAGTCTCTACCCTTAAAAAGACAATAATAAACTCACAACTTTGTACCTCCAGCTACAAAACAGGACTTATATTTTTAGAAAAAATATATTACATTTTTTTCATCTTCAAACTTTAACTTTTTTAAATATTTTTAAAGTTTTTTTCTCTCTTAGTTTTACTAAACTTAAACCAGCTGTGTAAATGTAAATCCATACGTATTACTAAAACTTTGTTCCAGTGTTGAGGGTACAACGCAGCTCTCTTTAACCTATCAACATTAAATATTATAATTTAAATAATTTTACTTGTTTGACTCAGAATTTGAGCTGTGAAGAAAAACTTCAAGGTACTGCAAACATACTCTGTGTTGCTCTTTGCGCATGATTCTCAAAAGACATGAGTCCTGGATGCATGGTGAATCTCTCAAATAAAGTGTTGCATATTATCATCTCTTTAGTATTTTTTCAGCATTACATTAGGCATTATTTTACTCATGAACATATGAAAATGTGGAAAGGCCTTCAACATTCTCATGCATGAATTCAAACATTTCAGTTTTCCTGTAGTGTGGTTTGAATTTACTTCTTGATGCGAGTGTTTACTTACAACGCTACAGATATTAAAAACAGTGGGAAAACTGTTCCCACTGTTTTCCCACGTTTATGCGGAAAAACGTTGTAAGTTTATGCTTAAAAAATGTGCAGCTTAATACAGAGTAAATATTTGGTGAAACTCTTCAGATGGTGAAAATATTTAAACATAAATATATACATAAGTACACAATTAAGCCTATAAAACAGGCGAACCAGTTCTTGCCCTGAGGAGTTGCATTCCTTTGCGCAGCTGATCCGCTCTTTTCCTCACCCCTGCTGATAAGTCATTTTTCCTTTATCTCTGTCTACCTTCACAATTCCTCCCCACCGCCGCCACACGCGCACACTCTCCTTTCTCCCTCTCCACACGCCCCTCCCTTGTGAAGCTGTCACCTTTCTGCACCCGCTCAGTCCCTATTAAGGCCGACAGCCCATCTGCCGCCTGCCCCGCTAACAGCTCCCGTCGCTAACGCTAACGTGCACACACACACATCCGCTCAGACACACACACATAGTGCTTCATCCAACCCCACCTGCCCTGATGTGCCTGTGGTCACGCGCAGCGCAGCATTGACACACATTCAGAGCAGAATATGCTTATCCGCCCACTCGTTTTAATGCGTCCAGGACACACAGTGAAGGGATTGCATCCAGGACTTTACCTATCCCAGATTTTTGTCCAGTTATGTGCTACAAATGATAAAGTATTTCTGCTATCAACAGAGGAGGTTAAAAAGAATCACATTCCAGTGGCTACAATTTTACTGTTAAGAAGGGCATTATTTCACTCCTTTTTTATTTACCTGAACACGTTTTTTTTGCCCTCCAATTAAGCTCAGGAGATCTACTGAATCCGCTTGTTCCCTTCTACCATCAGGCGATCAGGCAACTGACTTTGTCACATATTCTCTATGTTTAGCCTTTCTTCAGTGTTTAGCTGCTCACATGTAAGCAGTCCAAATTAGTTCGAAAAGCATTTTTGAGCACATTTAGCAATGCACATTCTGGATGTGCCTGTAAGACCTCAGGCTGGAGGGGTAATTAGGTGGGGCAGTTGCAGCCCTGCGTGCACATGTGTGTGCGGTGTGGCATTTGCTCCCTTCAGGGATATATGTGTGTTGCATTAGTAAGACTGGTAACTGTCTCATCAATCACTGCATCACCATGTCTCACACACACACACACACACACACACACACGCATGCACGCACCGACGCACAGAAACCTTGTTGTGGTCATTCTGTTCACAGATGGACCAGCAACACATGACTGAGTCACTGAGCATCAGAAAGACACCCTCAATCTCCCTACCTCCCAACTTTAACTCGCATACACACACAGTGTGTGTGTGTGTGTTTGGGCTACGTACGCGCACTGATAGGCGCATGAAATAGGTAAGGAAGAATCACAAAGGTTAATACTTTGCTTCATTCTCTTTTTTTAACTTTACATTCAGAATAATGCACGCTTTAATGATTTTAGAGGTAATTACATCTGGATTACGGGCTGAATTTCAAATATTAATTATGTTTAATTAATGAAAAATCAAGGATTATCAAATTATTTTTGCAATAACTAGTGAAGCACTGAATTACAAGTCTTTTAGTAATCCACAGTAGGTTTAGGTTAATTCAAAAAATTTATCGGGGTAAAAATATTCTGTAACAGTGACTTATCTCAGAACATTGTAAACACAGGATTTCTTTTGAACACAGCATGTCTGTATTTGCGGTAATTTTGGTATGAAAATTGCTTTCTTTTATCTTTTTAATCCTCTTTTTTTACTTTATACTGGCTTAAAGGATAAACTGGTCTCTTCACAGTCATTATGAGACAGAGAAACGGCATTCAGACTGAATCTATCGTGCGCCTTTTGGTACTCAAAATACTTCAGTTTGGTTATTACCAGGACACAGTCAAAAAAAAAAAACAACTGCAGGATTAAGTGTTGCCTGTCTATATGGCATTGTGACACCACAACCAAAGCCAATAAGCGACTCTAGCAGCAGTGGCAGCAGAAAGATATTGATTTCTCCTATTCACCAGAGTGGAACTAAAACCTACATATTACACACCCTGGCCTCTACCTCGCACTGCACCAATGCTGCTCTGTGGGTGGATGGAGCAGTAGCTGTCAGACATGTCATTGGTCTGCCTACCTGTCTGTCTACAACAAGTGCCAACATCCCACAACTAAAGACACAATTTAACATATCTGTGTAGCAGAGTTTTAAAAAGAAAACAGATGTGCCAATGCTGTTTTTGTTCTATATGTGGGTACCAGAACTAGTAAGCTGTTATTAAAAAAATAGTCAAAACTGTCAAACTGAGATAAAGGTTATGGGTAGATATCAATGTTTCTAGCATTCTTTACCTTGAAATACTTTTTGTTTTAGCATAAAGATACAAAAGAAAATTAGTTATTGTCCATTAGATTGATATAAAATGGACATTTCTCATCAATGATATCAGTGAAAAAAAAATCTAAAATAAAACTAAGCACATAGCTAAAATAAACACCATGTATTGCAAATGCACATCACCAAATTGATACATTTTTAAAACACTTTTATGCATCCATATATATTTTAACTAGAACCTAAAAAGCATCATTTCTTGATGTTCTTGATGTACTTGATGAAAACACCAAAAAAGAAACATTTTCATTTGTTTCTTAATGAAAAAATTAGTAGCAGTTAAAAAGTTTTCTAATTTTCCTAAAAACATTGCAAGCCTTCTTTCTGTCCCAATACTTTCAGAATATCTGTAAGGAATGAAGTATGTTAACAAAAGACATGTTTTTTTCACTTCTCTTTATCGTTTACCAAAGGAAACCTCTTTGTAATACTCATATTGTAGGATTTTGTTTTTCCATACAATTTTGATTTTATTGCAGAAGTTCTTCACCTGTTGTTTGATTGATGGGTGGCAGTCCCTCCTCTTGTACTTTTAATTTTTCCTTCTCTCATTCTGAAAGCATTGTCAAAGGCTAAAACTAGTAAATATCCTCTGACACCAGGCTCAGCTGGAAAGTGCAACGGTTAACATTCAATGATGCATATACGCACTGACTGATTTGTTTGATTGAAATGTGTTAACACAACAAGACAAAAGTCTCTACTGGTTTAAAATTACAGCCTGTCCTCTCCACAGCTCTCTGAAGGCATCTGCCTGTTGGCCCAGCATGTCAACTTTTGTGTCAGTTGTGTTGTTCTGTGTGTGTGTGAGCCTTTTCTTTTTATGTCTTGCCGCTCTATGTCCAAACTGTGCTGAGCGGTTTCACACTGAGGCCAAACAAATAAGCAGAATTAGCATGTGGGAAGTGATTGTCTGCATGTTGTGTCTATTAAATACATTTCACCCTCATCCATTTATTGTTCTGGTGTCCTTGCGATTTCTGAACTGAAAATAATTGACTGTGAAAAATATTTTGTACAGTATTTAAATATCTTTAAGTATTAACAGATTTTTGTCAAGGAATGAAAAATAAACCAAATTCATATTTCCTTCTGCTATGTTTCTTTTCTGCCTTGGCAGCTTTTTCACTGCTGTCATTCTCTTTCCCCTCCTCGATATTTCCCACTGCTCAGAATGAACTTATCGAAGGGGCCATTGGTGAACAGCAGCAGCGAAGAAAACTCCAAGTCAACATATGTTAAATGTGGCGCCGGCGCCTGGAGGATGCACCAGAGCTACGATTCACTAGAAGCCAACCACATGAGAGACGCACATGCCCTCTACAACCCCAGGTAAGACAGCATTACAAACGATGCAGGTGATGTCAAATCAATGAGCCTGTCCTGTTTAAGTTTTACACTAAAGTCACATTCTGTAGCTTACGTAAGAGGGAAAAGAAAAAGCAAGCCCACTGATGTCGTAGTGAGAAAAGTAAAGCCTTCAGTTGCAGAAATTATCGGGCATTCTGGGCATGGATATGTTTTTGTTAATACCTCCTTAACCATGTACTTGTGATGCAACTACATCACTTTACAGAAGCTTTGAATCGTAGAAGGGGATTTTTTTTTCCTCCAGTGCAGTTACCGTTTTGTTGCTGTAAGCAACTTTTATCAAGCGTATCTGAGGTGTATTTTTAGAAATCTAACTGTAAATAAAGCTGCTTGTTTTATGTTAAAACACAGGAAACAGGTGATGTATGAAATAAAGGCTGACATTCTCTTCCTTCATTCTCGAAGTTGCCGTTGGCCAATTTTTTTTTTTGTTATCAGTCTTTTAAAAATGTTATATTTCTGTGGATAAGAAATGGGGATATATGCCCAGATTTTGAAACTGTAATAGTAAGTATAAGTTTTCCTTTTCATTCCAGTAAATATGTTGCAATATATAATCGTAAAATACATGAAAAGCATCTGAATGTTTTCTGTATTTCTGTTGAATGTTTTTTTTTCTCTGATAGATTTAGTTTTTATAAACTTTATGCATACTTTCCTCTGAAAATAAGATCTGAGCTGTAGAAGAAGATATTTCATTTTTATATTTAAAAAGCCTTTGCTGTATGGTCTTTTGTGATTATCTGACTAAGTTTGTTGTCATTTATAAAACTGGTATTAAATTTTGAACAGCCTATTAGAACACAATTGATTAGCTCATTGTTAGGCTTTCACAAAGCTACCTAATGTTAAGCGTGTGTGTGTGTGTATGGGTGTGGGGTGTGTGTGTGGGGAGGGTGTGTGTGTGTATATTACAGTGTGTACCACAGACTGGAAAGTCTTAGTTCAATAGGATTTTAGGGTTAGTCTGGGTCAAGCCAATTACAGGTCTGGTAAGCCATTCTCACGCCGACCCTTGGCCAGTCAGAATGGCATTGGTGTGTTTCAGTGTATGTATGCATGTGGTATGCAGTGGGGGCGAGAGCGGCAAAGTTTTGCCCGAGGTCACATGCCTTATTTACCCTTTCATAGGCAAATTTGACTCCACACTGTGGTTTAGTTATAGGTTGTTACAAATTCTAACCAAATATACACAAAACTTTGGGATGATGGTACTGTTTGGATTAATGAGTCAAGTTTTAGTTTCAGGCTCAAACTGTGTTTTGGTTGTAATTATAGAAAACAAATTGTTTGTTTGTTTGTTTGTTTATCCAAGTGCAGATGGAAAGACACATGCAGCATAGTATCGCCTGAGTACTTCCACAGGATATCCGACATCCAACTGTGCTGATGCGATTTGGTCACAATTATGCACTCACTTTTTCAAACACGCCCATACGCGCACACACACACCCACGCCCGCACGCCCACACACTCTAAAACGTATAGTTGTGGTGGTAAATTTTTCCAACTTTACCTATTAAATAGACTATGGTAAAAGTCAGTAGTGCTTAATTTATTTCAAATTAGATTTTTTTTCTAGTTTTATTAATTTAGTTACTTGATGCAGAATAGCATTAAGTTAAACAAGAAAAACACAGAATTATTTTGTGAAAAATATTTCAGGCCTAACTTAAACTTTTTTTTTTTTTTATTTGCCGTTTTCTCTGTGTGGCAACAATATTATACTCTTTTTTTATATTTAGGCCGTCAAGCCATGGGAATGTGATTAATGTCAACCAGCTACGGTGTGCATGAACACACACACTCTCTCTCACGCACGGACGCATACAAACACAGAGGCACACAACACATCATTGTATACTGAGCCCAATGTAATCATAATGATAAAGCAGATTGCCTTAACACACAGATGGGCCTCCCAACAGCTTGTGTGTATGTGTTTGCAAGTCTGTGTGTGTGTGCTAGTGTAGACAACACTGATTGGATTGCAGATTTATAGAAGAGGATTACTGCAGAAGCAGTGCGAGAACGAGAGAGAGAAAGAGGGAGATGGTTTCAGACACTCACCTCTCATTAACTTCCACCCCCCTTCATCTCAGCTCCCCTTATTCTCAATTATGGACGAACGCTCACATATGCACACTTATAGCTATACATATTTAGGATCGAATGCAAATGCAAAGCTTTATGTTACCAGTGCAGTGTTATCATTAAAGCATTTTAAAAGTATTTACAGGTTTTTAAATTGTATTCATAGAATATGAATTATGCTGAAAAAGTTTAGAACATTAAAATGATTGAGAAATAAAACGGGAAATACATTCTTTTAATGTTGACTTGAAGTGCTCTTAGCAAACATGATGCACAAGTTGAATTGAAATGATGGGAAGATGTTGACGACCTGTGCAAATAGATAAAATATCTTTAAAGTAGAACGACCTGAGCTCTGTGGAAAAGAGACAAGGGAAATAAGTACTTTTTATTTTTTATTTTTTTGAGGGGGTTAAAACTGCAAAAAAAAAAAAACATGGTGGGAAATAGATAGCAAAGAATTCAGGGAGAGATAGACAGGGCAACAGAGATGGGCAGAGACAGTGGGCAATCCAGCAAACCTGATTATGACTGGATGTGAATTAGATTCCCTAACAGATGGTCCAGGAGCGAGGCTGTAAGGTGCATGAGCCAGGAGTGAGGGGAGGGGAAGGCAGAGGAAGGAGGCCATGGGGGAAAGATAGGCAAAATCAGGCGAGTAAGCTGAAGAGACAAGTGTCAACTGCAGCTTGTGGCAGGGTGAAAGTGTGCAACTGTAAAATATGTACATTGTCACTAGTCTCGAACTAGTTTCCACAATATTAACGAACATGTATTTGTGATATTAGATTTACTATAAGTGATTTACTCTGCCATTTGCTGCTTCTACTTTCTTTTCTTTTTTTTTACCTGGAAGATGACAGATTAATATAAATACTGATCTGATCTCTGCAAATATCTATACACTTAATACACAGAAGAAAGTCACAGAAAACATTAAATTACATTTTTTTAGTTTTTAAAGCCATTCTTTGTAGAATATTGTACAGAAAATTGAGAGGTGAAGGCCTAGAGCCGCCTGTTTAGGATGGATTTCTTCCATTTTTCCAGCTGCTGTGCATTATTCTGCTACTCTTCCTCTTACCGTGATGGATGGGTGTAAATCATCACAGTCCTGTAGTGACAGCCCAATTTCCCCAAATCTGATCTGCTTAAAGAATGCAGCTTTGACGCTCCATTCACTCGTGCACCCTTTCCTTTCCTCTTGTCTCTCCCACTCTTCTCTCCAACATTTTTTTTCTTGTTATATTCCACTTTTTCCACCTCGTTCTCTTATGATGAAATCCAGTTTTACTTCACACACTTTCTCCTCCTTTCTTTATCTTTTTCCCGTGGTAGCATTGCACTCTTTTCCCATTTCCTCCTTGTCTCCTTTTCTCTTCCTTACCCTCTTCCCCTCTATTTCCTCCTCCCATGTCACATTTGAAAGCCCTGCCATATTTACTAGAGTGAAAATCCTCTTTCACCATCTGCTTAATAAAATGTGCTTTTAATCCGATGGAGGGATATTTTGTCCTTAAATACTTTATTATTTTATTTCCCCACAGTTTCATTGGATGTGGCACCTTGCCCAGGTTGCTGTCTTTCTCTGCATAAGAGGAAGAAGTGGGAGAAGTAAACAATTTATCCTGGACAAAATGATGAGTTTGTGTATGTGTGCTTTTATGTGTGCTACAACACCAGTGTCTGAATTTTTTGAGCGATAACAGTTTTCAACCACGCAATTACGCACAACCTTCATCAATGACCTTTCTTTTATGAAGGGGTGAGCTCAACCTTTATATCGCTGATATCACTTCACAACCAGATCCCACCGAAATCGTATAAATAAGCAGCTTCAATTTGTATCTGTTGTAGTTATATCAATTTTGCATATAATTTCAACAAATATAATATGAATTTGTGATTGCGTCTTTCCTTTAAAAGAATGATTTGTGGCTGGCTACATCCAGCATCTTCTATAAAGGTTTACATAACAGGAGGATGCCTGAAGTAATTTAATTGATTTTCGCTCAGCAGTCTCTCCAGTAAAATGCTGGAGGTCACTGCAAGTACAGAGTATGCAATTTAGGTGGCTCAAGTGTTAAAGCACAGCTGGTTTACATTATCATATGTATTTATTTGGCAAATAAACATTTTAATATAAATCCCAGATTCCTTTCTGTTAAGCCACGATGCTGCACTTCTGATGGAGTTGAGCTTTATTTTTGTTTTATTTGAAGGACTGTTCGCACACCAGACAACCACCACAATGACACGAAACAGATAAAGGAGACAGAGAGAGAGAAAGAGAGGGAAGGAAAAAGAGACACTGTGACAAAGATAGTGCCTGGCAGCAGCACACTTATCAGCAACTGCTCCGCAAGAAAATGACCTAAATCATCAAGATTCCCATCGGAAACGCATGCACACACACACACACCCCGACTCGCAAACACACACACGCAGGAAGCCCATAACGTCTTCATCGTATTATCTTTTTACTGCAATAACTACTGTAATACAGGTAGATTTTCAAATCTAAATAATCTATTATGCAGAAGACACAAGCACTTGAGAGAAAAACAGGAATAGGGTTTTGAAATGGGTTTTTAACAATGACTTAAAGAAATCAGTTGCCACCAGACACAACATGATATCCCAAAATGTGACTGGTACAAGTCTCCCCAGAAGTGTTTTGAGTCATTTACAGATTCTGAAAGTGTGGATTTTTAGCTTTCTAATAATGCCAAACACATAGAAATACAAAAAAGAAGATATGGGCACTGAATACTGGCACTTTGTTAGAAAACAGGCCTCAAAGTCTGTCCCCTTCCCTGATGAACTACCTGGGGATGTTAAGAAAGGCTATGCATTTACATTACTTTGCGCACCATTGCTCACCTGCCTGGTCACCGTCATAGCACACTCAGCCCAGCCACAGCAGTGCAGACCTAGGCCGGGCCAGTGGCAATGTCCTTGCTACAATGACAGGCCACAGCGGAGCATCTGTAACTGTGCTATGAACAACAGTGCCTATTGAATCCATCATATCATTCTGCAAGTTTTGAATACACTTCAAAACTCAATGTATCATAATCATATTCTAAAAACAATAAAAGTCTTGAAACTTGCCCATGAGAAACTGAAAAGTATTCCATGAAGGCCTCTGATTATATAAGTTGTTCTGGTGTGTTTTCTTTTCACCTGTGTCTTTATGGTGGATTTTGTTGTCTTTGAAGTAAGGACTGTATTCAGTTGACTGAGATATATAAGATATAAAGAAGCCATTCATGCATTGTACATGCATTCCTCTGGGGGAATCCCAAGGTATTCCCATACCAGCTGAGAAACATGGTCATGTCCTTAGTCTGCCTCTGGGTTTCCTCCCAGTGGGACAAACCCAGGACACCTTGAATACATTTCAAGGTGTTCTAGCCACCTTTAACTGACTGCTCTCGATGTGGAGGAGCAGCAGCTCTACTCTGCATCCCTCTCAGATGACTGAGCTACTAGCCCTCTCTAAGGCAGAGAGCTGACCCTGTGGCTACTAAAATTGATTTCCACAACACCTTCACTGTGCCTAGAAATTCTGCCCATTCTGTCCATTAACAGAATTATGACAAAGGGTAACCTTGGTGACACTGGAAAAATAAATTCTGACTTGCTGCCAGCAAGGTGAACCAAGCTCTGACATGTATTGGAACCTAACACCATATCAAGGGGCTTGGTACCCCATACTCCTGAAGTATGCGCTACAGGACTCCCCAAGGGACACTTTTTAATTCCTTCTCCAAGTCCACAAAACACATCTAAATTGGTTGGGCGAACTCCTATACACCCTCCAGGACCCTTCTTAGGGTTTGAAGTTCCACAGGCCAAAAAGGCCAGGTAGGACTTCCTCATCTAGACAGTGTCTCTCACCACGGTGTCGACCAACGGGACCAGAGGGTTACCATGAAGGACATAAAGCCCTGGAGTCATTGGGACAGTCAAAGCCTTCCACTACAATACGGTAGCAGTCTTTAGAGAGGGTTAAAAAACACAAATGTCTTAATAAATGTTATTACCTAAACTTTTCCTTCATACCCACTGTGCCCTCTCTACAGTGTGTTTGTACTAACAGTATAAAATAGGGGAAGTCACTTTCTGAGGTTATTTCAGTTTTGTTGCATAAACATTCACACTCACCCCATCATGAGTTATAATTTGCACACACAACCCGACATACTATTGAAAACATAGAAATATAGAACACAAACACATATGTTTCCTCCCAGTCTTTACAACCCATCAGCCTATTGGGCAAAATGTGTTTTAGCCATTATCACATTGATTGTATGTAATCAGGGGTTTATTCTGCAGCCAATGAAGTGAATTACAGGTTTCCTGCCTGACTAACACTGTTGCAATTGATCTGCTGCTCCCTGGTGTGTGTGTGTGTGTGTGTGTGTGTTAGGAGGGTGTGGGGTGGTTTTTGAGGAGGTGTGGATGCACCAGCAAGAAAGAGAAGCAATAATAGAGGCTGTTTGTATGTGAGAAGTAGAAATGTTGACAGCGAAGGATTGAGACCCAAAGAGAGGAGGAAGGGGAGGGAAAAAGAGAGCTCAGTAGGTGGGAGAGTGCTTTAGATTGACTGTCACAGTTGGACTCTTTTTCTTCCCTTTGTATTCATTTTTGTTTCTGAAAACAACTATAATCACTGACTCGCTGTGATTCTGTGCAGCGGAACAAAACCACATGCTTAAACTCACACCAATGATTCAGAGATTCAGATCTCCAGTTGACTGCCTGTAAGTTGGTTAACCACAATAGTTAGTTTTTAAAAATGTTCCATGAAAGCACACATGAATTACAGTGTGGCTGTTTGCATTTATTTCAGCCATCAGACAACAAGGAGGGACATTCACTAAGGAACACAATCCACTGCATTTTCCCAACAGTTTTGCAGTCTGTTTTGACTGTATTTCTGCTCTGGAGGTGGCACCGCAGATATAAAGATACAAACATGTCGTTCACCCATTTTTGCATCTGAAGTTGTTCTCTGTTTAGCCACAACCACAGCAAGTGCAGAATTCATAAGGGACAGAGAAAAATGTCTTAAGTTTTTAGAATTATTTATTTATTTATTTTTACCCCTCCAGGGGGTCTTTTTGTGGGCTCTAGTGTCCCTTATATGACAGTGGGCTGACAGGAAATGGGGAAGGAGAGGGGGGAAGACATGCGGCAAATGTCGTCGGGTCCGGGAGTCGAACCCGCGACGGCCGCGTCGAGGACTGAAGGCCTCCAAATACGGGTCGCGCTAACCGCCACGCCACCACGGCACGCCCAGAATTATTTTTAATTAACAGAGAGATTCAGGTTCTGAACTGATGAGGCATTCCTTTATAACATTAAGAAAACATCTGACTGGGGGATTCACATCAGAAGGTTTTACTCTTAAGTTATAATTCTACTCTACACATATGCACACACCATTCACCTCCAATTGGTTGCTCTTTTTTTTTCCTTATCCAGTTCCAAAATTACCAGCTTTCGGCAGATGAGATTTTTTCTGAACAATCTGTGTAAAGAAAATAGCTTTTGTCTTTGAGGATGTGACATTTGAAAATGTAATGTTCTCTGAGCATAATTCCTTTAGAGGTATATATAAGGATAGGCAGACTTTCCTTTAAATCTATATATCAGTCTTCAGTAAAATGTGGCCGAACTGCACAGGAAGATTATAGGTTGTCAAAGAAGCATATCAGGAGCAGATTTGCCTTTCTGTCTAGAATAGGACATGTTAACAGAGGCTTATATGTAACACTCATAAATATATTAGGAGGCCTGGTTTAATTTTTTTATTTACACATGTTCTTTTTCCGAAGAAGCTGACTAACAGTTAAGCAACTTTCCTCACATCGTACAGTCACTGAAATAGAGCTACATAAAGCTGAAAAAATAAACAGTTGACGGCTAAATAGGCAATTCACTACTTTGATGAAATCAGTGTGTTCACTTGACTATGGAGATATAAATATGCCTTGTGTTTTTTTTCCTCCTTACTCAGTTCTTTTAATTCAATGTATTTTTCTTCATGGTGCCTATGCTTCCCTTTATTTTCTTACACCCTGAGCATTGCCAGTATTATCTAGATAAAATTATGTAAGGTCTTTTTTTTTTCTTTTTGCTTATTGGACTGTGTGTTCTTATCAGCATTGAAAGCACAATGCTAGGTGTGATGGAAAGGTATTAACAGACCCGCTGTAGCTACACTGTCAGCACTTCTCCCCTCTCCGTATCAACAACCACCCTCCGCGCTTTTTCTCTGTTTTACTCTCCTAATTTTTTCCCATAGGGAACCATTTTAAGGAAAATAAAATTGTGAGGATAGTTAGAGGTGTTATCCTGCTGCACCTAGTGGCGCTAAAGTTCATAAGTAAAGTTCTTGTTGTCTAAATGTGATGGACTTTTTTTTTTTTTTTACAATAATTGTGACCGTACCCCTCGCCTGTAGATTATTTCTGCTACATCTAGTTAAATGTAAATATTGCTGACTAGATTTTGAAAGAATATATATATATATATACTGTATATATACAGTGGACATATTCTTTTCTTTTTAAACCAGCAGGGCGAAATAAAACCTGTTTGGAGTTATGTGAGCATTAGAGTGTGTTTATTGCTGCCATCTAGTGAGACAATTTTACAAAGATCGCATGTAATGAAGAAGCAATATTTCACACGGATGCAGACTTAAGGAGCTCATGGCAAAGAACAGCTCAACACAATTTGAGGCAGTTGTCACTAATATGATGATTGCATGTTTGGACTGGCGAGTTGTCAGGCCTCTGAATCATCCCACCGCTCTAATGACAGCTTATCATGCTAAAGGTTCCCCACCTTCCCTTTGAAACTGTCTATGCACATCTCATTCTATTTTCCTTTCTCCCTTAATCTTTCTCTTTTTCTGTGTTACACTGTGGCAAAAATTGTAAAAGAAAAACAGAAGTAGGATTGTGTAGAAGGAGAAACAGGCAAGTATTGTCTATAATTAAGTCAAGGCAAAGCAGTTTGTTTTTGTATGTGATCCCATAGAGAGGTGAGTTTGCCGAATAGTTAATAGTAGCAGATATGAATCATAGCATGAAAGTGAAAGTGTTGTCACTAGCACCATATCTGAGACCAGTTTATTCAGTTTCAGTTGATGTGGTGCTTTTCAAAACTGTCATATCAGTGAATATTTTCAAAATCTACATTACTCGATATTTATTTAATTAGTTTAGATTTTCATCAACAAAAACAACACTTTTTCAAAAACGCGATTGGTGAGATATTTAGCAATTGGAGAATCACTTGAAAGCTCATATTCTTACTCTCTCAATAAGCACCGGTGCTGTTCTGGGGCCCCTCCCCCCTTGCAAAGCGCTCGCACGGTCCACTCACAGCAGTCCTTCCTCGCTTAAGTCAGAACCCCCACCCCTAAATGTCCAGACAGCTAATGTATATTGCATCTACAAAGCTACTGCTGAATGATCCCCTTCAACGTGAGATGTAAATGTAAAAAGTCTGATTTATTATTATTATTTATTATTTTATTAGAAGTTGTATTTTATTTTAAATCACGGCATTTCTATTAGTGTTTTTTTTTTGTCAGTTTTCATAGTTGGAGTAGATTGCATACAAAAAAATAAAAAAATATATATATTTTACTGTTCCTAATCATAAGCAGATGATGAGTTATGGAAATTAAGTGATCATGTAATTTCGCAACTTTTGGTGACTTTTACAACAAACAAAATTGATGCAGAATATACCATTTTTAACATTATATTAGTTTGTGAAAAAATAAAAAATGGATTTAAAAATTGCATGTGTACGGTAGTTTATTATCAGTTATATAATATAATTCTGTTCAGTCAATTATTTGGCCCTTAAAACACCGCCAGCTCTAGACTAAATGACTCTTAGGCTGAAGGATTCTTGCATGTTTCTCAGCTAATTGTGCATCTTATTGGCTCAAATACAACTTTTTGTTTTTACTTTGGAGCATAGACATCTGCATAAAGACATATTTGCTCTGAATCATGTGGCTTAACTGCAAGATGTAACTGAGGTTTCTAATTATACAGTAAAATAAGTTTAAAAATAAATTTTCTAACTGTCTATGATATCTGCTGTATGCTGTTAGAAGTCAAAACTACAGATGAAATTTTAATATTTAGGCAAAAACATTTTTCTCTCACTTCTAGCTTCAGCCCAGTATGTTTTCCTAATTATACAAAAGGGAAATAATTTAACTATAGTTTAAGTTGGAGATCTAGGAAAATAACTCACATCAACCCAGTTGTTAAAAACACTGATATTAATCACATTACATACATTATTCAACTCCTCCAAACAGGAGAGCAAAGAACTGACAGTAAGACACAATTAATAATGTTTTATTTCAACATCATTAATATACATTCTGTATCAATATATAGAAAACAAAACACTGAATCAGTTTTTTTCAATTTTTATGCAATTTTCTTTGGCACAAGAAAACACGAAGAACTAAGTGAGACCCAGCCCTTGTGTTCTCTCTTCACACTCATCTGAAGAGCAGAAAGGTACAATAGGACTGCTCCTTCAGCACTGAGCCGCCGCTACATTGCGCCGTAATTATACTGATAACATACATACATAAATGCATTCAACCTCTTACTTGGCACAGCGTACTAGCTGTGATTTCTTAATCTTCTTTCCCCCACGCCTCTCCTCTGCACGCATGTCTTCTTTTTTTATTCTTTTTTATTTCTCCCCCTGCGATGGCAATTATTTTTCATTCATAAGCAGAGTGAGAGTGAGTAAGAGAGCAGGAGTAGGACACGATAGAGGAAAAGAGAGACTGAAATGGAAAGAGATCTTTTGGCACTTAAACTCTTTTGCTTAATGGTACTCAGAAGGATTGACAGTGGAAAAAGAAAGGGGACAAAAGAGCATAAAGATGGGAAAAGGAGAGATTAAATCATCACCACCACATCATCTACTTAAATGAGTCTAGTCCCGTTTTCCTGCCACTGCTGTTTTCGGTCTGTCCGTTGGAGCACAGACAACTTTGTGCCATTACTTTCTTTCCATCGCATGCTCTGTGTCTCACTTCTGTCTTATTCTTGCACTTTATGTCCTCATGTCTTTATGAGCTCTCTCTGTCTCTTTAAGCTACTTTGCCCAGTCTTGATTTGTTTCCAGTTTTTTCACAATGCCCCCTCATTTTGGACGAAAGGGGCTTGCCTTAGTATCAGATAAATGGATTTATAGACATTGGTGTGTGCAACAAAGACACCAATAATGGGGTTCCTCAATTGTACTTGCAGGAATGAGGTGGAATAAAATTCATGATGAAAAGGGGCCAAAGTATCAGACATCATAGAAGGCATACCATTTTATGAAAAAAAAAAATCTTTTTAAAAAAAATCTCAGAATTTTTTTTATTTATTTTAGCGGGGGATGTAGCAGATATCTCTGCTGGGGAGGGGGGGAACTGTTTTGAGTCAATCAACCATCATCAGTCGCAATTCCTCTTTTTCCTATTCTGCTCGTCTTCTTCTTTCGCCTGTCTTTCTTCCTGTCTGTATTCATTCGCCATTCCCCCACCTGAGCAGCTCTCCATTTTCCGTCGGAGCGCTGTCTGTGTTTTATGGGTCCCTGTGGGATGGGGATCTTTTACAGGCCGACTGGACTTTAGAAGTCCCTCGTTTAGCAGCATCCTGCCTTAATTAAAAACCCCTTTTGTGCTTTCTGCCTTTAACAATGAAAGAGAGTGAAAGGAGGGAGGGCAAGGTTAGAGGGACAGAGACTAGTAATGTGAAGAGAAAGAGAAGGCGAGAGAGAGGGCAGAGAAAGAGAGATGGTGCTGAATGGGAAGTGATAGGGAGACAGGCAGATAGATAGTAAGGTAGACAAAGGGACGGATGGAAAGATATGGACAGAGAGAAGATAGCTGTTAATTACAACTGCCATTAACAAGACACCAGCCCACCTCCTTAGGGAGAGAAGGAAGGAAAACCAAGAAAAGGGAGAGAAATAAGAGACACGGAACAAAAGATGATCAGAGGAATATAATCATAAAGTGATGCTGATCAACCTGCTCCTTTTTTCCCAAATGTACACTTCCTTGTACTGCTTGGTCTGCGGTTTTTGACCCTGTATGTGAGTGTGCCTCAGTATGACTATGTATGTATCCCTGTCTGTGTATGTATGACCTGTCTCTGGGATGACTGAGCGTCAGAGGGGCTGCTTACTGATTACCTTCATGTTGAACAAGCTGCTATTGACTTGAGAGTGACGGATGACCTCACACCTGAGCATGTGAATGTGGCTGTGTGACGATGTGCTGCTATATACATGCCTATCTGCTTCTCAATACAGGGTTTTTCTAATGATAGGTTTCTTTTGAATTGCTTTAAGTTTTTTAAATGTCTATATTTGCACATGTGGCCTTAAATATACTGCCTAAAATAAAAGTCAATACAAATTTAAATTTGAAGTCTTTCTTTTTGCTGTTTGAAATGGCATGTACAGTAATGGCAGTTCTTTCCTTCCCCTTTCTTGTATCTTTTGCCCATTTCCTTTTTGTAGGCTTCTCTGCAGAATGTCCAGTAAGGAGCGCCACCTAGAGTCGAATTGTCCGTCCTCTTACATAAAGACTGAACCATCAAGTCCTGCCTCTCTGACTGACAGTCTAAACCATCACTCCCCTGGTGGCTCCAGCGACGCCTCTGGGTCTTACTCATCCACCATGAACGGCCACCCCAACGGCTTGGACTCTCCAAGCCTTTACGGTTCCAACGCAGGATCCCTGGGACCTGCTGGAGGCCCAGGATCGAAACGTTACGAGGACTGTTCATCAACTATTGGGGAAGATTCACAAATTAAGTGCGAGTACATGTTGAATTCCATGCCGAAGAGGTTGTGCCTGGTGTGCGGGGACATTGCGTCAGGGTACCACTATGGAGTCGCGTCGTGCGAGGCCTGCAAGGCGTTCTTCAAACGCACCATTCAAGGTTGGCTTCCATTTTGTGTAAAATTGTCTCTTTATTTGTTGTCAAATTCAACTTTCCCCCAAAAAACGTATCTATAAGTCAGTTTTTCCCTCATGATGTTACTAACTCTGTGGACTATTTGACGGACCATTGTATATATCTAAAAAAAGTAAATATTTGAATTTTGGTTCCAGTTTATTTACTTGTGAAATTAAAATATTAAACTAAGCAGAGATATAATGAGGGGATAAAGGTAAGCATCTTGAAGTATTCAACTTCTTTTTATATAACCTACCTAGTCAAAAAATGCCTACAGTATATAAATATTAATTTGTGAATTTGTTTGTTTAACTTGTTAAACAGAAACCTTGAATTTGTTCAAAATCAAGGACACTGAATGAAAGTCCCAAGTGATCACCATGACCCACCATGACCCTAAGACTATCTTTACTTTCGCTCACTCCCATCATTTCCATTTTGATCATTTGATGCACAGTCACACTCACATACAGACTCCTGGTCAAGCACAGTAATACACACACCAGCGCTTTAACACCACTTCCCATTTTCACCCATAACCTTGACCTCTTCTTCATCAACAGCAAAAACAATTTCCTGGGAGTGTTTGCATCCCAGATCTAGCTGCTCATGGCAGGAGAGTGTTTGCTGTAAGCCTGTTTTCTAGGAGATAACATGGTGTCAGAGAAAGGGCAGCGGTCATGTCTATGGGTCAGGAGTCGACGCAAGGGGGTAGAGTAAAGACAGGATCGAGCAACAATCCACATGATGAGAAGACCAGAGGAATTAGGCTCTTTAATCTGCTGCTTATGTCTTCTTAGAGCTTGCATTATTGCAGAACATGTACAGGTATTCAGACTGTACTCTTCAGATTTTTAGGGTTTTTAACAATAATCACCTCCCAGCGTAATCACCATTATATATTTTATGTGACTCATGAAGGTCAGCTTGACCAGGCCTTTATCCTCAGTGAGGCATGGATATTAATTTCATACAATTACTTGAAACCTCAGTTGCGCTAAAATGCTGTAAAGACAATCAAGAAAGTGATCTAAAACTTTATGTCACCTACAAAGTAAACTGGAATCAACTAGAACAAAATGTCTGCCTCAGAAATGAGGCAATTAAAGTATTTTGTATAATATATCATAAGTGTGAAAATGTTTGAATAGTCTGTTTGTGTAGAACCCTGTTCATGAACAACAAGGGCAACACCATATTAAACATGCTTAGTTTAAGTAGCACCAGTCTACCGCATTTAGTGTAGTCAAGAAGTAAAAAACAAACAAAAACAAAAAACTTAGGGGTGTGAAAGTTCTTGAAAAGGTATTCTAGGACTTGCTGATTTTATTTCAAACTTATTGGATCCATCTGCTCACAGGACAGCTGTCTTGTCAGTTAGTTCACCATCGCAATAACCAGCTGCCAGCCAGCTATTATCGATCCATTCAGTCAGTCATATCAGGCAGGATTCATCTATCTGCTTTTCCATCCATTCAACTATCTGTGCTTGCCTTGCTTTGCCTCTGATAAGCAGCTTTCCCAGTAAAGCCCAAGAGAACAAGGAAAATGTGGGCAGGAAGTTGTCTCATATTCTACATGGTCACAACTACCTGGAGACGACCTGTATGTGTTTATTATGGGATGACATGAGGGCACAGTGAAATCCCTATTAGATTTGAACGCACACACATTCACCCACTCGCTCACTGAGATAAAGACAAAAGCACACACTTGCACACCCCAACCCGTACTGTAAAGACACACACTGCACATAGATGAATAGACGGTCACACACATAACCTTGACTCTCTATAGGTTTAACCCGTCATTGCTGCAGGGTCAAATGTTCAACCAATTTCACTTGTTTCGTTTTATTTAGAGGGCTTGTTAAAGATTACATATGTGGTAGGCCAGGACACCGCTGCAAAGGAAATACAGTAGCTGTAGTATCTCTGTTGACAGGAAATCTTCTTTTCGAGTGTGAACCTGAAAAGCTGTAAAGAGCGGTACATTCCTGGACATCAGAGATTTCATTTTCACTGTGTTTGTAATCTCTCCTTCTGATGTAGTGTGTATGTTACCAATATAAAAGGAAAATTATAATTTATTTAGTATTTTTGCCAAAACTTTGTGGCAGAACTAATGTCAAAGAAGATTGTAATATAAGAGGTTTATTATACAAAGGATGGGAGTTTATACAAAAAATTACGAAAATGACAGGCTTTTTTTTAAGATGAATCCTTCTGTTTAGATTTACTCCACCAGTTTTCTAATCTCTATTAAATATGATTAACATTTCTTGCATTAAATTTCTTTTGCATTAAATAGTTGCTCAAAACGATAAACATTCTTGGATGCACCAAAAAAACTGAATTGTGACGTTATCTTTGGCTACTCAATGTGGACAGAGTGGATCTTGTGTCCCTGTGTGGGCTGCACGTCTGAGTGTTCATCCAAATGTAAATGAGCGAAGGTTTATGTGCACGTCTAGGCACATGTTCCTGCTGCGTGTGTGTTTGTGTGTTTGTCCTGGCAGGAAAGCAGGGCCAGCCTCAGATGGGTAGTGGCAGACATATTGGTGTGTTTCAACCCATTAGCCAATAAAACCACAGGTAATCACCAAAAAAACACCTCCAGCTGGACGGGGAGGAGAGCATGGGGCAGGAGAAGAGAGGAGGGATAGGGGCAGATAAACAATAAAATGGGGAAAGGAATGTGGGCAAGGATGAGAAGGGGGAGGACGGACTGGGCAGATAGATGTAGGAAGGAATTAGTGCTATGCGTGGGCTGGCGTGCTTTTGCGCACGTGTGTGTCGCAGTGTGGAGGAAGTGGCTCTGGCAGCTGCTGTTTCTGTGGCTTTAGTCCAGTAACACCTGACAACCTGCATCTATCACTCCTTTATTGAGAAAGAGGAATAAAGGTGAAAGTAGAGGAGGACAAAGTATGGGAGATAGAGGTGAGGGGCTATGAAATAGCAAGAGACAAGCAAACACTTGGAGACAAAAGATGGACAATGGCTGGAAAACTGAATCTGAGGAGGCATATAGTGAAGAAACCTCTCAGACAATATATTTTTTGAAGATATATTATTCAACAGTAAATGGTTTTATGTTTTTAAATGCTCAAATGAACATGCATGTTTTTTTTTCTCCGAAGAGTTTTTGCGGCGCTAGTGGCTCGTATTTTTTCAACAGTAGGCAGACAAGAAGGGGGGTGAGGAGAGGGGGGGAGACATGCGGCAAAGGTCGTCGGGACCGGGAGTCGAACCTGCGACGTTCGCGTCAAGAACTAAGGCCTCCAAACGTGGGGCGAGCTAACCCCCTGCGCCACCACAGCACGCCCCGAACATGCATGTTTTTATTTAGTTGGATAATGTAGTTTTATGTCCATATCTGTTGGTTTTAATCACGACATTGTACTTTTCCTTTTGGTTTCTTGCCAGTTTAAAGCAGGAATTATAAATTATCACAGAATTTGTCATTTTCAGGGGAAATGAATGACATTCAGCATTGTAATTTATAATAATGTTGGTCTCTGATGATGAAAAACTGTTTGGGATTGTTACTTTCTAGCTGATTCCATGAGATCTTTAGTTAATATAAATGCATTTAAAATATAATTAAAAATTTATTATATTATGATAGATTCTTTTGTGTGCCACCATGATATCAAAATATAATTTTTTTTATATCTATTTAGAATTTTTATAGATAATGTTTTCAGACACTGTCAGGTTTAAAAATTGCTTTTGTTGTGCAGCACGCATTGCTCGTCTGTTTCTTTGCTAATTTTACTCTGTGCCCATTAGGCCTTGCAGATTCCATGTCATTAGCACACTTAGTATTTCTGTACTGGAAGTGTCCCGCTTAACTGCAGAATTAATCTAGTCCTCCTGTAGCATCAGCATAAAAAGGCTGGGTGTGGGCTAACTAGTCCCATTAACTGCATCTATTAGGATGTAAGATTTGCTTCAGCATTTAGAGTGTTTAGCCTTTAACTAACAGGGCCAATTAATGGGTGTCTTGTTACCCATTAGGAAGAGTTTGGGCATTTAGCCTTTTCCCAAGCTAACTAGCTTCTTAATCAGTCCAGTAATGAGAAAACATCCTCTCTGCTGCAGCAGTCAATAGTAATCACTGTTTACTCTGTTTCAGAGGGAGATGTATCGGCCTGCTGGAGT
This sequence comes from Xiphophorus couchianus, assembly GCF_001444195.1. Taxonomy (NCBI): domain Eukaryota; kingdom Metazoa; phylum Chordata; class Actinopteri; order Cyprinodontiformes; family Poeciliidae; genus Xiphophorus; species Xiphophorus couchianus. The sequence continues at coordinate 11,612,757 of NC_040231.1, forward strand.
ACTGTAGTTGTCAGGTGGGCATGGGAGGAGAAGATAACTTTATTCTGTTTAAAATGATAACATATCCACAGCCTCAGATAAATAAAAACTGCAAAGAAAGGAAAGGAATAACAATTGAGTCACAGTTCTTAATCTGAATTAACCTTCAAATGATTTTCTAATGTACTTAGAAGTGCTTGTATGTTATTAAAGTGCCAATACAAAGCGAACGTTCACAGATGACCTCATCCCCATTAATTCATTCAATTTCATAAATTTACCTTTTTATTTATACATTTGATAAACTGCAACATTAAGCTTTTTGGTTTTCTTCAAACACATGCTGAGGGTTTCTGGTGTCTCTGCCCATGTCTACCTTTCTGTCTGCCTGTTGATGTATTTTATCTCCTATTAAACTTCTCCTTCTGTCCTTCTCCAACATGTCTGCATGCCACAGGCAACATTGAGTACAGCTGTCCCGCTACCAACGAGTGTGAGATCACCAAGAGAAGACGCAAGTCATGCCAGGCCTGCCGCTTTATGAAGTGTCTGACAGTGGGCATGCTGAGGGAGGGTAAGGGAAAAGGTCTCTTCTTACCATTTTTTGTTAACTTGTTTACTTCTGGCATTTTTAAATGTGTCTAAAACTGAAACCAAATTTAAGAAAACAATAGGCGCACACGTTTGCTTTTTTTGTTGATTTTATCTCATCTACATAAAGTAAAAATTCAAACATGTACTTACACTCTAAATAATTGGTTCAATGTTTCTCAGAAAGTTATACTTTAACCATACACTGTGTGTAGCTGTCAACACATTTTTGACACAATCATTGCTGAATATTTGAAAACTCTTTAAATTGTTAGAGTTACATTAAATTCATTGGTTTTCCTCTTGGGTTTTTTGCTTTTGGTTTCCAAAAAGTGTGTTGGCCTGCTTTTCCATTCCCAACCCAGTTTTAATATAGACCTAGGATTGGGATAAATGTCAAAGTTGAACATTCAAATGCATCCAAGTTTCAATGCTCTAGTAGTTGAAAGTAAATACGGAGGTTGTCCTCCCGTTTGTAATTTTATCTGCTTATGCAACATATGAACATCACTAGTAGTAAATCAGACCCACAGCATGATGCTACCACTTATATACTTGACAGTTCACACATTGATTCTAGATTTAAAAGCCTCATCTTAACTCCTCCAAAGATACTTAAGCACAAATAGCCCAACTGTTGGCTTGTCTTACCATAAAATATTTCTCTAGTAGACAAGAATGGTGGGTAGAAAGTTTTTAAAACATTCTAACCACTTCCACCTAAGGGATGCAGGTTTTATCCTATGACTGACATTTTGGACATAGCTAGAATTTGCAATAGGCAGTCTTCCCAAACATACTTCCAAACTGCTTTTAGAATAGATAAAGCAGAATTTAAAAGCAGCATTATGCTTCTGGAATGGCCCTGATCTCAATCCTATTGAAAATATATGTCTGTGAATAACACTGTGTCTGTGCCAGGAACCCAACCAACTTAAATGAACTTTACCAATGCTGCCAAAAGAAGGATCAAATATTCATGCCTAAATGCTGACTGCAGATATACTAGGAATATGATCAACACCGAGTTATTTAGCAATAAGATATATTTAGGTAAAAGTAAAAGCCTAATAAAATAAAGAGATCAGTGTGTATTGTTGTTATCAAACAATCCTGCATGTAAAACAAATAAATAGTTAGAAATCTCCTCTAGATTTGCTGTTTGTTTTTCCAATTATTTTCATGTTGAGTAACTTTTTTGTTCACTTTTATAACTTTCTGTTCTCACACATTACCCAATGCAACACCAGGTAACACCTGTGCCTATGTTTAGAGAACATCTCAGCTCTTGAAGGATGAAGATTTAGCTGTATAAATGTGAACCTTCGAACATAAGTGCACAAAAAGCACGTATTTCTAATTTACATGAAGAAGACAAAAAGGTAAAACAACAACCAACACTTTCAGTAACTTCCCAGAAACGGATAAAGCCAAAAACCAAAAGATTTTATCTGCTCCAACACCACTTTGATTAAATGCACTCACTCTCTCATTTTTACATTCCCTTGTTGCCTTTTGCCTCTTTCGTTCTCTCCTGTATGCCCACCTTTGACCTTTCTACTCCCACTGCACTTCCAGCGATGAAAACAGGCAGAGAGGAGTGGGGAGGGATGACGAGGAAGGTATATAGAGAAAAAGAGGGAGAGAGGGATGGTGAAGGTGGGAGAAGCCTTGGGGATGAGATGGAGGGACAGGGGGAGGGAGGGTAAGAGATTGATTTATAGGAGCAGAGGAGGGGGACCAAGGGAGGATGAGAGGCAGGGGGAGGATGGTTGAATGAGGCAGAAAGTGTGTGAGAGACGGCAAGAAAGGAGAGGAGAGAAGGGTCAAGGTTGTAATTGATGGGAGACCTGGCCCGCGCCCCCTTCCTTTCAGTGGTCAGGGAGCATGCCGGTGCCGACACCGTGCCAGCCCTCCCTCCAGTCATTCCACCCTTCGTCTCTCCCCATGTCTTTTACCACTCAGATTCTGATCCTGTTTTGTGTCGTACATTTGTTGTGCTCTTTATTCCTTATCAATAACGACAAGTTATTCCATGTTCAATGTGACCATTTGAAAGTATTGTAGTAAAATAAAAATAAAAAACCTTAAACGTTCAGTTTCCGGTGATGGGAAAAACTCTAAAATATGAATACCATGCATCTACAGAATAACTGCAGTATTTTTTTAATTGAAACAAAAAATACAATTACATTTTTCTTTTAATAATAATGAAATTGCAAGCAACTAAGCTTGCTCAGTCACTCTTTTTTCTGCAGTCACACACACACCGACGCACGCACACACGCCGACACTTTTCTCTAACAAGCTGCTGTCGTAGCATTTGTTCTCCCAGTTGATCTGACATAGCACAACCTATGTCTCATCTCTAGAGTTTTATCTTGTGTATGTGGCTGTTAACAGACACACACATGTAGTTGAATGTAATATTGGCAACTCCAATAGTCTACTAGTTAACACATCTAGTCTGCTTCCTTTCACTTGGTGTAAAGACCACATCTTTCTTATGGTGTTTGTAAAGTCACATTTTTTATTTAAGAGTTTGGGGGAACATTTTAAAAAATTGTGACATATTCAGGGATGAGAAGTCACTTTCGAATCCCCTTAAGTTTAAAGGAAAAGTAAGTACTGACAAATGTACTTAATTGCAGATTATTTTAGTCTTTACATAAAAGCTGACAAAGTTTACTTAATAAAGGACTTCCGGGATCATTTCAATGTTTTATTTTTTGTTTATTTTTGTTTTTTGGAAGCCTTTTAATAGTATTGTTTTTATGTTTATATACATGGGTAACTTTAAAAATCAGAACAAAAAAGTTGTCTAAAGTAATAATGATTTAGATAAAGCACACCTGGGTTTTCTTGGACAAATCCCTTTTTACCAATTATAAACTGAATTTCACTTTAGGATAAAAGGAGAAATGCATGTAATTGAATTTAAATCAGTCCATATGATTGAAATATATTTGTTCATTTTAATTGTACATTTCTCTGTAATTTGGGTCTATATTGCAAAGTAATTTGGGATGACATTTATGGCCCCACATTAATGAACTGAACTTAATTGAGTCAAAACTGAGTTTAGAGATTTTCATCACAACCAGAAAGCTTTCTTTGTATGGCTGGAAGCTCTAATTCTCTTTTCTAAGTTCATCATTTAATAGTGAAAGCCAACATTTCAAAGGGGATGTACTGCTACCTTAAAACCAGTTTGACACAAGTTACTCTAAAAGAAGACTATTTAAAGGCACTTTGGTGATGAAATCTTGTTTTAGTTAGACCAAAGCTATGATAGCTTAGCACAGATTACTCTAAAACCTCATAAAATTGTGTCAAATTGTGCTTCTATTACAGAGGACCTACAGAACAAAATAACAGCAATGTACTAAATCTTACAAATTTCGAAAAAATAAAATGATGGATGACACGTTCCATTGGAAAAAGAGGGAATGCAACTGAGGGACATGTGTTTGTGTGTTTCTGTCGAGAGCAGGCAAACAAATAGCTGCCTTTTGTTACAACTGCCTCCCTGCTCTACACACATATATCATGCACATTCACATGAGGCTGCATATCTATACATCAACATGACAGACCACAGCCACCCCATTTGTTGTGCAGAGTGTGAATTTAATACAAGGGGTCCCACTCTTCATATGAATAAGGCTCATTTGGAGAATTGATATATCCATTTTCTCATTGGTAATTTTAATTCATCTTATACCTTTGCAAAATATCAATAGATTTAATGTAAAGCAGAGTTAAAAATCTTTTACCATTAGCATATTTACCATTCAGCTATGGCACTGATTAGCTGCTGAGCTAAATTGAGGACTGTTACTTATTTTGTGACAATAACAATGTTCTTTTGGGAAAAGCTTTTAATTGATCCATGCTCAGCTATTACCTATATCGTCTACAGATTCATCACTTCCCAGTATGCTACCATTTATAAAAGATCTGAGTTCTAATATAATTCTGAGTGGAAAATTTGAGAAAGTTTCAAAAAGCTAAAAATTTTAATTTTCTTTCTTTGTTGATATTTTCATATGACAAATCAATGATATTTGTAATCACTACAGTGTTAACGTCTAAACTTTCCATATTTATATTAAGACATTCAATTAATTCATCTATAGGAAGCCCCTTTTGCATTCGAATGTAAGAAGTTGATCATATTATGGCTAGTCGGCATATATCAAATTTGAATCTTTTCTGAAAACTTCCACTGTAATTGCTGCTAAATTTCAACAAGAATCTAGATTCATTTCATTTCATGCTAGGCTCCCCATGTCGACATCATGAATTTTATTTTCATTACTTTTTATAATACATGTATAGCACCTCCTATTCATGCTATTTACTATTCATGCTTAGAAGTAGCCTGTGTCATAAACTACATGTCACATCACTCTTGTTTCACATGGCTAGAAATTGTATTATATTGAGCAAGAAGTCCTCAGCAGACTTGTGTGTGTGAACATTACTTAGTGTGTTTCATTCTTCTCTTCTTGGTGTTGACAGTGTTGCTGCAAAATTGCATAGATGATGATGGTAAGTGGCTAGATCAGTTAGCATCAGTGCTAACTGTGGTTGTCAGGGGGTAGCTCACGGCAGAAAGGTGAAGATAAAGTGGTCAGGGTGTAGTGGGGGGGACATGGAGGCATGTGTGTGTGTAGATGCTGCAGTTTACCCCTTAGGGCAAGATCTGCCTCAAATTAGCTTTGTCGCCCTGGGAGACAGAGAGGGTGAGATGAAGAGCAAGTGAGGCAGTAAGGAACAGTATGTGAGTGTGTGTTTGTGTGTAGATGGGAACCTGAAGAACAAGAGGCCAGAGGGTCAGGAAACCAACTCAGAGCAGATATTTTTTATACATGTCTTAAACACACTACCTGATCTATGAATGAGCTGACACAGCTCTGTGTTGCATTTAGACATCATCTACTGTGATGAAGAAGATGAGAGCAAAACAGTACTTGAACAAACTGGAAATCAATCATTCAGGAACAAACCTTAGGAACCTACCCACAAATACGTAGGAGCAAATTTCCAGAGCAAGACAATAAAAAGACATTCTTATTATATTATGAGAACTACCCCCCTGGCAATGGCTGGCTGTCCATTTTTAATGGGGCCGTAATGATGCGTCAGCTGAAGACCAAAAGGTCATTGGGGTGGGGCTCAAATCTACTGAGAAATGGTAAGGGGGATGATAGAGCAGCTAGACCACAGGTAAAAACTGTAGGAGTAAGATTGGAGATGTTAATTAATCCTAACTGTAAACACTGCACACATCACAGACATTACATGTCTAACATCAGCTGTGATTTGTAAAATTATTATCATTAGAAAACACAGATTAAACATGTAAATATGAAAGGAATTTGCAGAGTCATGCAGCAAGGGAGCCAGCAGTATTCAATAGACACATATAGCATACATATTCTCAAACTGACAAATTTGCTCAGATTCAGCAGCAACTTTAAAGATGAATCTTGAATAAGCAGGCAGAATGCGTTGAATCCAATGCCTGCATCTTTATAAAGTCATAAATGGCCAGCTGGATTGGGATGGTTGTGCTTCTAGAGGGACAAGTCCTCAGACTGCAGATATAAACCTTGGCGCCATGCCGCACACACGCACGTATGCACACACAAATTAACACCTAGTGCCAGCTTTGGCCCTGCTCCCCATAGCCTCTGAGACCTAATGAGTGAGATCAGGTGGAAGGCCTCAGTCTGTGTGAGTGTTGCTACTTGTGTGTGTGTGCAGCTGGTAGTGTGTGTGGATCGTAACTCGACTGAAAGCTCAGCTATCTTGATGGCTGGCATCCACCCTCGTTGCCCCTGCACACATGTAGACGATTGCTTGACTTATATGGTTGAAGAAGAGCATGTCAACTGAATCAACTAGTTTGTGTTTAGTTTATCTTTCTCAATTACTCTGGTACATATGTAATAATCCAGAAAAAATAGCATAGATATGTGATGATAAATAAACAACAGGGACCTAAAAGGAGAATGACAAAAGGGATGAATGGGGGTGATGGTGAGATTGAAGGAGGCGAGAGTTGAGGAAAAACAAAAGACGCGAGAGCTAGACAACTGGTGGCGTCTGGAGTTCCCCCCATGGGAGCCTTGTACCTAAATCTGGCTCTGTAGTGTCTGTCCTGCATGACTGTGTGTGATTGTGCTACTGGCATCTGGTTGCATCCCTGCTAGAAAGAAGCGATAATGGAAATGGAGTGACGAGAGATCGGCCTAAGTGGTCCGCTCTCTTTCACGAATGCTTTCTTTGCGAAGAGAGAAGAAAGGAGGAATTTTAGCAGGCAAAGCTCCAACCAGAAACACTCTCACATAATAATTAGACGGGCAAGTATAAAGGTGGGCTGCTTCTAAATGTCTTTTACTCCAATCACCACACTTTGTATTTTGCCTTGCCTTTTAATCAATACCTTCTAACACATGTAATATTGTAGCTTAGGTATATATAAATATATATATATATATATAATGTGTGTGTGTAGGTTTCAGATGTGGCAGCTATGACCAAATAGCAACAATGCATAAGCTACACTATGCAGACTCTCTGTCTGCACTAGTGAAAATATACTTACCTCACGCCAAATAATTGTTGTTATTATTGCAACCTACGTCCTAATTGATTTAGCTAATAATTATTTGACAATTTGAGCATTCACAGACTGTGAAAAGAGAACAAATTTTTTTATCATTAATTAAGTATAGTAAAACTATTCTGTGACAGTAGGTCTTTGTGAATTTTACAGCCTTCCTCCCAGTTCACATGCTTTACATAAACCTGTGATGAATCCTAAACAATACACATGGTGCATAGAAATGACAGTATTTGATATTTCACAAATTGCAGCATGTTTTTCTTTTTTTTCTACAATTTAGACACATATGAAAACATGTATTTTGATACTTTAACAGTTTTTTATAATTTTTTTATAATTGTTAGTTCTATTAAGGTGTTTTTAAAATGCTTTAAATGTGCAGTGGAATATTCAGATTTTAGTTTCATTGTGTTATGTGTGCAAAGAAGACCACGCTTATTCTGGTACTTCACTCGATCTCACTCACACGCAGCTACAAATTCACACTCCAGTGACAGCCACCTGCCCACTGCCTTAGGCACGGCTGTTCAGATCTGTTCTGGTCTAAACAAACATCACTGCATGACACCACACATTCTCCTCTCAACTTCGCTCATACCGCCTTTATTTTATCTCTGTCATCGGACAAATGTCTGACATCACCAGGGTATTCTAAGCATTTTTGCTGCACATAAAAAATATTCGGTTTTCATTGTGTGTGCCTTTCTCTGCATTCAGGCTATATTTATTCATGCAATACATACTTATATGATGACTCATTATTACCTTTTACATTTTAAGTGTTATGCTCAGGTCTGTTTTTTGCCGTTTTCTTCATGCTGAAAAGGCTTACGCTTTGCAGCAAGAAGGATGAGTCCCAGCAATGTTAACGTGTCAGCAGATTTATGTCCTCAGACACAAGTAATACCAGTAACAGATACACACACTAGATTTAAATGGGACTCTTGTCTTGCCCACTGCACTCACCCATCAGTCCATAAAGCCGCACAGGAAAAACTGTAATGTTATTACATCCACACTGCAGCTTAACACACATATACACAACATCTAAGTCTAAAACTAGTTTAAGGTGACTTCAACACAGTTAATACACTGAAGGAATATGTGGTCCCTCATTTTTCTGTTTTCTTTGTCTCCCACAATTTGCTTTTTTTTCACTATCTATCTATAGTTCACTCGTTTTGGCTGTGATCTACAAAAATTCATTCATTTTATTTGTCTACCTACTCCCCCCTTTGCTCCTTCCCACGACTCTCTTATTTATCCCCCAATTCTCTCACCATTTTCATTGACCATCTGAAATCAATCTGTGTTCTGTTTTTCCTTCCATCCTCTTCTGTCTTTTCCTCTCCCCTCTGTCTTTCTCCTGCATGTGCATTCAGGTGTCAAAGGCATTTCGCTTGCAATCCTTCATCTGTTCACACACACACACATGCACACACACATATGCTGACACAGAGTGACGCCAGCACAATGTAAAAAAGAAAAAAAATCTATCGTGATGTGATCAGTGGAGATCGGGCTATTGACAGACAGCAATATTCCCACGATAGAAATCATTCACCTTCATCACTGTTGCAGTGTTTGTGAGCACACTTTGGTGGATGTGGGTGCATAACTGAAAATATGAAAAATAACTAAAGTAACACAATATTGGCAAAAGAGCAAAAAAGTTAGGAAACACACCAGTGACAGGGAAACAGTTATGTAAGGATATTTTTTCTGTGTGTGAGATTAAAGGGAGAGTGCAAGTTAAGGGCTGTTGTTAGTTGGATATATTTTCTTTTGGACTTCACTCTGGTCTCTGTTTGTCTCCATCAACAGTGCCATGCAAAAATAATCACACCGCTTAGAATTTTTCTTGTTTGACACATCATTGCATAAGTTTACATAATACAATTAACTTGGTGTTCATTTATATTTAATCCACCTGAGTTAACACTCTGAAATCACCTATCAAGTATTCCTGCATAGATTTTTGACATGTAATGTCATATCAATGGTTATGGTGTGTTTAGGATTATGCGCAGCGCTATTTTTTTTTTTATTGTCACACAGCATTATGCATGCAGATTGATCTCATGTAAGTAGAGCACATTCTTTTCTTTGTCCTCCACTTAACTTATGGCAAACTGCAAAGGGAGCCAATTATGAATAAAAATTTTCAATCATTTTCTTCTTCAACTAATGCTTCTCCAGTCAATTACACACAAGTTGACTCTGTTTAAGGTGAATTGTGAAGGGAACTTGTACTGGATTTTATTTGGAGGTTTGAATACATACATGCACACCACACTTTTCAGAAATGTATATGTAAAAAAAATTTAACAATGTGTCTTTTACTTCACTTGATAGTTATGTGAAGTGGGTTGGTCTGATGCATAAAGTTCCAAATGAAACACAGAAAATTCAGGTTGTAACAGGACAAATGTGGAAAAGTTAATGTTCTTAGGCAAAGTATGCAGTTTTCTTCAGATTTGTTTTCTTTCCTCATATTCCATGTTGTACAAGAGCTCTTTTTTATTTGTTGTTATTCATTACATTCTGTTTTGTGTTCAGTCTTTCTTCTCTTCCTTTTTCTTTTTCCCTCTATGTTTCATTATTTCTAGTTTCCACATTTCCTCCCCCACAGCCCTCTTCTCTCTAGTCTTTCTCCCCTCTCATCTCCTCCCTTCGTTCCCCCTATCTCGCCCATTCTTTATGGTTTGAAGGCTCATTTGTTAAGAGGAGTTAACACACTCTCACTCTCCTACGAGCTTCCTCCTGTCTCTTTTTTGTGAGCTTTGGAAATATAATTTTCAATTTTTAATTTGATTCATTTAGATTTGACCATTAATCAGTGCTGAGAGAGAGTTAATTTGGTGGAAAATAGATGAGGTAGTTAGAAGGGACACTTTATGAAGTGAATTCAGGGACTTTTAGGTGCACGAGTAGGAGAGAGAATTGAAAGTTGGAATGTAAAAGAAAGTATTCAAAAATCATGCGAGTATATTGTGCTGAAAGGCTTAACTCTTTATTAGAGAGTTGAAGTGAAAAGTTCCTTATCTGATTTATGAGACCAACACTTCATGATTTACAGCCTAGGGCAAATGGGGGATCTTCTAGAAACCTTAAAATATGTAATGCCACAACAAAAATACCTTGATTAATGACAAATGATATGATATTCCACCAAGTTCTTTGCAAAACGTAAAGCTGAATAATTTATTTAGATATTGCTGATTGAAAAGACATACATTGGTTTACCATAAGAGGAGCTAATGCAAGTCTTCTGTCTAAGTTAGTTATATATCGGGGCATTAAATGATCAACCATCCATTTAAATGAACATTTTCATAAAAACTAGAATTTGGAATAATATTCCAGATTGAGTCGTCTTGATATATTATTTCAACATATAGTCCTATTTAATGATATTCATACAAAAAAGGAACCAATTATAAGAGTCCACATGATCTATTATAAATTAATACAATATTTAGTCTATGTACAGTACTGAATAAGTTAAATAGGTTAAATAGATTTATTTGTAGACACTGGTATTTTTGTGGGTTCTCTTATCACACAGGTAACATTACAGCAGCTGCTTTCTTTTTTTTAATTCTATTTCTGTTTTGATGTCATGCTGCCTTTTAATTTTGTGGCCATGCTGGTGGTGTCACGATTGTTGTTTTAGGGGATCCCTGCCGTTTTTTGTGCTGATTTTAAACTGAGCATTTTTCTACAGATCAGTGTCGGTTTAATGATAGCTTGAGCCAGAAATTTTAATTGCACTTCATTTTATTGTCCCTTACCATTTCTACGTCTGCTTTTCCATTTGCTCTCCCTTCTCAGGAACACCAGTGACCCAAGTGCTTTGTGAGCGTGCTTCTTGTCAGGGCTTACAAACACAACACGGCGGTGTGGGTTACAGAAATATAGATGTAGTTTTAGTGTGTATCTGAGATGAAAAAGCACAGAATAGGTGTTTGAGTAGGGATGTACCTCCCAGTGTTAAGAGTCTCTTGACCGTTTGCTGACACTGGGCCCCCTGCTGTACCTGGACTGTCAGTCCTTCTGTCCCCCTATCTCTGCCTCAAGCAGTTGCATACATGAACACACACACGCACACACACACCGTTGAGTTAATGAGTGCCTACGCCATTCAGAAAGGATTGTGTGCAGTTTAAATATTCTAAATATAAAGCATATCTATAAGTACTCGCAGGCCTGGTTTATCCTTCGTGATATTTTTCCTTTTCTGGCAATTGAAATCTTCATGTTAAACCTCTCTGTTGTTTTGAATGTGGTCAGCATATTTTCCAAATGATTTAGATCTCTGTGAGCGATCAAATCTTTCTTGCTTTCCTGTGTAGAGTTAAAAAACAGTGAAATAATTTAAATGTGCAATGTCTCAAAGAAACTCTTTCCAAGTGTTGCTGTTTATTAGTAAAACATACGTTTTTTGTCATATAATAAAGGTAGTACTATTCTCAGCATATTTTAGAGACCACTTTTTGAAATTGCTACCAATTGCATGTCAAAAATGAAGAAAAATCAGAGATTTTTGTCTATGTACATACTGTGTGCACAATTATTAGACAGATGCCATTTTATCAGTTATTTAGAGTGCTTTAAGTAAATTCAAAATAATAATTAACTTTACTTAAAAAAGGGGCAACAAACAGCTTTAACATAAATGTCACCATTCGACACCCAGTACCAGATTATAGCTTTTAGCTAATTCACATCTTCGGTCCTATAGCAGGTCGAGATAGGTAAAGAAAGTCTAGAATTTTAGATTAGAATTGTCAATAAAACACACACAGTGGCCATAATGGACTAGAACAAACCTCAGACCTTAAAATATAAGTAAGGGTGAAGTTTGGGCTTTCTTATAAAATCTGTGTATGCACCGTTATTGGGCAACTGTAGAGGGCAGAATTATTATGCAAATAAATTAAAGGAAAAAAAATTTCCCATTTGACTTTTTATTTTCACTGGGTAATCTGAAAATGACCTTTTAAAATTTGCAACTAAACTGACTTGTCAAGCTACAAATCAATGACCTAACCTCTTTCAATAACAGCAACAAACTTCCCATCCATGAAATGTGTCAGTTTTTTAAACTACTGATGATCAAATTTTTCTTGCATCAACTGCAGGTGTCTCCCAGACACTGTTCAGAGAGCTGGGCTGTTCTCATTCCCTTTTAAATGTCCTGTTTAAGAAAGGTCCATAAGTTGTTATCCGGGTTTAGGTCAGTTGAGGAAGGAGGCCATGTCATTAGTCTTTCATCTATAAGCCCTTTCCTGGATAGCAAAAATACCTAATGTCTAACACTTTAATTATACGCATTTTGATATCTGGTGTTAATGTTTATAGGCTACACAGTCACTCATTAGAAAAATACGCTCTTCCTGTGACACTTAAACCCAATAAGCTTTTAAGTTTATACAGCTTGCAGTTGGAAAATATGTTTATAGCTGGCCATAATTATACATTTCATAAAATTTAGTTGCTTTATTTAAAAGTTGATGTGCATGGTTTTGGTTTTAATTGCAAATTTGTCCATCTTTAAAGTGCCATCAACGCTTTCACATTTGTTTAGCATAAAGCAAAATTTTTTAAGGTATTAGGATAAAAACAATTATGAACAAATATTTAATCTCTCTCCCCCAACCCAAGTTACTTGCTTTCATTTTCACTGGTACAAAAGTACAAAAGTATTTCTGTGTGGTTTCAAAACTTTCAGAGTGTTTCAGGCCTGCTCTTCTCTCCTTTCTGCTGCTATCGTCTTCAGTCTTTCCCTCTCCTCCTCTAAAGCACATAACACCTCTGTCTTCCTTATCCACCTTTAAGTGGTAACCACGGTAACATCCAATCCCTTGAGGGATAGGCCTAATTCAATTAGGACTCCTTTGTGTCAATTAATTAACGAGACAGAGAGGGAGACAGCAATCGGGAGGCAGAGATTGGGCAACAAGAAGCCAGAAAACCAGAGAAACAGTGTGGGAAAGACTGGAACTAAAGTAGTGTCTCTGTAGCTTTCAGTCGATTCTAAAAGTCCAAAAAAAGTTTAGAAAAAATAGAAAAACACATACAAATGAGTAAATAAGTTTATTAACAAGCAAAAAACTACACATACTTAAGTGGAGATGTCTGCTTTCACATGTTTTTTTCTTTGAGTTAGAATGTGCTTAAAACCATGACGTGTTTATTATTTATTATCAGTGTCTCTTTTGCCTTCACAAAAATAATACTTGTTTTCTTTCTTTGATATGTCTTCCAGGTGTTCGTCTGGACAGGGTTCGCGGTGGAAGACAAAAATACAAACGCCGAATAGATGCAGACAACAGCCCGTACCTGAACCCACAGCTGGCTTTGCCCCCAAAAAAGCCATGTAAGAAAACAGACTTTCACACACATTTCAGATCTAACAACTGTGTGTAATCTGTGTCAGAGTGTTGAACTGTCTTAACCTGCAAATAGAAAGTCGGACAATAAGATCATTACAAGTGAGAGCTCGCACACAAACACAAGTTGTAAAAAAAAAACAGCTGTTTGGAACAATGCTTATCTCTGTTTTTTTTTCTACTCCTATCTTTTCAGATCATTTTCTTTTATAAATATATGAATTTAACTTTTGTTGGATTGGCTGCTTTTTCAGAGAATAAAAACCAAAGCACGGCGAGTGAACACCTAGCAAGCGAGAGTGAGTGAGAGTGACAGGGACAGGTAGAGACGCGGGGAGATTAAGCCTAAATGAGAGTGTTTCTCAGACAGAGAGAGAAGGAGGAACAGGGAGGGTGGGCAGGAGAACAGCCGTAACCCTAATCCGGATTAAATCCAATCTGGCAACCACATCAAACTAGAGTTAGCTCTCTAGCTAACCGTCTGCTTGTACACACAACATACACACACATGCTGTGCAGATTGAGCGGTGTTTAGCAGCTTGCTCCCCAAAGCCCATTTTGCCTAAAGCTGAAGCATATTCTGCTCTAGGCCAATATGCTGAATGGCTGCACGACAGCTTATTGGGACTTCTGCAACACTAATTATTGAAATGATGGAATAAACTGATTTTGCGTACACTGTGTTTATGTTGGCATGCCAAGAGGATGAGTGTGTCCTACCACGCAACATAAACTTTATGTTTAGTCTTGTTAATATAGCAAAAGGTTGTCCTTTGTAATAGAGGACAAATCCAAATATTCCTCCTATCTCTATTTTCTGTTAAATAGCTACTTTTATTTCTGTCACACACGAAATCCTCCTGCATCTCTGTCATCCTCACAGACAGGAACACTCACACAGCCTACCTGTCTGTAGCCCAATCCCTAGCCTCACCGTCCCAATTGATTGTTTGAGAACAGAACAATAGCCCAGGGTTTGGAAATGGGCTTCCATTGATTCTAATTAGGGAAACATTAAATAAGATTTACTCTCAGGTACTGCAGTGTGACTCGGAGTGGTGAGGCTCAAATGACCCCAGAGTTGGACCGTGCGTGTATGGATACACACATTTCATTTGTGTGAATATAAAAGATTTGGGGGTGGTGGACTGTGTTAAATCAATACACAGCTTATCCTCACAACTCTGTTTCACTCCCTCTTGTTTATATCTGCCTAGTTATCACATCTCTGGACGCTTCCTGTCCGTCTTTTACAATCAGTCTGTGGCTCTGTTTCTACCTGTCTTTGCCTGTTTTTTCATCCCTAATCTCCTCCCCCCATCTTTTTCAATCTTTCTCTCTGCTCTTGCTCTTCCATCGTGCACCAACATCCCCATGCTTGATTAGTCTGTGGATTAATTTGGAAGTAGGATATCAGTCTGCTACTAATGGGCCATAGAGGTCTCATCACCACATGTCACTGTGGCCAGCAGAGCTGTTTAGCTTTCAGAGTTATCCTTTCTCTCTATACACACCGGTAAAGTAAATCTCTGTATGGCTACGATGCAAAACGCAAATATTTATGATAACTTAAATTGCTTGTTGTAATCATCTTTAAACTCATAGTCTTTTGATGAATGTTTTAGTTTTTGGTACTTGCATTTTTATGTTTGACCCCATCAATAATATTTTTTATTTTGTTTTTAATGGGGCACACTATGAGCCAGTTGTGACATTTTTTATCCGCATCTTGTGTTTTATGCCAAGTCCTTTATCACTACATGTACAGTTATGTTGTTTTTTGTCACTTTTAAAGATTTGAGATTTCAAACTCATTATAATGCCAGAAAAAATTGTCTTAGTCATTTAAAAAGCTGTTTTTTGTCACAATTTCACTTATTAAGGGAAAAAAGCTATCCAGCCAATCTAATCCTATTTGAAAATACAATTGGCCTCTTTATTAAATCACAAATAAACTGTCAGCAACCACGTTTCTGTTTGGATTTTATTAACCGCACCAAGGGCTTATTACTGCCTGACCTGTAGAAACAAGAAACTGCTTAAAAAGAACAGGAAGGAGGCTAAAATATATTTTAAAAAAAGAAATATTTGGAAGCTTTGCATGTGGTTGCATTTGGCATAAAACCATCATTTCAAAATAAGAAAATCCTAAAACTGTCAAGCATGGTAGTGGTAGTCTGATGGTCTTGGGCTGCCTTGCTGATTCAGAATCTGGAAGAATTGCAGATGTTGATGGAGCCATGAATTTCACTCTCTACCATGAATTTCACTCTCTACCAGTAAATCCAAACAGAGAATGTCCATCAGTTCATGACCTTGAACCCAGGGATTCTTGTTTTTGCGGTCACCTCTGAATTTAAAAAAAATAAAGAAATGGAATCAAAATCAAGTCCTGAGAATCAAACTCAGGACTTGTACCTGAAATAGAATCTTCCCAGGACATTATGCTGATAAACTTGGCCATTTATGCATGTTTGGATGGCTTTTTTTCCCCTAATAAATGAAATCCTCATCTGAAAACTGCATTTTGTATTTATTAAGACTGATGATCTGAGGTTGTTAATTTTACACAAAAAACCTGTATTAAGTCACAGCAGTTGTATTTAATCAGGTGTTTCATTAGAGACTGTGCATTGACCGTTCACATTTTTGCACCTGAATGGTGTGGAACAGCTTTTACCCTTCTCAGACAAAAATTTCACTATCTCTCTGTCTCTGTGTCTGTCTCCTTGTCTGGTGGTCATGTCAGTTGCCTTTGGCTGCCTTGCAGATAACAAAATCGTCTCTCACCTCCTGGTGGCCGAGCCAGAAAAGATTTACGCCATGCCTGACCCAACCGTACCGGACAGCGACATCAAGGCCCTCACCACGCTGTGTGACCTGGCGGACAGAGAACTGGTGGTCAACATTGGTTGGGCCAAACACATCCCAGGTAGGGATTCCGATTTAATTCCCAATTTGAATCAATTCACTTTTTTGTCACAGCCACACCCACAGATAAAGAAATGCAAATACGTTGTTCGATTTGGGGGAAGGGTCTATCTTGAAACCAAATGGTATGTAGAACAGATGGATGGATGATTAGCAATGACAAAGACTAAGATTGAAAGACTTAAATGTTATATTTCAGATAAATAGATAGATAGATATTTTACAGTGTATCTCATCTATTTCTACCTACAGAGGAAAGAAGAACTCAATCTAATCCTTTTAAGCCAACCTATAACCCCTTTTCTCCCTTAATCTCTCTTGATCTGCAATACAAGATGAAAGGAATTACCATAATGGCAGAACAAAAAATATGATCTTGGGGAAAAAAGAGGAAGGAAGTAACAAAAAAGCAGCAAAGTGCCCAAACTGGTTTGGCCGTTTGTAAGCAATCCTGCATAGAAGAGCAGCATATCAGATTAACAGATTAGCAGAAGGTTTTGACCTTTTGTCAGATAAAAATAATTACAGAATAAAGGAAAAGAAAAGGAAAATACTGCCCCGCTTTGCTACAGTAGAACAGCATAGCAGGGCTGTAAAGCACAGGGGAAAATACCAGATTAGAGACATAAATATTATTTAGTCATGCTGCGTAAATCTATACCAATAAAGCTGGTGGCGTTGGATAACAGGGTTCATGAATGATACGTATATGATATCAATAATGCGAAAATAACAGTGAAAAGGAAAAATCGAGATGAATTGAGTGGGAGAGATAGGAATACACATTGCCCCTAGTAAGTGTATTGATCTCCGAGCTGCCATATGGACAATAAGCAGACATACATATTGATCCATAAACTAAGAATAACACTAAGAATGGGTTTTTCTCTTTTTAGGATAATATACCATATTTCCCATACTTATCTCTTTTCCGATGTTTCTCACAATTTCCTGTCCTCCTCTGGTTTCTTTTTTTACTCTTTACTTCCATCCTGCTGAGTTTATGACTTGCTTTCAGGTTTAGTGCCTTATAAAACGTCTCACATCATTGCAGATTATAATCACAAACATCTAAACATGTTTTGGTGGAATTGTGTGCAAGATTAACACAAATAAGTCGCAATAGGGAAATGAAAAATCAGATATTTAATTTTCACTTTTTTTTTTACAAATAAAAATGTGAAAAATATGACATTTATATTCAGCCCCTGTTGTTCTGTTACTCAATTGCCTTTAATCCTATATAGTAAATAGAGTTCACCGTAATCACGGTATAACTACTCTAGGTTTGTTAGTGAACAAAAAGCATTACAAAAATGTAACTTAATGGTGTAATAAGTTGGTGGCGGCATCATGCTGTGGGGATGCTTTATTTCAGCAAGGATAGGAATGCTACTTAAAGTTAATTGGAAGACAGAAATAAAAGATGTGCAACAGAAAAGTTGCAAGAGACTTGGGACCAGAGTGGAGGTTCATACATCCATATAGCCAGCGATGCAATGTACAATGCATCGCTGGCTATATGGATTCAAGCATATTCACACATCAGAATGGCTTCAAGTTCAGACCTAGATTAAATCCAGTACCATATATTTTGGGAAAAAATTGGCAAAAAATGATAGTCTCTGTATGTGTAGAGCAGTTTAATTGCAGCAAAATCTTAGTTCTACAATATATTGGCTCAGGATGGCGGAATTGAAATGCCCACCACACTTCATATTTTTTAGCTGTAAAATGATATAGCCCTTTTACATAGATTTCCGGTTATGCTATACTTTGTTTTGATCTGTTACTTAGCCTTAAATAAAATAAATCAAATTTGGTATTTTATTAGTTAGAAGGTGACAAAACAGGATAAAAGTTCAATACCTTTGGGAGATTCTGTATACTCATAACACATACTTATCCATGTGTTATCTAATATACTTGGTTTGCACCTTTTCTTTTCTTTACTGTTCTTAAAAGTAAGCAGGCCAAGTTACACAGGTTATCTGATGAGCGTTGTATCTGTGCGTGTGTGTGTGTGTGTGTTCGAGCATCTTTCTGTAAAAAGGGAGTGAAGCGCAACGATTGCTTGGAGGAGGAGAGAAGATGGTGTGATTAGATGAACGAGGAAGGCAATCCACTGCTCCGAGAGAAAGATAGAACTCTTCATCTTCCAAGTGTGTGCGTGCGTGTGTGTGTGAGTGATATGAGCATCTTATGAAATCCTCACTGTTTACAGCACTGAACAGTGATGTCCTCACAGAGCATGATCTACTGTTCACTCACAGTGTAGAGGATTGTCAGAAAGAAATACACCTCCTCAACATTCTTTATCAGTTCCTGACATGCACACACACTCACGCCCGCACGCACCCAGAACAAGAACAGAAAAGGATAGACCTTTTCTGTTAACCTGTTAGCAGCCATCTTGTTTCACATCTTGTCGGGCGCGCGTGCGTGCTAGAGACGACTGTGTTTCGAGTGTGTGCACGTACACAAGCCTTTGCTCGCCATGGTACAGTAATTTTTTTAATCAAATTGATGGAGAGAGACTGAGAGACAAAGGCAAAAAAAGACAGCGGCAGAGAGAGGGGAGGCGAAGCCAATTTATGTTTCATGATATGGCTGCGCAGCGCTGCACATACACACATGCACATTCGCGCTACGTGCACACAAAGGCTCCTAACAGTGGTAACAACGTGTCAAGGCGAGCGCCAGGCAGCTAATTTGAAGTCATTAGATGTCTGCCGTACTGTCAACAATTTGTTACGCTCTCACACGCACAAACACACAGGCAAAAAAAACACATCACAAACACACACTGAGTTAAGAGCCGTCTGCGGATAGCGAGGAGCCTAAATTGTAAACTAATTTAAACATCACTCAGCGTTAGAGAGGCTGCCTGCAAGACAGGCCCCCGGATAACAAGACCAGAGCTCTTGTGTGTCTGTGTGTGTGTTGCTGGTCATGTTTGACACACAGAATCGTCTCATCTAAGAGACTTTTGACATTATACAAATACACATATCCCTCTGATTGGTTATTTTATTCTAAGATATAAGTTTCTGTGTTCATTTTCAAACTGACATGGCCTTATGCAAACATCTGATATGTCATTAGGAAAGGAAAATGGGGTTTCAGCAGCAGTGTGTCTCCTCGTGTCCCAAAAGGAATCATACGCCTGTACTTTTAACACAAATACATAAGCACAGGTGAGCCTTTTGCTAATTCAAACTGAGAGAAGTCCATACACACACACTCACCTGTTCATAGCCTGTGCATGGAGCATGAAGAGTAAGCCGTCACACTCTGGGAATTGTGCTTATGTGGAAATATCAGAAGTTATTATTCAAAGGGCATGAAAGGCCTTACCGTCCAATAATATGGATTAGTGACGAGAAGATCTCATTTTAATAGCTCTCAAAGAGGCAACTCCAGATGCATATTAGGCTGCATGTCATGGTGAAGCGTGCATTCGTGTGTGTGTGTGAAGACCGGAGTGCAGTCAGGTGGGAAGAGGAGGAGAACAGCAAATATTTAAACAGAGGAGAATAAGAGAGTGAATTAAAGAAAGGAAAGGCCATTCAGAATGAGCCATTTATCTGTCAGTAGAATTAGTCTTTTCATCCTCTTTTCTCTTCTTTTACTCACTCTTTCTCTCCGCTTCCATAATAACTAAATGGCTACCAGGCAGTCATACTAGCAGCTCTTATCTAGACTTGTGGACACAAAAGAGAAAGACAGACAGGGCGAGCACTTGACTTGACGAAAGACCAAGGAATGAACAAATGAATGAATCAACGACTGAGAGCCGGAACCTATAACAGAGCCCTTTTTTTTTTTTTTACCGGAACCAGGGGCCTTGCCATTAGTGTGTTTTTTACAACCCCCTCCCATTTTCTTTTTTATTCAAGAAGAAATTGCTCTTGGGTCTCCCCCTATTCTTTTGCCTCCCTATCTCCTTTTACTTGCTCTGTCTTTTCTTACAGTCTTTCTCCCTCGCTGTTCCCCTTTCAATTTTGACACTCAGGATAAGCGGTCTATGTGTCGGCTGTAACGTGGCATGATTGAGTTGTAAAAAATGGGCAGTGGTAGGTGGAGGGGTGTCACCATTGGTCCAGCCATTTCATCAGTCTCTGTGGAGATGTGGGCTACCGATTGGAGTGGTGGAGGTGGTGATGGAATGACGAGAGGGGGAGGAAATCAACTATGTTATGTCTGCACACATCATGCATTACCATATAAAAAGTAACCGAAGAGACAGTAGTTGAATTCAGAAAAGTAACTTTTTAATAATTATGTATTTAATTGTGTAGGTAACATAATTTGTTGACACCCTTTAATTTCCTGCTCTCTTTTTGAAGCACTTTGTGATTTTTATTTATGAAATGTGCCGAATAAATAAAATGTAGTTTCTTGTATAAGCAATAACTGAAGTGATCTAGTACATCAATTACACTAAAGCGCTCTTAAAATCCTCCCAAACAGACAGGAACTACTATAAATCAAAAAACAATGATCTTCCAACTCACATGTGACCTTTTTCTTTATTTCGCTTTCTCTGTCTCTATCTTATTTTTCTTTATGGCCTGAAATAACCTCCCATTTGCTCTAACTCCATGGTATCTTCAACCTTTTCATTATTGAGTCAACCTCGACTCTCAACCTCTGTCTCCTCCCACACTCTATTCACATAGTCCCTGTCAACTAGCCTATTATTTCTTTGCTCAAATGAGTTTTTTATTTATTTTGTTGCAGAAAAAAGGCTCTTGAATCTTATCTCTTATCAATCAGAACACTAAAAGAAATATTTCTCGGCCCCAAAAGGAAAACTTCACACCCAGAGTCTTTCATTTTTGTCTTATTTTTTTATGTGTGTTTTCTTACATTCAAACAGTTTAGAAATGGTTGTCAAATAGAGAATTAGTTTGTCAAGTAAATGCAACCCAGCTAAACATTTCTAAAGGGTTAGGGTAAGGGTGGGTGTGTGAATTAAATTCAGTAACCCCAATTTTGAATGAGAATTACTGCTCTTTTTACCAATTCAGATATAGACACTGTAGCCAAGCGACACACATACAAACTGTTGCACATGTTCAAGACTTTGATACTCCAGCTGACATAATTAACACTGGAACACATCACAACAAGCTGCAGAAGGTACTTTCTATGATCCCCCCAGGCTTCTTTTAAACTCAGCAAAGCATCAGTAAAAAAATTAATGAAATCACCAGAAACAGGAAATACAGCACTCTCACTTTCCTATTCCATTTGGCAACTAAATTGGAACAAAACGTCTTAAACTGAACAATTATTTCTTTCTTCAAGTCTTAATTGCCTCCATTTCTTTCTTCGTTGCTATACCTTTTCCAGTTCATCTTTTAATGTGCCCCCTCTCAAAGCTTTTAGGTAGTTTAATAAAATGTCATGAAAACACACAGGTCAAATATGTCAATAGAAACTCTCACACACCCACCCACGCATTTGCCCTCATTCTGTCTACAAATGCTGGTTCACTTTGACAGTGACAGCATTTAGGCGCCTTCTTAACCCAAAAGAAAACTGACAAAATCCTGAAAAAGTTCAAATGTACACATTGAGTTAAAGCTACATAGTTACATACATTGTATAAAACGACACATAACCATTTTTTCGCCATCTGTAGTTGTATAAAGTGAAACATTATACAAGGAATGTTAAGTCAGTTAGGAATATGAAAATAATTCATGTTTGCTAAATGGGTTTCTTCACAACATTTCAATTAACTGGTACACATGTGGATGTATTTTAAGGGGCACCTTAAACACAGCCTTGTGTGACATCATGGAAACAACAAAAAACATGACAAGATTTAAAAGAGAACTGTCAACTTCTAAAAGTCTGGTTTGCCCTGCACTTTCCGGTTTCCTGTCACACCCTTTTCTTCAGATAGTTCTGTGTAGATAAAAACATCATGAGTATATCTGGTGTCTTTATCCACAGTGAAATCAGACTTTGTTTTGCCTTGTTGCTGAAAATGTGCTATATAAATAAAATTACCTTTACCTTTACTTTCAGTTTTGATATGCACTGAAAAGCCACAAGGCAAGGAACAAAAGCTTAATGTTTTTTTAAGCTTCCATCAGACTGATTGCACTAGAATTGGAAGTTTTGGGCCACAGTGACCCTTTAAACTGGGACACTTACAAGCCTGAGAACACAACCCAACCGTGGATTATGGTGGTAGTAGCATCGTGTTTTGTGGGACTTTTGCTGAAGGAGGGACAGGTGTGCTTCACAAAATAGATGGCATTATGAGGAAAAAACATTGTGTAAACACTGAAGCAACATCTTAAGGTTTTGAAGCTTTTACACAGAGATCTAACAAATGGACAGTAATCCAGCAAGATGACAGTAAAGTCAATGTTTTGGAGTTTCCATCAGAAAGCTCTGATCTTAGTCCATAGAAAATAGCAAAATAACCTACAAGCCTGATTCACTTATAGTATTGTCAGGAGGAAAGGGAATTTCTTTTGGTAATCCTGACTATGGTAACACAGGAAAAAAATATTGTGATGTAGTGTCAGAAAGTGGGGGAAAATCAACCATTTTGTCTTTTCACAAGGTGTATTAAAATATTTCTTTTCAATTGTATATTTGCACAGAAAACACAGTTAATATTTCTTGAGAAACTTGAATTATATCAATAAACATTTTAGATTTAGAAGATAAAAGCATCGTGGCTTGAGTTGGGTTCTTTTTCTTTGATGTGGTATAATCGACTGCCATTCCCATACTGTAATGATGTCTAACTTAATCTGACTTTATTGGAATCTGATTTGCATTTGGAATCCCAATCTGATTTAGTTAATGGGCCTTGGTAGATTTCGATGGCTATCTGCAAGCTTGTGCTTCAAGTCTCTGTTGATTTTCCTTCAGCGCTGTTCACTGTGTTTGATTTCCATTTCTGCTCATCCCCAAGGTTTAATATGTGTCTGTTTGCTTGTGTGAGAGAGTGTTTGTCTGTTTTATTGTTCACATCCATGCAAAAGAGATATCTTATTTTCCTTTGCACCATCATGAATTCCTCTTGCAGTACAAACAAACACATCCTTGTTTGCAGATGAAAACAAATATTGATGGAATCAAATTAGGGAAAGAATATTTGATATTTGATTCTAATGTTTGGATTAAATTGGACTACTTTTATTAGATTAAGGCAGAAGCATCACCATTATGAGAAAATGAAGGCGCTTTCTTGACTGTGCCTTGCTTTTTTTGTCTTCCAGCAAGACCAAGGAACACCCTCTCTTACTTTTTGACAAATGCATATCATATATAACATATGAACATATCTTTTGCATGTTTCTGTGTCTTTCGTATCAAGATAAATTCAAGATTCTTGACTGTCTTAATACGCCTTACTTCAAGTAGCGGAAAAAATTGGCAAACTTATTCGTATTCGTAACCTTTGCCTAAAAGAATTCAACTATTTTTAAACTGTCTTTACAAACAAAAATCTGAAAAGTGTGGCATGCACTTGTATTCAGCCCCCTTTACTCAACTTTACTTCAATGAACTTCCTTTGGACTAATCGCTTCCAAAAGCCATTTATGTCACAAATGTAAATTTGTGACCTTTGTGATTTCTATTTTTGTGTTATTTACTTGTATTTCAATATTTTTATTTATTTCGTATATGAACTTTTTTGTGTCTTTAGTAAATGAAATGACGATGATCATTTTAGCTGAGTATAAGCACAGCTGTTTTCTGAATGCTCCAGAGGTGTGTTCAAGAACATCTGTGAACAAATCACTTCATGAAAACCAAGGAACATAGCAGACGGGTCAGGGATAAAGTTGTAAATAAGCATGTGGAAGAAGAACTTCTGGTCAGATAAGATAAAAAAAAAAAGTTTTCGCCTGCATATAAGGAAAACACTATGTGTGGCAGAAAACTAAGACTTCCTATCATCCAAAACAAACTCTACACTCTTTGAAATATGGTGGTGGACAATTAGTTTTTGGCATTAAGTCAGACAGAACTCGTGCTAATTTGCAAAGTTAATTTAGCAAAAATATCTGTCTCTAAATATTTAAAGCTGATACAGATATACCCCAGACTTGTGACTGTAAATGCTTTGAATGATGGTTCCACAAAGTACCAACTCAGAGGGAATGAATACAAACACATTTTTATTTTTTTTTACATTTTTATTTGTAAAAAAAAAAAAAAACAAATAAATAAAGCAACCCATGAAAATTTTTTTCTTATCAAGAGAAAAAAGTATTTGCAAAATTGTTCCTCTGCATTGTTTTGTAATCTAATGTTTCTTTTTCAAGTAATTACATTTGTTTTTCAGTCTATGAAAGACTCTCCGCAATCTGACAATCCTGACCTATCTATGTCAGCTATTCTCTGCCTCCTTTCCACACAAATTTCTAATAATGTTATACATGTTTCTGTTAAGAAGCACTTTAAAAACACACACATCCAAAGACGTCACTGTACTTACATACACAGACTCACACAGTTTTATATGTCAAACCAGACAAGCAGTAACAAATAAATCAACAGACCATCTGAGCCCATCATCATCTAAGTCATTATGAGCAAACAGTCAGTTTTTACTACTTTCAATTTGCTTCTGTGTTTGTGAGTTTTTGTTTGTGTGTTTGTGTAGTTGTGCAGGTGTCCTAGACGGAAAAAGAGAGAAATGATGTGATATGATGATATGCTGGCGGGGCATAAAGATAGATGATCATAATTACGCACAGGCCAAACTCCATTTCAAATCATCATCATCCTGGTCTATCTGTTGGAGTGCACACACAGATACACACCAAAAGCTCACCCAGAGATTCATCCACCTCAACACACACACGCATATCACACACCTAAGGTATGCATACTGCAAATCTAGCGGAAGGAGGGACAGGCTTGTCATGGCTTCACATTATTTTATCTCGGTTCATGCAAAGTTCACAGACAGGCATGAAATGGTTATTCTTCCTCTGCCTCACTACTCTATCCTTCTATTTATTCCTTTTTCACTCTTTGTTCCTCCATAGTCCACTTCATTTTACTCTCCTGTAGCTTTTTCTTCTCGCTGATCTTTTCTATTCTGCTTTTCCTTTTTCCTACTTTTTCTCCCCCCACCCCCTCTTCACCCTTTTTAAATAACATACAAGAGGGTTTCCATTAGGACATTAGCAGATGGGTAAATAGGTTTGATGTATGAGTCACCAGCTGAAAACAATGTAACAAGTGCAAACATTTCGTAGACAAGCAAATGAAACCATCTGCAAGCTAACAGCAGTGTAGGACTGCACATTCTTTCATAGATAGTTGTCTTTTTAGAAACTGGACTAAATACAGATGTACCTGACTGCCTGCCTTTACTCACATCATGTAATTCCTGCAAGAGTTTGCCACTTTTCACCTGCTGTGTAAGAAATGGCTGTGGCTTCTCCTCCCTTTGGCTTACAGGGCACCCAAAGTAAATACAAACACACACATGTACATGCCCACAGTAGTAATAATATGTGTATTTTTGTGTCTGCTTAATCTTGATGGGATGTTTCATCTGCAGGCTGCCATCACAGCTGGCTGCCTTATTGTCTGGGTCAGACTGATGGGCTTCTGTTAAGTGCCTATGAGTGTGTGCAGGTGTGTGTGTGTGCGTTTGTGTGTCATTTTTCCAGTTTATATGTTTTGGTTTTTTTAATACTGTTAGTCTTCATGTATCCTTGTACATTAGCACATAACTACTTGTCCTCTAATATAAAAGGTAGTTTTCTCCTTGTTGTCTGACCACTATATTTCCACATTGGAGTATGTATGTGCATTGTGTGTGAGTTGTCTATCAAGCCACACACACAGCCGAACCAAGCCATTGGCTTGGTTGCTGATGATGACATATGAGTTCCTAGCCTTGGTAATGGCTGTTAAATCTCATAATTACACGCTTCTTTATTGCAATGCATAATGACCCCACAGCACTATTGGACAATTAATTAAGATTTTCAGCCCAGGCTTTTTCAGGCCCAGATGAGGAGCTGGAATGAGGTCTAATGTTCTTGTCTTCAAGCAACGACATTAAGACATGGTGCTTCAGGAAAGGAGGCTCTGTGTGGATTCGTTTTTATCTCTGCCGCTGTGTCCCTCTGTTTATGTCTTTCACTCCCTTCCCTTCCTCTTTTCTGCATCGCATCAGTGGTTGAAGCCTATCCTCTAGCTGACTGGGTTCTCAATGGTGATTTTGGCAAACATATCTCTAATCTGTGAATGGTAAATTAATCCCTGTGGAGTTTCAGTGGTGCTCCCTTTATGGAAGCTACGGGGGATTAGACAGATAGAATCAACACAGCCTCATAATCTCATATAGAGACACCAGGCCTAGATAAGGACCACTGGGTTTGTTTTAAAGCCACAATCAGTAAGATTTTGCTGATACACCAATTATGCCGGGGAGTACATCCTGTGACGTTATTTTTAAATACTTTTTTAATACATTTGTAACCAAAAAGCAACGTTAGATCTACTATAAAAGGCCAGATGCCCTGGATTCTTAAATCGACGCATATGGATAATCTGTAATGAGATCTCCCAATTATACCTACTAGGCAAACCATTATGACCACTGGCAGGTGAGGTGCAAAATATAAATTCGTCACCATGACTTGTTATTGGGTGGGTTGAATTAGGCTGCAAGAGAATATTTTGTCCTCCCAAGTTTACGTAAAAATTTGAGCAATTTGACAAAGACCACATTCTGATTGCTGGACAATGAGGTCAGCATCCCCAAAATTGAAACTCTTGAGGAGTATTTTGATAACAGGGTAGTGATCAGAAAAACAGAAGTGGGCTCATCTGATGATGCATAAAGGGAGAAAAAGTTAGTTCATATACGTAGTTCAAAACAGACTTATAAACTACAATACCCCAATTTGCTGAATAATTTATTGCTGGTTCTGATAGGAGCATATCAGAATGTCACAGTTTGTGCATGGGGTTGTAAAGCAGCAGAACAGTCACGGTGCCCAGTCCATCCCTGGGAACCGTGACTTGGGCTCCAGTTCCCAAGACCTCAATTCAGTCAATGATGTTCTGGACAAACAGGTCCAATCTATGAAGGCCTAACTTTGCAACTTATAGGACTTAAAGGATCTGCTGCTATCATGTTTGTGCCAGATCCCACTGCACACCTTCAGAAGTGTACTGGAGCTTATGCCTTGATGACTCAGTGCTGTTTTTGCAGGAAAAGGTGGACCAACACCATAATAGGCTATCTGTCATAATGATATACTTGGTTGGTGTCCTATCAGCATTGACTCTTGTTGCATTTTAAGTTTGTAATCATTAGTAATGACCAGCAGCATTACATGTGTTGTATATGTTTGTGAAAAAGGGACAGACAGAAAGAGTTACTTTGTAAGCTGCTCGGCTGTGTGTATACGCAGTTAATTCCCCAGACAGATTTGTGCACACACACACACACCCCAACACACCCCGAGTGGTCAATCCAGTCTGCATCAGCAATATATTGACGGAGGGAATGGCAGGATGCAAAGGTGGAGGATGAGGAAAAGGACGGATGATAGAAGTAAAGGAAAAAGTGAAAATAGTATTAGTAGTGAAGGGCTGAAAAATAAGGTGTGAACTGCAGCAATATATTTATTTCAGTAAAAATCATTAAGTAGAACTGAAGGTTATCCCTGGAGCAGGTCTCTGGTCTCTATATGGAGTCAAAAAGACTTGGCCTCAGTGGAGCTTGCAGTGCTCATACACTTAACTACACACCCCCACACACTCCTCGACTCTGCCCTGGTGGAGCTAGAAGTAGGTAATTAAAATGTAAATATTGATATTTTATTATTTGAAATGGCTCCACTGCGATGCTCTTAATGTCACTCCATCTGTCGTCTCCACGGAGACTTGGGGTTGCCCTGGACGACCTCAACGACCAGCTGCCCCCACCCAAGCAACCCCACAACGGCAACAGCTAGCGCACTAGACAACGCCTTCGTGTTGAGACAATATCATTTTGGGTCTAATTAAGTGTTAAATATTAGCACCCGCAACCACAGAGACAGCACACACACCAAACACACACACACACTATGCCTCCTCTCTTCTACGTCTCTGTCTTTTACACACACACACACACACGCCTACACACTTACAGAGCACTCATCTTCACTACAGCAATGGGAAGATTTTAAGTGTTAATCTTGCAGTGCTGCTGATGGTGTCTAATGTATGCAATTAACAGTCAGGCAGGGCTGAGGGTTTGGTAATTAGCTGGCTGTTCACACTGATTAGAGGCTACCGCAGCCCTATGACTGCTCTGCTCTCCCCCAGGCCGCATGGAGGAAAGGGGGGTTGGTGAAGAAAAGAGAGCTCAAGGGGGGAAGGGGGAAGAAAGATATTTTAACCAAGAATGTTTGAGAGGATGAGGATCCAGGTGTATAATTGTGTTTGTAATGTATCTTTAGTAAATGCGACTAAATTGAAAAGAAAATACAGTTTTCAAATCAGTGCTATAACCAAATAAAGTAATTTATTAATTTTCCTGTGGTTTACTATTTAATATCAACACAAAAAGATTATGAAATAGTCTTCAGCAAAAGTTACAAACACTTTATACACAAAGGCCTGTCATCAGTATACTTAAATTTAGTTGTCATGAAATAATCATAAAGATGAATGTGATTGTATGTGAGGTTAGAGGCTCCTTGTTTGACAGGGTTGAAAAAGTAGCTCGTACTTCAGAGAAGACATTTTTTTTATTGTAAGAAAGCCGTTTGTCACAGTGTGTAAAAAGGTTATAAATGTGTCCAACAGTCAATGGTTGACAGCAACCAAACTCATTCAAAGTAAAACATTTGACCCTTAACTTAATATATTATTTCTGACTTTTATCATTGTGTCTGATCTTCATATTCTTAACCATAAGAAAGGAAAAGCAAAGTAAAAACATGAAGAATGAAACAGTGGAAAACATCAGTGAATATTAGCATTAGGCAAACAGCTTCCAATTATTTCAAATAGAATCACTTCCTGTTTTATTTATTCAGACACTCAACAATAAATGCCAACCTGTTTCTGCGCGTCTTCGTTGAAGATGAAGGTATATTTCTATTTTTGGTGGGAAGAAAATTTGACCTAATTTTGAAATAATTCACAGCAGTTCATATGTTTTTTTCACATGTTGAACTAAATAAAAAGGTCAAACTAAGAAATCCCACAAGTTCCAGTGTAACAGACTGTGTTTTGGATGTTCTTTGCTTTGATTTTAGTCAAACTCAGTTAAATATTAGTCACGTGGGCTTTTAAAACATAAGCAAAATTTCTGTTTTTTTATTTTTCTATTTTGGCGGGGGATTCAATACAGCTGCCTCTATCAAGGAACTTGAAGCACGTGTTTGTTATCCAATCTGTCAGTTGTATTCACCAGGTCAGACCACAAATAACACTAAGAATCGGTTTCAGCCAGGAGAACTTTACAAGGATTTTGGCCATGAATGCTGAAACTTAACATATGATTTAGAAGTGTATGTCATGTCAACTCCAAACCCAATGTGTCTAAGAACCCACAATGTGTCAGCAGGCGTGTGTGTGTGTGTAAGACAATGTGTATCTGGGTGTATCTTTAAGCTCTTTTAAATTAACTGGTTTTCTGGGTAGATTTGTTTCCATCTCGTTGCGCATCTCTGTGTAATTGGGTCAGCTGGTGGATGTGTGTGTTTGGGTGTGTGAGTGCAAGACAGTTTGCGTTCTTCACATTTCTTGAATTGTTTCAGCCTGACCAAAGCCATCACAGGGGGCCCATGTTCATTTTGGCTGTCGTCTGTCCGTATGGTACGGAACAGTTTGAGATACAAACACACAAACATGAACACGCACACACACTCAGAGAGCACTACAAGGGAGCACTTGCATTGCCCAGCAGGAAACAATTTGCGCATGTTTAAACACAAACACATACAGACAGTGTAGTGAGAGCGAGCACTGGAGTTTCATGCCGTCACACAGTGTGCCTGCATGACAAAAACACACACTGAGATACACACAGGGCACCGTTGAGCTGGTAACTGTTGGAAACTTCACGCAATCTCGGTCTCAGTGGGCCAGTAGACTTAAATCTGTCCCCTGCAGGACACAGTATGTGCACATGCTGAACATAGAACATTCGTCCACTGTTGGAAATGAACAATGAGAAACAATCAAAGGAAATTCATTGAAACTCCATTGTTCTCATCTCCTCTTGTCTACCTACAGTATAAGAAGATCTGACACACTGAGTGTTTGGTTGCCTTTTTTTTATTATAAAATTCTCATCTTTCCATTCAACTTCCCATGGATATAGCATGCTGTGAACATCCAGCGTCTTTAGCAATAATGTTTAATGACTTTCAGATATTCAGAGAGGGACTCCTTTTAGAAAAAAAAAAAAATTGTTTGAGTTTCATGTGGACAAAGTGTTAATTTTTTTTGACACTTTTGTAGAGAAGTGAGACATCGTCATCTTTTTACTTTATCATTAATGAGCGTAAGGTAATTATGCACGAAGACACACTCCCTTGTGCCCTGATTTTGCTTACTGCATAAGCAGTTTCACAACGTTGTTTTACATTTCTGGGATGCAGCTTGAAGCAATTTAATTTCTTAAAACTTCAAGTCAGATAACTTTCCAAAAGAAATGTGGATTACAGCTCTCACATTGTTTAGGCTGACAATGGTTGCCCTGAAGACATGGTCAAATAAGTAGCAGCTATTTTAACAGAACGAACGGGTGGTCCCTGGCTTCATTATGACGTAAATAACTGGGATATTTATGTCATTTATATTTTACGTATTTACAAGTAAAAATCCTTAAGCGTCTTTCCATGCATCCATTGTCTTACGTTTATCGGGTCACATGGGCAACAGGTCCAGAACAGAAATCCAGACATGCCTCTCCCTCAGTGATAACACCAACCTCATACAATCACAGCGCTTGTCAATGAAATGTGTTTTAAAAAGTGAACATAGGATAACATAAAAGATGGGCAACTTGTCAATCCTCAGATTACATTCAGAAGCTTTACAAAAACTTTACAAGGTTTTTTTTTTTTGTCTTGTTCATCAGTACCTCCTTTGTCCGTCTCTATATCTGTACGTATATGGCATTTGTCCGGCTGCAGTTCTTTACAAGACTTTAAGGAGTATCCAAGCCTTTGTTTATCATCCCCTAACCTGAAGTGTTCCACGTTGGGCTTTGAAAACTGTAAAAAAGACTAAAAAAAAACTTGTAAAGCCATCACATTTGGTGTCAACATATCAACATATTAACATATGCTAATCTTGGCAGCCCCTCACGCTGTTGGGAATATAAACAAACCCAGTACTACCAACTTTTCAACTATTAATGTGAAAAATAAGCTTAACAAATTTTTATCCTCTGATGTAAGACAAAATATAGGTTTTTGATGTGTAGAAGATTCATACTCCAGTAAAACATATCACACTTATCTTGCCGCAGCAATGTTGGCCTATTTTATCTAACCTAAAGTCTCACAGTGGGATTAAGTTGGAAGTTGGCTCATTTTGATTAGATGTAGCCCAGCAGCACTGATTTGACCTGCTTCTCTGCTGGCAGCACATCGGCCATGTGCACACATTTTCACAAAATGTATGGTGTAGAGGTATTATCCACCATGGAGGACCATGACTAAACTATGCTTAAACCACTGAGACAAAACTGTCCAACTGATGTGCATCATAGAGTTGGTGAACAAATTTGGATGCCCTTTGACAGTCTGTATTTGTTTGTGTCTTTTTAATATCAGCTTCCAATTAACAATGTTGACAAATATTTACTAACATGAATAAACCATAAAAAATGAAGAAAAAAACTGTTTACATTTTTGACTTTGTAAATATATTTCTATAAAACATATGTCTTCTGCTTAATAATAAAATAGAATATTCTAACTTTTATTCCCATTGAAAATGGCTAACATTTCACACAACTATTTCTCTTCAAATGCACATAATGAAAACATTAATTAGTATTTTGTAATGCAATGCATTTTAGTTTGATATGCTAATCGCTACTGAACAATGAAGACCACGGTAAGATTAAAAAGACCTTTAAAAAGACGGATGCAGCAGTTTTGAGTTTTGAAATGAATTTCAAGAGGTCTCAAAAATATTTGGAAAATTTCCTTAGGCCAATATCAGAAAACCCATGTGGCTACAAGAAACGTATCTCTTAAGGTGAGATGCTTTTTGTGTCCTAACTTTTTTTCAACCAAATTTTGTTGCAGCTAAATCTCTTTTCTTTTCAACATACAAAATCGATTCAACATCGAGTTGAGGACATTTATTAATAAAGACCTGGAGAACATCAACACCCTCTTGTTTTCTTTTCCTAAAAAAATAAAGGTCAAACTACTGACCTAGAAATTTGCTAGTTGTATTAAGTTGTATAATTGTGTGCAATGTTAATAACAGTGATCAAATCCCCACAATAACACCTGTTTCATTATGCTACACACACAGAGATACACACACAAATATATTTGTTGATGCAACAGTTATCACACACCAGCATAGCATGCTCATACATACACTGAATCGCATTTATGTGTTCATAAGCATCAATCGCTTCTCACTGGTTCCAGTTTGCCCTGTAACCACACAAAAACAAATATAGGGCTCCGAGATATGTGTGTTTGTGTGCATCTGCGAGGCAACTGGAGCGTGAGAGAGGGCTATCCTGTAGGTGTGTGTGTGTGTGTCTGAGCCCGGCTGTTGTGCGGTCTCCGGTGTAAACGTGCAGTCAGGACTCATTTGGCAGACAAACAGGCCGCAGGGTGGCTGGGGAATCAACGTGTGTTTCCTTGTGTGTGTTTGTTTTCATGTGGCTATCTGATGGAGAAAAGTGAAAAGAAAAGAGAAAGAGAGCACAAGAGCAAGCAGAGGAGGTTAAGTTTGCATGACTGCACTGTAGCCTCTTTCTGTCAGATGCCGTGTGGCACATGCGCAGAGAAACACACACACACCACACGCACACAGACCATTATGCACTTATGGTAAAAAATATACTAAAACTCATGAAAAGGCACAAAACAAGCAACATTCCACGATTTCTGCTTCCAGACAGAACTATAATTGGCTGCTCTCAACAAACAGCCGCATAAACTTCTTGTAGATCTACACATTTCTGAGCAAATATTTAGTCGTTTGAATGTACGCTGCTCCACATCCAACTAAGCAACTAAAACTAAGTTCAAAGCTCCACACATTACAACAACCTTACAACCCACTCACACCTCCTAACTCAGTATGAGATGCCTTATCAACAATGGGCAGAAAGGAAATGTAATTAGAACCAAATAAGGAACCTTCTTTTGTCAATTGAAATCACAGGTATGAAAGAAAGGTCTCCACCCCTCCCACCTCCACCATCAGTTCTCCTCCTACCTCCTCTCCCCCCACTTTTACTTTCTTCTCTCCTCCATCGCTCTCTCCCTCATACTTTCTCTTCCTCCATCAATACCCCTCTCTCTCCATCATCAGCACTAAATTCCCATTGATGTTTCTTTTCTACTGCTGTATCGATCGCTTCATGAGAAGGAGGGGAGGAAAGGTGGAAGAGAAGAAGGGAGAGATGGTGTTATCTGTTAATTAATTTGTCCTGAAGCCGGCCGCCTATTAATCAGACAGATAAGAGGCATTGGATGGCTGAACGGCGCAGACAGGCTGGTGAGGCAGAGAGAGGGAGAGGCACACACACACACACACGCTAACACACGCTTAGGTATGCACATGCAAAGACTCATGTATGGGCATTTTGTGTAAATAGACTATGGGAAAAAATAGAATAAGCCAGCACCATGAAAGTGTATCTTTGTTTATTATTTACTACTCTCAAGATATACAGATCTTCATAGAATAGTTGCAGCATAAAGACACCTCATCCTGATAAAAATCGTTGATGTGACTCAAAAAGAAAAGCTGCACTTTCAGCTCAATAAATTAATTACAAGGTTTTAATTATTGGTCTTTATTTGCATGCTGTGTGTGTGTGTGTGTGTGTGTGTGTGTGTGTGTGTGTGTGTGTGTGTGTGTGTGTGTGCATGTGCAGGCGTGCACATGTGTGCACTTTATTTGTAATTAGGAGGGATGTGTTTGTCAATGACCGCATTTACAAACCCACTTATCATGCAGATGATTTTTGATGATGTAAACAATTTTTATTAGTAGTAGTTGTGTTTATTTTAATTTGTGTACAAAGTTTTTGTAATCGGGACCTCAAATACCTCACTTTTGAGTGTGAAAAGGTTGTTTTTTCTTTTGCTTTGTTTTGCAAGGCGCTATATTTTGATGTGTGTGTGTGTGTGTGTGTTTTTTATATCTCTTGAAATGAAATATTTGTTGAAACACCCAAGAACATTACAATCAACACTAGCTTGCAGCTTCGCCTTAATGAGGCACCTGTCCCCAATACACAAACTCCACCTAATATATCCAGCATCTCAAGAGGAGGCCCATTGCAGCAGATGTTGCTAAAGTTATATCTGCCTTCTCATCTGCCTGTTTTCTTGGCAGGATGCTCTATTCCAACACACACACACACAAATGAACAAACTGGGGGAAGTGGCTCTGCAATGAGGTCTGACAGGTGTGCTCTCATGGTTCACTGTCGCTGCATTCTCTATGAAGGTTTGCACTCATGAAAAAGCAGCCATGTAGGCAGACAGGCAGGTGTGAATGGACAGGTGTGTGAGGAAGGGACAGCTGTGAGGAGATGTGTGAGTGGGCAGGTGTTCCATTAAAGAGAAATAAAAAGGAAAATAGTTTATCATACAAAAGTAAGACAATTACAAAAAAAATGAAAATAAAAACATAAGGATCAGACCATAATTAGGAATAATATTTAAGCATTTAAATGGACAAGATGCATGAAAATGGAGCAAGAAAAAAAAAAAGAACAAACAGATGAGATCAGTCAATGAAAGACAGACTCAGATATAAAAGCACAGGCTGTGGTGAAAAAGACAGATCTCCAAATGAAAGGACATGGATTGACCACTAAAGAAACCAGCAGTTTTAAGGCCGTAGCAGCAATTAGTGTGTGTTTTGAGTAGCGCTGCAGTGATGTCCAGCATTGATCCATGGAGGCTGTGGCAGGCTGAGATAAGGCTTACCATCCCCCAGGGAATAGCCCTGAGCCAAGGGGACAGAGGAAGTGGAGGAGGAGTACTGGAAGGAGGATTCTGGTCAAGTTAATGGATGAAGGGTAAAACAGAAAGATAGAAAGTAGTTGAGCTTGACCCTTTTATCCTGTCTTTTATATATCTTCCTTACTTTGTAGTTTAACTTTTGATTACTTATTGTAATCTTTGGATTTGGTTACTTGCAATAGCAGTATTACTGATAAGTAAAAGGTAATTCAGTCTTTGAGTATATTTTAATGTTTTGAAAAAGTGTTCTTTTCTTTAAAAAAAAGTCCTCTACAATGTGTTTTTATTCTCTCCTTCCCAAAAACATTCATTCAACACTTAGTTTATGTTGAGACTTTATACACACCTCAATATGAGTTTGTTAAAATTCAAAATGCATAAAACATTCAACTTGTGCATTTGATTCGAAATGGCAGAAATAAAAACCAGCAAACAAACATAAAGGAAGAAATTAAGAAATTTCCCTTCCTAATGTTTGTCTTTTGGATGTGTCACTTTCCTCCAGGTTTCTCCACGCTGTCTTTGGCAGACCAGATGAGTCTACTGCAGAGTGCATGGATGGAGATCTTGATTTTGCGTGTTGTGTATCGCTCACTCTCCTTTGAAGATAAGGTAGGAGGCTTCACTGTTTTCTTCTTGCTCAAATGAAATTGACAGATTCCAATCTAATTTGTGTCTTTTTCCTTGCTTCTTTGTAGCTGGTGTATGCTGAGGACTACATAATGGACGAGGACCAGTCAAAACTAGCTGGCCTTCTGGACCTGAACAACGCTATTCTTCAGCTGGTCAAGAAATATAAGTCTATGAAGCTGGAGAAGGAAGAATTCGTCACTCTCAAGGCTATTGCGCTGGCTAACTCAGGTTTGAAACTGTTCACGCTTAGCTGTTTTTCTCCCTCTGTGCACTGATGTCTGTCTGCTGAGAGAGAGTTAATCCCAGGAATCTAGTTTATTCCCGTGGGGCTCATTTAGGATGAAACACCAGAGCCTGATTTCAATACCATGCATACAAACACACAATAACACTCCTGTGCATGTTTGATGAAGTATGCTTACACATAAGGGGATGGATTTTTTGTTGTTGTTGTTGTTGTCAAGTTTACCACTTCCACTGTTACTGCCACCCACATTTGTCTTGTCATACTCCAATTGTCACAAGTGCCGCTCATGCCCACACATATTTTATGCATGCATGCTCAGAGGGGGTGTAGTACAAACATGCACAGACATGTTCAATCTGAATTCAACCCCCAAACAAAGTGGCAATCCCTTTTATAATTAGCATAGTCGTCTCTTCAGATGCCTGTTAAATAAAGTAAAATCATTAGGCTCCCGAATCTGTCGATAAAGGCCCGTCTCTGATGTGTCCAGCTGCATCGACAGCTGACTGACGCACACGCACTCGCTCACACACACACCTTCTTCCTCTCATGACCCGTCTTTTGAACTTTGTCTTGGAAGCCAGCCAGCTCTTCAGTACTCTTTAATTACAAGGGGGAAGCTGTCAATACAATGTGTTTAAATGGGAGAATGTACTGCAAGCGCTTTCAATGGGTGAAGTAGAACCCTTTTTTTTGTGTGTGTCAGTTTTCATCTGTGCTCGTCAACAATCCAAACATTTACACATAAATTTATAAACTAGGGTGTTTTTCATTCATCTTTCTGACATGGTAATCACAGGAAAAATATATAAAATCAGGAATGTGGATCTAAAAGTAATTTGAAATAGTTATTTTTAACAGACAGAGTGCATACTGGTTTTAAAACATTGGTGCTGTTTTCCAGTAGACCTTCTGTGAAATTCTCCTACTTGTCACATCTTGTGTGCAGCCGTGTTTCCTTACCAAATGCTATTTCTATAAATGTATACACTTTGCTGACTCAGTATTTTCAAAGTCTGTGGAATTCAATCTAAAACAATAGTTGATGATGAAAACAAGAATGATTGCAGTGCCCTGTGTCTTAATTCGATTCAGTCCATTTCTATATTGGCAATTTACAACTGTCTACTATGAGGAGAGATTTCAGGAATAACCAGCATTTGTTGACCATGGGCAGTGATTTAAATAGCCAGACTTAAGAGAAGACTGAATCAATCCCCAATTTTGGAGTAATAAACAACAAAAGGTCATTATAAAACTAGTTAGTAAAGCATAGTTGTATTTTTTAAGTATTTGAATACATTTTTATTAATTTGAATAAAAATTAAAATAGCAAATATAAAGCACAGGTTTAAGGGTTTTGATAACAATTTTGTCTTTTTGTGAACCAAAACATTGTGACTGATGTTGGAAGCTCTCTTTCTTGATAATCTGTTGCTTTAAATGATTATTGTCTGTTAAATAAATATGGATGTTGTTCCTGACAACCAACAGATACATTTATGAATTTTACATTTTAGTAATACCTAAAACGTAAAATTCTTACAAAAATAAATCTTCAGTGCAATCACACTTAATTACTCAATGTAATAAAATAAATAAATTAATTCTATAGATTCCTATTCTTATCATAATCATTGTGTCTGCTGATGCTGCTAAAAAAAGTACCACTCATGATTTGATTGATCGAGCACCATGCCAGGTTTTTCTAGTCAGGTTTGAGAATCACAATGTCGTACTAAACTACATTAACGTCGGTCGATTTTGAGTACTGTCTTTTTATTGGCATTTGCAGTTCAATTTACTTTCAAAAAACATATACCAGGAGTCTCTAAATAATTAATCCAAAAAAGCAAATTCAGACTGAAGAAGTTCTGGAAAAGCACCTACTTCTAGAGTCCAGTTATATATTAGCATGACTGTAATGACAGGCTGCTAAACTCTATGGGAAGTTGTTTAAATTTCATCACTGATGTCCATGTACAGTAAGAACTTTGTATCTTTGCCCAGACTCTAACTGCACTCCAAGACAACAGAATGCTAGCATTAGCATTTTGAAGGGCACTGACACTAATTAATTCACAGGATGCTAATCGTCTGCATTAATGAAGCCAAGCCTTAAGAAATGCTAGCAAACGTGTCCCACATGTAAAGAAAGCTAAACTGGCCATGGGAAACAGGAGGTACATGTGTGTTGTGGTGTAAGTGTGTGTGCTTATGCTTCTGTTTTCCCTCATTTATATGTGAATTAGTTCCATGTTAACATGTACACTGTTAACAGCCTTATGTGCTTGTGCTCATTAAAGTCTGCTGTTTTACTTGAGAGGGTACAGCAGGTCACGGCACAGGCAGAAGCCATGTCTATCAGCTTAAACTCTACACTAATAAAAATAATGTGAAACTCATTAAATTTCCATAAAACTTCATCCCGATAAGTACTGGCTGCACATAAGGAGGGTCCTCACTTTAAATTAAACAATAAAGAAAAGTAGAATTGTTTTTTATGGAGTTTATTAATAGTACTCCTTTACTGACTTGTCACCAGAAGCCATCTCCACATAATGAAATGTACATTTACTTAATATTTGGCCTAAAATTAAATAAGCCAATGTAGTTTTACATGTAAATAAAATTTTGATGATACATTTACTTCTCTCATTGTTTTTTAATAAATTCATCCACCTTCTTCTTTCTTTACAACCTATTTGCTAGCAAACATTCATTAAAAACTGCAAGGAATAAAAATACAAGGAAACACAACAGCTGATCTCAACCAGAAATATGATAGACTGAGCTTTTTATTGATCCCAAAGAAATCAGCCCGCTGACCGCTTTCGTCCTGCATACTGATGTATGTATTACCTTCCCTAAATTGAGCATTGCGTATTGGGGTGTGTTTGTGTGTGTTAATGCGTAAATCTTTGTGTAAATGTTGACTTGTTTTGTCTCTTTGAGCATCATCACTTTTGTTCGTTTCCTCTGTTTTTAATGTCAGTGACCAATTTCCTTTGGTTTTATTCCCTTCTGCTCTCGTATTTTTTTTTTTAGTCTTTACAGTGTGTTTTTAACTTGTGTGCATGTGAATGTGCCTCTAGTGATTAAAAGCATAATATTATGTGGAAAGCTGGGCGTGGTGTAAGTGCAGTGGCCATTGATAGTTGACTTGTAATTATTATTTAACATGCATGTAATCATTGATCAGTACATTGATCAGAGGTTGTGAGCCAAAGGCCAGCTCACATTAGGACTTTGCATCCCAAAGGAGCAATACGGAGCATTATTACTGAGACATTCTCATCCTTTACTGCTAAACATCCAAACACACCAAGAGAGCCAAGACGTGAGCAGCTACAGATTTTTCCACACACACAGAAACTATGTTTGCTGTTGCTGCATCTCTTCATCGTTTCAAGAATCTATCTCTTTTTTTATCCTCCTACTCGTCTTTTCACTTGTCCATTCATCACACCCACAGGCGCACCCCTCAGAGACACTGAGAAAAGTAATGTCTGGATTTATGTGCTGGTAAAACTACGTCCATGTTTTTACTTTTAGTAAAAACATAATTTTTGACTAAATGAATCCATGCTGAATAATCTGTTTTATACAGATTTTTATTTCAATTTCATCATTTGCCTGCAGACATTAAGATCCCTCAAAAAATCATTTGAATTTATATTTGCTTTTTAAGTCAAAAATATAAATCCCAGATTTTGGATTAAATTCTAAGCAGATTGACAGTTATTTGTTGACTGTATGAATTTACATGATTGCAGAATTGCAAAAAACTGCGGGGAATGATTATCAGTTGTTGCATGGAATTAACAGTTGGATAGGTAGGAAATGACAAAGAATTAAAGCCCTTCAACGGGACTGATTAAAACAATTTGTCGACAGATTGCAAATTTTCACAAATATTTGATGTCTTATTTTTTTATTTTTATTTTTTTCTCCAAAGAGTTTTTGCGGCGCTAGTGGCTCGTATTTTTTTTCTACAGTAGGCAGACAGGAAGGAGGGTGAGGAGAGGGGGTAAGACATGCGGCAAAGGTCGTCGGGACCGGGAGTCGAACCCGCGACGTCCGCGTCGAGGACTAAGGCCTCCAAACGTGGGGCGTGCTAACCCCCTGCGTCACCACAGCACGCCCCATTTGATGTCTTTTTGCCACCAAAGAAAGCAAAACCATTTTTTTTTCATTGTAGCATTGTAGGCATCTTATCCCACGAAATGACAATGTATTATCTTTTTAATTTTTTTATTTTATTCTGACATCGACTTTCCTCTCTGTCCAGACTCCATGCACATTGAGGATGTGGATGCAGTACAGAAGCTCCAGGATGTGCTCCATGAGGCCCTGCAGGACTATGAGGCTTCCCAACACCAGGAGGATCCCCGCCGGGCTGGCAAGCTGCTAATGACTCTCCCCTTACTCCGTCAGACCTCCACCAAGGCTGTGCAGCATTTCTACAGCATCAAGCAGGATGGGAAGGTCCCAATGCACAAACTCTTCTTGGAGCTGCTGGAAGCCAAGGTCTGAGGGCGGGGACTGGATCGAAGGACAGATAGACGCCAGTCTGAGTGACTTGAGCTACATGTCAAACTTTGATCAACAACTTCGAATGACCTCTTGTTCTTTTACATGCAGATACTCCTATACTTGCATACACAGACGTGCAAACACACACAGATATGTTCTTAAAAATTGTTGGCTAACACATCCCCTACAGAATCGATCAAAACCATATACCTGAACCCTAAAGCACTAGTTGTTGACTAAGGAGCGTTCACTGGAACCTTTTTTGATGAAGACAGGGACAGGAGGACTCAAGCCTACAAAGGGCCAATGAAAGACGACAGGTCAGAACAGGTACTTCATGGCAGTTATATAACAATTACCAGAAATTCAGATTGTGACAGAACATTTATGCATCAAATAACACTTAAAATGTTAATGAAAGACAACTGAGGGAACATAATAGACAATAAAACGCTCCACATTAGTTCTGAAAGACTCTCAGACTATACCCACATTTTCTTTCCACAATTCCATTCGATATAAAATAATTTTTTAAAGTTCAACACGAACTGAGTGGGGAATAAAAATCAATGCATAGAAAATACTGACATTGGTTGTAGGTGTACATGTACAGAGAAGTTTGGATGGATGGACTGAAAGAAAAGAAGAGGATATTTGCCCTGCCAAAGAATGGAACCACCCATTCAGAGGATGCCAGCAAACTTTACAGTTATAACCCCGATCTGTTCTGGTTTTAGGTGGGTTCCAGTCCTGGACCTAAAAAAAAAAAAAAGAAAGATTGCCCTCCACTTGTCAGTTTTACTTACGGTTGTTGCTGGGTTAGAGCACCTAGGGCCAGGAATGGAAACAAACAGTTTAAACATTTTCTGGTTTTCTGGTTTTCCATGACTCCCTTTTCTCAATAGCACCTGAGTAGCTTCTGCTTCATGAAGACGATTGATTCTAGTCAACCAAAATTGTCAGCTGTGTTTGTACTGTTGATGAAACTAGGAACGATTTAAAAAAAAAAAAAAAAAGGGCAGCTAGACAACGCTATGGTCTGTTGGCCTATAAGACTGATTTGAGTCTTAACACTTGGGTTGTGTTGATATTCAACACCATAATCAGACTTGTGAAACAAAACTGTCTTCCTAACAAAAACCTTTAAACAGTTCACATTTTCTTTGGCGGTAAATACTCTGTCATTCACCCTTCTTGTGTTTGGATATCTGTTTGAAACATTTTTAGCTGTTTGGGATCCAGGGTTGCAGCTCTTCACATACAATATTAGTAGCAGTTTCACTCTCTCAGTGTGCCATTAAAAATGGTCTGGCCCAAGATCACCATCCACACTCCAAAGTCTCACCTCACTACTGCTCTCGTCACCTTAAAGTGTTCGCAACTTCCAGCTCATTTCTTGAGTCTTGTGACTCTCTCAAGAAATGTAGCAGAAGATTCAGTCACTGGACAAAATACGAATCAGACGGAAAGGTTTGCTGACTAAACTAACTTAAGAACAACTGTTTTTGCTTTAAAATAACTTGTCTTTCTTTTTTTTTCTCCTAAAAAAAGAATCATAATGGTAATACCAATATAAGTGTAAATATTTTCATCCTGTATATGACATATATTCCAGCTTTGTTTTATATTTAAAAATGATCTTCTCACAACTGAGTAAGTCAATGTCTTTTCTTTTATTTCCATCAGCCTGACCACTGTCAACATTATCACATATATGTAACAAATATCACAAGTAATAATGTGTTAACAATTCAGTTTGTCTTAAAAACTCTGAGCAATAGTGGTTGTTAATAGGGGGATTTGGGGATTTAGACGAAGTCTGCAATATTAACATTTTGTGCCAGTCTCAAATTTGGGAAAAGGTGTATTCAAAGAAAAGAAATGCTGCTTTTCTTTCTCTGTAAAACTTATTAGCTGTTGGAAGACACTCGACTCTAAATTTGGTAAAGACTGTTAGCTATAGGCAATATGGACCAGGAATAGGATAATCCAGATTAAATTTGCTACCTAAAATGTTCTTGTCATCTTTGTGGATAAAGTTGATCAGATTTAGGGAAGAGAGTTTGTTTGGGACTCACAAATAATATATTCAGTTTATCAATTTGCACCAGAAGGAGCATGTGTTTGGGTTCAGCTGTGAAACCTCATTAAATCAAAGTTTGTTTGGAAAAGCAATGGTGCTAACTAAATCATACCACTTCCTGTTTGCTTGCTGTCATAGACTGTATAAAAGTGGGTATAAAAGTGGGTTGAGAGGGTTGGCTCCTGTGACATCACCAATTGATTTAAAGGGCTCTTTCGTGTTTCAACTCTTCAAGTTCATCACGTGATGCTGCTAAATACTCTGCTTTGGTAACCATTTGAATTGCAATTGAAGCATAATTACATAATGGTCATCAATGTTTAATATGCTAAACTATAGTGTTTGAAGGTGAAAATTCTATAAAAACAAAGTTTTATGAGGTTACAAATATGGTGAAATGTAAAACCCTCTTCGCCATTGGAAATTAGATTTCCTTGGCTTGACAATTGATCCTTATACAGTCTATGCTAGCTGGCTTCTTCCTTGTTAATGGATGGTTAAATTGAAAGTAAAAATAATAGTATCGTAAACCATCAGAAAGAGTGAAGATAATAAAAAGAGGCATTCAGACAAAAGGGAATCGAAGAGTTTATCAAATGCATTTCTACTAATATTTATTAACGTGCCTCCTGTCTGGCTAACTACCTAATTAGCTTGTGACTCGTCTTTTAAATCTGCCTCATTAGCTTGTGTATAAACTGGACTGTTGAGGCTTTTCAGAATAGTAATTTAAGATGTGAATATCTATCTAAGCTAAACTGTAGCTTTAAATGGCTTAAAATGAGGAATACATTTTGATGGCAGTAATTCTAATGTATTTTCTAATGTATTCTAATGTAGTTAACATT
The DNA here is from genome assembly GCF_001444195.1 of Xiphophorus couchianus. NCBI lineage: Eukaryota > Metazoa > Chordata > Actinopteri > Cyprinodontiformes > Poeciliidae > Xiphophorus > Xiphophorus couchianus. The sequence goes on from NC_040231.1 coordinate 11,656,836, forward strand.
AACATAATGTTAACTATAAAGAACATATTTCATGTTTAAATTCACATAGTTTCTCTAGAAGAAAGAATTGGAAAAGGGTTTTACAGTTGGAACAGGAAGCATACATAACAGGTAGACAGTTGACATTTGCTTTTTGTTTGTTACTGTATGTAATTTTTTAAAGCCAAATAAGAATGCCAAAATATCTACTGTAGATGACACTGTAATCTAATGTAAAATTGCAACATTTCACAGCTGAGGAGTGCAGCAATTTAAGTGTAGTTGACCTCTAACAACACATGTCCTGTATCAACCATCAATATTTTTAGTAAGGGGCATTTCCTCTACCTTCTTTAACCCTGCTGTATATTGTAAATTATGCAGATTATAATTCTAACATTATACATTTTATTGTTAAAAAAAATATCAAGAAAAACGTGGGGGGGGGGTGGGATGTAGTTCAGCCTGTGCGTTTCATGTTTGCTGTTTTTTCTGTCAAGAAAAAGAGCTCTATCTTTGATTAATTTCCGTTTGTAAATTGTCTATGATTTCATTCTTTTCTCCTCTGTTGAGTCTTTTTAAGATGTTGCTGTGTACTTTATCTTGTGGTGATTTGTGCTGTGTGCTTCTTCTTTAGACAACAGAGTAGAGTAGAGGCCATGTTGTTTGTCTTTCTGTCAATCAGTACTTTGGGGTCTGGGCACTGGAGTTGCTAAAAATGAACCAAACATGACATAAAGCTCTTCAACTTGGCTACCATGATCAAATTACAGCATTCATCTCTACCCAACTATACATCATTAAATATCAAATATCTAAATGAAGAAACTGATAATTTGTGTAACATTCCTGTAGAATAAAAATATTCTGTATATCTCTAGGTAAATAATGCTGAAATAAAAGGACATTTGAGTAATTAATAGGTGGCACTTTTTTTGATAAATTCACTGTACATATCTGCCCTCTGTAAAGCTCAGCTCAGTCATTATTTTTGATGTTTCAAAAGAAAAATAAGAAAAACGAACAAAAAAATGTTTGTTTTTTTTTCTCTCCCTAGCAAAGAAACCCAATTATCTTCTCCAAAACATCCATGACATTGTGGACACCTGGTACAGTCCAGTACAATTAAAACTCCAAAATACATATTTAAAATCACACCATCACCAACATTGTCATATGTTGTTTTAAGAGAGTAAAATTAGCAAGACACAGATAAAAGATTTGTATGTTAAGTTCTGACTATAAGAGTTGATTTTCCTGTTTTGGTTGTAAATTCTAATATGTCTGACCACTGTCCCCTTGCAAATTGTGTTGAATACTGTTCACTGTACATTATACCAAACAAAGGGTATGGAAGAATGGTGCTCTCTTCCAACTGTTCTTTGTCTTTTGTTACTGTTTTTATTTATTTGTCAATTGTATCCCTGTGAACTCCTGACCTATTCAACACCCTGAAGAGTGTTTAAACTCTCTCCGAAGTGATTAACGCTGAACTGAATCTGTGTGCTCGTCACTGGAAATGGTTTACGCAGATGACACTTATTCCGGCCAAGGCCATTTTGGATGACTGAGAGAAATTATCCTCTGAACTCAGAGGCTTTGTCCAGGTTTTGATCTGACTTAACACCACAATTTGTGTGGAGGGGAGCATTTTACCTCATGCACTTTTTTGTTGCAAGGATTACTCTGAAGACAATGTAAGATGACGAAGCTAAAGTTGCACATTTCTTGTGTTACCTTGTATAGCCAAATGAGGATATGTCTTTTTATTAGGATTCTGTATTTAGAATTAATCTACAGTATTACAACCACCGAAACTGGTGTTTCCACAAATGCCAGTGGGAAGATTGACTGTCTAGGGATTTTTGGTGGGCTTCTGATACCAAGATTTTGACCAGTTTGCACTTTGGGTAACATTTTATTGCCCTCACTTGACGCAAATACTCCATTTTAGAAGAGTTTAAATGGAGCAAAGGGGAAACTGATTGACCCATAGTGGCCAATCATGGCAGACTGTCCCCCGGGCTCCACCTAAAATCTACAAAGACCAAAATTTAGCATCCTACAGCTCTACAATATTTGTCATTTAATCCCAAATTGTAACTGCCACTTGTGCTGCAGCCTGTCTCCAGTCTGAATTTGCAAACGTGGGAATATTTAATGCAGAGAGAGAAACTTTTGTGGGACAAAATAGATGCGCAAGGGTAACAAGGCACTTGAGTGGTGAAGAATTACTGACAACAGAAGACCTTCTAGTATTATTGAAAACATGTCTGTAGATTTTAGATGTGCTTCACATCAATAAATAGAACAAAAAAAAGAAAAACAATAACCTGTATATTTTTGTGACGTGTATCATACAAGTGTGCTCCAACAATAATGTCCATTTGTGTAAATGTATTTATTTCACATTGTATATATTGTTCATTGCAAAAAGAGAGACCTATGATTCTGTAACTTAAACTATTATGGGTTAAAACATTACATGTGTTACTCCAAACTATGCCTTTCAGGATTATTACTGTAGAGCAATATCAATTAAAACCAGGCTTCCAGTTTTGAAATAAGCCTCCTGTCTCTGATTTTTTTCATTTATTTTTTAAATAATGATTTGCCACAACTAGAGTATCGGCAAATAGGAAGCAAGCTATTTTTCTGGTCGTCAGTTCTGCAAGACAAGACTATGACAAGCACTGAATTATAGAGGGCAATTTATAGTTTTCCAACACATGGAAACTTATTTCATTTAGAACCACCACGTAGCCACATTTGGCTTTGTAGTCTTACAAAGCCAGCTCTATATACCCAGCTTTCAAACAGAAAACTAAAACACCTACACAGACTCTTTTTCTTTTCAAGAAGTACACATACAGCCTGCATGTAGACAATAAAAAAAGTGAAATCAAGTATAAATCAGACAGGAGATGGGGTTCCACTTAAACTGGCTGTCAGTTCGTCAGAGTGCATTCTCCGTGACAAAAACTCACTCAGTGTCTTATGCTAGTTTAGATAACCAGGTTATATCTCTGTTTTAATGGGTTTTATTTCTAAAATTTGCATTGGTCATGTCTTTTTATTTCTTAGTCTCTCGTTCAAGATCACACCTTTTTGAACCAATGGCTCCCCCACCCTCGTTCCCCACTCCCCCCTTCTCAGTACCCAGCAACAGTAAATGGGATGCAGAGGGCAGATATTTAATGTAGCATATAGCCATGAAGGGCTTTAAGAAGCTTTTTCCCTAACAGGGGGGAGCCCTGACCTGCAGGCAAATATTTTTCAACTAGATGTCATAAGAAGATATTAGTGGAGCGAATCATTTTTTATAGCCTTCTTGCACACTTTCTTCTCACTCTTCGGTTTAAGTTGCTGCCCGCTCACTCAGCCCTCCGCACAGATGTTTTATTTTACTTGGTTGCCTTTTGGAGTTCATTTGTTTTATTTTATTTTTGATTGATTATTATGATATAATAAAAGCTACTTGAGCATTTCAGCTGCTACGGGGCTCTTATCGTTAACCTTGTGGAACATGTGTTAGAGTGGGTTCCACATGCCGCATCGCTAATGCCCACTTTAACTCTTTTATTTTTTTCCCCCACTGCCCTCTGGCTTCATCTGGATTTCTCCTTGCACCTTCGCTTCTCCAAGTATCTTTTGTGTCTTTTTCTGTGTGATCTCTTCTATCTGCATTATATATAACAAGATATTGTTATATATATTGTGAAAAGGATTTTTCACTTTTTACTAAAAAAAAATAAAAATAACAACATTGAAACAGGTCCAAGAACACAACCCAGAAATCTTGTTAGTGACATTTTTCAGCCCATTTTATCGTAGGAGACATATTATTGCGCTGCCACTTCAGTTGAATCCTTTCAGTGCAACATCCAGGAACCCAACAGAGAAAGAGAATTATATTTTTGATCTTGATCTTTTGTTCATGAAATATCTTAAGGCCATAAGTAAAGGCTCCTTTATTAACTTTATCTAAAAAAACACACACAGCAGTTTACACATTACTATGACAACACCCCAGTACATCTTTCTATTTCAGAAGACATCCTTCAGTCAAGCTCAGGAGACCAATAAACTTGAAGTCCTTTGCTTGAGGCAGCAAGTCCTGAGCAAAATGCAACGAGCACACCTGCATCTCATCCAGCTGCTGATATGAGGAGCTGCCTGGTTGCTGAGTACCAACATGTGGTAACTTCTAGCCCTCTGTGTTCCTCTCATGCTTCGACGTCTCCAAACAGTATTCATACTTCACAACAGGGGTCTCAAACTCCAGTTCTCGAGGGCCGCTGTCCTACAGTTTTTACATGTGTAACAAGTCCCAAACACTGGAATGAAATGGCTTAATTATCTCCTCCTTGTGTAGATCAGTTCTCCCAGCCTTGCTAATGACCTAATTATCCTATTCAGGTGTGGTGCAGCAAAGGCACATCTAAAAGTTGCAGGACTGCGGCCCTCGAGGACTGGAGTTTGAGACCCCTGCTTTACAAAATAAACCTCTGGAAGCCTTGGGCTACTAGCTGACAACTCAAGTAGGAATGTTTTTATTATTTCTTCAATATCTTTGTTGATCTTCAATCTGCCTCTACCTTCAGTTACACATTTTAAGTAGTGTCTTCAATTTTTATGTTCTTTTACACAATGTTCTGTTGCAAAAATAAAATCTGGATCAGATTGGTCACCTCTTGATCCAGTGTGAACAGGATGAGTCGCGAATGGGGTCCATTTCTGTGTCAGGCTGTGTGGCAGGTTTGCATTAATCATAAGAGTAATATTTTAGTTCGCTGTTTTGGAGATTTTAACTCCTCTTGTTCAACAGAGAACACATAAAAACATTTACATTTTTAGATCTGAATATTTGGAGGACAGCATGAGCTTTGTGCGTGCGTGCGTGCGTGTGTGTGCGCAGACTTGTGCGTGTGGGCATGTTGGCGTGTATGGACGCGAGTGCGTGTGTATGTGTCTTCTGCATATTCTCAGGTGAGGTGATCATCATTATCAATCCATAGACTGATATACTAGTACATTTTCATCTATAAAGCTATTCTTTGATTGTTCCTGCCGTACTCATCCTAATACCTATCACATAGACTAATGTTATTGTGGTTTTTGATTGTCTTTTGTTAGTTTTCTCCAAATAGGTCTCTCTTGTAAACTAGATCTTGGGTCTCAATGGAACAACCTGCATAAATAAAGGTTAAATGAACAAAAACTAATAAATAATATTGTGGATATCATTTTAGCACTACAAATGTTTTCATTACATATACTACTTCAAATATTTGATTGTGCTCAATTGATGCCTTCAGTTTGGTGTCTAAGTAAGAGTGTCCACTGCATATTAAACCTACCATCTATCTAGTAGCCACTGGTGGGGGGATTTAAAGTGCCACTAATTCAATGACCAGTGACACGTCAGACTATTTATTAAAGTACACTAACCTAATAAATGGCCCATAGAATGGAGAGTTAAAACATTTACTGTCCTGAGAGAAAGATTGAGAGCAATATATACAGAAAGAAAGACAAGAAAGGGGAAGAGAGAAAAGACACAGAAAGGGGAGAATGAGAATAAATGACCCATCGTATAGAGTTAAGACATTAAAAGTGCAAATAGACAGCTGACCCTCATATATAGCTTGCACATGCAGCACAAATGTATGCAGTCACTAAAGCCACTTTACACCTTATGTGATAGAGGAGGGGGAGAATGATAAGAAGTGGGAAAGGATGAAGAATTGGATTACCTCAGGAACATGGGACTGTAGTAAAATAAAGAAGCAAGAAATAGCAGAGATCATTGAATGTGATAGAGTCACATTAACAGGAGAAAAAAAATATTTAAAAGATTACCAAAAGGATCAAAACCAAATAAAGGAGAGTATTTTATACTTTTAGCTGTAGATTCTAAATGAAGGCATGTAAAGAATACACTTCAGCAATAGATATACCACTCTACAGATACACTGCTACTTCTAGTACATTTCTGTAAAATAGAAAGTACTGTGGTTCTGTGTTTTTGTGTGTCTCCCCAGTTTTTTCATTCCACAATCAGTAAAAGCTGGTGGTATCTTATGCTGGGACTGGTTCTGCTGGAGTTGTTTTTTTTCCTGCTAAATGGGAGTCATTTACTTCCACTGTTGCCACGTGCTTGCTCAAGAAAATTACTGCAAATTGACTTGGTTCCTTAGATAGAAAACTTTTGATACACTGACATTACAAACTGAATTGTTTAAGAACTAACTATAACTATTCAAATATGAATATGTGTAATTGGATTTGAATCTGTTACTTGACTGAACTGTATTCTCTTGATTTGATTATTTGTGTGGACATTATCTTTTAAAGTGCTGTAAGTTTACCAATTTTGTGTGAATTGCCATTATTTACTAACTATTTTGAAATAAAATAATTCAAACTTTTTCCACACTGAAATATTTAGATGATTCAAAAGGTAATATAGAAAAATAAAAGTCTTGAAAAACACATAACAAAGAAACAAACCCAAATATTTCCCCTCATTTAACCACAGATGTCTTGCTTAGTCTCTTTATTCCAGTGTAGTATAAATCAACATTTTTGTATCAGTTTAATAGGCCAATTGTCAGGGGAGAATTTAAGTGGAGATAGTTTCCAAAATGCCCCGAGCTACTAATGCAGCTTTGACAGGGGAAAGGTGATTGGCATAGACAAAGTATATGTATGTGATTCTGAATTTGCTGCTGGATGATGATATGTGTATGTGCATTGTCAAGAGAGGCAGGAGGTTAATTCAATCCTATAGAAAAGCAGCATGGAGGGGATCGGGCAGCAGAGCCCTGGGGGTGTCACTGGCCTCAACCCCAATAGGGGGCAGAAATCATGCCCACACACACACACGACACAATATGGACTGGATGTCTTGAGGCTGCAAAGTGTGGAAAGCTAAGGGAAAGCCAAATTGTTTTTAAATCTGGGTTCTGGTGCATTTCATTTGGAGCCGAGCAGGGTAAATGATGAATGTGGATTAAAATATATATACCTATTTATAGAAAACGCTGCATAAAACAAGGACAAGAAAGAAGAGGACATTCAAAGAGACTCAGTGATAGAGGGCAGTAACAGGGTTTCAGGGTAGAGAGAGGGGAGACAGAAATGGAGTGCATAAAAGAACGGAGTGGTACTGGAGGAGAGAGGGATTTGTGGGATAGGTACATAATTATAGGACAAAAATGACTGAAATAGAAAGTATGTAGACAGCAGTGTCACATGGAAGTGTTTGACGGGGAAAATGAAGACATGGACCAAAAATAAACCTGACATCAGCACAGCAAACAATGTGTTGACTCAAAATGGCACATTTGCCAACCATGCATGTTGTGTGTTTCCGAGGACTGATGTATAAGCCTATTAAAAGAGAGATTCTGTCACTGTGTATGACGGTTCGTAGAAACATAAATTTGATTATGCAACACTGTCCTGACCAGAACAGATATATCAAACACCAACCTTTTGCATGTATATCAAAAAGGAATAATTCATGGATAAAACTGGTTTTAATTGTCCTTGACATGTTTATGGTTTTGTTGTCACACTGAGTGTGTGGCCTACATGTGTTGAGAATATTCTTTCTTTGGTCGTGTGATAAGCTTTCATGTTAATGTAATCTTATAGAAACTGTTGCGACCGTTGTAAAAACCCAACGGTCGCGAGCGTTTCGGCTCCGAGAACCGGTTGTTTGAGAGTCGTTCTTCTTTATAAGGGGCGGGGCTACAAACAACAGCGCAAGAGCACAGGACAGGTGGAGAGAGAGGAGGAAAAGGAGAGGGAGGGAGCTGTCTCCCCATATTTACTTCGTTCGCAGCTCAGTTCTCACTTTCAATGCAAAGGCTCTCCTCGCAACAGAACTTTGTTTTGATCAGCATAACAGCCTTGTGGACAATCACATGTGAGGATATTATCCCATATGCTATACCATTATGTGAAAACAAAAAGGGGGACGGATACAACAGTCATGTTAGTTCATCCCTTCAGTCATTAGACAGTGGTGAAGTGGAGAGTGAGTTGCGAAAAACCACACATAGCTATAAGTGGCACTTGTAAGAGAAATAGCATTTGACTGAAGATTAATCATTTACAATTTGGATCTGTTTGAGAGATTCGTTTGTGTTATTTGTTGTTCATTTGTTTTTGCTAAAAAATTAAAAGCTTGATTACAATATTAAACTAAAGTAAGATTGTCTGTTTCTGTAGCACAACTACATAACATTAAGAAACCATCTCTGAAAAGAGCCGAAATTCCCATCATTATCAGACAATTAACGTTACCACTGGAATTTACACACACAAAATCAAGCATAACCTTCACTTATTGATCTTTCATTTGACTATCAATAAGTGTCATTATGACAAAAATTTTATATTTATTACCAGTTATCTTCGTGCAGACGTATGTATATATTCGAGGCTGAATGCATAAATCAATTTTGTGTTTTTTAGAGAAAATCTGCATTAAAATTTGAGCTTTTACATCCTGCTGTCAATGTTGTACCAAAGTTGTATCATCCTTACATGCTGCAAAAACAACTGTTCAAAGGTTTTATTAAATAATAATATTAAAGTAAATGAAAAGAGTATGTAAACTTTTGATCACCACTGTATATAGTGGCATGTGTGTTAACATGTATTAAATCTAACCTAAAGTAGAAAAAAATGCAGGGATGCAGCAATTTATTCAATTTTGTTCTAATCAGCAGCGAGGGCAAGGATGCCCCCATACATATTCATGCTGCTCTCAGGAGTTAGAGCCACATTACATTTACAGCTAACATATACCATATTAGTCTTAATGTTATTAGACTAGATAACAGAATTTGGATAAATACGAATCATGCACAAACAATCCAGAAAATCAAACGATCTTAATAGTGGGATTGAGTTTTAAGCTGTTTGTCTGATAGCTCTTCAATCTGTGAAACTGACTGTGCCTGGCTGAATAAATTAGCACAATCAATGTGGGACTTTATTCTTTGTCTTGAGGACACATTTCTTACAAATATATGCAAATGTCTTGTTAAGAGTGCATAAGAGGAACTCTTCTTGGATAACAAAGCTCTCGATGATCATAGTCCGACACCATGGCGTAATATTTTCACCCACTCAAAACACAGAAGGAAAAAGATGGGATACGTGATGAAAGTTTTAAAACTAAAAGATTCCTTATGGTCTTATAAAAAGCCTCAATTGATTTATTTGACTGTTTGTTTTTTTAAAAATTAAAGGATATCATTTGACAAAGACAACTTTGCTTTGATCCATTTTGACATGGACACCAATTAGACGCATGGGAAACCGTCAGGAAAGGATCAGATTTCTTTAAATATTGATAAATTGATGAACACATTTCAAGTGGCAACTTTTTAACTAACTGATCTGTCACATTCTGATCTCACATCCCCTGCTTTCCACTCTCCACTTTCTTTCTACATCAGTTTAGCTTTCATCTGCTCCCTCCACTACCTTCATTTTTTTCCCCACCTCTTTTTTCCCTACCTCTATCCTAGCCCCCAGCCACCACCCTTCTCCTTCTTTCCCCTCCCTTTGCTACTCTCTGCCTGGTATTGATTAGAAGGCAAACCTCTAATCTCCTTAAGGTCATTAGGAACACTTAATTAAAACCTAGTTAGAATGCCTTTGTTCGACCAAAGAAAATTGCAGCTGTTCAAACGAGATTAGTATGATAACGTAAAAAAAAAAACCTGTCAACTGAGAAAAGAAAAAATAAAAGTGTCTTACTAGAAATGTTTACATAATTAACATGGAGAGAATCTGAACACACATTGGCACCTACACTTCTATGTTTCTGTTTGTGTGTTTTAGGAAATGGAGAATTATATGCAGCTGTGAAAGCAAGTGCAAGAATTTTATCTAGAGAAATTTATTTGAGGTGAAGTTTATTTATTTGAGGTCTAAAGAGGGGACAGTCTGAGAATTTAAAAATTAATTGCTAATGCTCAGTTTACACTAAAAAACATAAGCTTTTGCTGATTTAAAAGGAATTTGAGGCATTTAAAAAAAACTGCATACAATAGAAAACTTGAATTTACCTAATAAATGTATGCCTTGTGAAGAGCTAATTTGTTGCCTTAATCCTAATGGAAAGCAAATAATTTTGTAACACAAGAACAAAAGCTACAGACCTTGTAAAGAAGAGAGCTGAAATTGGTAAGAGAATGTCATTATATACAGTGAAGGACTTGTACTGACATGGGCTGAAAGGCAATTCAAAGAGGAAGAAGTCACTAGTCCAAAGCAAAAAATGGTTTTCTAAATAAACAACGACCCTATAGTTCTAATAGTTAGAAATTAGTTGAAACAGTAAAGAAAATATTTAATCATATATCATTTACTTTACTGTTCATAGCATATATGAGTAATATAGATAAGATTGGTCAATAATAGACTTACACTTAGTAGCTAATGGTAGTTGTATTTTAAATGTCTTCAGATGCTGTGCAATTAATTCTGATTGTGAAAAACAGTCTGATTGCTAAACTGATCAAGTGATTGAATAAGGTTGTGACAGATTGATAATGCATCAAGGGGATTTACCTTAAAGATAAACGTTAAATGTAGGACATGTGAAGATGCAAATAAGTCTGTGGGAATGAAAATATTTTCTTACAAGGGCGCAATGGGAGCGGAAAGGAAGGAAGTAGCATTATAATGAAGCAACTTAAACCAAACCAGATGTAATTAATTTGACGGATACATTGGTTTATTAAAATATATTGTATTCTTAAAGGATAGTGTTTTATTGTGACTGAGACGTCTTTAAATAAGTTTCTTCAACGCTTTTTCAGTGGCCGCCGCTGATTACCGTTGCTTAGAGACGGAAGTAGCTTTCGTCTTCAGTCCAGAGAGCCACTTGTCTGAAACCCAGACACAGCCTACGTAGGTGGGGGGAAAAACATTACAAATCATGCAGGGGGGGGAGAGGCGTGGGTGGGTCATTATTTGACTCGTATATTATTGTCTCGCAGTTTCAAAACAATCGTTGGTGTTCCGTTTTTGATACAAAATGGATAAGACGCGCAGCTTTCTCTTATTCTGCTTGCGGGGCTCTCAAGTTTCCGTTACCCGGTTCAAAGTGTAACGTTGCAGCGGCGTTACGGTGTGCCCGGTATCCTGCCGCCTCTAGCGCTGCTGGGCAGATGGCAGCACGAAGTAATCTTCTTAATACCGCGCGCCGCATGTTGTGAATGAGAGACGTAAGAGGGAGATAAAAAAAAAAAAGAGCAGCTTCAACAAGTGTGCTGTCATTCACTTCCCCCCTGTAAACACCGGGCGAAGTAATTTTACTCATGTTTTGAAAGGACTACTTTTTGGGGAGCGGTATTTGTTAACGGTGACGGACAGGTGTGCGGGACAACCTGTTGGGGGCTTGCTTTCTTTGACTCGTGCCAGAACAAGTTGAATGCTTGTCGACGCCGCACTTGTGATGGGGAGAAACGTTTGTGCAGAGTGTCCACAGCAGGTAAATACCCTGAAGCTACTACATATTTAGAATGTTTGAGTATCTGCATAGATTTACAAGTTTGCTCGGCATAGAGAACAGTATGCATTATTAGATACATGGGAGGCTTTTCTATTTTCTAACGGACTTTACAGCCAAGAGCCATGGCCATGTAATATAACACTTCAGATGACTACACGGCTGGCCTCTTTTTTTGTGTGTGTCAAAATGGGAAATTGAAGCTGCAAAGTATTGTAATAAAGAGAGCTTTGGCCTAAGCCTCAATTTCCAACAAACTTATTTGAGAACCTGTTTAGTTGGATAAAACCTGGGGGCCAGATGCCACAGGAAAAAGGGCATGTTTAATTCAATGGAAAATGAAGAAAAGCCAGAGGCAATGTAGCAGTATCAGTTGAGCTGTGCCTCCATCAAGCTGTACATGATAGTATGGGCTTTGGCCGGGGAATAGCCTGCATGGCATTTCACTCTCCTCAGATTTGTCTGATGTTGGATTTTGGTCTGACCAGTTCTCTTTTTTCCTCTTTTTCCAGATTGTGAAATCCTACCTATCATGTGAAGGCTTTGGTTGCGGTTTTCCTGGGTGTGCGGGTGTGGGGGTGAGGGACGGAGACCGTGTAACAGAAGACTAATCTTGGTAGCTTCACCCTAGGGGCACTGGCCTCTAAAAATGCTCCTGTAACCCTGGAATCATGGAACCATGACAGTCATCACTTATTCAAACGGCGTGGGTAGACTTCAGAGCAAAATTTTGGTTCTTGAACATCCCTTGGCCTGCAAGAGTGTTCCAGAACCTCTGTCTGAGATTCTAGAACCTGGAACCACGCTGGACTTCTTAAAGATTCAAGAATGCTATGGGGTCAAACACATAAAGAGGACTGAAGAGAAGAATGATATCAGAGGGCAAAGCATTCAAAGAAAGTTTCAAACAATGACCAGAGGAATCGACAGTGATGGAAAAGAACATAGAAAAGATGTAAAAGGATGTCTGAAGTTTGTTAAAGGAGAAGACAAGCGTGAGACAGACCTCCTGGGTATATGTTCATGTAGAGAAAAGAGCGAAATCCTGCACAGAGAGAAAGGGACCATTACCAAGCAGATCTGGCTTATTTTTTCATTACCTCATCAAAGCATCAATGAAGAAAAAAATAGGATGAATTTCCTTGGACTGAGGTGGCATAAAGTGTTGCCCTTCTTAACACTTCTTTTCCTGAGCTTTTATCCTAAACCTGCTTCTTCACAGGTAAGAGTGTTTTTAGAAACAGTGTCCAGACTGATGCAGTCTCTGTTAACTATGCACAGTATTAGACTGACACATTTGTAGGACATCAAGTGTAACAACATTAACAATATTTCTGGCATACAGTATTTCATACTGGCATGAAATACCGGCATATTTCATGCCAGTATTTTATGGCTGTGATCACTTGATTTTTATTGCAGGTTACTATTGGTTTAGTTATGGGGTTTTTTAAACCCATAACACATTTTAATATGTTTTTTGGTATAAAAACATATTAAAATGTGTCTTTGAAAATTGCATTTTGGGAATTATTATTAAACAAATGAGACTAAACAAAAAACAATAAATAAAAAATCTAAGCCCAGAAATGATTTTTATTAACTGTCTTTTATATGATTCCCTTGATATTCATTAGTTGCTGATGTCATTAGGAAAGTATATGTTCAAAAATCAGTTTGTCACACTTCCTACTCCTTTTACAGGGGCATTTCCCACGAATGGAGAATATTGCAGCTTTCAAGCCTGTGTCGACCTCGCCGCCTCGGTCCACCTGTGGCGTTCCGGAGCAGAGCAGCTACTGTCAGTCACCTTCCTCACGAGATGAACTGCATTTGTGTTTTCAAGCCATGTGTGTCCAGGAGTGTCCCTATAGATCCTCCACGCCACCTTACGCCCCACTACTGTTAGCTGCACACAGGTAACTGGTTTTATTTGTTCAAGAAGTTATTGTAGTCTTTTCTATGACCACTTACTTTTTAAAATATTCCTAAAATATGAATAGCATTTACTTTATTAAAATATAGATTTTTTTATTTGACTTGTTTACTTCTATGTAGAATCAGTATCTTTCTTACTAGGAATATATGCATCGGATAAAGTACCAGTGGATGTACTGCAATTAAAAGTATTTGATTTTAAAAATCACATTGATTCAACAGAACTCTACAGTTAAATAATATGTATTTATACCTTAATAGATCTCTTACATTCTTGTAAATAAGTTAAGTTTATTGTTAAATCACTATTCACAGACTTGGTTACAAAACATTGACAATCGGAGAGTAAAAACAGGATTATAGAGACAAAACCAAAAAATGATCCAGTCAATAAAATTTTCAGAATAAAGCTTGGTTAAACAAAAATGTGTTTAGCTGTTTGTTAAAATCAAACCCTTTTAAGGTTTCTGTATTGACACATGTAAACTTAATTCTACCAGGGGCACCTGTGTAACTGAAGACATTGTTGACACTCGTCGTGGGACTCAGACAGAGGCTGGAAGCACAACAAGTTCGGATGGACTTTCTGTTGGACCTGGCAGTATACTGTTTCAGCCCAGCGAAGATGGATGTCTGGTCACTCCTCCTTCACAGGCAATAGGGCCACGTGGTTCTCTCACCTTGGCAGTGTGGTTAAAACCAAACTCCACTGGAGAAATGTAAGTTTAATGTTTACAATTTTTAGTTATCCAAATATACTTGCCAGTTATGTAGTTTAAGTTTTTTGTGCTTCACTTGGATAGATTTAAACATTTGCTATTGTTTATTAGGAGCTGAAAAAATGTTCAGGATTGATTTAAAAGAAAGAAACAACACATTTTCTGAGTTAACGTGTGTTCTCATACTAAAAATTGGCTAATACATTGTTAAATTTACACATACATAGAACATGTTTTGATGAAATCTAACATTTGTTAGGGCACAGTGCACAGAGAAGTGTGCAAAATCTCTTAAAAACAAAAGCTTCCTTGCCAAGTGACATTGTTTCCAACATACTGGATTTCAGAGGGTTGCTTTTGGAGGATACACAACTTTTAGTATGTGCTCCACTCTGAACCGACTAATCAGTGTGGCACTTTGACGTAATGGAGGGATTTCTTGAAAGGTAAACTGCATCGGTTGACATTTTGAGTCAACTATCAGATAGCGAGAGTATAATGGCCATGGCCAGAGCTCCTATCCCTCAGAGAAGAAGGCTTACACACAGAAAGAAATGTTTCACTATAGAAAGTTAAATGCAGAAAACATTAATAAATTACAACCTGAAACTAGAAAAGCAATTTTAATGTATAAAAATCTCTACATCTTTTCTACCAGTTGGATTTACAAATGGTAGGTCATTCTTTTCACTGTTTGTCTGATCATATGAAACTGTCATTAAACACTGCTGAGGTTTTGGAGTCCTTGGGTAGGTTTATATGATGCTTACCTTTCTGGCTCCTGTTTCTTTATTTTATAGGTCTAAATATTTAAGAATGAACTAAAAAGCAGTTTTTAATATGTGTTTGATGCAGATCATGTGTGAAGTATAAAAAAGTGTAAATAGAGCAGCCAATTAAAGTCATGGTTCCGATTTTGTTTTTCCCCACAGGGCTACCTTTAAGAAGGTATGACTGTTTCCCAGCTTTGCTTGACCTACCTGGAAAATCTTTCTTTTAAGAAATATTTGTTGTGGGAGGTATCTTTAATAGATGACATAAAATTGTCTTTGTAAAAACCCTATGAGATTTAATGATTTATGAAATATTTCTTGCATGAGAACACACACTGATATTATAAGGATATATTTGCGATAGTGACACATCCTAACCTCTGAGCAGAATCCTACTTCAAACTTTTTATACATATTGGTTGCATCAGATATTGTATACAATCAAAGTAGCACCTTACTGTTTTGGAGAAGTTTGTGAAAATGAAAACAGTCTGAAACTGATCTCATAAGGAACATGTAATGCCTGTCCAGGTCAGTATCACCATCAGGAAACAGCAAGCTGTCATGTCCTACTTAGTCTGCTTAAGTGTTGGAGAAAGGGAGAGTAAGTGTGCTGGTATGTCCTAGGCCAGCCCAGAGTGGTGCACAGTTACAAAGGCTCAGATCAGCTTTCAATCAAATACACCAGGGCGTAGACGAGACAAATACATGCACAGAAGAGATCTGTTGACTTTTATTGGCGATCGTGTCTATTTTTCTAATGGCAATCAATGATGCTCACAAGTAATTTTTTTTCCAAGTCTGAAATAAACATTTTCTTATCAAATCCATAACATCTGATGAACCTCAAAACATTTGTACATCAACATTTATGTTTAATTCATTTGACATTTACTTGCCACCAAAAAAAATGTTTTATCCATAAAACTTTTAAAAATTTTAATTTTGTTTAAAAAGTATTTCTGAATAGAATCATCATTTGAAACTAGTTTTATGACCTTTTTAGATTATGGAACTTTATGTTTTATTTCTGTCACAAATCACTTTTATGGATAATTAGCATTGCAGGGCATAAAAAGGTTTCAGGTTTTACTCATTGTATTTACTATCACTCCTTGAGACGTTTTTTCTCCAGAACTTTAAGAATTTGAATATTCAGAAAAATGCTACTTTCAAACAAGATCTAAAATCATTCAGTCAACTTTTTCACCAATGCAGACTTAATGACAAATGTAGTGTATTTTTTTCTGATAAGCTGAATTATCTAACTGTGGTTTGATAAATTTAAACCACAGTTTGATCAATTTAAAATTGATAAAGTAATTACAGGTCTACCTTAAAATGAAGTGTAAAATTCAGACACAATACACTAATGGTGGCATACTGTGTTAATGTATTGGCTGCTTTTGCTGTTAGTAAAATTTAAATTGTTGCATTTCTCTGTGTGTTTATGAAGTCGTCTGTCTGGGGAGTCAGATGATGGAAAACTCTTGTTGTCTTGGCCTGCCGAACATGACACCTGTATGGCTGAATGCGTCTCAATAGAGTCATCTCTCCCCCTCTCACTCCCTCGCTCTCCCTGCCTCTGTTATTTTTGCTCTTGTTGCCCATCATTCTTTTGTTGTACAGATGATCATGGCTGCTATCAAAGAAGCCAGATGAAAGGAGGTCTCTGTCTTCACCTCTGTCCATCGCTCCTCACCCCATTTCTTTGTCTCGTCCTCTCCCTGTGATTTCACATCCCTCTCCTCACTTTAACAATGGACAGAGCTAACCACCTGTTCTTACAACCCATACTATTTATTACATCAATGCTGTACTCCCAGCAGCAGCTTATGCCATATTTTTTTTTATCTTGTTAAAGTATTTTTATTAGGGATGCACAATAACTTTTTTAAACCAATACCAATAGTAGTTTTCTCATTCCAAAGACCTACAACATACCTGAAAAAATGAAAAATGTAAGGTTGTGATATTAGAATTATTTATTTACAGTCAGATTGTTTCCTCAAATTACATTGATGCCATTTAAACTCTATGCAGATCTTGTGCATGTGCGATTAAAAAAAATAAATCACACATTGACCACTGAACATGTTATTGATGCTATTCGTTACGATATCGGAGCGATAAGAATGACATCATTATTTCTTGATAAAAGACAGATAATTATCAAACCAATTATTTGTTCACCCTAATTTTTTTATTTAGGTTGTACAGTAACTATTTTTGCTGCTATCCAAGATAGTAGAAGAAGAAGCTTATGACATTAGCGCTGCTTAACCCTCTTCTTAACCCGCTCCAAAAAACCCAAAATATGTTCAGCATATTTTGGGGTTTGTAATGTCTGTAAGAGGACATAACAAAACTCAAAAATGGGAACGGGAAAGTCTGATCAGCGTTTCTCAATATTTTATTTTATTTTGCTTCATGAGCTCATCAGGTTAAAGAAAGTCAGCAGAACCAATAGGAAAAAGATGAAGCAATAACTTGAATTACACACACACACACGCCCGCATCCACACACACCTAAAATACACTGCTCAAAAAAATAAAGGGAACACTTAAACAGGTGTTTAACACTTAAAGTGTTCCCTTTATTTTTTTGAGCAGTATAGAATTATAACGTGGGTTTCCAGCACTGACACGGAAGCTGCTAAAAAAAATTATCAAGGGAAATAATATCAAAAAGATGTATTGATCTGTTATGTTGTATACTGTAGGCATCATTTAATAATACATATTGGCAAATTATCCCAAATCAAGCTTAAGACTCAGTTGTACAGGAACATCTCAGTTATAATTCTGGTTCAGCAAGCAGAGTGCAGAATCTTTCCAAGGTAAGAAATCTGTTTACTCCCAATACCAACAGAGCCAGTAACCAGACAAAGAAACAAATAACGGCAAAATAAAATGTGAAACCTAAATATCAAACAAATTCTAATTAATGCCACTATAAAATGATCTGTAAGATTTTAAACTACTGGCTTTGATCTTTGGCAAATACATATTGGTCATTCAGTATTTGGTGCTGAAACTATTTCATCGTGTTCCTTCAGATTTTCAGCTTCTTTTCTCTTCGTGGGTTTTTTTTAAGATGTTCACATGCATATACAAATCTGGGCATGTGCTCACTGTCGACTGTGAATTTAAAAGCTCTTTTTCTCATGAATCCATCTACAGTATCTGATTTATTGGGTATGCTGCCCTGGGTTCATAAAAGCCATGATTCCCCATAAAATGTCAGTGGAGGTGGTTAATATGACACGTTGTGGTCGTGCGTGTCTGTGCACGGTGCAACATCCAAACCCTCACAGTCATGTGTAATATTGATATTCAATGGGAAAATGTCAAAATGATGGGCTCTATGTAGTGGTGCTCAGCTGCCGTGGTTTTGTGTTTTCCAGTTCAGGTCATGTTAATTCGTTTGTATTTATTTCTTCTTCATTGTGTTTTCTTTCTCACAGGATGCTACTGGAGAAGAGCTCAGACAATCGCTTGGTTTTTTCTTTGACCGTGTCAGAGCGGGCTGTAGCTCTCCGATATGGTCAGACCAACGGGCTAACCTCACATACCATAAGCTTCAGAACAGAAGGTCGGCTACAGCTGAACAGGTGGACACATATTACTTTGCAGGTAAGAAATCTCAATAGTTTGAGGATCAATATTAGAGACACTGGATTATTATGTTCATATTTTAAGGTTTAAGTGTAGCCTTCCATGAAGTATTGTGTTTAACTTGACATGGGTCTTTTTTTTATTCAAACTTACTGCACAGACCATAAAAACAAACAATTCAGATAATTTGTTTGCAATCAGTTTGCAATCATATTTTAGGAAAAGAATAAAAGCTGAACAATTCCCATTATTTTTTCTGTAACCAGCATTTCAGTGAGGGAAAGAATTGGCATAAATGTCGTTCAATACATAGTGCAAGGTGGCGTAGTTGGTAGCACTATTGCCTTGCAGCAAGTAGGGTTAGATTCCCAGTTTTTCTGAATGGACTTTGCATGTTCTCCCTGTGCATTCATGGGTTCTGTCTCCATGTTCCTCCCACAGTCCAAAAACATGACTGTCAGGTTGATTGGTCATTCTCCTTAGGTGTTGGTGTGTGTATGCATGGTTGTTTGTCCTGCCTGTCTCTGTGTTGCCTTGTGATGGACTGACAACCTGTCCTTGGTGTACCCCGCCCCTCTCCAGTCGACCACTGGAGATAGGCACCAGCACCCCTTAAAACCTCACTAATGGATGCATGGGTCATTGAATAGTGATGCCATAGTTTTTCCTCATATCAGGAATCTTTATCATAGCTTTCACAATTCTATCTTACTTCCTGAGGATTTTGTTTTTGTTAAGGCATTAAATTAATTTAGCTGTTTAGTGTTGCCAAATTGATTAAATTGATTTGAAAGTAATGCAATTACTTTCAAATCAACCAAATTATAAACGTTAGATTCGATATCTGCTGAGAGAGAACATCAACTAATAACAATGATGTTGATGTTTGATTTTTAGTTAAAAATACTGTTTGCATGCATGCCATTGAATTACAAATTATTTATATGTTTCAAATATTTTCATTTAATCACTTGTTTTTATCTTTTTTTTATTTATTTAGTAAACCTAAGTGGTGTATATTAGCTTGAAATGTTGTAAGTTGTTTGAAGTCAGTATTACAAGGCCTTCATGGACAAAAACAGTCTCTCACCAGCTCTCATCACTCTTAAATGGCAGCTAGTGAAGTGGAGAGAGTTTTGAGGCCTAAATGAATCCCTGTGTGTGTTATTCTGGTCTCTGGTGAAGTGGATCATTTTACAGATTTTTCCACTGGACAGTCTCAGTCTTTCATCATCATGAATAACACCAAAGATACTACCCAGAGAAATCATGGTTACCTTGACCAGCCTTATATTTTTAGATGGATATAATCTATATCATCTACTTTTTTGCACTTTTTGCAAAATGTATCAATAACATACATTGATACATTTTGTGCAAAAGTCTTTGTTGTAATATCTTCTTTCTATTACATAACCACTTATCACACTATACTACATAATCACTTATAATCTTAATTAAATTGCTGCATTTAATAATTAGCAAAGTTTAACTTATTGCTTTATTATTTTTGCAATCTAACTTAAAAGTGGAATACTTATTTTTATATTACAGGCCCTACATAGGTTTAAAGAAATACTGAGCTCTGTGTGAGCATGAACCAGCTCACTTTTGTGATCCGTTTAAAAATTGAGCTGCTGTATGAAATCTCAGCAATTTGCAGCATCATCTCTCAGCAACATCATTTTGCCAGAGCAGAGAATCTAACTTGACACCTTAGTTTACAGTTTGCTGATGGGTGTTGATGGTGGAAAAATGTGGCAGCCCAACCTGTTGTTGGCTAAATGTAGTGTTGCTGATGGCTCACATTGTAGACAGTGCATGTACAGTATGCAGAATCCCTCCCAGGGATGAAGTTGTCATTGTGTGTCTATGCATACCACAATGCTCAATTTGCCAATTCAGACAAGACATGGAGTGAGGCTTGTGGGCATTTTGCTTCAGGTGCATCATATCTATGCAGCTTTGGGGTGTTTTAATCCGTTGAGTGGTTGTACCTTTCTGTAAATCAGCCTGCCTTTTTGTGTAATGGTGTGGTGATGTGATCGGTTTTGACCATTCAGAGAAAATAATAATTATCCTTGACACGCAAACACTATACGCATACTCATGTTCTCACTCATGCATGCACACACTCTTACTGTATATACCCGCTCTGTCACATAAACACACTGACACAAACTCACCACTCAGTGGTAATTTGTAGCAGTCTGTCAACCACAATGCAGATATTACTCTAAGGAGTAAAGTAGAACCCCTTCCTATTCGCATTTAGGCAAACACACACCTACACACCCCTGCACACACCACTCATCTGTCAGTTTGTACAGATCAAAACACAAAAAAGACAGTCAAAAGGAATACCGATTTCCAAGTGCCAGGAGCATGACACGCACACACCCCCGCACCCCGGCATGCACACGCACTCAAGGTGCCAGAAGCAAGGTGCTGTAGGGATGCTGGTGCTCCCTAGGTAGTTGTCTTATCTGATTATGGTAACGATGTAGAGAACAACGGAGGAAAACGCAGCCTGAGGGAGGAAGGACTGACAGAGAAAGAAAGATGGGGGAAGTGAGGGAGTAAGCTCAGTGTACTTAAGTGCAGTCATCAGCTAATACAAGTCTAATCTTTTAGTGCATTTTTCTAAAAAAACAAATGTTTGCAGAAGGTTATTCTCCATCTATCTACTCGTACTACTGAACTCCCATCAGTTCTAAGCATAAACATATTCAAGCTGTTTTTTAAAATAAAGAAATCTTCACTGTACATAAAGAGCTTCCTCTATGTAAGTCTTTTCCTTTTTCCTTTCTTTTTACTAATGAACAATCCACAAAATTCAAAAAGCTACATGAGGATAAAGTTTGTGACTTGTTGAAGATGGCATAAATTAGTTGCTAGCTACCAATTAGAGATACCTCATAAGGTGTGAAAGGTTAGGATGACTACATGCATTTTTATAGTCTCTTTGAAGTTTTATTTTGCAACGTCTTTTGAATTTTATTTTTCTTAAACCTTGAGCAAACACATTCAAAGAAGGGTTATTATGTAAAATTTACTTTTTTACCTTTATATAATGTTATAGTATTATTTTCTCATCAAAAACATACCTGGAGTGTTTGATTCTTTCATGTATGTTTGAGAAATCCTTGAATCTCCTGTGGCAGCCATTCAGGGTTATCTAAACTCTTGCTCTCACAAAGCACCATCTATTTCCACAAAGCTCCCATTTAGATCTTCAGTCTCCAGATGAAACTCTGAATCACAGTGCATCCCCTCCCCTGTGCCTTCCTAAAACAATTCCTGTAGACTAGCAGTAGCAGCAATTAGCAAAAACCTGGTGAAACTGTGTTTCAGCTGAGCTTATCATGCAAACTACTTCTCAGTCAAATGCTTCTAAGAATGGTTGTACATAGCATAAAGGAGTAGCATTGTTGTGATTACGTGTTGAAGGGTAGGGGCTTCGTAAAGAGAGAGAAAACAATTTGAAGACATCAGACTGAGAAGCCAATTTTTTTTAAAGTAATGTTTCATATATACATTATTTTTATGACAGCTGAAGGCAACAGTTGTACTTTATTGTTCTATAAAGTGGCACTATGTCCGTGGAAAACTACACAACACTGTCCATTTCATGTATTTATTTTTAAGAGTTACAGATTGCACTCTAAGTTTTTATGTCACTCAGAAATGGAGACGGTTTATTTCATGTAAAATTTCTGAATATTTCCAGCATTTTGCACTACAAAATTTACCAAATTTTAGCATTGAAACTGCTCAACATTTTATATCCATGTCCTGCACTTGAACCATGATTTGGATGTTAATAAGGTAATAATTTAAATAGAGGTATACAAAAATTCCTTTTAAGTTGTTTTTTTTTAGGTCTGCTGAAAAGTAATTTGATGTAAAGTCTGTATGACTGAATCAGACAGTGAAGAGGACAAGGATGCTGTGTAAGCTAAAATCTAAACAAGTCAGCAATAGACTGATTCTTAAAACACAAAACTGACATGTCAGTGGTGGCAGTTCACACAACAGAGAAACAGATTATTTGATAAAATGATGATTCTCACTTGTGGAAATCCCAGTTTCTTTCCCTGTTTGTGAGCTAAAAGCAAAATATATCTTTAAAAAAAAAGTTTGCAAAGCTGCTGTTTCTCATTGACTCTGATGTTAACAATATGTGTGTAGCTTGGTTCTAAAAAAAAGTCTTTAGTAGTTTTCAGGGAATATATTCAATTATTTTATTTTGTGATAAAACAAAAAATAAGAGGTTAAATCCCAGATTTCAGTGTTTCCCCCAAATACTCCCAAATTACATTAAGTAACTATAAGCCAGGACAAGTAATAATGTACCCTAGAATGATTTAAAGAGGAGTCACCAATACCAAAAACTGTATGTAACCAAATCATATCTAAAACCAGATAGTTAATAGCAGGAAAATGAAAATGAAAACCCTGTTTTAAAATTACTCACAATGAAGGATAAATGAGGTTTAAATAAAAACTTCCCTCTGGAGGACTAGCTTTATTCCCGGCAGAGTTCTAGGGTGGGGGAGGAGCGCTCCGTCTGTTAGTGCCTGAACAAATCAACATTAATATAAGAGGCAGTGATAGGAACAACCAGTCACACCAGTCACATCACAACCCAAGATGTCAGCATGAATGTTTAACACTTGCATGCCTGCACACCCTTCCCTCCTCTTACTAATGAATGCACAAATACATAAATCATGGATTACATCCACAGGGATTTATTATAACACCAATTTGCAGGCTTTTCAAAAATCTTGTTTTTTGTATGTCTGTATTTTTTTAAAAGTGGGAGAAACAATCATTAATTAAAAAAACATACCTTTTGGTTAAGGTGGAGAGTGGATCAGTCATTGGAAGGTAAAAGTCAGGTGAAGGACATGGATGTGCTCATAATATACCCAATATTTCTTCTTGTAGGGCATTATTTGTTCCCTACTCTGTGTCATAGTCTCATTGCATTGTTGCAATTACTTTTGAGTTTTGTGGCACATTCTTTTTGTCGTTTTCTTATTTTTTGCTTTTGTCTCTTACTTGTTTTGTACTGTTTTCATTCTTAAACATACAGAATAAATAATTTCTTTACAGTAAACTAAGTTATTTGTAAAGCTAGCAATAATGTTTTACCAGAAACTCTTTAAATATTTATGAGGAAAAACATGAGAAATATTTAAAGCCTCAGCTTCCTCTAATATGTACGCTTTAAGTTCAGCGTTTGATGATCCCAAAAACATCCGTATGAATAAAAGGTTGTGATTAATTGAATTGTCAGAGCAAATTGGTCATTTGTCTCCAGCAGAGGATTTAATTTGTTTAAATGCAAACTTAAGTGGCAGCATAAAGCTTACGTACAAAGCTTTTGAAAGACATCCTGTTGAAAAGTAGAGCAGAGTTGTCCACTTCATATCTTCTAAATTAGCTGCTCTATATCAGTGATATAAAGCAGCCAGTTTATATCAGTGTTTATGTAATCCTGTGGTATTTCAACCCAATATACCAACAACATCTTAAGCCTTGCATAAAAGGTCTGCTTGAAGAAAAACAAGTAATACGAGTAAATTGCATGCTATTTTACATTCCTAGATGTGATTTCAAATCATATGACCTTCATCAGGTTTTAATATTTTTTAAAAATGTTAAGATAAACTACAATGCATGAATAATTAACCTTTTTTTATTTATTATACAGAAAATATAACAAAATGGGTAGACAATTTAAAGAAAAAACTAAACTCACCCTTTCTACCTCTTAATGTTTTCTGCATATTACATTTGGATGAGTGTATGTGCAGTTATGTGAATGTGTGTGAAGGTGAAGCAAGGTTGTTATGTAGGGGTATAGTGGACACCTCTATGGTAGCCCTCTGCCTGCTGGCATCAGAGGCAAAAGGGCACGACACTGGCATCAATTACATAGTGAGAGACGAATAGACATGCATGTGTTCAAGTCCACTGAAGAATTTTTTGCTCTTATGTTTATGTGCTAATCTATATCCATTTCTGTGGCAATTTGCATCTGATCCATCTTAGCATGTAGACTGGCATAATCTTGTCTGATTGTTGATGTTAACCCAGAGATGTTGGGATATCTTATTTTCTTACATATGTTATTGTGTCACTCACATGTCTACCCTTCTTGTGCTCTCATATTTTAGCTGAATCTTGTTTTTGTTAACACTAGACATATGACTTCTATTAAAGGGTTACTTTAACACCTTATATATTCTCATCCTTTCTCTATGTTTGTTTTATTTTCTCCTCACCCTTTTTAGCACAAAATAATTTTCTCTCCTTCTGTTTCCCTTTTTCTTGTTACCACATCTATCTTTCATTCTTCCCCTTTCCACTGCCCCCAGTGCATCCACCTTCTTTGTCCTTCCCTCTTTCCCTCTCATTTTCCTCACACCCGGCTGTCCCTCTCTTCCTCTCCATCTCCCAGGGGACAATTTCCTTTTCTTAAATAAACTGTCATAGCTAGTGTTAAAATATGGGCCTTACATGGGGTAAGCGTGGCAAGGCAAAGGCATAGGGCCCAGGGCTGGTATAAAACATGGATAATATGCTGTGAGAGGTAATTGTATCTTTTAGCACTGAGATGAGTAGAACAAATGTGTCTCCTCTCCGTAGACTCTCTCTCTCTCTTTATCCTTTCCCACCTCACGTTCCCTTTCTATCTCTTCCTTTACACACTGCAGTTGTGTTAATATGATAGAGAGAATATTGGCTGTACATCAGAGCTGCTAACAGTTCATTGTGGGTTAAGGTGAGTACAGAGGGGTGGGGTGGTACTAGAAAGGCTGGGAGAATCTTGAAGACAGAATAACAAGAGAGGCAGGGCAATAACAGGATAGAAACAATGTGTCCTGTCTAATGTAGATTCAGTAGGCCAAGATTCAGTATTTGATGTCAGTCTTCTTGCTTATAATTAAGTAGGAGAGCAAAATCTAAAATTATGTCTTTGCTTTATTTATGTATTTGTTTTATTTATTTTTTAATGGGCCATGGGGCCTGGCTGATTCCAGATCTATCCCCCAGCTCTGGAATTAGCAGCTCAACTGACATGCCTTGTAGTTTTTGATTTATCGTTGAATAATCATACTTTGAATCATGTTTTTTATTGTCCTTAGTGTTGCAGTGTGGAGGTCACAATAAAAATCCATCCATCCATGTGTTCTCGTTTACTTATCCAAATTTTAGTTGTGTGAGAAATTGATCCAAGAACCTGTGACACTCTCCTGCTCCTCCACCACCCTCCAATGCAAACTGAAAGCCATGGTTTGAAGATACCAACTGATCCATATTGTGTGTAAAAATATGCAGAAGTATTCCTAAACCACACACCCTGTTCTCTGTCTAATGTGGACTGAAATTTTTACCTTACACACAACAAATATCCATTTCAAGTTAGAGATTGGAAACTGGCTCAAATTTCTGCCAAGGTTATAAACACAGCTCTTGCTTTGCTGGACAAAGGACAATTTATCTAGGAGAACATATATTTCCACAATAGTGGGGGAACTCAGTGTGGTCTATATTTTTAAAAACAGGCCATTTCTTTACAGGTGTAATCTGTGAATTATATTTGCTGTAGCAACCCAAGAAAACAACCAGAGCTACCAGTATTTTAGGCCAAACCTCATCCATCTGATAGCTTATTTTAAACTAGTCTTTTTGATTTTTACAGTTGATTTTCAACCTCAGACACAAACAATTCTGAGAAAAAAGACAGCTCTCTTTCGTATTTATCTAGAACAGTACTTTGATTTTTTTTTTATTTCCATTTTTCTGTGGCCTACAGCTATGAAGGTAACTTGCAAGAAAGACTATTGTCAACAATATGTACTGAGCCATGGCTTGGCAGGATAAGGAAAATTGAGAAGAGCTTTAGTCAAAATGCCAGTCTACAGATCACTAAAAGCTTTCCACTCACAGTTTCCTGGGGCTTTTAGAATGGCTTAGATGCTTTGCCAGTGGATGAGTTTGCACACCAAAAATCTTTAGGTAACAAACTTAAACAAATTGTGTAGAGAATAGACAAAAACATACACCAGAAGACAATGCAGTTTTATTTACATAGCACCATTCATGCAAAGTGTGACTCAGAGTTTTACAAAAATAAGTGAGGTAAAGCAAATAATACAAAATGAAATGCATAAAATTGCAATTTTAGTCATTTTCTGAAACAATTAATATAAGGCCCATAGAGAGGGCCTTATATTTGCTTTTCAAATATAAGCAAATACAGTTATTTGCTTATAATTATATATTTGAAAAGCAAATATAAGGCCCTTATATTTGCTTTTCAAATATAAGGCCCTCTCTATGGGCTATCTAGATTTTAAAAATAGCTTTGACTAGACCTTCATAATAATCATAAATGCATTTTTGTAAATAGAGTTATGTTTATTAATTTTTTTAAAAGAAATAAACCTAACACTGTAGGTACTAGACAGGGTTCTTGGAAAGCAGCAGGTATGTTTCTGTATATATGGGTATATACAGTATATGTATGTATGTATGTATATGGGTGCATAATTAATTGGAACAAGCAGCATTAACAAGTTGCAGAAAATTGCAATTTGATTACTATGTTTTACTTAAAATTCTCCTGCAAGCTATACTATAGTTGATCATGTAAAGAAATGTTGAAGCCTAGTTATTAGTCCATGGTAAAGTTTGTCAGATTCACTAAAACTTATTTTTACAGCACTAATACTTTGTAAAATAGTAAGACTGCAGTCAGGATATTCTGAATATGCAGACATATGATTTTTGAGAACACTCTGTGCCATGAAAATGATCTTGGATTTGATCGAACCAGCCTCATTAACTTAGGTGTGCCTTGATAGCCATCAGATTCCGCTGCAGCTCAAAAATTCAGTAAAACTTTATTCTTAGGAGCATTTGTGTAATATGCCTTGTGTGTGGGGGCATGTGTATACACAGACCTATGAGAATGGATTTGCAAACATATCCAAATATGAACTTTTATTACATCCATTCAAGCTGCATCATTTTTATTAAATAATTCTGAACTTTCTTGGACTTAGTGGACACACTTCAGATGAGAATTAACTGTCACCACCATATAGACAATTTCTTTAATAGATTACAGAAAAACTTACCAAATAACAAAGAAGTACTGAAATGCAAAAAATAAAGAATACTGGACAGAAGAAAAGACAAAAGAAATGGGAGGAAAGTGTTTGTGAAAGCTAACAAAGGAGATTTTCAAAAGGATGCGTGGTGGCTAAGAAAGATGAAGCGTTTCAGGATTCATTTACATCAAGCCTGACAAGTCCCTCACATCTCCCCCAGAGCCACACAGCTCTGGCTCAGAGATTCCTAAAGAGGGCTTCGTCTTCGAGCTCCCTCTCTGTGCTCTGACTTTTCTTTTTCTCCCTCCTGTCTCTTTTCTCTTCCCTTTTTTTCATATTCACTCCCGCACTCTTTCTTGTGCTCTTATGCGCTTGCCAGTCTTCAATCAGCCATCATGAAAGTGTCTGTCAGGGCGTCTTAACTATCCTCTGAGAGGCAGACACTTGTCTGGGCCTGCCTTCATCCCCTAAAGGCGTTTTTTGACTTGGACTTATTTCCCTCCTCACACCTTTTCAACTTCCCTAAAGAGCTGACAACAAGTGAGAGCGACAGGGCAAGATAAACATGAGGGAGAAAGACAAGAACGAAGATGAGAAGAGGAAGTAGTGCACTGAGGGGGGAGAGGATATAAAAATGGAGATGAAACATAGAGAGAAAACTCAACAAGTGACAAAGAGTGAAAAACCTCAAAAAACAGTAAGAAGGTGAAGGAAGCAAGTGACCTCATGATGAGGAGAGAGGACAAAGCAAGGTGGACCATTGCAGAAGAGAGGAGGAGATGATGAGGGAGAAGAAGGGGATTCTAGTAAAACAGGCAGAGTCACATTTATCAGTGTTCCCACAGTGTGTTTCTCAAATGCAGGATTTGGAGATTGGAGTAAAGGAAGTGACAGCTTGAGCACATTAAAGTTTTCTTTTTGGTTAGAGATGGTAGCAGGGTGTTTGTATGGGTGGTGGGTGTCCCTCTTACAGAAGTATCTTCCCTTTGTCCTGGGTTTGATGTGAAAGGAAGCTGCTCCTGCTTTGACAGTGTTGTCGGCCATGCAGATTTTAATATTCATGGATTCGATCGAGGAGGGACTGAAAAAGAGGAGCGAAGTGGAGAGGAGAATTTTGGTCAAACAGAAAGCTAATTTGCAGCTCATGCAGTAGAGCCTGCAGCTCTTTCTGCTACCTGGGAAATGAGCTGGAAGATTAGCTGAATGTATAATTCCCATGTTGTCACACACACACAAGCATAAATATGTACACACAGTGTGCAGAAACCTTTTGAAAAAGCACACACACACTTGATCTTGAGTTGAAGTCCAGTAGTGAATTGTTTCGAGATCTTTTTTTCCATGTTGTTTTTGACAACTCGGTCATCTCAATGAAATATCACAGGAATCTGAAAATAACTCTTTTTAAGAACACTTCTTTTTTTATATATAGTTGATTATACACTGCTCAAAAAAATAAAGGGAACACTTAAACAACACAATATAACTCCAAGTAAATCAAACTTCTGTGAAATCAAACTGTCCACTTAGGAAGCAACACTGATTGACAATCAATTTCACCTGCTGTTGTGCAAATGGAACTTTGTACGGAACAAAGTATTCAATGAGAATATTTCTTTCATTCAGATCTAGGATGTGTTATTTGAGTGTTCCCTTTATTTTTTTGAGCAGTGTATTTTTTATTTACTATAAAAGACACACATTTTTGATAATTTTAAAATTTGCTGCCACTTTAAACATTTTAATATATATAAATATATGGTCTTACTGTTATCTCCAGATCTATGGCCAACGTGCAAGTCTTTTCTTGGATGGGCTTGAGGAGGACGACACACCATTTGACACAAAACATCTGATTAACACGCTCTCTGACATCAGCGAGTATGGTGCCATGTGGGTGGGAGTTAGCTCCAATGGTAAGAATGTTTGTTATTTGGCTTTCCAATGGACAAGGTTAATTTTACCTTGCATGGTTTAGGATTATGTCCAATAATCACTGGAACATTGTAAACATATTTTTAGTCATTATCTATCACATACACAAAGAGCTACACAGTCAGCCGGAGACATGCAAACATGTCTTCAGTGTGTCCAAAAAGTACACATTTGACATTTACCAACTGTTCTACATGCAGTCTATATTATTAGTAATTGAATCAAAAAACACTAAATGATTTTATTTGAGACAGGTAAAAGATTTAGAATCTGTAATCTGCTGCAGAAGGTGGGACCTGATAAAATTTCAGTAAAATAGATTTGATTTGTACAATTTTTTTTTTTTGTAGTAACCCTCAGTAATTCAAATGTGGGGTTAAAAAGATGACAGCTATCTGTATGTTTTAGTTATAAAATAGGTTAATACACTGGGTACCTTCCAAGAAACGGGCAAAGTAATTCTGAGTAGTAAGATAATACTGTTAGAACAGATAAATATGTAATCTCACAGTCACAATCTTCTCCAGGCTCTTAACTGTTGCTTGTTTTTGGTTTGTAGCTCTAAAGGAGAAAAATACTAAAGAGTTTATCATGTCTTTTAATCTTAATATGGTGTCAATGATTACTTCACCTCTGTTTTCTTTCTTCATCCCCTTTTAACTACATATCTGTGATTGATTCATGGGGCCCGTCAGCCATTTCAGTCAATAGCAGAGAAACTGAGAAAATGATATCCGTTCGACTCTAGAGTGATAAACGAGTGTTTTTGTTCTCGTTTATCAGCCATCGATTCCTAGTTCACAGCAGGTAGCATCTGATCAGCTGAAGATCACATAAGAAAGGTTGATCAATGAGAGTGATTGGCTCGGGGCAGTGCGTGTGGGCGTGCGCGTGTGTGGTGTGTGTGTGTGAATGTATCCTGTGTGCGTAAGAAAAGGAGGTTGTTGAACCCAGGCGGAGTGCCTGGAATTCTGATCTGAAGATTAATTATGCAAATACTGATCAGCTGTATCGATTAACAACTACGTCTGTTTTCGGTTTTGTACCCATTTATTGGAATTTCCAAGTACTAGTAGTCGGAAGAGGAGCTTTAAATGTTCATGCTAGTCTTTTAAAGCTACACAGTGTGGAAAACCGTGACATTAGTAGAAAACAGAAATTAGTGACGGCTCAAAATTATCACCTTGTAGAACTGAACAATATATTGAATTGCTGTTGTACTTGTGTCAATGAATGCGCTGTAAAAATCACAAAGGGCTTCTTGTTGGATGCAGTGTTTTGTAGGCTTTTGTATTTCAGTTGGCATGTATGACATTTTGAATGCAAATAATAACCTGGATATAATCTTGCATATATATTTTGGGTCATATTTGCTAAATCAAAGTTAGCTTGTTAAAAAACACAATTTAATGTCAGAAACATGACCTGAAAGCGGTGTATGTCACATATCGAGTGTCCATCTATGCTACCACACTTAAGTGTGAAATACTTCCAGCCCTTAAGTACCTGAAATGCCACATTTTCTCAGAGTAACAAAAAGCCTCCTTTATGTTACTTATTTGTCACAGAAACTCATTGGCATACTATGCAATAAGTAATCATAAATACATTTACTTACATGCATACATAAATGAATTTTACCGGCTTAATTGCAAACAACATAAAGCCAAATAGAGAAAGCTGAATACCATAAATTAAAACACATAGAAAGAAGAGACCTACACAGAGAGTAGGGAATTAGGGCTTATACCTTGCATCATCGCAGTAACAATAGGGAGAGTGCTTTTCAGTGGAAGGTATAATCCCATTTCCACACGATAAAGAAATCCTGAGCCAAAGCCTAAGGCTGCACACTTACATCCCACAACACTCGCTCACTCTCCCTGTTTTCCATGCACATGCCACACTGTAAACATTACCCAAAACACACACTCATCCAGTGGTTGGGCAGAGACACCAAAGTCCCTCTCTAGTGTAAATACAGACACACACTTACAAGCTACACACATTCTTTTGCTAAAGCAAGGATAATTTTTGGAATCCACAAGGTAAAGCCACTAACACAGAATGCACACTTTCACAGACTAAACATGGCAGAGGTACTGTCAGCGCTTAGAGACATCCATCTTCTAAGTCTTACTCAAACTAGAAGGAAGTTGGTTGAACAGAAAAGGGCTTTGTTCCTCTTTGGGCCGGCATCATCACCATCATCTCTCTGGGTCTCTAATTTTCAGTCCAGCGTTATCACATTTGCATTGTTGTTTGTGGAGAAGAGTTGGAGAGTTGACAGCACTTTTTAGTTTGACTGTGTTTCTGGTGTTCAGTCCAGTATCTCCATGTGCGTCAAGACATTTTGCCATTGTGTTTGAAGTATTCCAGCATATTGAAGCTTGTTAAGAGACTTTGGAAGCTTGCATCTTAGTGTTTGAAATGAATGCAATTTTCTCTGAGCTGTTTTTTTATGTTTTTTATTTATGCTGATAGTTCTGAGAGTATTATACAAAACATAGTTGCACTCCACAGTGTTACTGTGATACTACTGGTAATTTTCCCTGTAATTCCTTTCAGTGTTGTTTTTGCATCACATTTTGTAACAGAAAAAATGTTACTCTGTCTTTCTGTTGTATTATATGATATGCAAGTGTGTATGCAGGTAGTGTTACCTTTTGTCATTATACGTGAAAATG
Organism: Xiphophorus couchianus; assembly: GCF_001444195.1. Taxonomy (NCBI): domain Eukaryota; kingdom Metazoa; phylum Chordata; class Actinopteri; order Cyprinodontiformes; family Poeciliidae; genus Xiphophorus; species Xiphophorus couchianus. The sequence goes on from NC_040231.1 coordinate 11,689,158, forward strand.
TTTTACAAAACTATAGAAAGAAACAGCATGCTGATCTCTCTATAATAATGGAGCATTATTCACACACCTGACCCTAATAAAACAATAATTTTGGCAACCCTAAAATATTTCTTTGCATCATGTTTTGTGTGAGTAGGCCAAATGTTACTAAAGTTAATGTGCTCACCTACTTTACTGACAGTAGCACATTATTTTCACTAAGAACCTTCATGTTATTGATCTGACAATTATTTGAATGAAGAAAGTCTGTGGTCTGTATTTATTCAGACTGAAGTACTTAATGTTGTAGGTCGTCTGTTATTTTCATACCAACATTATAGAAACATTTGTTTTGTCCATATAGAGCTTGGGAGAGTTGATACTGTTGAAACCTGATGAAGGAATTATCTTGTCTTTTAGGAAAGTATGACAACATTTTATGGACCTCAGACTGTCTTCAATCTGAAATTTATTACCAGACCAATGAATTTGCCCTCCAAAGCCTTACTGCTCTCTAGTGGAGACAAATGAGTTCTGTGGCAGATTCTGTTTGGCTTTGTGTTGAAATCTTTGCCATAATAGGCAGCTGTTGGCAGCTTCACTTAGTGGGTTTTAAGAAACTGATAAGATAATCTTCTAAACACTGTGAAATCCTCTCGCTTACTGCCTTCAGTGCAAACCCATTAACACCTTCTTTATGTTCTTTTCAACTCTGCTTTCATCTCTCCAGGGTCTAATCAGTTCATTGGGCAGATGCAGGATTTTAGATTTTATCCCACTACGTTGACCAACAGGTGAGTTGGATAAAGAGATATGCAGGGAACAACTGTTGAGAAAAAGGGGGAAAACACCTTAAAATATTCAAAGAAATTTATCACTTCACTCATCATTGAAATACATTTTATAACAAAAGCAGAGGAGCACCATACAATTATAAAAGAAAAACTGATAAAAGGAAGGAGCCAAGGAGGACTATGTATTTATTTCTAGATCTGTATGTGTTTAAGAATTAAGCAAAAAAAAAAAAGCCAAATAACATGTGCTCTAAGTTTTTGTCAAATAATGGAGGTTGACGGCCTATTTGTTGGCAGCCCTTTCAGGAAGAGCCAGAGGTGCAATTTCTTTGTTGAATTACAGCTAAAAATTCTGTGAGCAGGACAGAAAGGCAGTCACAAAGGTGAGCAGGCAAATGGTGTGATGTGGGTGATGATGCAGGCAGTTCCAGTGTAGCCAGCTGCCTTTCTTATTAGTCTACCAGGTAAGAAAAGGTAGCTCTCAGATTATACCATCCTGGAGCTCTCATGATTTGGTTGTTTCACGTGTGAATGACCAATACCAAATTAAAGAAATTATTGTTTTTGAGGCTGTGTGACAGATTTAAAGGGTAATAAGTGAGATTTTGTTTGGCTACAATTTTATTCCGTTTCAGCACCATATTGGGGAGATTACTGCATTTACTTAAAAATATAACTTATGTACTGTAAAATGTTCATAAATGTAAATCAGTCAAATTCATATCTCTGGTAACCTCGAATAGAATTTCTCTTTGTAGTGGTAGTGTATTAAAGTTTTATGTGATGTTTGTTGTGTTAACAGGGAAATAGTCCAGTTGTACTCTGGAGTCCTGCCGAAGCTCCATGTCCAGTCTGAGTGTCGCTGCCCTCCCAGCCACCCCAGAGTTCACCCATTAGTTGAGAGGTGAAGCACCACAATGTCTTGTGTAGTGAGACACTAAGTAGTGCTTTCAAAATGATTAAGATAAGCTGTATGTTATTAAATACAATTACCAAATTGGAAGACTTAGTCAGTAAGTGTGTTTATTACGCAGCTACATTGAACATGTTTCACTGTTTGAACAAATTTTAAAATAAATAAAAAATGCAGTTAATTTGCCAATGACACAAGTAATCTAACCATAATAAAATATATAACTACATTAACATTTGTTAAGCTGAGTAAAAATGTAATTTTTAAGTTTTATTTATTTTTAATATTTTTGTTTTGAAGACACTTTGTTTCATGTATGCTGTGTTTACAGGTACTGTATACCTAATGCTGTTGAGGACACGACTAATGACAGGGTTTTGAGACTGAACCTCAACGCTCATCCACTTAGTTACGTTAATGACCAGGACATGGGCACCATGTGGCTATCTAAGGTCATGAGTTTACAAGAACTAGATGAAGGAGTCACTATTACAGTGGATTTGGCAAACGGACAATACCAGGTAACGTAACTTCTATACAACAATTTTATGTGATCTGAAACTTTAATACTGTTATTGTCATCTTGACTAGAGACAATCCACAGAAGCACACAGATTGTTTATTAGGTTGTATCATGGTGGGTGATTTAAGTACCAGAGTACAGAGGAAAAGAAATGCAAAAGAAATATATAGATTATTGGATTTAGGAGTTGTTGTGACTGGGAGACTCTTTTTTTTCTCTCTGTGATGTGCGTACTGTGTATATGTGTGCATGCAGGATTTTAGAAACTGTCCTCATGTGGCCATTCAACTCAAGTCCCAACATGAAAGACTCTCTCTGAAGTCAGGAGTATTTGAGTTTTGTATGGGAGTAGGTTATTGCAGCCTTGGTGGCTTAATGCACTCCCTGCTGCTTAACCCAGAGTCCTGGCCCACTGGAGTGGCAGATAAGACTCATGCACACAAACTTGCACATGCGTTATATGTGATAGAAACCCACTCCTGTGTGTGTGTAAAGCAACATATTGTAATTAAAAAAAATTACGAGCCTAGCAGTAACATAAACTGCCAATGCGGAGAAATTGTGGTTTCTCAAAATGCATACTTTAGAATTAAGTTTCTAATTAATGCAGATTTATTATTTTTCCATCAACTTCCATTTGCAAATTATGAATAGGGTTCCACAGGTGAGTACTTCAGCAAGTCAACTCCATCAGAATTGACTTGGTGACAGATCACCCAAAGGGATGATATAAAACTAAATCAACCAGAAACTCAGATACACTGAATTACAGACATGGAAAAGGTTTGGTGATTTTCAAAGGAAGAGAAACAGGGGGATCAGAGTCGCGTAGAAATGCAGTCAGAAGACTAAAATATGACAAATATTAAAGAAAATATAAGCCATTAAAAGAAATCACCCAACAAAAAAACAAAACAAAAAGCTGCAACAAAAAAACAAAAATAGTATTGAATATTTGCAACAAAAGTTGTGGTTGAATATGGAAGAAATCTATTGCCTCAATTCGCTTTGTAGGTGCTCTGATTTATCATCCCCATTAACTCGTATCCCTTTCTGTTTCAGGTATTTTATGTTATAGTTCAGTTTGGGGGACTTTTACCTGAGTCAGTTTTGATCCAGAGAAGAAAGCTGGACTTGTTGCAACGTGAGCCTGATAACATGACAGATCAATCCTGGTTGGACTGGCAGCATATGGCCAGAAACTGCAACGTGTTTAATATGCAGAACAATGGACCATTACCCAGACCAGACTCAGTCAACTGTCTGCAGCTGCCGAGGTTAGTAAGACTATTTTGACCAACAGCTAAAGAATCCCATGTCTATTCTGACAGTTTTTGAGATTGATTAGCACTATTTAGGAAAAAAGTATTTGTTTTTCCTACTTCATACTAGATAAAGGCTTGTAATCAGACGGTCTTGAAAAACATACTGTGCCATGTTATTGTAATTGTAATATAACGCTAGTAAATCTTTGGAAATACGTAGAAGAAAAAACATTTATTGATTAAGACATCAATCGCGGCCTGGAGGGGGGGCACGATGGCGAGCGTCTGGTGGCCGGGCTTTTACCCATGGAGCCCGGCCGGGCTCAGCCCGAAGAGGAAACATGGGCCCCCCCTCCCATGGGCCCACCACCCGTGGGAGGGGCCAAAGGGGTCGGGTGCAGTGTGGGATGGGTGGCAGAAGGAGGGGACCCTGGCGGTCCGATCCTCGGTTGCAGAAACTGGCTCTTGGGACGTGGAATGTCACCTCTCTGGTGGGGAAGGAGCCGGAGCTAGTGCGTGAGGTCGAGAGGTTCCGGCTAGAAATAGTCGGTCTCACCTCGACGCACGGCTCTGGTTCTGGAACCAGTCTCCTTGAGAGGGGCTGGACATACTTCCACTCTGGAGTTGCCCAAGGTGAGAGGCGTCGGGCAGGAGTGGGCATACTTGTTGCTCCCCATCTCGGCGCCTGTACGTTGGGGTTCACCCCGGTGAGCGAGAGGGTAGCATCCCTCCGCCTACGGGTGGGGGGACGGGTTCTGACTGTCGTTTGTGCTTACGGGCCGAACGACAGTTCAGATTACCCACCCTTTTTGGAGTCCTTAGAGGGGGTACTAGAGAGTGCTCCTCCCTTGTTCATCTGGGGGACTTCGACGCTCACGTGGGCAGCGACAGTGAGACCTGGAGGGGCGTGGTTGGGAGGAACGGCCCGCCCGACCTGAACTCGAGCGGTGTTCTGTTGCTGGACTTCTGTGCTCGCCATGGATTGTCCATAACGAACACCATGTTCAAGCATAAGGGTGTCCATATGTGCACTTGGCACCAGGACACCCTAGGCCGCAGTTCGATGATCGACTTTGTCATCGTTTCATCAGATCTGCGGCCGTATGTCTTGGACACTCGGGTGAAAAGAGGTGCGGAGCTGTCCACTGACCACTACCTGGTGGTGAGTTGGTTCCGGTGGTGGGGGCGAAAGCCGGTCAGACCTGGCAGGCCCAAACGTGTTGTGAGGGTCTGCTGGGAACGTCTGGCGGAATCCCCTGTGAGACGGAGCTTTAACTCCCATCTCCGGCAAAACTTCGAACATGTCCCGGGGGAGGTGGGGGACATGGAGTCTGAGTGGACCATGTTCCGTGCCTCCATTGTCGAGGCGGCCGATCGGAGCTGTGGCCGCAAGGTTGTCGGTGCCTGTCGCGGCGGCAACCCTCGAACCCGCTGGTGGACACCTTCGGTGAGGGATGCCGTCAGGCTGAAGAAGGAGTCCTATCGGGCCTTTTTGGCCTGTGGGACTCCGGAAGCAACTGATGGGTACCGGCGGGCGAAGCGGCATGCGGCTCGGGCGGTTGCTGAGGCAAAAACTCGGGCGTGGGAGGAGTTTGGAGAGGCCATGGAGAAAGACTTCCGTACGGCTTCGAGGCGATTCTGGTCCACCATCCGGCGTCTCAGGGGGGGGAAGCGGTGCAGCACCAACACTGTTTATAGTGGGGATGGTGTGCTGCTGACCTCTACTCGGGACGTTGTGGGCCGGTGGGCAGAGTACTTCGAAGACCTCCTCAATCCCACCAACATGCCTTCCACTGAGGAAGCGGAGCCTGGGGACTCTGGGTTGGGCTCTCCAATCTCTGGGGACGAGGTCGCCGAGGTGGTTAAAAAGCTCCTCAGTGGCAAGGCCCCGGGGGTGGATGAGATCCGCCCGGAGTTCCTTAAGGCTCTGGATGTTGTAGGGTTGTGTTGGTTGACGCGACTCTGCAATATCGCATGGACATCGGGGGCAGTTCCCCTGGATTGGCAGACTGGGGTGGTGGTCCTCCTGTTCAAAAAGGGGGACCGGAGGGTGTGCTCCAATTATAGAGGGGTCACACTCTTAAGCCTCCCTGGCAAGGTCTATTCAGGGGTCCTGGAGAGGAGGGTCCGTCGGATAGTCGAAACTCGGATTCAGGAAGAGCAGTGTGGTTTTCGTCCTGGTCGTGGAACACTGGACCAGCTCTACACCCTCGGCAGGGTCCTGGAGGGTGCATGGGAGTTCGCCCAACCAGTCTACATGTGTTTTGTGGACTTGGAGAAGGCGTTCGACCGTGTCCCTCGGGGAGCCCTGTGGGGGGTTCTCCGGGAGTATGGGGTACCGGGCCCTTTGATACGGGCTGTCAGGTCCCTGTATGACCGGTGTCAGAGTCTGGTCCGCATTGCCGGCAGTAAGTCGGGCTCGTTTCCGGTGAGAGTTGGACTCCGCCAGGGCTGCCCTGTGTCACCGATTCTGTTCATCACTTTCATGGACAGAATTTCTAGGCGCAGCCAAGGTGTTGAGGGGATCCGATTTGGTGGCCTTAGGATCTCATCTCTGCTTTTCGCAGACGATGTGGTCCTTTTGGCTTCATCAGATCGGGATCTGCAGCTCTCGCTGGAGCGGTTCGCAGCCGAGTGTGAAGCGGCCGGGATGGGGATCAGTGCCTCCAAATCCGAGGCCATGGTCTTGAGCCGGAAAAGGGTAGAGTGCCTTCTCCGGGTCAGGGGGGGTGTCCTGCCCCAAGTGGAGGAGTTTAAGTATCTCGGGATCTTGTTCACGAATGGGGGAAGAAGGGAGCGGGAGATCGACAGGCGGATTGGCACCGGTCCGTCATGGTGAAGAGAGAGCTGAGCCAAAAAGCGAAGCTCTCGATTTACCGGTCGATCTACGTTCCCACCCTCATCTATGGTCATGAGCTTTGGGTCATGACCGAAAGAACGAGATCGCGGATACAAGCGGCCGAAATGGGTTTTCTCCGTAGGGTGGCTGGGCTCTCCCTTAGAGATAGGGTGAGAAGCTCAGTCATCCGGGAGGGACTCAGAGTAGAGCCGCTGCTCCTTCACATCGAGAGGAGCCAGTTGAGGTGGCTTGGGCATCTGGTCAGGATGCCTCCTGGACGCCTCCCTGGTGAGGTGTTCCGGGCACGTCCCACCGGGAGGAGGCCCCGAGGAAGACCCAGGACACGCTGGAGAGACTATGTCTCTCGGCTGGCCTGGGAACGCCTCGGGATTCCCCCGGAAGAGCTAGAAGAAGTGGCCGGGGAGAGGGAAGTCTGGGCCTCCCTTCTGAAGCTGCTACCCCCGCGACCCGACCTCGGATAAGCGGAAGAAGATGGATGGATGGATGGATGGATGGACATCAATCGCCTATGTGAAATTTGAGTGTGGGTTTGTCCTTTGACATGTTAGTGTGATTTATGCAGTAGTTATTACAAAACCTTCAACAAACTGCAAAAAAATATTAAAACTGATACATTTTCCATAGACCTTCACTCCTTTGTATGGTGATGACCTCTGAAATATTAAATAAATACACATTTACACACTACAAACATATACTAATCATTTAGTCAAACACTTCGTACAAGAGCCATGAGTCAAATAAACCAGAGGGATCAGGTTCCAACCTATATAAAGCAGTTGCATAAATACATATACTGTACATACTGTATTTAAGCAACCCCACTGTATTTAGTGACACCCTCACTATGGGTATTATGAAGTTAACCATTTACAGAGTTATTTTGGTGCATGAGCTGCAACCAGTTTTGTATTGGCGCTAGTTACAATAGTGGACCTGCAAAATATACACAGCTACAATTTATCTCACTAATTTCTGGCAGAGCTGCTGGCATCAAGTGTCTAGTTGGTAATAGATGGAACAGGTATGAATAGATCATTGTTCATTTTCACCTAACAAAGGCTACTGGAACAATGTTACATGTCAGAGTCTTTTTCATCCATCCAACTGATTTTCAACATGATCAGCATCAACCTGTTTGTTGAAGCTTCTAACCTGGTAGCTTCAACCCTTTAAAATCACTGTTTGACCACATATGGAAACAAAGTTCAAGGAGCATGCTAAGAATTCTGATTAGTGCATCTCAAAGTTCAACTTCGATGCTATTTTCATGTAGAGACAATTGTGTTTTGATGCTGTAATCCATGAAAAACTTACAGATTTTTGTTTTGTTTTTGGACAAATATTTTTTCAGTGATGTGCCACTCATAGGAGGTAACATCACCTTCAGTCTGCTGACCACACAGCCACATGTGAGACCAGGATATAATGACTTCTACAAAACTCCTGCCCTGCAAGAAATGGTACAAGCTGCACAGGTCAGAATACATATGAAAGGGCAATACTACACCGCAGCAGTCGGGGTCAACCAAGGACACAGACAGTTTGCCATCAGTGAAATCACAATCAGTGGCAGGTACAAATTTGGCTTGTTTTTATATAATGTATGTCTGTGTTTATTGTTGTAGAAATTTGTCTTTCAGTTTGTGTGAAGCTTGTGATATGTAGATCTCCTGAAGTCAAGAGTTGGCAAATCTCAAATATAGACAAACAAGGCATTTAATTTGTGTGAAATGTTCGATAGACATTAGATGAGCTATATATACACGACTTAATAAAAAAAGATTTTTTTTTGTTAACTGTCACTATGTCTTGACAGTATATGAGGCAAATAATCTGTAAAAAAAAAAGTCTGCGGAAATACACCGCTCTGAGTTAGAAACAGCAAATCAGAAGTAGGAGGAAGGTCTTAGCGCTGTTGATCTGTTTGTGTAAGTACTGCTCAGTTTAAGCAGCATGTGCAAGTTCAAGATTTCTTGTTTGCTGCACATGTGCTAATGGTGGAGAAACAACTCTTACCGTTACAGGAAAACTGTTTAACTGCCATCATCGCTGGCCATATTTACTAGCCTGTACATTCACGGCAGGCTCCGCAGTGGGGAAGAAGTTGTAGCGCAGCGGAGAGTAAGGGGGAGACTGTGAGGAGTGCAGTAGGTAACTTATTTTATGTTACCTACTGCAGCTTTAAGCCACTCTTCTCCTACCATATCTACTCTAAGTGTCATAATTGGTTAAATGAAATATTGGAGTGTCTCCTCAGTACTGATTTGTAAGAATTGAGTGAGCACAGTTTCGAAAAATTATTCCACACAGACTGTTGGGTTTCAGCAGAGGTTTTTGAGAGTAATTGTGAACACATCTTTTCATTAGACTGACATTGTGACTGACATAGTGACTGTCTTTTATGACTATGGTAATTATAGGATTATGCAGGAGGCAATCATCTCTCTTTCTTTCCTTCTCCCTCCCTCTAAGCTGTTTTAATTAGGAGCTTGTTACAGTGAAGTAGGAGAAACACAGACTTAATGCTGCTGAAACCTCATCTGTGTGATCTTCATCCATCCATGTCACTCCTTTCTGTTTTATTCGTCTGTCATTTCTTGATTCTTTATCATTCATGTAAACATAAATGTAGCAGGAGAAAGGAAGAAAAATATTAGGGTTTCACTGATATGGAAAATTTGGTTTGATATTAATATCAGATGTTAATATTACTATTGTGGCTGAAAATATATATTTTATCTATCTATCTATCTATATATATATACTGTCCAAATGTGGAAGGTAGAAAATTCACCTGTCTTAGGAGATATAAAGCAACAACAGCAAAGTTGTTTAGCTGCTAACACAGGAGATTGAGCCAGATGCAACTTTTTATACAAGCCCATGTTTCTGAGATGAAAATAAAAATATAATTCCATAGCCGGATTGAACCTAAGATGAGCAGTGTTTAATTTAAAATATGTTTGTAAAGTGTTATCATATCATCAACCCAAACTCACCTGCATCATTTGATGTTTTCCTATTATGGTGTAGCCCTTAAATATACTTGTATTGCATAAGATGGTTCCTATTAAACTAGAGTTGCAATTTTCTCAGTTTTTGCATATTTTCTTTCACTAAAAGAAAATATGCAAAAAACCAAAAGGTTTTTATAGGATAAAACAATGTTGCTAAAACATCTCCTAAAATGAATCAATTCATTAATACTGTTAAGGCAGTGCGGTGTCACAGATGTTAGCACTGTTGGAGGATGAAAGAGACAAAGCAACTGAATATCAGAGTGAATAATAAAATGTGTTTTTTTAATGTGTGGGGGGGTGCGCATGTGTGTGTATAATGCCATCACATGGTGTTATGATAGAACTGTCTGTCACCTCCCACATTACTCTGATGATGCTTCAAGTGGCATTTATTAATGCTTAATGACCTCTTATCGTTGGAATTACTGATGTTTTAAGGATGAAGGAAATCAGAACAGACATTGTGGGAGAGTGTTTCTCTCATGTCTAATATTTTCATTGCTGGTTTTTTAATTAGAAAGTATGTTTTTTAACTTCTGTTTCTACATTTTAGGCCCTCCTTATTTGTTGCAATCTTTATCCTCACACCATATTCTTTCTGTCACCTGAGCAGATGTGAATGTCATGGCCACGCAGACCAGTGTGACACCAGTGTGACCCCATACCGCTGTCTGTGTCTACCTGAGAGCCACACAGTCGGAAGCAATGTGAGTAACAAATGTGTCATAACCACACAAATGGAGCATACCTCACAGCTATTTTGACATTGTTTCACACAACAAATTATGGAGAAAATATCAAAAGTTCATGTTAACAAGTCTCATCTAAATTGTAAATTTCCCATCTATTTAAATACAGATCCAAAGCACTTGTTTGCTTTAACAGGGAAGTTCCAGATGCTACATTTTTAAATTAGATCCAGATGTACATCACATATATTTAAGCATTAAAATGAATAGATCAGGGTGTCTGTGCAATTAGAGAGCGAGCCATATGGTTCAGTTTACATGAAATCTGATCTAAATAATCTCAGAACAAGGAAAAAAACAAATCTATTTTCATATTTTCTGATATGTAACATCCCAGAATTGAAGGGGAGGGACACTTTACTATTAAAAAGACTGTAAAAGTGTTTGATTTGTTTCATTTAATCCAACAATATCATTATAAAAATAAACACCTACAAACTGCTACTGTTTGCTGTAGAATAGTGGTTGGGTCCAAACTACCGTTTCTGGAATGGACAGTCACAAAAAGATATTATAGATTTTATAACAGTTGGCATCATCCCAGCATAAGTTTCCATTGGTCAGCAATGAAATATCCAGGTATGACTGCTTTAACACACTGTCACACAGGACAACCTGCATTATTTACTACTGATGCATCATTCATTAGTGTTGCTTTTAGTGTTTTATAGAGGATCCAGAGAACATCAGTGTCTATATACAGTTTTCATTTAGAACCAGTTACATTTTTTTCAGAAGATTAATAAGTAAAATAAATACTTTTTTCCATTCATCTGTTTGAATGAAAAGAATCAAATCAACAAAAAGAAGTCATCATGGAAATTACATTCAGACATACACGAGTGCCTATGAAAAAATCATTCTCACTTTTTCATGTTTTTATAGACTACAGTTGTCTCTGTGCTCTCTAGGTCCCTGTCCCACCTTTATCCTCCATTCTTTACTGATCACTCTCTGTCTCTCATACTCTGTCGTTCTCTCCTGAGTCGCTGTTTAAATAATGTCTCAAATCGACTAGAACAATGACATTCCCCCAGCATGCATCTCTAATCAGCCCTTTTTTCCCTCTGTTTGTCTTTTGCTTCATTGCTCTCAACCGTTTTCTATAACCCCCACCCTGACCCACTCTTTATGTCTGCACTTTCTAAATATCTCATTCTTTTCAGTTTGAGTCTTTTTTTCTTCCTTCTTATATTTATCAGTCTGAGATTAATCCATCCACCCAAGCAGTTTCTTTCTTTTTTTCCCCCTAATACATTACTTCTTTTGTTGAGTTGGAAGATGCACCAGATTTAAGCAATATGGACATGTTGTTATGTGACCTATTCTCTGTAGGAGCTTTGATTATTTGAAACACATCAGAGTATAATCTGTTCATTTGTCTACAAAGAGCTCTTTCTTTTGGTGGCTGTGTGCACTTTTCTTTTAAACCTGTCCATGCCATCTCTCCAAGTGAATATTCAAGACCTTTCTTCTGTCTTTGTAATATTGGGGCATAAAAGGCTGTGGGGAATATTAGCGTTTAATATTGCATGCCTTCTGTTGACTTGGATCGGCCTAGTACCATGAAGGATGTTCTACTAATCTGTAGAATTTCCACAGTGACATTAAAGTGACAGAAATGCTCAGACATGTGTCAAAATGATCAACAGGGGCCTTAGAAGACACACACTTAAACTGGCTCTCTCTCTCACACACACACACGCCGAAACCCATATGTGTGCAAACGTATGCTCACGCTTGCCCACTTTCTCCCTCTGTCTTTTGATTCTTTCTTATGTGCACTCTGTGTCAGACTTGATCTCTCATTCTGTCACTCTGTCTCTGCATCTTGCTACAACCACTGGATTCAGTCGAGGCTGAAAGATATATCATATCATGAATTTTACATGATAGTGCTCACTTTATTTTAATCATAAAATGTAATAGAATTATACTTAATAGTATGTTTCATTTTACTAAGAGTAGAAATATAACATTTCAGTGTTTAAAGCTAACTTTGCTTTAAGCCATCCCTTTTGTCTGTACCCTAAAGGCATGTATTTGATAGTTGCATCAGATTCTATTGCAAACCTCCCAATGGTCATATAATCGTTTTTGTGTGTCTTTATGAGAGCATGTGAGAATGCGTTTTGAGGTCTGTACATTTTTGTTAAATTTTGTAGACCTTTGTAACAAGAAGTCACTCAGTAAAGTCAGGTTTGAAAGACGGACTAAGTGGAGAATAGCAAGGTTTTCAACAGTCTCCAAGTAGATTTCATTTTAAGTTGATCAATTATGGGTTTTTTTTATTTAAAAACTGAAAATAATGTTTATTTGAGTTTGTACCAATGTGTGGCACTGAGTCTGATAGCTATTGACGTTAAGTGGTGTTGCCCAGATTCTCTGCTGCTTAAGGCTGCATCAGCAGCAGATTTTCACCTGCGCTCGGGTTAACCGGGTTAACTTTTCTGTAGATACACAGGAAGCTGATGTGTACACACAAACATTCCCACACATACACACAAGCCAGTGCCATGACCTTTGCTGAGAGAGCGTGAAATTGGTCATGGCATTTAGGATAAGATGAGTGTTCCCAGTGGATTTACACTCACGCACACACGCACAGATGCTTATGACAGGCCATCTGAATGTCCACATATCCATTAGAGTAGTCTCCTCACTCAGCAAGTTTTGTCACAACAGTCAGAGTGAAAATAAGATGTTATTCCTTCCTCTGGTTCTCAGTCCAAAATACTTTGATTCACACACATACCCTGCCCCCCCAACACACACACCCGCCCGCATACACAGTTAATGTCTTGACTGTACCAGGAAAAATATGGACAGCTCTCTCATTGAAAATGTGCATCACTAAATGCTAATTTCATCTACAGGCCCATTTAATAAATTAGAACATTATTGAAAAGTTCATTTATTACATTAACTCAATTCACTAAGTGAAGCACATTATAGATTACACAGACTGATGTTTTCAAGCCTTATAAACTGAACTACTTACAGTCGAGTGAAAAAAAATAGTCCCGTACAGATTTACTTTATTTTTGTTTGTTTTTTAATCACAGAGCACACAAATATTAAAATAAAAGATGACCTGAATTAATACTAAATTACTTTTTATATGATTTAGTTTTATTAAGGGAAAACCAATACAAAATGTCCCAGCCCTCTGTGAAGAAGTAATCTTTCTTCTTAATAAACTATGAAATAACTGTGATTAGCCTAATTTTATTTAATTTTATTGGAAAACTGAAACTGGAAGCTATTATGTATGGATGAGAAACAACATAATTCAAAACTCTGTCTGGTTAAAAGACATTTTTAAGGCTTTGGGGCTCCAGCAAACCACAGTGAGTGCCATTATCCACAAATTGACAAAACATGAAACAGTGGAGAAACTTCTCAGGAGTTGCCAACCAACCAAAATTACTCTCAGGATGTCACAAAAGTATCCAGAACATTTAAAGCATGGCAGGCATAAATTGCCTCAGTTAATGTCTGTGTTAATTATTTAACAATAAGAATGATGCTGAGCAAAAATGGCATTGTCAGTACTACTGCTGACCAAAGTATTACAAAGGCCTGTCTCTCATTTTTTGGAAGATTTGCATCCTGTTTGATCTGCCACTAACACAGCATTTCCAAAAAGAGCATCATTCTGGCTGTCAAACTTAGTGGTGGTAGTTTGATGGTCTGGAACTGATTTGGTGCTTCAGGATCTGGATAACTTAATTGATGTACTGTAATTAATGGGCTATGAATCTTGTATTCTATCAGAAAGTCCTAAAGGTCAGTGTCTTCAGTTCATGGCATTAATCTCAAGTGTTGTTGGGTGCAACAATGCCTTGACCTGTTATCCCAGATCAAGTTAATTTCTGAAAGACTCGTTTAAAAAGGCTTTGCAGTGGCCTAGTCAAAGTCCTGACTTAAATCCAATTAATGTGGTATGGCATGAGGTTGGCCGATCCAATCTACAAGCTCGCAGTGTGGAGTGATGAACTCCAAGGAGATTAAAAAGACTCGGCTCTAGTTATTGCAAACGCTTAAGGGCAACAACAGTTATTTGGTTTCAGGGGCAGTTACTTTTTCAGATCAGGTGAGGTTGATCTGGATGTTTGTTTCTATACAGATCATAATTTGAAAGCTGCATTTCATATTTACTTCGAGTCTTTAAAGTAAAATTGATTTCAATAGAAAAAAATGGCCAAACCAGCACTGTATTCACACCATAAAATGAAATGAAAAAAAAATTCTTTCAGATTTAGGAATGAGTGTGTAGAATCACATTTCAGCACTGACAAAACAACTCTTTCACTCCTGTACAGCTATAGATTGTTTTTAATTCTTAATATAGCTTATAGCAGCCAAGTGCAAATAAGAGAAAACCGAATTAAAACTGCACAAACTCAATCTTCTTTATGTGTCCTCCTTTTTGCTCTGTTGCAGCATGTAGATGATGGAGAGCCATCAAAACCTTTTGTATGAGTAGAATGAACGCGTACACTCTTCTTTTAACTCCCAAACACCAGTCCCTCGACTAATTAGCAGGCAGGGAGGGAGGGAAGGTAAAGCAATGTTGTATGAAAAGAAAAGAGAAGAAAGGGAAAAAACCCTCTGTCTTTCATTTGGTATGGTAATATTTTCAGCTCACATAGTCACCGTGACTATGAGAACAAGCAGTTGAGGGACAGTGGAGACAGGAGGGGGTGAGGAAGAGGAGAGATGGAAAGATGGGAGAGATGTACAGAATGACTTGTTTTTCTGAAAGATGTGTGTTAGAAAAAAGGATGAAGGCTAGAAATATGGAAATAGACTTGAATAGGAAAACAATTTTGCTTCTGGACTCCACTATATTTTAACATTAATCAGTGAGCATAGGGACAATTTTTTGACTTTAAAGGCGAAAAGAAGCATCAGTGACGTGTGAAGCATATCAGAAGAGACCCACAGCCAGGAAAATAGACATATATGCTAAAGTGCTAAAAAAAATGGTGAAACTCACAGACTGTTATTGAAGGTATGCCGGGAGATGGACCTCATCCAAACATTATGTCACATAGAAAGAGCAGGAAACATGACAGAGCAAACATGAATATGCAGGCAGTTCTGAATTATGTTGTACTCTTAAGAATGTTGGTCTTTATACATTTCTTTCTGTTTCTGTTTTATTTTTTGTCAAGATTTAATCAATTTTGAGTCATTTGCTACTTCACACCACAGGATTTATTCAAACATGTTCTTTTCTATAATAAGGCTCTATATTTTTGACAAGTGACAGATAGCATCTTCATCATGCTGTCCTCAAAGCTGAAGGTTTAGAAGCTGGAAAAACGGGCAACCATAAGGATTTGAAGGCTAAATGACTGGATGAAAGAATCTCCAAATTTGCAGCTATTGTGTTTGCCAGTCTACAGTTTTCAGTATCTATCAAATGTGGTTCTAGGAATTAACGGCAGTGAAGCAGGGATAGGATCACAGGCAATCAAGGCTTATTGATGCACATGGATGATGACTACGCTGAAGCTTCACATCATCCTCACTGTGAAGCATGGTGGTGGCAGCATAGTGTTGTGGGGATACTTGTTGGCAGTGGACTCTGCAAGGTTTAGAAATGCAGGAGGTAAAATTAGTGCAGCAAAATATAAGGAAATCCTGGAGGCCTTCATTGAGTCAATGACCCTAAACATCCAACTAAAACTGCACAGAAATGGTTTGAACAACATTGCGGATGTTCTGATGTTTTGTTGTACCAACATAACTTCAACCAGATGATGTAAAAAAATGTTGCTGATTTCATTTATCTAATTGTTTCATTGTGTTTGTTATTGTCTGTTTATCCTCAAAAACGTACAAATACATTTATTTAACTTACAGTCATGTTTTACTCTTGTTTCCTTTCTTGTTTTACATTAATTCTCAATATTTCTTACTTCCTCTCTGAAACACAAATTGTACCACCTTCCTCCAGTCATCATCAACCCTCTCCCTCCTCCTTTCA
Organism: Xiphophorus couchianus; assembly: GCF_001444195.1. Classification (NCBI taxonomy): domain Eukaryota; kingdom Metazoa; phylum Chordata; class Actinopteri; order Cyprinodontiformes; family Poeciliidae; genus Xiphophorus; species Xiphophorus couchianus. Next base: position 11,705,262 of record NC_040231.1, read on the forward strand.
CCTCCTGAACACCCCCTCGTCTGTGTGTCATACATAATAGGCCCTGTGCAGGTCTGCATGTGTCACACATGGGAAGAACTCCTGTGTTTTTTAATACATTTTTAATCCTGCCATTTGATGCCCCCCTTGTCCACCATAATTTGTACTGACTGCTGAACAAAATCAAAGGACTTGTACTTTTGCTTCCCTGTGCTGTTTTCTGCTACAAAAAATGTATTTCTACATCACTCTTTCCCCTTTTCTCCCTCCCCTCCACACACACCTTGGTATGTTTATTTTGACATGAAAGTATGACTGTGTAAAAGCGGTAGCTGTTGCAAGTCTATCCTCATTAGATGTCAGGTCCCTATGCTGTTTGCGTGTGTGTGTGCATTCATGATAATATGGTGAATAGCTTTGTGTTTTCTACTGAGACACATTGTGCTTTTTAGATTAAGATTTACAGTGCTCATTGATTTTTTAAAAATTATTATTATTATTGTTTTATTTTATTGCTTAACATTTCCCCTGTTTCTTAATAATTTCCCCACCCACTAGCCTGTTTATGTAGATCCTGGGGGTGTTCAGAACAGTGGTTCAACAAACTCTGAGTCTGTGTTCTCAGAGTTTATTTGCTGTAAGATGTGAACCTGAGTTTTTCTTTGTCATTATTTATTCAATTTTTATAAAGCAGGGATATATTTAACAGAATTTGCTAGTTTTTGGTCTCACTACTCGCCTTATTAGTAGTTTGTACTCCTCCATCCTTGAAATGACGATATGGTCTGTAGTGTCTTTAAATCCAATAATACAATATTACAGGAATCCACTCTAAAATGTATTGCTTTGAGATGTATTCATATTTAAAATGAGATAGCAATTTCTGTATTTTTAGATCAGCTCAGTTATTCCTCAAGCAGAAGGTATTTTCCCTCAACAGTGTCTAGATTTTCATCAGTATTAATTTGTAAGACCTAGAAACTCTGACCCCAGCTTATTTGAGTAATAATTTTATTTGCAAATAACTAATTTGTTATTTCATTCACTCATTCATTTAACATGTGTAATGTTACTACTGAGACTTTTGCAATTTGGAAATTGAAAGGTGATATACCTTGGTTTTCTTTACCTTTTTTTGTTGTTTTGTTTTTGTTTTTCAGTGTGAACATTGTGCACCACTCTACAATGACAAACCCTTCAGGTCAGGTGACCAGCTCCAGCCTATGAACTGCCGGCTCTGTCAGTGTTATGGCCACGCCGTCTCTTGTCATTATGACGCCCTAGCTGATGAGCATCCAGACGAGCACTATCAAGGCGGAGGGGGAGTTTGTGACCACTGCATGCACAACACCTCAGGTGCTCTCTTGTAGGCAGAAGTTATTGATAGACTGAAAAAAGTAGCGCTGAGCTATAAATTGGCTGGCTAATTACTATAATCTAGTAAATATTTACATAATTAATTCCTTCAGTTTTATCATAAGAAACAAGAAAGGACAATAATTTTCAGCCAATCCCTGTTTATATTTGTAGCTATAAAGAACAAAGTGTAGGTGCATCATATAATTAGCAACACTTCTCTGATAGACATGTGGTTTGTTTACATTAGCATTTGCCAAAAAGAAAATTACTAATTGAAATAAAGTCTTTAAACATAAAAACAGTAAATAATATTAATTTCCATGCTTATATCTGCAAGATGCCATGATCAGTTTACCTCCCTTTCTTGACCCCCACTAGCTTATGGGCCGTAACAGTTGTGTGTTGCACTAGCCATCTGCTGTTTGAATACAGCTTAACCTTTAACATGGTCATCATCAACATCTGGTTCAGGAGATTTATTAACTTTTCTACTTTATACACTTTGTCCCTCTTAAAATAAGGAAAGAACTGTGAGCGCTGTGTAGGTGGATTCTTCAGACTGCAGGACTCTGATCCAACCTCAGCTCGTGTGTGTCAGCCCTGTGACTGCAATGCTGCTGGAACCGTCGAAGGTGACACTGAGTGTGCCCAGGTAAACACTGACACATGCTGAACTTAAAAGTAATGTTATGGCAACTTGTTAATTTGGGAGATTTTAAAACTGAACGAGTGACCACATTTTCTTCTTCATATCTCTGTATCTTTCACGGTGTGTCTCATGTAAAGATTGGAGGACAGTGTAACTGCAAGGCTGCAGTAACAGGCCGTCAGTGCGCTCACTGTTTGCCTGGTTGGTATGGTCTCAATGCCACAAATCCAACCGGCTGCACATCCTGCAACTGTAGTGACCAAGGCACCGTGATCACCTCAACAGGAGCAGTTTCTATCTGCAACCAGCACACAGGGCAGTGTCTGTGCAAACCTCATGTCACAGGTAAATATGTGAAAAATCCTGCAAAAGACTGTATTTGGGTATCAAAGAAGACTTAACACAGAGTAAGTCATTTTATTTATTTATTTTATTTATTTATTTCGAACAGACTTTAAAACAATCAAAAAGAAAATAAAATAAAATGGAATGAAACAACTTAAGAAATAAAATATGAAACAAATTATTATGCCCATGTGACATGCAAAATTTTTCTGTTCGAAAAGGAGCAGGTAGAAGATACATCTTATAATGTCCTGCCCCTTTCCTACTTGTCAATGTATTTACAATGAACTGTCATAACATCAAAAAGAAAATTTTTTCCATTTTTCCATCATGTATAACTATACAAAATTATTTTAAGTACTATTTATATCATCAATTACATTATAGCCTATTGGATATTAAACATCTTATACAGCATATTTTGAAATGAGCTCTGCTTTAATCAGCTTTTTAAATTGGTTTACATTTGTAATTTGTTTTAACTCATCATTCAATCCATTCCAGACATTTACTCCACACACAGATAAACAAAAACTCTTCCTTGTTGTTCTAATATGTTGTTTTTTAAAATATCCTTCACCTCTTAGATAATACCCACCCTCTCTGTCAGCAAACATTTCCTGTATACTGTGTGGAAGTTTTTGATGTCTGACCTTAAACATGAATTGTGTCGTTTTAAATGTTACCAGGTCCCAGAATTTCAGTATATTTGATTTAATAAATAACTGGTTTGTGTGTTCCCAGTATCCCACTTTATGTAATATTCGGATGGATTGTTTTTGTAAGAGGTATAATTGCTGTAAATTTGTTTTGTATGTATTCCCCCAGACTTCCACACAATATGTCAGGTGTGGTGCAATGAGTGTATTATATAGAATAAACAAAGATTTATAGTCTAGTACGAAGTTAATTCTTCTTATAACAGCAACACTCTTGGCTATTTTAGATTTTACTTGTCCGATGTGTGGTTTCCAGCTGAATTTATTATCTAATGTGACACCCAAGAATTTTATTTCATGTACTTCTTCTAAATTAACACTGTCAATTGATATCTTAATTGGATTATTTTCCTGTTTTTTATTGTTTCCGAATATCATAAATTTGGTTTTATCTAAATTTACAAATAATTTATTGTTTTTGAGCCAATGCTGTAATTTTTCTATTTCTGTGTTGATCACTTTAGAGAGTTGTTGAATGTTTTCTCCGGTACAGAAGATACTTGTATCATCTGCAAATATAATATATTTTATAAGATTTGATATTTTAACTATGTCATTTATATACAAAATGAACAATTTGGGTCCCAAAACTGATCCCTGCGGAACTCCACAGGTTATGTTGAGTACATCTGATTTCTGACCATCTAATTCTACAAATTGTTTCCTATCTCCAATGTAGCTCCTAATCCAGTTTAATGGCACCCCTCTAATGCCATACCTTTCCAGTTTTTTTAATAACATGTCATGATTAATGGTATCAAAAGCTTTTTTGAGATCCAGAAATACACCAATTGCACATTTCTTTTTATCCATATTGTCTATAATTTCTTCTGTTAATGCCATCAGTGCCATCGAAGTTGATCTTTTTTCTCTAAAACCATACTGACAATCAGTCAGAATGTTTTGCTTTTCAATGAAATTATCCAACCTTTTACTAAAAACTTTTTCTAGTATTTTTGAAAATTGACAGAGAAGTGACACTGGTCTATAGTTGCTAATTATATTCTTATCTCCAGATTTAAATAGAGGAATAACCTTCGCTATTTTCATTGCATTTGGAAATGTTCCAGAAATGAATGACAGGTTGCAAATGTAAGTTAGAGGATCTGCCACATCATCAATTATCTGTTTTATAAGTGACATGTTAATGTCCTTCCAGTCCATTGATTTTTTATTGTTACATTGATTAACTATTTCCTTAATTTCAATTTTGTCTACTGGTTTCAGGTACATAGATGATGTATTTTGCTTAATACATATTTCCGATGAATCCCCATCCAGTGGGTTTGATTTATTTATTTGTTCTGCTAACGTAGACCCTACATTTACAAAATATTCATTAAATCCATTTACTATCCCAACTTTTTCATTCAGGGTTTTATCATTATAAATAATATATTTAGGGTGAGTAGTATTAGAAGAATTTTTTCTTATCAAGCTATGTAAAGTTTTCCAAATTCCTTTAATGTTTAGTTTATTATTTTCTAATATTTTAGAATAATAATCTGTTTTGCATTTTCTCATAATAATAGTTAATTTATTTTTATAAGATTTATATTTTTGTTCTGCTTCAACCGTTTTATATTTTATAAATTGTTTATATAGATTATTCTTTTTCTTACATGCCTTATGTATGCCTTTTGTAATCCAAGGCTTATGTTTGTTTTTTTGCCTGTAATTACAAGTTACGATTAGACAGTTTTTATCATAAAATGCTTTAAATATTTCGGTGAATATGTCAAAAGCCTTATCAATATTTCTTTCTTCATACAACACTTTCCAGTTCTGTGATTGAAGATCTTTTCTTAATGCTCTTATTGAGTCCTCTGATATTATTCTTTTGTAAGTGATGTTTGTGACCTTGTTTATTTTTCTGCAAACATCTTCAAGTATAACAAACACTGGTAGATGGTCACTGATATCATTTATAAGAAGTCCACTTCTCAATTCACTTTCCATATAATTAGTAAATATATTGTCAATCAGGGTTGAACTCTGTGTTGTTATTCTGCTTGGTTTAGTAATTAGTGGATATAAACCTAAACTATGTATAGAATCAATAAAGTTAGATGTACTTTTAACCATATGTGGATTCAGCATATCAATATTAAAGTCTCCACAGATGAAAATTACCTTTTGATGCATCTTAGCAAACAATGTTTCCATGTAATTTGTAAAGATGTCAGTATCAGATGCCGGTGCTCTGTACACACAGCTGACCATTATATTTTTCTGCTTTTCAAATTGGATTTCAATAGTAATACATTCCATAACTTCATCAATTGGCATTGACATTTTTTCTAGCATCTTATATTTTAGATCATTCTTAATGTACAAAGCAACACCTCCACCTTTTTTATTCTTTCTGTTAACGTAATTGAACTCATACCCCTCCAGTGGGAAATCTACTCCCTTCTCAGAGGTGAGCCAGGTTTCTGTTATTGCTATAACGCTAAATGACCTTTTTAGTTGATGTAAATATTCTTTTATTTTGTCATAATTTGCATAAAGGCTACGGCTATTGAAGTGAATAATTGACATTTCTTGATCCGAATTATAGCATTGGCTATAGTTCTCATCAGTATAGTAATGGCAGTTGTCATTCAAATAATCAAGAAAATTGTTGTCGGGGTCAATATCTGTGTCTATGTTCATATATATATTTTCTTATCATCACTGGTTTTCAGAAAGTTGATCATGGTTACCCGGTTATCATGTTTCACTGATATTTGTCCAACTCTTCAATTTTTCTGATGAACAGTATCTTAGCTTCGTCCGGTGAACCGTTCAATTTGATATAGACTCTGCAGTTTGAGGTCCATGTTGATTGTATTTTCTTTTGTTTCCTGAGAAAACGTGCTTGTCTTGCTATATCTGCGTTTAGTTTGGTTAGATGCTCATTTATATAAACATTGGTTCCCTTTAATTTCCTTCCTTGTTTTAAGAGTTCATTTTTGTGTTTCCTGTTTGTAAATCTCATTACAATAGCTGGTTTAAGTCCTTTGTTTTTTTGTGGAATTGGATGGCAAGCTTCAATGCCATTATTATCAATGCTGATTCCCTTATTGCTGAAGAATGATATTATCTGTTTTTCAAAAGTTCCTTGCTCTTCATCCCTTTCTTCGGTATTGTTTGCTTCTGTAACAGCCCGGGCATATGATCGTGGCTTCATTTCCAACCCACTAATTATAACATCATTCATTCGACTGTACTGTTCCAAATCAGCCACACGATGTTCCAGGAAGGCTATTTGCTTGTCTTTCTCTACATTCTGTCTCTTCAATTCTTTAACCTCCCCCATTAAGTTCATTATTAGTTTTTGTTGTTGTGAGATTGTTGCTATCTCACCAGACATGAAATCCAAGGATTTCTTTATCTCCTCAAACTCCTCCTCTGTCGTGGATCGACTTTGCTTCGTATTTCTTTTCGACATTTCCGTTTACTCTGAACAATTTGATGGTCCGGCGTTGGAGTTCCAGCTCAGGAGTTGCAGCAGCTACCCTGCTTTGTTGCCGCCAGTCAGATACTGTAGTGGGAACCCAGCGTAGTCGCAGCCGCTAGGTGTTATCTCAGCAATAGCAGCCCAGCATTGTAGCCGTAGCTCAGGTATGGAGACCCACCTCAGATGTTGTAGCCGCCTACCATGTGTTGCCGCCGCAACCCCCTCTCAGCGTTGTAGCCTCCGGTCAGGTGTTGCCGCCACAGCAGCCTCTCAGCGTTGTAGCCGCCGGTCAGGTGTTGTCGCCGCCGGTCAGGTCTCAACTTAGGAATCTGAGTTGAGATAAATAAAATTCCATTGTGAAAGTCAAAGACAATAAACGTTTTGTATTATAATACTTTGCTTTTCAAAAATTTATACCTTATGCTAACAAAAGTATGTTAATTAAAAAGGAACCGTTCACCTTTTTTGGGGTGAGAACTGTGACCTCACACTAAATGGAGCTGACTCTCATCCCAGCTTCTCACTCATCTGTGATCAGCTGCAGTGGCTTATGAGGGGGATGAACTGAAGAAACCTTCAGATCTACATCCTTTGTGAAACCGGAAGTTGAGACCTTGAAGTTCTTGAATAAGACGACTTACAGAGCTCCACTACTCCTTGAGATCCAATCCACGAGCACCACAAACAGAATATGACAAAGTTTTAAACGATTTTAAATCTTCATTTGATTTCAGCATGCACTGGAAACAAGGTGGACTTTGTGCACAGCTCTTGTTTTTAAAAGTCACTCAGCCATGATTCAATATGCAAGCTGCATTTTTCAAAATAAAATTTTTGTAAATAGTGTATTAGTTTTCTTCCTCTTCAGTTATTGACTACATTGAATCATTCACTCTCATACAATTTGCCTATAAAACACAAAATGACTACGTTAAAGTTTGTTGATGTAATATGACACAAAGCCAACTGACATATCAATGCATTTCCTTAGTAAATTTGAACAGTAACATTTTTAGTACCCAATGTGGTTTGATGCTTGCCACAAAGCAATAGTAAATTTCCTTTCTACTCTCTTTAATTGTCCAACAAGTTTGCCCTAATTAATCCATATGGGTTTCATTGAAGTGCTCACAGGCAAACATCTGTACACTGGGTGCACATTATAAAAGAAGCTTGAGCATCTACACACTGAACACACACATCCCTAAGTGTCGTGGTAGCCAAAATAAACAAGCTTTTCTGCTAGTGGTGCTTCTAGCTGTTGTGCCGCTATTCTTGATAAATGGTTTCACTCCTATCCCCTGTGTGTCTTTGAAGACCAGGCTTGTATGAAATGCAAAACTGGCCAGCTCTTCTCAACTCACCGCATCATGCTTATTGCTAAGCCTTGCTACCAAGGGCCCATGTTGTGCACGTGAGTGTGTGCATGTGTAGCATTGGTGTGTTTTTGTAAGAGATGGATGTGACCATGTGTTGAAGTTTATTTATTTCTCCCTAACCCTTTGTTGTATGTTGTGGAAGTGTTTGTCCACAAAAATGTCTGCGTGTTTGTGTCAGTACATGCACATGTATGTGCACGTATGCCATCAAGGACTTAGCTGGTATTTAATTCTCTAATTCAGTGCCAAGTTGATTAAAACAAACTGCAGCAGCTTCTTGTATTTCTTCACACTTCTTCTTACAAGACCCATTTTTTTCTGTCCTTGTTTGTTTGGGTGCTCCCACAGGTATTTTTCAGAAATGAGATTTGATTATGGCAATTTATTACCGCCAAGCTGATACTTTGTGTAGAGCAATGGCAGGCTCGCTTCTGAAGGATGGGATTGAAATGTGTGCACACAGACGCAGATACACACATGCAGAAAACTGTTCGCTCATAACAAGGTGCCAGAGTGCAGTGCGTTCATAATAGTGTTTGAAATGGTGATGCATGAGCCTGTTAACCAGCTGGCTCCTGATAAAAAGCTTGGCCATGTTACTGAAAACACACATATGCAAACACACACACATCCACAGGGGCATCTTGAGGCAAAATGCATAGCTTTGTTCTGATCTAATATCATTTACCTCTTTTTCTACTAAATTTCTACCATTTATTTTTTGTTGACCGTTCGTCCTTTATGTTATTACCTCAAGAGTTTATTTCAATATAGATTTGATTTTTAATTACTAAACAAGGTATCATTGCGTTATTAATTATCAGTCTATTTATCACATAATAAACTATGCTGTGCATTTTAATGTCACAAAACACATTCAGTAAATATGCGTATATCTCTACTGTACTATTAATTATGACCCATGAAGAAAAAACATCCATATCTATAAAATCATTAAAGTGGACGGGTCAGGAGAAACACAAGTGTTGGACATATGCACTAACACAGATGTACTGGTATGTTTCCATTAATCTCTGTGTGCACCCACACATTCATAGCCACCCACATATGAACACGTGCTCCCTCATAAACGACTGTGGTGACTGCATTGCCCCCAGGCATCCATTTAGGGACAGATTGCCTGTCATAGGATACGTATGGCATATTCAAATAAGCCCTGCACACACTCACGCTGCATATCATAGTTTAACTGGCCTTAAAGCTTCACACTGCTTTCGCGGCTATCAAACCTCTTTTGGCATGAAATTGATTTTTACTGCTGTTTGATGATTAAATATAAATAAGAGAAGCACAGAGAGTTTAGAAATAATACGAGTTAATTTTTTAATTAATTGCCCATACTAATGAAAAGAAAATTTTCTTTAATGTAAAATAGTTTCTATTCTTACTCTTTAAAACAGGATGAGGTTATTAAGTGTTTGGGAGGTGAAGCTAATGCATGTTTTAGTGTTGGTATTGAAATAACTCTATTTTTAAATGTCATTATTGTACCTCCTTTTCCCTTTTTTCTATTCTTTTCTTGTACAAGCGTTAAAATTATTTATTTATTTATTTATTTATTTATTGCTCGGTAAAATTAAGTGTTTTGGCCTGAGGTGAGTGATCCATCATGAGCAGAGGGCCTGGCCCTAATGATGGCAGCTTTATTCACTCACCCACCATTTCTCTTGCTCTCTGAATCACACACACACACACGCCTGCACAAAGAGAGGCCCTCTTCAATAATCGGTAAATGAGCAAAAACAGAAGCTTGTATTTTTATTCTTTCTGAAGCTCACTTCTTCTCATATCCAGGTCTGTCATGTGAGAGCTGTGAGTTTGGATACTGGAACCTTTCCCACCCAGATGGCTGCATCCCATGTGACTGTGACCCCTTGGGTTCCCTCAGTTCATTTTGTGAGCCCAGTGGGGGGCAGTGCGAGTGTAAGCCTGGGGTGGGAGGCCAACGATGTGATTCATGCGGCAGAGGCCTGCATGGCTTAAGACTGGAGGGATCCTGTGCCCCCTGCAACTGCTCACGTGACGGGACGGTGCCTGGGAGGAACTGTGATCCGAACACGGGCCAGTGTGTGTGTAAGGTATGTGCAGATGGATCACAGTACATTAGAATAAAAATGAAAAAAAAAAATATTGTTTCAAATTCAAAATGTCAAGACTTATTATAATGGATCTGATCCATCCAGAGGCATGTGTCTCAAATGTTTATTCCTTACTTCTATTGAAAGTTACAAGGAATAGCATTTCATTTTGCTGATGAAAATGCAAAATTTACTTTCTCAGAGAATTGGAAAATTAAAAGTTAATAAAGGATTATGTCAGCTGACTCAAAAGCATGCAGTACAGTATGACATGAAAAGTCATCAGCCTCTGGTTCTGCTGATATGAACATTGAAACCACGGACCTTCAACATTGGTGCTTCTGGCACATGAAGCTGGTGCAACAGTAGAATATTAGCGTCTCCATAAAGCTTAACAGCAGGGGAGCATGAAATGCTGTAATATTTCTCTGCAAAAGGCTTTACTTAACCTCCATGGACCAACCTCAGCAGAAGACAAGACTCCTCAAATCGTCACTGTTGCAAACTTCACACTGAACCGTAGACGGCTTGGATTCCATGTCTCTCTGCTCTTCCTCAGGTCTGTGGGACACTGATTTAAAAATTCAACAAAAAAATTAACTATGAACCACTAAACAACAGTCCCGTGCTTATAACAACAAAATGTCCTGAAAGTGGCAGCTCTTGAAGCACTGGTTTCTGCCACAGCCAACCCCTCGTGAATCTCCCTTAAACTCTTAACTGAGATTTGCTTTGGAATCTTTCAGGGCTGTACTTAAATCTGCTGCTTTTCCAATGTTTTGCACCACAGTTTTTTCCTTCCACTCAGTGTTCACTTGATGTCCTTGGTAAGAGCATTATGTAAACCTCATTGTGGAGGTAAGACAAGTGTCAAGTCAGCAGGCTTCTTCATCATTGTGTAACATTATAAGATACTTTTTGTGTATTTAAAATCCCTGTTGTGTTTTGATCTTGTGGTCAAGTTTTTGGAGAAACAGAATCTTTGGGTTCCATCAGCTATAAAATTGAAAATTTTCAGAAAAATACTGAAATATATCAGTCTGTGTAATGAATCTCTGTAATGTATGAGTTTCTCATTTCTAATTGAATTACAAAAAAAAAACTTTGAGGATATTCTAACCTGATGAGGTGCATCTATCTTTTTTTTATATACCTGTATTCCTATTGCACACTTTTATGTGACACACTGACAGCCTTAAATAATGTATTGCACAAAAAAACATGATTCTACTTTCCTTGAAAGAATAATCTTCACCTCCGAATGGCACTTGCTTGGGAACAAATAGTTTTATCAGTTTTCAAAGAGAATATCTTTATTTCGAATGACTTCTTGGGATTAGATTCTAATCATTCATACTACATGAAAAGCTTCATATGTAAGATTCATTGTTTATGATTTATAAAGAAATCAAGGACAAGGATTTTTATACATAACTCTGGCCAAATGTAAGTTTAAAACTGTGACAACAAATTTGAAGCAATAAATCAGAGTAAAGGGAAGGTAATACACCAAAATGCATTACATTTTCACATTTATGATCAGTATTATGTGATCTTCGTGTCATCTTTTTTTGCTTTTTTAGGAACATGTAGAGGGCCATCATTGTGATTCATGCCGTCATGGTTACCACACCCTGGAGCAGCGCAACAGCCTGGGCTGCCTGCCGTGTGTGTGTGACAGTAGTGGAACTGTGCCAGAGGGTGTGTGTGATATGAGGACCGGACAATGCCCCTGCAAGGAAGGAGTGGAGGGTGCCCACTGCACCAGCTGCGTTCAAAACTACTATAACAGAAGTTTAGACCTTGAGAGTAAGAAAATGATTCTGTCCAACCTTTATCATTTAAAATGTTTTAGTAGTTTTTTACCATGGAGGTTTCTGGTTGCTATGTAAGTCTTTACCAGTCAAATAACACGGCTTGTTTTTATTTTTGTCAGAAGGTTTGTCTCAGGGCTGTGTGCCATGTATCTGTGACCCCAGGGGAACAGTGACAGGGTCAACCTGTGACAGCGCCACGGGGCAATGTGTTTGTATCCCATCACGACATGGAAAGGACTGCAGTAGCTGCCGACCTGGTAAGTTAAGATAACTGACTGACAGATGATAAATGAGTTCACAAAAAGAAAAAAAATACATAACTCCTAACAGGTTAAGATTTTGTTATGAAAGAGTTAAAGTTCTGTGTCAGAAATGTTCCAGGTGTTGGGATTCTGTTTGATATGTGTGTGAATATAGACATTTTCACATTTTTGTGCATTTTTTGTTTTGTTTTTTGAATTTCAGTTTTTTTGTTGTTGTTTTTGTTTTTTTTGTAAGATTTTTATGAGTACAGCTGTACCTACTTTTGTCCTTTTGATTGGTTTTGTGTGATAAAAGCAGCAAAACATTTGTGATGGTGGACATTTTGAGACAATTTTTAAAGATGTTCACATTGAATGCAGTCAGTGTTGTATTTTTACATTTATATTTTGATTATGTTTTCTCATAATGTGTTCACTTTCATATGTTTGAACAGTAATATTTAAATAGTTCTGTTGTTGCAGTGCAAGCTTATGGTCCACATTTAATAGGTAACACTTGCCTAAGTGGCTAACAGAATATTTAATGTATTTATCAGCTCACAGGCATTGAGAAAAATTATCTCTATTGATTTATGCTTTGAAATGTGGAGTGCCTAATGTAACCTCAGACACTTTTATTGGTTCGGTGTTAAATTTTATTACAGATAAATGGCAAACAACACATTTTATTAACTATGACTGAAAGCATAAATGGTTGCTTCAAACTGTATTAAGCTGCATTCAAAATCATTTACCCTTGTATTATTGTAAGACTTGTTGTGTTGCATTTATATAAACGTTATATATACAGTATATATATATAATTTGCTATCATTCATCAAAATACTGCACTGCATGTTTGATTGCAAACATGCAGTGCATAAATAAATTTTTCATTTATTTATTTTTTTTTCATTTATTTCTGTCCAGGCTTCTACCTCACTCCAGATCACAGTGTGTGTTTGGAGTGTGACTGCCATCCTACGGGAGCAATGCAGCTTAGTTGTGAGAGCCAGAATGGACAGTGTGTCTGTGCTCATCGCTCAGTGGGAGGAAGACGCTGTGACCAATGTCGTGAGATGTTCTTTGGATTTAACCCTGGTCTGGGAAGGTAGGTTTAACACAAACCCTCTCACACGTTAATAAACAAAGAGAAATGTTAATTGTATATCTATTAAGGTTTTCATCTTCACTGGTGGCCTTTAATCAGTAGTAGTTCAATAAAGGTTACTTTATTATGGTGAACCTGCTCTACCACTGAGCTACCTGATGCCGCATCAGTTGTGTATCTTAGAAAGTTTTTTCCCCCAATTATTTTTTTCTCCATTAAAGAAACTCATGGATTTCTGTAGCTACTCATAGAGCGCCTCCAGGTGCAATCCCTATATGAAGAGTTTGTAGAAAGGTGAGCAGACAGATGACTTACATGAGTTAAGAACTGCTTTGACCTTTGCTGCTCATGTTGCTACCTGCAGGCCATCTCACATGCTCACACAGCTTAAAACACTCATCCACAAATAACTGTTCACTTTAGACACAGTATTAAACTCATCCATACACACACACTCTACAAGGTGTCATAGTAGATGGATTGACCACAGACTGTTTGACCAGTTGTCCACTCTGTGTGTGTACATTGGTATATTGATGCGTATTTTAGCTGACCTTGTCTGATAGCTTTAGTTTCTGGTGTGGCTTAATTAGAGGTGACATCAGGCTGTGGCTGAGATCTCTCAGCTGTGAAGAAGGATGGAGATGGTTTAGAATAAGACATGCATCAGATTTAATTGACGATTTTTTTAAACCTGGAAAACCATTTTGTCTACTACTAAAGAAAGCTAATTTAATTAAACATTTCACCACTTCAGCTTTGCACATTATTGTGTACAACTTTTTGCTAACCCCTGTAAGTTTGAGTGTTTATACTTTTGCAAGACAGTCTGTTTAAAATTTTGTATAAAGAACAAGATTAGAAGATGTTTAAAAGAATTATAACATATTATTCTTCCTAGAATAATGACCAAAGTCATTCTTTGCCAAAACTGATTTTTTTTCTTTTATCTCATCTTTTGGCAATAAAGAGGTAGTGATGTTTTTTGCAAAAATCACTTTTGGCAAAAAATGACTTAGGCCATTACTACTACTAGGAAGGTGACGATATTCAATTTATTCTATGTATATCCTAAATTTCATGCTGAAATGTGATTTAATGTGCATTAATGGTTCTCCCTAATGGCATGAAAAAACATAAAAACACAAACACTCCACTTTTAGGCTCATTGATAAAAGGAAGACTGGGTGCAATGTTGGTGTTTCTCCTTGGAAAAGGGAGTGAAGGTCGAGTCACTGTGGCACTTTCTGTATCAGCGTGTGTATCCGTGTTGGTGCACCAGTTGGCAGGACAAATTTGCGCCTCTTTACGAGGCTGTGGCTTTTCACACAGCAATAAAGAAGGTGCATTGGTGTGTGGGGGGTGTGTGTGCGTGCGTGTGTGTGTGTGTGTGTGAGAGAGAGATGCATATAATATGTGAGTACAGTATGCAGCGAATAAAAACACACATCAATAATGTTTGTGTGTAGGTGACAGTAGCATGGTTTATACCGATTCAGTTTGCCAGACTGGTGTGCTAAATGTTCTCCAACACACATATACTGCACCACGTGTTGTGTGTGTGTTTGTAAAGGTGTAAGGTGGGTGGCCGTATGCTCACCCAGTGCCCTGGCCCTGCGGGGGTAACACCAAACCAGTGACCTAGACACAGACACCGTCAGACAAATACATGCAGTCACACAAATGGACACACACTTTGGCGACTCTGATGGGGTATGAAGTTAATATCACAGCTATGGGGTGGGATAGATGGTGGTTAGGGTTTCCCTCACAGTGTTAAGGAGATGACCCGGCACTTCTCACTCTCAAGCACACACACAGTCATCTTTAAACATTTACACATTCTTGAAGACACATTTAATAATGTATTTACTTTTTGTTTTTGGTTCCAGCAGGCTTCCAGACTACTCTCACAGCATCTATAGAGGGGCTGTTTCAGAACCTCGCAGTAACTAATCTTGAGTCCTATAAACATCACACAATGTTTAGATTCATAAGTCAAAATTGTAATTCAGTTTAGGCTACTTATTTAACACCAGAAGTAAAGTATCTTAAAAGAAAAGATAATTTAAAGACCCAGACTGAGAGACCATTTAGAGGTTCAGAAAACCTTTGCAGGTGTTTTGAGTTTATTAGCTGATTAGGATTTCACTTGAAACTTAAGTTAAATCCATGAGTTTCCTGGGTTTAACTTTTTCCCAGTATTCTAATATTCTGAGACACTATCTTTTGGCTTTTCATTATGTTTAAGCCATAATTGTCAACATTGTTATAAATACAGCAAGCTGTTCCTTTCCACTGGTGACACTGGTGACAGTGGAAAGGAACAGCACAACAGTTATGTGCTGTTCATATAATTGTGAACACACTTGATTGATTTGGAGGTTGTAAAAATCTTTTGCACAATTCCCATTCTATTGTTGTGCATGAGCAGGTTGTTTGGATGTGTGGAAAAGCTGCACTTTTTCTATGGATTTTGGTGTGGAGTGTTTTGGGAGAAAAAAAGTTTTGTGTAAGCAATGTGATGTGTCAAAGACAACTTAGATGGTTTTAAGTTTTTGTTCATTAAGAAACCTTCCTTAACCTCATAAAAGTTTGAGAAGAGTTCACTGTTATTCTCAACAGAACACCATATGAGCCATTAAAGTTCACTAATTCCCTATTGCATAGGAGATATTTCCTCATACTACTGCTTCCCATTTTTTTTTGTCATAAATAGATGCCAGCCTTGTGCATGTGACCCAGAGGGCAGTGTCAATAGTTCATGTGATCCAGACACAGGAATGTGTGTGTGTAAACTGCTGGTAACCGGAGACAAGTGTGATTCTTGCCAGCCTGGAGCAAGTCATTTTGATCCTGAGAACCCTTTTGGATGCAGCAAATGTGGGTACCATCAGTCTTTAGTTTGATTAATACAGTTCACCAGTTTTTGGAATTAATAAAATGATTCAAACCCTGTTTGTTTCTCCTAATTTTCCTTCTAATTTTGGTTTTGTTTCTTTGTACAGCTCCTTCACAGCAGCCTTCACCGATTGGCTCAGTACTTAGTTACTCATCAATCCGTCTTTCCTGGCATCCACCTGATTCCCCAAATTCACATAGGCTCAACTATACCCTCATGAGGGATGGACAGTCAGTTCATAACCTCCAGAGACATTTTCCTTTCAGTATGTACCAACACAGCTTTTCAAAGGTTTAATTTTCCCAAATTTTATTTGCATGGCATAAATACTGCTGTATTGTGTATTCTGACTTAATTTAATTTTCTTTTGTCAAGGCCTTGAATCCTTTGTGGACGTTGGTTTGTTTCCCTTTACCAACTATTCCTATTGGCTCATCACAGCTAATGTAGCTGGTGAGACAATAAGTGCTTCAGCCTCGTACCAGACTTTAGGAGCTCCACCTTCTGGAGAGGAGCTTCATTTAAACCTCCTTGGACGACCAGGCCCAACCAGTGCAAGCTTTAACTGGAGCATACCAAGAAATGATACAGGCCCAGTCGAAAGGTAATGACTGAGTATTTATAGAAAGAGCACTTTGACTATACAGCTTTTCTTGTTGCAGCCTGTGCAATGTTTTGGACTTCAAGTTCAAATGACATTTGAAAGATTAGGATAGATTTTGAAGTTTTGTAGTGAACATAGGTGGGGAGTATCTAGTAGGCAAAATGAAATGAGGCAAATGAGACTGGAAAAATATTGACAAAAAAATTTGCTCATATTGTAAAGTTACTGTCTACATGTTTACTTGGTGTCTGTGCAGCTAAAATACTCTGCATATATTCTTAGCTGCCCATTTGCCCACCATTGCACTTAAATTAAACAGAATACTGGGATAATAATACAACTAAATGCAAAACTTGATCATATCTTCTTTATTTGTGTCTTTTAGGTTTGTGGTATCATCAGTGGAGTTATCTGATAAAGCAGAGCCAGTTATTCACTACATAGGTTTACCTACAGAGGCTGTGGCAAGCGGTTTGAAGGCCTTCACACAGTACTCTGTAACACTGGAGGTAGGTATGCCCAGGTGCCATGTGCAATATTTTTACTTATTTAAATTTGGCCATAACTTGGCCATTGTTTCTCCTAAGATTAAAATAAAGTTTTGTTCTAATCTCCAGGCCTGCTCTTCTGGGGGTTGCACCTCTAGCCCTCCATTGTATTTTCTGACAGCCGCTGCACCACCACAAAACCAGTCTGCTCCCAACATCACTGCTACAGGACCTCATACACTGCATGCTTCTTGGGAGCCTCCGAGTCAGCCCAATGGTATACTGCCATGTGCATACACTCCGTCTTTCTGTGCTTACGTTGTATTGAGTTCCTTTATTTTTTTCTACATAATACAGAACAACCCCAAACATTCTCTGTCAATGTGAACAACTGTAAAAAAAACCCCTACATATAAACGTGTAATTTCAGGAAACACAATAGTAGGGATGTTTACATTCTTCGTTCACACTGAATAGGAACAACATAACAGTGCACACAAACACATAAACTCCTACACACTCTCAACATACACACTGAACTGAGAGTGTCTTTGGTAAATCCAGAGAGCTTTGTAGTAGCTCTAAGGCTCAGTGTCAAACAAAGCTGTAAAACCTGAGTTTCTCCCTGTTTTCATCTCTTGTCTTTTTGCTCTTATTGATCATTTCCCTCCCAACTGTGCCCTGAACTCACATTAGTTGTTGTTTTTCTTGTTGCACCTTTATCTATTATTGGTTTAAAAACAAGTCGTCTCTCTTTTATTTCTCTGAGCCAAATTCAGTACTGTTGTCTTTGCCAACCTTGAAATTTTACTGGTTAAGATGGTGTGGATGGAGAAGAATAAAAGTAGCCTTTTTATTTTTTATCATCCAAGAATCTTAAGTATCTTCAAAAACTAGTGGATGGTGGTGGACAGGAAGGCTCTCTGGTTAGCAGTCAGTTTTGTAATGAAGTATCCTCTGACTGAAGATTGTTGCTGTATGACTGTATTGTGATTGTTCAGGCAGCATAGAAACTAATTAACTAAATCTTAATTTTTGGAAGCATAACGTCATTATTACTCATGTTTCATATACTGATTTGATTTTCCTTTTTTCCTGGCACAGGTATTATCACCAAGTATGAGCTCTTTCTCCGTGGACCACTGGAGTCAAAGAATGTATCAGCATTTACCTCCGAGACAAGAGTTTTCTCCAGCTCTGGTTGGCTGGATCCAAGCGTCCTCACAGAACAAAATTCAACCAAAAAGACTACATTGTCCCCTCCTGAAAGTAGTACCATTATAGAGGGTATGCAGGCATTTTCAGCCTATCAACTAAGAGTTGTAAGCATCAACAGTGCTGGAAATGTCACATCAGAATGGACCACAGCACACACCTTGGAGGGAGGTTTGTATCCACTGCTGTAACTTTCTAATATTGAAGATCAATGGGCTCGCTTTCCCTGTGTAGACATAACAGAGCAATATGTAAAATAGACATGAAACATAATGATTGATTTCCATGTAGTATACAAAATGGGTGGAAGGCAAATACATTTACAGTCTTTTTTTCATTTGTTATTTAGAAACCATGTTTCATAAATGGTTTTAAAAATATCCTCATTACAACTGCTAAGTTTCTTTACCTCAGCAGGTAAATCTACCAGCTAACTGTTAGCTCAGTACTGATCTGAGTAATATTTTGGCATCAAGTTTGACCTTGTGATGATAGATGACTATGTATAGACTCTACAAGTTGGAAATATGTCCAAGCAGAAGTTTCTCTCTTGACAGAAGAAGGTCATGAACACTTGCTGATTTGTGAGAAAGCACAGTGTGAGAAAATATTCCTGGACCAGATAAGAAATAAATTCTCCAATGTGAGCCTCTTCTTTACACCACCTTAATGTAACAACTCAGAAAGAAGCCAGACCACGAGAAATTTCCGCTAGATATGCATCAGTAGGTGTAAATTATGGAGAAGTCATCTGCTTACTAAATGAAATAAGGTAATAGTTAAGAAATTCAACAAAAAGACAAAAAAAAGGAAACAAGGGTAACTGTCAGATTGATTGAAAAAAATGGAAAGGGAAATAAAAAGTGCATGTGGGGGAGGGGGAACTCATTAAGGTATTTGAATTTCAAAGAGATGATATGGCTCATTAAGACTAAATGATTGCCTCCAACATCACTCTCAGCTGTGTGTCTGGATAACAAGCATGTGATAACACGATTTTAGATGTGAAATGTGTGCCAGGGTTTTAGCACATACATATGCAGGGTGGATGGCAGAGATATGACAGTGGTTATGTTGACCATAAATCACATTTCATAGCATATTTCACAGTTTGATGCCATCAATGGTGAAATAAAGAATTTCCCTCTCTAATCTGTCGTGTAATTGTGGTTATCACAACCATAGAATTGCACAAGACTCAAAACCACTGAGTTCACATAAGAATGATTTGTCCATGTTATCTTTGCTAGAAATTTCTCATGTTGTGTATATATAATGAAATTACTGAATTTTCAGTAAAAAATGATAATGTAATGTCCTATTTAAACTATAAAATACTGACAGAACATAACATACAGCTCTATAAAAAATTGAGAACCTCCTGGTTATTCCCCCAAATATTGATTTCTGAATTATTCCTGAGTTAAAACATTAGTATTGTTGTTTCTAAATGAATATGAACTTGTTTTCTTTGCAGTATTTGAGGTCGTTATTTTGACCATTTCTCTTTTTCTGCAAATAAATACTAAATTTTTGCTTGGACTTTCGGAGTCATATTGTCAGTAATTCATAAAATGTTAATTTTACTCAAACATATAATTATAAAATGTAAAATTAGAGTAACTGATACTTTTAAGTGATCTCTTAATTTTTTCCAGAGCTGTACTGTATACTTCAAAGGTAGAGAATATGAGATGTTTGGTCTCTGTGTTTTTCTTCTGCCTTTTTCTTCCCTTCTTGTCCTGCTACTTTGCTGCAACTTATGGTTGAAATGTTATTGTGTCCATTTTCAGCCCCCGAGTTTGTTGCTCCTCCAGATGTGTCTGCACTGTCATCCTCCACCCTCAACGTAACGTGGAACACTACTGAGGGCTACGGCATCATTGCGAGGGGACAAGTCACAGAGTACAGAGTCAACTTAGTAACTGAGCAAACCACCAACCCCTATGCTCCTCCAGTCATAAGTCAGGTGAGCTCTTCAATGAAAAATATTAGATATGATGGTTAAAACATGTCTTTTTTAGTCCAAATGTAAAAAAAAAAATATTGATTTTTTGAATGGTTATTCTCTTAGCTGTCATTATGTATGATCTTTTGATTCTAAATATTTATCTTGTTTTCAGGTCTTGCGTAGGATGGAAGCATCATCATGGCCTGTTCACATTGTAGAAGGACTGAAGCCATACCACGTTTACAACTTCACGGTTGCACTGTGCACAAGAATGGGTTGTGTTACGAGTCTGCCAAGCACGGGGCAGACCTTACCAGCAGGTACAACAAAAAGATGCCTTGACACAAGCTTAATTATATTTTCTGTTGTATACTTAAGGGTTCGTTCCTTTCTACACTGACAAAGGAAAAGATGGGCTCTTAAAGGGGGTTATTATGTAAAATAAACATTTTTGAACTTTATTTCATGTTATAACGTGGTTCCCTCAGTAAAAAAACATACCTGGAGTGCTGCTTTGATTCTTTCATTCATGTTTGAGGAATCTCCTGTGGCAGCCATTTGTGGTGCCTAAACACTTGTTCTCACAAAGTGCTGCATATTTCCTCAAAACTGCAGTCTCCAGTTGATGCTTCTGCCTCACAGAGTTAACCTCCCCCACTCACCTCCTCCAGACTAGAGGTAGCAGCAATTAGAAAACACCTGGTGGAACTGCGAGTATGCTGAGTTTTTAGTACAAACTATTTCTTAGTCCAACGCTCCTTACAGTTGTTAACGGTATCATGACAAAACTTTGTTGTGATGATGTTTTGAAGGTGTAGCGCTGGAAAGAATAGACAGAGTCCCAATTTCAAGGCATCAAATGACAAGTCAAATTTATTTTAAGTCAGTAGTGTGTTACTTTAACAATATGATTTCTACATATTTATTAATACTGTCACTATTTTGTGACAGTATTAAAAAATACTAGTGGTATTTTAGTAGTAAAATACTACTAAAAGCTCCTAGCTTTTGCTCCTCTGTGCTGCCTGGATTTTTGTCCTTTTTTCATCATTAAACCATCATCACTACTCACCCACCTCAGTCCTCCACTTCATCCTCACCACCTACAACCACCTAATCATGACACTCCTCACACTTCAGATTGGACTAAAACAACCAATCTGCCAATCGACTTGCAACACTTTTAAATTTGATATCGCCTATCACAGAGTTTTATTAGATCAGTATGCCACAGTTGATGTTTTTGGATGAATCTACAGCTAACTCAGTTTTTAAACATTCAGTATTGTCAGATATGTTTAGTGAATCCAATATCCAACAGTATGTAATTCTTGTTTGCTGTCACTAGCGAATCACTTAAGGATGTGTTAAAACAGTGGGAGGAACTTTGAAGGCATATAATACTAGAGAAGCTTGCCAACATCATGCAGAATGAGTTTGGCTGAGGTGCAAACAAATTTAAATAGTGCAAACAAAAACACAAATACATAGCAGCTCAAAAAGTTAACATTGATATTGACAAAAGTATTTCATGTTATATAGTAATGATATCATGTAGTGTAACAAAGCTTCCCATCGGCACGCTCAAGCACATTAGGAAGAGCAGTCAGTCATTGCATGCTTGAGTGGTGACAGCATTGGTCATGCTAACCAGAGGGGATATTATGGTGCCAGCAGTAAAAACAATTTACTGTTAATTACAAAGAGAAAAATGTGGCGTAGCACACACTTCCTGCTGGTCATGAATCAGACACACACAGAGTTAGAGAAACACACATACTTTGTCTCTCTGGTTTTTCTCTGTAGATTAATAGCCTGTACAGCATTTAAATGGTTCCAGAATCGACACACAGACGTAAGATTGTTTTTAGTGACTTCATTAGATTCATCCATCCATCCATCCATTGTCTGTTCACCCTTGTCCCTAATGGGGTCGGGAGGGTTGCTGGTGCCCATCCCCAGCTACGTTCCAGGCGGGAGGCGGGGTACACCCTGGACAGGTCGCCAGTCTGTCGCAGACTTCATTAGATTGTCCATCTATAATCTGCAACAATCCTCCATTTTTTTGCAGTTCACATTTTAATTCTGGCTTTATTTGTCTTATTCACTGATAGCAAATAGCAGTATGAAAACTTGTTCCCACGACACACATTTCCATCTGTTATCTTAGGATTTCTAAGCTTTCTGATTATGCTGTCTTTTAAACAAAGATAACAGTTTCAGGTAAACACACAATGCATGCAAAACTGATGAAAGAAAATACTTGCTCAGAGATTTCAACCTTTCAACACATGTTTAAGAGCTACACTGCAAATATTTCTGTGTTGATCCCTCATGTGTAGAGCAATAAAAGATGTCTTGCTTTGTAATTGGTCGGCTGTTTAAATGTATTTTTAATGGCTACATCTGTTGACACAGTGACAGTGTTTATTTCAAGTGATTTCCAAAGACTTCTCTTGACTGTAATACTGTACAATTCAATATGGCATATTGTACCCAGTTGACTCATTCAATGTATTTTTAACAGCCACATCTGTTGCCACAGTTTTTTTTTTCATCTTACGCCAAAGATGTCCCTTGATTCCACTGTAAGAAATGATAATGGCATGCTGTTCGGTAGAGTTTGCTTTCTTATTTGTTACTATGTCTTTTATCATAATAGTCTATATACTATGTGCTTCTTCTCTGGGTGTTTGGGGATTGTTATAGCAGAAGTCATGGTACCTTATACCTTTTTATTTTAGCTCTTAAATTAAAGCCAAATCAGTGTGAAATTAATTTTATTACTTATATGAACAGTATTGGAATATGAAACGTTAAGTTAGTGTCAAAATATAATATTTAGGTTTCTATGTAGAACTGTAAGTTGCTTGAAAATTTTGTCATTTTAGCATCGTGAGATCTCCTGAATCTCACGATGTTCTGGTGAGATTTATCCTCTCACTGAGTTGTGTGTCTGGTAAGACGTACTCGAGCATGCTGCAGATGCACTGATAAATGTCCCTTACATAAGCCTGGACCATTAGAGTCAGTTACCATCTGCTGTAAGTGAGGAGACGACATCTGTGAAACCGCTGGAATTACACCGAAGAACACGACTAAATGTTTGAGCACACATGGTGGCGGACATAATGAGACAAGGAAGGAGATCTCCGTCGAAGTGTGTTGATGCATTTGCCATGGTTTCGATGGTGTGTCTCCCTGCAAAGTTATTGATCACATTGTAAAGTAAGTGGCTAATCAGGGACTGATTGTGATGTTTTATGTATCCTACATCCATAACTGCTTGTTCTACAAGACATACACACAGAGAGACATACACACATACACGCTTACGTTGTAACACCACTCAACAGAACAGGAACTTTATTGATTTATGCATAATTGGCCTGAGGCCCTTCCTGAGAAAAGAAATATGCAAGGCAAGGGATCACAATGTCAATAAGTGGTGTACTTATGTGCATGGTGTAGCTGTCTGCTAAGAGCCTGTTAAGACATGGCAGCCACTGTAAAAACAGGAAACATGCCTGGACACCCCCTCATGGGAGCCTTTCCATGATTTAACTGGTTCATTACCATGTTGACAACTAAAATCAAGTTTTCAGGTGAACAGTTAGCTTACTGCAGGTTTTAGGTTTTAGTTAACTCATAGGAAGACATGTGAGTTTCATTGAAATGTCAGTGCCATAGTACTGAGGAAAATTTTAGTTGACCAACAAGGAAATATAATAGCATCATAAATGACTATACATATATATACATACAGTCGAATGAAAACGTTTGGGCACCCCTATTAATCTTATTTTTATTTCTAAATATTTGGGTGTTTGCAACAGCTATTTCAGTTTGATATATCTAATAACTGATGGACACAGTAATGTTTCAGTATTGAATTGAGGTTTATTGTACTAACAAAAAATGTGCAATATGCATTAAAACAAAATTGGACAGGTGCAAAAATTTGGGTACCCTTATCATTTTATTGATTTGAATACTCCTAACTACTTTTCACTGACTTAAGGAAAACAAAATTGGTTTGGTAACTTCATTAGGCTTTGAAATTCATAGCCAGGTGTATCCAATCATGAGAAAAGGTATTTAAGGTGGCCAGTTGCAAGTTGTTCTCCAATCTGAATCTCCTCTGAAGAGTGGCATCATGGGCACCTCAAAACAACTCTTAAATGAACTGAAAACAAAGATTGTCCAACATAGTTGTTTAGGGGAAGGATACAAAAAGTTATCTCAAAGATTTAAACTGTCAGTTTCCACTGTGAGCAACATAGTAAGGAAATGGAAGACCACAGGGACAGTTCTTGTTATGCCCAGAAGTGGCAGACCAAGAAAATATCAGAGAGGCAGAGAAGAAGAATGATGGGAACAGTCAAGGACAACCCACAGACCACCTCTAAGGTGAACATATCTCTGCTCTAGTTTGGTAATTTAACTCTCTGCTCTGTCATTTTGTATTTTGTTTCTTATCCTGTGGTGTGTATGATTACTTGAATCAATGAGCACTGAAATGGTCAGCAAAAATATAGCCAAATATTGCATCACCATTTTGTAACACGTTATTAGACGATTGATTTGGAAAACACAAAGATTTGTGATCTTATATGATCAATATCAATCCTTCACTTAATTATATGCCTCCACTTGCACATGTTTATCTTCTGTTGTTGTGATTTCTGTGTTCTTTGACATGGAAAAAAGGTAAGAAAAGGCCAATGACTTTGCCTAAAATTGGACCTTAAACCCTAAGAGGGCCAGCAAATCTGGTACAATGTAAAATAACAGAACTGAGGTCCAGGTCAGCAAAGCTAACGTTGCTGTTTTACTGGTTCATCAACATTCTCACCTTCTCTGCCTAAATTATTTTGTGTGTGTTAGGGTGTCTGTGGTGAAGTAGTAGAATAGCGCATATTTAATAGTAAAAGTAGACTTTTGCATTCTATTGGACCACTTGTCCAACAAATGTGAGCTTTTTCGTTACATTGCCTCAACTACAGAAAGTGACACTAAAGAGTGGACAGACTGCTTCCTCTAGTTTAATTTTGTCTGATATATTTTTCATTTGTGTTGTGAAGAAACATGACCTGCATGATTATTGACTTCTTGTGCCTTGATAACAAATGCTTTTGCATGGTTCTTGAATATGTGAGTTGGTGTGCTTGCTAAGGTTTAATTTGATCAAATCTTCAAGCCACAAGATTGAGGGTTTCACAAAAAAATCCAGTAAGTGGCCTGTATTATCTTATTTACAAAAACTGTTGGTTTTAATTCCTTAAAGCTGACCTTCATGTTCTACTTAAACACTAACTTCTTTTTATTAATATTGCATAGAGTTTTTACCTTTACGAAAAGAAAAACTGCTCTCTACTGTTCTGAGCAAGTTGCCTGTTGCCACATCTATATTGTCTATTGCCATAGCTCCATATCAATGGACTGGTTTGCTATTGGTTTGCAGTAATTTATTGCTGGATGTGCCTAGATGAGGTGTCTAAAACGAGCTATCCACTTCCCTTTTAAGTGCTCTATTACCACTCACACCAACCATGGTCCACATCTGTCACACTGAGCTAATTTACTCTCACCACAGGCCATTTAAACAATTACTGAAACGAACACTGAAACAGTGATGGAATGACACTTAATGTACACACATCTATCCCACCCCTATACCAGTCCATGACATGACATGTTTCTCTCTCCATTATTCTACCTCTCCCTATATCAAGTCGGTCTGCAGCTGATTTATTTATGATACACAATAAAATTATGGCCTGTGTACTGGCTGCTATGTTTCATAGGGACATTTAATTTAACATTTAAAGTGAAGGAGGAAAATTAAATGGATGCTTCATGCATGAAAACATTACTTTTGTCAATGCTGGACTGTGTGAGGGGAATAAAATCCATTTAAATATCATGACTAATTAAAATAGAATGGCAAACATTTTTGGTTAACTACGACAGCAAAGTTTGTCAGAATGTTTTTGAATTTAAATAAAATTTTGCTTAAAAATGCTGTTTCAGGGAGACAAACTCAATCATCTGAACAAAATCCCATTTGATCTCACATTATTTATTTATTCTATTTTTTTTAACTTTTTATTTTCAGTAGCCTTCTTATACAAACATATACACATGTCCACCTTTGTCACATTTCGCATGTTATTAACATCTTTTTACACAGACCATTTTAGACATTTAACCTACAATAAGTATACAGGCTGTCTAATTCTGGCCCTGGCCCAAGTCATCTGGGGACTATTGATGGAGGAAAAAAGCAAACAAATACATTTTGATCTCAAATTATTAATATACAATTTGCATGATTAATCTTTTCTCCCACTTCTTTTTTCAGTGCCTACAGGATTGTCTTCACCTCGATTACATCCTGTAAATGAAACGACCATTCAGATAGACTGGGATCCTCCAGTTCAACTTAATGGTCCTAGCCCACTTTACCAGGTAAAATAACTGGTTTACAGTTTAATTAAAAGTTATCAGATGCTTTATTTATTTGGTTATTTGGTTATTATAAATGTAAATTAGTTTTTTTCCCCTCTTTGGTCTACAATAAGATATTGTAAATAGTTCCTGCAGAGATTAATGACACAGATTCTCATTAGACGGTCTTTACCTGTGTTGTTAAGTTAGTGCACATATCCAGGGTTTCCAGAGAAAGTCTCAAATAACTTTAATGATCTATTTATTGTAATGATAGACATTTATTATTTTGAGTGACGCATTTCACATCCGAAGGCAGATGTGCTAGAAATTGTTCTACATGCTTAGTAGAACCACACCATTTAGTGGTCGGATTTTGAGAGATTTTAATCCACTTGAAAATGCACTTATTACAAGGAATTCCTTATTTATACATCTAAACTCTCTATGATCTTTCAGTTATTTTATTACTTGTTTTTTTTTTTAAAAACTTAAATGTTTCAGATCATCAAAAGTTTTATATCGGAGAAAGATAATCTGAGTAAATACAAAGAACAGTTTTCAGATCCTGATTTCATTTAGAAAAAGCTATTCAGACTAACCTGGCTTGTGTTGAAAGTCAAGCATCCTCTAAGTCTGAGTGAGAGCTTATTGGCAACAGTTGCCATCAATTGTTTTTCATAACTGACTGTCATTCTCATAAGTCAAATGTTGGCCCACATTTCTTTACAGAGTTGTTTTAATTCAACCTCATTAAATGTTTTTTGATCTGCTTCAGAAAAATTATAAGCAAACTGATTTGCTACATTTTCTGATAAAGAGCAGAATTTATGGTTCCATCAAGTTGTGCAGGTCTTTTTTATTATTGATTTAAAGATTTTTACGGCAATAGTGGCCTCTTTTCAGCAGTAGCTGAACTAGAGGAAGAGCAGTAAGACATGCATCCTGGGGCCAGGATTCAAACCAGGAACAACTGTGTTGAATACTGCAGCCTCGGCTTAAGGTGCAACTGCTCTACCACTGAGCTACTTGACCCCCCAAATGGTTCAGATTATTAAGTAGTAAAACAGACACAGGTCATCACAATATGACATTTCAGCAGGATGTTCTCCATCTGAGGTGTCTTTAGTTTTATGCTGGATATAATGGGGCTCATGATTTTGGTTTCATGAGTCTAAACAAAATATTTTCCCAAAAATCTTGGGAATGTTTTGGAGGTTTTTTTTCCAGTGTAAAACTTAATATCACACATTTTAGACAAATCACAATCCCTGTTGTGGGCACAATAAAATTACTAACAGTAACTAATATTTAAGTTTACAAAATACATTTTGCACAGTATATTATATTAATACTCTTACTACTATATTTTTCTCTTTTACAGGTGGAGAGAACAGACGTATCACTCTCTGACCCACAAGAACCAGTTATCAGAGGAACTAGATTTCCAGGGAATGGTTATTACCAGTTTCCCAGTAATACTCTTCCCAATAACGCTGACTTTACAGGTAAGGAATTATGTCTAAATTATTTTTGCTACATCTTAAGTGAGATTTATTTTTATACTATCCAGTCTTAAGAGATTTAGACATTTTTTGGATGTTTTAATTTTTTTCTGACATAGTACAAATCCACACATGCATTGGTTGAACAAAAATAATGTCATTTTTCTGCACTGATTGTCCTCAATTTGTCCTGAGTTGCCCTTTGTGTTTTCCGTCTGGTTTTAAGTCTTAATGATAAAAAGAAAGTATAGGGGGTATAGAAATTTTTGAACCTCCTATATTGTTTTAATGTTATTTCTTCATCAAAAACATACCGGGAGTGTTGCTTTGATTCTTTCATGCATGTTTGAATTTCCTGTGGCTGCCACTCGGTGTGCAGAAGCACTCGCTCTCACAGTCCTCCACCTATTTACCCAAAGCTTCTCCTTGGAGCTGCAATTCCCAGCCGAACTTTTGCCCCACACTGCTCCAAAAGACTAGTAGTAGCAGCAGCAATTAGCAAACACCTGGTGGAACTGCAAGTCTGTCGAGCTTATCAAACAAACTACGTCTCAGTCCAACACTGCTTAGTACTGTTAATGGCATTATGAGAAACTTTGTTGTGATATTGTACTGAAAGCAGCATGTTGGAAAGAGCAGGAGCTTCTTAAAGAGACCAAGGCCAGTTTCAAGATGTCAAATTATGAAGCCCAATTTATTTTCAGTCATTTTTGATATATACAGCATTTTTATGGCATCTGAAGTTACTTAATTGCAGTATAAAATGGCACTGTGTGCCTTGAAAAATACAAAATATCGGCTCTTTAAAACCATTTTGGTGTTCTTTAGATTGTGAGTACAGTTACATACACATACATGTATTTTTATGTTCAGGTCTTTACACAACAACTTCTGTCATACAGTAACATTCCTTTAGAATGACTTCCCCAGTCAATCTTAAAGGACAATTATCTTTCTGTTTACCAGCATCATTAGAGGGTTGAGCTGCACAGCCAAACATGTTCTGCTTCATCTGAGAACATCAGCCAGTCTGACGCTCATAATTAATGACTGCTGATACTAATCAGTAGGATTTGAGCATGCAAAGCTCTTTGATGCCACTTGAGATTGCTTCCCTCTTTTGTACAAATTAAGTATCACCAGTAATATTTGTCTCTGCAAAAAGAGATATGATACATTTTAACGTTTAGGTTATGTGATAACATTAAAACCATGTTAAATGTCAAAAATTGAAGTTGCATCTTTGGGCAACAAGAGTCTCTGAAACCTAGTGATAATGTCCCTGTTCCATTGCCATTTATTAATTTCTAATCCTCTTAAAGAGAAAGTTGTTATTGATGTCCACATAATCATCCTTAAAACATGTTTTTATTTTTTTTTTTTAATTAATTAATATCTATATTAATTGTAAACATAATTTGCACTGTCTATAAGTAATTTTAATATTTGTTTTATGCTAAAGAATCCATGATTAAATTTTGATTTTTGTAGACATATTGTTTTGTCTACTGGGAGTACATTTATTTTCTATTTTAGACACTAAATGACTATTCTGCCGTGTTTTTCCACTTTACCCGATTATCGTTCAGTATGCTTGGTATACTCCCAGATCAACAAATTACGTTTTTGATCTCTTCTGTGTCCTTATAGAACTAAGGTAAACAGTTTCTTTGAACACTGCCAACAAACTGATGATTTTTGTTATTGAGACATGCTTCTTTGCCCCCTCCAGTCTCCTCCTTCATAAAGGGTAATGGATCAGACAATCACTTTCAGACCGGATCTATTCTGGACCATCAATGTGTCGGCAGTCCTCAAACCGTCGCCCTTTTACAACCGTCAATACTAATAGCATCATCTGCAGAGAATTATTCCCATAGAAGCGCACGGAAGAGCGAACAAATCAAAGCCAAATTGGATTATGAATGTAATGCAGTGTAATGCCCCCTTGAGAGTCAATTGATCACAGAGGAGAGACTCGTCAATCGTTGATATCTCGTGGAAACCTTGTAACTCCAGCAATGATAACTATACAACTGTAACTTTTTTTTATAATTACTAAATTGCTGTAGTTTTGTGTCTTTTGCTTTGACCTTTCATTACGTTATTGATCTTTGCAAGTTAAACTTTTTTTAAATAAATTTTTCTAATTTAATTACACTTTTTCAAGCCTTGAAGCAATGGCTCCATCAGTAGCATTGGTCCCTTGGAATTTTTTGTGGACTATGAAGTAAAAAAATCAAAATTTTTCTCTGTCAACATTGTCCCCTGTTCCATGGCTGTTATTTATTTGTTGTTTCTACTAGTTCTTATTGCAGGTAGTTTTATATCCAAAACATGTTAAGGATTCATCCTTGAGCAGGGTCAATATTGTGCATGGTAAATCCTATTTAAAGTAAAACAAATTCTACCATTTGAAATTTAATAATATTTACCCTTTCACCTGTTGCTTAATGGTCACTTTGCTAACATTATTTTTGGTCAAATAGGTTATTTTCCATGTGCAATTACTGCGATCGGAGTGCATGTTTCCATAAATTAAACCCCTTCACTTATGTTTGAAAATGTTTCTTAGTGCCTGAAAAGGTACTTGAGGTCAAGATTGGCCACACTGAATCTTACTTTAGATGAAACAGAACAGTATGTAACCATGCTGTGATATGAATAACCTCTGAGTGCCCGTTTCCATAAATGCCTGTTAGTTCATTCATCTTACCTATCTATATTCCTGCTGTATGACTTCCTGCTCTTGGTTGCATTTGAATTAACGACCTTGTGTGTCTCGGTTAGGAGTGACATATGTTGTTCTTTGTAAAATAATGCATTTAAATAGAAATGGATCTCTGTCTTCCTCTTTGTAATTCTTCACATTTTAGGCATGAAGTGGGTTAATTGGAATGGGGAAGATGTCCTGCTTATATTTTTTTGCTAATCCAGATGTATTTCTTCAATCAGCAGTTAATGAAGTTAGATGAAACATTACAAATACTTTAGAAAAAAAGAAAAAATAAATAAATGCAAGAACAAATAAGACTTGGATAATTTCCAGACACCTCTACTACAGCGCACTGTACTGCAGCAAGTGAGCAGGAAAGAGGGAAATGTTAAATGATACAAATTATTTTTCCTTAATTAATATGATTGATTGCTATGCACTGACGTTGAGAGGAGAGGGGGAGAAACGTGTGAAGGGAAAGTTTGCACAGACATCATTAGTTTTTCCCCATTTAAAGATTAATCAGAAGAGGCTGGGCTCTTTAATTCTGTCATTTGTATATTTAATGGGCTGCTGCAGAATCTATGGGTGTAATTAGCTAGCTGCCGCGCTCTCATTAATACGCCAGGCTCTGATTAATGCCAGCAGAGAGCTAACATGACTGGAGTTATTCAGGTTATGTTGTGTAGATGATTACACACAACCTCCGCTGTTTACTAAGACAGAGCGAGGAGAAACAATAGGCATGAAACAATATGAACTAATAAATAAAACTCTAAATTGCAAATTGGTCAATATTTCGACAACTTAATGTAACAAATCACAGTTATGACAAAAAAACTATGTTCCTCATAGGCAATACTAAAGCTGAACTCCATCTTGGATAATCACCAAATTCATAGTTTGGTTTTTTTTCCATTTTTTTCTCCGAAGAGTTTTTGCGGCGCTAGTGGCTTGTATTTTTTTGCGACAGTAGGCAGACAGGAAAAAGGGCGAGGAGAGGGGGGAAGACATGCAGCAAAGGT
This sequence comes from Xiphophorus couchianus, assembly GCF_001444195.1. Taxonomy (NCBI): domain Eukaryota; kingdom Metazoa; phylum Chordata; class Actinopteri; order Cyprinodontiformes; family Poeciliidae; genus Xiphophorus; species Xiphophorus couchianus. Next base: position 11,737,259 of record NC_040231.1, read on the forward strand.
CGCCGGGACCGGGAGTCGAACCCGCGACGTCCGCGTCGAGGACTAAGGCCTCCAAACGTGGGGCCTTAGTCCTAGCTGAGTTCTCCTCAACATAAAATGTACTTTTGCACAGTGTGATTTACTGTAATCCTTTATGGTTCTGAGATTGTGTTTTAATTTTATCATTTGGACTGATTTTTTTTTTTTTTTAGCTCTGTAAAAACAGCTAATATTTTTTGCAATTGTTAGTTACTTTGGGTGCCAAAACCTGATGGGAGCTGCAGATTTGACACATAAAAGAAGCTACAGAAGCTCTCAAAAGTTAAATTTTGAGCTTTTTGAGACTTTAAAACTGAGGCAATGATTAATCATTTTATAACCCCTTTTCACCTGCAATGTGACTTATATAATCTATACTTCAATAAAAATACTCAAAACTGACTTAGGAGAAAAAGGTGTATATAAAAATGCCCTGGTTGTGCAGGTGTTTCATTTCAACATTTCATTTCTATTTGTCCTGTGTGTGTTAGTAATATTTCCTCATTCTATCTTGCTAAGCATCTTTAAACCTGTTTAGTTCTAGACTCTTGTTTAGCCAACCCAAAACTTGAATTTATGTTTAGCCATTCTTTTGTTGATTTGGATTCAATTTGAAGCTGAAAAGTGAAATCCCTCTTTATCTTTAATTTAAAAGTAGACACTTGAAGGCTGTCATATCATATTTACCTTAATGTTTTAGGTTCAAAAGGGTCAGCTGTTGAACCTAGAAGTTCATTTCTGTCAGAAATCAGACATAATCTTTGTTACTGTAATTAATTGTTTAAAGCTATGAATCATTGAATGAAGCTCCTAAGTGATAAACATTGATGTAAAAACATGTCTGGGTATGTGTTTCTGTGAAGATTTATAATGTACAACATCATTGTGCTTGTGCAGAGCACTGTGTTCGTATGCATGAGTGTTTGTGTGTTTGTGAGAAGCTTTTTTGATTGTACAACACGGTCACCTGTCATAGTGCTTGCTCAGGTTTGTCTGCTGATGGCTCCAAAGTGGTTGTCAGTGTGAAGTAGCACAAGTCCTGTGGGAAAATCTGAAGGAAGTCATGCTGAGCATGAGCAGTGTCACTAGATGCTGTACATTTGACATGCTTGGCAAACATCTTGTCTAGCACGAAGAATCATGCAGGGACCAAAAACACGCACCTTATTATATGCACTTATCTCTGATATGTTTTTATTCTGATAAAATACATACAAATATGTAGCGGTGTAATTTTCCCTTCAGATTTCTTCAGTTTTTGCCTTGTCCCAGACTTAAACACTTCAGACTGTTTAACACATTTTTATCAACAAACAAAAAGAATCAGAGGAAATACATAATATAGTTTTCAAATGATAATTTAGCTTCATTCCTTCATTTTCTGTGCCTGCTTCTTTCTGCTGCGGGTTATGGGGAATGACAGTCCATAGGAGGATGCCTAAATTTTACATAAACATAAATTGGTAGTAAAGTCTCTTGATGCAAATAAAACTAACTGAATATTTTAAGGCATCCTAAAACTCTCCATGAAATCATATGAAATGACTCTTTTACCTGTCTTACGGCCACCTTATGCCTGAATATTTTTTATTACTGTCATCGAGACATGTTTTACTATCCTAAAATATTTCAGTGTAGCAGGTACAGTATTTTTTCTGTCAACCCTGCCTTATAGCTTCTGCTAAAATCTTTTTCCAATGGTTTTGCTAGATTTTGGTTGTATCTAGACATCCTCAGTATATTTTTGTTTTGGTGCAATTGATGTATTCTATTAAGTTTTAGGATGGGTGTGTCTCTATGCAGCTGTAGAAGATTAACGATCTTTCTCTTGCTGCTAAAGGCCAGGGAATACTTCACATGTTTAGAGCTGTCTTTGTCTAAATTGGTATCTGTATTTGTCTTCCTTTTAAATAAAGGCCAACATCACAGCACATGTCTTTTCCTAATATTTTCAGGTGATGTAATACTTATAAAACAGGATTCACTTAAGTAAAGCATAAGTCTTAAAATGTTTTGATGGTGATTGCAGGTAAAAAGATACATTTTCAGCACAGTTTTAGACTTCCTTTCGCCTGTAGCTTGGCTGTCATAATGGCTTCTTGATAGGAGAATAGAGGATGCAACAGATGGAAGGAAAAGTGTGGAAAGTGAAATACAAAGTTACCATAATCTCCCTTTGTATTTATGAAAACCAAGCAGGGTCATTTATTCATTTATTTATTCATAATAGCAATTTCTGACCATTTTTGTCTGTTTTATTGAAAATACCTGAAAATCTGTATGGACTAGCACATTCTGAACTACAGACTTAGTTTCATCTTAATAATTAGAATATACCAGAAACGTTGATTACCTTTTTGTTATTAAATTCAAAAAGGGAAATTCATGCCTGCCTTATTTGTCAATCCTGTGATGCAGTGAATTCTGTTATCAACCTCTGGTTTTGATTAAATGAAATTGATCTTAAAAACTGTAACAATGTCACTTGTTTTTTTAACTGAAAATGATACTTGAACTGCTCTTAGCACTGCTGTAAATTTATTTAATAAACTTCACATGCATATTTGTTTTAATTAAGGAAGATTTGAGTCAGCTGGTTCCTCTTTGGATTATTTATCATCAAGAATCAAAGCGGTCTTACTTGCTCACTCAAGGACCAGTTCTGGGCAGGAATAGGCAATGTATTGAAAGTCACACTCAGTTTTATACAATACAAAATACTTGTCAACAGTCTTACAATAGTGGGTCAGTTCATAGCATGATATAGTTGTTTTCTTGTCCTAACTGGATGCAACACGGATGCATTACATACAAGCCATTACATAATTGGTCCATGTCCCGTATGCTCCACTGATGCACTTCATTGTCAATTTATATTATCTGGACAGTGTTCTGAACAATATGCACAGAGAGAACGATACTCTCTATATGTGAGAGTAAGAATAGATAAGCTGGCCAGAGTACTTTATCTGCTGAATGCCCTATCCTGTCAGATTTGACCCTGCTGGCTTTGTTTATCTAAAACACGGGGTCACAGCTGAAGTTTTACATATTTCTTTTCCCTAAAACTGGCAATTAGAAACATATTCATGTTCCTCTCACATTTGTTGGGATCTCCCTCTGAATTACAATTTTTCTACCTCAATAATCCATCCTTTCGCACACATTAAATGTGTGAACAAAATGAATCAACAGGTCATGAGCAAATTAAAGCCCCACTGTGATCAAGTAAAATCCATTGTATAAAATGTTGTTAAATTTAAAAACCTGAATATTAAAATAGCATTTTAACAGTCACATTGACTCATAGTACCAACTTAATTATTCTTTTGATAAGCAACAATATCTCATGTCCTTCAAGAATTTAATTCAGTGTGAGTCCATTAGCTCCGATGTTTTAAGAAATCACCCAATCACAACTTTAAATGATCATGACTGAGGTTCAAAATTAGGTCCTTCAGATCATCCCATAAAAACCAATGTCCCATTTAGTAAAAAAAAATAAAATAAACTACAATCCTTCCACATGAAAACAAAGACATTGTGCGCTGAAATCGAAAAACTTTCTAGAGCTGCCAGCCATCTGTTCAATACTTGTTGTGACTTTAGTTGTTCATCTTTCATCCATTTGGCAGGAAAAGTCTCTCAGCCCTTCGAGGCGACTTCTATGTTTTGTCATTTGTCTGGTATTCCAAGGGAACGTGGAGGAAAGGGAATATGTTGAGCACACATCAAAAGGCTCTTACGTACTAATTTAGTATAAAAATAAGGCCTCATTCCTTAGTTTGTGGCTACAGCTCCAAGTAACCATCATCCTTTGGTAAAGCCTCAGTGGTAAAGGTGTCCACTGACCGCAGGCCACGATGCATCTGCACATCGCCATCAATAGGGGCAGCATTTTGCTTTTTCAGGCTGCAGTCAATACACAGACAGAAAAGCCTCACCAAACACATAGCTTAACATGTATATCGCCAATTAACTAGTAAACTAGTTAAACCAGAGTTTTAGTCTGCATATTTGTATTCACTAGCATTTAAATATCCAAAGGTAAGGGAAGTTTGTACCAGAACTAGAAGAAGAGAGTGTATTTGAATACAGGATAGAATTGAAGATGCCCAAAGGAAAGCTTATTCAGAAGAGGGAGAAGGTACAGGAAAAGGAGAATGAAAAGGTCACAAGAAAGATGAGTAAGGTTAAAAGCAAAGGGATGAAAGATGGGAAAGATTGAAAGATCAGGAAGGTGTGATGGAGAGAGATGGTTAAAGGGGGGTAATGTAATGTCAAGTATCTGCCATGACTTCACTCTTCTCTGTTGTGACAAGGTCATGAATGTAAATGACACATATCTGCTTAAAGTACAGAAAGTAAGTACAATGCAAAACATTTTTAGTATTCCTGAACATAGATTGCAACTTAAATAGCTTTTTATTTTAGGGAGCTTATATTTTATAATTATAGAAAGAAAATAAATGTTTACCCTGTTTATGTCTGTATCTTATGCCAAATATGGAAAATCTTGTATTTAATATTCTACACTTAAGCTGGTATATGATCAATTGGGAGAAAATAAAAGTCAGTCGTAAGTTATTTCATATATATTTTATGTGTTGTACTACGCAAGCTGAGTCTTAATAAAAAAGTATAAAACAAATTAGTTTTATATTTTATACTATATTAATTTTCAGGAAACTCCTGAAAGTTAATAGGTTTTCTCTCAAATTGTGTCATGAAATTGGGTGAAAATGAGCAATGTTGAGCTCTTACTTCTTTTCATTTTAAATCAAATTACACTCATCTGTTTAACCTGAAACTGATTTAATTTAATTGCTTAGATGATCCTGCTTGTTGTTCTTTATGTAAACCCATACAAAACGTGCCTTGTCTGTGCCGTTCTATGGACCAAATAGTGAATTAGGATCCAAACTCTGATCCATTGCAACATGACAAGACAGAAGGCCTGATTTTCTGTCTATCATTAAGACATATTAGCTTCCCACACTGCAGAAGCTTTATAAAGGTCACACCATATTTTATAATTAATAATTGCACAAGCCAAACATTGATGCAAATTTTGATTCCCTACACATGGCTCAGAAATAACATCTTTAAATCTCTAACATCTTTTAGCATACATTTAGATGCATACTTCCATGGTCTTGCATAGCTTTTGGATCCTAAAGGATTCTGCTTTTGGTAAAAATAAAGTTATTTTCCTATTTAGTGGTTAAATATGGAAATAGCCTTCTTTCCATATTTATCAGTTCCCCTACTGCAGTTTCATACACATTTGAGTTTGTGCACAATCTTTACTCTTTTTTGATCTTATAATGTACACAGGGAAGACTCTTCAGGAGATAAAACACAGAGATCACAAGCGAGAGATGGTATAAGTGCGAAAGTAGATGTGTCTGCTAAGACTAGTTTCCTCATGTGTATTTTGGTGGTAGGATTATCTCAGACAGCAATCTTAGAGTGAAAATAGTCAGTTTAGAGCTTTTCTTTTCAAACATTTCTTTCTTTTTTAACTTTAAATATAGTAGTGCATTGTGCAGAGGTATCGAGTCCAACTTTATTACTAAATTTTTGCACTCTGGAATTTGCAATATCATAAAAATAATTCAGTAATCCATAGCATGATAATTATCTGTTTAAAAATTTGTGTATGCTTTAAAACCTTTTACACTTGATTGCTAGTTTCCACTCCAGAGCTTTTAAAATTTTAGGAAATCATACAGAGGGAGTATGTAAAAATATCTACGTGTGGGTTTTTCATCTTATTTTCAAGGTTAAATTTAAAACACCTTTACAGCCACAACTCAAATCGAAGTACCTTCAGCAGAGCCAGCATCATTATGCTGTCATTACAGTAATTATTATATTGTATTAACAATTTTCTTATTGTCTAGGTATTTAAGATATCATGTATGAAAATGTGTTTTGTTTTGTTTTTTTATTGAGTCCTTCTATCTTCTTGTTTCTGATTAAATTTTGCATTAGGTGTTAAGTTCAGTTTCAAGACTTGGTCCCCAGATGGCCTCCTGCTGTCTGCCTTCTCTCCAGGACATCAGGAGGAGTTTTTGGCCATCCAGATCAAAAACGGACGCCCATACTTTTTGTTTGATCCTCAGGTACCATATCTTACTTTTTTTATTATCATTATATCAATAATTAAAATACACAAGCAGATGAATTTAAATATGTATAGAAATAGTGAGGCACAGCTGGTTGCACTGTTGCCTTGGAACAAGAAGGCCATGGCTTCAAATCGCAGTGTAGGGTCTTTTGCATATTCTCCCTGTGAATGTGCAGGCTCTTTCTGGGTACTCCTCCTGACAGCTTATTGATCTCTCTACATTTCTGTTCGGTGTGTATCTGTTGTACAATTTTACTGAGATATAAATCTAATCCTGTATGCAGGCAACAAGCGCCTCAATAACTCTAAATAAAACGTTCACATCAAACAAACTCAATTGCAATAAGTAGTCAACAATCTCACATTTAATGAACAAAGTTTTTATTATTGCCTTCAGGGAAACAACAGAGAAATAATTGTTTGTAAATAAATCTCTTTGAAACAACAACATCTTCAGAGTAGTAAAGGTTTAATGCCAGAATCTGCTAAAAATATCAACTTTTACAGTATAACAGCTACACCACTTTGGCTGTTTAACCCATTTTCTATGAAAATTTGTTCTTTTGTATGTCTGTTCCTAATTTTCTGACTCCACCTATTTTTTTTACTCTTGTCTAATCTGCTCTTCTCTCTACATGTTTTTCTTTCTTTCTCTTCCACCACCACCTCTTATTTTTCTCTCTGACTGGCTCTCATCTAGTAAATGTGATCTGTAGTCCCTCATTGGTTTCTGTCAGGGAGACAGGGAGAGGGGAAAACTTTGAAAGTGTGTCAACGTTTGAATTGGACTGCAATTAACTCATTCCCTGCAGTCACCATGCGTGAATACCAATTGCAAACTAATTAAGCTTTTCACCCTGACACTTACACACACAGACAAATGCACACACACCAACACACTCTTGCATACATGCAGATCACCGTTTTCCTAATCCATCCGTATAGCTACTTGTAGAAGGGTTAAGAGTCAGTCACTTTGATGATGAAAGTGATAGTGAGAGACGATTACACATAGATTCACAAGGCCACTTACTGATGGCACAAGCCCACACTTGCACAGACATGCATCCAGATTGATTCCCAAGCAGTGTCACTTTTTAATATAAGTTAGCAAAATGTTTTTATCAGCAGATAAATATGTAATGTTGGGGTGTGTATGGTTGTATTGCAAGATGTCTGTGTGTCTTCTCCAGCTGGGTTGATTCCTTTGTTTAGGTTAGTTTGGGGTAATTAACAGTAGGAGTGGTGTCACGGCTTATTAGTGTTCCCCTAGATACATATAGCTGGGCCCATTACTTCCCCCTATTAGCTTGTTGAGCTAGCCTAATGGGATTAGCAGTGCAGGGGGTAATTTAGCATGACACGGGGAAGTGATATGCTCATAAATAAGTGTATCTGTGTCTTGCCACACACATACATATGTAAAAGCACAGGAACGCAAAAAAATTACCTTTCCCTTGTCAGAGATAAACCAGTGTGCTAGAGTAGAAATTAGTGTCAAATGATGGAAAAGTCTTGAAACAGATATAAAAAGTATATTGCTTTGAAGTGCCTTTGCACTGTACTGGTGCACTGAGCAACATTATTAGCTGGCTTTTGTGTAAAAAAATAAAATAAAATTGATGTAGCTATCATTAGAAAAAAAATACCTTAGAATTTACAAATATTGGGAGGTGGTTGAAAATTTTGCATAAAATTCTCCCATGCTGCATGAAGTAATATATTTGAGGAATTGTGTTAAAATCCACAAGTGTCTTCATTTAGCTCAAATGTTGTGAATTAATCAATCAGCGGTTACAAAGCATCATCATCTAGACTTTCCCAGATTGTTTTATGGTAGGTATAGTAATTTTAGTTCATTCAAACTCTTGAATACTTGTCAGCAGTTGTCAACAGATTTCTACTGAATGTAGAAATCAAAAAGTATTACAAAGTTCAGTCTGATTTAATAACAGTCAGTGCAAAAATATGTTGTATTTTGTATAATGCATGTCCAAATCTGGTTTTGCTGTGTGTACTTGCAAGGGCAAAACAGCATGAAAAACCACAGGAGTGGTATTTTGGTTTAAAATGATTTGTGTGCCCACGAGTTTATGGACTCATGCTTTATAATTAAGAGATTGATACCAGGGCACCCAATAGGAAACACACACATCAGTCAAGTGCTGTAGTACTCAGAATGACACCATAGCACGACTGGGTTTTCTAAATTGTGGTGTGTTTTCTCCAGCTATTTACTCAAAACACAGATAATGTCCTCCACTGATAGTATACATTGCCTGACAAAATGAAAATGACCGGCAAGGTTTTCTATTGCGGTTCTTTCCAGTAAAACCACCCATCAAACCTTAGTGTATTGAACAAAACCACTTGAGTGGCAGTTATTCTCTAAATGTCTTGCTCAAGGGCACTTTAACAGTAGTTTCTGGGAGGTTTGAGTGTATAATTTCACAGCTAGTAGTTCCCAGTCAAGTAATTAAACAAGTGTTTCTGTATATTTGGGAGAGGTGAGCAAAAAGAGGTAAACAGACTCCTTCTGTGTTGTCTCGTTAACTTGAGCTGTATGGCGATAGCAGTAAAGATGTCAGACGCTGATGTACTCTGGCAGTCATACATTTATTGATCTCATCATTAAATCTTCATCACTGTGTTTGTGTTTATTCACATTTATGTGATTTCTTGTTTTAGTATATTGCTCCTTGCCTACTTGCTACTAAAAGCTGATCAGAACAATGATGTCATACATAATAGCTAGCAAAAAGCTTTGTAACAGCACTTTGATCATTATGTGTACACGTTTGTGTCCTAATGTGTCTTGGTTGTGTTTGGGATCAATCCTCAAAGACTAAGCAAATGTTCTGCTTTTGCTTAAAGTTTGTAGATTAACTTTGGTAACTGCTCTAAAACCCATAGACCTTCAGTCAATGTTTACAAAAACATTTTCAGTACTTGCCCATATTGTTGGTTTATATTGCTTGTTTATGCATTTTTATTTTTGTTTATAGGGTTCAGCAGTGGCTGTAGGTGTACATGGTGACGGGAATCGCCGCTACAATGATGGCCAGTGGCACAATATAGTAGCAACTAGGCAAAGGGCTGTGGGAACAATCACTATAAACCTCCAATATAGCGGTAACTATTTTATATTCACCATAACTATTCTGTGTGTTTGGTTCTGCTTCTCTGTAAATGTAGGGATGGCATAGCATGCTTCTCAGTGTTTAAATATGACTTGGGTATAAGCTTAAATGTGGATAGTGTGAATCACTGAGTATTTTTTACTGAAAGTAAATCCCAAATTACTGTCAGGCCCAAAGAAACAAAAAACTATATTTTTATGTGTGTTTTTTGCTACTTTTCTTCTGCTGCTTTTCCTTTCTAATACTGATGCTAAGTTAATTTATTTTAAGTTCTCAAGTACATTTTATTTATGAGTTTTCCTGGAAACTCAAATGCTTTAAAGACAAATGTATACTTAAAACAGTCCCCACATACTGTACATCAGTGCATGTTGGAGTCATTGTTGGCTAAACAAACCTGAATTGTAAGTCCTTATTGTTGTCCTGTTCTGCTCTTTTACTTTGTATGTGTTCCCTACATTCACCGCTCCCAGGAAGTGCATCAGCTTCCAGTGAAAACAGCATCATTGGGGAAAACATGGGACTGTTCATTGGAGGCCTCCCCGAAGATTTTGCTATTCTAAGAAATGATTCAGGTAAAGCTCAAGCCATTATTTATACTATTTATGCCAATTGTCAGTTTTACAGCATAAGTGTAGTTTTTAAATTAATGTTTTATGTTATGATGAGCAAAACCTTTGTTTCTTTTTACAGTGAATATATACAGTTCCTATTTACATCTACCCACTATGTATGATTGCAATTGCCAAATTAAACTTGAGTTTTTCATTATGAATTTAAACCATTTTGTTGCCAAGGTAAAAGGATTATATAGCATACAACTTCAATGATTTTTAATGACATTGATATTGAAATTACAAGATTAAATTTATTGTGGCCTTTCCTCATATATTGTCAATTCATTACACAGAAATCTGTAGGCCTGAAGGTTATAGAATGTCTCGAAGCCTATTAACTTCTCATTGGTGATGAAGATTGAGTATAGTTGGAAGATTATATGAGCCAGTTTAAAATGATTTTTTGACAGCAATCACTGGATTGACCAATACAATACATTTTCAAGCTTGACTGAAATGTACAAGTATTTATAAAACAGATGTGGGGCTGCTTTAATGCCATTTGTACAGGTAAATTGTGGAATCAATAGATTTAGATCGCTTCCAGATGTTTCACCTTAAATCACCAAACAACTTATTAAAACCGTGGACATAATTGAGTGTTCAAACAGGTCAACATCTATAGGTGTTAGAGTGCACAAAGTATGATTAAAGTACGATTAAACTTCTGGAATGGGCTTCTCAGAGCCCTGACCATAACCTAATATTAAAATTATGTGGACTACACTTATGTCCAGCACAGTGGTTATATATTCAGCTGGTATTATGCTATAAGCTTGACAATTGTTACATAAAAGGCACAGTTGAGATTCAACTTGTGGGATATTTGAGCAGTGATGTATAATCGTGACTCTGTGGGGATTTGAGAAAATGCTAAAGAATTTCAAACTTGTGCACCCAATTCACCCTTCCACAAATTGTTGAAGTTCTATCTTGTTCGATTGATGCACTATGGACCCTCGACTCCTCCCAATTAATCTATAAAAGAAGAAAATTAATATGAAATTCATCCCGATTAGGGCTGTTGTAAACGAATATTTTAGTAATCGAGTAATCTATCGATTATTCTTACAATTAATCGAGTAATCGGATTTTTAAAAATTAATAAAATATTGGTAAATCTGGCATAACACCAGTCTTACTATCGGATATCAATATCAGTCCTATTCTTCATATTTGAGCGTCCCTAACAGTTACTTTTTTGTAGTTCAGAAAATTAACTTGTAACAATAATAGCTCACTTTCTAAATTAACCTGAAGAAAAGTTATACAAAAATTTGAAATTCTATTCAATTTAATAATAAAGAGGCAGGCTCACAAATACACTTATAAAATGTCTATACTCCAGCTTTTAGTTTATGTATTCATCTTCAGTCAGTTTAATAGATGAACTCTCACCTTGGTCCATACCTGAGAAGCTTTGCGTTTGAGAATACGGGAACCGTCGCCTGGAGTGGGGGGGGGGGGGGTGCTTGGGGTGGTGGTGGGGGGGCAGGATAAAACTGACTTTTAAAATCTAATAAACACATCAGAGCTCAGACAGACGGAGCCACAGATGTTTTACATTAACAGGAAAACGCTGAACTGATGATACAGAAATAAAAAGTTTGAATTGATTTCATCGCTCAGCTCTGACAGGAAACTCCTGGATTCATCCAGATGTTTGGAGGAAAAGGGTTAGCCGCCCGCCGTGTTCAGTCTATCTGCTCACCTGTATAAATACTCCCGCAGCGCTCGCTCTTTCCGCCGTTCGCGTTGAACCAGCAGCTCCCGGAGGAGAAAGGCTGCCGTGCTCCAGGCATCGCGGCAGCCATTTTAAGAATGCTTATTGGTCCCCCAAAAACGATGAAAACCCAGCATTGTCATCAATCAATAAAATCCCCACGGCCGAACATGAAAATTGGGCGTTATGCCGCTAACACTTAGCTTTCGTCAACAACTCAGAGGCGGACGTCAGAGCTCCGTGCAACGCAAATAACGTTCCGGTCGGAACATGGTGCGCTAAATAATAACACATAAATTAACGAAACTTTCCTCGAGGAATTTTAACAATCGAGGTACTCGAATCCTTCGAGGAATCGTTTCAGCCCTAATCCCGATGAGAAGCCCATCCAAAACTTCTACCTAAAACTGTACTTTGTAATTGTCTTTTGTGCTTATGGTAAGGCTAACAGTGTTGATCTCTTTCCAGGGGATACCCGACTGGTTCGGAGGGGCTTCTCTGGCTGCCTCAGAGACATAAGTTTAAAGATGAGTGACAGTCCTGCAGAGGAATGGGAAATACTGGATTGGAAAAAAGCCACCAAGAAGGTGGGAGTGTATGAAAGCTGGGAAGGATGTCCTCTACAAACTGTAAAAGGAGTCCATTTTCTGGGTGATGGTAGGATTATGCTTTTAACTTCTTGGTTAATTTATGGTTTTTTTTCTTTTTTTTAAATTGTAAAATTTAAGCTAAAGCACATGACATACGCTATGAATAGAAACATAGCTAATAAGATATATGAAATAATGAGGAACAAAATACCATGTGGACTGTCAAACTATATTTGTCAACATTCAATTTATCTTTAGTGCCCAAATACACCTCTCCTGTTTCTTATCTCAATACGCTTGCTGCTAATGACAGTTAGTATTTCTTCTTAGGAAATATAAGATAATTGGTCTCTGTCTCAAGATCAAGTTCATTAGTTAATTTTTTAAAATTCCTTGTAAGAGTTGTTTTTTTTATTCAGTTTTTTTGAGAGCATGATTAAATTATTCGTACCCTAAAAGATATTCTGTATTTTAAATTTTACATGTTTTCTTGTAATACAAATACATTTTGGTACTAATTACATACTTTGTGCACTTGCAGGTTACTTGGAGTTGGACACAGGTGTTTTCAGTGGAGGACATAACTTTGACATTTTAATGGATTTCAGAACTGACCAGCTCAGTGCACTTTTGCTGTTTGCATACAGCACACAAACCGAAGATTACATGCTTGTAAGATAATAGACTCAGTTCAAGATACAATTTTAAGAAGAAAGACAAACTGTGATAATTATTTGTAATATCAACCTTCTTGTCTTGTTTGGTTTTTTTCAGGTAGAACTGGAAGCCGGTCTCTTGTCCTTCATTCTTGCGTCTGGTGGCCGTGCAACTGAACTCCGCATGTGGGTTGGTCTTAGCTACTGTGATGGAGACTGGAAAAAGTTGTCACTCGCAAAACAGGGCTCTCTCATCTCTGCTGCGGTGGGTGATTGGGCCGAGGAAATATGGGAAGTGGGAGAGCCGGCAAGATTGAGAGTCAATTCTGCACTGTATTTGGGTGGCGTGCCCATTGAACTCTCACATCCTGGTCTTAATGGTCAAAGTCACAAACATGGTAAGATGCATAAAAAATGTCAGGTGTTCAAAGTTGAATATGTTTTGAGCTGTGACTGTTTTATTAATATTCTTGGTAGCTTTACTTCTATTCTCTGCAATCTCCTAATATTTCTTTACAAAGTTTTCATTTGTTAGGGAGCCCCATGGTTTTGGTTGTCTTTCTGTGAAGTTTCTTCTTGTAAGACACACTGACAGATCATGGAGTTATTGGAAGTGTATTTACCCTAAGTTCAACTTATTTTCAAGTATTCCAATAGCATAATTACTCAGACATAATTGGGAGTGTGTTGTATGATGAGAAATATGTAGAACTAAGTGAAGAACAATACAACTCAAATCAAACCAAGCATAAAATGGGATAATCCCTGTATTTACAGTACTCATGACACATTCTGCTCCTTTTGTTTGTTTGGTTTCTTTCACAGGGCTTGGAGGTTGCATTCGAGGTCTAACTGTTCGCAGTGATGAAAGAACCCCTCCTGTCAGTCGAAGTATTAATCTCTCGGTTGCTTACCGCCGATCTGTTAGAGTCAACTTAGACGGCTGTCCTACCACTGAAAGCCGGTTTAACTGCAGAGGAAATGATTCTGTGCTTGTATACACTGGGAGACGGACACAAGCCACAGATTATAGTTTGTTGCCTTTCACAGGTAACAATGTGCATTTTTCTTTTACATGCATGTTGCGAAATTTAAATATCTAAATTCTACTAGTTTATTTTAATAAGTTAAACTTATATTCTATGTCAACTTAATCAACAGAGCGATACAATTTAGAGTTTATTTCTTTTATTTTTGGATTATTTTGGTTTGAAGCTAATAAAAACCAAAAATTACTTTTTTTTTTTCTCAAAAATATAAATATTGCATGTGCACTTAATATTTTGGTCAGGTCATCTTTTATATGGATGAATGCATAGTGACACCATGGTCATTAAACTTAGTATTGGTACTTTTGGCAGTTCAGACAAGTGCAAAGTCCTTCTGGAAAACAAATTTAGCATCTCCATAAAGCTTGTCAGCAAAATAGAGCACAGAAATTCGAATTTTCTGTTGGTGCTGCTTTGGGAATAAGCTCTGTCAATTCTCTTATACTGTAAAGGAATATTACTTGGCCATATACATACACTAGGCAAACACATGCTCTAAATGATAGTGGTGGTAGTGCTGAGTTACTGTTAATTAGGCCATGAGTTATGGGTGCTTCAAACTTAGTTCTAAATGTAATGCTTATTTACATCTGGAGATTTTTAAGCAATGTGTAAAAATATTTCTGGGTATTTGTGAACTAAGTCATGAAGATTACTGCAAGAAAATATCTTCAAAACCAGTAAGTTTAGGGTTAGTTTTGAAAACATGTGTTCTATGCACTTTTTTAGATGCATTGTATCTGATTGGAATCAGTATGCTCTGTCTGTCTCATATCTGTGTTTATAAAAACAACTATGTTTTAAGAGTACCTGTACAGGTTTGTTGCCGTGGCTCCAGGAGGTTTGGCAGCATCACCATGGCAAAGAGGACGGAGTCATGGCAAAGGTATGACATCTCTGTAGTAGTAGTAATAATTGATTGTGAATGATTGTACAGCATGCACTTGTAATTATTAACTATGGTCTATTTTGTATACAGTATTTGCATAGAGTACTGCAAATACTTTATGTAAATAGAGTATTTCCAGAGTTTCTGCTTTGTCTTCTGTGTTGAAATTTGCAATTCTTCTTCAACCTTAAAATATTATTCAGCATTATCTTGTACAGCGTGTTAGCCTTATTGAAGGCCATTGATATAACTAGGGTCTGACGGTATAAGAGATTGATAAGGCCTCTATAAAGGGCATCACAGTAAAAGGCTGTTAACCCAGAATGGCCTATATGGTCCCTCGTGTAATATAAAGCTGCTCGTTAGTAGTGAACGATACACTAGTAGGTCTCAGAACGCCATCCTATGACCAGAGAGAGGGGGAGATAAATTGAAGAGAGAGAGAAAGTGCTAAAACCAGGAAGAAATAAAGAACAACGAGGGATTAGGGGGGTAAGAACTAACAAAATGAAGGAGGAGGGAAGGAATCCAACAATTTAGAATAGTATTTAAATTAAACTTACACAACAGGAAGGGAGGAGATAAAGAAATGTGCAAGGCGATTGAGTGATACAGAGAGGAAAAATTATGAACATAAACAAGAAGATATTGCAATGAACATGACTAATTAGATAATTTAGAAAGGCACAAGTACAATAATGAAAGAATTAAATGACTAATGGATAAAAAATCAAAATGCCATGAGAAACAAAGCAGATAATTAGGGGTAAAACAGGTGTTGACAAAATATCAAATAATGCCTGAAAACAAAACACAACAGCAATGAAGATCACAAGGGAGTAGAAAAAGGAGACCTGGATGGACCTCCCTCAGTGGCTCATGATGTTCGGAAAAAAGCCAACAGGGAAAGGTGGGAAGTTGAATGCTGTGAAATATAGCCATGAATGAATAGCTGGCTGTATTAAATCAGTGCTGAAAAAGTTACTACTCTCATAAATACTATTTATGCTAATGGTTAGGCATGATTTACTGAGCCTATTAAATACGGAGAGATGGGAAAAGCTTTTTCTTTAATTTCATGTGCCGTCTACCTGTTGTTTCTGTTTTTTGTATTTATATACTTTTCTCTTGAGGTTTGACTTGACTTGTGCTTGTGGTAAACAAGGTTTTTCTCTTTTTTAATCAATTGGATACCTTTAGGTGCATCACAGTAATCATATCACATTCATGAGAAACATAATTTTTGAGTTACATTTTTTAAATGCAATAACTTAGTGGTGAAATTCTGATTTATGGAGTTTCATCCTTTATATAATGTAATGCGGTTTTAAGCTTCTTTCTAAAATATTATCTATAAACACTAATCAAATTCTGACTGTCTTTTTTCATTTTCATAATTTCTTCTCTAAAATGTCTAGTTCCTACATCTGTGGCACCTCCAGCCACAGTGGAGAGTATCAGCGGGTTCAGTGCCAAGGTGAGGTGGTTACCGCCCACAGGTGACGTCCAAGGACTTATTGACAGATATGAGCTGAAAGCGTATAATAAGGACCATCCAGAAGTGCCACCTATCACAGCCACATACCTGGCTAACGGAAATTTCACAGGTAAAGCACATATTTTCACCCTCTAATTTATTTGTTATGGCTGGACATTTAAGTTATATTATAGTACCACCTTTGTGCAATTTTAAGTATTTTTTTTTGTACACAGCTATGCATTTAGACCTGTTTCTACACATTTCTTTCTAAACTTTATACAAATAAAAGATGGGATCTTTTGTTGGAAAGTGGCAAAGGAGGCAATGTGAAGAAGACTAAATAATACATAAATGCAAACAAAAGTTTCAACACTGCACTATACCAGCATATTAACATAGACATTTACAAAGACATGGCTAAAGTGAACTACAGACAAAAGGTAACAGACAGTTTTAATACTGTTTCAAGATGTGATTTTCTGGGCCGTCAGCAGAATCTGATCGTTATGGCTGAGGGCATTTCTGTTGCTGTCTCCATTGACCAATCTAATCACAAGGTCCCCACAAAGTTTGTGACTCTGATCACAGTCAGTCTAACCCTTTATGAAAAATGACATCAAAACATGCATAGATTTTGATTTAAGCTTTAACTTTTACTCAGTTCCATTAAACCTGTTGCTGTTGATTTCTGGGAGTTCTCATACACCTGTAGCAACCTTTTTGGCCCGATACGAAAAGACATCCTATTTTAATGTCTCCCTTGTCTTTTCATGATAACACACATACATCCACGATGTTCCAGCTAAACTCGTTAATGTCTCATTGGCCTGCCTCCAAATTTAGGAGACTGTCTCCATTTGGAACAAGACACTCAGGACTATCCCAGTGATCTCATTCCCTGGCATCACTCCTTTTCGTCCCTCTCTCTTGCTGCTGCTCACTTTTCTATCTTTCCCCACTTCGTCTTTTATGATGAAGATGATGTCTGCGTCCACTCCTGCGATTCGTCCCCCCTCTCTTCCACCCTGCTATGTCTCTAGGCAAATATGATGATGAGCTTGCTGCCTCTGTCTTCTCCAGTGTCTCTTTTGCTGGTCCTTATTCCCTCCCCCTCTCTTTTCCAGACATTTAGTCCACTGTGATAAGGCTCCTTCTTAATTTATGATAGCCTCGACACCTGACTGGAGAATTACACCGATGGCTAAAAAACACAGAAAGCAAATGAGGGTGTAATAGCAGCAGAGTGGGGCCCTGGCCCCCTAATTGAATTAAAAGACATGGGTAACACTGAGAGAGAGTGAGAAAAATAGACGAGTACAGGGTGATTGAGCACAAAAGGCAGAGAGGGGAGTGGGGAGGAGTGGAAGAGAAAACAGACAATGTAAAAAAAGTGACTTTGGAAATGCATAAAGGAGTGAAGGAGGCCAAGACTGCTAAATTAAAAAACATCAGAGAGAGACGAGTAAAGCTTAACAATTAGAATAGGCTGGGTCTGTTTGCCAAGCACTGCAAATTTGCTTAGCAACAGTACCACACAGGAAAAAAAAGTATTTAAGGCACACTTTCAAGCCGTTTGGATGTATATTTTGGTGTTATGCTTTATACAGAATAAAATGATCTAGTTAAGTATGTTTAGTATAAAGGTGTTAAAAGTATATAGTCTCTTTGAAGTTAATATTCTTTACAAAGAAAGAGACACTATTTAACCTCCAGTGGGTTGATTTTATTGATTTGAGGTGTGGCACTTAAAATGCGAATGAAATGTGGACTTCCAACTCCGACTCCACTGGTTCAGCTTTAAAAGGTCTTGACTATGTAGGATGTAATGTTATGCTGCTGAAAAGTATTCCATCCATCTGTCCAGTCATTGCACAAGAGGCAGAGTACATCTGATCACGTCGAGGATGTTGGGACTGAGGGACAGGAGTGTTGTACGGAGTGACTGTTATTGTTTTCCCAAGTTGCTTTTACCATGTAACAATGGCTTCTAATTGTAGCCAGCTTATAAACCCACTCATACTTCCTCCAGATGTGTTTATTGATTTGATCAAATTGCTGACTTTCCCTGAATTCATACCAGATGATTTCTTCCACATAAAGTGAATCGGATTGGTGCTTGTCCAAAGTTAGATTTGTTTATAGATACCGTTTCTTGTCTACGCTCTTTACTTCACTACTTTTCCACTCTTCTTCAGGTGTGATAACTGGTCTCACTCCATCAACCCAGTACATTGTCACTGTAAGTGCGTGCAGTCCTGCTGGATGCACTGAGAGTCCTGTTGGTAATGTTGGTGATGTAAGATCAAGCTTCAAAACCCCAGAAGAAGGTAAGAAATGCACAAGTACAATTTTTCTCTTCATCTGTGAGCATCTTTTTTCAGTTTATCTTTATTTCTGATGTATGACTTAGTTTTCATTTTCACAAACAGTGAGAAAGACTGCTTTGTTGTTTTCTGAATTAAATAAAAAGATAACTTTATAAAAAAGGTAGACAAATTAAAACAAGGATGGGATGGCTCAATGAAAGATGGAAAATTTGAAAAGAATGAGGCACTTGGTGTGCAAAACAGCTTGACAAAAGATGACGGTATAGATTTTAAAAGATTATAAAGAAATATAAACTTGACTGGGAAAGGCAAAGATTTTTCTTCATTTTTTCAGTTGCTGCATTAATCTGTGTAGGAGTAACCAGCCTTGTTGGGGAGATAATGTGACGGCAGGGGTCAGTACAGAGACAGCAAAAATCAATGTGACGCTAAAGGGAAGAAACAGATTACTGTATTGATTTCTACAGAGCAAAATGTTAAAGCACTGAAACATGTCAGAGAATCTCCAGGAAAGAAAACATATTTAAAATTCTTTTCATTAATGCTTACTGTGCGGCACAATTTCACTCCCCCATGAGAACATTTCTTTACCTCCTGTTAATATATGAGAGACACCTGCATCACATAAAATATGAAGCTTTTCATATATTGTTCTTTGGTTTTACGGGTTCACATCACAGACACCGATGATACTGATCAAGCTTTCAAAAATATTTAGTGGCATTTATTAATCATTTATGTATTTTTAGACAGATTACTGACTTTGTTCAGTGACATATTCTGGTCTTAACTCAGGTAACTTTATCGTTAAAACAACAACAAAATAACTTTCAAGAGCAAAACCTCCAATAAGAGACGGCGAGGAAATATAGGATTTCTGAACTACCTGAACTTGGTCCTTTCAATGAGGTGGAGCAGCAACTTTTTTTCAGTTTTTTGCTTTCTTTCTTTACAGTTTTTGACCATTAATTTTTCCAGAACTTTGTGAATAGAAGATTGGGCATAAATAAATACCTGTGAATGAGTATAACTTGTATTCCTACAAAAACTTGTGACCACCTTCTTTTTTTTAATTGAATGAACCAAATATCTGCATATGTATATATATATGTAGATACATTTTCATTTAAGTGCAATTTCAGTTCCAGATGTGGTGTCACCTCCATTTGTGGTTGCATCTCCTTCTGCTTTGTATTTAACCTGGGAACCTCCAGCAAGGTAAAAAAAAACATTCTCATCTGCCTCATTTTTTCTCTAATGTCACAAATCATATACTTAGGTAATCTATTTTAATTATATCTAATTTGTATCTAATATCCTGGTCTATATCTTTGTGTAGTTCTTTTTCTCCCCCTTTCCGGCTGACTGACACACAAGAAATATATTTTTGGCTAACTGAATGCGTCATTAACATAATTCTTTTTAACAAAGAGCATTAGATTAAAATTATTATTACACACCCTGAAGAAATGGCATTGACACAAATATTGTGTTTTAAAACTTTTTGACTTTCGCTTTGAGTTTGATGTTATTCAGACTGTTTAGATGAAATTCTAGCAAGTTGTTTTATTTTCTTAAAATATTTACTTTATTGTAAAGAGAAAAAAAAGAAAAACTCAGTTAATAGTACTTTTGCCTTGCACAAAATTTGTGAAAGAGTACAGATGAAATCACTCATATCGATCTTTCTAGCAAACTGACTGCCATACAAAGGGACAAAAGTGCTTGAAATCATTGTCTTATATTGGCAGTGATTTCCTCCTATAGCTAGTGAGGAGTCTTTTTTTTTTACCGACTATCATAAACATGGAAGGAAATGCTGCTAAGATTATTGCACAAAAGAGCAGTTTTTTTTAAAGAACTTAAACTGAGAAGTTCAATTTCATTAACATTTTTCAGGTTGCCTGTGAGTGTCTATGAAGCTCTAGTACAGTTTACTCCCAATGAATGTGCCACCAGAGCTGAGTTTGTTCAACATACATTTCAGATGCTTGTTTGCACATCTGTACACACAATTAGGCAAAGACTTTTGAACAAGAAGGGCAGCAAACCGCCTAGTTTTCCTTGCTACCCTGGAACGTACATGTGCAACGGCAAATTTTTAAAAAAGACTGGGAAATGATGCAATGTGACACAGGTAATTGATCAGAATTTTCTAGCTTACAATTCTGTGCAAAAGTAGTATTTTAAACATCCTCATAAAGGACCTATTGAAACAGAAAACCACTCAAAGGTCTGATCTAAAGAGCTATTTAGAAAAAACAAGGAGAAGGAACAGTCGCCAGAGTACATATGTGTTTCTGCCTATGAAATGTTTTAATTCTTCTCCAGTATACCTTAGAAATGGTTTAAAACTTTAAAAAACTTTCACTAAAGGTTTGTCCTGTAACTGAATAGACTGCGCAGTATTCTAAAATATTGTCTTCATTTATTTTATTTTTTTCCATTGATAGGCCAAATGGAGACATTACAGAATACCTCCTCTATCACAACAGTGAAATGGTCTACAGAGGGAAAAACAGTCAGTACAACATCACTGGTAAAAAAAAAAAAAAAAAAAAAGTGTTTGTGTGTGCTGTAGCTGGGACTGTAGAGGGATGGGGCCTCAGTGAAAAAAAGAGGGTGAGGGGTGCAGAAAAGCAAAATGGGGGATTAGCATTTGAAAGAGGAACGAGTCTCAGTCCTTACCAAGGGAATAGCACTTTCAAAGAGAAAGCTAAACATACACATGAAAATGAAGTGGCAGAGAAACAAAGAAAACTAAACATTAGCACTCAGCCATGCACACAATTTGCCCTTACAGCTTTTATTGGAAATACCTGAAGAGGCTATGAAACAAATGTAACACCAATGAGAAGGCGTCCTCCAAAAAGAGGAATATGAATGCACACAGACACATATGTACAGGAAACATGCAAAGCATCATACATTGATGTGTACAAACTCTATTGCAGAAAGATATGCTTAAGTTTTTTATTTCATTATTTTACCTGCACGTTTATACAATTAGTAAACCATCTTGCTGTTTAAAAGTGTAAGTGTACATATTTGAAAGCCAAAGAAAGAGTGAGAGCACATCTCATCCATGCTGAGTTATTAATGTAGAGTGTCTGATTTTCACTGTGATTGGGAGGATTATGGATATTGTAATTACATGGTATGTGCAAGAATAGATTGTGTTTCAGGGTAGGATTTCAACAGTGGGCCAGATGGTGGGTGATTTTCAAACAGAAAAGAAGAAAAGTAGTGTGAACAGAGTTGGGTGGATTGAGAAGAAAAGAGCAAAACTAACTGCTCGAGTTTATCTTATCTGTGCTGTCAGGCAGTGTGTGTCTCTCTTTTTTGTAACTTTTAGTGAATGTGTATTTTTATTTTAGGTCTTGGTGTGTACTCAACTAACTTCTTGATACTGAGTGCTTGCACTAAAGTGGGCTGTACCAACAGTTCACAAGTAACAGCGCTGACCTCTGAGCTTCCTCCTGGTCCCCTGCATGCTCCAAGCCTTACGCTGCTGGACTCCCGGAGTATATTGGTGGAGTAAGCACACCAAAAACACACCCACACCCACAACATGTTGTACATGTGTAATTACAAATTCTCTCTCAGAGCTCAGAGCAGACAACAGTGACAGGCGCGTAAAGCACAATGAATAATGGGTTACGCATAACATTTTCATTTTGAGCTTTTTAACATTAGCATTTTCATGTGGCATGTAGACATTTACAAGCCAAAAGAATCTACTTAAACAATGATATTGACTGATTTATGTTCTTGGAAGTGATAAGTGTTTAGCCTTTTTAGTTATGTTTTATAAAAGCTGTCTAGAGATAAAATAAAAGAGAGAAATGGACAACAGAGCACCAATGGCCTGCAGTTGTGTTTACCAGACAGAATTGTTTTAAGCAGTTCCAATCTGACCTCTGATTGGACCAAAATTATTGTAATAAATCTCTGGTATTTTTCCACCATGCTTACCTGCCATTGTTCCTGATGTTTGAGTGTAAGAATGTAATAATTAATCTCTCTGGAAGCTTGGGTACGACAGTATTCAATCCAAACAGATAGCATCTTGGCACAGAAATGCTCACCTTTTATTGGATTTAAGGTTGGGCAGTATGATCAAGGACTCATTGTGTTCAATTGCCATGTGGTATCAACAGAGGCGAACCATTCCTCTCACTGTCGGGACTTCTCTACCATAACAACCACATAATACTGCACAGCGTTTCAATTTAATGCACAAGTGAATGTGAAGTACATTGGAACAACCTGGTTCAATAAGAGAGACTGAGCCTCCATTGTAAACTGACTGCAACAAAAACTGTCCCTCGCTGCATCCCTCCATAGCTGCAAATAGCACTTAGCATTCGTCGACTGCTCATTGGCAGAAGTTAGAGCAACATCCAGAGTTTTAAACATGGAGCTCACTGCTTGCTCCTCTCAAAAGGGGTTCAAATGTATTGCCATTAATTTTTTAAAAAAATATTAATTTAACAGAAAACAGTGACTACACTGAGTAAATCTGATTGAGAAATCAATTGGTAAAAAAAAGATCCATTAAACTTGGAATCTACCATCCATGAGTGTGTTCCTGCTGGCTGAACATCTACATCTTAAACCCTTACAATGTTTTGAACAACATAGCATCAGGTGTGGGAAGGCTGTGTTTTGCCTTGTTCACACATTGGTAATAGGAAGAGGTTGAGAGATCATACTTGATCAATACCACTCTACAGCCGCTGTGAGAAAAACAGAAATATGGGAGAAATAAGAAAACAGTCATAGCGATGTAGGGAAGAAAGACGAGTATTGAATAAGTAGAAAAGGAAAATAAGTGGATTTGCATGATGAGCGAAAAGAATGACAAGGAAACAATGCATAAATTTGTTTTCTTACCTTTTCTTAAAAATTTCTGCCAACAAGACAATTGTTTACAACAAGCCTATTAAAATACATTGTCTCAGAGGTGAGTAGTAACTAGTTACATGTACTTGAGTTATTTGTAGGTACTTTTAGGAGTAGTTTGACTGCACCATACTTTTTATTTTTAATTGAGAGGCATTATTATGAAGCATCAGTAAAATTTTAACCTACTCTACCCACTGACTGAAGAACAAACATATTTCAACCTGCTGAGCCTGGGGTCTTGTTTGTGCAGTTTACTTTGTTTTGGCCCATGCCCCCTCATGGTCTGCAGTGTTTTGAACCAATGTGAACCATGTCTTGTAGTTCTCTCCATGTCAGGGAACTCTTTCATTTATGAATACATACATCAGTGTCATCAGTTATTCTTTAGATTTGCCGTGGGCCCCCCTCTTTGTTGCTGCCTATTAAGCAATATTGCGATAATTTAATTCTTTTTTTTTTGTAGAATAAATATGTTCTACAAAAAGTTCTGCCATACTGTTCTGGCACAGTAAGGCAAGCGGACTCACCACATTGTTCTGTTAAGCTGTTGGCAGAAGAGATGTGCAAAAAAACGTGGACGTGTACTCACAAAAAAGGAAATAAATAGAAAATGATATGAAATAATATTATTAGAGGAATAATAATATGAAGTAACTAAAGCCATGAAGCTCAATAAAATTGACTGAACCATCTAACATGTTTAATGTAGCAGCACTGAAAATTCGAATACAAAAGCTCTATCCCAAAGAATAAATCTTATAAAATGGCTCACTGAAATCTTGCACTTGTGTCATTTAATTTTAGTATTTGCTTTTGCTTTGCTCTCTTTCCAGGTGGTCACGTCCCTCGCAAATAAATGGTGTTTTGAAGTTTTACTCAGTCTTATTGTCATCTGATGGGTCAGAGTCCATTCTGGCCTACAACAGCTCAGAACCTGCTGAAGAACACACACTTCGCAGCCTAACTCCAGGAACATTTTATTCTGTTATGGTGGCTGTGAGTCCTCCTAATAGTAATTATTTTCAAACCTTTTTGTATCTCTATTTTTGTGTGTCCACATGTGTGTTTTTGTGCTTGACAGGCCTGCACAGGTGGTGGGTGTACCAGAAGCCCCCCGAGCCACATTCAGACAGAGGAGAGTACCCCAGAGAATGTTCCTGCTCCGCTCGTCATCCCTCTGTCCCCACATTCACTCAACATCAGCTGGACTCCTCCTGAGACTCCAAATGGTGAGGACATGCGTCATGCACTCATTTTCTGGATAACTATACATCCGATATGCAAAGTTGTTGACAGAGGAATGAAGGCAGTTTTTCAGTTTTTAGCTAAACACAGTTCTCACAAAAGTTAGCAGTCAATATAACAATATCAATATATTTAGACACATTGGAACAGTTTGAAACTTTTCCAACAAAACAAGTAGTGAAGATGTGCAAAAGGAGAACAGCTATCTGTCTGTATGAGGAATCACCTGAGATAAAGACAAAACAGGTAAGAAGAAAAAAAGGAGCCTTGGGAGGGGCTTCCCCTTCTTTTTGAGGAACTGAAGCGGGCAGAAACACAGAAAGGTTAGGAAAACAAACAGTTTGAAATTAGGATTAAATGGGAGCAAGAGCGAGAGGATGGAGCTTCAACTAGATACTTTAAGTGGATGAAAAGTGCTCCCTTTTGACTGAAGAGAGAACTGCAGGCTGGAAGCCCAAATACTTGCACTGTCTGGCATCCTATTTTGACTTTTTACCATTCATTTTGCATTCTGTAAATGCAAGATGAATTGAAATGGCTACAACATTTTTTATTCAATTTTAGATAGGCTCAAAGCATTGGTTTTCATTTACTATATTTTTTGTTCAATTAGAACTTGTATGTTGTTTTCTCAATTCCTAGTTGTCAAAAGAGTCTAAATGAACACAATTTCTTTGAAAAAGAGCAGTAGGTCAGAAATGAATAATTGTTTATAGAGTAGAAGGAACAGTGGAATAAACTATAAATCTTAGCGAAGTGAAATAAGGCTCTTTGTGCCTGAGTTATGAGATTAAACATACCTTCTTCACAGCAGTCATTAAAAGTTGACGTCAAGTGATATACCAACTAATAACAATATAATACATTTAAAAGGGCTTGAATAATAAATAGTATCTCTCAGTAAATCAGATTAATGGCTAAAAACCATCTAAGCGTTTCACTGTCTTTTCCATCCCATTTAACAGACTCTATACATAAAGTTTGTGAAGATGCTACAAATTATCAAACGCTAATGTCATGCTTATGCAATTCAGTAACACACACACATCTATCACGTGTGTGTGACGTGATAGATGTGTGTGTGTTTTATGCCTAATCCCACATTAAGGTGTTTGCACCATAAACCCTGTGATATGTATGCACATTAACCTGGATAAATTGCTTAAAGCTTTCCTCGTCTGATGACTTTATAACAAGCAAGATGATTACTGTATTATCCTGTACTTAAAAAGCTTTATGTTTTCCTAATAAGAAAGAAGAAATACTCAGTTCCATTTTCCAATGACTTTTTTTATTTAATAAATGGCATGATGATGGGTTACAGAGTGATATCCTGTGTTATTTTCTCGCTGCCCCCCACCCACCCCCTCACACACACTTTCTCCGCAATTCCGCAGGGATTTGTGGGGGATAATCCTCTCGGGGATTAGGTCGGGGCAACACGCAGACAAAGAGGGGAAATAAGCCTGTTATGCATTCGCTGCTTCATTTCCCAACCTGTCTTTATTACAGCCTATACTGATATGGGCTTATTCACGCACACAAGCACATACAGTGCTCCGCACACATTCACTCTCACATGCATGTGATTGGCCATATTAAGAGCTTCCCAGATAACTTGCATCCGTAGGGTTTTTGTGTCTTCATTTTCGTGATAGGTGTGTATATCTGTATTGAGCAATAATAAAACCCACACATGATTAAAGTAGAATGGACCCTTAGTTCTTAGCACTGATCTTTTGAGCCTACTGTATGCATTTTTATTAAGGAAAGGCACATTTGGCTTCGTACTGTTTCATTCTTTTATTAGGTGGATGTAATGTCACGTAATTGTGTGTTTGAGATATGGGTTCTTATTAAATGTGTGGATCTTTTTCAACTGAGTATATTGATGTGTGTCTGTGAATGTGTTTGTGTCTTCACACCTATTTACACACTCATTTGTGCGTGGGCGGGTGTGTGTGTGTGTGTGTTCAATTTTGTACCACTGTCCTTCTCTGGGTCTTCATCCTGTGTAGCGCCTTTGGTTACAATTGTCATTTCAGTAGTGTTTTTAGCTGTAGGACACACTGACTGGCAGGCCTGGAGCCTGTAAGTCAGTTTTCATTTGCATACTCAGTGAACCAGAATGCATTTTGCATCATTGCAAAGCCAAGTTTTCACTTTTTATTCTTTACAGTCTGGACAATGCCATACAGTAAAAGTGACCACTGAAACTAGGAAACTGCCTGTGGATGTCTTTTAGGAATATAGTTCCAACTAAATGGATTATAACTAGCATGTTAAAATTCAAACAATTTATAGATGTTTTAGACGTATGATGGCAACATAGATGTTTAAGGAGAAGGAGAAAATGGAGTCAATTGAATAAGATGATTTAGTAAAATGTGTAAAATGAACATCTTTTTGATTCATAATTCAGCTCCAGTTTATTTAATCAAGGACAGCCCATTAAACAATGTTACATGTTAAAAACAAAGCACCCATTGTCTTGTATGTAGTTTTTTTAGTCACAGGTTAATTAATCACTAAAACATGTTCAAATGTGATTATCCTGATTAAAATGTCAACTTTGCTGCGTTAATGTTTATGCTGTCTTTTTTTTATGTGAAGTGGCAGACGAGGGAGGTGGTCCCAATCTTAGGAAAAGTTTTCCAACCACGGAAAGGTCACTGTTATTAGCCTGCCCCAGAGCACCTACTTTATTTTGCTGGAAATAAGATGGAAACCTTTAAAACTTGGGTTCAGGAGAAGCAGTGTGGCTTTTATGCTGGCTGTGGAACAAGGGAGCAGACTTTTACCATTGCAGAACTGTTGGAAAGATGACAGGAATTTCTTTGCCTGGTGTGTATTGGGACAAGGTTTACATATTTGTCCCCTGGGGATTTTGTTGCTGGTGTTTTGGGTGAGAATGCTTTAAATGAGGATCTGGCTCTTGTGCCCAAAGCAAGAGCTATCGCTGCATCCTCACCATAAAATTAAGATTGTTCCCAGTGAACTTTGCCTTTTCTTGCCTCTGTCACTAGCTCTGTTTGTAGTCTTTATATAGCACATTTAAATGGGAATAAGTACTCAGAATAAGCAACCGATTGGAATTAAAATGAGTCATGTAAACACCCCAATTGGAAGATTATGATTGGGTTCAGTTCAATCAGATTGAAATTGTAATCCAAATGAGAGGAGTGGTTTATACCAATTGATTATCCAAACTGCATGCATGTAAGCACTTGTTCTGGTGATATGTTCCTGACTGTGGGAAACTGATTTGACTGCATGTGTGCTCAATGTCTACCAGACGTATGTCTGCCTTCAGTGGCCAGACACTCTGTTAGGGAAACAAAACTGGTGTAAAACTGGTCTGTTATGGTCAAAACTTTGAAGGATTTCTCTCATCCTGTGAGTAAGAAAGACCAACAGCATGTGTTGCTTAGCCTGTATCTTAATTAGGGAGTTCAGTAATGTCTCAACCATTAATAGACCCGGTTGTGGGTCCATTCTGGGTGCTCAGAAGACAGAGATTCAGTCTTTGTTCTCAGTAATTCGGAGCAATGCTGAAGAAAGAGCCTAGTCAAAAAGTAATAGTCTTTTTGAAGGTTTGAATGTAGAAATGTAGGGTTCTACATTCAAACCTCCATCCACACTCATAAGACACATCTTGACAGAAGAAAGATCCTGGTCAGTAGAAGCTGCCATTGGCTTTTTCCATAGGGTTCCTCATAGATAAAGTGACAAGTGCTTTCATCTAAATGGAGCTTGGAATAGAACCACTGCTCCTCCAAACTTAGTTATTGAAGATATTTCAGCCATTTGGCAAGGATTTCTCCTGATCAACTCCCTTTGAGAGTTCCACCTGCAAATCTCACTTGGACGTGCCTTTGTTCCCCCATAATGAAATGTAAGGAATCTTGGTTTCCCACTGGGATCTGTTACTCCATTACTCCATTAAACCATTCTTGACTTGATTCCTGGATGAATGGACAGAAGGATGGAAGGAGCCAACAGCTCAGGAGAACTGCATACCAAAATAAACTTCTAAACTAGACTTTATTCAAACATGACCAAGGTGCATTTAGTGGCATTAAATGTTTGCTGTTGCTTTTTCCCTTTTTGTCTTGAATTTTGTAACAAGATATGCTCTTTTGACAGGTGTTATAACAAGCTATGGTCTTTGGATGGATGGAGTCCTTGTTTTCAACTCCAGTTTCTCTCAGAGGTTCTTCATAGTGGAAGGACTTTCTCCATGGAGCCGACATGTAGTCAGACTGCAGGCTTGCACAGCACAGGGCTGTGGCAAAGGACCACTGGTCAGTGAATCATTTATTTATAAACCTATTCAGGGCCGAACATTAGAAAACATTTTTTCTGCAAGTAATTGCAATAAGGGATTGGGTTTGACTTAGTCTCTTTTTGAATTCTTTTAAGTGTTTGTTTTTATTCACCAGACTTATAGAGCTCATAAAAGTCCAGTTCTACAATATTTAGTACAGCTTTTCCACCAACAGCTTCTATTTAGAACAGGGAACGTGCCATAAAATCCTCTTTTTGCTGAATAATCTTCCATCAGATGGTGAATTGAAACTGCTAATACAGCAAAACAGATTTCCAGAGAGCAGAATATTGCTATAAGAGAAAGAAAAACATAGATAGACCATGGAGGACTCCACTTAGACATCTACAAAGTGAATGTGTGTGCCAGTGTGTCACTGTGCCTCATAAAGGTGATCGATTCTCTCAGCTCAATAACGAGGGTTGCGTGGCGACTGTGACATTTGGTGGGAAATGCCACTCCATTCTCAGCAACGTCTCTGACGACAGGCCAGATTTTAAGGCATATTTCCGATACGGATGCCACAATTTGTCAAACACCAGAAGAAATAGCTGACACTGCAGAACAGGAGAGTAGTATAGAAAGGGGATAATCTAGAGAAGAGGAGTCTGTGAGAGTGTGAAAAGAAATTGAGAATGAAGGTGTTGAGAATAAGATGTAAATGAGAATGATGGAATAAAGAGTCAGAATGATGAGCAAGAACAAAAGATTACAAAATAAAAAAGCTAAAGACTGAGTTAATGCAGACCAGCAGCTTATGGCATTTAAGAGAGTATTTGTTAGAACATCACAGGTAAACCAGGTGACGAAGCAAGTTATTTTGTTTATAACCTTTACTTGTATAGTTTGTATGTGCAGAGAGTGTACACATCTGGTCTAACTATGCTTTTATGTATTATTTCTTTTAATGAGGTGGAGTCACATACATTAGAGATGGCTCCAGAAGGCCCTATGCTGCTGGAGTTGACCAACCAAAGCTCCAGATCTCTCAGAGCCCGCTGGACTGCTCCTCCTCGAGCAAATGGAAACCTCCGCTACACACTTTACTACAAAAGCAAAGGTGACACCTGAAGTCTAACAGTATCTCTCTTCATTCTGGGTATATTTTATGTTTTCACAAACAAATTAAATGAAATCTAATGTTATGTTAATGTTAAAAAAATACAATTACCAAAATTTGGGCTGTTCTCTGATATTAATAATACTGCTATGGCAGTATTTACAATATTTTACGTGATCAAATTTTTTATTCAATTACTCGATTGGTTGTCAGAATAATCAATAGATTACTGCATTACTAAAAGTGTATGCCTAAACTTTGTCTCGTTCCTGAGTTGTTGCTCTGTCTGCAGCTCCTCCAGAGTTACCATGGGCCTCTTGACTACTTCTCTGATTAATACTATTCTTTTTCAGCTTTTCAGTTTAGGTAAATTGTCGTCTCTTGGTAGATTTGCAATTGTGCCTTATTTTATTTCCAAATGATCTATTGGGCAGTGCAGATTTTCAGTGCTTGAGATGTTGTTTTATAATCTAATCCTGCTTTATGGTTCTTTATAACTTTATCCCAGAGCGGTAATGAACCTCTGAAGCCTTCACAGAATTCATACTGAATTCATACTGAGTGTAAATTACAAAAAGGGAAAATTTATTAATTATCTGGGGACAGAATATAAAATGTTCACCACACTTTTCAGGTTTTATTAAATTTTTTTAATTCAATTGTTAATTATTTTTCTACACAGTTGTGTGCTACTTCATGTTGATATATCATTTAGATATATATATACATTGAGTTTTGTTGTTAAACCTAAAATGTGAACAAGTTCAAAGGTGTTTGAATACTTTGTTGAGGCTCTGTATGTGACCCTTACGAAAAGCAACAACTGACAGATGCTGTTTCTGTGTAGATATATGGGACTACAGTACTTGCTGATTGCCTGGGAGCACAGTAATGTTATTTCCAGTTTCAAAAGCACTCAGTGTTTTTGTCGTAGCTTTCAAAGAAGAGCAGAGCAGAACAATATGCATCGAGATGGACTGAGCTGTACACACAAATGCATGCAGACACTCCCAACAAACAAAGGAAACTTAGAAAGTCAGGCACGAAATAGGACGGTGTAAGAAGAAGTAATCAAACCAGACTAGTATCGCAAAATATTTTGAAGTATTTTTTTGATATAGCCTGTGACTTTAGGTCAGCGACAATCTAGGAATGTAAAGCTGGTAAAATCAACAAAGACGAATTTCAATCATTATATCACTACAAATATTTGCATGACATAAGAAAAGAAGCAATGATTGCATTTAAGGCATGAAGTGTTGGAAATAACAAAATTCATGTAGATAAACAAAAAAGCTGGACTCTGGCAAAATATACCTTGAGTTAAAGTTGAAAGATTTGAGTTGAAAGATTTCAAAGAACACGCAGTCAAGTCATAAATAGGTTTTACATTTGACATACAGTGTATTGATCAGTGAAGATGCAACATTAGTGAATGGACAAAGGATAAAAGTGTGCAGAAGGAGAAGAGCACTGCCTTGTTTTAGTTGAGCAAATGCTGCTGTTTCTGTGACGTAAACTTCCTCCACTGGTTTATATAGACCTGAATGATTAAGTATGTGTGTCCACTCAGTTATTTTGAAGAGATTCACAGAGTTTTCTTTTACTTTTAATTTAGTAAAATGAGTCTCAGTGATTGTGTTATTCTCCCAATTTGTCATTAAATTGTGTGATGCTTTATGTTATGGGTCTCCATTTAGAAGAAAAAACACATATATTTAAAATAGCAAATGCACAATATTGCTGTTTTTCTTTCCGTTATATATAGAGGTCTCTGTTTCTGTGTTTGTCATCCATTAGATGGTCATGGTGTGTTAGATGGAGGATCAGCAGCAGGCATTTGGTTGTCTGTGTCTGACCTACAGCCTTACACAAACTACAGTTTCTGGATCAGAGGATGTAACACACAGGGGTGTGTTGAAAGCCTGCCACTCATTGTCACAACACCCCCAGCAGGTACGCACTGTTTGGGAACCTCAGCACATTACCAAACAGAGTGAATGGAAATTTAATGCAAATCTTTGAAGAGATGATTGAATAAATTCACTCCATTGTTTTGAATTTGTATCATATCAAATGCTAAAAAGCATAAAATTTAATAAAGAGATGCTATAGAAAACTGTTAGAAAATGCATGCAGGATGACACAGATTGCACAAAAGAGTGTACAGATTTATAAATGTTTATTCAGAAGTGTAATCTAAGAAAAAACTAATCTTTAAATATGTAGTCAGCTATCCTGCTAAAAACACTGAATTCACCCTTTTCTCCTCCTATGTGTTGGTCAGGAAACAACAAAAGACAGGCTTAGGAAAGTTCTGCTGTTCAAGTTCAAAACAAAGGCATAAGAAAGTATAAATTTTAAATACAAGACGTTTCCTCTCTTTCCATCTCTCTTTTTACCTCTGTGCCTCTGGCATCTCTTTAGACTTCTTTAAGGCAAACTGTCTTGATGCGTCCTTGTTTCACGAAAGAACAGAGAGAAGATAGCCGAGCAAGAGACAGAAGAGCAGAGTAGGAGGAGAGCAGAGAGAAAGAAGTGAACATAAAAGTGCATAGTTTAAAACGATTAGTGACACCTCTGATATTGTACCTGCTAACACAGCATGAGAGAGACACAGGCTCAACTGTGTGCGTGCGTGCGGGGGTGTGTGAGTGTGTGTGTGTGGATATTTTGTGTTATGTGTGCAGATTTGTGTGTTTATGTGAGTGAGGCAAGAAACACAACTCTTAATGAAATAAAGGAGGACATTGAAGGAATGAACATTCATCTGCACGTGGATCTCTCTTGAAAAGACAGAGTACCAAATGGAATACATTAGAAATATCAAATACTTCTTCTGCTGTAAAAACATGTTAAAAAAACAACCTGAACAAAGATACAGTACATTTAAAAAGATTACGCTTGCAAAGCGTCAGTAATTCTTTATCTACAAGATCAGCATCAGCTGAGGTACAAATTAAATCTGAAGTCCAATTTCTTAAAAAGAGAAAATAAATGAAAATGTTGTACTGTATGTCTAAATGCAAAATCAACTTTTTTTCTGTTTTTTTTTTTTTTTTTATCTCTTAGGTAGTTTTTAAATAATGCTTTTGTAATTGGTGGCCTTTAGTATTTTCTCTGCTTTTTTGTAGTTTCATTTGCATTAAAAGTATTGTTTATGCTGGTCAGCTACAGTTGTGTTTTTCCACATTTTTTGTGTTCATGTGTGATCCGTCTTTGCAATCGGACTTTCGCAGTAAGACGTCTTCAGCAATCAGTCCTGTTGCAGCAGAAGAGTTATATTTGATTGGAGGGTCACTTTCTGCATCAGAGAGCCCTCATATCACACAGTCAGCAGTGCTCAAACTATGGTTGTCTTAATTACTGATCTTTTCTTATTCTTACTTTTTTGTTGTTGTTGTGTTGGTAAACATAAATTCTCTTTCACCTTCCAAAAACTGTTTTTTAGCCCCAGATGGATTGTCACCTCTGACTTTAGTCAGTGCAACCAACACCAGTCTAAACGTGTCGTGGTCTGCACCTGTCAACTCCAACGCGCCTGGCCCACTCCTGTACAGCTTGCACATGAAAACGTCTCCACAGAGCTCAATCATAAGGTAACCTGAAATTCTGAAACAGATGATAAAGTGCCATTCGGTAAATCGTGACATGTTTAATACAAAGTTGACATTACTCAAAATGTCTTTGTTATGACAACTTGTCATTAATCTAGAAAAAATGTCTTCGCTATGACAACTTCACATTAACTAAGAAATTCTGATCTGACATAAATTTGTTATAAAAGTATTACTGATTAAACTTTAAAAATTATGTAGCTTTATGTTAATAAAGCCAAAGTTTAATCAGTAATACTTTTATAACAAATTTATGTTAGATCATGATTTCTTGGTTAATGTCAAGTTGTCATAACGAAGACATTTTGAATAATGTCAACTTTGTGTTAAAAGTGTCATGATTTATCGAATGACACTTTATGACAACAGTCATAAATATTCATGAAGACTTACTCATGTTCATGACAGGCGTTATGTCATGTTTATGACTATGTCATGACAGTCTTATTCACAACCCGTCAAATAAAGTGTTACCGAGTACAATGAGTTTGTTGAAGAAACTAGATTGAGATAAATTGGTCTTTGTTTCATGATGGAGTCATATATGATATCCGCGATATATCACGGCATTTAATAAACAAAATGGAATCCACAATAAAATGCTAAATTTCACTGAATTAGCTGATGTCACATTTCCGGTCACCTAAATCCTCTTTTGTTCCCGTTATGATTCTTTGTTTGAACTCGAGTCATCTTCATCACATCTAGCTGCCTAAATGACTGAAATTACTGCTACTTGATTGGCTAATTAGCTCATAGAGTCAACGAGCAATTTGACCAAAATGGTTGGTAAGTGTAAATAACATTATCAGTCTTCCAGTAACTGAGTATTTTCTGATGAACTTGGTCTCCTACTCTAAGTTATAGGCAAAACACAAAACTCTTTGAAATGTAGGTCACATAATTCTTTCTAAAATTTAAGTATATACATATGCATGGACACAAATAGAGGTACGTTATACCTCTTTTTGGTAGCAGATTATGACATCAATATAACAGAAAATTAGTACAACAAGGAGAACCAAAAGACAAAAATAGAAAGAAATTGCAAGGGGAAGAGTGAGGTCGAGAAATTGGGACAGAATAAAGAGAGAGAAGGTGTGAATCTGATATGTATTCATTACATGCTTCCTGACAACAAATTGCAATTTAATCCAAGAAGAGGAGGCTCTCATTCTGTGGTAATAAATAAATGACTAGCTACATGTATTATATATCAGACAGTCATGCCCTCCTCCTCCTCTTCTGCTATGGAAATCTCATTGTTACCTGATTTATTCATTCATTCATTCATTCATTCCTTTCATCCATCTGATGGTAAATGGTCAACGGTGTCTCATTTATGACAGTTTTCTTTTACTTTGTCACACATTCTTTTGTGTAACTGTACTATGTGGGATCAGATATGCAGTCTCTTGTGCTGCTCTGTGTGAAGTGGTTACTTAAAATATAACATCATTTTAAATTTTGCACAAAACATAAACAATTTAGAAGGTATTAAACAAAATTATGCTGGAGAAATAAGAATCCCATCCTTAACCTTGTGCTCAATATCACCAATAAGATTTTAAAAAGTGAAGCATAAATCACTCTGTTCTAAAGTCTGTTTTGCAATTTGGTGTCCAATGAGACATGCTCTGAATCAGTTGGCTTGATTTTAACAAATGTGCCAATAGTGCAGCCCAGTCAGAGCATTAAATTTTATTGGCCATATCATGCTAATGTTAAAGCGAAAATTAAGGAATAATATCATTGTTTATGTTGTTTTGCTTTTTAAAATCAGAAAATTAAAAAAATCGTACTTGCTTAACATCATTTCACTTTAAGTAGATCCAAACTGCATATTAGTAAATGTGTTGCTTGTGTCTGTTCGCTTTTAGGCTTTTGGAAAATGCAACAGACACCCACTCCTATTATGTAGAGGGTTTGTCACCTTTCACAAACTACCTGGTCAGAGTGGTGGTTTCACATATTCATGGGCAGACAGTGGGGCCTTGGGCAACGCTACGCACAGCAGAAGACCGTAAGTACTGATACATGTACTGATGATGTGTAAGTGTAAAATTTTGTGCAATTATTTTTCAAAGATGGATGCAGTTACAGTTACAGCTGAAGTGCAATGAGACTATGCAAAAACAAGTGTTAACAAAATTTGTTGTATGATGGTAAGCATAATTGAGTATGTGTTGGGGAAAAACACACTGTATTGGTGTTCTTATTTGGGTCATCTTAAGACAGTGGTTGCAAGAAATAGCTTTTGTTTAATGTTTAATGCGCTACTCATAACATAGGTCCTGTCAAATTTAGAAGTAAACTCAGCAACTGGTTTATATCTCGCCCAGTTAGTTTATCCACAGTCCCATTTAAATGCAAGTGATATTGACATACCTGTTCATTCTTATGACTGGGATACTGGGAAACAAACATTTGTTCAAAGCACAGTGAGTTTAGCTGATTGTAGGACCGAAATACAGACAGAAGGCAGAAATTAATGCAAAAATACAGTGATTTGATAAATATAGTTACTTAAACAAAGTCAATGTCCAAATCTAAACCATGAAACAAGACTGAGACTGAAATAAGTAAAAAATACATAAACACAAGAACTGAAAATAATGCAACGAAATGAAACCAGCAGAGACTGAATCAACTATAGATGAATATTTACTGAGGAGAGATGATATGGGGAACAAAAGTTCGAGAAAGAACTAAAATATAAAGATAAAGGAGACGGAGAAAATCAGTAACAGGAGACAGAAAATAGGAAGTAAAGACTGCACGGCACAGAAAGGACCAAACTAAACAAAATAAAACAGGCGATTGCAAATGAAAAATTCAGAACTTAAAGGGATCCACATCTAGTTGAACATGTTTTTCTTAAAGATGTTAATGAAATGTAATGTACAAAAACTCAGACGTTCTTCAAAAATATTACATCTTTACACTGAACACAAAACAAAATAAGTCAAGGTCATAGACCTTCATAGACTCATAGGTCATAGACTCTCAATTTACAAAACGTCTGGATTGAGGTAAACTGCCTCAAAACTTCCATACATGAGATATCTGTTGAAATTAACAAATATGATTGGCTTACATTCTATTGTTTATTATATTAGCTATAGCCACATGAAATCAAAACAAATAGGAAGATAATGAATTGATATTTTAAAGTGGCCATTAAGAACATTTTAAGAAAATGTTTTGATCCCAGTGCTTATCGCAAACAACTTGAGGCAGAAACTGGAGCTTTTGCAGCATACACTCTCTTTCTGGGTTGGCATTTCTAAACACTAGCTGCAAAAATGCAACCTTTTTGACATATTCTCTCCTCTTTATGCGTTTGGCCCTCCTCATTTCCCCTTATTGTTTCAGCATTGTCCTCTATTTCAACACACTCCATCCGTGTGTCAATACTTTATTTAAATTGTTCAAAATGGGGGCGTGCCGTTGTGGCGTAGCGGTTAGCGCGACCCGTATTTGGAGGCCTTGAGTCCTCGACGCGGCCGTCGCGGGTTCGACTCCCGGACCTGACGACATTTGCCGCATGTCTTCCCCCCCTCTCCTTCCCCATTTCCTGTCAGCCTACTGTCATTTAAGGGACACTAGAGCCCACAAAAAGACCCCCTGGAGGGGTAAAAAAAAAAAAACTTAAATTGTTCAAAACGGAATAGCCTACAGTATTACCACTAAATGTGGACCCCTTAAAGACTGCAACTCTAAATGCAGGAAACCTAACATAGTAGAATAAACACAAAGTCTGACAAATTAGAGCATGTGGCCAGTTTACTACTAATTAAACAGTCCAAAGATGTATCTAGCTTTCCTTAAGTTAATCTGTGGTTGTAACTGCAGGAAAAAAACATAAAAGGAAAGGAGGTTTTAGAAACCTGGACAAAGGATGGATTGGGTGAAACACACTGGCAGGGTTAGATTTGCTTACAGTAAGGTGTGTCTCTGTGTATGAGTGACCTAGCCAGTGTCATTGTGGGCTAATTGCTGTAATAGAATCATATTAGCCAGTGGAACAGCCTCCTCAGTGCAAAGTTATAAATTAATTAGCACCATGATATTATCACATGCATTATCATTAAGCAGCCGAGTTTTGCATACATTTATAGGTGCATACCCACACACAAAAATGCATACAAAGCACTTGCATGTTTTTGCATGTAGCTACACATTTATATAAGCACTAGTGCATCTTCTTACATTGCATTGCATGCACACTCCCATTCACACACACACAATTGTAAGCATTTAGGATGCATTAAGCTGCAGTTCTGTGCTTCTGTCATTCAGTTGTGCAGAATTAATTTCCCTCCAGCAAACACAGATATGCATGCACATTAACAGACCAACAAGCACATCTATATTCACACTAACTCTCAACCATATGGAGTACCTATCAGATACTTAAACATGCCACTACTTGAGCCAGGGTCATAATATCAGCGTGTCAGACTTTGACAGGAATGTCTGGTAGCTTTGTGCAATGCCAAATCTCCCATGTATCTTGAATATAACCATTCAAGGAACAGTGACGCTGCTTGGATTAATTGTTAATTGGCACATAGTTACAATATCTACTCATTATAAATAACTTTGCCACTGGAAGTACAGAACTACCATACTAAATGTATCAATTTCTCAGCAGTCCTCACAGAATGTTATACATTACATTAAGATTTATGAAAGTTCTGGTTATTTGGATAAAGAAAAAGTGCAACATTTTAACACGCCTCAAAAAAAAATGTCTTGGTTGTAGCCAGACTTTGCCATGTAAAATAATTTAAACGGTGGTAGATCAGTATGACTGAGAAGAAGGTAAACAAGTAATCTCTTCAAAAACAGATTCTGTATGGTATGATGATTCTTATACAGACTGATGAAAATATTATTTTGCAAAATTTATGAACGGGTAAGTTGTTTTCTGATCAGAATAGCTGTTTGTTATTGTATGGTTGTTAGCAAATTACCCTAATACATTTATTTTCAAAAATGTAGTAAAGCTATTTTTACTCTCAAAACAGGTAGCTAATAAAAGTAATTGTTTAACATAATGACTTTTTGTTTAAAAAGGTTTAAAATTTTACAAATTTGCACACTGTCTTTGTTTTATCTGAGAAATATCTACAATTTTATGTCATATTAGCTAAAAAATCTGTTTGAGCAATCCTATTATATCTTTTATATTCTCTACTTTTTCTTACTTTTTTATCTCTTTCAAAAGAAAGTTTTGTTACTTTTTACAAAAGTAAAAGGCGTAGAATAAAAAATAGGGTAAAAAATAAAGATAAAAATCTAGATGAAATGGGGTAATATGAGGAACAGAAGAAGAAAGAGGAAAAGAAGAAAAGAGTGGACTAATGACAGAACAGAGGGAGAGAGAGAGAGACCCATGCTCCTTCCTTCCTTTTTATCATTCCATTAAAGTTTTATATCCATCTTTTTAATGTAATTTGGTCCCTATGAATTCCTGTCGCTGCAGAACAGACAGACGGCTCCTGTGAACATAAACTCTAGCCGTGTTGGACAGCTCCCTTTCCTCTGTCTACTCCCATGTTCACACCAGCTAAGTGATCTAAGAGTGTGTGTCTGTGTGTGTAAATGTGCGCCTGTGCACGCACTGGAAGAGAGGTGCGTATGTCAGAGTGCTACGAAGAATATGAATAAAGAGTAAGAATAAAGCACCACTTGAACAAAATGATCCTAGCAAAGCTGTCTTAGAAAGTGAAAATGTGAGTCTATGTGTGTGTAAGAACATTAAATAACATTAAAAACATGAAAGAATAATTCCTCATCACCCAAACTAAACCGTAGCACGGTGAGATAGAGGAGCAGTACAGGTGAAAAAAGCTACAGAGATGAGGTTAGAGGTAACGGCAGAACACAAAGAATTCATGTTATTTAATTAATTACTGACTGCATTAATAAAACATTCCCCTGTCTTTTTTTTCTTGTATTTTAGTCAGTTATTCCCACAGGAATATTGTATTTAAAAATCATAATCCTACATTTTTACCGATTTAAAGAAGTGTGAATGTAATTAGTAACAGGACATGTCTATATTACAGTATATAGATAAAAAACATAAAATATTTTTTATCCTAAATATTTGAATTAAAAAACACACACCACTCCTAATATTTGCAGGGATTCTGTAAAGACATTTCTTCAGAAACAAGTACTTCATGATGATGGCATCATGCATTTGTCTTTTCTGTTTAACACACTTTAAATATCACAAATGAGCAGAGATCACTTAAGCAACATCAAGAAAAGCTCACCAGGAAAACATCATGATTTTCTTTTGTGACTGTGTCATATCGTGTTTTTTTTCCCATGTCAAGTCTGGTAGGTGATTTTATTTGTCTAGTCCTTAAAGGGATAGTTCAGTGTAAGTAAGCTAAGGTTGATGAGCAAAAACCTTGTTGTTGCAGCTCATTGGAGGCTGTGATTGCCATTGAGTTTTTTTGCGCTCATATCTTTTGCATAAGCTTAAAGCATAAAGCACATTTCTCTCTGTTCTTATGAATTGTATGTTTAAGCAGATGATAATGACAATCTTATTTGTTGGTTGACCTGGATTTCACAACTTTTTTAAAGTGGTTGTAGGAAAATGCAACAGACGTTGTAGGACAATAATGAGAAATCAGATCAGTTGAATACATTTACCTCTCAACTGAATAAATACAAAAATGGTGTTTAAAATAGAATAAATTGAGTAAGGTTTTGTATTTAAGTGTAGTAGATAAATGGCGTCTAAATTTAAAAGTTGACTTGAGGAGCAAGTTAACTTGCTCCTATCACCTACTAACACTTAACACTAGTTAAGTGTTAGTAGGTGATAGGTGGTAGTAACACTTACCATTTAGTTCAAGTAGAACAAATGTAGCTTTAGAATGTAATAAATAACTGAGAAAATAAGAACTGAAAGTAAAAATGATTGCTTATTCTAATGTCAATGTAGTAATCTACTTGGTAGAAAAACCTTTTTATGACATGCAGCAAACTTTAAACAACCTTCAGCATGTTTTTTCTTCAGAAGTGGAGTCTTGTGCATTGAGTGTGCATAGAGGCCATGCTGTTTAATGTGAAACTTATCTCTTTATGATAGAACTGTAAACTGTAACAAAGGACTTTGTAACATTAAGATCACTTAGAAGTAAATAATCAGATGAAAGAACAGACACTTTAAAATTTTAGAAGATAGTGTAGAATTTGAAATTCTAGATCAATAAATTTCTAAAACATATTACACATTTTTAGAAATGGGTGCTAATGGGTTGCTTAAAATGATTAACAAGATGAGTGCTTTTTGGGTATATAATTTTTCTGACTAAACATCTTTGGATTCATACGGTGATCAGGTAATGATGGTCACCACTTATGTAGATAATCTAGAAAAAACAAACCACTTCCTTGTTTTAGTTCTAAAAGCCACACCTTGCTTTTTTCTTCTTTCTGCGCTTTGTTTAGGTCAAAAGGTTACACATATTGAATTAAATAGATCATCCTAAATCATTAGTGCGTGTGAAGGATATTAAGGGAGTTGATTGATTGACATTTTTAACTATTAAGGTAGTGGTAGTTACTTAAAGGCTCATGTGAGTCTCATATAGTCGGGAAATGCCAGCTTATGACCTTGGTCATACCTCATCCTCTTTCTGACCGCCTCTTCAGAGAATCCCAAAGCCGCAGTGACTTTAAATAATCTGCAGCAAAGTAAAGATATGAAATGCAATGTAAATTCCTCCCGTATTACTTGTCACGTTTTGACACCTTGTTGTAAGTATCTTGATAACAGTAAAGCTCAGCATTTGTTCTCATTATGACTCCTAGGAGCCTTGAATCACCTTCAAAAGCCCAGTTACCCCCTCACACACAAAAGACACACACATGCTTGTGACCCTGTGCAGGGCTAAAAATAATACCCTTCTTCTTTTCTCTCACATGGACATGCATAGATATACACACTAAACATATGTAGACTGTTAAATACACACATGTATGTGTGCACAAGAATGAACGAGAAGATACGCTTACAAATACACCCCTACACACATCCCTTCTCCCTCACCTCATCCCCCTCTCCAAGCCCTTGTCAGTTGATTGTGTTATTACTATGCTAACCAAATCCTTATAAATGTGATTTAAGGCTTGGCGGCCCAGCAATCCTGTTTTAGCCTTCTGCTACTGTGTTTTTTTTTTTTACTGGAGAGAGGAGGAGTAAAGGTGGGCGGTGCGGATGTACGGATGAAAGGAAAGGAGTAGAAAAAGGAGACAAGAAGGCAAGAAGACTAGAGAGTTTCAAAAAGATTAAGAATGTATGGAACATTTGGACATTTTAGGATGATGGATAAAGAAACAAAGGAGGTAAGAAGGAGAGTATAGCAAGTCCCAAAAATTAGACGGACCTAATGCAATCCAAAACTTGCTTCCTTCTTTCCAGAAACCAGTAAAGCATTAGCATCCACCTTCCACTCCACCTCTCCCAGCTTCTCCCCTTCAAAAAAAAGCATCAAGTGCATCTTAAATGAACATTTCAATTGAAAAACTTAACAGCCCTTCAAATTGCAGAATTTTACACGCGTCAGTAAAGCCTAAATAACACTCAACACTTGGAGAGAAAGGAGAGGGTGAGGAGGCAGGAGAGAGGGAGGGAACAGTGGAAGGATAGGGGCAACAACTAGGGCCATTTTGAGTGGTGGACGAGAACTGGATCAAGGTGACTTAAATCAATGATGTTTTAAAATTGCTTAGCATTTTCTGTTAGTCTCCTCAGTTTTTGCATGTCTGTAAGGAATCTTAATTAGACCGTGCTACATAAACTGTCCTAAATAAATGCATTGTCTGATTAAACATTCAACGTACAGTCAGAAACTCGACCATCCACAACAATATGCAAGCATGCAGGGAAGCACTCTGACATGGACATGCAGAGAAAGGGAGATGGGCTACTTGGTTATTCGTTGGGTTCAGTGGACCTTTGGTGGTAATTGAATCAGTATGAGTGCTGAGTAGAGCTAGCATAAAAACCTGTTAACCTAAAAGGTCAGCTTCCTGCATTGTTTATGTAGTTGGAGACCAGAGAGAGGGAGAAAGAGAGACCCGATACAAAGTACAAATGGGAGACAGAGAACGGGATAAAATGGGAGAAGCGGTAAGAGGAGGACAAAGGATGACTGTATAAGACAGAAAGCTTGAAATAAAACAATATTTTGTCTTAAACGTTGCATGTGTGTGTAGGTGTGATGTGGGTATGTTAAAACTGCTGAAATCTTGCTAAAATATGACTTGTAAGCAAACACAGTTCTACCAAACTGATCATTTTATCACAACAATCTAACCTCAAAAATAACTAAATTAAAGATATTTTAATTTTAAATTTTAATGTTCCTGTTAAAATTATGTCACTTGTTCCTTTGCTTGTTTTATGTGGTATAATTGTCGTTACTGTTGGTTCTAGTGAGTGCTTGAAGCATGTGTCGACATTATTGCCTTGACATTACACATTAAAGTTATCTTCTTGTCATTTTCTGCATTCAAAATACAAGTTGCACATGGTTTTTTTTTAAGTGGAATAAAAACAGGAACTTAACGTGTTATTAATATTTTAGCGTGTTTGGAACTTCAAATCTCCAGGCATTAGCACCTTAGTCTGTTGGTAGTTGGTCCCATGAATCAATTGATAATGTAGCAAAAATTCACACAGTTTACTGTCTAGTTGCAGAGATGCAGGCATGCACATAGACATGTCTATGTCGTTCACGTATGCCTAATCTCAAATGAATTTATGCTCTTATACAATTGCTAATCTCATTTCACTCAATTCCTTTCTGCCTATCCCTCACAAACACACAGACACACACATATCACCATCTGGGAAAGCCGTTAGCGGTTAGCGGTAGCACTTAGCAGCGCAGCACGCTCCCTCAGTCCGCTCAGTCACCTTGATCTGCTTGCCCTTCACACAGCACCATTACTGCTATACTGCATCTCTGTGGGTGTGGGCATGTGAGTTAATGTGTGAGTTAGGAATAGTGTGTGTTGCTGTGTATGTCCATTATAGAGCAGTACAGTGGGATGTAAATGCCAGGGGAGGAGGAGGATGTAGGATTACCTTCAAACAGGCTTCCATGAAGTGAAATTTCCTTTCCTGGTCTCATGTTCATTTTTACCCTGGCATAGTCATGTGATAGCCATGTGACTTTTTGTCCACGGGTTTCTCTGCCTCTTTCTAAAAGGATTATTTTCTTTTTAACTTGGAAGACTTTAAGCCACAGTCTCACTCACTGAAAATGGCATAAGCAGAATAGGACAGTTACTGGTGTCAAGGTGCAGCAAAGGTTTTTACATTTCTTGCCCTACAGTTGAAATACAAAACCAGAAAAACTGAGTGACCAGAGTTTTCTCTAGTTCTATAAAGCTGCTTCTGGATACTGCTGGTCAGCTGGCCTAAAGATGGTTACTATTTTTTTCCTGTATGCTTACAAGAATGACAAATTATGCTAATTGTGGAAATGAAAGCAGCACCACCCCAGGTTTGCTGCTTTTAAAACTACAGCTGTCAAACTATGTGCTTCATGACTTTTAAGGACCAACGAACAGATAACCCAGATTATCAGCTGATCTCATCTTATTGTACTTGGAGTGTTACAATATATACTGTAAGAGCAGAAGCCTGTAAGTATAATATTCTGCACATTAAGCAGAGATTATCACCATCACCTGCCGTTTATTCTCTTTAAGTCTATGTAATAAAATAAAAGTAACTTGAAATACATTTTATAGTTGACATTATAGCTGTAATGATCAAAATATATATTGGCAGCAGTGAGAATATGTTTTAATCAAGTTTTGCTCCTTTCTTTAATGTGGAGCATTGAA
This sequence comes from Xiphophorus couchianus, assembly GCF_001444195.1. Lineage (NCBI taxonomy): Eukaryota > Metazoa > Chordata > Actinopteri > Cyprinodontiformes > Poeciliidae > Xiphophorus > Xiphophorus couchianus. The sequence goes on from NC_040231.1 coordinate 11,781,931, forward strand.
ACATTGGTTCATTATTCGTCCCTCAAATCATTCTGAGCAGATAGCTTCACTAAGCACGGTAATCAATTCATTTTTTTACCATTCATGTAGAGCCAAATCAAAATCAAAATACTAAGTACTTTATCAGCTCTAACTATTCCCAGACCCTGATGTTCTTTATATTTTCAGTTGTTCCATGTAATTGAAAATTGCTGGCCATACTGGGAGGGCTGCACAGTGGCGCAGTTGGTAGCACTGTTGCCTTGCAGCAAGAAGGTCCTGGGTTCGATTCCCGGCCGGGGTCTTTCTGCATGGAGTTTGCATGTTCTCCCTGTGCATGCGTGGGTTCTCTCCGGGTACTCCGGCTTCCTCCCACAGTCCAAAAACATGACTGTCAGGTCAATTGGTTTCTCTAAATTCTCCCTAGGTGTGAGTGTGTGTGTGCATGGTTGTTTGTCCTGTATGTCTCTGTGTTGCCCTGCGACAGACTGGCGACCTGTCCAGGGTGAACCCCGCCTCTCGCCCGGAACGTAGCTGGAGATAGGCACCAGCAACCCTCCCGACCCCATTAGGGACAAGGGTGAACAGAAAATGGATGGATGGATGGATGGATGGCCATACTGGCTAAACATAATTTTGTTAATAAATAAATAAAGCTTTTCAGCCACTAAAACCTGAATGATTTTATGTTTTTTTGTGGATGTCTTGATTGTGAATTAACAATATTTCCTGTAGTCTAGTCAGGTTTGCATCAAATTGTAACTACCAAAAACTTTAAATCCCACTTATTTATTGCCTTAGTGAAAGAAAGTGAAAAGATGTGAATATTAATAGTAATCCCTTGAACATTGATTTCAAAATTACTCTTACCTTTTGGTGTTTTTGTTATGTTGCTGTCTTATATTTTAACTCTTTTGAAATAATCCTGCTTTTCACTTTTCTCTCTTGCTTTTTTAAAATAATATTTTAATTTTTTCTTGTTTATCTTTTTCTGCAGGTCCAAGCCCCGTAGCCTCACCGGCCATTATGGGACTTCAGTCGCGGAGTGCATTAATTACCTGGGATCCTCCTGCACAAACAAATGGCATCATTACAAATTATACACTATATCTTTACTCAGGTTCCATCACTTCTTCAAATCATGACCCTGATGCAGTCCCCAGCACCAGATCGACCTACACCTCAAATTTGTCTTCTAAGCCAAGTGTCTTGCCCAACTTTGATGGAATACGTCAACATTCAAATTTCAACTTCCTGACATTGTCAGATCCTAGCAGACCAAAAGGCTCAAGCCTCAACTCTACATCTTCTGCAGATTATGATAACAAGTTGAGCACAACTAAAAAATATATACACAGTGTCATTTTCTCCACCTCAAGGCCTGGTACTGTTGAAAATAATCAAATGAACTCATCTAGTGAGAGCACTGAAAGTCGTGGCCACAATATTGTCTTATTCAAACCGACTGAGCCCAAAACCAGCAGTGTAGAAACGAACCTCTCACTTTCAGCCCCAAATTCTACTTTGAGCATCTTCAATCCTGATAATTTCATCACTCAAGACCCATTCACCTTCTCCAGTTTTTTAGCCAACACATCAAGACCTACTCCTCTGTCTGTCACTGTTCCTGGAAATACCACCAGTTACACTTTCCTCAATCTGCATCCCTACCAAAGGTTCAGCCTCCAGGTACTAAAGGGATTACTATAGAAGAGAGCACTGTGTTATATAAAAGTCAAAACATGGCTGAAGATGTAATAAATATTTTTTCTTCCTATTTCATGCAGATTTTTCCAGTAACACATATTGAAACGTTTTCATAGTGGTAGAATAATCATGTATAATTGGACTTGATAATGTTACACATACATATTTTCTTGTTTCCCAATAATAGAGGAAACTAGAACTAAAGTTGAGGATAATTGTTAACTAATTTCTGATAGAATGTATCATGTAAAAAGTTTAACACTGTGACATTACAGAGCCATTTTCCATCATCCAGGTGAAAGCATGCACCATCGTTGGTTGCTCAGTGTCCAGGGGGTCTCAGTACTTCCAGACCCTCCCAGCTCCATCTGAAGGAGTTCCTGCACCTCACCTTTACTCTGACACACCAACATCTGTTCTCTTGTCCTGGGGTGCCCCAGAAAGAAGCAATGGACCACTAGAACGGTAAGAAACAGGCTCCTAGACTTTATTTATTATTTTGTGTGATTCTGAATTTTGTGTTTGCTGTAGCTGGGAGATTGAGCGCAGAGTTGCCGGAACAAAGCAAGCCTCCACAGTAGGCCACCTTCTGCCAGTTCCTCCCCCTCTTTCGTTCCTCGACTCCTCATCAGCTCTTAGTCCTTGGACAGCCTACCAGTATCGACTTGTGCTCCACAATCAGGCTGGAAAGGCTACAGGTCAGACTTTAATAACTTTGTTATTGTTTTCAGTCTGAGATGTTTCATATTTACACCTTCTGTATGTTTGAAACACTGTTCTTAAGCTGCATATTTTTATACATACAGGGCCTTGGGTCAGTGTCAAAACCAGACCTTCTCGTCCAGCTGGACTGAGTCCCCCAGGAGTAAAAGTTCTTGGATCAGAGTCGCTTCTAGTGAGGATTTTCTTATTTTCTTTCTTATTCTTTTTAAATGCCGACATACCCACTTACCTGGCTATTTATGAACATACTTATTGATTGGATTGTAGTTTTATTTCAGTAAGAAAGTCGCTGATACAGAACAGTTTTACCTCACAAGGAATTTCGCAGTTTTATATCCCTGAGTAATCTAGTGACTATTACCATGTTTATATTTACTTAAACCAAAGAAATAATAAAGTAGAGCTTCATTGAGAATCTCCTCAGTCACTGTTGGATTGACTGAGTAAAAAAGACAAAGCAATGTCACACAGATTCTTCTGTCTTTCCCTTTTCGGATTTAATGAGAGAGAGGAGCGTTCAATTCAAGGTCCCCTTCAGAAATGGGAGGGGCTGTGACCCTGTCTGTAGCAGCTTCCTTCCTGTCGGCCATTTTGAAGGAGTGACTGGAATGGATTTCCACCAGTGGCTAATCTCTCATCAAGGCCTATCTTTGAAAGCTACTGAAACAATATTACATGCATCCACACACACACGCAAAGATGCACACACACTTGCACTCACAGCCCTACACTAATGCTAACTGCAGAAAAATGCTAATGCCTGTCATCCTTTCAGAACCGCCCCTGTCATTGCTGCAGCAGCTCAGCTTTACGGGTCACAGGTCTAAGAAGAAAAGCGTTCCTTCCTGGTTGTTGCTAATTGGGCAGACAGGAAGCCGCTTCCTGGTTATCAACTGACCTTGACAACACATTGGAGGATTTTGAATATCTTCCTAACAAATAATATATACATGGTTTCTTCTTCTCTCCTAAAAAAACAGATTTTTTAGGGTGTAAAGGAAAGGTCCATTGAAACTATCACAGATGATAGTTTAGAGACTACAGCGATTTAGAAAAACTAAAAGTGTAATTAGAACTATCTAACAAAGTTATACATAGTGGAAAAAGGATTGCAAGTATTAAAACAAAATCCTCATAAAAGATAAGTAAAAGGTATGAAATGTATCCAGCTAGTTTCATGTGTTTACATTATTTTTACTAACAAATGGAGCTGCAAATCTTACATTTTCGAAAGTATTAAACATCTTTTCATTGCTAAAATTGATAACAAAAAGTACCATTTGAATATTTTCACATTTCTTCAAATTTTTGTGCTGAATCAGTCCAAAGTCCTATAATGTAATGATCAGAAACATTACTGTACTGCGACATTATGAAAATAGAGCTAATAGGAAAAGATTACGAGTCCAGGCTGTTAAACCATTGTAATAATCAAGCGCATCCTTTCAAAGTAAAATACACGGAGCAGCTTGTCACCTGTCAAAGCACTCATGATGGGTAGTTTAAATTCTTATTTTCACTTCTCATTAAATTAGATAAAGGTTTACAAAAACTTTTCAAAAACAGAACAAAGTTACATTATTCTGTTTTTGCAGTCCTAGTTTAAGGTAGTAAGTTGTAATTTGTGTTTGACATCATTTGCTAGGAATGTTTTTTGCTTCCTGTACGACTATTATTTTATACAAATGCTGCAGTGGGAGAAATTTATGAGGAATTCATAGAATTGTGAGGTATGAATATGAAATGTCCTGTCCAATTTTGTTCTTATTTCCAGCTGGAGTAAAAACACAAATTTCTCTGTTTTTGTAGAGTATGAATTGGCCTTAAAACTCTAATCTCAGACCACAAGTCTAAGTCAAGTTCAAAGTCTTTGTTTTTAGGATTTAAATACAACTCAAATAACATTTCCACTCTGCAGTCACCATCTATGTGACATATGCATGCAATTTAAGACATTAAATTACATAAAGTGAACTGACACCAAGGAACACACCTGACATGACTGGGATAAAGTTTAGAGAGATTTTAAGCAGGGTAGGTTATGAAACAATAACTTTAGCTTTGATTTAGCCATTTAAAGTGAGATGTTAGGGTGCTCTTATTTATTGTACACCAGAAATAATTAATTAATTTTATGGCACATGTATAATGATTTATCCTCTAAATGTAGTTTAATTGTTTTCTCTCGATATTGTTAGTATTTAAATTAATCAAGTTTACAATATTGAAATGAATGACTTTGTTATAAAAATACATTGGTTTTCGTAGTGTTTCAATAAATCAAAGGAATAAAATTTATCCCAACCTTGAGGTGTTTGGCTTCGGATGGAAATATCAACAATTTCACAAATTGATATTACAATTTATAATTGCTGTTCTCTAAATAAAACCGTAAATGTACCAACACACATTTCCCCAAAAGTTGTTTTCTCAGTGCAAACTTTGTCGGTTCTTTCCTGCCTTGCATTTTTGCAAATAGCCACATGCACGCCCACGCACACACACCCCCACACGCACACTGGACTGGCCTCAGCCCCAGTACTCTATGTCAGGGTCTCTGGTGTCTTCACCATCACCAGATTACATCAAGCTATTCAATCTGTAAATGACTTCCACCACAGAGCACATTCAACACGCACTTTGGGAAATGAGCTACCTAGCTCAAAATGACCCTCCCCAGTTATGGTGTTTGTACGCCTTTGAGTGTGTGATTGTTTTTCTGTAGTTGGAAGGTATTTCTCATGTGTATGCATCTGAGTGTTTGTCTCCTGTATCACCTCTCAGTGTCACTTGTTAAAATATCAAGGTTGCATGATAAATAATTAGTCTTGACATTCATTCATAATATTTTCATCAACATTGACCACTTAATCACCTGGACTTGTATTAACAAGCTGTTTACTAAGTCATTTCTTGACAGTGTGTTTCCCTAAGTGTGTATGTGTCTGAGTATGCATAATATCTACACTTTGTTGCTACTCATCTCAGTATCAATGCATTAATCCAGTTATCACAGTGAAAAATACTTTAAGTGTGTAAAAACCTGCTTGTTTTTGTTAGTAGCGTCTGTTGCATGTGTGTGCTATCATTTATGTCTACTGTAGTGTTTTCCTTTGTCCTAGCTTTAAAATGCTGACAGACTGAGCTGATTCCAAATCAGACACAGCGCTTAGCTTTTGTTTTGCATGCAGCAATTCCATTACGAGCAGCTTTCATTATTTTAGTATGGTGCCTGTGTGTGAGAGAAGGTGCCTGTTGGCGTGTGCCCTGTTTAAATGTGATGAAAGAAACCTTCTACCTAAGTCAAAGTCAGGTTATGTTTTCCTACAAGACTGCTAAGGACACACAGTGACCATCCTAATGGAGTTTTCACTACTGCCCAGGTTGCTGGTTCCACCTTAATCTGACAAAACGATGCATTCAGAATCCAATGTACAGATTTTCTTACACTTAATCATGTGTACATTAAGGTTATATATATACTAGTAACTAGTAAAGAATAATTATGTAGACCAAATGAATGTTTGATTTTTTTTTTATTTAGAAAAGCATTAGTATTTAAATAAAAATCAATTTAAACATTGAGTATTTGCTGTGCCTTGCAAAAATATTTTTTAAATGATCAAACTCTAGATGTTACAACCTCAAGTTCTTCATTAAATTTTGCTGCAGTTTTAGTATAAACTGATGTGAAAAGAGAAAGATACAAGATAACAATCTTTACAGCTAAAAATCTGTAGTATCTTTTACTCGGGTACCCCTAAATAAAACCAAGCATTTAGAGGTTAATTAATGTCTAAGAAAAGCACAACACATCACAAAGGACACTTCTCACCCCAGACATTCTCTGTTCACACTGCTGCCTTCAGGCAGAAGATACAGAGCAACCAGAACAAGAACCAACCGTCTCAGAGACAGTTTCTACCCGATAGCAATAACAAAACTAAATGCAATCAAAAACAACCATTAATCATCATAAATGATGTATGTGAGAATGTGGCTGTTCTTATTTTTTTTATTTTATTTTTTATTTATTTTTATTTTTATTTTTTTTGCTCTTGGGACGTGGAATGTCACCTCTCTGGTGGGGAAGGAGCCGGAGCTAGTGCGTGAGGTCGAGAGGTTCCGGCTAGAAATAGTCGGTCTCACCTCGACGCATGGCTCTGGTTCTGGAACCAGTCTCCTTGAGAGGGGCTGGACATACTTCCACTCTGGAGTTGCCCAGGGAGAGAGACGTCGGGCAGGAGTGGGCATACTTGTTGCTCCCCATCTCGGCGCCTGTACGTTGGGGTTTACCCCGGTGAATGAGAGGGTAGCATCCCTCCGCCTACGGGTGGGGGGACGGGTTCTGACTGTCGTTTGTGCTTACGGGCCGAACGACAGTTCAGATTACCCACCCTTTTTGGAGTCCTTAGAGGGGGTACTGGAGAGTGCTCCTCCTGGGGACTCCCTTGTTCTGCTGGGGGACTTCAACGCTCACGTGGGCAACGACAGTGAGACCTGGAGGGGCGTGGTTGGGAGGAACGGCCCACCCGACCTGAACTCGAGCGGTGTTCTGTTGCTGGACTTCTGTGCTCGCCATGGATTGTCCATAACGAACACCATGTTCAAGCATAAGGGTGTCCATATGTGCACTTGGCACCAGGACACCCTAGGCCGCAGTTCGATGATCGACTTTGTCATCGTTTCATCGGATCTGCGGCCGTATGTCTTGGACACTCGGGTGAAGAGAGGTGCGGAGCTGTCCACTGACCACTACCTGGTGGTGAGTTGGCTCCGGTGGTGGGGGCGAAAGCCGGTCAGACCTGGCAGGCCCAAACGTGTTGTGAGGGTCTGCTGGGAACGTCTGGCGGAATCCCCTGTGAGACGGAGCTTTAACTCCCATCTCCGGCAAAACTTCGAACACGTCCCGGGGGAGGTGGGGGACATGGAGTCTGAGTGGACCGTGTTCCGTGCCTCCATTGTCGAGGCGGCCGATCGGAGCTGTGGCCGCAAGGTTGTCGGTGCCTGTCGCGGCGGCAACCCTCGAACCCGTTGGTGGACACCTTCGGTGAGGGATGCCGTCAGGCTGAAGAAGGAGTCCTATCGAGCCTTTTTGGCCTGTGGGACTCCGGAAGCAGCTGATGGGTACCGGCGGGCGAAGCGGCATGCGGCTCGGGCGGTTTGCGAGGCAAAAACTCGGGCGTGGGAGGAGTTTGGAGAGGCCATGGAGAAAGACTTCCGCACGGCTTCGAGGCGATTCTGGTCCGCCATCCGGCGTCTCAGGGGGGGGAAGCGGTGCAGCACCAACACTGTTTATAGTGGGGATGGTGTGCTGCTGACCTCTACTCGGGACGTTGTGGGCCGGTGGGCAGAGTACTTCGAAGACCTCCTCAATCCCACCAACATGCCTTCCACTGAGGAAGCAGAGTCTGGGGACTCTGGGTTGGGCTCTCCAATCTCTGGGGGCGAGGTCGCCGAGGTGGTTAAAAAGCTCCTCGGTGGCAAGGCACCGGGGGTGGATGAGATCCGCCCGGAGTTCCTTAAGGCTCTGGATGTTGTAGGGTTGTGTTGGTTGACGCGACTCTGCAATATCGCATGGACATCGGGGGCAGTTCCCCTGGACTGGCAGACTGGGGTGGTGGTCCCCCTGTTCAAAAAGGGGGACCGGAGGGTGTGCTCCAATTATAGAGGGGTCACACTCTTAAGCCTCCCTGGCAAGGTCTATTCAGGGGTCCTGGAGAGGAGGGTCCGTCGGATAGTCGAACCTCGGATTCAGGAAGAGCAGTGTGGTTTTCGTCCTGGTCGTGGAACACTGGACCAGCTCTACACCCTCAGCAGGGTCCTGGAGGGTGCATGGGAGTTCGCCCAACCAGTCTACATGTGTTTTGTGGACTTGGAGAAGGCGTTCGACCGTGTCCCTCGGGGAGCCCTGTGGGGGGTTCTCCGGGAGTATGGGGTACCGGGCCCTTTGATACGGGCTGTCAGGTCCCTGTATGACCAGTGTCAGAGTCTGGTCCGCATTGCCGGCAGTAAGTCGGACTCGTTTCCGGTGAGAGTTGGACTCCGCCAGGGCTGCCCTTTGTCACCGATTCTGTTCATCACTTTTATGGACAAAATTTCTAGGCGCAGCCAAGGTGTTGAGAGGATCCGATTTGGTGGCCTTAGGATCTCATCTCTACTTTTTGCAGACGATGTGGTCCTTTTGGCTTCATCAGATCGTGATCTGCAGCTCTCGCTGGATCGGTTCGCAGCCGAGTGTGAAGCGGCCGGGATGGGGATCAGTGCCTCCAAATCCGAGGCCATGGTCTTGAGCCGGAAAAGGGTAGAGTGCCTTCTCCGGGTCAGGGGGGGTGTCCTGCCCCAAGTGGAGGAGTTTAAGTATCTCGGGATCTTGTTCACGAATGGGGGAAGAAGGGAGCGGGAGATCGACAGGCGGATTGGCGCAGCGTCTGCTGTCAAGCGGGCGCTGTACCGGTCCGTCGTGGTGAAGAGAGAGCTGAGCCAAAAAGCGAAGCTCTCGATTTACCGGTCGATCTACGTTCCCACCCTCATCTATGGTCATGAGCTTTGGGTCATGACCGAAAGAACGAGATCGCGGATACAAGCGGCCGAAATGGGTTTTCTCCGTAGGGTGGCTGGGCTCTCCCTTAGAGATAGGGTGAGAAGCTCAGTCATCCGGGAGGGACTCAGAGTAGAGCCGCTGCTCCTTCACATCGAGAGGAGCCAGTTGAGGTGGCTTGGGCATCTGGTCAGGATGCCTCCTGGACGCCTCCCTGGTGAGGTGTTCCGGGCACGTCCCACCGGGAGGAGGCCCCGGGGAAGACCCAGGACACGCTGGAGGGACTATGTCTCTCGGCTGGCCTGGTAACGCCTCGGGATTCCCCCGGAGGAGCTAGAAGAAGTGGCTGGGGAGAGGGAAGTCTGGGCCTCCCTTCTGAAGCTGCTACCCCCGCGACCCGACCTCGGATAAGCGGAAGAAGATGGATGGATGGATGGATGGATTTTTTTTGCCAGTTGTTTGTTGATTCTTGCGTTGTGTGTGAATTGTGAGACAGTTATTTTTTGTTTTTGGGCATGTGCACCGACCGATGGCACCCTTTGAATTTCGTTGTCCTTGTGACAGTGACAATAAAGATTTATCTTATCTTATCTATCTTATCTAATCAGTAAATAGTTAACCTGTGTGTAATTTATTGCAAGTATAAATTCAACTGTTCTGTGAAGGCCTCACATTTATTAAAAAACATCAGTGAACAAACAGCATCATAAATTAGAGAACCAACCCATAATAACTCTAGAGGAGCTGCAGAGATCCAGTTCTCTGGTGGGATGAAGTTTAAATAGCTGTTATTCATACACACTACAAATGTGATCGTGATGTTTGCCCAGGTTGTGTTGGAGACAACGCAATAACATCAAAGAAGGTGTTTTCATCAGATTAGACCAAAATTAAACTAAAAAATTCACAAAATTCAATGGTGAATGGGCAAAACTGAGACAGACATGTCTCAAAAAAACCTCAAGAAAGTGTTGAATCACTGGTGCTGAATATAAATTAGCATCACAATTTGCTGAATTATATCCTTTTTTTTAATAACAATTTCTCTTTTCTTTCACTTAACAATTATGTAATACTTTATGTCTGCTGTTTAAAATCCCCAACAAATAGATATACGTTTGTGGTTGTACTGTGACAATATCTAAAAGTGCTCCATTGCTAGTTTTCAAGGCACTGTAGAAAAGATTTAATGACCTTTTCCTTGCCAATGGATTTGCATGTTATATTTTAACAAAAGCTGACATTTCAAAATTCTCAAATGTTTGTTTCAGGTCACATGGTCGCCTCCTTTGATTCCTAATGGAGAGATTCATGGATATGAAATCCGTCTCCCGGAACCTCGAATCTTTCATAACACCAGCAATTCTTTGGAGTTCAATGTCACCGTAACAGACCTTGTGCCGTACACAAATTACAGCATCACTGTGCTGACATGTTCAAATGGTGGAGGGTATGTTGGTGGATGCACAGAAAGTCTTCCAACTCCTGCCTCCACATTACCTACGACACCTGATGACCTGGCACCTCTTTCAGTCGTGCCAGTCAGTGAATCTTTTCTGGCAATTTCCTGGCAACTACCAAGTCGGCCCAACGGACCAAATATCAGGTAAAATTTATGTCTGTAATAATTCAATTTATGGACTGATATCATATTTACTGATATCATGCTGTGGATTTTGAAAGGCACGTTCTGGAGATGTTCAGTTGCTGCTGAAAAACTCCACGCAAAAAGGAATAAACACATTAACAAGTCTCTAACAAAAGTACCCTACTAATGAGCTAAGTGTTGCTCATTCATAATCGGTGTTTGCACAGCACTAATGCACATTCGGGTCCACTTTGTTCACATCCTGTTCGACTCTGCCTGCGATTAGGCCTAAAATAAAGGACCATTTTCTTAGCAGGTGATTAAAATGCATGAGGCTCGCTCGCTCTCTCTGTTCTGCGCTACTCAGCTCTGTGTATGTTTGTCTAAGTGGGTTGGTTAAAAGGCGGCGTTAAGCCCTTCTCTTCTGATTACAGCAGAAATTAGCATCACTGTAGGGAGAGGAAAACACAAAACCCGCAGAAAAACAGCGACTGGAGAGGCGTTGGGAGGGATGAGATACAGCAGAGGCAATGAATGGAGATGATGAAAAACAACACAAGAGGAGGAAATGAGTGATAAGAGTCAGCTAAAATTCAGTGTGGAAGTTTGAATGTGTGCATGTCTGAACGGCGCACTGGGTACAGTCTTTGCGTGTTGATGGATTCCTGAACATCAAACTGTGTGTTTGTTTTTCTTTTATTCAAATCTTCCCTCTCAGATACAAGTTGCTCAGACGTAAAACCCACCAGCCCCTGGCCGTCGCCATGGTCCCCACATTAGCAGCCACTTCCCCACCCCCCTCCGAAGATCTCCATCGCTGGTTCCGTGTTTACTCCGGCACCAAATTGTTCTATGAAGATAAAGGCCTAAGCAGGTGAGATTACTGGAATGAGCTCTAGAGCAAATGGCAGCGCTGCAACAAACAGTGTGTGCAGAGCCGATCGGAGAGTGACTGCTGATGCCGATCTTTTAATACCGCTCAAAGATACATTAAGCAAATATCCCAAAGAATTAAATTGTTTTTGTTTCACACAGTGTCCCTTAATCTCAGTCCACCACTTGGTTGCAGTTTTTTTTTTTTTATCCTTGGTGAACTGCTCTGGGTCTTCTATGTATCTTATGTACCTATTTCAAAATCACCTGACCAACATGCAGATTTGTCAGCTCCTCCCATGCGCAGGGGGAAAAAAGGAATTTAAAAAAATAAAATCTCACTTAAGTTTTCATTATTTAATTAAAGGTGGGAAAATTTGCAACTAAATTTACATGAAAATTAAGTATATATTTCTCTTCATCCATCTTCACTTCTCTTTAACCCCTAATTATAATCCAGTTCAACAGTTGCTTTCAGAAACAAATTAATTAATACAAGGACAAAGCTTTAAAAATGGTGAAAACGTTAACATTTTGTTGTATTTTTTCCACTTGTACTGAGTCTGGTTCTACCGGAGGTTTATTCCTGTTAAAGGGGAGTTTTCATTCCCACTGTTGCCACATGCAGGCTCGTGAAGAGGTATTGCTGCAAAACTAATTACTCAGTCCACTAAACTGGTTGTCACCTCATGTTTTTTCTGGAGGAAAGGGAGACTTCTGCTGCAAAATCAATCACTTAATGCAGATTTTCTTTTCTGTAAAAAGCCATGAGACGACATTTGTTGTGAATTAGCCTCATATAAATTGACTGAGTTGAACTGAATTCAAACTGAAAGACTGACTTCACTAGAAGACAAACTTATTGTGACAGTTGAGGCATTAATCAAAAGAATCATTTTGTCTCTTCACAGATTCACCCGTTACCAGTACCAGCTTGTGGTTTATAATGACGTGGGCTACTCTTCAGGAAATATTGTTACTGCAGTGACCATGGCAGGGGTTCCCCTCAAGCCTCCTACTTTGTCTGCTCATGCTATCAATCACACAGCTGTACAAGTCAACTGGAATAAACCTTGTAAGATTACCCTCTCTGTTCATAACACACGTCCTCAAACACATGCCTTTACGGATCAGCTCATCAACACATCTTAGATGATCGAACAAAAGCACAGATTTATTAGTTTTTGCAAAAACATCACCAGGCACAATATACGACTTTAACATTATTCCCTATGTAAGACTTATAGAATCAAGTTTAAGCACTAATACAAAACTGTTGACATAAGTAATGACACAGATATGAAAGAGACTTTTATTGGCTTATACGGCATCTTGAATTCCTTTGTCAACTCGAACAGCATGATACATACTCCATGATTTGTTGCTTAATCACTGCAGCAAATGGTACATAATCTGGCTGTAAATTGTGGGACTCCACATTTTTGCTATTGACATTTGTTTGGGACTCCCACTAATCACTTTTTTAATTAATCATTAACATTTTTGGAGGGTTAATGTGAACAACTACCTTTTCTCCAAAAATCACAAGGAATTTTTGGGTGTTTATTTTGAGCCTGTCTTGCTGTTTATTGGACGCCTCAATAGATGTCAAAACCTAGATGCTGTAAAATGTAAAATAGTCTCCAGGTTCTGTGAACTCCAGCATGACAAAAATAAGTTAAATATGGTATTTATTATTGGTGCATTTAAAGATAGAAGGCTCAAAAATTCAAAACGTTGCGAATATTAGATATGCGACTACAAACCTCGAAATGAACACAATTAAAATACACAACACACAGGCAGACACACACACAACCTCTGAAGATTGGAGTTAGGTGCTGCTCCACACTTTTTTGTGAAAAGTTTAGGAAACAAAAAAACATTAATTCATAAAGGTTTTGTCTGAAAAAATGCATACTGATGAATTATTATTGTCAGCATCATTATTTGGTTTTACATTAGTTGTGGTGATCCAGGTTTTTTTTGTCTTTTCTAGTCAAATGAAGGTCAAAAACATATACAATAATTTCTAAAGTAAAAGTTTGGATTTAATCCCAGTTTGAATATAAAGCTTAAATGCTCATAGAACATAAGATGCATTTGAAACTTGCATGTGAATTGTTGAACTAAAATTTTTAGTGTCCTTCATTTAACTCTGTTCTTATGTACCTAAAAATCATATTAAAACATTTTGATACAAACACTTTCACAGTAAAATGTTATAAGAAAATTATAGAGAACTGCATAGAACCGTGAGAGGGAATTTTTAGCTGACCCCCCAAATTTATTATTATCTTGTGTTTTTCAGCTCTGCAAGACCTGCAGGGAGAGGTGGAATCATTTTTTCTCACAGTAACATCTTCCGAGACTGGTCCAGTGATGGCTTATGGTCCTGATGTCACGTCGACTGTAATAGGAGACCTTTGGCCCAGCACCACATACCTGATATCACTACAGGTGTTCAACGGTGCACACAATACAACTAAATCAGTGGTTTATGTCACCACTGCTGATGGAGGTAGGAGAAAATAAGAGCATGAAGAAATATTGACTGATTTAAAAACTTCAACAACCCTCTATTTTAACATGATGAATATCCACTGGTGCTGGTGTAATCACATTTTATTTGTGTACATACAATAATGAATCATTACATCCATGAGAGGTGTTCGGGTTAACATGCATTTCTCTGCTACATTATGCTTCACAGGGGATGTTAAACACATCATGTAGTGAGGCATGAAATCAATACAAAGTGTGTGTGAGGCTGATTTGAGGTGCTGTAAATTGCTTGTTGGCACCATGGACAAACACACAAACTGCACTCATGCTATCTGTACAAGCAAACCATATTCTACATTTCAAACTGGATGAAAATGCCTTTTTCAACACCACAGAAATTCTTTCATAATGAAACAATGATTCTGATTAACTCTTCAGTCTTTATAAAAGATATTTTACACTCAAATTGAGCCATTTTGCAGTTTTAGATGTATGATTTTGTTTATAAAGTTTATAAAATGACTTATGCAGGATGCAAAATCAAGAACTTTGACAAATAATATTGAGTTGAATAAGAATCAAATATATAAATGATTGGATATATTGATATTTTCCAAAAAAGTTTGCAAAACGTATTAAACAGTTATGCGTACTTTTCATTTCTCTTAATTGCTTATCCCACTCTGCTACATTTGCCTCCATATAATCGTAAATCTTGATCCACTTTCTGCACTGTTATATTTATGTCTTCACTTCCCTCTCAGTGACTCTGGACAGACATCTCTTTCTCTCTGCGCCCCTCACAGTTCCTTTCCTGTCTAGGTATATCATATGTCACAGGCCTCCTTCTTTCTCTCTAATCTGAGCCGTATAATAAAAAGTGCATTAAAAACATTAGAAAATCATTAGGTGCTAAAGGCAAAGCATGGCTCGTTTAACTGAGAGGGCTACTGAGGTAATTTCATTATTTTACAACTATGAGTGTGCACACACACATACACCTAAGAGGCCTAATATATTTTAACTAATATAGCTCAACCCTACCAACCATCCTAACGTGGCCTGCAATCTATAGGGCAATGCTAACATCAGAGCTAATTGGCAAGAAAAATACACGTGTGTAGAGAAGGAAGCTCCGCAATCAGCATTGCACAGATAATGCCATTCTGCAGTAAATGAAATGTAGGGCAGGAAATTAATTAAGTTAACTTCTCATAGCCAACCACATTTTTACTTGGAATAATACAAGAGGTCTGTGCGATTACTCTTTTCAGACCAACGGTCCTCACAGATCATTTACCTCATTTATTTGAGCTCCTCTCTCTGTTTTGTTTTTCCTTAAGGCTTCGTTTCTGAACATAATTTCACATAAAATAGCTTCTTTCCACCTCATAGTAAAATGTTATTCATTCTTTAAAGTTACTGAATGGTGAAGTATAAAAGTATAAGGCGCAGCTCCTTGCAAAAAAATATTAATACCAAACTGATGAAAGTTTTTCAAAATGTTTTACAAAGAAAAATTGGTGATATGCACTTATAAGAGTAAATACTTTGTTGAACCACTTCTAACTGGGTGGTCTTTTTGGATCTCTTCCACTTTTACAAATGTAGAAACTGCAGTTAGTTCCACCCATTTTCCCAATGCCTCTGACCTGCTTTCCTCTTGGTGGAAAAATATTATATAATAAAATCATTCAGCACCATGATGCAGTCACCACCATGTATGCCCAATGTCATGGCGTCTTCAGTGTGATAAGCATTGTGCACTGTTAATTTCTTGCCACAAACAGCATTCTGCACATAGGCAGGAGAGTTGATTTTTGGTCTCATCTGAATAAGCCACCCTCTTCTACATGTTTAATGTGTCCCCATTCTGTAGACTTGCCCTATTTCGGGCACAACTAATAATCATATGTTCAAGAAATTCTCCCTCCGAAGTCTCAACTCTACAGATCCATGTAGCCATGGACCGTGGCTTTCTTCTCTTATTAATACTGTCTTTATCTGACTTGTCAGTTCAGGTGGACTGTCATGTTTTGGTAGGTTTGTTGTTGTACCATACTCCTTGAACAGTGCCCTGTCAGATGTTCAAAACTGTTTTGCACTTAGTTTAACTTACATAACTTTGAAGGCAGTTGGTTGCACTTGATTTTATTTTGAGGTATCAGGGCAAATAGGGCAGAAATTTAGTGCATGCCTCACTTTTAAGATTTTGACTTAATTTTTTTTCTCTCACAACTTTGTGCCACTGTGCTTTTCTATCACACATCCCAATAAAGTACATTGTAGTTTATGGATGTACTGTAACAAAAAAAAAGTTAAATGGGTATTAATACTTTTACTAGGCCCTGTAGAATCGGTGAATCCTCCTTCTTTCACTGGTATATCTGCTGGTTCAGACCAGAACTGCTGGATTTATTGATTCTACAGATTCTACCAGATCATTTTTGGTATAGTCACCTCTTATTTTGTCTCATGTTATTTTTTTTTTCCATTGAATTGCTTTTTTATGTCTCCCTCTTATGCCTCTCTCAGAGCCAGAAGGGATGTCTGCCCCTGAAGTGGTTCCAGTAAACAGCAGCACTGCACGTGTCCTCTGGTTCCCTCCTCATCGACCCAACGGAGCAGTTACTGGTTACGGCATCTACGTTGATGATCGTCTTCATGGCAGTGTAGACAACAGCTCCGGTTCATACCTTCTGGGGGACCTGCTGCCTTTTACAGTCTACAATATACAAGTATTCAATCAAATGCAATATAAAATAGAAAATTTCAGCAGTATAATTTTTATGTCATCTAATATAATGTGTATTTCAGGTGGAGGTGTGCACAGTGTATGCATGTACTCTGAGTAATATTACCAGAACAACCACAGCAGAAGACCTGCCAGCTGATCTGCCCAGCCCACACGCACAAGTGATCAGTCCCAGGTAATACAGGAGTGCACTATGAGTACTGTTGCTCTTTTCCTCTTAAACTTGAGCGCTACTTTACTTTACGACAGCAATTCACCTTTATTATTTCTGGTTATTGTGTGAAAATTCTAATTACTACTTAGTGAGTACAATTTGATGGATATAATGATGAGTGTTGGTGTAAAGTGTGTTTTGTTTTATTTGTTGGCCCAATAGTGCAAAAATACTTTATGGCTTTAATTTTGCAACTTCCTGTCATTAGGAATATATTTAAGGATTATGCTAATAATTTGGCATTCAAAGTACAAATGCGTGTGCTGTTGTGCAGCGCAGTGCGTAAAGGAACATTTACTTTACAAATGAAATAAAATTCTGGACATATTTAATAATATTTTTATCTATCAATCAGGATTATTTAACTTTGATTTTGAGCAATTTCACACTAAAAAGTGTTTCAGCCTGTTCATTCTGTGCCAATCTTCACTGCAAGTTTGTTTTTCCAGGTTAAAACAAATTCAAAGTTTTGCTACAAATCCATTAATTATCTAATATTTATTCTTGGCTGATTTTTATTGTCTTATAAATAACCAGCAAAATATTTGTATTCATTCTTAATATTTTTTGGAGCAATTGAGCCAAATTTCCCTTTTTTTACTCCCATTTTCCTTCAAATCAACACATTTTCATCTTATCCTGATGTGGAATTGACTTTACTTACTCTTCAACAAACATTCATTATAAAATCACAGGACATTTTTGACGCATTTCAGGATTTTGGTTGTTTTTTTTGGAATTTTGAAACTAAAAATGCATGAAATTAGTAAAACTGACTGGAGCTGAATTTGACATCAGTATAATATAAATGTCACTAAAAAGAACACCTAAATGTCATGTGTAATGCTTTACATCAAATGAAAAACTGAAAATTATTGCAAACCATTTTTTCATGCTGATTTCTTTAGGTTAGGATTTCTGGATGCCCAGGATGCTCTGCAGGTTGTAACTGTGTGTTAGAACACAGATCATTTTCCCTGCTAAAATGTCAGCGTTAAGAAAGGAAGAAAATCAATACTGTAAAGTGTATAAAGATACACACACCTTGGTACTGTAGCTCAACTTTGTCAGACATTAACCATGCATGAATGCATTTGTGTTTGAAAGTGTGTGTGACTGCATGTGTACATTTGTGAAAATGGAGTGTGAAGGAGACACTTACTCCTGCCTATCACTCTCACTTTGTTTTTGCTTCCCTCCACCTCTCCTCTGACAGAGTGGTGAGATTAGATTGGGCCCATCCGGGCAGACCCAGTGGGATCATGCTGGGCTACGAGGTTTTAAGACGGACCCTTAGATCATGCACCGATAGGTCAACAGGGGTAACACCGTCCTCTGACAGTGCCGGTGGTTTAAGGTTTAAATGTTCCTATCTGCAGTGTCCTGTGGGTCACAGCGTGTGTGGGACTTCTTGCTTTCATCCTGAAACACAGGTATATGATTTTATTTTTATCTTCTACTATTAAATTTAAGTTATTATTTCAAATACACTGTAAGGATATGCTGACAACAGTAAAAAGATAATTAAAATGCAAATAAATACAGATGTAACACAGGTCTAGAGTTTTTTCTTTATGATGCAGTGTATTTCCTTAATACAGAGCCACAGACAGTATTTTATTTCCATATGCTAATATGATGAACAGTTTTGAAAGTGTAGATTTTTCTATATAGATCTTCAAAAATAAACATTTCTCCCTTGTATATGCACTTGTGTGTTAAGCAGATATGCTGCAATGGATTACTACACACAAGAAAGTCACATCATCATTGCTGTGATGAGCTTTATTTTGGTTGGGATGATTCCTCCCACCCTGTTTGCTGCAATGGCAAACTTGTCCCATCTCAGTCTAGTCATCAGTGCTGTGGAAGATACTATGTTCCTGTAAAAACCAGTATGTTCTCTTACTTTCTTTGTTTGCACCAACATCTGATTAATTATCTTCCACTTGGTTTGAGTCTAGTCTTCTCAACGCTGTTCAAGTCTTTCCTTCATCTGTCCTTGTCTTTCTAGATGAATACTGCTGTCCTGACCACTTGCAGGGCCGGGTCTCAGTGGGGCCCGGTGACAGCTGCTGTGGGGGGGTTCCTTACTCCATGATAGGCGGCCAGCTTTGCTGCAGTGGGAGACTGCATGATGGCTACGGGGTCCAATGCTGTGGAGGCAAAATCGTAGATGATGTCTTGGTTTGCTGTGATGATGCTGTACATACATATAAACCAGGTGCGTGGCAGAGGAAACCACACATGTAGTCCTATAGAAGCAGCAAAAGTTGCAAAATGGGTTGGGATTCCACTGAATATGCAACTACCTAGACTTTTCCCCAAAAAAGTTTGCTAGTAAAGTGCTTCACTCTTAAGTGCTGTGCTCAAAAGACCATTTGTTTGGAAAACTAGTTATTGTGATGCAAAAAAGAGGTTTTGTCAGGGTCAAATTCCTGGTGGTATCTTTGTGTTTATGAGAGTGAGTGGATGAGAGAATTAGGAAGAAGATGACAAACGATAGAAGAGAGGATAAGAATGGGTTGAGAGGTAGACACATGGTGCAGGAACGTGGGGTCGTTTCCCTGTCCTCCTCTCCCGCAGTGTCCCAAAGCACCCAGATACCACGGCACAGATGGGACTGTGCGTGTGTCTATGTGTCGGTGTCAACGTACGTGTGTGTCATTAGACATCTTTGTCATGGCAGATGATGATGAAACGCGCTCAGGATGGCACCATTGAGGGCACTGCCAAGCACACAGCAGGAGAAATACACACTCATTCTTTGTCTCACACACACTCATTGTCACACACATACACATATTAAACACACAGTCACACACACACTCGAAGTCAACAGGGTGCCCTCGGCAGGGTTTGCCTTGTGTTGAATGCCAGATAAAGACACGTGGACTCTATTCATCACCTATAAACAATGGCCCCATATGGGCAGGCTTATAGTATTCCATTAGCCTATCAACCATACTTCACGCAAGCACACACACAATTACAAGCACACACAAGATCTCTGCTTTATCAGTTTACTTATCACAAAATAAATGCATGATTAGACAAACTCTACCAGATTTCCTTTTTTGATTTCTTGTCTGTTACTAGATTTTCCTGTTTAGTCTCTTGATAGACTGTAGATAAGACACTATCCTGAAGAATCTTCCAGTTTTGTCTTTTTTCTAGACAAAGTTACAATCCTTTGACCTCTTCAGTTGATTGATAATGTTGTTTTTTGTTCTTTTCTTCTCCTGAACCACGTCCTCTTTTCTTTCTTGTAACTGAGCAGTCTCTATGGTCATCCTTCACTTGAAAAGGCCTCCCAGGAGTGCATATGCTCCCCTCCATCTCAACTTTTTCTTCTTCCTCTTTTACTTATTTTTCCATCTCATTTTTATCTTTGATGTCACCTTTGGTTTTGTCTAATTAATCAGTCTGTTCTTTGCTTGGTCTCTAACTCTTTCTTTCTTCTTCCATATTATCTTCTTTCTTGTCACCCTCCCTCCTTCTCATTCACTCATCAGTCATTAGCGTTAGCTTCCCTATTGAGAGCATATGGTATGATGGATTGTAGAGCTAGGAGTGCTAGCAAGGCTAAGGGCCATTTGCCGGGTGCTATGCACAGTCGGGGAGCGCTGTGGCTAGCTATGCAACCTCAACCCAACTCATCGGTTTCCAAAGAGTCACACACACATCATGCATGCAGCCACGCTTCAGCAGGATAGTTTATTTAACCTTGGCATCACTTGCACTCACTACTCTGTCCTATTTCATCTGAAGATAATTTGTTTTACTTTTATGGGAAAGTAAGATTTTTAAAGCTGAGTTGGTGCAAAGTTGAGGAGAAAAACCTGCACAAACAGAATTCATTGAAATATTTACATTGTGCAAAAAATACAAATTTAATTGCAAACAACAAGAAACGGAAGATTCAAGAAAACGCTAAAGAGAACTAGCGCTAGCTAGTAAATATTTAAAATACCAGGATAAAGGAGGGTTAAAGTCAGTAGGGGTGAGAGCTGGAAAGAACAGAATAATTGTGAAGAGGTAGATGGAGCAGATTAAAGGAGGAGTGAAGGGTATCCCATTGTGCCCAGCTGATAGACTAGGTTAGGCTGATGTGATTATGGGGTCCCTGAAGTGCGATCTATCACACATTACCGTCCACACTGTCAACAACCATACACACACACTGCAGGGGAACAGCAATGCCAGGAGACAGCTGTCTGGCAACAGATACGCATACCGGCTTGTGCGCACATGTGCACATGTACACAAACACACCAGTATTCATATCAACACAAAACCGCAGTTAAATATAAACACATACACTTGTAGGGAAACATGGATGTGGAAACCTTCACGCTTCCAGGGTAACAAATCTAAACTCTGTTTTATTGAGTTTCATCTTTATCTTAATTTGTTTTAAATCTAACTTTGAGATTTGAGATTTCTAGTATCGAGTCTCTCCTGATATCATTTGAGTTTGTACCCATTTAAGAGGAGTTGATTTTTTTGCTTTCAAAATAACCTTGAAAATAGTCCTAGATGTTCTTCTATGGTTTGAAAATCCATCTGCACAACTAAAAAGCTGAAATCAAAGTTCATAAACCTTAAGGTTATCTCCTCTCGTTATGAGGTGTTTCAATATGGTAAACTCTATGACTATCTCTCAGAGAGTATCTTATTTTAATACAACATTGGAACCAGCATCTTCATATAGCATAGCAGCATATGCTCTAAAATAAAGGCTGGTATCCTGCATGTTTTAGTTCTCATCCTGGTTCAACACACCTGGATCAAATGATGGCTTGTTAACAGGCCTCTGCAGAATATTCAAACGCTGAGGAGGCAGTAACTACCACCAGAGAGAGAACTAAAACCTAGAGGATACTGGCCTTTGAGGGTTATCGTTGGACACCCCATCTGTAAAACCCCTATTTGCACTAACTTTGGACTTGATAAAACACATCAACACCATCAAAGGATATTGCTTGCCAAATCACTCCTTCTGGAAACTTCACACTGGATCTAATTCAACCTGGATTATTTTCCTCCATTCGTCCTCCTGACAGGAATGCAAAAAATACTTTTATTGGAAAAGAAGACTTTGAACCACCAAACATCCTCTCTTTTCCTCAGTAGCCCAGATGAGAAATTTTGAAATTCTCTAGGCCATTAGTAGCTTAACAGCTGGCCCATCACAGTGGTAGCCCATGGCTTGGTTATACCTGCGTCTGATAGTTCTGGAAGTACCAACTAAAGAACTAGTTGGTAGTTCTTAAGTCTCCTCCAAATATAGGAATGGGCTTTCCTTCAAAATCCTCTCAAGTTTGTGATTTTCTCTGTTGCTTTTTGACCACAGTTTACAGCCAGATATATGAAAAAAAACAACAAAAAAAACTACTTTTTATTTGATTTTGTGAATAGTTCAGTTGCATTTCATAAAATATAATCAGTATACAACAAAAAATACTCTGTTCATGACTACAACAAAACAAGGCTAGAATCACTGCTTCTCCTACCTGTAAGTGGTTATAATGTTCTGGCTGATTAATGAAACTGATCAGAAACACTAACCTAACTTTGCTTTTTTTGTTTCTGGTGTGTTATTGAGATGTGCTCTAATCCTTCCCTCCGTCTCTCCAGTTGTTACACAATCACACAAAGTCTCTGTGCTAAATCCCTTCCTTTCAAATCTGCTTGTTTGTTCAAACAGCATTCGATTTCACTTTCAAGTATATTAAACACTGTTTGTCTTCGAAGAGTGCCATTTTTCTCGCAGTACTTTCTGCCATGCTGCAGGTTCAGTACCAACTTATAATCTTATTTAATTCTTTTTTCTTTAGAGTCTTAGTTGGTATATAAAATGTGCAACTAAGACTTTAGTGAGATTAGATGGTGTTTAAAGGAACTTGTGGGAAACCTTCGGCCTCCCATTGTGTCCCAACTCTCTCCCACTTCACTGTGCGCTTCACTAATCATTTCCCCTTTACACTTTTTCTTTCTAGCGTCCAGGTTTCAAACGCTTCGGTCTACCCTTCAACCTCACTAGCCCCATTTCTCACTGTGGGTGCTACCTTAAATGCTCACCCCACCTCACTTTTTTTTTTTCTTGAAAGTGAGTAAATCTTAAAATTGTGAGCATTTCTTTAACTCCTTCCCTTACTTACTCCCTCCCTCTGTCCCAGCCCAGCAGGCCCTATCCAAACGTTCAAGGACAAATCTGAATATCCCTTTTCACCGTTTAAGTGTTAAAAGCCTGGCGGTGCCGGGGTGTTATCTTAACGCGCCTTGCCGTGCCATCATCAGAGCGCGTGATGAAAATGGCTGTGATGATGCTAAAAGAAAAAAAGAGGAGGGGGAGAAAAAGTAATAATCAAATATGTTTTTCAAGGGCACAGTGACCATTTGCTGGAGGGAAATTATCCCAGTAGTTAAGCTAGCTCACTCAGAGACTGGCTGCGTATAGTGAGAGGGAAAGCATTTGCTTGTATGTGAGTGCAAATGTGCATGGACTTCTTATTTAAACTTCCTCCATTCAACACTTTTTATGCAAGTCTCTGTGTTCATACGTGTCTGAATGTATCTGCAGTTTAGATGGATCGTCACTGGTTCTTTGCTTGTTTTTTCTGTAGGTTTTCCTCAGTTTCCCAGTGTGTAAATATCTGTATGAATGTCTATCATTGCCAAAAGCCTCTCATCATTGATGGGTTAGAAAATGGCCAACACCAGTGCATTCCAAACAGTAGCGTCTGGCTGCTTTATAAGACAAAGTGCTCCCGTAACTCGGGAAGACATTTCTCTCTCTGTTAATGTATTTATGATGATGACTTTTCTATTAGGTTTACTTTAATGACTGGCAAGAGTAAAAGCACAGCCTGTCAGACACTACAGTCAGACCAAGTTGTATTTGCATTTGTTGTATTCTTATTGCTGCTGTAACACATTATAGATCAGTTAACTTAAAATAAATTTGTCACCACAATGTCAATATTTTTTACACATAATGTTTTAGATCTGCTGTCTTTACAAAAATCTGTTTTAGATTAATATTAGATAAGTACGTAACTTTTTTGACTAAATGTATTGACAATTTTGTTTATTTGGTAATTATTCTAAACAATATTTTTTTAAACATGGTTTTAAACATAAAATGTTGTCAATTTTTGTGTCACATAAAACAAAGTTTCTCCAAAATATGAATCAGTTACATTCATATGCTGAATAAAAAGATGCATGATAGGTATTTTCCTTTCGAACCTAAATAAAAGAAAGAACCACAGACAACGTATATGAATTTTACGTGGAGCTTTTGCAAAAGGGAAGGCTCTATCAAACTTCTCCTCCGATCAGTTCCACAGAGCGTTCTGGGCTGCCCTTACAACGGCTCCTGTTTTTATTGTCAAAGAAGGACAGGCAAGGGGGCAGTCAGGAAAAACAACAGAGGTCGTAAAGCTTCTAACCCAAACATCTAACAACCCAGGTCCAGATGTGACATCTGATCAAAGGTCTGAGCCCGGTTCAAATCTTGGTCAATACTGTCAAGAAAACAAAATACGACTGCTCACAGGTAGTTACTAAATTAGGAGGTGTTCTTGCAAAAGGGTTTAAAGTCTGAGAAACTCAGTGTTATCTATTTCTCGTAAAGTTGAGCAGACAGTAGTGACCTCCAGGTCATTTAAAGAAGAGAACACTTTAAACAGAAAATCACAAAGATCTATAGACTTAATGTGAACTAGAGTAAGAAAATAAAATGATAATACCAAAAACTCTCCCTTTTTTTGTCTGAAGTTAAGTCAGACAAAACCTTTCTTTTTTGGATTACCTAGAATTACTAAAATTATTTCTGTTATTAAATGCCAGGATAATGTGAGGATATATTTATAATCTTTAAAATCAGACGATTAGTTACACAGCAATAGCAATCTCTAAACTTACTTGAAGTTCTTTCATACGTTAGACCACTTCAGTCCTTGAAAAATGTTTTAAAGTTGTATTACCCAAGGTAGATTATTACCTTGCTGAAAATAAATTGGGACCTGATCACCAGTTAAATCAAGAATCTAATTTATTATCTGGGAACCTGCTTAAATAAAACTCTAGAAAGTAAAATAAATATTTAACAACTAAATCAAAGTAATGCTAAATCTAACTTGCACAGTACAAATGAGAACTAAATAACTTTTGGAGTCCAACTGTAAAACACTAATTACTAATTGATTGAAAGCATTAACATTTCTTTTAACTTATGTGCTTCTTATAAGTCAAAATAAAATAAAATTTATGACCTAATTTTTACTCAAATGCCTAAATTTATGTCCCTGAAAATAGGCTGCTTGGAAATCTCTGCAGGTTTCTGATGGCCTTTTAATGGCCTCATTGGAACATCTCAATCATCCATAGTATATAAATAATGCTGTGCAACATTGTGCACTGTTCTCACTACTGAAACCTTTGCACAGCAAGATCCTTTTTGTCCTTTGCACAAGAAGCACAAGTGGATGTTGACAATGCAGTAAAGTTTTCCTTTATGGGTTTATGTACTTAAACTATGTGATTAGGTACTTGCATATTTTTGTTGGGTTTTTTACCTTTTCTTAACAGATGGTTTTTAGTTGATGTACCAAGTAAATTTCACGTTAGAAGGGGAAAACTGTGTGTACATTTGAGAACCACAATGAATTACTGTGCACACTTTTTCATGAACAAGTCCAGCTGGTAATGTTGCTGTAAAAAAAATGTTTAAAAAAAAACTCTCAAAGACATTAGGACAACTAGTCTTCTGGGAAAAAACATGTACATCTTTTACTATGCAAGTGTGATTGCTGCCTCCTCGTCCATATGTGTGTGTTCACAGGGGAACTATGTGCACTGTGTGAGAAAGTCAATCCTCTCTGATTTTATCTCTTGACATGACATGTAGTCAGGCCTCTGAGGAGCACAAAGTGCAAGGATGTGCACACACAGACACCCTTTGCAAGCAGCATGCATGCATGTGTATGGGAGAGTAGAAATAAAATGAATTTTTAAGTAAACAGTGTTATTGAGAACAACGCCTTTTGGTGTGCTTTCTCGTTGAAGTCTACAAACGATGCACATTTGTAAAACAAGCAGAGGGTCTGCAAGGCTTAATGAAATGCTCTGAATGCATGTACTTGCTGTGCACTTGGTTCCACACCCCTTGTAATATATTCAGGTATTTAAAAGTGTTTGGTTTGTTTAAAGTTGTGGAGGGGCTTTGGTCTCCTAGAGAGCTCGGATTTACTAATCCACAACACACATTTTTATCTTTAGTTCATTGGCGGGTCTAAATATTGACTTATCATTAAGTGGAATGACTGAAACCCTAATAATAATTCACATTGTCTAAGCACCTTGTGTTGACGCTGCGCTCCCGACGCTATTAACGAATGTATGCAAATCCTGCGTAAATCTGAAGATTAGGGCTGAAGCTTTCAGTGATGCAAAAGAGAAAACAAGAGGTGTGTAATAAAATGTTGTCTACGCATAGACAATCATTGAAAAAACACAGCTTATGGAGAGGTGGAGAAAAAAAATCTGTGTGTGTGTGTGTGTTACAGAATGTTAACACAAATGTTCAGGCATGTCAGATAACGCTTACAAAGACAGGGATTGGATTTCTGCTGAATGGATGATAATGCAATAATAACGAAAGCTGCAGTACTGTAAACAAACATCAGACTGAACTGTAAAGTTGCAGAGAGACAGAAAAAAGTAAATGTGGAAACAAAGTTTGTGACAAGAGAAAATCCTCAAGATGTTGCCAAGAAAAAAAGTTGCAAAAAGCAAAAAACTTTCTAACTCAATAAATAGGTGAAGTGAGGGCTCTTATCTGCAAAAAAGTTGTCTAAGGTGCTGCAAGCTGCACTTAGTTTTAAAAGAAAAGAATTTTATAACAAAGAAAAAGGTGGTGATGGAGACCAGATTGTGTCAGAAGAAAAGACACCAAAAATAACTGAAGATGGAGAGAAATGCTGAAACTTTAAGTCTTATAAATGGTCACCAGTAAGAGCTGGGGTCCAGGTCTGGTCTACCAGAGGCTACAGATGAAAACCACTGGCTTGGTGCAGCTTAGACTAAAACATGTTAGTTGTTTTATGCTTTATGTTTAAACAGAGGAGTAGAAGTAAGACTGGCAGGAGGACAAGGGATGAGTAAAGGAAAGCTATTTTAGAAAAGTGTTGAGCTGTTTATTTGCGCGTCATTGAAGCTGAAGTAAGGCGCAGAGGGAATTGGCCACCAAGACCCCGCTCCGCAACATCTGCCGCTGCTAAGTGAGTTAGTAGCCGTCAGGCTGCCTTTATGTCACACAATCACACACACATGCGGTTCCCTGTCATATGGAGCCTGTGATGGATGTGTTGAGCATATAATGCTCTGCAACAGCGCAGAATAAAATATGTGCCATTCTCAACTTTTGGCCTTTAAGTGGAATGATTGCTTAAATTAACAACATTTAATGTGCGTGAAGTGTGAATGCTGATTAGAGCGTGAAACAATAAGTTATTTATCACTTTATAACTAGCTGCAGCCCCATTACAGGGCCATGATATAGAGCTATGACTTAGAGTTTAATGTCCGTTATTAAATAAAATAGCCAACACAGCTGGGGGTAGATGATGCCAAAGTAAAGGATATATTTACTTGTTAAATAGTCCTTAATGACTTTTTAGCATATCATTGTTTTCTTCATCTAAGCAACACATAAATTGTTCTGTAAAGACAGATGACTCAAATTTACAATAAACACTTTTATTTTCCATCGTCACAGCACATTTTTAGAGTAACCCTTCTACCCTCATTTGTATTTCTAATGTAGGGTCACAGTAGGGAGCTGCTGACTCTAACAGTATATTATAACCTTAATTGAATGCACAACCGAAGCCTGGAAGCAATGGTGGATTTAAGGATGGCCATCGTGGGCCGCCCCCCCCGGTGGCATCTAGCAGGGCTCAGCATGGAGCATCTACACAAAATAATTCATGACAGTAACATTTGGTTTTCTGTTGCCCATTTTAATATTATGGCATTAGTCATATTTTATCTATCTGCAGGTCAAATCTTCTTTCAGTGTAATTACAGATTATGTGGAAGGAACGTCTTTGCCAGACAGCACCTCAGGTTCAGGATGTGCTTTAACTGGTTTTGAGTGCCATATTTTATATTGTTTTTGTTATTTGCTCCATTTCTTGTCTGAAATATATTTCAGTTGAATGAACTCAACTGTACATAATTTGTTTATTGTTAGATTAGAAATTTCAAGCTTATGCCACATGATCCATTTTTTATTTAAATTACCTTACATAGCTTTAATAATTTTCATTTTATTAGCTATTCAATGCAAATGACTAAATGTCTGAAAAAAATCCTACCTGAACAACTCAACTTTTATTTTTAGTTTATTTAGATTTCCTATCAGTTATATTAGTTGGGTACCTAAGAAGACTAAATGTTTAAATTGGCCTGAAAGGTGCAAAAGTACATATAAAAAACATTTCAATGCAGCTTTTATTTCCCATACATTTGCTTTACTTTCAGCTGAATTTCAAAGAATGTAAGTCAAATTAATGTTCTAAAAACATTTCAATAATTTGCCACTGACGTTGATATTTCCTTGAAAATGAAGTGTGTAGTTTTAAATAATTCAAATATCAAAAACTTTAAAAATGTCTTTCTCTTCCAAACCCCCAAAATGTTTCCCAGCAATAATTTTTGCCTTGAATGTTCAGCCTCTTCAGCAGTTCCAGTATGCCAGCCATACATTACTCAAGGGAGTTGAATCTGAAAAGTGAATATCTGGAGAATGTTAAAAAACACATCCTTGAAATTTGATATCCCACGGCAAAACATACACAAATAGAGGAATAGCATGTATTTTAAATGTCACCTTGCTGCTGAAGGTGATGCAGTGGCAGACAGACATCACCTATCACTGTCAGAGATGGCAGCTCTCCGACAAACACACTTCCTCTTCCTTTACACGTTTTCAACAGGGGTGCCTGAATATTGCTGCTGAGCCGTGAATATACCAGAGGAAGAGAGATATGCTTGGTTCCAAGGAGAGAATAGGATAGGTGGATGTATATAAGCATGATAAGAAAAAATATTCAGCTCAACTTAAATACTGTTCCTGAGCAAATCAGATGAAGAGCAGAGTGTAAGAAATGCAGAGGATCAACAGCATAATGTTGTCATTTAATGAGGTTGTTGAGGACCCAAATGCTGAGATGATGGAGGCAGACACACCAAGAGCAAATATCTCTCTTTTTGAAATATCATCTTTTAAACAGGTGTGTAATTCCAGAGCTTTCTGAATTCATTGTGAATTCAAGCTTGTATTCTGCTTTTTGTTTTATTATTATTATTATTATTATTATAGTCCACCACATAAGTAAGTCATAGCTGTCCACATACTAAGTTATGAGTAATAAAACAGAATGGCACACTTACTAAAATTTGTTCCATACAAAAGCCTTTGTTGGTGATGAGTGGATCAATAAAACTATCTTGGCCTTCCGGTTATTGGTTGACCTATTCTCACAGCTTTTTTCTCTGAAAGTAGTTTTTAAGTGTTTGGAATAATTTTCACATTGAAACATTCACTTTTGTTTCATCTTCATCATCCTGGTAGATGACAGCAGTTTTTTGTATCTAGAATGTATATTTGCCAGCATGGTGCTGAAAAACAACCCCACACCATGATTCTCCCACTATTGCTTCAGGATCTTAAGACTTCTTTACCTATAAATCAT
This sequence comes from Xiphophorus couchianus, assembly GCF_001444195.1. Lineage (NCBI taxonomy): Eukaryota > Metazoa > Chordata > Actinopteri > Cyprinodontiformes > Poeciliidae > Xiphophorus > Xiphophorus couchianus. The sequence continues at coordinate 11,811,583 of NC_040231.1, forward strand.
TGTGTTTAATGGAATCCAAAGTGTTCAGTTTTGGTCTAATTTGACCAGGCCATAAATACATTGCCTGTCTGTGTATTTGTTTTTAAGTAGCAGTCCCATTTGACCTGCCATGCTAAGGTAAGAATGCAGTACAACAATGACACCAAGCTTATTTTTTGTCTTTAGGTTTTATCTGCTGTGGAAAAGAGTATATAAACTCTTCAACCTCACTTTGCTGTATGGACAACAACGGATATCCCACAATTCACCCTTCTGGAAATGCCACAGTGAAGCTGCAGTGTTGTGGGTCAAAGGTCATACATCTGGACGAAAAATGCTGCAATGGGATTGGTTTTGACCCCCAACGGCACGTTTGTGCTGATCAAGCCACAGCCGGGCTGCTGATACCGGTATGTTTCAAGTTGTGGTTGATACACTTCTCAAAGCGGATTCAGTTTTTTATTGTCACTTTCCACTCGTCTCTTCTGCAAGACTTTGCAACGACAAACTGTTTTATTTTTAATTTGATTGCTCTGCTCAAGAAAACAGCAAACACTGTCACTCTGACTGTAAGTGAAAAAAATACCTAATACCTGTCTCAGTCAGCTAATTGGACATGTGGACAGATGGAATTAGTTCCACCATCCACTCGTCCTTATTGTCACATCAGGAGTCGTTGAATGTGCCATCCACCATTTATCACCTCGGGTCATGTGGTGTTTGTGTGTTCCTAAGTCAGCATGAGATGGCTCATGCAAGCACACATACACACACACACATGCACGCACTCAGACAAAGAGTGGGAGTGCTCATTAGCCCTAATGATGTCATTAAGGTGCATGTAAAGCACACACACATATGCAAAAAGACATGCACTAGATTTGCTGCTTTAAAGCTGCTTTAAACTCCAAAATTTACACATTTGAATACGAAAGATACTCTGTATTTTAACTGATGCTAAGAAACTCTTCTCTTATTGCGTGGTCTCTTTTCCTCCTTTGTGCAGGCCCAGTGTTTGCAGGGAGTTGTGTGTCCCGTGGCTGCTGCTGCTACATCTTACTGTGGCTCCTGTGACCTTGATCCATCTCTGACTGCCTGCACTTGGGTCCTGACTGCACACCCACACCCCGACACACAACCAGTGGCACAAACGTCATTCATCAGCACCAGGCTGGAAACCCTCTCTACTGTCCTGCCAGCTCATACAAGCATAAGTGGAAATTCTAACAAAATAGCTGACAGAAACAGTCACACAAATACCAAGAACTCAGAGTCAGGAGGAACTCTGTGCTCATCACATGAGGAGGTGGTGTACAGTGGAGAGGCCAGTGTTCACACATATACAGGTAAATAAATAAATTTTTTGTATCAGTGTTTTCATTGCATTATAGCTGGAAGCTTTTTAGGGTTTGTCTTGAATGGTTGTGCACATGTAGAAAATTGGATTTTTACCAGTTCTTCTTGGCAAAAATATTTCAATTTCAGTCTGATTGGATAGAAGTTCTGTGATCTTTAGTTTCAAGTCCTGTCTTATGTTCTCAGTTGGATTAAAGCCTAGAGTTTCATTACAATATCTAGCAAAGGAAAAACAATTAGGCCATTCAAAAACTGTGACATTTACAAAATATGATGACGACAAACTAAAAGTTTTATGTGCACACAGCTAAATCAGACCAATAAGGAGAGAGGAAACTAGCATTATACCACCTTTACCCTATTTTTAAAAGCTTCATAAATACATTTTTCTAGATATTTCATTAACTTCATAAACAATAAGTTAATGGAACAAAGAACAGAATGATCCAAAATTGACTTGTTTGAGCTGTATATCATGTTATAACATAATTTCTTCATCAAATGCACTGTTTTGACTCATTCATGCATGTTTGAGAAATCCTTCAAAACACCTAAATTTATTTAATCGAAGTAAAGTGTTGGTATACATTACAGCAGGACAATAACCATAATCATACTGTCAGAGCTACTGTCAAATAATTCAGAACTAAATATATTAAAATACCTTAATTAGAACCCAGCCTAATTCAAATTGAGTATATGTGGTAAAACTAAAAAACTGATGTTTGCAGGGGCTCCCCACTGATCTGATTGAGCTTTAGGATGGAGAATTGTCAGTCTCTTGATTTATTTTATTTTTTCCCCGTAACTGGCATACCCCAAAACAACTTCAGCTGTAATTGCTTTGTAAGATTGTTGCACAACTAATGCAGAATAGTTATATGAAAAGAGCAGAACTCAGTTACATTATGAGCCTTTAGAAGTTTATATTTGAATGTGTTTGCTGCTGAAATCAGGTGACTGTACAGAGAGGTCGTCACCCCTGCAGAATCACACACATACCATGCTACACTTAAAACAGCTGTTGCAGTGTAAGGTAATCGCTGTGAGCAGCTAATCCTCTCTGAGCTGTAGACTTGTATGTAATTAAAGCAAGATGGGCATTTAGATGCTGTTTCAAAATGATCCACAGTTTATTAGCCCAAAGGGAGTAAGTTTATGTGTCTGTCTGTGGATGATTGTGTCTTCATTTTTGGTCCAGCCACACACTGTTTATTTGGGTATTGCAGACTTTTTGTTCAGTATTAAAGGTGATCAAGAGTATTTATATCATGTTTAGTTCTATAACAATAATTCCACATATTTCACATGCGTTTTAATTCAGTTAGTATCTCTGTAGGTCTACATATGTGCTGTGATTACTTTGTGTGTGTGGCATAGAGCGGTTAGAATAAGAGTTTCAGGGCGATGCTGTGACACCATCTGGGCAGAGGCACATAAAGCTGTCGCCACCCACCATACACCAGATGTTTCTCATGCACACACAAACGCACACATGCACACTTGCACACAGGGTATCATGATATACAAAGATCAAACCCCAACAGCTTTGTATTTACAGTTAGAGCCATAAAATTGTACCACTTTGTCAACAAACAACCTATATTCATAAAAGTTAATAATCAGACAAAGCACTGAGATCTTTTTTGGGGAACAAAGACGTTTGATGTGTATTTACATTTGTGTTCCTCTGTGTTTTGCTACTTAAGTTATGACAGCAGTAAAGACAAGAGCCCCAGACTGGCCATTTAAGCAGAGCCATTTACAGCAGCAGTCCCTTTGCACTACTAAAAGCAATGCCCATGTATGTGTGCAAGTGCATTTGTATGTATATATGTTCCTGTAACGTAACACCTCATCACCAGAAGGGTTGTAACAATCTTAGCGTCAGGGGACTGTCGTCATGGCCACATGTTTACAACTTTGCACCAGTGGCAGTGCATATTTGTGTTGTATCTTACAGTTTGCAGTATAATAGTAAACAGCTTGAAAGATGAATCTTTAAACTGATGTTGTGGACATAAACCTTTCCTTTGTGTCATTAAAGGTTCATACGTTCTAAGAAAAGGAAGACGTTGAAAATCCCCTGAAGTTTTCTTTTTCACTTACTCCGCCCGGTCTGCCGAAAGGATAGATTTTTGCTCCTTTGTTGTATTTTGAAACATTTATATTACGAAAAGGAAAAAAATTGTGAAAAGTAGATTCAGACACCAACTCTTATTACAGTTTCTTGTAATAAGATACTTTATACAGCATAGTTGCACAAAGTATCTTTTTGAAACATTCTGTCCTGTGCCTGGTTTTTTCTGTATGACCTCATCTGACTGATTCACGTACAAATGGATAGATTTAGGCATATCTGATCACACCTGGTATTAGAATTCAGTCTGAGTGATAAAATATTCCTCTTTATCTGCTTTACATCAACATAAACATAATACTGCATGACGCTGCTGTCTGATGACAGAACTATCAGCAGGTTAATCGATGTTTGTATAAAATTGCCAATGAGTTCAGTCACCTGCAGCATTTTTTGGGGGGCATGTAAACAGTCCAGATTTATCTAAGCAGTTTACAATGGACTTTTTTCAACTGCAAAGCTTATAAGCTTGACCTTATGACCCATCACACTTGATATGAGAGAAGTTATGAAGTACAAATTATTTGTTACCTTACAAGATGAAGCTATGCTGCAGTAAAACTGTCAACAGTTTTCAGACAACTGTTAGAATTATTATGTTTTGTTATCTTTCTTACATTAGTAGTTTTATATTACTAGTTGTTTTTTATTTAAAGGTTTAGTGTTCTCACCCCAGAGAGGAGGAACTTGTTAAACTGTGAGTAAGACATAACTAACCTTTCCTTGACCACAAGCATCTTTTTGCAGGTGCTTCGTTAGGAGAACTTCCTGAGATACTCCTTAGTTGCCTCTAATTGTCTGTGTGTAGAATTGAGTTTCTGTTTTCTCTTCCTTGTTATCAGGGTAGCCCCCCGTTTTTGTTAAGATCACTCTCCCACATTCCATTCACTTCCTTATTAAAAAATTATTTGCAAGTTCTTTTTATCTGCAAATGAATAAGTTAGATACAGTAGGTGCACTGTCTTTTATATCTCACTTATTGATTTAGAAAGATCATTCTGATGTGATTTTTCAGTTTAACTTAGTTCTTAAAGTTTTGAGGACCTTCAATTCTTTGTCAGTTAAACTAATTATTAAAAAGTTACACAACATTTATCTGACAAAAAATTAAAACTTACTTAATTTGTGTATCTGCTGTGTTTGTGTCAAAAGAAATGAGGTCTGCCACATAAACAATAGGTCCAAGTTGTTCCTATGTGCTTGACATGGTAATATCTGTATGTATTTACAGAAGTTTGCTTCAGAAATTGAGTCCAGTGCAGAGGTAAGGCCTGTAAATGATGCAAAGCAGCAGCAAAATGCAGAGAACAGAAAACGATAACCCAACCTCAAAACCTTTTTGAGTGCGTTCAACACGCCATCCTAGCTGATTCAAAGGATCGATGAGAGATGTTAGTGCCAGGTTTGAATGGATGTCAGAGGTCACAACCACAAATACAAAATGTTGTCTTTGGAAAAGAAAGATTTATTTTCCATTATTTGCATTTTTTCTCATCCTTGTTTTGATGTAGACACTGATCTGGAGCCTTTTACAACCTATGAGTATCGAGTGAGAGGCTGGAACAGCTTCGGCCCCGGCTCCACTGACGTTACAACAGTGACAACAAGTGAAGCTAAACCATGGGGATTGGCCCCACCCCGCTGGAGTCGGCGGGGCGAACGAAATGACATCGTCCAGCTGCAATGGCAAGCTCCAGCCAGACCTAACGGTGAGTGCGCATGTTTGTTTAATTTTCTTTTCTTAAGAGTTATAGTGATGTGTTACAAAGCATCATCTTTGTCTGTTCCTGAGTTTAGTTGTGGGTGGATTCAAATGCTGAGAAGATCTTTCTCCGGTTTATTTTAGGTATTATAACCCATTATGTTGTGCTGCGAGATGGACAAGAGCGTTACCGTGGAGATGAAAATACTTTTACTGATGTGGGAGGGATCGGGCCCTTTCAGGAGTTTGTCTACCAGCTGAGGGCCTGTAATCAGGCTGGTTGTACTGACAGCACAAAGGTAAGACAAACATATTTATCAAATCTTTAAAAACGGTCCTAGTGCAGTTTGTTTTAAACCAATAAATCATTGGGCAGTAAAATGACACAAAAACAAAAATATGCCATATGCATACAAACGGCTTCAGAAAACGTACCTCGCTTTGGACATTTTTATTGCTAGTCAACATCAAACAAAATCCTGATGTTGTGTGGTGTAAAATTTACAGTAGTTTTATTTTGACAGTATTAAAATGTTTGAATATAATGTGTCACAATAAACAGGCAGCTTGATATAATGATGATTTGTTAGATTTGTTGACTTAATATACTCTGAAAGCTTGAAATTTTTAGTTGTCAAAAGAAGTAGATGCTTAATAAAGCATCTTAATAAGAGAAATGTTACTGCACTTATCTGAGTACAAATATTTCAATATTACTTCTTTCCTTTTGACCAAATTTCAATATTTGGTTTTATGACATCATTTTATACAATCATTTGAAGTCTTTTTTCCAAACCCAAGCTGAAGCTAAATACTGCGTTATGAAAATGTTCACATCGTGCTTCTAGTGCTCAGTTTTATATCCTCTAATTATAATTTAGGCATTCTATCCATTTGCCTCACCTGTTACATTTCCACTGGAAGTCCATGATGTTCATCTGCAGAAACAAATTGTTTTAGCCTTATTTTTGCTCTCCCTCTCGATGCAGGACTCTGGATTTGCTGAGTCTTGCCGATGTTTGTGATAGTGGACATAATACATCCAGAAAGTATTCTCCCTTGCTATCTCTCTCGCTGTAGCTGAGCTGATATCACCGCAACAATTAATTTCATCAGCTTATCGCTGCTAAGTACTGTGTAGTGTCTTTCACAATTCTGTAAAAAATTATGGTTGAATGTACCAAATGTGTAACCAAAGAAGGAAAGGAAAATTACCAAACAATTGACACATTAAACAGTGAGGGGGCAAAACAATGATGGTTCAGTTCTCTATCAAAATTAATAGAACGAAACAACAAACCTTGTGCTTAAGATAATTTAACATACACAGTTTTAATGTCTTTGTAAACCATCTTCATCTTCTCTTCTGGATGTAATTTCTAATGCTGGAGAGAGAAAAGGCATTATGTATTACTGAGGATCACATGATTGAAGGATCAGACATAAACTCTTAGATTTCAATAACTATTTATTGAGAAAGTATTCTAACAATGTCTGCTTCAAATCTGTTGATGAAGAAAAATAAGGGTTTTAAAAACAATTTCTGATGTATTTTGATTTTGTTGCTTATAAAAATATGACTCTTACTCTGCCTCTCAGTGGCTCTCTGGGAAACAAAAGCTTTATTTGTGACATAAAGCTTCAACAGTTTGCTTCCAGATGAAGACAAACAGAATAATTAAAGTTCCTGAGAGTTTGCAGGTCATTCTTAGCCTTGTCTTAGCATACTGTATATAGTATACAAGTTTTAAGTAATGACTCTAAAGTTCTATGGATAAAATCCTAAAAATCACAGATTTTACTGTGCTATTCTTTTTGCCTTTTTGTACATGTTCATGTCACAAAAAGAAGACTCAATAACAGAGTTCGATGTGTCAGGAACCCAGCATTCAGACTCCTGTCTGCCCCCTTTGTTCTTGTAGGTTATATTTCCCGGTTGGAAAAACAATAAAATGCTGCCACACATAAAAACTGTAGCTAAAGTTGCAGCTATAAACTGTTTATTAGAACTTTTGATGGTATGTATCTTATTTAATATTATGGCTCTCATACTTTTGAACATGTTCCTTTAATGTTTCAAATACAGAAAATTCAGTGAAATATAGTCTCTGAAATATAATTAGCTAATATGCTAATTTGTCTATTGTCGCTATGCTTGTTTAGAAAAGGTGATTGCTACAAGTCAGTGACTTGATGGAAAACGTTTTACTAATTTGAATACAAAATTAAACTTTAAAACATTTGTGGTGAATTGGCACTGTATAATTAAATCATATCCCACTCCTTTTCTGACTTCCTACTAAAAGATGTTTAGGTATTTTATACAGAAAGGTCCAACTAATACATCCAAGGTCATTTATTTATAAGTTACAATAGGATGGTTGATACCTGTGGGGTAGAATTAAACATTTGTGGAAAGGAAATCTCAGACTTCTTCGAAATATTTTCCCATATACTAAATTTCTTGACACTTTTTTTGTTCTGGTGGAAAACTTTAGCAGTGTGTGCATCCATGTCCTCTGATACCCCAAACTCTCTGCAATCCATTTTTCCCCTCTGTGTGCCTCACAAACATATGGTCACACAAACCAGCTCACACACTCTCCCTGCAGTGGATGGAAGAGGAGTGAGTTGGATTAGTTTGTACAACGGTGAAAATTGGCCAAACAGTCCCAATTATGGGATAACTTGAACTAACCTAATACACCACTGCAATTACTGGCATCAGCTCCCTCATACACAAAAAAACACACACACACTCACCCCTGCCTGTGAACAAACACAGACACTCACAAGCACACTCCTACTGTGACAACAGAAGGTGCTGATCTAATGCGGTTGGTCACTTAGAGCGCGAGGAAGAGCGATTGGTCCTTCTGTGTCTCACAATCCTTTTGCCCTGTTCTCTCTGCCATTTGTCTCCTGTCGTTCGCCTGATCTAAGAGTCACAGTTCCCAGTTTCTCTTTACACTTATCTCCTTACTTTCTTAACCCCTTTCATCTTCAACACCATCACACTATCTAAGCAGCTGCTTTACTTTCACAACTGCCATTCAGTCCGTCTTATCTCCATCTCACAGTCCCTTTGTGTTTCAGTGTTCATATCTTTCTCTACACAAACATTTAGCATTTTAAATTATATACACCTTTTAAAACATGTTATCTGACTGTCTAGATTAGTTCAGATCAAACAATTATCCGCCCAGAACTTTAGACTATGTAATTTTTGTTTCAGTAATTCAGTTCAAGTGGACTACAACTTTAAGACTCAGTTAGGCAAAGTGAGTTTAATTGTAATTCACATTCCAGGATCAAGGCAAGAGAAAAGTGAAAACAACAAACAAGTAAGAAACATTAAATTGCAGTGACAAAATAAAAGGAAGCGTTAAACAGTTGGAATACAGACTACAATAGATGATGTTTGTGTTAATAATAATTGCAGGCAAATGGTTAAAAATGCTGCTATTGAAAATCCATACTTCATTATTGATTCTCTTCTGAAATTTTCTAGTGCAAAAAAATACATGATTGAAACTAAACTTTGATACAATGTGTGACTTTAATATAGGATGAACTTCTGGAAACTTTACATGTTTTTGAATGTCACAAATTCATACATAAAGATTTAGGGGATGAAAATGTCCATACTAAAGGCATTGAAAGCTATTTTTAAGGCCTGTAGGTATCAACATGCAGTGGTATTTTTGAGCTAATTAAGAAAGTAGAGAACAAGAATACCAAATTCTGATTTTGTTTTTGTTGATATAATAAATCTTTAAAGGATAAACTCTGCACTCTTGACTCAATTTATATAATTTTTGAAAGGGAATTGACGATAATATGAAATAAAATATGTTTCTATACATCAAAACATTACATTTGTTCCAATTTTTTTTAAATATGAAAAATAAAACTTTATGCTTGCTTCAAAGAATGAACTTTGACATCAATATATTGCATTTGAATACTTTAAAGAGGACATTGCAGTGATGTTGCCAAATGAATATCAGGATTAAGACTAAAAGTGGGATTGCAGGGATAAAATCTGATTTGACCTTAGTTACTTTCAGACGAATGCCTCAGTATTCCCTAATTTTGTTGTAGTCAAGAATTATGTTCTTCTAATCACTGCAAAGGTGAATGAGCTTTATTTCTGTATTTCAAGGCGCACTGTTACATTTGAACTAAGTCTTGACTGACATTTAAATGTTTGGCACACTGAAGCGTTCCTGAATGATCCCATTCCTCCCTCTGTCTTCCTTACCTCTGTCTGCTCTTCCACCTTTGCTGTTTCCTCCTCTTCTTCGTCTCTGTACTTGAATGCATATACTCACACATACCTGTGTGTGTTTATCTTTGTGTGCGCGCTTGTATGTCTCCTTAGTTGTTGTAGCAGCGATCTAATTGCATAGCATTGTGTGGGACAGCTGGTGGAAGTGCTAGTGACAGTCTATTAAGGCAGGATATCCCTGTTGCCTTTAGCAGCAGATTGCCCTGTGATTCTGAGATCTCCGCGTTTACCACCATTCACCCAGTCCTACAGACACAACACCAGGAATCGACAATAGGATGTTCACTCTCGTCATGAGACTAAGCAACAGCACTTTGTAAACAAGAGCTAAAGTTACTTATTGATTCCCTTTTTTTATTTTTTTATATAGTTGCAGAAATAATAAGTGACTGTGCATTTATTTAGTATGCAAACATATATTTAATCATCGTTTTCATTTTATGAAACTATTGCCAAGCTTTTAATTTTAGTAAATTTTTATGCTCTTGTTTTATCTAAAAAGGTTACTATTTATGGGGATGAACAATATCAAATTTCTTGCAACGTACTGTGATAAAACTTTTCCTGATGAAAAGTTACTCTTTTTGTTTAAACTTCAGTTTTCAGATGTTTAAACAAAAACAAAAGATGTTTAAATATGAGTTTAAACATGATGAGTGTTACATGTGCACTAGCACATGTAACATCATCTATGCTGCCAAAGCATCTGTGTTTCTGGAAGATTTTAACACATTTTCTTATTCCATCAATCAAAAGAAGATTTTGTGACACTTAACCTCTCATGAACATTTTTCTATGGAGCAAAGTGGCTTAAAATTCTTGCTTTTATAGGGAAATTTGAAATAAACAAGCTCTTTCTCTTTATTTCTACAGGTAAATGATGGACTCTGGCTAATGAATCACTGTATTTTGCTTAGCCTTAAAATCCAGTTTTTTCCCCAAAAATAAAACGTTTCTTTAAAGTTGTGATTTCATGCTTTGTCAGGAATCTCTTGCTCTGTTGTTTAATTAAGATCCATTTTCTATGCAGTGTTATAATGTGCTTTTCTTTTTGTGTACTCTGTACATTTTTAGGACTGTCGTTTTCTTTTTAACTATTGCCAGCGAGTCTTTTTCTCATTATTTGTTTCTTTGTGTGTATTTTGGTCGTTAGGTGGTGGCGGTGACGGCTCAGGGGGTTCCAGAGGATGTGAAGCCTCCAGTGGTAAAAGCGATTAGCTCCTCCTCTCTCCATGTGAGCTGGTCTGCTCCTTCCCGTCCAAAAGGAGTCATCCAGAGGTACCACCTGAATCAGACTGGTGTCGGAACCGTATTCACACACACTGGTGGACTTAGAAATTATACTGTAATAGGTAAGACATGAATCACACCATTGGTGCTGTCGATTTTTTAACTTTACTTTTTTCCTTAACTTTATCCCAATTTAGTCTTTTCTCCACTTCTATTTATTCCATCTCTGTCCTTAATATTCCTTTAGTGTATTTGTTTTTACTTATTTTTGTTGTTTTGTTTGCCTTCTCTGCACTTTTTCCTTTGGATTTCATTCTTTTCATTCACATTGTCACACTTGTTCTGCTGCTCTTCTCCTAATCTGCTCATTCTTCCTTCTTTCCATTTCTAATTTAATATTGTTTGCAAGGTTCTACTCATAATCTATAATCTTCAAAAGATTGGAAGTCAATGTAACTGTGATTTAACAATTTAACAATTTAAAGGCAATAAATCCTGCTGCTCTCAGGATCATCTTATTCAGATGAGACTCAATCTAAAATGTTCAGTGCTCCTAATCTGATTTGGTTTTCCTCCACTTTTTTATTTGAATTTTCAAAAGGTGATTTTTTTATTTTTTTTAATTCAGGGGCTTTTACCAGCTTCACAGCTTTTTATGCTGCTCCATCTTGGATTCAGACCAGGTATCGGCTCTGCCAGTAGCCAACTGACTATTCCCACGGTGTCTGTGGTTGGCTTGTATGGTCAGGGGTTGTGAGCATGTGTCTGTATGTGTAGGCATGAGGCAAAGCAAACAATGCCAAATAAAGGTGGTAATGTGCTGCTGTAACACTGTACCAACCCCAAGTGCCAGTGTAAGCAACCAACATGTGTGTGTGTGTGAAATGTTCATATATCCCAGTGAGACACTGGAAAGCCATGAAATTAAGCCAGAAACACTTCTGGGGCGTCTTTCTTCCCTTCTTATGTCTTCTTCTCTTTCTACTTGTCTGCTTTGCAGCTCCATTTCACAGCGTACACTTCTTTTGAGAATATTTTATTATTTTAATGTACTTAAATGTACTAAGTTAGTTGTGCTGAATTAAAGTCATTGTCCATTTTTGATATGAAAATACTGTTTACTATCAGATTCTTATTTGGAATCATTCAGATACAAAAAGATGTTGATTTGAGCTTGGTAATTATGAAAATGATGCAATTGAATTAGTCCTTGAAATATAATCTGTTATGAATTGGTGCTATATAAATAAACAGAATTGAAGTTGAATTAAGAGAAACACTTCACTTAATTATTAGAGAAAAATCATTTGGAACTAATAATTAAATAATCAAATGCATTATGAAGCAACATAAAATCTGCTTTAATGATTTAATTCAGGTAAAGAAACTCACAAACAAATCTAAAAAGAAAAGATGCAACACAATTTCTCGTCTCCAAAGCACTACTGAGGTCAGTGTCAAGAGTATTAAGCATTAAACTATAACAAACCTTATGGCCCACTTTTGATCTAATTTATGTTGATCTGTGGGAGGGTTGCAGACTACAAACTAGGTTTAATTATATTTTAACAGAAGAGCGTGCCTCCCTGGATCAGACGTGTTGTTTACTTTTAATGAAACAAATTGTGTTTCTGCTCAGATGTTTTTTCCCATCTCTGTCTGGCTGCAGGGACAGTCGACTCTCTGGTCTCACTTTGGTTTTGGTTGCCACTTGTAACTGAGACAGGCCAGCGGTCCTGGTCTCTTCTTGCACAGGGCTTCGGATGTCTGTCAACTCCTCACTGTGGATTCAGAACTGGGTTTTAAGCTTAAAAAGACACTGAACACACACACCCAGAGGAGACAGAGGACAATGTGAAACTTCCCAAAGCTTCACCCAAACATAGAAAAATCTAGTTTAACTTATAAAGGAAACAAAAACATTTATTAATGTAGTTCTGACTTAGCTGGTAAGACTTTCTGATTGTTTCCAAGATTCTTTTTTTACTAAAAAAGTGTCTGGTTTTACCAGGATCCTGAACGTCTCATTACCCTCTGATGAGTATATGGCCTCATCGGAGGGTGAGCTACCAATCAGAGGTCAAATTAGGGTAACATAAAAATTACATCACAATTAAATATATGTTCTTTTATTTACTTATTATCTTTTAGGCTTAGAAAGACAAAAAGAAATTCAACAATCCATTTAGACAGCGTGTTATCTCATGATATGGGTTGCTTCTACATTTAAAGTTGCAAACATGTTATCATTCCAAAAAGACACATTTATTTAAAACCATAATTAATGTGTTATTTTAAAAATGTTGCAAAATAGACATATGAGAAAAACTTTAGCAAATGTGTGTCATAACAAGTATCATGGTCATAAAAACATGAACTTTTTTTAGATTCATGGACCTTACCTTCATGGAATAAAATATTTTGGCTAGATTTAAAATTCTGTCATTTTCATGTGACGTTGAGAAATACATTTAAAGAACGTGAAAGTTCAATCATAGGTGTCTGTGGCTACAGAAAGCACTTTGTACCCATTTCTTCAATGTCGTACTTGAAAAAAAGGCAACCGTAACATTATTTGATAAATTGTTTATAGGTATTTGGGACCAACAAGGGGAATTCCAAGGATTTTCTAAGAAAATATGACATACTAAACTTGGTCAAGTGAAGGATAATGCATTTCTGAGGTTTTGTTGTAGGACTTCCCTGGATTTATTTCGCCTTTTTCATTTCTTTTTATTTTTTTGTAAGATATGACTTTCAGGAACTGTTCAACAGTTGTAGATTGAATATTTATCTCGATTGTTTTTCACCTTTTTGGACATGTGTCCCATTTTGTAAAGAGTACACAGTGTACAATTTTTTGTCAGGTTCAGTTACAAAAATGGGAAAAAAATGCCTAAAAACACAGCCAAAGGCCAGAGCTTCAAAATGTTTTAAAGTCTGACGAACTCAAGAACATTTAAATTTCTATGTTGATTTCATGGAACCAAAGTTAAAAAAAATAAGAAAAATGTGGAAAGAACACAAACTTGAGAGCAAAACATGAAGTGAAGGGTACATTTCAAGAGAGCACAAAGGGGAAACAGAGGAAGAACGAAGACAGATAAAAAGATTGATGAATGAATCTAAGTGTTTTCAATGAAATATGAACAGAAATAATTGCTGTGCTATTCCCTCATCCTTAATGTTTAATATGCCATTATTCTTCTTCCTCTGCGTCTCTCCAGTGGTTCTCTGTCAGAGACAGATGCTCAAAAAGCTCTCATCCACACACTCATTCAAACCACAGAAAGCAGACAAATTCACTTTAGCAGAAAAAAATGTCATATTTCTCATTTACATGTTGTTAAAATTTATTGAATCAGGTAAATGTCTGTCAGACAAAAGATGCAACGCGATTGAATATTTTTGCAACATTTGTATCACGTGGAGGCTTATCTTTTAACATCTGTTTTGAGTTCATTTGTTTCCTTCCTGAAAATATCAATCCTCCAATAAACCTTCCTGTCTTACACAATTATTAGAAATAATGTGACAGATTCAGTCTGATTTGGAGTGTTTGGCTAAAAACAAATAATTGCCTAAAAATACCCAAAAGCAAGTTGTGTCCAGCATTTCCTGTTTATCCACACATTGCCTTAGGAAACAGACTAATGGCTTTTTTAACAGTTCTAAAAAGTGGCTCTTCATAGAGAGAATTAAGCACTACTGTATAGCAACACCCCATGTGAATCAATATTAAGTATTGCTATCATTAGCTCCCAATGAAATATTGCCTGAAATTATATAGATTATGGCATTAATCATGTGTTTAATTGGTCCTTTGCAGGCTCGTTATTAATTCAGAACAGCAGGGAATTGAGTATGTTCTTTTATTTATTAATGCAACTCCACCATACCCCCAGACTTTCACTTGTTCAGGTTAAAGACTGAGGCATCTAGACAAGAGAAAAGAAAGAGGAAAAAATAGAATTGGTAATTTTGATTCTGCCTCTCATTTGGAAAGTCATCAGTTGTGTAAGTAACTTAAACAATTAAGGAATCCAGCCTCACCCTGTAAACTTCCTCAGGAGCAAATTTACTCAAAAAGGACAGTGGGGGTTTTTTATACCAAAAATGATGCTCTCTGAGGAATCCTGAACTTTGGGTCCCCAACTGTTCTGATTCATTGCCAGATCTTTGGTATGAACTTAGAGGCTGTTCAGAGCAGAACGATCAAGACATGTAACAGTTTTTTTTTCTTGCTTTGGCTTTGAGAACGTCTGTAACCTGCGCTGTAAAACAAAAAAGGAGAATTTTTCTGTTAAAATGAAATGGGGGGGAAAAAGCATGTGATCTAACACTTTAATGCAAAGAAACTTTCTTAGACTTAAATAATTGATATATTTGTAATATTACCCCCTTTAAAGTATGGTTTGTTCTCTTGCAAAACAAACTAAAGATGGTTTATTAGGTCAAGTCCTTTTCAATAAAACGTTTCCAGCACCATGGAGAGCGCAGCCTTAAGCGACCAGAATAACACATTTAGGACGTTCTGATTTACTTTGTTGTCCAGCAGTTGGCAGAAAATGATCAACTTTCCTGATAATTAAAGAGTTGTTCATGTTTTCCAGTTTTACTAGTTTTACACAGCTTTCAGAATCTGTATGATTCGCCATAATTGATGGATTCATGAATTCTGCTCTCTGCCAAAAAATCATAATAGGAAATGTTTGATCATCACTATGTGGCCTTAAGCTCAAGAGTACTTGGATTGTGTAGCTGGTCATTGATCCAAAGCACACCAACAAGTCCACCTATGAATAACTAAACAAAACAAAGTGATGTTTTTGGATTAGAATCCAGTTGATCTGCTGTGGCATGATGTTTTATGCTCAAGAACAGTCAAATAATAAAGTTTGACATTTATATTTGTATTTACTGGAGTTATCTTTGTCGGATTTTATTTTCTTCTTAAGCTAAAGCTTTCTCCTTTGTCACATCTGAATGTGACAAAGGAGACACCTCAAATGTTTGTATTATGTAATGTTTATAATGTCTGTATGTAAAATTAGAGAGAATCAGCTTTAAATCTAAATCTCTTCATCCAGTTTTTTTATACACTCTGGTTGCATGTTGTAATAAAGGTCAATCTGAACAAATAGTTTAAATGAAATATTAAAAATAGCGATATAATTTTATGTTTATGTTATAGATGAGTTTATGTAAACTTCTGTCTGGATCTGTATGTGTGTGTGTTTAAATGTTACGCGAACAGTTTTAGTGTGTGCTGTACTCTAGTTGCAGCTCCAGGTTGCAGTTTTGTTTTCTTTAAATTTCTGAGTTTGAACCTGAACTCGTTGTTGCAGCTCAGACAGTCCCTGCATCAGGAAACCACAACAGGAAGTCAAACTCTTAATTATTCAGGAGAGATGTTATCAAAGCTCTCTTCTCCTTCTCTCTCTGTTTTATTTCTTCCCTTTGTTCTTCATGCTTTTCAGTAAACAGTTTCTACTCTTGTATTTTTTTTTATTTGACTTCTTCACGTTCTCCTCCTCCCGTCTCTTTTGAGTCTCTCGTTTCTTTCGCTGTATCAAGTTCCTGGTATGATGTGGTGACATTTGCCTATCACTCTCTGTTATACACTAATACAAACAGGAAATGGCAACCTGTCAATAAAATGCCATTTTAGATCAGCTAAACTCCAACGTGGATTAATTTAAACAAATCTGGAACAGCCATTCCCCATCCTGCCACTTGTTGTTCACCTGATCCTCTGTGACATTTTACTTAGATGGAAGAACTTTTTTCCTCTTTCCTCTGCCAGACTGCCTCTGTCTCGGTGGCGCTATGCTTAACGCCGTCGCACTCAGGTCTCCGCTGTGTCCAGATCTCACAATGACGGTGACAACCTTGTCTCACTTCATGCCACTGAAATTTCTCACTTCTAGAGTCGCCTCCACCTTTTTTTCTTACTTTCTAGTGATGAACCATTAAAATGAGCAAAGCTTTTTGTCTTTTCATAATCAAGCCTGTAAGCTTACAGATGCAAACACACGTTCTGTTTCTGTGCACGCTTACACACACACACACACACACACACACACCCCGCAAGGTGTCATTTCTCATTTCTCCTGCGGAGCAACACTGCCCTCTTTAGGTTGAATGTTTAAGGTAATTGGGACTCCGTTAGGATCTTGAAAGTTATCTATGTGTTTGCATCTGGATATCCTCATCTATTGAACCAATAGAAATATTTCTACTTCTTTTAGCGATTTCTTTTTATTTTTTATTTAAACTATTGTAATCACATTGTTGTTCTTCCTTTTGATTCTAAGACAAATTAATAAAAAAAGCATTTCCAAATCTTGACAAAAGTGTAAACTTTAATTTCTAACTCACGTTTAGAGTTAGAAATTCTTAAAAAAGAACATTTCCATTTTATTTTATTATTTTGACAAACCAGAAATCTTTACCTATTTTTTTTTCATTCCAGTTTGAAGGTTACAGTTCGTGTCTCTTAAATATTTGGATTCATTGTGACCCCTACATTGAGACTTTCGGTGCACGAACATCTAGTGATGGCTTGCTGCCTCATTCAGTGTTAGAACAAATGACATTACTTGCTGTGTAGATACATTTACCATGGTAGAGCACACACACACACACACTAATGCACACACTTAGTTTGACAGTTAAGCAGTGTAACACAGCCTTATGCCTCAACCTTAGTGTTTTCATATGGCTGGCAGATTTCCTTTATTAATCCAAACACAGAGCAGCGTTGTTGGCACATTTGCACACCCACACCGACACACACTCGCACACACACACGTGGGCTGATCAGAGGTCGGGCTGAGCAGCAGAAGGAGACGTGAGGAAGATGCGGTGAAGCTTTTGCTGTGGGTTGTGTGTGCTGGATGAGTTGTTGCACGCGTTTTGTTTTTTTTTTTCGGCGTGGCATCGACAGAGGAGGGATTTTCCATCAAGTAGCTGAGTCAAACCTTTCCTCTAAGTATTAATACCTGGAGACAATTGCAACCATTCACAATAATTGTGTGATTGTAGGTGATCCTAGTTTTAAAGCTTTAACTAAATGATCATTTTAAAAGGTTTCCTTTTACTGTTACAAAAATTATACATCAAATTTTAGAGTATTCAAAGTAAAAACTTAATAGATGAAAAGATATATGGTGAAGTTCAAGGATCATAATTCACTCGCTACATCTCTATAAAGATTTATTTTGATGTAAGTCGTTATTAGTGTGAAACATTTTCTCAGTGCCTATATTGTAGGGAATAAAGCAGAAATAAAGAATTCAACACACTATATTATGCAGTCATCCCTTTGAAATGTCAATTGAGTTCTTTCATTCCTCCTTTGAATTTGATTTGCAAGCTGTTGTATGTTGTCAGTTAAGTGAATGACCATAAAATACCTAGTCGACCCTCGTGGCAGCGCTAAGAATTTGCATTCCTCCCCCCAGGTCCGCCTAACATCAAAAGCCAGGCATAAAATATACATCTGCATAAAAAAGTTGTTTCCGGTACGAATAGATCTTTTGCTATGTTGAATTTTTAGCAACTTCTAGCATTAAAATAAATAAAAAAGCAGATTTTATGTGGTTACACTTAAAGTACCTTTGAGACGCTCAGTGGCTTTTTTTTTTTAGTCTGTATAGCTGGTGCCTATAAATAAATCATGTCTGGACAATGTAGCCTAAATGCATACAGAGGTATCATAATTATCATAGATCAAAAGCTGATGACATTACAGCGTTAGACCAGTCCTATCCCATGTCAGTTCCATGGCTGCCCATCTTTACGTTGTTTCATTATTGAGTTATGGCATGCATAATTTAACACCGACAGATATGGATCCATCCGTTGAGAGAGTGGAAAGAGCTGAGGAAGAGAGAAAGACAAGACAAAGCTTCTGTTTTTTTCAAATTTTTCTCCTTTTGCCCCTTTTTTTCTTCTTATATATAAATATACATATATATGTATCCTTGTATCTTTAAACATGATAGCAGAAAAATGGGGTTGTATAAATGTCTTTCAGATCAGGTTTGTGTGTGCTTATATGCCCATGAGGGTTACTCATTTTGATTTAATTAGTTTTGCTTATGCTTGACCATGTGCTACAGGTTTGCAGCCGTACACCGACTACAGCTTTGTGCTGGTGGCCTGTACGACTGTGGGATGTGCAGCCAGCGGACCGTCCACAGGACGCACCCTGCAAGCCTCACCCAGTGGTATGCACCCACACACACACACCCGCAAACTGGACACACACCTTTGACGCTTTGCAGGAATTTTAGAATCTTTTTATGGTAATATGTCATGGTTTGATGTAAATATATTTTCTCTGTTTACATTTTTCTCATGAAAAGAAAATTTGTAAAATTTATCATTTTTTCTTTATTATTATTATTGTTATTATTGTTATTTTAATGTTGTAAAAATTGATACGTTTTTTTAATTCTCCAGTACTTTTTTTATTGCATTTCCCTTCTCATTTCTCCTTGTTTCCTTCTTAATGTAAATGGCAATCTCTCAATTTTTTGAGTATTTTTATCTCTTTTCACATTTTTCCTACTATTTTCTTAATTCTAATAATTTTAGATTTTTATGGCCTTTACCTTTTCATATTCATTTATGCATCGTCTGTAACTTGTACTTCTATTTTAAACTTTTCACTTTTTCTCCACTTTCTAAAATTAAGTGCACATGCATGTTCTGTGTGACTTAAATGTTTCTTTTGTTTTTATAAGCGTTTAAATCTCAAGCTTTATAAATATTTGGAATATTATTTTACTTTTAAAATCAGATTTTTTATGTTTAAATGTTTGCTACTTTCTGGTGTATTTTCCACCTTTTCTCTTTGTTCTTAACATATTTGTTTTTCTGAAGAATTTAAATTTATTGTAAACGTCTCCCCATTTCATTAAGCCTTTTATATGTAAATATGTTTTTAAAAAAGTGTCTTCAAATATTATTTTTTATATTAAAATAAAGATTTCATTCATAAGAAATTATAGACACTATTAACTGCAGTGGAAAGACTCATTCTCCCTCTCCTCTTAATTTCTGCCTTTCTCCAGGTGTGTGGTCAAGCCCAAGACACCTGATAATAAACACATCTGCGGTGGAGCTGTACTGGGATCCGCCGTCTCAGCCTAATGGACACGTCTTCCGGTACAGGCTCATAAGAGACGGTCGCACTGTTTTCACCGGAGACCACCAGGACCAGAAATATATCGACACTGGACTCCTGCCAAAACACAGGTTAAGCATAGACACGGATGACGAGTTTCTGCGCAGGTGGATCGGTGATGACTTTTAGTATCTGTATCTTAATTTGTGCATATGTTTATGTTGAGGTCACCGTCGTTTTAAAATCTTTGCCATCGCTCTGACCACGCCTCTCTCGGGGCTTCGTTCTGTGCATGTCTGTTTGCATCATTTAATGAGCAAATATTTAACATACCAATGACAGATGCAAACATTATCCCGCCTGCGAATTAAAATCATGAATCAGATCTGGTTTTGCTTGCAGACGGCAGCAGAGCGTAGATTTTATTTATCTGTTTATTTTCATTTAATCTTTATTAATCTGTTTCTCTCTTTTTTATTACAAAATCGATTCTCTGCATTCATTATAGAAGTGTGAAATGGTACCTTCTCTCCTTTCTCCTCAGCTCATGAGACAAATTCTCTCCACTTCAAAATAGAAAAGTTAGGATAACATCCCACTCCACTCCCATCTTTCCCATGTTTTAGTGTAAGAGAAAAGGAAGGAAGCAAGGCAATAGGACTGTATGTGTGTGACATTTAATTTTCCCTAATTCCAGATAGTCAGCCAGAAGGCATTCCTGTCCGGACCCTTCGCTTCTCACCACTTGTCTTTCCTCCCCCCCCCAACCCCTCGGCCTCCATCCATCCCTTCCCTGCTATCATTTCCCTCTTACCTCATTCTCTTCCTCTTTCCCTTCTTTTCCCAATTTAGCCCTGTGCCAAGAATTACACAGGGAGCACCGGCCCCATTATCCGAGCTGACTCGTGTGGGCGCGTGCAAGTGTGCAGTGTGGCACTTCTTTGTGTGCGCGCGTGGGACAGCTCAAAGTGGCCATTGATTATTTATGACAATGTTGATTAGCTGTCACTTTGCTTGGGCAGCCCAGGAAGTGTCTAAGATGACGAGAGAATTAACCTATTCCCTCCGGCTGGCCCCGCAGGACGCGCACACACACACACACTCACCCCTTCTTGGATTTCCATCCAAACAGATGCAAATGCTCCACTCTCTGATTACCTAATATGCACTCTCACACACACACAATTTTACTTTTGATATCCCAAGGCGGTGTTTACATTTAGGTAAATATCTTCCAATGATGAAGTGTTGAACTTCATTCTCCCACTGAAACCGTATGCCATGATAAAATTCTTCCTCTCCATCACACTCAATCTCTTCTTCACCCCCTCCCTGCAACAATCCCTCTCTCTCTTTCCTCGCCTTGGTTGATGTGTCCCACTGATGTGTATTTTTTATGTTTTTCTGTGTGTCTGTGCTTGTGTGTAAAAGTAACGTATGAGTAGTTTTAATATGTTTTCGTGAGTGCGTTCTAACCCAGTGCCGAGGCGCTAATGGCCTCCTGTTTAAAAAGCTCGGCACATGAACAATAACCCAACATCACCGCCTATTAATGCATGTGTGGCGGAGTTTATAGCAAATTAAAGGCTTTTAATGTTAAATGGTGGCCCACTTACACAGTTAATGTAGGACTCGGCACCAAGCAGCCACATGCTCTTAAAAGGGAAATCTATCTTATGATGTCATGAGCCAGAGAGGCGACGAG
Source organism: Xiphophorus couchianus (assembly GCF_001444195.1). Taxonomy (NCBI): domain Eukaryota; kingdom Metazoa; phylum Chordata; class Actinopteri; order Cyprinodontiformes; family Poeciliidae; genus Xiphophorus; species Xiphophorus couchianus. The sequence continues at coordinate 11,833,122 of NC_040231.1, forward strand.
GGGATGGAGAGAGGCTCCGAGACACATGAGAGAGAGAGGAAGAGGAAGAGGTGAACCTCAGAAACAAAGAGTAAAAAGGAAATAAAACTGAACTGTAGTTTCTGTTGTAGCATCCACAAAGACATGTGTGATTAAATGTTCTCTAGAAATTGTTAGATAGTATTTAATAATAATGAAATTCTCTGAAACATGAGAGTTAGTGGGATTAGGGAAATTTAAACCTATTTTTTGCAGACATTTTTCACCAGATATACAGCTTTGGAAAAAAAAATGAAGATCCCACTGCACTGAACCCCATTGAAAACCTTCTGGTTATTCCACCAAATATTGATTTCTGAACTTTTCCTGAGTTAAAACATTAGTATTGTTGTTTCTAAATGAATATGAACTTGCATTATTTGACATCTGAAAGCTCTGCATCTTTAGTTATTTTGACCATTTCTCATTTTCTACAAATAAAAACTAAATTTTTGCTTGGAATTTTTGAGACATGTCAGTAGTTACAATAGACTCATTTTACTCAAACTTTTACTCAAAATCAGAGAACTGATAATTTTGCAGTAGTCTCTTAATTTTTTCCAGAGCTGTATTTGTTGCTGTCCCTGTTAGAGTTGTGTAGAAAAGGAAAAACCTTTTATTTATTATTTTTTTAATTGCAACTCCAACACTTATTATATGTACATTTAGGGGAAAAACAATTGTAAGACATTTTTATTACTAAAGGGGTGATGTTGTGTTTTCCAGGCACATGGCTCCACTGTGCAGCAGTTTCTGCAGAGTTTTCTGATTAATGTTTCCTTTGCAGGTTTGCAGTTCTGTCATATTCTTTCTGTTCTTCTATTCTAATCTTCTTCCATCTTCTCCCAACTCCTGTTTATCTAATTTTCTCTTCAGGTACTTGTATGAGCTGGAGGCCAGCACAGCAGGTGGCACAGGTTTGAGTGACAAATATGCTAAACAAACTCCAGCGTCCTGCCCCACTGGGATCCCACCGCCCTACAACATGACGGTTTCAGGCCCTCACTCCATATCACTTACCTGGTCCCCTCCTGGTCAGTAGCCATCTTTTATAAAACACAATAACTGAAAGGATTGAATGATACGGTACATGGTCATGGAGTCATTCTCTTTTTCTCACACTTTGGTCAAACTCTGTTGGTCAACTTGCTCTTAAATTTTTCCAAAAATATTCTTGTCGTAAATTGTAAAAATGGATGTCTTTTTAATACTTTTACATTTTAATGGAGTATTTTATGTCTTTGTGGGCATGGAGGAATCTATTTAAAATAAAACAAGAGAACTTTTCCTCAGAGCAGAACTAAAGACCAGAGTAGTTTTCCATTCACCTTCTGGCCTCTCCGGACCTGAACAGATCTGCTGGCACACAGGAGCAAGCACTGGGGGCTACATCTCATGCTTATGGGGCAGTGATTGTCTGCCCTAACCCATCTATCATTGACTATTACTCTCTCATTAGGCTGATTTCCCATCTCAGAAACCGCTTAAAAGGACCAACTAGCAAAGACACTCCACTTACATTTGTGTGTGTGTGTTTTGTTTCTGTATATTTGTGCCTGTGTTTATGTATGCATTCGTGTATGCGTGTGTAGGCGTGTGTATGCGCATCACTGTGAGATATTTCCATAGGCAGGCCTATTCTATCGTCATTATGGGTTGATTTTAAAGGTGAGGAAATATTGGCTGGGTTCTCACGCTTGGTTAACTCCCCGAGTCCAGAGTCTGGAGTGTTTTGATCTTTTGTGCGTGCGCGTGTATATGTGTGTGTCTACACTTCTAGCCATGTGTCTGCCTGTGTGGGTGTACATGCATACACTTTGTCTTCATATGCATGCACTCATGAAGCACTGACGTATGGCTGCTAAAAGTATTTACGTTCAGGTTCTGAAGTTTAGATACATCCTTACATCAAGATGTCTGTGGCTATCTGCGCATATATGTGTAACTCGGATGGACAATAATATATCACACTTGTGTTTTAGCATATCGCACTATATGCTAGCATTTGTGATTGTTTCAAGTTTATGAAATAGACATTGGCAAAGAAAATGAATGGTTGTAAAATACTAGAATTTAAACATGATATTTGTGACCAAAACGTCTGATGTTATCACTCTGTTTGGATTCGATCTCATAAATCCTTCCTTCTCGGTGTGTGTGTGTGTGTGTGTGTGTCATGTAGAAGTGCATTAATCCATATAAAAAGCCCTATATGCTGAAGTCACAGGTGTGTGTGTGGGGGGGGCGTGTGCTTGGGGTGTGGGTGTGTGTGTGTGTGTGTGTGTGTATAGTTTAAGGCGCTTGTGTGCATATGTGAGTTGGGGGTGAATAATTGAAGTCTTTCATTTGTCTGGTAATCAGTTCGTTCTCGAGATATCTAGAGTTCATGAATGTTGAATAACCCATCACAATACAGTTGGCCTGAATTATGGAAAAACCTCCAGTGAGAATATTAACAAAGTCTCAGTCTGTGTGTCTGTGTGTGTGTGCTCTCTCTACGTTTGTGAGAAATTGTCTGGTCCCAGGCCAGACTGCATTGTAAAGCCAAGTGTACTCAGCTTGATCAATATATAATATCAATATGATTATGAGATGGGTTCGGAAAATGTATCTTTAGGGTTTTAGTTTAGCACTGTGAAGCAGAATTGTCATAAACCTTTACCCACCTGCCAGTAGAAATAAACATTGTAATCATTTGAAGGTTTTTCCTGTTGAAAATTCCTGAAATACATTCCTACAGATAAGTTTCAGGTCCGAGATATTTTCAAATTTGCTGGAAAATGAAATTAACAGCCACTTGTTGATCTTATTTTTCATGCAAAATGTACTTTGTTCGAGCTTTGTTTTCCACAAAGCTCTCAGCAGAAAGAAACATGAAGTGCTATAAAATTTACTAATAGACTCTTGTTCATACCATGTCCATCTACCACCAAAAAGACAATTAGTTGAAACCTAAGGATGGCATAAATGTGGCTCGACTTGATAAGGGTTGAGAGGAAAGAGACAAAAACACAACAATCAAAATCAGTTATAATAGCTAAGATTGGGTCCACAAAGAAAAAATTTGACTTTTTCTGGCTGACAGCGTACAGATATTATATATTACAGACATAATTAAACTTTAGAGGGAATAAAATATGAAAATAAGAACATATGAACATACATGTTTATGTACAGCCACTTTTAAAGTCAGGTTGTGATAGTGCAAGCATGTTTATTTTGTTTCATGGTTGTAAGGTGTTCAATGTGTTAATCAAAATGACATGATTCCTCTTACTCTGGGATCATTTGTTGAAACATATAGCTTTATAACTAGACTTAACAATTGATTAATGGCAAAATTCAGCTGTTTTATGGTATTTTGTTGTTAAAGAACAGAAGACCGTAAAAGAATACCATAATAATTTTGATGTTGTTTAGTGCCAGTAAATACATGATACATGACATGATTCCTGTCATCTTTCTAAGAACAAAACACAGGAAGTAGCTCCTCCAGCTTTCAATGACTTCTCAGTTACATTGTTAACTTCTGAATTTATTGATCTTCAAGGAACATTTAAATCAGCTTTAAAATTCATAAAAAATTAGCTCTGGTTCCTTTAAGAGTCTACATGGAACATTTAGCACTGTTTCATTTAGCTTTAATGGGACTGTAGGCGATCTTCTTTAGATTCATAGCAGAACTCATCCACCATAAAGTTTGTCTAAATTCATTTTATTTAGTAATGTTTGGGGTGATTATTTCTTATTGAACTTAAGAGATCAGAATTGTTTTATTTGGTGTTTGTTTCTGTTAAAAAACAATTCCCAACAACAAAATCTTCCTGAAGGTAATTACCAACCTGTTTTACTCCACAGCTCAGCTAAACAGTAGCCAACCCGTCTTCTACAATGTCCTGTTAAATCCAGGAAGTCACGGTGCCATAAGTCGTCATGCAGGCCAAAACCTGCACCTCACTGTGACAGATCTGGAGCCTTTCACCACATACTACATAAGAGTGCAGGCCTGCCAAAATGGCAAGTATATCTTCATGTAAAACAGCATCTCTATTTTAAGACAAAACAATAAAAAACAAGAAGGTATTACACAAAGTAGTTAGCTTACATATCAGCAACAGAAAACATTTTGCTCTGACAAGTCAGGAATCCTTTCGAGTAAAAGCATAATGTAGCATTGGGTTATTTTTTCTTTATTATTTCAAAGATGAGGCAATAGGCTGTAAATTATTTGATGGAATGTGAGTAAACTTAGAAAGTAGTGTCGTTTTAACATTTCATCTCTTTTTTTCCTCATAATAGAGGGGTGTGGAGTCGGAGATGGTGTTTACATTCATACTTTAGAGGAAATCCCAGAAGGTCTGCAGCCGCCCACAGTAAAAGCACTTGGACCAAGTATTTTGGAGATCCACTGGACGCCTCCAGAAAAACCCAACGGACTCATCACCTCCTACCATATATACAGGTGACATACATAAAGAAGAAACTAAAGTTAAAATGACATTATTTTACCATGTTTTAATTGATCCTTGAGTATTTATGGAGTTTAGCTTACCTACTATGTGTTTAAAACCCATCCAATGAGACAAAACTGTATACACTGTATTTATTGTATGCACATACATAAAGTTTTAATAAGGTTTCCTCGTGTAAAAGTTTACTCACAAGTCTCCACAGTATGTGTGAATGTGCATCCGGATGTGTATACATGGATATATATCAAAGCATGCTGAAGGTCGTGGTCTGCTTGTTGACCAAAGAGTGTGTGATCTGTATGCAGGGTCAGACCAGACTAAGCCCTTTAAGTCCTCGGGAAACAAGCATTAGCATAGCAGCACACACACGCCCCCTCTGACACATCTGGAATCCTGCGACTCAGGCAGACGGGGACTTGGCAAAACGGGAAAATGTCTCCCTTTCTCTGTGCGATACACACACCTGAAAGCCTCCGCAATCAAAGAGCAGCAGTCTTACCAAGATATCAGGATGCTTGCATCAGCCAGGAACACAACGTTTAAGACGTGATGCTACATTTCTTATTTCAGTCCCCCAGAAACCAAGGGTGTTTATTTTCGAAGCACTAAAAGGGCATCAAAGTAAGCTGAAAGCCTTTTAGAAAACTAACAAGCTTAACATCATATTTGAAGTAAACTGCTTTACTTTACAGTCAGAAGTGTGTAGTAGATAATGTGTTTAAGTATAGATAAAAAACAATAGTGATTTGTTTTGACAGTCCATAAAAAGTGGTAAAAATAAGTTCTATTTTTATATTTGATTATGAGCTTTGGGGGTTGAATTTTAAGCACATCTCATTACATTCCACTTGTGTGTGTTCATAACCTTTTTTGTGTGTGCTTATTCACATGTGTTTAAAGGACATAAATGCAGGCATAATGTTATAAACCCTCAAATATACAGTTATGTGCATATGTAGAGCTTCTTTAAAATTAAAGAACCCTAAAATTATACAAAGCAGGTTCAGAAAGGAGAAATCTTGAAATGACACTAATTGGTTTTCATGCAATTAGTCATAAAACATTTTGAAAAAACAGTGAACTTATGGCTCCATGTCTAACTAACCCTTGACATGGGGATTGACAGAGCATCAGTTTTATGCAAATCTTCAAAACTGTGTATCTAGTGCTGGATGTGTCTGTTTAGGCCCTAAAGAGTGGCTCTTTCCATCTCTAGCAATGTTACAAAACTGATTAGTAATTTGACCTGTAAAAAATCAGAAGTTATAGTTTCATGAGTTCTTTAATATGATATCTCCAAGGGGGAAAAACTTCATTTTGTTGTCATTAGACCACAAACTAAGTTATTTTTCTGTGTTTATAGACTGATATTTTTTCTATCAATAAATAGAGCTGTAATTATTTTGTTCTAAAACCTAGAACAGAGAAAACATTTAACTTTTAATAAATATCAATTGCAGGTATTTTTCAAAGCTTTATATTTTTTTCCAAGAAGCCAAATAGCTTTTGAAGCTTTAGAAATGTTTTAACTAATGGAACTGAGGTAAAAAAAAATTTTTAAAAATGGCTCTTTGGATTGTAATGACTGCTGACTCATCATCTACTCTGCAAAATGTGCTGTAAAAAAAAAAAAAAGCCCATTTTGACGTCTCCTTCTCCAAAAGATTTCGTAGAGAAGTAAGAGTCTGAACCTTGACTCAGCCAGAAACAAAAAAAATCATCAATTCTCAGAAGAACCTTACCCAAAATGACAAAAATCACCCGTTGGGTTAAAGTGACATTACATGTTTTTGTTTGCATCATGTCATTTATCTTTTTTATGTGATACAAGATTACAACTTAACCTCTACACCTTAAGAGATTCTCAGCATCTAGTAAGTTGCATTTAGTAACTTATTTAGTTCAATTTCCACTTGAGTTTAAATCAAAAGCTGGGAAATCCATCAACTTGGTTCAATGAAAGAAAACAGGAACTTCTCACCTGAAGCAAAGGACTCCTTAAAAGTTTTTTCCATGGCAGCTTTAGAGTTAAATGCTGAAAAATTGCTCCACATTTATCATCCTAAATAACTCATAATCTTCAGAAATACCAACAATTCCAGATTCTTTTATAAATGTGTGAAACAAATCGCTTAAGGCAAGGGTCAAGAATTCATCCTTCAGTTTGAATTATGAGTGATTGTCACATATGGTTAAAGTAGCTTAATCACACTACAGCCATGTCATTTGGGTGTAGTTCTTAAAAGTTGCTTTTGTGTTAAAACTTGAAATCTGAGTGTCTGCAGTTGACAAGAACCAGGAGAAAATAAACAGTCATGTTGTTTGTCACCACAGGCGACCGTTAGGAACAGAAGAGGAGCTGCTGGTTTTCATTTGGTCCAGTGGGCTGCTTGAATTTGTTGACGCGAGTCCCGCCCTGCAACCTTTCAGCTTCTTCCAGTACAAAGTTCGCGCCCACAACTCCAAAGGCTCAGTTGTGAGTCAGTGGGCTCGAGCCCAAACATTACAGGCAAAACCAGGAGAACTGGCGCCCCCTGTTGTCAGACCAACTGGTAAGTTTTGTTTGGTCATTTAATCATTGATCATTGATCATTGATATATTTTTGCATTTAGTCCATGTAATACATGTTTTGTGTGTATATAGGCGCATATTCAGTCTACTTGAAATGGAGGGAGCCAGACCAGCCCAATGGTCTTATTTCCCATTACAGACTGGTTTACATGAAGCACCAGCAGGATCCAACTCTCAACTCAACTACTGTTACGGCTCTCACTGTAAAGGTAAAACCACACCATGTTTTGGTTTATTGTTTGCAATAAATCAGGTTTTATTTGTTGATACTGATGCTCACTGTTTACACTAACTTTCTAAACTCTATATAAGAAAAGCAAAAAAGTCAGCAATCAATCAATCAAATTTTATTTGTATAGCACATTTCAGCAGCAAGGCATTTCAGCAGCAAGAACACATTATATAATGTTTAAGTGACTGTGTGTCATTGTCATCTGCGATGCATGTGAAGAAATTTAGACTCTACCTGTGGTGCTTTTGCCATCTGTTTGCCAGCGAGAGGTCTGAAGACACACTCGGAGACACACAACCCATCACCTGCTTTCCTCCAGGGTCCTTACCTCAGTTCTGTGCCATGATCCATGTTCTACCACAGCGAATAAGTAAATTAGAAACAATCAAATGCACACACATACCTACAAATACCCTGACATACTCATAGAGCAGTCTAGCACATATACGTATTTTTAACACCTGACATCTACACTCAGTAGGAGTTGGCAGCTAGGTTTACGCACAGCTCCATTGTACTTCTTGGCAACCAAAGTTGGCAACATCTCAACGCAATGTGCATCTGTATTAATACCTGAAACTCTGCTACATAATTCTATCTGGCTATCTAGAAATTAGAAAACAGAGGAGAAATTTATTTGAATTAGATGAAAAAAATTCAAATGAGACATGGATATAAGATGGTAAAACAACTCTAGTATTACAATGTGATAAAGATAAGATGTTAAATTATCAGAATTCAAAATTGTTAGAGAAGTTTAGAAAATTAAACACTACCAGGAATGGTATGAGGAGAATTAAGGAGGAGGATTAAAAAGAAAAGTGAATCACCAAGAGGCGAGTCGAGACAGCCATGATAGATAAGGGACTGAGAGGGACGAGAGGTAGAAGTATAGATCTATATTCTGTCCATACGTGTGGCCTCTTCTCCCTCTGTGACCTTTGGCTTGTCACTCATAATTAATACAAGATGTAAATGGAGACCTTTCACCTTCTCATTGATATGGGCCACTCTGTGTTTGTGTGTGCGAGGGAGCCTCATTGACATGGCATAGACTCATTTTGGTGGTGGTCATTTGTCACGGCGCAGCCTTCAACACCATTCACTCCATTTTCCAAGATTATACAAAGTTGCCAAGCAGCTGAGCAGCTCTTGTTCATGAAGACTTTGTCTTAAAATAATTGATAAATTAGTAAAAAGAGTTCTTGAATCAAGTAAACAAGTTTTTTTAAATATAAAGATCAGAATAAATTTATAGGCATACTTGATAAAGATGAATGAAACTATGAAGAAAATGCCTTACTTGGACAAAATGTTTGTTAGCAAAGTAAAGCAGAGAAACTATTTCTGGTACCCATGCTTTCAATATATTATGCAATCCGCCTATTCTAGTAGGAAACTAGTCAGTCTTTCATAATATTCAGAAAGTCAAAAGAATTATGCTGATTAAGGAGTAATATAGTCATAGGATTTTTCCTCTTCAGATGATATTTTCAGATTAAGTGCTGCTTTGTGTCTTTTAAACTTTTCTTTCAGCTGACTCCACATGTTGAACAATTTCTGTGTTGATTTGGCCGTATATTTTCAGCCTTATCACATCAAAAGACATATTGCAGACCTGTTTTCAATTTTTTGGAACAGGCCACAAGATTTATATTTTATATCTACTGGTATATAAGAGCTCCTCCAATTTCCCCAGTGTCTTGGGAAGAGAAAATTAACCCCGCAGCATTACAGCTCCTATACCGTGCTAAATATTTTTATTAGATGGGGAAATTGTATTTTTCCCCTCTTATGATCCTAGTAGCAAGATAAATAAGGGCTTGAACTTCTCTTGTTTCAAAAGGATATTCCTAAAGATTTCAACATTTGTGCCAGTGGTGGTTTTGCTAAAACAATTATTTTTCTAACAAGGTTTTATTTTATCAACTTATTGAAATCACATAAATTTCTGAGATAATGCTGTTTCAGAAAAAAAGAGTATATTTTAAATCTACACATCTTCAACAGACGTTTAAACAATTTTTCTGACATCTGAAAGGTCACAGTTCAGTGATCTTACTCACAGTCACAGCTCCTTCCTTTCCTCTCACATTTTACCCTTAGTGTCCCCCCTTTTATTCCTCAACATTTCCCCTCTTTAAGTATTGTTTGAACATATGTGTGTCCATTTGGTATGTGTATATTTGTGTGTGTGTTGATCTTAGACTGGGCTGGAAACCCTGCTTTGTGCCAGCTTGGCTGATTAATGGGGTCGTCTTGGCAATCAGACGGAATGAGGGTATGAAACGCAGGCAGCCTGTTTGCTAGACCCCTACGAGCTGCCTGGCACACACACACACACACACACACGCCCACCCCCACACACACATGTTTGTATTTCTACCCATATTAGGACATTATTTGGACTTCCTTTCATTTTAGCATCTGCAGATATTTTCCTTTACCTAACCTAATCTTAACCAAAACTTAAATCACACCTTACCTTTAAACCCCTGACCCTAAACAAGGAGGTTAGTGGAGGCTTTGGTCTCCATAAGGCCCATTGGTCTTCAGAGGGACAGAAATAGTTCTAAATAGCTTAGTTCACACACTATGCTTAGACATTAGTTTTTCAGTCTTCCAGCCACCGTTCTTACTGTCTAAACATGAGTTCTTATCTGATCTCTGTAGTTTCATTTATTTGTGTTTTCCATTTTGCTCTAACTGTAGTTTGGGGTTCCAACTTTAACCTCTACATAATTTGTCATCTTTTCTTTGGTTCATCTTTTATTCTCCTCTCTTTCTACTTTTCTATTTAGTGTCATGTATTTTAGTCTTTTACTCGGCCGTTTGAAGATGTTTTATAAACGATTCATCTTCATCAGTGTCTCTCTCCCTCTCAGCTTTCTTATTCTTTACCTTTTTGCCATTATCTGCATTCTCCTCTCTCCATTTTTGCCATCTATTTACTTTTTCACCATTTTAACCCCTCTTATACACACACCACTATCTCTTATCTCTGCAGTTACTCTCTTTCTCATTTTCCTGTTCCTCCTCTCTTCCATCACATATTTTTCTCTTTCTATGTGTCATCAAACCCTTCCTCCTCTTTCTGGTTCCTCCTTTACTTTGCTGTCCTCTCTTCCCTCCCTCGGCTCCTCCAGATGTTCCTCTGTGGCCCTTGGGATCACTGGTGGAAGGAGACCGTTGGCATACGTGTGTGTCTAAATGTGTGTTTGTTACATTGTCTGCATGCATATGTCTCAATATTGTGGCCTGTGCTCGAGTGCATGCAAAGCATTATTGTTTGCGCGTGTATGTGCAACAGTGTGTGTTTGCATGCTGTATTAATACATCCCATTGATCAGAGCAGGACCCCTGACAGTCATCATCCCTGAGAACCATCTGGCCGACGCCTGACGCTCCCTCACCCAAACAGAAGCTGACACCCTATTAATCTGCGGCTGCCATGCATACATGCGTGCACGTTTCTGTGTGTTAGCGACTGAACCATTGCGAGTATATGGAGAGCGCAATGTAAAGGATTTTGTGCTGCATGCAGATTTTAAGCCATATCTGTGTTTCTGCGAAGCTGTTTCTGTGTTTATTAGTGCACGTAAGTGCTTCAGATCCAAACCGCACGCACACACGCACGCCCCACTCTGCCATCCGCCAACAACAGCCGGCGCTGAAGGGAGCTGAAGGGTGCTTGGAAATTAAGGTTATTACACAAATTGAGCCATATGGTCTAAATATTTCAGAGCTGAAATTTACTAGGCAATAAAAATGGCCCCTACCTCGGTAATGGTGTAAATTACAGCTTAACCACCAGCGCTAATGATGTCCTTCTGTACGCCCCGTAACCAACCGTACATGAAGGACACATTGTTTAAAAAATACACCAGGAAAAGCTAAAGAGAGAGAGGGAGAAAGAGAGAGGGGAGACTGGGAGAAGGGATTGGGATGGAGACAAAATGTTTTAGTAAATAGAGATAAGGAAGAAGAGAAAGAAGCAAAGGAAGAGAAAAGTTGTAAACATTGAAAAAGAAAGAGGGGGACTGATTGATAAAGGCAAGGAAGACACAGGGAGAGAAAGAGCTGGCAGCATGTTTACAATCTGTTAGTTTACCATTAAGAAACCGTCAGAGAATGTGAAACAGCATGAGACAGCCGGCGAACTGAGCCTCAAAACCAATATGAGGTTTTAGAGTAGTTGTGTGTCACTTAAACAGTCAGAATGTGTGTATTTAAGCATGAACAGTTTTATACGGATGATATGTCATTAAGAAAAAAGTCAGTAACACATGGTGGTGGGAAACCATAAAACAGTGGTTTGCATATGTATTCATCCCCCTCAGTAAATACCTCGTAGAACCATATTTCGCTCCAGTTACAGCTGCGAGGGTTTCCAGGTTTGTCTGCCGGAGTGGAACATCTAGAGACTGAACATTTTCTCATAAATCTTTGCAAAGTAGCTAGAGAGTCAATAGTCTTGCTGCAGATTTTCAATTAGATCTAGGCAGAGTTTTATTGGCCCATTCAAACACCTGAATATGTTTTGACCTAAACCATCCAGGGTTTCTGTCCTGATGGAAGATGAACCAGTCTAGGCTCAAGTTTTTCTTCCAAGATTGTGCTGTACTTTGCTATAACCAGCTTTTGCTGTCCCCTCTGAAGAAAAGCATCCCCACAGCATAATGCTGCCACCACTGTGCTTCACTTTGGAGTGTAATGGGCTCAGGGTAATATGCTGTATTCTACCACACATATCACTGTGAAAATGAAGCTAAAGGTCTCATCTAACCAGAAAAACCTTCTTACACAGCTTTACTGAGTTCTCTAAATAGATTGGGAAAAGTCTCTTTATGGCTTTGTTTTCATATTTACTTTTTCTTTGTCACTTTTCCACAAAGAACAGATTTCTAGAATGTACAAGTAATATTTTTCTCAACAGATTCTCCTACCTGAGCTGTAGGTCCAAGTGGAGCTGCGCTTTTTCTCTTTCTTTTTCCTGTTCTTTTCTTTCTTCCTTCCCTCCATTATGTATTTACTCCTTCTTTACATCCTTGCAGCTCCTTTCTGTTTGTCTTTCCAACATTTCTTCCATCATTTGTACCATTCTTTACTTCTGACATTCATTCTTTACTTTCTTCATTGTTTTCCTTCATCTTTTCTTCCCTCATTTTATTTGTACTTTCTTCATGTCTTTCTCTGTCTACAGTTTATCCCTTTCTTTGATCCTGGCTTCTTCCCTTTCTTCTGTCCTTCATTTCTTTCATCCTTTGTTTCATATTTCTTGTATGAATTATATAAAAAATATTTTGTTCCAAACTCAAAGGTCGTTCTCTAAATAGGTAAATTCAAAATAATCCTGAACGCTTAAATAAAACATCCTTCAATAAAATACAGTAGGACTTTTCATATTTGATTTTTTTTCTTCTTTTTTTTTTTACCTAAAGAAGTAAATCAAACTCTTAACTTCAACTCAGACTGTTAGGATCCTAAAAGTTAAATATGTGTTGAAGATATGTTTTCAAAAACTGTTCCTATGATGCAGATTTCATAAAAAGCTGTTGTGCTTTCAGACTTTTCTTGTATCCTTTCTCTTTAAAACACCTTCTGGCAAGTAAAGACGATAAAAGATTTTAACAGGATGGCAAAATTCACCACTGAGTTCACAAAGGTTGGGAATTAAAAAAGAAAAGCCCAGATGACAAAATAAGAAGACTTGTGTAGAATTTGTTAGGCCCTCGGTCTAAAAGGCCCCTTATTTAAAGGTCTCCAGCTCTGATTGGAGAGCTCTTACTGCTCTGCATAAACAGCCAAATAATCAGGCTGCAACTCTTCTCCTTACTGCAAATCTTCTCTCTGCCTCCTTGTCTTTTTCAGCACTCCTTCCAGTATCTCTCTTCCTTGAATCCAACACAACATTTCTGTCTGAGGCGTCTCTGCCTCTGTATCAAATTACAGTTTTTATGTTGCACTCATCCCCTTCCTTCCCTCTTCTTTTTCCCTCTGTCAAGTGACTTCCTATTTTCCTGCCACTACTCTCTCTCGCTCTCCCTCCTCTTGTTCGCTGCCTCTCACACACAGAGTTTCTTGCAGTAATAACAGGTTGTGTGTTATTGTGTCTCTGTCTGTGAAGAGGCCACACCATCCGCTGTAGTGCTCTCCACTTGTTTAAATGGCTGTTTAATGCTGCAGCTGTGATAAAATGGCCATCACTTGAGATGAAGGCTCAGAGTGAATGTGAGTATAAAAGAGAGTGATTAAAAAAAAGCGTTATTGCGTTTCTGATCGCTGGGCCCATTCAACTCTAGAGGAGAAGCTGTTTGGTGTGCTTGTGCATAAGTGACTTCTGTTTGTTTTGATTGATAGTCGGCATTACTTAGTTTTGAAGAGGCCCTCCTGCCTCTGTAATCTGCCTCACAGCATGCATGTGAATGTATGGGTTTGAGTTTGTAATGGATAGGCAATAAGATGTCCAGTATCTGGTAGTGAGGAGAGAGTAATGCCAGGTAAAGACATTACTAGCATAGTCATAACGACTGTTTCTGTAATAAACACTACATGTGTCATTTAAAAAGTTTGGGTTGTTGTTCATATTTTTGTTGACACGGTGCCTTGTAAAAGTGATCATACCACTGAACTACTTTGTTGGTCAAGTTTTGTAATGTTCTACCATCAAACATTGATGCTTTAAATTGAGAATATTATGTGATAAACCGACACAAAGTGCTGTCTATTTGTGAAAAGGTAGGAAAAGGATGCTTAAAAGTGGGCCATGTTTTCATGTTCATCCCTCTAAGTTACCACCTGAAAGGATCACCTTTTGATGCAGCTACAGCTGCAAGTCTTTCCCATAAATAAAGTAGTGGAAGCTGGAATCACCATCCCTCTGACTTGCATTTTAATGATGTACAGTGATTGGGATGCTACAGGTTGCCTTCTGGGCATCAGCTGATTTTTCTCCAGTGTCTATGATGTTTACATTCAGCTTGAAGTTGTTTCAGATGCGTAATTCAGTGAGCACTGTTGAAAAGCATTGTTGTAGTTGAACCTTGTCAAGATGTGAAAATTTTGAAGCTGTATGAATACTTTGCAAGCCCCTACAAATTATTTCATTAGTTCCCAGATTCAATGTGGCTGTATTTGTAGTTGGTAATCAACTTTTTTCTTTTTAGACTATATTTATGTACATTTTTTGTGCAGATAATCAAATGTGCATGAGGTTTAATCAACCAGTCATTCATTTCAAATTGGTCGCTCTGCTAAGTAAGGATTATTTTTTATATACGAATTATAAAATTAGGGCATCAATGGAGACCAAACTCTCAATATTTGGAGAGTTCCTCTGAAATTTTAATTTCAGAGGAACTCTCCTAAGTGTATGTCCAATAGTGTTTGTCTAAATCACACACAGAAACACGCGTACATAAGGCATGATATATGCACAGCAAATTCGCTGCTCCTGGGGTCTTGAGCCGCCAAAGCCAATCATAGATGTCGGTGTGAAGCGGGTAAGCCTGCTCCAAGCCCCCACAGTCCCTCTCTACATCGGTGCTGGCCACAGACAAAATGCATGCCTAATGGCACTGTGTCAGTGGGTGTGTCGGCGTGTGGGGGTGTGTGTGTGTCGCACGGAGGGGTGTATGTGTCAGGGTTTGTCTAACGCACCCTGACTAGCAGGGACACCCATGCAGGGCATTTGTAAACAGACACAGGGCAATCGTTCCAGCAGCATTGAATTAGGTATGCACATATAAATATGCAGACACACACACACATTTGGCTTTAGAGCTTGGCATGGGGTGCGATGGATCAGTATGTGGCGCACTGGCTCACCTCAGAAACCTCTGAAAACAATTACTACTCTCACAGGGCTGCTCAGGCCACAGCTTGGACTAATAGACTGGACTATTAAGACGAAGAACTGGACTGAGCAAAATTTGTTAAATCTAAAAAACTGGTGAAAACATATTTATTAAAAAACATAAGGAAATAAAGATTAAGCAGTGCAGTTTTGCATTTTCTGTCCAAAAAACAATTGGGACTCATTCACATGTGTACAAGTCTTTTTTTCCCATGCGTATTTGTTGGTTCTCATGTTAAATATGTACGTAAATGAGAGACAAAGAGTGCTTCTGTTTCCGTTCACATGGACACAGGGCAATATGTGCGTAGCCATATGCTAATACTGGTCTGGCTCTGTCTCTATCTCTCTGCAGGGCCCAGTGCCGGGGCCTTTGTGAGATAATCAGCATAATTCTTTTGACAAATACACATGGTTATTCTTAATTAGTATCACACACTGTCCCTCTGGCTTTACTATGCCTCTCTACCTGAACATCAGAACACACGCAAGCGATCAGCCGCACACATGCAGTTTTAGGGACCCAAGAGTCAGATGGTTGGAAAACAAAACGCGTTCGGATACACACCTGTTAGTATACATGCAAATGCATTCACAAAAACTTGATGACACATCATGGAGGCAGGAGCTCCTTCTGCAAAAGGCTTTTTGTGCAGAAGTGCAAACTGTCTGATGGACTCAGAATGAGAAGAAAAATTAAATAGATTGCTTTCTTGCACTCTGTGCTCAAAGTTGTTTTGAACTCTGTTGGATTGATGAGGGCTTTAATGTCTAAATTAGTACGACCTCTTCCTGTCTTCTCTGTCCATATCATTGTCTTCTTTTTTCTCCCTCTTTCTTATTTACACTATAAATCATTTCCCCCATTTCTTTTCACTTCTTGCTCCTCTCTGTTGCATTTTGTATGATTAACTGGTGACTTTGATCATCGGCGCACATATGCATATGGTGGAGTTCACTGAATTTGAGTTGACAGGAACCCTTTCCTTTCATATCTTACTCTGCGACTCCTAATGTGATCTTCATAATCTGCCCATTTATTTTCCTTCAGAAAAACGCGTAATAGACTTTTTTTTAATGACAGTTTGGGTTTTTTACAGGTACAGCAGGTAGAGCTTTCATGCCAGATGTAGAGATAAACGTTTTTTATTGTTCTGATTATTAGCTTGGTAAACTATAGATTGGTGCAAACAGAATTGATTCGTGGCACAAATCAACTGAGAAAGTTTACATATGTGTCTCATTAGCATCACTCAAACAAATGGATCTCTGTTTGATAACAATCATCCTCCAATAAGTCAGTATTAATGTTTGAGCTCTAAAATTCCTCTAACATCATTGGGGTTTTTTATTTAACATGGTAAATGCACCTGTATATATAGATGCATCTCTGTAAATTAGAATCTCAAAAGCTATATATTATACATATCAGTTAAAAATGTTAAACTTTTGTTATATTCGTTACTTAAAGTGGATTTTTAATAGTTTGGATGACTGGGTTACAGACAATGTATATCCAAACTGTGTTTTTCAGAATAATACATTATCACATATTTCTACAACAAAGGTTTTGGTCATTTTATGGCCAGATCTTATGACAGAAATGAATTAATCATTGACGCATTTCGTAAGGAGAATAGAGAAAAAAGTTTATTGTTAAAGAAGCTGGTTGTCCAGAGTAAATCAAAGTTAAGTGGAAGGAAAAAATGTGAAAGAAAGAAATGCACAAGCATCAAAAATAACTGCAACCTTCTGAAGATTTTGCATCACATGGACATACTTTTCAGCCACCTAAAATTTCTAATTTGGAAATCCTCTTTATGGATTGTACATTATATTCTCCCCCCTTCTTTTTTGAGAAAGTTCAAATTTGATTTCAGTTATTAACCAAAAGAAACTAAATGCATAAAACATCAGTGTGTGACTATTTTTTAACACACACATGTATCATGTGAAGTGAGTCATAAGATTTAAGCAACACAGATTTGTTAGTGCAATCAATTAATGTATAGTGGTGTAGGGTAAAGTAACTATTTTCTGTTTTAACAATGGTGTATATAATGTTAGATGTTTTATGGAGAAATGATGCATGGATAATATAAAGATGATTAATTTTAGGTAGTTGAGTTCCTCAAATTAAATTCTGTTTAGGACCCGTATAATCTTGTGAAGGCAAGGGGAAAAAAACAAAGAAAACTGAAAACTCAGTCACTTTATTCATAGAAATTTAAGTCAGAATATGTTAAACCTGACAGAAATTTTAAAGATAGAAGGTCGTTCCTCCCACTGCTTAAGTTTGGTTTAACCTAGTTACGTTAAAAAAAATGTTTTTTCCTTTTTATTTATTTATTTTTTGCAGATTTATTTTTTTGCTTGTGTTACCAACAAATTCACCAACACCTTGGTTTCGTTACATATGTTCTCAGTATGAACGCAAGTGTGTGCATGTATCACAGTAAAGTAGTTATTGTGGGAGTTGTTAATGCGGTGGAATAGTTATGTATTTCAGCAACATTTAATAACAGTCTGTCCACCTGCTTGTGTGGGCGTGCGCGTGTCTGTGTGTTGCAGAGAGCAGCCTGTTAATGCGGTGTGTTTCAGTGATAAAGTGTTTGAATGTATTGCCATCTAGAGGCATGTAGCAGAGTCTCCACGCTCCTATAAAATCTGCCAGCGCCAGATGCTGCTATTGACAATGTGCATATGTTAACCGCTTTATAGGCCACATGCCTCACATATTTCACTGGCTTTTAAGGTAGAGAGATCTCTCATTCTGGCTCACTTAATCTGTCTCTCCCTTTTGCCACATCTATCTTTTTTTTTTCTCTGCAGCTTTAGCCTCCTCCACTCTTTCTTTACTTAACTCAGTTTCTCTTTTCCCCTCCTCCTCTTCCTTTTTTATTTACTTCATTGGTTATTAGCTAACCCACATATTATTGTTCCTTATCAATCTTTCCTAATTGCCTTCCATGTGTTGCCTTACAAAAACTTTTTTTTTTTACCTTTTTTTCCACTACATCCTCCTCTTTCTTTTCCCGCTCTCTCACCCCTCCCTGTCTCATTGTGGCTCTCCCTCCCTCTTTTAGTGAGAAGGGCTGTGATTTGCAGAAGGATTTAGCTTGCGTCTAGGTGTCTAGGGGCTTATTAATCCCGTTTTACTGTGAATGAAAAATATGTTGGCTTCCAGACATGAATATAGTGAGTACACGCGTTCTGGTTGTTGTTCAGACAGTTCAGCCTTGGTGCCACGCCACGGTGATTTGTCGGGGATTTCATTTGATTCAGTGAAAATTTGAGCCTTTTTGATCCTGCTACAGCTGCACTGAGTGGGTTACCAGTTAATCTCTTTACATATGCTCTGTTATGTGCAAGCAAAATGTGATCTGCAGCCTCAACACTTGAAAGAAGCATACCCTCCTGTGTTATGCATTCACACAAACGCAGAGATATCACTCTCATAGCTGCTTCAGAGCTCCCAGTTAAAAGCAAACACAAAGACTGGGTATAAATGCTACATCCTGGAGCCTACTGCTCCCAGACTTCCATGTCATCGCACGCCAGGGCCTTTTGAATCAACAGTGTGTCTTTTATCAATTAGTAAATGGTGTTTTCACTGTATCATACACGCATACACACCCCTCCTGCATCTGCCAGGGTGTTGGGCTGGGTCCCACTGCCTAAAGCTACTGGCACACACCCTGGTTTTGTGTGTGTTTGTGTATATGATATGAAATGGTGCATGTGTGACATAAATACTTAATCTGGAAGCTTTGAGTTCTCCCACCAGGGACAGCCGATTGCCTGCTACATTTCTCTCTGCCACTAAGGCATGTGTTTCTTACTTGACCGTGGCAGTCTGGATGTTGAAACACTGATATCACAAATCCCATGTTATGTCATCTTAGTTTCCATTCTTCCTTTTCATTCCTCTTTTAATAGTTGGTACTCTGGTTCCATTCACACAGGATTTGTGTGAACAGTAACTAATTTCCTCTGGCTGGGTGTCAGGTTGGCATTTGTCCCACTTGATCAGTTTTCCTCTGTTGTCTTTTCACTCTTTCACATGTATTCTTGACTTAAAACCATCTTTCCTTAGATATCCCATTTATAACAAGTGAAAATTCTTCAAATTGTGACTTTTCTGAATACAACCATAATGATGGACATGTCAAAATAAGACTTGAATTTTGTTTTTGTTTTATAATGTCATAAATACTAACGAAAATCAGTTGGCACTGCATGATTGGTTAATTTTTGCATTTAAAAATTAAAAATTTTAAAGTTTCAAGTTTGAATTTCAAGTGACAAAATGCAGCTTTTCCATGTTCTCCAACCTTGGATCCAAAATGGTCCATCTGTGTGTAAACATACTGCAGTAAAATAAAATGAAATAAAGTTTTAGGTTTAAGCACCACTGATCACTGATCAATGCGATTTCACCACTAATCTTTTTTAAATGTCGGTTCTTAGTCACTCAACATTCTAGTTAATTTTAGCCTTTACTTTAAAAGACATTGTACCAAAAATTGTTCAGAGTGCCACTAAAGTCAGCGGTTTTTTGTATCAGAGTTTGAAAATAATGGTTCTATAACTTGTTTTCTGTCTCTTAGGGTTCAGTGTTGGAGGCAGCAGTCTTTGGTCTTGACCCATTCAGTCCATACCGTCTTCGTGTGGAAGCTGTGAATGGGGCAGGTGGTTTGGAAGCTGAAAAGAACATTTTAAATATTCGGAGTGAATTGTGAGATAAACCTGAGGGAGTCTGATTGTTTTGTACCACTTCAGGCAGCGTTTCCAGTCTGTGGGTGGAGGTCAAGACCCTGGAGGCTTCTCCAACTGGCCTGGGGAACTTCACAGTGGAACAGAGAGAGGAGGGCAGAGCATTGCTGCTCAGCTGGGATGAGCCACAGGCTCCAAATGGAGTCATCACGGTACGGAACCAAGACCAGGGTTGTCGTGATACTCAAATTTGAAAGTCGGAGGCTGGAGGGTTTGGTGCCTATCTCCAGCAGTGATTGGGCAAGGGGCGGGGTACTCCTTGGACGGGTCGCCAGTCAATCATAGAGCAACACAGGAGAAATAACGTGCATGCACACACTCACACTTCACAACAAATTAGAGAAAACAAATAGCCTGTTTCTGGGCTGCAAGAGGGCCTGTGGAATGCCACGTAATCGTCAATTTAGGGGAAAAAAACTGCATAGCAAAACAGTTGACAAGATAACACGAGGCGTTATTATCTTTATGGAAGTCTGTACCTTGGATTCAGTTGCGCAGTTAGTTGGAACACTGATTGATTTACTGTGTGTGCATGTATCTGGGCTGCACAAAGTTTTTTTCAGGATCTGGTCCATAACGTGTCTGTCTTTAAGATGGTTTGCCAGGGTTGTAGAGTTTTTTCTAGTCCCCACTCTGTAGCATAATACCAGGACTTATTGGCATCCTGTGACTTTAACTGTTTGTCTGCTCTTACATTTGAATTTTTGTCTAAAGAGGGTTGCAAACTCTCATCTCTGTACATGCTTCCCAAATTAGTGGAGTATTAAATTTTCATCAGCAGCTGTGAGGATGTGTTGAACTTCAAGGGGATGGAAACACTTCATGTTGTACGTAGGAAGTACCTTTAAGCAGTTTATTTATATTTATATATTGAAATATGGATTATTTTAACTATCTTATGTGAGACAAAATCACAGACTAAGAGTAGGGTGAAGGTCATCATAGCAGCAACATTTAGACGTTGTATTGGTTCTCCTTTGTCGTTTATTATAGCTGATATTTTTGACATGTTTTTATTAAATCTGCAAGTACTTTAGCAATACAACAAACACATCGTGAATGGTAGAAAAAATTCATACAAAACCTTGTCTGCAGTGTCCCATCTGCAAAGTTTCTAACTGTCTTCTTTCCCATATCCGTCCATCCAGATGTATAATCTGTACAGTGAGGAGAACCTGGAGTTCAGCGGGCTTTCAAGGAGTTTCCTGTTTCGTCGTTTGGAGCCATGGACTGTTTACTCTCTGACTCTTGAAGCCTGTACTGCAGCAGGCTGCACGCTCAGCCCTCCTCAGCACATCACCACTGCAGCTGCCCCACCGGCTTCCCAGCTGCCCCCTAGGCCTCTTTCTGTCGGCGCTGATCGGGTGTCGCTCACCTGGGATCCTCCATCACAACCCAATGGACCAATTGGAGAATATTCTCTGCTTGGAAGGAGTTTGGAGGAGAGGGGAAAGCTACGAAATAATGAAGAGGATACTGATGGAGGAAAGGTAGAAGAAATATTGGTTGTAGTTAAATATACTGCAGTAAGCAATTAGTCAATTAATCGCATGATGTATTTAAAATAGCTAGATTATTTTCATTCCCATGAATGAAAATATGTTTTGAAGGGCAATGTTGTTTACAGAATCATCTGATCTCTTTTATTTATGGTTTTGATTATCTATTTTCTGTTTTATTTGGTTGTTGGTGTTTTAAAATGAATGTTTATTGAGTTTTGAGAAAACTAACTTGCATTATTAAGCCATTATCAAAATTTTACTTGACAATTGTCTCAAAGCAACAATATTGTTGTTTCTCTCAATAAGTATTAGTATCAGTCAGTAAAATTTGTTAGCATGACAGGCCTAATGGTGACAAGCCACAACATTCAACTTAAAGGTTTCCTGAAGGAATATCTTAGGGTTTTGATTTAACTCTCATAGTTAATAACAATGCAGTTCCACCTAGAAGAACATGCTTTTGTAAAGTTTATTTCTGTTTCAAATAGAATTTAATTCTTAACTTAAACGCCTACCTTTATCATCAATCATGTCTCCTACAGGTGCTCTTCACAGGATTATCCCCACAGGAAGCTGAAGATCTCTCCTACACAGTAACTGGTTTACGTCCCTGGACCCAGTACGAGTTCAGTGTCTGTACTCACAACCCGGCGGGACACACCTGCAGCCCCTGGGTCACTGTAACAACCAGACAAGCCTCTCCTCGTGGTCTAGCCTCTCCGACAGTGAGACACGTCCATGGTCGGCCCAGTGAGGTGGTGGTGTCCTGGACTCCTCCGTTGGAGCCAAATGGGGTTCTGCAATCCTACAGGATGCAGAGAAATAATGTCAACTTCAAGTTCAGTTTTGATCCAACTATCTTGACCTACATAGACGAAGACCTGCACCCATTTTCAACATATAGGTATTAAGTGTTTTTTGTTTCCATTAATGTATCTCTCATCATATGTGCAGATAAAATAAGCCAAGAAAAATAAACAAAAAAGCTTTAATTTATTCTCTCATAGCTATTCAGTGACAGCCTGCACCTCGGAGGGATGTACAACCAGCCCCCAGACCAAAATAACAACGCTAGAGGCCCCACCCGAGATGGTGGAACCCCCCACCGTGAATGCCATAACCTCTCATCATATAAACGTTTCATGGAGTAAACCTCTGATGCAGAACGGACAGGTGACAGAATATGTGCTGAAACTGAACAACAAAGAGGCGTATCGTGGAAGAGACCTCAATGCAGCACTGTCATATCTGCAGCCACATACATCCTATCAACTGGTTCTCTTGGCATGTACTAGAGGCGGCTGCACTGCAAGCAGCACAAAAACCGTAGTTACTGAGGAAGCTCCCCCGACTCACCTGGCTGCCCCAACTCTTAAGGTGCTTTTTAAAATCTCTAACTTGAAATTGAAACCAATTTTTTAGTCAGTGAATTATTGAAAAATCATTGAAAAATCTGTATGAAGGAGAGAATAAACATAATGTTCAATTGCGAATTAGTTTTTTTGTGCAATATAAAGAACCTTTTATTGATTTCTTGTTACTTAATTATTACCTATCGACCCTGTTTAATGTATTTTTCTTCAACTACATTTCAGGTTACTGGCCCAGAGTCAATTGAGATTACGTGGAGACCCCCCAATCATCCTAATGGGATCATCACCGGATACGAGCTGCACAGAGATGGTGAAGTTATCTACATCGGCAGAGACATGCATTATCATGACTTCACTCTCATACCAAGTATGGAGTACAGCTATGTTGTCAGAGCCAACAATAGCAAAGGAGCTGTCAGCAGCGAAGTAGCCACAGCAAAGACTCATCAATCAGCCCCGTCTGGTGTAGGTTTCCCAACACTGACATCACTGGAGGCAACCCAGGTGGGTCAATCTTTTTTAAGCGACTCCAAATCAAGAGCTCTAGAAGTTGTGGTTGAACATTTTTGACGCTGTTTTGTTGTTTTTCTTACCAGGTCGGAGTAGAGTGGCAGACGCCAGCTCGTCCTAATGGAGACATTGTGAGCTACTCCGTGTATCTGAGAGATCCAGTCCATCTTAACATCACCAGTTCTGTCTTCACTCCAGAGGACAGCGCCTTTTTTGACAAACGAATCATTCTGCATGGGTTGGGTCCCTACCATAGGTCAGTCTGAGTGGATTTCAGTCAGTGATTCCACCTTTTCTTCCGGTCTCCAACAGATGACGTCAGGGCTTTAATTTTGGTCAAGGACCTTTGTTCAAATGCACAGCTTTTGTCCACACAGGCTTTGTGCAGGTGAAAATTTATTTGGGCCTACCCCTTGAATGTTTTTGTCCCATAAACAGCTAAATCTTGGGCCTGGGCAATGATGGTTAATTGCAAGAGGCCTGGTATGTTCAGCTTGATGATTCAATCATTTTCACAGGCAGAAAGACTTTTTTTACCTTTGCTATCAGGGGTGAAGAGGAAACCACATAAAAGCCATATTTACGCACTTATTCTGGTGTATCATTTTCAAACTGCTTCACATTTGTGCACTACTTTGTGCTGGCCACATTACATCCCCCATTTGTGGGTGTAATGCTACAAATGTGGAAAACTTTGCAAGATGGGATTCACATATCAAAGAGACAAGTCAAGAAAAAGCATTTTTCTTTAAATGTGTCTGATTTAATCTATTATTGGACATTTTTCTTTTAAAGAAATTTCCCATGTACATTCCTTCTCTTAAAAGTCTATATATTTTAATCTCTGTAGGTATGAAGTGAGGGTAGAGGCTTGCACAGAACTGGGCTGTTCCTCCAGTGACTGGTCCTCCATTCTCACACTGGAGGCTCCCCCTGCTGGTCAGCCGGCGCCACTCTTAGATCTCACCTCTGACCCCCATACTGGCCTGCAGACGAGCTTTCTTCTCACCTGGTCTCCCCCGGGTCAGTCGAATGGTAGGATCCTACATTACGAGGTGCACCGCAGGCAGAATTTCTCGGAAACAGACAAGACGAGTTCAGCAACAGTTGTTTACAGGAATGTCTCTGCATCATTCAAAGATGGCGGACTCCAGCCTTACACAGCATACCAGTACCAGGTAAGATGAAAGGTGCATTTTGAAAAGTTTTATCTGTAAAAGAAAAGCAATCTAGGTGATTAACCTAAACTAGTACTGAAAGACTATTTGTGTGGATAATTGGGTCCAGGTTAGACACCCCCAAAAATACAGGCTGCAACAGAAATGTAAACACTTTTTGACACAAAACAGAGTAAATTCA
Source organism: Xiphophorus couchianus (assembly GCF_001444195.1). Classification (NCBI taxonomy): domain Eukaryota; kingdom Metazoa; phylum Chordata; class Actinopteri; order Cyprinodontiformes; family Poeciliidae; genus Xiphophorus; species Xiphophorus couchianus. Next base: position 11,857,791 of record NC_040231.1, read on the forward strand.
GTGTGAGCCTCATTGTAAACAGGACTGTGAGGTTTTGCAGTAAAATTTATTTTAAACACCTCTTCCTAAATACAATAACATCATGCTACAGCACCATGTTACCCAGCACCTATTATCCCCAACAATCACAAACACACTAACACACATTCACATAACTAATCAGACAGGTGTTAAATGGAGCACTCCATAATCATGCTGTTGTGCTTGTGCATTGGCACACTAATTGACAGGTTAGCCCTTTGGAAGCAACAATAACATTAGCATTCCTGCCTGTCAGACGTATGAGCCGAGGCCAGAGAACGGATGTAATTGATTGAGTTTGCCTGATTGTGGTGCCGTCTTTATTTACGAGACTTCTAATTTATGACATAAGAAGGGAGTGAAGGAGGAGCTTTGGGAGATGACGAGTGGGCAACGGAGCCATTAATCACTGGGTCCTCTGAGCACCCCACTTCCTGATTACCAGCCAGCCAATCGAATTAACTGTCAGCCTGCTTGGTAACAGAGCTCGTATTGGAAAGACCTTTTAATGGTGACCGCTACATGTCCCTGGAGAATTTGGCAGTGGAGAGAGGATTGAAGTGGTTGGACAACATGCTATGTGTAAGTTGGTGATGATCATATACAGTTCAGGAAACAAATTTTCTACCAAAAAGTTTTCCTCCAACCACTTTATCTCGCTTCTGTTTTCTGTCTCTTTATCCGTTTTATTTCCATTAGCGTATCTAGCTGTTCACTCACCCATCCACCTGTTTTTAATTCTGTGTTGATGTCTGGCCGCTGCACTTTCTCTGCATGTGCTTCAAGCGTACACAAGGACGAGTCAGTTCAGTGTAGCACACCACAGCTCGTAGAGAGAAATCATATTAGGCTAATTACACTGGGTCATAAGCTCCTATTGACAGCTTTATGCGTGCTTTTAATTACTGCCCACTTTCACACAACTTAGCCCCTTCACCCCAAGTAGATGCACCCGCCAAGTTATTGTGTCGGCCTATCAGAGCACTAAAACCGAGCCTGCTGTCCCGCCATCCAATAAAAATGCTCAAATCCTGCCTGGAAATGTACTGAAGTCGTTTGTTGCCATGGCGGCTCTTTTGCTGCCGTGGCAGCTTGCAGGATATATTTTTATTTTGTGTCTAACAAGCCAAATCATGGCCCAATAGGAGGCAAGAAGACAAGAGTGGAGAAAAGGCTGTAAAAAGTTTGTAGATGATATAAGGACGAAGGCATGAGCTGTACCTTTTTAACACTGGATCAAGGGCGAGGTGATGTGGGCTGACTTTAAATTTTAACATTTATTCCCTGTTCTGACTATGTGGCACAAACTTTTTATTATCACTCAAAGTCGTAAGTGGTCTTAACTTTGTTGCTATGGAGAAGAACATAGATGTTGCTGGGTAAAAATGTGTCATTCTTAACCAGTTTTGTTTCTTTCTGAATTCACACTGATGAGTTAATTCAAGCTAAGTGGAAAAAGACGCAACTTGGATATTATATTGTATGTGCAGTGAGATCTGTTGTTTTTCTAAATGAGTAATTAATTACAATAATGGTTATGGTGGTAGATGAGTTTAGCATTGAACTTCACAGACAAGAACTAACTGTTCACAGAAAGAAAAAATATGTACGAATTCATGTTCTCATTTAATTGTGAAAATATAACTTTTGGTCAGATGAGACCATTATGAAACACAGTAGTGGCTACGTCATTAACAGGGATGCGTACAGCAGGAAAACAAGACTTCTGACTCGGTGGACATTCACTTTTCAGCTGAAAGCGATGACAAACATTTAAACCAGAGCAGCAATGGAATGGCATAAATCAGCACTTTCATGTGTTGGAAAGGTCCAGTCAAGATCCACACCTAATCCCAGTTAAGAATCTGACTGGTCCTATGCTATTTTGTGAACAGAGAATGGAGAAAACTTCTGTTTCTGGATGTGCAAAACTGGTAGAGACATTTCCTGATAGACTTAAATTTTGACTCAGTGGCTGAATATAAATGCATGCAAAACATTTCAGATTTATATTTGTTGAAAGCAGTTCACTATTCTTTTTTTTCTTCTGACAAAATATGAAATAGGTTTGCAATGCACTACACTTTTCATCTGATTTTGTGCTGTGGATCAGTGAGCAAAACAGTTATCTTTTAAATTGTAAGGTTGTTGGTTCACTTCCAGCCACATGTCTGGGCAATTGGTACTTAACCCTAAGGTGTATTAATGTGTGTGCATGTGGCTTTAGTGTAAGTTGCTTTGAGTGGTCAACATTACTGGAAAAACTCTATACAAGTTCACCAGTCCATAATAATTTGAGAACTATTTCCTAAACTTTTAAATTGTTAGAAAAATTTAATTGTAGATTAATCTTACTATTATCCTACCAATGCTGCCTTTAAGTTTCAGATGAAAAGATGCTTAGGTTCTTTCAGGCAAAACAATATGTTAACATGAACAGTTTTGATCACTTTCACCATGAACATCATAGCATCTAAATATTTATTCAATATGTAACTAAAATCTCAGAGTTGTTTTTTTTCCCTTATTTTGCACAAAGAACCACCTCAGTACATTATTTCTACAGCCAATATGGATAAATATAATAAAAAGCCTCTTTACTCTGTTGATGTAAATAATATATTTCTTTAAAAAGTGATTGTGTCTCTGTTAAAAGCTACAAACGGGAGCCATTTTGTTTCACTCTGTGTATTACTATTGTTGAACTATGAAAACTGACCTTAAATGAGGCAAGTCCTCGAGATATTTCATCTTTGATGAAGAGGTCACATCAAAGAGGTCTTTGATGAATTGTCCGTTCATTCTTGGAATAATCTGATAGACCTGCTCCTCATTTAAAGTTTCACCACAGTTCCATGTTTTCTCTAACTGAATAATGGCTCTCACTGTAGTTCACTGGAATCCCAAAGTTTTAGAAACTACTCTGTAACACTTTCCAGATTGACAGATATCAGTAAGTGTGTTTCTCATCTCAAATTACTTTAGCATGGGACATGATGTGTTGCTTTTGGAGATCATTTGACCTTTTCAAATAAAAAATTTAAATGGAAAATGCATTTTCAATTGCACACATTGGAATCCCTTAAAGCTAATAAGTAATACATTATCACTCTGGTTTCACAACATGTATCTTGCTTCTCCTGCTTGCATCTTCACATCTTTTCATCCTTCCCTCCTCCTCTCAATCTCAAGTCTCTCCATCTTCTGCTCTTCTTTCCCCTCTCCCTCCTCAGTCCATCTGTGCTGTCACTTAGATCAATCAGTCTGATTGATTACGGCCTAATTGACTATTATTGAGGTTAATTCAACTCTTAACACACACACACAAGCATATGCATACACTCGCAAATCTCGCCTTCATAGCCACAAACAACAAACCGTGCACACATGCACACATTTTCAACACTAAAGCTCAAAGCCATCCATCTGCCTTCTGCACTACTTCTGACAGGCTACAGATGACTTACACATGCAAATCTCCACCCCGCCTGACCCTGCGCTGTGTACACCCTCTAATTATATCCAACACAAGCACACAAATAAGATTACTGTGTATGTGTGTGAATAACTCCTTGATGAAGGTGAAAAGTAATTGTCATGCAGATATGTTAGTATTGGGATGCATGGTGAAAAGGTTTTGCTCTCACTCCTGATGGTAGTTCTGATGGATGGTCCATCAAATTGACTCGCACTCGTCTGTTGGTCAGGTGAATATTGGTTAATTAAGCGAAGCCTTCCTCGGTAAGACTTCATAAAGTGTGTTTTAAATGCCGACGATAGGGCTGGGCAGTAGTTAATATCGCATATTACCTCTCGTTTTTTTATGTGGTTTGATCACATTGTTGAGCGATTGCGTGGTTTGTGACCAACAGGTGTGGGCTGTAAATTCAGCTGGTTATGCTTCCAGTCGATGGGTCAGTGGGAGAACTGGACCTGCCCCGCCTCAGGGCATCGGGCTTCCCATTTTCCTAGATGTTTCAGCAACCTCAGCAGCCGTGAACATCCACCCTCCTGCTCAACCCAATGGGATCGTGAGCCTCTTCAGAGTGTTCTCATTGGACCGCAACAACATCACTACTCTGGTAGCTACTGGATTAAACCTTTCACTTATTAGAATTGCATCTTTCACCTTTCGCAAACAACAGTTTTCATTATTAAAAATTCAAAAAACCTCCACCTCATCCTGCTGCTTTTCTTTTCCTGCAGCTCTCAGAAGGCACGTCCCATCAACAGACACTCCATGGTTTACATCCTTACACTCGGTACTTGGTGGGAATTGAGGCTTGCACTTGTTATCAGGTAAATATTATACTACTTGAAGAGAAAAAGTTAATATATGTGGATGCATCTGAATAAATTACATTTTTTAAAAACTTTTTATTAAGTTGATATTTCAATTTAGGTAGTGAAATCCCATATAGATTTATTACACACAGAGTGATGCATGTTAAGTATTTACTTCTGTTAGTTTAGATTATCATGACTCTAAGCTCAATTTGTTAGTAAATTAGGATGTCATATAAAACAAACTAAATATTTCTGATATAGAAATAACAGCTTATTAAATTGAATATTTGGTCAGGGCTTCTTTTGCATCACTGCAGCATTGAGGAGATCAACTTAGAGTCCTGCTGAGGAAATAGAGTTGCTTTGATAGCGACCTTCTTCTCATCTGCACTGTTGGGACTCTTATTTCTCATCTTCCTCTTTACCTCTTCCCCATGAAGCACTCCAATATTTCCTGGTTAACAGCTGAGCTGGTTTTGAGCTTGATAAATCACAGTGTACCAACACATCAGATGACATGGCTCCGTAAATCCTAGTGACTGTGGAAACCCATGTGGCCTCAAACAACTTTTGCTGTCCTTGTTGCTTGTGGACATTTTTCTACAGCCTTTTCTTTCCCCTCAATTGTGCATTAATACCCTTGGATGCAGAATTTGAACAGTTAGTTTTTTTTATAGTGAGTTTATGTGGTTTACCCTCCTTGTGCAGGAGTCATTGTCTTCTGCACCGTTATGAAAAAAGCAATTTTTCACATGTTCATGTAGACCTTAACATAAACACGACAGATAATCTATATTAAAAAATTATTTTTTATTGGTCTTGTGTAAAATTCAGATTTTCTGATTAACATAATCTTTGGTTTTTATTACCTGTAAGCCATAGTCAAAAAAAAAAAATGCTTGAAAAATACCCCTCTGTTTTTGATCAATATTTTGATTATTATTAATTAAATCAAGTAACTTTTTGATGATATTCTAATTGACTGAGATGCTCCTGTATGGTCCACTTTCGTGACACTAGTTGTAGCTTTGCTTCTCTTTGAACAATTCTCAGTGTTGTAGCCGGGGTCCAGTGAGGGAGCTCCACACCCTCGCTGCCCCCCCAGATGACCAGCATCCCCCTCGTCTCCTCACCCTGACGTCCCGCTCAGTCCAGATGGAATGGGACGAACCGACGGCGCCAAATGGAGTCATTGACAGGTGAGGAAAACTCTTAGAGTGCACATAGCTCAGAAATCAAACACACCTCTAATCTCACTCAGTGTCTGTGTGTGTGTCCAGCTGTGAGCTTCATATCAGGACATCCTGCCCTCAGCCCCCCCAGCCCGTACCGTTAGCCTGCACAGAGGGGCCAACAGAAATCTGTTTCTTTGGCAAACAGCGGAGCTATAATGTTACAGGTAATTCCATTATTATTACTTAAAGGTGACCCATTATGCTTCCTTAGTATAGGTCTATGAGCTGTACAAATCATTTTCATTATAATTTTTCATGAAATTATTCTAAGTTAAGGAGATTTCACTCTGCTCAGTTCTGCATATTTTGAGTTCCCTTCAGAATGAGCTGTTTTAGGACGTCTTGTCACTTTAAATCCAAATAAGTTGCTGCTGGCCACGCCCCCCAACTCAACGTTTACACTCGCACGGGAAAATGGCTGCAGACAGATGTGCAATTATACAACCGTACATCTTTGAAAAGTAGAAGTGGAGCCTCCTGCTCAACCAACACGTTTGCAGGAAGTAGTTTCTGGATGGCATGTCAACAACTAAACACTTGTCTTTACCAGCAGTCATTGGTCAGCTAGTTTTCAGCGGTAAAACCAGCTGACTAAATGTGCTGGAGGTTGCTTGGGTTTTTAAGTGATGGGCGGGGCTCAGCTGGGGTTGCTAGGTAATAGCGCAGCGCCCTCAATTGTGACTTAGCTCTCAGGAGATTTTTGAAACAGCTCATTTTCCAGACACCCAAAAATATAAACTTATTGGCAACAAAAAGCTGGGGGATTTTTTAAGCACTTCGACTGTTTTTAGGAGCAGCTGAAACCAAAATGGAAGGATAACAACCAAATGTGAATTTTTCATAGGTGTCCTCTAAAATATTTACTGTTTCCACACTTGCTTTACATTTTAAAGTAAAATCCCATGAAAATACTATTATGTTTATTATTTCTATTCTGTTCCTAATAACAGATCCCAGCAATTCTTAAGCTACCATCAATCTATAAATCTAAGAATATCAGGAGTCTGTTTACATCCCTGGAAATATAAATGCTGAAGTATGCATGTTTTCACTAAAATAAAACAGTAAAATTTCTGTATTTCACTGTGCAGGGCTCCAACCATACTCTGCCTATGAGCTGAGGGCTGCCTGCTTCAATAAGATGGGCAGCACTGCCTCCAACTGGACGGCCGTCAGCACACTCAGCGAACGTAACACATTTATTCAGTCCTCCTGAAGCCACAGCTAAGCAATTAAAAGAAGCAGTAAAATACAGTTTAAATGTGTTTGTCTCCCTGCAGCCCCCCAATATGTGTCTCCCTTCTCCGTGGACAGCAACTTGACCGTGATCTGGCTGGACTGGACGGACACCTTTTCCCTCAACGGGTTCCTGAAGGAGTTCACCGTGACCGAGAGCCAGCTCAGAGTTTACAGTGGCTTCTACAGCCACCTTCATATTCCACGCACCTCCCGGAAAAGTGAGGGCGCAAGCACCAAACACATTCACATGCTTTGTAGTAATGTGCACCTTCTGGAACACAATAATTCACAGGTTTTTCTTACATCAAAATTTTACTTTGATATTTTTTTTTTTTCAAAGCTTCAATATTCTAGACATGTCTCTGTGCATCAATTGAGAAAAATAATTAAGTTTGTCTTCTAATATTGAGTTTTTGCAGATTTATATATTTTTGTAGAGTCTATAACATTTAAAGCAAATAGTGAAAGCATCTTAAAAGCTTTGAGACTTTTAGAATTCATTAGCCACCGTTAGCCACTGAAAATCAAATTAAAAATATAAAAATAGACAACTCTTCTCAGGGAAAAATATATTTGTGTAATATAAAGAGCTTTTTCATGATAATTGAGAAGAATGTCAGTAAGTTTCGTTATGCCACTCTACAGTAACTGGATATTTTTGTTTGTTTGGAAGATAAAATGAAATATCTGCTAATGACACAACAGATGACATCCTCTGGTTTCCAGAATTGGGTTCAAGAGAGAGTGACTGTACATTAGATGTCCACTGCTTAGATTTCTGATTGCTCCTATTGTTGTTTTAAGTTGTGCAAACTCATGCAGAACAGTATATGTGTGTAATGTCATGAAATTTTAACTTGCTATATTTTCTGCTTTTTTCTTTGGATTGTTTTGTAGCTCTTTCCTTTCAGGTGACGTGTATCACAGACAGCGGCAGCGCCAGCACGCCCACCATCAGATACAACCCAACCACAGGCCTTGGTACCCTCTCTCCAGTGTCTTCCTAAACTACCTCGAATGTAGAAACAAAAACTAAAACTGCATGTGTTAGCATATTGACTGTTTTAACTCTTCATTTTCTGTGCAGGTCCTCTTGAGCCTGTTGATGGTGATAAACAGGGCATCAGCATTTCAGCCACTCCCATTTACTCTGAATTGTGGTTCATTCTGCTGTTTGTGCTGCTTGGTCTGTTCCTCCTTGCAATACTGATTGGTTTACTCCTAAAAAGGTATATTCATGTGAAGTGTTTATAGAATATATTTATTTTTTACTATTCATTTATCTTATTTAATAAAAAAAGAATCAAAAATAAATCAATTTTCTTTTTCCCATTTAGAACTTTGAGGAAGAATCCATCAGCCCGAGAGCGCCCTCCGCTGGTCATGCTTCAGAAGACCAGAAAGGCTGGAGGAGACACGTACAAGGTGAGGGGCAAAAAGAAGAGCAGCTCAGAAAAACAAGGTTTTAAAAGATTAACGGTAACTGTAAATAAAAAGGAAGAGAAGACCATCATGTAGAAGGTTCATACAGGTCAAACCAGGGGCTCTGTAACATTAATGACCAGGTTAACAACTGAAGCTGCTGGTGCCTCTCAGTTTAACAGAATGTCATCAAAAAGCTCTTTTGTTTTTGCAATTCAAATCAAACGTGAAACTTATGTGATGTACAGTTACATCAGATATTTCAAGTATTTTTTTTTTCATTTTAAAGATCATAGCTTGCTGCTAATTCAGAATGAACTTCAAGCCCCTTGAATTTTGTACATGTCCACTCTCCCTCAAAACGTTAGGACCTTGATGTGTAAATGAAATGCAATTAACAATTTACTTTCTTTTTTGCTTTCACCTGAGAAGAAGAGTTTGGAAGAATAGTTTTTCTATATCTAAAACTCAGATATACAAAAGTTTTATATCTGTTTCCACTCCAATCTTGCACATCCAGACCTTTTTTTTCTTGGCTCACCTGAGATGAGCTACAGTTGACCAAACTGTTGAATGGGCTTGGCTTTTCAATCCACTCATAACTCAGCTCACACCTGTTGCTTGTCCATCTTTCTTTACCTTATCTTTTCCTTCTAATCAACTTTGCATGAATCTACTTGGATTTAGCAATCACTTTCTTTATCGATGACGTTTTGTGACGTGAATGGACAACCAATGAGTCAGTGGTCTTGCCTGTGATTTTATTGGCTTATTTTTATAAGTTCTGCATAATAATAAATTGTTATGAGAAAATCATTTGCTTTTTTATTTCATATGAGCCACAATCATCAACATTGATAGAAATACATGCTTGAAATATTTCACTATGTGCAATAAATCTGTATAATAGGGGTTTCACTTTTAATATTTAAATCTGTTTTAGATAAGCCTTTAAGTTTCTGACATAAATCAGACTCAGCTCAGACTCCAATGAGACCAAACATTCAGCTTTCAGGACCCTCAAACATCTGCTTGGAGGGCTTCATGTATGTGCATATCCACATATCCATTGATTCCAGGAAACAGCTCTGTTAAATAGTATTACTATAATGACATGGCATTTTTTCTCTATAAAACTGTAATAAAGATAATATTGTGCTCTGAAGCAAAATGTTTTATCTGTAAAGTGTGTCACCTCAATGTGCTGGTTACTTTTTGTTCGTAAAGCAGCTTTTCTTTAAGGCGTATATTTTTGCTCTTTCTCCCCTCTTTTAATCTGTTTTTGTTTATCTTTTTTATATCTGTTTCCACTCCAATCTTGCGCTGCTCCCTCCATCCCGTCTAATCCTCAATCTTTTTCTCAGAGGCCCCGTCCTGAGCTGTGCTCTAAGCATCTTTCCGGCTCTTTGCTCCTCCTTGATCGCCCTACAGTAAGATAACTTCCCATCCTTTTTTCACTGCCAGACCCCTAAATGTTTATCTCACTGTCCCCCTGCAGTTTGACACTGTAGCAGACTGTGTTGAGATCAGCAACGTTATACTTAAAAGCTACACTATGTACGCAGAGGTATGGGAATGTGGATTTTGGTGGGTTACCCTCCTGCGCATGTACTCTGTGTTTGCATCTGCATGTTTCGTTTGTGCATGTGTGCATACCTCAGTCTTTCTCATGAAAACAGTGGTTTGGTTGTTGGGGTCACTGGGGGGTAAGAGACCAGTCTTTGAGCTTGTCTTTATATTTACACTGCATGTCAAAAAAAGTCACCACCTGGAGGGCAAGAGCTACCCACTGCATGATTATGTTAGTTATCTAACTCTCAACCATGCAGTGAGTATATTTTGATTTCTTAAACAGCCATGTTGGAAGATGCATCCACTGGTAGAGGAAAACATGTTGGTGATAAACAAGCGAAGGAGGTTGCCGAAGTTACTAAATTAGATCTAGAACGACCCTAGTGTCTCCTCTAGGATTTCTTTTAACTGTGATGGTGGGCTGTCCAACTGGCTATATTCATGTATATATATCTCATTTGTTTTACATTGTTTTATTATATAATTTAAAAAAAGAAAAACTTTATTCTGAAGGTGTAGCGGCTTTTATTTTGCCGTGGCGATCAATTACATGCAGAGGAAACCCTGCAGCGCATTAGCAGACACTGGAAGGATAGCGGAAATCCTTCTATCCACCAAGAAATGTGGTTTAAAATGAAGAGCACCCATGGTTAGTGATCACTTATACTTGATAAAGTGAAATAGTTAAAACAACAGAGCACACTACTATGACTAATGGTGAAAGTAAGAACATTTCCACAGGAACAATGTAAAGGGAATTCAAGTAATTTGGACCAAACAGCTGTGTAGTCTTAAGAAAACCACCAATCAGTGAGGCTAATATGAAAAATGTTTCAGTTTTCTATGGAGAATAGAGATTGGATTTTGGAGTGATGTAAGAAGGTCATGTGATTTGAAGAGTCCAAATTTACCCGGAGTGATGGCAGTCTGTGGTGGCAGCATTATGCTCTGGGTTGCTGCAGTGGGTCAGATTCAGGTTCAGCAACATTATCAGATCAGCTGATTACTTGAATATACTGTATTCAAGTAATACAGTATATTACAGTATATACAGGTTAGAGAGTCTTTGGGATGTACTTGACAAGAATGTGGACAGTAATCTGATTCATCAGTAATATAAGATGTTGGTGAAAAATGAAAACACTGGATGGAAATAAATGTTGTGATGTTGCAGAAGCTGATTTAAACAGTGCCACATTTTATGTTTGATGTAATCAAAGCTAAAATAGGTCCTACCAAGTATTAGAGTGTGTGACTTTTTCTGATATGGGACAGTGTGGCTTAAACTTTACACATGTAAATGGAACATTAATAGAATACTTTAGACATATTTTACATTATTGAATAGTTACAATCTAGAATGAAACTTTAATAAAGCTTAATTCTCAGTAGTTAATTCCCTGTAGTTCCCCCTGTTGGACTTTTCTGTCTGGAGTGAAAGATAAAGCATTTTCTACAACCAACTCAGTTTATATTCACATTTTGATTTCAAGAAGCAACAAATTCAGTATTTCTGTAGTTGTCATTTTATTATTAATTAATAAATATTAATTTATTATTAGTAAGTAAAAAATTATTTCAAACATGCGGTCACTCTTGTACTAACTGTACCTCACAGGGTCTGGCAGACACAAAGATTATTGGCAGCAGTTCGCGCTACAGCCCCATGTCTGTGCTGCGGGCTCCCAGTCAAACTGACCTGACTCAAGCCTATTCCCAGCATTCCCTGCACCGCAGCGTCAGTCAGCTGATCGACAGGAAGTCACTGATGGAGGAAGGATGCTGGGACAACCCACTGGGACATGATTCTGGACTGGTGAGGACAGACATGCGTTTGTTTGTTGTTGACCGTCTCTGATAAGAGTTTCAGAATCGACTTATTCTGCTTGATTTCATAGATTATAATTTCCCAGTTTGCTCACTTTTACTTCCTGTTGCATTCAGGGCCTTTTCAAAAGGTTTGTACAACTGCAAGCTTCCATTTGTTTGTGGGAGATTTTATGTGATAAACCAACACATCGTCGAATGAAAATCTATGCATTTTTTTTACTCCGGTACCCCTTAATAAAATCTAGTTTATCCAAAGTCACTTCTTTGTAGAACCACCTTTTCTGAAAATACAGCTCCGTATCGTTTGGAGTAATCATCACCACAGCATAATGCTGCCACCACAGGGTTTGTGCGTCAAGATCAGAAAATTAATTTATGTTTAATTCTATCAGTGCATCTTCTTCCACATATTTACTATGGAAGAGCAATTTATACCTTTTTTTGCTACTCTTCCTTAGTCCTCTCTGCAAACAGTGTAAGAGGACAGCCATGTCTTGGTAGCTTTGCAGTTGTTACCATTTTCAGATGTTAAATTGTTAGTATTCATTGAGATGTTTAGAGCTTTGGATATTAGCCTGGTGACCTGACCCTGCTTTAAAATTGTCCACAACTTTCTCCCAGACTGCTGTGTTCCTTGGTCAACATGATGCTGTTTGTTTGCTAATGTTCAACAGGAAAGATCTGAGGCCCTCATAGATTAATACTAAGATCAAGTTTTGCATGTCTCCTTCCACTTCACATTATGTGCTTCTTTGAGTTGGTCTATCTCATAAAATCCTGTTGCAGAATGAAAATCCACAGAGAAGGTGCTAAAAAGTGAAACAGCCCTGATAAACATTGGATGTTGCTTCTAAAAGGAAGACTGTGGGTATCAGCATGGTTCTTTAAAGCCAATTAAGCTGTGACATACCTAATAATCGGCATGCTGCTTCATAATCAGATAGCTTAGCAATGCACAGTGATGCTCTGCAACACCTGTCAGTTCTAATCTTACACAAAATATAGCGACCAGAAGGCTAAAACTGTAAATGCCATCTGATCTCCATTATAAGAGTTCAGTGGTTGTCAATGAGATCAGAAAATGGACGAGATGTCTGGAATTACAAACTATTACAAGTTACTAGTACTTGAGTATTTGTTCAATGTTGCTGACTTCATAATGTTTGGATCTTGTGTGCTTTCTTTCAGTATGTGGAGGAAGATGAGTTTGTGGATGCCATCAAGGCCTTAAGCTCTGTGAAAAAAGAGCACAGCCTGTTCATCGACACTCATCTTTAGGACAACAGGCCTAAAGATGCCAGACTGGTAACACTCATTCTGTTTGGTGTCTTCTTATTGTTACTGTTACAATAGAGCTAAGCTGGGTTCGCTGCAGTAGAGTCAGGGACACAATGTTTAAATTTAGAGCTCGCATATGGACTAAAGCCTCCATATTTGGTAACTTTATGGCATAGATGGTCTGTGAATGTTTAGGTTAGATTATGATTCGCTTTCTCTGCTTGCCAACAGCTTTTAGAAAGTTTAAATGAGTAAAATCAAAACAATCCATAAGTTCATGCTGATCACTTCCTCACCTGGTAACTGTGCTTATTACCATATCTGTAGTCAACACCATTAGGGCTTTAACTTAGACGGACACACGGCCTTCATGTTATTGTTGCTAGAGAGATTTGCCAACTTTATTATTACAAATGTAGCTGAAATGTACATATGTGTTGTCTGTTTGTTGTGATGTAACCTAAAGGCCCAAACTGAGATTTTGTCTTATTACGTCTTTGTGTATTTACTGCTTATTGCAATTCAAATGTAAAACAAGTGGTTGATGGTCAACTCAGACGTGTTTACTTGTTGTTAATGTGATTGACTGTTATTGTTCTGTGGCTTACAGATTATTCACTGTTCTGACATAGAGACCTGCAGTTTCAACTAAAAAAGAGAAAAAGGAAACATCTTGTTTAGTGTTTTTATAGAAGTAAAATTATTATATCAAGATTCCATAGACTGGACCTAGAAACAGCATTTAACACTTATTTAGCCACTCGTTTTAATGTTGATGGATTTTAAAAGATTTTATATACAGTACGCTGGTATGACCAACCTTTTTTTTAAACGCAGGCAGTATTAATAATGACTGTATATTTTTTAATTTATAGGTACTTCATAGATTGTGTATTTTTGGTGAATAATAAAAAAATGACCAAAAACAGAATTTTCTGGGGTTTTTCACAAACAGGAAACATGAACACCTGAAGTTAAAGTTTCCTCCCACAACAGCTTGTTACAAATTCATCATTATTATGTAAACCATGTCTGGTTAAAAAAAAGAGACTGAGTGCCAGATAAGAACAGTTTCATATTTTTTTACTCCACTGTGAAGTGAAATGTCAGTATTTGAAAGCAGCAAGTCAACAAAAGATGTACAAATGTACCAGACCAATGTTTAAATAAAAAAAAAAAGATTTAGAATAAAAGGCAAAAGAAAACATCACTTGACAAACGTAAAAGTTTGTTCCATTTCATTAGGTTAATGTTGTCTTGTTCATTTAAACAACATGAAATCCAAATACTTTGAACATATTTTTTTAAATCCATATGCTGATGTCAAGAGGGGTGAGGGATGATAAAGAGAGTAACTTTGTGAACACAGACCTATCAAATGCTTCTAACCCCCCACCTGTTTCTGCACTAATGAAGCAGCTTTACCTAAACTTCATGTTTTTATCCTGTTTTTGCACTTTCTGCTGAGTTCCTACAACACAGATATGCCAACAGCTGTACAACGCCTTAGTCACCACACACACGCACGGCCACACCAGTGCCACTGTCTCCATCAAAACTATGCTGCCGTAATTTACTTTTGCCGCCGTGTCCCTTAAGGGGACATCTAGGCAAGTTTAAAATTAACAAACTGGCAGTAACAACTGAGCCCCCCCGCTCAAGGACGCCAATCTGACAAGGGCACTTCTGAAGCGTTCGCAGCCGCATTCACAGCTATTGTCAGCCACAGAGGGAGGGGGGAGGCTGTAAAAAGAGTTTGTGGAGTGATTGTAAGGGACAGTATGGCCCTGAGCTACACACACACACACACACACACAGAGGCTTTTATTAAACTCATAAATCACAATGACGACAGACGCCATCTAAGAGACTGTCTGACGGGAAGGTTAGTGAAATCAGAGCTATGGGGGGAAAAACACACCTCTGATGCTTAAAACAAAACATTTTTGCTTTTGCACAGTGTCTAAATGAAGCATGCAATAAAACTCATCTCTTACTCTTCACTGTGGCTTTTCTATTGCTGAAGTCAGCTTTAAATACATCAAAATAAATCATTAAAACATCAGCTTGTTTGGATTAATCTCATCAAAAGGTTACTTTTTCACAGTCAAGCACATAAGACCTGGAAATGTTAGGATTTCTAATATATCATATAGTGTGTTACAGAATACATATGAAATGCATTGTATTTAAAAAGAAATACAGTTTAAGAGTGGATTGTTGCAAACCTCAGGTAGGCATGGGCAGGTTAATGATAAGGTTTTTAAAAAGTTAGGATTTCAGTATCAATTTCCTCTAAATTTCCCAAAACTTACTCTGTTGGAAAGCTCAAGTTAGACCTGCTGAATGTGGTTCTGCTGGATGCTTCTTCCTGTTTGAAGGGAGTCACTCCTTCCTGCTGTATGAGGAATAACTGCAAAGTTATCGATGCAGTCAAACATCCGCTATCATCATATACTTCCTCTGAAGGCGAGGCTGCTTTTAAGTCAATAACACTATGCAACTGGCAATGTTTCCTTGGACAGAAAACTTAGAATACCTCTAAGACTGAACATTATATGCATTTCTCTACCTAACCTGTATTTCTCTTGTGAGGTGCATTGAGATAGAGTTTAAATTGCCACTGTATGAATAAATTAAATAGAAATGAAACTGCACCAAGTTATTTTATATGTGTAATATTAAATGTGTGTTTGCATAGGCAGGCATAATCATTGATTTTCTGTTTGAAATAAACACAATCAGATATTGTTGTCCATTTTTAGGAACCACTTTTTTGTGCACATAGGAACCGCAAAAGGTTACATTAACCAGCCCAGGCCTAGTATCAGTTTTGGAAAGACAAATAACGCTCTACTCATTGTAACTAAACTACACAAACTCTGAATCAATGTCAACTTCATTTATGAAAAGTTCTGAGACTGGAGCTTTAAATATTTTACCTCCTTTTGCAGCATTTCCTAAATTCAGTACATATCACATGAAGAAGCTTAAATAAACAGGTATGCATGTGTTTTAGCTCGTTAGAGTCTGGCTGTAATATAACGTAAACATAGCCAGAGAAGAGTTGATGGACAACAGACAAAACATGCTGTAAACAAACACCTATGCACTACAATGCACATTAAACTGTATATTTTTAAATCTAAAATAAACACTCAAAATTTACTGTAATATTAGACTGTATAGTTCAAGAAAAAAAACATATTTAGGTCCAATATGTGATTACATCAATACAGGCCTTTTATGTATACATGATGTATAAATATACAATAAAATAAATGAGTGCATCCTCTTTAGGATTTTGTTCTGAATATGCAGGTTGACTGTAATGTTAGTGTATCAAAATTTATGTGTCTTTGTACAAGTCATGACCGAAGCTACACAGCTCTCTCTCAGGCTTCATTTTTTCACACTCCGGTATGTTTTTAGGTGTAGTTAAAGAAACTCGCATCTTAAACATACAACACTTGCATCAAATTATGCACTTAAAGCCTTCACTAATGCATCATTTTTCTCATTGTGGTTCATAATTAACTCTAATCTGGCCTTAACTAAGCCAGATCAGGCAGGTCCGTTATGTTCCTACACAGTGCTCTCCCTCTTCACAATCCTTTGGTCGCTAGATTTCTCCATTAAAACACAACAAAAGTTAAATAAGGCACTACACCAGCCATCTGACACAAGACATATCAACATTTCTTTTAAATGAGTCAAAGTGAGGGCATGTATGATAAATCCTCTCATTAGATCTAATGTAAGGTATGAAAAAATAAAACTAATAAATGTTATTAGTGTTAATAAATGATCTTTCACAGGCACGATTTGGGAGGGGCGGGGGGTAATCTCAAGCGGGAAAAGAAGCACTTATTCTACTAAAGCATTTTCTCAGAAATGGGCACTGAAAGGTTTTCTAGTGAATGTTTTTTAAGGACTAAATGCCACAAAATCTCTGCTTTAAAATGTACAGTACCTTCCAAAAGTGTTTTTGTTTCCACATTTTGTCACGCTACAACAAATACCAATTTATTTTTTATTGGTATACACAGTTTTCAACATTTCTGAATGCGTTGATCTGAAAGTTTCTATTTTACTGTGGCTGTGTGTTTAGCGTTGATGTTCTGCTGGGAGAAAAACCTCCAGTCCAGTCTCAAGTCTTATTTTCTTCTAGAGTTTTCCTGTAATTAGCTCCAACCATCTTCTCATGAACTCTGTCCTTAATGAAGAAAAGTGTCCGCAGCATGATGCTGCCACCACTGATTCACAGTGATGATGGTTCGTGTTATGAGCAGTGTTAGTTTTCTGCCATACCTAGCGCATGTAGGTAAAAAAAATCTAATTTTAGTCTTATTTAAATGAACTCGGTGGGTATATTTTTTATGTTTCTGGGAGAAAAAAATGTGAAATACTTTTGCAAGCTGCTGTACATTTAATTACCGTGTTAAAATATACTTTTTCCATTTAGGAGGAGGCTATAATGTGAAGGTACACTAATGACAAAAACGGACTAGATTTAAGCATATTTCACATCTACAGAATGTCACCACACATGATCATTGGCCATGACCTTCATCTGAACACCAGAGTCTGTGTTTCTAGTCTGCCTCTTCACCTCACTGCTGCCTTGCAGTGAAGCTTGTATTGCATGCCCGACCTGCACAGTTTAACTGCTGTCAGCTGTTTTAATGTAAACCCCTCTGACTCTGGCTGCAGTAAAGAAAGTATCCTAGGATTGAAGTAGCTGCCAACATTTTGGACCGGATGACATGTTTTAGGTAAGTAACATGAACATCCACTGCACAATAAAGTTATGAGCTCTATTGTTGAAAAAGTATTGTGATTATTATTATTGCAGAGATAGGAGGACAAAGCTCTTGTATGATTGGTCAAGATTTTTCGGATAAATATTTAAGTTTTTGTGTGAATTATATATTTTTTACTTTTATTTTGCGAATGTACATCAATATTTTAAAAGCTAATTTCTAAATTTTAGGCAATTTGATTTTGTAACCATCCGCCTCATTCTAACACATGGTTACTAATATTGGGCTTATTTCTGTTTTACTAGCTTTACTCGTCCGGTGATTGACCTAATCTGAGACCTTGTGCTTTAGTTTTGCTCCTGAAGTTGATTTTAGTGCAGCAACCTCACAGGAAGAGAAAACAGAAGACTGAATCCTGAAATCTACTTAAAACGTACCGAGACAGAAGAAAGTTCAACTTCATCTCACAGATAATATACTGATAGTGTTGGAGACTTACAGCTTCTTCATGAGCCACACCTGTAGGTAAGAAAAAAGTGACTTTAGCTGCAGCTGATTGTATGTTCTTCCTTTGCCTTCATATTTAGCGCTGACAGGCTAGCCTTACTGATGTCACAGGCTGCTGTCATGACCGGACGGCTCAGCTGGCAGCTTTCTGTGTCGTGGCGAAGTGGAGGACGACAGTTTGGTTGGCGAGGGCGAGGCGTTTGCAGATGAGTCACTGCCCCCACCTTCAGATCCAGAGGAGAGATGTGGAACTGGAGGAGCCCTCTTCCGCCCCAGAAAGCCCCCCTCCAGTACGCTCCTTTTCCTTGCAGCGCCGTCGCCCTTCACCCCTTCTCCTCCCGACCCAACAGCATCCCCTTCTTCTGGCTGAGTGTGCACCTTTCGCCTCACGTCCGCTCCTGGACCTGGGCTGTCTGGAGGTTGCTGTGGTGATTCTTGACTGACTTCTGGTTTACTCGCTGAGATGTTTCCGGCGTTGCGGGAAGCCCAGAGCTCCATGACCGAGGCGCTCCTCTCACTGTCCTCAGGCCCAAAGTTACACAGCGAGCGCCGAGCGTCTGGGATCTGACTAGGTCCAGGGTTGGACGTCTGACTCAGGCTAAAGTTCTGGAAGTCTCTAAAAATATATACCGGGCAGTTAAAGAACCGGCAAAACGGACAGTTTTGGGGGGTTTTAAACATCATTAAAGCTGCAGCATGTAGCTCTTATAAAGTTGCTTCTAGTTAGCACTGGGAGAAGGAGGAGGAGCTCAATTTTTTTCCAAGGGTTATCTGTCTCATACTATCCATCAGTAACAGTTTTAACAAATATGTAAAAAAAACCATTTTTGATAAAAGTTACATATTGCAGCTTTAATGTGAATTTCTTAACCATGACAAGAAATTCAAGAAAAATAAATGATAAACGATATGATAAATGCCCATTCCTAACTGGACTGAAAAATGTTGCTTCACCTGTAGCTGTTGAAGGATTCGGTTCGCCGCGCCCGGGCCAGCAGGGGGCTCTCTCTGTAGGGCCGCACGGCTCCGTAGGTGACCTGGCTCTCAGGAATAGATTCCTGGGCCTGCAGCTGCAAACTGAGGTTGAGCAGAGACAGAAAGGTGAGACCTTTCATGAACAGAAACATTGCCAAACGGTTATACGATGCAGTCATCTCTCGAACCTTGACATAGACTCTCTGAGGCGTGTGTGGTGCAACACAGAGGGGGCGGGGCTTATGCTTGGGGTGGCACAGCGGGAGGTACTCAGGTCACACTGGTCCAGCAGCTGAAGCAGCTCCTCCTCTGTTGGCCCACCCACATCTGCCAAACAACATTACAGGAGTTTGTGAATAGAAACTTACACACAGCTTGGTGACATTTCAGCCACTCGTCTCTCCTTCCTCACCTTCTTTCTTCTTCTCTTCTCCTTTGTTGGCTGTGTCCATCGCAGTGGTGAGGTCCCACATTTGAATGCTGCCGTTTCCGTGACCGGTGAACAAATAGCGGCGCGGTCGGGACCCCATCCGGCTGGAACCCTCGCACTCCCGAACCATGAAGCAAGTGATAGTGGTTCCATCCACAGACTGCACCTCACAGATCCTGAAACGTTACAAAAAGAAATCAGATTCACATGTTAACCACAGTAACACTGATACGTGTATATGGTGGACAGTGTACCTTTTTCCAGTTGAGGAGAGCCTAACAAACAGTTTGTTGGTGATGGGGATGACTTTCTGGATGAAAACTTGTTGATCATCTCTCTCTCCGAACGGGCCTGTGGAAACCAAACAATTCAAGTGATACATTTCTTAACTTTTAGGAAAAAGGGCCAAATCTGTATGTGGTTCCCTTTTGAGGTTTCTATATTTATGCCAATCATTACACACTCCAAGCGTAACTTGCATTTCACTTGAATGCAAGTTACGCTTGCAAGTTACGAATGCAAGTTACGCTTTGCATTTGCATGTTTTGTTTTGTTTTTATTACTTTTTATCTCTGTTATATTTTGTATATGGACAGAATTCAACATCATCAAGAATATGTTTAACCTAATTGTGTATGTTGTTTCTTCCCGTCTCACCTATATCATTTCCAGAGCAGTAGCTTCCATGACTCTCCGTCTCTTCCAGGGACAGGATCTTAAAGGAAGCCAGAGGTGTGGAGCCTGGCTGAGTGGAGATCATCCCTCTGAACCGCGTCACCGTCCACGTCCGAACGTGGTTGTTATCCGCACACACTAAAACACACACAACATAAAAACAATCCAGTGAGGTTTCAAACAAGTAGATTGTTACTGGTGACTGTCATCTGAATTTTGTGAAAACTAAACACAGGAACGTTTGTTACCCGACACCAGATGTTTCTCAGATAGCATAATCTTCGTCACTGGGCTTCTGTGCACAGTGAACGTCTGAAACAGCTGAGGACCTGATCCTACGGTCTCTGGGTGCTGCACGATCACCCTCACTGCTCCGCTGCTCGTCCCATAGGCGATCTCTATCCAGTTCCCACTCACACCTGAGAGCAGCATAAACATAAAGGTCAGGAGTCTGCAACCCTAAGAGCCATTTGCCTTCATTCCAGCCAAATAAAATTAACTTAGGGTCACAACACAACATAACTCTTTTAAATAAAATAACTCCTACATTATGAAATGTTAGATTTTTAATTAGCAAAGCAAATATTACATTTTGCACATAGTTTGCATCATGGTGAAACAATAAATGCAATTCTTTTGTGGAAATGTTATGAACACATTGTATGAAGACATCTGAGGAACATTTTTAACTATATTTACATTTTAAAACATTATTCAGTTTTTTAGCAAGTCATTAAGAGCCCAGAGGAGCATCTGAAGAGAAAAACTCCAAGTGCTTTTCCAAGTAGGATTAAAAAAAACAAATAGAAGCAAAGTCCGCATCCCATACATATCCAATGTAACCCTTTTTCTTTCAGTATTTATTCAGTACTTACTGGTTTTAGGGGTGAGGTACACAGACAGTGCAGTAATGGCATCGTTTGAAGGGTCGTGATAAAGCTCAGTTACTAAGAGATCGTTGTCCTTCATCCTCAGAGGAAACTTCTGCATGTCTGAGAAGAGGAAGTTGAGATCTTCCTTATCTGATGGACATTTTGAATGTCCGTGAGATAAAAAATGTATCTAAAACACCTGAACAGAAATCTTTTAGTGACAAAAACAGCAGCAATCTCTTATTTTATAAATAAGATTCATATCCTGTAACAAAACTTCACTAAGATCCAATAAAGCTGGTTGCTTTGTTTGTGTCTGTTCACACCTATATAATAGATGGAGCCGTTGGTGCAGCCCAGCAGCAGGAAGGACCCGGCCGTGTCACAGCTGGTGATGGGAACTACATCCTGAACCTAATAAAATATGAAAAATGAACTTCCAGTGGTAAATAAAAGAGAATAAGAGGAAATACATAATATGACAAACATGTGTAAAGATGAATAGAAGCATTCAGTAAACGCTCACTGACGATTCCCACCTGCCAGTGTTGAGTGACGGCATTCCACACGCCAACCTTTCCTGTGTGGCTTGTCGCCACCAGCTGGTTGCCAATGAAGAAGAGGTCATCAACAGGAACGCCGAGACTGAATACACCTAAAACGAGAATTAAAATACAGCACTTGTGGTATCCAGAACCAGAACTATTCCTTTGATTCTTGAAACCTACCAATTTCATTTCCGCTGCCTCCATCTTGGATACTCCAGAGGATAATCTTGCTTTCAGAGGCGGCGGCCACCATCTTGTCCTTGTCTCCATGTGGACCACCCACCACTTTAGCGTTAAGTGCTATACGTTCAATGGTCCAGTCAAGGTAGGGAGAGGAAAACACCTGCTGCCATCCAGACGATTCCTTTATCCTGTAGCCAGAGCATACACAAGCTAATACTGTAACCTCCGTTTATAGATCTTTGATTAAAATTGATTTATTTAACACTTAATTAAGTCAGCAGTATGAAAGCATCTGAAACAGAGGAATTCCAGGTCCAACGACTTTTAGATTTCTCTGCTTCAACACACCTGAGTCAAATAATCTGGACATTAGCAGGATTCAGGCGAACTTGACTGCGATGAGGAAGTGATTCAGCTATTAGATTCAGGTGTGTTGCAGGACACCAGATCTCACTCTAAAACCTGCAGGACACCGAACCTCAAGGCCAAGATTTAAAGACGAGTCCCTGCCTGAGACCTGAGCTCATCTTAGTGTAAAGATGCATCTAAGTAAATCAGAATATAATTGAAAAGTTAATTTTGTTTCATTAAAACACATGCAAAAATTCATACCCATAGCAATGTAATATGATTGTTTATTTCAATTCATTTTGAAGGATATGTTAAATGAATACCCCAAAATTTTGTTTTAGGAAATTTTAGTATTATTAAAGATAATTACAAAAGTCTTCTGTTAGTAAGGAGAAAACTGTTGACAGTTATCAAATAGAAGATATTGAAATGCTCCACAAGACAGTTAAGAAACAAAGATATCATTGCTATGGAAACTAGCAGGGACTATGTTAACGGAAAACGCAGTGGAAGGAAAAAGTGTGGCACAAAGCAAGCTCATTAAAGGCTTTGAGTGAGATTTGCAATGCATAGACAGCTGCTGGAGTCAGAGCTGCAAAAACAATCCAAGAAAATCTTCACACTTTCTCGATGAGAAATAATAAAACTGGTACCTATAGCAGATGACAAAGTGTGCATAAGCTGCAACGATCCAGTTGTGGTGTCCTGCTATAATCAGCACTTTCCTGGGGTCAACCATTGAATCTGGAAACACAGGCAGAGTAAATAAATTCCCATTTTCACTGCTGGTAGAAGTGAACTGGTGTTTCTTAATGAATGCTTGAATGAAAAATATTTTTCAGGAAGCAGGAACAAACTAGTCAGCAGGTCAACATGAAACTAGGCCACTTCAGTGAGTGCTGCTAGTCTGAGCACTAAAAAGATTTTAGGACACATTAGCAGGCGCACTAATGCACTCTTGCAAGAAGGCACAAACAAAAACATACATTTACTCTGTTATGCATGCATTTATAACACACACAGACAAACTGAAAGGCCAAGTATGGATTTTAGATCCAAGTTTTTAAAGGTCAGACTCAAATCCAGCTTAGTCCACTACCTGAGATGTTTTTTTAAAAAGAGAATCGTATTTGCTTCTAATGTTTTCAGCTAAAACAAATTTTTAAATGTATTCTCTCCCTTTTACCCAGTTTTTCTGGGTCGTCTGTTCCAGACAGAGAAGGATGAGGAAGGGGAACCCCACGGGTGAAGCCCTCTGCGCCGCTCGGACCCGGTCGCTCATCAGAAGCTGCAGGTGCCGACTTGCGAGCCGGGACAACTGTCCAGAAACAAAACCACAAAAAAAATCCACTTATTTTTCCCGTACACTGTTCTGTCACATTAGTACAAGGTGGAGTCTAGATCATTTCTGTGGTGCAACCTATACTACGTCTGTTTTCAGTTCATTCAGTGAGTTTCAGGCTTTTACCCGGGGGAGGAAGGTAACCATGGAACAGAACGCTGCCACATGATGAGCGGTCCAGTTCCTCACATAACAGCAGGCGTCGCACTGCACAGGTTCACACAAATACACATAAACATTCATCAACATAACAATTTCACATAAAGTTACCAGTCTATTTTTGTTTCTTAATTTAGACATTTATTATTTTCTTTAGCTTCATGTGCTTTCAGTTTGTATTTTCTTTACTGAGTTTGGGACAGACGAGGCCTGAAGAAGATGGCTGTGTATTTCTTCTATGTTTAATATAATTTCAAAGAATGTGACTGAATTTCCAAAAGGTAACGTTCATTGTTAGTGTGGGGAAGTTTAAAACAGTGAAACAGGATGTAATACAGCATGTATGTGGAAGTAACTCTGTCCTGCGTTTGACCTTGGTTAATATTCTGACACAGGAAGAAAATTATTTTAAAATAAAATGTCTGTCATGTTGGGTTCAAATGTACCAAAAAAAAACATAGAACATCTCTACAAATAATTCAGAGTCCACAGCACTGAACCTCCTGGTTTTTCCACCAAATATTGATTTCTGAACTCTTCCTGAGTTAAAACGTTAGTATTGTTGTTTCTCTTTGCATTATTTGAGGTCTGAAAGCACTGCATCTTTTTTATTATTGTTATGCAAATAAATACTCAATTTTAGCTTGGATATTTGGAGGCATATTGTCAGTAGTTCATAAAATAAAAGAACAATGTTCATTTTACTCAAACATATTGTAAAAAGAGTAAAATCAGAGAAACTGATAAGTGGTCTCTTAATTTTTTCCAGAGCTGTATGTAAATGTAACATGGTTGTACAATGTGTTACCTGGGATTCATATCCCTTGAACTGTTTCCAATTTTGTCGCTTCATAGTTAAAAATATAAGTACAGGGGATTGAATTGGGATTTTGTATAATAAATCAATTCAAAATGAAACAAAAATGATGGGTGGTTGTTTTTTATCTTTTCCTGAGATGAAAATATACACAGCTGGACTCTATTTACTAGTGAGGTGTCTTTTGAGGTTGCACTAGATTTTGCATATGTGGTAAACATTAATACATCCCACATTTTTCAGATTTATGACCTGCATTACATCTCACAGTAATGTGCCACTTTCTGTGGGTCTATAACGTAAAATTCCAATAAAATTCACTAAAGTTTGCGTTAAAATCCTCAAAGGGTATGAATACTTCTGCAAAGTACTGTAAATAACCCAGTACATCCCATCAGCACCGTTGCTTTCAAAGTTTCCCATCTGAAACTGATCACCACCATACCTAAAGGAGTGATCCCATAAAACTCTGCTTCGTGGCGCAGGACGCTGATATTGACGCCTCTAAAAAGAAAAAAAGGACACAGAAAATGTTTTTGATACAGGTCACATCACAAAGATACACGCTCCTAAAAATTCAGTAGTAATCAAGCATTTTCTTACCGCAAGTCCAGTTCTTTGGTTCGGAGAAAGTTGAGAATTGGTGCAAAGGCTGTAGGGTCTCTGTCAATAAATATCTGGAAGTGATATAATAATAAGTAATTAAAAGACATACAATTAATTATTTTTGAAAACTGGACAATCCGAAACCATTTTAATTGTGATAGTAGGAGACCTCTACTCACAGCTCCAGTTTCATCCCGCAGAGTGGAAATCCTCCCACTCAGTAAACTGAAAGGAACACAGAGACAAATGTTATCAAATCAGTTCTCCATTTCCACTAACCAGTAACTCAGTTACTATAATCAATTTATTTCTACACCAAGCAAACCAAAGCAGTAACTGAAGTCTAGATTATTATCCTTACTGCATGTTTTTATGTTAACTTTTATGAAAAAGCGTTCTGCAGTGGCTGAACTAAAGACAGCTGGGAGCAGAAACTGACTTACAGGCAAACAGGTTAAACCAGTTATTCTGACTGGTTTTTATAGCTCTGATCAGCTGTTGTAGGAATGTACTCAGAGCAGTGTTTAATTTTATAACAAAAATATCTTCCCAGCTCCAATATCCTGCCTCTCTTTAACTGTTGCCTTCATCTAGACTTAAAATCACTAACACCTGAGGAGAATCAGGTGGGACAGCAAAAGTTTTAACCAAAAATATTTTTAAAAAGATGTTTTCACTGGTTTCACAAAACATAAAATACAATATTTATTGTATTTACATAACAGACTTAATTTTTATCTCGTTTGAGGCATCCTGAAGGGTTCCCACAAAGCTTGAAACATGACAAAATATTCACCCACAATCAGCTCAGACACAGAACTTGGCAACACCTCGCACAAGTTTTCATAGTTCTTGAACCTTAGTGCATCTGAACATAACTCCAAACTTGAACATATTTTATTTATTTTATGTTGTGGACAAAAGAGATGCACTGTCAGAAAAAAAAACAGAAGGGAATTAATAGATGGTTTTCATACACTTTTGGGTAAAACATCTAAAGGTTTGTATTCAAACTTAGTCTACATGTAAAACTTTGTATGGTGGACAATCATCACTGTCCACCACCCTGGACACAGGGACAGTGGCAGCATCATGCAGTGGGAACCTTTTATAGATGGAGAAGATGGTCAGAGTTGATGAGAAGTTTGGTGAAAATCACATTGCAACATGGGAAGAAACTCTACTAGGCTGCAAAAGACCTGAACCGGGTTTAAAGGTTCACTTTCCAACAGGAAAACAACACTAAAGAAATAGCCACAGCTACAGGAATAGCATGCCACACTTTTCAGATTTCTTGTTGCCCAAAGTTCTAAAATCTACCACTTCAAAATTTGGCTCGACTTTGTGTTTCTTTGTCACATAATTTAAAATAATAAAGTTTGTGGTTGTAACACAACAAAGTTAGAAAAGTTCAAGTGGTGTGATTACTTTTGTGAGGCATTGTTTATAAAAATACAAAATAAAAATAAAAAAGCTGGATCCATTGAACTAACCTTGAGAAGAAAGAGTCTGGGATCCACATCAGAGTCTGTCTGGATGTGCTGAACCTAGTGAAGGATACAGGCAAAAATCATGAATGGCAACACATTTCGAGCAGGATCTCTTTATGACTTATGAGTAAATACTTGATTTAATTAAACATTTAAGAATTGGTGATCATAACACTGAGTAATATGATTACAAAAAAGCATTGTGTTTAATTTTGCAGAAATTGTACATTGTGTACAAAGTAAATTATTCAGTGGTGTGGCAGCAATAATGATGGAGTACGCGATCTGCGTTGTCTGCTTTGATTACATAAGTAACAACAACGTTATGAAGATGTTATAAGTATAATCACAAGAGTAAATGTTTATGAAAAAATGACAATCATCTGTCGGCGTCAAGTGGACGTCACTTACCTTGTCCCCCCGACATTTAGCTGGATGATCTCTCCCATCCCAGGCGTCGAACTGTTATCGTTCGTGGCCATGGTGACTGAGCCGAACCAGGTAGTGTTTTCACCAAAATGTCACTGAGCTGATCACAAAGGCTAGCTTGCTAACACTCCTCTATCCGCTCAGCTGATGCCCGGACTTCCCAGCCTCACTGCCTCTCCCTGGGACCACCATCAGTAAAATATCCGCTACACACAGCCCATGCAGGCTACAGTAGCCGCATCGTATAGCCTCCGCATCGTGGACGCAGAAGGTCGGGGGGTGTTTTATAACCAAAACAACCGCACGGGGATCCCCGTATTATCCAGTGGGCTTGTTTGCATCACTGTCCTGTGTGGAAATCGTTGGAGAGCAGCCTGCGCGGAATTTTAGCAACGAGAAACAGCTGGGATGCGCGTCTGTAATGTTGCAAGATAGTTCCCCTCCAATACCTTGCTCTTTCGTTTAAACACCAAACGTCGATGGCGGTACGTTGACTGACAGTAAATCTCTCTTCCTGTAAATTTTGTGTTTATTTCAGTCAGTCAGAGTATTACAGTGACGACAAATACATGAGGGGTCTTACAAACAACATCAGATAAATCGCAGGAATCTTAGAAACCAAATACTCTGAATGCACTATTCCCGCTGGGGGCGGGGGGAGGTCCATCTTTATTTCTACACACGCGTAAAATCTTTGGTCGCAAAAAAGTATTATTAGTCTATTCCTGTGCTGCCCTTTCTATAGTTATCATTAGTATTTTTACTCATTTAATTCTAAGTGAGCATCTATCCTGTCAAACATGTACATTACCGTATGTTTATTTATGATTGTTGGTAACTTTCTTTTTGCCAGCCCGTTGCATCATGTGAATTACTAATTTGCCATAGACCACAGGAAATACAAATTCAGATACCCAAATACATATTTATTCCTCTTTTTCTTTTTTGCTGACATGTTGCAGTATTTTACACATTCAATCTCGCACTCATACTCTCAGTACAAAATGTCTTGGTACGATGGTTTTCTACCGTCGTCTACAATTTTATTGTATACCATTATTAGTCGCACCTATTGTTAAATAAATAAATACGTTTAAATAGACAAAAAAAAAATAATTCCAAAACAAGTCCGTTCCTGTCGTTTTAGACTTTCATTAGACGTGGCACATAGAAAGCAACACAGTATGTAACATTGTTTAAATCTCTCCGCCGAGCAGGGAGCGGATAAACAAAGCCGTGACTTGTTCCGCAGCTCGCTCGGTACGTGATGTTCTCCGGCGGCGCGCTGCGTTTTCTGTGCGCAGACAGGCGCTCCTCAAGTCCCGCCCCGCCCCTCCGACTCCGGCTCACAGAAAGGGACTTGAGATGCTACATTTTTATGACGAGCTAGCACTTTTGTTCAGACCTCTATTTTTTTGCTGCTTTCGTCAACATGTAACTGCAACCTGTTTTTAGCTATTTGTGGGTTTTGTTTTTCCTCTTTAAGGTTTTAATTAGTTATTTTTGTGTGGATAGTGGTCGAAACTAAGTAGTTTTTTGGGGGCTTTCACTAGCTTATTAGCAAAGGGAAAGTTAGCAAAGTAGTGTGTGGCTGAACTTTTAGCTAACAGTGTCATGCAGGTAAGCTAACACGTTTGATTGCTCTTTTGATGACTCAAAATTAGTAATAAACACCAATAAATGTCATCACGGCTTAAGCATTTTATTAAATTAGTTTTACTTAAAAGTTATCATGCCTTCTAACCGCTCGTCTTTTTTTGGATGTTCTCGACAGCTTTTCTTCTCTGAGCGTTTCACTGATGTCCAGCCCATTTAAAACAAACTGGATTCATGATTAACTCAAAACCCGAGAGGAGAGCAGAAGACACAGCGGTACTCCATCACTTGCTTTCCGGCCAGACTCAGGAATCTAGCGAAGCCACGTTAGAATAAGGTTTGCTGTCATGTCGGAGGCGGAGGAGAAACCCGGTACAGACGCGAAGTCAGAGTTTACAGCAGGAAATCTGTCCCCGAGTTCAACGCAGGCTCAAGGTGGGACACCTACGACTTCCTCCGGGGCTTCTCCAAAACCAGTGGCCACCTCAGCGACCGAGGATGAGGATGAGAGCGAAGATGAGTCAGAGATCCTGGAGGAGAGTCCTTGTGGCCGCTGGCAGAAACGTCGAGAAGAGGTGATTATTTGCAGCACAAGTCATCCTTCACCCCTCATACATCCATTTAAAAGGACTTTAAGGTTTCAGCTAAAGTTTGGGTTTCATTGAAAACTCATTTGAAAGTCCCTGTAGTCCAGTGCTTCTCAATTCCGGTCCTCAGGCCCCCCTGCTCTGCATGTTTTAGATGTGCCTCTATTCCAGAACAGCTGATTCAAATGATTGCATGACCATCAAGTGCTGCAGAAACCTGTTGATCACCCATAGATTCAATCCAGGTGTGTAGCAGAAGGGAAACACCTAAAACATGCAGGGCAGGGGGGCCTGAGGACCGGAATTGAGAAACGCTGCTGTAGTCAGTCAGAGGTTGTCTAATTGCATAAATACTTACAATATTACCATTTATTTTTGTGCAAAGAGAAACCTCAACCGATAAATATTATATCACCAATCAGATATTTATTGCCAATTTTTGCATTACAGATTTTTGTTTAATAAAAATGTATGTAGTAAAATTTTTAAAATTATTTCTTCAAAAACAGCTCTTATCTTTTTACAAAATAGAAAATCCACAAACACAGTAAAGTGTTTTGCATAACAAAATACAGATTACTTACTTTTCTTATGCAAACCTAAATATGTAATGCACACCATTCAATTAAACAAGATCTATTCAGTGCATATGCCAGTGTCCAACGTAACATTTACAAGGAGAAAAGCTATGATTTACTGCTATAAATTAGATTATTAAATCAACTTTTTTTGTGAAAGATTGTTGAGTGGTCTATATTAGGAGCTGAATTGGAATAACACTTTGTGTTACAAACTAAGTTGATACTTTAAGCTGCTTTTTGCATCTTGTGGTTGTGTTAGCATTGCTAACTGTAAACATCAGCTTGTGATTATTTCTTGTTGAAAATAGCAGCCCATATTTTGAGTGAGTTTTCCAGAAGCCTGCCACTATTTATCGACCCAGCATGTCTCTAATTCTCCGAATTAGTTTTAAACACCTTTTAAGTACCAACTTCCACAAGGAAAAATATTGTCGGTAGGTTAGGCTTTAAATTTTATCATGATATATTGTGATATTTATTGTGATAACGATAAAAGTGAAAGAAAGTATTTCAAACTACTTTGATGACTTTCTTAGGAAACTACATCACAAACACAAAAACTGCTTTTAAAAACATTTCTGTTTTGAAATAGGTTTCTTCAGAAAACCTTTTACATAAAGAAGTGTGATTTTTTTTTTAATCACTCAACTGCACATAGGAACTGCATTTATCAAATGTATTGATTATTTATTGGTGCTCTTATGGAACCAAAAGTGAAGAATGTAGTAAGGATAATAATTGCAACAAAATTTCATCATTTAATTAGTATTTATCTTTTTCATGATAAATCAAGCTTTTTATTATGATTGCAATGATGGCGATACAATAAATCCTCACCCTAGTCGTCAACAGTCCTAACAGCAGGACTATTTAAAATTCATCTCTGCAAAAGAAAATGTTTTCAAACTTGTTTGTTACACATGTGAATGTTATTTCAAAAATCGTTAGGAAACAGTAAATTCATAATTTGAGTTAAAATAAAATAACTCTTCTCCTTTAAATGTAATCAGCCGATATGTACAAATGAAAGTTCACCAAATTAATTTGAAGGCAGCCAGACCTTCAGCGAATCCACGCTTCTCAGTTTTTACAACTGTCTTTTTGATCCTCTACAGATTGTCAGCTGTGCTGTATTTTAATCCTTATCTAATATTTAGTTTCGGATCCCTTTAAACGCAGGTCAATCAGCGTAATGTCCCGGGAATAGACGCTGCTTATTTGGCCATGGACACAGAGGAAGGAGTGGAAGTAGTTTGGAATGAAGTCATGATTTCAGAGAGGAAGAACTTCAGACCGCTGGAGGTAAAGGCCTGATGTTACAGATGCAAAGAAAACAGTTAAATATGTATACTGTCAAATACTTCTTGGACACCATTAAGAAAATGTAAACTTATCCTATGCACAGTTATTTCCTTATTTTTTGTTGTATTTTTGGAATTGATTTAGGAGAAAGTCAAGGCTGTATTTGATAACCTTATTCATTTGGAACATGCCAATATCGTCAAGTTTCATAAGTATTGGGCTGACACGAAGGACAACAGAGCAAGGGTGAGTCTTGCGTCATTTAACACACTTGCTTTTTTCTACTAGATAAACAGTTTAACTTCTTAAAGATGTACACTTCCCTTACATGTCTTTGCTCTGCTAGGTGATTTTTATCACTGAATACATGTCATCTGGAAGCTTAAAGCAGTTTCTTAAGAAGACGAGAAAGAACCACAAAAGTATGAATGAAAAGGTACAGAAAAAATATTCTGTTTTTAGCCAGTCTGAAAAAGAATGACTTTTTTATAAAGTGCCTCGAGACAGAATTTGTTGTGACTTGGCGCAATGTAAATAAAACTGAATTGAATGATCCTGCATTGTACTGATTGCATATATTTTTGTATTTTGAGTACAATTTCTGTTGTACATCTGTTTACTTACGTAGATCATGTTGAAAAGCAGCTACTGTATCTTCTAATAACATTCTTCTTGCTCCGTCAGGCGTGGAAGAGATGGTGCACACAGATCCTGTCTGCGCTTAGGTCGGTTTAGTGTCGGACGTTTTGCTAAACTAACTTCCAGCTTAATGATCGTTTTGAGATCTTTGCTTTTAATGGTGAATTTATTCATCTTCTTTCTTTGTTTTACAGTTATCTCCACTCATGTGATCCACCCATCATTCACGGCAACCTTACCTGTGACACCGTCTTCATTCAGCACAATGGGCTCATTAAGATTGGATCAGGTATAAAATTACACCAGTTTCATCCCAAAGGCTTTGATAGGGGGAGTTAAATTATCCTAAATTATGAATAAGAGAGCTCAAACTTTCAGTTCACTTTTATGAATTGGACATTACATTTTTACACCTCATATAGCCTTTCCCCCCTTTTTTCAAATCAACTACTCTCACACTGTTGCCATGACTTTTTTTTTAATTCACTCCACAGTCTTTGAAACAATATCTTTATTCAATATTTTATTTTTCTGCCGTTCTGTAATCTTTAATTTCTGCAGAGAAAACATCAAATGTTTTTCCCAGTTTAGAAATTTCAGATCACGCCTGTTTGATATGAAATTCAGACCAGATGTCACTAAAAAAACAAATAATCCATACAGAATGATACTTGTAAGTAAATTAATACGTAAATCAACTTGCTGCTAAATATTGAGCAACAAAAAACCTGTACTTATTTAGGATACTTCCAGATCTTAAATAAGTGCTCACTGGAAAATTTAGAGACATTGACCACTTTTATAAGTATTTTGTAACCATAATGATCTTTTGTAACACTTTGTTAATGAGAAGCATTTTCCTAGCCCATCAAACAAGACAAAACCAGCTGATATTACACTCTTTATGCATTAGATAATTGTAATTATAATTTCATACATATATTTGCATATATATATGCATATATTTTTATGAATTTTATATTGGTTGTGGGTTCTATGTATTTCCTAAAATGTTAACTTAGACTTGAGTAGCTTGCCAAGAAATAAAGAAAAATCCTCTTGAGGATTAATAAAGTATAGTAGTGGTATTCTGATCCTGATATTAATTGTACTGATTCCTAAATGCGGACAAATTTAAGCTGCAATTTTCTTTGCTTTCTTTATGTCTTTGCAGTGTTTTTTCTTTGTATTTATTCCACTGTCTTACACAAAACTTTTCAACAATCTGATTTATTTTGATGTCTTTCTACACAAGTAATACTTTGGTTGTTACTCCTGGTGTGAGTTCATTTACGAACCAAAAACGTTTAATACAAATTTTTTCTTCTGTGTATTTTCTTTCTTCTTTCTCCTTCACATCTTTTTCCCTTTTGATTAAGTGAAAAATAAGTAACCTTTTGTAATTTGCAGTTGCTCCAGATACCATTAACAACCATGTGAAGACGTTCCACGAGGAGCAGAAAAACTTGCACTTTCTTGCCCCTGAATATGGAGGCAAGTACCACCAAACTGTTTTTCTGTGTTCATTTTAAGAGATGTTGAAGATATTGCATCCTTTTAAAGACTCGTGATGAGTAGAAACAGTTTTTTAAACATCTGTTGTGACAACTAAAGTGTGAGATGCCTGAGAAGCTTTGTTTTAATCGTTTCTGTTACTGTAGCTGATAATGACGTCACCACGGCTGTAGACATCTACTCGTTCGGCATGTGTGCCTTAGAGGTGAGATGGTTCCTAGAATGTATAATGTTTTCGCCTGAGCCGTTTCCCACATGTGACCTTGTGTTGCTGTGCTGCAGATGGCGCTTTTGGAAATTCAGAGCAACGGAGACTCTTCGTACATTTCTCAGGAAGCCATCGACAACGCCATACAGTTACTGGAAGACCCGCTCCAGAGGGTAAAACACAGAGTTTTAATGCTTTTCACTATCTGTGCATAACAATTTTGGGATCTGTCTAAACTGCAGTTTTCATAAACAATATGTTTATCAGATATTTGTATATTTTTAGGAGTTAATCCAAAAGTGCCTTGCGTGTGATCCCAGCATGCGGCCTACAGCCCGGGAGCTGCTGTTTAACCAGGCTCTCTTCGAAGTGCCTCTATTAAAACTATTGGCTGCACACTGTATTGTCAGCTACCAGCGTGAGTCCTGAATCCACACATACAAATTTACACTGAGATCAACTCAACAATTTTAGTCAACCGGAGATGAAAAGTATTCACCTTCTTGGGTGTTTTACCTTTTTTTTTATTGCTTTTACAAATCAAATGATTGATCAATTTTGGCTTTTTTGACAAAAAAAGAAACTTTTAATATCAAAGTGAAGTGTCAGGTTATTGTAGCATAAAGACACAAGGTCCATTCACTGGTTAATCAGTATTACCTGCTACTATTACTGCATGAAGACAAAATAACACTCTAAGCAAATCAGAGGGAATGTTATTGAAAAGTATAAATCGGGATGAACACTATAAAATCTCAACTGTTTTTTGAGACCATTAGCTGTAGTCATGTGGTAATTTTTCTCTCTTTATTCTGTCCAGACATGATTCCTGAAAATGCCTTGGAGGAAATTACCAAGAAGCTGGATCCCAATCTGGTTATTGCCGTTACGAAAGAGGATGTTCAACTCAAGTAAGTGATGAAAATGTCACTCAGAATCAGATGAAAGTTGGCATCTGTGACATACAGCGCAATTTAAAACTGTACTTATTCAGATACAATTATGACACAACTAAACTTAAGATTAGTTTTCTTAAATGGCGCCGATTCACAACAAATGTTATCTGGTACAGTTAATGCATCATTTCTATTTTATTTTGTTTAAAAAAATAAAATTGCAGGAAACTGATAAGGAGGAACCAGAGTTATAAAATCTTTTTTTTAAGTATGTTGGTTATCCCAGTTTGTTATCCCAGTTTTGTAAAAGAAACTTTTTTGAAAGTGAGCAATAGTTGATTTTCAATATTACCCTCACATTGTGTTTTCTTTTTTCTTTTCTCTAGGTTGTCCCAGTTTCCTGCCTTAGAACTTGACAAATTCCTGGAGGATGTGAGGTGAGTTTGCATAAAATCCCATAAAATTTCCACAACAGAATCACCAAAAACTACATGTAATACATTTTTAGATCTATTTTTCTAATATCTTTGCAAAATATGCGATTTTTTTTTTTTTTTTTTTAATACTTTTTGACAAATATTATTTCTTGGAAGGAAATTTATCCATCTTTTTTTTTTCTTCAAAAGTTTTTTCTTTTCTGTTTTTTTATTTAAAAATAGAAATAAATTGGTGGGGTTTTTTTGTTTTTAATTACAAAAGACGTCCTTAAGTAGATCTTTCTAAGACAAAATGTTGTGGTTCTAAACTGTTTTTGGTCGATGAACTGAAGACAAAAATGACTGGATTGTAAAGTCTGTCTTTTGTTTTCTGGCCACAAGGAGGTAGTATTGAGCCATCCTATGGTCTTTATTTAGAACCAATGTATCATAAAGTTTTCATAAATCCCTCTTGTTTAAATTGTCTTTTTCTGTCGTGTTTTTCCTACATCATCAGGAACGGTATTTATCCAATGACAGCGTTCGGGGTGCCCAGTCCCCAGCAGACTCGGCTCAAAACAATCACGTCTCCTGTTGTCGTTCCTTTGGTCAAATCTCCCACGCCTGAACCTGCAGAGCTGGAGACGCGGCGGGTGAGTTCAGTCAGGATTACTGCCTGGCACACATATGCTTTATCAAGAATCATTGAATGTAGATTTAGGAATCATTTCTTCTTCTTTTAATGTTTCTTTTTCCTTCTGCAGGTTGTTCAGATGCAGTGTAGCGTGGAGTCTGTTGAGGAGGGAGCAAAATATCATGTGTGTATTTTTTTTAAGCAATTTTGTTTTTATTGATTTACTACCGTGTATTAAAAAAAATCAACTTGTGTTTTTCTGTTTCTCTCCATCTAGCTAACATTACTGCTGAAACTGGAAGATAAACTGAACAGACATCTAAGCTGTGACATGTTACCTCGTAAGATCAAACTCTCATCATTGCTGCATGTAGTGAACTCAGAGTCCAACCTTTCAGCTTTTTCATCCAGCCATCTTACATGCTTGAATATTTCAGCTCACACATAATTTTGAGCACATACTACACAAAAACTTCTCGATATTTAAAAACAAAATAAATAACAGAGTTCCTTTGAAATTCATTCACAGAAAAATTTGCACTGTTTATTATGGTTGAAGATGGAGACTTCTCACAAAAAAGTGAGAATTTAAAAAAATTAATACCAAAAATTAAAGGAAAATGTTGAATTTTAGTGCTTTGTTTATAGACATATTCAACATAGCTTGAAGAACTAGTGAGTGAATATTAGTTGATTGTAAAATTTACAAAACAATTTCTTTATCCATTAACTCAGCTGCTTTACAAAAGTATTCTTATCCCTTGAATACTATGCTGTATTTCGTCACATTACAGCATAAAGAACTTAAAGTCAAGCTTACATTTCAGAAACAAGGCAGTTCAAAGTTCTTACATGATAAAAACACAACAAAAAACCAAAAAATGTTACAGTGGCAAAATAAAGAGAAGTAATAAAAAGTTGCAATCCAGACTAGAATTAATCTGTGTTCCAATTAATCATCAACATAAACTTTAAACAAACGGGTTATTAGCTTTGATTTAAAGGAACTCAGTGGGTTAAAAAAAGATGCAGGTTTTTTGGTTTCTTTTTAACAATTAAAGATCTGAATAGTGTGGCCTGTATATGTAATCCGTCCCATAGACCGTTGAAGACTGATGAGAAGAAACCTCTACTTGAACAAAATATATAGTTTACTACAAAGTATAAGAACAATTAGATCAGTGTAGGTAGAGCAGAGGTTCATCTTCCTGCAGGACAACAACCCCAAACATCTTGTTCTTCCACATCATAATTATACATTTTATTGTGGTTGTTTATTCCATAACATCCCAATTAGTAAATAGATTTTTGTGGCTGCAATGAGACAAAATGCTGAACACTAAAGCAGCATGAATGCTTTATCAGGGGGTCTATAAGATTTCCTCTGGAAGACTAAAGTGGTGATTAATACGTTTGCTGCCAGCAAGTTATTGGATCCCAGTTTATGAGTTAAAATGTCTCTCATTCTTTAAATAACCGGGTCAGGACGCAAACTGCTGTCGTAGAAAAGGTCACTTTCACAAAGGTCAAGTCATTGGAGACTGAGCAGATTACTAAGAATAGGACATTCTGGACTACCAAAGAAAAATATTTTATTTTTACATGTTATATTTAATATATTAACTTTATATAAAGGGAAAGTGATTTAGAGGGCACCAGATTTCTTCTTATTTCTTTCTTTATTCATAAGAAGTAGAGAAGTCCCAGTGTCAGGACATTTAATAATCAAAGAATAAGTAACAGAATTTGACTCTTACTTAGGTCCATTTGCTTAAAAAATCTCTAAAATGTAATTCATAATATATCAAAATATAATAAATTCAGTTCAAAACATAAATTTTTCAAAGCTGTGCCTCAGCAGATCACTTTTTGTATGTTACTGCTTGTGATAAAAGCCACAATATGGAGAATATTATTTAACTGGAAAGAGATATGTTGGCAGTAGAGTCTGCTGCTCTGTTATAGGTATGATAGGTATGGTCGGCATGCGCGATGCTGCAGACCTGTGGAGAATGTCAGGACCCTGAGAGGCTCCAGCTGACAGCTCTCATCTCCTCTTCCCGTCTCTTACGAGGCTGTAATGTCTCTGTCTCGCATCTGTGCTCGCACTTCCAGTCATTTGGTTCCTGCTTCGTTTCTCTCCACATGTCTTCCTTTGCACTCTCACTCCATAATTCCACTGACACGCACACGGTAATTTGATACGTCCTTACAGCCACGCACACTAATCAGTCACACTAACACACTAAGATGTTGATATTCTGAAAGTACCTCTTATCTGCCGATCACTGGTCCAATCAAATTTCAACCCTGGTTCAATTTAGTCACTGCTATGCATCTGGAGTTCAAGATTAGTAACACTGGGATACATAAATAGATTTTTTGGAAGTTACCTGAAATAGGACTACTTTGCACTGCTGAATCCAAAAATTACATCCATTTTTCTCAGTCAGGTCAGGTTTTTATTCTAATTTGATTTATAGAAATCCGTTCTTCTGACTAAATTGATGACATTTTTATGGCATTATCAGTTCATTTACGTTAATATTTCTCATCCAAAAAAGCTTTTAGGAGAAGAAAATGGTTTCTAACAGTGTATTAATTAATAAAACTTGGGTTTCTGTAAATTGATTAAGAACACTGATGAGGGTAAGTACATGTAAATTGAACGTTACGTCTTCATCTCTCCTCCTTCTCATCACTCATTGATCCCAGATTCTTGGGAAACCGATCCAGATGTGAGAACAAGTTATGCTCTTTGATGCTCATGTTGCATCCATAGTTCAGAAAGTTGACCTGATTTAGCAAAACCAATGTGATTTTTGGATTCAGTAAATCAAAATTACCTTAAACAGTTGAAAAACCCCAGACAATTTCTCTGGCTGTTGTCCAGTGCTTTTTATTTATCAGAATGTTGTCTCAGATATGGGCATAAAAAACAGTGTTGAAGTGTTTGCTTTTAGTAACTTACTGGTAAGTTTGGAAAAACAAAAATATTTATGAGATAAAAACATAAAAAGTAGAATAAAGCAGGCATCAAAAATAAAAAAAAATCTGACTCACATTTGCAGCTGTTTTGCACTTTTTTCCCATTTATTTAAAGACTTCACTATTATTTTTAGTAGTTTTGTTTTCTGTCATGTACATTTCATTGTCAAATTCATTTTCATTTTTCAGATCATATCCAGGTTATAACTGTCCTCAAATGACCAGTTGTGGCAGGATGTATTAATCAAACTCCCCATTAACAACCGTTAAAATACTAATCAATGAGAACTTTTTAAATAACGTTGCACATCTTTATGCATTAATTTAATTTGATGGTAAAGAGATAAAAACTGCTTTGATTTGAATAACAAAAAATGTTTATATTATCTTAAAAGTTTTATTTATGTCCTTCTACAGTCTAGAGGGCCACATTAAAGCTTATGGCGGGCCGGATTTGGCCCCCAGACCACGTGGTTTAAAACATAGGGAGGACACACGTCCATAAACGTCACGGTTTTATCTTAAAACATGTAGCTCATTAAAACAGTAATATTAAGGCCCAAAAATGCCACCGTTCAGCAATCAAGTCATTATTTTATCTTTGTAATGATTTGAATAAAGTTGGAAATGCATACTTTCAACAGTAAATCCTGTGATAATTATTTAAATGTTTCGATACTATACTTGACACTTAAATATGCAAATCCTTCAAGTATAAAAAGTTTCATGAGCTCATCATCATGTTGCTGTAGTTTAACTTGGTTGGTGTTGAAATGGTTTCACTGTCACTAAC
The DNA here is from genome assembly GCF_001444195.1 of Xiphophorus couchianus. Lineage (NCBI taxonomy): Eukaryota > Metazoa > Chordata > Actinopteri > Cyprinodontiformes > Poeciliidae > Xiphophorus > Xiphophorus couchianus. Next base: position 11,896,977 of record NC_040231.1, read on the forward strand.
TGCGGCTCTGTGTTTCAGATGAAAGTGTTAAAGATTTAGCTGGAGAGTTGGTGCAGCTGGGCTTGATCAGTGAGGTGAGTGTGTGACGCTGCAGCAGAACGTGCACTTCTAACCAACTTTACTAAAAACTCCTAATACAGAAGAGAAACGTTACATTAGCATTTAATGCATTTAGTACCTCTGGCATATCATTATAACCACTGAGAATCAGTGAAAAACAATGACTCTTATTATCATGGAACCTGTTTGGTTGTGTGTTTGTGGGGAATCAGCAGGGAAGGTATCAGGCTTAAACTGTTCTTTAAATGTGTCCAAAGCAGAAAAACTTGCAAACACCGTAATGTGATGACAAAATAGTTTATTTGTTTAACTGGATTAAATTCTGACTATATCGCGTTGTTTAAATTGTTTGTATCATCATTTGTACAGCTTTTTGTGTTTAAAAAAAAAAATACATCTATTAATTTCCTATGGCAAATATACAAAAAGCAATAAACAACAACAGTTGTGTTGCTGATCATTATTTTTCTGTTCCCAATCATTGATCTAACATCAGTGATTGGGAACAGACATATTCCTGCGTCTTTTTCAAGAAAATAATCCTTTATTTGTCTGAAATCATCAGTTTATTTAACCACTTCCTGTTTTAATTGACCTGTTTCAGATTTTCATTTTGCTTAAAAGACAACATACGTTTCATGTTTTTTAATATTTATATATTTCTGGTTCTTAAAAATCATTATATATATATTCCCTTTCAATATTGCTTGAGGGAATTACTCACTTGTAGTTTTTATTTGTGTGTTTTTATTTATTTAAAACCTATTCTTGCTCTCTACAGGTCGACGAAATAAAAATATCCTCACTGCTTGAAGAAACATTCAGCCAAGCTCTCCAGTAGCACAAACAATCTTGAGTACATCTTCAGCCTTGTTAGCAGGTCTTTCTAAGGGACTTTTGGTGATTATGTGACCAAAACAGGGAAGGATCCCTCACATCAAGACATAAAAATATATATATATATATATATATATATATATATATATAATCCAAATGCACAAAACAGCCAACGTAAAGCTGGACGGCTCCATAGAAACCATCAGCTGTGAACTTTCTATTTGACTTTAGGTTGTTTAATAATTACTAAGGGAATTTGTCCCAGGCTGGGAACCCTTTAAACCAGTGCTTTCTTTAAGTGTGCTTTGTTTACATGAGGAGCTGCCTCGTTTGTTTGTTCCTTCAGAGGAGTTGGTCTAAACCACCTGGGATATCCGAATGTCTCCTTTACCAACCTGCTGGTGTTAATGGCAGCATCCGGACCCACTGACAATCAGCAAACTGAATTTTCCCTACAGACTAGTATTGCCTTTCCATGCACAACAAAAAAAATGAGCCAGGCTACTCCTTTCTAATTCCTTGTTTTTTTAAATATATGTTCCCGTTTTATTTCGCTCAACGTTTGCTTCCTTTCATATCATTCCCAGCTTTTTGTGCTTTCTCTGATCAAGCTGTTGCCTTCTAAGTTATACGTGAGAAGATTTTGGTTAACCGCTTTATTAAAGAAACAAAGTAAGTGCAATTATGGTATTTTACTTTTTGAAAATACATTACTTGCTTACTTTGAGGTACTGTGAATTAGTTTTTTTTTTATATTTATATATTTTTTTCCATCTGTCAAAATGCTTTCAGGTCCATTTATATATACGTATATGAATTTTTAGTTTTCTTCTGTTTACAGTTGCTGCTGTCTGAGTTGACCAATTACTTTGCCCTTAGATTTCAGTAGAAATGTGTGTGCTGAACTTTGGTGTAGTAATTTGTTTGAAAAAACATCTTTGTGTTTTGTTGGAGAAACAGGTACTTTATTCCAAAAACAAAAGTCTTTTTTCTTTTTTCTTATGCAGCCACCCTAGGAGGGTCTGAGCCAACAAAATGCGTTTTAGTTATTAATTGGGTACAACTAGAGCTTGGTGTTGGTGTTGTCATTTTCGGTTTTCATGTCACATAGATCATGGTTCGACCTAAATTGAGATCAGGGAATTCATATCGGGCTTTTTAGTAATTCTGCTGGTACTTCTTTTTCTAAAAAGGTCAAATATTTCTGAATACTGAGCATACTGCAAAGAATTACAGCATTTCTTTTTGTTTCTGTTAACATTTTGGTTACATAATTCATATATCCTATATCACTGGTATTTTTTAACTCTTTAATTATTAAAACATTCCCTTTTTCAAACGTATTATGGGTTGAAAAGTCTGCTCCATGCTGTATTTAGTTGATCACAGACCATCGTTTATGTGATTTCTATTATTCTTGCTCTTTGTGAACTTCTAAGATTGTATTTTTCTAAGACTAGCTCGAGTCAACCGGGGGAATGTAAACGGACCACCTCAGAGCACAGAAGGGGTTCAGACCAACCAGTGCGACCAGCAGGGTTCACATCCACTGTCTGCAGCCTGTTTAACTCTCCTCCTCCTAAACCCCATTCAGTAGAGGTGATAAAACTGGTTATTAAATAATCAAACACATTTGACAGCTTTAGTCTGTTACTCCATGATGTGAGCTTTTGGTTGTATTTAGGTGTTTTTATGAATTGTATTTTGACACAAATGTCAGTAAACGTGTGCCTTTTTGATGTGCGAGTTCTTTCAAATAAATGGATCGATCGCTCTCTGCTTTGTAATTCTGGGATTATTTCTAAACTTAAGTACAAATGTCCATGTATTTAGCCTATATGGTCATTGCAGCCAATGGCTTTATGAAAAAGATGCTTGAGTATTGAATAAATTATGTGTCTTTCCATAAGTCAATTTTTAAAGAAATTCAACTCGTAGATTTTTTATATAAATTATTAGATATCTCAAGTGCTTTTATTCCTGTGATTTTAAATTGCTGCATGGGCTACAAGTCCAAAGAGTTTCTGACCAACTGAGCCCAGTGATACTAAGTTCACTAAGAGTCCTGGAAAATTAAATCACTATCTTTATGAAGCTTATTAGCAGAAAGAAGTGCTCTGATTTTTCTGATAGTTGGACCAATGCCCAGAGTTGGGTAGTAACTTATTACATTTACTTAACTCCATTTACTTGGATTAACTTTTTTGGGGGGGAAAAAAGTACTTTTGAGAGTATTTTTGCTACTCTGTACTTTTTACTTTTATTTGAGTAATTTTATTATGAAGTATCTTCAGTAACATTTCTGGATTTTCTGCCCACTGAATTAAAAACAAACATGTTTTAACAAAAGAGTCACCAGACAGACACCTGCAGTTTTTATTAACGTTTCATTTTTATTGAAATAAACTAATTTGGAAAAATATTATTTTGCCTGATTTTCTTTTATATTAATTATTATAAATTTTGTCCTGAAAATACCTAAATTTCCACTTAACGTTATATTTAGGTCCATCTGATTATGTAGTTTTTAAATATTAAATGATTGATAATTTCATCAGTTACTCAGTACTTGAGTAAACCATTTGCCAAATAATTTTTTTAATCTTACTGGAGTAATTTCTTTGATGGCTACTTTTTACTTTAGCTTTAGTAAAACAAAAAGTTTACCCAGAACCTCAAGCATCTTTGATTTTTTGCCTATCCGCTCTACCTCCAGACTATTCAACCTTGATTTTCTAATAAAATGCGACGTTTACTTTTATCTGAAAAGAAGTGTAACACTGGACAACCACCCTTCTGCCAGGTAAAACATTTATTTTATTTCTCAGGTTCAGGAGTGACTTAGTGGGAGTGAAAATTTTCTTTTCTTGTGCAACTTTCTCTACCACACTTTTTTCTTCAGCTCAGTTTTTCTTTAATAAGCTAATAGTATATACTTATTAAATAATAAGTATTAACAGCATCTTTAGCAATGACTTTTTTTGTGGCTTCCCTGGGGACTTTTCTGTTTAAGAGAAATATTTTATTGCTCTAATGTATTATTTAAATTCTACGGAGCCCTCTAGGGGACATGGGGATTTTTTTTTCTTTTGCGTTACCTCGCAAAACTTTTGCGTTACCTCGCAATACTTTTGCGTTCCCTCGCAAAACCTTTTGCGTTACCTCGCAAAAGTTTTGCGTTCCCTCGCAAAAGTTTTGCGTTACCTCGCAATACTGTACTGGTCAGTTATGCAGCATAATTGAATACTGCAAGCCTTTCCTACGGTGGGCGCCGTACTTTATGCTTTAATATAAGGTTATGTGAGGTATTTCCATGAATTTTAATATCTTTTTGTGAAATATCTGAAGTTTTATATCTTTCTTTAGGATAGAAAGGCACCACAAACCTACGATATAAACAGAAACCTTCCGTAAGTAGGAAAGAAATAAAAACACATTATAATTTGGACTATTTCTGAGTTATTATCGCGGGTAATAAATCATCTTACAGTTTTGATTGTGTCTCTGTTGTGTTCTAGTCTGAATGGTTTAAAGAGCTGCTTTCAGTGCCGCTCCATCTCAGCCTTAACAGACATAAACATGCAGTAATAAATCGATTTTCAATCAGTGTTTTGCACCAAACAGTTTTTACTGTTAACAAGTTTTTATTATTAAAAACACGACAAACTAATGATGGTAAAGGGCCGCACTGGGTTAACTCTGGGAATCTCATCTGTCCGTTTATCAATCAACTCCAAACCTTTTCTTTGTTCTGTCACAATTATCGATTTATTCCATTTTGATGATCAGGCTACAAACTTTGCAAGGACTGACCGCCCCGCTCACCGCTTCCTAATACACACAAAGCCAGTATTCTTCCCATTCATACCTGGTGACGTCACTCCCACGTCGACACACCTAAGTGTCAAAGCCGCTGCTCCTGTCATATCAATAATTACTTATTTCATTCATATGGCTCTTAAAGAGCCTCAGTGAAAACTTGTTTATTATTATTAACTGTTTGGTGCAAAACACTGATTGAAAATCGATTTATTACTGCATGTTTATGTCTGTTAAGGCTGAGATGGAGCGGCACTGAAAGCAGCTCTTTAAACCATTCAGGTTACGAACACAACAGAGACACAATCAAAACTGTAAGATGATTTATTACCCGCGATAATAACTCAGAAATAGTCCAAATTATAATGTATTTTTATTTCTTTCCTACTTACGGAAGGTTTCTGTTTATATCGTAGGTTTGTGGTGCCTTTCTATCCTAAAGAAAGATATAAAACTTCAGATATTTCACAAAAAGATATTAAAATTAATGGAAATACCTCACATAACCTTATATTAAAGCATAAGGTACGGCGCCCACCGTAGGAAAGGCTTGCAGGATTCAATTATGCTGCATAACTGACCAGTACAGTATTGCGAGGTAACGCAAAACATTTGCGAGGGAACGCAAAAGTTTTGCGAGGGAACGCAAAAGTTTTGCGAGGGAACGCAAAAGAAAAAAAAATTCCCCATGTCCCCTAGAGGGCTCCGTAAAATTCTGTTAGGAACTCTATTTTTGGCTTTTTATTAGCTGTAAGGTAATTAATTGGGCAAACACTTGAAATTTATAATTGTGTATAATGATTTGAATAATATATAAACTTTTAAAGATATGTTTCGGATATATTCTAATTTCTAATATTTTCTGTCGCAGCTGTAATGTGGAGCGCGTGCAGCACGTCGCAGGTGAAGCACAGGTAAATTACGTCAACCAGGAAGTGGACAGAGGGACGTCCGTGTGGGACGGAGCGGCTAAAGAAGCTTTTGTTTGAGCCTTTTATGTGAAAAACAAAACACTAAAGAGCAGAAAGACTTGAGCCTGCGGCAGAGACATGTGCAGCTTTGGTGAGTCCTTGTGTTCTGCTAGATGTGAAATTAGAATCGTGTTTTCAAACAGGGGTCAAGGGCTGCCGTCCACGCTTTGTCTCCACTGCTGTAATTTAGGCCTCCGAGCACAGAGCGGATTATTTCTGAAATGTCTGCATCATTTGTTGGGTAAATAGACGGGAATCTGCCGACAGTCCGTAAAGGCTTTGTGCGCACAGATGTGATTGTTGCAACCTGTGGAATGGTATCCATTAAAGAGTTTCTTCTTGAAAATTATTAAACCTGAAAAACAGGAAAAAATAGTCAATGTTTAGCTAAACTTTCCATGTGTCAAGTAAGCATTTTATTAGAAGTGAGGTTTTCACTATTTTAAATCCGAGTTACGATATTTATTTTTGTACAAATCCAGTAGCTTATACACATTTAAGCTCACACACTTGTCAGATTAAGGTTTAAAATCGTGTTTTTTTATTTTTGTTAACATTTTTCTTCTGACTGGAAGTAATACTAAGGTTCTGGAGCAGCCTGGTTAGAGTTTCACTTGAATCTGTGGAGGAAGATACAGATTAGGATGATGGGGAAGAGGCTTTCCAATGTTTAGCTTACTCAGTCGTAAATTGACTAAATACAAGTGGGAACATGGCAAAAAAGTCAGCAATTATAAGAAGGCTTTGGTTTTGGTACTGCCAGAGGAAAAATAAGTCAGTTATTAATAGGAAAGAAAAAAATCACTTTGAATGTTCCATTTTTAATCAATTTTTTCAAAAAATGGTGTTGTCCTTTCAAAATTAAAGGACTTTTTACATTTTCTTTTTATTTTTTGCTTGCTTCATTTCCATTCAGAAATAAACTTGTTTCGTCAGAGAAATTTTAAATTTTAGGCGTACGAGTAAGTTTTTACTCAACGGTATAACCAATAATACCTTTTCAAAACTGGAAAAGTGACATTTTTTAATAATGTGATTACCTAAATATGCATTTTTTAATTTAAGATGAAACTGGCTACATCCTAAGACGTTTGACATTATTACAGCATAAATTCACCCTGGGCATCATCTCGAGGCCAAATACAGCATAAGAAAAAGACAAATTTTAGATCTAGTTATATGCAATCCAACTTGTTCCTTATTCAGTTCAAATTAATCCAGTTATTTCCACTATGATTTTATTATATAGTTACATTTATTTAACTAATTAAAAACAAACGTAACATCTCTTCAACCTTGTGTCTCTCTTCCCTAGATAAGGACAAAGGGCCAGGGCGGCTGATGAAAAAGGGGCTCGTTCTCATCCTGGTCGGCCATATTAACTTCATCCTGGCAGCCATCGTCCATGGCAGCGTCCTGCGCCACATTTCCAAACCCAGTCAGCACATTAGCACTCAATACACTGTAGCCAACATCATTTCTGTCACCTCTGGCCTGCTGGTAGGTTACTGCGTCAGACATTTTGTTTTTAAACCAGCTGAGGAAACTTTTGCATTAAAATGCAGTTCTCAGGAGTTGTGCAACAGTTGTCACATGTAGCATGTGTTTGAGTAGTTATTTTCATTCAGTGGCGTTTAAAACAATATTAGCTAAATGTTTGTTCTCATTCAAATCTGAGGACACTTTTTTCTTTATACGCCTTTACTACTCCTCTGTCTCGTTTATATCTTTTTTCTTTACTTGTCCAGGTCCATCTCTTTGTTACAGCATTTCTCTCCTCTGCTCTTGGGTTTTCTCTTCTTTCCCGGCAGCTGAGGGGAATTACACATCAACCACATTTTCTCTAATTGTTTATTGATTTTTTTCTGGTTTGATAATAACGCTGGATGCAGCTATAGATTCATGTTTACATGGTCAGAATTACACAAGATGTATTTTTTTAAACAATAAAAATTCTCCAGCTGAACTTGGTACAGAATGCATCTTCATATATTTTATTTACAGTCATTAAAATCCATCTTTTAATCGTTCAACTTTTGCAATTTGTTTAGCTTTTGTCACTGAGCAAATCGGTGTAATTTTTTTTTTATTGTTATATTCACAAGGCATTGCAAAAATATTAATAGCCTAAAGACCTTCACATCTTGTGACATTACAACCACACACTTCAAAAAGTTTGATTGATTTTTCTCTTTTTTGCGATAAAGTTTTTAAACTTTTTTTACAAATAAAATCTGGAAAGTGCGTTGTGCGTCTCCATCCAGTCCCAGTGACCCAACAGTTTGTAGAGACAATTTTTGCTGCAGTTACATCTTCAAGTGTTTATGATTATGTCTGTATTTTCACATCCAGAGAGTTAAAATTTAGTCCAATCTTCTCTGCAAAACAAGATTGGACAGAGAACATGTGTGAACAACAATTTCCAAATTTTAACACTAATTTTATTAGATTTAGATCTAATGAATGAATAAATCGTTTCAGCTGAACAGCTCCGTGTAGCTCTGGCTGTATGATGAGTTATGATCCTCCACCGCCCAGTCGAATCGCTTTCAGACTCTGAGATATTTTCTTCTCCTACTTCTCTTCATCAGTTCTGATCAGCTTCTCTGTCCCTGCTGAAGAACACCAAGCCCACAGCATAATGCTGCCATGTTTCACACAAGACATGTTGTCATGTTTTCTGTTCAGTCACTTTTTCATTCTTTCACATGTTTTCTGTGTTCCTTACATAACAGGAAGTATTTTATCTGTTTTTAGAATAATTCAACGGTCTTGCCAGTGTTCCCACTGTATATTTAATGACACAGGTGGACTCTAAGTGCTAATTAGTTGACTTTAGAAGGACGTTGTTTGGACTAGATTTTGTTTGGGGATATCATAAAACCATGTATAATTTTTTTCTTCACTTGGTTTCTTACCTATCTGCAATAATTTAATTATTTGAAATAACGTCTGTCTTGCTGCATCATGACTTGTACTGATTCCTACACTTGAAGGTACTTAAATACATTTTATAAATCATGTAATCTTTCAGAACCACTCACTTGGATTATCTTGGATTATCCTCAACCAATCAAGTTATTTCTTGTTCACTGCTTATTAGTGTTTTTCCTTCTTTATTTATTGTTTTACAAGAAATATTTCTGTCTGCAGCCTCCGCCAGCCTACTGATTTCTTTTTCTCTTCTGCATTGGAGCAACAACATAAAACACATAAGATATAAATCCTTCTGTCCCAGTTGATTTTTTTTTTTTCTGTTTGTGCAGTCATACTACTGTGTGTTTTTCTCTGCCATCAAGACAGAACTTGCCCGTCATAAAGGAGCTGGTTTTAAAGACTAATCAGCTGTCCCTGCAGGGCAGGCCTCATTACCTTCATTTATCAGACAAACTGACACTCGTCAGCAATAAGTTGGTGTGAACGTTCACTTCTTTTTCTGAAATTTCCTTCAATTTGGATATGAGGGTCATAAATAAGGCCAATAAAACGTATGAGGGTTACAAGCTACAAATTACAAAATATATGGATTGGATTTAGTTTTTGTCGATTGCTTCTGTTTCGCTGTTCAACGTTCTGTTCGCTGACTTAATTCACCTTTTTTTTAATCCAAACATCCTTATTAATAATCCAGTTTCACCACCTGGGGCTAGGATTCCTTGCTATTCCAGAGTCTAATAAAGTCGACTTTGCTCATGTTTGTCTCACAGAGCATTGCCTCTGGGATTATTGCCATTGTGGTTTCAAGGAACCTTCGTAAGTTTAAGCTGGTAAGAGTTTAACACGTCTCCAGAAACTGAAATACATCAGGTTGCGTTTTATTTTCCCACCTTTCATGACACTTCCTCTGTGTCCTCAGATAATAGGGCTTCTGACGGCGTCCTTCCTGAACGCCCTGCTGTCAGCCGCCTGCAGCGCTGGGCTCCTCGTAGCAATTAGCATCACCATCGCCCATAACGGGAGCGGTCTGATGGTGGGATGCAACGACACGGTGGTGCCCATCAACGCGCGCTCGCCTGTCAGCGCTCAGTGCCCGTTTGATACAACACGAATCTATGTGAGTGGAAGCTGCGTCGCTTAATGCTTTTTATTAAATTATATTATTTATTATTGCTTTTTCCACTTCCTGCTGTGGCTCAGGACACCACCCTGGCCTTGTGGATCTCCTGTGCCGTGCTGTCGGCAGCGGAGGCTGGCCTGTCGGTGTGGTGCTTCATGGTTGGACTCGCTCTCAGAGGGATTGCGCCGTGTGGGAAGAGCTACATCAAAGAGCAGGTGAGTCTTTTTGCAGGGCGGACCGATGCGCTCGAGGCTCTACCTGTGGTCTGCGACTGTCTGCATCTCCCGCTGACTCACAAAGTCAAACTGGTTCTGGTTTGGTTTCATTCAGACACAGAACCTATTCATGTGTTGGATAATCTGTGTAAAGTCAGTCAGGAACTATCCACATACATATTTTTCAGCTTTTTTAGCTTTTCGTAGACAAAAAATGAAATTATGCATCACTACAGAGGTGTGAAGCAAATTTCAGTTTATTTAATCTTCTACTAAATGTCATAATAATAATGAGCCTTTTAATATGTCAAGGCAATTCTTCTGTTTTAGGTTACAACTAAATAAATTAATGTAGATTTTAAATATTCATACTTGAGATTTTCTGTACTATTAGAAGGACATGTTATCTTTCAGAGTTGTACAATACCTGTATTTTACAGTTTAACCTGCAATGCTTTGTCTTAATGCAGATATAATTATACAATTGAAATATTTACTGAAAATCTGGTGATTTTTTTTCTTATTTTGTTTTTTTGCATTTTTTCTGCCCCTTATAGAAGATTAAGATTTTTTTTATTTTTACTCTAACACAAAAAAGTCTTGATTACTTTTTATTATTATTGAGCTGCAAAAGAAAAAAAAAAACCTCCGATCTTCAGCCACTGAAGTTTGAAATGTTGAGATATTTCTGTTCAATATTTTATTTGATTTCATTTATTTTCTATTGGTTTTCTCTAAATCATACTGAGAAGCTTTGAGTCCAGTAATTTCCTTATAATAATAATTGTCCATTGTTAAATTTTTATGATAACACATTTTAATTGAACATAAAACTTACAATGTAGTTGTAGATAATGAATACTTCTGTCATTTAATTAAAACAGATTTGTTCATATTATCACATTTTCCTTCCTTTTTCATCACAGTTGGAGGAAGAGACTGAAAACTCTCCACAAACTCGTCGCCTTATGAGAAAACATTTCAATGCTGAAGCATAAAACACTTCGTAAGTCTGAAGAAATCTGTCCATTTCAAACTGAGGAACTTAAAGAGCCCTTATGAAGGTTAATATGTGTGTAGATGTCTTAAAATGGCTTCCCTAATATTTAGGTTTATTACAACCAAATATGAAACCAGTACTTATGAAGACAGTTTTTTAGTTTGATTTTTATTTGTTTGTAAAAGTAATTATTCAACAGTTTGTTTACTTTTTTTAACTACTCCATAAAATCTAACATGCCTTAAAAATAAGATAATTTGTTGTTTTTTTTACATTCAGCTTTTAATGCCATAAAATAGTAAACTGCATATTTTTTTTGTTTTTTTTAAACTATTGACATTAAACAAGAAGGTAAATGAAACATGCAGCATTTTAGGGTGCAGCTGCCCTAATTTTGCCTATATTGTTAATTAAAGCTCAAACTGATAATTACCAGTTTTTTATATATATATTTTACTGTAATTGCATTGTTTTAAAAATTGTATTTCGGGGTATGTTGGACATTTCTAACTCTGTTTCATTTTCTACATCTTTTGCCATTATCTATCAACTTGGTTCAATCATTTTTTTTTTTTTATAATATAAAAACTAAACATTCAAATATGCTGGTAAAAAAATGTATTCTGAACAACATACATTAAAAAAAAAAAGAAGTTAAATCTGAAAAGCCGTGTTTGTATTTACACATGTTCTGTAAGGTTGGTCATTGTTAAGTGGGGTCACATTAAAAGGTTAAAACCAGTATGTGGGTCAGCAGCCTGAGCCGGAACCCCCACAACTCTGTGACAGAGAGGATCAGGATCAGATCAGCCATGAAACGGTTAATCTAGGGCTGTGCTTAACTGTGTGGAAGGAAATCATAGCGTAAAACGCTAATCCTGAAGCTCTGCAGGACAAATATTGACATAAGTGCTGACTAATACAGTCACAACAGTGCCAAGCTGCAGCTAGAAATTTAAATAATTTTAAGGAGGACTTTAAAGACTTGAGTAAAATATGTGACATTTTATCAAGTGACTTATAACTAGTTACATATTCTTTGCTTTTTTATATTCTTAGCATTTAATCAATGTCATTTAGTCACACATATCTCCAAACTAAAAAATAGTTTTATTATGGGAATTACATGTAGGTCTTAACAAATTAGAGCATAAACAAAAGTGTTAAATTTATTCAAAACAAAAAGCATTAAACTAATTTATAACAGCTACATTTCACACCGATATATTTAAGCACTTATTTCTATTAAGATCATTGTAACTTAGAGACGAGAAGCCAAATTCTTACAAAATTAGAATATCAAAAAACAAGTCTTTAAAATATAATTAAAAATGTTTCAAAGACAAAAGATTTAACCTATGAAAAATATATTTATGGGACTGAACATTATATGCACTCAGTACTTGGAGAACAGAGGACAGTTTGGTGACCAATCAAGGATAGTGAAATATTGTTTATTAACTCTGTAGATTTGTCAGTGTAAGCTTTTACTAAGTCTGTTTGAAAACTGACAGCAGCATCTCCAAACAATTTGTAAATGAAGAATATAATCATGTTTCCTAGTAGACACTTCCACTGACTTTGGACTTGATTGGACCAAAACCAGCAGATGACGCGTCTCCCCAAATCAAACTTCACTTTGCCTTTCCACTCTGATTTCAGACTCCAGTGCTGTGCTTTTGAGACGAAAAGCAAAATTAATATTCATCTGAAAAAAGGACTTTGGACCCAGATTGAACAACAGTGCATGCTGTTATCTTCTTGGCTCAGATGACTCTGGTTACCTTGTCAATCCAGAAGTGACTTAAAACAACAAATGCAACATTTGTCGTACAAATCATGGATATTTGTTGTGGCTGGTGAACCTTTGAGTCAAATTGCATTTTCTTCCACGTGTTTTCCTTCCACTCAACTTCCTATTTTTTGCACTCTGAACAGCCACCGTCTTTAACAGTGACTATTTGTGGCTTACAGGTGTCACTGTCTGTCTGCTGGACAAATGTCAATTCAGTATTATCTACCATTGTGTAAGCCATGACACAACATTTCTGTATTAAAATCAATTTTAATGATCTCCATTTAGAGAAACATCATTTGTGGTTTTTATTCATTTTAAGACAATTCTCAAAATAGTTCAAGCAGAGGTCATAGATATACTAGGCTTCTCTGAATAACATTCATGAGATGAACTGACCTACTGAGACAAATTCATTTTTAAACATATTTCAAGTTGTGAGAAAAGCTAAATTGTGTCACCCTATGAAGTACAAAAAAATAAGTAAATAAATAAAATGCAGCACCTTTCAAAGCTCATATTTATGACGCATATTTTGGTTATAATATTGCAGTCCAGTCACGCAGTCAAAACACCACAACGCATTAGGCTCCATTAGTATTCCATTATAGTCGAGATGAATTTTTAAGCAGCCCACTGTAGGTCTAACACGCCCACTTCCACTCACACTGTGAAGTCAATTGGCTCGCCTGCGCGCTCACGCTCAATCCGCGTTCCCGATGACTCGTGGGCAGCGAGCGGCCAGCTGCAGAGCAGAGCGGACCAGCGCTGTACTGCGGTGAGCAGAGCCCGGGACCACCCGAACCGCTCGCTGTTCTACACACAAGGTAAAGCATTTCCTCCTTTAACATTACACCGCCCTCATCTCTGCGGCTCATCTGATTCTGAGATGTCAAACAGGCGTGCAGATTTGGACAATAAACGCTTTAAAGGGAAAATGTGCGCAAACAGCGCGCTGTTGCTGCGGTGACAAACGGACTGGTGATTTTTTTTTGTTTTTTTTTTTTGTACCGTGTATGGTAGTCGCTTCGACAACGAAGATGCTTCCGTGGACAGAGCGACGTGAAATGTCTGCGCTCTGAAACCACCCACTTCATTTTCTCTGATAACCAGAAGGAGCGAACGCTAACGACGCGCCTCGCCGTGAATGTTACGCAGGTGTTCACCTAAATTACTAATCAATGTAACAATGTTAATGGCTGCTGGCTGACAGCAGCTGGCGTGCGCGACGTCGTCACGCAAAGCTGGAGAAATGTCCATGTTGCATTAGAATATATTGGTGGAGTATATAAGCTGTAAAGTTTACAATCCAGCAACACGGAAAGTCGCGTAGTGGGTCAGTGAGAAACATTACAGGAGCGTTGCTTTTATGGAGCGCAAAAAGTGCCACAATGGTATACACAATTAAAATATATATATATATTGCATGCTATTATTATCAGAGTAAATTGGTAATTTCTTGATAAGGAAATCCATTTCTAATTGGAGGTTAAAAACTCCAAGTGAATTTTGTAATTTTTGGAAATGAATGTAGAATTTAGCCATATTTTTAAACTATATATTTGACTGATTAAATTGTTTTAAAAATAAATCAATTTATGAAGTGTTTCAGCACCATACTTTGAAATAATTATTTTAATAAATACAACGTTAATAATTATGTCATAGTCATTTGCTGCAGTATATGGCTTGATTTAATATTGTTTTCTATAAGCCATCCCTTTCAAAATCTGTTGGAGTTACTACTGTGTGTACTCTTGAACATAAAAAGTACTCCTGGAATGGCATTTCTGTTTTTTGTTTTGTTTTTTTATTTTTGTGCTTATGATTTGTCATCATACTGAGCTGGGTTCAGCTGAAGACTTCCCCTGTTAAAAGGAGTTGTTTCTTTCCACTGTCGTCCATGTTGGACCAAAACAAGGAATTACTGCAAAATCAATGACTGATCGATGCGATCGGCAGAACTTTACTACTGCAGATTACTGCCATTTTAAAATTAAGTTGATTGCACTGTATGATTAGTTGTATCACATTTAAAAGTTTAACCTACATGATCAAAAGGTTTGTTTTTGTATATAAATTTAATGTTTTGTCATTTTAACTTGCCTCGAGTTGATATCTGTTTTGAATTGGCTTTATACAAATAAAATGACAAGAACTGAAATCAGAGGATAGGACGCTGTATTATTTCAACATTTAAGGAATTTTAACATTTTAGTATTAATATTGCATTAAATTAGATTTTAATTAGGGGACATATAAATTATTGTTGAAATTTCTTACTTTTTTAATGGCACATTTTGTGCTCCGTATAGCTTTTGCCCGGTGAAGCTCACACAAATAGGAGCTGAGGTGGGGGGGTGTCTGAGCCGCTCATCCACAGGTGTACGTCCACACAGGCGTCTGAGCTGACAGCAGCCGCCGTGGTTCACTTTGAACACACTTTCTGTAGTGTGCAACCTGACCCCGCTGACTCAGCTCTCGTACAAGAAGATAATCCGACACTGAGGCAAGCCGAGACAATTTTTCTTAAGAATGCAAACGCACACTCTTGTCAGGAAAGAAAATCGGCTTTGCACCCATTTGGGTGATGTAAAAATGTATCATAATAGGATGATTTTATTTATGTAAAGAAGGGTGTGGCTGATCAGAGATGATATCTGCAACAGTGAACTTCAAGGAAATCCACTTTGCTTTTTTAGGCAATAATCCCCTCTTTGTATATTAAACTTGTAAAACCTGTTTTCAGGATCCAAAGCAGTCTGACGGTTTAAAAGGAGACATTTTGTGTCTTTGCAGGGCTGTTGGTGATTATGACACACTGGAGCCTCGGCGGTTCTGGCCATCATCTCTGGAGAAGAACAGTTAAGGAATTGAAAGAATAAAGACCAGAAAGAAAACGGCAGGAGACGACTTGCATATGGAAGACGGAGCTTTGCAATAAGCATAGAGATGGAGCCAGGTTTACAGGCCTTTGACCAGTGGAGCACTGGGATTCAGGAAAAATTCCAATAATGGGAAGTCAGTTTAGAGATTCTGAAACACAATGAGACGATTTCCACAAAGTTCAGCTCTCTTGAATTTGGAGTTCCCTTGTGTAGTTTAGACTGCATGCATCCTGTCTGTGGATTTCTCTTTTAGTGTTGGTTTGTGGGTTTCACATCCATCACTCACTTTCAAAATGGACATGTTTCTCTCTTGCCAAGCTGCTGTCAAAATAAGGATGATATAAACAACCTGAATCACTGACAATATGTCGAGCGTTAAAAAGAAAACACCTGTCAGCAGAGGAGACGGGCGTACAAAAACTGTAATAAACGGCTGCAGGCAAAACGTCCCTTCCTGCTATCTCTCCATCCTCCTCCTCCTCCTCCTCCTCTTCTCCCCGGGTTCCCCTCATATGGAGTTTATAGAGAGCCACAGTGAATTCAGCTGTGAGCCCATCAGACTGAGAATGTGCCAGGATTTGCCTTACAACACCACCTTCATGCCCAATCTCCTGAATCACTACGACCAGCAAACGGCTGCTCTGGCTATGGAGGTAGGTGATGTTCTTCTGGTTCTCTCCTCCTCATCATCATCAATCACTTTATTTTGATAAATTGTCCACATTAAACACAGGAAACAACAACAAAAAAACAATAAACAAATTAATTTACCTAAAAGAAATAGGCTGAAACCAAGCTTATTCTCGCCTGCCCTAGTTTTATACCCAACAACCTACCAAGATATCTTCACAATACACATATAAATCTACATAACAGCGTAAGATTTTATCATTTTACATTTTAAAGCTGTTTTAAAGCTCACCAAGAAAGGACATAACTTAAGTTATCATTCAATTCATTCCACAGTTTCTCACCAATAACTGAAACACATTTAGGTCTGGCTCTTCACTTTTGCACATCCAAATATAAAAAACCTTGCAAGTTATATTTATTCTCTCTTAGCTTAAATAATTTCTGAATACCAGAAGGAAGACTTTTGCTCAATGCTTTATGCATTATTTCTAGTATTTTTATATAAACAATATCTTTAAATTTTAATGTATTACTTTGAATAAAGAGTTTATCTGTTGGTTCACGGTCCCACTTTATTAATAAGCCTTATAGCTTTTTTTTTTTTGCAACTTAACTAATATATCAATGGTTGTTTTACTTGCATTTCCCCAGATTTCTGAGCAATAAGACAAATAAGGCATAACCAAAGAGTAATATATAATATGCAAGCCTTTAACATTTATTAAATCTTTTATTTTAAACAATATTCCAATAGTTTTTGCAACTAGGAGATTACGTTAAAATGGCAATTCAAATGTTTTTTGTGTGAAAATGGGGAGACATGCTCCACTGTTAATGTCATGTTGCTATTTCTGAATAATAATTCAGAAAATGTGCAGGGCTTGGAAATGGTTGCTGACCACAAAGCAGCACCCTGCAGAGTTTTATCTTGTCGTGTCTTGGACCTGCCGAGGTCTGAATGACTCCTCATGTAGCCTAAAATGACAGGACCAGATAAAACTCGGATACAATTGTATCTGAAATGAAAACTGGCATAATGTGCCAACATCAAAATCATCAGCTCACAATGAGAATCTTTCAGAGGCAACAGGTCCATCCATCAATCCATCCAGGCTGCAGATCAACAGCAAATTGATTAGCAGAGTTGGATAGTAACTATCTATATTTACTCAGTTACATTTACTTGAGTAACGCTTTGGAAAATACATACTTTTAGAAGTATTTATTTGAATAATTTTATTTAGCTTTTATTTGAGTAAAATTTCTGGATAATCTATCTACTGAGTAATGTCACTGAATAAAGAAAAACCTTGTTCTAACCAAAGATTTACCAGAAACACACCTGCAGTCTTTGTTCCATAAGTTATTTTTGTTACTGAATTAAATTATTTTGTAATTTTTATTTTAATTATTTTTATCTTGGTATTTAAAATACCAACATTTCCACATAACTTTGTTTTTGTAGTTCATTTGATTGTGTAATTTTTTAAAATATTAAATCATTGTTTTAATCAGTAGTTGAGTACCAAATACTTTTTATGTGTATTGAGTTAAAATATGCTAAAGTACTTCTACTCTTGAGTACAATTTTTTGTGTACTTTACCCACCTCTGTTTGTTACTCTCAGGAATATTATTTTTGAGGCAATTTACATGTTAATTTTTATAAAAGAGTGCGGTACAACTACAACACAGGGTTATGCTAATATCCTATATTCTTTATCATCAGTGGCATGGGTTGCTCAGAAACAAACAAGGTTCCTTCTTGCTTTCTGCAAATGTTCCCTCAGAGCCTTTAATCTGTGAGCTGCAGGAGACACAAAGCTGCAGGCATGAAAATTGAGGATTTAAGCGAAGCAGGGAACGGGCTCTGCTTCATCTCTCTTCCTCATGTTGCAGATTCATCTTCCTTCATGTTGCTTCTTCTTGGACACAGATGGATGTGTATGTACTCATCCAGTCATTCCTGACCTTTTAGTTTTCTATATGAGCTCTAGCTGACAGACAGAAGGTGCAATCTGATCAGCAGAACAGGGAAAATATTCTCCAATGAGATTTGTGTGTGTGGTTTAAAGCTTTTAAGAAATTCCTTGGTGTGTGGACACTTGTTTGTAGCAACTGAGGGGAAATAGGGCTGTGTTACACACACGCACACACACACACACACACACACACACACACACTCTATGCATCATTATCATGTTACCCCTCTTTCCTACTCCATTGTTAGTCCCTGGAGAGTGTGAAAGGACACAGAACAAGGTGTTGTTCAGTAACTACGCTGTAATTACTTGTTTTTGTCCAGATCACTATGCAAAACATGGGTATTTTCTGAGGTGTTAATTTTGCTGACATTATTTCCTCACTACATTATAACTCTAACCCTTGAATAGGGAATTAAGTTCGAATTTCAAACACGCAGATCTTCTGTTATTTTCTTTTTGCACAAAGCTACACTATAATCTAACCAGCAGAGGTACGGCCTTGTTTTGGCGACTGAATTTAAACATCCCAAATATCTCCAGCAGCCCGTTCAAATAAATCTGCTTCCAGCTGTTCATAGTTGGTGTATTAAATTACTCTTGCTGAAAAGCAGATGAATTTGAACAAGGCATGTGTTGGCTGGCTGAGCTGCATGTTTAATCCTGAGGGATTTTTGTTGTTTTTATGCTTAGTAAGCACTTTCTCATGTCAAAATGGATGATCGAAATTTTGTAATTTCATGACTGAACAAGTTTTCTGTGATTTCCTTTTTTCCAAATCAAAATATTCTGTGTTGCTAAGGATCTGCAGCAGGGTGATTACTTCCTTTGTAGAACTACTGGCTGTAGTTCATTACGGTCAGAGCTGCAGCTACAGTCATGGCCTTTAATCAGCAAATGAACGACCGTGCAATTGTTCAGTCACGTCAGTTCCCCAATGTCTTGTCAAAACACGCTACCTCAGAGACTCCAAGAACCATCTGGTGCTGAACTTGATTTGACCCAGATGAAGCTGGAGCCAGGTAACCAACACCCACAGTCGCTTCAGTCATTTCTGAAGATGGCTGAGAAGCAACATGAGCCCTGTTATTTTTCCCTGCTCTGCTCTGCAGTGACCAGGCAGTGCTGCCCCGGTGGAAACCCTGGAGGAAATTTAATAATGCCTCAGTGGAAAACATGGACTGCATAATGCCAGTTTGTGTGTGTGTTTCTGTGGAAGGAAATGTCTAATTTCTCCTCCTCGATCAGTGAGTTTAATTATTTTTCTTTTCAGATTCTTACTGCAATCTATTTAGTTTAGATTTTTACAAGTATTGTTTGTCCTGATCACTCCTATAGTTGAGATGTTTTAAAACAGCCTAAATTGGATATTACAAATCTTTTTGACCTAATTTAAAATGGACAACACGTTAAATTAGTTTATATTTCCCTGGACTGGTTAGGGAAGCACTCAAGTACACAATTTAAAAAAATAATTTAATCTGATCTTGGGGAACAAATGACAGAATTACTGGCTGGAAGCATGACTTAAAAAAAAAATTCTAGACAATTTTCAGTTTATAGTTTCTTCATAAACATGCAACCACTAACCCCACATTGTGAATTATGTTATTAATGTAATAATTTAATTAATAATAATTTAATTATGTTATTAATGTAATTGGTTCTTCAAAGAGGCTGGATTCTGTCTAATTTCAGAACATGCAGCTGGGATTGTTGGAACAAAGGGAAAGTATAACTTTTGTAAATATAAACTGTTTGGAACCTGTAAATTTTATGATAAAATGTTGTTTACAACCTCAAGTGAAATATGTAATCAAAATTTAGAATATTTTATCTATGATTGTTTTGTTTACTTACCCAAATCTCTGTGGGATTATGTTGCATTAACGTATTTTAGTGACATATTTTGGTTGTTGGGGAAATTTCTAAGAAAAATTTAAGTTCTACAAAACTTGAGATATCTATCCTGTTTGCCATTATCTTTGGTCATTTGTTCAAAATCCAGAATTGGTTTTTTTTGTTGCTTTTTTTTACATTTTAACTCGCACTAGAGATTCTGCCTTTTCATGCTTTAATATCTGTTATAGTTAAGATAACTCAGGTTCCCAAGTGGAGTTGGATTTATCCAGTGTAGTGGTTAAAGCTCCAGAAACATCGTCGTTCCTGTAGGTTTAATTGCTTATCCAGGGTTAAAAAGTGGATACTGCTACTTCCTCTGTGTGTTTGTGACTGGGCCGGGTTACGCTCCCAGCTGTCATCGCTCACTAGTGCAAACTAGCTGCTAATCTCTTTCTCAGCTCCACAATGACGACATTGATTCCCACACCAGCGGCCACCCCATCTGCTACAATAGTCAATTAAACCTGAGCAGAGAGGCTGAAATAAGGGGGGAGGTGAAGTTGTACAACTAAGACATATTTTTAAGGGAGGTTTTGTTTATTTGTACACCTATTTACGTCCCCATGTAGTAAAATACGAATATAATCTTTCCTGCCCATCTGCCTCAGCATGTCATGGTTCCCAGAGGATTAGTTGTTGTGACATTACCTAAGCGCTTTGCATGTTGAAAATGCAGATTTAGACGTATGACACAGTGAATGTTCATCAGCAGCAGAACCAAGTTTACCACGGACAGATGGGTCCGTGGTAAACGTGGCATCATGAGGTGATGGTTATGTAGATTTTCTCCAGGTTTTGTTTGGCAGATTTTTGTCAATTTAAAGTAAATGTTTGACAATAAATAACATTTCTGATTTCAACAAATTGGTGAAGATTCACATTTTGAGAGCAAGAGACAACAGAAGAGTTTTACATTGATAGACAACACAGGTGCTGCAAATAGGAAACACTGTAAAAATGGTTCTTTTTCAAATATATTAATTTGACAGCCTAAAGTATTAATGTGATAGTTTAACAGTTAACTTGTTGTAATTATAGGCATGCTTTTACTTCAAATAATTATTTTCTTAGTATTATTTTGGTAGTGGAAGTGCATCGGCTAACTTCATAGCACTGACTGGTTGCTCTGACGATGTTTGTACTGCTATAACCACACTGCTTTATTCTGTGGTAATCTCCAAACATTCAAGAATATCTGTGACTCTTAATATAAAGTTAGTATAAATGTATTTCTTTTACACTCTGGTTTCAACAGAAATGCTTTAGGATCCGTTTACATGTTCATCTAAGGCACCGTGATGAAAGACGAGCGATCCGCTGTCCTGACATCAGAAACTCTTCCTCCAGGCTCTGCAGGGAATAACTGGCCAGTAATTAACTTTGTAGATAATAACGGGGCTTAAACCAGGGGAGTCCAAACATTTTGCCATGTGGACCAAAATTCTAGAACCAAAAATAGTTGCGGGCCAAAAGCACCAACCTAAAATCAAGCCAATAAAGTAGCTGGATATTTATTGTAGATTTTTACAACGGTGTATCAGGGCCACTGTAGATAGAAAAAAAAGGACAAAATTTCTCCCAAAAACTCACATTTTGTGATTTTTTTTTAAATTGTCTAGGTATATTTCCAAAGGAAAATTTGAAGTTTTTCTACAAAAACCTTGAACATTGAAAAACTTGAAAAACATTTCTAGCACAATTTATATTTTTGTGTTTAAGTGAAGTCTTTTTCATGAATATCAAATTTATTCTGGGCAAAATTATCTTAAATCTGTTTTAGCAAATAAAATCTGAGTTTCTGCTGCTGTTTTTGTAGGATGCATGTAATTTTTTTGTCTTAATGAGAAATGTGAATATAAAGTATAAGAGCTCTCTAGTGTGGCATAATGTAGGGAGCTTTTGGTCAGTCTAATTAAAACAGATTTTGTATGTTTTTTGAGAAGGAAGCACTGTTGCAGCAGGGTGGTCCATGCTGACAATAAAATCTCATCAAGCTGTCTGGAGCCTTACCTGGTGGAGGACGATGCAAAGCCCACCGACAAACAGCTTAGACGACCATTAAGAGCACAATGGGCACATGGTGTGTAAGGCAAATAATCAGCCTGTCACTCGCTATGCAGCCAGCAAATAAATGAGATTTCAGGGTGAAACAAATTGTAAAGACCTTTTTAATGAAGTGCAAACCCCTCAAAGATTTGTAAAACCCAACAACAATGCAACGGACAGGGACCTTAATTAACGCAACAAAATAAAATAAAAAGGTCTGGTCTGGTGTCAGTTCTAGATGCTAACTCAGCTGCCACGTCTTGTCATTTTATGACATGTTCCTCTGAGCGCTGAACATTAATGCACTCTGACCACACCCTCATCACAAAACCAAGCAGTCCCAAAATTCAACAGGCAAATAAGTGTTGGGACAGCGGGGTAAAATGGCAAGTAAAAGAAATATAAATGGGCAAATGCAGCGCAGGAAAAGCTGTTGAGCTCCTGCTGTTAATGAACATTTGGAAGTTGTTCTGCATCTATAAAAAAACAATTTGTCAACCTTGCCAAATCTTTAAAAGTCACAACTCTGACACAGAAGTTTTGAGTTATATATAACTTTATTCTAAATGCTAAAATTGTTGCGTACCCACTCCTTTGAACATGTAAATATACTTTACTACTATTTTTGTTTTGTTTGCTTTTGTTGTATAAAACTTTGTTCATTTATTACACTAAGTTCAAAAAAGTCAAACCAACCCAACGTAGTTATTTAATAATGTAATTAGTTGACCATAGCAGTGCCGCCCTCAAAGGGGCCATAAGGGGGCCATGAACCCCTCTTGAAAACGACTGGCTGCCTCGAAGAATCATATTGACGTCATAGACAGGCAAACAGAGTCACCGTCTTCAATGACGATTTAAATGTAAGACACTATGCATAAATAAATACAAAATAAATTTTAAATATAACTTTTAAACATTTTTAGCTATGGCCCCCTAACTTTTTACTGGCCTGATCTGGATACCCTTATTTAAACGATCTGTGGTCCCACTGGACCATAAGGAGTTTGTATTTTCGTGTGTTAACGCTCTCGTTTCAGACACTGAAACTTTGTTTTGGCACCTCTGACATGAACTCGGTGTGACTCTAGCCGTTTTAGGAGGTTTTGCGATCTTGGCTGTGTTAAAGCTTTAGTACACAATTTTCTTAGATTGAAAAGCAGCAAAACGTTTTTAAAAAAGCAAATAGTTGTTAATTAGTTGCAGAGGCAGAAGGAATAATAATCTGTTGGTTACAAAAGGAGGTAAAGAGTGAGGGGGGTTTCAGAAAGGGAATGTCGGGAGGGAAATGCTGACGGACTGACAGGTTGGGTAAAGTCTGTGGACTCTGCTGTCTTTGCTGTTTGGGTTTCTCTCATCAAGGGGTCCTGTCTTTCAAAATAAGACTGGTTTGTTCATGAAAGGCCGCCCTGGGCTTTGCAGATCCTTTAAACCAAAACGTGTATGTGTGTGCCAAACTTGGAGAGTTTTCCGCTTGTTGTGTTTAATTTTATTGTTTGTGTGTATGTGAATACCAAAGTGTGTGTGTGGGGGGGGGGGATTCCTGTGTTCGGTTTATTTTGTGTGTGTGTTTCACTCACACAGAGAAATGCTGTTTTTTCTTTCTTTTTTTTGCATCTGAAGAGCCTCATTACCCTATTCACTCTGCAGACAGACAGATCCTCATTCAGTTTAAAAGTTCCTGTTTATTTCAGCTGAACTCTTGATTATCCTGCTTATTCTGACAGTCTATTGAAGCTGCCAGCCCAAATGAAGCAATCATTTATTTATGAACAGAACAAAGGCGCTGCCTGGTGCTGCTTTTTGGCAGACTGCTCCCATCCACCTAGCTGCCACTGCCTCGTATCCAACCCCACAATGCCTCAGTGAGATCTGAAGAAAGCTTCTGCTGCAAAGCATGAGGTCAATTATTAGTTTTGTTAGTTTTCACCTTAAACAGTGTTGGTGTGTTTAATGCTAACACCAGTTCATTTCAATGTACGTGTACAACACTGTTTAATAACAACGCTCATCTGAAGTCACTTGATATGCAGGATATTGACAGTTCAATCCTGTAAAAAGATTCGGTTAATTACAAATATTCCTTTTCGATCATCATAAAACTATGCCGTTAAGTTCAGTCTATTATGTCAGTTTGTGAGCGTCAGTGGACATCCAGTTGTATTAAGTTAACAACTTTGCAGCAGTCACTCATTCTGAGCGTGCGTGTAGCGACAGTGGAGATGAGAAATCCCCTCCAGCTGAACCTGGTTCAGAGTGAGCATCCATCTGCTGCTGCCAACTGTGGGTTTGACAAGACAGAGCATAAAAAAACACAAAATCACTGCTGGTCCAAGAGTATTTAGGAAAAATGCTAAGTGTTAATAGCTCCTTTTAGTGGCTACATATGAGAAGGAAACGGCTAAACTGATGAGCTCTGAGCCAGTACTAAAATCTGTAGGAAATGAGGGGAAGCAAAGAAAAACGATTCAGTAAATGTCCTACCTGCAAGTGTTAGAACTCACAACTCAAACCTTATAAACAGCTGATGCTTCATTACACAAGTTTTACACAATTTCATTGTTCAACACATTTTTTTTCAAGTATTTGTAATGTGCAAACATTCAACGAAATATAGAAATATGTTTGTGAAAAGGCTCCATCTACTCAATAAAGGGCATCAGTGTCTTGTTAATTTTGGACCTTAAGGGCGCACCTGAACCTTTTTTCTTTATTGTGGAATAATTTTACATAAAACTTGAATATTCATTGGATGTCAACATTTTAATTAGTGATTTTTTTTCCTCTAATCCACACCCAGTTAAGAATTGTACATTCTGACTCGAATGTAGGGCAGGACGATACGGTATCAGTATGATGGTTTCAGATCAGTCGATTGATAATCGTTTGATTTGTTTTATGTTTGTTTGTTTTAAGCATCATAAATGCTGCCAATCTGGTGACAGGATTTCTCTAGTTTATTGTGCTCATTTTCTCCCCTCACGCCCTTATTTTTTGTTTTTTTTTTATCTTTAAGCAGTTCTGAGGCACGATGGTTAAACCTTAAACTACTGCTTTGGCAGCTACTTCACAAGTTGTTGCTAGGTAACCAAAGAATGAGTGAGTTGTTGCTAGGTAACCAAAGCGTGAGCGAGTTAGTTGGTTTCACCACATTAGGCTACATGCTTTTCTCTGCCTACAATTCCCAGAGTGCTTTGTGGTTCTGGATCAGGGTTCAGTGAAATTATTGAATATTCAGTCAGACGTATTAAATATTGGTATTGATCAGGTCTTGATCGCGATATATACTACTGAATTATTGTCCAGTCTTGCTAAAATGTATCCTTACATCATCACTAATATTGAGTTAGATGAGTTTCAATTGTATCATTGAAATGCTAACATATCTCATACCCACTGTGAGTGTATATATAAACTTTTCACCATCACTTTTTGTTTTTAATTTTAGGCACTGTCCTTTGGTATTTAACAGAGATATGACCCACAAATATAGGTTACTCATGTCTTATAGTCTTAATCTGAACCCATGACCTGCACCATGAGGCGTGTGTATAAATGTGGCCGGTTAGAGATGTATAAACCTTTGTGCTAATCCCAACTAGCATTAACATATACACGCAGACGTACACACACTCAATGGTCATTGATCCTCTTGTCACGCAAAGCCACTCAACACAATGTAGCTCTAACATTTTCAGCATTCTGCAGAGCGTGGGCTTTAAAAGCTCTAATTGTGCACTTCTCAAGCTACATGGCACTCAATTCCCCAAAAATGCTTTTAGGGTTTCAAATGCAGACGGGTTATCAAATCAGCTCCAACAGAGAGCAGCTGAACATTATTCCAATGGGTTTTAGTTTGTAGAGAGAGGAAAAAATGACATGCAAGATAACTAAATATCTGTAGTTATGTTAAATACAGTTTTTATTTAAAATGGGGAGAAGCTCTGAAATAAAAAGTTGTTTATTCAAACATTTTTTTTCTTTCTGAAAATGCTTCTTTGCAGTAAATCTTATACCATCGAAAAGCTGCTGTGTTTCCTTGTAAGTGTTTCCAAATTGGTTAATGCAACGCATTTGAATTTTGAGCAGCAGAGTTGAGGATGTGGGTTGCACCTATGAAAAACTTGCAAAATCTACTGGAGACGTATTTAATCCACTGAGATGAGATTCTGCTACCAGTGACGATTCCACAGGGATTACATTTTATCCTCCAAAATGTGATCACTCACCCCGCAGACTGGAGTTGATCAGGAATTACCCCTAAAGTTTAAGTTTATCACTGAACACTTTTGGTATTAGGTAGGGATGTTGTTGATGTCAGAGTAATTGATATAACCACACTGACTGATTTTATTAACTAGTGGGGTTTTTTCTGGATTCTTGATCTGATGAAACTAGATGTTGGTTCTCCATGTTTGATTCTATGAAGTCGATGGTCCTAAATATCAATCTGAGGGAATGAGTAGTTTCTCTAGATGAGTTTCTCTGGATTCTAAGCTTGATTCTTGCTCTGGGTTGAGTGAAGGTCTCTGGATCTTTTTGTTCTAACTAAAAGGTTTGGTTCTGCTCTGGGTTGAGTGAAGGTCTCTGGATCATTTTGTTCTAAAAGGTTTGGTTCTGGTCTGGGTTGAGTGAAGGTCTCTGGATCTTTTTGTTCTAACTAAAAGGTTTGGTTCTGCTCTGGGTTGAGTGAAGGTCTCTGGATCATTTTGTTCTAAAAGGTTTGGTTCTGGTCTGGGTTGAGTGAAGTTCTCTGGATCTTTTTGTTCTAACTAAAAGGTTTGGTTCTGGTCTGGGTTGAGTGAAGTTCTCTGGATCTTTTTGTTCTAACTAAAAGGTTTGGTTCTGCTCTGGGTTGAGTGAAGGTCTCTGGATCATTTTGTTCTAAAAGGTTTGGTTCTGGTCTGGGTTGAGTGAAGTTCTCTGGATCTTTTTGTTCTAACTAAAAGGTTTGGTTCTGCTCTGGGTTGAGTGAAGGTCTCTGGATCATTTTGTTCTAAAAGGTTTGGTTCTGCTCTGGGTTGAGTGAAGGTCTCTGGATCATTTTGTTCTAAAAGGTTTGGTTCTGGTCTGGGTTGAGTGAAGTTCTCTGGATCTTTTTGTTCTAACTAAAAGGTTTGGTTCTGCTCTGGGTTGAGTGAAGGTCTCTGGATCATTTTGTTCTAAAAGGTTTGGTTCTGGTCTGGGTTGAGTGAAGTTCTCTGGATCTTTTTGTTCTAACTAAAAGGTTTGGTTCTGCTCTGGGTTGAGTGAAGGTCTCTGGATCTTTTTGTTCTAACTAAAAGGTTTGGTTCTGCTCTGGGTTGAGTGAAGGTCTCTGGATCTTTTTGTTCTAACTAAAAGGTTTGGTTCTGGTCTGGGTTGAGTGAAGTTCTCTGGATCTTTTTGTTCTAACTAAAAGGTTTGGTTCTGCTCTGGGTTGAGTGAAGGTCTCTGGATCATTTTGTTCTAAAAGGTTTGGTTCTGCTCTGGGTTGAGTGAAGGTCTCTGGATCATTTTGTTCTAAAAGGTTTGGTTCTGGTCTGGGTTGAGTGAAGTTCTCTGGATCTTTTTGTTCTAACTAAAAGGTTTGGTTCTGCTCTGGGTTGAGTGAAGGTCTCTGGATCATTTTGTTCTAAAAGGTTTGGTTCTGGTCTGGGTTGAGTGAAGTTCTCTGGATCTTTTTGTTCTAACTAAAAGGTTTGGTTCTGCTCTGGGTTGAGTGAAGGTCTCTGGATCTTTTTGTTCTAACTAAAAGGTTTGGTTCTGCTCTGGGTTGAGTGAAGGTCTCTGGATCTTTTTGTTCTAACTAAAAGGTTTGGTTCTGCTCTGGGTTGAGTGAAGGTCTCTGGATCTTTTTGTTCTAAAAGGTTTGGTTCTGCTCTGGGTTGAGTGATGTATAAACTAAATGTTCCTGTAGTTTCTCTGAGTTCTACAGTAGTGTGTGATCAAGCTGACGACCAGCATTAGGATGAGCTGCTGTGGTTGTGCATTTATCCCTCTCTACTGAAGCTTGTCTCTCTTAATTTTTTGATCGTTAACTTGCAAATTTATTTCTTGAAAATTAAGAACAAAATCGTCCTATTGTTTGATCTATTAAATACATCTGTAAAGGTGGAAAGCAGGAGGCTTGTTGTGTAAGTTGTGTGTGGGTGATCTGATTCGAGCCTGTTGTTGCGCACTCTGCTCTAAGTCTTTATCACTCCTGTTTGACCTTCCTGTCCCACGCTCATCCAATTCTTTTCTTCACCTTTTCACACTTTCTGTGTCGTCTCATGTGCGAGCTCGTTGTCTGTACTTCTTGAGATTATTCGCCCATTAAAGAAGCCCTGCTACAATGCGCGTGAGTGAATGTGTTTGTTATCCTGAATAAGGCTTGGCCATGAGCGAGTCTTCACATCACCTGTTGCCATGGTAGTTAAATAGGCAGAGAAAGATGGAGAGGAATGGAGGAAGGGAGGGAGACCGGCAGGCGTGGGTGGGAGAGGAAAATTGGATGATGTGTGGCATGTTCTGGAATAAACCCGCAGAGAACGGACTGCATTTACAAGCTAAAGAGGGTTTTCTGGAAACCAAGTTATTTAGCTGCTAAAGTTATATTTGCCTGTTGATATCAGGCACGAATACTCCAGAACAAACCGCTCTGTTCTTATCTCGCAAAGGCAGAGCAAGGAGCTGATCAAAGATCCAATTTAATTGAGGCTTCATCACAGTGTATCAGATTAGCCTCTTCTTAGCGTGGATAACAACATCAAGACATCCGACACCTGATTGGGTTAGCGTTATGCTTTTCTAACATCTTCCTCCCATAATTCACTCAGCTGGGCATTTTGTCTAACAGAGGTCTTGTTCTAAGAGAGATTTTTTTTATTATTAGATTTTTTACATTATTTTATCATAAAAAGTTATTAGCATACAAGGTCAGACATTAGTCTGTGCTGAAGCTGCTTTAGAAGCCACAATGTTTCTGCATTTGGCAGATACTCTCCAAATATAACATTAAATATTGTTAGGAGTAGATTTAAATGTATTCGTTAACGTATTCATATTGATTTAAACGTGCCAATAATTAATGATTTTAGATGTGAAATTACTAATGTTGCTTAAATATTAAAACTGTATATATTTATTTGATCCTGCTCTTCAAATGGACTCTTAACATTTTGGTTGGTTAACTTGCAGAACTTCATAACAAATATATTAGAGCAGATTTAGTACCGCCCGCCAACAGATACAATTTTTATGGATATTCAAAAATATTTTTGTAATTTAAAAAAAAATTTATTTACTCTGATTAATTTCTTTCTTTTAGAATTGAATTAAAAATAGTAATTGGCTGGACAAATTTTTATTTAATCTTTTTGTTTCATGTTTGAGTAGTTTTAGGGAATTTTATAAATGTTTATCAACAACATTTCAGACTTTCACCAAAAGTTTGAAATGGTGAAAGCGCATAAAATTTATTGATTTGCCTCATTGCTACAAGCTGTTTCAACAATTAATGTGTTTTTGCTCTAATCTTGGAGAGAAAGATTCAAAATCTTGGAACGAATCTCAAATATGCGTCATAATTTACAGATGTAACCAGGTCTAAAAATTATTGTTCTGTTGGGAGCAGACTCTAAATAACTAGCATTTATTTTCAACGTAGCTGAAATGTCTTCAGTTTGACTTGAAAATAATTTGACATTTAAATAACACTGATAATGTTTTTATGATGGCTTCATAGTTTCTGACCCATATAAAATGACAGATAAGCAAAGTGAGGAGAGTTGATGAATGCTGTTGCTGGAAGGAGAAAAAAGGAAACAGTGAAGGTGGACAAACGCTTGTCAGTGTGATTGTACGGAGTAAATGGGAAGCAAAGAAAAAAAAAGAGCTGAATACTGGAGAAAGAAGATGGGAGGAGAGGAGGAGGGGAAGTGAGCGTGAAGGGGAATGCCATTAGCGGCTTTGTTCGGTTCTCTCGACTGAATGTTAGATAGACATGGATAAACTCTCACCCTCTTACAAACAAACGCTCGTAAGGGGGTGAGAGTGACGAATGGCTCCTTTTTTTTAACTGTCCGCTCAGAGATTATTGAGAGAGCATCAGAATTTGTGCATTTCACCACAAACATTTCTGTCTGTCTGAGCTGAATTTCCCCGTGGGCAAATTTTGCCATGTGTGCATTTTGAAATGAGCGACTGGAAATGTTGCTGGAGTTAAAAATGGAGAGAACTGTGTGTAATACAAATATTAGTGCTGTCGATCGATTAAAATTGTTTTTATCAGATTAATTAATCGATATGATTAACTTTGTGAGCTTGAAATGGAAAACAAAAATGAAAATGTTCAAAAAAATGTTTAGGAAAATGTTTTATTGTCTGAAACCAAACATCTCAGTTTTCCAGGTTTTTATATTCAGGAAGGTTTAAAATAAGTCATTTTTTATTTTTCAAATGTAATTTATAAATGTTAACTATAATTCACCATTCTCATATGAATTATAGTTAATTCATATGAGCATTAACTCATAATTCTCATATGAATTATGAGTTATATAATTCATTCATATATGTACCTTCCTGGGTTTTTATCCAAAATCCATCTCTGTTTTGTTTTTTTTTAAGCAAAATTTGTCTGATTTTCCTCGCTCATCTTTCCACTTACATTTGCTGCATTATTGACCGCAGTACAAGACCGTCAAAATGCGCTGCCTTGAACAAAGTAACTCTCTTCAGGAGAGGCTTTGATGTCAAAATAGGTTATAAGATTAATCTGCATAATGTAATATTAACGCGTTAAACTTCTTGGATTAAATGCATTAATGTGTTCATGTCAACAGCCCTAAAATATATATATATTCAAAATTGGACGTGTGTGGTGCAAGTCGAGGGATGAAGTCATCATATGTCTGTTATATAACAGTGAGCTGTAACAATACTCTTTACTAGCACTGCAGAGAGGGAAGGGGAACCTGAGCTGGCTGTAATGCATTGCAGCAGGATGCTGTTAATAGTTTGAGTGGGGAAGTGAGACGGAGAAGCAAATAGAAGTATTATTGCTTCTGCTGCAGGAGAGAGAGTAAAGGGATTGGCCCTCAAAGCCAGTGGAGACAGGATGTTGTTGGGATATTATGCAGTAGCTATGAAATGGAAGAAGCTGATACGGTTTGACAACATTTGTACTGCAGGCTCTGAACCGCTGATTTGAGAGGGAGGGACACAGAGATGGCACGAGAAGAAAGAGTATGAAAATGATGTTTCCAGATGGACTTGGGCAAGATTTATGAAGGAAATACCACATTTATCTTCTCTAAAATTAGAAATAGGTGATATAATACAAGGTTTCCCTCAGAAAACTTGCTAAGCCTGGTGGTTGGGGCGCTCGGCAGTCATTCATCCAGGGGCCCGCTGTGTTTTTGAGATAAAAAATGTCTAAAGTTGAGAGAAAATTTTTAAATATCACTTGATAATTATGTGTTATTGGAAGATGAGTATCTGAACACCGACTATAAAATCTTAAAAAATGCAAACATTTCAAAAATCTTAAATAAACCAACAATGCTAAGTCTGGTACAAGTAAAGCCTGGTGGCCCGCCAGGCTTATCATACACTGGGGAGAACCCTGTAATCCAGGCCACATTTTGGCCACATCTGCATCCTTTATAATTTCAGGTGTTTGGTAATCATTGTATGCCAAGTTTGAGAACTTCATTCTTATCTCAAGAAATGAATCGTTCAGTAACACTACTTGAGGAAATCCAGCAACAATTTGACAGCCAGGCTCCAGAGTTGTGAGTGGGACAACTCTGATTAAAATGGGTGGATTGGTGCCAGTTCAAGACCTGCGTCTTTCCCAGCTGGAACACAAAAGCCTGTCACCTTGATGTGACCACAGCACAAAGCTCGTCACTGTTCTAGGAAGTGAGAGGCTCTCACGCCAAGCAGTCCTACAAATCCATTTGACTCTCTAATCCAGCGAGAAAACGCCACTCCTTTTATTTCCCCAGTTCCTCCCCACTTTCTGACTTTTCTTCTGCTCCTCCTGCATTTACCAAACATGAGCCCACCTTCAGAAACCCATCCCCGCCAATTAACACAAAAATACAGCCACAGGCTAAGCAAAACTCTTAGACATTATATAATTTGGCTGCCACTAATTGCTTTTTTAGATGTAAGTCACACATTTTTCTCTGATAAAGTTATTTACAGTACACCACAACATAAAATGTAAACAAAGATTTGCATCTTAAAGCATCAAATGTATGCATAAAGTCTTCATTTAAAGGTCCTTGTTACTCATTTATTGGTGAAGAAAAAAAACAACCCATCTTGTTTATTCTCAAGATGTTTTAGTCTGGTGATTAAACTTATTCAAACTCTCTTGTTAAAAATATTCAGTCAGTTTGTGCCTCCAACATTTCAGCTGTACCTGGTATCGTTTGCCTAAACTATAACTGCTTACATTGTGCATTTGTTAATCACATGGCCCATTCCTTTCCTTTTTTTGTTGTTTATTTTTTTACTTTTAGCTTTTCTCCTTGGTTTGCTCTCCCTCCCCTGTGGAGAGAAGGAGCAAAGAAAAAGAAACTTAATCCTCCTTTTGAGGCAGCGGTGGACCCGTTGAGCGTTTTCTCTTTTTCCAGCATTTTCTCTGAAAGTTTTCAGGTTATTTTTGACTTATGTGAGTGCTCAGTTTCCTTCAGATGTAGCTTGTTTTTCTTTAACATCCTCATAATTATCATTTTAACATGTTTGTGATTTGTCTTTGGATTGTTAAATACAGCTGGAAGTGCTTCTTCTTGCACTGAAATGAGCACAAATGACATCTGAAACTGTATTCTTTGTTTCTCACTAATGTTTTGCTAAGTTGCTAAAGTGAAAACCATCTTTGTCTACTCTAGAGAATATTATGATAAATTTGCAGGAAGAAATCTGTCGACAATGACGTGGAAAAGTGTTAATATCTGCTTACGTTTTTCGCATTTCTCTTGTTATAACCTCGATTTCAATGTATTTTATTTGAATTTTAAGATGTGTGTAATTCTATAGCAGAAAAAGGTTTTCAAATATGAACAAATGCAAATAAAAATCTAAGCAAGTGTGCAATTGAACCCAACATTTTACTTTTCTAATATGCACTCAGTCTTCAAACTAACTACACTGTCTGTACATTGTTTTATCTGCAGCACACAGATCAGCATGAGCACTGACTGAAAATGCATCATTTTCCATTTGAGGTGCAGTTTGTGCTTTTTGCATGCTGACACTAGAGCTGCCAGGTCTCCAATCCCTCCAAAACCATTTTGACTCCGTGTCTGAGGCGCATTAATGAGAAACAACATGACATTTAAGAAGGTTGCTTTTGCTTCTGTTTTTTAAAATCTGTGTGGATTCAGAGCTCGTCTGTACAGAAATTTAAAAAAAACTAAGGTTTTAGATTTTATCAACATGGACAAAGTTTACAGCTGGGTTGAGTGAAGTTCAGAAATGGGTTATTTTAGTGTAACAAGTGATGATGTCATTCCCAAGGCTTCTGTCATGTTTAGTTGATTTTAATCTGAGACAGAAAAACACAATTAACAGACATGACTGCAGAGCTGTGACTTGTCGGGATAATTATATTTTAAGTGATATTTTCATAAATCCAGAAACATTCACTAGTGTATATTTCCTATCCAACATGCAGCTGTCTGTCTGCCTCATTTATTTTATATTTGCCGTTTGCTTACTCTTCTGTTTTCTTTTTGTGTTTTGGGACTGTTTTGTGTTGTGAGGTTGAGGTTGTATTCAGGGCTTGAATTATTGAAGAAAAATTTAAGACAGGGCGATAGTGAGGTAAATTTAAGAAAGTAAAAAATGCTAACGTGAGTAAGAGCAGATGGAGAGATCCATGTAGGGAAGGTTTTGTACCACGTTTTTCTCTTCTAGCGTATGACATGTTGTTGTCCCCACCCCCATCTTATTCTAGCATATTTTTCAGTGTTTAAGTGGGAGCCTGCTTTCACCCTCAGGTCAGGTTTAGGGGTTTTCCTGCTTTCCTTTTCTGCACTTGTCCATCACAACTGACATACATAATGTCAGGCAATTTACTGGAGTTATTCTCCATGTATCGCTGATTGGCAACCCCGTCCCCCCCTGGCACAGTAAGGCCACTTTGTATCAATATTCTCTTTGTTGTGAGAGATGGGGGGCAATTGCCCTGAATGTCGGAATAATTGCACACAGCTAGCGGCACACATGCAATTTCTTTTCCAGACACGCAAACCTTCATGCACCACACATTGGAAAACACAATAACTGGGACACACACTAAATACATGAAAAATGCACAGAGGACATGGGCAGAATGAGGACACATGAAGTAGATTTGATGTGGAGTTTGACTGAGGTGGCATTAAAAAAAAGACTGTTCTTTGAGACAGAGACACTCGGAAAGATGCTGCCACTCACACATGGCCTGAGGCCTAAATACAGTCTGGGTTGGACGGGTGGACAGTCTGTCTTTGGTTGTTCTTGAGATTCAGAACTGGGGAAAAAGGGAAACTCCTTAAAACTCCATTTATGATAAATGTTTGTGAGCAATGGATGTAAAATGCAAAAACAATTCTATAAGCACACTAGTTTTAGTTTTCTGAATAGAGTAAAAAAAAGCACTTATTGCAAATGTCACAAACTTTAAAAAAAAAATAAAGTTGAGGTCAAATTGTGTAGCTTTTTTCTATGAATAATGGGTTTCAGTTTTACTACTTCTGGTGTCATTTCTACTGTGTAATTAATTATTAAAGAGGAGAACTGCAGCAAGTGGTGTGAATCTGAACTTCTGGTCTTTATATGCTGACAATAGTTTATTCGGTGCCTGGACCATTATTTAAGTATATTGTTAAAATGTCCTCTGCCTTGAGACTGCATTTACTGTGAATTGGTGCTATATAAACAGAATTAAAATAACATATTCAAATGTCGAACAGGTTGTAAAATCCTTGAATTATTGAGTGATGATGATGATGATTCTGTGCACCACAGGTTTCCGTGCAGTTCTGAAATCTATGTCACCGCTCATGCATCGCTGCATCCATTTACTGGTGGAGCTTCTCTCCTCTCTGTGGATCTAGAACACACCAATTGAGGAACGATCAAAATATCCTTACATGCCCTCACTTCACTCTGGCACGCACATATACCTACTGGTGCATGAGTGTTTGTTTGTAAGCACATACGATTGATTGTGACAAGAAGTTGGTTTAAGTGCAGCTCTTTGTCGCATGTTCATTTCACATCTGCACTGCTTTGTGACGTGTGCAGCAGGCGCAGGCTGAGATTATCACAGCATGTGGAATTGTTTTATGGCATTAACAGAATATAGAACATGACCTGAAACATTAAAACGACAATTTCTCCCTCTGCTACACATTAAAATACCAATTAGCATATGCAATATTTGTTATCCATTACATTTCTGGACATTTTGAGACAGTTTGGCAAAAATGTAGAATAAAAACCTAAATTAATTAGAAGTTTTTTCTTTAAAAAACTACTAATTTTCATATAGAAAATTATTTTTTCCATGGTTATTATAGGACATGTAATTTTTGATGAGCTACTGTTTGTAGAGTAACAAGTTTAACATAACCTTCATAAGTGAATTTGTTTTTTATGACCAGAAATAACATTTGTTTTTGTTTGTTGAGAGAGCAGAAATAGTAGTAATCTTTATCTCGAGATTTAGTTTTGTTAAACTGGGGTTATTAACCAGGTTAGTATTGCTATCTTAAAATATATCTGAAGGATAACCTTTGACCTTTCTATTTATTGATAAGGTTATGATACTAGTTATTAAATTGTAGTATCTCAAATGCTTCTCAGGATGAAATATAACTGCAATAGATTTGGATGAATCAAGAATAATTAACAGTCAATAAATCAAAATTTTAGTGGACATAGTAACTACATTACAGATCATTATTCTGATTGTGTGATGTTTTGTGCCACCAGTATGACTGGACTAAATGATCGATGTAAAGAATATCCCTGTTGCTTGTTTGCCCAGTTCATGGACTCTGCTTAAAGCAATGTTTATTAAAATGATTGCAGTGATTCATATTTCAGAAGCTTCTAAATATTCATGTCATGTCTTGTGGTGGTGTAAGTTTCAGCAGAAGGTCGTGCCCCTCTTCAAGGTGTAGATTTTTTACTTTGTAGTTCAATATAAATTTGTGAATTGGAGCTTTATCAGCTTAAACCTGTTTTTTTTTTGTTTGTTTTATTTCCAAAGCCTTTCCACCCAATGGTGAACTTGGTATGCAGTGCCGACCTGAGGATGTTTCTGTGCGCCCTGTATGCACCGGTGTGCACAGAATACGGCCGAATGTCCATGCCGTGTCGATCCATCTGCCAGCGGGCCAAAGACGAGTGCCACAAACTCATGGAGATATTCGGAGTAGCTTGGCCAGATGACATGGAGTGCAGCAGGTAAGGATGGAAAAACCCAGGCCAACATTTAAACTGTGTAGACAGATTTCTATGGCCATGTCAGACTGCAGCCGTAAAAATAAATACATTCAAATTAAATGCTGGAATTAATCAGATTGATCTTTCACAGACTTCTTTAGATAAATCTTGGTTGTGCTTCCTGATATAAGCAAGAGATAAACTAAACATACGGGATCAAACTGCATACACCCCTTTTCAGTTTGTAACTACATTTTAACATTTGACCCATTATTTTATTGTTCTAGTGCCTTATGTAATTCATCATGTTGAGTTAGTGCTGGGTGTGAGATATTACAGGTCGGCTGTTCATTGTAGCAATAAGAGCACAACAAAGAACACAGCAAATACTAAATCAACATGTCAGACATGATTTATCTTTTTATTTGTTGTGCTCATATTTTTTTTAAAACAAACATTTCTTTCACAAAAACAAAAAAGGAGACAACTTGAGCATATAAATAAGAAAAACAAACAAAAAATATTTTTAAAATCCTATTTACTTTTCTGTGTAGAATCTGCATTTCTATCTTTGCGCATTGATACTTTTACATTTTAAGGTCATTGTTTAGTCAAATTTAGAGTGTGCTTAAATTTTCTTTATTCTGCTCATACTTTGAGTTAGACCACCTGGAAGAGTCGGTCGTTCTTGAGAATAGTTTGTTGTAAAAGTCTTTTGAATCCATCTGTCACCAGGTGTTGATTCAAAGATCCCAGGTGGATCACAGAAAAAAACTGCTGGAATAATCCATAAAGGGAGGACAGGTCCTTCAACACGTCAAACCAAAACGAAAGCAACGAGGGCAAAGTTTACAGGTTGATTTTGAGTTTACAAAGGGAAGATTTATGAAGGGATTTATTCAGTGAATAGGAGAAGATGAGGAGAAATATTCTGAAAGCATGAGGTTAGTTTTACAAACTATGAAAATCACTCTTAAACTTTAATTTGTCACAGAAATGTATGACAGTTTGTGACAAAAATCTTAATTCGAAAAACTAAAGTTTCAGCTACAGAACCTTAAAATACTTTCAGTCAGAATAAAATGTTCATAGGTTTTAAACCTAAATCTACCTTAGCTTAGCTCTAGCTAAAAACTAAAATTTTACTGTAAGGGCAAAGTTTGTCAAATCACTTAACTTCTTAGATCTACAATTAAGTTTACTCCCAAGATAATGTTTGGTCCTAAAAGTCCTTTCAGCTTGATGTTATGGAAGGGAAGTAAACATACTGATTTTGAAAATAGCTTCATGAAAAGACAAGACACCTAATGTGTGATTGCATAAACTGAAATCTCAGAAAAGCTTGTAGCAGATTCAGCTTGATGTTCCGACAAAGTGTTTTGTTTGCCAGGTTTCCAGATTGTGATGAGCCTTACCCTCGTGCTGAGGACCTGCTGACCGGCCCAGAACCCACTGACCAGTCATCCATGACGGTCCAGAGAGATTACGGCTTCTGGTGTCCCCGAGAGCTCAAGGTTGACCCAGACCTGGGCTACTCCTTCATGGGAAGGAAGGACTGTTCTGCTCCCTGCCCGTCCATGTTCTTCAGCCAGCAGGAGCTCACCTTTATGAGATACTTCATTGGAGTCGTCTCTATTATTTGTCTCTCTGCAACGCTCTTCACGTTCCTGACGTTTCTCATCGATGTTACAAGGTCAGAGTAGTTTTGTCTTTTTTTTTTACCAAATATTTCTTTTACAAAACCCTGTGAATTAAATCTGAAATGAAAACAAATCTTTAGTATGCATATTTAACACTCTAACACCTAAGTTTTAAATCCCTCTTTCCCTGTTGCTTATTTTAATGGTACGTAGTTCTTCAAATGTCCTGTGAGTAAATATATTTGCCCATTTATCCATAACAGCTGGAACTTTCAATGTCTAGCAAGTTATTCACAATCTACAATCTATTAAGAGTGCCGCTCAGATTAATTTCACTCCCTGCTAAGGTGGGAGTGAAATTACCGTAATAACCCAATATTGGCTAGAAAGCGCAACGTCTCCCCCTTTCAGAAACCGTTGGAATTTTTCAGATGGCGCAAACTGTGGCGGAATTACGGTACTGCATTTGGCTGCGTTATCGCCGATACGTTTGGTCTGGAAGGCT
The DNA here is from genome assembly GCF_001444195.1 of Xiphophorus couchianus. Lineage (NCBI taxonomy): Eukaryota > Metazoa > Chordata > Actinopteri > Cyprinodontiformes > Poeciliidae > Xiphophorus > Xiphophorus couchianus. The sequence goes on from NC_040231.1 coordinate 11,935,741, forward strand.
TAAAACTATGAATTAGAAAGTGAACCAGAGAAATGAATCAACTGTGTCTCTATAGGTTCCGATACCCTGAGCGGCCAATCATCTTCTACGCTGTGTGTTACGTCATGGTGTCGCTGGTCTTCTTCTTGGGTTTCCTTCTGGAGGACAGAGTAGCATGCAATGCAGTGAGCCCGGCCCAGTTCAAAGCTTCAACCATCACACAGGGCTCTCACAACAAGGCGAGTGATTAACCTGTGTCCTAACATCACAAATCTTGTCATGGGAATGTTTTTATTCTGATCCCAAAGGATTCCTTCCACATGGTTGAATAAACAGAACTCGTTCTGCCTGTTGTTTCTCTCTCAGCCATGCACTCTCTTCTTCATGGTCCTGTATTTCTTTACCATGGCCGGCAGCGTGTGGTGGGTCGTACTGACAATCACTTGGTTCCTGGCCGCTGTGCCTAAATGGGGCAGCGAGGCCATTGAGAAGAAAGCCCTCCTCTTCCACGCTGTGGCCTGGGGCCTCCCAGGGGCCCTCACTGTCTCCCTGTTGGCCTTGAATAAGATCGAGGGAGATGGGATCAGTGGAGTGTGTTTCATAGGCCTGTATGACATCGATGCCCTGAGGTGGTTTGTTCTGGCACCACTCTGCTTCAATGTGGCGGTGAGTTCAGTTAGACGAGCAGTGATGAAAGAAGGGATAAATGATTGATTGTGGAAGAGATAAAGGAGCGAATGATATGTTAGAAATGTGGACTGCCTCACTGTACCCTTTAAGAACTAATCACTCATTGTAATCGCGCCACGTCTGTCTGAGTGCCCTCTTCATTTGCTTCATTATTCCCTCAGGTTGGCATCTCGCTGCTTTTAGTGGGAATTATCGCTCTGAACCGGGTCCGGATGGAGATTCCACTGGAGAAAGAAAACCAGGCCAAACTTGTCAAGTTCATGATCCGAATGGGCGTGTTCTCGGTGCTCTACCTCGCCCCCTTATTCACAGTGATTGGCTGTTACATTTATGAACACACCTATCGGGGTATCTGGGAAACGACGTGGATGGAGGAGAACTGTCGGCGGTACCACATCCCCTGCCCATATATGGTAAAGGAAAACAAAGGGATTGCTCAACACAGCATAAGAAATTGTCATCTTTTCCACAGTTTTAACCTCTGTGAAAAAGATGACGGAGTGTAAAAAAGTCTTTATATACGACTTTTTTACACCTAATCTCAGGGGGAAGTGGGTTAAGATTTGTGACTTTTTTCTTATATTTCTGACTTATTCTAGAATTTCTAGAGTAAGTTAAGGATTTTTGGCATCTGGGAAATTAGCTGTCTCAAATAAACCTCCCAATTTATATTAATTTATTTATATTGAGTCATATTTACATTACTTAATATCACTTATGTGAGTAATTTCCCCTTGGCGAGCAATAAAGTATATTTTATTTTAAGTCACAGCGGGCTCTGCATTGTTGCCTAGCAACCTCTCCCGAGCCCATCCCTGTTACCTAGCAACCCAACCAGAGCTCCAGCACATTTGGCCAGTTGGTTTTATCACTGTATTTGCTGTACAATAGCAAAATTCATAATGACAAGTCATCCAGGTCACGAGTGAAGAAAACAGCCACAAACCATCATAATGTTCTATACAATAAATCAAAAATAACCATAAAAGTTAGGTTGCATTGTACCGGTAATTGTTTTTCATTTTTGATCTCATAAAAATCCCTTACTGTGGTCAATTCCAGAAATTCAATAAATGACTTGCATTTAATAAATTACTTATCTTTTTAATTTTTCCTGCTTTTTTCCACAAATCATTAGTTTTGTTATTGCCAATTTAAACTTAAAAGCAAATTGCAATATTCTGAGCTAATAACTCGGTGCAAAAGGTCTGTGTGTGAGCTGCTGTGACTACCAGACCCTGGTGGGTGTGTGTGTGTGTGTGTGGGTGAGGGAGGACACCAGAGTGCTGTACGCATCATTAGCTCACATAATGCAGTTCTCCAGACCGACTCCCCAAAACGCTACAATCTTTGTTTTCCTCTGTCTTCTTGTCGTCTTGTCTTTCACTCCTTCGGCTGGTTTTTCCTACTTTTCCATCTCTTGGTCTCCCCCTTCTCGCCTTCTCCTCCCTTTTCTCAGCTGGTGTCTCTTTCTTCCAGACTTTCTCAGTCATGCTCTGCTGCCTGTTCTCTATGAAGGCTTTGTAGCGCTTATGAAGAGCAGTAGGAGGGCGGTGTTTTTGTACAGTCTGCTACTAAATTAATAACCAGAAAAATGGACCCCCCGCTCCTTGTTGAAAGCATGCACAACATTTTCAAATTGCATTAGACTTCCAGGCAAGTGTTGGCCTCCATATGACAGGCTATACGAGTGTTTGGAGACAGGTGCAAATGCTTATGTTACTGGTCTGTGTGTGTGTGTGTGTGTGACAGACCTCTGCTGCATGTTGCTGTGGTGTTTCAGTCCGTGTGTGTGTCACTGGACTTGTCCCTTAGGCAGATCATATGTGTCAACGTTGAATGACGGACAAAACAGTTTAATACCTTTGGAAAATTGTATATTCTGTTTTTATTATTGTAGCTCAAGTAGCTTGTGTCTCTGGATTATAGATAGTAATATTCTAAAGTCCCATGGTTCCCTTTTCTTTTCTTCTGGGTTTAGAAGATAATGGTTTTACCACTAACACTGTAAAAGTAGGTGCAGCATTTCAGCTTTGACTTTTTTTTTCAGCTAAATTTTGTTGCAGCAAATGGAATGGATTACTGAAATAATGAGGGCAAAGCAAAGGTCTTTAATGCACCGGCTGCTCTCTTATGATCATGGTTCCTTGTTACATAACAGCTCTAAAGCATGGGATTTACTTTAGGCCCATTTCCTGGTTGAGTTTATAAAGTCTAGAAATGAGAACATTGTTTTGTATGTTTGAATCGGGGATCAAATAATCAATCGACCAGAGATCAGAACCAGCCGGTTTCCTTTGATCGGGTCAAATACTGAAAGCTCTGAGTTTATTTTCCCCAACTCATTGAAAACTGAGAAAACTGAATAGTTGCGCAATTTCCAGTCTATAAATGCATCAACCAAAATCATGTGTTGATGCACTTTGTTTTGAGTTCAGTATAAAACAAATATCTGTATCAGCTGGGAAAAATCTAAACTAACCTTAGTTTGAGTGTTTTTTTTATTTATATATATATATATGATGAAAGCAACAAATGCAAAATCCAGTTATTGACTCAATTTGGTAAAGTAAGACTTCTGACTGAAAACCTGTGATTAATTGTATAAGAATAAGAAAAAATGTTTTCATTTCTCATTTTAATAATACAGTTGTTTGATCTGAAGTTTAGTGGAAATAAATTTTTGCTCCCAGCAGAAATCTGCCTCACAGTATTATATTTTCAATGTTTATCCGTTGGTAGCAGCATTTTGTGCTCACACATACATACTTTTGAGGAATTAATGTTACATTTAATTACATAAGGTCCCAATTTATACATTTAGTTCTTGCACTGATGAGCAGGAAACATCAGATATTGCTTAAATATCAGATTTAAGCAATATTAAAGACTTCCTCTCCTTGGAATTTATTATGCATATCATGAGGGGAAAATAAGCTGTTACTGTCATAAAATATTAAAGACCACAACAGCTCACCATTTAAAAAAGGTAGTCTGCAAATGGCATTTATTAGTTTGTGGTCTGCTTTCTGGGCTCCTAACAGGTTAAATAGATATAAACCTGTAGGAATATAGATCGCTCCCTAGATCGTACAGTAGATATAAAAATACTCTGGTGTTTATGTTTGATACATGCATCTATAAAGCAGAGCAGCAGCTATAATAAACTCCTGCCCTCTACTGGGAGATGCAGCAGAATTATCATTCAGCTGAAGGCAAAGACACTGCAGTTGAACCCAGTTTGAAGTTCAGCTGTTAAAGCAGGCGGGTTTTACTTGGATTTACTCTCATCTTCAATCATCCTGAATGACTGGCTGGGATAAAAACATATGTCCGGGCCGAATACTTTTAGACCCTTAATCTCTAAATTGTTTCAGTGGCATTCAGAGCTTCTATGTCTTTATTGTTGAGAAAATAATCTACTAGGCAAAAGCTTTTATTATGACTCTGCTTTCTTCTTGTTTCTCACAGTAGTGGTTATTTTAAAGCTGACTGGCTGCTGCTGGAGTTAAACATGTTTCTGTTCCTGTTAGGTTGAGCAGACCAGCAAGCCGGCCATGGTTCTGTTCCTGATTAAATACCTGATGATGTTGGTGGTGGGGATTCCCTCTGTGTTCTGGGTGGGCAGCAAGAAGACATGCTTTGAATGGGCCAGTTTCTTGCACGGACGCAGACGCAAAGAGTAAGTCGCCTTCAGGTTAATATTTATAAAGCCACATGATGATGATCACCAAAGGGATTTAACTTTTGGAGGAATGTACTGCAAATAGGTTCAAATGTTAAGTAAAGAATGAACTGCTTGCAGCTAAATATTTTAGAAAATTAGAAATGTGATTGTCTTTTGTTTAAATGTTGAAATTTCTACAGATATGACTTATCACATGTTTTATGTCTTTAGGTTTTAACTGTAATCATTTAGTTGTGATTCTGGGTTTTTTTTAGTCTCGTGTAGAAAACCTGATAAAGAAATTAGATTTTTACAAGAAGCAACCTATTTTACACTGTATTATCAAGTATAACATTCTAGGTAATCTAACTTACTTTACTATGATGGAATAATATTTCTTTGAATCAACATTCAATTTTCTCCATGCACAGTAAAAAAAAGCCTTTCCCTGTTAAATGCTTCAGTAATTAAAATGTCATAAATATGAATTCATTAGTGATCAGAAAATGACATTTGTTTAGTGAATAGATTCAAATACAATGATTATACTTCAAGAATTTGCTTATTTAAGTATTTATGGCTGGAGGCTAACCCAACATTTTTGATTAATTGAAAATTAAGAGTATGGCATAATAAAGAGTCTTAATACTGAAAAGTTATGATATGGTTTATACTGCTAGGGGACAGTTCTCTTCACTTTGTAGATTAAATAACATTTTTGCATTTCATCTGATTCTGTCTCTCCACTCTTTCCTAGACTCACTTCAGGTCCATTATGAAGTTTTCTAGTTATTGATTTTTGACTCAGGTTATTTGCTGATGTCGGCCCACTGTGTTTATCATGTTTAAAGTCAGCACATCTACCAGGAAGCTTTAGAGCATTTCATGCTGCCCTCTGCTGACCATAGTACCACAAATACTAAACCTGGTTTAATGACCTGATATCACTGAGCTTCATTGGCCAACAACTTCAGCAGTGCCACAGGCTGAGCTCTTCCATGTCGCATCTCATTGATTCATGCAAAACTGGTTGCATGTTAACTGCAACCAGTTTTGATTTTTGGCCCAAAACTCTAGAACTCCATAGAAATAAACGCCTCCATGTTTGGTTTCTCTACAGCAGTGGGGTGAATGAGTCCCGACAGGTTCTACAGGAGCAGCCGGACTTTGCTCAGTCTCTGCTGCGTGAACCCAACACCCCGATTATCAGGAAGTCAAGAGGGACGTCTACACAGGTAGGACTGCAGGCTGCAACCACTTTCAGCCAAAAAAGATATACAGTGTGTAGCAGAAGCTTCAGGGTATACAATAACAAACCTCTGGTGGCTGTTGTAAGATGAAATGAAACATGACACTGAATGGTTTAAGAATTGGTATAAATAACAGGAGTTGGAGTCAGAAATGTTCTTTTTGGAGATCCAGGCTCATCACAACTCAAAGACGATGCTGATAACTGTGTCATTCAAAAAAGCTTTTCTGCAAATACTTTTTTACTTCAAGTTTAAGCAAAAGACCAAAGTTTTTTTTTTTAGTATGGTGAAATAAAAACACTAAATAGTAAAATTTGTTGATTAAAATCAGAAGAGTTCAAAAGTAAAGTGTATATAAAATTTAAGTTTGTGTATTTCCCTGCAGGGCACCTCTACCCACGCCTCCTCCACCCACTTGGCAGCTCTAGAAGATCTGGACGAACCAATCAGGACTCATCATGGACACCCTGCATCGACCAGAAGTAAGCCCAGCAGTGTCCATAGCAAGGCCAGTTACCATGGCAGCCTGCGCCGCAATCGAGACGACAGGTAGCTCAGAAACCCCTCGCTGTTGCATCACTCCTCCATCCGTTCTGGCCTCACCCCTGTACATCTCCACCTCTCTCAGGAGCGATTCTCTAGCTTATCGGGGCACACCGGACCGCAATCTCCATGGTAGCATGCCCCGGCTCGACCACCCACTCTCCACCCACAGCAGCCTGCATAAGATAGACAGCCACTCAAGGCACAGCAGCCAGCGGGACACATCGGAGGTTTCGCCTACCCTCATTACCCATGGAACCACAGGGAGTGACGGCCGACCTGCTGAGGACGGCACTAGCGCCTGAGGAGTTCATCACTTTCTGCAGCAAAAAGCAGAATCTACCAGAACGTTGCGGTGGTTTGTGATCTAGTCTGGTCCTTTGAGTTACAGATTCAGGATTTATTCAGGGAAAACTGTGGAGAGCTGCAACTTGCACTGGACAGACCAGGAACTGGCTAAATGTTGTGGGGAAAAAAGGTTGTTGCACTTATTACACAGTCAAAACCTAATTCCATAGGACCTTCGCAAATATTATGAAACTTGTAAAATGACTGCAGAGTTTTGTTTTTATATCAAACACTTCATCTGTCACAAAAGTGACTTGTTTATTTTGACCTGCAGCTGTTGATGCTAATCTGTGTGTGAAGTCTTAGACAAATATGGGCCTAACATAAAAACATGGACCTTTTAATTGTTTAGTAAATATTTTTATACTGTGAAAAACTGTCTACTGCGTGCATAGAGAGAAACATATCAGGGGTGATTAAGTTTAAAACTTTTTGATGTCAGGAAAATTAAACTGCTTAGTCTGCAGTGCAACAAAATCTTTCTAAACCTGGGATGCTGAAGACCAGCCCTTGTCAGACACACCTGAACAAAATGACTGAATGTTGAGGTAATTCAGGTGTGTTGGAGCAGGGATGCATCAAGGACTGCACTTGGGAAGCATGTTAATCTTTAACTTAGAGTTCATTCCATTAACAGGGCTGCAGATCAACATTTAAAACCCAGTGGGATTTGTTTGTGCAAGGCACCATTTTGAATTTTGAGGCCTCGGTTGGTAAGAATCCTCTAACGGGGAGCACATAAATTTTACTTGAGTAGAAATGAAAGGCATAAACAACACCCTTAAACTAATAATACACTGCCAGACAGATGAAAACCTAAAAAATAAACCACTGTAATATCTGCCATAAATTCAGAAAACCTCTATATTTTATTGGATGTTGAAGATCCTGGTAAGTTGATTAACACTGTAAGGGGAATCAGTCATCAAGCCCAATGGAGAATTTAAACTGTATAAACATATCTGTAATTTAAAGTATTCCAGTATCATTTAAAACTCAAACTTATGTTTCTCTAAAGACTGACAGATTTGTTTGAGACTTAATTTTTTACAAGTGTTGTAATATCCACCCCTGTTCATGTGTTTGTCTTCAGACCTGCCTTGACAGGTGCAGCTAACAAGAAGAACATTCATTATACTTTATTGGCGCCAACTTTTATTATCTGCCTGTAAATGTAAAAACCTGTAAATATTGTTTTCTTGCAGTTTGAGTCCTAATCCTTTGTCATTGAACTAACCTACCTCACCTTTACCCTCAGCCTTTTCTTGTTCTGCATTCACATCACTGGGTGCTTTCTCCGAAGTAAAGAAGCGCTCAGCATACATCAGTAAAAATGGTGGTGCCAGCTCGCTTTGTGGTTTTTATGTCTACCTCTTGAGTTCAAACCCCAACATACTTCTGACTGACTTTGTGTACTCAATTCCAAGCAAATTAAAAACATTCTAGCCTTTCAAACAGAAAAACACAGTTTTCATCAAGCTTGTGCAAATTCTGACCTTGCAGTTATGCAATAATCAGATCAGTCCCAGTCTGTGCTTCTATGCCTTCATTAGCTTGTACATAGATTTTCTGTATGATGACTGATCTGCCTTTGTTTTTATCCTATATCCCATTTTTGGACCTACAGCAATCGTCTGTACTTTACCATGGCTGCTTACATACATTAACCACAGTGCTTTTCTCTCAAAATGGTTGGAGAAAAAAAGTAAAACAAGCTCTCAGCTTTTAAACATTCATGTTCACACAAGTCTGTCTTCAACAATCTTTAACAGTAAAGCATGGGGGGGGGAAGAGTTCAAGTAGCTCCAACTAGGATTTTTAAAACTTGACTTAATTTATTTGCAGTTGTAATGTAAAAGCTTATTTTACATGCAGTCTAATAAACTTTTTTAAGACTTGAGTTTTTCTCTGTGATTTCCATTTCTGTTGTCGGAATGCAAAGAATAACTGGAGGTACTTACAGTTTCTCAAATCAACAAACACCGAGTTAAGACCAGATGCCCGAGCGTTCTCTTTTGCGGCGTACAATGGCCGCTATGTCTTGTTTGAGTGTGGAGACGCTGTCCTCCAGCTGCTCAGAGAAGTCCCTCAGCAGACGACTCTGCTCGTCCACAAACAGTCTGAGTCCCAGCAGGTCCGACTCCTCCTGGAGAGTGTATGCAACAACAATTTAGTGTTAGAAAACCATCATGGCTCACGTCTTCCAAGGTTGCATAGAAACAAAGATACTTACACTGGGTCTGTGTCTGCGCAAGCGCTGCAGCTGACCCCTAACAGAGGTCATGCTGTGGTAGAAAACTTTCAGGGCGCGTGCGAACTCTGCATCACAGCTGGGACGTAGCGACCGACCACGAACGCCGTCTCCGCCTAAAACCAGATGAGGGAAACATGGACTGAGTAGCAATGCAGGTATGAAACAACAAAGTGGGATAATTGTGCATGTCTGAGTTACCGTTCTTGACTGTGTTGAGCTGTTCTCTCAGACTGTGATTTTCTTTCCTTAATGACTCGTTGAGACTCTTCTGTTTCTCCAAGTCCTGTTGAAGAGCTCTGACTGAACAGCTAAGCTCAGCAGAGTCCGATAGCTGCAGCCAATGAAATATTAGCTAATAGTCTGATCCACAAATGAGATTAGCTGCTGACAGTCAAACATGGACTATTTGTTTTAATCGATGGAACCATTAACTCTGATCTCCATTAGAAAGCCCAAAAGGAGAATGTCACTGTCATCTTATAATCTTAAACACACGTGAACAAATCAGCAAGTCCACAAAATGTCTGGACTTTAATTTGATTTTGCAGTTGCCAGTAAAAAACATTTATATTCAACTTACTGCAGCTTGTGGATCCAGCATGTCGATGATAAAGATGCCCTCTGCAGTCATTCTCACAGCTCCAAGAGATGAACTCAAAACACTGCAACCCTCTTAGACAAGAAAAACACACAGGAGTAGTTATTTCTTATTATAGCTGATAACCTAATTTACTTTAGAAAACTTATTTTAAAAATCGTTTAGGAATTGTGTTCTAGAGCTAAAACCGCTTATAATGAGGGAGCGAAAGTGCAGCATGGGATTCTTTAAGTCAGCTTAGTATCTCAGAAATACTAAGCGAGTTCAGAAATGTTCAGGAGAGAGCAGCACAAAATGGAGTGACCAAGTCAGTTTCTAGATCTGAACGTTGGTGGTAAAAACCTGACTATGTAGCATAAAAGAAAACTCCATCCAGTCAATCAATCCAGTGGGAGAAGCTACAGGATGCCTCGCCAGAAATCTCATCAGATTATCTTCAAAATGTTGTAGGAAGTTATGGTTTACCAAACAGTCTTTTCTTTTCTGAAGGCTAAGCTGTTCATAACTCTGACAACACCTGCCTGCATGTTCTGCTAATTTACTATATGTCCTGGTGAAGATAATTTCATGTTGAAATTGTGCTGTGGTGGTCATTTCCGTTTCCTTCCTCACCCTGAAGACCCCAGAGCTCCAACACCACAGCACTGCTTTGCAGGTAGTCCAGCAGCCGTTGGGATGTTTGGAGGGAGGTGAACTGGACCCGATGATCCAACAGAGGATTGATGTTGTGCCACACAGCTGGAGTGTAAAGCAGCTCGCCGCAGTCAAATACCCTGAATCTAACACAGCAGAGGAAATAAAGTTATGTGAGGGAGTCTCAACGTAAAATTTTAAAGTTATTCGTCATTCCGTTATCAAACTGCCCTTAAATGTTGAATACATCTGTCCAGGCCTCACCCAATTTGTATCCCTCGATTGCGGGCTTCCCTAATCCAACGAACCCCACAGCACTGATCCAGGACCAGCTGGAAGTCCAATCGTCGACCCAGTACTTCAGACGGGTCAATCAGGATGTCGTCCTCCCCCAGTGGACTGGAAATATGCATTTCTTAAAAACACAGCTTTCTGTGAGCGTACAACTAAAATATGTGTCATACAGTCCAGTGGAAGTGCAGGGGATGAGCTGAGCTTGTAGGATGGCCTCCTCTGTCCCCTCTGAGCCCAACACCTGCAAACAGAGACAGATTCGTCTGGCATCTGATAACACTCATGTATGAAGCATATGGAGTACCTCAAGCTGCTCCTCCAGAGGGATGCGGAAGGCCAAAGACTGCAGCCAGAGGTGAGCAGTTCCCAGGAGCAGAGGCTCAACTGGATCCCAGAAAGGGTCTTTATCTCTCGGTAACACTACAGCTGGGAGGCCCTCCACTCTCTGATAGCAGCACATACAAAAAGGACCAATAGCAAAAGTTGAGTTATAGCTCTAAAATCTAAAGTAAACTTTAATTCAAAGGGGACCTATTATGCAAAATTCAAAATTTTCCAAGACATCTATTTGAGTCTGTAAGAGCAGCACAAGCGCTTAAAATAAAACATCCTGCCGTTTTTCGGCAACAAGTTAATGCTTTTCAGTGTCTGGAAAATGAGCCGTTACCTAACCGTCCCAGCGAGCCCAGGCAGCCCGTCACCTAGCAACCCAAGCCGAGCCCGTCACCTAGCAACCCAAGTGTTTGGTCCAGTGTTTGGTCAATTAGTTTTGGTATTTTCTGTACAATGGCTGTGTTTTGTTGTTGACTTACCTACCATACAAAAACCATTTCATACATTATTGTTGGTTGTTCAGGTGACTCCGGTTGCTTTTGAAAGGTGTACAGTTGTATATTTGTGAATCTACTTGCCGCCATTTTCAGGTGCGAGCGTAAACGTTGAGTTGAGGGCATGGCCAACAGCAATTTACTTGGATTTAAAGTGACAAGAGGCCCTAAAACAGCTCAAAACAAAACAGACAGAACGAAGCAGACTAACATCTCATTATCTAACAATGAAAATGTAATTAACATTTTTATCCTAACTTGTTCAGGAAAACATAATATGCCACCTTTATGCACTTATTAGAAATTAAAGATATCTACAAAGTTTTCCCCCTCATTTCCCATGTTGGACAACATTTTTTTGTCTATGCTCAGTTGCCTCAAGAAATATTTGGGTATTCTGAAAAACACATCAGTGTTATTTCCATAACACACATTGTCTTCGTGTTGTGCAGCCTTGAACTGCTGGTAGACCTCCTCCATCAAAAACTTGCGGTTGACAAACTTGGCTTTGGACCACATCCAGACCTGCAAAACATGTGTCACAACTGAAATCATTCAGAAACATCTTTCTGGCACAAAGAAAGGAGAGAGACACCTTGAGCAACACTAGCCTGTTTGCTTCCTGCAGCGGTCACTCTGACAACAGTGTCTTTCTGTAGATCGTGACCTCGAGAATCCGACAGGGCCAGATTTTTGATTTCCAGCTTAAACTCAACTCCCTGAAAATTAAGAAATTAAATGCGAATTTACCAAGTCACTCCTGTGTGCCCTTAAATGTTGCATACATCTGTCCAGGCCTCATTCGAGGTCAATGTGAGCAGCTACAGCAGGACACTGTGAGTTACCTTGCTCAGTTCCTGACTCATCTGGTTGGCCTCGGCCACCATGGGCATCAGCTGAATGTAGTCGTAGAAGACCGCTAACAGACTGGGATCTGTCTGGCTACAGCCGGTGCTGGACTCACCTATACATTAATAAAAATGACTTTTTTTTACTCCATATAAATAAAACAAATTCAGTTCCAGAGAGTGATGGTTTCACCCACTCAGGTGGATGCCCTCAGCAGCAGCCAGCTCCGATTGGAAGTAATCATAGTCGTAGCGACCCCAGTCTTCCCCGCCCCTCTCAGATGGATAACCAACGAACAGGTAGGTACAATTCGAGCCCAGAATGAGACGATCCTGACAAATATTTAGAATTAAGTATTTCGAAGCAGTGGCTTTGACTGCTTTAGTTTCATCTAACACAGTTAATTAATATAGTTGGTGAAATGCAAATACCCACCAGGTGTTGCAGCTCTGCTGTCTCGTACACGGCGTTCCCATTAACAATAACCTTTGACCCCGTCAGTGGAGTCAGTGTTACCCGCCGCTGTTCATTCCTGAACACCGCATGATGCTCCTGGATACTAGTTCACAAGCAGACATTACTGTGTGTGCACAATGAGAACAAATATGTTCTGATGCATTTTTAAACATAATTTATCGATCTCTGGTTGAGTTGGCGGGTTTCTCTGGTTTTTTGTACTTTCTGGATGTTGAAAAGGAAAGGAAAACTCACCCTAAGCCCTTGATAGAAATGGATCTAGGGGCAGAGTCACAGAGTCCGATGCCCCACTCGCCTGGAACAACAAAACATTTTGTTCTCTGATTTTGCAGTTTTCTTGACACCTCAGACAGCCTTGTACCAACATGGTATTAACAAAGTGGAATTAAGTCATTTAAATGCTCATAAGATTCACCATCTGATTGTCATAAAGTCCCATGAACGTCCATAGTGAAGAAATTTATCAGATACTTTCATAAAAATAAATAAGTGTCATGACTGACTCTCTGTTGGCTTGAGAAAACCACATTAAACTGCTCTGTAAAGAAAACAAAGTATATTCTCTTCAACATCTGAAGTTCTTCAGAACAAATTGTAACTGAGGAATTGTGTGGTTTTGTACCTAAATAAAATGTCAGAGCTGCGTGTCATGTTTAGAACAGATTATATTTTAGAGATAGACCAACCCTCCTGGATGAAAAGCTTCACCACCCCTGACAGCTGAGCGTCCTCGTTGATGTTCAGGATGTAAGGATACATCTGCATCATCCTCCTCTCCTGACAATAAATTAAAGAAACATGAACATTAACAACCAGAAAAAGGATGATTTCACACTGAAAATATTTCATCTAAAACATATTTTCCACTTCTTAACCCACTTTAATTCACATTCTCTGTATGCATTTATTTTTAAACTCTTTAGAAGCAGAAAAAAAGTCCCAGATTGTGTGTATGTGTGTGTGTGTGTGTACAGTATGTACCTGTGTGATGTTGGCATACTGCTGCTCCCAGTCTTTGAGCGCCTCCTGCAGGTGTTGTTCCCACAGAGTCTGAATGGCTCTGATCTGGAGCTCATTCTGGGTCAACAGCTGACGAAGTTCCTCTGGAAACAGAAATGATTACTCTCTCTGATCTCTGCCAGCTGAACGGTCGTCTGGTTTGTCCAAACATCGATTCTTACTGGACTCATCTGTGGCTCTGCGCCCCTCCTGGTCCATCCGGCTCAGTTTCTGCAGCAGTCGGGCATTTTCAGCCTTTAACTCTTTAACAAGGCGTTCAGTGGGGCTCTCATTCACCACTGCCCTGTTTTGGATTCGTTTTGCCCTGAATTGTGAATGTAAAATGTGTTAGTATGACGAAAACCAATAATATTCAGCTTGGTTTCCAGATCGTAAATGATTAATGTACCTTTCAGCGTAGCGCAGGGTGGAGAGAGACTCCTCATAGCAGATATCTGCTGGACTCAGAGTGGCAATCTGGAAAATAAATATGACAAATCAGTACATCACAATGGTTTGCATACCACTGCACCCCCCCCCCCCCCCATTTTGTTACTTTACAACCACACATTTTAATGCATTTTATTGAGAATTTCTGTGATTGACCAACACAAGGCAGACAAGAAAATAAAACCTGGTTTTCAACATTTTTCACAAAAATAGTCTCACTCAAGCTTTGCACAATCAGATACTGAATTTTCTCCTCATTCTTCTTCACAAATAAAGCTGAAGAGCTGTCAGACTGGATGGAGAGAAGTCAATCTAAAAGGTCCTGCCACAGATTCTTAACTGGACTGCAAAAACACTCAATCTCACCAGGTATTTTTGATCTCGTTTGTAGTGAAAATATCATAGTACACTTGAAATAAGACAACATTATATCAGAAGCAACTTTTAGGCAAGATATAGGAGCTTTTTTTAAGTCAATAATTCCTTAATATTGATTAAAAAGTACTAGTTCTATTTTTCCCATGTTATGAATAAAATAATCTACCAATGAAACTAGTACTTTTTCATCAATATTAAGGAATAATTTACTTAAAACAAGCTCCTATATCTTGCTGAAAAGTTACCTGTGAGTTAGTTTGGTCTTAATTCGAGTGTACTAAGATGTCTCCACTAGAAATACTTGGTGAGATTTGGTGTTTTGGCCATGTGGACTTGGCTCTGCAGTGTGACTGGATTGCTGTAACACATAAACATGCTGTGGTTGTGTGTTTAGGAATGTTGTTTTGCTGGAAAGTCAACTTTTGAGCTGTCGCAAGAGTTTCACAACCTCCAACATGCTTTTCTTTGAGAAATGCCTTGTATGTAGCTCCTACTGTACTCACAGAGCTGGATATTGTTTTATAATCAAACCCTTATTTAAACTCCTTTGTAACATATCCCTGACCTCTCTGCTGTGTCCATTGGTCGTCCTAATCCCGTATGTTAACTAATATTCTCTAAGAACCTCTCAGATCTTCACAGAACAGAATTCACAAAGGGGAGTTGAACACAAAATTTGACTATTTTTTATATTTTTGTACTTTTGCATTTGAAAACGGTCCACTACTTTATGTTGGTCCTTCACAAGCAAGTTAGCATTTGTAAAACAATCAATTAAAAAAATATATAACATATTTTTTTAAATCATCTGCCAACTCTTCTGTGTGTTTACCATGACGGTGCGACTGTTTCCTCCCAGCGCAGACTGCAGCAGCTTGGTGAGAACCGAGTCTCTGTAGGGAATATGAACCACCTTCTTCCCCACTGCAATATCTGCCAGGGCGCTGGAGCGAGAAAGGTAATTTTATTTTTATAGCACATTTTCAGCAACAAGGCATTACAAAGTGCTTTACATGATTTAAAAGGAAAAATAACAAATCAAAGGAAAGAGCAAAAGAAATAAGAAGACGGGACAAAAACAGAGCGAGCAGGGCAGGCATGGGCAGGGAGGGAGCATGATCAAGAACGAATATGGAGAAAACTGATGGATCCAGCAACATGCAAGAACAAAGCGAACCAAACAAAACAGAGCAAACCTGATGACATTGCCCAGCGTGGTGAGGCTCAGGTTTATGGCTGTTCCCTCTTTGAGTCTGTCAGCTTCAGAACCTGAAGACCTCTGGCGCTCACTGCCAGCCAGGTCCACCAGGTTGATGTTGGACTGCTTCGTGATGCTCTCTTTAGAGAAGATCTGGTCAAGATGTTCGATTGAAAACACTTGAATTAGAGAAGCACACAGAAATAAATACATAAGAGCCATTTATAAATAGTAGAAACTTCAAATAAAATGTCATTTTTGTTAACGTGAGTTTCATTTATTGCATTGCTATTTGAAAGGATAAACATATGTGATTTTATCTGGTTTAAGCTTATTACATGGTGCCTTTTGATTGGCTGTTGACTGATTAGATAAGCACTTTGACCGTCACTTCCTATTTGTTTTGAATCTGTTATTTTTGTTTTACTTTATCATGTTCAGTAAAGACACAAACATTACTGCTGGATTCCAGACCTCTTTTTTGAAGAAATGTGTCGCGTACGAAGGAGTTTTATGGCGTAAGACTAGAGAAGCTGGCCGCACTTTAAAAATGGCTTCTTGTTGGTGTTGTCATGAGAAAGATCATAATGAAAAATAATTTTAAAGCAAAACCCAAGAGGAAAATTTAAAGTTTGAACATCAAACCCAAGTTGAAAATAAAAATAAATAAATAAATAAATAAAACAAATAATCAAGAAATAAGCCCAAAACAAGATGAGCAGCAGGCAGGAGCACTGAAATCCGGAGTGGATTAGAAATATTGAGATTATAATAACTCAAAGACCAGCTGGGAAAACAAAAACCTCTCGGAATATTTAGAAAATGTAAATAAAAAATAATGTAAATGAAAACATTGTAAAAAAAAACAACTGGTGCAGAACATTAAAAATACAGAGCTGAACAAATACAATAAACAAAACCTGCTTAGGTAACACAATGACAACGTATATTAAAAAAATCTAATTATAACTATAAATACCCTGGATACCAATTGATAAAAATAGAATTAATTATTAATTATTAGTTGTCTGAAATTGTTTCCAACACAAAATGCATGACAACATTTGATTGGCTTAAAAATAAAACTATCAGCAAGTATTTCACTCTCAGCTGTAAAATAGAAATAGCATCAAATTCATGAAGCTGGATCTCAATCAGACTAAATAAGATTATTTTGTAAATTCAGAATAAACCGGACCAAATTTTATCCTTTGAGTCTTTAGATAATTTATTGTGAACTGAATCAAATTAGATTTGATCCAAACAAACCGACTTGATAACAGTTCAGAGCGTTTCCTCTGAAAATGTTTTTCTCAGCATTAATAAATAAACTGCAGACGTAAAGCATGGGGCCCGTTTTACCTGTTTGAGCTGCAGGATAATGAGCATGTGTGAGCGGCTGCTGTTGGCGTTCATTTGAGTGGCAGCGGTGGTTCGAGTCCTGGTTCCCTGCTCCATCAGCTGCTCCACCTGCAGTCAAATCAGATCCATTTAAAATGAACCAAAGCTCATTAACATCAACTCCATTAAAGGACTGGTTGGATATTTTGGTAACAAAACAACTTAAACTAATGAGCTTTACAGCTAAAACCAACATTCAGATGTCAGTTTCATTTTTAACCAAAAATACTGAATAGAACAGAGATGGAAACTTCAGAAAACCGTTTCAGATTAATATTTTAATTACATAATTCAGGAGAATCAAATCTTTTTAGGTCTGTTTGATTATTCAATGTCATGGTTGAAAATTTGTTTTTGTTATTTTCTATATAATAAATGCTGGTTGGCTGAGGGATTTTTTTGATGTACAGATCATTTTTGTATCACACCCAATTTAAAATTTAATACTCTCAAATTATTAAGGGCAAAACCAATTTAAAGTTGCTATAAAAATAACATATATTAATATTTGTTGTTGTTGCTTTAGTCTTTTATTCATCAGTCCTGATCAAAATATTGAACAATTATCAACATTTTGATTCTCTAGAGCACTTTATTGTATTTTTTCCCAAAATAATTCCATTTTATCTTTGAATGGTTTTCTTATTTAAGATTGTATCTTGTTTACTGATAAACTTCTAGTTTTTCATAATTCACGGTTAAATCCCAGTCTACTTGACTTTTGTCTTTATTGGCAGTTTTCTGGAAATGAAGAAACCTCTCAGAATTTCAAATCTCAAATCTCGAATTTCAAATTAAAAAAATTAAAATAAATTACCTCATTATTTCAAGATACTGTCTCATTATAATGAGATAAATTTTTTAACAAAGGGGTGGAAATTTGATTCCACAGTTTTCATTGTTGTTACATGTATGAAGACAAAAACCTAGTAACACTTTGGCAAACAACTAAATAGTTTTTTTTTTACCTGCAGAGCATTCTCACAGGGGATTTTACGGAGACCCTCAACATAAAAGCCTCTTTGCAGCTCCTCTCTCACTCTAAGTCCAGCTGCAGACCGAGACCCGCGAGACAAAAGGTCGACCACCTGGAAATAAAGAAGGTCATGAGAAACATAACAAGAAAGGCTAAAGTGACAGCAAAATAAAAAACAGTAACTTCTCTTGAATAAAGCTCAAATTTACCTGCTCATTATAGATTTCCAACATACTGAAAAAGACCTGAGGACACATCAACAAGCATTTAGAACAAAAGCCTGTCCTCTGTCAGCACAGTATGTTTCTCTCATTTAATTAAGATGAAGACGAAGAAGTGAAAGTAAACTAACCTCCATAAAGACGAGTATAGCGATCTTGTTAAATTATTACCTGACATTGTCTGTTTTCTTGGTGTTCTCCGATCGCCTCAAACAGCCGGTCACACAGCTTAGGAACCAGGCCTTTATTGGGCCCGTAGCCCACCATCGAGTAACTCTTCCCTGATCCGGTCTGTCCATATGCTAGGAGCGTGGCGTTGTAACCCTGCACATGTGATTTCACTGGTTTATCATGAAGTCACTTTGTAAACAACTAACGGAAAGATGGAGCGGTTCCTACCTGAAGCGCGTTCTCCAGTATTCCCACTCCGAGGTCCTGGAACACGCTGTGCTGGGGATTGAAAAATCAGCTTTTTACCAAGCATTATAATTTCATCTTTTCACTCTGTCTGGTCAACGTTGTCTGTCTCCTTCGCGCTCACCTGGTCAGCGTATCGGCCCCCCAGTTCTTTAGGGACAAAGAGACCAGTCTGGTCTCTTGTGAAGCCGCTGTGGGACCAGTACGCATAATCGAAGCAGAAGGACCGCCGGTTGTGGCAGTCGCGTGGATCCTGGATACTAATGGAGGTCGACACCAGAGAGATGATACAACGGCTGCCTGCGTCCCTCTCTCTCTGTTTGGAGGAAAGAGAAAACGAGACAGTGGGAGGATGATTGCAGTTATATTGTAGTAGATAATGTAAATCTGAGTTTAATTGAATCCAGCTGTTCTGCGGAGGCCTCAGAGGTTAATCACTGATCAGAGCAGCGACCCAGAGGCCCATGGTAACCCTGGATGAGCTGCAGAGATCCACAGCTCATGTAGAGGAACCAGTTCACTGAACAACTCCAGCCAGGCACTCAACCAGTATAGTGCTGCAGAGGAAAGCCACTGGAGAAAAAAAGTCTTGTCTACAGTTTTCTACAAGACATTTTAAAAAAAAACACAGTTGAGTAAGGTGCTCTGGTCAGATGAGACCAACGCTGAACGTTTTGGGCAACATGTAAAATACTTTTAAACACTTTTAAAGAGTTCATTTTGCATTTAAATTATAATAACTTGTTGAAACTTCATGAAATGTTTTTAAATTGTTTACAAAAAAGTCATTGACTTATGCCCCTCCATGACAATGCTGCCAAAAGTTAGCTAACCCTTAAAAAAACAATAACATAATTTTTCATTTAAACATTTGAAGAAAAAACAAAAAAAAACACATCAAAGACATTTTTTCCAAACTGGTATCATAAAAGTTTATGGTTCAGAAATACTAAATAGATCCATCTTGATTTCATCCAGTCAGTTCGGTAAATAAGTAGATAACTGCTTTCCATCTGATCCAAAAGTTAGACCTGAATGTCACTGATAAAACAATGAGGAGGAACACTGGACCTCCACAACACGTAACTGGCAACATATGAGTTAAACAGGGTAACCGATACGGATCCCTGTGGAACTCCGAAATTGAGAAGTGAAGCAGAAGAAGAGGATAAACAACCTTAGTGAAGAGAAAGTCATGATCCAGTTGCATTAACCAACTGGATCACCAACATGTTCCAAACATGACATCATTTCACAGGCTACAGTATTAAGATGTGGATAAGCACCGGAACAACAGATGAGCGAACTGTAAAAAGAACATCACAGTAGAATGTAAATTAGTTCCCGAAATGGTACAGCCAGGAATTTAAACTACTATTCACGGGTTTTATTCAACACTTAGCTTATTAGCCTAACAACTCTTATTTTCTTGGTCGAGCATATTGGGCAGTTTGATACGTGACGCACTAATGGCCTCAGTGACTGACAAGAAATATGAATGTGTCCAGAACTGGCCATAACCATGTTTAAAATGCGAAAACGAAAGTTTTATGCATTAAAAAACCCCATTAAAGTCAGGACAACAATAAATAAAATTAAACTACAGCAACTATTTCGACAGTCCTTAAAGAACAACGCGAGAAACGAGGCCCTGCTCAGCTTTTTTCTTACTTTTTAAAAAGCTGAGTAGAACAATTTAAAACAAAGAATAAAACGTTTAAATTTAAAAATTATTCCTGCGTTTTGCTGAGCTTACTTTCTGCTTGGGTCATTTCTCGCATTTAAAGATGCACACTGGTCCCATTTACACACCTGTCCTCGTTATGTAATTTCATGCTTCCCTACTTCCAGCTAATTTGTTTTGGTTAGATAAATTAAATACCTTCATATAGGCGCCATTGATTGGCAACGAGTTCCCTCTGTACTTAAGAAACTCATACTGACTATAAAAATAAGCAGAAACTGACCTTGTTGAACGGCCGCACTCTGACAGCCACTTTGACACAGTCCTTGCTGTGCATGTCCGAGGCTTTGGCCCTCATGGTGCAGCTGGAACCGGAGACGCACTGGACAGAGTTCAGCTCCCTGCGACAGACGGACACAGAGATGTGTCGAGTTACACAGAAACACTCGGGGCTGGATGATGATGGAAACCAGGAGAGATTCTGGAGTCCATGTGGAGCCGAGGTGGTTTAGGCTGAAACTTGGATACTGGATGCTTAAAGAAAGGAAGCTGTTATATTTTACTGATATTATTATCGCTTCTTCTTTGTGATGCTGGCTCTGGTTTCACTTTCACCTCATCTATCTCCATAAATTATAAACGAGGCACAGAGTGCTGGCAGGCTGGCATTTACACTAAATGCTTTTCTCTATTTCAGACCTCTGAAACCAAAGCAGATGTTTACTTTAGCTTTACTGCCTTTCTAAAAGAGTAGTAAATATAAAGACATTCTTTACGAACAAAACTATCAGCTCTGACGTCAGTGGCGCAAAAAGTGGGTACGTATATGCTACGCATAGGGGCGCCGCACTGAAGTGGGCGCCAATATTTTTTTAGCATTTTCTGTATTTTAACATCCGTGTGTGCATGTGTAAACATGATCAGTATTTATTTACTTACATTAGTTTAATTTGGGAAAACGAGATAAAAATAAAAGATTTATATGTCCAAAAATGTGACCATGTGTTCAGCTGATCATGTTTAGTTTTTTTCCTTCACTCATGCACTGGATCTGTTGGATATAATTATACATTCATTCAAAATAGTAAGGAGAAAATGAGAGACGCCAGAGGTTTTTAAGTTTAACCATATTTATCAAATAGCAGTCAACAAAAATAAGACATTCTACATACATTCAGTCAGAAAATAGTCTGAATCAGATGCTTGTTGCCATAAATTGCATTTAACAAACCTATTAATATCTCCCGAGCTACTTTTACATCTGCAAATTGTTGTGCATTTTTTTCTCCTTTACATCTCTCCCATATCTGCCGACAGCAGCAGTTTTACACACAAAATCCTCTTAGATTTTAAGACTTTGGCAAAGGCAATCTTATATGATCATCAAATGCATTCAAAACACTTCAAATTCAAAATAAACTTAATTCCTTAGGATTTAATTATTAACTTTATTTGGAACATAACAAATGACTATATACAAATCTAGCAGTAGCAATAGATCCCTGCTAGCCGGTTGCCTTTTTCCTCTTGAATAGAAAAACAGCAGGTCTTGAACTTTTAAAACGGCAACAAGAAAAGAAAGCCTTAAAATAATAGAATGGGAATAAAACCTCTTTATGAGATCTGTTCTGTTCATCATTAGGAACCTCTAAAAATCCACATTGATTGCTTTTCTTTGTGCCTTTCAGTGTCCAGAGCTCAAGCATTAGAAGATAAAATGGTCACTTATCAAGTGAAATCAAGTTTGCATGAGAAGGAAATGTAAACTCCAAAAATAAAATCCTCCTTCACACTCAATTTACCGTTTTTGTCCCAAAAATAACCCTTCCCACGTCCACTGTTCCCATTTTCCTCTTTGTAGAGAAAGTTTTTCAGAAAAACTGCAGCACAATGAGGCATTTCAAGAAGCAGAACCATCATAAGTTCAGGCCGTTCCTTTTTATTTGACAGCTCTCGACTTGATTTGGTTCAAATCTCCATGCAGCCGCCTGAGGTTCACTGGTTATTACCACCTCCAGCCTCCTCAAAGTTTCCTCCTCCTGGTGACGGGCTTTGAGAAAACGATGTCTATGACGCGTTTGCGCCGAAGGTTTCTGGTGGTCGGAACCGGCGCTTCGTCTGTGATCCTCCTCAGTGCTCGCGGCTCAGCCGGGCTGGGCAGAGGTGAGATCAGATCCACCTCGGCGATGGGAACGGACTCCGAAACAGCTCTGGATCTGAGGGTGAAGAGACACAAACAGTGAGCATATTTTTATTAGTTTCAGCGCTTAAAAAGTAGAACAGTCAAACATTTAAATCTACTAAAAATTTGATTTTAAGAGCAAGTCTTACTTTGCTGTTTTCCTGCTTGTAGATGTTTTCTCCACTTCAGTGCGATCATCTTCTGAGGAAGCTTTATTCTAAAAGGAAAACAGGATTTGACTCTTTATCCATCAAAGTAAAAAAAAATTGAAAAAGTATTTAGACCACTTTGACCCGTCTTTCAAATCATAAACTTTAATATATTTTATGTGACAGACCAAAACAAAGGAGCACTTCAGTGTGAGGTGGAAGGAAAATGATACATGTTTTCCTGGTGTTTAGTCCCCTTTTCTCCAAAACCCCTAAATAAAATCTAATCTCATCTGATTTAAATAGCGTCTTACATTAAAAGCAGCTGTTCTGAGAATCCCCTCGTTAGGGAAGATTCATAAACCAAACACTTTGAAAAACCTGTCTCCCCCTCACCTGTGGTGGCACTGCACCAAAAACAACAACAACAAAACCTTCTGAAGAAGAGGTGACTTTGTTCTTCACAAAATGTTTTTTTTAAAAAAAGGAGTGGCGTCAAATTTTAGCAGCTGCAGAATGTCTCGTTTGTATTTGGCCAAAGACTTGGAGGCACTTCTTCTGCTAGTGCTAGACTCATGTTTGTTTTGGTTGCATTTACCCAGAATGCCCTGATCTATAGTCTGTTTTCTGCTTTTGGATCTTGATATTCACATATGTATTTGAACAGCAGTAGAGTTCATTTCAATTGGACTTAGGTTTGTAGCTGGACAAGAGTTTACTTTTTTGGTCCGCATCAGTTCGATTGCGTATTCACGCCTCTTCAAAGGAACCAAATTTCCTAGCGTCAATTAAGCGGATCAAACAGGGTTGGTGTTTATGCACCCAAAGAGCACATATATTGATTTTTAATGGCAAAATTTTTGTTTTATGAATTGAAAACCATGTATTATTTTTCCCATTTTGTCATTATGGAATATGGCTACATTAATCTGAGATGTAAAGGGAGAAAATCTGTCCAGAATCCTAAATATGCTCAGCTGTTAAACTGAATCTTCTACCTGAACAGAAGCATCTTTGACTCTACTCCTGCTGCGGGTGACCGGTGCCTCAGACTCCTCGCTTGGCAAAGAAGACTCTGTTTTACGAGCTGAAACACAGAAACGGTGCAAGGTTAAAACCTTCCTGGATGGGCAGAGGAACATAAACCAGCTGGGATTTGGCTCACCTCTTGTTTGTCGCTGTCGGGAGGGCGAGTAGATGAACGAGTTTTCTCCTGGACTGGACTGACCTGCTGCAGGTTCAGGTGCCGGGCCGTCTGGTACAGGAGGAGGAGATGTAACCTGATCCACTGATGATTTGGTATTTCTCCTCCTGGTTCTCTCAGTCTTTACACCTGATTTTACAAGTTAACACATTTAAATATGATTATATGTTGGTCTTATCATAGCTGCATCAAATGCTCGACCTTTCCCTTAATCTCCACAGTAACAACCTTGTAATTAAATTTGACAAAGTTAAATTTTATTTCAACTTTCTAGGACATATTTTGGTTTTTAGTAGCAAAATAAATAAGTAGAAACCATATATCATTTTTCTTCCATTTTGTAAGTCAATACTGCTGTTGAACCACCATGTTTAAAATCTAATAAAAAAAAACATAAGACCAAATTCTGCTCTTACGTCAGTGCTAGTTGTAGCAGTGATGACTGCTTTCTGCACCAATCCAAGCATTTTAACACAGAATCAAACAGGTTGGCAGCAGAAGTGAGAAAAAGTCAACCAGTGATAAATATTTACACTTATCCATGATAGATGGAAAAAAGGTAGCTAGCTATTTAGCTAACAGGAGAATGTTAGTAGCTAGTTGGCAACAGCCTGAACAGAACATCGTGAAGATGTCCTTTTTTTATTTATTTGATTTTTTTACATAATGAAGATGCTTCTGTGCGGCTCAAACGGAAAAGTCTCATAAGGGGTAAAAAAAAAAAAAAAAAAGCTACATAAAATATATGAGATTAAGTTAAATTTAAGACCAATTTACTTTTTTATAATGAATTTAAGACTTCTTAAGCATGCATGGTCATCCTGCTGTGTCTTACACCAAAAACTACTTATAAACCCAAGTATTTAAAGAGGTTCTAGATCATAGGTGTCAAACTCCAATCCTGGAGGGCCACTGCCCTGCAACTTTTAGATGTGCCTCTGCTGAACCAGACCTGAATAGAATAATTAGGTCATTAAGGCTCTGGAGAACTGATCTACACAAGGAGGAGGTAATTAAGCCATTTCATTCCAGTGTTTTGTACCTGTGGTCCTTGAGGACTGGAGTTTGACACCTCCTGTTCTAGGGTTAAAAACTGCCTTGTTCGTACCTTCCCGTTTCTCCTCTTCATCCTTGAGTCTCTTGATGAGGGCGTCTGCAACAGGAGTTTCAGAGTCCACCTCTAATGGAGAGTCCAGTAGGGGCAGATCCTCCTCAGGATGGTCCCAGAGTCTGCTTCTCGTTGGGCGACGATTGTTGTTTGGACCAGACTCCAGGGGATCTTTGCTTTCTCTCACTTTTCCTGAACCACTTTCTTCTCTCCTCCTCCTGTTGCTCTGAGGAAGGGACACAGGAACCAGTTTTACCTATGGAGTTTAAATGTGAGATGAATGAAACCAACCGATGAGAATGGAAACATAGGAGGAGTGGATGATGGTTGAACCCTTACTTGAGGATACACAGTTATAGTGATCCGGCTGGACTGTCGAGTTGTCCTCCCAGGATGGGAAAGTTGCTGCTTTTTCTCTTCCTCTTTCTGTTCTCCTTCGTCTTCTTCAAACACGACTGGCAGCATCTGTGGTCTAATTTGTTTGCCGCTGCATTTTAGAGGAGAGACAGGCTCC
This sequence comes from Xiphophorus couchianus, assembly GCF_001444195.1. Classification (NCBI taxonomy): domain Eukaryota; kingdom Metazoa; phylum Chordata; class Actinopteri; order Cyprinodontiformes; family Poeciliidae; genus Xiphophorus; species Xiphophorus couchianus. The sequence goes on from NC_040231.1 coordinate 11,961,031, forward strand.
TCCTGGACCGTCACAGGGGTCAGCTCTTCCTCGTTGGTATTACTCGTCTTTCTGCTGGACCTCCTGGGGGTGCTGGCCTGAGTCATCCTGAGTTTAGAAGGAGTTTGAGTCTTGTTGCTGTTTCTGCGACCTCTTATCGTTTCCACAGCCTTATCCTCTTGGCTGTCCTCTTTGATTTCCACGTCTGCGGCCGCAGATACTTCCTCGCTGCTGGTTCTTATTGCAGCAGCTCTCTGCGATCGTCTGCCTGGCGAAGCCCTCTTGGAGGTTGAAGCCATGGGAATCTCATAATCCATGTTTTCAGGCGCCTCTTTCGGAATTACCGGCTGACTTTTGCGAGTACTTCTACGAGGTGTGACGATTTGGAGCGGTTTGCCTCTCCTCGGAGAACGAGGAACGTCGTTGCTAGTTTTTGTCAACTCTGTGTTTCCATCGTGCTCTTGCTCGCTCACTGCCTCTGGAGAGATAAAAGTCTCCTCTTTTCTTCCTCTTGTCATCCTCCGGGATGGAGTAGAAGGAGCTTTCTTCCCCTGAGAGGCTGGCGTTTGTTTCGCAGTTTGACTTTCTGAGCAAACGATGTTCTCCAAAGGTTCTTCTGCAACGTTTTTATGCCTCAGTTGTCTCCTGGGTTTTTCCTCCGTTTCCTCCTCTTGTCCAACTTCGGTGTCTGATGATGTTGTGCGCTCAAGCTTCTTGTCTTCAACAGCAGGCTCAGTTTTTTCTATCTCTGTAGGAACAGACCCGTTCCCCTCAGGTAGCTGCACCTCCTCAGTAGGGATTGGTATTCCCTCAACAGCTTCTATTCTTTCAGCAGAGTCGGCATCGTTCACAGCAGCTGGAGGTTCTTCTGGAACCGATAAAGAAGGAGCTTCCTGATCTTCAGACAATCTAATTTCTTCTACCTTTGCAGCTTTTATCTCTGCAGAGTCTTCTGTCTCCTGTTTTTCTGCAGTAGATTCAGTCTGCAGATCAATTTGGGAATCTCCAAGCTCTTCTTCCTCAAGTCCACGATCATCATTTTGATCCAGGTTTTCCGTCGCCGTGCCCTCTCCTTCTGATGGAGCTTCTTTCCTGTTATCCATGTCCAAAGGAATGATGTCAGGTTTGTCAAATAGATCTTCCCTCTCCATCTGCTGCGGCTCAGGGAGCTCCGACGGGTGCAGATCATTCTCCACAGCCGCCTCTGCCTCCTTGACTCCGTCTTCTTCCGTGTCCAGCATCAGCGTGAAGCCAGTGTGAATCTCTGGCTGCTGCTCTTCGGCCGCAGCGCCCGGCTGCAGCTCAGGAAGAGCGAGGTCGGCGGCGCCCACCAGGCCCTCCTGTCCCTCCATGAACTCGAAGGGAACCAGCAGAGTGGTGGAAGGTTTGAGCTCCATGTATGACGATGATGATGATGCTGGCTCTGTGTTGGCGTCCAGCTCCATCCCTACATCGTCTCCGTCGAGTCTCACCATCACAACCTCGCCTTCGATGTCGTCCTCCACGATCTGAAAACACATTCAGGATAAAGCCTGTTAATTTAGATTAAAATAATCTAAATATACGGTTGAATTTGACTTTAACGTGATCTGGAAGTCGTTACCTTCATCTCTGCACCAGGTGCGATCAGAGAGAACTCAGCGGCTCGCTGCTCTGACAGATCCTGCAGAAAGTGGGCGTTTTCCTGCTGCATGAGGACCGAGCCGGGCTGAAGCAGCGGCGGCCTCCCGTTACCCTGAACCTCATCGATGATCTCCACCTCACTACCAGAGTCTTCCACTTCGTCTTCCGCTTCCTCCTCCTCTTCTTCAGCTCCCTCTTCAGCTTGATTAGATGACTCCTCTTCACCTTCATCCTCAGATGCAGGACTGGACAGTTCTTCGCTATCATTCAAGCTCACTACAGCTAGGAGAGCAACACATGAGTAAAATGATCAAGTTCACCAGAACAACTGTAAACGCGAGAGTTAATGTGATCGTCCTCACAGTGGGAGTCGGTGCCTGTTGGCTCTGAGGAAGTCACAGAAGCCGTGAATTTCTGTGGCGTGAACAATGACGGGTCTACAGCTGCTAGATTCTCCTCCTCTTCCTCAGCCCCCAACAACTCGCTGCATGGGAGGACGGCAGCCATTTTAAAACGGGTCAGAAGCATCTTTAGTATGTCTAAATATCAAACTTTGCAGTGTTTTGGGAACATTTCTAAATTATAAAGATTTTTTCATGCAAATCAAAAGCACACTGCAAAAAAACAAAAATTTTAACAAATTATTTTTGGTCTATTTTCTAGTGCAAATATCTTGAAATAAGAAAACAAACTTACAAGTAACTTTTCAGCAAGATTTAATAACTTGATATTGATGAAAAAATACTAGTTCCCCTGACATTATTTCACTTATTACGAGACATTTTCTCCTTGTTATAAGTGAAACAATCTGCCAATGAAACTAGTTCTTTTTCATGAATATTAAGGAATTATTGACTTAAAACAAACTCCTAAAACTTCTTACATGCAAGTAAGATTTGCCTTATTTCAAGTGTACTAAGATATTTGATTTTGAAACTAGACCAAAAATACTTGGTAAGATTTTGTTTTTGCAGTGCACCTAGAATCTCAGCTGACTGCAATGTGTTAATTTTCTAAAACCATAAATTTAAACTGAATAGAGGTGAATAAATTACTACATCATTGAAAAGTTTATTTATTTTAGTAAATAAATCTACAGATACAACCTTTATAGTCTGTGGCTTACAGCTATTGAAAAGCAAGTATTCTGTTTGTTTTCTTTACTGGAAAATTAGAATATTCTGCAGAAGATACAGAATTTAAAAAGAATTTTTATAGCTGCTGGCCTTGATGGTTGTCCAGCAGGAGGATGAGCTTCAAGCTGGACGTTCACATGAATTAACGTAACTTAAGAAGAGTTCATTAATTTATGTCAGAGTTTGAAGCGTCTCCACACACAGACGCATCCAGGACACTTTCCTGGTATGAAGCTACTCCTGAGCCACAGACAGGATAAGAAGCATCTCATCTGGTTTTGTTTCACATTAAAGTGAGAATTTTGGACATTCCTCGCTTTTCAAACAGTAACTGGAGTTGTTTTAAGAGAAGAACACACCTGTTGAGGCTAGTCTGGCTCAGTGATGCGTTGTGTATCGCTGAGCGGCTGAGCGGAGAAGGCAGGTCATCACCAAACAGGTGCTTCTGTACAAACTCTGTCAGATCTGAAGGGAAGAAACGATCAGTTCATTCCAGGTCATGAAGATGGTCAACCACCTGCCTTCAGTTTAAAGTGTTTCCATGTAAACATGCTCACCTGTGCTCTGCTCCAGGTCTAGTGCTGCTTCGGTTGTGGCGTTACCATCTTCGGGTGGTTCGGGTTGCTCTGTGTTCGACTCGGCTGCCTCCCACTGAACATTTAGTTCTTCACCTTTCACCTCAGTTCTGACCTGAGAGTCTGAGCTTTTGCTCACCTGGTTACCGACTGCAGCATGAAAAATGGACCAGAGAACTTGATGAAGAGCAGAAAAGGTTTAAGTTATTTTTCTAAAATAAGATCAACTTAATCAAATGGATTTGGTTCAGGTGAGAGATGCAAGTTATCAATTAATGAGTTAATCTAAGGTTGATTTATCTTATTTGACTAACAATTAATTGATAAGCTGCAATTTCATTTATTTTTGGAGAAAATAAATAAAACTGCTCTAATAAAAAAAAAGCAATAACTTACCTTCGTGGTGAGAAGATGGCTCCTCATAAGCAGGACTTGCAACATCTTCGTCTTTGCTCATTGAGACCATATTCAGATCATCTTCTCCTTTAGATTCAGCTCCTTGCTCCTCATGCTCCCTCAGAGCTTGACCCCTCCCACTGACCTCCTTACAAAGGTCTCCTTCCCTCAGAGACTCCTCTGCTGTCACGTCAACTTTTGAGGGGAGGTTAAGGTTTTCCTCTGTGGTCAGATCAGGTGTTTGTTCTGGTTCGTCACTCACAGATCTGATGTTAAGAGTCACTACATCATCCTCCTCCTCTTCCTCCTCTCCAGGTATGTGTCCCTGGGCTCGCTGAGGGTCTTCTGAGAGCGGAGCATCGTAATACTCCAGAGTTGTGTCTGTTGACTGGACAGACATCAGGCTGGTGTCAAAGTTCACACTGATATTTATCTGACTTGCAGCTGATGGATTTCCTTCTTCCTGGGTGGAAGACGGCTCGTTCTCAGAGCGCCTAAGCTGCGGTGAGGGAACGCCGCCTTCTGGAGGACGAAACTTTACACGAGGATGTTGTCCTTCCTCATCTTCCTCCTCATCTTCCTCCTCAGGACGTCGCGAAGACCAGGTCTTGCGTGTTGCTTTGGAGCCTCTGCTTAGCTGGTTGATCTCACTGTCTGCTGCCATCTACAGAGAAACACAAACACAACTTGCAGAAAATATACAGACCAAACAAGAGACGCCGACCCACAATATCATCGTGTTTTTACCCCGTTAGTCCACCGGATCCCCTTCTCCGTTTCAGGGGTCTCTCCTTCTTCTATGAAGGTGATGCGGCTCTCTTTGGCGCGTAGCGGGGGGGTGATGGAGCGGCCTGGAGAGGCAGACGGAGTAGCAGCAGGCGTAGGTCTCAGGTTGCTACGCAGGATGGACTGCGGTGTGAAAGCCGAAAAGACCGGGCCAGAAGCAGCTAGGGCCCGAGCTCGCTGGCAGAGAGGAGAGCAAAAGGTTAAAACATTCACCAGTCAAGTTTATTTGTACAGCACCTTTCAGCAACAAGGGAGTTCAAAGTGCTTGAAGTCATAAAAACACAAAAATACAAAGTTGTAAAAAACACAATTGGCAACTGAAGCATTAACATTTTGTCAAGTGCTGATTCTGTCATCAATCAGCTGATTGTTTGTGAAATGAAGTTAATGACAAATTTTCCTGGAGACGTCACACATATAATGAAGTGCTTTTTCACTTCCAAAATTAAACAGACAATTCCTCTAACTAGTGGATTCAGTGACTTAAAAAAACAAAAAACATACGATAAAAGAGAGCAGTTTTTCAAAACCAAACCTTATAGAGCATCCAAACTCACATTTATCTGTGCCTAGTGGGGCTAAAGCGATTAATCGGATTAATCATAACTGAATTGTTTCTTTGCATCTTTTAATTATTTCTACTACTTTTTGCATGTGTTTTTACATACAAAAAGGCTTAAATGAAAAGGCTGGAGAATGTGCCAATTTCTTAAATCTGATTAATCGTCAGAATAATCAATAACTCAATCATTAGCTGCTGCCTTAACACCTAGACATGTTTCACACAACAATATAAAATGTTTCTTTTTTTGTTGAGATATTTGGGACATTTAAAAAGGACCAATTCCAAAAAAAACAACCATCGTCTACAAATCATCATCATCCAGCCGTTTTTTTAGACGTAAAAAAACAGAAAATGTCGTCCAAAGTGATGGACTCACCTTGACGACCTGCGGCGTCTGCAGCAGACTGAACTCAGGCGCTTTCCTGAAGCTCTTTGGAGAAACCCAGGAGGTTGGAGGTCCGGGGGGACTGGGGAGAGGCTGAGGAGTCTGACAGGACGGGTGGACCACCAGATCCATCAACCTGAGACACATTAAAGAAGATTAAAAACAAAATCTACTTTAATCAAGATGAGTTTCTGTGCATGCACACAATGTTTGTGTATTTAGTTATAAACCTGGTTAAAAACAAACAGGACTAATACAGTATGTTGTCACTTTTAATGGTGACATATTTCATGCATTTTAGAAGTAGTTTATAAAGAAAAATAATCCTTAAAGGGCCAGCTCCTGGTTCTCCTGAGCGTACCTTGACTTTCGTTTGGATGTCATGGTGATTGGCGTTCCTAGGAAGGGATCAGTAAAACCCAGCGATGATGACCTCAGACTGGAGCTCTGAGCATCCGCTGCTTTTGGTCTGGTGACAACGATGAATGAGTTACATTACTATTAAATATATTTAAATACCGCAGTAGACAATTGAAGCAATAAACTCACGTCTTGGCTGGTGAGGACTGGGGAGTCGCTTCTTTTCCGAGCCAAACCTCCTCAATCTTGGTGAGGACGCTGCTGATGAATCCAGCTCTGGACATCACCTTCTCGTTGGCAGAGCGCTTGGTGATGGTAGACAGCGGCTGTGGCCGAGAGACTACAGTGGAGCAAAAGCATAAAATTAAAATAGGATTTTAACCCTCCTAGGCCGAACGTGTCGGCGACGACGAAGCCAAATTTGCAGAACCGTAATTCTGCCACACTTTGTGCTGTCTGAAAAATTCCCACGGTTTCTGAAAGGGGAGACGTTGCGCTTTCCAGCCAATATTGGGTTATTACGGTAATTTCACTCCCGGGGTTGCAGGGAGTAAAATTAATCTGAGGGGCGCTCTTTTAATAAACGGTAAATTGAGAAAATAACTTACTAGATATTGAAAGTTCCAGTTGTTATGGATAAATGATCAATATATATTTACTAAAGAATTTTGTAGAATTAAAATAAGCAAAAGTATCCAGGCAGAGATTTTAAATTTAGGACTAAAAGGATTAAGTAAAACTATTTACACGAGATTATATACTGTCACAAGAAAATACCATAGGTGCCAAGAGGTGGCACCTAAGTATTTCTGACTTAAAATATGAAAAATGTGTTTATTTCTATGAAAAATATACACAATTTATACTTAATCAAAATAAACAACAAAAAAAACATACTAATGTCCGCAGTAGATATAAAAGGTTTCAAAACTCTGCTTCCATAAAGGAGAGCAGCTACCTTCTTTGTGAACGGTGGATGGATGTTGATAAGGTTTGGATCGCTCCATCGCCAGTTTTCTCTGCACTCTGGGCAGAACTTTGCCGTACTGGTCCAGTATAGAGTTCCTGGTGTTGGATCGCTCTTTGACCTTTGGGTCTCGCTCGTTCTGCAAAGAAAGTGAAAGCTATGCATCAATGTAAAGGTTTTATTTGATCTGATTATAGATGTTACTGCTCATAATAACATTAATATAATGTTAATCGTGTGAAACCATTCTTCTGCACATACCACCAGGTTCATTTTGAGGGTTTGGTTGAGCTGCAGAGCAGGAATGTAGTTGGCCTGCTGCAGGTAGTGAACCATCAGCAGCTCTCTGTTTTGAAGGCCGCCTGTGCCTTGAAGAAACTTTTCCAAACAGTCCTGAACCAACATAGAAGGTCAGAGATTAAAACTGAATATAACATGTAAAAAGATGCGTTAAAGTTCAATCAATCAAATTGTATTTGTATAACACATTTCAGTAACAAGGCAGTTCAAAGTGCTTTACATCATAAAAATACAAAGTCATAGTACAAACAGTCAACAACATTACATTTTGCTGTCATTACACATCAGATTATTGATTAATGTTTTATTGATTATGTCTCAAAAGCAACTCTAAACAGCTGGGTTTTTAGTCTAGATTGAAAGGAACTCAGTGTCACACAAATCTCCACTTTCAGACTAATTATGCATGAACTGTCCTTAAGCCTGATGCAATAAATAATTAATTTCATAACACATGATAATGAGCATTTTTATTCTGACGATTAATATTTTTGAAGGGCAATATTGTTTACAGGGACTGCATTATCTAGTTTTTATGGTTTCTGTTGTCTTTCTCTGCTCTTCCGTCGTTTTATTCATTGTTTTTGGTTGTATTATTTTGGATTTTTAAAATTTCTTCAAGTTCCAGTGTGAAGGGACTGGAACTGGAAAATTAAAGTTGTTTTTGACTACGCCATTATCAAAATATTACTTGAAAATGTTCTCAAAATAACTATATTATCGTTTATCTGAATAATTACTGGGACAATTAATCTTCCGGCAAAATGTGCTGTCATGACAGGCCCAACCCTCCGTTTACCTGTTCACTGAGGCCCAGAGGCAGCTTGAGCAGCTCCTTCATGAGGCCCAGCTCCTGGCAGCTCTCATACAGGAAGCCCAGCAGCTCAGCAATGTTCAAGCGGTTCGAGTGCTGCCGAAGTAAACACCACGCCTCGATGAGACACCTGGAACCAGAGGACACTGGCTTGTTGACGCGGGTAAAATGAAACAACACCAGTTGACCAGAAACGTAACGGACCTGTTGTGTAGCAGCACGGAAAAAGAAAGTTTGGCCTGAGAAGTGGAGGTAATCGAAGGCTTCGTAACATGGAAGTAACGCAGCGCCACAGACTGCTGGCCGTGACACATCAACGCCTGCAGAACCCGCTCATGCTGCCACTCGAAATGAAAATGAGAAGCAGCTGGGTGTAGAAGCAGATCAAAGGAACTCTGAGGAGGACAAAAAAGAAAATTAAACACTAGAAATACAAACACAAGGTCATCTACAAGCTATCATCAGAGGAAGATGGGAGAGGTGAAAGCAAAGTGGGATTTCCACATTTTGATCAATCAGAAATGTCAAGTTTAGCATAAACAGATGTTAAGACATACAGCTCTGGAGAAAAATGAAGAGCCCACTGCACTGAGCCCCTCTGAAAACCTCCTGGTTATTCCACCAAATATTGATTTCTGAACTCTTCCTGAGTTAAAACACTAGTATTCTTGCTTCTAAATGAATATGAATTTGCTTTCTTTGTATTATTTTAGGTCTGAAAGCTCGGCATCTTTTTGGTTATTTTTTCTCCAAATAAATATTCCAAATTTTTTGCTTGGAATTTCAGAGACATGTCAATAGTTCATGGAATAAAAGAACAATGTTCATTCTACTCAAAGATAAACATATAGAAAGTAAAATCAGAGAACTGATAATTGTGCAGTGGTCTCTTAATTTTTTCCAGTGCTCTATGTAGTTTCTCTTTTTCTATTATACTACAAAAACAAATGAACTTTTCAATAATGTTCTTATTTATTAAGATTCATCTTTATGCCTCATTGAGGACGACGTTAGAATAAGTAAGATTAATAAAAAGCTGCAACTGCATCCGTCACTTCATACTTTTTCTCATAAAGGAAGTCCATCTAAAGCTTGAAGACTTTAAAGATATTTGGTTTCCCTTCCTACATCTACATCTGTAACATGTAAAGTAAATTTTTCTTTTCTTTTTGTGCAGAAAGAGTGAGCCCTGGGGTTGTGTGATTTTTGGGGGGAGGGATTGCACTGTATGTTAAAATTTTTTTTTTTTTACCCCTCCAGGGGGACTTTTTGTGGGCTCTAGTGTCCCTTATATGATAGTAGACTGACAGGAAACGGGGAAGGTGAGGGGGGAAGACATGCAGCAAATTTCGTCGGGTCCGGGAGTCGAACCCGCGATGGCCGCGTCGAGGACTGAATGCCTCCAAATACGGGTTGCGCTAACCACTACGCCACCATGGCACGCCCCTGTATGTTAATTTTTATCTATTTTGCTGTATTTTTCAGGTTTTTTTTGTTTTTGTATGTCTGTACAGCAGAAAATTCTAATAAAAATAAATAAAAATATTTGGGGAAAAAAAATAAACAAAGGAAGTCCATCTGCAGCTAAGTGATGAACCTCAGATGTTTTATCACATTTTACCTGATGGTCATTATGATCCAGCAGCCAGAGTCCTTGTACCAGTTTAACCAGTCCGATGGGGATGGAAAAAGCTGTGGGAAAAGATTCCACTGATGTTCCATCCTTATTGGGGAAAGAGTACATGACATCCAACAACAGGTAAATCACCTGAAGCACAGGTTAAGGATGCAATCGAGCTAATTAGTTCTTAAACAACATTATGGGGTTTTAGAAAAACGGAAACTCATGCTAAAGGAAGAACTGCTGAGGCAGCATAAAGCTGCAGCTAGCCGCCATTAGACTGAGGATACAATGGCGTGCTTGGTAGCTTCTTCGATGTTGTCCAGAAGGTAGATGTCAAGCAAGGCCTGTGGATCATAAACATAAATTACAGAATACGTCTCTGCATCAACACATGAGATGAAATACATCAGAAACAGAAAAGTAGAAATCAGTCAAATCTCTTACATGCAAAGTAGGTGGGGGGTACTGTCCTGTCCCACCCTCGTCCCTCCGCCACAGATTGGTCAGACGTTCACCACACTGTCCAACCAAGCCATCGATCATAAGGCAATCAGCACACCATTTATTCCTGGAAGAGAGAGCGCCTAGTTACTTCCTCAAAAACATTTACAGTAACATATTTTAATATGAAAGATTCTGATTAGAATATAGAAATTATTTGTCAGGTCAGTTTAGTGTGTGATGGAGTTGAACACTCACTTGGCCAACCTGGTCAACTCCTCCCTGCGTATGGTGTAATAGTTACTGATGACTGAATGAGTAAAGAAAGGCCTGGGAATCTGCAGAGCATCTTCATCTGGTGGTAGATCAGCAGGGGCAAATAGAAGTGTATTCAGGGCAAAAAGAACAATTTATTTGGGTTTGTTTAAGAAGTTCTCTTTAACAGAACAACTAGTGTTCTCCAGTTTTCAAATACAGTTCATTTCCTTTGAAATACTAATTTGTACACTAATTTAAACAAAAATATTTATACATGATATGATTTCTTTTTAGTAACTTTTCGAAAAGACAAGTATCTGGTTACCTAATCCCTCGGGGAGTAAGCCGGTGCGGCAGAACCAGAGTACCACTTGAGCGTATTTGGAAATTAAACTGGACACCATGTTCTTGTTCATCAGACCTGCCAAACCTGGAAACAAGACATCCAAAGCTGATAAATAAGCTCTTAAAGTATTATGGAAACATAATGTTGTTAAATATAATGGTAAAATAATATGATGGAAAGATCAATTATGATTAACCTGCTTCTTCCTCATGACTCTTTTTTTGGTACCATAATGTCATTAATATTCTCCCAGAACAACCTGATAAGTCCAGAATACCAGGAATAAATGGCTTTTTCAACTGTTACACAGTGAATTAAACCGATTACTCACAACCTTACTAAAGTCTCGGAGGATTTTTAAAAAAAGGCCTCAGTGATGTTTTTACTGGCATCTCAGGCTAATGGAAACCTTTCAGACCGGTCTCTGTGTGTGTGAAGCACCTTGGTGTGTGAGTTCCTGAGCTTCGCTGAGCAGGCAGTGGAAGATGGCGCTGAGGTTGCTAAGCAGCCTCTGGGTGTGCTGCAGCAGCTGCAGCGTCTGCGGGTCGGTGAAGTTGGACGAGCTGTCGAACAACGGAGCGCCTGGAGACCAAACGAAATATGGATGAACGGGAAATTCGGATTTTATGTTGTGCTGATATCAGTTAGGTTGTTCCTTTTTTGTATGACAATGAAAAGTGCAGTTTGTGAGTTTTTTATTGTTACATGGTACTGCAGAAGTCTGAGTTATTGGCCTGCAACCTTCCAATAACAGGCTATGTAAATATTCCTGATCCAGTCTTTTGAAATAAACCAAAGTGCAGAACAGAAGGAAGATGTTTCTAGAGATTTTATCTAGCAAAAAATAAATTAAAAAAAATAAAAATTTGGTTGAACTTTGAGTCAACAATTATAAGTTTTGTTTGAGCTAAAGATTTCTCTATATAAAAACATACAGATGCCGTCCAGCTCCTCTTTGGTCTGGACTACTTTGTTCCAAGCCCAGTCCAGGATGTAGCGCAGGTTCAGGGCGGATCCTGGTTGTTCTGGTCAGGAGGAGAAATCAGAAGTTCACACCAGATTGACCACATCATGTCAGAAGAAACACACAGCAGTAAGAATGAATCATTTATAATCAATCTTTGATTACAAGTTTAAAACTAGGATAACTATCTTCACCTGGTAACTTTAAGAAAACATGTATCAAGGAAATCTAGAAAGGCGAGAAAGCAGGTTCCCATGCTGCTCCTTACCTTCAGCAGTCCACTGCTTAATACAACCAGTAATTAACCCCAACGAACTGGTTTCAACTGCTGTTGACAAGATGGCATCAAGCTGCTCCTCCTGCGAACCAACAGGAAGTTCAGAGGAGACATCAGCAATGCTTTCAGCAGAAATTATATTTAGTTTTTTCTGTTATTTTTCTAATGACTGATGCTGAGTATTCTGGCACTAAAACTCCAAATTGAAGCAGTTTAAAAATGTCTTAACCTCACTGCTTTGTTTTTAAGCATCTAAATCACATGTGTCAAACTTGAGGCCTGAGGGACAAATCTGGCCCGCTGCAGCTTTTTATGTGGCCCTATAGACTCGAAATTACATCAATGAGTCCTTCCAGTTTTTCACAAATCTGCAAAATTCACACAAAATCAACAGATCTTCACATTTTTTCTGATTTTACCAAAAAATTTTTCTCAAAATTGGCCAAAAACATTGAGTTTCAGTGACTGCTGCCTCAGCCTCACATGCTGTCAAGTTATAGTCTGTGACCGACAGATCGATTAATAAAAAAGCCACATTTAATATCATATATCAGCGCAAATATTATAAAAATTCCTTATAAATATTTCTAAATTAGCACCACAAAATCTGTGATTTTGATTGTAGAAACCACAAAAACAATCGCAAAATCCTGGATGGACTGATCAGTGTGAAAAGGCATTCAATATTATCTCATATTAATGAATGCTGAAACTGCTATTTATTGATATTTTAACAATTTAATTGGTTTTTAATCAATACATTCTGGCACAACCAGCCCTTTAAGAATATAAAAAAATTTTTTAAATGAGTTTGACACTTCTGACCTAAATAATGTTGGCTCTTACAATGCAATGTTTTCAGTTTGTTCTTTTGAGACCACAGTCAATACTAGAAGTCAGTAAAACACAGTCGACTGACCAAAATACTGGGTTTCATTTAAATACATCACCATGATCTCCAACAGAAAACTATTTCCCATTTTTACTTATAAAACTTTATGAATTTTTAAAATATGTTGATATATCAACATAAAACGATCCAAGAAAGTAAAGTTTGAGCATAAAATGTTTAACAATGCAGTTTCCTATCTTACAAGGTACCTGAGAGAGGTTGGTTGCCGGCGCGTCTGCCGCGCGAGACGAGAGGAGGCCGGACATGAGGCAGTGGGAGTAGCTGATGGAGATGATGTCACTGGAACAAGGTGCAGCTTTCTTCAAAAAACTTAAAGTCTGGATTAAATGACAAATAGAAAAGTTCTTGTAAGTTTAACTCCAAATTTAAATAATCGATATAAATGGAAAAATCTACAAATGCTGAACTCAAAGGTTATTCACCACAAACTTGCCTCTTTTTGATGCCCAGAGCAGGTTAAGTGCACAAGTCCAGAGTTAAGTAAGCATGTAGCATCTGGAACAGAAAAAAAAAACAAAAAAAACAGTCTTTTTGAAATCTTACAATATTAGAAGAAAATTATACAATAAAAATAGTTTACAGCGATGCAGTAAAAGTAGCTTCTTACAGATTTAAAATGAATATAAAGGTTAATTTTAAGTCTATAGTAAATCTAAACCTACCAAAGTTGTATGTGGTTGGGTTGAAGTACTGCTCTGGAGGGGGGCAGGTGAAGGGCAGGCCCCGGCTCAGGCTGCGCTCGTGTACAACCACATCCAGGAAGGTTTGGGTCGACACCATCTGCACCACAGAGTCCAGTGACCAAACGGCCAGATAGGGGCAATTCTGGAGAGACTCCCCGGTTCTGTCAAAGGGACCAATCAGCTGTTGGATCAAAACTCTTCTAAAGTCTTAAATCGTGAACATTATCAGGGGTGGATGATATCAACTTAGTTTTATCACGATATCTGGTGAAAAAGCTAACAATAAAAGTGACAACAAGAAGTAATTATTACTTCTTTTTAGGTGACTGTATGACTGCCCCAGCAATAATAGCCCCGCAAACACAAATACCGCTCTTGAGAAACATTTCCATTTATAGAAGAACACCAGTCACATAAACAAGTGTGATTTATATCATTAAACTGTGAATCGTAACTGTATTTAATTATATTATCAAATTTATTGACGCTTTTAGTGAACAAACTGTTGGGAAAAAAAAATAATAGAACAACTAAATCCCGACATGGGGGTTTTACATTTCGTAACAATAAATCAAAATCATCATGATAACAAATTTATCACAATAAATAAGAAATATGATAAATGCCCTGACTGAAAAATCGGGATTCTTTTGGACCTTAAAAAGCAAAGTGACCTGGATGAACATAAACTTCATTTAAATGACTAATTTGAATTGAATGATGGGAAGTCTCCACTGTACCTCAGAGAGTCAGGCATCTGTGCATGGTACCAGCGATTGATGTCAAAGACCCCTATATACATAGAGGGTCTTCCCTGACCATAAGCCTTGACTTGCCAGCAGAAGATGGACAAACTGGTGTCGGGGGATGCAACTGGAAAAAGCAAGAACGGAAAAACCATGAGAGATAAAGGAGGTAGTGAATTAAACGTGTCACACGGACACAAAACCGAGGGCTGTAATCCAAACTGCACAACTTGTTCCCAGATAAATACACCAACACAATAAAAAAGTCAGGGTTAAGTGCTACGAACGAGGAGGACTGCTGACCTTCATTCATACTGTCGTCCCTGTCAGGATGGGCTCTGAACTTCTCGATGGTCTGGCAGCTCAGCAGTCGTGTGCTTGTGGCCTGAGCCCTGAGAGGAAACGATGTGCTGCTTAAATCCTGACTGTATCGCTCCTCGCAATATTCCAGACCCTGTGAGAGAACAACACGCTGCGTTTCTCAGCACTGAAATGTCTACTTTTTAGGGTGGATATTAGTAAATACTGAGGGAATAAACTCCAAACCTCATAGAGGATCTTCCCAGAAGCCAGACATTTTCTTTCGCTGAAGGCCAGCTGGAGCAGGTGGAGGCTGACCAGATCTTCCTCACTGTGTGGGAGGAAAAGAAAAACAGTCGAAAAGAGAACCGAGGCAGGACTGAGTGGGGAGTAGTCATGCTCGCTTCGTCTGAAACTAGAAATGTTAACAGCACAGAATCCTGATTAAATGTGATCCTTACAGATCCTGAGAAGACTGGACAGCCCAGAGGTAGCAGCAGTTCCTGGGGTCGTTCTCTGGCTCCTGGAAGGTGAAGGCATGAACAGGCATTCTGCCCCCCTCCAGCTGCGAGTGGTACCTAAAATAATACATTATTACAGCTTTGTTTACAAGTAGGAACTGGACAGCACATGGAAAACCAGCAAATCATCACAATGTTTTACACAAATCTTTCATATTCCGGTTCATTTGCTGCAGATAAATTATAGGTTTTAGGATCTTCTTGTTACACTGCACAGAAAATGCGTTTTCTAACATTATGTAATGTATAAATGTACAGTGAACGAGTGAATGAAGCTTTCTTAAGGAGGTCCTGCTAGACAAGAAGACCCAAACTAGATGGAGGTAGATGGGTTGATAAACCTGGTGCACATGAGTCTGCAGCTGTTTGAAAGAAGAAATAGAATAATTTGCATGAAGAACAGAAAAATGAATTCAATCCATTGTAAAATATTCTAGTTGATCAATAAAGATGATTAAAATGGGTGCTAGATTGAGCGAGTTTGATAAAGCTGGGAACATTGCAGCAAACTGTGGGGAAAAAGTAAAGAGGCAACAGAGACGAGACTTGATGAGTGGGTTTAGCTGCTCTCCTTATTCACTTCCTGACACATAAACAGAGGGTGGAGCTGCTTTAGTGAGAGTTACTCCAGCACAGCAAAGTTATGCAACATAATCCAAAGACTACAATATCACACACCCTCTTTTTATAGGCATAAGTGCATTAATACTGAGTTATTTTGTTTGTTTCAAAGCAGGAAATTTCATTTTCTGTCCCCACATACTTTATAATCATCATCAGGAAGCTGAAATGTAATAACGCGTGGGATAAAACATTTTGGGGGAACACCCTTTTAAAAAGCAACATAATTTTTTTTTTGGGAAGGAACAGCTTTTCCTGAAAATTTATCAACAAAAGCATAAACACTCACTCCTTCTTCAACGTCTTCATGTTCCACAGCTGCAGGAGTCCATCAGAAAATCCCACTGCCAGCTGGTTGGTTCTGGAGACGTACTGCAGGGCCGTGACACCAACGCCGCTGGGCGGGTTCAGCTGCAGGCAGAGATGTCTGCCCTGGCGGGAGCTGACCTCTCTGAGCCTTGGGATGTCTGCAGGAGATTTGGTCACCACCTGTAGGTCTGCAAACAGACAATTACATTCACACAGAAAGAAAATAGCAAAGTTGGTGTAGAATGTTTTTGAATCCACTGTATTTTTCTCTGTAGAGGAATAACTAAACTTAGCTTCAGCTTTAATCATCTCCAGAGATTGGATTAATTTATTTTCTGCAGGCCTAAAGTATGGAACAAGTTTCCTTCTAAGATCAAAATCTTGACTTAACTGATTTGTTTAATTTGTCTGTGTTATGGAGCTAAAACTGTAAATATTTTAGGAACCCAGTTGATCAGAAATTAAAATCCTTTACCAGCTCCACTAAAAGCAAAACCAAGAAGAAAAAACTAACAAACATTGCCTAAGCCTCTTCTCACCTGATGCCTCCAGTTCACTCTGGCTGCAGGACAGATCATCAAGACAGAGGTCCACAAGCAGAACATGACCCAGATCCGTTACCACGGCAGCAATGCCAAAGAACCAGCGTAAACTCTGGTGGAGTTGCTGCGTGGAAGTGCTGGCTCCACCATAACTCACTAGAGGTTCAATAGCTGTAATCTGGATGGAAGGGGAAAAAAACATCACGGTTAGATACTTAATGCTGAATGTTTCATTTTGTAAATCAAGTTTTTTACAAAGATAGACTCAACAACAGCAATGCTACAACTAACTACCAGAACTCCACAGTTTTCACTGCTTACCCCAAGTTGTCTGCTAAAATCCTTTGCAGCATTTTATGTCAGATTTAAGAGTCAGCAGCAAACTCACCCTGCCTGGTATAACCACAGCTTTCACCACCCTGGACAGACCCAAGTCATACAGACACAGCACGCTGCCTTCGGTTTCCTCCAAGCCAACCAGCAGTCCAGACCTGGAAACGTAACGAGAAAAGCATTTATTATCTGCACATAAAAACGTGTAGATAGTCATGCTACAAAGTTGCACACTTTTAAAATAAAATAAAAAAGTAAGCATTAGGCCAATTATCTGGCCAATCGCCAATAATCAATCTTTAAAATGGATCCACATCGACCTCTTGTATACATGGCTGCTGAACGATGCCCATTTAAATATTACAACAACTGATACCAGTCTATTGATCACCAATCGCAGACATAAAAAACGGAGAGGCTGAACCTGAGTCCTGACCGTTTGAGCCAGCTGAAATCCCTGGCAGCCAGAACAATGGGTGGGTGTTCTCCTCCGCCGCCGCTGAAGCAGTACGCCGACAGCCGCTCGCCTGTCACAGCGTGGACAACCTCCAGGTTGGATCCACTGGCCAGCCAGGCCAACCCGCTGCGGCCTAAAGAAATAAAGCCTCGGTTATAATAAAAGACAAAAGTAACTGCAGCAAATCAATATTAAAGTCAATGTAATCTAGGAATCCTACATTAATGTGAAAAATAATGAGGATTTATGAACGTGTTCCATGAATGTAACTTCAGAATCACTTCAGCATAATTACCTGTATCGTTTTAACAACAGATTGATATGAATTGAGACCAGGTTTCTTTAAGGTGCTGAATTTTTGTTTAAGTGTCCTATAAGGTAAGGTAATCTTATTTATGTAGCACATTTTCAGCAACAAGGCAATACAAAGTGCTTTACAGGAATTAATAGAAAATACAAACCAAATAACAAACCAAATGAAAGAGCAAAAGAAGAAAAAGAATCTAATGTCGATCTAAAGTATGTAAACTGGGTGATCCTGTTCAGGGTTTGTAAGTATAAGTATAAGTAGTATAAGATAAGTATAAGTAAGAATCCACTGGTCTAATTCCTTTTCTGAGTTGAAGAATAGTAATCTAAAAAGTAATTGCTAAGGTAGTTTTTTCTGGATTCTAAGTTTGTTCTAATTTATAAGAGTAACTAAATCAAAGCATTTGGACTTGATACATTTTCTCAATGTGGTTCTAAAACAGGGTTTCCCTCAGTGTATTATAAGCCTGGCAGGCCACCAGGCTCTACTTGTGCCCCAAAAGGCTAAGCATTGTTGATTTATTAGTTTTTGTTTTAAATGATTGCCTTTTTAAGACTTTATAGTTGGTGTTTAGGTAACCAACTATAAGACTGGGAGATGGGTAATATTCTAGTCTTCCAAAAATGCATAACTATCAAATGATATTTTAAAATTTCCTGTCAACTTGAGCACCAGGTTTCGCAAGTTTTCTTTGGGAAACCCTGTGAAATATTATATCACTAGCTTAATTTCACATAAAAAGGTTTACAAAATGTTCTACTTTTTAACAACACTCATCGGCAGAGAAACGAATATTATAAATTACTAGTAATAAATAAATGCTTACCGACAGTGAACCTGCCATGAAGCACACAGTCCAGGCTGATCTCATCCTCACCCAGAGCATCTACAGTCACTCCAGAGAAGGGCAGCAAGCTGCTGGTGACTTGGGCAGTCAGGTCATGCATTGTTCACTGTGTCAACAAAAACAGAGGAAACCCATCATAATTCTGGCATATTTAACGTAGATTGCCTAAACACACAACCCAGACACACATTTAGAAATCATTCTATAAACCAAGAGGACTCAAATGTCAACTTGGCAGGTTTTTAGCTCAAATGAGAGCTTTGTTTCAAAGCACAGCTGCTGACAAGTGGGCCTGAAACTGAGCTTGGGTCCAAATCAACAACACTGCTGCACATCTGTTAGCTCATGTACAACCTGACAGCTAGCTCTGGTAAGCTGCAAGAGGAAAGAACAGCTAGGATATAATGAGGGAATTGCAGGATTAGGCTCTAGTCTTATTAACGCTTTTAGGTAAACTCCTTACAGTAATACTCTGAAGTATTTGGCATTTCTGTAATCTTTTTTTTTTATTATTTAAAAAAAAGAAACCACAGCTTTTTCTAAAAGGTTTCCTCACTGCTGGCAAACAAAAATGTAACACTTGAGATCTGGCCTTTCAAGGACGGTCCAGCTGTGGTATGGCAACATTTTTGCTAAAATACAGTGAAGTTTTTGTTGTTTTTTTAGGTCTGTTGAAGTGTTTTCAAAACCCCCCAGAAGAAGCAAATGAGTTATGCGTTTGTGTGACAGGCTGCTAGGGATACAATGTCTGAAAGAAGCAGATAAACTCTTTGCAAACCAGTCTGTTATGTGCACAGATCAAACCTATCCCTTTGTAATAATGCTTTAAAAATATCAGTGCAAGTAGCTTAAAACAAAAACTTCAACAAATGAGAATAAAATCACACAAATACAGAAGATTTTTAAAGAAAACAAATTAGCAGACGTACAGAAAGAGTGAAGAATCATTGTTTGAGAACAGACAAACATTTCTGGCTTTCTTTGCAGTTTAACCTGATAAAACACAAAAATGTGCTGCAGGTTCTTTGATAACAATAGTTTGAATTAAACAGAAGATAGAAAATGCATAAAGTGCATCCTGTTGGTTCTTAGCTTGTGATGGATTATATATTAACTGGGGGGGATCAGTATGTAATCTGCCAATTACAGATCAGAGGAAAAAATAGCTGATTCCGACCTTTAGTCCTCTAATGGAGCAGCCCTGAACAACAATGACTCGTGTATCTTTGCTTTTAGGCTGTTGTTCCCCTTATTGGCTTACGTCCATTTTCTTAAGTTATTATAATTTCAATGCCAGGTATGCAGATTTTTTCCATAGTCGCATTGAACCGATGCACCAGCCTAAATGAGGCGTACAAAGCGGTGCTGACACCCGAACACTGCTTGTGTTGCATTTTGACGCAACACTGCCCTCTGTGACCGCTGGGGAAAACACAACACGGCCGATTCAAGTGAACTCCCGCGCAACCATCCAGCTGGCACCGAGAAGACACGCGAGACGGCACATGTGGACAAACAACTAGGACAACCAACAATGTTTAAATTTGAACGGGACAACACATTACAGATGGACCAAAAGCAAAGAGTTTTAAAAAAGGCAAGAGCAGATTGGCACAAAAAGTGCAACTACACCCATTATAATTCAGGATGTTGGTGTGGCGTTTTTTTTTTATCGCATTTAATATAAAATACACACTTTAAGTCAGATATATGAACCAATATTTAAGTGGTAAATAACGAGGCAGTAGTAAAATGTTATCACCAAAGCAACGATTAGCCTCACAGACTAGACTTACCGACGTTGGGCTAACTTCACCAACAGCAGCTAAACTAGCAAGTGACTCTTTTAGACAAGTAAACATAAATCTGCATTATTCCCTTAAACCTAAGATACTATAAGGTGTGAGATAAGTCAATATTTTGAAGAACTATATAGGGATTGAAGAGTGTCGGTTTTCCTTCAGTTGCATTAGCAAGCCGTTAGCATGCAAGGTCACACAAGATTAGTTCATTTAGCTTCACCGACATAACTCAACTCTGTCTTGTTAGACAGTATGTGGGAGTTTGGTAGTCCTATTGTTTTGGGATAACCAATAATATTGATGCTACAAAAAACGAACAACAACACTGACAAGGTGTGGTGATTCCCTCCTCGATAGAAAGTCGGGATAGTTGAAAATACTAGCTTGGGCTACGTTGCTACTTTTGCTAACGCTGCTAAATTGGAAGCCGAAAGTACACCTCATAGTTGCTGCGGGGTTTGTAGTTTAGTCAGGAATATCTTAGGAGACGTAACGTCTGACTGTGGATTCCTTGCCATTAGCAGCAACTCAACACGTTAAGCTAAACCCATTTGCTCTGGTGCTCATGCCAGGACAGTTCAAATGTAACGTCAGGCTAAGCACTGATAGCTTGTAGCTCCTGGCAACACCGTGAGCTACAAGTAAGACTCAGTAAGGCGCAAAAAGCTCTCAATGCAACTCGTTTCTTTGGGTTTAGCCAGCATAAGGTAGGTGTATGGTTGTGTTTCGTCTGAACTAGCTAAGCTAGAAAACGTGATGCACTGCTATCATCGTTACACTACCTGTCCAAGGATGATGAAGGCTTCGGAGCCACTATTGCTTTGTTTTCCCTCAAGAATCTCTCCTTCCTCTGTCATAATCCGTTTGTTCTCGAAATTCACCAATTCCAAGAGCCCAAAGTGCGTTAAAAAAATTACAGGAACGAAAAGGCTCTGTGGACTTCAGGCTTCCACAACACGAAGCGCCATTTCCACAGTCGGAAAGTACGCCGTGCAGCTCTTGTTTGTCGTCCTCGTTTCTGGGAGACGAGGCGCGGCAAACCCAGACGTTCGCCCCCTTCTGTTTGGGCGGAAGATTTTCTTCGTCAGGTTTTACGGCGGTTGCCAACCAACTTATAGTAGCAATACCGCCACCTGGTGGTCCGAAGCATGGATCAGACTGAACTTCAACTCTTAAAACTCTGTGTACATAAAAAATACGCCCATAATATTAACTGTACCCTACAATAGAACCCCGTTTTCCTTTAAAAATACATTTATACCTTAGCTGTGCAACCTTAGTTCCTTCAACCTCACCCTCAAAATCTCTCCATGCACACTGTAGATCTAAAAACCACATGTTCAACTATTTCCTCTTCCTGGCAACTTTCACACATCCCTGTCTCATACTTCCTTGTCATATATAGCGTGCTATTGTATGTAGTGTCCTAATTCCTAATTCTTGTTCTAACAGGTTTTTCTCTCCTATACCCTCCCTGCATCCTAACGCTTTCACTCTACTTTGAATGTGATGCAAATACCTCACTTCTTCCCAATATCCCTTGGGAGAAAGCTGCTCTTAGGTGATAATTATCTGCTCTAAAAACATAGTGGCCACAAACATAAAAGCAAGTGCAAAACAATTTCTGACTGTCAAAGTTGTTATACCAAGATGAGTTGCGATCATACTCCTTGTACTTAATAACAATACATTTTATTTCAAAGCTCCTTTCATAACACTCAAGGTCACTTAAAAAGAGAGCAAAAACAACAAGAAAATCATATGTAACAGGAAATCAAAGGCATTTCCTGTTGATAAATACCCTGTAGGCCAAGTCTGATCTATTCATGTGGACGTTTGAGTCTGTCTTATGATTAGTTTCACATGATAGGAGAGCAAATACTTCAGTTCAAACCAAACAGCATGATCACAAAAACAACTTTCTACAATGAAAAACAAAACATGGTCCTTTTTCCACCTTCACTCAACCAGAGGTTTCCAGTGTTTCCACAAATAATAGCCAATTTAACACAGGATAAAGCTTTAGAGTGTGACGAGAACTTGGAGAATTATCCGACATCATATACCACGTGTTCCTCTATATCAATTAAGAACAGTTATTCAAAGAGATTATTAGAAAGGAAATTGAAAAAGAACAACAAATTTAAAGGATTTCCTAAACAAAATTTCTGCTAAATGACTGCAAAGATAAATTTCCAGAAAGAGGAAGCCAAAGCTTTATTTGTACACAGCGAGCATTCATTCAATATGTATTTTTGCACAAGCAAATGTAGAAAAAAAAACCCAAGCTGCTTCTTTAAATGTTCTGAAATTTTTGATGTTGTTATTTAATAGATATCCCCCTTTTTTAAATTAAAAGTGTAAAAAAAAAATACTTACTTGCTTAAAATGATAATGGATATTAAAGAAGTTGTAATGCTGCACTGTTTTGCGAGGCAAGTTTTTTAATATTTCGGATAGTAATAAAAAATAAAAAAGAACATTAAAAAAATGAATTTGTTTCCCAGTTTTAACTGATAGAGTCAGAAAATAATTCAAGTCCTGTATTCTGAAGCTGTGACTTCCTCCACATCTGCCGTTCAATCATCAGGTCAAACTCTTGCCTTTCTCTAGAAAAAGGTAAAAAGGAAGACAAGATCATTCATCAGTTTCAAATATGGGCCAAGATATTATTTTTATTTTACACTTTTAGCATTTGAAAACACTCAAATCCTACCTGTTACTAATGCATCGCCCTTTCAGGTACTTCTCTTCTGCCTTTTTGACTGAAACATTGTCCACCCCAGCAATGGCATATATGATGGCCTGCAAGAAAATTCCAAGTTAAAAAATAAAAAGAGAGACGCATGCAAAAATTTAATCAATAATGTGAGTCTTCTCTTACCTCTGGTAGAAGCACATCTAGGACAAAAGGGACGTGCTCCATTAACTTCACGTCAGCGAGGCGAGGAGATTTGGGCACAGCTTTGACGTAGAGCTCATTTAGGTACCAGTAGACCCGATCCAGCTGCTGGTCATCTTCCAGGTAAATGTTCACCACTCTCCTTCTTTTGGCACTTAGAAAAGAGCGAAGCCATCTGGACTCCTGCTGCCCTCGGATCACGGCCTGCAAGCAGATTAATATCGAGAAACTAAAACAAACGGTGAAGGTTCTGCTGGAATACATTGATATCAGTTAAATCAGCAATAAGTTTAATAAGAAATACATCAGTAGAAATGATCAAATCATCAATAACTTCAAGGATTTTGACCAGGTGGATGTTGGAGTGAGATTCTTGTGCTATGACCTAAATCAGAATAGGATCGTTTGATGGCATTCAGATCCAGATGCAGTTACATTCAAAATGACTTTAGACTATTAAACAACATTAAATTACATTGACAATATTATGAAATCTTCAAAATGTTTTGCAAAACTTGGATATAACCTGACAACTTTAATCGACTGATTACGATAGGCTGAAACGATTAAATGATTTGTACAATAATGGTCAATATGGTAATAGATTAATCGTTAACTGGAGAGTCAAAAAAGGCCATTTGCCAGTTGTTAGTTTCAGCCATCATTATTGACCGTTGTCATTGGTGGCCATGCTAACTAGCCTGAGCTTTCATGGCAGGCTGCCTTATGTGGAACTAGCTATACACGAGCATGAGTGACAGCGCTAAGACCCTCCTCCTGGCTCTGATTGGTTGCTTCAGTGTATTTCTGCAGATGGCTGTAGAGAACAGGAAGAATGCAGAGGAACACAATTTTTTACAGATTATCTGTCTCACACTATATTGTCACAAATATGTAAAAAAACATATTTTTTTAAGCTAACATTAAGCTGCTATAGACATAATCAGAATCCCACTGCATTGATATGCACTTAGCTTTAGTGTTACTCCATGTAAAAACACAAACAGTCACTGTGACTCTTTAACTGAGTAAATGCTCGTCACAGGTGCTCGGTAGTTATTGTCAAACAAGTTTTCTGCAGAACAATGTGTTTTATAAAGCCCAGAGGCATGCAGAGCTTTCATGCTGGAAGTAATGTAAAAGTTCAAGTTGTGGTAGCTGAGGAACAGTTTCATGCTGTTAATAAAAAACAAACAATAATCACTATTGTGAAACATTGGTCAGTTTAAAACAGATTGTATATTGTGTACCATGAACAACTTCCCTAATGCATATCTCACACATAAAAAAAACAGACTGAAGCTATAGATTAAAGGTAGTTCATTTCCCCATGACAAAGACTGGATGCTGTTAGTATGAAGCAGACCTCATAAACCTCTGAGACACATGAATGACATGTTTACTGGGAGGACGACTACTATCAGCTAAAAGGTGTGCAGGTATCAGAACTTCTAGAGAACCATAAGAAAATGCTCAAATATTAAGATTTTTGGAGTATCGCGCATCTTTCAGAGATCAGAATAGATACTTATAGTATAGTTTCAGCAAAGACTAAGTTAAACTACTTGTTCAGTTCAGGGTGCTCCTCATATGCAAGTCAGTAAAAAAATAATGCTTTATGCTAACCCAAATTACCCAGAAGTTTAAAGGCACTGCAGTTCAGCAGAGTGTACAGAGTCTACTGGTCAAACCACTTCTATCCACCTCATTAGATATAAAAAGGATGTGAAATGTGAAGGAAGACCCTCTGTAGCAGCAGCAGAAAGAAAGAAATAAAGAATCCTACCAGGAGATGTTTCTCCACCATCCGCTGCTTGACAATGAAATGAACCAGCTTCTCATTGGCTCGGTTATGGGCAGCATGAGTTCGGTCTGGCAGCAGCCTCTTGGAGCAAGTGGAAACATCTTTGTACTTCTCACTAACATGGTCCTCCTGGTGATGTTCACATGGTTCCTCCATTATGACACTACTGGTGATGGTCAGTCTCTCTGAGGCAGCCTGCGGATACTTCCTCCTCACCGGATAACCTATTGCAAACAGTAACAGTGATCAGCATTACAGGTTGAGATGTCTGCGAAGGCGTCGCTGTCTGATGAAGAAACTTACTCATGTCATGATTACAATACTCAATGAAGGAGCCTGAAAATGAGCCGCATGCTGGAAGCAAAACAGAGAAGGACACATGCTAAGTAATAATTCACAAAGAAAAACAATGTTGTTTTTTTTAACCCCTCCAGGGGCTCTTTTTGTGGGCTCTAGTGTCCCTCCAAATACAGGTCGCGCTAACCACTACGCCACCACGGCATGCCCCAAAGAAAAACAATGTTTACATAAAATGTGAAAGTCAAAAGACTATCTACATCCATTTCCAAAGGACTGGAGAAAGTAGAAAACAAAGGCCTTCAACATCACCTCAAACAAAAAACGTTTTGTTAAACTCCAGTCTGATTTCTGCTCTGCCACTCTACGGGTCGTAGAAACGCACTTTGGTTTCTCACCTATAAAATTCACTTCATACTTTTATTCGGATGCTTCTATTTTTATACTTCCTGTTTTTGTTTTTAATCTAATGCACTTGAAGATTAGCAAGGCAGACTATAGTTATTACTGTAATTCCTACTGACCAATGCGCATCCTGTAGTCCTCTATAAACTCCAAGGACCATGTAATAGCAGCCTCATATGACTCTTTGGCTTTTTGCTAGAGAAGAAACAAAGTGTCAGGAAAACACAATCTTCACAAATCAGTCAGTGGTGTTTGAACAGAGCTTACCATCAGCTCATCTGCTTCTTCACAGTCAAAGGGTTTCAAGGTTTTCAGAGGCAATGTAAACCTTCAAGAACAACATTTGAAAGAAATATTCAGAAAAATCATTAATGTTTCGCTCAATAATATTTCAGAAAAGATGCATTTACAGGATGAAATGAGTAATGAGCAAATGGCATTGAAAAAAAGCTGATTTTTGTTCCTACCCCTTTTGTTTCTGAATCCCTGTGAACGCCTGGTCAACAAACATGACACTTGCTTTCTTCTGTCGTCGGTTCACATTTTTTACCTGCAGAAAACAAAACACAACAGATCCAAAAACATCAGAAATGTTAAGTAGTTAGAGGTGTGTTTTTCTGGGCTTTATTAGGGTACACCAAAGTTTTCAAATGCTGTCCTGTTCATTTATTCAAGCAATTATAACAACACATGGGCTGGAAAGAAACTCAGAGAGGCAGAGGCCATTGCTCCAGAACCTAATTAAGACATGACATGCGGTCTTATTACACTGAAAATCAAAGCGCTTAAATACCGTAGCCACATTTGGAACAAAAAAGTTGCAAACCTGAAAACATCATCTGATCTGTGAAGAACAGAGGTGGCAGTAGAGCTGCAATTCTTCGAATGATTTGAGTTCGTCGATTATTAAAATTCCTCGTGGCAAATTATCTGCCCCAAAGCTTCGTTAAATTCTGTTTTATTGTTCCAGCCGGGTGATTATTCATCTTGCATAATGCTCTCACTTCCGCCTCTGAGTTGTTGTTAAGTTTTAGCAGCATAACATCCAATTTTTAAGTTCGTTCCGGGGGGGGGATTTTATTGATTGGTGATAATGTCTGGGTTTTTATTGTTTTTTGGGGGGACCAATAGGCATCCTTAAAGTGACTGGCACGATGTCTGGAGTACGGCAGCTTTTCTCCTCCCAGAGCTGCTGCCTTGTGGCGGTGAAGAGCGAACTGCGGGGAAAACCACTGCAGGAGCATTTATACAGGAGAGCGGATAAACTGAACACGGTGGGCAGCTGAGTAGTTGATGGCTTCAGTGTAAGTGTAGCTTTATTTACGAACCGGAAAATAAATTTCATATCATCAAAGTCGCAACAAATGGGTGGCGGAGAGCATCGTGGCGTTGCATAGCTGGCAGGTGAGTTTTTATGTATGAAGATGGAAATCCAGTCACTAACATGAACACAAAGCTATAAATGGCTGTGAAAAGTGGGAGTTAATCTATTAAATTGACTGAAGATGCCCTATAGGCATTTTTTATAAGCATCTGTGAGTCTGCTGCTTCATTATTCAATTTAATATAATTTCATATTTTTGTAGAATTTTGTCCAGATTAACTGGAAAATTTAGCTATTATGGATGCAGGTTAATTTTCTAAACTACAGGGATGTTATTGTTCAGGACGCACAAATAGAAAAAATTGGTTCAATGTTGATATCCAATAGTAACGCTGCAGTCATGGTAGAATTTACTTTATCAAATCTTTATTTGATAACTCGATGAATTGTATGAATAATCGATAGAATGCTCGATTACTAAAATAACCATTTATCACAGCTCTAGGTGGCAGCATCATCTGTTGGGGGTGTTCAGCTGCAGGAGGGTCTAGAGCAACTCCAAAAATAGAAAATAGCAGCATGAGGAAATGACCATATGTGGAAATACTGAGACAACATCTCAATAAACCAGGAAGTCAAAGTCTGGGTACAAATGAGTCAAAGACCACAAACACACAACCAGAGCAGCTACAAAGTGGCTTAAGGACAATAAAGTCAATGTTTGTAGTGGCCTTGGAAAATTTCTAAGCAGACCTGTTAAGATGTGAGGGAGCAAGGACTCAGTCCTACCGGTTCTGTCTGGAGGAACGGCCCAAAATCCCAGCAAACTATTTTGAGGAACATATTAATAGAAACAACTTTGCTAATACTAACTGAGCTTAGAATAAGAAATGTTCACTGCGAGAGATATTTTAGTATCTCCTAATGTTTTCGTCCTTACCAACGCAGGCCAGTATGGATAATTTCTACATCTGCCCCACACAAACGCTCCTTCTGTGATCGATGGAGGTTCTGTAAGACAATACAGTGAGCAATAAAAAAATCCGCTAGGACTGGTTCTTGTGGAGATCGTTTGCATTCAGCCACTGCGGTTTTCTCCTTACTATTGTTTTTCTGCATCAGGAAACTTGGCAGATCTTCCTCCTCCTCATCTTCACTCTCATTTTCTTGTAAGGGCAGAGAGGGCAGCTGTTCCTCATCATGGTTCAGTTCAATTGAAAGATCTGAAGACAGCAAAGAGTCATCTTTTTGGGGATTAGAGAGCAGACAAGACACGGGAGTCAGAGGTCATTCCTGTATTCAGCAAAATTTTGTAAAATTGTACAGTGACAAATAATTATTTTTTTAAATATAGAACCATTAAAACTGAATCTGAAACCAGCAAAAGGTGCTATATGCAATTAGCTGTGCCCATGGCTCTTTAAGACGTTTATTTTAGGTATATTGAGACAAACATCAGACGGTACCTTGTTCAGCTGTATCAGGCTTCTGCAGCTCAAACCTCGGCCTCAAGCGTTTGGATGGCTGAGTGTCGTTTCCCTTTGCATCTCTAGTCTTGCTTTTCCGCGTCCTGCCATGCCAACGCTTCGTTGGAGTCCCGTTTTTCTGGGTTTGCTCCACGGCTCTCCTTTGTCTCTGTTGCTTTGGCTGAGAAGTTCGAGACTTTCTTTTTTGAGGTTTCGATTTTTGGCATGGTGGATCGTCCTCTGGAGTCTGCAGCAACATAAAAAGATGCTATATTAGGGCGTGCCGGGGTGGCGTAGCGGTTAGCGCGACCCGTATTTGGAGGCCTTGAGTCCTTGACGCGGCCGTCGCCGGTTCGACTCCCAGACCCGACGACATTTGCCGCATGTCTTCCCCCCTCCTTCCCTGTTTCCTGTCAGCCTACTAACATATAAGGGACACTAGAGCCCACAAAAAGACCCCCTGGAGGGGTAAAAAAAAAAAAAAGATGCTATATTAAACATGTCACTCAAATGATATTACACCACTTAACTTTAAGTGAGTTCCCTCGGGTATGAAATATCTGGGTATGCGACTTCACTCGAATGTAGAGGAAATAATGCTACTGAATGTGAAACCGCTTTTTCAGCCAGATAAAAACTAATCTTGCTAAATAGACAAAATTGAAACTCTCTTTATGGGGAAAGGTGAATGTAACAAAAATGGTGATAGCCCCATTATTCAATTATGTGTCCATGATGGTGCCTGTTGACATCCCACCCAGGGTTTACAAACAGTATGAGACTTATGTTAAGGACTTCCTTTGGGACAAGAAGAAACCCAGAATTAGCATTAAGAAAATGTGGTGTGCATGGCCCTCCCTAACGTAAGGCTATATAATCTTGCATTTGAAATGTCTAGGTTGTCCAAATATTTTGAAAAGGGAGAAAGAAAACTGAGCTGGATGCATATTGAAGAAGAATTAGTGAACCCTTTCAGATCAATAGCTATCCTTTCCCATGGTAATATAGATAATAGACAACCAAGTGGTTATTTTCCACTCTCTGGTTTTCATAAAGTGTTGATTTGCCAATACCACTTTTTCTGATTTCTTCTTAGAAAGATAACATAAGAAGGGTTTTTTGTAATTATTTTTTATCTTCACTTTTCTGGTTACTGTAATCAAAACTGCTATAAAATGTCAGGGCCATATTACCCATCCCTTTGTATTAATATAATGCCTTAAGAGATAAAAAAAAAAAACAACAAACAACCAAAACTATTATTTTGATTTTCCAAATCAAAAGATGCACAGTGCAACTCTAAAGCTATAAAAAAGGCTAAATTGAACAAATTAGAAAGCATCTCTCAGTAAAAATTTACTTCACACCTCACCTTAGGTTGAGTGTTAAATTCAGCATACTCCAGCGGCTCTTCATCAGCTCTGGGAGAGGAGAGTGAAATGTTGGATGTGGAGGAGCGGTGCACAGGCGTTGAAGTCACACTGATGGCTTCTTGTGTCCGTTTCTTTCGTCCCCTGCATCTCCTGGGTGTAATCGGTTCAGATTCCAAAGCAGGCAAGCTGAGATTGGAGAGATTATCAAAAATGGACACTTCTGCAGCCGGGGGAGACAGGATCTTATTAAAGACAGGTGACTCTTTGGAGTCGCTTTTCCTTATTTTACGAGGTCTCCCTGGAAGATAATACAAAGATAGCCTCAAATCAGAACAACCAATAAACAGTTGAGTCAAAACAGCTTTGAAACGGGACAACCTGGACAATGCAGAAGATTAAATGTTGTACCTCTCATTGTTGTGTGGCGCAGTGTGCTCCTCTCATTGAAATGATATGCTTTGACTTTGTTGGCAGACAGATGAACATGAGTACAGAAGCGACATTACCAGGGGAAATGTCATTCACCCGGGCAACATGAATTTCCTTTGTAACAATAAAGTTGACAGACAGATAAAGAAATGAATAGAGAAATTATTAAGCAATAAATTGTACACCGGTGAATTCATGTTAAATATGTTGTCCAACTCTTTGTAAAATGACGGGCATTTTACAAATGCAGCTTTGTTTACTACCATGTGTCAAAACAAGCAAGATCTGCAGTTGAACAATAAGCAAGCATTAAGATCATATTCAGATTAAAAAATGCATACAAACAACGAAATAACATGCAAAACAAGCTAGTTATTTTTTTGAAAATGCGCCACACCAACCCATAAACGTCTGCTGATATTTTTATTGCACAAGGCTTCAACGTATAGCACTACCATTTGAAGCTAAAACGTAAGATAATAACGTGCGAATAACTTGCGCAAAGCAAGAGGTGTGATATCAAAACATAAGCCAACTGCCAACAGTAACAAAATTAGCTAGAGATTGAAACTCACCGAAAAAGCTGTGTTTGTTCAGAAACCGAGAGCCATCATGCGTCCCAGTGCCTGCTCATATTTACTGCTGCGCCAGGTTACAATAGGTAGAAAAACAAAGTGCTGAAAACTAGCTAAATACTACACGGAAAACCGAAAGCAACGCGATATCAACACAAATTCCTGTTTGGAACAAGACATGACTCTTGCTTCCATTCGCGGGCTGTGAAGTGATCTTAGAGAATTAACCCAATGCCCCCTAGCGGTCCGGAGGACAAATAACAGCTGGTTTGAATTGTATTTTTGAAAATTTTCTTTAAAATTACACTCATATTATGTAAATTACAAAAACTTATTTATAGCAGAAACTCAACTGACAAAGTAAAACACACTATATAGATTAATTACACTGAGATGGATGTTTTAAGCCTTTATTTTTGTTGATCATGGTAATTTTCTACTTACAGACGTTGAAAACCCAACATTTAAGTTTTGAAGAAAACAAAATCAGGCCTCTAGGTCTCTATGTTAAAATTCCTGCTTAAAGGACTTTTTAAATGTACTTTTAATATAACAAATAAGCCTCATTGCAGCACATAATTTATGTAACTTTTGCTTCATATAGACAGAGACAATGCAAATATGTCTAAGTAAAATGGATAATATCAAAAAGTTGAGGTCAGTATATAAATCCAAAAAGAGAAGCTCTGATATCCAGAGTGATATTTTTATATACAGTATTATGGCTCAGCTCACTGAAATCTAAAACTAATTTTCACATAAATGTTTAATAAATAAAGATTTTTAAGATACAACTATTTTTTGTGACAAAGAATCATTGCTAAAAAAAAAATGCTGCATCCAAGTGTATTAGCGGAAAGTTGAGTGGAAGAACCATGCATAAACAGCCTGGACAACTGTTCAGAAAATATACACAAAGCAATAATTGCAGCTGGAGTCAATGCTTCAAAAGTCATCACACTCTAACATATCAGGATATGGGTGACAATGGTTGCATTTCCTCTGTTAAGTCACTCCTGAGCCAGAAGCACCTTCCCTGGGCTAATGAGTAAATGAACTTGGCTGTTGCTTGTTGTCCACAGTCCTCTTTTCACATGAAAGTACATTCTGTATTTCATAAATACTTCTCTTTGCTGGCAAAGTTTATGAAGATCATTAATTTTCCAGCAGAACTGGGCACCTGCACAATCTGCCAAAAGTACAAATATCCTCCTTAGTGACCACAGTATCACTGAACTTCATTGGCCAGCAAACATGTTTGACCTAAACCCCATAGAAAATCTAAGAAGTACAGTCGACATGAAAGTGGGAGACACCAGACCTGGTACTGGTACTACAGAGATTTCCTCCATGACAAACTGCTCTGATGCAGTAATACAGACAAAAAAGACCTGATCAGACATTTGGGAATTGACTCTTTTCATTCCCAAGCAAGTCCAGTTAGTGTTTCATTTTGAAAATGATAAAACATGCGAACAGCTTCCACATTATCTTTGGTTTTGTTTTGTTTTTTAAGGACTGAATTAAGAAGAGGATCAGCAAAATATTTGGAATAACTGTGATTTTTTAAAAATGATTTATATTTTATTTTAAGAAAAGATTCCTATATATGTAAATTTTTCTTTTTGTGGCTGAAATATTTCGCATTACACTTTTAATTTATAATTAGTTCAACAGTACAGTCCTTTTCCCCACCGGATGTGTTTTTAACCAGTAATAATCCCACATTGCCTGCGGAGGGCACTGTGTATCTGCTCATCTACTGATCACGTTTGGGGGGGGAGTAGTTGAACACAGGGGTCTTCTCTGCAATGCAAATCAATTAAGATTTATCCTCCAGCAGAGATCTCTTGATCTTCATAAGGTGGAATCAGGATAATTAAACAGAAGTTTTGGCATGAAGTCTGGAGCTCCTAGCACAGCAGCAGCAGCAGAGTTGTGATGGAGCACTCGTAAACACTTCCACTCAATACTGCATACACATTATCATTATTATTTTTATTATTACACACAATGATTACTAGTGATCTAAAACTGACATATTCTGAGATAAATTAAAGTCCTCCAAATGCAAAGGTTTTCCATATTTTTCAGGTGTCTAGACAGTAGACACAGAACATGAATATATTTATATATAGTTGGGTTTTTCTCTCTCTGACGCATGCAGTCCAGATGCCACTCAGCTGGAACCTCTGGACGTGTGATTGGCCTAAGGTCGACGAGGGGCAGGTTGGCCCCGCCCTCATCCAGATGTGCGTCTCGCTCCAGTATCCTTAGTCCACTGCTGTCTGCAGCAGAGTGCGGAGCGTCGTGAAGTCAACAGGAGGTTGCGCATGGGTCCATTTAAAGTCCCAAAAGCGAGGCGCACGCAGACTCTCGTCGCTGAGGTGTTTTTTCAGTCGGATGCTACCCATTCTAACATGTGTTGATCATGTTTTGTGATTTTCACGGTGGACTTCACCCTGGAGGTGTTCGATCTACCTGAGCGGGTTGAGATGCACCGCTAATGGAGACGGGCAGGGCTGAGCGCAGTGCCACTCCAGCGCGCTGAGCAGAGAGCCACAGAGCCTCATTCAGTGCGGAGCGCAATCTGCCGCATGACTTGTGCATCTTTTCTCTGCGCTGCAACTATTTCTGGCTCAATTTTCACCAAAGGAGCTGGGTTTGTTTTCCTTGCAGCTTGATGGGGGATCACACCTCTCACCACATGCGTCTGAGTACGGCGTGAGGTGTACCTCAAGACCGAGACGAGCGACCTACTGGGGCGTGCAGTTAATTGAAATCGATCCAGCGGTTTGTTTTTTGAATGTGAAGCGGCAGAAGAGGTTATTTCTCCTCTCCTCCTCCTTCTCCCCCTCCTATTACCTACAATATGACTTCACTGTCGGGGACTAGGGAGAGGAGCAGCCGGAGCAGAAAACATGGGGTAGGTTTTTTATTTTTAAATTCCAGATGAGTTGGTGCTTCTTTGTGCAAACCTGGAAAATCTAAAAACTTATCATCCATTCACTGCACCACCCACTACATTGAAGTGCAGCTTTCTTCCATCTTTAGCTGGTCATAAATATACAACCTGATGACAGCTCTCATTAGGTTTGTGTCCATGCGTAGTTCACACATCACTGCTCATAGTGTCACATCAGTGGGTTTAAATTCATCACGCTGCATCTCTTTAATCATCACTGCCAAGTCAGGTGTTATTCTCACTCTCACACCTGTGTCTCTGGCTCATCTGCAATTAGCTTCAATTTATTGCACAGGGTTTGGTCATAATACAGCAGTCTCACCACTTCCCCGCCCATCATTTTTATACATAGCTGCTTTTTTATGGCTGTAGAATTAGTGGCCCTGCAGCCACTATACCAGAATGTCTAACGCAACCTCGAAAGATCCACTTCTCAGCTCATGAGACTCAGTTGTTCACATTACTAAGTCAGACTAGTTTGCAATAACTTGAATTTTGTATAATGTACTGCTATTTCTTTGGTGAGGAGCTGCGACTCAATACCCAAAGCTCCCATTTACCTCCCTCTTCACTCTACCATTCATCATGAACAAGACTCCAAGATACATTAACTCCTCCTCTAGAGTCAGGGACTTAACCAAAACCTGGAGGGAGAGGTCCACCTTTTTCTGGTTCAGAACTGGAAAAGATGAGAATAGTCAGAACTAAGTCCAAAGATGCCGATAGAACCACGTCATCTGCAACAGAAAAATAAAACTCAAATATCTCACAACCAGACCAGACATTCTTCCCTCCACTACTAAGGCTTGAAATTGTACTCATAAATACAACAAATAGGACTGGAGACAAGTGGCAGCCCTGGTTGATCCCCCAACATACTCTGGGAAAAATTTCAGCTTTGTGCTGAGAATTAGCTAACAGTTCTTGCTTCGGTCATACAACCAAGTCTTTACAATGCAGCAGCACCAACAAAAAAGCTTCAGTGGACCAAACCCTATAGAGCCAAAAAGACAGACCCCTCAGAAATCCTGCAAAGGTAAAGATCTAGTCCACATAAGAAACCCCATTCTTCCTTGAACCAAGGTTCAACATTTCTAACATTCTACAAGGGAATTTGTTGAGGTAGAAAGATAAGTGGAAGACTCTCTCTTTTTCTAAAAATTAGGATCACAATCTTGGTCTACTTTTCCAACTGATGTTAAAGAAATGCATCAACAACAAAATCCTCTGAATGTCCATAGCTGGCAGCACCTCTGGATCAATATTTTTCACTTCTGGCGCCCTGCCACAGGGAAGTTGTTTCATTACCTTGGCAATGTTTGCCACAATGATTGTCTCAGTTTTCCCTGAATCATCAGACTTCGCCACCTGAGACGGAATGAATCCAGTGAGAGTTCAAGCATCTGTTTAGGATGTCTCCTGGGTGCCTCCATTTGGAGGTTAACCAGGCTTTCCCCATTGGGAGTAGAAGACTCCAGTGCAGACCCAAAACGTGCTGGAGAGACTTTACGTCTCTTCTGGTCTGGAAACACCTAGGGCTCTCCAGGAATGATAGGGGAGAAGAATATCTGGGGTGTGCAAACCCTGCAACCTGATCTTTGATAAGTGGAAATTAATATCTGTTATAATATGTCCCAAATTTTAGCTGCCTCAATCATGAGATGTTCTTTCATATTTCATTTTTTCTGGTTTTTATCGTTATTTATGCATCCAACCACATGGCCCAAACATCAGTGTAGAAGCTGTTGTTTGGTGCACATATGTGCCAAAGATTGTGGGAATTCTTAGTTTTGATGCATTTAATAAATCAGATTTCTTTGAGTTGGATCTGCCAATTCCTGATCAGAGTTGATCAACAGATAATTGGACAGCTGATTGCTTTTAGTCAGTGTTGCTGTCTTAAGCTGTTAATACTCATTTATTTATATTCACACACTGATTCATTTACTTGACCCACTTTTTCTCATTTAGAGGCACAGAGAGGTCATATTATTCATGCAGTTTATGGGTAAGAGGCCTGGACATGTTGCAAGTATATTAGAGGACCGACAAAGAAATCCACACACACTGCTTAGCTCAATTTAGAACAGCCAATTAACTGAACATACATGTTTTGTGAACTGTGGGAGGAAGCTGGAGTCCCTAGAGAAAATTCAGCCGTTCCCTCTGAGAATTCAAGTTAGTGAAGATTCAGACCAGGGAAGATTGTTGCTGTAAAGAAAGACAGCTAATTATCATCTGCATTCGCCAGCAAAATGTGTAAAACATGCAGAAGATAAAAGCTTTTATTCAATTTATAACTTATTCAGATTTATACTGTGCACTCAGAAATGTTAGTAGCGCTGCTCTGCTTGTTCAAGAAAAAAGAAGAGCCTCATTGTTTTGCCTTGCTAGCAAAAGGGCAACAGCTTAAAACAGGCCATCTGCTTTCACCTTTAGGTCGACCTTAACATTACATTCCTGTCCCTGAGCAACCTCTTGCATTTATGTTCACAGTGTTTTAAAGCAGGATCTATTATGCAAAATTCACTTTTCACACATTTTTGTACTTCAATTTGGGTCTCAGCTGCTTCTAGAAACAGACTAAAAAAACACCTGTATACTCATTTTCTGGCAATAAGTTGATGTTTTTTGGTGTTTGGAAAATGAGTCCCAAACAATCAACAGGCACTGCACCGTTACCCAGCAACCCCAGCCAATTCCAGCCCCATTACCTGGCAACCCAAGCTGAGCTCCAGCATGTTTGGTCAGCTGGTTTTACCACTGCACTGTACAATGGCTGCTGGAAAAGACAAATGTTTTGTTGTTGCCTTACCATCCAGAAACCACTTGCTGCATTCTTGGTGGTTGTGCATGAGGCTCCACTTCTGCTTTTCAAAGATGTACTGTTGTCACATCTGTTTGAATGTAAACGTTGAGGTGGGGGGTCTGGCCAGTAGCAGCTTATTTGGATTTAAAGTGACAAGAGGTCCTAAAACAGCTCAATCTGAAAGGAGTTCAAAATATTCAGGACTGAACACATTAAAACCTCATTGTCTAAGAATGATTTTGTACAAAAAATGTAATGAACATGTTTAATTTAGCCCACAGACCTTTCCTAGCCTGTTCAAGGAGCCATAATGGGTCACCTTTAAGATATAGTGTGTTTTTCCTAACAGTGAAACTATCTATTCATTCTCACAGATGCCTGACTCCTCCCCAACAAAATCGGCCTCCATTTTCCCGGACACATGGTGCCGGAAGGCCTACGAGGAAACCAGCCGCTCCGGCACTCGTCCAGCACCAGAGGGAGCCGGGTCCATGCCCAGCTCCACTGGTACCCCTTCCCCAGGCTCGGGGATCTCATCGCCAGGATCCTTCTCTGG
This sequence comes from Xiphophorus couchianus, assembly GCF_001444195.1. Taxonomy (NCBI): domain Eukaryota; kingdom Metazoa; phylum Chordata; class Actinopteri; order Cyprinodontiformes; family Poeciliidae; genus Xiphophorus; species Xiphophorus couchianus. Next base: position 11,998,116 of record NC_040231.1, read on the forward strand.
ATCTCCAGGAACCATTTCCCCAGGGATTGGCACTGGATCACCGGGTTCTCTCGGTGGTTCTCCGGGTTTTGGGACAGGATCGCCGGCCTCAGGGAGTGGAAGTTCACCTGGAAGTGAAAGGGTGATATGGTGTGAGAACTGCAACACGCGTCTGACAGAGCTGAAGCGTCAAGCACTGAAACTGCTCATCCCAGGCCCGTACTCCAGCAAGGTAAAAACCGTTTGCTTCCCGGAGAACGTTTAAATCTGGCTCATAGACAGCAGCATAAAGTTTAAAATATTATTCCTTGATTAACTGTGACACTCAGACAGAGGGTGTCATTAACTTGGCAGTTCACGAAGGACTGGGGTTCAAATCATTCGCTTGTTTACAGCGTTGCTGTGTCATCAGAGTTATTGTTGCAATAAATCAAAGTGATGCTGTTATCCCATGAGATTCACCCCCTAGCTGAACAGAAGCAAAACAGCCTCTGGGATCTGGAAAATTTATATATGAAGCTGCTAATCAGGTTCAGATAGAGTGACAAAACAAAATGGTGACCACAAACAAGAAGCTCTGGTTGAGTTTTTGTTGTTTCAATTACTTTCAAATCAGTTTATTTACATTGTGGCGTTTCACAGCTGTCGACATAATGCACTTTATAAGACAAACAGCTCCAAGTCATATAGAAATAAGAAATGAAATCAATCAGATTCTTTCCAATCAAATCATGCAGATTCAGACTCAGAAACAGAGTCCAACTCCAAGGTATTATAATATGCTCGAGTCTGTTTATGCTTGCTTTTGTCAAAGTGACAATCGCTTTAAAGAAGATCATCATTTTAAAACTGCATTTGTATTTACAGAGATTGTCTTAGTTTGATTATCTGTAATATTTAAATTAGATTAAAGAGAAATCTGTAATGGGTTAAATATGTTTAATAGAGTTGTACACAGTTATCCGGTTATCTTTTTCCTATTTCTTTCTCCGAAAAAGAAATAGAGATGACTGAAATAGGCCGACAGGTATTATTTCTTTCCCAGTGTTGCTTCTTAAAACAGTCATAAAAGTTCATTTGTATGTAATAAATGTATGTATGTCTTTTAAACCATGCTCTGAAACAGAGCGTTTGTGATTATTTTGATGTTTGGGTTCACTTGAGGCAAATAGATAAAACATAAATGAAAAAAAAAGAATGTAAAAAGCAAACAATTGTTGTTCATGCAGAGATTTTTTACTTAAGCTACAAAAAAACACAAATTACCTTCTCCTAGGAGAGCTTTTAAATGTCCAATTTATTCCGACTCTAGTTTGCCATGAATTTTATTTTCCTCTGTTGCAGCTGAATAACTTTAAGCTATTGCCCACACATTGGCCTTGGGTTAATTGGTAACAAACACCAATATGCAGAACTGCACTAATAAAGAGCACAAAGTGAGCCCAAGCACTACATTTGAACTGCTGGAGTTATTGTTCAGCCTATATGTTTGTGCTGGAGTTTCAAGTTCTTTTAATTCAAGGGTTTAACTGTTTGACATTTTTTCAAAGAGTTGAGGTTTGCCGATGGTTAGAAGGCTATTAATTAAGAGCAATTTGGGAGTTTGGGTTCAGGTCTTACTGATTACAGCCTTCTTTGTGGTAAAATTTATTGCAGTGGAAGAAGAACACAAAGTCAAAATGCTGCATCACAGCTGCTGTAGGTACTGCTTTTGAGAAACTTTTAAAGAATTGTTGTTTTCATTTAGTCACATTATAAACACTGCAATATTTTTAACAACATACTCAATAATTGTGGGAGAAAAGTCATACACAATTTTAATATTTTTAATTAAATGGTCAAAAATTCATGATTATGCACTACTTTGCAGTTCTCTATTACATAAAATTTCAATAAAATACATCTGACACCACAAAATATGAAAATATGGGATGTAAAAAGGGATACAAATACATAATTTCTAATTTTATGCAGTATGCGTTTTTATGGTTCTCTATCAAATCAGACCACACCAAGGTAAATATGACTCAACCCATGTACCTGTCATTCAAGCTCTAATAAACCTCCTACTGGTGCTCTTTGATTTCCTCCTGTGATGTGGGTTTTTTTGAACCATGCATAAACACACCTGATGACTATTTGGAAAGCTTTGATGCGCAAACAGAATCCTTTTTAGTTTTATTTGTTTTGGTTTGAACAAGCATCAGTAAAATCCTTCAGCAGCACTGTCAACTAGATCTTTTATGGTTAGCAGAACTGGTTTTACACAGAAAGGCAGAGTTCACTCCCAGACCTCATTTACATGTTTTCTCTTGCCTGACATGCTAACTTTCCTCTTCTAAGCAACACATGAAGCAGTTAACATTTTCTGATTCTAATGATTCTCTTAACTTCTATGTGTTGCCCTTCTCTTTTCTGCTGTTTGCAGAGCTTCAAGGCAGAAGCAGGAGTTGTTCTGCTTGCTTTCAAATTCCTGTGGGTCATTACTGAATACCTTAACACTTCAGTTATTTTAGCCAGGTAAAGTTTCCCGGCTGGCCTTTCTTTTGTTTAACCCAGACGTGAGTAAACTGACCTGTGCAGATGTTCTGTGTCAAAGAAAAACTGAACTCATGTCCTTGATGAAGCAATGTGACCCAATAATCCTTCACCTTCAGCAAATGTGCTGGAAAAGCAGTTCTCTCTCTGTGTATGTGTGTGTTTGTGTGGGTGTGTGTGTTTCCTGCAGGGGTGTACTGTCAGAATGAGACCTGGTGTTATTCCCTTGGGACAGAGGAGCGTGTGTGACCCCCATCATACACACACATAACAGGAATACTAACACATTCATCAACTTTTACAAACCACACAAACCTCAGTTTGTCTCATGAATATGAATATATGACAGGTCACACACACACCCACGCCCACCCACGCTCACACACCCCCACAAACAGTCTAACCCTGATCTTAAACCAAGTCTGTACCTTCAAATTGAACAATTTATGCAGCTGTGACCTGCTTTTGGTCCCCCCAGAAAACACACAAACTTCCCACAGAGTGGCTGTGTAAACACATTAGTCCTCACCACACGAAGGAAACATCTCCACACACACATTATGTTAATGATGACCTTCACAGCTCGTACCTTTTGAATATTGCATTGCTTGCATGTCTGCAGTTTAGTAAGCCTGTGTCAGTTTGCGTACAAAAAAAGGGGAAGAGCCCAAGATAGAATTAGCCTTTTGCCCAAATATGCCAGTACAGATGATTCACCTGCAGAATGTGTGAATATAAACTCACCAGGTTTTTTTAACAGGTACATCTGTTTAGTTGCTTGTTATCAATTGTAATTCAGCCAATCACATGCCAGAAAGCTGACATAACACTGTGATGGTAATAACAATGACATGTTAAATTCAATCTGAGAGTATCTAAGCTAGAGGATTTTAGTGAGCATTCACACCAGACCTGTTTAGTCCGCTTTAATCAAACTAGTTCTTTTGTCTAGAAGGTTTGGTTTGTTTGAGAAAGTGTGAAGGCACAATCAAATTCTGATGAGGGTCAAAGAATCCTAGGTCTTGGTTTGGAGACCGCTCCTAAAGCAGAAAGCAAACTAAAGTGCAGGGCATTCTGGGTGAAATACAACCAAAGCAAACGAGAGTCTAAGGCTGCAGAAGAAATGGCTCGTGGTCTGACGCTGCTACCTTCTTGCTTACATTTTGCAAAAAAAAGAAAGTTGCGCTCATGTCTTCTTCTGAGGTTTTCGTGTTGCTTTCTGCAGTAGTTCTTTGTGCAGAGCCACCACACATTACGATGGTGGCACAGGTTTTCGAAGGGTTTGAACTGTTTGACAGTGCAGTGAGAAAGTTTACCACAACAGTTGAAAATGTAACAAATGTTTCAATTTTGGTCCCCAGTCAAACTGAGTCTACCGACTATCTGGTGTGAAAACACCCTTAGTTCATGAGTTTTTCAGAAACCGGTCAACTAAGTTGTTTCCTGCACATTTCTAATGATAGTGAAGAATGACCCCCAAAAAGGGAAAGTTTGAACAAGAATGCTTCGTTGATGTCAAAGGTGAATGGGTAACCTGGTTAAAGGTGATAGGAAGGTGACAGGAGCTCCAATAACAACTCATTACAGAGAAAACCATTCCTGAACATGCAGCACGTTGAACCCTGAAGCAGATGAAGGAGAAGAAGAAGAAGAGCAACCAAGTATCACTCCTAACCCATACAATTCATACCTGGCAGTTCAAATTTGACAAAGAGTTGAGCCTCAATTTAGATGTTAGCATCAGCCTTTAATTTGCTCCATCCTGCCTGGTGTCAAACAGTCCAGGATTGTGTTGGTGGCCTAATGGTGTGAGACATATTTACTTGACATACTTTGATTCTTTTGTAACAACTGAGCATTGCTTAAAAACAATAGCTCTCTGATTAATGTTTCCAACATCTTGTTGAATCTGTGTCATAAAAACTTGGCCATTGTGAAGGCGAATATGGATCCATTCCTGTAGTAGTATGGTGTACCTAATAATCTGGCCAACGAGTGAATAGTAGTTATTCCAATCAAGGTAATTCATCTATTTGTGAATTTAATAGGTTGCACCTCATTATTGCATTTAGTCATTGCAGAGAATGGCTTGTGGTTTAAAATAGACGTGACAGTTTCCAGACTAAGCCACAGACAATTGGCAAAAGGAGTATTGACAGCAGACATGAAAGAGCCGCTCTGTGTTTTTCCTTTTAGTCCGACTTAATTACTTACCTTAAATTAAAGTCAGACTCCTCTCAGGTTGGTTTGTTCGTTTAACTAGCGCTGTTTTACAGGCTGCTGTATAAAGGAGTGTGTGTAGCATGCAGGTAATTTATCTGGAGGCAGGTTATATTAATGCAAAGCAAAATGGTGGCCTGCAGAGTCAGAACGAGCAGAATGTGTTTCAGGTTTAGACTCAGGAAAAGCAAATGACTCAAAAGCACATGTGGCAAAACATCTGCACTCACTTGAGGCATTCGTCCCTGCTCTCCTGCTGTGTGTAGCTGTGTATTTATCAGCCGAATCCACACCCAAATCATAAGTGGATGGAAGATGATCTGTTTTTGGTTGGTCCAGGTCACTTCAGGAAAGTGGGTCACTTGATGTTCGTCGGCTTTAAGAGTCTGTTTCTGATCAGCTGAAAGTCAAAACCATCCGTGTTTAGAAAGTGAAACATATACAACTGTAGATCAGACGTGGAAATAAAGCCAAAGAAGGACATGTTTGTAGCTTTATTCCCCTGGGAGGACCTCCTCCAGGATTTAGTGAGATTGCTTTCATCTGCGTGTTTCTTTGTGTCTGTTTGAGTTTGTCATTTGAAGAACAGCGCTCGCTCCGCTGTGGGAGTTTCCTCTGGATATACATGTTACACACGCACTTAAAATGTTTATATTAGCAAACCCACTAATGTGTCTGCCTGCATTAGATGGTACATTAAACACTTGTCAGCAGTTTCTGCCTCGGATAAGTTTTTGGTTTGAATGCCTGTCCCTAAAGCTAAGGTCAAAGAAACGACTCCAGGGAGAAATGGCAAACCTGACATCCAGAATTATGCTACAGGATTGTTCTGGATGTATAATTTTCTGCTTTCCCTTCTTAATAAACCAACGTTTTTGACAGAGGTTCTTTTTTTTTAACATAATCTACTATTCTTTCTTAGAAGAACAGTAAATAAATTATTCAAACCAAATGAAGCTTTTAAATCTGTTCATAAAGACACGATTTGTTTCTGTGGGTCATAATCTGCAGATATCCTCATTGACATTTTGTTCTTTTGTAAACCGTTTTACACCAGTGTTGTAAAACCAGTGTTCATGTTTGTGCTGGGGAGGCTTATTAAAGAAACTGAGCTAAATCTGAAAACGAGTCCATTCACCAGGTTGTGTGGGTGGTTGGCATGAACAGTGTGACATTCCTACAATATGATGACAATGACTAAAAATACCACGGCTATTAAAATATATATAGAAAACAATTTGAATAAAAGTATATAATATTTACTTAAATACATAAAAGCAACATGAAATCCTAACTCTTGCAAAAATAAGGCAATGTTTTGTGTATATCGATAAAAATATGAACACCTGCTAATCTTCGAAGTGTTTTTAGTAAACATGCTTATTGCATTGAATATTATACTGCTGTACTTCAATGTGTACGTTGTAATATTTGCAATAATTAATCAAAAAGCGTGTCATAAACTCTCTTAGCTTTTCCAGACAACAAATTAAGATTTTACACCCGCTCTAATCAGTAAAGATAATCTCAGCCACTGGATTATTGTCAGATGTTACAAGTAATTAGCCTATAATTTGTGTATTTATCAGATTAAGCCTTGAAATATCATCACTCAGAGGAATATTTAACTGCACAAGGGTAGATGGCTGTCCTGTAATAACCAAATCCCATATTACTAAGGCCTCTGGTAACCACGGCAGCTGGTGCTGCCTCTGCAGCGACATGTAACAGATGCGAGCTGCATACATATCTCTGTCAGTGTTAATGGGCTCCTCATAGCCGTCTGTGGGTGTGTGGTAAGTGTGTGTGTGACTGTGAGAAGGGAAAGAGGGTGAAAATATATGGTATTCATGGAGATGATAGCCCATTTTATTGTGTTTCCTGAGTTGTATAGTTTGTGCAGCTCTCTCTCTCTGTGTGTGTGAGTAAGAAAGAGAAAACAATCATGGCCTCCTTGTGCCTTTCAGGTGTGAAAGACATTACCATATAAAGAGGTAGCCTCATCAATAACAGTAAGACGGTGAGGATGGATAGAGGGAGGGGGAGATGCTGATGCAGGCTGAATTTTTGAGCTTCTCTCAAGCCTCATGTCAATATACAGCCAACCTACCAAAGGGCATACACCAGTTCACACCAGTTCACACCAGTTCAGCATTAACTATGACTTGTTCGCCACCATCTCTATCAAACTGCAGCTTAATTCAGCTGCTGCTGTAAAAGTTGAACAATTTTCAGTGAACAAATGAAAAGCAAAACCTGACAGTTTGTGTGTATCTGGTGATGTAAATTTATCAAACTGTGAAAAATTACCATGACTATGAACATTGTTATAGTCCCTATGAAGTCCAAATGGGCAACATGGAGGACTAATGTTTCAGCGTGATCTAGAGAAACTCATCCAGGCGTTTATCTTTAGTTGCATCGATTACTGCAACAGTGTCCTCACAGGTCTGCCTAAAAGGTCAAGCCTCCAGCTGCAGCTGATCCAGAACGCTGCTGCTGGAGTCCTGACTAAAACCAGTAAGATAGAGCACATAAACTCAGTTCTAAAGTCCCTACACTGGCTCCCATGTATCTCAGAGAATAGACTTTAAAATACTGTTGTCAGTTTATAAATCACTGAACGGCTTAGCACCACAATACATTGAAGATCTGCTGTTGTCATAGCAACGTTCCAGAACCTCTCAGGTCTTCTGGCTCTGGTCTGCTCTGTGTCCGCAGAACCAGAACCAAACATGGAGAAGCAGCATTCAGCTTCTATGCACCACAAATCTGGAACAAACTACCTGAAAACTGCAAAAACAGCCGAAACACTGAGTTCCTTTAAATCTCGACTAAAACCCACTTGGTTAGAGTTGCTATTGAAACATAATCAATTGATCAACCATTTGATGTGTAACAATGGCAAAATGTAATGTTTCAGTTGTTGACTGTGTGTTCTATGACTTTGCATTTTTGTGTTTTTATAATGTAAATCACCTAGAAATGCCTTGTCGCTGGAAGGTACAAATAAAATTTGATAGATTGATTGAAAAGTTGATCATATTTTCAGGTAATTTATTCCACCATAATAAAAGTGATGTTAAAAAGCATTTAAACATGTATTGCAATATGGTAAAAACACAAATATTGCTCTTGAATAAAACAAATCAAAAACAAAAAATCTAAAAAGAATAACCTACAAATTACTGAATAATTACTTCAGAATGCCAATTACATTAATTGGAACAATTTATATTCGTAATAAGCAGCTAAATTTTCTATGACTGACTGAAAAGCTGCAAAGCAAGATTACTGGAGATTAAAAAAGGCATTTTCAAAGTATAATAGTAAGTAAACAAAGAAACACACTGCCAACGTTTGGAGATTTGAATCTCAGTCAGAGGCTAATTTTAAATACAGTCGACAAAATAAAATAAAATCCTTAAGACTTTAAGACACCTACTTCACTACAAATGAAGTAGTGATGTCTCAGTCATATTTAAAATATGAAAATGTAAAAATTAAAGATTAACTCAAACTTTTGATTAAATATCTGCTAAGGTGATCCAGATTGTCACCTGGGTCTTTCATATTTCTTCTCTCTCTTACTGAAATGTTGAGGTTTTCAGACACTAACATTAAATAAACTGCACAAAATCTCACTTATCAAATCCCAAAAACATAAAATATACAAATACACCACAGATTCATAGGCTGCAAGACAAAATGCAAGCAGACTCTCCTCTGTGACACACTGGCAGCATATTGCCACAACGGGCAGATCACATGCATGGGCGCTCATACCCAAACAGACACACTGACACGCAACAGCTTGAACGGATACCAACATGCAGACTAAGGTATCCTGAGGATAGTCTGAAAACACACAAACGAATGCACAAAGACACATGCACATGGCATCACAGAGAACATTTGCACATTACTGGATCATGGTTAAAGTCTCAACAGCTGCTGCACAATGTCCACTGCTGCCATGGCAACTATCTCTCTTTTACCCACGCAACTGAGAAAAGTATAAAATGTTGTTCAGTAGGAGTGAAGTAGGCACAAGTATAGGTTGGATAATGTGCAGAAATACAGCAGTTTAACACATTAAAATCCAACGCTTTAAATAAAAATGGGTGGAAGTGTTGCAAATTTCCTCTACTACTGCGTAAATGAAATCGTATTTGAAATGTTATACCTGTAAAATCATTTATAATAGTAATGTATGCTCATTCAGAAGGATTCTCATACATTTCCAAAACAAAATTTGAATTTCTTATTATTTGAATCTGTAATCATTATGATGTTGAATGAATATATTTAAATTTTCTTTGTGCAAATATCTTAGGAAATCTGTGTAGTCATACTGACAGCAATGTAGTGATGTCTCAGTCTCATTTTTACATTACTGTCATTATTAAGGTGTAAAAAAAGGGCCTTAAACATATGTTTTATGAAAACTAATCAGCTTTTGTGTACACAGCATCTCACATTTGACTGGTAGAGATTACATTAATTTAATAACAAGCCTATTACTCACTTGGGAAAGTCTAAGTAAATACCTTTATGTATCATTACATATATATGCGATACTGTTTTTGTCTATTTGTTAACCTGTCAAGTGATAGTTATGAATAAGAAAGTTAAGCACCCAAAACAACTTCATGCACTTCATGGAAAGTGTTGATAATTATAATTAGCAGCTTGGTTAAGTCACTATTTTTTCTCCACACTTTTAGAAACATGGAGATTTAAAACATTGGCTTCCAACAGCAGCAGGTGCCAGATCCAGCCCTCCATGAGGCTGTGAAGTCTCGCTTGCTCAACAGTTTATTTGAAGACCTGCTAACAACACTTCTAACATTAGTCAGCCTCCTGTCAGAAGCTGATAAATCACACAGAACCATGAACATTCACTCATGCAAACACATCACACCTATGCACAAACACTCACATGCACGCAAACCATCGCAGGATATCGCATCAACACACATTGCACATCTATCTTCAGCATCTCCCTCTTGGAAAATCTTATGACAGGCTGAGGTGTCAGGTAACACTGTGTGTGTGTGTATACTGTACAGAGTTAACTTTATATCAATAAACTTCTCTGTTTCTAGGTTTTCTCAGGGTTGATTTCTTTCAGTTTCTTTGAGAAATTGTGGCAAGAGGAGACTAAAATTATAATATATGATTATCAATGTACCTTTCAAGGTAAAAATCTATTTTTTTTTGCTGTCTTGTTGGATGACAATGTGATGATGAAAAATGGAGTGAAAATGTTTTTTTCCTGTCCTCAGTCTGTGTTTTAGATAATGGGTAAAATGTCTCTGTCACCCCAACATGAAAATGAAGTATTGGTTGCTTTTTCCAATCAAAAATAAATAGACATGCGCCACAGGAAGAAATGTTTTTCAGGTATAAATTTGCAGGTACTTTTTGTGGAAAAATAATGGTACTCCTGAGACGTCTGCGTTTTAAATTTGTTTTCTATCAAGTGATAAACTCACCCATTTCTAAAATCTTTAATATAAACAGACAGTTTTAAAATTACTTTGTTTTTTTCCCAAACCTACAAAAAGGAGAAAACAACAAAGATGGACACAAACATTTTGTATGTTATGGTTCTTTTTTTTTAAGCATAAAAATACCTTTAATTTGCTGGGCTTTTTAATTTGTTGTTGGACTATTTTAATTATATCTTCTTTAGCTTGAGTAAGAACTCAAGCTAAGAGTTTTTTTTACTCTAGGTTTTAAAAAAAAAATCAGCAAGATATTACTTCCGACAAATGAGTGAATTTGGTTTTAAAACATACCATCATTCAATCAAATAGCAGCCATCATTTACATTTAATTTTAAAAAATGTATAAATATTTAAAATTATGGTTAGGGTGTGGTGTGGTGGTGCGGGGGTTGGGCGCGGCCCACGTGTGGAGGCCTTGGTCCTCGGCGTGGCTGTCGCGGGTTCGATTTCCAGCCTGGCGACCTTTGTCGCGCGTCTTCCCCTTCCCTCGTTGCCCACTTTCCTGTCGATTGACTATCAAATGAAGGCCACTAGAGCCAATAAAACCTTTAAAAAAAAAAAAAGTTATGGTTAACCAGGACAATTTCACAGCTTTCTAATTTCTACATTAGCTAAATTAAAACATTCCTATAAGGAAGATATTGGTGTGTTGGCAGGCATTCATACTAGCAGTGCAGCAGTGGAGTGTTTGGAATGGCTAGCCAGTTTATTTATGGTGTATAAGCTCACTAACTCTCACCACTGTGCCTCTGGATGTGTTAGAGATGACACACTGACATTTCTGGGGCTGATGAATGTGACGCAAATGCAGTTAAATGGCGTTCAGGTTTAAATAATTTATATATAACAAAAACATGTTTAAAATGTTTACATTTTTAAAGGTTAGTAGTATTTTTGTATGAACAAGATCTACAATCCCGTAGGAAGTCACTTATTTCTTCATGCTATTTAAAGACAACAGTATCACCAATGACAAACATTAAAGTCGATATTAATGGAAATCGTGTAGATAAAGGGTTATGCAAGAAAAACAAATACAAGGTATGTGTGTTTGGGGGGTCAGTGTATGCCGATTCTTTCCTTTTAGGGAAAAGCCATGGCCCAGGCTCTACCTTTTCTGTGGTCCATTTGTTTACAAGTACTGTAATGATGTTCCTGTCTCAGACTGCTCCACTGAGCTAGTGTGTGTGTGTGTGTGCGTCTGCGTGTGTGTGTGGACATTCCAGGCTTAGTTATATTGGTAGCTGCCTAATGCTAAATATAGGATGAAAACAGAGAAGTGTGTGTATATACTTTGAGGACTATGAGTCTATTGTGTCAGAGCATTGCAAAGGGTAGAAGGTGAAACTAGAACAACGATGACATTTAGGCAGCCATTACAAGCCTGACTCTGGGGCAAATTTTACTGCAATTATGTATCAGGTACTTTCTTTTACTTTTAATAGCTCCTGTGTGATTGTGCTGGTTCTTCAAACAAATCTAAAGTAACCAATTTGTCTGCCACTAGACTATATTCAATTTTTCAGTCTCCAACCACATACTGAGAAGACATGAGCATCATCCACTTATTCTAATACCCGTCATCCATCTCGGCGGACCCGGGTTCCCTTAATTCTGCTATCATTCTTCAATCCAGCATATAAAAGAGGAGAGGGTGGAAATAAACTAGGAGTTAAAAGTAAAAAAAAAAATAGGGAATTGATCTGCTTAAGATAGAGGTTAAAAGAAATGGGGAGGTAATAATTCATAGAGGCTGTTCAAAAACCGAAAAGTGTGTGTGTGTTTGTTTGTAATACCTTGAGGGGACCATTTTCCTGACACATACTACGTTGTGGGGACCCACTGCTCCTTGTGGGGCCCAAAGCCTGGTCCCCACAAGGGGAAACGCTGTTTTTGGGTCAGGTGTCAGATTTAGGACCAAGGTGTGAATTGAGTTTTGATTAGGGATCGGGTTGGGTATGTAATGGACAGGGTTAGGATAAGGGTAATGTTTAGGCTGTAGAAATGAATGGAAGTCGATGGAAAGGCCCCAAAAAGATAGCCACGCAAACCCGTGTGTGTGTGTGTAGGTGTGTGTGTGTGTAGGGGTGCGCGTGTGTGTGTGTGTGTGAGAGAGAGAGGCAGACCCAGAGTTAAATTGGCTGTTTGTTCCCACCGTGTGCCTCAATCAGACTCAGAGAATAGCCTCCAGCCATTAAACTTTCCAATTACTTTCAGCAGATGGAGCCTGAGGGGCCCAATTTAAACAGTTTAAATTTGTTGTTGTTGTTTACTTTTATCTCCTGCTGTACACCAGGCTGTGCTTAGAGAGTCGGGCTTTTATGCGAAAATCTGTCTCACATCACAAATTCCTCTCTTTCTTACACTAAAGACGTAATATCCCATGTTATGATCTTGGACTTGAAGTCAAGTGGCTGATAATGGAGTCTTTTTTCCTGGAGTGGTTTTGACATTGAATGCTGGTTTGATGCTCATGTGAGACATAAACATCAAACAGTAACTTACAGTAATAACTGCGCTCTTTAACCTCAGCAGCACTGGCCAGCAGTGGAGCACTGGGCTTTCCTTCACGGAGCTCCCAGTTATGAATGAGAGCTACTGTGTGATGATAAACCCAAGAAACTGCTGGGAAACTTTGACTTTTAATTGTAGCACACCATGAAAAAGTATTAGTTTTAACTTACTTTTAGTGTAACTGCTTGTTTCATAGCATTTTCTAATATTTATTATTTTTTTACTGTTTTTACATTTTCTTCTGTTGCTTTTATATTCTGGTGTTTTTCTGTTTCTGGTTTTTTTTTAGTTTATCTTCTGTTGTGTGTTTTTTACTGTCTCCCTTTGTTTTATGGTGGTTTTCTGCTGTTTCTTGTGTTTTTAAAGCAACTACATTGGTTTATTTAAATTCTATGGTTAATGAAGACAGAAGAATGGGTTAACCCCAGTAGACTACAAAAACTGGACCAAACAAAATGGCCACTAATATCCACCATGAGACTAACATGGCAGAACAGTGGTAGAATTTGAATGCAAAATAAACAAAACAAATAAATCAATCAATATACATTTAAAAATGTATTTTTGAGCTGAAAACAATCCAAATTAAAAAATTATTAGCCCTACTGGTGGCATAAATTTGGCAATAGCATTCCTGAAGTGTTAACTAATCCACAAATCATACTGAAGTATTTTTGCTTAACTCAAACTGCCACCAGAGGAAAAATAAAAGATTATAATCAGTATTTTTGATAAAATAGGTGATCATTTTCACTTTGATCACTGTAAAAGTGGCTAAGCACAATGAAGTCAATGCAAACGTCTCAGTGGTGATAATTACAAAATGTCTGACATAATGGCCTCTCCATCTGAAACTGGATGATGCTCATCATTACCAAGCCAACAAGCCAACACTCTGCTAGCACTTAGTGATTTCTGAAAAAAGTTCAGTGAGCAAGTAAATTAAAGGAGCAAGCCGCACCAAAATGCCGGGTTTCCACATGCAGACCAGGGAAGCTTCAGGGCATCTTGGCACTAAAGGTTGGAAGCTGTCCTGTCAAAACATATGACCTCACTTCTTGTTTTGATGAAGAGGATGCCAATCGCTTTGAAGCATGTAATCCTCATCTCCTACACCAGGGGTGTTGAACTCATGTTCATTTTGGGCCAAATTGGGACAGATTACTTGATGGTCTTGCTTTTAATAGCTCACTGCTAAAGAAGCTGTCTGTTCACAGAGAGCTGTATTCAAGCATGTTACTGGAAAGTTGAGTGGAAGGAAAAATTGCAGAAGGTATACAACCAGCAGACTAACTGCAGCCTGGAGAGTATTCTCAGGCAGCTGTTTTTGTATGAATTACACCATCAATGTAGCATTATAATAATTCTTTATGCTTTTTTCCCCATGTAAAATGTTTTTGGCAACATTTCTGCTTCCGGAGCAAATTAACACAAGTAATGTGACAGTTACATGTCGCGTTGTGGATACATTGATGTTCGGTGAGTCTCCAGTCTCTTCTGGTGACTCTGCCACAAAATCTTGAACAGGCTACGTTTCACAATCTTAAGGCTGCGGTTATCTCTTTTTTTCTACCATAGTTTTTCTTCCCACTCAACTTTCCATTAATATGTTTGAATATAGTTTTGTGATATTTGTGATAAGCAAGCCAGTAAATGTCCTTTTTTTGTTGCAAATTATTATTCATGCACTAAACATGAAAAGTATAAATTTTGAGACACACCTGGATTATAATCGTTTTCTCTTTGTCCTTTTTCTCTTCTTGTTGGTTTCTTTTAATCGAGACAAAGTGTTGGAGAAAAAAGTTGAGAAAATAAATCAAGAACATTAAAAGATTTAACATTCTAGATGATAAAATAAATATTTCTTTACCGTTTTGTATTAAACAGTGAAGTGTCAGGCCTTCACATCCTCCCCTGAGTCTCACTAACTTTAGCATAGAAGGATACTTCTAGGAGGAATAGATTGAAGGAAAAAGAGGAGAAAAACATGGGAGTGAGAGTGCAGGAGAGGTGGGACGCAGCAAGATGGATTACCCACACCAAGAGGCAATTTATCTCTGTCAGAGAGAGAAACAGGAATGGAGTCACTGGAGAGAGGACAGAAGAAACTGAGAGACGCAAAAGCTTTGGGAGATGGTGTAAAGATGAATAAAAAGTAGGTTAGGATAAAAAAGATAATAATAATAAAACGATGGCTGAACATTTGCCAGAATCACTTTATGTTGCAAACCAAACTGGAATTATTCAGCAATAAGATATGAGGAGAAGTTACCCCATCCCTGGGAAATCAGAGGACAGGACAGTGACAGAGCAAAGGGACTCAATAGTCAGTGTGTTCACATAACACACATATTTCTGGATTTAATATAGAAGTGTGTCAAAGTTAAAATAACTCCTCATGGTTCAACTGTGACATGTATTATTGCCACTAAAGTCTGATTTGAGGACATTTTCCCCCACATAACTTCACTCCTCCTCTCTACCAGGCTGTTTTTTGATTATGTTTTCATTGTGTTGGATGAAAGTGGAGCCGTTTATGTAAATTAAATCTTTGTCCTGTTCCTGTGCTGCTGCGCTGATGGGACACAGATCTTTGCTCACTGCAACAGCCGAGTCCAGAAATCAATTAAAAGCAGTGAAATCGGACATGAGATTGTTTTCCAGATGTTATGGTTGAAATGCCACAGACTTTCACCCAAAAGTGTATAAGAAAGTGTGGAAATGAAGGATATTAAATTAGCGTCGCCAATCCCGACTCCCAGTTACGAGAAAAACATCATCATAATTTAATTACAGCTGAAACTATTAAAACCAGTTTTAACGCAACAGCTTTCAGTCTCTTTGTGCTTCCTTTAATTAAATAATTAGACTGAGGTTGTAGGATTTTATTGTTGTAACTCAGTGCCAACTCTATAAAACACTGAGCATTACATTACATGTGTATTACATTTTTTCGTTCAATGTAAAGTTAATTGATAGTGTTTGGAAATCTTTAGCATCCTCCCTCATTAAATCTCCCTCCAAGAGATTTTCTTCCACTCCTTGGAGCATTTCAGGAAAGGTTTATGCCTGATTGAGCTTCATGAAGAGGAAATGTAGGAGGAGGAAAAACTATTCCAACAAACTATCCTGGTTCATAAAACAGTAATTTCAGTGGAAGTTCACCTTAAGGTTGTCAACCCTCCTCTAAGGTGGATGTTATTAAAATTGAGTTTTTGAGATTTATATCATGTCATAATGTTATTCCAACATTAAAAACATACCTAGAGTGTTGCTTGATTCTTTCCTGCGTGTTTAAATCCTTTGGCAGCATTATGGTGATGACGTGTACACACAGGAGCTTCTTAAAGAGACAGCGACTAATGTCAAACTGCAAAGTCAAATTTCTTTTATGTTTGATATACAGCATTTTTAGTTACACAATTACTTAGTTTTATAAAATGGCCCTATATGTGCCTGAGAAATGCATAAATAGACTTACTTTTTAGTTCAACCCCTCTTTTTAAGAAAATGTTTCCTGCCAAATAATGAATGTCTAAATTACCAGCAGTAAAAAATATATAACAGGAATTATTTTAGTATTTTACTCTTTTAGGCTAAAACAAGTTAAGATTAGGGCATACATAATTATTTATTTACTGTAAAATAAAAATAACCTATATTGACTCATATAAAATCACATTTTTCGGATCTACTTTAGTTTTTATTAGACAATTAAAATAACAGATTTTTTTTTTAAATTTGCAAAAAAATATAATTTAAACCCGATTGAACTCCTTGAACTTCTTGCTACTAGGAATACAGTCTGATTAAATGCTGTCTGTCTAACAGGAATATATACATAGAACTATACATAAAGGTAGCAAAGGTAACATTTTCTGTTATGATGCAGACCTACTTATGTTTTCTAGTTTAATTTGCAACAGGAGGCAATAAAACTTCACCGATAATCTGGCATTGATACCAATGGGCTGTATTTACCTTAATGCCATCCATAAAATAATAATAAAACAAACAATATAAAGTGACTGTGGAATCATTATTAGGTCAAGCTAACTGGCCGTTAGCTAACATAGCAAAGATCGCTTTCACGTTCTGCTTGGCTAACCTAAAGTCTAATTTACCCTGCAGGTATTTTTAAGAGAGCTGGAAGTAAGTCAGAAAGAGTTTATAAGCATTTCTTTTTACAACCAGGCACAACCATTAACAGCCAGCTAATTTATAAACAGGCACCAGCAAGCAGCTTTCACATAGAAAAACTGGGCAGTAATTTAAAGAACTATTTATGGCATTTATAGCACTGGGCGCTGATGTACTGTAGGCGGCTAATAAAAACCACCCAGCAGACTCATTTACACTATAGCAGGGGTTCATATGCACAGAGTTAAACAAGCTGGAACAAGATTCGTAACTCAGGCTGCTAATATGGAGGAGGCATTTATCGCACACAGCTGAAAAATGGTCAAACTTTCATACTAGACTAGGCGAACCTCACAAAACAGTGTTTTGTTCCCTCTTTGACTGGGTTTAATGACCTACTTCACACATATACAGAGGTCAGAAAATGTCTGGATGTGTGAATGAAGGAGAAATGACATTTCATTAGCTGAAACACCAATGAGCACTCTCTAAGCTAATTTATGGTCATTTTCAGAGCTCTAGGTAAACATATCTGTCAATCCTAACAGAAGAGAGAAAATGTTTGAAATATGTGCTTAAAATGGACTTTCTCATGAAAGCACACAAGCTTTCAAAGACATTTGGAGTCAAAGGAGACCTGCATCGCTGTGAAAAGAAAAGACATTCTCACCTCGCAGACTTATTCTGGTCTTGCTCTCATTTTCTACACTTAAATATAAAAAAATTAATTAATTAATACCAGATATAAAAGATAATTTAAGTAAATATAAAATACTTCTTCCAAAACTGGAATTCAGATTAGGGTAAAAAGCTTTTGGAAAATAACTTGATCCTATTTGTAAAAATTAGTTTCCACCATATTAAATCGTGAAATGACTGATTTATTACATTTTCTAAAAAGCTGATTTCCATCCCACTACCCCCCACAAGCATCTAATTATTGCCAGACTCAAGAAAATAGTTACATAGAACCGGTCTAACAACACGAAGTACAGACTAATTCAATAAATTAGAATATTATTGAAAAGTTAATTTCAGTAAATCCATCACCAGGTAAAACAGATTAAATAGACAAAGATTGATTATTTTAATACTTTATGTCTCTTAAAGTGACATCAGGCCAATAAAAAAAATTAAAAACAGAAATGTGGTCTTATTGAAAAGTCTGTTTAATATCTATTAAAGATAGCTATTTGTAACTTTTAATCTGACCAACGTCACTCATTGGGACGAATATTTTAATTAACTGAATATAACTGTAGGTTAAAGCTTCTCAAAAAAGAGCATATCATTACACCACTAATCTTAGAAATTTAAGAACAAATGGGAAAGTAATTGATATTTATCAGTCTTAAAATGTTTCTAAAGCCCTGTTTTAGTTTTTATGGGCCTCCAGTGAACTACAGTAAGAACTATTCTCCACAAATGGAGAAAACATGAGCAGTGGTGAACCTTTCCAACCAAATCCATGAGCAGTCTGATGACTAAACCAGGAGGTCTGCCTGAAGTTACATGGTGAGTTACTGGTGTTAATTAATGTGCATTGTCTCTTTAAATAAATAAAATGAAAAACAATGCACACTTCATTTTGCTCAATTTGTGGCCAATATTCCTTGACAGTCATTAGATACTGTTGATGGAAGTTTGGTTTAAAAAGCTTTTTCCCTTAACAAGAAAGTACTTTTGTGTTTATTTAGTTTCTGCAAACCTGTAGGAATGTAGTAAAAGTAAAACCTCTGTTTACTTTGAGTCTCTCTGCTGACTTACTGTACCTTATGGTGTGAACTAGTTAATTATTTAATCCTCATAATCCAAGAATGAATAAAAGTCCTGAATTAGATCTAAATTGTTTTATTAATCTTTACACTCAGTCATGTAATTCCATTTTAAGATGGAAGATTTTCAGGATTTATTTGTTTATTTAATAGAATTTCAACCTGTTTATGTGTACGTTTTATGAACGGTACGTCATTGTAACTCAGTGTAGAAATAAATGCTGAACCCACTTGACTGAAGATAAAAATTGATTTCAGTAAAAGAGCGAGACGGATGTGGAGGCGCAGAGTTGTGTCAACATACAGATGTGTGCACAAGCTGCACCCAACGCCTGCAATAAAAAAGATCAATTCATGTAATTTTTACAATCTAAATCTTTTTTTTTTTTTTTATCTCAGCTTCAACAAAACAACATGAACAGTGTAATTAATTTTCTTTATTATTAATGTGCCTGTGTGTCTTTGTGTAAATGTGTGTACTTATAAATAATAGGTTACACTTACGTCCAGACCAGTTTAAATCCACTGTTGGATCATATGAAAGAGAGACCAATTAAAACGGATTAAACGAGGCGTAAAGCAGGAGAGGCTGCAGATAATAAATGAGGCTGAGAGAGGGGAAGTCTGCAAGGCCCTAAAGTTATTTATCACAGAGGGAAAAGGAGAAGAAAACTAAAACACTTGCAAAAATGCAAACCTTTTTCTCTCAGCTGCATTTTAAACACAGCTAGTCGTTTTGTCATAAGCAGAAAAATGGGTGAAGCTTTGGCTTTTAGTCGCTGTATTTATGATCGTAATAATTTAATCTTAATTCACTCTTCAGTCAAATTGATCATGTTCAGGTAACTGAATTTTATTTTTGCTCATATTTTATCAGTTTTTAAAGGACTCAGTGAAATTTTAACATCACGTTTTTAATCATCTGAATCATTTAGTTTAACTTCTCAAACTTTGCATGTTGTGGAGGAAAACTTAAGGCTGAGCATTTCATTTTCATTACCTTCTCTTCTTTTTTGTGACTAAAATGTATATTTCTAGAATATTACCATCCTGATTACACACTGAATTATTCGATGCAAATTAAAAATGTTTAATTTCAAACATCTAGACCAGGAGTGTCCAAACCTTTTGCCATGTGGGCCAAAATTGTAGAACCAAAAATAGTCGTGGGCCAAAAAACCCCCAACAAAGCAAATAAAGTAGCTGGCTATTTATTGTAGATTTTTGCAATGATGTATTAGGGCCAGATAGAAAAAAGACTAAACTTCTGCCAAAAAGTCAAATTTTGTAATTTCTTTTCAAATTTTCTAGAAAAACAAAACTTGAAATTTAGAAATTTCCAAGATTTTTGTAGAAAATTCCTGATATTAATCTAAAAATTTGATTTTATTTCCCCTATCAAATGTCATTGTTTTCTGTAGAAAATTTGAGATTACTCAAAATATTTTGGCAGAAACATATTACAACTTTAATTGGCATGTTTGCTGTATTAACACGTCTTATTAACAGTTTCTTTTGCACTCAATTGAATGAATTTATTTTCAGTAATAAGAACAGGACTTCAGTCACTTTGTTTTAAAACTCTTGCTATATTTAACCACGTTAAGAAAGAATAAAAGCTGATTTGGCTGCAGTAAAGTTGGCTTTTCAGTGAAAGTCTCTTGATAAATTTGGTTTTACTTTTTTTTGTTAAAAAGTGTCTATGAAAAGGCAAATATTTTGTTTTGTACATCACATTTTCCTGTGTAAGAAAATTATGTTGGTAATAACAGGTCAAATTTGTATCATTTTTGAATTGCAGCTGAGGGCCACACAAAGTCAATCCAAGGGCCACAAATGGCCCCCGGGCCACACTTTGGACACCCCTGATCTAGAGCCATCTACCATGTTCATTGTTTGGCATATTGTATTGGAAAGTTATTTGTGTCTTTAAGAGTCAAGGAAATATCCTGTCATTTTTCACTTAATTTATTTTAGTTTATAAAATAATTATAAATTATGTTGTACCGTATTTTGTGTGTTTTCTGTGGGAGTGGAGTTAGTTTTGTGGTAATCCTTATACATGTGCCTCGCCCATCCATGTGATTGATTTGAGAGGCCATTTTGTTTTTGACCTTGCTCTTCTTGCACAGACACCAGCCTGCATCATGTCAGGATCATGTCAGTCCTTATCATGAGGCCAGTGTGTGTATGACGTGTCAAGAAAATCCGAGCTCATCCCACTTCCCCATGCTGGAGATTTTAGTTTAACAGTAATAATAAATAAAGTTATCTTTAAAATGAATCACTCAAGTGACATCAAGGCCCAACAGTAGACTTAAGTGTCAATAAAGTTAGTTTAACAGTAATAATAAATAAAGTTATCTTTAAAATGAATCACTCAAGTGACATCAAGGCCCAACAGTAGACTTAAGTGTCAATAAAATAAATCTGGTTGTGTGTGTTGTTTTTGTCTCATGCAAACTTTGCTTTAATTCTACTTTTTTCTATCTAATCATAAGAAATCATAGTCAGTCAGAGAGATTCATGAAACAGGAAAAGCAGGTTTCCTGGAAAAAGAGGAAGTTTCCAGCCTGCAGATTTATAAAAATAGCTGAGACTATTTTAAAGCATGAAAGTTTTAAAAAATT
Organism: Xiphophorus couchianus; assembly: GCF_001444195.1. Taxonomy (NCBI): domain Eukaryota; kingdom Metazoa; phylum Chordata; class Actinopteri; order Cyprinodontiformes; family Poeciliidae; genus Xiphophorus; species Xiphophorus couchianus. The sequence goes on from NC_040231.1 coordinate 12,019,425, forward strand.
AAATCTAAACATTATTAGTAATTGGATAAGATTCAAAGTAAAATACTTATATGAATATTGGTTTACTTGTAATAATACACTTATATTTGTGGGAACTACAAGAAAAACAAGTAACTGTAACTTTAGTAGTAAATAATTAGAATCATGTATTATTCTTGGTTTCTTTTCAGAAAAACATCTGTAATAACTCACATTAAGATTATAATAAGAATAATTAATAAGTTATGGTTATAAAATCATAAATGAATGATAGATCAGAGAAGCTGAAGAAAATAAATGTGATATAAGTTATGGTTATAAAATTATAAATGAATGCTAAATCAGAGAAGCTAAAGAAAATAAATGTGATATAAATGTGATTTTGACATTAAACTTGAAATGGTGTAAAAAGGTGTAACTGCAATTAAACATCACTGATATGTTGGAGGTAGAGAGTAGGTGAAAGGTTGTGCAGGCAAGGGACACAGGAGGTTGAGCAACCCTGAGACATTGGCACAGACATCAGGAAATGTCTGTAAGACAGTGATGGATATGAGATCATCTGTCTAAGCAGACAGCAGGCGCACCAGGGGGGTGGATGAACCCTATATAAGGTGAGTGCAAAAGAGGAACCTTTTGTTGGATCCTCCGGGCAGCTTCGAGCCAAGATCGAGATGGACAAAGAACTCTGAAGCTGAAGAAGAGCCGGGGCCACGGAGCCGGAGACTGTCCTGCTCATGGGGACCAACCCGTCAGGCCCACAACCTGTGGCTTCGAATCGCACTTCTCTCATCGGCTGGGTTCTGACCCCAAAGACAAAGATGAAGACAAAGACAAGGAAGAAGAACTAGTGCCTTTTTTCCTGCCAGCACCAAGTCCTGTGTGACCTCAGCATCCATGCGGAGAAGAAGCTCATCGGACCTGCGGAGATCCTGGCCTTCGCCGATCAACATCTTCCTCCTGCTGCCACACCTTCTTCATCATCAAGCCAGGTCTGGGGTTCGAAACGCCAAACTCCGTCCGTCTCTCTCAAAGGTTCCCTTTTTTAGTTCTCAGTGTCAGCAGTAGGGAAAGATAGACTAGATGATTGATTTTACTTATTTGATTATTTCTGCTACTGAATTAAGCTGTACTGACCCTTGCAAAAATGCCTTACTAATAAAATATTTAGCATAAAGAAAATCTAAAAGATGTTGTGGACATTCAGTTAATGAGTCACCTTAAAGTTCTTTGATGGTTGTAAAATAGCTGTGATGTTTGATTCTGGAGAGGAAGAGGTGGAAAATGTTTTTAGGTTGCTGGTAGCCCATATTTAAAACCTCATCCTTGGGACTCGCCCGAGTCACTAAAACCTACCTGGTTCAATAACAAATGCAAGTTGTAAAATAGAGAACGAGCGACCGTTAACAGGTGTGCTCTGTGAAACTAGTTGGCTGTAGGCTGCTCAGTCTGGCTAATTCACAGGGGGAAGAAGGGTGGGACACCTGGATGTAGGCCGTCAGATAACCAGGCGAATCGTTTCTCGAAACCAGCTTAAACAGAGTTTACTTCAGTTCTGGACAGGGTAAATCCCAGCAGATTTAGGAAACTCAACGGACCCGTTAGACGGAGAGCTGGTAGCACATCTCCCCTCTCAGAAGAGGAAGTACGAGAGTGAGAGAGTAGAGACAGAAAGGAGGGGGGGGGGGGGTGTTGCGCAACAACAAGTGGCGCCCAACGTGGGGCTCGATCCAACGGAGTAGGAGGGCCCCATAAACCAAGTCAGTAAAAACAGATGTGTGATTCTGAATAGCTCACTTGGATGGTTAACTCTTAGGGAATAGAGTTAATGGTGACTGATAAGGCCGTCAGTCACAACCCTTGCAGTAACTGTATAGCATACAGGTGAGGGAAAGCTTCTACTGAGAATAAATGACCGGATCCAGACAGTGAAGCTAGTAGCCAACATAGTCTAGACCCATCCCTGCTCGAAGGCTAAAGAGAGGCTTTGGGGGATAGACAACTCGAACCGACAGAGAGACGGAGTGATGGATGATCACTTCGAGGAGGAAAATCTGGGGAAGAAACCGGAGGAAGCCGGCCGTCCAGATCCTTTGGAAAATGAGGAGACCTCAACAGAACTGCATCAGCTTCTACACAGCTACTGTGACTCAGACCTGAAGCAAGTGGGGAAGTTGGTTCCAAGAATGAGGAACTGAAACATCAACCCCTGACAAAGGAAAGCTGGCTCACTCTTGCTGGAGTGGTTCGTGATGTAATGCTGACCAGACCAGCCAGCAACCATGCAGAGGAGACGGAGAAAGGTGTCATCAGCCGACGATGGATGAGGAAGCACACCGCGTCCTCCACTGCAGCCATCGAGAAGACATCCGGCAACAGAGGAACAAACACCAGCAGCTGACATCATCACACAGACGCAGACATGGTTAAAGACATCCTGCTGGACCCGGAGCTTGAAATTGGGCCAGCACAACCCACCAGTAAGAAACGACCGCAAGAGACATCTGAGAAGCCAGAACAACCGGAATGGACAATCTACACCGATGGATCCAGAAAGGGGTCCGACCAGTCGGCATACTGGGGATTTATTCTGAAGCAGGATGGCAGAGAGAAATGCCGTCAGAAAGGAAAAGCTCCCGGTAGTGCTCAAGCCGGAGAAGTAACGGCAGTACTGGAAGGATTGCTGGAGCTGGTGAAAAGGAAAATCAAGAGTGCCAGGTTAGTAACTGACAGTTACTACTGTGCTCAGGCCCTTAGAGAGGACTTGGCCATTTGGGAAGAAAATGGTTTCGAGACTGCAAAGGGCAAGCCCGTGGCACACAAAGATTTGTGGAAAAAGATTGCTGAGCTAAAAATGCAGTTGGAGATAGAAGTTGAGCATCAAAGAGCACACACGCATGAGGGAGCTCATTGGCGTGGGAATGATGAAGTGGACTGTTATGTCCAACAAAGGAAGATCGTCTTTGTCGGTACCGAGAAGTGGGACAGAACACCTAAGGACAGGTGGTCCTAGAGTAGCACGGGGAGCAGGTAGTACGGTGCGTGCATAAGGCCCTCGAATATGCAGGCGTGCTACACCCCCGTGAAGAACTGAGCAAGCAGGACTGCTGGATGTCCCTTCAGCCCATCCGATGCAGCTGTGTGACTTTGAGGTATGTGGTCGATACGCAGGGCACCCAGGGCAGCGGATGGAAGGTTTGTTCATCAAGAGCACAGTCCCATGGGGTTCAGTCTGCATGGACGTAGCAGAGCCAATGGGGACAACAGGAAAGAGAGGTGAGAAGTACCTCTTGGTGCTGATGGACACAGTGACAACTGCTAGAAGAGCAGGTCTTCCCCTGCAGAGGAACTCCGTTCACATCACAGAAAGCAGGGAGGCGAAGACACTTCTCCTTTTTGCTTAGAGAAGGAAAAGGGAAGTTGCAGCTTGAAGTGTCACTGAAAACAGGGCAGAGAGTTTGGATTAAAGCTCAAGATCGGCCTGCAACTACGGTGATCAAGCTGAGATTCAACGCCCAAGATTTTGTAAAGTAAGTACTGAACTTCAACACAGTACTACTGATGAAGAAAGGGGTCCATGAGGAAGCAGTGCTCAAGCCAGTTCTTAGCTACAGCGAACCAGAACATTACAAGAAGATGGCCAGAGAATCAAGCACCATGCCATCCTACAGTAGACTGGTCACTATTACAGGAAGGTTGCCGTTCAAAGAACAACTTCAAGGCTTTGGACTGGGAGGGCCGTGAAGAAATTGGATTATGCTAAAGAAGAACTCCTGTCACAACCTGATGGATTAAAATGGAAAAGGATCATGATTACGGATAAAGCGTCATGATGCTTATGCTTTTTGCTTTGCTCTGCTGAACAGCCAGAAAAGTTTTTTTTTTGAGGCCTTCTGTCTCAGCCCATCTTCCCTAAAGAACCATTCCACATCCTGAAGAACCGACAGTTCATCCAGCGAAGGTTCCTGTAGAAGAATCAGAGCGATCCAAGTTTTCTTCGACATTCATCACCTCATGGGGGAAATCAAAACTCCAAAGAGGGGGTGTCAAGAGAAGTGGAGTTTTGATGACTACACTGAGCCCTCTGTGAAAACTGAGGATGAAGAATCTGCATCTTCACATCCCAGACGAACTTCTTCTCTTTCTAGGGGATGAGGACGGCGAACTGCAGGAGGGTGATGGACTCCCAGCATGTGAAAGGTCTGACCTCGTGGAGGGGGTGTCAAGAAAATCCGAGCTCATCCCACTTCCCCATGCTGGAGATTTTAGTTTAACAGTAATAATAAATAAAGTTATCTTTAAAATGAATCACTCAAGTGACATCAAGGCCCAACAGTAGACTTAAGTGTCAATAAAGTTAGTTTAACAGTAATAATAAATAAAGTTATCTTTAAAATGAATCACTCAAGTGACATCAAGGCCCAACAGTAGACTTAAGTGTCAATAAAATAAATCTGGTTGTGTGTGTTGTTTTTGTCTCATGCAAACTTTGCTTTAATTCTACTTTTTTCTATCTAATCATAAGAAATCATAGTCAGTCAGAGAGATTCATGAAACAGGAAAAGCAGGTTTCCTGGAAAAAGAGGAAGTTTCCAGCCTGCAGATTTATAAAAATAGCTGAGACTATTTTAAAGCATGAAAGTTTTAAAAAATTAAATCTAAACATTATTAGTAATTGGATAAGATTCAAAGTAAAATACTTATATGAATATTGGTTTACTTGTAATAATACACTTATATTTGTGGGAACTACAAGAAAAACAAGTAACTGTAACTTTAGTAGTAAATAATTAGAATCATGTATTATTCTTGGTTTCTTTTCAGAAAAACATCTGTAATAACTCACATTAAGATTATAATAAGAATAATTAATAAGTTATGGTTATAAAATCATAAATGAATGATAGATCAGAGAAGCTGAAGAAAATAAATGTGATATAAGTTATGGTTATAAAATTATAAATGAATGCTAAATCAGAGAAGCTAAAGAAAATAAATGTGATATAAATGTGATTTTGACATTAAACTTGAAATGGTGTAAAAAGGTGTAACTGCAATTAAACATCACTGATATGTTGGAGGTAGAGAGTAGGTGAAAGGTTGTGCAGGCAAGGGACACAGGAGGTTGAGCAACCCTGAGACATTGGCACAGACATCAGGAAATGTCTGTAAGACAGTGATGGATATGAGATCATCTGTCTAAGCAGACAGCAGGCGCACCAGGGGGGTGGATGAACCCTATATAAGGTGAGTGCAAAAGAGGAACCTTTTGTTGGATCCTCCGGGCAGCTTCGAGCCAAGATCGAGATGGACAAAGAACTCTGAAGCTGAAGAAGAGCCGGGGCCACGGAGCCGGAGACTGTCCTGCTCATGGGGACCAACCCGTCAGGCCCACAACCTGTGGCTTCGAATCGCACTTCTCTCATCGGCTGGGTTCTGACCCCAAAGACAAAGATGAAGACAAAGACAAGGAAGAAGAACTAGTGCCTTTTTTCCTGCCAGCACCAAGTCCTGTGTGACCTCAGCATCCATGCGGAGAAGAAGCTCATCGGACCTGCGGAGATCCTGGCCTTCGCCGATCAACATCTTCCTCCTGCTGCCACACCTTCTTCATCATCAAGCCAGGTCTGGGGTTCGAAACGCCAAACTCCGTCCGTCTCTCTCAAAGGTTCCCTTTTTTAGTTCTCAGTGTCAGCAGTAGGGAAAGATAGACTAGATGATTGATTTTACTTATTTGATTATTTCTGCTACTGAATTAAGCTGTACTGACCCTTGCAAAAATGCCTTACTAATAAAATATTTAGCATAAAGAAAATCTAAAAGATGTTGTGGACATTCAGTTAATGAGTCACCTTAAAGTTCTTTGATGGTTGTAAAATAGCTGTGATGTTTGATTCTGGAGAGGAAGAGGTGGAAAATGTTTTTAGGTTGCTGGTAGCCCATATTTAAAACCTCATCCTTGGGACTCGCCCGAGTCACTAAAACCTACCTGGTTCAATAACAAATGCAAGTTGTAAAATAGAGAACGAGCGACCGTTAACAGGTGTGCTCTGTGAAACTAGTTGGCTGTAGGCTGCTCAGTCTGGCTAATTCACAGGGGGAAGAAGGGTGGGACACCTGGATGTAGGCCGTCAGATAACCAGGCGAATCGTTTCTCGAAACCAGCTTAAACAGAGTTTACTTCAGTTCTGGACAGGGTAAATCCCAGCAGATTTAGGAAACTCAACGGACCCGTTAGACGGAGAGCTGGTAGCACATCTCCCCTCTCAGAAGAGGAAGTACGAGAGTGAGAGAGTAGAGACAGAAAGGAGGGGGGGGGGGGGTGTTGCGCAACAACAGACGGTAGACCACCAGCATGTATGTATGTTTTTCATTATGTGGTCAGAGAAGGTGCAGGAGACCATCTACATCTCTTCTGCATGATCTCCATGATCCCAGACCTGCTGGGAAATGCCTCTGCATGTCTGTGTCAAGGTGTAGCTGCAGAAGGAAAGAGAGGAGAAATGAATAATCAGAAATATGAGAAGCAGGTAATCAGTATGAAGCGACGCAAGATGAACGCTAAAATTATGCACAAACGTGTAGCTTCTGATTTCCAATCTGCTGTCAGTTCAGCTTTATCCTCTTCAGTTTCAAATGCGATGCCTTAAACTACTGTCGAATTTATCAGAGGTAAATCCTGTGGAAGCCAAAGGTTAAAAACACAAACGAGTGTATTATCAGAAGCAGCTTTTCTATTTGGTATGTGGCTGTGAGTGTGTATTTACACACGTTTCAGTCCTTTCTATGCACACATAAAGAAACGAGAGAGCAAATAGCACCAAGTTGTCTTTTCCCATCAGATCTCAGTAATAGCATCTGTCTGTGTCCTTCTCCAGCCGCCACACACACACACACACACACACACACACACACACACACACACACACGCACACACACACACACGGACACACACACACACACGCCTACATACACACCAAGAGTCAGTAAGGTCACTGTTCAGTCAGCTTGGAAGCTGCTTTCTCTTTTTTTGTCACTCCATCTTTGCTGTTCAGGCTGTGTTTACCCTTGCAGAAGGAAATGAATCACACCCACACACATACACACCCACACACACACCCACACACACCCCGCCGGTCTGCAGCGCTGCTAAGACTGATTGAGTCACTCACAGAATACTAATAAACTCATTGGTGAAGCTTGAAGAGATGGATAGATGTGACTGCAGAGACTATGACAGCAACATCCAGACATCGTTATGTAACCATAAGCTCATTAAAAGATGTGACGAAACAAACAAAAAATACTTTGTCCATCTGCTATTGTACAATTGTTTTCTGAGTGCTTGGACTGATCTCCTCTGGCAGTGTGTGGATAAGGGAAATGTTTGGAAACTTTAATCCACAGAAACATGAGGTTATAATAAAATAAAGAGGTATTACTCTAAAGAAAAAAATAGAAACTGAATCAAAAGACATAGAATGTGTTGGTTTAGTTGTTATATGTAGGGATTATACATGTAGTAACTGTAAGATTATGTAGGTGGATAAGGAGTGGGAATATTGATAGCTTCGTACTTCAACTCCTTTAACATTATGCTTCATGGGCGTGCCGTGGTGGCGTAGTGGTTAGCGCGACCCATATTTGGAGGCCTTGAGACCTCGACGCGGCCGTCGCGGGTTCGACTCCCGGACCTGAAGACATTTGCCGCATGTCTTCCCCCCTCTCCCTCCCCGTTTCCTGTCAGCCCACTATCATATAAGGGACACTAGAGCCCACAAAAGACCCCCTGGAGGGGTAAAAAAAACCCCCAAAAAACATTATACTTCATATTGAATGTATTTTTTCTTCATATTCATAAAAAATAAATGTTTAAATAAACCTTTCCAGCAATTTCTTTATTTAAACTGCTTGATTGCATCTAAAAACAGGGTTTCCTCTCAGTTTTATCTTTATTGGCTTTAATCCACTATGTGTTTAGTGGACTATGCTTCAGGGTCACAGAGGGGTCACAAAGACCCCAATGAGATTAAATGTTCAGCAACCAGCTCTGCTTCAGCTCTATTTTCTCTTACAGTCGTTTGCATAAATATTCACACACCTTCAGACCATTTGTAATTTTATTTTTACAAATAAAAACTTAGAAAATGCCACATCTATATTCTGATACCTGTGAATAAAATCCAGTCCATCACACTGAGCTGCACAATTAATTTAACTAAAATCTGTCCAAACCATCATGTAGAAATAGAAACTCTGTGACACGCCGCTACTCTTACTTTAATGGGAATATATTTAGATGCTTGAATGAAAACTTTTCCAAAGAAAAATCAAGATATCTGGTACATCTAGCACCAGGTTTGACCTCAGTCTTCCTCGTACCAGACTACTGTTTTGACTGGCTTGCACATATTACAAGGTACTCTTTATCTCTATACACCACCCACCCACACACACACTGAGGGTCCTGCTGTGTGCGTGTGTGTGTGTGTGTGCATCTTGTGGTTGTGTGGTTTGTTTATATAGCCGAGGAGGCGGCTCTCACATTAAGAAGGGGTATTTTACGATTAGATGAAGCGCTGCTTTGTATCCACATAAGCACTCAGACATGGACAACTGGGTACATTGATAGAGGAAAAAGTAGCAGATTTCTTTTAGTGAGAGAGACTCATTCATTCAGACACTATAAGCTGTTCTTTCAGCCGATTGGATGATGTAGAAAATAAACAAATAGTGGAGCAAACTAACAGAAAAATATCTCCCCAGACGAGCGGGGGCTTAATAAATCACATCTAATTCTCTAAAGGTTTTGCTGTGTTTTTCTGTCAGTCATCTGTCTTTGCGTCCTCATATCTGCCTGTTTTGTTCAGCTGGGAAACGTCCATCACAGGCTTAATAATTGGTGGCACATATACACACATGTGATCAGTGTGGTTATAACTCATGTATTGAATCAATAAACAGACAGAGCCAACGCATCACTTTGATTAACATCTCACTCTGCAGATTCTTTCCTGCGCTCCTGGACTGAACCACAGAGATCTCAGCTCATTCAGGCACTTTGAAAAGGTTTTAATGTGAACAAGATGAAGAATGGAAATAAATTACATTTATTTGGGTTTGGGGAATATGCTTGTTCAATAAAATGAAGTTTAGTGGAGAAAAATAGTAAAAAAAATTCTTTTTGTTTGACATAGCATAAAAGGTGCAAAAACCTTTGAATACTTTTGCAAGAAACAGTTTGATGATTTAGGAACACATTGATTTAACAGACTCACTGTAAACCCATCTACAGTTGTATAATACTTTACAGTCAGCATTCCTATTTTTAAATAAAAAACCTGTTTCTACTCAGTGAGTTTTGTCAGATAAGCTTTTAATGCTTTGTGGAAACTGCAACAAAAATATTTTTTCACTGAGATCAGAAAGGTTCAGACTGTGATTCGTATCCGTGTTTGTGCTTTTGCTTGTTAACTTGGAGATTTAGCCCAAAAAGGGACGGCAGGAGATTTAGAGCAGCTTTGTTCTGGACAAGTGGTTCCAATTAGTCTGGAAACACAGATTCTGCACGCTCAGCCCTCGCTTTACTACCACTATCGACTGCTTCCTTTAGTGCAAATCCATGAGCCCACTAAAGGTGCATTACATTTATTTACATAAATGAGGTGCTACAAGACAGAATTACCACCAACAGAGCCCCTCCATAAAACTGCAAGTCAAGCTGCAGTGAAATGTTTAGCTGCTTAGCTTATAATCTGTGGAAAAAGAGTTATATAATATTTCTACAAAGGCTGTATTTTTGACATTTTACTTGCACAGTCACACTGTGATTTTATAAAGTGTTTAAAAGCAACATGTATACTTTCAGACTTACTGTGGATAATTATTTTGCCTCAAACAATCAGAGTTTGATCTGCAAAGGTTAATAAATATGTGCAGGTTCTGAATCTCATTTGCTTTAAGATTAATTCTGCAAAAGCACAAACTTCACTTCTATAGCTTGTTGTGCGCAGGTAAACAAACTTTCATTTTTCACCCACTGCCAAATCTCAATTTTCAAATCCAGTCTGAAAATCTTTCTGGACTTTTTAATCTCTTCTATCCATTGAGTCATGTTTAGTTTGGACAGCCTGTATAACGTGGCATCAGTTATTTTTATCAAGTAACTAAGATTGCCATCAAATTCACTCCAAACTAACATTAGTTAGTGGAAATCCTCACCAGTGGACCAAACAAACATCTCTGCAGCGACACTGAATCCCTTCTCCTCATTTTAAATCCATAAACATGAACTAAAAGCCATACAGTGCTCTTATGTTTCTCTAAAAGAGGATAGCAGCGTTATAATCCATAGCAAGGTAAAATCAAAGGTAAATAAATCCAACTGGCTTTTCCAGAGCTCTTTAAGCTGCCATCACATTGTTTCTTATACTGCCTCATATGTCAGGTACAGTTTGCTTTGGTGGCACATTTGAGCAACAAGGCAATTCAACGTGCTTTATACGATAATAAAAGTCACCATCAAGAAATACTCAATGTTCCAGTTGTTATTAATCGAAGGCAGCTCAAACAGGTGGGTTTTTATCCTTCATTTAAAGGAACTCAGGATTTTTGCATGTTTCTGGAAGTTTGTTCCAGATTTGTGGTGCACAGAAGCTGAATGCTGCTTCTCCATGTTTGGTTCTGGTTCTGGGGACGCAGAGCAGAACCAGAACCAGAACCAGAACCAGAAGCAGCAGGTACATTAGATTTTGATGAAAGGAATAGAAGATAAAAAAATAAATCCTAAAATATCTAAGAATTATTTTTCATGTTCCACTCATCTAACTGCCGTAGCCAACAATCACAAAACAAGCGTTGTTTAATCTGCTCTGTTCATGAAAAGGTTAAACATGCTCGAGGATGGCAGAAGAAGAAATGTCACCTTCATTAGGGAACTTCCTCTGTATCACACAGCTTTTAATGGAAGAAAATGTGTGTTTTTGCAGAGTCTGAATGTTGCCTTTATGTCTTCAGGTTACACATCTAATCAATAAATTAGAATATAATTGAAATTTGAATTTATTTCATTAACTCAGTTCTTTGAGTGTAATACATTATGTAGGTAGATTAATTAATTAAGCACAGACTGATATTTTTAAGCCTTCATTTCTGTTAATTATAATGATTTTCCACTTACAGTCAATGAAAACAACATTTAAAATATCACATAGCAGCCATAAAGAAAACGTTTAATACAGAAATGTTCGGTATGCATTTTTGAGTTTATTTAATATGAAAGTATCTGCCACAACTTCAGTTATTACACATATTTGTGTATTTTCTAAATATGAGTGGTTGCTTTGTCTTTGAAATTTTAGTTCATATCAAATATATGAAGGTAATAAGCAGAAAATGTCTAAGTGTGAAAGATTTTCACATTTAGAAGCATTCATGTAAAAATGCATTTCTCTTCCTCTAACATTAATCTTTCAAGAGTTTTTATTACCTTTATCATGTTGACAGAACATTTTAACTTTTCTTTTTGTAATTACCACCATAGTTAGTTCTATATAATTAACCGTTCAATTATTACACCATTCATTTTCATTTTATGCTTCCATTTGGGTCTCAACTTATTCTAAATACAGTCTAAGCACTTAAAAAACACCCACTTGTTTTTGGCACCAAGTTAATGTTTTTTGGTGTCTAGAAAATGAGTCATTTCATAAATTTCTCAATTGTTAAGCGACATTCAACTGGCACTGTGGTGTTACTTAGCAACCCCAGTCAAATCCAGGTCATCACCTAGCAACCCAGATGGAGCTCCAGTATGTTTGGTCAGTTGGTTTTACCATTGTATGTGCTGTACAATGGCTGCTGGAAAAGACAAGTATTTTGTTGTTGACTATTCAGACGCAATTTGCTGCATTCTTGTTGGTTGTGCAGGAGGCTCTAGTAATGCTTTTCAAAGATGTATGCATCTGTTTGCATCCATTTTGAGTGTGAATGTAAAAGTTGAGTTTGGGGGGGCCATGGCCAGAAGCAGCATATTTGGCCCTAAAACAACTCATTCAAAAATCAAACAATAGGCAGAACTGATCTGACTAAAATCTCATTGTCCATGTTTTGAATAGACCTGTCCTAACCTGTTCGATGAAGTATAACAGGTTACCTTTAATCTAACCCATTGGTCTTCATCTCTCCTCCAGGATCCGTCCTTCTCACTCCTCCTCCACGACAAGCTTCAGGTGCCCAACAGTTCTCGGCGTGCGTGGAACGAGCGCGACAGTCGCTGCGATGTCTGCGCCACTCACTTCACTCAGCTCAAACAGGAAGCTGTGCGCATGGTCCTCACCCTGGATCAGTGGGATCTGTCTCCCACTTCTTCGCCTCCAGCTCGATACGGATCTCATGGACCTTCAGGACCAGTAGGCGCCTCGGGACCGCCAGGAGTTCCAGTTTCACGTGAATGGGCTCCTTCGGTTCTCCCGTCCTCTTCTGTGACTGCTCCATACACTCCTCACTCATCTTCGCAGTCTCCTTCTCCAAGCCCCAGTCAGACCCCGACACCAAGCCCGATCCATGGACAATCCACCCCCAGTCAAGGGAGTCCCTCAGGGGCGCAAACATCCAGCTGTGGTCCCACAACTCAACAGCTCCAAGAATCAGGACACAGACTGGGATCCAAACCCAGCTCCTTGGGTCTGGGAGCGGGAGTGGACCGAAGGAATGGCTCCCCCAGCTCAGGGAAAGCCGGTGCCCAGCAGCAACCAGTGAGCAGCTTAAGCAGTCCCAGTAATAACGGTGGGGGAGCGGTTCTGAGTGCAGCAGCTCTGCAGGCCCATCAGCACCAGAACCGGACTAATGGAGGAGTCACTCTGTATCCATACCAGGTAAGGCGCTCACAAATGTAGGTTTGTGTTTGGAGGCATTAGCTTCTCCTTCACACAAAAACCCTTTCTAATGAACACATTAACATCGTTACTATGGAAACATGTGTTAATGTGGCCAAATGATTGATGTGAGCAGCATAAACAAGGAAAACTACAACGCAGGCCTGTCATGATAAATTTTGCTGGATGATAAATGGTCCCAGAAATTATTGTGACAAGTGATAAAATTGTTGTTTTGAAACCATTTTCAATTAATATATTGATAATGACATAGTGTAACTATGTAAGTGTAACTACTTCTGTTCATCTCAGATCCAGTAGGTTGACTTCAGGACAGACGCACTCAGGTTCAGTGTTTATTCTAACAAAAGAGAAAATCAAGTTGGTGGTTAACATCAGTCCAGCACATTCTGTCCCTATACATTAAATAAAACACAATAAATAACCCTAAAACTACAAAGCAATAGCTCCCAATGAGCAGTTGGCAGCAGTTAGTATTTGTTAAATTAAACATAGCTAAAATGGGCAAACTGGACAGACTGGTGACCTGTCCAGGGTGAACCCCGCCTCCCGCCCGGAACGTGAGCTGGAGATAGGCACCATCACCTCCCGACCCCACTAGGGACGAGGGTGTTAGAAAATGGATGGATGGATAAAATGGGCAATATTAATAAAAAAAACATATACAAAATAGCAAAGTTACCCATGAAACACTGTATATAATTAAATTTGTCTAAAATGTATGTTAAAATATAATACTTGTAAAGAAAACGCAGAGCTGGTCCTAAGTTGAAAACAGCAGCAGAAAAAAAGGGGGAGGAGCCGTCAGTTACTGGTTGCTACGGTAACCACCAACCGCCAAGAGCAGCATAAGAATTTAAAACACCGATAAATGTCTAAAAAAAACAACTTGTTGACTAAATGAAATCACATCTGTAATATTGTTAAAATAAAACCCTGCTACACATATACAACTTAAATACATTTGTACAAGTTCAGCTGGTAAAAAAAAAAAAAGTATATAAAAACTTCAAGCTTTCAGATTTTATAATCACATTTAAACAGGAATGAGAGGCCTCTCCACTTAGATTAAAGCTTTCAAGTGACTTGAAGGACTCGAAATGACTAGTGTAGAAATGTAAATGTTTTTGGGTGAGACAGGAAGGGAGGGAGCAGGAATAAAGGAGAGGGAGGTAGGAGGGAGAAATAGCCTGAAGTGAAGGGTGGTCTAGAGGTGTTTATGGGTGGAGGCAGCAGCTGAGACTCCGGGGGAGATCCAAAAGTTACAGATGTAATAATTCATACAGTGATAATTAGAACTCTGGGGACTCTATGACACACAGCCTCAGTACCCTTTCACTCTTTTACTCTCTTTTACATTCCCTCTATACTTATTCACGTCTCTTTTTCTCCCTCTGCTTTAATATTTCTTCTTTCTTATCATATGGACAGATAGTTCAGAGTTTTAGATGGCAATTACTTCGGATGGTCACCGAAAAAAGCCAATTCTTGTCCCACTGGTCCAAAAGGACTCCATCTGAGACACTAAGTATTTTTATTTTTAACTTCGTATTTTTTGTTTAATTCTTTACGCTGATTTTTCTCAATGTGTTGCGTGTTTATGTATTTGGCGTCCATTAAAACGCGCCCCAGTGAATGTTAAAGGGCGCTCGTGTGTCTCCATTGTGACTTTGACAGTAATGGTGTTTCAGCAGGAAAAAAGGAACATGATAATAAATCACTCTGCTCTAGGAGGGGGAAGCGATGAGTCGAGAGGTGATCAAAAGATGGGAATCCTGAGGAAAGACGAGGATATGAAAGATTTGCGGTGTAGAAAAAGAGGACGAAGAGGAGGCTTGAAATAGGAGAGACAGTAAAGAACTGCTTCTGAGGGATTTAATGCAATTTGAATTTGCCAACCCTAGTTTTGCAACTTATATGTCTTGGCTCCTTCATGATGTATTCGACATTTGGAAGTCCAAAAATATTATATGAGCATAATGTTCCAGCACTGTTTCAGATAGTTTTATAACTGCAGATTTAAAAAAAAATAAGCCAAACAAAACTCCTTAAAAATTTTCCAACTCTGTAGCAAAACAAGAAAAATAAACCCAAATTGTGGGATTGATAGATATAAAGTAGTAACATTCTGAAGATGTGTTTTTCTAATCTACTCAAGGATCCCTGCTGTTTGCAGCCATAACTCATAATAAAATATTGCTGTGTCAGCAGTGTAAGAGGCAGCAACCAACATATTTTATGTTTATTAGAAGTTTTATGATCACACAAGGGGTGCAGGGCAGGTGGAAAAAAATGCCCATACAATTCAGGGATGATTTATAACTAGAACCTGTCAAATTTTGTTAATAAGAGCAATGCAAGGTGCATCCTGCCTTTGTTAAATATCTGGTTTGTATTACCTTGAATAAGACACATATAAATACGCAGGTAACATTAATTTTTCTATATCAAGAGTTAATACAATAATACATGCAGTATGCTACATGTTTGATAATTATTGGTAACCATAAATTAAAGGAACCAGGACTCTAGACTATCAACAGATCATACAAAACCAAATACTTCACTGCCTGGTTAGTTCAAAATTAGCAAGAAAAGATTAATTTACTTCACCAGTGGTGCCAATGATGTGACAAAACCTTCTGATCCTCACCATCTCTATGAAAACAGATTCATGTCCCTGAATGTGTTCTTGTGGGATTTTATCAATATTTAGATTAACTCGCTTTAAAGGTTGTTTGCAGTGACTCAAAAAGTATCCCCTGGTTATTTTGGATGACAAACAACAAGCGTATCCATGGCGACACATGCAGGTGTATTGGGAAACAAAGCATGGATAAAAACAGTGCAAAGGGAGGTGAAGGTAGTTTTCAAATAAAATGTGAAACTTAAAAGAATAAAATTGAAACCAGATGCCGTTTCAAATAGCTAAAGTTTAGTTAAAGCTGCCAAACATTTCATACACCGATTCAGAGAACTACTTACTGCTGACAGTGAAGCTCATAGCCAGTTTGGATCTAATTAGGTAAGAAATGTGTCAGTGTATAAGGAGAGAGAATTTTACTTTTTTAGGCAAATGCTACCAGCCACTAGTTTAAATCTGAACACCTGCAATCAGCCTACAATATGAATCCAGCCTGGCTAACACAGTAAAATCACTGACTGCATCTAGATTACTTTAAAATCTAGACGCAGATTGCATGTGGTAAGACATTTTCTAAGCTGAAGCCTTAAGTTTATGGTTCAAACATAGACTTCCACTTCATATTTGTGATGCATTAGTAGGCTTAGACCTAGATCTAGTACCAGCAGCAGCCTGGCAATGAAAACATAAACAACCTCAGGAAATCTGTGCAACTCAGAAACTTAATTTTTAAAAAACATTTCTGACGTTTCTTCTGTAACAGAAACAGGAAGTTAGCTATACTGTTGCAAACCCCCTGTTTGCTGTGGTTCTGTTAGATAATCATATTTATGTGTTATGCTTCATGTTAAAGAGAAAAAGAGCACATAATCATATGCTAAATATTACTGATTTGATTTGTCTGGGAGAAACTTTGAGATGAGGTCATGCTAGGATTCATTTTGGACTGAGAAGAGAGAAAGCCCTTTACCTCAATAATATAGAGAATTAGCCTCCATACGGTGCAGTCTGGATTTTATTTTAACATTTAAGTCATGAGCATATTCAAAACAATTTTTTAGAACAAGCTGTTTGTAATTTTTCATTTATCTATGTTTTTTACTTGCTCCCACCTTCACAAACTGTTAGACTCTGATTCCTTCTGAATAAAGTGACTGTTTCTTCTCTTCCTGCATTTAGCAAACGGGAGCACATACATCTGTAGATACACAAACAGACATGTTTATTGTTACCCTTGAAGCACAAACTACACCAGAGACAGGTGAAGTGAGCAAACGCTGTAGGAAATGGTGGCCATGTTGTTATGAAGATGAATGAGGGCATTTTTACCACCAGTGTGGATGAACGATGTCCTGTAAAAGGAAGACTGTCAGGATCTATGTTTTTGGGGGGTTTTTAAACCGGTTTTACTTCCTCTAGAAATCCTTCATGAATTTAATCAAATCCCAGCCAATCTCTGGACCAGCTGACCAGTGAAACTGTCCTCATCTGCTTTGTT
Source organism: Xiphophorus couchianus (assembly GCF_001444195.1). Taxonomy (NCBI): domain Eukaryota; kingdom Metazoa; phylum Chordata; class Actinopteri; order Cyprinodontiformes; family Poeciliidae; genus Xiphophorus; species Xiphophorus couchianus. The sequence goes on from NC_040231.1 coordinate 12,036,442, forward strand.
TTTGAGCTCATTATTTTCACTACGTTTGGCCCTGTGTTTCCTCACGTCTCTATTGTTTCTGGTGCTTCTCTGCTGCTGCTGTAGCCACATTTCCTCATGTGAATCATTAAAGTTTCATCCAGTGTATAACCCAATTTACCGGAAGATATAGACAGCCGCTCAGCCTTTCCTGTGGGGAAATCTGAAAGGACCAACCTTAATGACCTCATGAAGACAAACACAGGAACAATTACTTTAATGAGTAAATAATGTTATATTCTCTGTTTGTGTCATTTCTCCGACCAGGTTATATACTGTAGCCTCTTTTCTTTGTGAAAAGCCAGGCTATAACAGTGAGCATTCCGCTAAAATCTGGTTTTAGTAGCCAGTCCGTTACAAAAGTATAAAAAACTGATTTAAATGTAATAAAATTGAGCCGTTTTAAACACACTCCAGAGCAGTAAAGTATGGTATGTTACTGGTGTTGGTGTAACACCAGTAACCAGTGTGGCGTTCTGATACCAGACTCAACCATTTCAACAAGCCAACAAGCATCATGAAAGCAATCTGAGCCCTTCAACAAAGTCAGGCTGATTGTTTCCATGATGTAAATAAATAATTGAAGCAAAAGGAGCCCTGAGCAAGTTCTGGGTGAATATTCCTTCAAGTAAATAAGCAAAGTTGTTGGTAGCATATTTTTGTGTTAGAAATTTTTTTTTGGTAAAATTCAAATTGTTTTAGTATCTGAATGTTTGCTTTTCATGATCATCAATATTAAGACAAACACATAAAATATTTGTAATGAATCTGTAGGAAGATCCCAAGATGCATTTGGGTATATTACTGCTTTTTCTTTTGCACACAAAAAAGTCTTGGTGATTTTGCACTTTTATACCTGCCGACCATTTATTTAGAAATCAATACAAAAGCTTTTCTGCTGTTCACTACAAGCTCTTGTAACCAGAGAAATTGGTCCTGAGAGAACAGATAATAACATCTATCTAATATGTTTTGAAAGATTTACTGTATTTCTTCTGACACAAAAAAAGGCAGACCAAGGACAGATGTGCGGTGAGTAGAGTCGCTCTTTTCTACACTTACTGACTACTGCTATTTCCCTTAGCAACAACAAGCTCACACATCAATAAAACAGACAACTGATAGCAGGAATTGTTTGGGTTTGAAACCAGTTGTATATTAGAAGACAAATTTAAACAATTTATTCAACCAGTTTCTGTGTTGAAGAAATTAAATTAGACGACAGAAAATCACAGATTAGAGTTTCTACAAGCTTCCAGACTGAAGCAGAGAGATGTGAAGCAGCAATAAGTGTCTTTTAGTCTGAATTCAAAGTTTCTTGTAGTATTCTAGGTAAATCTTAATACAATTTGCACTGGACATAAATGATATACAACATTAATAAGACAATATGTAATGGTTTGCATTCTGTTGATTAAATCTCCAATGTCAACATATTACCCTGACAAAACAAACTATTAAGATTAAACTAATTAATCTGTTTGCTCATCTGGTTTCATAAAAGGGAACAAAAAATGATTGAAAGTCATGGCTGTCAAATTTCTTGCCGAGATGAGAAAAAAAAAAAAAGAATCAAGTATTATTGTAATACGTATTGATTTGGATTTTTTCTTTGATTTGGTATTTTGTTGATTGGATAATAATACGTGTTTTTTCATTTTGCCCTCATTGTGTCTCTTCCAAATGAAAATAGCAATAAAACAAGAACTGTCCTTTATAAAACAAAAAATAAACCACGCCATCAGCTTTACTAAATGTAATCAAATCTAAATATCTAATTGTTTAATGTCAATAAAGTTGGTTTTTGCCAAATTTGGTTTGGATTAATTGTTCTGACTCAAAATTATGTGTGAACTGGTATCAATATTAATAATAACATATTGAAGCAATTAATTTTAATTTACTTTATTCATTATATTTCACTAACACCCACAGAAGACCTTCCTTTTGTATTACATTATATCAGTTTCTAGTTGTTTCAATAGATCTGTCTGGAAAATAAGACTTAAGGTTAAACCTGAAAAATAAGTAAAAAAATTAAGAAAAGCTGAAAAACCTCTAAAATACTAAAATCGTAACCATGGAAACTTTGATTTGTTAGATGTGTAGCCTGGAAACAAATCCGGGTTGCAGGAAGACTAGGAAATTGTTCCACTTGCAAAAAAAAGTTTAATTAAATAAATATTTGGAAGGTTTTCCCTTCATGAGAACAACTTGATTATGGCCTTGAGTTGGACTCAGATGTTTTAAATGTACTCTTAAAAAGGAGGCAGATAAACCTTCCATGCCGACAACCAAATAAAAAACGCATCATTCATTACAAGTGACAGGCTAAGTGTTAACTTATTCTTATTTTATATAATTACTCATAATTTAACCTATGTAAACATAAAAATCTTACTGTTGTCAGTCCTGGACATAATGAATGAGAGCAACAGTTGATTAAGAATGTATTTAAAATTTATTATCAAAATAAAACCGATTTTTACATCTCATAAAAAATAAACAGTTCATTTATGACCTAATATACTTGATTTAAAGGTAAAATGTTATTGTCTAATATTTAGAAAGCTTGTAAAATGTGTTGTCATTCTTTAGTAAAGTGGTCTGATACTCTTTAATACAACTTTTGGATGCATTCCTTCAAAACACCTGAATCAAATGACTGGTTAGTGCAGAACTTGCTCGATGACTACAGTTGCTGCAGAGAGTACTGTGTATGAATTTACATTTAGCTTAAAGCATCACTGTGTTTAATTCCTCTCTCTCTCTCTAAGCTCCCGGTGTGGTTATAATGTCTTCTTCAGATTGCAACCAGAAAAACCCATATAATCTGTATTTCTGCGGAGCCACACTGTGTCCAGATTAGTCCAGGGGGAAATGCAGGATAAACATTGTAACATCGGCTTGCGTCATATTAAGAATGTTCTAGGTTTAAACTTGGATTTCTGAGTGGAGACTGATTTATTTAGTAATTTCTTCTGGTTTAACCTTTAATCTACTGTCATGTGGTGAAAATTACAAATACTGATGTAAAACAGTAATGGGAAACTTTTCAGCTGATACATTAAGAAAAGTTAACAAATCCACCAAAACCCTGAAGTATTCATATCCCAGACGTTTTATATTTAAAATTAAATTTTAATTGGACCAATATTTTCTACTGATTGGAACTAATAAGTCAGAGTCCAGACTTGAACCTGATATAGAGCCTGTGGAGAGAGTTGCAGATTAACACCAAAAATAAATGGTTAAGGTACAAGAAAAAAAACACCAACTGGAATTATTAGAAGGGTTTTATTTCTTTGACCCTTAAAGATTTTTCCACTGGTTATTGGGAAGGTTCTATAGATCATTTTTTGCATGCTAATTTTTATAAAAATGCTTCTTTTTTTACTGAAAGTTCTTTTACAGTATTTTATAATCAGTTTGGAAATACCTGTCTCATTTCATTCAATCAGAAACAAACTTCTTTGCCATATGAAAATAATATTAATTCTAAATTTGGCAGGTTTATTAATAATTTTGGGCATGAAAAGCCAGACAGATCCATCTAAATTATTCTCAGGCAGAAATATGCATGTAGTTTAAATAGTTTGCTAGTTTTTTGTACAGAACTAATGAATTACTTTAGATTTCATGGCGTCTTTTCGCTGTTCAAGCAAAATTTGCTTAACAGCAATTCTAATACCCACACTTCATATCTGCACTGTAAAACATTTGAAAGTAGCTTGAAAATGAAAGTCCACCTACTAAAAATGTAACTTGAGTCAACAAGAATATTGTTTTGGTTTTAACTCAGAAATTAAAGTTCATGAAGTTGATTTAACAACAAGAGACAAGTTGTCTAAAAAATATTTTTTTAAATTCATTGTGAGTTTTAATTTAATGCTACAATTTAAACTAAATGATTATTTCACAACATGCAAATAAAAACTGTCCTCACCTGGTTAAAGAGCCACATTTCTCTATTATTTTCACTCACACAATATCAAGTTAAAATAACTACTTATTTCACTTTAGAATAATTTAAATTATTGTTCTAAATTGCATGAACAAAATTTCAGATCTGACAATAAATTTTATTAAACATCACAATGAATTCTGCTAAAAACATTTAGTGTGAACACAACATTATCTCCAAGCGTTGCAAACTTAACACCGGAGTCAGAACAACGTAACACACTTCCATCTCAGGATACAAAAACAAGCTGCTAAGCATTCTGGGAAATTGTTCCCACTCCTGTCTTTTTCTTCTTTCTGTTTTTTAAGTGCTAACCTAAAAACTCTAGTTTACTCAACTCTTAATATAAAAGTTGACATAATTTACTGTTGTAAGTTTATCTTTCACAAACTCACACATTTAGGTTCAAAACCTAAAACCTGCTAAATTTATTTGACTTAAAGAACAGAAGATAGTAGACAAACTACATGTTTTTACAGTGTACTGTGAGCATTTGAGTATAGTAAAAGCACAAAGAAGTGTTGTATTTGTATACAAACTGCACAGGGATTTTATTTACAACAGGCCATCTATCAAGCAGTGGGCAGCCTCCGTCGACCCCAGGAGCCTCGGCAGTAAATGCACGTCAAGCTGAGCTGATTTACGCACCGATGTAGAGAAGTGCCGACACTGAGCCACACAAGGACACAAAGACACACAACCCACTCCACAGAGTTCCTCCACTGAAGTATTTGGATATAATTCAGGTGCTCTGCTGTCTGGTATTAGACAGACCATAAAGAGTAGTAATCAATAACCCATACCTGTGACATAAATGATTCACCTGAATACACGAGAGAAGCAGCACATGTTATTCAGTGTGTGTGTGTGTGTGGGCGTGTGTAGGGGTGTGTGTGTGTGTGGACATGTGGTCAGGAAGAGAGGGAGACATTTATTACTTCAGTCTGAAGATCCTTTGGCAGTATTTTATATTAATCCTTCACAGGTGCATTTAAAAACACGTCCTGCAGAAAGGCTTACGTTTCCTACTTTCAAATGGTTTTGGAAAGGAGTCCAACTAATAAAGGGAACCTGGATTTATGTTTCTTAGTAAAAGTATACTTTAATTTGGCAAAACTTTTACAAGTAATTCATCATTAGCAGAAAGAATTAGCTGTTTAATCGTCAGTGCAAAGTGTACTACTACAGAGGTTCATAACGCTGGTGAAAAAGTCACCAATATCCTGTATGTTTCAGATAACTGTCCGTTGACACATATCACATTTAAATGAATGGGTCATTAACAGGCTTTTCTGCAGACACTTGAATGCATCATTTGACACAGGTGTGATGGACGGGGAACGCTTTTAAAGATGCCGGATGATTCCTGGGGCTCTGGGTTGTGGATCACCGCAGTATTTCATTCTTCTTAATTTTTTAGACATATGTTGATGATACAGTTTTATGTGTACCTGGTTATGGCATTGCATATGTTTTAATACAACTTTCTGTGTGTTTTAAAATCTGTTGCAAACTAAATTAAAGGGTCATATGAGATGAACCAGAAGGTTTATTTTATTTGTTTCTCTACATCTGGAAACAACCAGATGCTAATCAATACAGAGGTTATATACGGTCAGTCAACTATTAATAATACGCACACTGTATTGAATAAAGAAGGTTTTGCTGTGGTGTTCAAATGTTCGCAAAAGGATTAACTTCTTTCCTAGAAACAAAAATAAAAAACAGGAGGATTTATCAATGTAGATTGAATTAATCTCCCTCAAAAAGGGTCACAGCAGAAAACTACATGAGTTTACTTACCTGTTTATCCAGTAAGTATTAGACCGAAGATTAGCTAATGTGTGTAAAAATGTTTTACATGATGAACACAGATGTTCATCGAAACTAACTTATATGTCAGCCTGAAAGAGACGATTTAGGAGAATAGCTCTCTTTTCAATTTATCTTCTGTTTTGATCTCATCTTTGTGAATGTGGTGACTAAATGTTCAAACTAGACTTGACAAATAAGTAAAAGCAGCCTCAATGCTAATTTACCACCTATGACTTGTCCATAGTGCGCATGTATGAACTTGGGCGTATTATTGGTAATTTATCTTTCAAATTGTTGTTTTTCTCTGTAAACGACTCTTGTTTTGGTGAAGCATTAAGAATCTCCTTTTCTTTGTTTCAGATTTCCCAGATGATCTCTGACGCTTCAAGAGAAGGAGTGACTGAAACGGCCCTGAACCGCTACAACTCTCACTCCCCTGCACGCGCGAATTCTCCATCACACACAAACTCTCCCTCCAACACGCCGGCTGTAACCACCTCAGCACCGACTGCCACTTCTGCAGCTGCCTCCTTCTTCGCCAGGTACAGTAAGACATTTCAGACCTAAATCTATCAGACTGAATCCACCAGAGGATCATATGTCATACGTCAGTCAGTCTGGGAAAACAAAAGTTTAATTAAAACAACAAAAAACAAAATTAGACAATGATTTCTTGGTATAAGTCATTATTTGTCTACTTAATTGAGTCCAGAAAAATGCTTAGTGAGATAACATGAAGACATACGTAACATGGATACAACATTGATGAAAAACACGGTACACTCAAAATGAACAAGTGAATCATTCATTCACTGTATCTGAAGGATTGCTGGTCCATCATAACTAATTAACTGCTTCAAATCACATTTTAAATGATACCGATGGTTTCCCTTTGTTGCTTCACACCTCTTCTCTGCTGTTCATTCTCACATAATTAGATGCGTTTGTCTGATATATTCATTCTTCAGTGTACCAGACATAATGTTGTCTGTCAGAGCCCCAAAGTGCACCCCGACACTCTTAAACACACACGCTGTCTTGATCTTTCCCCTCTTCAGTCCACTGAGCTGTCAAATATCAAAGGCTGTTTTATACAAACACACACATCTGGTTTACATTATAAACAAACATCCAGCTGTAAGAGCTTAAAAAAAAAACTCTGATTGCTTAGACACGTGGAGTCGCATAATAGTGTCCAGAGTTTTACGGACATGGAGTGGTATAAGAGTCTGACTGTATGGTCAAAGACAGCACAGCTGGATGAATTAAAACAAACATTAAAAAGTGTATAAAGCAATCTGTCTTTTGCTTACAAGTACAGGAATGCAACTACTGCTGTTAAAATGTATTGATACAGAAGTGATTATGAATAACACAAATTTCCAAACGCTCCATTTTGTCCTTTTATAAAAAGAGTAAGGTGGAAGTAGGGCTGGATGGTAAGGCTGAAAAACATGTCACAATATAAGAGTTTCATCTCAGTTGATAATTATTGAGTAGTTTTTTTGTTTTAAACATCTAAAATACTGCATAACCTTTCCCATTTCATCCACAATTTCATCTTTTTATTTTTAAGCAGTTACAAAGCACAGAGGTAAAACCTGAAACTGCTGCTGCGCCAGTTACTCAACAGGTTGTTGCTAGGGAACCAAAACCTACTCCACAAGTTGTTGCTAGGTAACCAAAGAGCAAGAAAGTTGGTTGATTTCACCAACCTTGCTTAGCAACCTTGAGAGGTTGAGCGCCTAAAGTCTTTCCTCTGCCTACATCCCCCAGAATGCTGTGTGGTTCTGGATTCAGTGCAGTTCAGTGAAATTATTGAAAATTCTATCAGATATAGTTTTTATTGATATTGGTCTACATATATTGATATACATTGTTATTGATTTATGTCCAGGATCCCCTAATTTGATGATAAAACACAGATGATAGACAGCTTTCAAAATGCTAGAGTGCTACTTAACTCTCTAAGCAACCAGAGAAATGGATGTAAACACTACAAATGGTATAGAAAAATGTTATGGATTTAATTCCTATAACCGCAAAATAACATCTTAAACCAGTTCAGATCTACTCATGTGCGTCTGTTATGCTTGTTTTTTCTCCCTTGTGTCATTGTAAAATTTTATTTTTTAGTTGGGTAAACATGCACTTGGTTGTATTTTTATTTATGGTTGGGATGATGCGGGAATGTTTGTGCATTTATCTATTAGCCTGTGTTTACAGTCAGTAAAATCAGCCTTGCAGGGCTGATGCAGGTCTCGGTCTTTACTCTTAGACGTGGTCTGCATCCAGACACAAACACAATCTTCGCTGGGCTCGCTGTCTGCACACTGCCAAATCCCTGTGTCCACTCCATGTCCTCTCACCTGATCCCCTGTCTTCCTTTATTTCTCCTCTGCCTCCCCTGCCTATCTCCATTTCTTGTTTTCTCCTCAGCATGCAGCTCTCCGGTTTTCATTTAATTGCTCTCCTCCTTTCCCATTGTTCTCTCCTCTCGTTCATCCACACCTTCTCTGTTCCCACACTGACCTTTCCTTTACCTCCACACTAATGCATATCTGAGTAATATCTTTCATTAGTGGCAATCTGTCTATGGAATATGTCACACTTGCACAGCAGCTCTACATCTTTGCCGAGCCGCAGCGGCCCTCTGGGGACACTGGGATAGAGACTTGCTGTGGTGTGTGCATGCTCTTACTCACAAGGGGGAGGGAGTTTCTATCAGTGCAGGAATTTTTTTAACTGCATGCTCCGAGGATCGGATCTATGGGGATTTGGCTGGCTGTGTGTGTGCTGCATGAGGCAGCCAAATGAATTGGCCCCAAGTGAGTTGGTGAATTGAGAAGGCGTTATTTTAGATGGAGGATGGCAGAGATATGTAGGTTGCTGTCCCTTTTTCTGACCCTTTACATTTCTTGCTGACATTTTTTGTGTTATTTAAGGAAAACGGTTTCCTCCAGTGATAGATAAAAACAAATTTGCTACCCATCAAACTGGTGGATCCAGCCAGATGGGACAAAAAAAAAGAAGAAGTCATTTGATCAGATCACGTACACATTTGTTTTGATTTTTGCTCACACAACCAAGAAAAACCATTTTACTGCCACACGGCAAATAATTGTTGCACCTTATGCTTAATTTAGCCTCAATCATTGTGCCTTTTGTTGTTTCGCTTTCCCACTTTACCTCCAAAGTAACCGACTTCACTTGGTGAAGTTTTTACTTCTATCCTATTAGTTATGGGGTAATGAACAGTGAGGAAATACCCACAAAAATATCTGAACTGAATCAGAAATGAGAGTTTTTCAAGCAGACAGAACCAGCTGTTGTAGCTGAAGTTGGCAGTACGGAACAATTCCAGGTTTGGCAGCTAAACAGAAGCCATAAAAGCAGCATCAGAAGAGATTTCTTTAAAACAGCCTCAGACGTGAATGAAAACAGGAGGAAGTAGTTTAAAAACGCGTTCACAACAAATGCCGGATGAGTGTCAGGCGCATCCGGTTTACATTAAAAGTCTGTGTCGCGGCGCGTTTCATGCATCTAGTGGGGCGTGATTGGAAGCGTTTGGGTTCCCAGGAGTGTTTGACTCATCAAGCGTCCGACAAATAGGCCGGCAACGGAAAACAACGGCTAAAGCAATTTTGACGCATCTGACGCGCCATTGACTCACGTCCACATAGACTTTGGATGTGTGCAAAACGCTTGGTCGAGAGCAAAATGTCAAGAGTCTGAATTCATAGTGCAGACACGTCAAACTAGAAGCGTCGGATGCGTTTTTTACGTGTGTTATGCGTTTGATGTGAACTCACCATATATGTTCAATTTTTTTTTTCAAAAGTGACTTTAACAAAGTGAATCTGACCTCAATGCACGGCCTGGTGGGTTTATTAATGGCAGAATCCCAATGAAGCTCTGGGTTAGAAGCGCCACAAATTCAGGTAATTCAGTTTGCAAATGCAGATTTGAAGAATTGCATCAATTTGTTTGAGGAGACATTGATAAGAGAACACCACAATCACAGTGGAGACGAACAAGGAAGTGACCTGTGACCCACGGCTTTAAAGAAGTTGGAGATTTTGGGGCAACACGGGAAGTGGGCCCACCAAAATAAAAGCCAAATGACTAAATGTGGGCTACTGGCACACCGAGCTGAGAGAGGAACGGAGATGACAGAACCTCAGAAGTAGTAACATTTGCTATCAAAAGTCCAAATTCAACCACGAAAGATTTTTTTTTACTTCGGAGAGAATCCAGGTAACGTATTTATTATATAGGTTGGGTTTTTTTTTTTGTGCCTGTTTATTAATTATTCCGGAAGCATTTGCTTTTTTCTTGTAGAAACAACAGGGAATCAGAATTTCTTTTACTCAAAACTCATTTGGATCTGTGGGATCATCAGTATAATCACTGACCTTGCAATCCATCCATTAGCTAAATATTCTTATCCTTACAAAGTCTTGCAAATGCAATTCTGTTTTAGAAATATCCAGAATTTTCTCACGCATTTGAATTAACTTGTAATTTACAGAACAGCTACAACAGCAGTCCCTATCATTTCCAACAAAATGTGGTCATTTCTTTAGCCACATGTCCATGTCAGTAGATAATATCAGTAAAGCCAGTCTTCTGTCCAAGCTGAACAGCCATTCTGACCTAATACAACACACAAAAGCTCACATCCTCATGTCCACCATCACTCTGTCTCCCCTCACATCTTCTTCCATTGATGGCCTACTAAACAGAAAGTAATTAACCACTGAACCAACAACACAGCCAGGAGACACCAGCCATCAATCAGCAGAGCTGTTTGTGTTTGCCAGAGAGGAGGAAGAAAACAAAGCAGCATCTTGTTACCAGCTGACCTCTGATGCTTTCCAACAAGAGTCAGATACCTGAGGTCTATGAGGGGAGAAGAAGTGTCAGTCGGTGCTGAAGGAATCGATGCTCTTCGAAAAGGATGAGTGGGTATATGGAGGGCAGCAAAGAAGTGAAGAGGATGGAGAGGAAAAATAATGAGTGAGAGAATGAAACCAAGGTTTTCAGGATGGTGGAGCCCAAGAAGGAACGAAAGACAGAAAAGGGAGTAACAGAGAAGAGCTGATGATTTGATGAGCCGATTGATGTAAAATAACTACAGTTCACTTTACGGTTAGTTTGAAATAGACCTGCTCAACCAAATCCCACACCACCAGTTACCAGCTATTGTTTGAGTGTTTGTTACTTAAATTTATCCAAAGATTGAATCACTGAGGAAGCGAAAACATTTCAGAAACATTCAGAAACTGAAACCCAAGTGTCTCCCCACCAGAAGAAAACTGTAAGAAGAATAAGATATACATTTTTTTTTGCTTAGCTGTAAAGAGTCCCAGCTAAGCATTATTGTAGTGAGAGTGAAAAACGAAAATGCATGCAGGTTACAAGCAGGAATCCCCTGCAGCAGAGTGAACAAATCCATCATTGTCACGCCTCTTACTGCAACCATCAGCAGCACTGCAGCGGCCCCTTATTTCATTGACAGCACAGAAATCACATACAATATTAATGAAACACAGAATAGAGAAAATAAATTCACTAATGCTTTAAAACCTCCCATGATTAGACGGAGCATGGAAACTGATTTCAATACAATCCTGCAGCAGACAAAAAGATTTCAATAAATTTCTTCACATGATGCATGGGGAGGTTTTGAACATTACACCAACATAATACAAACCTGTAATTGCCTTTGATCGCATTTCAAGCGCGTAAGCTTAGCCTGCACCCTCAAAAAAACCCAATTAGTGGTCTTCTCATGGAGGTTTGTTTCACACTGTGTGCAGTCAGACACACACACACACACGCCTTCACACACAAATCTCCAGGGAGAGCCAGTCAAATGGTGAAGTGCTTCATCGTAACACGGGTCACTTGATTCACATTTCCCTTCCTCTCCCCCTCTTTCCCACTCTCCTTTTGCCGACTCTCTCCCTCACTCTCATTTCTGAAACTTGCTGCAGTTAATTGAAAGCCAATGGTGTGAGAATACAGCTTCTTGACAGAGAGTGCATCAGGGCAGAAGGTCTCTCGCTCTTCCTTCCTCTCCTTACTGTACATGTTCTCTAAATTATATATGTGGGTTAAAGCAGAGCAGTGCAGGAAGCCCTGCTGCAGCTGTTTTAGTGGACTTTCATTGTGTTCAATTGGTGATAGAGCAGCTGGATGTGGAAGTAGTTACAGTTGGTGCAAGGAATAAAATAACATCTTTCTGTCTTTGTACTCTGTAGTGTGCATTAAACATTCAATGCCCAAAAACCACTGCAGAGTTAAAACTTCTGATTTATTATCATTCACAGGCTCTGCTGGCCATAAATGACATATTTCTATATTTGACTCATGAATATCCATCATTTTTAACTTTTGATCATATAGATTTAAACTGTAAATCAAGAAAAAAATTAATTAGGAGAAAAAGTCATTAATATTACAAGTATAAAGTAAATATTATGACTATTATTGTAAAACTGTGACTTTATTCTTGTAATATGACTTTTTATTCTCAATTTCTTTGGCTTTATTCTTGTAATTATACGACTCTATTGTCATGGTTTTATTTTTTAACATTTCTTCAGCCCTAATATGCCTTCAAAAATCTGTTCTCTTTTCAGGTTGAAAAAATATACACAACTTCAGTGACATTTCACAGCAAACCAGGGTGCAAAGCACACCAAAGACTAAATCTTACCAAGTATTTTTAAGAGTTTTAAAAATACTTGGTTCCACTGACTGGTTGTTTCATTTACTTTATTTTTTCATCAATATTAAGGAATTATTTATTTAAAACAAGCTGATATCTTGCTAAAAAGTTACTTATATGTTAGTTTTGCCTTATTTCAAGTTCACTCAGATATTTCCACTAGAAACTAGATGAAAATACTTGGTAAAATTTTGTGGTTTTGCAGTGAAGTTTGAACTCATTGTAGATTTTTTCTAAACAAAACAGGATAAGGTTTATACAGGCAGGTTAAAATGTATATGCCACCAATAACATCTGATTAAATTGCTCTTAGCAAGGTACAGAGAAACTCACCCAAAACTTGTTAATGGCTGATAAAAACTGTCTGTATATTTGACTATCAGTCTTTAAATTTGTTAATTTTTTGGCAATAATTTGGAACACAAAGAATTTTATTAATACATTTTCTAAAGCTTCATAATGAAGGTTTATGGGTGAAGGGAAGATGAACCAATATATTAAATTTATAACAGAAAACAAATGTGGTGTATGTGTACTTTTAAGCTTATGTGCATCATTCTGCAGCCAATTAGAGAAACTACACAATAAAAATCAAACTTGCGCAGAAATTAATATTACCTTTATGCCATTACTAAACCTATGCTGTCCTATGTTGAAATGTAGGTTTTTTAGATAACATTCAGTGAGTTCTTACGTCTGATTTTACCCCTAGTATTCTAATCATTTAATGGAGGTTACTGCTTCTCTCCCTCAGAGCTGCTCAAAAGTTGAACTTGACGTCGAAGAAGAAGAAGCAGAAAACCACCACGGTTGCAGCCCCTCTGACATCATCTCCGTCCTCATCCTGCGACCCTCATCTGTTCCCGACTAACTTCAGCTCTGCTTTGGTGACGATGCCTCCACCTGCTCCACCTTGTCTTCTTCGAGCAGCAAACAAGATCAAAGATACACCCGGCCTTGGAAAGGTATCAAGATGGCTTCTCTTTCTCTGCCATGTTATTTTCCCCTTAAAACTCAGAAAAGGTTGAATTTGACACATAAAACATTACCCATCATTAAATAGAGATAAAACATTAAAAATACAGCTCTGGGAAAAATTAAGATACCTCTTTAAGTCATCATATTCTCTGATTTTACTTTTTATAGGTATATGTTTGAGTAAAATTAAAGTTTTTATTCTATGAACTACTCACAACATGTCTCTGAAATTCTGAAATTCCAAGCAAATATTTTGTATTTATTTGCAGAAACTGAGAAATGGTCAAAATGCAGGGCTTTCAGACCTCAAATAATAATAAAGAAAACGAGTTCATATTCTTTTAGAAACAACAATACTAATGTTTCAACTCAGTAAGAGTTAAAAAAACAAACAAAAAAACCCCAATATTACGTGGAATAATAACCATGAGGTTTTCTATGAAGTTCAGTGCAGTGGGCTCTAATTTTTTCCAGAGCTGTAGATATGGACTCTTATAACACTTAAAACAAGTGTTAGTGTTAGTAATTAAGTTAGAAAACCCTCCTGCAACTCAGGATTTCTGTTCCTGTAATTTTTGAAAATATTATAAAACTCGTCTTGCCTGTAGGAAACTTCACCATGAAATTGAATTATGATGTTAAGTACATGTAAAGCAAAAAGCTGCTGACTTTTGTCCATTATTGAGATGTTAAACCATCTACTACTCTTCCACTGACAGTACGGGAATGAGTCAGTAGCTTAGGAATAAATTATGAATAAGCTGTGGAAATGCAACTTTTTTAAGTTAGTTAGTGAGTATTGCTCAACTTGTACATACATTTGTCATGAGGACAAGTTTGGAGGCATTACTGTATTAATTCTTAGTTTACTCATGATTTATGATTGTTGGTGCCAGATATGCTGGTCTAAGTATTTCAGAGACAAAAGTACAATGTTTGAGAAGAGGAAGGCAATGGTATCTCAAATAATCAATTGTTACGATCAAGAATATCATCTGATTGTAAAATATGTTGACTCTTGAAGTGGATGACCACTCTGGTTGTCAGATTAGAACAGGAATTGGAGACTAAAAATTTTAAACTTAAAATTAGAAAAATCCTGATGTAGATGACATGTTGATTTTCAAATTATGATTTGATTAATTTATCACACCTTATTAGTAATTAGCTCTTCTGGAGTCACCTCATTAGTACAAAAAATACTATTTTGTGTCTATATTAATGTGCGATTTTTAAAAAATAGATTTAATTAAGTTAATTAAAATTGATTGCGGGATTTTGTAGTGGGGTACAAGTACAGATAAATAAACTTCTTGCTTCCAAAGCTGTCTAAAATATAGAAAATACTGGTTCATTCCCAGATAAACCTCTTTATTGCTGAATTTTTTGTGAATTAGTCATACTTTTATGAACGGGAAAGAAATTGCTCTTTTTTAGACAAATGAAAGCAGAAAATTTGTGAAACGCAATCCAAATAAAAACTTTAAAAAATGTATATAATTTCCAAAAAGCCTGCAGCAACGTTAATAAAGACTATTTTAAAATGTTACAACAAATTCTAGATCTATGACAGGGAACTATGAGTCTGGATTAAAAGTTTGTATCTTAATCAGCAAAAAAAATGGCAGTAAAGTTAGAACAACTGTGTAAAGATATTTCTAAATTATGGTGTGTGAATAAATTTTTGAATGATCATTTATAACATAAAATAGAATAAACAGAAATGTGAATTTAGACATGTATTTAGACATTACTGCCAAATACAATTAGCCTAGCGTCATTGAAGAATCAGCTACTCCAAAACTCAAAGTGAATCAGTATGGGGGAAGTTGTTGCTTTTTGTTTTCTTATCCTTTCCTTAGGAGTTATTTAAGCCCAAATAGTGCTGTAATTTGCTGAAATACTGAGCTGTAGCATTTTATCCTGACCTTCACCAGTTTAAGTGTGTTCGCTTGCGTGTGTGTGTGTGTGTGTGTGTGTGTGTGTCAGCTGGGCTCCCCTGCTGTAGGATACCAAAATATAACCTAATGGTTACCATGGTAACACATTTCAGGCTGACAAAAGTCATCTGTCACCATCGCCACTGGGTGATGAAACACACAAGAAAGACAGAGAGTGTGTGTGTGTGTGTGTGTGTGCTGGGGGACCAGGCACACACTCGGCTCTCAAGTGTGTGCACTATTGATCGTCCATGTAATGAGTTTTTAGTGCCGCCCCCCTCTACAGTTTGAGGCTCCCTGACTTTGTGCCCCCAACAGCTGGAAAACGAACGACTGTCGGACAAAAGAATCAAACTTCCTGCGAAAGTTTCCGTATCAAGAGAGGAATTTAAAAAATAAATAAATAAAAGCATCCCGTTTTTGTATGTGTGTGTGAATCATCTGTTGTTTGAGCTCCATGTGTTGGGGCCATTTGGCTCTGAGGGAATTTGTCAAGTACGAGTGGAAATATGTGCGTGCCGTTCATATTAACTACCAGATGAGACCGAAAGCCATCTCTCTGTTCAATTACATTTGTAATGAGTTGCAGTAAAATGTTACAACTGTGTAGTCTGAAAAACCTGCCGATATTTAGAAAAGATTCAGAATAATATCACTTCCATCTCATCAGTGTTCAAGCAACGTTATTTGCCACTGAAGTAACTGGAACTACTGCTGGAATAAAGAAAATACAGTGCACAGTAAAATAAATACTGTTGCTATTTTGATTAAATTACAGTCACTCACTAAGAGGATCTATTTACCTTCCACATATTTGCTTTTAAAATCACTACAACTCAATGTGTTGTGTTGAAATGCTTAGTTTAATATTTTGCAACAGATAGCTTTCATTTTCTGTGTCTGTCTCTCCATATGGAGATGACAGATGTCCTCTCAGTTGTCAAGGAAACCATTTCTAGATTGCATATTCACGCACATAACAAATGATTCTGCCATCAACCCATAGGCACACATGACATACTGTATAACACAGCTGGAAGAAACGTGATAAAGAAGAAAAAACTCTTCTCACATCATACCTGGCTTTTACTTTTCTCATTACAGCTACATTTCAGCTAATTAAAATAATTTATTTCACTAATTTGATTAAAAAAGAGAAACTAATACCTGTTACTGACCTTTGCAACTACATCATTTAATCATTGGAGGCGCCATGACGGACGTCGGAAGTGAGGGACAGGAGTATTGAACTGATCGACTGAAGTGGTTTTCCCAAGTTGTTTTTGTCTGTTTACTCTTCGCTTCTGCTTGTTGAGTTGAGCTAATTTGTCTTTGAGCCTAACACACCTTTGAGGGTCATGGATGGCGGTATTTACAGAAGCTCGAAATGGCCAGCTTACAAACTGATCCATACTTCCCTCCTGACGTGTTGATCAAATTACAGATTTTGCCTGAATTCACACCACATGATTTTTGTCACTATGTCATAAACGGCGTTTCCCTTTACTGTACACCGGAGCAGCCTTAAAAACGAACAGAAGACGAGACGCTAACCAGCTAGGCTACATGACTGTGGGGTATTGTCTCCATGGTTACCAGTGGACGCGTACCTTCGCCATAATGCAATATTTGATATCTTTCTAATTATATTTACATATAAAGTATATGAACGTTAATCTTCTTACCTTGTAAAAAGTGTCCGCAGTTAGACTGATGGCTGACAGTCACTATGATTGACGGCTGCTGTCCATCACCGCCGCAGCTTTTTCCTCCTTAAGTTATACAATACAATAACAAGTTTGGTTTTCACCCTGGTCTGTTTGTGCAGCCGACCTCGCAGCATCCTATGACCATTTATACTGCGAAATCAACTACATAAAAGTGATATTATGCTACCACATGTGCGTTTTTTTGGGGGGGGGGACAGGCTTTACAGGAGTGTTGTTTGACGTACAGTACAAGTTTGGACACACCTTTTAATTCAATGAGTTTCCTTTATTTTCATGACTATTGACATTGTAGATTCACACTGAAGGCATCAAAACTATGAATAACACATGTGGAAATATGTACTAAACAAAAAAGTGTAAAACAACTGAAAATACCCCTTATATTCTAGTTTCTTCAAAGTAGCAACCTTTTGCTGTGATTACTGCTTTGCACACACTCTGCATTTTCTTGATGAGCTTCAAGAGGTAGTCACCTGAAATGGTTTTCACTTCATAGGTGTGCCCTGTCAGGTTAATAAGTGGGATTTCTTGCCTTATAAATAGTCATGAAAATAAAGAAAACCCATTGAATTAGAAGGTGTGTCCAAACTTTTGGTCTGTACTGTACATTATGGTGGAGCTGGCGGAGTTTCGAAGAGAGTGACGTGCAAAGGGTCAACAGACATGGCTAGCTATATGGCAAGCTCACTTATAATAAAATGTCTGTTTCTCAAGACAAATGAAAAATGTCAGTAAAATTTATTTTTGTTCATTTATTTTTTTCTAGGGAAACCAAAACAACTTAAAAACAGGTGTAAGACACTTCTTTTTATTTACATTTGATGTTAAACAACCTCTTACACGATCCCCACTGTCATTTGAAGATTTTCTAATTTCTTAAAATGAACCCATTGGTGAACTATGATCCAAAAATTCAGTAATTGTATACAAAGACAGGGCAGCATTTTATGATTTAGACCGAATACGTCGTCCATTGTTAAAGTTATTCAGCGCACAGTCACAGTGACACACACGCTCATGCAGACATACGGGGAGAAAACAGCTGTAGTGACATTTCTCCAGGAAAAATGTCATCTGCAGAGGGGGTCTGCTCCCTGCTGAAATACTATTTCCACACATGCACACTCCTGCTCTGGCCTGCATGCTCACAAATTCATAGGATTACAGTGAACATAGAGAAGTGTCAAGGAAGCGGCAAAGCTCCCGCTGGACGTGTGAGCGATACATCCGACAGAATACATGAAATTTGTCTGAGGCTGTAATGGCGGGTTAGTGTTGTCCCTGATTGAAATGCTGCAGAAAACAGATTGAGACGTTTCACATGAAGCCGGGGAAAACCAGCCTGCACAGGTCTGACCCTGAGTCCCTCTGAATCTATGAGACTTTAGTATCTAAAAGACACCTCTTGTAATTCGACAATGTCTTGGCATATTGCTGTAAGCTCCACCTTAATATAATCCAATTAGCCAATTGGGAGTCTTTCATTTAAACCACTGACTGCAGGAGGAGAGCTGAGAAAATTAAGCTGTGTATGAATTACCCCTCTGGAAGCCATCTGTAATTTACATACATTTACAGCAGAGATTTTTATTTATTTTTAACATTCTCTATTAGAAAAGCCATGCATTATATGCAAAACAAGTCAGGGAAGTAAATTCAACAATATTACAGTTTTGAGAGCAGATTGTGAAGTGAGCAGTTTTTGTACAGCAGAGATTAGGAGTCAAATGCAAGACTTATAGAAAACATTTACCTACATTTATAATTCATTATCTATGAAGAAAATCAGTATAAATAAGTTGTTTTCCATCAAGGATGTTTTAAATGTAAGGAAGTCAGTAAGTAAATGTCAAATGTCATGTTTGTGTACATTACTCAAGTAAAGGAATTAATTTGCAAGGTTTTTAAGAAAGATAAGATTATTTAAAATAATTTTAACTGTAATGAATCTGGACCTAAACAACATTAGTAACCATTTGTAAGCAGTCAGTGAGAGCCAGGTTTAGGAAATTATCATTTCTTAAAATAATGCCTTAATCATATTTTTGCTACATGAAACATCGCTACTGTCATTAAGCCTTGCAGCCCCATCCCACACGCGCCTGGGTGTGAAACATAAGAGCATGTCACAGTTTCGCCGCAGGGTTCACATCTCCTCCGCTAAGCTGTCACTTCATTTGCAGGTCTCCATCACACCTGATGTTCACACTGTTCAGCTCACCTGCAGGAGGACGAGCAACACGCTAGGAGACGTTTTGATGCCCAGGAGGAGCAGCTTCCTTTTGTCTTTTGTTCTCCGCTAAACCGATCTGCTCCTCATCTCCTAAATCTAAACAAAGCATAAATCTCATCTCTCCCTCCTTCTTCTCTACTCTTTATCCGAGAGCTTTATCCCTCATTCAATCTCACCAGCCTGCGTTTTGCGCACATGCACACTCACAGATTGCGACTTGACCTTGGGGGAAAGTGATACTATGACAGATAATCAATTTTTAATAGCAGCTACGATTCCTCTCAAGTCACAAGCTGTGTGTCTGTGTCACGACTGAGCATGTGTAAGCGCATTTAGCACAGGCACGCATGTTACCGAGCATCTGTGTGCCTTGTATCTAAATGATTGAGCGAGTCTGTTATGACAGTCCAGTCCAGCAGCCACTTTGTTCCACCTCATCACTAAAATATTAATGCTTTCAGTGCTGGCAGTCCTGGAGGATGTAACCAACACACACACACACACACGCCTACATACACACACACACCATCTTTTATAGGTTTTATCTTGTATTTTATGGCTCTGTAGGGCTCTATAAATCAAATAGATGAGGCTTGAATTTGAAAATAGACTAGAGTGAGAGGAGCATGTGATTTCCTTATTCAGAGCATCACTTTACCTTTTACTGATCAGATTTGCATGCTGGAGAAAATGCTTTATAGTCAAATATTAATGACCTACATTTATTCTGTTATACGTATGTTTATATTCAGATAGTCTGATCATCCTAAATCAGTGCTTCTCAATCCTGGTCCTCAGGTTTCACTGCCCTGCATATTTCAGATGCATCTCTGCTGAATAAATTACTAGCATTAGCTTCTGCAAACCACCAAGTGCTGGAGATGCCTGTTAAAGCTGCAGTATGCAAGTTTTATAAAAAATATACAGCTGAATATGGGGTTCAGTGCCGAGTCCACTGCACTGAACCCCATTGAAAACCTCCAAATATTGATTTCTTAACTCTTCCATTAGTATTGTTGTTTCTAAATGAATATGAACTTGTTTTATTTGCATTATTTGAGGTCTGAAAGCTCTGCATCTTTTTAGTTATTTATATTCTACTACAATTGTAACGCACATTAAAAAACTGCTAATATAGCTATTTAAAAGGATTTGATGGAGATGGCGATAACTTTAGAGGCAATGATGGAAATAGGATTTATTTATTTTTTATCAGAGCATTTCTCCCACAGCCCCATTTATATAGATAATAATTTTAGACTGCATTCACGTTTCAAAAAAATCACACACATTGTTCTTGTCTTATTTTCTTATTGTCTAATTATACACATCCTTAAATAGATTTTTTTGAATTCATCTGAGGGCTTCCAGCATAAATCCTATGGTACAGTGAGCTAATCTGGAATAAATACTCCAGCTAAAATTAACATTGATCTCAATAAGGAACTTTTTCCCCCCGTTGTGGTGTTTGTATCCATCTTAATGCATGTTGGCACAAATGTGTCTGGGTTTCTGCAGTCTTTGGGAACCAATTAGAGCTCGATTTCAGCCCCCTATTGATTTTCCAGCCAATAGCAATGAGGCGCTGTGGTGGTGGACTATTGAACCCACTTCCCCCGCTCAGGGCGAGCTGTTGCCGTTTAGCAGAGTTCCTCGCTTTAAATTGGCTGAGTGTGGTATCTGAAGTGAAAGAACAGCAGGATCTATATCGAAAGGTGCCTAATTGTGGTGAGATCGGTTTCCCAGGAGGAATTGTCAGAAAGGTGTCTTTGCCCTTTAGCTCAGAACCTCAAGGAGGTGATGAGAGTATTTTTAAAGAAGTCATAACTCCTAAATCAAAGCTCCAACATGCAAAGCTCTGCACATAACGTTTAAAGAAACTAAAAATGTTTTTAAGTGCAAGGAATAGGCTTTCCTTTGTATAAGAAAGCCCCTTTCTCTGAACAGCTGTATTCATTGCAGCACAAAGTGTGAGGAGAAGATGGGGAATATAAAAAGGAATAAAAGCAAAAGCCGAAGAGTCGTCTTATTTGTTCAGAGGATAGAAAGGAAATGAGCCTTAGAGAAGGGAGGGAATGAAAAAGGCAGGCACCAAAATGAGGAATGTAATCTCCCTTAAACAGAGAAAGAGGTTTGTTTAAATATATGTAATGAAAGCAAAGGTTTGGAAAAGAAGAAAGGAGGATGAGGTTGGCTGGAGAGCGAGAAACAAGAGAGCTACTGGTCACCTGCTTTCTCTTCTTCATCTTTCTGCTCTGAAATAAACCTCACATCTTTTCCCTCTTCCATCTTTTACATCAAACAGGAAAAAGACTCCATTAGCTTCGTGTTTATGTTGGCTTTTACCCTCTGCCAGGTGTATTGATTGGAAAAATCCCAATGATCAGAGGAGATTATGGGTGTGAGTTGATCAAACGACAAACATTTCTGATGTTAGATGAAGCCTTAGGTTCAAAAAAAGGCTAAAATTAGTGTTCATCCATATGTTGCACAAAATATTTATAAATATGGTTATTTTGATATAGTCGGTCAGCATACATAAACATCTCCCTTTGGAAGTCTATAGTGGAGCACATGTAGTTAATTTTACAAATATTTAAATAATTTATTCAGGTTTAGCTCACACTCAGGCCACCCATCAGGCTAATTCATTCAGTCTCAAACAATAAACTTCACTTCTGAAATATCAATAAATAGGTTTTTGCATTAGAAACAAAACTTTAAAAAGTAAAAGAGAAACAAAACTCTAGGAATGAAAGATTAAAGAAAACCAGCTGGATCAAGCACACAATAAAAACAACAGAGAACAAGGATTTAATGCTGATTTTAACAGATTATTGTAAAAACAATTCAGATTTACAGGTTATATCACAAATAATGTTAAACATAATAAGATTTAGGCATTACCTTCTAGAGAAGCTCTGGTGGATCTGCTGTAGTTTCCTAACAAAGAGATAAAGATCCAAGATCATTTAAGCAATATTTGATTTAATTACATCCACAATATTGTTTTTTAATCAAGAATTAATAATGTGTAATCATTTGGTCATATAAATGTGAAAACATTATCAAAGTGTAACCAACTCCCAAATCTGCCAGTGGACAAAACATTTCAACATATAATATGGGAAAAATGTTCATTTATAATTAATAATTCATCATCAATATTAAGGAATTGTTGACTTAGAACAAACTCATATCGAGGTGAAATGTAAGTTAGTGAACTTGAAATAAGACTAAACTAAGATATTTGCACTAGAAAGTAGACAAAAATACTTAGTAAGGTTTTGTGTTTTGCAGTGTATTCAGTAGCACTCATTTGCTCAGTCAAATTCAGGTCACTACGTTTTGTCTTTTTGGCCATGCAGTATTCATTATCCTGGTATTTTACTCGTCTGTCCTGCAGTAAAAAGAAAACAAGTTTCAAAGTTGCTTTTACTTCAGCAGATTAATTTTGCACAGAGAAACTGCACATTCAGGTTATTCTGACTGAGAACCTTTTATTGTTTTCATGGGGAAGCCTGCAAAAACCTTCCAGGTTTATCCTTGATTCTTTTCATTGTCTGCCAGAAATATGTTTGACCGTGGCAGGTTAATGGTGAAATGACAAATACCGACTGGCATCACGAGTTTCTTTGGCCTTCAATGCCTTTTTGACCAATTTTAGTTTTTAGTACTTATCCTGCTCCATTACTTATAACCCAGTTTATTTGACTGGTATGTGTTGATTTCTTTGCATTTGTTACCTGGGTTGTGTCTGGCTGCTAGTGTGAATCTCAAGTCAATGGAAATATATTTGAGCAAAATTAAATAAGTTATTTTTTAACCCTCTGTATAAGAGGCACACAGAGTGCAGTTTTCTGGCTGATTTTTAAATAGCCTGACCTACCAATTCCGATTTTGGCCAATACCATTTTTTTTGTTGTCTGAAATGTCACTAAGTACAGAAAAAAAGTCACTCAGTTGGTAACAGTGGGGTGACTATTGTTAACTGCAAACGTTCAGACATGAGCTGGTGGGCCGGTCCATCAGTCAAACCTCTCACAGCAGAGCAGAAAAGGAGAGTGGTTGATTTTTAGACCTTTGCTGAGGTAAATAAGATTGGTGGATAAGGTCAGTTTTATGTGCAAGTATTGGCCGATCTCCCAAAATTAACCCTTCCATGCATGAATTATGATCATTATGTCAGGATGTTTTTCCAAATGTTTTCCATTTTCTTAAGGCATATAAAAATGGTGGGGGAAGAAAAATTGTTAAAATAATTTCTAGGATTTTTTTTGTAGGTGATCAGTTGTAAAACAAAGTTATTTGAAAAATACATCAGTAATATTTGTCTTTAGGGATTGCTTATGTCCATATTTTTTTTACCTACAAGAGTAGAAGGAGGGACTGGATATTCCTGAGTTGCTTTTTCATCTGTCAGCCATGTTGGATTTAACAAAAAATGTATTCCACTTGCATTGGATGGCCAGTAGTTGGCAGTGTATTGTAAGATGCACTAGTGACCACTTCAGTGGTTTGTATGTATTTATAACATAAAAACCCACAAAAAACACTAGAAAGTGGCTTTTAGATAGCAGTCAACACTATGCATGAAAGGGTTAAGGAAATCTGTGCCAATAAATCGGTGCACCAATACTCTGAATGTACGTAAACTGACCTAAAATAGTTTCCTGTGGAATCTGATTGTTTTTTATTGTCAACATAACATTATATGATCAGTTACAAAGCAGTGTTGTGTAAAATCCACCAGATTTCCAGAGGTTTAATGTCTTCTAAAAGATGGAGGTAGTATTTTCTGGTTCCAGATTACGGAGCAAAAAAAAAGAAAAAGAAAACAGTAATTTTGAGAAATTGACTTTGAAAGTCATTGTGACCTCATTTCTGCTTCACTCTCCAGCTTGTCAGCTTCTCAAACATAAAGACCAAATGGGTTTCTGATGCGGAGCGCCTCATGGGTTACACCTTATTTGGTGTGCGGTGGTAAAATCTTCCCCTCAGGCCGATAGGCTCCTTTACTGGGGTCAGCAGATGGCCTCGCTGCGCTTCCATGTGTGTGTGGAAGTGTGTGTGTTTCCTTGCAGTGGAGAGGGGGAAGTTTGGAGGTATTCCTTCTTTAACTCATGATCTAGCAGCATGCTAGCGGCTGTTGGGTTTTCGATGTCACACAACCTAACTTTTGTTCAGAAAGCAACCCAGAATATGTTTCACTTTAAAGAATAAACCCATTTTTGAAAAGTGTTCAAAGATTATCTTAGAACATAAAAACATAAATTGTCTTAACCAAAAATGCGTTGTACAAAAGGAAAAGATCAAGGTTGAACTCGGACACTTTTCAAACTTTGCGCCATTGTGAACCAAGATAAAAACTTGTTGTTTACATCGTGGGATGTTTCCCAACTTCCTCCGTGTAGCTGATGCAGCATTTTGCTCCTGCTGATATCAAAGAAAACAACGGCCCGGCTAAGATGTGACTGCTAACAGTTTGAGACTGAAGATGAAGATGAAGGAAAGGAGGAGAGAAAGAGGATGACAGGAAGCTAAAACGGAATTCCTTTAAATCAGGCCTTTTGATGTGCGGAAGTGAACAGAGATGAATAGAAAAAAATAGGAAGGGATTAAGGAGCGAAGGAGAGGAAGAGATAACTAGAGAGTGACAGGTAAAGGAGGAGAAGGGATCAGGCAAATGGAGGTGCTAAGGGTGAATAAGGGGATGAAAGCAGGAACACAAGCGTGTCGATACCCATGTAGCGCTAAAAGCTGAATTTTGTGTTTCTTTGAGTCTTTTCTCAAAGCCAAAGTGAGAATAGATTTTTTCCCCCCCAACAAAAATCCTTCACAGACATGATAAGAATAACGTTTCAGTGCTTAAATGTTAAAAAGAATCTCTTATAAACTGAAAATACAAAGTTGCTTTAAAAGGCATCTTTAAAACCAATACAAATTTTTCCTTAATTTACTGCTGGGTATTTATTTTTATGTAATATGCCAGATTTTCTTCAATCTCAGACTTTTGGCAGCTTATTAGCTTACCATCAGTTTTTTTCCCTCTTTTTTTTTTTTTTACATTTTATTTATTGTTGTATAACACAGATTAAGAAGACTTTATAGGTGCACAGTGGCAAGGAGTTGGTAATTATTCTGATACTGTATGTCCAGCTGTTTTTAAAATAACAGATTATTATTATCCATATATTTTCTTGTCCTGTTACGAGTTCGTTTGTAACCATTTTGTCTAAGTAATATAATCTATTTGTTGGCTCTTTAGCACAGTATATAGAACAGGCACATGGATATTATAACATGGTTTTAATTAAAAATTTATGATAATTATTGAGTCAGTAAACAATATATTTCATTAAATTAAGATAAGGGGTAGGATTAAATAAGCGTTCACTTCTTCCTACTCCTTTTCAGACAGAAAAGTTGTGGGAAGCTAATTATCTTGTTCTTGATTATGTATCCACATGTTTTTCTGTCCTACTGATTGCTTGTTTTTAAAACACTGTTTGAAATTTTTAAAACAGCCAATAAACCTAGGTTTAACATCTAGTTAAAGTAACAGGAGTTCAGTAAAATGCCAAACTCCTGTTTAATTTAAATAAACAGAAAAGATTTACACCCACAAAGGAAGTTAGTCCTCTTAAAACCAGACTTACCGTGTATAAAGGCCTCGTTGAACAATTTCTTTCTTTTCTTTTTGTCACAAACGGTGAAGGAGACAAAGGTAAAAAAAAATAAACACACAAAATAAACGTCCAAAAACTGAAGTTTAGGGGTGACTCCAAAATAATACAATACAGAGAAAACAATGAAATAGGATCTGACTGTCTGAGGAATTTAAGAAGAGTTTACTGAAAAATAAGGAGCTGGTTGTTGATTAGAAACTGGATGCAGCTGTGAGGAAAGGCAACAGAAGTTAACGAGGGAAACAAGGAAAAGAAATGAAAACAAACCAGATTCAACCCAGCAGGAGAAAAGATCAAGATTCAAACTAAAAAGATGACAAGACAACACAGAAGCAACAGGGAATAAAAGACAGCTTTCCAAAATAAAAGATATACAGACAATTATAAATACACAACATTGGAGTTCGTAAGCCTAACTGAATATGAAAAGACTGATAAATCCTAAAATAAAACAAAGCACAAGATCAAAATGTCTATTTTATGGCTTTACAAATATATATAAAAAAACATGTACAATGAGTTCTCCATTGATTATTTGAAGACAACTTCAAGTTTAAGCTTTCAGTATAAAGTAGTTATTGAATCGTGTTGTGACAGAACATATGCTTAAGAGATAAAACAAATAAGTATCCCAAATGGCAAGTTATAATTCAGATTGGTTACACTACATCAAATGCCACAAACCACTTTAGTGTAAAAGTAACTTCTTAGCTAACGATTTCACAAATTTCACCATCTGTAATTTCTGCAATAATTTTTAAAGCCATTTGTAGAATAAAGTGTTTTAAAGAAGTTGTAGCGTAAGCAATATTTCTAAATGTTAATAATAAAGAAAAATAAAAAGTTCATAGAACTCCATATAACATTATTAAGCTCTGATACATACTAATAAAATTACACAATGTTTTTCTTTTTTTTGTGTGATTTTTTTAACCAGTGGGCACCAATAAAAAAAATGGAAATATAATAATGTTATGTTATGGTAATGCTCATGAATTTACCTTTAGCCAACCCTGTGTTAATAGCTCTGATCTTTTTGTTCTCAGGTGAAGGTGATGGTCAGAGTTTGCCCAACATCTCAGTCTGATGCTGCAGAGTCCAGTTCCTTCTTGAAAGTGGATCCTAGAAAGAAACAGATCACCATCATGGACCCGTCTGCCAACCAGACACCGAATGCTGCCTCCCAGAAAAGAGCAGGAGTCAATCACACTCCACCAAAGATGTTCACCTTCGATGCTGCATTTCCTCCCGATGCATCACAGGTGAGAATATTGGTGTGAAAACCTACCGCAACCCACTAAATGTCAGTTTTCTTCCTAAAAACATCAAATTGTTTGGAATGTGATTATTCTTTAAATCACCACTGGAAGCCAAACTTGTGTCTTTATTTGGAACACAACATTTAATTTACGTAAACTTTCTCCTTACACTTTCACTCTTTTAGCTCTTCTTAGTTATGAGTTAAACTACAAGCTTGAGAGACAAGCTTTGGATTACAGCGCACAACAAATCAGTCAATAAATCAAGTTTATTTGTATAGCATATTTCAGCAACAAGGCAGTTGAAAGAGTTTTACATCATAAAAACACAAAAGTACAAAGTTGTAGAACACAGTCAACAATTATCAAATGCCGTCGTTACACATCAGAACGTTTATTGTTTCATTTATAATGTTTTAAACCAGATTTAAAACTTTAAATCTAGTTTTAGTTTAGATTTAAAGGAAATCCATGTTTCGGCTTTGTTTGTTCCAGATTTGTGGTGCATAGAAGCTTCGACGATGTTGACCATTACATATTTACAAAAGTTTATTTGCAATAAAAAATAAAAAAAACTGAAAACCCTATATCCTTCTCCTTTCACCTGTAAGGTGAAAATATGAACATTTTCAAGTAGTGAGTATTTTCCACAGGAACAAATATGGCTTCCCAAGTTGCTAAAAAAAATGCAAAAACGAGTACTTTGAGTGATTAGTTTGGCATAAAGGTGAATAGACTCATAATTTGAATATTACCATCTCAGTATATAATCTTTGCTTTGTGTGTTTCCTCATCATCTTTCCGCGGTCGCCTGTTGCCAGGCGGAGGTGTGTGCAGGAACGGTGGCTGAGGTCATCCAGTCAGTGGTGAACGGAGCGGACGGCTGCATCTTCTGCTTCGGACACTCCAAACTGGGTAACAAGCCTCTTGAACGCAACTTCCCCGGCTACACAAACAGAGCATATGTGGTTTATGAGCCATCCCTCGTATGTGTGCCTGACTGTGTCAGTCCTTCGCTTGGCGACTCTCCCTTGTCTATCAGAGACGGAAGAGGATTAGTGTCTGCTCTGGCTGAAAGCTTCCTCAGTCTGCTCAGACTGTTTTTCTGTCTTCCTCTTTTGCTCCCTAATCCTCCTGAAGCTGATTTTTTAGAGAAGCTGTCTTAGAAAGGGTCAGGACCCTTCACTGCACACTGCAACGCAATATGAACCCAAACGTGCAGCGTTAACAAAGGCCAGGCAGCACAGACACATGTTATGTTGTCAGTAGTTCATAGAATAAAAGAACAATGTTAATTCTACTGAAACATATACATATAAAGAGTAAAATCAGAGACACTGATCATTTTAAGAGGTTTCTTATTTTTTTCCAGAGCTGTATTTCAGAGATACACCTGAAGTTCTTTGAACCCAAAGTGATTCTCCACATAGACACATAAATTTCTTATTGGCTGAGCCGTGCGTTTACTTCTCACCTGTAACTTATTGGACAAAACCAAAACAAAGGTGTGTGAACATCCAATAAAGCCCTGTATGTTAATCAGCTTTGAGTTTTCCCAACATTCCCTGAATTCAAACACAATGTTTACCATTTTATAACCTCTGAAATGTATATTTAAAGCATAGAGAGGTTTCTTCATAACTTGCAAACAAACGAAAATCAAAATTTTCTCTGAAATTGGTAGTTTCTATCTTTTATTTCTCAGTTTCTGCACTGTCGACTTATTCATACATTCACCGTGACGCGTCACAATTGTCGACATTTGTTGATCATGCACTTCAACTCCTCTGCAGAGCCAGTGGGAAAAATACCTCTAGCTAAGACTATCACTTTACTCAGGCACTACTTACGGAGCCTGTACAACTTACGACTCTTGAACATCCTACAAGAGCTGAGAGGCGATCCAGCTCATGTCTCAATCTGAAGAAACTCAGATGAGAAACACATGCTTTTTTTTTGGCTGTATCAAAATTTATGTATTTTGCAAAACAAAACCACTTTTTTGCGTCACGCGAGTCATGACCAACAACTGATTGATTTTTTAGTAAAAAAAATGTGCTGGGAGGATGATGACACAGCATGTTTTGTTTTTTCTTCAATTTTTAATGACGTATCACATGAAGAAACGTATTAATTTGTGATTTTAACAAAGTTTCTTATTTAATGGAAACACAGCAATTGTGAAATTAACATTAGTGAAGTATCGATAAAGTGTTACGTACATTTGCAATACAAATGAAGCTATGTAGTTCATGATTCAATCAAAAACGAAGAAGAAACTGGGAAAAGAAAAAAGTTCCAGCTGACCAAACAAAAAACACACAATTTACTGTCTAATATTTGCCTTGTTTATAATGCCCAAGAGATTTGTGGAGATATTCTGTAAACTGATGAGATAAAAGTGGATTTTTTGGAGAGTGTGCATCGTAACACCCTACACCAACAATCAAACATGCAATGGGAAAGGATATTTAAGTCAATATTAAGTAGAACATTTACAAACAAACTAGCTTGGTTGAGTAAACTGATTTTAAAAATCTATTTCAGCAATTAAACATATAATTTCTCATCAGAAATTAAATATATATAAACTGTTTTACTACTTTATCAATATTCCCAACATTAATTTCACTCAATGCAACTGGAAAAATATCTTTACCTTAATGTTTAACTTTATGTTGTTAGTGCTAATTAGCACCTCAAAAACCTTGGGAAGACAAGTCTGAATTAAAGTGACATTTTAAAATAAAATTAAAATCTTCCTTTGTTGAGTTCTTTGTCCGCAAACATGCTAGTCGGGTGAACTGGTGACTCAAAACTCTCTTTGGGAGTGTATTTATTAGCACTTAGCTGCACACACACATGCAGAGACGAGCTCAAACAATCTTAAGCTAAATGTGGGTGAGCATATAAAATGAATGAGTGGGTGAGACAGATGTGCAGACAATAATTAGAGCCTCCTAAAACAAAATAAGTCACCACAGTGCTCGTCTAGACAGCACAACTTGCATCAAACTTTGAAACAGAAAAATAAAGGCAGAATTAATGGTAAAAACTACGTTCTCTGTAATTAATGGCAACATCTGGATCTAATGTTCCCTCTAATTGCTTGAGCATGGCCGTGTAAATGACACTGCAGGCGCTTTTGTAAGCTTGGAGAAACAAACTTTTGTTGATGGATTTCTGAATGAATTTCTGCGTTCCATTGCTGCCGTGACCAGGAGCGGCTTCAGCTTAAAAAGCCGCTGCTGCAGCAGCTCGCCCCGGGCCATGAATCTTAATGTTGCCGCCGCGTTATAATGACATTACCTTTTTGCTAATTAAAGCGGGGAAAGTAGCACAAAGAGTGTTTATCTTCAGCCTGGAAGCCCTGGGCTGTGGATTTATGAGGGGTCAGACTCAGACTCTCAGCACAACAAGCAGGTTTGCATTGAAAAAAGCCAAATATGAAAAACTGATACATTTGTATAATTTTGATATAAGCCAAACATCATAGATTTTGTCAGCATTGTTACCAAAAAGCCTACAAGTGATTAAGCTTTTCCACACTGCAGTCACAAATGTAACATTTATTTTATTGGGATTTTATGTGATAGACATCGTACAAAACGCTTAAGAAAATATTTATCTGAAAATGTAGGTAAAGTAATTCTATTTATGTAGCACATTTTCAGCAACAAGGCAGTTCAAAGTGCTTTATATGAATTAGAAGGAAAACAAAAACAACAAAATCAACAGAAAGACAAAAAGTAAAAGAGATAAAGTTTGAGTTCTAGATTTGTGTAAAGGAAAATGTTTGGTTGGTTCTCCATGTTTGATAATAAAACTAAATGTTGGTTCCAGTTTTTCTGGGTTGCTAAGTAGATGGTACTGTTTAAAGCTGCGTTCACACTGCAGCCTGAAGTGACCCGATTCTGATTTTGTTTGCCGTAATGCGACCTGTATCCGATCTTTTCAAGATAGTCTGAACAACACAGGTCGGATTCTTTTCTAATGCGACCCAGGCTACTTGGATATCCGATACGTATCCGATTCAAATGCAACCGAGCGTCCAGGTCGCATTCATCCGGCCTGAACGTCACTGATACTCGATAAATCTCACTATTCTGCGTCCTGATACTCGCAAGCAGGAAGAAAAATAACCATGATGGACAATAATGAGGATTAAGTTGTTAATATGCTGCTCCAGTCAGACAACAACTTCAAAATCGTAAGCAATGCTCCACCGTTAGCATCCATGTTTACCACCGCAAACACTGAGAACTACCACTACTTCTTCTTTATGGCGGTTGGCAAAACACTGAGCACGCTCTCTATGTGTGACGTTACTACATCCTCTACTGCGCATACGGGACACTTTCAGGTCGTTTGCAGTGTGAACTGCACACTGGTCGTGTGCATTCATTTAGAAGTGTGAATGGCAAAAAAAAAAATCAGATTTGACCAAAAATCTGAATTGGGTCACTTCAGACTGCAGTGTGAACGCAGCCTTTGTTTGTTCTAGATTTGTAACGTATAAAGCTAAAGTGTCGCAAGCAGCTACTCCACCACGTTTGGTCTCTTCCAGCTTTGTTCATCTTGAAAATCACAACTCTTCCATTTTCTACTGGCACAGTCAGGTTGAATGGAAACTTTTACAACCTGAGCTATAACTAGGACATTCTAGCTGATTAACAGGCTTTGATCTAAACTATTTTGCCGTAGCTGGTTGAAGGTTTTGGATTATTGTACTGAATACTCCATGCTTTGACACTCACTTCTTGTTTACTTTAACCTTGTTCAGACAGTGACAGCATCTGTATTTTGGTTCGATGCGACCAATTACGAGGTATCCGCATCGTAATTGTATATTACGGGTATATTTTTATAAAAAAATAACTCAGCTCACTCACTGTTTTATAGCCTGCAGTGCAACGTTCCTGTGCAGCTGGCTGAAGCAGTCAGCCACAGAACCAGGACTTGATAGCCTGCAGCAGCGAGAACAAAGGAAATGGCTGTGATAGACTGACACTCATATTCTGTCACATAAAATCAGGCCTGAAAGAAAGAGAGACACACAGAGAGGAAACGGCTGTTAAATAGACAAACTGTGATGAAGGAAATCCATTGAATCAACTGGAAAATCAGATTAGTCAAAGTTAACGATCTGGTGTTGAAGTTGTTGAACTTTAAAGAGGACCCATTATACAAAATTCACTTTTTGCGTATTTTTTTGTACGTCCTTTCAGTTCTCAACTGCTTCTAAAAACAGTAAGCGCCATTTTTACAAGCAGAAACACTCGGCTGTTTCTGGCAATAAGTTAATGTTTTTTAGTGTCTGGAAAACAAGACATTTCAAAATCCTCTTCATTGTAACTGCGCCGTTACCTAGCAACCCCAACTGAGTCTGAAGTTACCTAGCAACCCAAACGGAACTCCAGCACGTTTGGTCAGCTGTATGCTCCGTACAATGGATGCTGGAAATGACAAGGCTTCAAGTCTGGCCCATGCCATAGATCTATCTGTCCTAACCCATTCAAGGAAACCTAGTAGGTAGCTTAAAATAAATCATTTCTCCTCCAAATAAATGCGTATAACGTGTTTCTTTTACAACGCGTTTGCACCGTTTCATGAAGCAGCTCAGTGTTTTTAGAGCAGATGCTTGAGGAAACGCTAAGGGATAACAATGTAAAATCACAACGTAGCTGACAGCCTCCCCTCCATCCTCATTCAGAACAAATGGGAAACATTTCTCTACGCTGCATTACAGGAGTCAGGCTTTCATGTCCTCTGTTTTCCACATGTTAGCTGTGACATATGGCTTTGTTTAGGCGGGTGTTTGATCTCCTGATTCTGACAGCCGCAGCAGGTGTAGGAGGAGGATAATCATCGTCCTGTGACTGGAGGAGACACAGATCCACCCACAGACGATCATTTCACTCTCACACCTTTTTCTTACTCATCTTCCTCCAGAGAATAGAGGTTTTATGATCTTTTTCTTCTCACCCCTTGCTCTGTTTTTTGTCTTTCTGTGTGTCACCCAGGAAAATCGTACACAATGATTGGTCGTGATGACTCTCTTCAGACCCTGGGAATAATCCCCTGTGCCATTTCCTGGCTGTTTAAACTCATCAATGAGAGGAAGGAGAAAACAGGAGCGCGCTTTTCTGTTCGAGTCTCTGCCGTGGAGGTGACTGAGAAAAACACCTGTTGTTATTAAAAGCAAAGCATCAGTAATGTTTCTATCAAATGGAAAAGGAAGCAGCTGTAGCGGTCACTGACATTTGTTAATTAGCATTTTTTAAGCTTTTACTTAAGAAATGCTCATAAGTTTTTTTTAAAAAGAAAGGAAAAGATTTTTAGTCTGTGTCGTTGAATGACTTATTCTGTGACACTTCTTGTCTTTTTAGTAAATATATTTTAAGTCAGTAAAGTAACTGCACTGTAAAACATTTGAAGGTGATTTAACTTGAAACTGAAAGTCCACCTGCTGCCCTGAAAATGCAACTTAAGTCAACAAGAAAATTGTTTTGGTTTTAACTCAGAAATTAAAGTTCATTAAGCTGATTTAACAACAAGAAACACGTTGTCTAAAAAAATTATTTTAAGTTCATTAGTCTTGAATTGTGAGTTTTAACATAATACTGCAATTTAAACCAAATAATTATTTCACAATATGTAAATAAAAACTGTCCTCACCTGGTTAAAGAGCCACATTTCTCTATTATTTTCACTCATAATATCAAGTTAAAATAACAACTTATTTTACTTTAGAATAATTTAAATTCTTGTTCCAAATTGCACGATCAAAATTTTATTAAACATCACAATGAATTCGGCTCAGAAACATTTAGTGTGAACAGGACATTATCCGCAAGCTTTGCAAACCTAAAATAAACATTTGCCTTAATAAAACACAAGAGTCAGATCAATGTAACGCACTTCCATCTCAGGATACAAAAACAAGCCGCTAAGATTTCTGGGAAATAGTTCCCACTCTTGTCTTTTTCTTCTTTCAGTTGTTTTAAGTGCTAACCTAAAAACTCTAGTTTATTCAACTCTTAGCATAACTTATTGCTGTAAGTTTATCTTTCACAAACTCAAACACTGCGGTTCAAAATCTAAAACTCGCTAAATTTATTTGACTTAAAGAGCAGAAGACAGTAGACACAACTAAACATGGCTCAAATGTTTTACAGTGTGTGCTTGGTTAGTTGGTGATTGAAATCTTTTAATTTAACTGGAAATGGACCAGAATGCTTTCTTAATCTTATATATTCATTATTCTTATAATTTCATGTTAACTGAGTTTCATTACAAATTGTGTTTATATTAAAATTTAGCCATTTTTATTTGGTTGACAAAGTAACTTTCTTTTTTATAATGTTTTGATGAGACGGATTTGCTTTGAGATCAAATAAAATGTTATCCGCTCTGATCAGCTGATTGATTTGTGTTCAGGTTTGGGGAAAGGAGGAAAACCTGAAGGATCTGCTGTCTGAAGTGGCAACAGGAAGTCTGCAGGACGGCCAGTCGCCTGGAGTTTATCTCTTTGAGGATCCAATCTGTGGCATGCAGGTACATCCGACAGCCGCTAGATTATTTTAATGTTTTCGATTTGCTTCAGAATTTATTTTTAACTTTTAAAAGTCGATTTTGTCTTTGGGAGTCGGGACAGAAACACACCTTTGTGACATTTGAAAATAATGAGAATCAAAAGTACAGAAGGAAAAAGCACTTGATGTAAAACTATAATCATTCGAATGCAGGGTTTCCCTCAGGGTATTATAAGTCTGGCAGGCCACCAGGCTTTACTTGTGCCCCCACCAGGCTTAGCATTGCTTGCTTTCTTAAGTTTTTTTTCTTTTAATGTTTGCACTTTTTAAGACTTTATAGTTAGTGTTCAGGTATTAATCTTCCAATCTTTCAATAACACATAATTATCAAGTGATATTTTCAAATTTCCTGGCACATTTTTAACTCAAAAACACGACAATGAATGACCGTTGAGCGCCCCAACCACCGGGTTTAGCAAGTTTTCTGGGGGAAACCTTGAAATGTAAATATTATTTTATTGTTGTACCTTAACTGAAAGGTATTACACCTTTTCAAAGAGCATAAAAGCACAAATAAAATAGTATAATAATACAGCAACATAATCTGCCTTAGCAGATTATGATTTTTTAACATGCTTCAAACAAAATTCAAACTACTAAATTAATTACTAAATAGACCAACAAATTAGAGAATAGCAGCAGCATTACTTTTGCTGTTTGTTCATGAATACGTAATCTCAGACTGGTGTCCAAATCTGAGCCAAATTTGTCAAGTTATCAGTTTTGCTTCAGTGTTTTTGTAAAATTGTAGATGGAAATGCTGAGTAATAAAGTCAATGTAAAATGTTTTCATTAGACAAATGTAGTCTGATTTTTGTCAAAGAAAGCAATACATATACATAAAAATGTTAAACATTTTATGTATAGCTGTCCTTTGTGATTCTGACCACAAAGGACAGCTTTCACCAAAGTTTAACAGTATTATAGTTTTCTTTTTTCAGGAAAACCACGCAGCAGTAGTCAGATTGTCACAAAGTGACGGCAACAAGTGAGCAGCAGAATGTCTGCATGTTTATAGGATTAGAGGGTCTGGAGCAAACACATCTGTATAATCCCTAACTAATCTGGTATAATCTCATCAGTAATTACATCCTACAGCGCACACACATTTTCCATTCCTTGCAGCTTCTTTGTATGTCATATACCTGCAGGTGAACCATTACTAGCAGAGCCCTACATGCCAAATCCTCATTGTAAACATAATCATCGTATAAATACTTTTTGGCTGGTGACTCAAACCCCTCTGGCTTAATTTGGTTTCCTCTTACTTTCCCCATCATGTCATGTCTGCAACATTGATGCTTCATTTTTCAAATCTGGATGTTTTCCAGCTCCAAAACCAGTCGGAGCTCCGTGCTCCCACCCCAGAGAAGGCGGCCTGGTTCCTGGATGCAGCCATCGCAGCTCGCCACAGCAGCCAGCGGCCCAACACCACAGAGGAAGAACACAGGAACTCCCACATGCTCTTCACGTTGCATATCTACCAGTACCGCATGGAAAAGACAGGCAAAGGAGGGAGTGAGTACTCTATGCTATAAAAACATTATTACCACTGAGATGTGTTTTCCTGCTGCAGATTTAATTTTTCACTTTATTGAGAAAAAGAAAGTTTGTCTGAAATATGATATTCAGATCTGTGTGTGCTATAAATGCAAATCTGTCACCAGTATGTCACTGTGTGATCTATTAATAATTATTCAGTGCTTAGAGAATAACAGTCTGATAACACAATCACACTGAGTCACTGCATGTGACTGAGTCAGAGTCTGACACTTCTCATGCACAAAATGTGTACACATTATTGTACTTGCCAGTGTTTCCTATTCAGAGCTTTTTCCAAGTATAATAACTCTTCTAAGATTCGCATGCTGCTCAGTCGTAACGCAGCATAATGCAGATTTTTTAAATTGTTCGAGTTTGCTGAAAATTACTTCTAGTTTAAGGGAAGGACTAGGAATGTAGTGGTAATGGTTACAGTTAGCACAGTGTTAGCATTAAACAAAACTGTATTGAATGCTGTTAGTAGCATGTGGGGACTAGCATGTTGATCTCCAGTAATATACTTAACATGCTAGTAACACCCCACATGCTACTGACTACATTTTATCAAATCATAGCATTGTTGCTAATTTTTAGCGTATACAATATTGTTTGCTGAATAGAGTACGTCCATATTAGATGGATGTTAATAATACCCCACATACTGTTAACTACATTTTAGCTAATCTTAGGATTGTTGCTAATTTAAGCTTCTACAATGTTAGCATACTAAAGGGAGTAAATCAATCCTAGTCAACATGCTATTAATTCCCCCCAAACTATTAATTATATCTTAGCTAACCTTATTATTGTTCTTATAGTATTGTTGCTAACTTTAGTTTCTACAATAACATTTTCATCCTGAAGGGAGTAAGTCAGGGTTAGTTTACTTGCTACTGATAACCTACATGCTGTTGACATCATTTTTGGCTAACCTTGGCATTTAACTTATACACTGTTGTTGAAATACAAAATGGAGTAAGTCAATGATAGTCAACTTGCTACTGAGAGCATTTCAGCTAAGCCTGGACATTTTCATCACATACAACAAACACAGGCACAAACTATCTGTTGTCTTAAGCTGTTTATGCTTTAACACTCAAATCAGCTCCACTGATGCCTCTGATTCAGTTCTGATACGGACACTGTGACAGGCTCCTTTAAAATTTCATTTAAAAATTAGTAAATAAACTTAAGGAAATCAATTAAAACTCCAATCGTGGTCAAAAACAAACGCGTGTGTGTGTTAGCATAATTGTCAACATGCATGATAGGAAGAAACACAGAGATTAGGGATGAATAACTGTAATGTGAGAGCATGCATTGTTCTCATTTTGCTTTCATCTGACCCTGGACTTCATTTGCTAAAATATCTTTAATTTTAAACACATTTTGACATTTATCCAGTGTTCCCTATTTTGAAACTTGGAAGCAAAGCACATTGAAGAAAACATTCCTTTTGGTTTATTCTTCATCCATTTGTCATTGTGCTTCAATAAAAAGTTTGTTAGTTATTTGAATCTTACCTTAAGAGCTGCAGCTTCACTGTCAAACGCACTAAATTGTCCTGTTGGATTGGGCAGGGATCCATTCTTTGTTCTCTTTTTAAAAGCTCCACTTCAGTTTCATCCTAAACAAAAATCAGATATCATTCCACTAATCTTAAATCTACTTGATCGTAAGCAGGAAAGATAAAGCCCCACTGAATGCTTTGCTGGACTGTCTGGACGGCTTTAAATAATGGATGAAATGTAAAACAGATGCAAGACTTTGGGAGTACATAACTTCCCCTACTCCAAAGGTTTCTCTGCAAAAACGTGCCGTACTTTTTGACGTGATATTCTTTCTCGTTGGCAAGAAAAACAGTTGTCAGAAGCTTTTATTTTTGTCAACTGAGAGTCCTTGACGAAGTAAAGCCTTTACTCTCATTCCTGCACTTTAGAAAGGTGATTTACAATTTCATCTAATCGACACAAGGCAAGTGTACAATCTGCATTGTGATATTTGCCCTCACCAATTTAAATGTCAAGCTAATTTTACATACTACATATGTTGTAGGTTTACTGTACTGGCCCTCTAATTTAGATTAGAATCCATTTAAAGCAGTCTTTCTCAAACTGTGGTCCGCATGCGCCCCCTACTGATCCGCGAGGTACTGCATGTAAACAGCCATTTAT
This sequence comes from Xiphophorus couchianus, assembly GCF_001444195.1. Lineage (NCBI taxonomy): Eukaryota > Metazoa > Chordata > Actinopteri > Cyprinodontiformes > Poeciliidae > Xiphophorus > Xiphophorus couchianus. The sequence continues at coordinate 12,075,115 of NC_040231.1, forward strand.
GTTCCATGGCGTTAGCTAAAAGTCCGGCGCTACAGTTAGCTAACCAAAGGATTGTGTTTAAAAATAATAATAATAGATAATAATGAATAAATGGCTTAAGACTGTGTCACTAGAAAGAAAAACTGAAGATACCAATGGAAAGTTTTTCAGGGTGAGTTGCATAACTTTTGCTTTTGAATACTATTAAGATATACAGTATATCATGCCAGCGCTGCGTCCCACAGTGACTAACTGCATCTTGACACCTAAAAAATTATCTATGTTGTGCTATATACAGGCTGAAATAAAATGTTTGTTTTTGCCAACACTAGTCTATTTTTCTTTTGTTATGCTTCTAAATTACAAATAACCCTGTCACAAACGATCAACATACAAAACTTATTTTAGGTTCTATTTTTAATTCAGACACATTAAGAGACAAGTGAAAGGATCCAATGCCATAATTATTGCTTTTTCATTTATTTTTGAGTGGTTGGTAAGCCATATAACTCCAACCTTTGAACGAGTCAATCACCAAAGAGGCTCCCAAACTAAAGAAATGAACTGTGCTGTAATTTGGTAATGTACAAATTGGAACCAGTTTTAAATTTGATCTTAAGCTACTTTATTACACCATTTATTTAAATTTGTTTAATTAAAAATAGAAGCTAGACTTAAAATTGCAATTTAGTATTAATGGGCTAATAAAGTTGAAACAGACAAAGCTGCAGCTGAATAAAAAGTGGTTTGGTCTGTTTTTATGTACCCTCGTTGATCTGTAACATCTTGCTGAAAGAAGAAAAAGCTTATGTCCTCGGTGAGTAATGTCTTTGAAAATACTTTTTGCCCTTTTCAAACAGAAACTCCTGTACAGCTGTTTGACTTGTGGTAACTGAAAACAAGGCAATGTTCTGTGCTGCTTTTACAGAAAGAGCTTTTTCAGGGTCTTGGATGCAGCTGGAATGAATCAAGCAGTTCATCAGGATGTTTTCTATTGTGCATTTTGAGAAACTGACCAGCAGTTCTGAGAGAGTTTAGTTCTCCTTCACTTTCTTAAACGGTGAAGGGACTGAGCGGCTTTGTGTCTTTGTTGATGGTTATTAGCTGTGATTTTCTTCTAATTTTTGGTGCTATAATCCACAGTAGTTTCGCCTTAGACTTTCTGGTTTTGAAAAACAAGTTTTTTGTCACTATGCCTGGTGTAGAATCTTCTTTTTTTTATGCATTTTTTTCATGTTTGATTCATGTATGGATAAAAAACGGTTGAAAAGTGTGTGGGCTGAGCACACAGCCCTGAGCCACTCCTGTGCTAACGGTAAACATTCACCCTTACAATCTCAGTAAGAGCGGCAGCTGTAGGGATAACGTCAAAATACTGTTATGTATAATATAATTATTATGTCTATTAATTATTTGTATAGTTACTATCTTATTACAATAAAAATATTTCAATTCCAGGATGTCCAGGTATCCTTAAAAAGTCTTAAATGTGTGTGTCTAAAATTAAGGCCTTAAATGTATTAAATTCATTAAGGAAATGCAAGTTGGCCTTAAATATTTTAATTACAATTCTTACATTTTATAGTGACAGGACTATTTAATTCAATTCAGTTTATTAAAATAGCGTTAATTCACAATAAATGTCTTCTCAACACATTTTACAAAAAAATTTAATCACACATGCATTCCAATTTGTCGTAATTATCAAAATTGATCCTAATTATCAATGTAGATTTTTTTTCTTGCAGGCAAAAGTCTGTCAGGCAAAAGTTTGAGGCAGTTGAGGCAACTAGCTGCTAATATATACCCTTGTTAGCTAGCTAGCTTTTTAACCTAGCTAGCTAGGGGGAAAGAATCCAGTGTCACAATTCTTACTCTTCTTGATCGTAATGCATTCAGTACCTCCAACCATCCTCTATATTTATAGGTTTTTAATCTTAAATTTCATCCAAGGTGGCAATAAAAGGTCTAAAAAGTCTTAAATTTTACTTGCTGAAACCTACAGATACCTTGAATTCAGTTTATTTCCAATTTGTTTCTTCCTCTGCTTTTACTGACCTGTTTTTCCACACATTTCAGTGTCAGGGGGTCGTAGTCGCCTCCACCTGCTGGACCTGGGGAGCTGTGATGCTAAAGCACTGGGAGGAGGCGGCGGGAAAAGCAGAGAAAACTCCTCACCAAGCTCAGCTCCTCTGTGCCTTTCTCTGTCCGCCCTTGGGAACGTGATTCTGGCCCTGGTCAATGGCAGCAAACACATTCCCTACAAGTAGGTTGGTGTGCGTGTGGGCGTGTGGGCAGAGAGAAAGTGTGAGAAAATTAACTGATTGGATCCTGAAGAGGAAAGGAGAGGCCAAATTGCCAAATGTGTGAGATAAATGTGGTGAGGAGTGAGGCAAAGACTGAGTAGGAGGGAAGAGAGGAGGAGAGGAGAAGAAGATGTTTCTATAGATGCTTCAGTTTTTATCGGAACTTAACATTTTAAACAACAGATACTCCTCCATATTAATTAATATTCTGGTTTGCAGACTGGCGAAGACGAGAAAGCGGAGATAATAAATTGTTACCTGAGCTAAGAAGTTGTAAAGAGAGAGAAAAAGAATAAGGAAGATAATAAAAAAATGTTAAAAGCATGTTAAAACAGAATTAACTTGAATATGAGATTGTTGAAACTTAGGGAAAAACTGACATTCCTCCTCCTGGTATCCAGAAAGAAGGAATAATGTAAAGAAAACAAACAAAAATAAATAAATGTTGTGCTGCAAATACATTTGAAAAGTAATGAAAGAAACATTACTAAAAAATAAAAATGAATAGAACAATTAAATCAGAAATATTTGGTAATAAATGTAGAAAAATAGCTGGGTAAAAAATTATGTATTGATTTTAATTGACTGAAGCAGCTGATAGTGAAACCATAAATATTCCGGTGAACTTTTTACTTCTCTCGTTTCTTTTATCTTTTAAAGTTGTGTATCTCTGTGTTTTTTGATGAGTTAAATTAATCTCTGTCTTTTGAATTTACATTGCAAAACAACCTAATGCTTATATAAGCGCTGAAGATGAACACAGAGCTTCGACTGGTGACTCAGACTGCTGCTGAAGACGGAAACGGATTATTTTAAAGGGCATGCATCTTCATTTCTACGACATCTTTTCAAAAGGCTGTTCACTCCTGTAGCTCTTCATAGCTACATTATTCTCTTTAAATCGAGACACTGTTGTCATGAAGTGTCCTTTGGTAAATAATGACACCTTTACTGGACATTTAATGAAACGTTTAATGCAAATTAGTATTAAACGTGTCATTATTTACAGAATGACACTTAATGACAACAATCAAACATTTCTGAACTTAAAAGTGACAGTTTAGACAAACTGTCACTTATTCCTCAAGCTAAAGGATAAAATCCTTTAGCTTGATCATACTAAATGTTTCATACTAAATCATACTAAATGTTGATTTACTAAATGTTTCTGAACTGAATTCATTATAATGTTTAATAAAATTAATTATCTGATCAGAAATTTTGTTCATGCAGTTTGAAACAAGAATTTAAATTATTCTAAAGTCAAATAAGTATTTAAACTTTATATTGTGAGTAAAATAATAGAGAAATGTGGCTCTTTAAGTTTTTATTTGCATGTTGTGAAATAATTATTTGGTTTAAATTGCAGCATTAAGTTAAAACTCACAATTCAAGATTAATGAACTTATAAAACAATGTTCAGACAACTTGTCTCTTGTTAAATCAACTTCATGAACTTTAGTTTCTGAGTAAAAACCAAAACAGTTTTCTTGTTGACTAAAGTTGCATTTTCAAGGCAGCAGGTGGACTTTACATTTTCAATTTAAATCACCTTCAAATGTTTTACAGCGTAGTAGCTTTACTGACTTATAATATCTTTACTCAAAAGACAAGAAATGTCACAGAATAAGTCATTCAACGACACAGACTAAAAACATTTTTCTTTACTTTCTTTTATAAAAAAACTTAAGAGCATTTCTTAAGTAAAAGCTAAAAAAAATGCTACATTAACGATCGTCAGTGACCGCTACAGCCACTCAAATGTTTTACAGTGTATGATCAGGCACTCTACCTCAACATGCTCATGTATTTGTTGTGATTTGCATGGCTGCTCATTGTTGCTCGTAGCTTTGTGCGATCATGCAAGCACAAGGCAGAAACTCGAGGCGCTTGGGCATGAAGAAATGGCCGAGGGGATTTACAGAAGTTCAAAACAAGCGTCATAGTGGCAAAAAACATGATTTCAGATATTTTTTTGGCAAAGCCATGGGTTCCAGACCTGCTGCTCAGAGCATTGATTTTCACACTCTGCTCTCTCTAAGGGTTTTCATGGAGAGGCCGAAAAAGAATAACACATGCACAGAGTAACGGTTTTCTGGCTGAAAATAACTTGCTGATGGCAGAGCTGGCTAAAGATGGAGGAAAGAGAACAAGAAGTCAAAAATTATTCATCACATTTTAGAAGTAATCACAGACTGTATATGTGAATTACAAGCATGAAAAATAGAAATGTACTGTTAAACTTTTGAGTGGAAATCGGATAAACATTATTTGATGTGTTTTGATATTGATTCAAGCAAAAACATAAAATCTTACAAAGTATTTTTCTTGTCAAGTTTCTAGTGCAAATATTTTTGTATTGTCTCATTTCGAGTGTTTTAACTTAAAAATTTACTTTTCAGTAAGATATAAGAGCTTGTTTGAAGTCAATGATTCATAAATACTGATTTTTAAAAAAAAAGTACTTACTCCACTAATACATTTTTAAATTTACAACATGGGAAAAATGTTTAAATAAAACTCTGGGAAAAGGGCCCACTGCATTGAACCCCATTGAAAACCTCCTGGTTATTCAACCAAATATTGATTTCTGAACTCTTCCTGAGTTAAAAAGTATTGTTGTTTCTAAATGAAGATGAACTTGTTTTCTTTGCATTATCTGAGGTCTGAAAGCTCTGCATCTTTTTTTAGAAACATTTAGTGTGAACAGGACATTACCCTCAAGCATTAAAATAAACATTTACTTTAGTAACACAAGAGTCAGATCAACGTAACACACTTCCATCTCAGGATACAAAACAAGTCGCTAAGCATTCTGGGAAATTGTTCCCACTCCTGTCTTTTTCTTCTCTCAGTTTTTTAAGTGCTAATCTAAAATCTCTAGTTTATTAACTCTTAATATAAAAGTTAACACAACCTACTACTGTAAGTTTATCTTTCACAAACTCATATTTAGGTTCAAAATGTGAAACTTGTTAAATTTATTTGACTTAAAGAGCAGAAGCCAGTATTCAACTAAATGAAATGTTTTACAGTGTGGATCCTACACACTGTAAAACATGTGATGCGTCTGCGTGTTTTCGCTGAGCGCCATGCGTGGGTTCTTTCCTCATACTTTGGCTTCTTCTTACTGCCCAAAAACACGCTTCTTGGGTTAATTGGTCTCAGTGCTCAGGGCAATTTAGAGAGAAGCAACCTTCCTGTGACCCCGCATGGATAAGCATACAGACAATAGATGGATTGATCTTGATTTTAACCTTATGCAAAACATGATGCTCTGGGATTTAAAATGCTAGATTGATTGTTGATAGTTCAACCACGAAGATCATAATTTTCTTTCCTAGAGAAGATCTAGTTATAGATTTAGCAGAAACTGAGCGCTGCGATCTAATCCAACAAGTTCAGCACTTGAATTAATATCCAAATGAATACTTCATGAGTGATGAGTTTACCTACATTAATCTCAGGGAGCGATGCACAGATAGAGGGAGATTTAAGGAGAGAGAGGAGGGTTTGTTGAAGCCCAAGGCAGAAGAGGAGAGGAAGAGAGCAGTGATGAAAAAGAGGAGGTCAGGGTAGGAGTGTGTGCATAATTTGTGTGTGTGTGTGTGTGCGTGTACACATGACTGCAAGCTGTGTTTTTTTTATTTTAAAAAAAAAAGGACAACAGCATGAGTTAACGGGACACAGAGGAGCTGTTCTCTGTCAACCTGCTGCTGCACACACAGATCTGAGATATAAATGATTACAGCAGCCCACCCAGGAGAAAGTCTTCTCTAAAACACACAGCCTAGCTTTACTTCCCACCATCTGTTAATGTAAACCTCTCAGAAGACTCTAATATTAGACTGTATAATATCTAAAGAGAGCTTCCTGACAGCCTTTCTTTTATTTTTGCAATAAATTAGCTGTTTTTTAAAATATATTTTCAACAAATATTTAAATTTGTGAAAAGCACAGTGCCTCGCAAAAGTATTCACACTCCTTGAAATGTTTACATTCCTTTTGTTACGAACACAAATTGCTGAATGTGAAGACAGTACAAATGTCAGTCAATAAGTATAATTAATAGTATGGAAGAAAATTAACTCTGCACATTATGGAAACATCATGCTGTGGGATACTTTTCTTAAGCAGGAGCAGGAAATAGATGGGAAAACCTGTAGATGACTTGACACTACGGTGCAGATTCACCTTTCAGCAACAGACCCCAAATATAATCAGAGCTACAATAATAATTAGGGATGCACAATTATCGGCATGATATTGGTATCGACCGATATTAGCGTTAATATCGGACATCGGTCATTCAGTCAAAATAACTCGGATATAAAAGGCATTGGTCTTATGACAAACCAGTGACAACGCAGCACAATGTCAGATCTGCACTGTTTGAGTGTCTTTGTCTTAGAGAGAGCAGATGTCATGAATAAATTTGATATTAAACATAATGCAAGTTGAAAGTGTTGCATCATCTTCAGCCTCCTTTTTATCATTTGCTGGCAGGTTAAACTGACAAAGATAATGCAGTATTTTAATTCCACAGTAGAGAAAACCATATAGTTTTAATAAGTAGGTATAGGAAAAAAAATATCGTTATTGGTATCGGTTATTGGCCAAATGAGTTTTAGTATATAGGCATATCGGATATTGACCAAAAACCCAATAGTGTGCATCTCTACTAATAATAGCAGGTTCATTAGTCAGAGCTGTAACTGTAACTGAAGGTGTAACTGTGTTTTAAGGTGGTTTTACAAGATATTGAATCAGGAGTGCATGTTGTACACTTTTCAGGTCTTTAGTTATAAAAAAATATTTCCTGGAAAGTCTAAATTTATTTTGCTTGACAATTTTTTGGTGCATAAATGCCCCTTTTCTAGTCAAACAGATCAAACTACACTACACCCTTTACACACTGACACACAAATAAATCGGAAACTTGAGATTCTGAAAAGTCCAAGAGGAGTGAATACTTTTTCAAGGAGCTGTAATTACTTCAATCTGTCAGATAAACAAGAATTATTTGAAAACCCACTCAGTCACGTTGTACACATGTATGCATTTCAAACCTGTCTTCTCTGCTCACGTCTCATCTATACGTGTAACCAGGGACAGCAAGCTGACCATGTTGCTAAGGGAGTCGCTAGGCAACATGAACTGCAGGACCACCATGATTGCTCACATCTCCGCCTCGCCGAGAGATTTCTCCGAAACCCTCTCCACCATCCAGATTGCTTCACGCGTCCTCCGCATGAAAAAGAAGAAAACTAAAGTAACTGTGGTGAGTTTGATGTTTTTCTTCTGACTAAAATTAAACCGCAAATTCAACACGGTGTGTTAATATCTGGCTACGATGCAGCCAGGAAAATAAAGTATTTGTAACTAACGGCGCACTCTCCTGAACTGTTATTGTAATACTGGCTGCATGTTTTATTCTGAGAAATCCCTGCAGGGCGGCTAAAATAGTTATTTCAGAAACATAAAGTGTATTCACAGAGTTAAAACAGATGTGGTTTATTACATTGCTTCTCTTTTATGATCAGATTTTTTCAGAAATACTAAAAAATCTAGAAAAGGTTAAAAGAATAGCATTAAAAAATAACATTTCAGATGTGAAATATTGTAACACAATCTTAAATAACATTTAAATTCTGGTCTTTAATATTTATGATGAGGCATTATATATTGACTAATTTATTGATTGATTGCATTATTTATTTTCTAAACAATTAAAAATACAGCATGAGCTAATTGATTTAACAGCTTAAATGTATTTTATTAAGCTCAATTTATATTTTTTTATTATTATTATTATTGTATGGTACATTATTTTACCAGCAGTAATAACATCACTATTCTGTTTTACAAAAGCTAAATGAGACAGCTTTATTCACCAAGAAGGAATTTGATTTTAGTTCCTCTCAGTTTAGACTTTCAAAATAACTTTAAAAAAGCTAATTGGTCAGATTTAAAAAATATTATTGCTTATAAATTAATAATGCATATTGTTATAACTTTTTGTAGCTAGACAATAACTATAAAATGTGTTCAGATTACACTGCGAGAGAGAAACGGGTCAGATGGAGCCTTACAAGTTAATATTAGCCAATATTAGCTATTTAGCTTGACAGGTTGTCTGCTGTTTATTGTACTGACAGGCGTGTTAACTGTTGCCTGGTGCAAACGTTATTTTTATCACCAATTTCAAGCCGCCTGATGTTGAAGTTTGATGTGAAGTCAAATTTCTTTTTAAATTGTTCTTGATATATGCAGCATTGTCATAATGTCCCTTTAAAGGCGGCATTTTCATGAAAAAAGCCTAATTAAAACAAAAACAAATGTTAGGTACAACATTTATTGTTTCTCATTCACAGTAAATAGTATCACTTTTACTCAGAAACGTTTTGTTCTAAGAAAACAACCAGATCATTTGGGGACCTTATGTCTGACCCTTATGTTTTGGATCTACGATGATTTACAGACCCCTTTTCTACAAAAATCTAAATATTTGGCTTATTTCAATACATTCTTTCATGTTTAGTTTATTATTGAGCCAATAAACATGAAAAATGTCACAACTTAGTTTAAATTAATTAAAATTACTCTAAATGGCAACTTTGACCATAATGGGTTAGTTTCCCTGCAAGAAAATCATGCAACAATTTAAAAGATGAGACTACTTTTACACAAACCTGTTGTAGTTTTGAATTTTGAAATTATTCCTTTTAAAAATTACTATGAAACAAGAAACTGTATGTCGGTTATTAATTAAAAGAGGGGAAAAAAAGTAAAACATTTGAATTATCTTCATCACTGTCTTTTTGCAGCAGTATACGTCTAGTTCCTCTGGAGGAGAAAGTTCCTGTGAGGAGGGTCGTATGCGCCGTCCAACCCACCTGCGACCTTTCCATCACCGCGGTGACGCCGACTCCGAACTTCCACTGCTGAGGTTATCCAGCGACCCAGATGAGTACTCCAGCAGCGAGCAGTCCTGCGACACTGTGATCTACGTGGGCCCAAACGGAGCGGCGGTGTCGGACAGAGAGCTAACGGACAACGAGGGGCCGCCGGAGTTCGTCCCGATTGTCCCAGCTTTGCTCCGAGGAAAAACACCTGAGCAGCATCAAATACTGGGGCAAGGTCCACCAGCTGGAGTCCAGAACAAGGTCAGGGGTCAAGGGTCAATACACCTGAAGCCAAATGTAACCAAATGTAAGGTTAAAAACATTATTCACATAATCAGATGAAAATCTTCCTGTTTTAGTTCAGTCAGGATTGGCAAACTTCTTTATAGTTGCTAAATGGCAGAATGAAAAAGATTTTTATGGAAAAATATTACACTGTGATTCAATGTAACTCAAAAGTTATAAGTTTACATACACTATGATTGATGATGTAAGCTTTTGACTGGTTTATTCACAATATGCGTGTAAAATTGAGGCAACACCTCAAAACTACTTAATCCTTGAGAGACATGGGGGAGAAAATAAGACGGGAAGCTATTACAGACTTCCACGTCTTATTGCTCCTTAGGTACAAGTTGACGGATTGTGTCCTGGAAATTAAGGTATTTTGATACAAGATGTGCAAATAAAAGCAAAAAGCATAGGCCAGCTAAAGCTGGTAAGAATTATGCACCAACAATCAGCTAGCAAGAATCCATCACTCAAAAAGAAACTTCAGATTCCAGTTTCCAAAGCACCAAAGCACTGTATACTTTAATTTTTGGAGACATGTCCTAAAGTCTGATGGAACTAAAATTTAAACAATAGGAAGGCCTTCCCACGTCACAAAAAAAGATCATATTATGACGAAAGATCATCAAGGCAACATTTCAATAAATTTGCATGCAAATTAACAAACTTAATAAAACAGCAGCAGCTTATAGATTAGTGCAAATTTGCAGCATTTTTTAAACAGTACATCTAAAAGCTAATAAAAAGTGAAATGATAGTGATTTAAAATAATACAACATAATGTTTTACTACATATACAAATACATAATACATATAAAGAAATAAAATATGACCACATGACGATAAAAACATTAAGTATCAGCCAGAGGTTGGTTTGTTTTTGTTGTTTTTTTAACATACTGAGACTTACAGACGTTAAAGTTCCAGATAGAGCCACCAAATTACTTACAAAGTGGCTTAATTACAACCAAGTCATTGCTTTGGAGTTGGCCTGACCTCAGTAAGTTCATTTTGAAAAAATTTTACAAACCTTTTCACTGTTCTGGCATTTACCAAATAGAAATAATCGCGGTAATCCTAAGTGACCTAAAACTTGATTTGTTATTTGTGCCATTTACAGACAAATATCTCATTTTCACTGTATGAACAGAGTTACAGTGTATTAATTATCTGAAACCATTAAAAAACGAATCAAAGAAGAATTTGATTATTTATAACTTAATGTTTTCCTTTCTTACTTTCAGGCTCAGACAGACGAGCAGACCAGTGGCCCAGTGCCGCCGCAGCCCTCCCAGTCACTGGTTGGTCAACCATTGGCTCCAGTTCCAGAGGAAGGAGCCGAATGTCTCAAATGCAACACCTTCGCTGAGCTGCAGGAGAGACTGGACTGCATTGACGGCAGTGAGGAGGTGACCAATGCATCCAGTCATAATAAATCCAAAAAAGCACACTGGAAAAGACCGTGAAGATTATCTTAAACTATAAATCATTCCAACCAAAAGATATTTGATTTAAATTGTTCTATGCTGTGTGCCCATTTTTTTCAATATAAGCTTCAGTTCTACTGTTTTTATGTTGAAAGCTAAATCATAATATCGGATATCACAGGTTGATATTAAAGTAGTTATTCATTTCTCCAGGTGGCAAAATTTCCCTTTGAAGAAATTCCCGCAAGCAATACAAGTGCCAAGCAGGAGTCGTGTCCTTCCTCGTCTGCTCCAGGCTCTGCAGATGGGCTGGATGCCGAGGCCAAAATAGGTAATTTAACCAATGTACTGCCTGAGATTTAAGTTAATGTCTCTTCCCAACATCTTACTACAATAAGCAACATGTTAAAAAAAAAAAACAATAAAACAATAGTTCTCTTTGTCCTTATAGTGCAGCTTGTTACTGTAAAAATCTTTCAATTGTAGATACAAGCATAAAAATTAGCATGCTCACCCCTCAGGCTGTTGTTCATATTTAGCCCCATGATTTCCAGAATGGCTGCCATTTTTGAGCCTTCTAAGCCAATTATTGACATAAAATGTTACCAATTTTATGTGTTGGATTAACTTTCTGTTACACCATATGTTTTGTACTTTAAAATTATATTGATACAACTTTAAATACTAATATGTTGAAAAGTCAGAAACTGAGGAACTTGCTGTTTGAGTCTCACACCAGTTGTCAACTAGGAGATGAAGATTTTACTGAAATATTAATTTTCCTGCTCCACTACCAGCAGCCTCTAGGAGGAGAAGCAATGACCAGCAGCTTCAAGAGATCAAGGAGGTGGTGGAGGAGGCAGAGCTCGCCCAAACAATGATCCACAGTTTAGCTCAGGCCACTGGATGCCCCCTGGTTACCAGTTCCAGGAGCATAACTGGAAGCAGCAGCATCATCACCTCCAATCCCTTACACAAAGCCAAGAACTCTCAGTTACATGACAGGTGAGGACCGCTGGCATCTGTATGCTGTCTCAACTCTGACATTTAGATGTTTCTGCTGTTCTTGGGGGAATATTTGACGTCAGCTGTCTCCTTTTGAAGCCGTGAGAATCTGAATGCGGTCGGAAATATTGAGGGGAAGGCTCGTCCTCTTGGGTCGCCACGCTTGGGCATCGCAAGCCTGACAAAAACCTCAGACTACAGGTGAGGCATGAATTACACTGGAACAATAATATGATAATCAATTCCTGTGCTTTAATAACAGCTTATAATATAGAAAATTTGTTTTTTATTGTTGTTTCCCCTCCCAGGCCTCCATCTTCCCCATCACAGCGATGTAAGGTGTACACTCAGAAGGGTGTAATGCCATCAACACCCCCACCGTCCTCACACAGCCTGGCTCAGGATGGCCAGGCCACTGAGGCTTTGACCTCTGACAGTAATTATTAGTATTATTATTATTATTTTACATAAGAAGCCGGGATTAATAGAGCTTACAGAACTTCAAATAAAAGGGTTTCTTTATTCTCAAAAAGAACAATTTTCTCTGAGTTGCAAAAATAAAAGTTCAAGATATGGAGCGAAAATAGTCTTTTGTTACGTGAATGGTCCGAAAAATACTGTACTAGCATAAAGCTCCTAACTAGGAACGGTTTCAACAAAATGGCGCAGTAACAGCACTGTTAGCTGTTACTGCTAATAGCTAATAGTGAAGCAACGCGGCTTCACATAAAATTTAAATACAACAGTACAATAACGGCAGTGGCGCCTCTAAAAGAGGACAAACAGAAAAACATGACGTCAATTTAGACATTAATTACCGAAAATCTGGATTCTTCATTCATGTGGCCATAAAGTCGCCTTTTCCGACAGGTCTCGACTCAAAAATGTCTTTCTCTTCCGTTTTACCCGTTAGAATGTGAGAGGACGTAAACGAGAGATTTTTTCAACTTCCGGTAATTTTAGACCTCTCTGTAAGAGCAGCACCACCTGCTGACAAAAACAAGGATGACAACCAGAAGGTGAAATAAAAGTAAAACAGGGTTTACAAAATATATATTACAGGTATTGGTTTTCACCAAACACAGACACACACCCGCAGTTTCTGTTAAAGTTTTATAATGAAAGAAATTGATTAAGAAAAACGTAATTTGACTGACATTATTTTGTAGTTATGTTATTTATAATAATAATACTCATTTTGGGCCTTAAAATACCAACATTTTCACATAACTTTATATTTTGGACCGTCTGATGATGGAATTTTAAAATATTCAATAATTTATGTTTTGACCAGTTTTTATAGCCTTTTTACCAAATACTTTCTTCCTCTTTTTGCAGTACTTTATTTTAAGGATAACTTTTACAGAACAAAACATAAAAATAAGCAAAAGTAACACATCAATATAAATATAAATACAATGTAAAAAAGAAAAATACAGAAGAGGAAAGCAATGTAATGGTGTTTAGACTGAGATGTAGCAATTTTGTAAAATGACTATGTAGAATCTAATAGAGGCACAGACATTTTCTTACTCTTTAGAAATTTCTTAGACAGCTACTTTTACTTTTGCCTAAATAAAAACATGTTGTGCTACTCCTACTTGATTTTTGGGCACTCTACCCATCTCTGAATAGTAGCTTATAACAGATAAATGCACCATGTAACGAATTTCCCAAATACGTCGATGCATGCTTTCTGAACTTGGAAAACATATTTAATTTCAATGTTAACTGTGCCCCTGTGACTCTGCAGACAGTTTGGCTGCAGACAGTGGCCGCTCTTCCACAGAGTCGCTGCTGTCCAGAACTTCTCCTGCAGGGATGAGCCCACAAGTCCGAGAGCCAACCGCATCCCTCTCTGCCAGCCTGGGCTCAGCTGAGACACTCTGCGACGACGACGTCCCACCGATACCTTTGGACACACACAAAGACAGTAATGATATATACCTCATGAACATTAGACACAAGTGACTGATGAATATGCTTGAAACAATAAGTTTTTTCTCTTCCTTCCAAAACCTTAGCTGCAGCAGCATCTATAGGAGGAAGTGGGACTCTTCTCCCTGGGGTGGATGATGTAGTTTACACCACGGCCTGCAGGGATGAAGAGGACATTGTTGCTACAGCTCTTGTTGAAGACCAGAGCTTGGTCTGTCGTCCAGTGAGCATCATCAGCTTTAACAGTGACTGTGGCTCTGAAGCTGCCCTCGCTTTAGAACCTCAACCCATCGGCATTAGCAGTGACCCTGCTTTAGATGGAGCAATGGAAAGTTACCACCTGTCTTCAGAAATTGCAGCAAACACAGGCGTTAAGGATGTGGTGGCAATGGCAGAGGTTGGTGGAACTGTTTGGCTTTTTATTTTGGCGAGTACTGAAGCAGATTTACAATGCCTTGCAAAAATATTCAACTTTTAAAGCATTTGGTCACATTACAAACAACAAACTAAAGTGTACATGGTTAGCATTTTTCAGGATAGACCAACACAAGGTAGTGCATAATACTGAAGTCAAAGACAATAGATGTATGGTATTCTAATTTTTTACCAAAGACTGTAGCCAATTGGTTCCAGAAATTACCTGAGGAGAAGTGAACCAGCTTCTAAAACAATAATTTCAACATCTTATAGAGAGCGTTTCAATCCATCATCTGAACATGGAAACAATGTGGCAAAACTGTAAAGCTACCAAAACTGACACAGGGCAAAGATAACTTTAACCAGAAAAGCAGCCAAGTGATCCATAGTAACTCTGGAGGAGCTGCAAAGGTCAAATGTTTACTGTTTACTTCACAACTCAGAGTGTTTTAGAGAGCAGTGGCAAGAAGAAAGCAAATGTTGAAATAAGACTTCATCTAAAAGTCTTGTACCAGACTTACCTTGGAAAGAAGAATGAGCAACAATTCCAGTCTAGTTGTGTAAAACTTACATTTCCTTCCATTTCAAAATCACTTTGTCAGAGTAATAAAATTCCAATAAAATACAAAGAAGTTGTTTGTAGTTGCTCTGTAACAAAAGCCTAATAGATGTGAATACTATTGAAAGACACTGTAGTAAACTAAAGCATGAATTTCTGGATGCCTGACTGTGTTGCTCGCTGTTGCAGGTGGCAATGGCAAAGTTGCGGACTGGTGAAACTTTAGCCACAGGAATGTCAAACTCCGGATCACCCATGTCCTCTTGGATGAGCGATCTCAGCACGTGCAGCGAAGCAGATCAGTCTCTGCACAGCTTCAGCCAGTCTCACAGACAGCAAGGGGAGGCACTGGCTGATTCTGAAGCCAGCCAAAGCTTTGAAGTTGAGGTTTTGGATGGATGTGGAAGCTCAAGAAGAGGCAGTCTGGAAGGAGAGCTAGTTCTATCAGAGAAGGCGTCAGATAAAGGTATTCCAAACAGAGACAGGCAGAGAAAACTGCCACCATCTATGGCGAAAACTAACATTCAGATTCTGCCTGGGCCTGGAAATGTTTCCCCTTTCAAGACTACAATATGTGTTCACCCTTGCATGGTTGTCAAACCCATGATTATACATGAGCCCACAATCCTCTCTTCCCCAATAAAGACGACCTTAATGAAAGATACAGGGAAAGCTAAAGCCGAATTTTTAGCCTCCATCTCCAGTGAAATAAACTTTGAAGACCCTTGGTTGAAACGTGGAATGGAGGAAGGAAAGCCTAGAGAACTTATCTGTGAAGTTAAGCCAGAAAAAAGGGAAGTAGAGCCTTTAAAGAGCCATGGAAGGGACTTTTGCAAGGACGGTAAGAAACATTGTCCTCAAGCAAAATATATTTAGTTTGTATTATTTCTTTATCCATTTAATTTCATGTGGACTCTCTCCTTA
Organism: Xiphophorus couchianus; assembly: GCF_001444195.1. Classification (NCBI taxonomy): domain Eukaryota; kingdom Metazoa; phylum Chordata; class Actinopteri; order Cyprinodontiformes; family Poeciliidae; genus Xiphophorus; species Xiphophorus couchianus. The sequence goes on from NC_040231.1 coordinate 12,090,866, forward strand.
GGTGGGGATCATAGTAGCTCTGGATCAGGCAGTGAAGTGGTTTCCTCTCCAGACTCGTTCAAGAGAGTTGTGGATGGTTGCGAGATGATCACTGTTGCTGTCCAAGGCGAATGTTTGACTGGTATCTGCAGCCCAAATATCCACCGCACAGCGAGTCTTCCCCGCGGTTGGCACCGACTCAACCACCATGATGGCTTAGAAAGTGGAGCAGAGTACCGCAACCTTGGAGTCACCAATTCAACACCCTGCAGTCCCCGCGCCACACTTGAACGCTTAGGATCCAAAGGAAAACAGGGATTGTTCTCCCACAAGAAGGGAGGAATCCCACCTCTTCCACCAGTACGAAAGTCCAGCCTTGACCAGAGAAACAGGGCAGCCAGTCCTCTCCCCCAACCCACTCATGGAGTGTCATCACTAAACAGTTCTACAGACAATTCAGGGATCACCAGACAGCGTGGTTCCAGCATCGATAGTAGCAGACTCTTCAGTGCCAAGTTAGAACAACTGGCCAACCGAACAAACTCCCTTGGCAGAGTCCACGGTTCGCACAGTGGCTCCCACCACTATGACTGCTTTTCCCTGGAGAGAGGTGAGAGCCTTAGGGGGGCAGGAGGAATCAGAGGGGACTCCACCATGCCTCGCACTGGTCGCAGCATCACCCGGACCGGCTCAGTATCATCGCCCACTGGGAACCCCAGCAGTCCCAGTTTCAGTGGAAGCAGTAGTCCAAGCAGTGCTCCACAGTCACCAGCCAAGGGCAGTGGCCAGTCAAAAATTTCAGCAGTCAGTAAATTGCTTATGACCAGCAGTCCCAAATCTAGGAGTCTCTCTGCATCCAGCACCAAGACTCTGAGCTTCTCCACCAAGTCATTAACCCAGACTAGCAGCCGCAGCTCCAGCCTCCCCCCAAACGGAAAGGTAAGGAACTGCCTCTAAAGGTGTTTTCACACCTGATAGTCCAGTTGGCTCGGCTTGTTAGGGGACCAAAATTGCAACATTTGTTAAATTTTCTGCTGGTATAGTTTTCTTTCACGCTGCACTGTGTCAAACAAACCAAAGTCTTTGAAGAAGCTTGTTTCCCTCCTTGCCTGTGGGGGCGCGACACCAAGAACTACTGAAGGATACAACAGTAGTTGTTTAGCGGTTGTAGGATTTCTCTGTTGTTTTTGGTAACAAAAAGACCACAAGGCATTAATCTAGCTAGACTAGGTTTGTTTGGTCATATTTACCCAGAATGGCCTGCACCATAGGTTACTACCTGCTTTTGGAGTGGCTTCCGGTTTGCTTGGTGTTCACATATGCATTCATACTGTGCCAGATTTCACTTCAACCGAACCGAGACCAAGGTTTTTATGTGGATTAGAGTTAGTCCAATTGTGCATGTAAACCTCCCAAACGAGTTTCTGGGCTAACAAACTAGAATTAAAAATACAAAGTGAATTAAACAGGGCTGGTGTGAATGGACCCCAAAATAGAAAGGAAGACAACATCTCTACCACCTCACATGTGAACCATTGAGCTGATGATGTGATGTTGCTTTTCTTTAATGAATAACCCCTAGAATTCAGTCCAGGCCCCAGTTCAGCAGCAGCAAGGATCTGCCCCTGGATCTTGGTCGACCCAGTCCTTGAGCCGCAGTCGAGGGGGAAGTCTAACAGCCAAACTGCCTCTGCGGGCTGTCAATAGCAGAATCTCAGAGCTCCTCCAGGGAAGTGCAGGATCCCGCTCCAGGGGCCACGTCCAGGGAGGAAGCACAGATCGAACCGAGGAAAAAGGACCTGCAGCAGCAGCAAGGTGAATTCGTTTTTATTTCATTTTGTTGAAGCTGCTGTCACACTCTTTTCCATCTTGCTATAAACAAAACAAATATTTCAATTACTAATCTATTCATGTTTTATTTTGTATCTTGCTTCTTGACTTGGTTTCCTCAGTGGAGGTGGCGCATGTGGCGATAACCTGGGAGAGGAGAGGGCAGCAGTGGTGCAAACACTCCCCTCTCCTTACAGCAAGATCACAGCCCCGAGGAAACCACACCGCTGCAGCAGTGGCCATGCAAGTGACAACAGGTAAAGTGACAAGTCAAGGCTTGATTTTCCAAAAATGTATTGTTTTTTATCGTAACTGGATTGTTTCTTTGACTCCAACAGTAGTGTACTGAGTGGAGAGCTGCCCCCAGCAATGGGGAAAACTGCCCTGTTTTACCACAGCGGAGGCAGCAGTGGCTACGAGAGCATGCTAAGAGACAGTAGTGAGAACACAGGAAGCACTTCCTCGGCTCCAGACTCACTCAGTGAGCACAGCTCAGCCACCACCTCCTCCCGACGGAGCTCCAAGAGCAGCAAGAAGAGCAGGAGCAACTCAGGTTACAGTTTCACACATTTATTAAAAGGGATCTTTATCCAAAATTCACATTTTGTACATTTTATACTTCCATTTTGGCCTGATCTGCTTCTAAAAACAGCCCACATGCTTAAAGAGAACCACCCAGCTGTTTTTAGGGTAATAAGTTACTGTTTTTGGATGTTTGTAAAATAAGCCATTTCCAGCACATTTGGTCAGCTGCGTTTAGAACAGTATGCGCTGTGTAATGGCTGCTGGAAAAGAGAAGAGTTTTGTTGTTGACTTACCATCCAGAAACCGGTTGCTGCATTTTAGTTAATTATGCAGAAGGCTTTACTTTTGTTTTTCAAAGATGTATGGTTGTATAAGTACGCATCTATTTGCAGCCATTTTCACGTGTGAGTGTGAATGTTGAGTTGGGGGTCATGGCCAGCAGCAGCTTATTTGGATTTAAAATGACAAGATGTCCTAAAACAGCTCATTCTGAGCTGACCAGATGAAGATCTTATCATCCAAGAATGATTTTCTGTAAATAAATATAATAAACATGTTTTGTATAGACAATAGACTTATCCTAACCTGTTCAAGGTCACCTCTAAAACATCACCATCACAAAAAAACTCCCAATGTAGTCAGATTACTTTGGCTAATAATGAATTCAGAGCAGTTTTGTTTCATCAGTATCTCGTGACCCTTCATCCACCCTATGGTATTAAGGGAGCTGCCTGTATGGGTAATTTCCATTAAGATATAATTAGAAACTGAATAGAAGACAAGAAATTACCACAAACTCACTGCCAAATGAAATTATAATGCTGAAGATAAGCTGAAAAAAATATTTTTTTTCCAGCCAATTTCAGCTTGCAAATCACACTAAAAAGTCAAAGGATGTCAAAGAAGATGAGAAAAACTAATAATGACGACAGAAATCCATGGCAAAAAAAAAAAAACAGGCAAAAAAAAGTGAACAGACAAGCAAAAAGAGCAGAAAGCTGTGTCTGAAGGAGGAGCCAGGTAGGAAAGGTGACCCTGACCAGCCATCTGTGAAATGGTAAAAGGGAACATGGCGGTGTAGTAATGAATATATATTCACCAGAATCTAACACAAAGAGCTTGCTAATGTACCTGCCAAATGACTCTCTTCTGCTTCAGCATTAGGGTGGCTGTGTGCATGAAATCAGATTGGAAAGAGGCAGCCTTGTCTGCTGCGAGACTGATTATTGATTTAAACTGGAATTAGCCTTTCATTCCCAGTGTGAACGGTCTCACCTTCCGAATATTCAGCATAAAATCTGGATTTATTTTGCTTTAACCCCGACAGATTCTGTTGCACAAAGAGCCAATGTGCTTTCAGGCTGTCGCAAAAAGGACTGCCTTGATGGAGGAAAAGTGAATTTTGTGTAAAACGATAAAAGACATTTTCATTCCACCACCAGCTCAATCTCTCTTAGTGCCTGATTGCCATTTGATTGGATTCCTTTTTTTTATCAGTTTTCTTGACCCTCCGTAATGCATCCTAATGAAATACAAACGTCTCTGCTTGACCTTTACGCTGAACTGAGACTAAAGCTAGCTGAAAATCATATTAAAATCACTGCTTTCCTCTTTCTCAATGTTTTATCTCTCCTTTCTTTTCTTAGGCTTTCTGTGGAAAGTCTGTGATTATAGTATTTAGACTACAGCTCAAAATACAGACTAATTATTGCTCCATATTTGACTGACACCTTCGCTCCTCAACCCTTCTATGTTCGCCTCAGGTCCAGTAGGTCGTCTTCAGGACAGACACACTCAGATTCACAATATTTATTCTAAGAAAAGAGGAAATCAAGTTGGTGGTTAAAATCAGTCCAGCAGCTTCTGTCCCTATACCAGTGGTTCCCAAAGAATTTCTCCCAAAGATTTTCTGGGCCCCCCTATGGATTACAACAAAATCCCCCCCCCCCCCCAAAAAAAAGAAAATCAACTGGGCACACACATCGTTCAACCAGAGATAAACCTATACACCTATTTTGTTTTCAGACTCCACACTTCAGGTTGCAACAAAACACATTTCAAACCATCTTTACAGTGAAACACTTTTGTGTAACTGTTTTTTTTTTCTTCATTCATCCGTACCGCTTCCCGCGCCCCCTCCCACCCTGTAATGGCAATGCGACCCCCTAGGGGGCGCGCCCCACACTTTGGGAACCACTGCTCAATACAGTAAATAAATTATGATAAATATCCCTAAAACTACAGAGCAATAGCTCCCAATGAGCAGTTCGCATTTGTAAAATTAAACATAGCTAAAATGGGCAACATTAATAATGATAACAGTTTAAAATACTGTATTTACAAAACATAGAACAATTACTCTTGAAACACTGTACATTATTAAATTTGTCTAAAATATATGTTAAAATATAATATTTGTAAAGAAAACAGAGCTGATCCTGATACATATCACAGGTACAAACAGCCACAGAAAAAAAGGGGGAGGAGCCGTCAGTTACTGGTTGCTATGGTAACCACCAACTGCCAAGAGCAGCGTAACAGAAAACGTAAAACACCAATAAATATCTGGAGAAACAACTTGTTGACTAAACATAATACATTCAAATAATAAATAAACAAATTTTGATCAACTTCACATTTAAAATATTGTTAAATATTTTAATTTGTCAAAATTACAAAACACATGGCATTAGGGAAACAAATAGAATTAAACTTTAGCTTTAATAACATAAAGCTACATAATTTTTAAAGTTTAATCAGTAATACTTTTATAACAAATTTATGTCAGATCATGATTTCTTGGTTAATGTCAAGTTGTCATAACGAAGACATTTTGTATAATGTCAACTTTGTACTAAAAGTGTCATGATTTACCGAATGGCACTTTATGACAACAGTCATAAATATTCATGAAGACTTTCTCATGTTCATGACAGGTGTTATGTCATGTTTATGACTATGTCATGACAGTCTTATTCACAACCCGTCAAATAAAGTGTTACCGTTACGTATTTAAGTTTTTCACTCTTTGTAAATGTATAATAAACAAATATTTGTTGGATCAAATTGTGTTTCTACACCTGTAAATACTCACTACTTTCTCTTCTTTCAGGCCTCCAGCGGCGACGTCTGATCCCAGCTCTGACCCTGGACTCCTCGTCTTCATCACCTTCTCAGCGCTCCTCCAAACAAGCCATCACCTCCTCTTCGTCCTCCTCCTCCAGTCCAGGAGCATGCTGGGTGGACGGCCCACTGGGGCCTCCTGGGTCCTCAAACCACCGTGGTGTAGCTGCATCCACAGAAACCATTGAGATCAAAGTGTACGAGATCGACGATGTAGAGCGACTGCAGAAGAGAAGGGACAAAGGAGGGAGCAAGGTAGGATTCGCTGTAGATTTGAGGTGACATATTTTGCTTCCTTAAACAGGTTGCGTGCTTCCTCAAACATGTTTATTAGGTTAAACTTTAATAAACATGTTTATTAATGTTTTCCACACAAAATTATTCTGAGATAATGAGACTTCATTTTGCTCAGTTCTGCATATTTTGAGCTGTTTTGGGGTATAACCTTAAATCCAAAACAGCTGCTACTGGCCAACGGCAAACCCTTTGAAAAGCAAAAGTGGAGCCTTCTGCACAAACAACAAGAATGCAGCCATTTTACAGAGCATACAGCAGTAAAACCAGCTGGCCAAACATGCCGGAGCTCCATTTGGGTTGCTAGGTTGCTAGGTTACAGCAAAGTGAGTTAATAATCAGGAGGACACCAAAAAATATGAACTTAATGCCAAAAAACTGTTCTGTGTTTATTTATTTTTTTAGACACTTCTGCTGTTTTTAGAAACAGTTCTGGTTCTACTGACAGATTATTTCATCTTTCTATAAGTGAAATAATTATATAAAATGTATTCCTTAATATTTTTAATCAATATTGAGCAACTTTTGACTTAAAACAAGCTCCTATATCAGGCAAAATTGTTATTTCAAGTGTACAAAAACATTTGCTCTAAAAAATAAGCCAAAAACATTTGTTCATATTTTGTGTTTTTGCAGTGAAAGGATAATTGGAAGAGAGGAAAAACACTGAGATATAAAGAAGAAATTACTTTTTGCAATATAAAGTATTCACAACACACCATAAGCAATGTGGAGTCTTCCTGATGTAAGAGGGATTTGAGGAACAGACTGCAACTTGGGAAATTATTGCAAAAATATGCACAGTGCAGCCTTTTGGGTTTCCATTGTTAAGTCTCTGTCTATTCAAGGGGGAAAGAGTTGAGCTTTGGAAAAGAAGGAGGAAGAAAATAGCATGAAAGATAGATTTTCCCTGCAGCGGCCTTAAGAAAGCCACTTAACCCCCAACTGGTCCAGCGAAGCGGCTCTGTGTCCCACATACCCAACTGTGGTCCAACTGGGAATCGATGAGGGGTGAACGTGTGCAGCCGTGTGAATGTTAAACACGGTCCTGCTGAAAGTGCTTTGCAAGTTTTTCCTCTGGAAATGTAAAGGTAAATAAAACCCTTTCACTCTGCTGGCACTTTCTCTGTTTGTGTGTGTCAGGAGGGTGTGTTTGTCAGTGCCAGACTGCGTGTGTTGGAGCACCGCCAGCAGCGAATCAGTGAAGTCAGAGCCAAGTACCAGTGTCTGAAGAAAGAGCTGGAGCAAACCAAACAGCACTTGATGCTGGAGCCACACAAATGGACAGCTGAGTGTAAGTGTAGCACATCAGGGAACATGATGTGTGTGAGAGGAGATAAGACGTCGGCAGCTGGTTAGAGGACGCTTTTAAGAGCTCATTTGTCAGCAATGAATGCATTAATCCAATCATTTATCACGCACATTTGTTAGCCTCATTTAGTATTCAACTTTATAGTTTAACCATATTTTAGTCTAGACTGCTTCCTTCATTTTCTCTACACACCCTCTGCAAAAAAACAACACTTTAGAAATAGAGAATATTTCTGGATAAAGAGAAGCAGCTCTGGTAGCTTTTGTTACTGAACCTTCATTAGTAATTTTCTATCAACATAACGTCTGTTAATATTTTCTGTTTACTGTAGAAAACAACAGTTTTATTTTGGGATTTCATGGTTTAGGCTCAAGTTTCCTACTTTATGTTGGAATAATACATTAAATAAAGGTTTCAGTCACATGAAAAGCTGTTAACTTAGGTCACATGTGTCAAACTGAAGGCCCGCGAACCAAATCCGGCCCGCCATAGCTTTTCATGTGGCCCTCTAGACTCTAGAAAAACACTTATTTAGAGCCTTAAAGAAAACAGTTGTGTGCTTAAATGCTATTTTACCAATCAAATCAAAGCGGTTTTTATCTGCATGCTGTCAAATTACATTAATGTGAAAAGTTGTTTAACTTTAAGAAGTGCTAATCTAATGCAGAAATACATATTTATTTATATTTTAACACTTTAATGGATAGTTTTATCAATACATTTTGCCACAACTGGCTCTTTGTTTACATTTGTGATCTCGATGTGGTCTGACATCAAAATTAGTTCGACACGCCTGCCTTAGATGGAGGACAATATTAATATTTCGGTAGATTTGTTAAGTCACACTTTTGCATTTGCAGATAATGGACAGAAAAATGAGAAAATGTTGTTACAATAAGATATTTACATTATAAATACCTAACTAAACTACAAACAGTCCAAGATAGGGCGGCTTGTCTTGCAAATTGTTCTATATACCCAAATATGTTTAGGATGCACAAAGCATTAGGCTGGCCTTTGGTTAAGAAATACGGTTGAAATTCCCTTTTTATGCTTTTTTTAATTTTTAGAATGATTATAGTATCTAATGCTTTGAATAATCAACTTTTATTTAGCCAAACTTTACACAATCACACAATACAAGACATGCTTTAAAATGTAGTTTTCCTCTTCCACCATGCAACAAAAAGAACCAGAACTCACTTTCTTCATCCGTTTTAAATGTAACAAATGGTTATTAAAAGCTCCCTACTTATTTATTGTATTATGTAAATGATTATAATTGTACATTTATGAATCACCACTAATATTATATTGATTGGCATAAGTATTATTTGACATGAAAAGTAGCCATTGTTACATAAATGGCTACTGGGGATTCAAATAACCAAATCTGCCAACATAAAAAAACCATAATTTTTCCTTCCTTCTCTTTCCAGTCGAACTGCAGCAGCCCTACGACGTGGACTCAGTGGAGTATTTGGAGGCACTGGAAACGGTGACCGACAAACTGGAAACCAGAGTTAACTTCTGCAAAGCCCATCTCATGATGATTACCTGCTTTGATGTGTCCTCAAGACACCGGTAGATGGATGAGAGACGGCCAGAGAGACCACAATGAGAAAACATTATCCTAACAGTGGACAACAGGAAACTTGGAATGAGGAGCGTAAGGACGGAGCGACCAGTTATTCATGCATCTCCCCTGGATGGACAGAAGGACAGATCAGATGAACAAATGGAAAGATATACAGTGAAAACTAGCAAACGTCAAGCTTTTGGTGTTTGAGTGAAATACTCAAAGAAGAGAAGGAGATTGTAGTACGGCAAATTACTGAACGAAATATCTAACGCCACACAGACCGAGTTAAGAATGTACCGAGAAAAAGAAAAGCAGACAACAAAAATGCCACTTTTCAAAAAAAAACAAAAAAAAAACAACAAAGAAAAGGTGGAAGAAAAGAAATCACACCTGTAGTTTATTTTAATTTTTTATAAATAAAAATAAACTACACTTATGATGAATGTAATTTACAGGTACATTACTGAACCTGTAAATGAGGTTTAATGACAGAAAGATGCTGAATTGTATCCCTGAGAGAAAGACGAGAGGAAATGATAAAGATAAGTGCCTTGAGAACATTTCTAACACCACCAAGACCAATTCTTTCTGATTTTGTTTGTGTACATGCCGTTGGTATGGTGCTAGTGTAGAAAAAAAATTGATGTCCTCGGAAATTTTCATTTTGCAATTTCCCAGTGTGATGTTTTTCTGTGGGTCGGTGTTTCCCAGTTTGTATATTACCATTGGATTGTTAATGAGAGAAACTACAACTCTGGAAAAAATTAAGAGTAAACTTAAAATGATCAGTTTCTCTGATTTTACTTTTTATAGGCATATGTTTGAGTAAAATGAGAAATGGTGAAAATTACAAAAAAGATGCAGAGCTTTCAGACCTCCAATAATGCAAAGAAAACAAGTTCATGTTCATTTAGAAACAACAATACTAATGTTTTAACTCAGGAAGAATTCAGAAATCAATGTTTGGTAGAATAACCAGGAGGTTTTCAATGGAGTTCAGTAAAATGTTTTTCCAGAGCTGTACATGACCGAAGCAAAATCTGATACGAGGCGTGGGAATTTCAGATTCAGAGTGTAAGAGCGCAGAGGAAAAAAAAAATCTAATTTATGGAGCCGTCTCTGCCTGAACCTCTCTCTCAAATGATGCACGTTTGGGTTTCGATCAGCAGGACTCAGGAGGATTCCTGCGGCTCAGGTCCCCTGGTACGGATGTGATGCTTTTTCATGTTCACAAAAGAAAGTCGTGTCGGAGTCACACAGGAGTGGAGGTGAAAAGATCCATCTCTGATCCACTTTTAAGTGCATCCATTGACTGACTGGCTGCTGAGTGACTGGCCGTTATTTGTATCCGTGTTGTTCTGCTCTACTCTAAAAGAAACTGAATGATTTGTAAATGTGTGTGTTTTCTAATAAGGTTTCTTTTTTTATTTGGGAACAATGGGACCATGTAGAAGCTATGTGTGACGACAAAGAAATATTTAAAAGGAACTGCGACGAGGAAAAAGATATAAAACTATAGAGTATGGTATTGAAATTGAATTATAAATTTTTCAGTAAAGCAATTAATTAAAGTAAGATTACATTGTGTTGAAACACTAAAATAAATAAGAATAAACTACACTTATGATGAAAACTTCTTAAAAGTCATAGCTCTCTGCCTGGTTCCATTTACATTGAAGGGATAGAAACGCTAAAGATTTGTTAATATTATTATCTATGGTGCTTGAGATGTTTATGATCTAAATGTTTGTAAAAAAAAAATATAAATAGATGAAAGAGCCTGTTTCCCCCTACAGAAATGTCATCTGTATGTATCTCTTCTCCATCACAGGAATCACCGCTGTTATCCAATAACTCCACAGTTTACCTTTGCTGCACATCGTGTTTTCACAAAAACGTCACATTATGAGTTTCATTCTTTGAAAGCTTTGCTTGATTTGTCTGTTTTTATAAAATTTACCAAAAGAAATGCAGTTGAAATCTGATTTTTACATACACTGTATAAAAAGACAACCTTTTCCCTAAATTAAACCAAATTTCCTTTTTGATAACCAGTGAGGGTTATCAAAAAGAATTTCTATTAGAAAATGCCAGAACAATGGGAGAGAGAATAGCTTAGAGAACCATTACTACTTTCTCTAAAGTCAGAAGTTTACATACACTATTCTATGCCTTTAAATAGTTCAGGACGTTTCTGAATAATTTCTGTTGATTACAAACCAGCCTGTTGATGCATTAATGCAGCACCTCAAACATACCACTTCATTGTGTAAGATTGTGGGGGAAATTCAAAAGAAATTGGTCAAAACACTCAGGAACAGAATTATAATGCTCCACAAGTCATCTGGTTTATCCTGTGATACCATTTCTAATTGGCGGTATTAACACTGTAAGAATCTTACTGTTGGAGGTTTTGTGTCCCAGAAATGATATATTATGAAAGGTACAGTTATGGAAAAAAATTAATAGACCACTTAAAATGACCCGTTTCTCTGGTTTTAGTTTTTATAGGTATATGTTTGAGTAAAATGAACATTGTTCTTTTATTCTATAAACTACTGACTGTGAAATTCCAAACAAAAATTTTATTTGCAAAAAATGAGAAATGGTGAAAATAACTAAAAAGATGCAGAGTTTTCAGACCTCCAATAATGCAAAGACAACAAGTTTATATTAATTTAGAAACAACAATACTAATGTTTTAACTCAGGAATAGAATAGAAATCAATATTTGGTGGAAAAACCAGGAGGTTTCCAACGAGGCTCACTGCAGTGGGCTCTTAAGTTTTTCCAGAGCTGTACAAGTCTACAACAGGGATGAAAAAATAGATAAAATAGATGGCATCATGAGGAAATATCATAAGAAGAAAATATTGAAGAAATGTCTCAACACATCTGTTTTGGAATTGGAGATTGGATAAAAATGGTCTTACAAATTAACATTAACCCCAGACATATAAACAAATTAGTTACAAAGTGCCTTAAGAACAACAAAACTTGTGTTTTTTGAAGTGGCATTCATGTCAACTTCTGACTCTGAAGTAATTTTAAAAAACTTATTTCTGGCATTTACCATATAAAAACACTTCAACAGAAAGGGATTTAGTCTGCGGTAATGTCACTGAGGAAAAATATGGATGTATCTTTTATACATTGTATGTATTTATGTAGTTTTAGCTGTATTTTCTGTCGAGTGTAATTTTGGTCCGTATGGCTTTTTAAATTAGAAAGAGCCATTGATATTTATACGGAGAAGACCTGTGATAAAAAGCCATGATTTGATATAACTTAGGCAACAAGAAGATTTTAATGACTCTGTTGTGTCAATTGTTTGGGGGATTTAACTTGATGCCGTTTATTCTTTTTTTTTTCCAAAGTAATCCAGTCCACCTGTCATGAATGAAAGTTTATTTATTTTAAACTCAAAGCGAAAACACCCTAATTAAGCTTCTTATTTATTTACACCCTCTGATCTTGGAGTTTCTATGCATTTAACAAAAATATCTGTACATACTTTGTTCAGTCCATGCCACATATAAATATATATGCTGTGTACACATGCCATATATGCAGTCATTTTTTATTTTCCATCTTCTTTTGTTGCTGCTGGTTTAGTTTTCTACATTTGTTTCTCTTTGGGGAATTTTATTGAGTTTGGGTTTTTATTAAAGCACCAACCCTCTGATTATCAGATAGATTATTATCCATCTGTAACTAAAATCAAAGTTCAAAAATGTTGCTGTTGTAAATCAAAGCAACATAAAGACAATAGAGGCATAAACTATTTCCAGCTTTCTTTCCAGAGTTTTAATTCATTTCTTCTACTGTTTAAAAATACCGCAGTTTGTTGTTCTGTATTCGCATATATGTAAATATTTTAAAGATAAACTGTTTTCCATAACTAATGTTGTTGATGGCAGAGAGTTATTGCTGAAGTTTATTAAATATGCAACAACAAAATCTAAAATTAAGAAACTCAGAAAATATAAGGCTCACATCAACAAAGGAAGACTGTTTTTGAGATTAAACTTCTGCTTCCAGTAAAATCACTAAAAAGACCACAAATGATCACAACTTTTAAAGCTAAGCTATATTTAAACTTCTGTTTCTTTATTGTAGCAGTAGAAAGCACCGCTATGATGCGCTAACAGTGTTAGCAATGCTTACAAAAAGCTAACAGTAGCTAACCTTTTAAAATCAATTTTAATTGTAAATCAAGCTTACAAATACACAAGTTACCAAACGTTTGGAAAAAAATTAAGTTTTATAGTTAGGCTTTGCAACAAAATAGAAATGATTATTGCAGAAAAGTCACTTTATTTTGACAGTAATTATCAGATAATTTCTGCATTAGCTTGAGCTTTCCACAAAGCAACCGTCTCTCCTGGCTTGATCAACTGTATTACATGATATCTGTGATTTTTTTGTTCTTTTATTTTTGTACTTACAGTAAGTTGTGTTAAAATCTTTTGAAACCTAAACTCTTCATTCTTTTTGGAGTTGCATTCATCTTTTTGTCCTTTTCTGTAGGCTACATTGGCTTATGCTTAGAAAACTGAACACATTTTTGTTAAATCTCTTGAATGAAAGCTGGAAGTCTAAACTTTTATTCAGTGTTGAATACTTGATCTCAGATTCAATGTTAATAAAGTAAAAGTACAGGAGAAGCTGACTGCAAATGAGCACAGAAAGAACAAGAATATCAGGTAATAAAAACAAGAATCAGAATTTTTCAAATGACAATTCGTGTAAACAGAAATACCCAAATTTTGATCAATAGCTTAGTGTAATTAGCAGATAATAACTACAATCCTTTACATGTTTCACATAGCATCTCTTGATGCTATGTGGGAGGTTTCCCCTCCGAGTCGCTGCCAAATCTATCTAATTTGGTAGAGCTTTATAATTCAAGCAATAACTTAACATCAGCAGAGAGTTTGGTGTTATTTAACGGTAATGTGAGTCTATGTGAAATATGTGGCGTGATTAAACCAAATTATTAACTGTTTATCTGAAGCCTTTGCTAATTATAATGTGTTATCAGAAAATCTGACACATAGCATCTTTAAATTGTTACGGAGAAATGTGATGTGCAGAGAAAAACAAAAACACACTTATGAAGATGTAAGAATTTCTATTTAAATAAGTGTTTGAAAAGTTTCTGTACCAAAATATTCTTAATAACGTCATTACATGTCTAACAAAACACCAACGTTGGGGCAAATAAGATAATAAGTCGTGAAAATACTCTGGTTGTATCTATGCTGTCTCCATAATTCACGATTGTATGGCCCACTGTAGACTTCCTGCTTCAGTGAAATAAGGTCTGACTTTTTTGATGGAAAATAAGATAGAGGGATGTAAATAAAGGAATGTGTGGAAAGAGTTTCACATCTGACTGTTGATTTTGTACAAAGAAAAAAGATGCATTATGTTGTTCGTTAAATCTTGATTAAATATGAAATGTTTTCACGATGACCGTGACCGATCCATGAATGGACGGACGGTCAAAGTCAATCCTTTTTCGGCTTTTCCAAACCTGTTTATGAATCTGATGTGGAAACATCAGATATTATTTTACAACAAGTAATAAAACTTACTGAAATCATAAACACAAGTGTATAGAAAAATTATAGCTGGCATAAAATCTGCCATTCAAGAAACAGAAATGCAGAGAAACTAGAAACTAAAAAAGTAGCTTTCAAATCCACCTGTTATGGCAGTAATTGGACAAACAGAGATAAATTCTGTTAGCTGGAGACAGGAACCAGCGCCCCTCCCGACCCCACTATGGACAAGGGGAAAATAAATAAATAAATAAATACATAAATAAATAAATACATAAATGGATGGATGGATGGATGGATGGATGGATGGATGGATGGATGGATGGATGGAAGGACGGACGGATGGACGGACGGACGGAAGGACGGACGGACGGACGGATGGAAAATAAATTCTCAAGCTCAAGAGTTTGAGATTGCGTTCTTGGTGGCAAACTTGTAATTACCTTTAAAATTCAAATCACTAGATAAATATTTAGTTAGTTGCCACATTAAAGATGTTGAAGCTAAAGATAAGGGAGATGTAAAAAATAGAGCTGTGAAGCTGACAGCGAGGGTAGTGATATATGATGGCAGGTTGATAATATAAAAAGTGTGTAAAAATGATGAAGTGCAGCAGGAGGAAAAGTGAAAATTAAAACTGTGGTAGAATGAAGGGGGAACATTAGCACCACTGCGCTCAGGTCGAAAACACTGAGGCAGTAAAACAGAGATGAAACGTCAACTAATGCAGGATAAATGTAAAAGCCTCCTGGATATGGATGAGACTTGGTGACAGCAGGTTTAGATTAAGCAGTGGTAAATCTAATTCTTTGGACATTATGCAGAAAGAAAGGAAAATGGAAGAAGAAGAAGAGGAAAAACAAACTGAGCCACTCGGCAAAATAAAAGTCAGAGGAAGAAGCAGTTTATTAGTTCACTACTCTTTAAAAAATTTAATATTAAAGGTGTGAAATTAGACCCTAATAAATGTGAGAAACAAAAAAACAACAGCAACATGACACATATAAGACACGTTACTATCCCGACATACCCTCTGACTAACACACACACTCACCCACCCCGTCACAGAGGAAGTGCAGTCATTAGTTTGAATATGTCTGAATTTTGGATTATCTTTCTATGTGACCTCACACACCGACAGAGAAACACACAAAAACAGGGATTAACCAGCAAAGAGTGTGTGTGTAATGGATAAGCACAGAGAAGGAAGGGTGTTTTGAAATTCTGGCTTTGCTAAACACACACACACACACACACATATACACACACAGGGTCACTCATCAAGATGGAATCTGCAGATTACGCAGCAGGCCGGGCCCCCAGGGGCCTCCAACCTCTGGGTTTCTCACTCACTGCCAGGGGATAAAATAACAGGCTACAGATAAAACTCAAACCACTGAGAGATCGCAGCCACCAGGTCAATGTGTCAACACAAGCTGTCAACAGCAGTTGCTTCGCACTTCAGACTCTGTGTGGTTTAGTTTTACTTTCAGTCAAATGAAGAAGTTCAAATATTTTCGCTCCGTCTGTGTGACGCTCTCAAATTGGCGTTTAAATCTCTTGGGGAAGCGATGCTGATGTGACCCAATGGAGGGAGGTTCAAGTTGTTGTTTTTTTAAACCTGGTTGTCTGTTGTTACCAATCCTCACTTCTTCTGTTGCCTCTGAGCTCATTTTAGCTTTTTTAATATGCATATTTTACAATAATGAACAACTAATTATCTTTACACCACCATTCTGGTGTAATTATACCACTTTTTCTTGACATTTTCATTATAAACACTAAAGCATCCTTCATAAGCTTTGTGTTGCTGTAGACAGTAGGAGGTTTTCTACCTTTTAGCAAATCTTAAGTGTTTGAAGATAATTATTAACACAATTAATTTCTGAGGGCAAGACTTGGAAATTACAACCTTATAATGTCATCAGTAACAAACGTATGTTAGAGAGTATCTTTTAATAGGTGAAGCTGAAAAAAAGAAAAGAAACAAAAGTACAATCAAATTAAATCAATAAGGACCAACTACACTTCTATATAATTGTGTGGGCAGTGGCAGTTTCTGATATGGGCGACATGGGCAACCGCCCAGGGCTCCCTCGGTTGTCACATCAAGTTAGAGGTCGACCAAATTCTCAGAAATGTTCCCTCAAAATGTAGTTAAACTGTGCAGATGTTAGAGATAGAGTCATAATGTGATTTATAAACAGTTTTTTACGTTAAAAACAGTCTGTTTCACTCCGCCGCTCTGGGTAGTGCACGTTCGTGGATTAATTTGCCCTTCTCAGTGTTTGACAGGCAGGCAGGTTTGCCCTACGCATCGTCTTGAAGGCATAGCGCAAAGGTAAAGCTGTGGAACAGATTGGTTTCCCCCACACTGGCAGAAGTTTGTGAAATTATGCTATGTGTTTTATTCAGTACGATAACTAATAAGTGTTAAGGAAAAGTATTTTGCAAAGCATATTTACTTGTCTAAGGCTAATTATTTAAGTTAAGGTTTGCAGATTATTTTGTTCATGCCGAGTGAAAGTAAAACCAAGACTTAAGTGCTGAAGTCCTAAAACATAATTTAGTAAATTGTTAATATTGAGTAAAGTCTTGAGTCTACTGTACTTTACACTATGTCAGCATAGTAGTCCAATGTCTTTTATATTCAATGTTTGAATGAAGCTCTTTTGGAGAGAATGTGGTACAAGAGACTAGGGCCGCCTCTGTTCGCAGGGGCGCACCTGATCTCACCCGATCACTTTTTGGCACAACACCTGCGGCTTGGCAACACAGGTGTTGGCACCTGCAGCGGCTTGGGTGGCAGTTCTCATGTGACAGAATTCAGCTTGAGGAGGCACAGAAATGTTTTTTAAAATTACTATATTAAAATACGTGCCAGTAGTTTCCTAGAAAAATGGGAGCCTTGACAGGTATGTCCATTCATGTTTATATTATGTCCATTTAGCTTCTTGGTTACCAGAATCTGGAGGAAGCATTTCTCTGTTGTTTCAAGAGCTGGCAGGTTTTCCTGTCTGGTTGCTTTCCACAGATGGTCGTCCTTAATGAAGAAATCTGGCTGCTTGTCGTCCTCTGAGGGTCAACCTGCGGGTTAACCTGGTCTGGCCACTCTGTCACCCAAACAAGTTCATCGCTGAAGTCATCTGGCTAAAGAGGGACCGTCTTCCAGGCTGGTGACTGTAAAACAGAGACAGATGGCTGCACTTCCACAGGCTGACCTCAGTCACTGAGACATTTCTTAGCTACCGGAAGGCGTAAAACAGTTTCTTGGGAAGCAGAGTTTGCCTTTTTGCTTTGACAGAAACATTTGGCTCAGAAATCCGCCTGCTCTTTCAGAATTTGCTTTATTAGTTAGATTTTATTGTTTGGTTTTTACATTACCTTTAAAAGAACATCCAGATCTTCTTGTGTTTGCCAAGAATCCAAAGTGTTTACGACTTTTAGGACACTTTTGATGGATTCCTCTTTTATTTTATTACAATAAACTACAAGAAGAGCTTTGCTGACCACATAATGTAGGTTAAATTCAGCAGCTATCAATACCAGCCGGTCTTTATTAAAGAGATAGTAAAGACCTCAAATCGACCAACCATTAAACTGCAGTATAATGTAATGTGATTCATCCTAATCTGACACTCAAGCATGCATCTATAAAAAAATATTATAAAAATGGAAAATTTCCAGGGGGTCTTTTGTGGGCTCTAGTGCCCCTTATATGAAAGTAGGCTGACAGGAAAGGGGGATGGAGAGGGGGGAAGACATGCGGCAAATATCGCCGGGTCCGGGAATCGAACCCACGACGGCCGCGTCGAGGACTCAAGGCCTCCAAATGTGGTTCGCGCTAACCACTACGCCACCATGGCAAGCCCAGAAATATAAACTTTTAAGGTACGTTTAATGTTTCTATCAGTCCATAGTCTGTCTTAATGTCTGCCAGACATTTCCAGACGACATTCCTCCATCTTCATCCTCAGGTCAGAGGTCAGTGGGTGACCATCACCATGAGTCATCCTCATGATTGTAAAAGCCTGATGGAAGAGGAAACATGCAAAAAACATTAGCAAAAAGTAGTTTATTCAAGTGTATCGTGCTTAAGTTATACTAAAAATGAAACTGTGTAATGGAAGATTAATTTTTACAAACCATATTTTACATAAAAGTCTAAGACTAATATACTTAGTCTAAGACTAAGTTGAGTCCTAGTGTTATATACTTAGTCTAAGACTAAGTATATAACACTAGGACTCAAATTTGTACATTAATATTAGAGTGTATATGTTGATAAAGCCTACACTGCAAAAACGCAAAATCTCACCAAGTATTTTTGTCTAGTTTGCTGACATGTAGATATCTTTATCTACTTTAAATAAGACAAAACTAACTAACAAGTAACTGTTCAGTGATATTTAGGAGCTTGTTTTTTTGTAAATAATCCCTTAATATTGAGGCAGATGTTTTCACTTATAACATGGAAAAGATGCCTTGTTATAAGCAAAATAATTTGTCCCAGTTTAGTTCAAAGAAGTATTAAATTAGTATACTTTGTAGTACACTACAAGTACATGGTGCAAAATATACTTGCTATGAAATTAACTTCAAATACACTATTTTTTGTTAGGAGTTATGATCTTTTATTCAGGAAATGTAATGGTACAAAACATCACAATTTAACAATCAAATTATGAGATATAAACTTTAGATGTCTGTAATAAATGACACAACAATAACAAACACTGTAAAAACACAAAGCAGAATCTAATAACCTCTTTGAAAGTGTCCAAAGCGTCCTCCAGGTGCTCCAGGTAATGCTGCAGCTTCCCCACTCTCATCAGCTGAACTCCATGAACTGGATGAGGATCAGGGTAAAAGAACCTACAGAAACAACAGAGGACAATTTACCTTCAGCTCAAATATTTCTGTATTTATGTAGTTTTTGTTATTCTTCTCTGAGGATTACAGGACATTCTTGAGCTTAACTGAAAGTGGAAGTCTGAATAGCTCAAAGCAACAGAAATCTCTCATCAGAGTCTGCAGACTCAGGATGGGCAGAAATTGTTTCAGGCAAAAGGTTTCCAAATGCAGCAGAGAGATCTGAAATGTGTTGTGTGCAAATAAATGTGCGTTGTATTTAAGCAGAATTAAAATCATACATTATGTGCAATAAAGTTACACTTTTAAACTTCTACACCCTGCTGAATAAACATGTTTACCTGGTTTTTCAATTTGTCCTATGCTCAGTTTTTGTTAACATGTCAAGTTTTCTGCAGGGCTGCATAAAATCAGAAATATATTTAATTACAAAGCTCCTTCCAAACACAACAATGACATGATCGATTATAATTAACAATTTTTTCAGACATTTTTCTTTGTTTATGTGTCGACAACAGAACGGCTCGACACTTGAAGTATATTGTGAGCAACATTTTGCATCCAAGCAATTCTGTGTGATTCCAATATTGACAAAATTAATATTGATAGATGTTAACATCAGGTTTGAACTGTATATTCATATTTTTTATTATTATTTCTATTCATGAGGACAATAAGCATCTAAAATATTAAATCTTAACCAACATTAGACTCAAAACCAAAACTCCTCTTCCCGTTTTTCTTGTCATAAAATTTTCCCCACATTATTACAGCTTCATAAATTTAATTTTCTCCCTCTATACTGTGGTCTTTAGAAAACACTTCACTAAATGAGAGACATTATTCCGACAAGACAAGTATCTTCATCCAATCAGACCTGAAGCATTGCTCTCCAGGTCTCCCAGTTCAGCCAGATTAAAAAGGCCAATTTACCCAAAGGGGAATATTGAAAAAGCTGCTTAAAAACACAGCAGCTGCGTCAGTGAGGAAGACAGTCAGCCTCAAGTACCAGTCAGAGGAACTTCATGTTTGTGCTGCAACATGAACAAACTCAAGGAACTATTTCAATGTTGGTTTTTAAAAACTTTCCTACACCAAACTATTTTTTAAACTCCATCTTCCTGCCTTAAATGTCTTTCCCCTTTGCTTACTTGTCTATTTTTTTTGGTTTTGCTTTCAGGCTTCGGGGATTAAAGATGCTGATGTTGTTCAGCTTGTCAAACCTTTACTCTATTTAATCTTAAATTAATTACACACATTGTAAAAATCCTTTAAGACTAAACCATATGATGGCATTAAAATGTTCAGCAGCAAAGTGTAAATCCTTCTTCATTTATATTCTCAAATTTGAATTTCAGGCGCAGCTTCTCCATCTTTCAGTCAACAGCCAGCATCATTATTGTAGGAGGATGCACACATAAGGTCAATACGAGTCCACTTCACCCGAATTAACTCGGCTTATTTGTCAGATTGTTTCTATATGCTCTCAGTCGCATCGAATTTTAGAATAAAAAGCAATTAATATCAAGTAAAATCTAAGTTAATTAAAACGAGGCGGCCACAACCTGAATAATCTGTTACTCTGTGGCTTCTCTGATTATTTTCTAAGCTAGTTTTTGTTTTTCCCTCTCGGTACTAATTGCCCATTTGTTCACACCGTCAAGCTCAACTAAACAACCAGCCGACATGCTGCACAATTACAGAGGTGGACCCCAGTCCTGTGGTTAAAAGCGATTAGTTAAGCAGAGAATTCAGTTTCAAAACCAGCGGCATTAGTCCTCCATGAATAATAACAAGTTGCAATATTGATTTAATTATCAATCCGTTGATTCTGGCTAGCGCAAAAACGCAAACGCGCACACGAGGGCCGCATTCCAATTAGATTTCATTTTTGCATATGCAACCAAAAGGCAATTAAAATAATTTTATTAACTTGCTGTGTCCTGACTTTTCACCCAATTTTCTTTTTCTTTTCCAGTGAGAATAAACTGAAGAGAAATATGGAAAGCTGGTTAGAAAATCATAGCTCTCAGCGATAAGAGAGAGAGGAACAGAAATTAATAGTTGTGGAAAGTGTAGCATTTTAAGGCAAATGCAGTGGAACTAATTAGACGCTTGTTTAGAGCTGGAAGATTCACACCCTGCTGTTTTTATAGGAGAGCGAAACACAAATCGTCTTACTGAGGAGAATAACGAAAGAGAGTTTTCCTCAGCATTACATCACTTCACTTCTACTTTCTTCCACAAATGAGCAAACTTGGAACAATCCTGTGTTTATTAGTATGATAAAAGATGACTTCTATGAGCTTTAAATCACATCTGACGTTTTGTCCTCGTTTTTCCACAGCCAAATTAATGTTAAAATTAGGGAAAATCCCATAAGATACAATAAACCCTAACATAAAACAGTAATACATTTCACTAGAGTCAGTGAATTGCATTTTAAGTTGGATATAAGAAGCCAAAACAGAGAGGGAAGGAAGCTCTCTTGCTCAGACATAAGACTTCATGCCAACAATTCGCTCCATCCCATCTTTCTATTTATTTGATTGTCAGGGACAATTTATACTGTAGTACTTACATACATGACTAATTTGCAATGCTTGTCCCTAGAAGGGCTAGTACATAAACAATCACTACCAATCTGGGAACAATCTGACAAACCCTTCAGCTATTTAGCAAAGATGAAAGGGCAAACATAACCCAAAAAGAATGTCTTTAACTGCAGCAATATGTGGTTCTACAAAGTTTTGAGCTTTAGCAGAAAAAGGTTGCTTTTTTATCAATCTGCTCTGCTTTGTGTTAGTCTGTAACACAGGATCCACATAAAACACACTTAAGTTTGTAGGCTTACCTTGATAGAAAACTACTGGACAGATACACAGTGCATTGCAAAAAACAAACATGCCAGAAAATCTCACTTATTACAGCCCCATTTGTTCTTAACTTTGCAAGCGAGAATTATACCTCAGTTTGCATGAAACATGATTGTTTCCACCTGGGAATGGAGGAGAAGTGAGAGCTTATATTTAAATAATTTCACAGGCAGGCTTGAAAAGACTGAAATTCTACTGAGGCTTTGGTGAATGCTAGGCTAACATTTATATCAATCCAGCTGAATGTTAATGAAGAGTTGAGTTCTTGCCCTGAAACAACTGCAGCTGGATGCAACAATTCATGTTTACACAGAGGTGGAAGGCAAAAAACATTAAGGCACCAGATCCTACCACAGTATATTCCCTTAGCTCTATGTGAAAGCTATACTTTTATACATAAATTTTTCTTACAAATACAGGTTTATGCATTGCATATGCATGATTCATGAAAGCGTGTAAGAGCATATCTATGCCAGTAAAATATGGGAAGAATAGAGACGTTCGATGAGCCTGGCTTGCACAGCCTGCAGCAGGTGTGCATTATTCGCAAGGAATAACCTCTCTATACATCACAGGCTGGGAAATAAAAATTGGGAAAGGACTTGCCATGAGAGTGAGAGAAGAAAGGAATGCAGAGTGAGAGGAAGGAGAGGAGAAAGGGAGACGTGGAGAGCTCCTGCAGCTACTTTCAGCCCAGAGGAAGAGACGAGATGAACACGGAGTTTTCTCCTCCAACTCATTCTTCACAATCTCCCCACTTCTTGTTTTTCATTATTTTACATTCATTGTGGTCTCCCTTCCTTGCAAAAAATATTTTCAGTGTTTTGCTGCTTATTTACGCATGCAATCAGTTTCTCTCCGCTCTGTTAACCCAGGTGAGTTTCCAGTCTTCCACTAAAGCTCCCCTAAACCTCCACAGGATCATGGCAGAGATTTTATTAAGGAAGTTCAAACTCTTTTTTTTATTAAACTCAAAAGAGGTTGAAAAATCCCAAATCTTCCTCCACATACCTCTTTAGTTATGAACCTTTAACATTTGAAGGAAAAAACATTGTTTTTTGACATTTCCCTTAAGCTTTAAAAGCCCCTCACTGCTCAGTGGATTGGTTTGTAATTTGTACAGTAAACCTTTCAGGTAACGTCTTCTCTTGGGAATCGGTTCAGATCTTTAATATCAAGTTTATTTTGCTCTGCAGAAAAAATTCAGGCTGTGCATTTAAATATCACAGATCTCTTAATAGGAAAAAGAAGCAGGTTTTTGCAACAAACTGCAGCAGTTATTGTGCTACACATATTACATTTTAAATAAAACTCATCTGGATTTGCATTATTTTGATGTAAGGAAAATAGTTAATTGTTGAAGAAATAATCATCCTTGAAGTTTAAGATTATACAATGCAAGAACACAAAATCTTACTATTTTTGATATTTAAAGTTTCTAGTGTAAATGTCTTAGTGCACTTGAAATGAGACAAAACTAACCTCCAGGTAACTTTTCAGCAATAAATGGGAGCTTGTTTTAAGTCAATAATTACTTAATGTTGATGAAAAAGTTACATTGTCGGATTATTTCACATTTATAAAATGGGAAAAAATGTCTTGTTTCACTGGCAAAGTATTTCACTTAGAACTAGAATGTTTTCATCAATATTAAGGACTGACAAAAGACAAGCTTATACCATTCTAAAAAATTACTTGTAATTTTTGTCATATTTCAAGTGGACTAAGACATTTCCACTAGAAACTGGACGAAAAAAATGCTTGGTAAGATTTTGTGTTTTTGCTGTGTTGACAGACACAAAAAAATATTTCCAAAATAACCTTTCATTAATATGCGAAGACTTGCTTCAGCATATTTATGTGCTAAAAAAACTCTGGAAGTCATTAACACATCACTTGTCTTTTCCAGCAGCCATTGTACAGTGCATACAGCGGTGAAACCAGCTGACCAAACGTGCTGGAGCTCCAACTGGGTCGCAAGGGCTCGGCTTTGCTGGCGTTGCTAGGTAACGAGCTGGGCTTTGCTGAGGTTGCTAAGTGAGGGTCACCGCCTGTTAATTTGTGACTTTACATACCGGAGGTTTATGAAGTGGTTCATTTTCCAGACACCAAAAAACAGGAACTTATTGCTAAAAAACAGCTGGGTGGGTTTCTTAAAGCGCTTTGCCTGTTTTTAGAAGCAGCTAAGAACCAAATGAAAGTACAAAAACAATGCAAATTATTAATTTCGCATAATAGGTCCCCTTTGAAGCAGAGTTAGGTTACAAGATAAAAGCTCTGTTCACTCCCTCATCTGATTATGCCCACATCAACTCTGGAGGAGCTGCAGACATCTCCAGCTCAGGTGGTTAAATCTGATAACAGGACAGCTGTTAGTCATAGACTCCACAAATGTGGCCTTTAGGGAGGAGCAGCAAGAAGAAAGCCATGTTTTTTAAATTACCCAGATCCCCTTTCTTCTCACCACTGCCACTCTTTCCTTCTGCAGCTCAGAGTCTGCTTATTTATTTATAAGCTGTGTTGTGGTTTCTCTCCTGTGGTTCGTTGTTGCTGGTGTGAGCGAGAGCACGGCTGTGCCACTGGAGCTCTGCCCTTCACACAAGATCAATTAGTCTCACACACACAAAGGAAAGTGCATAAGAGGTGGAAGGCTGAGAGAGAACATACTGCACTGCAGAAACCAGGATGCAGAGGTGTGTGAGAGTTGTACATATCAAATCAGACAATAATTCACCTCAGGTACATCTAGGATGTCCACATATTTAAATACCTACATGATTTTTAACTTCCAGTAAAAAGACGTTCATCAAAAAAAAAAAGTTAATTCAATGAAATATTTTCTGTGATATTGACATTTTTACGTTTAGAAATACATATCCCTCATCTCATTTCTCAGTTTCTACATTCTCTCCTACCTTTTTATATTTCCCACCTGTGACAGAATCCAATGATCCATGGAAGAAGGTGGACAAGTCAGGTTAAGGGCACTGAACAAATCGAGACATAATTTCTTTGCAGCCATCATTTGCAGCTGACGTTTATTACATATGAGGCATGGCACTGCTCCATCATCATCTCTCCGTTGTATTGTTACTGTACTTTATGATCTCTGTCTCTGACCAGAGCAGTGTGAAAACATACAGAATTACTTATAGTTCAATTTAGTGTATAAACCCATGTGAGGTGTTACAGATGTTGGATGGAGACCCTGGCAGCTTTTCCTATTATTGCTTTTTTCCTACCAAATAAAATAAATAAAAATGAAAGCCAGATGCCAGACAATTTAGAAATATGACACAAAATACTTAGAAGCTAGAAGACTAATTTGTAGAGCTGAAGTTATTTATGGTCTAATTCAGCTAGTTGACTGCTGCTGTGCATAAAATATACTGTATTTACAGCTGCTACTGCCATGTTCCTGAGTAGTTTATTAAATAAAAATGTTCATTAGCGCGCCAGACCTTCATTACCGTGAACTCTAATGATTTGCATTCATGACACAATGCAAACTGTTTTATATTTAATGCCTCCAGCACCAGCCCTAAATGATCATTATAAATCACTGTAAGAGTCACAGTCAGCATATTATAAGATTAAACCCAATAAACAAAATCGTCAGAAATCTGTAAAATGATTATTTAAACTCTGAGGTTATAGTAAATAGATTACGAGGCCAAACATGATTTTCTCTCTTAAAACCTTAACATATAATAATTGGATTAAAACATGCTTTATGTAACAGAGATTTTCTAAAGAATTAAAACTAATTCTTTAGTTTTAATTCTAGAGAATTAAAACTCACCTGTAAGCTGGAAGTGTCTTCATGCCGTATCTCAGAGCCTCCTCCCACTGCCCCAGCTGAACAGCAGCATCTAACGCCATGTCTGTGACCCTCAGCTTGTACAGATTTTCATCAGGAAGTTCAGCTCCAGCAGCTGACAGGAGATTACAGCAGCTCTCCAACAACGCCGGCCAATCTACAGGGACAAGAATTAAGGAAAAGGAACAACAATCCTCGAAGGAAGTCTAAAGTACTTCTGAAAATGGCCACATAAATGTACAGATGTCGTTTTATGTAAATATGTCTGCATCCCTTATGTGTTGATTTATGGATACAAAAGAAAAGTTACACATTTAATTGGCAATTATTTAAATTTTTTAAAGATATATAAATATTTACACCCCAACGAACATTTGAATATGATTGATGATTGTGGCGAGTTAGTCATGTTAAGTTTTCATATTCACTACAAAATGTTTCTAAGAAACCAGGATGTAAAATGCTAACATGACAAAACATCATAGCTATTGTAAAGCCAGCAGATGTCTGCAAAGAATAATCATCAAGACTCAGTAACAGTTACTGGGAATCCGGCGTTTCTGCTGGAAAATGGAGGGAAAGGATACTGGACTCGGTTTTCAGTCCTTCCAGTCTCGGTAGCGCCACCTTCAGCTGCTGCCACTTTTCTTCTTTCCCCGACAGCATGAATCCCTCCTGAATCAAAGTAAAACAATATAAAAACTAACCAGAGATCTTGGTCTGGAATGATCCTATAGGTCGCTGCAAACTCACTAACCACCACAGAAAAAAAAAGTTTAAAAAAATTGGACCAGTTTAAGTTGTATGTTGTTCTGTGGCTAATAATCATGGAGTGCTTAGGAAAAATATTCATACTGTTTACGTTTTCCCATTTTCCCATGATACACTAACTTCAGTGTATTTTATTGGGATTTTATGTGATAAAATGACAGAAAGAACCACATGGTTGTAAAGTGGAAGGAAAAGACACATTAATTTTTAGATTTACATTACATTCATTTGTTTTTGGTCCCATAGAGTCAATACTTTGCTTAACCATATTTTGAGGTCTCTTCTGGAAAGTTTCCATCAACTTCGCAAAACAAGAAATTGAAATTTCTTCCAAGCTGATAGCTGCGAACATTAATTATCCAAATCCTCTGGTTAAAGAGGAATAAATAAAAATGTACATCAAATTTTGTGGTTGCAAATAAACAAATTGAGGCAAAGTTCAAGATGTATTCAAGGCACTTCAAATAACAAATTCAAAACTTAACTTCATGCCAAATATTTTACTAAATTCTACTGTCCCATCAGTTAAATCCTTTCAAAACAATGTAATTTTTTATTGTAATATGTTCTTACAAAAGTACTCCTCTGCCTTCATGTCGACTATGTTGCCATGATAACTTCAGGTCACAACTGTGCAGCCGGTCGTCAGATTAAAGCAACTGAAATAACACACAGTGTCTGTGTTGCACTACAACAAAGGGTTAGTTGAATAAAATAAAGCCATTGTGGCAAAACGACTCACACACACAAGAATAAAGAGGCACAGCACTTCTGTGTGTAGGGGAAATGTCATTTAAATCATAGAATAGAGACATCAAAGGCAAAAGTGAAGGCAGAAACAAAAAAGAGTGGGAGAAAGTAAACAGAGTTGGACGGAAACGCTGCAAAATCAGGGCAGGAAGACAGAACGGGCATAGATGGATGGAAAAGGAAAGTGCAGCTGAAAGACAAGATAATTTTCTCATTTTTCAGTAGGTGGCCAGGCAGACAGAGGGAGGGTGTAGAGAGGTGGAGCGTGACAGAGTGACAGAGAAGAAGAGGAGGACAGCAGGAGATAAGAAAGCATGTCGGAGTGAAGGAGGGAAGAAGAGAAGAGGACAGGAGAGGGTACACTGAGACACGTTGTGCACCCATACGCTGTCTGAGCAGCAGCGTAAATGTGTGTGATGGCAGGAGAAAGAGGGTGGAGGAACACACAGGGGTGTGTTTTAACTTCTGAAAACATTTAGTTCATCCATTTAATCAATATATCATCAGCTGAAAAAAAAAGACAATGGGGACCGGACGATGTGGCTGAAAAACCTATCCTGATAAAAGCGTTTTATATCGGTCGATATCGATAATTATTCATTATTTTTTTTATTTTATTTTAAATATCTAAAACCAAACTTACCCTTCCTATTTCATCCACTGTTTTCACTCCACTCCTTTGTTTTGTTTTTAAGCAGTTATGAGGCACGGTGGCAAAACCTTAAACTGCTGCTTTGCCAGTTACTGAACATGTTGTTGCTAGGTAACCAAAGAATGAGTGAGTTGCTAGGTAACCAGAGAGTGAGTGAGTTAGTTGATTCCACTGTCCTTGTTTAAGCTGTGAGAGGATGAGCAGCTAAAATTATTTCAGACAAAATATCCATTCATATTGATCACATGTCTATAAATTGTTACCAATTTATTGTCCACAGCAATATTATTATTGCTGTGGACAATAATATTAATAATATTAATAATAATAATATTATTATTATTATTATAATAATATTATTATTATTGTGGTCATTTAAAAGAGAAACAAAATAAATGCATTTTGAATCTTCTCATATTTAAAGAATGATCTTGTGGGAGGACAAAACCTACTTTGTCTGCACAGTCTGACATGTGAAGGCATTACGATTGTTTTCATTGGCTTTTGGAAAAACATATTTTTATGTTTTATATCTTGTTTACTTTGCTAGAAAAATGCCAAAATGTTGTGCTGCTGAGTTTTGTGGGAGCATTAAAGAATGTTGTGAATCTACAAGAACCAATCAGCATCTATCCTGTCTCCTGACCGACACAGCGCCCCCTGCTGATTCCACTATTGATTCCAGTTTTAGGCTCGAGATGCGCCATAAATCCACACTATGCTGACAAACGCATTGTAACCATTTCTCCATGTTTTCCTCCATTAGGTAGGAAGGACCCATGAGGCATGTTGACACAAAGCTACATCAACAGGACAAAAGATCCTGTTTTCTTTCACATTGTTGATTTTTGCAGCATCCTTTTCCTCTGTTACCAGTTAAAAGTTGCACATATGTCTGACATTCCCATCAAACGGCTCTTTTATAAACAGTCAATGTCCTAATTGTGACGAATGTGCATTAGACACTGCAAATCCATATGTGGAACCAACTTCCTGTTTTGACTGCGAAGGTTGTTACTTTTCAGCTAAACAAAACAATAGGAAGGTCAGTCATCATTTATTTACGTTTTGTAATGTAATATTTATGGGTTTTAAATCTCTAAAACACATTTGCCACACAAAACAATATGAAACAATCTTCAGTGGATCCTGCTTTTTAGTAGGTCTTGAATTGAAGCAAGTTTATTTTTATAGCACATTTTAGCAACAAGGCAATTCAAAGATACAATAACAACATAAGCAACAAAAAATATTTTGCAGTGGATAAAATAAAGGAAATTAGTAAGTTGGAATAGAGACTATATAATAACTAGAATATCATTATTTTTAATGAAAGGCAGTTCTAAAAAAATCTTTGTTTTAGCCTTGATTTTTTTCAGAATTTTTGCAGAATAACTATAGAATAAAAAAGAAGCAAAAAAAAAATCCCCGCAAAACATTTCTATATTGATTCAGAAACACAAACGAATCACTGCTTTCTCTGATCTCATTTTAATAATAGAGTATTTTTTGTTTTTATGTTTTGACAGTTTGTTTTGATGCAATAAAATAAAATTTATTTTGACCGAGTATGAAAATAGTAAAAAGTTTCCAGTAGTTTTAAAGGTTTCTGTTGGTCCTCACCTCTTTTTTTGAGCTGCATCTCTGGCAGTGGCAGATGAAGTGGTACTGCTCCTGCAGCTGCTTCTGCCGCTCTTCAGTCAGGGACAAAGTCTCAATATAACTTATCGTTAACTAGGCACAGGAGAGAACATGACACTCAAAGTCACACTTTTTGAATGTGAAAGTGAAAGTGTCTGCTTTCATAGCACTTTTGAACATTTTGTGATAATGCAGAGCAAAATTAAGTGTGAGTCTGTGAAGACGGATTTAAAAAAAAAAAAAAAAGATGAATTTGAGTGAAGCTGTGCATGGATGAAATTTTTGCTGTGGCACTATATGTGTGGATGTGTGAGAGTCTAAGTCCAGATGGCAGGGATGAATCTCATTATATTTAGTCACAATGCATCTCATTACACAGTCACAAGGGATGATGGGAAAAAAATGGAGAAACACAGCCGCGTTAGACGCTGTCATCCTGCTTGTGCTACAGAGATGTTTCACTAAGATTAATAACAAAGTTTATTATGCTTCTACTGATATTTTTTAGTATAACAGTAATTATACTATTTCTACAACATTTATAATATAATAAATGTTGCTATAGTGAGAAAACATAAAAGAAGAATCATGTTAAACGTTGTTAATGGTGTAAAAATAGAGCTTGAATTTTCTTCGTCTTACCTCG
Source organism: Xiphophorus couchianus (assembly GCF_001444195.1). NCBI lineage: Eukaryota > Metazoa > Chordata > Actinopteri > Cyprinodontiformes > Poeciliidae > Xiphophorus > Xiphophorus couchianus. Next base: position 12,121,106 of record NC_040231.1, read on the forward strand.
TCTTTAGGGCGAATATCCTGGACGGCTCGGAGCTGCAGCCGCTCACCCTCAAACACCATCACACAGTTTGGCCGACAGTCATGATTCAAAAGGGATAAACTGAGACAGACGAGAAGAAGAAGTAGAAGTAGAAGAAAAGAGGACAGCAGAACAAGAGGAGCATGTAGAACAGGAAGAAGATCACAAAAGACCAATAAGGAGTAGAGAAAAAGAGGAGAAAATCGGGAGAAAGAGGAGCAGAAGGAAGGGTCAGAAAAAATAAATCATTTGTGTTTAACTAGGAAATTTTACATTTTCTGTCAATTTACATTCACAACTGCAGTTCATAATGTCTTGTCATAAGATTTTAAACCATTTAACTGACAGACTTCAGTCTAAAAATACAAAGACTAAAGCACCAATTTTACATAGACTCAGTTGATTGGCGACTAAAATCAAGAGATTTTTTTTCAAACACATATCCTATAGAGAGAAAAAAATACTTAATTTATACATGTTGACTTAAATGGGACGCAGTTCTGGTCAGATGTTTACATACACTCGTTAGACCGAGGGCTGACAGTGAACGGCTGCTTATTCGTGACCTCCATATCTTTCCTCGTTAAAAGTCACGCAATAAAAATGACAAGTTTCTTTTCTATCCTTGTCTGTTTGTGCAGCCGACCCCACAGCATCATATGACCATTTTTTACTGCGAAGTCAACTTAATAAAAGCGATATTGGCTGTCAGGTGTGAGATTTTTGATAGGCTTTACAGGAGCGCATTGGTTGTTTTGACGTCCATCACGGTGGAGTTTCGAAGAGAGTGACGTCACATGCTCAGGGTCAATAGATTATCACACATTTTTTAATTGCTCGTTTCATTATTGGCTACTGTGCTGTGCTGTGTTTCATGGTTTGAAGCACTCTGAACTGCCTTGTTGCTAAAATACGAAATAAATTTTACTTGACTTGATTTTCCTATTTACACTGGTAGAACGAAATATAGAAAGAAAACCTTAACTTTATAAAGCCTATTTAATGCCACAATAGACACATTAAAGTTTTAGGTAGAACAAATATTTATATATCTATAGTTCCTTAACTATAAAGTACTAAGAGAGAGGTTTTTGATCATTTTGATCATGCAAATGCATACATGAAAACATTTTTGATTTTATATTATCACAAAGTACAGTAGTGTCTCCAATCCAGCCATGAACAGATACTCTGCTGCAACGTTTAGATTTATCAATGTTTCAGCACACATGAATTATTTTTAGAAGAGGAAATTCAACCTTTTGATTCTGGCATGTCGGAGCAGAATATTTCCTAAAGTTGCTGCACAAAAAGGCTTGAATCAAGCATACGTTTTACTTGAATTTATTCAAATAAAACAACACAGTATATAATGGTAGTATTATGCAGCACCTCAATCAACAGAAGGTGTCAACACCCTAACTATAAACCCCAAATAAAAGTCTGGAAATGGGTATTTACTCAGCTGTACGTCTGTACCTGAGGAGCATATTACCTGCAGCTTGACGAGAATTTAACTCTTATTAAGAAGCCCCCAGCACAACGCGAAAAAAGACGTTTAATATCGCTGCACACATGGCTGGGAAAAAACACTGAAGGGGTCTGTGTGCTTTTACAGCCCCCTCCGTCACTGCAGCTATCGTTTATCATGTTCAGTGAAACAATGGGTGCATGAGATTAAGAATGCGTGTTCAGCCTTTGCAAAACCATCAATAACGCCCCTGGCTTTACTCTACAGTGGAGAAGTTGCAGGTTGAATATCAACCAGACATCAAGCCCTCTGAAAGACGCTTTTATCTTGAAGGGGAGCAGCTCATTAGCATGCTAATTAGATTAATTGACTAACGACTCACATAAACGGTATATGTGAAAGTAAACGTTGCTGTGTGGCGGGGTGGAGAGTGAAAATATAATCCATACATCTGATACTTGCCAGGAAAATATTATTTAAAATACAAGCCTTTTATCAGGAGTGGAGACCGCCAGCCCTTGAGGTCAGACCGTCCTGAAGGTTTTAGATGTTCCCATGCTCTAACGCTCAGGACTTCAATGCTGCATCATTAGCAGGTTTCTGCAGAGTGGATTCACAGGGTTTAACTTGTGAGTTCACAAGTTAAAGCAGACTCACTTTAACTTTATTTTAAGTTTATTTAAATTTAAACAGAGTTAAGACACATGCAACACTTGCAGGACCAAGATAGCCCATGTCTATTTTAAATATGTTAAAACCTCAAAAGTTCTAGAAAATCAGAATTTATAAAAAAAAACTTTTGTTATAAAGTGGCATGTTCTAGATTTATCTTTTAATTACTTTTATTTTATTTTTGAGAATAATGATTCGAAATGCTAAGCGACTCCAAGTCAATTTGTCCTGTTTCCCATTAAATCTCTTCCTACTTCCTATTTATGCTCTTAAATTACCTTTTTACACCCAAATATTAAAACTGCACAATTTCTGTTTATTCCACTTTGTTGTTAGCTAATTTAATGGTTTCTTAAACTTTTTATAGTAATTGTGTTGTAGTTTCCTTTGTTCTGTTTGTACTGATTATATTTATTGACAAAATGTGTGTAAAGTCATTTTAACACAGAGCTCTACTTTATCTCCACTGAAAAGATGAAATTCCTTCAAGTTCAACTAAAGTTGTTGAATTTTACTGATTTAATTTTGTCATGATTAACAATGGTATCTGGGATTAAACAAATTTTCAAGAAAGAAAATGCAGAACTCATGTTATGAAATTTCAAGATAGCAGGAAATATGAACTGCCAAGGAGCATAAAGTGGGAAATTATTGAAACTAAATGCTGCTAATATTTAAAAGCTTTGTAGATGTTTAGCATCCTGCAATGGAAACGCACCTTTAGTCCCGATAAAAACTCAAGAGCTTTTAGATCATATGTTCAGTGCGATAACTGGCCCTGAAGCAATACTGGGAGTAAAATTAAACCAGTAAACCAAAGGCGAAAAAGTAGTTTTTGAAGTACAACATAGCCAGAATACAGAAATAAAGAGACGAGCTGAACTGAGGTGCAGCCGTGGAAGAATAATCCCCCGACTTTCTTTAGCAAACCCACGGTTGCTAGGCAACCTAAAATACGAATAGACAGGGGAGCATCCTGCAAACGAGTCCATCATTTATGGATGAGTAGAAGCACAAATCACACCCAGACACGCGGCTTGGCTGAGCTTCACTGAAGCCACTGCGACCATCTGACATCTCAACGCTGGCCAGATAAACTGGCTGGGATACCTGCGGCGTCAGTGACCGCACTAGTGTGTGTGTGTGTCTGTGTGTGTGTGGGTGTGCATGTGTGTGTGTGTGTGTGTGTAGCAGCACTAACAGCATGTACAACAACAGGCCAAATCCCACCCCGTTCACCCAGGAAGCAATAGAAGGGATTACCGAGCATATCGGCTTGCTGTGTGTGTTTGTGCACGGATCTTTCACTTTCACAGTCCAGACAACAACCGTTTCATCATTCACACAACACTTCCAGTCAAATCTCATTTTCCCTCAAAAGACGCTGGCTTCTGTCGCCCAAACTGTGCGATGATATTCCTCCAGGTTTTCACCTAACAAGGGGTAAAAAAAAAAAAAAAAAAAAAAATCAAGTCTTCTTTTCCCTCCCTTTGCTTCTGACTTCAAAGACGTGTCAGGACAGAGCGGGAAGCGCTGCGAGGGCTTTGAACGTGCGCCGCGGTGAAGGACTGATGGGGCAAAAACTGCATCTCCAAGCGGCATTTTAATCTAGTCAAAGTTACAAGACTGGGCGAGGCGAGCTATACTAAAATTAATTAAACATTTTTTCAGTTCTGTGGGCTTCAAACCCTGATATTATTGCATATGCAAGAGTATAAAAAGAGTGTTACCTTGGATAAAGCCCCACTCCGACCTCCTGCAGCTCCCCGTCACTGATGGTGAAACAATTACACGTCACCTTAAGAAGAAATCAGAGATAAACAAAGGAGAGAAAGTGATCATCAGCTACTTCAGGGGATCAAAATAACTTTAATCATTTGTTATTCTCACATAGATGAAACTGGCATGCCGACTTGCAGGTGTTCAGGTTATTTCTGAGTAGCAGAAGAAAACCTTTTCTCTCCAAAATGCAAAATCTTACAAACTATTTTTGTTCTGGTTTCAAGTGAAAATATCTCACACTTTGATTCAGAAAAAAAGCTAACTTACAAGTAACTTTACAGCAAGATACAAGTCAATAATATTGACTAAAAAGTACTAGTTCCAATGACAGATTACTTCACTTGTGACACGGGGAAAACGTCTGGTTATAAGTGAAATAATCTTTTTTGTAAAAAAATAAGGAATTATTGACTAAAAACAAGTTCTTATTTCTAGATGAAAAGTTACTTGTAAGTTAGTTTTGTCTTATTTCAAGCACACTTAGATATTTGCACTAGAAACGACTCCACATACTTGTTTTTGCAGCGTTCAGAAGCAAAACAAAGAATAACAGCAACATTTTTCATCAGCTATGCTAATCAAAGGTATTTTAGTAATTGAACAACTCTGCATGTGAAAGGGGGAAACAGTCCAGAGATTAGAATAAATAATAAAAACTATAAAAACATCTTTGAGGTAAAAAATTAAACTTATTCACCCAGGGCATTACAAAAAGAGAAACAGGGAAAAAAAACTTACGTAAGGGTGTGCAACATTTTATAGGAATGGCAGATTATTCCAGTATAAATCCAGCCAGAAAATCTAATTAAAGTCTAATAAACTACATTAGCTTCATCTGGTTAAGCTTGTCTAATTCAAGATGATTCTTATTGTCTGGGGGAAAACAGAGCCTGCTGTGTCTGGAAATTCGATTCCTGTGGAAACATTTTGTTGGTTTTACATAACAAATCTATTTCTGAACACACACAATTCAGGCTACCTGAGTCTCTTCTTTGTAGAAACACATTTAAATGTTGTTACAGCCATGAGCACAAACGGACATTTTTAGTTATTCTTCTTTGGAAAGCAGCTCAAGCTCCGTCAGATTGGATCGGCGGCATTTACGGCACTCCATATTTCTCCTGGTGACGTTTACACTAATCCACAAAATGACGATATAAAAAGTTGGGATAAAACGCCAGTCAGCTGATTGTCCAACAATTATTGAATAAATTTTTTGAAAATGGTTTATTCTGCTAAGTCATTCTCAATCTATGTATACAAAATCACAATACTTTGACCTTCTTGAATTCTGCACATAAAAGTATGGAAAAACTAAAACTACTTCTATAATTGGTAAAAACTGATCTACAGCTAAACAAGATTTAGCTAATAAAAACTAGCAAACAGATGCTAAAAATTAATTGAAAGTGAATTAGACAACAATATAAAACTAAACTATAATGAAAAACCCAAAACTATTATAACCCAGGTCTGTTTCTATGCAGATCAAATATACTGTACCATTTAAACCAGTTGTTTATATGGGCTGCATATAATAACATTAAACTTCTAGTTTACTCTTACAGTCAGCAGAACCTAACACATGAAATGAAGTTACAAAAAGAAAGTTTAAAATAAATAAGTGGAAAAATCAACCCACTATCATTTATTTTCATGCTTTCTGTCTTTCAGCAGGTTTAACATTGAAACTTTGGCTGCATTAATATTCACTCAACATTCAGGCTGACAGATGAAGAGAAAAATGCAGACATTCAGTGGGAGGGTTAGGATTTACAGTGAGCTACCAACAAATGTTTTCCACTCTGGCTCATTTTCACATCAAAACCAAAAGTCATCCGATGAGTTGATGTAAATCTGCAGCTGTAGCAAACATAAGTTTGCTCAGACCCCGGGGGAGCCAAGAGGTTTTCACTCAACTTATTCAAAGTTTGACTGAATCCTTCACTTTCCACACACACTTCACTGTTATGCAGTTTTCATTCAGGTATTCATCATTTGTGTCAAAAAAAGAAGAGAAGACAATGCAAGGAGATAAATGGATCAAATAAAGTGTAACATTACAGCATCAGGATTAACCAAAAAAAGGTTTTATTTAATGTTTTGATCTGCTGAAGCTCAGTCACTAACATTTACTGCCAAGAAATAACCAAAGAGGCTCCGACTGGAAAAGCACTGCAACAAATTAAACTTACCCAACTCCAACTGGACTAATGAGGAGCTGCTTTCTCCTTAAACAACAACGCTAAAAGACAGGTCCTCGGGTGATGGAAAACATGCAGCTCTCTTTTAGAAGAATCAAATTATCAGTCTGCATGGAGTAAACAAAATAATTTAAGACTGCTGGGATCATTAGCATAAAAACAAAGAGTAGAAATACAGCTGGAAAAAAGTCCTAAATGGCGAAATCTAAGCTGGAAATAAAATCAATAGAAGAACTAGAAGTGTTTCCACACTTTAACAAAGAAATTAAAGAATTAAACAGACTGAGCCGTCGTATTAAGAAGAGCTAGTTTTGTTTTGCAGAAGTGAAAGTCTATGAAACACAACTTTATGTGATGTAATAATAGAGTTATTTTTCTGTTAGTTTTAATTTAGACAGTTAACTACATAAAAGTTTATTAGGTCTGAAACAATTAATCAGATTAACTGTGATGAATAAATTGTTGAAATAATCATCAACTAATTAAGTTACTGATTAATTGTTACCTGGAGTACACAAACTCAAAAAAATGCCATTTTGTGACATATGTGGGGCAGTACTTAAACCAAAATTGTAAAACATACATTTAAGATAAAACACTTTTGTCTGTACGTTTTACCCTAAAGTCCTCAAGCAGCATAGTTTTAGCTTCACCCAGTTCAAATGAATGATATATTATTGATTTATGCAATAAAATGTTTATTTTTCTTGATTAAACAAGAATTGAGATGTTGTTCTTTTAATGTATTTCTAAATCTGTAGAATGTGGCAATTTCTCATCCAATTAATCAATTACTTGTCAGAATAATCAATAGAATGACTAAATTACTGAAATAATCATTAGTTGCAGTACTAATAGTTATTTACACTGGAGTCGTTGTTGGACCTTTACAGATAATTTCTGTTATTCGCTGACATTTGCTCAGTATACAACAGTCTTAAAAAATGACTGACTTAATATGAGCTACCCCAAATTTTCTCCACCACATCATGTCTACTTCTTACTAGAAAGCTAGCTTAAATATCTCTCTTTAGTTTTGTTATGCTGCATTCAAAGAGGCTTGAACATTAACTGGACCTAAGCAGCAAATCTCTCCGCAGTGAAACTGTGTCATGTGCTGATTGCTGCACAGACGGCAATATTTAAATTACACAGTTACACTTAAAAATTATATAGCTTTTGAGATTTTGAACCAAGATGTTTTTTTTTTAATTATTTTTACCGTTTTGCTTCCTGTAAAAACTGTAAAATTCGTCACATTGTGTCCATAGCAAATGCTGAGGTGTGTTCAAGATCATCCTGAACAAATGCTGAGGTGTATTCAAGACCATCCTGAACAAATGCTGAGGTGTGTTCAAGACCATCCTGAACAAATGCTGAGGTGTGTTCAAGATCATCCTGAACAAATGCTGAGGTGTATTCAAGACCATCCTGAACAAATGCTGAGGTGTGTTCAAGACCATCCTGAACAAATGCTGAGGTGTGTTCAAGACCATCCTGAACAAATGCTGAGGTGTGTTCAAGATCATACTAAACAAATGTTGAGGTGTGTTCAAGATCATCCTGAACAAATGCTGAGGTGTGTTCAAGACCCTCCTGAACATTTTCCACACATTTATGACTGTTGTTCAACACTTTAGTGATTAACTAATGTGTCCTTCTACCCATAATAAATCTCTTGTGCACCTGACTGAAAATCAAGTCAAAAAAACTAATTGAACCTTTTTCTGTTTTGTGAACATTGCTTTAAATTTCACATTTCTCTATAGATGCTTAAAGGACAACAGAAAACTGTCCATTTCTAACAACAGCTATGATCAAGCCATAGCAGTAAAAAGCTAAATAGAAAATCATTTTTGCTGAATTTCTTTTCCTTTACACAGAACAGCTGAACCTGGTTTGCTCTAGTGAAATGCCATGCCACATTGCACTGACGCAGTCATCAAAATATCCTCTGTTTTGGAGCGGTCAAACAATACTTAATGTCGCAGAACAGATGGGCGAACATATCGCCCATCAGTAACCATGGTGATGGCCATTTCCTTCAAGCACTAAGAGCCACTAACAGTTTACCTGTTTATTTATAACCTGCCTGTTAATAATGAGAGACTTGTGCAGATGTGAAGGAGTTCACATGAGGTGAATCTGGTGCAGAGTTGGCGAGAGCAAAGAGGAAAGAGTCTGAAGTCTATCCGTCTCAACTGAATTAAACTCTACATAATTAAATAAGAAAACCTCTGCAGAAAGTAACGTGGGTCCTTAGCAAGGATGACAACCCGAAAATAACAAAGTTACAGAGGAGAATTTTCCATTACTGCATCTGAATAAAAGACGCCAATGCAATCCTCTTACCACATTAACGGTTTTCTTCAAAAATGCTCTCGACAGCGTCAGTCTCAGCACCCATTCATTTGTTCGCTTAGTTATCGCTCAGCCTGTCATAAACAGTATTCATGGTGATTAGCTGTGGATGAAAGTTGGAGACATTAAAAACGTGAGCGAAAGGAACAAAGGCAGGCGAGTGTGGAGAGCAGGCGAGTGATGTGGAGAATAAGATCAAACATGTCAAATCCCGTGAAGGCAAAAAGAGAAAAAAACAAACTAAAAATGTCATTTATAGACTCCACAAAATGTCTAGCACTATACAGCAGCTCTCTAAAGTCTACACATCACTGTTAAAATATCAAAAATCCTTTCAAAACTTTTGCCATGTAACTTAAATAAATGCATGAATCTACTTTCGAAGAAATGTCTTTTAATTACCTTTTTTTGCAAAACAGTCAAACCTTTTATGAAACATTAAAAGCTAGACTCCTAATTACATGCTTAACGTTTTCCTCAATAGTAATAAAGAAACTAAAATGGCTGCACAAACAACTCATATTAGAATCCAATCAGATTCAGGATTTCAGTGCAGGGTGTAAAATATACGTAGAAGACAATTTGAAAACATTTTTACTCATACAAATTGCCTATAGCAGCGGATGGGATTCGAGAACAGTGACAACCAAAGTAGGGTTTGTCATCCAATATTGATGGTGTGTTGGGTCGGTTTGCTTTGTCCTGTCTAGCCAGTTAAAAAAATAAATAAAACTTGTGACTGGAAGTTTAAGGTAGCTGGAATTGGTTCAATTACTGTCACTCTGGAAAAACTACAAAGACCATCAGACCAAATCAAAGGCAGCGTGTCTGAGCGTGTGTGTGTACTTTGATAAAGTATTCATGACCTAATCACAGTACTTTCATCTCTCCATAGACAGGCAGAAAAACATAAAAAACACAAGGCTAAACATCATATTCTCACTGAGTTTGCCTGCATGGATGCCATCTGTTAAAGTGTGGATCAGTTTTAAGGAGGTGGTTTGTTTGTTTTTTTATTTATAAGCTAACTAAAGACATTCGCGACCTAACAAAAATGAACATGAGTATCATATCAAATAGTCAAATAGTATATTCTCAAAGATATTGATCAATCCTTCTTAATTATGCAGGGCGGTAACTTTAATCACTTTAATTTCTGCCTCAAGTGAACTTTGAGGGGTTTTTGTAAGCTACTGGACCTGTTCGTCTCAGGTCCAGTAGGTTGACTTCACAACAAGTTCACTGTATTTATTCTGATCAGACAGAAAATGAAGTCGGTCGCTAGCATTCGGTCCAGCAGCAACAGAAAAAGGGGAGGAGCTGACGCTCACTGGTTGCCACGGTAACCACCAACTGCCAAGGGCAGCATTCCACGACTTGTGTAGCGATAAGTCAGGAAAAAATAACTCCGTTTTGTTGTTTAAAGAATACAAAAACCAATCTTAACTGTTCTTTTTAAACAAAAACATGTCAAATATAAAACACAGGATATCTGAGTTCTATTCTCAATTTTAATAAAAACTCAATTTTCCTCTGTTTAAAACGTAGAAACTATTATGAATAAGAGCAGTTCTTGATTTTTTTTTTATTATTAGGTGCTGATTGGTGATTTGAAAAATTTATCTAACTCTGGGGAATTAGAAAAAAAAAAAGAATCCTTCACCACAGCACTTAATCAGTGCTCTACAGTTGTTGGATTCAGCTGAATAGCGAACCATCAGAGCTCTAAAATAATTTTAATTTTATCAAGTTTAAATGCACAATGTTCTGTTACAGCACCTTAGTGTGTCCAATCAGAAGGAAAAACTTTAAATTTCAATATGTTGCTCTGTGTAACCACTATCTACTCTTTCTGTTCTAGTCTAAGAAGGCCAAATGCATCAAACAAACACCCTTTACCTTGGTGGTTAAATTTAGCCACAGTATGGTTTTAAACTTTCATAAGCACATGTTTACTCATGCATGAATTGTTTCTCTGAAGCTCTAAACCTTTAAAAACCGATTAAGTCCATCCATTTTCTGTTTCCACTTAATCCTGTTAGGAGGCTACAGACCATTCCTGCAGTCAAAGGGAGAGAGGAGAAGTAAATCCTGAACAGTTTTCAGACTATCAGTCAACAGAGATAAAACATACACTTAAAAAAACAACTTAACAGTGCAAATGAAACTTACATGCATGTCTTTATACAGCAGAAGGGAATATAAACGTATCTTTATGCATGTTATGGATATTTAGTTGTTAATATGTTTTCTGATATGAGCTTAATGAGGCTGTTTTAAGACAATAAGGGAAACTTAATAGAGATAACTCAATCTAACAGCAATGAAAAGGCTTTCAGTAATGACTCCTGACAGATTTAAGGAAACATTGGAAACATCATGCAGTAAAGAAATGTGAAATCTCTCCTTGGAGACACAATCTGACCATCTGCTGGGTTTCTAAAGGTTTGAGGCATCATAAAAATGTCTTTTGGTAAATATAAGATTTCTGCTCAGCTACCCCATAAATGCCATTGTGGATGACTTTCTTTTTGTTGTTAAACTATGGCTGGGAAATAAATCAATAATATATGTCTCAATGGATGTTTGATCAACAGCTAAACACAACACATCTGATAAAATGTTGATAATTGCACTGAACTCTGATCCAGAGTCACAGAGTATTCTGGGGAATGTAGGCAGAGGAAAGGCTTTTTCACATATTTTAAATTAAACAAAACTAAAAAGTTACAAGTAACTAGGAAGTTGTTTTAGTCAATAATTCCTTAAGAAGTACTAGATCCACTGGCAGATCATTTCACTTGTAGCATTGGAAAAATGTTTTTTCTACTGAAATAACCTGTCAGTGGGACTAGTACTTATTTTCTAAATCAATAATAAGGAATTATTTACTTACAACAACCTCTTATATCAGAAAAGCTACTTGTAAGTTAGTTTTGTCTTGTTTCAAGTGGACTAAAACATTTGCTTTAGAAACGACACCAAAAATACTTGGTAAGATTTTGTTCTTTTGCAGCTGTTGGTCATCCTTCTCAGTAATGTTAACATCAGACATATTTGTTACACACAAGTTACAGCTTGAAAAAAAAAATTATAATAATAGGGTTCTGTCTCCCAGCAACCAGCAGTAAAACTGAAAGTTATTAGTACTTTTCTGGTCATTTTGCCCCTGTGAGCCTTATAACCGTATTGAGCATAAAGCACTAAAAATGTTGCTGGCAGCAGGAGCTTTGAAATATGTATAAAAGAGCAATAATGTGTTTTTTTGTGTGGAACAGGTGTATGCACATTGCACTCATAACTGGAGGCTTTTATTTGCTGTACATACCTCCAGGCTATTTGTAATGAAACTTGAGAAAGTCCTCGCTTCCTATACCCTTATTTAAATTCTGATTCCACATCATACCCTAGAAAAATAAGAAAAGAAATGTGTGTCTGAGTCAACTCAGCACATTTTTAGCTGATCGGCTACAAAGCTACTCGCCCGATTCAAGCACAAACGTGCAGACGGATGGATGAAATGTGCCGTATATGGCTTTCACATGCTGGCTGTGATAACGCTGTACATTACTGCAAAATATATTATGAATAATAGAAAAGTGGTGAGCTTTGTAATGTAAACACTCATTTTGAGGAATAAAAACTCCCCCTTCTGAATAGATTTTAGGTTTCTTCAGACCTTAATAAGACGACTTAATAAGAACTGTTGTGCATGTGTTGTAAAATCCTGTCCAGTTTTCTGAACAGTAAAATCTTCCCTGTTCATTTTTAAACCGCTGGCCATTTGTTCCTCATTGCCCATCAGGGCATATTTAGTAAAATAATACATTCCCGACTGAGCTGTCGAATCTAGCAAATGTTAAATTTAGCATCTCATTATAAAGATTAAAAGTGCCCTTCATTCTGGGGACTCACACTAACAGCAGTCGTGTAAAAGTATTCATGCACCTTTAACAACAAAAAAATATTTAGCATTTTATTGAAGCTATGTGATGGTTCAACACAAACACATAACACTTTAGAAAAAATGCTTGAGCACAAATGCCTAACTCTATTGTTTGTTATAAACAAAACTACTGAAAACCCAGTTGCGTCCTTATGCAAATCTAAGCTGAGCGTAGCCCACAGCGGCGGCACATCCACTGTCACTGCTGCCTTCATACAGACATGACCTCAGAGTTCAGTCTGGTTTCTGTTTGTTTCCACACCGTCTCGTCCCACTCCTTTTATCCAACGACTGATTCTTGGCACAGAAACAACAAAACAACAGAGAAAGAAACAAGAAGAGAGCAAAGAAATTGAGAAAATAAGGACAAATGGCTTCATACAGAAACAGCAAAGGATTGCAGAATATCAATCTAGAGTTTATCTGACATGCAAATGTAAAACCGTTTGCATGACGGGTGTAAATGTTTGGAAAACCGGACGAGTAGTAGAAACCAAACTGGAAGGGTAAATCTTTCTTCCAGCGCAATCAAACAAAATGTTCACCTTGATGGCACATGACCGACAGAAATGCTCAGTCTTGCAGAGACACAGAAGAACTTGGTTAATAATAACAAAATGAGTGGATCACTGTTTTCACAAAGGCACTCTTTGAGGGAAATAGTTTTTTACTGCTTGGCTGCTCTACCGTAGCCTGAATCAAAGTGTGTTTCACAGCAGAATAGTGATTCCTCTTTCCCCTCTGAGTGAGAAAGCCAGTGCATCTTAAAGTCTCTTCCTCCATACATTTACTGCATCCATAAGTTTTACCTATAGCTCCCTTATTTAACAGTGGATGAAAACAGCAGCAGTCAAATCAATGCTGGTGAATATTTATAATGAGTCACTACTTCTGTTTAATAAATGCATGAAACATTTCTTTCAATTTCCTCTGCTGTAGAAATGAAAAGATACTGCCTGAGGTATTCTAATTATCCATAAAACATCATGCAATAAAGGGAGACGATCGTCCAAGGACACCGAAAACCATTGAAGTATTGAAATTATTGACCAAATTGCATTTTTTTCTTTAATTGTATGATTTTTCTTTTCTTCTTCTTATTTAATGTTTGTTCTTTCTTTCTTTTTTTTCTTTTTTTTACAGTGACTTGTGATGACAAAGCTGTCTGGGATCTTTAATTCTGAAAACACAAAGCCTGATGTATGGTCCTCCTGGGCCACCGTCCTGTTTTAGGTATGTCCTTGCCAAGCAGAGTAGTTTAGTCCCAACATTCATTGTTGCTATAACTTCACTTAGGCTACATAAGACACAAATGTTCACTTAAAATGTGCATTTTTAAAGGTTTGACGCACACATAAAATTTGTGGCTTGATCTCAAATTACCACTAGCACATCCACAGATCCAAGGCATTCAATAGGGACATCATCACATGACTCACATCAATCCACTTAATAGGTGTGAGCAAAAACATCAAGGGTGACTGGATAATGGCTTTGCCCTCTCACTGACTTACACAGTATTGAAGATCTGTGGGTCCTACTAAAACTTGTTAGTTTAAAAAAGTGGCATCAAATTGTACTAGGAATGTACTAGGTACAATGGCTGCTGGAAAAGACAAGTTTTGTTGTCGCCTTACCATTCAGAAACCAGCTGCAGCATTCTAGTTGGTTGTGCAGGAGGCTCCACTTCTACTTTTCAAAGATGTATGGTTGTATAATTGCGCATTTGTTTGCAGCCATTTTCATGTGTGAGTGTAAACATTGATTAGCGGGTGTGGGTGGCCACACCCGCTGGATTTAAAGTGACAAGATGACCTAAAACAGCTCATTCTGAAAGGAGTTCACACTTGGCAGAACTAAGAATAAAATCACATTGTATAAGAGTGATTTTGTTTAAACAATTTACTGAATATGCTTTGTATAGCCTACCTAACCGGTTCAAGGAAGCATAATAGATCACCTTTAATAAAGGTGCCATCTACTAGGATGATGAAGAGCAAATAAAGGAGGATGTTTCAGAAAGATAAAGCCAAGGGAACTCTCAACTGGCTAAAGAGAAAGGAAATACACTTCCTAGAATGGCCAACTTGGCCCACCTCCTGTAAAAACTACGGAAAAAAGTGAAGTTCAGAGTTTATAGGAGTTGCCCTCAGAACCTTCAGCAATTAAATATTACTTGCTAGATGTTAGTTTCGAACTTGAAATTCTGCTCTCATCCGTTTTCAGTACAGCTACTCCCATTCAGCACTGCAGTCCTGTCATCTTTTGCCAATTAATACTTAACCTAAGGGTATCTTTGGCTTTTGGAATATCATCAAGACACACTACACTTTGCTCTACAACTCTACAGAAAAAGTATGAATTAATTAAAATCAGCAACTTTTACTATATCTGATCATTGTGCAAATTTATCATACACAACATAAACATATAAAGGAACCTAAATCAAATATTTGTTTATAGTTACTGTATATATTTATTCAAGGCAAATTAGAGGCACCAAGCCTGAAATTTTGGCATGCTAATGAAAACCTTCTCAATCTCTCTCACCCACACACATAATCTCTGAGGTTGTAAAAGCTCAATTATCCTCCACTCCAGAGTAACCATCACGTTACAGAGGAAATTCTTCATTAAATGATCTCTGTCTGTTTTCATGTTGATGTTCCTTAATAGGAGAAATGCTTACAAGTTATATTTCTACCACCAAAAGCCTGCATCTTCAGAGGCATTTAATGGCATTTTAATGGCACAGATAATGTTTAATCAATAATGATCATAATATGATGACTTCATAACCATTGCAATTGTGTCTAAAGGTTTTGTGATAGGTACGCTTCTTTACTCTAAAGTCTTTACAGCATTGAGCTGATTTGTGTCGTAGGCTGCATTGTTTGTTTTGTTTTGACCGAACTCTAGAGTTCGCTTGCCTGGAAAGTTTGGTTCGTTTGGGGTTCGTTTTGATTGCGCAATCGGACTCTGATGTTGACCAAAACATCTAACTCTGATCTAGATAGATTAGATGAATAGATTAATATATATGTACGGTATACAGTATATACTGTATATATATAGGTGTGACAGCTTCCTATACCCGTCCTGTTATGCACACGCTGAGGCCAGTTGGTTGGATTTTATGCCATTTACCGAAATGGTGGTCAACAAAACACAAACAGCGCAGTGAGCTTCCCTACTGGTCCACTAGTCACTCTGTGTACACAGCAAAGCACCGAACAGACTGTGTAATTTACCAATTCTTATTACAGTGAGTTTTGACAACATTTTTGTGACATGTGATCATATAATAATACATCTTTAAAATTAATTTAATACGATTTGGTCTTTCTTTTACAAATGAAATAAATTAGAAAAATAAATACAGAGAGCAGTCAAAATGAATTATTAAATTACTTAACAGCACCCTCTGGTGGTTCACAGAAAATAAAGCTAGCCACATCATGTCGTCATAGAAACAACTAACAAACAAACTGACAGACTGTCAAACATAAATTACTGACATTTAATGCAACATAATTACCTGAAATGGTGGTCAACAAAACACAAAAAGCGCAGTGAGCTTCCGTACTGGTCCACTAGTCACTCTGTGTACTGTAACAAAATTCCAAGTTAGCCCCTGAACATAACCACCAATATTACTCAGAAGAGTACCAGATTTGATGGCTTACCATAACAGAGAGCTGAACAGACTGTGTGGAATTTTTGGTTTCCCTTCGCATTTATAGGCAACCAGTAGGGGGCGCCAAAACCCACCAATCACAGGGCAATTATAAAACATTATAAAAATTCTTTTAGCAAGAATTTCATATGTATATCCAATACCCGTTACATATATATAGATGGGAACGCCTTCGGATACCCCCGGAGGAGCTGGAACAAGTGGCTGGGGAGAGGAAAGTCTGGCTCTCCCTTCTGAAGCTGCTACCCCCGCGACCCAACCCTGGATAAAGCGGAAGAAAATGGATGGATGGATGGATATATAGATGTAAAGACCTCGGTCTAGGTTTGGTTAAAGTGAGCGCCAATCTTAAAAATATGTGAATGTTAGTTTTAAGATTTAAAATGCTTATATTCACAGTGAATCCATGTCAGACATTATATTGATGGGCAGGCTAATTGCTGAGATAGTGCATAACATCTGGAAATATGAAATACTTTTCCACATTCTCATTTTCCTTTGTCTATATTCATTTAAAAATATCGGTAAATGCTGAAAACCACTTCAAAACTTTCTAGGTCTGGTTTAACTCACTGAGTTATTTCTTTCAATAATTGAACAAGAAGGTATTTGAACACCGAGAACTCTTTCATTCACTGTGATTTCATAATAACTCAGCATACTTTTGTGGGTGCTAACCATACATGTTATATATATAAATACATATACTGTACATGTATGTGTAACAGGGTTTTATTTTAACAATATTACTCGATGTAAAATTTGTCAAAATTCATTTATTTATTCTTTGAATATATTTTATTTAGTCAACAAGTTGTTTCTTAAGACATTTATTGTTGCTTTAAGTTCTGTTACGCTGCTTTTGGCAGTTGGTGGTTACCATAGAAACCAGTAACTGACGACTCCTCCCCCTTTTTTCTGTTGCTGTTTGTAACTTAGGATCAGCTCTGTTTTCTTTACAAATATTATATTTTAACATACATTTTACACCAATTTAATAATATACAGAATTTTATGAGTAAGCTTGCTATGTTTTATATGTTTTTAACCATTATTATTATTATTATTATTATTATTATTAATAATGTTGCCCATTTTAGTTACGTTTAATTTTATAACTGTTGACTGCTGCCAACTGTTCATTGGGAGCTATTGCTCTGTAGTTTTAGGGTTATTTATTGTGTTTTATTTAATGTATAGGGACAAAAGCTGCTGGACTGATGTTAACCACCAACTTGATTTTCTCTTTTGTTAGAATAAATACAGTGAATCTGAGCGTGTCTGTCATGAAGTCAACCTACTGGACCTGAGACGAACATAGAAGGGTTACATATGTATAAATATAAACCAGTAGATGCAGGTGTGGATTTAGCAACATATGGAGAGGTGTAAGGTAATCTTACCTCTGAATTAAAACTCTGTTTGTTCCTTTTAGTGATGAAGAGGAGTCCTGAGGCCATATGTGAACGTATGAACAATATGTGTGTGTGTGTGTATGTGTGTGTGTGTGTGCAAACTGTGGTGATAAACTGGTAGCAGAATGAATGGAAATTATGTTCATTCATCTCCTGCAGTGCACAGAATTGTGCACATGCAACAAACAAAGAAATGGACCAACAGCAGCGGGAGGAAAAGCTATTATGATGAAAGTCAGGGATCCATGGTGAAGTTAAAAGCCCTCATAAAATAAAGATAGCAGCAAAAAATACAATACATTTCTTAATGTTTACTTAACTATGACAAAAAAAACCAAACAGTTAAGATCCATTTTTTTTATTTAAGTGTTTTTTTTTTAACCTACTGTATATTTGTATTCTGCAGATACACAAATTTAAAGTAACTCGACAACAAATGTCTGCAGCCCAAATCCTTCTCAAGAAAACTATTTATGTTTAAACAAAAATACAGGAAAGCTAAAAAAAAAAAAAATCACTTCTGAATCACAAACTCACTAATAACTTTGGGTCGTATATATTACAAAAACTTTAAATGTGGCAATGAAAAATATTACAAAAGCTCTCATTCTTTCTAATTGTAAAGTAAATCCATTTGTGAATTATGAAATTAATTTGCCACTTTTGAGCCAGCTTTTTATATTCTCCCAATTTTGACCATTTTCTCCTACAAAATGTTCAGTTGTATAAAATCAAAGTATGCAACACAGTTAATGACTGACAGACATTAAGACAGATCAAATTTTAATTTTTTTTCAGTAAGCTCATAACAAATGCAAGGATTACCTTAAAAACACACTCTCACTTGTTGAGACATGTGAATCTAAGTCTGTTTGCAGTTTGAAAAATAAAAATAACAGATTATCCTGCGCTATTTATAATTAAATCTTCAGAGAGACTTAATTATAACTTGCTAACAGTTTGGCTATGGCAAAATGTTTCACATCGTATTTGAAGCGACTCGCCTTACTTCACAATTTTAGGGTAAAAATCTGCTGCAGTGTTCTCGGTTTCAGTTAATAACCAAATGAGTGTGATTAAAGACTTAATGGAGTAAAAATTATCTGAGGAAAGCAGCCAACTAGAAAAATAAACAGTGAACACTGAAAGCAACACCCAAGATAAAAATAACTTCTAACGCTAGCTTTTTCTCCAATAAAACAAGACAAACTGTACTTGGATTGAATTTGTGAAGTTTTGCTTTTTTCCCGGTGGAGTAAAGCTCTGATAGAGACATCCTGCTGCATGCTGGTGCATGCAGAGCTGCACAACAAAAGCACAGGAGACATAGAGGCTGTGCACTCCGATAAGAACATCAATATATCTGCACACAGCAAATAGCTGCTTGGTGTATGCAGATAATGTGCCGAGTATTGATGCCCATTAATGGGTGAATAAAACCAATGAGATTTGCATCAAGTCCAAGATACCACAAGTGAAGAAAACAAGTCTAAGTTTTGCATCATTTTGAATAATAATTGAAATGACAAATTACTGTAGAACTGATACACATCTTTCTCCACATGCTACAAATAATGCTGTAATTGTTTCCACCTGCACATTTCTAATTGTCGTTTTATGCCGATATCTTGGCTGACTTTTTCACAATTAAACGAGAGAAGGTTGAAAACTGACAGCTAAACGTTGTCAACTAAATCATACAAGAATGTGGCTCATAAATAAATGCCTAACTAGCGGTTCATTACTCATTCACTATGTGTGTTCTCTCTCTTATTATGCATACATTCAATTATTCACTTATTTATTTTGGCTTATTTATTAATCAGCATAGAACACATGCAACAAAAAAAAAGAAATCTAAACTCTTTCTGATTGTCACCCTGGGAAAAAATAGAGAATTGTGTCAGCTCAAAACACACACGCTAGAGATGGTTAATTAGTGAAACTCCTTGGTTGATATTTTTGTCTCAGGAACAAACCAAGAACCCCAGAGGCAGAGAAGAGAGAAGTGCAAACAGAAAACAACCAAAAAGATGAGAACAGGAAAGGAAGGAGAGGAACTGATGAAAACTAAGAACAAGCAGAGGAAGAAAATATCCATACCATGCTATGCTAAGCTAAGCTCTCAATATATTAGCATAATTCATAGGGTTGCACCAATTGCAGGGTTTCAATTGCAGTTTTCTGACCGATCGACGATTACCGGTCTTTCAAAAAGACCTGATTCCAATTTTGGCCAATACCATTTTTTTTTGTCTGAAAAGTTGCTCGATACAGCAAGAAAGTTGCTGAATTGGCAACAGGGGGGTAACTATTGTTAACTGTAAATGTGTAGACATGTTCTAGTGGGGCGGTCTGTCAGTCAAACCTTTGTCACAGAAAATCAGAGGACAGTTACTGATTTTTAGACCTTTGCTGAGGTAGATGAGATCAGCTTCATGTGTAAAAGTCAGCCGATCATCGATCTCCAAAAATTAAGAAAATTGGCACCAAAAAAATAAAAACAAAATTGGTTTACCCCTTGTAATTAATGCCTTATTGTAAGACTGCTAGATGAATTGAATGGTAAAATATGAAAATATAAACTAGGACAATGTTTCTTTGGGAGAACTAATATGACAGAGATGAGTAACAGGTTTCTTGAATTTATTTATATTTTGAAGATCACACAGCTCCCATCATAACTCAAAGAAGATTCTGCAAAGTTCGACAGAACAAGAAATTTCAGCATCTCTAACTTTCCAAAAACTAGCAGAAAATGTGAGATAATGTCTTGGCTTGAAATGGAAAATAAAACATTACATTGTTGCTCGCTTTCCATATCAGGAAAAATCCCATCACACTGTTATCTTGTTTCGCTGATGTTAAACACAAACGCTGCATTTTTTTGCACACCACTTTGATTAACAAACTTCAAGAAAACTGCTAAACGAAACACAGAGTTTCCTTAAATCAGGGATAAAAACCCACCTCCTTAGAGTTGCCTTTGATTGATAACAACTAGTATGTTTAAAGATTATTCATGATGATGGCATTTTACAAAATGTAAAATTACTTCTTTCATAATTGGTGACTGTGTTATGTTTTTATCATGTAAAATTTGAACTGCCTTGGTTTGCATTTGGTGATTTAGGACTCATTTTCAGCTGGACTGAGCTGAATAATAAACCTGATGACATTTATGTGCCACACTATTTGGGCAGTATGATAGTGTCAAATGTTTCTGTCATTAGACAAGTACAAATTTTTTATTTTTTTAATTTTATGCATGTTTAAATGACCAACAACTAGCCTTTTCAGACAGTGTTTTACTACGTATGCTGCCATGCTTCCACAAACCAAAGGAGTGCTTTCAGGAAAGCCATTTTCTTTATTATTTTCTGACTCTATAGGTCACCTGAGGCAGCTAGAGAGAGCATCATTAGAGTGAGAGATGAGGGAGGACAAAACAAGAGGACAAAAAGTCAGAAAAAATGAAAGTGGAAAGAGAAAGAAAGAAAAAACAAACAAATAATGAACAAAACCAAACAGGTCTGAGGGCAGAACCCCAGCAGGTGGCTGATTGGGGCCAGTTTCCACCAGTAGCTCCCAACAACATGCTGGAAACATGACTGGGTCCATCCTGCAGGGCGGGTTGGTCAATACCTTCAGCTCACAGCGGCCCGACAAATAACCCTTCAGATAACCCAGCGTAGCAGGGCTGCAGCTTTCATCCTGCTGTGGAAAACAAAGCTTTGCAGCTGATTGTCTCTGTTTTCTGCTTTTCTCTACCTAATGTTGCCATCAAACTCTCTGACAGCCTGCATGCAACACAGATCCATCACAACAGCATCCCTGCTGGTGTTATTTCACTTTAAACTATAATAAACAGGCAGGTAAATCACTACTTCTCATGTTGTATCACAGTTCAGAAAAAACTCCTGATCCTGTAATGTGTTGGAAGAGTTTAGGCCTAATATAGAAGACAAATACCACCTGCACAAAATCCGGAGGTAGATTACTTATACTCCATGTTTTTTTCCCCTGGATGTCGATGCAATTTACTCTGCATATTTCTGTAATATTGATTTATAGATTTTCTGTTACTGGTGACCTCCAGAGAGAGGAAGATGGAGGAAGAGTCGAAATGAAGGAGGAGATAAGTCCAGAAAGGATGAGGGCTGCATTTGGAGAGCAAAGTGATTCAACAAGATGACAGGTTAAGAATCACATTTAAATGACTAATATATGGCAAATGTAACACCAGTAACACTGTGTTTACTGTCATTTGTACCCATATCTATTGCAAGATTGAGTTTAAGCAAAATTAATCTGAGTTGTATTACAGAAGATGTCAAACGTCTCAACATGGCATCGTTTTATCCATCAAAGTTCAGCGAATTTCAATTTACCGGACGAAACAGTGAGTTAGATTGACAAATACTGACGTAAAAAGAAGAATAGATCATCTAGTAACACTGTGAATTTGTGGAGTTGATATCAACAGGCAGTATGTTGGGAGCAGGACATAACAGAAACAAAAATAAAAGCTTAGCAAAGTAAAACCAATTCCACATTAATTTCTATCAACTCAAATAAAAAATGTTATCAATATTTTACACCGCTTCCAATTTTACATTTGGAAATCGTAGTTTTCAGGGATGCAGAATATATCGGCACCAACATCGGTATCAGCCGATGTTAATCTTTTTATACTGTATATTAGTACTGGTCCAATAAATAAAACTGGGTCGATATGAACAACAAATATTTCTTTGTTTTGATGTCAAAATGGTAGTGAAATAATATTTGCAAATATTGGTTAACAGCCATAGCAGCAACATTAATATTGTATATCAATATCGGCCTGAATTTTTGTATCAC
This sequence comes from Xiphophorus couchianus, assembly GCF_001444195.1. Taxonomy (NCBI): domain Eukaryota; kingdom Metazoa; phylum Chordata; class Actinopteri; order Cyprinodontiformes; family Poeciliidae; genus Xiphophorus; species Xiphophorus couchianus. The sequence continues at coordinate 12,143,535 of NC_040231.1, forward strand.
TGCATTCCTAATAGATTTTTTTATGGTTTTCAGAATATCAACAGAAAACCCTAAAAAATGTGGCAATGATAACCAGTCAAAGCATCAAATGCAAAATGAGTGCAATGTAAACAAACATGCTAACCTTATTAATTAGAATCTTTTCATTCATTAACATCACGGTAAAAAAACAAACCAGTTTTGATATCAAAAGTGGAACTGCAGACATGATCAGTGTTAATGCTGCTTCCTGGCTGTTAAGTATCTGAACAAGCCGAAACAAACTGAATGAAAGAACAACGCAACCTGCTTGACGAGTTCCTTAATAAATAAATTTGAGTTCATTCTTACTCTATTCTGCTGTTAACCGTTTTCTCCGTCTCATGTTGCTTCTGATTTCTTAAAACAAATCATCTGGTTTCTACACGCTTTCCTAATCCTCTTTTCCTCTTTCTGGTTCCTCCTCCCCCTCTATCTCCCGGTCCTCTGCGCTGTCTCAGTTCATCGCCCATCTCTTCTGAGAGTTATCGGCCAATTCAGTGGCACAGCCACGGGATGATGAAAGGATGAGGGAGTAAAAGGAAAATGGGGGGTGGAGGGCATGATGAGGAGAGATTGTGATGTGAAATCAAAGATCAAAAGACCTCGAAGCGCTGAAATGTCAGCTAACTGGGGAGTCATACCCACCAGCAGACAGAAAGAGAGGGAGAAATGTTTAGACATTTAAGAGTTTTGCATGAATTACAGGGTTTGTAATGTTTTTAACACTGTTTCAACTGCATTTAGTCTTGTCATCGGTGAATTAAAGCATCACGTTTTTGTAAGGCGTTTTTTTCTCTTTCCAGAATGTGATATTTAACATTCTTTGATACTTTTAATCCAGGCAGCTGGAATATCCTCATTATCTCAGTTATTCAGCATCTTTAATAATCCCTCTCCATTAGCTAAAACGCACAAATACTAGAAAAATGTCCAAAAAATGCTTACAAGTGCCTATTTTAATAGGTGAAACACAAAATATACCTTAGTATGCATTAGTATGTACAGCGGAAACACAACCCTGTTGTGGGTGCAGCCAATCAGTGGCAAGGAAAATAAACGGCGCTCCTGGATTGGTTGCTTTGTGTCAACTAGCACTGCGGCAAAGTATTTCAGCATCCCAAACTGCATTTTTTCCCCCTTAATATTTTAGATTTGCTGTACAAAATAATCTGAAAAGAGGGTCGTCGTGCTGTCAATCACTTTAATGTACATGCTGCTCACACTCTCCCCCTTGTTCTCTGCTTCGCTACAGCTAGTTCACCTCAACAAAGCCTCACACGAAGGCTCAAGCTAGTCAACATGGCCACCATTGACGGCCAATAAATTGTAATACATTAGCATATTTAGCAGCACATACACAAGAATGATCGACAGCGTTAAGTCCTTCTTCCTGTCTCTGACTGGTTGTTTCTGACTGAGAATGGTGCATTTCTTCAGATGGCTGTAGTAGCATTGGGAGGAGGAGGAGAAGTTTGATTTTTCAGCAGATTATCAGATTCATACCAAACTGTTACGACATGGTGACAGTTTAACAAATATGTAAGAAACATGTTTTTATGCAAGTTACTAACCCCAGCTAAGCCTGTCGCAATAAGCAATAAATTATTATCAATAGCATGACAAATTAAAACAAGCTCAATAATTTCCATTTTTCTCTTCAATCTGGTGCTTTGGTCTCATCTAGCACCTTTTTATGAATGACAATTTTGTTTACAAAGACTTCAGTATTCAATTTATTTGTTGTTTTATTTATTTTGATATTAAAAATGTCTTCCAGTTCCAGTGTTACATGTTCATTAGAACCTAACGTTTATTGATCTTTGAGAATGTGTCCTCGCATAATCATTGTATAAACTAAAAATGGTCTCAAAACAACAATATTACCATTTACTGCAATAACTTCTGGGACAATTTATCATCCAGCAGAATTTGTTGTCGTGACAGGCCTAACCCCAGCTACACTTGATCCTCAGTGCTGTTTTCTTCATGGATAGTGCAGTCTGTGCTCCCTCACCTGTGAAAATGGGAGATGTCCTTGACTTGCAGGGATAGCCGTACTCTCTCAGAAAAAGAGAAAAAAAGAAAGAGAGAGAGAATGAAGGTGGCTGAAGGAGCCATCCAGTATTAAAACACCGAATACAACACCTGTCCCCCATCCATCAAGCCCCTTACACTCTATAAGGTCGGTCAATATCAGCCTGACCGTCATTATGAGACATCATTGCCACGTGTTAAAACTGGATTACATACAGCCTTCAGCTAAATGACATTCATAAGACCAGAGTGAGTCTGAACTCGACGCAACAAGCAATTCTATGGAGCTGATGCACAGCCAAACACCCTGCCTGCAGAGCTGACCATTCATCAACCATCTATTGCCTTTTTTAATCACTAAATCTCTAATCTGCTGTCGTAACAGAACAATGAGTCCCACAAAGCTACTTCTCTCTCATCTGAAGCCATTTGAACCATCGCTCAGTTATTACAGGTTTCCTCCCGAAGGCCTCTTTCTTTCCAGCTAAAACTGGCAACAAATGTGTTACCTTTGATGAGAGCGGAGACAGCATGGCAGCGTTTAGGCTCGGATGAAATCCACAACAGGTTCTGAAGTAAGGAGCCACGCGGCGCAACGAGAGGAGAATTTCATGTGATTTCATCAGTCATTAAAATGCCACAAGTGACCTTTAGAAAAGGGGAGATATGCATAGTCAGGTTGAACTAAATATCACAGTAACAGCAGGACAGTGACTAAAAATGAGGTGAACGTTGCAGCAGCAACACATCTAAAAACAGACCTAAAAACACCTCTAATAACTATGATTTAAAAATAATTTTTCATTACAGCATTTAATAAGGGGGGTTTCTCTTCCTTTAACACACATTTTATGCTCAGGGGGCTTCCAAATGGAGTCAATTAAAGGAGCGCCCGATTGTAATTACATAGTTTTAGATACACTGGCCCAATGGGACTGCAGTGCTGCTGTGTTTGTCCTTCCCCTCCCTGTCATTTACCCCTCCCACTGCTTCACGGTCTCTTCATCTCCTCCTGGGGGTGTTTCCAGGGAGGAGCTCATTGTATCCAAAATTCCCCTTTAGTCTCTTGAAGAGGCAAATACAGACATCACTGTATTTGGGACATTATTTCATGGATAATGTCCTGAAACTATTATCAGGACATTATATCTGTATGTTGGACTGTATCCAACATACAGAAAATTACTATAATATATCGTTTTTCTTTGGGGTTTTTTAAGGGATCCAGAATTAGTTGAACATGTTGGCCTAAATATGTTGTAATTTTCCTATCAACTAAAAAATTGCTGTTTGTGATATGCAAAAACTCAAAATTACTTCAAAATGTGTACATCTTTTGTTATATTTTTCCCTCATGGAGGTCACCATTTCTTCACCTGCTGGGTTGATGAAGCGTTTTGGTCCTTTCTGTACTGGAGTCTACAGAGTAAACACAGAAAGGCTAACTTTACCTGAGCTGTTGTTTATCATATTGTGTTTGACTGGAGTAATTTTAGATAATGCCACACTGTGTCACTATCGGCTGCAATTAAAAAAATAAAAATAAAAACAGTGAGGTGAATCTGGATGCTTCCGACATGAAAAAAAAAGAAAATAAGAGCGCAGTGGGATAGAGATGGTACCAAACACAACTTCCAATGGATCTAGATTTGTGCTCTCAACATTTCTCTCCAGAAGACTTTGAGTCATTCATACGAGCAAAACTGACAAAGGCTCTAACAAAAAAAAGCATGATTTACATGATAAATAAAAAAAAGCTAAAAATAAATGCCATACTGATGGTTTTATCTACAAAGCGTCTAAACCCCGTTGCCACCGAGCAAAAAACGCTTGGCGAAACATCAGATAGCGCTAGAAGCTCTTTTAAATGCTAACGGAGCTCTGCTGCAGTAGTACCAGCGGCAATACTGTTGCTCTGGACGAAGACCGAACCAGACACAGAGCTACAGAAGTACTTACCGGATCACACAGTCCAACCAGAGGTACGTGTCATTCATCGTTTCATTTACAAAGCTGAAGGAAGCGGCAGCAAAACACCAGCTGCTACGGCCAACTTTTCCTCTTCCTCCGTTTGGTCCTCCTTATCATCATCACCTCTTGTGATTCCTATATTTCCATAGATTTCAATGCGCTCCGGTTCAATTTGAAAAGGCTTAAAGACATTACTCATCACTGTTTTGGCTGTAACTTTAGTGCAGTTGGACCATTAGACATCATTTACCCAGAATGCATTGCAGCATGAACAACATGGCGAAGTTCGTGCGACAATATTTTATTAAAATTTATAAAAACAAAACAGCCTATAGTATTATTACTGTATTGTTTTCACAACTAAAATAAATATTTCTCAAATAAAGTCTATTGTTACAACTACTCATCGATCCTTTTAAAATAACATATGCCTTGATCACTTTATTTTCCTCTGTGGATTTCCACAACCAGATAAAATTAAATTCAACTTAATTTAGACTACAAATATGTGACGACAATCTGAGCCAACCAGCCTGGATGATAAATCAACAACATATATGGCAATGGATACATGATAAATATCAATAAATGATACGTCTGATAGAATATTAAATAATTTCAACCTCTAAGTAAGGTTGTTGGAATCAACTCACTTACTCACTCTTTGGTTACCTAGCAACTAACTAACTCACTCTTTGGTTACCTAGCAACAACCGTTTGAGTAGCAGTTTTAGATTTTGCCACAGTGACTCATAACTACTGGAAATAAAAAAAACTACAACTTGGAGTGAGGGAAGAAAATTAGTACAAGAGCTTAAACTGAGGAAATATTTAAAACAGAAATAATTATCAATACCAACTGATATGAAATCCTTAAATTGTGAAACGCTTTTCAGTCATATCGCTCAATAAATGATAGGTTAACTCTAAAACAATAATCATGAAATAATAATAATATTCTGTAAATTGTTACTGTGATGTTTCTTTTAAACAGAGTCATGCTAATGTGTGTGCCATCCATTAGATACCTTCCTGATGTAAGGGTAAACACGCCGTTAATCCCCCAAATGTTATTACAGTTCTTCCTTTTCCAGTCAGGAGCAGTAAGCCAGCCACACAAATGAAATATGCATTGATTATTTGCTGGGCCCTAACTCCAAAAATAATTCCCTTCTTAATGAGGTGCAGGAAATAGGCTTTGAGATTTCAAAGTTTTTGGAGCACATTAGCACATTAAAAGGTGGAAAGAGCTCAAATTTCACAAAAGAGATTGAAAGTTGCGACGGGTCTTTCTCACTGTCCCTGAAACAAGAGCTGAGGGTGTTGTGCTTGGCTTGGATTTCAGTAAAACAGAGATGAGAAACAGATGAGAGAAAGAACCCTGAGGAACCTCATTTATATTCAGGATGAAAATAACAGGACTGATGAAGCATTTTTTCTTTGAAGCTTTACATGCTGCAGTATCACAGCACCTGGGCCATGTACACATCGGAAAAAATACATTTTCAACAAGCTTAATGAACCAAACACTGGCTGTCGCAGGATCTGTTTAGCATTTCTGAGGCGACCACTGACGGTGGCGAACCAAAATCTTAACACTTATTAGTTTAAAACCATCAAGTCTGATAAAGTCTGTTTGAGTTTATAGTTAATTTAAACTTTTTCAAATATTTTATTGCGACTCTCTGAGCTCTGTATGTTTAATTTCTAGAATGGGGACAACCATTATTCAGCATTTAAACCAGCTGAGTAATCACAGCTGTAATAAAATTAAATTTGCACCAATAAAATCTAAGACAACCCTGTCCTTGACAATTATGTGTAATCAAGTGAATGACACAAAGAATAATTAGTGACATTTATTCAATAACAGCTTTTTATGTTTGTTTGTTTTGAAATGAGTCACGTGTGTTAATCAGGTGTCATTTTGAGACTTTTCTACTTTGGGAGTCAAAGTAGTCCAAAAGACTAAAATCACTCTGTCCTTCTAAAATCTTGCAGAAAATCCTAAAAGTGCATCGGATCGGATTGTATAGTTTGTCAAATATCGGGATACATATCTTATTGTGATCAGAATATCATATCGTATCGCATTGTGAGATTATTGTATCTCTACACACCTACTTTCTACCAGACTAATTGACTAGTTAACTGAATAAAAAATATGAATAAATAATAAATTGAGCAATTGGTATTTTAGTGAACTACATGAAATAAGATTCATGTGTCTCATAATTGAGTAAATATTCCTCATAGAAATATCACATAAAATCAGATCACATCTCTAAACTAATTCAAAAATAATAGTTTTGAGACTGGAAATAAGGATATTGATCTGAAACTAGTATTAAACTAACTCAAAATAAGTCCCTGAAGGTCTGAACCTGCATCAGTGTTTTAGGTGATTCCTCCTGACATGATGCTGAGAGGAGGCGGACATTTTCTCAAGATTATTTATCTGGGGAAAACATCAACACATTAGCTGTAAAATCAAGGAAATGGTTCATATGTGAGTCTTAAACCTGCCAACTGAAGCATGTTGAGTCCGTTTCCCAAATGGCCGGGGAACTGTTATGAAAAGATTAAATAATGTCCCTGGGTTTTTGGTATCATATTTGTGGGGCTGCTGGGCCGCGGCTAGATGTGTACAGCTGGGATATAACTTCATTACATTTCATCACTGTGCCTCTCTTCCTCACACTGACCAACTTCAGTCAACATGAGTAAAGTAGGGCAATTTTACCAAGCAATATGAAAGCACAGAACATAGAAAGCGAACTCTGGTCGGTTAAAGTGAACTCTGATGCAGTTCGAATTCATATATGGACATCAAGCGGACCGGAGACCGCTCCAAAAGCAGGAAGTGAACTACAGTGCGGGGCATTCTGGGTAAATACAACCAAAACAAACATGTGAGCCAAATGCTAGCAGAAGAAATAGATCCTGTTATTTTACCAAAGACAAAAGAGAAATCCTATAATCGCTAAAATCCCACTCCTTTTCTGTTTACATTTTGTGAAGAAGGACTTCTTCTTCTGAGGTTTTTGTGTCATTTCCTTCAGTGGTTCTTGGTGTAGCGCCACCACAGGCGAGGAGGGAGAACAGGTTTTTCAAATGTTTGACGGTGCAGAGAGAAAGTGAACTGCACAAGCTGAAAATGCAACAAATGCTGCAACTTTGGTCGACATTTGAATTTTTCTTTAGATCCTAAAACAATTTTCGCTTGGTGGAAACTGACTTCAAGCATTTGTAATGAGTGGATATCTCTCATTTTGGCAAAATTGTTTTAGCTCAGCCAAATTGGATGCTTGTAGTTCTTTTTAAGCAGGTTTTGTCTATTTGTGGATAATCATCTGGATGTGTTTTACTACAATCCTGAATGATTCTTGAATGTCTTCATATCGGGGAATTGTGTGTTGATTTCTGAGGTATTTAAGCCTATTTTGTGTTTTAGACTATTGAATTTCCTATGGATTGAGACAGTACAGCAGTGATCAGAGATGGTTGCATCTATTGCAACATGCTTGATTAAGGGCATAAATCTCTTAAACATTATTTTATATCAAATACAACAGTAGTAAATGTAATATATTTTTGAATTTCTTTCATTTTCTACTGTTAAATAAGCTTCAAATACTGACTGCTGTCTGATATGTTGATATAGATTTTTCCATTGATTGCAAATATTATTTTCACTTAATGTTTCTAAAACATATTCATATTTCTGTCCCGATAAGAACAGATTTCATACAGCTTCTGCAAATGTCACTAAATGTGCTGTGAACTGCTAAACTAAAGTCTGTTGTAACCCACTTGAAGCATAAGAATAATTACTTTACAGAAGAAGATATGTTTAGACCTTTTCTGAAAAAATGTCAAAATTATTCTGATCATTGCTGCTTTGTTTGCAGTGACTCAAAGCTTGAACTATGACTCTGAGACGAGCCTCTCAGCTGTTTACATGCAGACATCATTTAGGTTAATAAATCAATAAATGATTTAAACATGATCATGTTTAAATACCAAATTAAAGTACTTTCCATTGAGTGTGGGCTTTTACTTTGGCTTGAATAGCAAACCAGATACAAGAAATAAAACCTGTGAGTCTTGTCCAGTGTTGTACTAAAAATATATTTCATCACAGAGGCGTGAAATGTCAGGCATGAGGCCAGGAGGGGGTCAATAATACACTGTTTTATTATGTTTAAAGGGTCTCAGCCCAGCAGCAGACAGGTCTTTTAACAGGTCATCTTCTCAACGTGACAGGTTAATTTGTGAGTTTCCTTTAGTAGCACAATGGGACACTGGATAAAATACACAAACAGCAACTTTTTAGTAATTTATCACCCTTCTTCAAAGTAACAAATCCATCAGAGTCAATAAAGAAGAATAAAGACAGCAAAGCTTAAGAGAGCACAGGATGAGCCGTCAAGGAGACAATGATGATAAAAAAAGACAACAGACGGTGGCAGCTTCATCTGGAACTAAGAACTGTTAAATTCACATCCACTTACATTTTTATATCCCCTTAAAAAATCACCTCTGAATAATACAAAACATCAAAATTTATTCAGCTTTGCATTTTGCCCTTGTGAAAAATGTGGAGGCGCTCCACGGATGAGATGGGAAATAAAGAGTAGGCATTGGCCCACACCAATCAAAAACGGTCTCTATGTTGGGAGTACTCCTTGCTCCAAGATTATGTATTTTTTTTAAATTAGGACCTTTGTTTTAGGGAGATGAATCAACCCAAACAAGAGAAAACTGACCACTGAGGTGATCATGGTATGTGTTTGTGAGCATAAAGTTTCTGGTCCGACAATGCTTTCTTCTTTTACTGTGACCATTAGGCTGCATTCACACCAGCTCTTTTTAGTTCATTTTAATCGACTCCAGTTTGTTTACCTAGAAAGTTCGGTTCGTTTGTGCAATCGGACTCTGATGTGGACCAAAACAGTGAACTCTGGTTCATCTAAATGTGAACGCCAAGTGGACTGGATATCTCTCCAATAAGAGGAAGTGGACTATAGTACAGGGAATTCTGGGTAAATACAGCCAAAACAAATGCGTGAGTCCAAAGCTAGCGGAGGAAATGGCTCGTGGTCTTTTACCAACAATAAAAGAGAAATACTAGAGCTGCTAAAATCTGATGCTACTCCATTTTTGTCTATACTTCTTGAAGAAGGAAGCGGCACTCTTCTTCTGAGATTTTTGTGTCATTTCCATCAGTGGTTGTTGGTGCAGCGCCACCACAGGCGAGGAGAGGTACAGGTTTTTCAAAGGACTTGTATCGTTTGCGAAAGCGAACTGGACCAGCTAAAAATGTGACAAATGTTGTAACTTTTCGCCCATATTGAACCAAGTCTACCGGACTACAAGGTGTGAAAACAGCCTCAGACAATTTCCGCTGATGCCCACAGATAATATTAAACCAATAACGGCTCTTCGCTTAGAATCCTGCTGCATGTTTAGCATGATGTTTCATCTCTGTGCCTGAGATGGATGACGAACCACAACAGAGATGACAACATTAAGGTGAATATCATCAGGATTTTGGCGTTTTTGATTACAGTTTTCGTCATTAGCCATTTGTCACCGTGGTAAATTACAGGCGACGCGGATATGCCACATAACGCTTTTATATTCTTGGATAGGGTGCCGGTTTACTAGGATTCCAAATCACTGCTCTTAAATGGCTCTAATTTCCTCTGCCTCACTGGAAAAAATCACCATATAAATCACCATTTTATGAACAAAAAACAAGCTGGAGACTTTATTTATGGGTGAAAGTAATACAGTAATATGCACTAATGCAACTTAGGCGTTACAACCGTAAAATTTCCCTTTCTAACAACTTTCGTTTGAGTTGTCAGCCGACTTCAGCTTTTATTTGTACTTTTTCAAATTTGATTTGATTTGTGGAAATCAATATAAGTATCTTAAGTCACGAGCCGTAACACAATTGAAAAAGAAAAGCTATAAAAATGATAAATACCCTTTAACACACCAGTGTGTCAATCCTTTTAATTTGCCCTCGACTGCTTCCATCTCTACCAATTTCTTCATTTTCATCTCCTTTTCCTCCATCTGCTCTTCTCCTTCCCTTTCCCTCATGTCACTCATTTTTCCTACCCACTCTTCTTCCCTTTTTTTTCTCCCCACTTCTCCCAGGACACCTCTCCCACCACACCCACCCACACACAGCCAATCTTTGTCAATTAAGCAAATGGTTTTTATTTTCCCTTCACATTACACTTTCTGTGTCTGCATTCATGATGAAGTCAAAGTCATTACAGTAAGCTGGATCGCTCTGCTGTGTGCGTGATTCTGCAGAGCCTAAGCTAATTAGGCTGCGCCCATGAATCTGCCAGCTAGGCTCACAGATACAGAAAATGCTGCATAGATAAGGCTGAACATACCGACACATTCACACATGGATTATGTTAATGAGTCCAAACTACTAAACAAACATAATCAAGGTGGTGTGGGTGGAAGGAACGATGTTTACACTCTTTTTTTTACATTATTTAGCAAAATTAACATGTAATTTTTTACTTTTAAATCCCTTAGCTAAAAAAAACTTTAGTTTTAAATAACACTTTTTGCACATCAATTTCAAAGAACAATATTTACTTTCAGCCATGAAAAACTGGAAGATCACCAACTTCTCCGTTTGATATAAACACATTTGAAGGAGTCTTCTTTCCGTTTAAGTTCTCAACTAATCGCCGAGAAAAATAAAAGCAAGGTGTGACAATAAATAAGTAGAACCTCGTACAAGCAAACAAAACTTACTACTACAGACATGCACAAACTTTATTACAACCAACCAAAACAAAAAGAGAGAAAATTATTACAACCAGGACACGTGAGTCTAAATAAAACCAAATTTACTCACTCCTGGGTCGTTGGTGAGAACTGGTGGAGTTGTGTATTTATATCAGGGATGCCAACATTAACACGTTACAGCATGTGGTTAATCTAAAATGTTAAACACGTTAATATTACATAATGCAGATTAATCACATTACCTGTATTTTTGACCTGAAAGCCTTTCTACTACAGAGGGTTAGCCAGTTCAAAGCAGCGCGTTACTCGCCGTTCCACAATGCAGAGTCTCAAACGCAAGAGAAAAGACGACAATGCATTTTCTTCATAAATGTATTGGACATCATGAGATCTCTAATTAGTTTTTTAAACCTTCTTGAATATGAAACTTATAAGACCGAGATGTTTGAGACAATAAAACATTCTTAAGCATTTCTTAAAAACATGTATGTTTGCATTTCAAGCTGATAAAGTTAAGCAAAGTGATTAATTACAATGCTAAAACGTGATTAATCCAATTAATGTTTTTAATGGATTGACAGCACTACTTACATATAATCTGTCTGTGATAAATTGCCTCTATAAATTAGTAATGAATATTACAGCATAGTTTTATCTCTCTTCCCATTGCAATTCCCACAATTAGGCCTATGACAAAATGAAAAAATGCAATTTTTCTAAAATTTTAAATGTTTAAAGCGGCAGGTATTATGCGTTTTTCCAGGCACACATTGCTGTTTTATAACATGACCTAGTAACTAAGTTAATTCAAGTTGTAATAAAAATGCTATTGAAATCAAATATGCCTTAAAATTAATTTTACTTCCTAATTTAACAACTTAAAATTGGAGATCTGTCTCGTTAAAACCTCTTTCTGAAACTCTTTCAGGAAGTCATTACAACATCACTCTTCTATCAACTCTAACAGTGTTTTTACCAGCGTTGCACTGAGAAGAAGTTTATATAGAATAGAATAGACTTTATTGATTGAGGGAAAGTTGCTTATTCTTTGACAAGCTACTCCATCTAAGGTGTTAAATATTAATAATACAAATATAACCATAAGAGGTGAAGTTTAGAAACATAAATATAACGGGCTGAGCAGATGTGCAGTTCTATCAGGTGTTGCTGCTGGCTAGTCTATAGGAGCTGAGTGGGGGAGCGTCTTGGAAACTGCAGCTCTGAGCAGGAGCTGCGCCTCGAAGGCGGGGCTAGGTCCACACAGGCATTTTGCAGAGCTCAACAGTTGCCATGGAGATTCAAGTATTTCTCAGACATGCATGAAAGAATCAAGGCAAAACTTCAGGCATGTATTTGATGCTGTAATAACATTATACAATGACCTAAAGCTCAAGACAGCCCATCTTACATAATACCGTCCCATTAATAAGAAATTTGTGCAGTAAAGGAAAGTCCATGTAAACTCAGGGATGCTACTCTGATGCCTGAAGGCTTGCATGCAGGCTTGAACAAAGAACCGTTTGCGGTCGGACGTTAAAATCCGATCCACAGCACATGTGTTCACTCCTGGGAGACGGGGGCTGCCTGGGGGAAGCAATACCATGTGCATAGGACATATCTCATCTGTCACAGTATATTACAACATAGCAGTGTGGATGAGCACAAATGCATGCCGCAGCAATCTGCATGACTTATAGATGCACATCAACTCCAATGACAAAGCTAAACACAGGCAGACTTTACAGACGGTGGTCAGAGACTGAAATGCTGCACAATCAACGCTGAATGAACAAACTACTCCCTAAAGAACGTGAGAATTATTATTTTTTTGTTCATTTTATGTACACCAGCTATCTGTATGTGTATTCCCTTTGGTTGCACTCAAAACAGTAATGGTGTAGCTTTATTTTGTAAGTCAGGGTGAATCCATACAATGTATTTGTTTATGTAAGACTATTAGGACTAGAGAGGAGGTGTTGGTACAAAGAATGTTTTTTCTTTCCCAAAAACCAGAGCAGCCTCAAACACACACACAGTCACAAACATGAGCATCATACAGTAACGGCCTATTTTGTTAAGCTTCCTGAAAACTCCAAGTAGATAATACTAAAGTCCTCATTTGTAATGTAAAAAGAGAAAACATGAGAGGAGGAAAAGAGGCAGCCAAACAAACAGGCCTGCGTGTGGAGAGGAAAATAATAATAAAAAAAGATGCATGAAAAAAGACAAAAAGTAGTCCACAGACAGAGGCATGCTGAAATGAATATCAGGGAATAAATTTAACAATTTCTTTTCAAAGCACATGTCCGTGCTGTAACAGTGCCCCCTGTTGGCAATCTATGAATTACACAATTTGAATTAAACCAAACAAAATGCAAACAAAAATATCACAGAAATATTTTGTAAATATTTTGTCAGTCAAAATTTCTGCAGCAGTTGAGACACTTTTCACTTAAGATGTTAAACAAAAATATAATCAAAGCAGAGCCTTTCTGTGTCACATCAGGATGCAACTTTGATAAAAGCACAAATACTTTATGCGTAAAAATCAAAATCTCTCTGAATTAAACGGCAACATATTCACATGAACCCAATCTCAGAAAAAGTAGCATCTTTATGCAAATGTGTAAGAATTTCTATGTCAACAATCTACATTAAATGTAGCCAGTTACATTTATTCAGTTATATTTACTTTAGTAATTAAAAAAAAAAAACTTTTCACTACACTGTAGTTTTCCCTTTTACTTGAGTAATCGTACAATGAAGTATCACTACTAAATTTCTAAATTTCTGGATCTTTTACCCACTGTGAGTAACTTCAATTAATAAAGAACAGGCTTGTTTAAAAAAATAAAAATCACCAGATTTTTGGTTATATCTTGATTTGGAACATTTCTCCTTTGCCTAATTTTGTTATTTTGTAATTATGTTATTTATATGGATAATTTTCATCTTGACCTTTAATATACCAAAATTAAAATTTCTGTTCAGGACCACAATTTATATTCTTTCCAAAAAGAATATAAGACAGACCAAAAATTTATATTTTGGTCCATCTGATGTTGTAATTTTAAAATATTAAATGATCAATGTTTTGGTAACTTACTCAGTACTTTAGTAGCCTTTTTACCAAATACTTTTCTACTCAAGTAATTTAGCTGGGTAATTTCTTAGACTACTTACATGTACGTGTTGAGCACTCGTTGCTCAAAGGTGCGCATTATCTTTGCATTTACTACAAAAATTATTAATGAGAGATTTATGAATTTAATAACTCAGAGAACAGCTTTAATTTAATAAACTTATGTCTGGGGGCTTATGTTAAATTTATCATTTTATCTCCAGAATAAACATGAATTAACAAGAAAAAAATGCCGAGATACTTAAAAGAAAGTAATTCTGCAGGGTATTTTTACTGTCAAAACCCCAATTTCCAATTTTTGAGCACTAGCAGCAAACAGACGGACAAAATACAGCCACACTTCTTAGAACGGCGAAACAGCAAAGGCCCACAGGTAATACAGAAGGAGCAAATTCCAGACAAGCATCCTTTCACGCTGCAGTTTAAAACCTTGTGAAGGTGGTTTGTGTGTTTTGAATGAACAAGACTTGATGTGTTGTGAGAATACACAAACAGAAGAATACGATTACAGAAGCAGAGCGTGAAACAGATAACTGAGGAGTGGAGGCTTAAACTAATGAAGGCAGGTTGTGTATTTCTCCTTTTGTAGGATGAAACACTTCTATGTGTTTTTTATCTTGAGCTACGGAAAGCAGAATAGGTTTTATATTCATTTCACCAACCTTTGCAATGAGGCTAAGTGGATCCCTGCAGGAAGTGGGCAGGGCTGATGTCACTTCCTGTGTCAGGTCAGAATCTTCTTCCTGTTGTACATACAGTTCCAACATGGACGCCAGCTGAGAAAGCCCTTGCTTCTTCTGCTCAGACATCAAATTCAAGTCTGCAAGAATGTAAAACTTACAATGAGTATTGTGATCAATATCGATCGATAATAAGTGTGATAGAATATTCAATAATTTCACTGAAGCATTCTGGGGGTCCATTCTATCGTCCAGCCCCAACCTTTATTTAAACATTTATAAGTTTACATTATCTCTGTCTATTACAACCAATTTTTATCTCACTAAAATTAACTATGTAGAATTATAAGCTCAATCAAAATCTCTCAAATAATAACAATGACCACATTTTGGCTGACAGATAATTTCCTTAGTGTAAACTCTTTTTAGGTTAAAAAAGATTCCTTTAATTAATTAATTAAAGGTAATTAATTAGAGGTCATAAAGCATTTCCCTGAATGATATGAACTCATGCATGATTGGTACAAAACAACCAGTTAAAGACGGCTCCATTTTGTAGCTGAAAAAGATGAAATGCAAAAAGAAATACAAGAAATGGCAAATGAGGAAATGACCAGAACCCAACAAACTGTCACAACAATAGCAAATAAACTATGAAAACAAAGTTTTACATTAGATACTTACTTGATTCATGTTCTTCTAAAGTGTAGAGCTCATTACCGACAGTCTTAGGAGGATTTAACTGAATAGCAAAGGAGAGTATAATTAATGTCATTTTTGTTTTACACGTATTTGTATACTTTTAGTGTACTACATAACACCACTTTCCGATGTAGCTAGATTGCAGTTTTATTTTATTTTTAGGAACAAATGGATTTCAAAAACTGAAACTTCAGAACGCTACATGGTTAAAAAAAATAAAGATAGAATCTTGTTTCCACATGTTTTCTGAGCGAGAATAACAAGGATAATTTCTAGAAACTTACCAGAGCAAACCTGAGTCTCGCAGCCAGACGGACTGAGTCAGTAGGGATTCTGGGCAGGAGACGACGAAGACACTTACACTCTCTCTTATGGCCATACCACGCTTGTTTCTGCAGAACAGGGTCATTTAATACACTGTTGGATGAAATGCACACAGGCATCTTTCTATTACATTACACTTCAGTTTTAACTTTTCACATACAAAAAAGGCTTTTCTCAATGCCATGTAAAACGTATTTTCAGGACTTCAGATTTAGTCAGAACAACCTCTTATTTCCATTGAAGTTTTGTCTGTGAAGATATGTTTGCAAATTTGGCAGAGAAATTCAAAAAGCTTTGAAATAATCCATAGTTGATAGAAACATATTGATTGTTCATGAATGAATTAGTGGAGTCTTTGATTACAGGTTGAGAACATGTAGATCATTTTTGAATCTCAATTTAAAAGTAGTGTTAGAAAAAAAATAAGAACATTTTATTTTTGTCTGTGGCTGTATGATAAGACAGCTCTAACTTCGCAATCAATCGTAGCGTAACTGATTGTTTTCTTTGTAATCTTGTTCATTCTTTAAGGCAAAACACAGTGTGTGAACGTAAATCTAAGAACCCCAGTAGGACCTGAGAGAGAAGTGGCAGAGCAGCCATTTTGGACCAAACTTAGGCATTCTTTTGGTTCTGGTGTGGAAAGCTGACACTTTAAACCGTTCCTCAGGCTTCAAATTCATCCTCCTTTTTCACTTCTCCCTTTGAATCAAAGTAGGTATAACAACTCAAAAGTATAGAGGAATTATTTGTTTGTAAACACAGCTGATGCGCGAGGAAAACTTGACTGCAGAAAGACCTGGGCGGTCTTTAAACGCTCACTTGTTGCCATGGTTACACACATTTATCTTGCCGTTTTAACATTAGCTAGCATGTTGTCAGCGTGCTACAACCGACTATCACAGCATGAGAAAATAAATTATTATACCAAACTGATGTGGACTGATAATCCCTCTATAAGAAATCCTGATTCTTCAGACGTATTAGAGACAAACCAACTTTTTATTAACCTTAGATTTTAATCAGTCATTTGAGTTTTTAACATTAATACTTTCATAATAAAATCTCCATCCTTTTATAAATAATTTGTAGATTAATTTGTTCTGTCCGGGTAGTTCAATGTATTTTTTCTCCTCTTAAATACCAATTAGTTAATCCTCACCATGTTTTGTGAGGATTAAACACAAAACATGGAACAACATTCCATGTTGTTTCATGGAATAATCTTTGGTTCATCAGTAAAAGTTTGCATAATTCAAAATAAATCTTAATCGTGATTGTTTTTATTCTTTTATGTGTGGCAAAGGTCATTGAATGGGAAATGAGCAGGATTGATTCAGGATTAGAGATTACATCTGACAAATAAAACATTTTAATAAAGAAATATGGAGTAAATGAGAGGTTAAAGATCTGATTTTAGGTTTTAATTTTCAAAAAGCACTTCTAATCGGGCAAACAAGCCTCATTTGGACGTATATCTTAATTTTTGAACATAATTGTGTGTTCCTAACATCAGGAATAATAAACACAAAGACTCTCCTACCTGGCAAGCTGCATTGCAGTAGCGAGCCATCTTGCACTGAGAACATCTCAACAAGGTCTCTTGTCTAGACAGGAGAGAAAAAAATATATATTTAATGCCTCACAGACACTTTCAGGAAAAAAACGCTTCACATAACGCTTTTCTGAAAGAGATGACTTTACAAAAAGTCCATTTATTTGCAACCAAAATCGTTTAGGCCAGGGCAAGAATAATTTTAAGAGTAATTTTTCAGAGTTAATGACTCAACTGACCTGCAGTGGAACCGGATTATTAGATTATTCCTGACAGGTTTTTATTACATTTAGTGTTAAATGTGCATTGGTAACTTACTATGTAAGCACCAATATTTCCCAAGTAACGGTCAATCACTGTCTTGACGTTTTTCAAGTAACATGCTAATCTTGTCCTTTTACATTTGTTGCACTAATCTGACTAATCTGTAACTATCAGATCTCTATGTATTACTATTAAAATCTCTATGATGATGCATTCAGGGACCCTCTCCCCATGGTTAATGCCTGAACATCTCACATAGTGATGTTCTGTGACAGCTGCGCCTCCACTGGTGGTGTTTATGTGCAAATGTAATGTCTGCTGCGTCTGTCTGGGTGAGACAGTTTGGCTTCAGTCTGATAACAAGCAGGAGCCGAATCCGTCGCTCCCTGCAGCCAATTACAGACAGTGGAGTCCACTGCTTAAACACACACACACACACACACGCCCACGCAAGCCCACCCACACACACACACAGATGTGAATCACAGGAACCCCTTTCAGAGTGTAACATTGTGTCTGTGCATAGGTTAATATGAGCCCAGAAAATAATCTACACAGTTAGAGTGGCTGCAGTATCTAATTTTACAGAATGATTGTTTAGTGGAGAGGACAGAATGACTGATTGAGAGTTTGAGATCCATAAAATTACTGTTTCAGTCCAGTTTCCCTGCTCATAGTATTGCTTTTAAACACAAGAGTACACCAACAATTGAGTTACCAACACAGTAGCTGCCTTTTCAATTACCTTAAAATTCACAACAATTTTGAGAAAAATAAATAAATAAATTCGATAAAATTATTTTTTTTGTGCTAGCATGTGGTTTTCTTCCAGCCGTATCAACATTTGAGTATTTTGCAAAACTGCAATTGAAACATTTTCTCACGTCATATGAATTTGTAAAACGGCAGCATCGCTCAGTTCATCAGAAGTTGAGTTTGTCGTTCGAAAGAGTTGAATCTGTAGTGAAATCAACAATTTCCTCAAAACGCCGCATATCCTCTCCCATTTTCTTTTTAAAAATACAGAATTGTAGATAAAGAAACATTTTTACTAATAAAGAAATAAGTTTAAATAATCATAAATATATCTGTGCATGTATAAAGACTACAGATGCAGCAGAACGTAAACAAACATCTGGGATAAGCAAGATGAACAATCAAAGAGACATTAACTTTTCTCTACAGAAGAAAAACATAAACTCATGGATTCAAAAAGAAATCACATAAGTGTGTGTATGAATGTAAGCAAAATTTAATTCTAATATTTATTTAAATAGCCAAAACAAAAAGGTTAATTTTACACATTTAGATCAGAAAACAATACAAGAGTTAAATACCAAAAGCCAAATGAAGATGTGTTTTATTAAGAGAAGAAAGCTTTGTAAATAGGCCTGTCGCGATAAACGGTAAATCAATCGTACGATAAATTAAAACTATCGACGTCATTTTAATTATCGGCATTATCATCTCTTCCGGCCTTTTTCTCTTTCTGTTAATGACACTGAATGAAAAAAGGCTCAACTCTGGTGCTCTCCACTGACCCTCCCTTCCTCATTTCCTTAGTGTAAAGCCCAGCGCAGACAACACGATCTTAGAACTGTCGGCCGATTGTCGGCCCATTTTCAAAACCTGAGACCACACTAGCCGACAGAAATCCTTGGTATAACGGTTCGATCGGGTTCGTTCCTGCCGTGTGGTGTCCAACAATGGGCACCAAATAATGGCTACAAGTCCAGTGAACAAATTTTACAACCAGGCGTTAATCAATGCTTTACTACAATCTACCTGCAGTACATGTGGCTAGTGTCAGTGTTCAGACTATTTTGAATGTAAACAAGAATAAAAAGCATGAAATTTACTGGTGAGATGATGTAACACCACCAGCAGAAGAAGATTCTGTGATGTCACTAGTGAGGCAGTCTGTGTGATGTCATCAACTAGACATATATGTACAGAACACAATTCTGCATATCTTTCATTGCTTGCTATATCGCTGACCAGTTCAGACATACTCAAAGCTTTTTCAAATACCGTTCAGGTAATTTAGAAACCGACTGATTTTAGATAACTATTTAAGGGAAAATGTTTCATCAAAACCCAAGATACCACAATGGAAAGATGGGACCCCAGATGAGAAGGGGATTCCAGCACAACTCCCAAGGCAGGTTCCCTCCTGTGCACCCGAATGTTTTACACGAGGAAATCCAAAGGCTGCGTGCCTTTTTGGAAATGGAGAGAGCCCAAAGGTTTGAAGATAACCAACGACTGGCCCACATGGAAGAAGAGCTGGAAGAAACGAAACTCCAGTTAAAAAGGCAGAAAGCTATCAAAGAAGTCTTCATCAACAAGTCCAAAGAGTCAAAGAGGGAACTCGAGAGAGTAGAGAAGCTTAGTGATCCAGCAGCTGTCAGCGCTGCGATCCTTGCTTCCAAGGTGCACAATGATGTGAGATATAAGAATAAGAAGATGCTGCAACAAGACTTTGTCGAATTAAAGACGGCCCATCTCCTCAGCCAGGAAGCATTTTCGTCAGAAATCCAGGCTGAAAAAGAGAAAGGTAAAGCCCTCCAAGAAGAACTGGACAAACTCCAGACTTCTTACGAGGAGCTTTGCTCTAAGTATGAAGCTGACATTGCTCTGGTGAGGCAGGAGGCTGAGATACAAACGTTTTGTGAAGAGAGGGATAGTGAGGTACAACAGCTCCTTGAAAATCTAAGAGCTGAAAAGGAAGATATGTTTCAAAACATGTCAAAAGAGATCAAATTTCTGCAAAGCAGCGAAAAAAGTTTGCAGGACGAATTGGACCAGGTCAAACGTTCATATGAAGAACTCGACGGGAAGTATGATAGAGATGTTTCTGGACTTAAAGCCCAAGTAGAAACATACAAGAAAGAGATAGCTCGTGAAAGAGAAGCCAGTTCTGAGAGAGCGAAGAAAGACCTTGAGGAAATCACCAAACTGAAAGCTGAGCAAGATCATCTCTATGAAACAATGACAGAAGAGTTTCAGACTCTGCAGCAGAAATTCAACGGGCTCACAAAACATTTAAAATCTAATATAGGCCAGTATGAAGCAAGCCATTCTTCACTTCAACAGCAGGTGGAAAATCTTCAGATGCAAATAACTGAGGAGAAAAAAGCTCACTTGGAAGACTTGGCGCTACTCCACAACATAAAAGCCATGAATGCCGACCTCCAGGAAAACACAGCAAAAGATATAAAATTCCTGCAAGAAAAGGAAAGGGATGCGCAGACTGAGTTAGAGAAGATTAAAGGTTTGTACAAGGAGCTGAATTGTAGATATGAAACAGATGTTGCTGCACTAACACAACAAGCAGAAAAATATCAGCAAGTAAGTTGTGAGGGAAATATTAAATTGGAAAGAGAAGATGAGGATCTTCAGCTTGCCAACTCTCTGAGAGATGAGAAGGAAGATCCACAACAAAAAACATCACAAGAGTTTACAGATTTTCAAGAGAAGGAGAAAGATTCAGAGAGCCAACCTGACCAGGTTGACATTTTACATCAAGAGGTTTCTTCTGAGGAGGATTTCTCAGAAGAAACCTCATCAGGTTGTTCCACGGATTTGGAATCCACGGCAAAGACGGAGTTCGCTGTAGAAACCATCCAGGAGAATGTGGACAACCCAGATCCTAAATCCATGCAGGATGGTAAAAGGAAAAAGCCAAAGCTTTCAGTTTGGAAAAAACTACGAAACATTCTATGTTTGAAGAAACAGAAAAAAGAAGGAAAAGAGTGAACGAAAATCAAGAACGTCTCACTTTAACTATCATGCCATGCGACGCTCTGTCATGACAAAAATTAAAAAGGCAAGTTTTTTTCCCCCCATTAACCAACTAGAACAAAGATCCTTTCTTAACCCAATTCAAAAAACAATCAAACGCTAAGATGAATTTGAAATAGAAAAAAAGCGGGCAGCATGGTGATGCAGTGGTTAGCAATGCAGCTTCACAGGGAGGATGTGTCAGATCTTTGCTGTGTGGAGTTTGCACGTTCTCCCCGTGCTTGCGTGGGTTTTCTCCAGGTACTCTGGTTTCCCCCCACATCTCCTAAAACATGTAGGTTAGGTCAATTGGTCAATGTAAATTGCCCCCCAAAAGTGTTCAAGAAACTGCAAGAAATGCTTTAAAAATCACCTAAAAGTCTTGAGGTATCAGCACTAAATCTAAGACTATTCCTTACCCAACGATGGCTGCTTCCTCTACTTTAGCCCTTTTCCCTTCACTTTTTTAGTGGCAGATGGCACAGTGCCACAACACATAGCTCAATATTTATAGCAACCGATTAATTTAAGAATTAAAATTCTTCTTGTAATAGAAATGATTTCTGTTTACTTTCTCTCTATTTTTGTAGTTTTATGGTTTGTCCTTTATTTTACCTTCTCTACTCACATTTTATGTTGCACTTGCACTTTTTCATAGTGAAATGTGTTTAAATCCGGAATTTAAAAAAGGTTAACAGAAGGATCATGCAGTGGCTTTTTAAAAAAAGATTTCAGGGTGACTGTGGCTCAGTGGGTAGAGTGGTCGTCTTGTGATCAGAAGGTTGTAAGTTCGAGTTCAGCTTCCTCCTGCCACATGTTGAGGTCCCCTTGGGCAAGGCACTTTTGTTGCTTACCGATCTGCATATCGGTGTAAATGGGTGAATGTGACTGTAGTGTGAAGTGCTTTGAGTGGTCAAAATGATTAGCAAGGCACTACATAAGTTCAGTCCATTCATCTTTTTGTTTCTTTGATAAATCCTGTGTTTGTTTGTTTTTTTATACCAAACATAAAAAAGCTGATTTAACAAGTTTGGACTTCTTCAGGGTCCCCAGGTGTTAAATTAAGGTTAGAATTACATCTGTATATAATATTGGATGATAATTGTAATCATAATTTAATACTCTGGACCCCGAAGAAGCCCAAACTTGTTCTATCTGGTTTGTTTGTTATAAGAAAAAACAGGCTTTATCAAAAATGAAAGGAACTGTGTGATCTTTCTGTTAGTCTTTATTTAGAAAAATGTATTCAATATAATATAACAAACTTAATAAAAAAGAGTGCAATTTAACATGAAAAACTGAGTAGAAAAAAGTAAAAACGAAGCACAATCCATGAAACAGAGAAGATAATCAGAAATTATTACTGTTAGTGAGGAAAATCGATTCTTAAATGAATACATTGCTATAAATAGAAACCTATGTGTTGTTGAGCTTATGTGTAGTCTACTGGTATAAAAGAGAAGAACGACAGGATGCTCAACATCTTCAGAGGCTGTAGACCTCAACACAGTTATCCCGGGTTCAATTCCAAGTCTTGGGTAAGACTTGGAATTGTCTTACCAAGTCAGTCCCTTCTCTCTCCTCCAAATCTCCTGTTCAATTACTGTTTAATAAAGGCCACTAGAGAATAAAAAACTAAAAATGTGCCTGCCACCACATTGTGCTCATTTCCTCATGTTGAAAAAAATACAACTCTTTCTTGCTCTCTCTCGTTCTCTCTCATTCTTAAATAACAAATGTTACATACATATACTGTACATACACACATACATAAATGCACACACACACCCACCCACCCCAACATGCACACATATACACATTCCTTCCATGGGCTGCCACCTTATCGTGGTGGAGGGGTTTGAGTGTCCCAGTGATCCTCGGAGCTATGCTGTCAGGGGCTTCATGCCTCTGGTAGGGTCACCCAATGCAGAGAGGTCCTAGGTGAGGAACCAGACCAAGTGCAGCCCAAATACCCCTTATGATGAGGACCACCAATGGAAACAGTGTTCCCTCTCCTGGACGTGGGTCAACGGGGCCCCACTCTGGAGGAGGGGCACGTTGGCAAGCAAGCGCCTGGTGGCCAGGCTTTAATCCATGGAGCCCTGTCAGGCTAAACAATAAATATTTAGTTTACAAACTACATTTAGTATTAAGCTAAATATTTATTTAAGCTTAAGATTTAGTGACCAAGCTATATATATTATATTGAGCTAAATGATAAGCCTTGAGCAAGCTGAATACTTAGCTCTAAGCTAAGTATTTGGCTAACAAGGCAAATATTTGTCTCTGAACTAAATATTTAGTTCAGACTAGGGTAAAGGGTACCAGGATTCCGGACCCGTCAGCAGCAGATGAAGCTGAAAAACAGCATGTAAATGAGCACAAGGGAGACGCAGTCTGTCTTACGCCAATTTCTCTCAGCTTATTTATTGAACAAACCAGCTCCTTTAACTGTCAATACAGTCCAATTTATAGTTCAGTAACTTACTGTACATATTAGACATATTCAATCATAGACATCAACATTAGCTTTCCTTAAACCAGAAATAATCCCATAACATCATATTTTGTCACAATTCCCTCAGGTAACATGTATCTTCAATTCACTGCACTTTATATGCATATTTAATCACACACAGTGACATATTTCATGGGCATGTATCTTACAGTTGTTGTAAACTAGCATAATTATCTTAGAATTCAAACTTCTTTAATTAAGTGAATGCATTAAATCACAGTTTAACCTTCCACCACTGTGTTTAGAACACAAATAAACCCTGGAGCCTGATAACAGTGTATCACTCTCACATCATGGATTATATGTATATCTAGGCCTGTCGCGATAAACGGTAAATCAATCAATCGTATGATAAATTAAAACTATCGACGTCATTTTAATTATCGGCATTATCGTCTCTACCGGCCTTTTTCTCTTTCTGTTAATGACACTGAATGAAAAAAGGCTCAACTCTGGTGCTCTCCACTGACTCCTCCCTTCCTCATTTCCTCAGTGTAAAGCCCAGCGCAGACAACACGATCTTAGAGCTGTCGCCGATTGTCAGCTCATTTTCAAAACCTGACAGACCAGACATTAGCCGACAGAAATCCTAGGTATAACTGTTCGATCGGGTTCGTTCCTGCCGTGTGGTGTCCAACAATGGGCACAAAATAATGGCTACAAGTTCAGTGAACTAATTTTAAAACCAGGCATTAATCAATGCTTTACTACAATCTACCTGCAATGCATGTGGCTAGTGTCAGCGTAAAGTCCTAACTGAATGAAAATCATTAGAACCTATTTACGTCACGTTAACGAAGAACAGCTGAAAAGTTACCGGGTTTATCAACTGCAGTAGCAATTTCGCTCCAACTCCTCCTCTTGTCATTTCTATATTCTTTGCATGTTGAATAAACATTAATGTTGTTTCCACATATCATCCCCAATGTCCGCTGGACTTCGGGTTGCGCCGTTTCAGCTGTTTGGGATTCCCCGAGGTAATTTCCCCTCAGAAAACACGGAGGAGAATCCGCGCTTTCTGATTGGCTACCTGTCACATTCAACAGGAAGCCTTAAGATCCCAGTCGGGGAAAAAAACCCTGATTTAGATCAGAGCGGCAACGACGATCTACCGTAACACACCACACAATCTTAGAAAGACCAACAGTCTAAGATTGTCGTAAGGGGAAAAATAGGAGCAAAAAATCTGTAGTGTGAACTATTGCATCAGGTAGTGGGATGTGCCCATTTTCTCTATTTAAATCTAATTATTACTGAAGGGCAACATAATATACAGACTTCATAATCTTTTGGTTGAATGCAGTATTTATTTCCACTTTTACTTTATGTTCTTTAGGGTTTTTTTCAAGTGTGTTTTTTGTTAATGGAGACTAAGAATCCATTTTATTTTTGTTTTTGGTTGTTTTGTTTATTTTGTTTATCAGCTCCAGTGTTAAATATTCTTTTGAAAATAAAGTGTATCTATTTTTGGCAAGAAATCGCATGCATTATTACGTCATTTCCATTAAATCAGTGTAAAAAGGTCTTCAAACAATATTATCGTTTATCGCAATAATTTTTGAGACAATTAATCGTTCGGCAAAATTTGCTATTGTGACAGGCCTATTTGTAAACCATAAGCCTTTATGAAAAATGAATCACTCCCTAATGCTAACTGGTTGTGCCACACTTGGCAGCAGCAGCAACCATCAAGTGTTTTGTGGTAACTGGTGATGAGGCTCTTACATTGCAGTGGAGGAGAGTTTTGACCAGCTGTTCTTTGCACAAGTGTTTTAATTCAGCTACATTAGAGGCTTTTTGAGCTGAACAGCCTTTTTAAAGAGGAGCAATTATTTTTCCAGGAATAATGTGCCATTTTACAGCACAATCGAGTCAACTACGTTGAGTTCACAATGCTGTATATATCAAACATAACTTAAAAGAAATTTGACTTTGTAAATGAATGCCTTGAAATTGGGTCTGTGCCTCTTTAAGGAGCTCCTACTCTTTCCAACACACTTCATCACAGCAGTTTACGATCGTTCTCAGGTGCGTTGGACTGAGAAGTAGTTTGTATGATGAGAGACTTCGTTTAGGAATCCTAATGGTTGCAACGGGAGATTCAACGATTCCTCCAGGAAGAAAACACGCATGAAGGAATCAAAGCAACATTCAGGCATGGTTATAACTAGGCAATAACATTATAACATGATAGGAAGCTCAAGAAAGTAAATTTACAGATTACTGCCACTTTAAATGTCATCCCACAGCATAAGTCCAATTTGAGATGCTGGCAATTTCAGGACCTGAAACTGCAAAGTGTGTTTATCTGATAACAGCCAATATGATGTTTTTGTCTGAAATGCTATATTGGTTTTAACACCAGATGTAGCAGGACGCACATAAAATATTTCACCAGCAGATCACATTACGATGTTTTCTTTTTAATACGATTTAATCCTGCAGATGGTTTCTGAGTCGTTTTTAAAAGTTCAACTACTCCAAACCTTCCACCACAAGCTGCTCTACCACAACAAAAAATCCCAAATTTCATATATCAATGCAAGATATCACTTCTAAAAAAATTAAAAAGATAAATAAAAAAAAAGATATCCACACCTGAAAGGTACTTCTGTTGATAAATATCCCATTTGGTTGCTTAAAATGACATTTTTAAGCACCTGAAAAGTCCAGTGAGCTTTCAGGTTTACTGAAAAACTCACTTTTATTAGATTTGTGCATGCAGTGTAGAAAAAAATAAATAAAAGCCCCACGTCTTTATGGTTTATTACATCCGGGTAAAATGGAAGAAAATTATGGAATACCAGTAATTAGATCTGACAATGGATGTTAATATGAGCGTACACACACAAAACGAAGTAATGGAGAACATGTTATGATGGATGTTAATACATTAGCCCGCGGCTTATCAGACAAAGTATGGCACTTTTTATTAGAGTGGGCGCCACTATAAATGCTGCAGAGGACATTATGAGATCCTTGAAGCAAAATGAAGGGATTTAATATGAGTGTGTGCACACACACGGTTCAGCTGTAACCGAAGGCTGTTGCCTCCGACAACAGGAGTTAAGTGTGTCTCTATCAGCGTGGGACCAGACTGGACTGTTGTGTTTAGCCGGAGGTGGCAGCCGCCGTGCGCAAGTTTCCAAAACACTCTTCTCTCCTTTTCACTATTCTGCATTTAACCCATTTCCTCACCATCTGTCTCTTAGTTTTCCTCCACCCCATCGTTGCCGCTGGGCCTGATTTGCAGCAACCTTCTCCAGCTTGGATCCTGATCCTGGCAAATTTATTGTGTCACCCTTCATGAAAACAGAGTTATTCATGTCACATTGAGATTGAACAGAAACAGGGAAGCCACCCACAGTTTAAGAAACACATGCCTGTAGTTTGATGCGGAGCCATAACAACGGATCACAGAAAGTCAGACCCAAACACGGATAGATCAATTGTCATGCATCTCATAGACCTGGAGCTGGAAGCCACAAGAACCACACACAACAAACAAGAAATCAATTTTCAGCTCCACACATATTTCTAAGACTAAACTTTACCAGTAGTGTTGTTCCTCTGGAGGTCATTTTATAGTACCAGAGCTACACTGTACGTTATGAAAAATTCATATTTTGCATGTTTTTTTGTTTCCATTCAGGTCGCTACTGCTTGTTCTAGCCCAAGAACTCAAAGAAAAATACACCCAGTCATTTTTTTGGCAACAAGTTAATGTTTTTTAGCGTCTTTAAAACGACATTAAAATCGTACAAATGTTAAGTCACACTCAACTGGCACTCCCCTGTTACCTAGCAACCACAGGAAGGCCCAGCCCCGTTACCTGGCAACCTAAGCAGAGTTCCAGCACGTTCTGTCAGCAGAAAATAGTACGAAAATAAATTAAATAAGGTAATTTTATTTATATAGCACATTTTCAGCAATAAGGCAGTTCAAAGTGCTTTACATGAATTAGAAGAAAATACAAACAAAACAACAAAACTAAAAAAAAAAGGTAAAAAGGTAAAAAGTATAAAACTACATATTGGTTCCTCATGTTTAATAAGATTAAGAAGAAGTCCATAGTTTATGAATTATGGGTTTCTCTGGATTCTTGTTCTGATGAAACTAGATGTTGGTTCTCCATTTTTGGTTCTATTAGTATACGTATAAAACTAAATGTTGGTTCCTGTTGTTCTAGGCTGAGTTCTAGATTTGTACAAAGTAAAGCTAAGTTTTGGTTCTCCATGTTTGTTTCTATTAGTAGGTATAAAACTAAATGTTGGTTCTCCATGTTTGGTTCTTGTTCTGGGTTGTTAAGTAGTTGGTACTTTCTAAGTTTGTTCTAAATTTCTAAACTAACAGGAGTTTGTCAGGGTCTTGCTCCAATATTAAAAGTATAAAGCTAAATATTGATCTAAAGTAATAAATACGTCACTTTTTTAAAAAGTAGCTAAATGTTGATGGAAGGTACTGAGTACTCCACAATTTCTAAAAAATAATAAACAACAATTGAACATTTTTATGCTTAAATCCAATTCCATAATTCATCAAAAATACTTAAGCAAGATAATTAAGCTGACATACTTAAAGTACATGGATACAAAATGGAAGCAGAAGGGGACAAAATGCCAACATATGGTTACCAGATACAGATAAATTATCATGATCCCAAAATCTATGTTTTCCAGCAGGCCTAAAGGATTGTATCTTGAATATATAGAATTTTACAATTCCTGTCTTTGAAGAAATTCATGGCACTAAAAGTGCTTTCCATACGCCATGTGAGAACGAAACAGCAGGAAAATCTATTCTGAATCTGATTTCAAAACCATCTGAAATATTTTACTGTCACAACCTCAATAATAAAAACCTTGTTTTTATCCTCTGGCTCAGCAGTCCAGCCAAGAGTCTTTCGCTTGAATGTTTAATACGAATCTGGTTCAGGAAGAATCACGCACGTTCTGGACTTTCCATTTCATGACTCAAACACACAGCGATGGCCCGTCTTTGTCTTGCGGGCAGCACACAACTAGAGTCCGGCAGCGTGTGCAGCTTTATGCAGTACGCCATGTTTATGAACACTGATTTAACCATCCAAATATAGATGTCCACAATAACAAGAGGGACAAATCCAACAAAACAAGCAGAAAAAGCAATATTCACGATATGAGAAACGGACTTCCCAAGCCTCAATTTGTTGGTATTCTGCAACACAACTCTATTTGTTTCTTAAAAAATTGCTCATTTTCACGCAGAGCTGTCAATGACCTGCCTGGTCTTCAGCCAGGTTTTGTGAGTGAACTCCTCCTCCTGCTCCATCATTTCTTTAGCTGTTCTTCTCTGAGTCTCAGTCAGATGTTGTGTGAAGGGATGGCAGGTCCATGCTTGGATTGTAGGCACAGCAGGAAAACTCATGAATAACATTAGAAAGGTTTCATTAGTAGCATACAGAACACTGAATTAATGCCTTACTTCTCTTCCTCTCAATGTCAAATTGTTTTCCTCTTTTGCTGCTTTCCCTCTGTACTCATTAGGTTGCTCATTTCCTGATATTTCACAGCTTTTATTTATATATTTTAAATCAGTGATCACATCCCTGACAGCCAACATCTGTATAATCTGTTGGTTAAGCAGAGGCATTTGTCATCTCAAAGGCATCTCAAGAGCAACGTTTTGTTGTTCTGGTTAGCATAAATTTAAATAAATTGCCTTGTTTTTGTATCTGTTGGTTGGACTATACATATTCATCAGTATTCTATGAAAATGTGGGAGAAACTCCACTAATGTGTAATTGTAAGGAAGAAAGTAGACTAAAAAAGGCCTGTTTGGAAATAGTTGAAATCCACAGTTTTGCATATTAAAAGTATTTATTTTGTTGAAATAAAACTGATTTACATTATGTGGATTTTTTTTCCATTTTGTGTTAAGCATGAAAAATATTTTCTCTTGCTTTCACTTGGTTTATTTCCTCTCATCAACGAGTAAGCAACAAAAAACCTAATCTTTGGTAGCTGATAACTAGTCGTGGCGACTCAATAACCAGACAAAAATTGCAAAACATTTTAAATTTATTGACGCCTTTCATGAAAAACATTATTTAAAAACAGCAAATGGGATAATCTGAGCCTAAAAGTAGATATTTTGCATTTACAAGCACCATTATTTAAAGTTGATCCTTATGACAAATTTAAATGGCAATGATTTTTTTCTTCCTGATAATAAAAGTTTTTTAATAGTTTATTTATTACACACCATATGCTGTTTCAATATTAGTGATACGTTTTCTGTATGTTTTCCTAAAATCGTGCAGTTCTACTTACAGCTAATGAGAAGATAAAATTCCTTTGTTATCCCTCCTTTTGCAAAAAAAAAGAAAGAAAAACAAGCCCAAGAAAGATGTTTTTATTTTATGATCAAAGCCTAAAGCAGAAGTTAATTTGTACGGAAGGTCCAGAAAAAATGCGGGCCAAACAAATATAAAGAAAACAGAAGAACTAGAAGAACCGGATAGATATAAATAGAAGCTGCCACTCATCAGAACTGGAGGAACTGGGAGACACTGGTTGCTCCATTAATATGCAATTCAACAGATCTGTGTTCTTACATGTGGGGGTGTACGTGTGTGGGGGGGTCTGGGTGTGTGTGTGTGTGTGTGCGGGTGTGGGCATGGGTGTGTGTGTGTGTGTGGTCAGTTTTGTTAAGTCTTTGCTGTGAAACATCTAATTAGGCCTACCTCAGCATATCCCTGTTGGAGTGTGCAGCATGGTAATTGATTCCCCATGAGTAAAAGCTGCAGGAGATTCTGTTCCAGCTACAACTTCATGCATCTTAACAGTCACAGAGTGAACTCTTCCCACTACAGCACAGAACATTTCACTCTGAAATGGTACATATATATATATATATATATATAATTTTCTTTCTTGATTGTTTTTGACCACATATTTGGTTGTTGCTGGGCTGCTTGGCTCAAGTCTTCAGTTTCCTGCAGCAGGAAATATTCCTGAAATATTCAAACCAGAGGAAGCAAGTCCAAGTAATATTAGTTTACAACATAAAGAGCTTCTTCAGGATCTTCACAACTGTTGGGATGTATAAAGTAAAAGAGTATAAGAAATAATAATTGAGAGTGACCGCTCCAAAAGAGTCACCACTGCCACCTACTGTTGGCTGTGGGTATGACACCACAGACCATGGCTTACGGAGACACGTCAAGATGTGGATTTATTGTAAACTGGAAATTGAACTGTAGAGGACCACTTTCACAATAATTACCAACAAAAGGAGGCTATTTGTGGAAAGTCAGGACCTTTTCCCAGTCTTCAAACATTTGGTGTGAGCTTTACCGTGTTCTACTAGTTAGACTTAGAGCAAGTGGTGTCCAAAGTCGGTCCTGAAGAGCCGGCATCCTGCATGTTTCAGGACTGACTTTGGACACCACTGACTTAGAGGTATGGTGTGAATTACGTTTTGGTTAAGGTCAGGAATAGACTAGTAATGGTTATTGTTGAGACATGTAGGCATACATGCAGTTCCTAAAATGAATAGAAATCAATACCAAGTCCTCAGTTTGCATAGAAGTACAAGGATGTGTGTGTGACAGACAGATGGACAGAAAGAAACCAGCTGCATCTTGAGTCATCTTCAACCTGAGGGGAATCATATGGAACGAGTCTCCTCATGGTTTCATTATTAAAGTGAGACACACAGCATAATTCAGGTCTGATTTGCAGATTTTGACAATTTCTCATTTTCTGCTAATAAATATTACATTTTTGCTTGGAATTTTGGAGACATGTTGTCAGTAGTTCATAGAATAAAAGAACAATGTTCATTTTACTCAATCATCTACCTATAAAGAGGAAAATCAGAGAAACTGATCATTTTAAGTGGTTTCTTAATGTTTTTCTAGAGTTGTATAACGCATCACACTAGATATCGGGATATGAATCCCATCCCATATCTCACATCCCTACTATGCATAATTTAAATATTCCAGACAGATGAGTTGTACAACTCTATACTGCAGTTTATTGAAGGTCATCACAAGAAATTTAAAAGCTACTGTGAAGCTTGAGAAGAGCCAGGATAAAGGGAATAACCAGGAGAAGTACGAGCAGATGTGGTTTGATCTCAGTGAAATGCCTGGCAGCTGAATTTCCAACGACCAGAATGAAGCCTAATGAAAGAAGCATGGCTGTGTGACATTCTCACTGAAATGCAAACAAGAAGTCACAAAAGATCCTGAGCTCTGAAGCGCGGGCGCAGGAGGGCTGCCGAAGGAGCCAATGAACTTCAGTAACCATCAGTATGTAGCTGCAGGATGAACCCAGACTGGTCAACAAGACAAGAACTGAAACCTTTAAGAGAATAAATTCATATGATAACGATTAGAGCAGGAGTGTCAAACTCATTTGGGGCCAAATCAAGATCATGATTTGATCATGATCTGGATTAAAGGGTTGGTTGTGCCAAAATGTATTGATAAAACCTGCTCAAAAACTGTTAAAATATCAATGAATTCTTAAAGTTACATAATAATATTGAGCATCTTTTCAGTCCCTCCAGGATTTTGTGATATTTTGCAATAAAAATCAAAGTTTTTGTGGTACTAATCTGGAAATATTAGCACTTGTTTATGAGAGTAATGCGACTTTTTATTACTCGTTGTGTAGATCATGGACTATAATCTGATATCAATTAAGGTTGAGGCAGTTGTTTAAGACAAGCAAGAAAGTTTTTGACGGTGGCGTCAAAAACTGTGGTGGCGCAGGGGGTTAGCACGCCCCACGTTTGGAGGCCTTAGTCCTCGACGCGGACATCGCGGGTTCGACTCCCGGTCCCGACGACCTTTACTGCATGTCTTCCCCCCTCTTCTCACCCTCCTTCCTGTCTGCCTACTGTACAAAAAATACGAGCCACTAGCGCCGCAAAAACTCTTCGGAGAAAAAAATGGAAGAAAGGTTTTTGACAATTTTGGAGAAAAAATTTGCAACAAACACCCAATTATGTACAAGTGAAAAAAGTGCAGGGATTTGTTGATTTTGCGTGAATTTCCACGATAATTCTCAAGAAACTGGAGGGACTGATTGATAAAAACTGCAGTGATTTGACTGAAAACATAACATTTAAGCACACTTAGTGTTTAGTCTAGAATCTAGAGGGCCACATAACAAGCTGTGGTGGGCCAGATTTTTCCCACGGGCCTTGAGTTTGAAACGTGTGGATTAGACACAGTCAAATCCACATTGGTCTTAAATTATGGCTACTCTACATGACTCAAACAAACAACAAATGTTCTAGATGTACTACACTAATAATAAATACTCACTGAATTAGGGCTGGGGGATATGAGGAAAATCTAATATCCTGATATATTTTTTGCTATATCATGATACACGATATATATCACGATATTCTTAAATGAGCTCCAGTGTTATTTTAAACTATAGATCCCTTGCCGCATGATATCGTTCCCACCCCCATTTCCCTGCTAGACTTAAATGTAAGCTCATATAAAAAGGGATGCAGTGTTTTGCTATGAACTGTCTACACTAAGACTAGATAACAAGGTGAGAAATAAGTTTTAACTAAGAAAACAAATAGTGAGGGAGAGGGAAGCAGGTCAATTATGCTTGACTTTGACAAACTTAACAAATGGATGTGCTGTGGAATAAGGTGTGTTTTGGACAGATCATCAGTAAAGCAGGTGTTTAAATTAGCTAATCAACCACCGCTGTGTTAGCGTGGCTAATAGCAGCTGTGGCTAATCTACCACAGCGATCACTTATTAATAAAAGCAAAATACACATCAAGCCTAAAAACCCAAAACTGTAACGAACTGAATGTCCTGCTCTAGGTTGGGGTAAGGTTTGAGTGTTTTTGTTGCTGAATCCTGATACATAAAGTTGCGATGTTGTCAGTTGCTATGGCAGCGAGTCTACCTGTAGCGTAAAGCCGACACGAGCGAGAGAAAAAAAAGAATGAGTAGTTTTGAGTTATTTTTCCCATTTCATAGCACTAAATGAATCATACCTACATCTCCAGGTTTCACTGTAACGGACTAGTTCTACCGCAGCAGCGCGGATATGAACGGCATGTAAAAGAATAGTTTCATTAGGTGGTGAAATAAATTTGTGGTACAACCTTTTGTCGCAATAGCTTTTTAACATGTTTTGCAAGTTACCTCATTTTGTTCAACATCCTCCTTATAAAATTCAAACCACTGCCAAATTATTGATCCAGCTGTTTCTCTTCGGAACTAGTTCATCTGATTTGTCTCCAGTTACCATCTCATTCAGCTCGCCTCAAACTCTTGCTGTCACCATGTTGTTTGTTTTCTCCGCGTAATTGATAGAAAATTTTCAGGTTGAGACGGGGGAGGAACTAGTGATGCATTCATAGGGAGTTGGATAAACCATACTCGCAGTGAATTTGACGGCGAAAGTTTATTTGACCGACAATTTATACTCGATAGTTGCGATATAGCCATTTTAACTATCGTAAATTGAAAATATCGTGATACATCGAGTATACTCGATACATCGCCCAGCCCTACTCTGAACTCTTTTCTTTTTCTTGACTCCACTCCTCTAATGGAGGGAGAAAAAACAGATTTTTATTAACTGTGCTACACGAGGCCGAAGCTCGGCATACAACTTTTATGTTAACCCTCCTGAGGACCAAGATTTAATTTCTGCCAACAGATGTGCGTTTTAGATGATTACTAACACACACGTGGAGGTGGATTCCCTGCGTACAGCAGATAACTCGGTTTACAAATGATACAGCTGTCTGCAATTTTTTTCCAGGCACCTGGGTGTGAAGCAGCAGGAGATAAAGAAAACAACACAGTTTGGGAGGAGCGGGATAGATGTTGGTAGGATACAGAAAAACAATCTGTGTGAGGAGGAAGAAAGCAAGAGGAAGGAGGGACAGAAACACATTTGAACGATGAGAAACAAGACGGTGGAAGAGAAGGTGAAAGGAATTAGATGGAAGGTAGAAAGACAGATGTTGGAAGAAGCAGATGGGGAAATAAATTGAGTGGAGGTGAAAGGAGGAGGCCAGCTCTCATCCGCTCCTCTTGGTTTGTCATCTAAAGCAGTCATCTGTATGCCGCCTATATAACCGGATTCACACACTTTATCAGTCTGTCTGCTGGGACAGCTTTGGGGAAAAACGCATCGGATGTTTGGAAACATGTCGGTTTCAGGGCGTTGCCTTTACACATTATGCAGAAAAGCTGCATGTAAGACTGCATGTCTGTGTGTGTGTGTGTGTGTGGGGGTGTGTGTGTGTGTGTGTGTGTGGGTGTTAGTCAAATCTGAAACCGAGAAGGTTTCCATCCTGCCAGTTCAGAAGAGCAAAGTGAGAAAAATGTCACCCTGTGCCCATGTGAGGCTGAGAAGGTGATCTTCACCACATGTGAAACTTTTTCATGCAGTCAACAATCATCTTAAACTGGGCCTAATGTCTTGTTTCCACTGAGAGGCATGGCAAGAGTCGGGAGGCCATTTTGTCTATTTCCATTGTGAAAGCGGCTCATACCGCACCACACCTGGTACGACAGGACGAAGCTACTGGCATCACAATAAGCTATAAATCAATTAATCAAATGATAAATTGAAACTAGCTCAATAATTTCCATTTGCATAATTTTCTCTTTTCTCTCTTTCTAACAAAAACTGAATGTCAAAAGTCTTCAGTGTGTTGAATTGGTCTCAACTAGACCCTTCTTTGAAGGTCAATTTTGCTTACAGAGACTTCATAATTCATTTGATTTGTTGTTTCTTTTGTTTTGTTTATTTATTTTGGATATTTAAAAAGTTTTCCAGTTCCAGTATTAAATGTTTGTTATAAATTAAAGTTTACTGATCTTTGAGAATGTGAACTTGCGTTATTACACTATTTGTCGCGGCCTTCTAATGTTCCAAAATGCCAAGAAAGGCTGTGGGTGGCAACATGTTTGGTTCTTGCACTTCCGACTAATTGTTTGAAAAAAAAAAAAACTTTATTTCTTGCAAAAATATAGTTAAAGCAGTAACTATAATTCTCTTACAGCTTAGTTAAAAATAAAAATGTACTTAGTCTGAAGTGAACTCTAGTGTGGTTTGAATGCATATGTGAATGCAAGCAGACTGGAAACTGCTCCAAAAGCAAGAAGCAAACTATAACGCAGGGCATTCTGGGTAAAAACAATCAAAACAAACCTCGAAGTCTAGCGCTAGCTGGAGAAATGGCTTGTTGTCTTTTGTCAAAGACAACAGAGGAATGCTATAATACCTTCCAGCTTCTGTTCAGAAAGTGGAGGCGGTGTTATGATCTGGGCTTTGGGTTTGTGTTACACAATCATTTTCCCCAACAGTTAAAGAACCTAAAGAGAACTCCCATGTTTTAACATTTCACATCTTTGATTGGCGCTGTCATAGTTTGCTGATAACACTCGCCTACTGTGAATGTTTCTCTTCTTTGTTCTTCAGCCTCCAGCTAAAAGGCATCAGCACACGGCTGAAATTAGAACAAGCATCTCAAGTTAGACTGCCTGTCAATATTTCTGTCTGTGTTCTTTAAAAATAACAAAGACCTGTAGAAACTGGTGTCATCTAGCTTTCAATCAAATGCTTTGCTCTATAAATAAGACAAGAGCTTTTAGATGTTTGTTTTTTATCTGCGGTGTGTGTTTGCACATGTTCCAAAGAGACGCTGAGTGAGAGATTGGTGTCAAATATAAAGACTTGATGGAAGACGTGTGGCCCCTACCCCATGCACGCACACCCCAACACACACAGGCTGAAAAGCATTAAATATCTGGGCTATAATCTGCCTGTTTTCTCTGCTATCTCTCTAACAGTGGCTCCTCCACTACTTTCATCCATTTCTAAAACTTCTTTCATTAGTTTCAAGGCAGTCAAAACAAAAACTGTCAAACCGCGGTTGTACCGCCGCTCAGCATCTGTCTTTAGAGAATTCAGCCGAGATGAAAGTCCCTTTGGCTTTTTTAGCTTTGCTTAAGGAGCAGTTAAGGCTCTGCATGTTTTATTTTAAACTTCAAATGGCACTGCAGATAAAAACTGCCTGGATATATCAGTAAAGACTCTATCAAACATTTTGCAATATATATTCCCTGTATGTTTATATTCAGCCACATATACATATGCTTAAAAAAACAAATGTGCCTTCAGAGTCTTGCGACTTTGAAGACAGTCTTAAAGGTGAACTATTGTGCAAACTAATAATGCTGTGACAATTTTTGGGTTTCAAATTTTAATTGTTGTCAGAAACTGGAATTCACGACTGTGGATGTTTAAAAGCAGGCTGTGCTCCCCACAGAGAGCTTTTAAATCCGCTGGTAGAGTGCTGGTTTGTTACGTGTGTAAGCTACAGCTCATTTTTTCAGACTTCTTCACTTGACCATATTTTTTAATAGATAAAATGCCTTCAAATCTTTTTCACTTTTTAACTCAAATCTGAGCTGTAAGCTTCGTTTGCCTTTTGAAATTTTAGATTTTCTCCATTTTGCTTTTTTTTTCCCGTCATGATTTTATTTTCTTGAAGAAAAATCTTGAACAAAAAAATTAGCTCTAGCTAACCCTGTCACAATAAGCAATTAATCATTTAGTAAAACGAGCCTGATAACATATTTTTAAGTATAATTTTGTGATTTATAACCCATTTGGTTTATGGTTCCTCTTGTGTTTGGGTTTTATTTCTGTTTTATTTATTGTTTTGGTTCTCATGTTTTATTTTGGATTTTTAAATATCTTCCAATGTTGTTTTTTATGAAATTAAAGTTTAAAGGTCTTTGCATTATTATTCCATCATCAATATATTACTTCAAAATGGTCTGACAACAACAATAGTAGAATTTATTATAAATTATTGCTGCATCTTCATTTGCCAGCAAAATTATTTTATGGCGACAGGCCGAGGTGTATCTTAGGCGAGTGCGAGAACATAAAAGCAGTTTGTTTTGTTGTTGATTCTGCTAAGTCTCATACGTCTGAGTTTATTCCCTCAGCTTTTACCACTCATTACGAACCTGCAGCCTTCAAGGCCTGTAATTAACTCCAGCTTTGATGCTCATTTCCTGGACACACGAACACAGAAACAGACTCTGTACTCCCAGTGATATGGCCAAACAAACAATCGCACGCTCAGAGAGGCGTTTTTTTAACACTGTCATGCTGTGAAGCTAATTGTGTTTTAGTAAAACCAGAAAAATGCGCGCCACACGTGTGAGACCACACGCTGCGTTCATGAGCACGCCGCTTCGCGCCGTCCAGCAGTTTGTGGGACATCAAGATAACTTGCAGGTTTTCAGAAAATAAATCAATAAAGCTTTCTGAACCTCGGCTCTGATGAGTGTCTGCTGCAGCAAAATGTAGCCATAACATTTATTCAATACCTCAAAAATATCGTTATAGCTTTGACCTTTGACCCTCACCAAACCCCACACCGCAACACACACATAAACTACTGATTGCCTAAAGCGTGGAAACAATAGTGGTGTAATTTTTTCTTTCATTGATTCCTTTTGTTGTAATTCCATCTTATATGCTGCATATTTTTTAGATATTGACTACATGTCAGGTTACGGTGGAGGTTTCTGGCTGTAACTGGTTCTGCCCCAGTCAGCCGACTGGCCGACTCGTCTCCATTAGCAGATTCACTTCCTTGTTTTTCATAACCACTGCAGGAGTAATAAAAGCTACATTGTCTCTCTGCATAAGTGTAGCTTTTTCAAAGGTCTACATGGCATATTACCTGCTGAAAGTTAATATAGTAATTAAAAAAATAACATCTAGCTAAAACTGATGAAACTATAAATTATGCTCTTTACCAAAAAACTCCAAAAGAAGAATTTAAAGAATCACTTCATGACCTCAGAGGGGAACTATTATGTAAAATTCATATTTTGAATGTTTTCATGCTTCCATTTGGGTCTGGATTTTTTTGGTGTCTGGAAAACGAGCCGTTTCAAAAACCTTCTGAATGTAACGTCACAAATCAGCAGGCACTGCCCCTCACCTAGCAACACCAGGCTGGTTACCTAGCAACCAAAGCAGAGTTTCACCCATCACCTAGCAACCCAAGCTGAGCACCAGCATGTTTGGTCCGCTGGTTTTACCGCTGTATGCGCTGCATTCTTGTTGGTTGTGCAGAAGGCTCTACTTCTGCTTTTCAAAGATGTACAGTTGTATAATCGTCCATATCTTTGCAGAGCTTTTTATGTGTGAATGTAAACATTGAGTTGGGGGGCGTGGCCAGCAGCAGCTTACTCGGATTTAAAGTGACAAGACGCCCTAAAACATCTCATTCTGAAAGGAGCTTAAAATAGACATGAGAATTACCTTTTGATTGCTACTGTGACTGTATTACACGTGCACTATTAAAGCCTCAGTAATTTATCCACTTGTTCATGTGACGCTCCGAGGGAGAAATCAGAACAGTCTTTTCTGTCCTGGATAAATAACTTTACCTCAGTGATGAAGAGGGTTTGAAGGGTTTGAAAAGAAGCAATTAAGAATCCAGATGGACAAATTTCAATAGTGAGAAAAGTGAGACGAAGCAGAGCAAAAAAAAAATACAAAGGAGGCAGATGAAGCATCCTTGGTGCATGTCTCATGGAGTTTAATCACCTCTCATTTCCTGTTACGCAATTTACTCTAAAAATGTGAAAATACCAGAATATGAATAAAAATAATAATGAAAGCTTTTAGCAGTTTTTCTTTGTTAAACTGACTGACTGAACTGAACTATGACAGCATATAAGGGACATTGTAGAAAAAAATTTTCCACCAAAAACTCACACATTTTCAAAAAAGTAAAACTAAAATAAACCAAGGAAAAGTTAGAAAATAAAAAAAAATGTAAAATACAATTTTTGACTTTTCAAACTCCATGTTTTTTCTAGAAATATTCTGATATTAATCTGAGGTTATTTTTTTATAAAAAATGTTCATCTTTTCCGATTCAGAAATGTTCTTGTTTCTTCTAGAACATTTCTGAAATTAATCTAAAT
Source organism: Xiphophorus couchianus (assembly GCF_001444195.1). Lineage (NCBI taxonomy): Eukaryota > Metazoa > Chordata > Actinopteri > Cyprinodontiformes > Poeciliidae > Xiphophorus > Xiphophorus couchianus. Next base: position 12,183,333 of record NC_040231.1, read on the forward strand.
TTTTCTTTTATTTCTAGCAGATTTTTGACTTTTTGAACTCCTTCAGTAACTCAATTTTCTCTTTTGTTATTATGTTGTGTTCTGGCGTACTAGGTCCATTGTAGATAGAAAAAAAAAGAACATTTCCACCAAAAAACACAGAGATTTTTTAGATCAAATCTCTGAAATTTTCAAGATAAAACAAGGATGTTTCCGTATTTCCACATTAGGCTCAACATAATCTAGTTCTGTAGTAATTACTAATCTATGGCAGATAACAAAACACCCTGGTCGTTTATTTAATAACATTTTGAGAGCATGAATCATTCATGAAACACAGAAACACAAAGAGACTTAAGTATTTCCAGCTTTACAAAAATCCGTCATAATAGACTCGCTGCTTTACAACAAACGAGACGACAATGTGAAATTTCAGCAAAGAGCAAGAGCGCCACCTGGTGACCCACTGAAAAACTACATTGGGTTTTAATCCGGGTAAAATAATTCAACACCTGATTTAAACTAAAGTGCAACATGCAGAGGAAGCGATGCAACTTTTTAAAAGCAGGTTTGTTGGAGTACACACACACACACACACACACATACACACACACCTAAGATCCAGTTTACAACAAAATAAACAAAAATACACTTTAAAAAACACAAAAATCTGATTGTGCTTACAGCTTCTGTTAGCTAAAATACCGAACAGAGTAGCTCGCATTGTGAGATTGACCCTCACAGTTTGGACTCGAACCGGACTTACCGGGTGAAGCAGTGGTGGCAGACCTCTCTGGCCCGTTTGCCGGACACACAGGACGCCAGCGGCTCGGCGGAGGTCACCAGCTGACCCCGGCTGATCCTGGCTGTGGCCCGGAGACCGTTCCCCTTTCCCGGACAGACAAACCGCTCCACAGTCGGCGGCATCCCCGCTTTTTGCTCCATGTGCGACGAGCTCTGTTTACATCCGTAATGAGAACGACGTCATTACGTCACGTGTGCGAACGCAGAAACTATACGTAAAAAAAAAAAAAACGTAATTTATTTAGTGTTTATTTTAGCGTTTTTTTCTTATTTTTCCCTGGATTTATTTATTTTATACTAAAGTATCTTGTTTATTAAAATATGTATCAATATTTGCTTAAACTTATCTTGATTGTCTCGCTACTGACTCTTTTATATTGTCATTACATTTGATGTGTTGCTCTTTATATATAATTTATATACAAATTATACATGTAAATTATTTATATATAACTTATACGTAAAGTTACATTAATTTTTTATATATTTATAAATATGTATATTTACATATTTATAATCATATAAATATAATTCACGTTTATAATAAATTATACTAAAAATATAAAACACATGTATATAAATTAAATAGATATAGCTTATAATTATATTTTATAAATATAAATGCATATTTATTTTTAAACATTTGTTCAATAACATAAAAAATACATTAAAAATGAAAATATTCATACAGGTTTTACTTTAATAATTTTAAAAATTAAAATGGAGTTGTATTTTCTATTAATTAAACACAAAATGGTACATTTAGGTGCATATTTTTGTTAATTCTGATCACTATTGCTTTAATAGGAAAGCCCATTTCCACCACTTTGATAAAAAAAAAACATTTCTCCTAATTATGTCTGAGCAATCTCATAATTATAATCTCATAATTATGAACTACACCTTTTTATTTAAATTATTTTTTCACATAATGCCATGAAACACACTGAAGGAAGAATCAGGAAACATATCAATGAAGAATACAACTTAAATTCCTTTGAGTAATTCGATAAATATTAATTCATTCATTGTGTCTGAGATCACTGCAACTCCTGTTATGTTTTGTGGACAGCATTTTATTATTTCTAGACGGGATCTAAGTTGCTAAAAACTCTTAATTTGTGCACAATAAACTTTTTTAGAAAAAAATGCAACACAAGCTCCCAAAGAAAACAGATTTTAATGAGACATGATAAAGAAAACTTGTTTTATAAAACCAAATTTACAACTCAGGGAAAAAAGTCAGTTCATAAAATGATGCATGAAAATTGTTCGTCAGAGCAGTGATACACTTAAAAAAAGAAATAAAAACAGTTGCAATACTTTCAGATGGAGCAAAAACACTTGAATAATTTAACAATTTCCGTGCAGATGATAAAGACAGCATTTGTAGAAACGCACAGGGTTTAAATCCTATATATATATATGTAAGGAAAAATAGGACAGAAGAAACAAATCAGCCAAAAAAACAAAAATATAAAACAAACTACGCCAGACATCTGAAGAGTTCAAACACAAACCACAGGATGGGTCTGCCTTTTTAAAACCATTTAAAACCATTTCCCTTGTATCACAAATAATTACAAATCATCTGAAAGGTTAAATAAAAGTTGTGTTTTTATGATTGTCATCTGAACCAGCAGCTGACATGTGCAAATGAAAACATCAATGCATCACCGACTCGTTAAATCCAGTTAAATCCTCAAACAAATGACCAGGCTTTACGGAGACACACATAATACTGTTTTATCCTTAAAGGGAAAATATCATCATAGTTTAGAGACTGAAAATATATTTAAAAATATAAATTCAATTTGGCCTTTCCGTGGCTTTTCAAAGCGGGTGAATAAATTTAAAACAGTTTTTCTGAAACAACAACAGCCTAAAACAGGAAAGCTTTACCAAATATGGATGATGATGATGTAACGTCACAACATTCAGGCTTGGCCGTTTGGTAGAAACTAGTTACATTTAGTTTTTGGGGAAAAATACTTTAAAGAGTAGTTTTACTCTGCTGTACTTTTTACTTTTACTTGATTTCAGAATGAAGTATCTCTACTCTTACCTGAGTAAAATTTCTGAATAAACTTCACTGAATAAAGACCAAGTTTGTTTTAACAAACCAGACACAGATCTGTAGTTTTTATTCAAGTTTAATCAGTTTTATAACGAAAGAAATTAATTTAGTAAAATGTTTCTTTTGCCTTATTTTGTAACTAGGTTTTTTATATGAATTTATTTCATTTTAGTCCATAAAATAAATTGTTTTCATAGATTTATATTTTAATCCATCTAAAGATGTAAATTTTAAATATTAAATTACTGATGCTTTGATCAGTAACTCAATACTCGACTTTTTACCAAATACTTTTTTACTCTTGAATGGCTACTTTTACTTTTGCCTGGTTAAAAATATGCTGAAGTCGTGCCAATCTATTTTAATACATAATTTAAACAAACAGCGCCACCCTTCGGTTTGGCCAAAGAATTGCATCTTTAAATTTCCGCTGCTCTGCTGTTGAATGGACAGAAGAAAAAAAACATTTATTTGGACTCCTGAACATAAATTAGATTTATTTTTAGTTTTTCTGGTTATTCAGTTTTTTGGATGTGACATTGTCTTTGTTTTTTTAAAGAATAATAATTATTATAATAGTGGTTCGTTTATAATAACTTCTGGATAAATTCCAGCCACTTCTTAGATTTTTTTTTTATATTGTTTATTTCCTTTTAGCTCTTCTTCCAGTTTATTTTTAAAGTCTGTTTGGCTGTGAACACAACAGTTTGACCTCAGTCACACAAAATAAGTTTAGATTTTGCTATAGTTATTTCTTTCTTGGGATATTTTTAACCAGACTACTTTTGCCTGGTTAGAAATATGTCAAAGTCGTGCTACTCTATTTTCTTGGCCTTCAGCACCAATTAAAGAGAAAAGTTAAAGGACAGAAGAAAATCACTGGGGCTAAAGTTAAGTATTGTCTTGGCTTTTGGTATTTTTGTCAGTTTTATAATTGTTGTATTATTTTTACTAAACTGAAATGTTATTTTCTATATCATCATTTATATACTTGTGATGTTGTGAAGCATTTGCTCTGCTGAGGCTGTAGTAAATGTGCAATATAAATAAACTTTGAGTAAAATATTTGGTACTCTGCCCAGCTCTGGTAACAGCAAAGAAAGCAAACTTTAACAAGGTTTATTATGTGCAGCTTCTTGTTTTTTCTCTTTCATATTTTGGACATTTCAATCATGGAAATGACTCTGAAAACAAAAGTTAAATAATAGACGATATGAGCCCTTTAAGTAAAGATTAGAGAAACATTCATATTCCCTCTTTTACAGATGTTTGTCCACTTTTCTATGAGATTTGAGGATTTCCACGGGTATTTTTTGTTAATTTATCCTCCACAAAACCAAAGAAAGCAATGCAATTCATTGCAAAAATGAATTTACGCCTTAAAATCGAATCGAAAGAGGCTAGTAGGCTACATAATCACCTCAACGAGACAAAACTAAGGTTTACAAAGACAATAAATAAAGAACAAAATCTGTGTTATATATGGAAGACCAAGTGGTGGAAAGTCATTCTGATTTCCTAAAATTACTTTTGGGAAAATCTACCAGAACAAACCGGATGTTTTAGCGGATTAATTCCCAGAATTCCCTGAAAGAACAAACACACAGGCAGATAGAGCTTCATGTGGTCCTGCATCGATTATCTACACCAAGTAAATAACGTTAACAATATATATTTTTTTGTTTCTCATCGATAAAACATTTCATATTTTGACACAAACACTTAAGTAGTTCATGAGTTTTCTGTTGAAGTGGTCTGTGCAAACGAACGGCTGTCTGACGATGTCAACTCCTAACAGAAAGAAATGCGTGTAGAAATATTGCAAAATCTTCAAAAATATTTTCTTAAAAAGTACCGTTCTCATGTGCAACATGATAGACAATCATTTGACAGCATGTACAGATGTGCACCGTTTTCTCTACGTCTTAAATATGCTACACAAAACCAAATCCTGCTCAGTGAAACTCAAGAGAGTTAAAGCATGCCGCCGAGTCGGATCAAGCAGCAGGGAACTGCTCATTGCAAACGCAACGAAAAAGTTAAAATAAGTTATTTCACACCATTTTTTATTTTTCTTTTCACCAACGTAGAACAAATAAAACATGATTGTACGCCATTAGCAATTCACGGATGGTAAATAATAAAATTTCACAATGATTTTTAAAGATGTCTCATAGCAAAGTTTATAATTAAGCTCCAAACATTCATTTGTATTTTTAAGAAACACTTAGGACAAAGTGATTTCATTCGAAGTAGCAGACAGATGCAAAGATTTATCTCTCAAGTTACATTTTCTGTCTTTTAAAAAAAACTACAGTAAAAGCAACACCTTTTGTTGCACAAATTACAAAACACTTAATGAGATTAAATCAGACATTATTTTACGCATTCGTTGGTAAATTCGTTTGAAGCTGAGGTATTAAACTTCTCTCAGCAACATTTGTGCACATAAGATTTTTAATTTTGACGGACAAAGTAAGAAAGCTGACAGATTTTCTGTCGTACAAAAATTAAGACACCACAAGTTAAGTATTTTAGTTTTTCTTCAGAATTCTCCGTGAACGGAGCATCTGAAACATGTTTTTTAAAAGTGCACTGGAATTGTGTTTGCAGAGCGTCGACATTGCGCGTTTGAAAACGCCAAATGCATCCGAAGGAGACGACTAGCCACTCAATAAATGGCAGTAAGCTCTTCACGAGGAACATTACCTCAACACCCATCAGGGGATTTCTGCTACAACCCGGAGGAATACCAGTGCTGCAGCCGGTTTATCCCCCGACGGATCTGGCCGAAGTAAAAGTCTGCGTTTCTGGAGAAGTCCTGGCAGACGGAGGACTGGGCGTCCCCCAGAGCGCAGTAGAGGGCGGTGCCGCCGACACTGATGACGACGGTAACCAGACAGAGGAGGAAGAGCAGCAGACAGGAGTCGCCACCGCCAACTTCTACACAGAAAAACAAACAATAAAATAAAATCACATGCAGGTAGACACGAGTTGTTGACCATCACTCTGCAGCCGGGGGGGTCAAACTATCATATGTCAGAAATAATTGATAAAACTTAAGCAATAAATCAATTAATTTCATGATAAATTAAAACAAACTCATACATTTTTCTGTTTTCTCTCTTTCCCCCAAAAGCTGATGATAAAACTCTTCAGTCTGGTGTTTTGGTCTCAAATAGACATATTTTTTAAATTTTGTTAACAGAAACTTCATAATTCATTTTATTTGTTGTTTGCTTAGTTTCTTTATTTTTGATATTTAAAATGTCTTCCAGTTCCAGCGATGAATGTTAATCAGAATCTAAAGTTTATTGATCTTTAAGAACCTACTACCTGAAAATTGTCTCAAAACAACAATATTATACTGTAGTTTACCACAATAACAATTTATCATCCAATAAAACAGGTCTAATAAAACCCGTTAAACTGTTGAAATATTGATAAATAGCTGTCTCTGAATTCAATAAGTTATTTGTAAAATTAAATAATATGGAACATCTTTTCACATTGATCAGTTCCTACAGAATTTTGTGATTGTTTTTGTGATTTTTGGCAATGAATATTGCAGATTTTGTTGTGCTAATTTAGAAATATCTTCAATATCTGCACTTATGTACGTTGTTAAAAGTGACTTTTTCTTACTCTCCACATCGATCATGGACTTTAACTTGACTTCAAGTAAGGCAGTGGCAACAGTGGAGCAAAAGGAAGACATACTGCCACCTGCAGGTGGGAGTTAGTCACGTAAACCCAATATTATTGAACATTTTTGCATAAAAACATTTATGCATTAGCACAAAAAAGGCGGGCATTTGTTGATTTTGCAGAATACCAAAGTAACATCTGCTTCCACTTAGTGATAATTCACAATGTTGTTTTCCTTTATTAGTGATTTTAAGGAAATAAATCGAGTAACATACCATGATCATAGGTATCATCAGAAACTTTGAAGCGGACGCGTCTCTTGGCGGTGGGTTTCTCCTGTGTGGGTTCTGGGTCAGCAGACGTAGTCAGGCTGTCCACATACACACTTTGCTTCTTCAAGATGGAGACAAGTCCAGCGGCGGGGGACATCTGAGACGCACCGCAACAGACAAAAAGGTAAGACATTTTACAGCAGAGACGCTACCAGGCATAAACAAAAGAACAGAAAGGATTCCAACTCCTTAAAACTTGATAATTAAATGACTGCATCACACAGCCCGGTTCTGGAATATGGACCTTTTTATGAACCGGACCATCTTCCCTGTGAAACAAGTTATGGCTCACAAGTAAGTGGACTTTGACACCAGAGCATCTCAGTCAGTCCAACTGTGGCTCACATTATGTAATAATGACACCAGTCAACAATTGAAAACCATTTTCAACTCATTTAGAGAACAATGAGAACCTGAGATATTAAACCTTAAACTAGAACAGTAAAAAAAGATGAAATAAAATGTTTTAAAAAGACACATTTTAGTCCTGCACTTTAAGAGTGGTCTCTCTAAATAAAGCAACTGTCTGAAAACGTTAATCTAACTGCGTTACATCTAAAACACATGTTAGGTTAGAGTTAGAAAGTCTGGAATAATTTAAATGCGATTCATTATGTATCCTTGAAAAGGCTAGTTTAGGTCTATTGGCAATGAAAAACATGTTTATTACATGCGCAAAAATCATTGTTGGGTAATGAGTTACTAGTTTCTCCAACCAAACATCTTTGAAAAGCAGAAGTGGAAACATCTGCACAACCAACAAGAATGCAGTAAGTGGTTTCTGAATGGTAAGTCAACCACAAAACACGTTTTTTCTAGCGGTCATTGCACAGCGCATGCAGTGGTAAAACCAGCTGACCAAACAGGATGAAGCTCTGCTTGGGTTGCTAGGTGATGGCCAGAACTCTGCTGGGGTTGCTAGGTAACAGGCTGGACTTCGCTAGTGCCTGCTGATTTGTGACGTTAAATTCAGAAGGTTTTTGAAACATCTAATTTTCCAGACACCAAAAAAAACATGAACTTTTTGCCAAAACCAGCTGGATGGGTTTTTCCTTCAGCACTTGGGCTGTTTTCAGAAGCACTTGAGGTCCAAATGGAATGACAAAAACGTGCAAAATGTGAATTATGTATGACAGGTCCCATCTAAACAAGACGTGTCTTTTACAGGAGGAGGGACAGATCTAGGAAGAACCTTTAAAACATAATAAACTGATAATTTTCACCTCAATCTTCTGCTATGTTTTGAGAGTATCATACTAAATAAAAATAATTTAAAAAATTACAGAAAAACAGTCACCTCCTCCACCGTGATGAGCTTCGCCATTTCGTCCAGGGAAGGAGCTCTCCTGATGAAGTCGTAGTCCTCTTCTTCCTCCCTCTCCTCTGGATATTGTTCTTGCTGCTCCAAATCGGCCTCCTGGGAAGGGAGCGCCTCCTCGCTCAGGCAGCTCTCAGAGTCCTCCTGCATTCATCATGGTAACCTATAGATTTTCTACTTTGCACCATTTTATTCAGATATTTTTTAGCTCTACCTGCTTGTCAGGGCTGAAACGATTAATTAAATTAATCATGATGAATCGATTATTAAAATAATCGTCAACTAGTACTTGATTAACCATTAACTGGAGGATTCAGACTCAAAAAAAAGTTTATTTGTTAAATGAGCAACATAGTAAGAAAGGTAATAATTAAGCCAAAACTGTACAAAAATACCATACATTTTGCATTTAAGATAACCCCATAAATTTGTTCTACCCAGTGTGACTTTGTAGTAAAAACAAAGAAAATCTCCTATTAGGCACATTTTGTTAATCCAATTATTAATTGATTAATTCAGAAAACAATCAACAGATCAGTTCTACACTCTGATGTTAGGTTTATCAGAAAGAGCTGAGCTGGTCACATGTTGATGATATAAGTGCTTTTTAGCTGCAGATGTTTGTTAAATAACCAACCGTTCACTAAAGAAATGCTGTGTTGCTGCATTTTAGTCAATAAAATGTGTATTTTGTTATTGTAATGCATCTTTTAAAGTATTTATAAAATAAAAAAGGCTTAAGTTAAGGTAATTGAGGTAATAACACTACACTGCGAAGAGTTCCACAAACATACTGAAAATAAATTTAATGTAAACAATCAAATGTGAAACTTCGTAGACAAAAACCTGCTGTCTATACCATCGGCAGCCATTAAGGAAAAGATTAAAACCAGAACCACCTACTATTGTCCATAAGATTTTTGTTATGGAAAACATTTATTTTTTCCTCCAAGTTGAAAACATACACCTTAAGCTGTAATTTAGGGCTGAAACGATTCCTCAAGCTGCCTCGAAGCTTCGTTACATTATGTTTTACTATTTAGCGCACTGTGTGATTATTTGTGTTGCGCAGCGCTCTCACTTCCACTTATGAGTTGTTGATGAAAGCTAAGTGTTAGCACCAAAACGTTTTACAAATGTCTTTGTGAGCCTGGCTCTTTATGATTAAATTGAATATAATTTCTATTTTTTGTATAATTTTTCTCCAGGTTAACTTAAAAAGTGAGCTGTTATTGTTACTGTTACTAATGAATGTGATGGAAATTTGTCTAAATAAAAAAATAATTTGAAACTAAAAAAAGGCTTAAATGTAAAATCTGAGGCCTATTGCTTACTTTAACTGAGTTGTTTTAACAGTGCAAATATACTATTATTGACATTCTTACAGTGTTTTACTAAAAGGTTTCTAAAACAGTAATTAGTCTGTAACAACGTCAATAAAAACACCTCAATGATTCATCTCTGGTTTCAGGAGAAATGGTTGCTAGCAGCAGCATAAATCATTTAGGGTGTATATAAAATACAGACACTACGAACACAGCAGGGATCCACACCCTAACCGCACACTAAACTGAAAAGTGCATTAACTTTAGTTTGTTTCATGACCATATATGGAAGAATAAATGATATACCTGAGTGTCCTGGTAAAGGTGTAGCTTCTCGCTGTGCAGCTGCAGTTCTGCCCCACTGACCAGAGTCTCCACTGTGGGAGCTTCCTGACTCAAAAGAGCATCCAGCTCGCTCTGCTTCTCCTCGTCGTCGTCCTCCGTCCCCTCGTCTTCCATCTCCAGAGCCTCTGCTGCCTCCTCCACCTCACTCCCGTCCTCCTCCTTCTCCTCCTCTTCCTCCTCCTTTGCCTCTGCTTCCCGAGCCGGACCTAAATCTTCCTCCAGCTGCTCTGCGGGGCTGGAGCGATCCATTCGCTCAGCTGCGGAGGGGTGCAGCCCGTTTCCCCGAGTTGAAGCGGCGCGCTCTCCCACTCCCTTCACCTCTCTGCCGTCAGCTTGCCTTCGAGTCTGATCGGAACCATAAGACGTCCTCTGTGAGTTTCCATTCGGGGGTTTCCGGTCCGTTTCAGGTGAACTGAGCCTTTTAATCAAATTGTCGGAAAGCACAGGAGGACAGGACGAATCCTCGTCTCTCTGCTCCATCCTTCCTTTAACCTGATGAGCTGCAGGAAAAAACAGGAAAGTTATCCATGTATAAACGCTGACATGCAAACTGCCAGCAAATAATACTGTACTTAAGATAATTTAAAAGGCATATTTTCATATTTCAACAAAACAAATGCTGTAAATATTTGTAAACATAGTGTTCTCCTCTAAAGTTTATTTATTTATATTTAATGTCTGTACACTGTAAACCTGTGAAACAGAGGTAAATTATGCACATACACTGAGGATTTAAATTTTAAACACCTTTGCTACATTTTTAAGAAATGCTCACAGATTCATATTTTTTATTTATTTATTTATTTTCAATTAAAATTTTTTTATTTCCAAACAACATGAAGAAAATGTGTTTCATCTGTTCACAAAGAGTAAAACAATCTTTTACAATCTCTTTTCAGTTCGTTATATTAATCCTGTATAAAAATCCGGTATTCTTTTTTTTGTCTTAGTAAAATGGAAAAAAAGAAGAAATAAAAAACATATTGAAACAACTCTTCAATATAGTAAAACAAATGATTTAAACGGAACAGAGTAAAACTCCTATTTGTTACGGAAACCTAGTGGTCTTGGAATAGGCCACTGGCCTGGTATGATCACCTCACCTGTAGACTAAAAAACAAAGTTTTAAAGAGGCAGTATTATGTATTTTACAGGCATATTATATCAGAATTAAGTAGCTATGTTACATTCAGTTGTAAAATTGCTATATATATCAAATATAACTAAAAATAAATTTGACTTCATATTTGAAATTGGTTTGCTGTCTCTTTAAAAACTTCTGCTCTTTCTGAAACTCCGCCTTCAGGAAGTCATCACAACATGGCTCCTCTGTTAACCCTTTGATTTTCCCAGCTTCACTGAGAAACAGCTTCTATAATGAACTCAGCTGATACACAGTAAAATATTGTGTCAGTGCACTGTAAAACATTTGAAGGTGGTTTAACTTGAAAATGAAAGTCCACCTGCTGAAAACGCAACCTAAGTCAACAAGAAAATTGTTTTGGTTTTTACTCAGAAATTGAAGTTCATCACGTTGATTTAACAACAAGAGACAAGGAGACTAAAAAATGCTTTTTTGAGTTTATTAATCTTGAATTGTGAGTTTTAACTTTATGCTGTAATTTAAACCAAATAATTATTTCAAGGAAATATGGAAGACAAAAAAACTGCCCTCACCTGGTTAAAGAGCCACAATTCTCTATTATTTTCACTCACAATATCAACTTAATAATAATAATTATTACAATTATTGTATCAAATTTCTGTTCAGAAACATTTAGTGTGAACAGGACATTATCCTCAAGCATTAAAATAAACATTTGTCTTAATTAAACACAAGAGTCAGATCAACACAACGCACTTCCATCTCAGGATACAAAAACAGCCGCTAAGCATTCTGGGAAATTGTTCCCACTTCTGTCTTTTTCTTCTTTTAGTTTTTTAAGTGCTAACTTAAAAACTCTAGTTTATTCAACGTTTAAAATAAAAGGTAACACAACTTACTACTGTAAGTTTATCTTTCACAAACTCAAACATTTAGGTTCAAAACCTAAAACTCGCTAAATTTATTTAACTTAAAGAGCAGAAGACAGTAGACACAACTAAATGTGGCTCAAATGTTTTACAGTGTGGCAGGTAAAATAGAGGGAAACCACAAATATCTACGTCTAAACTGTTTGCTAAAAGAATATGGACGACATAAAGGAATATTTTAATAAATATCCTCCGTCCTCTTTTCCATCAGTTTGAACCTCTGACCTCAGGAAGCCATTACAGCCTCACTCTGGCAACTAAGAAAATCTATAAGAAGTGAATTATTCCCAGTGCAGTAACTACTATTCACCAAACTAAATAACTACACTTACCTATGGTATGAAAAGTGATTTATTCTATGCACAAATGGTTGACATTGTGAATGCATGAATGTGATTTATTTTATTATTCACGATGATGCGCTGCTTTGCGTTTCACATAAAGTACATTTATAGTTTCCACTTCTCACAAAATGTGACAAACTCCAAGCCGTATGAACATCTCATGTTAATAAAAAAACCACAAAAAACTACAAAGAATTAAGTATACAAATGAGACGATTCTTAAAATGTAAGCACTTACCTGAGATACATGAAGGGCGGGAAACCCCTCCGCCAAACTGAAGGCTCAAATTGTCCAAAAGAGCAACCTGAACACATATTTACATATTTGTCAAGCTATATTAAAGCATCTAAATGCATTTAATTTTAGAGTCTCTGACAAAACAAAGAAAAGTAGTCTCAAAAATTAATAACTATTAGTAACTTGTGAGGTGGTCAACAGAGACGTGTAACTTTGTGAAACACGTAAAGAGACAGAAACAATGCAAACTGAAAATGTCTTACCTCAGCATCTTGTGTCCTCGGTCTGTAAACGGGAGAGAGAGAGAATCAGAGGGCTGAGCGGACAGAAGGTCCGTCTTGGTTTTAGTGAAAGAAGACGCAGAAGATGTGTGACCCGTCTCTGCTCTCCCAATCTAATATTAGGCTGAACACATTTCCCTGGCTAATAAAACCTGTGTGTGCTGGTTGTGTGTGTGTGTGTGTTCCTAAAATGTGATGGGAGGTCTGGGGACTCACAGTAACATCATGGAGTAAAAAAAGTTTATTTAAACTACTGAAAACAGTTTAAACTACCTGTAACTATATAGAGGCATAAACTGGAGGGAGAGTTTGGATTATAGTGTCTAGAAAGAGTGGAAGTTAAGGAAATGTCCTCTGAAGGTAAGGACATACAACTCGGTCTGTGCGTGCGCGTGTTGGGGTGTGTGTGTGTGTGTGTGTGTGTGTGTGTGTGTGGGGGTGTGTGTGTGTGTGTGTGTGCGTGGGGGTGGGGGTGCGTGCGTGCAAGGGTTTGTGTGTGTGTGTGAAACCTTAGCGGTGCAGAGGCTCAAATGTCTGAAAGTGCAGCAGCAGCAGCAGAGGTCAAGGGACATATGGTTTACCCATCACTTCATTACTCATCACATTTTTGTATTTATGTCACTCAAATAGACTCACATCACATCACAGATTTTACACAACACACAGCTGTGATACGCAGAGGAGCCAAAAAATTTACTTAGGTAAGACTAGAACTACTTTGACATATTTTTACTCAAGTAAAAGTAAAAAGTAGCCATCCAGGAAATTACTCAAGTAAGAATAAAAAAGTATTTGGTAAAAAGTACTGAGTAACTGATCAGAGTATCAATCATTTAATATTAAAAAATTACATCATCAGACAGACCAAAATATGAAGTTAAATGGAAATTTGTGTATTTTAAAGAACAAAAGTAATAAAATCAGGGAAAAGAAAATATTTCCAAATCGTTTTCTTTCAGTAAAAAAAACTTGTGAAACTTTAACAAAAACTGCAGGTGTGTGTCTGTATCTGGTGAATTTCTGGTTAAAACATGATTGTTTTTTATTCAGTGTGAAGAAAATCCAGACATTTTACACAAGTAAGAGTAGAAATACTTCTACATTTTTTAGTCAAGTTAAAGTAAAAAGCCATTTGGTAAAAGGTTAACTCAAGTACTGAGTAGCTGATCAAATTATCAATCATTTAATATTTAAAATTACCATAATCAGATAAACCAAATTTTAACATCAAGCAGAAATGTTGGTATTTTAAGGCTAAAATGACAATATCTTACATTAGTAACGAAAAAAATCAGGTAAAATAAATTTTTTACAAAATCAAATTATGGAACTTTAACAAAAACTGCAGGTGTGTCTTTTTGGTTAAAATATGTTTATTTTTTATTCAGTGGGTGGAGAATCCACAAATTTTACTCAAATAAAACTGCTTAAGCAAAAGTAAAAAGTACAGGGTAGTGAAAATACTCCTAACAAGTTTTTTTGTTTTTTTTCCCAAAAAGTTACTCAAGCAAATGTAATCAAGTAAATGAAAGTTCACTAGTGAATTCTGGTGATCCGGAATAGATGTGTGTCAAAAAACAACATTAACAGCATTAATATTAATTCTGAACTTGTCCAAGATGTTAAACAACTTATTTCTCATAAACAAGATCTACTGTGAAAGTCATCAGTGTCAAAACCTGAATATTATTTCTATTTTTTTTTTCAAGTTATAATGGTGGGTTTAAAGAATAAAAATATTGTTGATTTGTGTTATTTCTGTCATTATTTACAAGAGGCGTCTTGAAATGATTTCCCTTTTCACAAAACTCTTCGATACATCTTCTGCTCATTCTGCAAACTTTACAGTGTTAATAGAGAATATATTAATCTGTGGTGTCCAGACTTTTTACCAAAATTATAAAACTGAATGTGTTTGCAGTAAAAATCTTAGAAAAGTATTTTGTTTTTTATTTTCATGTGATTTGTAGCAAACAATATTTTAAAGAAACACTGTACTGATATATTTATAAAGAATAATCTGTAAATAACTGTAGAAATGAAACATAAGATAACATAAGATAAACATAAGATAAGATAAGATTTATTTGTCATTGTCATCAACAGATTACAACGAGATTGAGACATTTCTTTTTATGTTTTCCTTATAAAAAGAAATGCATATGATTTCCTTTTTTTGATCTAGAATTTTATTTGCTAATTCTTATAAAAGATCAGAATAAGGTCAATATTTTCCTAAAAATACATACTTTACCCAGTTAAGTTAAAGTAAAGCTGCTTTATGTTTATGGTTGTACTCTATAAACAAATAAGATAAAAGAAAAAAGTACATCTTATTAAAAAAAAAAAGAAAAAAACTTTATGTTTACCCAAACTTTTTTATTTACAGAAGATTTATTTATTTATGTGAATCATAAAAAAAAAAATCAATCTGTATCAACTGCTTTTGCTGGCAGGCCAAATTTCTTGCACTTTGGAGAGCCTGACTCAACATTTCATGTAATGCATCCATTAAAAACACGCAGGCTTACCTGGAGTGTGTCTGGCAGATGTGTTTCAGAGAGTCCAGGTGTGTGGCTGCCAGCTCAGGGGACGCTCCTCCACAGTGACTCACTGCGATGGAAAGAGTTCAAATGAAAGTGTGACACTCTAGATTTAACATTTGAGCACATGGTAAGTGATTTGTGGTGAATCAACACTGAACATGTTAATAATGTACTTTGAAAATGATGCTCATATATATATATAAATATATATATATATATATATATATACGTTGTCCGTTATCCTGCAATAGCTAGCCCCGCCCACTTCATCTCAACCCTCCGGGGCTGACTACTGACCAGTTCTCTGTCTAACAGGTCCGGAAAATCTCTAAGACCTGGGTATTACCCTAAAGGAGATCTATAAGAGATAATCTATTCAAACTGGTGTCGAAAGCGATTCGTCTAGCTCTAACTACCTCCAATCCAGAAGTTACGACCCTTTTCAGTTAAGGAACAATCAGCTGAGTAGCCCTCACAGCTGCATAATTCCAATAACCACTCCTGTTAACGGTAGCTCGCTTTCTAAAATATAACTTGCTCTTGGAACCGGCTAGATTAAATTTAGTGACTTGGATGTAAGTCCCTGGGTCATTATTTTATTCTCGCCAAAGGAAATTATGAAGCCTCCTCTTTACTAGAACCATGTACCTTAGTTTTACCTTTATTAAAAGAACTGAAAAATGATTAAATGACTCAATTAATTCCAATGTCCACCAACCTCATTAGAATTTTAGAGTATGAATTTATTAAGCAAGCTTAAGCAGGGATATGTGACATACAAATCAATAATCAATTGTATATAATTCAAGAGCAGTGTAATAAAATCAACATGTATAATCATACCCTACTGTCTCTTTTCCCTAACCTATGTCGCAGATTCTGAGATAGCTTTTTAGGAAGCAAGTTCAACTCATACCCAGTTGGTGGTGGATCTTTGGCAACAGGAACGTCCGAAAACCTTGGTCTGAATCTTTGTCCTTTGTATGGAAAAATCCTCTTTAGAATAGAAGCAAAGTAGAGAGGGCTCAATTACTTTTGAAAACCCAACTCTTTATCCCTCCGGAACCTTTGTCTTTTCTCCAAGTCTGTTGCAATGTTTGGGTTGAGGCAAGACCGACGATCGAATCAGGAACCCGGGTTGGACGATTGGAACTTGTCTCCCTTTGGCGGCACGAAGCTTCAGCTTTTCCCGTGGCTCCAGGGTGTGGTCTGCTGTTGTTTCCTCGATCTGCTTCTTCGTGTTAGCTCTACTTCGGTGCCGCAGACAAAGAACAAGAACTTCTCCTTTTCCGTCTGCTTTTATACAGTTCTCTGCCATGTATGTGTATGGGGAGTGTTAGTTTACGTGGTTTCCTGAACATCTGCTGATCTCACGGAAACCCCCGTCGGCCCCTCCTGTCTGCTGGCTGGGACGGAAAGTCCCGTCCTTTCCTCAGCGTGTTGGTCTTAGCCAACCATACCGCTCCACCCATCCTGTGCGTCTGGCCATCTGTTCAGAACTGCTTGCGACAGCAGGAACTCACAAGTTCCCCTTCTCCTTTTTCCCCTTTTCCTTTTAACATTAAAAACTATGTGCTTTTCTCTGATTAACTTTTAAACACAGTCAAATATTAAAAACTATGTGCTGATTTCCATTAAGCATTAATCATAAGCATTAATCACCTCTTTCACTTATTATAAATCATCAAACCTTAATCATTACTTACACACAGTCATTTTACCTATTGTATTCATACATGTCCAACTTAATCATTATCAAAACACTCAATCATTATAATCAAAACACAAGATTGCTTTATTTCCGTCAGGCCTTCATGCACCTTGTTCTGCGTGTACCTGGATAGATCTCAAACCCCCTACCAGTTTTCTTGACACCCCCTCCTTGAGATCGGACAGTGCTTCGCAGAAAACACAAAGTCCTAAGTCAAAAGAGGTCAAGTCCATCACCGCAATCAGCAGTCAAGATGTCCTGTTCGTAGCAGGCAACCGGAGATGATGATGGTGTCCAGGTATCCACAACCTCATACTCCGTCAGATTGGACGGCGGAGAAATCCAGCACTCGGCGTCTAACTGGGGAGGAAGTGGAGATCCGGCTGATCCAGGAGGGCTGATGTCCTCCAGTGAAGACTGCAGAAGCGAAGACAGATCCATCTCAGAGTCAGGCAGTGTCGGTGGGTTGTTACAGTATCCCTCCAACTCAGCCAGTAGATCCTGAAAATCCATATTGGTCGACGGCGGATCAGGTGACGGAGATGACGCAAAGAGGGTGTCTTCTGTCTGGCACGCGTGGTGAGATGAACTGAGAATCTCAGTTTGGGTACCTTTTCTGTTAGTCGCATTGCTGGTTTGGCATCCGACATCGATAAACATATCCGGAGACATGGGACACGCGGGTGGAAGGTACTCGCCTACTGCCACAACTCGTCCATCGAGAAGGTGTAGAGTTGGCAGGCATTGTCGAGTAAGCTGGTGTTCCCATAACTTCTGAATCACGGGCAGCAGAAGTCCCGTGTGCATTGGAGATGCTGTGAAGTCGTCGTCTTCTTGGCCAAAGGCAGAGGTCCACACGATTTTGTGCACCCGTTCCAGGGATCGAGATGTGGAAGCCGCTATGTAAGGCAAATCTCCTGGCCCTGTGGCGCAGAGAATTGCCGTTACATCTGTGATACGGCTGCTCACGCAACTGTGACACCAGCGGGAGGACGATGCAACCCAAATGAATCCATAGGATTCTGCGGCGATCCCACATCCCACACAGCAGGTTGGTGCCTGAGGAGAAACAGCAACCTAGGTAACTTCACGATTAGGGGTTTCGGATTAATAATAACACAACGAATATGCAAAAGCGAAAGCGGAGAGAGTAGCTGGTTTAAGCTTGTGTGCCTGCTTGGGCTGCCAGCCAGGGAGAATTGATCACAGGAACCGGAATGTCATGCTCTGGAGCTGGTTCGCCCAGATCATAGACATGAGCTGAGTCATGGAATATTGCAGCATAGGTCATCATCCATATAACGATGGCTAGGTCTGAGGTCTCCTGAAGCCAGTAGAGGACCACCAAGATCCCCCAAACCGTTGCCCAAAGAGCCAGAAATATCCACTTTTGCAGCCATATGCGCCTGCTTCGACCTTTGATGGACAAGGCTTGGCGCGCTAAGTAGACGAGGATAGATACTGCGAAGAGCCCCTCTAGAATAGCTGTGAGGATCTTAAGTGGGGCGGTTCGAGTGGCTTGACGGCCCCCAAGGACCAGCTCCAGTATCAGGGCTGTGGTATCGGTAACAAGCCATAGGCAAACCACAACGCCCCTACGCCAGTTGATGCGGGTACGGCCCATCAGGTAACAAGCGAAGAGGGATGAAGCTAACCCCCATTTCTGGAGGATGATGGGTCGTAGGATAAGCTTGACATATCCTTGTAGCGCAGCGAAGATCCTCATAGGATGTCCCCTGGGCCAGGAACCAGTGTGGCAGTAGAGTACCCAGGCCAGGGTAACCCCTAAGTGCTCAAGGGTACTCACTTGAATTGGTGCAAAAAGTGAGTTGGGGTTCGATGTGTTGGTTGAAGAGTTAGCTTCCATGATGTCCAATGGTGGTTCTTTTGGTTCCGGTGTTGTCGGCAGCGGCGGTGAAGGTTGAATGGTTCGTAGGCACACGAGAGCTCTCTCTTATGCAGAAGCAGGCTCCTCCTTCGGGGGGAGGGGTTGGTACTCCCCCTTTTTGCAATGACAAAGTGCTTTCAGCCACACCTCCAGGACAACTTTGCCGACGATTAAAGCCACGGCCACTCCCAGTAGGCCCAAGATGTACGGCCACAGCATACTCAGCGCACTCAGCAGCCATTGCTCAACAATGTGGAGGCCTCCGTCCACTACACTAGCAACCTCCTCGACAACCTCGGTGAGTGCGGTCACGATGGTTGCACCCATGGTTTCATACCAGAAACAGTCGTGTTTGTCCGCTCCTTCGCCACATTTCTGCCAAATCTCCTTAGAGATTGTGCAGGTGAGATTGGAATACAGAAGATTAGGTCCAATCCAGTCAAACCCGGGGTCTACTGTCCCATCACACAGACTCTTTCGGAAAGCATGTCCTTCGGCGATGGCTATAAGGGGATTTGGGATGAACGGGACGGGAAGGCCAAGAATACTCTTGCGCTTCTGCAGATGATATCCCAGAATGGCGTCTGCGCAGGTCCCTCCGCTCACTATTGCCCTCCGCCATGTACCATTGATTTTGCGCCAAGTAGCTTCAGAAGAGTGAGTGTCATACTCGTCGGCATAATGTTGTTTGCAGTAGTTCTCCCAACCCCGGACCTCGTGGCAGGGTCTTCTGGCCAAACTTATGACACACTCAAGGACTTTTCGTGTGTTATTTTTACAAGTCATGCGCCAGGGTCTCGGGTTGACGTAGTTTTCAGGTCTCCAAAAAACCCCAGGCCAAATCATGCGGTCCTTAGAATAAACTGTGGCGAGGTACTGGTACTTGATCCAATAATTGGTAGACTCACGGAGACAGGGTATAACCCAGGCTTGAAGTTCTTCTTGTTGGAGACCCCACCATTCCCAGTCCCAATTCCGAGAATAATCTTCGTACCAGGCTCGCAAAGCCCATTTAGCGGTAGGGAGGACGTCAGGACTAGGACAGTGATACCTCCAGGTGGAATAGAAGGCCTTGCTAGTTTGTACGAGGTCGCATCGTGGTGACGAGTGGGTTTTCACCCAACAAGTGTGATTAAGGCTGTCAAAGATACTGCGTGCCACACATTTGTCAATTTTTGCAAAGTCGCCTTTTGGAGCGCTCAGAAGGTCATCAGGAGTTGGAAGGGGTTGTGTACGTAAATTGGCAATGTGAAACTCCTCTAACCCAGCAGGAGAGCGAACCGCTCCCTCTGGGAAGTCTCCCTCAAAGAACGTCTGGTCTTTGGCTATGTACGTCCATGGGAATGTGTTATTTAGCCAGGTTTCAATTTCTGTCCGTATTGAGCGTACAGAGTGCCAGAAATCCGACCGGTATTCCTCTACAGCTGTGACAATGTAATTTTGGCCCCTGCATTTGACGAACTTATTCCAGAGGCAGGCATTTAACCACCTAAAGTGGTTCCTATAACAATGTTGCTGGTCAGATTGGTACATAAACCGTGTAGGACCTTGTCGAATCAGGAAGGCCGTAATGTTAGTCAAACTTTCGTTGGGGGGCGGCCTCGTTGCCCAATCGAGAAAGTCGTTTCGGGAGGTGTTGTTAACCCGCAGTTGCTCTGTAATGTTGGCATCCTCTCTGCAATTTAGGTGATAGTCACCCCAAAACTCCCCTCGTGGGAGCCAGGTTCGACAGCCTGAGGACCTGTGCGGGGCCGGGTATACTACTTCGGTATCCCAGTACCCCTGGTTCGGCAACAGTAGTAGTGATCGACAAGCCATGTTGCAATGCCATTCTGGAAATCCTCGATCCGGATGAATCCAGTTACACCTGACGGTCCGTCGTTCCTTGCGCTGTAGAACCCGTATCCAGCAGAGCGCTCCGGTGTCGAGGAAGTCATAGGCGTAGATCTCCCAGGTCCGATTCATAAGGTCGTCTAGGGAGGAGTCGTTCAGTTTGTAGGCTCGGCTTTCCACATACTTTTTGCCGTTTTCTTTGGCGAATAATCCGGTTCGATTCTGGGCAGAAGTTTCGTTGTCCCATGGCACAAAAATAGCCGTGGTGCTTGTATTCCAGCAGTTGAAGGTGGCATACTTGGAATGTCCATAAGTGACCTTTGTATGCGTAAGGTACCACGGTCCAACTCCGATGAAGTAGAAGATCGTAGCGAGAACAGCAGCAGCAAATAGCAGAGCAAGAAGCGTCAGCAGCCCTTTCAGGCAAAGGGATTTTCCTGTTATCGTAGTCGTTTTCCGTAGCAAAGGTTCGTTAGAGGTGTCCGAGTCGTCGTCAGTGTCAGTAGAGCTGTCCGAATCCGATGTTGAGTCCAGCCAACCCTGGTCTGTAGGCTTGCGCCTCATGCCGATAGCATCCATCCTGGCCAGATTAGTGATTCTCTGGGATCCGGTGCATCAGGCATTGTACAAATTTTTCTTAAAGCCTTGATGCAGCCTTGGTGAGCAGGGTTCTTCGCAACCCGTCTGGTGGCTCTTCTCTGCTGCAAGGCTGTAAATATAGGAGAGGGGTAGGGTAAGTCGGGCTCCAACCCCCTCCACACCCACTTCCAGTGGAACACCCTCCAATAGTCAGGCTGAGGAAACAGGCCTTGGGCGGTGCCGCTTTTCAACGCCTGGTCATACCAAGATTCGTGATTGTACCCTATTGGGGCGGGTACTGAGATGTAGGTGTACAAAGGTTGCCCATGCAAAGTTAGTCTGGTGCGATACCCCCAGGTTGACGGGGTAAAAATCCTCTGGTGTGGTGGGTTGGGGTAGACCCTGTCTATTTCCAATTTCAATGGAAGCCTGGTGTTATTAAATATATAACATTCTGGATTCATCTCCCTCTTTACTATGGTTTTTGCCATACTTGGTGATGTGGTCCACATAATCATGTCATTAAGTGAAATTTCACAATACAGTCCTTGCAGTGGTTCAAGGTAATGGGGACCCTATCTCACCCGCAGTTCGATCCCCTGTACCCTGTGATACACTGTATTAAAAGTCCATGGCAGAGATCTTGGGCTCATAGGTGAAATTGATGCATAATGGACCGTGTTACTGGACCCTCGACCTTGCCAAGCAGGCGGTGCGGTAGGGATGAATAAATGTGGCTTCGTTGGAGGGGGTGGCGTGTACTCTTCACTTTCCCCCACCTGTTTGGTGTTCTGGAAATCAGTAGGTCAAAGATATATGAGGTACTTGAGAAAATATGCTTCGGTGAGCGGATTGGAAGGAGTGAAGTCCTCTCTTGGCATATCAAGGAGTATAGAGGTAGTTGGGAGTCTCAGAAACGGGCCTTTATCTGATAGTCCCGACGAGACTCCAGCTCCTACTTTGAACATTTTAGTTACAAAAACCTTTGTACCTTTCCGTCTTGTGGGTTTTGACTGACGTTGGGACTTGGCGACTCGTTTTCCCCCTTCCGGTGTGTTCGTTAGTCTTGGTTTTTCTTCCTCCATGGAAATGCTGAAGCGAGCTTTTGCCAGGCGTGAGTCTTGGGTTTCTTCTTAGGAGGCTCTGGTTCGGTGTAGGACACGGTGGCGTAATTCTGCTCGTCTGGCACCACTTTGATGGTTGCTCCGACGGAGTAGATTCCTTTAAAGGGGACGGTGATCATGCGCACTGACAGCTGAATCTGGCAGGAGGTGCTAGGATCGGAGGGCGTACCCGCTCTGTGGGCCACGCCTCCCGGGTGTTGCAATACTCCATCCCGAAACTGAGACTCCGCTGTTATCCAGTACAGGCAAGACTTTTCCTTAGGTCTTACCGCATTGCTGCCCCACCCATCCACCTCAGTGGTGTAGTAATACATATCTGAGCAGCGTACCCCATCTTCCCTTGGCACGTCCGGTAAATCCACCACAGGAATTGTGCAGTCATTGATGACTTCCAAAATCAGATGTGCCCATGTGGTCAGCTCCCAGGGGCCTGTCCAACCCCCATTAACGGCTTGGTCTCTGGTGTCATCCGGGAGTGCACTTAGCCCCTCAGCTGATGGTTGGTACGCGTGAGGCCGATGCACCCGGAAGATCACAGGGGAGTGGCTGGTGTTCAATGGTGGAAATGACAGGGATGTTCCGGCAGCTTCATATGGCCAGGCAGCATGAACAGAATCCCACAGGACATCATGGGGCCCTTCTTCCCTCCTCCACACCCATGGATCCGCTTCTTCTGGGGTGTTTGGGGGAGCTGAAGGTCCCGGTAATATTATCGGTATGGGGCTCCCATGGTTTGGTTGTACTTGCCCATATGTTCTGTAATATCGCAGCGAGCTGTAAAACCTCGTCACCTGCCATCCCTCAGCCTGACCTGTCAAAGTCAGTTCTCCTCTCCCCAACTGGTCTTCGCAAGTAGAACAGTGGTGGAGATCGTCCCCATCCCAGACGCAATAACAGCTTTTTGGTTCTTCATTCTGCCAGCTCCATTGGGTCTCCAACTGAAGTCGGGGCAGGTAACCTACCCGGCAGTTCCCACAGATGGTGTTGTTCAAAACCGTAACCGGAGAGACGCGGAGATGTTGTAGCATCTCTGCGGTGGCTCCTTGTTGCCTGGGTTTCTCACGGCCCGGTCCCTCCCAGGTGATGGGGAGTGGGTTGTTTACTAAACAAACCGGACAGCGACTTTTAGCCCTTGCCCATATCAGCATCTCTCGCTCCTCCGACAGGACTCCCTTTTTAGCCCAATCCAATTTCTTCAGGGCTCGTCCTGCCCAAATCCCTGAAGGTGTTCTTCTAATTATAACCACCCCTTTCACGGTGGCCAGTCCGATATAGGGTGGAATGGTACATGATTCACTGGCCATTTCACCGGCTTCTGTTTCACTTTAGTCAGGAACTGGCTTGAGCTGCTCAACTCCTTGAATCCCTTTTCTTTTCAGCAATACTGTGTTCCTATCCAGTACTTGCTTGACGATGTCAGTGGTCTCAAACTTGGGTTTTACTGCTGCACTTACAGGTTGCTCTCTTGCTTTGACCCACACGCGCTGTCCCTCTCGGAATGGCACTCTGGGCGTCAGCTTCTCCTTTTTGTCGCTGGAGCTCCGCCCCACCTCCTTCGTGGTGAACGGCCGTTGGTTGAGCTCCATTGCGGGGGCGGGCCTTTCGGCTCTGCTTCTGTCGTTCAGTGCCTGCCCTATTTCCACCGCCTGCGTGCTCCAACTGTTGGTGTTAGCATTTTTAGCTATCCAGCTTTTCACTAACCCTATGGCTCGTTCCACCACTCCGTTAGCTTGTGGGGTATAGGGTGGAGAGTAAACTCGCATTACTCCAAACTTCTGACACCATTGGTCAACCTGTGAATTACGGAAATGAGTCCCATTATCCGTGCGCAGCTCTTTCGGGATTCCCAGGGCACTGCATACTTGTTCCAGCATGCCGACAACACTATTGCCGTTTGCTTTCCTGGCTGCTTTTGTAGTTACAAACCCCGACATAGAATCCACCAGCACTAAGAGGTACTTCTCACCTCTTCTTCCTGTTATCCCCATGGGGCCTGCAACATCCATGCAGACTGAACCCCAGGGGACCGTGCTTTTGATGGATAACCCTTCCATCCGCTGCCCTCGGCGACCTGCGTTGTATTGTCCACATACTTCACAGTCCCTTAGCACGCGTTGAACTTGTTTCACTGGGATCCAAAGGTCTTGCTCCTCCAGCTCCTTACGGGTAGGTCGTACGCCTGCATGTCCAAGGGCCTCATGCACGCTCCGCACGACCTCGACCACGTACTCTTCTGGGACCTCCCGTCCTCTGGGAGTGCTGTCCCACTTCTCGGTACCGACAAAGACGATCTTTCTTTGCTGGACATAACAGTCCACTTCATCATTCCCACGCCAATGAGCTCCCTCATGCGTGTGTGCTTTTTGATGCTCAACATCTATTTCCAACTGTAGTTTTAGCTCAGCAATCTTTTTCCACAAGTCTTTGTGCGCCACTGGCTTGCCCTTTGCTGTCTCGAAACCATTTTCTTCCCAAATGGCCAAGTCTTCTCTAAGGGCTTGAGCACAGTAGTAACTGTCGGTTACTAACCTGGCACTCTTGATTTTCCTTTTCACCAGCTCCAGCAATCCTTCCAGTACGGCCGTTACTTCTCCGGCTTGAGCACTACCGGGAGCCTTTCCTTTCTGACGGCATTTTTCCTTGCCGTCTTGCTTCAGAATAAATCCCCAGTATGCCGACTGGTCGGACCCCTTTCTGGATCCATCGGTGTAGATTGTCCATTCTGGATGTCCTGGCTTGTCAGGTGTTTCTGGCGGTTTCTTCCTACTGGTGGGTTGTGCTGGCCCAATTTCAAGCTCCGGGTCCAGCAGGATGTCCTCCCATCTTCCCCACCGTGTGTTAGTTGCTTTAGTACTTTCCACGGTACCTTTTCTTAGATACTTGTGAACTTGGCTTGTGTGATGACTTTAACTGGTTGTCCCTGTGCTAGATCCTTCAGCACACCCCAGTAACGAGCTAACACCGCTAGCTCTTTCTCCTCCTGCGGATATTTCTTCTCAACAGATGTCAGGGTGTAACTCCACAGGGTAACTAAGCCTCCATTTTCGTTACTCACTTTGATCATGGCATCGTCATTCTCACAGCTGATTTCTGCCACCAGTCTTTCTGACAAACTTCTTGGCTCCAGTCTCACAGCTGCTTGAATGGCTTTTCTCAATTCTTCCAGGTTCTGTTGATTTGCTGCTGTCCAAACCCAGGGTCTTTTTCCGTCCTGTTCGTCTTCCTCACTCTTTCTCAGGCATTTGTACAAAGGTTTGGCATACTTCTGGTAATTGGGTACGTGGTCCCGGACATAATTGCATAGTCCTAAGATTTTCTGTAAGTCATTCTCTGACTGAGGTGGTCGAATGTTCGTCAGCTTTTCTCTGTACCCATCTGAAAGTCCCAAATCTGACGTAACTTGGAAACCCAGATAATTCACTTGGAATTGTCCAAATTGACATTTCTTGAGGTTTAGTTTCAGACCTGCCTTGGTTAGGTTTTCAACCACTTTTTGTAGCCTCTCTAGATGTTCTTCTTCTGTGTCATCGGCAATAAAGACATCATCAATGTACACAGTTGCACCTATGTCCCCCAGTACTTCCATCACTGCTGACTGGAACACGTTTGGGGAGTTCTTGTATCCCTGGGGTAACCTTTGCCACACGTAGCTTTTGCCTTTGTGGGTGAATGCAGTTTTACCTTGCGATTGTCTGGCGAGGCGTAGAGAGAAAAATCCATTGGCTAGGTCGATGCATGACTTGAACTTCTTGACTCGAAGAGTTTTCAACGCTCCTTGTGGATTGATTAAACTGGCTCGGTTCGCTATTGTTCTCCGATTCAGGGCTTTGAAGTTGATAACTGGTCTCCAACCCCCTCCAGCCGATTCAGGTTTCTTCACCGCCTGGATGGGGCTGTTGGTGATCGGGTTGAGCTCCTCTCTGATGATTTCCAGGGCGCTCAGCTCCTTCACGATCTTGTCCATCTCCTCGACTGCTCCCGGGTTCAGCGGGTACTGCCGAACAGGTGGATGAACCCCACCTTCGATGTGATGAACAAATTTTGGACCCAAATCCCCACAATCGTTCTTGAACCGTGCCACTTGCGCTGTAACGATGATCTCACGCAGCTTCTCTTTCCCAGCCAGGGAGAAGTCACTCTCTGCGAGCTTCTGTTCTGTCACCGTTGGTATGTCAATCGGTTTGTACCAGTCCTGCTGCCCGGATCCGGTTTGGGTCGGGCCGACTTTCACCAATCTTGCTTTCAAGCTCGTCAGCCTTCGCTCTAGTCGGCGATGTGTGCCTTTCTTTTTACTGAGTTCATCTAAGTCTTTTACTGTGAGGAGATTGTAAGGACCTTTTACCCACACTACTCCTTTCCAGGTCCCATATGGCATTTCTTCTATTTTTCCATTAGCAAACTGAACCTTCAGGTGTCCTGCTGTTTCTAGGTCTTTGCGGGTCATAGACACCTCCGCTCCGGTGTCCACCAGGTAGGGCACCCCTTCCACTTTAGCGTAGATTTCGTCCCCCTCCCAGTAGGCATTTTCTAAAATGACCCGCGACCTGGACGCCATTACTTTGGTGACCCTCCGGCCCCGGCTTTACGGGACTCACGGAGGGCCGTCCTCTGTTCTGGGCTCAATTTCCTATATTCCTCATCCGTCAGAAACTGACCTTTCCCTGGCTGATTTTGTGAAGCCGGCGGGTTGGTCGGTCTTCCTTGTGGTCCTGGTGGTTTCTGCTGGAACGGCCGGCTCTGGAAATTGGATGGTGGTGTTCCCTGTTGAAACGGCCGGCCCTGGAAATTGGATGGGTGTGTGCCTGGCGGGAACGGCCTGTTCTGGAAGTTGGATGGCTGTCTGACGTTGACCCTTCCAGGTGGCTTTGCTGATTGGCTAGCCTCCTTCTTCCTCTTGTCCTCGTAGTACTGCTGCTCCAGGTCGAATCCCTGCACTGCCACATCCATCTGGGCCACGGTTGTGCTTCTCACTGGTAGTTTCACAAACACAATCTCTCCTCTCCGTCCCTTTGTCACCTCACGCAGTACCTTCACATATCTCGCGGGAGAAACGGTTTGCTTTAGTGTGTGCCAAAGCGGTTCCAACCGGCTTCCTTTGTCCAGCCGTCCTCTAGCTCTCTTCACCTGGGACTCTTCGTCGTCCATGTCTTCCAACACCAATCTTTCATAGTTGCTCTGTGCTGACTCTGTTCCAACCATCGGGTCTGCAGTCACGCTGGTCAGCCACAACTTTTTGGCTCCTTCGTGGTTGGTGGTAGATAGCACGGTTGGCCAAACATCTTTCAAATACTCCTCATTATTTTCGTCTGCGTTTTTACTCCGAATCACCAGCCTTAGATTCTTTAGTTCTGCGTATGCATCTTGTCCAGTAGTAGTGGCCGGTGATTGGGCCGACACCCCTTGTAGTTTCCGCGGGATCTGTGGTCCTGGCTCTGAAGACGTCGCCTGCGGTTCCTCCTCATCAGCCGACACCTCGTCCAGCTTCTGTCGAGTCTCCCTGGAGTACTTGTAGGCAGCTTTCTTCAGTCGTCGCAGCATCACATCATACATAATCCCCATGTATGCATTCCTGAAGTTGGTGGTCAGGGAATAGTGTGCTGTCAGGGTAGAGCAGGATGGTGTCATCAGGATGTTGGCCCACTCCCCAACTGTTGCTTCTACCTCGAGCAGCACCTTGTCTCCCAGCCTGCTGGCCCATCCTGCTGGAATCTGGTACTCGGTCTGACCGACCTCTGGTACATACGTACGCCGTCCGTCTTTAGCTTGTACGGGGCCCCAGGTCACGTCTCTCGCCAGTCTCTCAGAAGAACCCTCGATATCAAAGGTCTCTATTTCTTTCTTCTTTCCTCGGTGCTGTCCCGTCCGGAGTGTCTTATGCCCTGTCGGTGGTTGTTTTGGGTCGGAGAAGATGCTGCCGAGATCACTCTCTTCTTCTTCTTCTTCAGAATGTTCGATCTCCTGTTGCTCTTCTCCGTCCTCCGAGTCGCCGATGTCCTCATACTGTTGTTGTCGAAGAGGTTCCCTCCTGGGGGAGTTCAGCGGTTGAATCTTAGCTGGTTTCATCGGTCCTACTTCCCTCTGGACCGTCAGCTGCTCATTCTTGACTCTGTCTGTGTTGGGTTGTCTCAGTTCACTGCTGCTTCCCTCGAATGAGAATTCTTTGACGTATCTTGCTGCGTGGGACTCTGGTCCGACTGGTGCTTCCCTTAACTTTATCCTGAGTGGCTCCATAACCTTGGCTTTGCCGGTCTGGGTGGCGTTTGAAACTTCACTCTGGGGTATTTTTAAGGGATATTTCTTGATCTCCTTTGCTGGGTGGCTGATGCGGCATTGTTCCTCCATTTCAGTTGCCATTCGTACACCTTGCTCCGTACGGAGTCGATGCATACGGGGGTCAACCACCACCACTACCTCTTTGAACACAAAGAAATGACTGTTGGTCTTGGCTATGTTCACCACTCCATTCCACTCCATTCTCTGTGACCGACCTGGCGGTGTCCTTTGGCAAATCTGCCGATCTTAGTCCCTGCACGCTCACCATCACCCTTCTCATGCTTTCGTTGCTGGCAGTCACCAGGCCCCTTTCAAGTCCGTGCCACATCTTCTTCCGATATTCTTCCAGACTCTCTCCTCTCTTGTAAACATCAATTGGGACCAGGATTATGGCACCATAAGGAAGACTGTAGCCCTTCATCATCACTACGTCTCCTTTAGTTTTTTCACTACAGGAAGCCTTCAACACCTTTAAATCCTTTTGGTAATATTTCCCAGCTTGGTTTTCAAGGCTGCGTCGAAATTTTTGATTGTGAATCTTGTATTTATCATTGGTGAACACAATCAGCCCGTCACCTTCAAGGTCCCATATTCCTCCAATAAACTGGTAAATCATGAGCCCGGATTGCAGCCTTAAGCTGATGGTTTCTGATGGTATTTTGGCCAACTCTCGGGTGCTCCTCCAAACATCCGACTTTTGGGTCTTCTTCTTAGGGCGGCCGGGGTCCCATAGCTCCTCATCCGATTCCTCCTCGTCCTCGTCGGAGCTGCTGCCCGCTGGAGTCTCCGTAGGTGGCAGTGGCTGCCTCCTTTCCGTGCTGTGGACTCGGGGATGAAACCCGAACTCCTGACCCCGTCGAGGGGACCAATCCCTGGCCGCTTGCTCCAACTGCTCCTCAGTGAAACCGTCGATGAGCGATCCCTCGTGATTTTCATCATCCGACGGTTCGAGGGGGATCTCGTCGCTCTGCGATGGTCCTGGTAGAGCCGGGATGTGGTCGTCGTCCGTCAGGTCTATCAGGTCCCGCGGAGCTTGCTTCGGCTGGTTAGTCGGTGTTGTGGCTCTGCTGGGCAGTCGGGATGGAGCCTCAGCCACCTCCGATTCTGCTTTGTCTGGGGCCTGCTCTTTTCCTCGGGTCTTCTTGAAGGCCGAAAGTCTCTGCAGGACCTCGGCATATTCTTTGTATTTGCGCACCCCAATGGCGAGAGGGTTCACCAGGATCCCTTCGATGCCCGCTGCCAATGTAGCTGTCTTCACTATGCTGTCATATTTCTCAGAGGGGCTGTAGACCATCCGCAGCTCACCAATCGTCCATCCTTCAAGGAGTTCAGCGAACCATTCCAGCCATTCTCTGATCTCCGATTTCTTGGTTATCTTTACCGGGCATTTAACGACTCCCAGTCGGTGACCATGTTTAAGCTGGGTGCAAAAGTATATCCGAGTCTGCACCAGGTACTTCATTAAGGTCCGTGCCATGTCCTCTTTGATGGTATAATGAGATTCGAAGAAAACCCTCCTAATTACCTCAATCCAGGAATCCAATCCATCACCGAGTAATATCAATGATATAGGCAATTGTAATAATGTGGATTGGGAAAGATGGGATTGATGACTCTCCCCATCCCGGCTGATGTTGCTTGCCTCTTGTCCCATTGTTGGCTTTGGCAGGGGATCCAGTTCCCCTCTTTCTTCTTCATTCATAGTTGTCTTTGTCTTCGAGTTGCCTATTCCCCAAAGCCTCTCTTTGCGCTCTTGAGTAGGGATGGGTCCAGGCTGTGTTGGCTACTGGCTTCACTGTCTGGATACTGTCGTTTATCCTCAGTAGAAGCTCTCCCTCACCTGCATGCTATACAGTTACTGCAAGGGTTGTGACTGACGGCCTTATCAGTCACCGTTAACTCTATTCCCTCAGAGTTAACCATCCAAGTGAGCTATTCAGAATCACACTTCTGTTTTTACTGACTTGGTTTATTAGGGCCCGCCTACTTGGCTCCGCCCCACGTTGGGCGCCATGTCCGTTATCCTGCAATAGCTAGCCCCGCCCACTTCATCTCAACCCTCCGGGGCTGACTACTGACCAGTTCTCTGTCTAACAGGTCCGGAAAATCTCTAAGACCTGGGTATTACCCTAAAGGAGATCTATAAGAGATAATCTATTCAAACTGGTGTCGAAAGCGATTCGTCTAGCTCTAACTACCTCCAATCCAGAAGTTACGACCCTTTTCAGTTAAGAAACAATCAGCTGAGTAGCCCTCACAGCTGCATAATTCCAATAACCACTCCTGTTAACGGTAGCTCGCTTTCTAAAATATAACTTGCTCTTGGAACCGGCTAGATTAAATTTAGTGACTTGGATGTAAGTCCCTGGGTCATTATTTTATTCTCGCCAAAGGAAATTATGAAGCCTCCTCTTTACTAGAACCATGTACCTTAGTTTTACCTTTATTAAAAGAACTGAAAAATGATTAAATGACTCAATTAATTCCAATGTCCACCAACCTCATTAGAATTTTAGAGTATGAATTTATTAAGCAAGCTTAAGCAGGGATATGTGACATACAAATCAATAATCAATTGTATATAATTCAAGAGCAGTGTAATAAAATCAACATGTATAATCATACCCTACTGTCTCTTTTCCCTAACCTATGTCGCAGATTCTGAGATAGCTTTTTAGGAAGCAAGTTCAACTCATACCCAGTTGGTGGTGGATCTTTGGCAACAGGAACGTCCGAAAACCTTGGTCTGAATCTTTGTCCTTTGTATGGAAAAATCCTCTTTAGAATAGAAGCAAAGTAGAGAGGGCTCAATTACTTTTGAAAACCCAACTCTTTATCCCTCCGGAACCTTTGTCTTTTCTCCAAGTCTGTTGCAATGTTTGGGTTGAGGCAAGACCGACGATCGAATCAGGAACCCGGGTTGGACGATTGGAACTTGTCTCCCTTTGGCGGCACGAAGCTTCAGCTTTTCCCGTGGCTCCAGGGTGTGGTCTGCTGTTGTTTCCTCGATCTGCTTCTTCGTGTTAGCTCTACTTCGGTGCCGCAGACAAAGAACAAGAACTTCTCCTTTTCCGTCTGCTTTTATACAGTTCTCTGCCATGTATGTGTATGGGGAGTGTTAGTTTACGTGGTTTCCTGAACATCTGCTGATCTCACGGAAACCCCTGTCGGCCCCTCCTGTCTGCTGGCTGGGACGGAAAGTCCCGTCCTTTCCTCAGCGTGTTGGTCTTAGCCAACCATACCGCTCCACCCATCCTGTGCGTCTGGCCATCTGTTCAGAACTGCTTGCGACAGCAGGAACTCACAAGTTCCCCTTCTCCTTTTTCCCCTTTTCCTTTTAACATTAAAAACTATGTGCTTTTCTCTGATTAACTTTTAAACACAGTCAAATATTAAAAACTATGTGCTGATTTCCATTAAGCATTAATCATAAGCATTAATCACCTCTTTCACTTATTATAAATCATCAAACCTTAATCATTACTTACACACAGTCATTTTACCTATTGTATTCATACATGTCCAACTTAATCATTATCAAAACACTCAATCATTATAATCAAAACACAAGATTGCTTTATTTCCGTCAGGCCTTCATGCACCTTGTTCTGCGTGTACCTGGATAGATCTCAAACCCCCTACCAGTTTTCTTGACAACGTATATATATACTGTATACACAGTATATATATATATGTATATATATATATATATATTGAGAGAAGTGTGATGTGTGTTACCCCACTGCTGTTGAAGTGCATTCAGGTTTTCCAACACTCTCTGGTGGTAAAGCTGCTCTAGCTGGATAAACAACAACGCTCGCTGGTCTGAGAAGCTAAAGTCAAGAATTAAACACACATGAACCAAAAACAGAATGACCTGCTACATCCTTCCATGATAAAAACCTGACATAGATCTTGAATTAACATTAATTTTTTGGATTTTGGTTGTAATAATCCAGACTTTATTGTGCTTTTTTTAAAATTATTGTTTAATTTTTCCATGTAGCTGGTGCCCTGCTGCCTGTAGAGGAATACCAACAACACGAACAAGATAACCTAAAGAAAATTCAGGAGAAACTAGAGCTGCACGATGTTAAAAATCACACAACAGTGGTGTGATTATGGAAGATTGACCTTTAGCAAGTGACGTCACGCTCTCCAGAACTCCGCCCGCTCCGCCATGACGGACATCAAAACAACCTATGCACTCCTGTAAAGCCTGTCAAAAAACGGACATGTGGTGGCATAATATCGCTTTGATTTAGTTGATTTCACTTTAAAAATGGTCACAGGGATGCTGCGAGGTCGGCTACACAAACAGACAAGGATAGAAATCAATCTTGTCATCTTATTGCAATGAGGAAATATGGCGGCGACGGATAGCAGCTGTCAATCATAATGACTGTCAGCACTCGGTTTAACAATCGCGGATTTGCAGTGAACACTTTTTACAAGGTAAGAAGATTAACGTTCATAAACCTTATAAGTAAGTATGATTAGAAAGATATGAAATATCGCATTATGGAAAAGGTACGTGTCTAACCATTGGTAACTATGGAAACAACGCCCCACCGTCGTGTAGCCTAGCATGTGTGGAGAAAACTGGTTAGCATCTTGTTTTTTGTACGTTTTTAAAGGTTCTTCTGTGTAAAGGGAAACACAGTTCATGACTTAATGATATACAGTAACTCATGTGTGTGAAATCGGGTAAAGTCGGTAATTTGATCAACACATCAGCAGGGAGGAGGTAAGCGTCGGTTTCTAAGCTAGCTGTTTCCAACTTTTGTAAATACTGTCGTCAACGTATAACGAAATGAGAGCCTGCAGAGTAGTTTTAAGTCGTACAGCGGGGTGACCGGGTGAGAGGAAGAAGAAACACACAGGCAGGAGAACAGATGACGGGGGCCTGAAGTCTCATGTTTATGGATATGAGCAGCCAAAACACAAGCCTTCTTTGACACAGCTCAATGGTTTCTCTCACTAACTTACGCTCTATAGATTCATTGCAGCTAAGCTTGGATAAGCTTTTCTCTCATGCATTCATGTGTTCACACCCACTGGCTTTCCCTCTGATGACGGTAAACGCTGTGAATACACTTCTCCTTTCATCATTCTTTCCTGTCATTAAATGTTATTCTTTGTTAGCCTTCGAGCATTATGCATATTGCAGAATTAGGCTTTATAAAGCCGAAAGACAAAAATTGTCCCAGAAATTATTGAGATACGCGATAATATTGTAGTTTTGAGACCATTTTCAACTAATATAATAATAATAACAGCTTATTAATGCAAATATGGCCAATCAAAGATAAAAATATATATATATTTTAAAGAATATTTAACACTAGAACTGGAAAACGTTTCCATTTCCAAAATAAATAAACCAAATCAAAAATCATTAAAACTGATCATGAAGTTACAGTAACCAAAATTGCGCCTTAAAAACAATAGTCATTGAGCTTAGACAAGGAAAACAAGTAAAAGTGGCAGATAGTGGAAACTAGCTGGATATAGGGTGTTAAATGTGTGCAGTATTTCTCAAAAATGGCAGCTATTCAACAATATAAAAATGAAGCATCTCTTTAAAGATTGTTGTCCAATTTATTATGCGTTTAATTGATTTATTGCTTATCGTGACAGGTTTACCAATAACTTCAAATAAATATCAACAAAATTATTATTCTGCTCATTTTCTATCTACTATAGTAATACTAAAATACTTCAATGAATACAGTAAAACAAAAGCATGTACACATAACAAGGATACAGTCTTTCTGAAGGACGAAGGCCTCGGCGATCTGAAGGGAAAGAGAGGACCGAGTTTAAAAATGTTTTCATCTGATCAGCCATCACAGAGACCAGAACACGTTTTCACAAAAGATCCTTGACGTGGAACAACGTCAAGAAGTAAAGACGGAGAGAAAGAAAGGCAGTGATATACAAGGTAAGAGCACTACAGGAAACTGACCTAACTTCTATCTAAGAAATAAAAATCATGATGTAGCAGGAACAGCGTTATTTTGTTTTCCAGAGAATGAATTGTAAATAAGACAGATGAATAATTACAGAGAAAAACGAGAGACCGTGTAATACCCTGTACCTCTTTCCAGCAAGCGTGGCGTTCATGTCGCCCAGCTGATCTCAGAACAAGAGCAGCGTGTGTGAGAGCGAAGAGCGAGGAAGAGGAGGAGGAAGCATAAGGCCATCGCATGTCAAATGAAGTCAGGGCGGTGACGACTGCTTGGCTCTTTAGGTAGCCTACTGGGATCAGAAACTGCTTCAGGCTGCTTTCTGTTCTGCCTGGTAAGTTTTTTAAAGCATTTAAATTTAGTTCATACCACATTAATAAACTGCTGCATCTAAATCCCACAGTTTGAGGTTTTTGACAGCAGTAAAATCAGAACTTTTTGTAGTTCATGGGATGATGCATACATGCAATTCCAGTTAAAGGGGAGAATGTTTACAGCCATCTTGTTTTAAAGTTTCAATTATTGTGTGTTTGTAGTTCTATCATGATGCAGATCTAAAACTTGATTGAATGATAACTGTTTAAGTTGGTTAAGAATAATCCAAAAATGTGTGTCAACTGATTAGTTGCAGAACTAAAATAAAAGAACAGCATGCACAAATAATAAGAATATCAATTAGAGTAGAATTTTACATTTTTCAGAAACAAAAAACATTAATTAAACCTTTTTTTGAATTCTCAGTGACCAAATGACGTCGCAGCCAGGATGTGACAACAAGCTCAATTCAAACGTTGTGCTGCCTTCTTGTCAGGCGTCTTCCTCCATTGCACAGATATTTAATCTGGAAGCCAGCGCAGGTCAGGTGTTCGCTGTCAAACTGACAAACATTAACCTGCCTCAGAACGTACGAGTTCAGTCACGCAGCTCCGTGAGCGAGACTGAAACTATCAGAGAACCTGAGGGTGAGCACCGAGTGTGAGTTTTAATGAAGTGTGCATCTGGCTCCTGAACATGCCAGCAGAAACACCCCGGCCCCAGGGTGCAAAGTGCCATCCTGAGGTTGACTGGATGAGTAGCAGCCCTTTAAATGCTCGTGTGAAAGCATCGGTTTGAATAGACGAGGCTGGCAGAAAGCCAGCATAACACGCTGGAAAGATGCCTTTATATAGGAAATGCCCAGTTCAAAGTGTCTAAAGGCCACCTAATATGATTCATTCAACAAGTTACTAGAGATTCATGGGCTTTGCAAAACATGTTCATTACCTTTTTCGCACAAAATAATTCTTGGATAATGAGATTTCAGTCTGCTCAGTTCTGCCTATTTTGAGATCTTTTCAGAAGGAGCTCATTTTAGGGCCTCTGTCACTTTAAATCCAAAGAAGCAGCTGCTGGCCACGCCCCAAATTCAACGTTTACACTCACACAATAGCTGCAAAATGATGCGTATTTATACAACCGTACATCTTTGAAAAGCAGAAGTGAAGCCTCCTGCTCAACCAAAAAGAATGCAGCAAGTGGTTTCTTGGGAAGTTCACAACAAAACATTTGTCTTTTCCAGGAGTCATTGTACAGGGCATGCAGCGGTAAAACCAGCTGACCAAACATGCTGGTGCTCAGCTTGTGTTGCTAGGCAACGGGGCTGGGCTAGGTAATGGCGCAGTACCCAACGAATGTGACTTACCAATCTGGAGGTTTTTAAAACGTCTCATTTTCCAGACACCAAAAAACATCAAAAATATTCCCATAAAACAGTCTGGGTGTTTTTTAAACTTTTTTTCCAGACACCAAAAAACATCAACATATTCCCATAAAACTGTCTGGGTGTTTTTTAAACTGTTGGGCTGTTTCTCACACGCAGCTCAGGCGCCAGTGTGGAGGCACTAAAAAACGTGCTACATATGAATTTTGCAAAATAGGTCCCATTTAACATAGAGCAGACGAAACACAAAAGATTACCTGGTGAAGGTACTGAGGAAGGTGGGCATCATCATCTCTTTCTGACATCTGTTCCAGAGACGCTAGGAGAGTTGGGCTTAAAGCAGACCCTGTTGACGAGGTCGAGACTGAAGAATAATCAGCAACTGGACTGGAGGTAAACTGTTCCTGATTTGAGGACATGGCTGTGGTATGACTCCCTGTAGTGAAGGCATAGGGCTCTCTGTTGGTGACCGGTCCAGTACTTGAGCTGCTGGTCACTCCAGTCAAAGCAGGCCCACAGTTGGAGACGGGATCCTTGGAAGAGGTAAGCTGTTCTGGACAGGAGTCTTTTAATGTTGCATCAGAGGCGACTGTGTTACATCTGGTCCCAGAAGAGCCGTCAAGCTGAGTGTCTGAGGTTACACCCACCGACTCTGTGGAAAATGTAGCCGCTTGACTGCAGATGGCCGACTCTACTGCGGCTGAGTCCAACCCAGAGCTGGTGGAATAGGAAATGACTTCCTCTCCGCTTTGACTCAGTTCCAATGAATTAATGGGATGTAGAGTTTCTGGACTGATGACTGGGATAACGGGGGATGCAGGCTCTGGACTGGTCCCGGGGCTGAAGGGAAATGGAGTTTCCAACAGACTGCCTGCAGAGGAAAACACAGGTAGACGTCACCACAGAAGACACACAGATACAAGAAACTAGAGCATAACATGGTTAAAGCAGGAAGTAGAGAGAATACAACAACTAAATGCAACAAAAACATTACAAAGGCAACAAATATTGAATCTTTAAAGCGGAATGGTTAACAAAAATGTTGTTAGTTCTTGTACTTTAGCCAGAAGGAATAAAAAAATTAACATTTTGATAGTGGCTCTCACTTGGTGTGTAGAGCCCAGCACCACAGTAAAGGTGTTGTCAAGGTTCAATGTTATGATTATAATGAGATCCGTGCTGATTTACCTACATATGTGCTAAAGAGTGTTGGTAAAGAAAGCTTAATTTTAAGAGACAGGGACTTTTGTTTTAATTAATTGCATAAATCAAAATAAGCTTGATAAATTAAATTTTCTCGTCTCTCTCTTGCTTTCTACAAAGACTGGATGACAAAAGTCTTCAATCTGGTGCTTTGTCTCAATGGAAACTTCAGAATCCATTTTATTGTTTCAGGTGTTTTGTGTATTTATTTTCCAGAATTAAACGTTGATTAGAAATTAAAGTTTATTGATCTTTGACAGGGTGTACTTGCATTATTAAACTGATGCATTTCATTATGTCACTTGAAAACGTTCTCAAAACAACAATATTTTCATTGATTAAAATAACTTCTGGGTCAACTTATCATCCAGCAAAACGTGTTGCAGGCCTTGTTGTGTTTCCTTTACAGTCAGAAGATGTACATTTCCTCTAACTTCACATACCCAATGCTAAAATTAACCCCTAAAAAGCTAAGGTTTCCTTATTGACTTCAGTAAATAGGTACTATCTTCAAAAACCTGCTGTGTTGATTCCTATTCTTGTTTTCTGCCCTCTGCTGGAAGATGTCAGTACTACAGGTTTCATACATTTTCGTACTATTTTTGGAGTTTAAACCCAACTAATTAACTTTAATTATAGCCCTGAGCCAGAAGAAAACCTGACATATTATTTAAAACAAGATGTTACTGCTTTTGTTTTTAGACCATACTCTTGAGTAAACGATGCAACGTCTCCTGCTTTTAGTTTTTGTTTAACGTATTCCGCCTCTAATTTATCGCTTGTTGACAGAGTCAAGCGCAGATCATCTGGGATGTGTGATTGATGAGAGCTGAGCGAAGTGGGGCTGCATATTGTGCATGCGCCACATGTAATAGAGTCCAATGAACTTCTGCACCTTACTTTCTTTCTTTCCTCAACAGAATAAGCTGCCAAATCCTCTATTTAGACAATAATAAGTAGATTAACACAACTTTATATCGTGCATTCTCGTTTGGTTTCTCTGTGTTGTATGTATTGTAGATTATTAAACGCGCCACATAACATGCAGAAAGAACATAGGCTGAGATTTGAACCCTGAACCTGCTTGCTGCAAGAAAACAGTCCAAGTTGCACCTTCAAAAAAGTACATTTTATAAAGTACTTAATGGTGACAGATATTTTAAAATGGTATAGAAAAACTGCTCAGTTTTTGTTAATAAATGTTGATGTTTTAGGTGTACAAGTACATTTTATCAGTTGATTTTTCTATAGATTTCTTGATTTAATGTACTTTAAATACCAAAATAAAATCTGCAATGCATTCAGCATAATTTAGATGTGAATTATTATTTCAGTAGCTGAATATATTTAATTATATTAAATATATTAATATTATTAAATATATTAAATTATATTAAATATATATATTAAATAAATTAAATCCATCCATCCATCCATTTTCCGTTCACCCTTGTCCCTAATGGGGTCGGGAGGGTTGCTGGTGCCCATCTCCAGCTACATTCCGGGCGAGAGGCGGGGTACACCCCGGACAGGTCGCCAGTCTGTCGCAGGGCAACACAGAGACATACAGGACAAACAACCATTCACACACACACTCACACCTAGGGAGAATTTAGAGAAACCAATTGACCTGACAGTCATGTTTTTGGACTGTGGGAGGAAGCCGGAGTACCCGGAGAGAACCCACGCATGCACAGGGAGAACATGCAAACTCCATGCAGAAAGACCCCGGCCGGGAATCGAACCCAGGACCTTCTTGCTGCAAGGCAACAGTGCTACCAACTGCGCCACTGTGCAGCCCAAATAAATTAAATATATTATTAAATTATTCAATTTAATAATGAAAAATATTAATATTAAGATATTTTGTCAAAAGTTAATGAAGCTCACCCAAATTTACACATCTGGATAAACCAGTTTTATCCTGTTGTGACTGACACCCTGGTGAAGCTAATACTGGTGAGCCATTTAATGTCAGATTTTAAGGTCAAACATAACTCCTCCTGCAGTTCTTTACTGTAAAAACACAAAAACTCACTCGGTTATGACAGCTTTGCTCTGGTGAGTGATTGCCACTGCGTCCCAGAATGTGTAAATGTGCAGAGCTCACCACAGCAGCAGATATGTGGGAGTGTCAGATAGCATGAGGGAATGCAGAAGGAATCCTGCATGCTCAAAGCTGAAGTAATGTTTCAGGTTTTATTTTTCTTTACATGATTTCAAAGTTATTTCTGCAAAACCTTTTTCTTACACTTTCAACCTGCTGCTTCCCATTTTACGATTTATTAACCACATGCTGGTTTGTGTTTTCTACTTGTATGAATAATTGCTTGTTTGTAAAGATTACACTGGGTTACAAAAAATATTTTTTGGAAGTTGTCTGTGTTGTTTTCAACTGAATTAGGACTATTTTTGCACTGCTGAATCCAAAAATAAAAAATGTTCTCATTCTGGCCAGGTTTTATTCTAATTTGATTTAGAAAAATCAGATCTTTTGACTAAATTGATTAAATTTCTGTGACATTATCAGTTCATTTCCGTTAATGTTTATCATCCAAAAAAAGTTTTAGAAGAAAAAAATTTGTTTTCTAACAGAGTGCAGGGTTTCCCCCAGAAAACCTTCTACAGCCGATGCTCGGGGCATTAGGGCAGTCATCCAGCCAGCCGCCATGTTTTTGAGTTTAAAAGTGCTTAAAATTAACAGAAACTTTGATATTATGACTTGATAGTTGTCGCTATTGGTAGATTAATACCTAAACACCAACTATAAAAAAGGTAATACTTCAAAAATAAAATAAAATAAACAATGCTAAACCTGGTGGGGACACAAATAAAGTCTGGTGACCCGCCAGGCTTATAATACACTGTGGGAAACCCTGGAGTGTATTAATTAAATGTTACAAACTTGGATTTATGTCAATTGAAAAACCCCAGACAATTTTTTGGCTGTTGACCATTGTTATTTAAAAAACTAAAAAGATGCGGATAGATTCAAAACGACGATCAGCATGAACGTTTGAGCAGTACCTGTCTCCGAATAAGAGGAATCAGTCATCAGATTGTCTGGAGATTGGCAGCATGTCAAAGAACTTGACGCCTCAGATTCGTCCTCCTCTTCTTCCTTCATCACTTCATCCACATCTTCCTCCTGATCCACGTCTCTGCTTCCTAGTGAGTATCCCCCTATCCCCGTTTCCTCCTCCTTTTCATTGTTGTCCGGAGAGGGTTTCTGGACGAGGCTGCATGTTCGTCCCTCATCGTTTTGGGGAAGAGGGAGTGTTTGTGCCAGCGTCTCATTGAGGTTTTGCGTTTGGGCGGTGAGGGCCTCCGAGTTTGACAAGTTGTCACAGAGATCAAAGCCGTCAACGTGAACTTGTGATATCGCGTTGCCCTCCATCTCAAACAGACCTGAGGATCAAAAAATTGAATCAGCTGGGTACAGAAAAGAATAGAAATACATTTAAAGAAGAAAGAAATCTGATTTGACAGAAAGAGAGGGACTCATTTTCCTTTGTACATTATTTAAAGACTGTCTGTTGCAACCTGAGACAACAGCAACCACAGCATCGCTAAAATGCTGCCAAAACAACCTCCCCTGTTCTCGGCTGCTATTTCCTCTCTAAATCACATGTAATTACTACTCTACAATGGTTCTGAACTTTTATTCAGCCATATATCTTGTAAGGAGACATAAAAAGTAACCACCATGATCCATTGGCTTCTGCAGTGAAGACCAGTGACCGCAGTCCGGGAAGCCTCTCTTCAGGCCTGCAGAGACGACAAAAACAAGACTAAACAACCCAACTTCAGACAAAGCTTAAACATGGCCGACAGAGTTTGAGTCGATTTAGACAGAAAAGAGGGAAAACAACATGTGAAACGAGTGTTGCATCATTCCCAAGCTGTCAAATGAACCAGAAGAACCAGAATCTCTTAGAACCAGAAGAGATTTTCAACATGAAGTTATAGTCCAACTTTTTCCTTTTGTCTTAAACCTGCATGACTGCAGCTTTCTTCCAGCTGATTATAACGTTTAACTGGTAAAGATCAGTTTTTACTGTGAAACATACACTCTGCAGCATAAGAAACCAATTACGCTCAGAGGAATCACACTGCAAAAACACTAAATCTTACCAAGTATTTTTGTCTAATTTCCAGTGCAAATATCTTAGTACATTTTAAATAAGACAAAACTAACTTATAAGTAACTCTTCACCAATTTCTAAGAGCTTATTTTAAGTAAATAATTCCCTAATATTGATGAAAAAGTGCTAGCTGAAAGTGAAATAACCTGACAGTGAAACTAGTACTTTTTCATCAATATTAAGGAATTATTTACTTAAAACAAACTCATATTTCTTGCTGAAAACTTGTAAGTTAGTTTTGTCTTATTTCAAGTGTGGTAAGATTTTTATTTTAATTTTTTAATTTTTATTTTTTTGCAGTGTAATCAACTTTAAAGTTCTGAGTTTCACAACTTTTGTTTTTAAGACATAGAAATCTAAGTTTTAGCTTTTTTGTTCTGTCAGTTTTTACATTTACTGGACATTAAATTATGAAACATTTTTCTCAAGTTCAATTCAATTCAGCAGTGTGGAAAAAATTTTATTCACATTTTAGGGAACATTATGATTAACTGTAATTAATTCAGTTTTAAAATATCTAAATTAATATAACTTAATAACCCAACATGAATTATGACTGATAAATTATGATTAAAGATTTAAAAAAACAAAGATTTGATTCGGTGAAATACCAATAAAGGACATGATTTTAAAATAATTTAATCTAAAATTACACTTTATATACATATAGATAATGGAAAAGGGAATCAGGCTCAACTATATTTCCATTAACAATTGTCTTTATCTTCTCATTCATCCAGAAATGGAAAATTATTTATTAAATTTTCTGGACTACACCACAATCCTGGAAACTCTATGGGAAATGTTCCTTTGTTGAAAATCTGGAATAAATAAATAAATAAACCTGGATTACACAAAATCAAGAAAATTATGAACATCTAGTTCAGGAAACCCTTAGAAAAACAGTGTCTTCAGCCAGAGGCTTCTTCAAATTCACTGTAACACAAACTACTACAGGAGATCTGTGCTACCAACATCCATCTTCTTCATATGACTTAATATGAATAACAACATTTAATTTCCCTCTGTGATCAATAAAAGTATTTTTAATTGAATACAGGTTAACGAACAGGTAAATCAACGTAAGGCGCAAATCAGTATTATGCA
This sequence comes from Xiphophorus couchianus, assembly GCF_001444195.1. Lineage (NCBI taxonomy): Eukaryota > Metazoa > Chordata > Actinopteri > Cyprinodontiformes > Poeciliidae > Xiphophorus > Xiphophorus couchianus. Next base: position 12,226,135 of record NC_040231.1, read on the forward strand.
ATAGCAGTTTTTTCTTCACTTTTACTGCCTTGCTTCTGTTTACAGTTGACTCAGCAACAGTCAAGACTGACACAACCAGATTAACCACTTTAAGCTTTCACCAACCCCTAGAGCTGTCCTTCAACAACTGGTCCGAACCCAGACTTCAGACTGGAACTGGTTAGGCCATTTCTTAAAAATCAACCTTTACGTGGCAAAAGTACTGAAAATGAAAAGGAGATACAGACATAAATTAAAATCAAGTTTAGGAGGAGGCTCAATGTTAAAAACAATCCAAAATCTCACCCAACACGCAGATCCAGGTTAATTACAGCCGATCTCAGAGGAACAGAGCTGTCCCAGTTTTCTGCAGCTTATTCCATCTACAGGGAGGTGAGCGCACATAACGCGCTGTGACCACCTATGTTTCATAAGCAGATAATATTTTAACAAGAGACAACACCCTATGAATGAAACGACTGTTTGCTTTTCCTCACCTTTTAAAAGAAACGGACAAACTGAACATGGCTCCAGTCTGTGAATGATCCAACAAACCCACCGAGACAAACAACTATGACATTTAGGTTTTACGCTCCAGCAACCTCAAGATCACAATCACAGACGCTATTCTGACCCGTTTTCAGAGTTTCTCTGTTCTGCAGGATCTGATCGTCAAACGATCCTCTCCCACAGAGACATCCGTCTCCAAACATCCATCGTCTCTTCTTTATAATCAGTGTCCTCGCCCCACAGGGGGCCATGAATAATGCACGACACAAGAAAACACAAGCAGACAGTGGCTTTCAGCCAAAAGAGGATAAATATCCCAAGCCGATGCTAAAACTAACCTAATAAAAACTAAAATAACATGTAACATTAACTTGGTGGAGTGGGTTTACCACCAAGAGAAACAGAAAAACATTAAATTAGGGGAGCAAAAAACAAAGTTTGATGAGTTATGTTTAAATATTCTTAAAATGAGGTAAGTTAGCTAAACTTTCAAATCATATTCATGTCAAATGTTTTGTCATTTGCAAGAGCTTAACTCATTTTAAAATGACTCATAAGCTAAAGACTAAGAGAGGAAGAGTTTTTAAAAATTATGAACACATTAGCAGTAGCTAAAAAAAAAAAGCATATGCCAAAATATCAATTTAGCTGATTTTTAGCAGATACTCTGTACCAAGGGCTGCACAATATATTATCATCACCTTGTCACTAGTTGTGTTTCCATTGACAATAATTGTGCAAATTAGGATTATGAAAATTAATGTGCTTAACAGAAAAACAGCAATTTTTAAAAAAAAACAAAAAAACTTTTTTTAATGAAAAAGGTTTTTGTGCTAGGATGAAGTGGTGAATCAAAATTAGTATAATTTGCAAAACTGCAATGGAAACATTTTTTTTAATCATAATATTACTACTGACAGAAATGACAAAGATGATGACACAGCATCTTTTTTGATGACCTATTGCATTAACAAACTTATTCAAATGTGATTTTAATTGTATCTCTTATTTAATGGAAATGCCACAATTGCAAAATTGGTTGTTTTTTTAAATTAGTGGAATATAAACAAAGTTTTGTGCACATTCATAATGGAAACACAACCATGGTTAATATGCATATTGCAAAGAACTGCCCAGACTGTAATAAGTAATGGCTAATTTTTTAGCTTCCATGCATTAAAGCTCTGTGTGCTATTAATATATTTGTAACACTTGCTGTTTAATGCAGAATAAAAATGTTTTACAAGGGAAAGAGGGAGCAAATTGATTAATTTATTTAAAAAAAATACAACTAAGCCCAAACCTCTTTGCTATAAAACCTTATTGAGTTGGAAATAATGGATAAAATTGTGCTCTAGTAGCTGGATAAACTACTCACAATCAACCAAAAGCAGGAATGTATAAAGAAATGTAATTATTTATTGCATGTCATATCGTCATAGTAACTTTCACCAATATTATTGCATATTTTCCTAATACTGTACTGCCCTATTATTAACATGACTAATAAAACTTTTGTTAAGTCTGTAGGTTTTGGTGTCCCACCAACATCTGGCGCTCTTTACAAAACCCTCGGGGTGCGCCCCTGGCATTTTGCCTACACTCAGCGAAATCTTCCAGGTTGCTATAAAAGCCTTGAACTCTGCAGTTGAACTATCCCAATCAGTTGGGTGGAGCGCTGATGTTGGCTACAGTTCAGATCTTCTAAACCACAGTAATGAATAACAGAACAGCTCACACCTTATGTCCATATTTTACATTCAGCGTAAACCCAAAAACACAGTATGCTGATGAAATAAGATGTCAGGTCTACAGAATGAGATTTATTATTTAGTAAATAAACATGCATAGCTGTCCGCAGGCGGTTTATAACGCCAGGCGTGACTGACAGCTGAGCTTTCAATTAACATGTTGTATTTGTCATCTGTCAGTTGCGACCGTCGCCTTTGAAACACGAAGCAGAAATAAACGAGATTTGTTCTGCTTCAACCAAAAAGACGGAAAACCTCTGAGAGGAACTAGAAACTAATACTTCATTTTAACCCATTTAATGTCGAATCGCTACAGTGAAACGTCTGTCTTGGCGTCAGTGGATGTTGCTACCAGGCTAGCATTAGCTAGCGCCCAGCCGAACAGAAGAAACATCTGGCCACCTTTAGGAGCCGCACCGTCATTTTCCTTACACTTCCACGCGCTAGCTGTAAGTGCCACTGCTACGACGGAACAGACGTTACGACGCAGCGCGTTCAGGACGTACTTACGGCTGAAGAGAGAGGCTGACGGGCGGAGAGCTCAGCATCAGACACCTTGCCGAGGATGTTGTTGTTGTTGTACGGAGTGTAACGCAAGCGCTACCCGCAGTCAGACAGACAGGCAGGGGTCGTTGCCGCCGCTCTCCCCGAGCCCGGGCTGAGTGTGTCAGCTACACCGACCACGAGCTCTAGCGCCATCTATCGTCCGTCTACCGTCCATGTTTCACTTTGTGTTTAGCGTGACACACCAACAGAAACGAAAATGTGAAGGTGCGACGGTGTGTTAGGGTCATTGTATACAGGAAAAAAAAATACATTTCCGCCCAAAACATTCAAAAACTTTCTAGAAAAATCGAGGAATTTTTTTCGTTTCAAAAGTTGAAGTTTTGCTCAAAAAGAAGAAAAAATCCTCAGACATTTTTAGATTAATCAGAAAATTTCTAGAGAAAACAAAAATTTTTTTGAGTCTGATAAGTCAAAAAAAATTGCCAGAAAAAACTCAAATTTTCAGATTAATCTCTGAAATGTTCAAGAAAAAGTCAAAAATTTGCTAGAAACTCAGAATTTTTTTTATTTAATCTCAGGACGTTTCTAGAAAAAACAGGGAATTTTTTGAGTTTCAATTAAGATTTTAAATGTTGCTAGAAAAGAACTCAGACATTCTGAGATTAATTTCAGTCATTTCTTTAAAGAAAAAAAAAGGAATTTTCTGAGTTTGAAAAGTCAAAGATTTGCTAGAAAAAACTAATAAATTTCTCTCGGAATAAAGAAATATTTTCTGAGTTTGAACATTTAATCTAAGTCACTTTGGGCTACATACTACACAGTGTGAAAAAGAAAAAAAAAACAGGACTGGTATTGAGACCTATGTTTCTACCAGATTTGTGCACTGAGACTGAGAATTTTCCAAAACAGGTTCTGTGAACATCAGCTTACATATCTTGTCACAAATTATAAAGTGGATTTATGCCTAGGCTTGAACTAGGTCATCCTAACATACGCTTTGATGTAAACCATTTAAGCTCTTGTTCTATCTTCCTCTGAATAGTTAGCAGTTTATTTCCCACTGCACTGCATCCAATACCTCTGGCCCTTTTGAAGAAAAGCATCCCCATAGTATCATGCTGCCACCACCATGTTTACTCAAGTATATAGTAAATTTTCTTCACATTCTAAACACTCTTCCATAAAAGCCAGATTTGTGTAGTTCACAGGGTTGTTCTGAAAACAGATTATCTACCTGACCTGTGCATTCCTACAGCACAAATTTGACAAAAATGTGAAAAAAATGATACAAACAACTTTAAATCACATTTTCTTTGTCAATGACCAAGAATGCAAATAATAGCTTTATTAATCAATCTGATTTATGACCAAATTACAGAGCACCAATAAAACCTGGGCTAGATGTAAAAAAGTATGATATATTTTGCTTTTAAATTAACATATCTAACTTACATATTTCATAAAGCATGAGATTTCACATGCACGAACAATCATGGACTCACAAATATAAAAATACAAACAGCTGCTGTTATGTAATGAAACAGCATTGCATTGCTTTTTTCCTTGGTTTGTTTCACATAAAGACGTACGCAGGTCGTTACACTGCTACTGCAATAAACTGACTAAATAAAACAGCAGCTGTATTATCAAGTGAAGCACACTAGGATGTTGGAGGTATGAGATCACTTGCATAGCCTGAAGCTTCAGTGATGGATGAAGAGCCTCTATTTATGTATATTTATGTCCAAACTATGAAGTCACTGTAATATAAATTAAAAAAATTATATTTATAGCAGAAACTTTTAAGCTATTTCAGTAACAGAACAGATAGAGAATTTGTTATACTCTTATGGCTATTTATCTATCTTACTGTTCTGTTTCATCATATTATTGAACACATGTTTAGTTGTGCTGTTATTTTAGCCCCAGCCTTCCCTCTGCGTGTTCTCCAGGATCTCCTCGTAAAGCCAGCTCTGTATAAACTCCTGACTCTTGTCCATCAGCTGGAAAAGTCGAAGGTACTCCTCTGGATAGACGTTTCCAGTCAGGATGTCCTCCGGCAAGCCCAACTCAGATAACAGTTTGCTCCCACTGTCAGGTGACCACACACTAAAAAAAAATATATAAAAAAAATCAAACAAATAAGAGGCATGATGAAAGAAAACCACACATGCTTTGACAAGATGAACAAAATTATTAAAAACATGCTGCTAATACTTCCATTTGGATCTTAACTGCTTCTAAAAAATAGTGCAAGCACTTTAAAGAAAAACATCCAACTGTTTTTGACAGTAAGTTTATGTTTTTTTGATTCTTGTTCATGGAGTAAGTATAAAACTAAATGTTGGTTCCAGTTCTTCTGGGCCACTAAGTAGATGGTACTTTCTAATTTCACTCTAGATTTGTAAAGTATAAAGCTAAATGTTGGTCCTCCATGTTTGATTCTTGTACTGGGTTGCTAAGTAATAAACTAACAGGAGTTTTTCTTGCTCCAATATTAAGCTAAATGTTGGTCTAAAGTCATAAGTACTCCACAGTTTACAAACGTAATAAACTAAAAAGTATAAAGACTAAAATATCATTATCTAAGAATAATTTTGTGCAAAAAAAAAAGAATAAATATGCTCATGGATCAATCATAACCTGTTCAGGGAAGCATAACATGTTTAAGAAATCTGCAGGCTTTCTTCAAAGTGTGAGGCTTTGACGCTGCGTGTGTGATGTGAGCGCTAGCTTCGCCTGATGCCGTCTGCTTACTTGAGCCTGTCGATGAGTTTGACCTTCCGTTTTGCCAAACACTGTTTGACCATCATCAGCAGAGTTGAGGCGTTGGAGGGCATGAGGCCTGAGGAGAACAGGTCGGCCCGGGGACGCAGGCGAACCAGGCACAGATAATCGTTTGGGAGCTACAGGGAGAGAAAAAGGCCAAATGTTGCATTAAACACTTTAAATGTTTATATCACTGCTGATAATGGACTGGCTCTGTTACCTTCCCCTTGGAGTTACGTACACTCTGCCTTGAAGACACAGCAAACGACTCCCAGGGCTCCTGAACACACAGATAAGGAGGTGGAGGAATGAAATGTCAACAAACATTTCCTCTCTGATCTCATGATGTGTTGCAGACATGGATCAGTGACTGGCATGAAGGTACCGAAAGGTTTTAAAAAGTTACAGTTTCACAACACAAACTAATTTTCCATTCTGTTATTCCTTGTTTTAAACTTTAATTTCCAAAGAACATTTTATACTAGAGCTGGAAAACATTTTAAATATGCAAAATAACTAAACAGAAGAACCGATATTATAAATGCAATAGATTATGAAGTGTTAAAAAAAACAAAATTGCTTTTGAAAACATTAATAATGAGGTTCAGACAGGAAAAAATGCAACACTGCCAGGTAGGAATTTTGCTAAAAAAAAAAACAATCTACTTTATGTCAAATCTTCTCAACAATATTACTTTAAATGTTACTCAAAATACAGAAACAAACAAGCAAATCAAAATGTTCTTGCTCATTTTATTCGACCAACTGATTTACTGCTTATTTGGACGGGCTTGCCAGAAGTGAATGAATATATCTACATATTCTTATATCAGCAAACTGTATAAAAACGGCCATAAAATCATCTTATTTCCAAGAAAGCCAGTAGTTTTTATGCATCCTCAAATATCAGATGCTTTTATTACATTTTCAAAGGATTTTTGTAGGTAATTATTACAATTTTATACTGTTTAAAAAAACATTATTGGCACATTATTGTTCTTAGCAAAAATGTTGATGGTACCGACAGGTTAAGTAGCTTGCTGGCTGCACACTGTTAATCAGGTGGCTGCAAATAGGACAAAAAGACTGGAAACTAAAAGAGCATCACTGTTTTAAGGCACAGGAGGCAGATCTGTTAAGAAGTCCGTCAAAGGAGCAAGGCAGAGTAATTCAGCAACTAACATGAACTTATTATACTTGTGTTTCCAGATATATATACTATAGATAATATTTTACTGTAATAATCTTAATCATATTTATTGAGCAGCAGTGGGGGTGTTTATTTTTGGATGAAATAAGATCATGTTACACTTCTTTTGAAATATAATTTAGCGCTAATGCAGATATTACAGTATTACAATAGAGCCACAGTATTTTTATTGAAGGTTTTCATACAGTGAGAATCTCATGTCAGCCTATGGCTGATGTATTGACCCTTTGCAAACTACGTCACTTAATCATTCAAGGCGCCATGATAGATGTCGGAAATGAGAATCGGGAGTATTGAACAAAGCGACTGAAATTGTTTTCCAAAGTTGTTTTTGCCAGTTTATTCATGGCTTCCACTTGTTCGAGTCGAGCTAATTTGTCTGTGAACATAACCCACCTGGTTAGGGCTCACAGACGGCGGTATTTACGAAAGTTGGAAACAGCTAGCTTACAAACTGATCCATACTTCCCTCCTGACGTGTTGATCAAATTACCGATTTTGCCTGAATTCACACCACATGATTTATATCAGTATGTTATAAACGGCATCTCCCCTTAAACCGAGGAGCAGCATTAAAAACGTACAGAAGACGAGACGCTAACCAGTTGTTTTTTCCATAGATGCTAGGCTACATGACGGTGGGGCGCTGTTTCCCTGGTTACTAATGGTTAGACATACCTACTCCATAATGCGATATTTCATATCTTTCTAATCATACTTACTTATAAAGTTTATGAACGTTAATCTTCTTACCTTGTAAAAAGTGTTAGCTGCAAATCTGAGGTTACACCGATGGCTGAAAGTCATTATGACTGACAGCTGCTATCCATCTCCGCCGTATCTTCCCTCATTAAAAGTTATAAAATAAAATGACAGGTTTGGTTTTCACCCTTGTCTGTTTGTGCAGCCGACTGTGCAGCATCCTATGATCATTTATACTGCGGAGTCAACTAAGTAGAAGCGATTTTGGGCTACCAGATGTCCGTGTTTTGACAGGCTTTAAGCATCGGTTGTTTTGACGTCCGTTATGGTGGAGTGGACGGAGTTCTGAAGAGCATGACGTCACGTGCAAAGGGTCAATAGGAACACAAAAGATAAAAACCATAGGTACTAACTTAAAGGAAAAGTGTACCTTGTGCAGAAGTTCGATATCACACGACATCTGCCAGAGGACGCCGAAGGCTCTGTAGAAGAGCATTTCACCAGGTCGGGACATCAGTTTCTGATGGATTAACAAACAGGTTTTACACAACCTGATCAGTCCATAACCAAACCTCACATCAATAACAAAGTGTAAAAAAAAGTGTAGGAATGCCTGTTTAAAATCTGCATCAAATGTTATAAATAAAAAGAAACACATTTATTATTGTTATTTACCATGTACTCGCTCTCGTTGATGAAGAGGTTCAGCTCTATTCTGCCGTATCTGTAGACAGACAATCGCTCAAACAGAGCATAAACCATCTTCAGCAGCGTGCCACGCCCGTTACGCTCTGGCAGGAACCCCACTACCTTCACAGGGACGTCTGCAGAGATTCACAAATACACACAATAACAAATGCTTTTCAGCTTTTTGAAAATAAGAGACACACAAACACTCTGTTTTAGAAATGTTCAAGTTGTCAAGTTGAGGATTCATAGAAGGGATGCACAATATTGGATGTTTGGTTGATATCATATATGCCAATATTATAAAACTCATTTAGCTGATTACCGATACCAATAATATTTTTCCCAATACCTACTTACTATATGGCTTTCTCTGCTGTGGAATTAAAATACTGCATTATCTTTGTCAATTTAGCCTGATACCAAATGCAAATGTTAAAAAGGAGGCTGAAAATGATGGAGCACATTCAACTTGCATTATGTTTAATGTCAAACTTATTCATGACATCTGCTCTCTTTAAGACAATGACACTCAAACAGTTCAGATCTGGCATTATGCTGTGCTTCAGGCATCTTTGTCACTGGTTTGTCATATAAAACCAACGCCTTTTACATCTGTGAGTTATTTTGACTGAATGGCCGATGTCCAATATTAAATTTTACAGCTAATATCGGCCGATACCGATACCATGCCCATAATAAGGAAAGTAAGGAATTGGAAGTCATTCAACCTTTGCAGGAGTCTTCAGTAAAATCTGCATCTTTTTCTCCTCACCATCAGTCCAGGCAGCCTCTGATATTCCCAGGTCGGTGAACAGTTTATCGGTAAACATGGTCGGAGGTTTCACGTTGCCGCACCCAAAGGGGTCCAGCCTGAAGAAGTCGCAGTGAACCACCTCCAGCTGACCATCAAGACGCGTCTCCAGCTCCTGAAACATAAACCTGTCATCTATATCTTACCTTAAAAAATATATTCTATCAAAAAATGAATATGACAATAACTAAGTATGTTTAAAAGAGGTGAAAAAGAATGTGATCCTAAGAGGAAGTTAATTTACCTGGAGGTCAGGTAAGAAGCTCCTGTCTCCCTCCAGAGCAACGACTCTCTGAGCTCCAGCATTCAGCAGTGCTTTCGTCAAAACTCCGGGACCTGCAAATGAGACATTCACAACAAACCGAACTGCAAATCTTCTACAAAGTAGGGCTGCAACTAATAGGTATTTTAGTAATCAATTATTCAGATGATTAATCCGATCAAAAATTTGGCATATTCTGAAGATTTTTAATTTAACTACTTCAGCCATTTTTATACAATATCAGAAATACAGTAAAAGATGCAAATATATAAAATTAATTCATTGCCTAAAATGCAATAACACAGTATTTCTGTAGTAACAACATAGTAGTAGATCATGTGTAGGAAAGTATGCATCTCTGGTTAAATAATATATCTCTAGCATCAACATGTAAAAAGTCCTTTCTGGTTGACTTAACATCAATACAATGTATTTATCTGCTGAATAATTTCTGAAGTAACCGTTTAATAACTGGATGCAAAAGGTTAAGAATTAGTTGGGGGGGTTTTTTTGTTTTTTTTTTACAGAATTTGAACCAAGTGAATCTAAACTATGCCACTTGAAAAGTTCTGGGTTAAACATATTCATAGATAAAGAACGTTTATTTCATCTTAAATTAAACATCTACAATTTTTTTGTACAGTTTTGGCTTAATTACTGCTCTGAGTATGTTGTTATTTCAGCAAATAGCCTTTCTTTGAGTCAGTTTACTTTACCAATTAATCAATTACTAAATTAGTGGATAATTATTCCAATGATTAAATCATCACGATTATTCTGATTTCAGCCCTCATGCAAAGCTTTCTGAAGGTTACATCACAGATCTGTTGTTTCTCACCTGGATTACATTCGAAGATGATTGTCTTAGCGTCCTGCAGGTCGGGCACCAAATGCTGTGCGACCACGTTGGCCAGATCTGGATTAACTATAAAGTGTCTGATTTTTTTACAAGCCTGTGCACGGCGTACATTTTCCTCCACCTCCCCAAGATCCAGGTAGTCGTAGTGGCACAAAGGACGAAACTGGCCCTGCGAAAAAGATATTAACTGTGACTAACTAAACAAATGTCAACAAATAGTGAAAGAAAATGAAATAATTGACTTCATAATTGTCATATCGATCAGAATCAAAAATTTTGACCTTCTAAAATATATGAGAACTAGACTGTGGCATTATTTTCAACCTATAAACACATCAACCAATGAAATTTAGTTTTTCTGAGTTTATTAATATTCACTGTTTTGAAACAGTCTTTACATATTTTTATCCTCCACTTATGCACTTCTAAATGAAACCTGTGGGTTAAGAATGGCGTCATTTAAAAAGGAAAAAAAAAAAAGGTAAATAAAAGCCTAGAGTCTAATAAACCAAATTACCAACCTGTACAGCTGCTGCAGACAGGTTCCTGTGTACCAGCGCTGACGAAGGGGATGTTCTCTCTGAACGGGGCTGATGTGAACTGGGACCCATGGAGGGCCGACCGGGACCAAAAGAGTCAAGGCTGTAGGCCCTTTTAGGAAGATTAGGGCCCCCAGGGACAGAGGTTGTTGGGGCCAGCACTGCCTTTCGAAGACATGATCTACTTCTAATAGTGTGGCAGCAAGAGGAGCGCACCATCAGCTCCAGCACTCTACAAATCTGAGTGGCCATGGTGGATCAGCAGACATAAAGCACGATGGAAGGTAGGGAAGAGACCTTTGGGAAATGTCACAGCCTAAAAGAAAAGTAAGATACAAGAGAAAACCTGGATTGAAGGGAATGTGTAACACTTAACTGGAAGCACATGTTACATCCATTTCTCAATCTGCACTATTTCTTTACCCCGCTTAAGCATCGACTTATTATGTGGCTAAGAATAATATTTACAAGTAAATGGGTAAATACGGGTAAATAAGTTCAGGCTAAGACAATTAGAGCTGAAAAAACTACAGAAGTGCCCAATTCAGTACATTTTGTTCAGTTAGCAAGTTGCTATTGCTAACAGAACTTCTCAGAAACACATCGACTTCGAAAAGGAGCACAGCCAAGTTCGATATTGTTACTATTAGCTTTAAGAAAAGACAGACAAACTGCGTATTAACGACAACAAGCTGCTACTTAAGTTAGCTAGCCGGGCTAGCCGTGCTTTTACATCCCTGGAGTGCTAAAGGAAATACCGATGTTATCACAAAAGCGTTACCACTAACCTCCCGCTAACCTCTTCGTAGATGGTCCGGTATTTTTGTTCCGGACGGGATCAGTGTGTCAAAACGTCCCTCTGTGCCTGATATCGGCAGTAAAACGGAGTGACATTGAGCTGCATCCTGACCCTCTGCGCATGATGTTTTTGCAACACTCGTGGTGCCTCAGGCGCATGGGATTTACGTCACTCTCCAGTGACAGTTACCTGCCTCAGCGCGACCGCCATATTTTGAGTGGCAGAGTATGTCCGTTACCCAAAAGACACAATAAATTACGCTCAATGGATTTCTATTTTTCATATGCACAGTATGCTAACACTGTACTTGACTTGACCTTATTCTGTCTGTGGCAAGACATAAATTCTCTTAGTTACTTATAGACGCGAATAATAAAAAATAAAATTATTTTAATGTACGGTAGTCATTTTACTTCCTAGCATCATCTCGTGTAATTACATATAGCTACTTAATAACATGGGAAATCAGTTTAATGAGTTCGAAGTCAGCATGTATTATTCAATGAGGCATGCCATGAAAACATTTACATTATTTTTATGTTTCTTCAATGTTCACTCAAATGGTTTAATCTGCACAGAAAATACAATAGACCCATTAAACCTAGTAGAGCAGTTTCACTCTGACGCCATTCAGTCAAATACTGTACATTTTATAGTGGAAATAAGTTACATTAATAAGTTGGTAAATAAGTTCATCATATAGTTCGAAAATTGTAGCGTGAGCGCTCTAAGCGGCAGACTATCTTTGACGTATTTCTCCGGTAACCTTGTCAACAGGAATTTAAGAGAAAGTAAACAGTTGATGAACACAATAAACGCACTGTATACGCTTTGCAGCAGGGAAAACCACATTTGTAAGTATTTATATGTTTGGTAAACATTTATATGTTAGCTTGATAAAATCCAGAGCAACTCACATAATGTTTTAGTGTAGCATTAAGATATACTGTATGTATCAGCTATTAATGTATTTTTCTTTCCGTTGTATTTCAGTTATTTAAAAAAAAAATCTTTTGAACATGCGAACTCCATGCAGAAAGAGTCAAACCCAGAACTTTTTGCTTCATGGCAGAGTTTCCATCTGCGCCACTCTGTAGCCCTAAATTCAATATATTCCCTGGTACTATCAATGGCATATTTAAATAATCATAAATAAATGCTTAAAGGTAATTTAAAAATGAAATATATATAATGATGGCTGGCAATCTTAAAATACTTAAAGATATATTTAAGGAGCATGAAATAAATAGAAGAGCTATTGTTTTTTTTCGAAGCAACATGCCACTTACAACATGGCGGAGAGGTTGACGTACGATCCTGTCGTTGACAGGGCGTCACATGTTTACAAACACCAATCAGAAGCCTGAGGAAGTCGTTCCGCTAACATAATATGAATGTTGGAAATTTTTAAAAAAGCAAGACGGATTTTGATCAAATGTATGATTCGTTAGAAAAATAAACATGTGATATATAATGCAAAAATATGACACGTTTTCTTTATATGAAACCTCTTTGTCATGCGCGTGGCTGTTGCACATTTCTGTTAGCATATTAGCATAGTTTGGCTACGGAAGTAGACAAAGCAGCGCTGTGAAAAGCGCAGCGGGCAGCTCAGCCCCCTTCATTGTGACAGTCAGTGTGTAAAGGTGTCGCAGTAAGATTCTTCTGTTTGTCTGAGTGTCTGCTGGTACCATGGCGCGGGTAGAGACAACCTCCAGCAGGCCGTACCATCTGGTCGTCTTCGGAGCCTCCGGCTTCACGGGGCAGTTTGTGGTGGAGGAGGTTGCCCGGACGGCGTCCGAGGGACCCAAGGGGAGCCTGAAGTGGGCCGTGGCTGGCAGGAGCAAGCAGAAACTGGAAAAAGTTCTGGAGCAGGCCGCTGGAGTCCTCAGTATGTATCCGATTAGTCACATTAGTTGTGCAGATTGTTTCTAATGCAGCAGCAGGTATGACTATTAGGTAAATTTGTTAATTTTTAGACAAAGAGAAGGTATTCTAGTTGGTGTGGAAGGCTTGATTCAGAGATGTTGCTTAACTCAAGGTGATGAAGCAATTCATGCAGATTGAACAGTTGGACATGACTTTGACCCTGTTACAAACTGCATTAAAATGGACGCATGAAATAAATGTCGTAATAATATGTTTATTGAGCATTAGACTCAACTTTAAACATGCACATGTGAGATAAAGCAAAACAAAACAGCATTATTCTCTTATACAAAATAATCTACACTTTATGTCCCTGATTACAATCGTGTTAAAAATTAATATCTGAGAGTTTATTTTTAACTGGCTGTAATTTTAATTTCTAAACTGATGATACCTTTTTTATTCTGTTCATTGGCTAGTAATTTTTTTTATGTTACACTTTTTCCTGATCGCAAATTATTCCAAAAATATCTGACTTCACAATAATGTAGAGTATTTATACACAGGTTGATGTTTTCAAGCCTTCATTTCTATTATAATGACAATAACTTGCAGATAATTAATATTTAGTGTTCAGAAGATAGAATACTTCATTAGGAGAATATTTATCTACCAACATGCTCATGCATTCCTTTAGCTTTTCAATTGCTAATCAATTGAAAATCATTACAACTCAAAATTCCAGTAAGAAATCAGTTACTAAGTTGTTATATTTTTCATTTTCAACAAAGACAGGAATCATTTTAATGCAATTATGACATGGAATAATGTCAACCAGACTGATGGAAAATCCAGTCCAGTTGCAAATCGGGAGCAGGAGCTATTAATTTGTCATCCTGGTAACAAAAGTTTCCAGAGGATTGGAGGGTAATTCTCTGGTCTCCTCCTCTTCGACAGCTGAGGGGACATACCAGCTGCTAATGCACCGGCCTGTCCCACCGCAGTTATCTAGTTGGAAGAAAAATGTGTCCTTTGCCTTGCAGACGCCTCAGACTGCTACTGAAGCATATTTGTAATAACTGGCATAACTGTTACTACGGTAACTCCTTCAATGGCTTCATCCAGAACATTAGATCCGACTCATTAATCATCTGTGCTGTTTCTCTTTTATTTACATTGTATTTATTTTCAAACTGAAACAGAACGGACTGAAAAGCAGCTTTAATGATTCATGCTTTTGTTGTTTTGTTCTCACTAAGTTTAAGGAATCTGACAGTCAAGCCTTCACAGAATGTTTCTGTAATTCAGTCAGTTGCATTTCGCCTCACGTCTTTTAGGTTTACCTGCTTTGGGTTCGTATTTAAATGTAAATTTTGCCTTTTTATTGGACCAGGTGAATCGATCTCTGAATGTGATCGAAGGCCCACATCTTTATTAGTCCTTTGTTTATTTTCTGAGCTGGTCAATTAAGCTTTAATTTGAATTTATTGTAATGGTATGAAAACTTATATTATAGGGTGTCATAATCTATGCATGGGGGTTGCTTTCCATGTTATAAAACATTCATTCATTCATTTGTCGAAATGTTAAAATTTACTAGATTTGTTAATTGTAATTTGTAAATTAATTTCCAAATTAGTTTTGCATGTTTTCAGCATGTAGTAAGATATATTTTTTTTATATTTTGTATAATTTTTGAGCAATGTTTTGAAAACCTACATATCTTTTTTAAGAGCCATTTTGACAGGAAAGATTTGCTTTAATTCAGGATACTAAAAAAATATAATTATTCCACTGCGCTCCTCTTGCCTAAAAAAATCTAAATGTTAAGCGAAGGACCAGATTATTTACAAACATGGTTATGTGTTTTAACTGTTTTATTTCTAATTAATTTCACGAATAAAACTTGCAGCTACTGGAAATCCAAAATTCAGTTCTTCACAGTATTTGAATGTTTTAAAAAAGAAATGCAGGTTGGTTGTAAAATATGTCCATGTTCTGTACAGTATGATGTTTATAAGATGACATTCCTAACATAAATTTTGATTTATGTTAATCATAATTGTTTTTTTATAAAGTCAGGTTCATTTGTTTTAATCCACAGAGAAATACTCGATGTTTAAGCTGAGTAATTCACTTTTCCCTGGCAGTGAGCGGATCATTTTAAACATAATTATATTAGATTAGATGCCCTTCACTTCCTATTTTCCTCCACTTTCTTCAACTAACAGCGGAGCAATATGCTCTCGTAGTTTCACAAACTGAACTGAAAATATGTAAAATATCAGCTCAAAATCAAAAAGCATTAGAAAAACCCTACAGGAATACTGAAAAAAAACTTAACAGTATGACCGAAAAAGATTAAAAAGTGGCAGAGCGCCACTGAAGGAGAGTTTTTAAAGAGTTGTTTGAGTATTTTTCACATTAGATTCAGTGTTTTAAATTCGTCTTCTACAGTCTTGTTCTTTTACTTTTTTATTTTGAATCCCTGTCCAGAAATGTTGTCTTGGACAAAACATTTGTATTTTATTTACCAAAAACAAGAAAGAGCAAGAAGAAGATTCATCAGAGGGTTGGATGACAGCGACTTAAAGTTTTATCATAGTATTTTATAACACTGTTGTTATAACGATAAGAAGTATTTATTACTTATTTTTTAGGTGACTGAATATGCTTCTTTACTCCACTCACAAAAAGAAGTGTGAGTCACTGAACTGCTCACAGGAAATGTATTTAATCATATTTTTCAAATTTATTGATATTTATTGAAATGAAAAAGAAATGGGAGGGGGTTTCGTAAAATTAACAATACAGACAGCTTTGGAGGATTTTAAACATCATTAATTGAAATTTATATAAATCAAAATTCTTAAGAAACTTTTCACGATAAATAATAAACGATACAATAAATACTCATCCTTAATTCATAACAAACAATGTTTATTTGTCTACACACAGTAAGGTTGTTGTTTTTTTCGCCCATTGTTCTTACAACTTTTGTCCAAACGGCCAGATAAACGTTGATGTTTGGTTTTTATTCTAAATCCAAGTGTTGCTCCGTCGTTCAGGTGTGTTTCTGTTCACAGGTAAGCCTGAGCTCCGGACAGAGGTGGACGTGATCGTGGCGGACGTAGGCGAACCCGACTCCCTCGCAGCCATGTGCAAGCAGGCCGTGATCGTTTTGAACTGTGTCGGCCCGGTAAGCATTCGATTCCACAGAAATGTTGTTGTGTTTGTTCGTTTCAGAGAATTTAATTCTTAACATCACTTTGTCGCTCGGCTCTGACATGTTGGCATCTCCTCTTGGCATAAGTGTAGCGCTTCATCTTGCCCTCCTGCTTTCTGTTTTCCTCTGTCGCTGTGGCGTCGCATGCACAGAGGGAACACAGAGCAGCCTGCACTGGCAAGGAGAGACACTGACTGCAGCACACAATCAGCTTCATTGTGAAACAGCCAGAGTCATTTTTACAGTAGCAGTTTTGTGTTTTACACCAAGATGGACGCAGCTGGCTCAGACTCCGGCAACACACTGAAATCAAAAAGAATTCATCTTCTACAATGAGCCTAAATTTTATCACATTTTTATTCCCTAGAGAAAAAAAGTCATATTATATTTTTAAATTTATTTGGAGACTGTGGTTTCCAAAGAACTAGGAGTGTTTGTTGGTAGGACTGAAACTTGTTATTCAAGTTAGTCAGTCCAGCTGGATTTAAACCAGATATTTATCACTTCAGAAGGCTCCAAACATCCCATAATAATCAGATTATTAATTTGTCACCCTGACTACAACACTGTTCAAACACAGTTAATGTTGTGTTTAGTTTAATTTAAAACCATTTTTATTGTTAAAACATTTATTGAAAATAGAAATAAATCTTGTGAATACTCTTAGTATTCAGTGATGTCTTAGATCATCTTTGTTACTAGAGCTGGAGCTGTTTGTCAAAGTTTTATATAATTCAATTAGTTTTATATAATTCATGATTAATCTGATTAATCGATATATTCAAATAACATCAACTAATTTAGTAAGCGATTAATCGTTAACTGGAGTATACAGACTCAAAACGAGCCCATTTTGCTGAAAGAACACAGTCAGAGCAGTAATTAAAATAAAACTACACAAAAATACATACAGTTTGCGTTTAAGATGCGAAAAAGACTTTGTCTATAAATATGTTTAACCCAGAACTCCTCCAGGTTTAGCTTCACCTGCTTCAACTTCAGTTAAAAATATTCTATTACACACCTTTTGCTATCTGAAATGTTTATTTTCTTTTCTAAAAATTGAATTTAATTATTTATTAGCATCTTTTAATGCATTTCTAATACTTTATTTAATAAAGACCTAAATGCTTTAATGAAAAATGGGCAGAAAAGTGCCAGTTAATTGTCCAACAATTGATAGATTAACTGATTATTAGAGTAATTGTTAGTTACAGCCCTAAACTCTAATGTAAAATATTTAAAGTGTCTCCATGTATCAGTTTTAAATGTGGAAAATGACATTCAGCAGCTGTAAATCCTTTGTTGAGTTGTATGCATTTTGGTATTTAAATAAAATATAAAAGCCATTAAAGAGATTTCTAACAACTTTAAATTAACTCACAGAACTAACCCGGTCAATGACCTGAAAAGTTTTATTACATCTGCTGATGGTTCTGATAGATGCTGGTGCTAAAGTTCACTGTCTACAGTCGGTGCATGTAAGAAAATAAGTTAAATGAATGAATGATTTATTCAATTAAATTTATTTCTATTATGATAATCTACAAAAAAAAAGTTATCTAAAGGCACTTAAATAATCTATTTATAAACAAGTCAGTCCAGTTATATAGTCAATGCAGGTTAAGAAAAGGACAAAACTAAAGAGAATCTCATGAAGAAAGAAATGTTGGAATAGAAACTTTATATTGAATTTTAATTGGGGTGTTAGTCAACACTAATTGTTTCTTACCTACAAGGAAAGGCTTTTATTTCTAGATTAGCCCAGTTGTACCAGGTAAAGAGGGACTAAAGTGTGTCAGAAGGGTGTGGATGAGGTTCTGTCTGTCTTTGTGTTCACAGTACCGGTTCTTTGGCGAGCCCGTGGTCAGAGCCTGCGTGGAGAACGGAGCGCACCACATCGACATCTCTGGAGAGCCGCAGGTTAGCGCAACGCCGCCACGCCTCCCTGAAAATCGTTAATCTCATGCTGCGTGTAGATTAGGGATGTCCAAAGTGTGGCGCATGGGCCCTTTGTGGCCCTTGAAATAATTTTGTGTGGCCCCTGACTGTGGAGGAGGAAAGGTGCAAATTCGGACCCTTTTGTATTTGTTTAAGGATGAGATTTCTGTGGCGAGTTTATATGTTTTTAAACTGAATTTTATTGTCTTTATTACTGTTTTTTTCTGTGACTTTTTACCCATCCATTATGTCCAGCTGAACACAGCAAAGTTTTTTTTTTTAAAAAAAGCTCATTTTATAGACCAATAAAATAGAAAATAATTGACCCAAAAAGTTTAAATACCGCAAACGTCATACTAATGTTAGTTTCATCAAAATATTACTTGATTAATTTATTGTTTTGCAAGTAAACGAGAAATGATTCACAATAATATTAGTTTTGTGTTTTTGACTGGAGAGAAAAAGTAAATTTTGGTCCCTGAAGATTTTCAAGTCATGGGATGTTAGCTCTTATGCGATTCAAAAAGTTTGGTGTAGATATTAGCTACTGATTGTTCAAACATTTTTTTTACACAATTTTCAAAAAATGATTGGAGATTAACTTTTTAAAAATCAAATTAAGCGAGGCCTTCATGCTGAAACGTGCTGTCCTGTAGATGTCCTGACATCCATCTTTGAAGCTGTTTGTTTGGATTAAATTGGAGACACGCTGATTCTCATGCGGCAGCTGGTTAGGATGAAATTATTTCTAACTCGTCCACATGACAGCAGCTGCTCTCTGCCTGTTGGACAGGGTTCAACACGTCCTGCTGACACGGAAGCTAATTTAAGGTTTCTCTCTTTTGATTCCTGAAATCTTCTCCATTACTAAACTAAATCTGTGTTTAACTTTTTTTTAAAAATGCAACCTCTCATGCAAATTTCACATTTTGCTCATTTTATTTTACTTCCATTTGGGCCTCAGCTCTTTGTAAAAACAGCGCAAGCACATAAAAAAAAAGTATCAAGCAGTTTTTATAGTAATAAGTTAATGTCTGGAAAAGGAGCCGTTTCAGAAACCTTCCAAATATCAAGTCACAATCAATGTGCGCTGCGCTGTTACCTAGCAACACAAGCCTAGCCCATCACCTTGCAACCCAAGTGGAGCTCCAGCATGTTTGGTCAGCTGGTTTTTACCGCTGTATTCGCTGTACAATGGCTGCTGGAAGAGACAAGTGTTTTGTTTTTGACTTGCCATCCAGAAACCACCCCAGCATTCTTGCTGGTTGTGCAGGAGGCTCCACTTCTGCTTTTCAAAGATGTACGGTTCTATAATCGTGCATTTGTTTGCAGCTATTCTTATGTGTGAGTGTAAATGTTGAGATGGGGGCGTGGCCAGCAGCAGTTTATTTGGATTTGAAGTGACAGGATGCCCTAAAATGAGCTCATTCTGCAAGGAGCTGAAAACGGGAAGAACTGAGCAGATGGAAATCTCATTATATAAGAATGATTTTGTACAAAAAATGTAATAAACATGTTTTTTATAAACCTATCCGAACCTGTTCAAGGAAGCGTAAGAGCTCACCTTTAATATTCATTGTGTTTAAAAATATGTTAAATTAAATGCAGTATATGAGAATCACTGGAGTGTTTTTTGTGTGTTTTTCTTCTGGGTGTTTTTGTCGGACAGTTTTTGGAGGGCATGCAGCTGAACTACAGCAGCCAGGCGGCAGAGAAAGGCGTCTTCGTCATTGGAAGCTGTGGGTTTGACTCCATTCCTGCAGACATGGGCGTCATCTACACACGAGATCAGTTCAGGGGTAAGACTGGATATATTCATCTGAACAGATTCCGTAAATACATATTTAATCTAACCATTATCTTCTTGACTTAAAACAAACTCCTGTTTTCCAGAAATATTGTAAGTTGGTTTTGTTTTATATCAAGTGTACATAGATATTTGCACTAGAAGCTGTTTTTGCAGTTCTCACCATTAGCATTATGCTAACCTGTCTGTGTGAACAGGCACCCTGACTGCTGTGGAGAGCTTTCTGACTATCGGCATAGGACCTGAGGTACGTCAGATACTACACTACCCATACGTCTGTGTACTGAGCCAGCTTGTTGATTCAGTCTTTTTCTAATTTTCGTTGTCCTTGTTAGTGATATATCTGCCTAGCACTTCATCAGGACTTGTGTCTGTCTGTGTTCATCCGTCAGGGTGGGTGTATCCATGACGGGACTTGGCAGTCGGCCATCTTTGGCTTAGCCGACAGCCGGAATCTCCAGGGTCTAAGAAGGAAGTTTAACCACAAACCTCTCCCCACTGTTGGCCCCAAGCTGCGGCGCAGGTACAGTGGCTTCTATTTTATTCTCACCAAAATGTTATCCTCAGAAGAAAATACGGGGCAATGTTGGAAAAAAATATGTTAAAGATTGAAAAAGAGCTGAGACTGGGGCAGGAAAATGAGCCTAATCACACAACTAGAACTACAATGTTTTGGATCAAAGCATATTAATCTGCAAAAATGGCCCAGTCAAAGAAAATCTGTGCCAAAAAAATGAACATTTGTGTCCACAGATGCTCCCTATCTGAGCTGACTGAGTGTATCCAAACCTAGAAATGATTGTTTATTTCTCCAAACTGGTAGAAACTTTGACTGTCACATAAAATTCCTATAAAATCAAATAAAAAACTTTTAGGACTATTAAAAAACCTTAAAGAAACTCACCATTGAACTAGACATTTCTTTAGGTTAAATCTGTGTTGTTGTTAGCAGTAGCAGTGTTATTAACATATTCTCCTTTCTATAGCTGGACATGTAGAAGTACAAAAATGAATCTGATAAAGTGGCATTTTTCCACAACTGAGGTGATTCCCGGTTAGTTTTGAGTCTAAAACTGGTTATTTATTGAAATTGCAGGCATTCTGAGGACAAACAGGAGATCTGAAAAAAGCTATTTAATAATCCTTCTCAGTAAGTGTTCATAAAATGTGACTGTCACATTTCTGCATGTTTGCAGGGGAGCGCTGTTCTACAGTAATGAGATCCAGCAGTACGCGCTTCCCTTCATGGGTTCTGATCCGTCCGTGGTGAAAAGAACCCAGCGCTTCCTGGCAGAGGAACATCAAGCCACGCCGGTCGGTGCCACAACGCAGCGTTTTAATAAGGAAACTGGAAAATATCAGCCAATAAAACCTATTTTTACTAGTGATTCAATTCTTAACAGTAATAGTTATGTAAGATCTCTCCTCCACACTGCAAAGGAATTTCAAAACTAGTTCAACTTACTTGAATCAAACATTTTAAACTTGATTTAAGATCTTTTTACTTCTTAAGGACAAACCTTGACTTGTTTCAAGATATTCCACCTTGAACTATTAATTTAAAGTAGATCTGATGGCTGGAAAAAGTATCTCCATATATTAGTCAATACAAATAATTATTGATTAGTGTTGTGCTTTAAATATCTTTAATGCTACCAAACTGGTGGAGTGAGCTTTTATGTTTTATCCACAGTTTTTACTCCATGTCGTCGTTTAAACAGTTATGAGTCACAGTGGCGAAACTTTAAACTCCTGCTGCGGCAGTTACTCCTACATGCGGTTGCTAGGTAACCAAAGAGTGAGTGAGTGAGTTGCTAGGTAACCAAAGAGTGAGTGAGTTGATTCTACTCACTTTGCTTACCGGGCCATGAGAGGTTGAGAGGTTAAAAAGTCTTTCCTCTACATCCCCCAGAATGCCGTGCGGTGCTGGATCGGAGTCCAGTGAATATTTCATATATTGAACATCGGATTTTCTATCAGATGTATTATCTGTTGATATTGATCATGTATCTGTCGCAATATTTGATATTGATTTATTTTTCAACCCTAAGAACTGAAAATAAAACAAGCCACTCTTCACCTTAGAAACATTTTACTTGTTTTTAAAGATTTTAGTCCATCCCTGTTTCTTAAGTCAGCTTTGAAGCCCAAATATTTTATTTAATATAGACTGTTAAATTCCATAGGGGGCTGGATTTTGCTGAAATGACGGTATCTTTCATGTTAAACCCAAATGTTTAAAGTAATCAATGAGATTAGATAGTTTGAACTAAATATTTGAATGATTTCCTCCTGCTATAAATCCCAGGTCCAGTATGGAGCGTATGCTGGAGTTGGAGGTATTGGCAGCATCATCAAGCTGATGTTTGCTGGCATGATCTTCTGGTTGTTGGTCAAGTTCACTTGTGGACGCAACCTGCTCATGAAGGTAAACGAGGAAGATGCATTAAGCACCGTCTATGCAGTGTAACTCTGGTTTTTAAATCTAATTTGTTAATTTCTCTGTTTAGTATCCAGAGTTTTTCTCCTTTGGAATGTTCTCGAAAGCCGGACCAACCAGAAAGCAGGTAAAAACAATGAAGGATATCAGGATTAAACACCCATTTGCTTAAATATGCAAAACAAGACTCATTGAAATCAATATGTTTCTGTTAGATGGAGGGATCATCCTTCCAGTTATCCTTCTATGGCGAGGGTTACACAAGCGGTCAGGACCCTGCGCTGGGAAAACCTAACGCCAAGATCCGCACTCTAGTTCAGGGACCAGGTAACCACTGTAGAAAAAAAATCAAAATTCAGAAATGGAAATTAACTTGCAGTTAGTGAGTAAAGCTCATCTAATTAAATTTTTTATTACTCAGAGGTCGGATATGTGGCCACGCCCATTGCAATGGTGCAAGCTGCTCTCACGATTCTCAACGAACCGGCAGCTTTGCCCAAGAAGTGAGTTCCCACTCTAACACTAAACACACCACTGACTTTTAAATTCAGTTTGTCACTTGTACTTTCCATATAAACCTAATAATAACTAACACGATTAGCACATGTAGAGTACTAGATTTAGGTTTTTTAAGGGAGAAAGACTTGGATCTGCACCAAACCTGCAGCATATTTTTCACCCAAAGTCAAAACGTTTGCAGGATTTTGAGAAAATGTGGCTGTATTATATTACAACTAAAGCAAAAAAATATATGAGTGATGCTATAAAAGAGCATAACAGTTTTAATCAACCGGGATTTCACCACAAAAATAGCTTTATTTTTCTTCCAAGCATCATTTCAGAACACAAACCAGAAAATGTTTTAAACATTTTTGAATCTGTTTTTCAGTGAAACATGTTCTTGTTTTTCCAGGGGAGGAGTTTATTCTCCAGGAGCTGCTTTCGCCAAAACCACCCTCGTCGACCGCCTCAACAAACATGGCATCCAGTTCTCTGTCGTCTAACCCTGACATTTTTGTGAGCATTTACTAACACGCAAAACTATAACTGGGAAACTTTAAGCTTAAAAATATACTTTTTTTTGATTAAAACACTCTGGAAGCTTCAAATTTTGTTTTTGGTGATGTGTTCCACTTTTAATCCTTCGCTGCAGCCAGAACCTCTTCAGATTTTCCTTCAGTACTTCGAAGATTTTACTTGGAAACCGAGCACAATTGTTGCTGTGTTTCCTTGTCAAGGACACTAAAAGAAATGTTAAGTTTTGCATGGTTTTCCACTGACATGATTACTGATAATGGAAGTATTCAGGACAATTTTGTTCAGTTCATGCCTCTGGACACGGATAATAAAGAGAAAACTAACATTTTATGTATACTGTCACACAAATAATAAAAAGCATTTAACAGATAGTCAAAGGATGAACAGGTTTTCTGAATGTTGCACAGCTGTTTTTGACCAAAGCCCATCAAATCTTTCCACAAAACATGTTAAAGCTCCTCTACCTTCCAGTTTTTGCTCATAGTTTATGATCTATATGTACAAATAGAGGACTAATGAGGTAAAAGTAGGTGATAACTTGGATTACAGTTTAAAAGATTTACATGTTGAATGCTTTTTTCTTTCTAATTTCTTTGGTATAAAGCCATTAGGTGAGGGCAGAAGCTGCAACATTTGCATTTATTCATGTGATATTTCTTTAAAGTCATGAGTGGTCTGTCTAAGCTACCTGTTATTGGTTCAACAAACAGCTTGATGCTTGATGAAACTAAACTTTCTATGGTGTTTAGTTTGATAAATATTGCTCTGTACATGGAAATTACGATCAGAGCAATTCAATTGAGACCTCTTTGAGCATTGTGTGCATTGTTCAGGCTTTATTTTGCATCACTGTTTGCTTCATAAATAAAGATGTCTCCAGCAAAAATAAGAGGTCCTGTCTTTAATGCACACCATTACGTTAAAATAACAGTAAGTCTTCAGTTTCACTAATAATGGTGAAGATGATCCAGGTGCAACATAATGCTCCCACATTTTAGAATGACAATTTGTTAATTCTCAAAGGTAACATAAACAAACTCTGAAATTAGGAATATTAACCAACCCCCAAAGATATTTTTTATGTTTTAGTGGAAGGAAAAAGTGTGGGAAACTAGATTGGTTCCACCAAGACAACTGTTGATTACCTAAAAAATATATATTTGATCATAATCTTTATCATTGTAGTACCACAAAATATTGCAATAAAATACAAAGTCCATATCATCCAACCCTAGTACTGAGTGCATTTATGGACATGCTTTAACATTAATATTATATTATTATTATTTAAGCTCCAATATCAAAAGTTAATAGTTTTATTAATACCTTTTGGCAAAAGCATTCATAATCTGAATCTGGCCCAAATTGAAAATGACTTTGACACCCCCGATATACTTTTATATACCTGACATAGACAAAATTCAGAAATAAACAAAATTCCAACATTTATTCAGAAAATATAACAATTTGTATTAGACATAAAAAATATCTAGACTAAAATCATAATTTGTTGTACAGCTGCATGTGTTTTACTGATCATTAGTTTAACTTGAGTCTTTATTATTTCATCCAGTTCCTGTTCATTCTCTTTCCTGGTTTAGTAGCTGATGGGAGTAGATGACGTCCTCGTAGTGGTATTTCCCGGTTAGAGCCAAGATGGAGTCATAGCATCTCAACCTACTGAGAACCTTCAGCTCTTCGACCACAGCAGACCTGCAGCAGACAGAGTTTGAAGAAGTTGATGCAGTTATCAGCCAGGAAGGATCTCCATCAGCCTACAGAGGGATTATAAATACAGCGGATGCGTCCGCAACGCAACTGCAGCAAGAGCCGGTGTTATGCCCAGAAATGCATGCCTGCCGAGAATTGCATCCCCTGTCGCGGGAGCGCGCATCGCTCTAAACTCTCGTATATTGATGAGAAAATGGACTGAAATATGACCGAAGAGGACATTTTTGAAGATATTCGTAACATTATCACGTTTCTTAATCATGTAAGACATAAAACGGTGGGTTTTATTTCGCAGATTAATTGAAATAAATACGGTTTTTATAGCTTTATTGAAACATCTGAGTCGAACGTTTTTCAGTCAGCGTCTGATGAAAATGGTCTCCGCAGATGGCTTGAAATTCCCCGATTTTTCTTTTGACACAATGGCTTAAAACATTACAAAACAGAAGCCCGTTGTGTAGAATATTTTATATCATCCTTTACTGTCTAGTCTATTAATGTAGGGGGGATGATTTTAATTTCTGAGCCTGCCAATATTTGTATCCCCTGTCTATTGTCCTGTTGATATGAAACTTTACAGAAGTAGCTCAGAGAACAAGTGTCATTACATAGAAAAGGTAAAATCACTCTTAACTCTGTATTTCTCCATTTTAGCAGGGGATGCATTTTACGGCAAAGCCTATTATTAGCCTGCCAAAATATGCATGCCCCCTCTATTTTCCTCAAATATTGTCCTACTGATATAAAACTTATACCAGCAGTTCATAGAACATGTGTGATTATGTAGAAAAATTATTCCACTCATAACTCTGTATTTCTCCATTTTAGCAGGGGATGCATTTTTTGGCAATATGGATGTCGAGCCTGCCAAAATATGCATGCCCTACCTATTTTCCTCAAATTTTATCCTATTGCTATGAAATTCATACCAGAAGTTCATACAACTACTCTGATTATGTAGAAAAAGTTATTTCACTCTAAACTCTTTATTTATCCAAGTTAGCAGGGGATGCATTTTGTGGCAATATGGATGTCGACCCTGCCAAAATATGCATGCCCTATCTATTTTCCTCAAATTTTATCTTATTGATTTAAAACTTATATCAGCAGTTCATACACCTACTCTGATTATGTAGAAAAAGTTATTCCACTCATTACTCTGTATTTCTCCATTTTAGCAGGGGATGCATTTTTTGGCAGAGCCTATCATTAGCCTGCCAAAATATGCATGCCCCGTCTATTTTCCTCAAATATTATCGTATTGATATGAAACTTATACCAGCAGTTCATAGAACAAGTGTGATTATGTAGAAAAAGTTATTCCACTCATAACTCTGTATTTCTCCACTTTAGCAGGGGATGCATTTTTTGGCAGAGCCTATCATTAGCCTGCCAAAATATGCATGCCCCCTCTATTTTCCTCAAATATTATCCTATTGATATGAAACTAATATCACTAGTTAAGGGAACAAATGTGATTATGTAGAAAAAGTTATTCCACTCATAACTCTGTATTTCTCTATTTTAGCAGGGGATGCATTTTACGGCAAGGCCTATCATTAGCCTGCCAAAATATGCATACCCCCTCTATTTTCCTCAAATATTATCCTATTGATATGAAACTTATACCAACAATTCATAGAACAAGTGTGATTATGTAGAAAAAGTTATTCCACTCTTAACTCTTTATTTCTCCATTTTAGCAGGGGATGCATTTTACGGCAAGGCCTATCATTAGCCTGCCAAAATATGCATGCCCCCTCTATTTTCCTCAAATGTCATCCTATTGATATGACATTCATACCAGTAGCTAAGAGGATAAGTGTAATTATGTAGAAAAGGTAAAATCCCTCTTGACTCTTTATTTTTTCAAGCTAGGAGGGGGATGCATTTTTTGGCAATATCGAATTTGAGCCTGCCGATATTTGCATGCCATACCTATTTTCCCCAAATATCATCCTATTGATATAAAACTCATACCAGCAGTTAAGGGAACAAATGTGATTATGTAGAAAATGTTATTTCTTTATTATCGCTATTGCAAGGATACTGAAGGAAATAAATCTGACAATGCATCTTTGCTAAATGTAAAGCATGCACAAACCATTTTTATTTTGGTTTAACATAAAAATTAAATCACTTTTTTTCATTAATTTCAACAAAAGAATATTCATAACAATAGGTTTCCTTAACTCACTTGGAGAGTCCCAAAAAGATGTGAAGAGGTGCTTGGAAGTAACAAGGTGAGAAAAACAAGAACAATTATTGTTTATTATAATAAAAAATGTCATATTTGGATAACTAGAATGTTAATTTAACATTTTATCCTCTCAACAAGGACATTTATGAGAAGCAAAGGGATGAAAGTGTCAATGTGGAAATGTGAAACAGTATAACATGCCATCCAGCAAGATGTGGTTTCATGTGGTGTGTTTGCGCTTAAAGTAAGTGCTGTTTAAATATATATATATATATATATATATATATATATATATATATATATACCAGTATATATATACTGCTCAAAAATAAAGGGAACACTTAAACAACACAATATAACTCCAAGTAAATCAAACTTCTGTGAAATCAAACTGTCCACTTAGGAAGCAACACTGATTGACAATCAATTTCACCTGCTGTTGTGCAAATGGAACTTTGTACAGAACAAAGTATTCAATGAGAATATTTCTTTCATTCAGATCTAGGATGTGTTATTTGAGTGTTCCCTTTATTTTTTTGAGCAGTGTATATATATACATGGATGCACATGGTCCTCCAGAATGGTTCGGTAGTCCTTGGCAGTGACGCGCCCATCTAGCAACAGTATGGGGCCAAGGGAATGCCATGATATGGCAGCCCAAACCATCACTGATCCACCCCCATGCTTCACTCTGGGCATGCAACAGTCTGGGTGGTACGCTTCTTTGGGGCTTCTCCACACTGTAACTCTCCCGGATGTGGGGAAAACAGTAAAGGTGGACTCATCAGAAAACAATACATGTTTCATATTGTCCACAGCCCAAGATTTGCGCTCCTTGCACCATTGAAACCGACGTTTGGCATTGGCACGAGTGACCAAAGGTTTGGCTATAGCAGCCCGGCCGTGTATATTGACCCTGTGGTGCTCCCGACGGACAGTTTTGGTGGAAACAGGAGAGTTGAGGTGCACATTTAATTCTGCCGTGATTTGGGCAGCCGTGGTTTTATGTTTTTATATACAGTATATATATATATATATATATATATATATATACAGTACAGACCAAAAGTTTGGACACAACTGTGTGTCCAAACTTTTGGTCTGTACTGTATATACTTGACTATGATTACTTATATTTCTTATGTAATGTAGAACATTGTCTGTTTACAAATCAATTTATATAACCTTTATGTGTACTGTTCTGTCTCTTTCCACATACATGTATATCTATCTATGTCTGAAGATAGATAGAATTATATATCAATATATTGGTATACATGCTTGTTTACGTTTTTGATGTTGTGAAAAAAAGATTAATATGAAAGTGGTTTTCTAATAATCACATTGCCATTAATCTAATGCTATTTTGTAGGAGTAGAACTTTTAAGATGATGAACAGCTTTGGCTTAACAACTTAAACTGTGCATTTCTGCCTGAAATATAATGTAGTTTATGAATTATATTGCTTTATTACATGGTTGATTTATTTTAATGACAATGGAAAGAGTCTGAAATAAGTATAGCAAAAATGTTAAATTATTCATAAATGTCATGACCTCTATATGACAATCTAATACTTTGACAAATATTTTGTATTTGTAATGAGTCCGCTGTTACTCTTCTTTCTTTTTTGAAAAAAATGTATTTGCCTTTACAGTTTGCAGAGTGCATACTGGAAAACAAGGACCTGAACTTTCCATCAGCAGCAGAAGCTGTTAATACCATGAGACTCAACATGTCTTCCACACTTCTCTCAGAATCAGGTATCTTTTGACATATTTTTTATTCAGTTCCTATGTGGGTGGGATACTATGTTGTGTGTAAAATCATGCACGCACAAAAAAATTGTGTTAGGTCAGCTATTTTATCTAATTAGAAATATTAAAATATTGAACTTTGCAGATGTGTGAAGTACAATCATGTTAGTGTTTATGTCAAATTCAATTAGTGAAGAACATTTCAATACACCTGGCCTTGATCTCTAATAAATAAATTACACATAACACAGCCCAATAACTGTTGAGGCAAAAAACATAATCAACAAACTTAAAATTGTTCTAGGATACAATTACACTTTTCTTGAGTAGCTTTAATGTAACTTAATAAGCAAAAAGGACTTGCAGTTTGTGAAAGTACAAAACTGGAATGAGATGTATTATGTGAACCATTATATTCATTACTGTGTTTCATAAAATGAACATTTACAAAATGACAACTTTCACAAGATGTATACACATATATATGTAGACATATTAAAATTTTCTGAATGCCATTTTTATACTTTCAGTGGCTTAAGTTGGAGAAAATTATAAAAAGGTAAACACTAAGTGATGCTTTCTTTTACCATAAATCCCAGAAATACCTTAAATACATGTGTGTTTCAATTCATGAATAGACAGACACCATGTGCGCCTGCCTAATATGCCAATATGATGTACAGTTTCTATTACTTGTATTTGTTTATGAGACCAGACATTATCAAAAAGGAATGATTAGACGACTGAGATCTACACAGAGGATTATTGTTCCACTTTCAAAAGAACACTAACAAATGGAATTATTTAAAAGAAAAAAAAAAACGCAAAAAAATACCATTAAGATTATTTTATAACATTGATTTAAAGATGCGGTTTGTTTTTCTGTAGAGTCAGTGGAGACTCTGCAGACACTGTGCATGTGCACAGTGTCTGCAGAGTGAAAATGCAGTGAAAAATCAATTCAAGCAAACCATATACCATCCTTAAAATAGTTGCAAAGTATGTAGATATACAAAAATAAATCATAATAAAATAAATAAACACCCAAGGCAGGTAAGTGGGAAGTAGCTTAACTTTTTTTTTTTTTTTAAGTACAGTCGTAAAACATTAAACACAGTTGCTTGTGGTCCTAGAATTTTTTTTACCTCCATACATGTCAGGAACATGCTGTCATCTCCTCAAATAAAGTTCTACCAATCATATATTGATAATTAAGAAGAAGCTTTATGTTGGCAAAACCCAAAATCACCTTCAGTAAACAGATAAGGAACTAAAAAAAACATTCTTTATGTTGTTATTTGACCATTTTGTATTATTTATTTACAGATCACATGTGACAGATGCAACTGGTGGTACCACCAAGGCTGCATTAAGGTCCCACAAACCGACACAGACTACTGCTGTGCAATGTGTTTATAGATTTTATGTTTGTACCAATCTAATTCGTTAATGACTGCAGTTCTGTGGATTTTCAGTTTAAACATGTGACATAATTTTTGTTGACTTAATTGGTTTTCCAAAAATTTTTGTTATGAATATTCTTTTGTTGAAATTAATGAAAAAAAGTGATTTAATTTTTATGTTAAACCAAAATAAAAATGGTTTGTGCATGCTTTACATTTAGCAAAGATGCATTGTCAGATTTATTTCCTTCAGTATCCTTGCAATAGCGATAATAAAGAAATAACATTTTCTACATAATCACATTTGTTCCCTTAACTGCTGGTATGAGTTTTATATCAATAGGATGATATTTGGGGAAAATAGGTATGGCATGCAAATATCGGCAGGCTCAAATTCGATATTGCCAAAAAATGCATCCCCCTCCTAGCTTGAAAAAATAAAGAGTCAAGAGGGATTTTACCTTTTCTACATAATTACACTTATCCTCTTAGCTACTGGTATGAATGTCATATCAATAGGATGACATTTGAGGAAAATAGAGGGGGCATGCATATTTTGGCAGGCTAATGATAGGCCTTGCCGTAAAATGCATCCCCTGCTAAAATGGAGAAATAAAGAGTTAAGAGTGGAATAACTTTTTCTACATAATCACACTTGTTCTATGAATTGTTGGTATAAGTTTCATATCAGTAGGATAATATTTGAGAAAAATAGAGGGGGTATGCATATTTTGGCAGGCTAATGATAGGCCTTGCCGTAAAATGCATCCCCTGCTAAAATAGAGAAATACAGAGTTATGAGTGGAATAACTTTTTCTACATAATCACATTTGTTCCCTTAACTAGTGATATTAGTTTCATATCAATAGGATAATATTTGAGGAAAATAGAGGGGGCATGCATATTTTGGCAGGCTAATGATAGGCTCTGCCAAAACATGCATCCCCTGCTAAAGTGGAGAAATACAGAGTTATGAGTGGAATAACTTTTTCTACATAATCACACTTGTTCTATGAACTGCTGGTATAAGTTTCATATCAATAGGATAATATTTGAGGAAAATAGACGGGGCATGCATATTTTGGCAGGCTAATGATAGGCCTTGCCGTAAAATGCATCCTCTGCTAAAATAGAGAAAAAAAGAGTTACGAGTGGAATAACTTTTTCTACATAATCACATTTGTTCCCTTAACTAGTGATATTAGTTTCATATCAATAGGATAATATTTGAGGAAAATAGAAGGGGCATGCAGATATTGGCAGGCTAATAATAGGCTTTGCCAAAAAATGCATCCCCTGCTAACTTGGATAAATAAAGAGTTTAGAGTGAAATAGCTTTTTCTACATAATAAGAGTAGTTGTATGAACTTCTGGTATGAATTTCATAGCAATAGGATAAAATTTGAGGAAAATAGGTAGGGCATGCATATTTTGGCAGGGTCGACATCCATATTGCCAAAAAATGCATCCCCTGCTAACTTGGAGAAATAAAGAGTTTAGAGTGAAATAACTTTTTCTACAAAATCACACTTGTTATATGAACAGCTGATATAAGTTTTAAATCAATAAGATAATATTTGAGGAAAATAGATAGGGCATGCATATTTTGGCAGGCTCAACATCCATATTGCCACAAAATGCATCCCCTGCTAACTTGGATAAATAAAGAGTTTAGAGTGAAATAACTTTTTCTACATAATCAGAGTAGTTGTATGAACTGCTGGTATGAATTTCATAGCAATAGGATAAAATTTGAGGAAAATAGGTAGGGCATGCATATTTTGGCAGGCTCGACATCCATATTGCCAAAAAAATGCTTCCCCTGGTAACATGGAGAAATAAAGAATTAAAGAGGGATTTCACCTTTTCTACATAATCAGAGATGTTCTATGAATTACTGGTATGGGTTTTATATCGATAGGATAATATTTGAAGAACATGGAGAGGCCATGCATATTTTGGCAGGCTAATAATAGGCTTTGCTGTACATGCATCCCCTGCTTACATGGAGAAATAAAGAGTCAAGAGTGAAATTACTTTTTCTATACAATCACACTTGTTTTATGAACTGCTGGTATACATTTTGTATCAGTAGAATTATATTTGTGGAAAATATATAAGGCCTACATGTATTGGCAAGGTAATAATTTGCTATGCCAGAAAATGCATCCCTCTGCTAACTTGAAGAAATGAAGAGTTAAGAGGGACTTCACCTTTTCTACGTAATGACACTTATTCTCTGTGCAACTGCTATACGTTTCATATCAACAATAGACAGGGGATACAAATATTGGCAGGCTCAGTCATTAAAATGCATCCCCTCTACATTAATATGCTAGACAGTTAAGCATGATATAAAATGTTCTACATAATGGGTCTCTGTTTTGTAATACTTTAAGCTAATATGATGTTAAAAGAAAAATCGGGAAATTTCAAACCAAATGCGGAGAGCATTTTCTTCAGACACGGACTGAAAAACGTTCGACTCATTTGTCTCAATAAATGTGTAAAAACCGTATTTATTTCAATTAATCTGCGATATAAAACCCACCGTTTTAAGGCTGACATGTTTAAGAAACGTGATATTGTTACGAATATCTTTAAAAGTTTCGTCTTCGGTCATATTTCAGTCCGTTTTCTCATCAATATACGAGAGTTTAGAGCGATGCGCGCTCCCGCGACAGGGGATGCAATTCTCGGCAGGCATGCATTTCTGGGCATAACACCGGGCCCGCCTTTAACCGCTTATTGGTTACCATGGTTACCCACATTTATCTCGCTGCTAGCTATTAGCTAGCATGTTGTCAGCGGTCTACAACTAGCATAACGTGATAAAATACGTTATGCTACTAAATTGACAGTGAATGAGATGCGCCTTAATGACTCATAAGCTGCAGGTGAGTCGATAAATGACGAGAGAATACGCCCCAAACGTCGGATGCTACTTGCTAGCAACGTTAAAGCAATTTGTTTGCGATAACGGGAGGCAGTGCGACGTACAGAATCGATGTGCTAACAATAAAACTTCTAACATCTGCAGATGCCGCAAAGCTGCGTATGGGAGTTGCGCCTGGCGAAGGGGAGTGATCTACGCTGGCTGCCAGATGTAAATTATTTTATTAGCCACTTTGTAAATATTTAAAATAACATATTCTCGACTGCGTTCTGAAGGCGACATGCGCAGTAAGCGGCTGCTGACTCAACGTGACATTGACCGATAATCTAAACACAGGTGCTGTATTACCTGCTGCTGGGACTTTCAGGTGGCTGCTGTTTGCAGAGGCTGTGAACTTTCTGAACAATGTTGTTCCTGAAATTCTGCAGCTGAGGCAAACAGACGCTTTCTCCTTCAAACCAAGAGTCAGGCAGACATTCTGCAATCTGGAGCCAAAGAAAATGTTACAAACAGATCCCAGGATAAACTCTGTGTTTAGATATATTTAAATACCTTTCTGTGTGCAGAAACAACTCTCCTTGACAGCGTCTCACTAGACAAGGTAATCATCAGGTATCGGTTCAGCAGTTTGTCCAACATTAGTTCTTT
Source organism: Xiphophorus couchianus (assembly GCF_001444195.1). Lineage (NCBI taxonomy): Eukaryota > Metazoa > Chordata > Actinopteri > Cyprinodontiformes > Poeciliidae > Xiphophorus > Xiphophorus couchianus. Next base: position 12,260,479 of record NC_040231.1, read on the forward strand.
CAAAATGGACTCAGGAAGCAGCAGATCCCATTTCCCCATATTCCCCAGCAGCTAACAGAAACATAATATAATCCCGATTAGCTTAAAAAAAAAAAACAGCCTGTAAACATATAAAGGCAACAACATTTAAAATCTGAGACATCTGTTAGGGCATTAGTTACTTTTACAGCCATCCAGAACTGTTCGTCTCTGAAGCGGCGCTGAGGGGACAATCTGTCCTCCAGCAGCCTGGAAGGAAAAACAAATGGACCATTAATGTGACTGAGATGATGATGCACAAAATAATATAAAATGATCCTTTATAGACAAGGAATTTAATCCAATCAGTGAATGATCAATGACTCTAGTATACTGACTTTTTTGGATACAGGGGGATAAAGACGTCTTCATCTACACAGCTTCTGAGCCTATGAACCACTGCTTCAATAAATCCCTGCAAGAAACAGAAAATACAGTTTATCTGATGCATGTTTCATAGGCTACATTCGCACAGCAGGTGAATAAAATCCAAATCCTCTTTTTTGCCTATATGTGACCAATATCTGACCATTTCACTGCAGTTTCAACATCCCAATTTCTTTAATCATCCAAAAATATACAATCTGTGCCACTTCCATATGTGGTACTAATTCGGATACACGTCCAATAGTTTTCAAAACCTCTCCATTCTGATTGGTCATGTTGCATTTTATCCAACTTCTATGTCATTAATTTGAGACATGCATCATATTTCTGCACCATAAAAAGCCAGAAGCAGTAAATCAGGATGTAAACAATGGATGAAAATTATAATTACGACCTTATGAACAAAGTCTGCTCCGCTAAAGCAGTTCACAATCAGACCACCGGTGTTTCTGACTACAAATCCAAGCAGACCTCTTTACATAAGCTGCAGTCAATGCTCCGCAATGTTCTTTTTATTTGCTTTATTCATTTTTGATATGATTTTGTCTGGTTTAATTGCTAAATAAACTTTAAACTGATGCATAAATGACTCCATACACCATTACTTCCACACACACTATATGCCGTCAACGTTCCTCTGCGAATGCGGGTCGCAGAAGTCTCACTGCAGTCTGGTTTAATTAGTATTATGAATGACAACACACACACGCACACACAAAAGATAGGATTTCAACAACAACAAAAAAACTTTGGAATTAAGCATCAAAACCTAAACATAATAAATCTAACGTTTGTTGGCTTCACCTTAACAGGTTTACTCTGCTCGCCTTCAAAGATGGAGTAATCCTCCCTCAGCCTGTGGCAGACAGCAGACAGGCAGGTAGATTGTTGGTTGGAAAAAGGATCCCACACCAACTCCACATGGCCTGCGCAGAAAAACACAAATTATTTATTCACTTGCCCTGACAGACAAAACGTACAGAAACGGAAAACTCTCTGCTGGTAAAGATAGCAGCAGTACAATCTCACACTGCAGCACAGTGAAGCAGTGATAGCAGAACTGTCGTCTTCCAGCTTAAATCCAAAATTGAAATCCCAGCTTGGGGTATTTTCTACATTCTGTTACATTTTCTGACATAAAAAAATGATCTTTTTTGCCACAGCCATCAGCAGATTTGTTCCATTCTGTACAAAATAAGCTACATTAGAATTAGAAATATAAACGTTGCTGTTAATGTGAAATCTAACGTCTCCACAGTCTCTTTGTAGTCTCCTAAAACTTAAGAGCTTCTTCTTTAAAAACGTTAGTCAAGCAGACACATATTAATTGTCTTTAAACACAAATATTACCGTTTTGTCTTGAGTAATGTGCAAAAAAACAAACATAATATAGCTTCAAAGTAGCTCACTGGTGCTACATCTCATAATTTAATCTTTGAGAATTAGGTACATATACACGTGAATATGTGCTGATGGATATATGAGTGTAGAGATAGGGTAGGGTAAGAGATAGAGTGCACAAGAAGTGAGAGACATGTGGGAAAGAAGGATGGGAAAGTTGTTTTTCTTACTATTTGTATGTGTTTTTTTAATTTTTGTATGTATTTTTTTATTTTTGTTCACTCTTATCTTTTCTCTGATGTTTAAATTATCCTCATACAGTGAGCTTGAAAAGATTAAACTTTGGTCTGTGTTCCTGCTGCAAATATGTTTTTTATATTTTAGTTTACAATTAGAATAAGACCATGCACCTAAAAAATAAATAAAAATGAATCTTAAAAAAAAAGCATAATACAATTTTTGAAGAATTGTGTTCGTGAAAAGCAGGAAAGAAAATCAAAGTTTCCTTTGGTTCCCTAAATTCTCTGAGCAAAGGTTTTGTGCATTCTTCACTTAAACTAGTTACTGTCATTTGATTACGGACTCAGTGGAAACTATGAAATTAATTTGTTCAAGTAATGACTCCTGAAAGCCTGGCTCTTAATTCTTTTAGCTACTGACCGTTACGGATAATACCCGAGACAGGAAACATGAAATGAAAATTAAAAAAAAAAAACTACAGACAAAATGGTAAGCAATCGACAAAACAATTAAAGACTACAGCTCCATCAATTCACCTTGACAGGATCTAAAAAGTTAACATTATTGGTAAAATGTTGAAGAGTGTGTGATATTTACTGGTTATTTTGGGTAGAAGAGTCTTTTCTATGACGTTAGAGAGCGTCTGTCTGTCTGTGTGCTCCAGCTCCTCATGGCCGTGTCCGTGACAAAACGTCTCCACTGCTGTGAACCACGGGAGGGTTTCAAATTCTCCACCAACGTCCTGCAACACAAACACAGAAATGATCAACACCTCGACGTGTTTGGCCAAGCCTGATCGTTTATAATCTCTGCTCTCACTTTTAACGGGTTCCACACCAGCAGCTGATGCCTAACGATGGGGTTGAGCAGCTTGGGCAGACACAGAGAAATGTAGGCGTTGTGGTAGGAGTCAGAGTACGACCTCCTCCATTCTTCAAATCGAGACATAATCTTTTTAACGTTGCAGAAGTCGTCTTGGACGTCAGCAAACACCGCCTGAGCTCTCGACTGGATATCAGCTGAAGAGAGAGCATAGAAGGCACAAAGTGAGACAATCCATCAAGTAGAAAACAAAAAATAAGCACCTACAGTAAACTTTTAGCAAATAGAGTACAAATGCAACGTGCACTGTGGTAGGAAAGCAAACAATTAATTGACTTATGGTTAATTATCGATTAACAGTTCATCAGATTTAAAATTAGTTTCAATGGATTAGCTAAATTAGCTTAGATGTTCTTCAGTGCTGTAGTTTGGCCGCCAACCACCAGAGGGCGCCTCTGGTCATCCTTGCCGTTGTTACAGGCACAAAGATGGCGGCCATAAACGGTCCAAACAGAGTCCGATGTGGAATGAAAAATGCACTTTATGCGGTTCTGATTTGAAATAAACACTCGACAAACTCCTGAAGGTGAAAACCTTAATGGCGCAAACTCAGCCGAACTACATTATGAAGCGGCGTCAACTTTTCAACAGAAAATGACTGATGTGCTACGAAGGCGATGACGTGACGACAGAAACGCGAAAGAGATGACGGGGAAAATTTGTAACGTAGTGGGAAAAAAAACATGCTAACATGATGCTTATAAGTAAGGTTGATTTTGAGGGCTGTCCTGAGTTAAAGGGCGTCATAGAGCAAAGTTTTAAAATTTCTTCAGGAGCCACCAGACATAACTACTGTATGAACATTTTTGTCAATGGGGCATTAAATATTTCACATATTTTAATCTTTATTTTTTTATTTTTCTATCCAGCTACCTAAGATGTTCCTGTTATGTTAAACTAACATAATAGTTATGTTATATGAAATAATGTGAGAAAACCACAGTATTTTATACACCTGACACAAAATGTTACATTTTAATATCTTTTTTCTAAATTTAGCATATGAAAAATTTTATGTTGAGTTGCTGAGAAAACCCAAATTTTCAAGAAAATAAATTAACCGTTAATTAAGTTTAGATTAATTGATCATCGATAATGGGCATATCTGAACCATGGTATTTGACAACGATTGCAGTTTGCTCTAAGTGGAGGCTCATAAAACAGATTTGTTTTTCACATATTCTCTCCTGAAGCTGCTCCTCTTCTTCTTCAGAAAGCTTGGCATCTTCAGGTAAATGAAAATCTTCTAGATTACTGGCCACTTCACTGCAGGTTACACACACAGAAGAATTAAAAGTAAGAACTATGTTTTTTTTGTAGAAAAAAAGTTAAAACAGGAAAGTAATTTTAAATTTCACTAACCACTGAATATCAGAGCTGCCAGTCTGTTCCTCTGTGTTATCTTCAAGAGACAAGGAGTTAGTTTAAATGTTTCATCACTTCCTGGATGTTTGGTTGTATCACATAGAGCAAATACTTACAGCTGAGCTGCTGCAGGCGGTCAGCCTCCTCTTTTATCCTCTTTCGCCTCTGAGCCAACAGCGCCTCCATGTGATCAGACAACAGAGTGTGCAGTTCCAGCTCCAAGGCATTGATTTCAACAATCTAAAGACAAGAAATTAGTGATAAAACCTTAAGTTAATTAAAAATAAAGAATGTATTAAAGGTGATCCATCATGCTTCCTTGAACAGGTTAGAATAGATCTATGGGCGATACAAAATATGTTCATAAAATTTTTTGCATAAAATCATTCTCAGATAATGTGATTTTACTCTGGTCAGTTCTGAAAAGAGTTCACAATGGACAGAATGAGCTGTTTTAGGGCCTCTGTTACTTTAAATCCAAATAAGTAGCTCCCAACTCAACGTTTTTACGCGCATGTGAAAATGGCTGCAAAGAGATGCACAATTACACAACTGTACATCTTTGAAAAGCAGAAGTGGAGCCTCCTGCTCAACCAACAAGAATGCAGCAAGTGGTTTCTGAATGGTAAGTCAACAACAAAACACTCGTCTTTTCCAGCAGCCATCTCACAGCACATACTGCAGAAAAAAAACAGCTGACCAAACATGTTGGAACTCCGCTTGGGTTGCTAGGTAACGGGCTAGGTTTCGCTGGGCTTGCTAGGTGATGGACAGTGCGCGTCAATTATCAACAAGCAGGGAGGTTTTGCTCATTAAGCAAAAAACATTAAGTTATTGCCAAAAACTGATTTTTTTCTTTTCAGAAGCAGAGTTCCAAATGGAAGCATAAAAATATGCAAAATGTGGTTTTTGCATATTAGATCCCCTTTAAACATCACTAATCAAGCTTTATACTCAGTCAAGCAGCTTTTCCACATAATCTTCTTTGTAAGTGACACATATTGTTTTCATAATTTTTTCTAATAATGTTTATTTCCAGATCATAACTTGGTGAAGTCAGACCTTCTCCTGCAGACATTCGACCAGGTTGTGGGTGTAGAGGATCATGGTTCTGTAAAACCTGAGCTGAGCCTCAGAGGAACTTTCCTCCAGCAGCTCTAATGAACTCTTGGCGTTCTCAGCGTCGCCCTCCATCCTCCTCAGCTCCGCCTGCCGCGCTCTGTACACCTCCTTCAAGGAGTCCAGTCTAGAGACAAAACACAATCAGGGGAAAAATGATCTTCTATTCGATGAAACAAAAAGTCTGTAATAAAGAATGTCACAGGGAAAGGAAACTTGAATATTTGTATTTGAGAAATCCATTTTTATTTTCAGTAAATTTATGGCAAGTCCTTTAACTATAACTAAGAGTTGAAAGTATACATTTTTGTCCTTATCAGTGTAATTTAAAGATGTTTGTGTTACTTCTAAGGTATCTACAGGCTTCAACAGTATTCCCTCACAGCTCTGAAATATTTTCAGCTCTGAGAAACAGAAAGAAAAAGAAAAAGAGAACTGCTAGAAAATGTAGGAAACTTTTTGCGGTAAATAAATGTTTAGCTTATTTAATTGAGTCACATTTTTTAATTATTTATTTATTACTGTGTTTATAATTTTGTTTATTTTATTAAAACATGTCTCTCTTGTAAATGAGATCTTGAGTCTCAATGAGAACCTGTAAATACACAGTATTTATTTGACTGTATAAATAAAAGTCAAAAATTAACATCTTTACTTTACTGTTATTAAAAGCACATTTAGCTTATTTTATGCATTTTGAATTTTTGTGTAAATACCATTAATTATGGCTCTTTTTACCAATCTGATTATATCAAACAACTGATTTTAAAGATAATTAAACACCTGGTTGTTATTTAGATAAATGTTGTTACATTCCAACTTCAGTTCAGAAAAGCATCCATTAGTTTACTTTAACTAGTCAGATACAAACTGTAGTTTTGAACAGTGATTCTGCTAGTTGCAGCTACACCAAGGTTTGAAGTGAACATACATTAAACACGTGTTCATCTATGTCTGAATCAGTGCGGTTGTGGATTGTTATGATGTGATGTAAGTACAGGCATTGTAAATGAGAAAACAAACTTTTTAGTGATCCTTTTCTTCACAGTTGAGACAGAAACAAGAGGAAGGGTCTTTGGGATCTTAGCCCCTGTTAGTCTCTTTTTGTGTCCTCCTCTGTCTGGCCTGCTGTTGCTGCTGTAGCTGCTAGACTCGCTGCCAGATGGACTCTGAGAAGGGGGGAAAAAAAGAGACTTTCTGTTAAAAAAATTTTTCTTTTCCAATTAATAGTCAAACTTGACAATAGGAAAATGATTAGAGGGATAAAGAGCATGAGGACAGAGTAAAATAAAACAGAAACAGACATTAATAAAGAGCAGAAAATGAAGAAGAATGGGAAGAAATAGTTTTATTTTATTTTTCACCTGTTCCCCTGGTCGTCTCTTGACTCCCTTTTCAATCTGTGTCTGCTCCCAAAGTTCCTGCTCCTCCTCATCAGTTGCTGACAGACTTCCATCACTTCCTCCTTAATTATTACACCAAAAATATAAAACAGACAACACTGAATCTTTTTTTGTATTTACTTAGATTAAATTTTTTCCACTTCTGAACAGATGCCTTTTATTCTATTTTATTTGCTGAAGCTCACAGTATCTCTGGTTGCTCTCTCTCATGGTATCACCTCGTTTTTACCTAGTTTCTCTGCAATCCTCTCCCTGATGCTCTTTATTCGGGGGGCGAACTCAATTCTTCTCTCATGGTCGTCTGGCTCATCATCGTCGTCATTTTCAACTCTGTCCTCTTCATCGTCGCGGCTGTAGTGATCGGGGGTGCTGCCAGCGGAGCTCCGGCCGTCTCTACCCAACGGTATGAACTCCTTCTGGGCTCGCGCCGCGCGCCGCTGCCTCCTGGCCGCGTGTATCTCCTCTGCTTTAGGGATAACGGCTGAGGAGCCAAAAGTTATACAGATTTTGAGCACACTTTCTCTATCACAACTTCCTTTAATAAATACATTCAATAAATATGAAGACATACTTGGTTTGGCAGCAGAGCAGCTGGAGTCAGAGTTGGAGCTACTTGCAGGTGATCTAGCAAAACCTCCATCACCGTCATTGTCACCATCGTTACTGTTGACGTCATCGTCATCATCATCGTCGTCATCATCGTTATTATCATCATCACTATGCTGAGAATACGGTGAAGCCTCACTGCTGTCTCCATGACTGGGAGAAACAGATGGTGGGGCATCTGCACCACCAGAAGCTGGAAGACATGCAGTGCAGAAGAAATTTGATCAACACACAATGATTATAGGTAGAGCTACAGATAAATTATTTTTGTATTCTGTTATTCGGATGAGTAATCAGATAAATTGGCACATTCTGCAGATTTTGTAGGCTTATAAGAGTATTAGAAATACATTAAAAGAAGCAAATGAACAAACAATTCAATTCACTTTTTAAATAAAATAAGTATTTTAAAATGCAACATTTTTTTACAGAATTTGAACCAGGTGAAGCTAAAACTATGCCACTTGAGTAGTTTAGGGACAAAGAAGGTTTTTATTTATTTATTTACCTCAAAAGCAAATTGTATATATTTTAAAAAGATAAATATTGACCTGGACTTAATTTAAGTTCATATACATTTAGAGAAAGGACGAATCAGAAAATGGAGAACATTTTGGTGATTTTACCTTTGCTGCGGCTCGTCTTGGTGGGTGGAGCCTCCTTCTTCCTGGCTTGAAACACCACAGCTTTATCAGAGGACCGCTTTAGTTTAAAAGCTGATTCTTCTGCTACAAGAAGAAGAAATGAAAAGTTTTTAGTTGAAATTTTGAGCATTATGCATATACCTTTTAGCTCCAATCCAACTTTAAGATAATTGGTCTGCAACCTTTATAATCCTAAGAGCCATATTTGCCTCCAGTATAGCGAATTAAGACTGGTTTAGAATAACAAATCTATTTATTTATTTTTTATATTTAAAAAAAGGCTACTTTGGAAAATTTGTCATTTCAAAGATTTGCCTTTTAGTTCTGTTTTTGGGTTTCAGAATAAAGATGATTGATATCTTTCTGTGGAAGTTAATGAAAATGAAAAAAAGCACACAATTTCCAACTTAATTACAAAATAAAGTAGATCTCAAAACAATATTACTGGTATTTTTAGAGTCATTATGTTATGGAAAATTAATAACACAAGGACAAACTGCTTAAACGAGCTGGGGTTAAAATTTGTATTTAGAAACAGTTGATTGTTTATCGTTTTAAGCCAGAGATATTAAGAGCCATTGTGGATCGTCCAAAGAGCCACCTGTGGCTCCGGAGCCGCAGGTTGAAGACCCCTGTTCTGAATCGGACGACTATTTCAGTCAAATAGTCAATACATGTACTTTTGTCACGAAAGACCCAAATAAATTACAACGTGAAAAGTAAAAAAATAATATTTTTACACTGTAGGTAAACGTTTATGTCCGTTGCCATCTTTCAACGGGCAGAAAACATCGATTTTTCTGTCCGTCAATGCAGGAAATATGTATTTCTTCACTTTAGCGCATTAATTTAGCTACCTTCTTTGTCGTCTGTAAAACTAAGGATGGAGCTTTTCGTCGTCTTTGTCCCATCTTTATCATCTCTGTCCTCCGTCGCTTCCAGCGCCTCGGCCGCGGGTTCTCCATCACTGCTGTCCGCCTGCGGAGGTGTCGCTTCCCGCTTGGAGCTGCAGGAGATGCCGCGGCTCTGCGCCGCTTTGGGAGGCTTGTTTATCACCGACGGAGCCTCTTCGGGTTCATCTCCTTCTCCGCCGTTCTTCTGTTGGTCCTCATCCTCGCTGGAGCTCTGTTTTCTCTGGCGAAAGTTCCTCCGTGGCTTCTTGTTGAACATTTCTGTCTACACAACGTTCCTGTCATACGTTACTTCTGACGTTTGCGGTAAAATGTCGCAAAGCAGCAGCAATGCACCATGGGTAATGTAGTAAACGAGCGTATACTGTGGAAAACAAGCGTAAGCTAGCTACATTTCAAAGGAAATTTAATCATATAGTTTATAAAAGTTTCACATAACTATTCCAGGTTTGGAAAATGTGTCATAAAAAGTTAATTTGGGGCCTCAAATATCAGTAAAGACCTAGTTTTGACGGTAGACGTTGGTGATGCTGTGGTGAGGCCAAATCAAATAGATTTTCTTTCTTTCTTTTTAACATTAATTCAATTGCTTATGAGTGATATAGGACCTCTATATTTTTGTGCTTCCCAGGGGACAAAAGGCTCCAAAAGGAGGGCTAAGTGGGGCCATGACTCCCACTAGAAAAATATTGACCAATAGTGGCATATCTATCTATCTATCTATCTATCTAATTTATTTAATACTTGTTACTTTTTTTAAGTTGTGTCCCCACCTCCCCCCCAAAAAATAATTTCAACTTGCTGCTCCCTTAAAAATTGTCTGTGGCCGCCAGTTTTCCTCTGTAAAATTAGCGATAAAATCAGTAAATTCCTCCTTTAACGTGAACAAACGACAGTCCTTTCTGTGCTGCTGTGTCCTTTGTCTCTCCGTGTCCCGTCCTCTCCCCCGTGTGTCCATCTGTGGAGCTGGCATCCCTCCCTTTCTCTCCGTCTCCTCCCACCGCGGTCGGTCGGACGTTAACTGAGCCCCGCTGCCTCCGGCGAACACTCGTCGTCGTCAGCCATGTTGTTGGTGTGACACACGGAGCTGTCAGCAACAGGTTCCCAGAGTTCGCCAGCGTGGGTAAAACTCACCAGCCTCGACTCTCCGTGGACGGTGAACTTGACAGCGTGTTCGAGGAAGCGTCCAGAAGTGTTGAGGGATACTTTTGAGGCGGCTCGGAAGTTGGTGTTTTCTCTGGTTTGACCGTGGGAGAGAAAGGTACTCGAGCTAAACTGATTGTCTAAGCACGACTGTAACTTTGATGTTAGCTTTGTAAAGAAACAAAACGATGACTTTTAATTTTTATTTACACTTTGAGCAATAAATAGTCCCGGTATGTTTGCTTGTGTCGCAACTTTTGATTCCAGGAAATGTGCTGGGAAAAAAAATGATGTTTGTAGGGAGTGATGGATCTCCTCTCTGCTGATCCCCAAACTGGCTGGAGCTGTAGTTCGGTTAGCTAGCTAAGTTCTGTTCTCATTAGCTTGATATGTTCGTGGACTCTTGCAGGTTCGGTGTGGATGGGTTCTTCTATAAGATCAGGCCTGTTTGCTGGAAAGTTTGCAAAGGCAGATTTGCCGGAAAGTCTCTTAAATTCCTCTCGGTTGAAACTAGTCAAACAGGTTGCAGGTCTCAGTGAGTGGTGACAAGTGATCAGGGAATGTAACTCTATCAGTTCATCAACAGACACATAGAGGCTGGCGGATTGTCTGCAGAAAGGAGAGGTCTGTAGAGAGTGACTGTGCAGGTTTGGCTTTGATATTCAGCCTGTTGTGAGCTTTCAAAGCCAGGAGAGGATAAACATAAACCCAGTCTTTAGATATGTTAACAAAACTTTCAAAAGAGTTTAAAACAGCCTTTTAATTTCAGTTTTAAAAATACTTTACGTATCCTAAAGAGAAATTAAACTATCTTCAGAGAGTTGCTATGGATGGTGATGCTGTGGGCATTAAGGATCTCTGGTAGCAGTCAGTCTAGCAGCAAATTTGAAGAGGCCTCTGACCAAAGACTGTTTCTGTCTCGTGGCTAGCTGTGTTTCCATTACAAATGTGCGCAAATCTTTTTCTATATTCTGCTAATGCAAAAAAAAAAACAAAAGAAACACAACTTTGCAATTGCAGTGTTTCCATTAAATAAGAAATTAAATTAAAATCACATGTGAATAAGCTGGTTCACGTCATAAGTTGTTAAAAATCATGGCGGCAATGGATGTAAACTATACATAAGGGTGCACCAATTTATCGGCCAGCCGTTTTCCTTAATTTTGGGAGATTGGCTGTTACTTGCATGTGAAGCCGATCTTATCTATTTCAGCAAAGGTCTTAAAATCAACTGCTGTCCTCTTCTGCTCTCCGTTTAGAGGGGTTTGACTGACAGGCCGGTCCTCCAGGTCACTTTTGCAGTTAACAATAGTTACCATACTGTTGCCAACTCAGTGATTTTCTTCCTATATTTAGAAACATTTCATACAAAAAAAATTGGTATCACCCAGAATCTGAATCAGCAGGTCAGGCCTTTATAAAATTGGTAATTACTGATTCGCCAGAAAACTGCAATCGGTGCACTCCAAATGATATGCATTCATAATTCAACCATGGCGCTAAAACTCATCATCTATCGGGGCGTGCCGTGGTGGCGTAGGGGTTAGCGCGACCCATATTCGGAGGCTTTGAGTCCTCGGCGTGGCCGTTGCGGGTTCGACACCCGGACGATATTTGCCACATGTCTTCCCCCTCTCCTTCCCTGTTTCCTGTCAGCCTACTGTTACATAAGGGACACTAGAGCCCACAAAAAAGACCCCCTGGAGGGGTACAGAAACAAAACTCATCATCTATAAACCATCATCCTTCCTGTTGTCTCCTTCATCCTTTTTTTACCGTTGATCATGTGACTTGGTTTATGCAAAAGAAGTGTTTTGAAACCTCTGAGAAACCACTTCATCCTAGAGCAAGAACGTTTTATTCAAAAACATGTTTTTTTTTTCTACAACTGTCTTGTTTCCATTAAGCAAATTTTATTCATTCAATTTGTACATTTTTATGGTTAATGGAATTGTAGCTTCTTTCATACTTTGCAAATAGCTCAATTTTCTGGCAGCAGAGACGATATTTCACAGTAACATTTCCTGGATGACTCCATCAGTTGGCAAGCACTGCTAATCCACCTCATTTGGTTTTGCCACTCCACTTGAAATCTCTGTTGGACCGAAAGCCAGAGAGAGAGAGAGAGTGATGTTGGGGTTAAGATAATAATAAGATCAGATAAAAGTAATATGGCATTTTTGAATATGGCTGCATGATATTACATCAACATGTAATTGTGATGTTATTGTTTGCTATTGTGATGGTATTAGTTGGGTTTAATAAAACTGTTTCTTAATCATTTCTTTATTTTCCATCAAAGCTATGTGAGTTTTAGCTATATAGTTAATAAAATCTCCTTCTGTCGAAACATCTGCGTTTAACTGAAGCAGAGAAGCTGTGTCAGCGCTGTGGTTGTGGGTAGAGAAATCTTATTGGTAAATATCCGTTATCAGCCTTTATAGCAATATTAATATTGAATGTCGATATTGGCTCAAAGGGTATCAGAAAAAAAGAATGTCTTGCCTTGAAAGAAGTTTGGATTCAGCTAGAATTATTTTTTAAATAACAAATGATAGGTTAATCCTAAAATTAAGAGAGAAATTCTTCTCGATATTTGCAGGAATCTGCACCTTAGTTGGTCTGATTAAGCATGAACACAGCTGGATTTTTTTTCTATATAGGTACTTGAAGACGTTAGCTGATTTTTTATTTTTATTTTTACCAAACTCTGCTCATCTTCCGGTATGATGTTTCAACATCCAACTTCGCTTTTCTGCTGGTGTTGTTTTCATTGTGGTTAGAGTGTTTTTATTATATTAGACCACAATCAGAGAGACTGGTTATTTTATAGCAGATAAATCAAACTGCAATGTGTTGCTATGTTTGCACTTGTGCTCATTATATTGCAATAATCTACAAGTTTACAATCTCACAAACATAAGGCTGTGGAAATGCGAAACAACCACTGAAAGACATAATGAGGGATTTAAAATGCACAAATCAACCAAATCTGAGACAAAGTTTAACCCAAAATAACCAGTTAAAACATGGAAAAACTGGGAAAACATATTCCATCCAAAATAAGTCATGTTGACTATAAAGAGGCTGGAAAATTTTCATTTGAGCAAGACATAAACGGTCAAAAATTAAAGATGTACCAATCAATCTGCTTTGCATCTGAATCTGTTTTTATTCTTGACTGGCTGTTTGGTCCGAATACTCATTATTCCTACTCAATAAACTTTTGACATGTCAAAAATAAAAAATTCCCACTATTCACAAACTCAACATAAATGTAGGGTATTTCTTGATTTTTTTTTTTTGTTGGATTTAAAACTTTTTTATATAATCTGTAGTAGTTGCAGTGTTGTTGGTTGTTGCCTATATGGGTCTCGATATTGAATCAACAGCTTTCACGTGACAATGCTCAGGTATCTGTTGAATAATCATCTTTATAGGATAAATCCACTAAAAAACTAAATATTCTACATTTTCCTCATATTTTTGTCCAATTTTTTGCTCGCTTTATGATAGTTGGTGAGTTTCTCAGAAACTTATTTTTCAGAAATCTTCAAATTTTGTTGCCACAATAAAAGCACCTAAGATAATGTTGATCAAGCATTGCAATATGTCCACAGAATGGCTGGAAAACCAGTTCAAAATACAATTTTTCCCAGTGCTTTCTTCAGTTTATGTGCAAATCAGGGTGGGTCAAAGCAGGGAAGGGCAAGCCTTGCCTCTTAAAAAAACAGAATCCAGCAGAACAAACAGTGGAGCTAATCCAATCTTTTAAATCTCAGTTCAAGCCTAGCAAACACCACAGCTGGATTTCTGCCTAATGGGGAGAAATATTATGATTTTTGGTGAATTTTTGTCTCTGAAATGCATTAAAAGATAAATGAGACACTCTCAGAAGGATAAGTCATCAAGCAGAAATAATGTTGTGGTTTACGCTGATGTCATTATTATGAGGTCATTGTGAGAGGCGGCTGAATTTCAATTTCATTTCAGTACTATAGCCAGTTGGACAGTACTTGTTTCTGAGAAAATATTAATTAAGAGGCAGTGGAGCACAAACAGCTGCTTATTTGCTCAAGTTATTAGATTTGGTTAGAGAAAAAGAAAAAAAAAACTGGTAAAATGCTGTTATTTTTTATTTTTTCTACTTTTCTTGGTCAAATCTCAAAGAGAAAAAGCAAATTAAGCAAAAAGGGGAGATAGCAGAGAAAGCTACATGTTCAGCACTGCTGCTGCTGTTGAAGCAGATAAGGTCAGAGCCAGCTGAGATATTTATCCAACACTTCTCTGTTGTGTGTATATACTGAGTTAAAGACAGAAACGTCCCGGTCCGAAGCAGAACTAATACAGGAGAGGTTTAACCATGAAACCAGATCAAAAGTAGAGACTGAGACCACACTCTGAGGAAGTGGGGTGTTTATTTTACTGCCGCTGCACAAGTTCACCAAGAAGCTTCCTGTGACTTTGGAAAAAATGACTTTCATCTTTTCAGCGAATTAAAGGAAATATGCAAACACTTATTAATGATGAATTTCAGCTAACAATGGCATTTGTTGAGTATTTCTGTGTTATTAGTTAGTTTCTGTATAATAATGCTTAATTTAGAGGGGATATGAAAATGAAAGATGGACTTACCTGGCTTTTCTTGGTCAGTTTCCAAGTCTGAGGTCTTTATTCTTTATTAGATTTTTAACTAATATCTACTTCTTTTTTTTTTAAAGACTAGTGCAGGGGCATCAAATTTTCATTTTGGGCCATATCAAAGTGTTCTTAAAGGACCGGTTGTGCCAGAATGTATTGATAAAACCAGTTAAACTAATTGGAACAGCTACTTGGGCTGCACAGTGGCGCAGTTGGTAGCACTGTTGCCTTGCAGCAAGAAGGTCCTGGGTTCGATTCCCGGCCGGGGTCTTTCTGCATGGAGTTTGCATGTTCTCCCTGTGCATGCGTGGGTTCTCTCCGGGTACTCCGGCTTCCTCCCACAGTCCAAAAACATGACTGTTAATTGGTCTATCTAAATTCTCCCTAGGTGTGTGTGTTGTGTGTGAATGGTTGTTTGTCCTGTATGTCTTTGTGTTGCCCTGCGACAGACTGGCGACCTGTCCAGGGTGTACCCCGCCTCCCGCCTGGAACGTAGCTGGAGATAGGCACCGGCACCCCTCCCGACCCCATTAGGGACAAGGGTGCACAGAAAATGGATGGATGGATGGATGGAACAGCTACTTATTAAAATATCAATAAATAGCTGTTCCTCCAGGATTCTGTGATTTTATTTGTATTTTTTCAAGCAAAATTGTAGATTTTGTAGTACCAATTTAGAAATGTTTAGGAATTTTTACGACATTTGCTCTAATGTATTATGTTAAATATGACATTTTACTATCCATATCAATTATGGACTATAAAATCAAGTAATGCTGAGGCAGTAGTCACTTAAGTTCAATGTTTTTGTCCAATTTTTTTAGAAAATTTGCAGTGAAATCAGAAAAATTGTGGAGATTTGTTGATTTAGCTTGAATTTAGCAGATTTGTGAAAAACTGGAAGGACTTACACCTGATGAAATTTGGAGTGTAGAAGGCCACATAAAAAGCTACAGCGGGTCAGATTTGGCCAATAAATAAATAAACATTAAACAGTTGTTCTAATCACTGGCCTCATTAAAATAAAGTCTCAATATTTCCTAAATTTGTCAGACAATTGTTGCTTTTTTATTTTTTTGGTACAGAAAAAAACATTGCACCTGACTGACTTTTTCTCTGAAAATGTTAGCTATCAATCAGTCAGCGTTTGAGTCAAACTGTGAATGCTGGTTATCGTATTAGTGCTGTAATGATTCCTTGAATGATTCGAGTACCTCAATTATTAAAATTCCTTGTGGAAAATTACATGCCTCAAAGCTTCGTTAAATTATGTTTTATTATTTAGCGCACCGCGTTCCAGGCAGGTGATTATTTATGTTGCACAGGGCTCTCACTTCCATCTATGAGTTTCTGACGAAAATTTTCAAGTTCAGACTGGGGGGATTTTATTTGATGAAAATGTCCGGGTTTTCATTGTTTTTTGGGGATTTGGAAGCGCTCTACACTTAAATGCTTCACCACCTCCGCATGTCTGTGCAAGAGCCATTTCATAAATGACATATTAGGTGTCAACATGATTCATATTTCTATTTATGTGCCGAACCGTGACAGCAGTAATGGGACTACTGAAACTGGTTCTGGTTTACGTTTGAGCAGTGGGGATACACAGAGATTACAAAATAGGCCAACATTATTAATGTGAGTGAGAGTTCGGTGACAAAAATAACACACCAGAGTATGGTGTGTTCAGCAGCCACACAGCGGATTTGCAGTGGCCAGTTGCTACATGCAACTGTCTGCCGATTAGTATAAGAACCTCGGATATGAAAAGGGTTTAGCACATTTGACATTTGTTTGTTTTTACATATTTATGTATATACTTGTTAATATTACCACTCTTTATCCACCGACATAATCCTACATTTACTACATGTATAATCCAGACGTATAACAATAAAGGTGTTTGAAAACAAACATGGATCTGGTGCAGACACACACATTTTATCAGTGTAAACAAGAATTTAGTCCATTCAGATGTATTCAGCTGCAGCCCTGTGCAAATTCTGCTTTTGGTAATTTTACATAATTTCTTTAGTAATCTGCATCAGGATAGGTTGCACTACTCTGCTTCATTGCTTCACTATTTGGTAGCCGTCAGCTGATAAACATTTTCTTCAGTGCTGTTTGTTTTTAGTGTAATTAGAAAGAATGCACTGCGTCACTGCTGGTGTACAGAGAAAGTTGGTTTTCATGGAAAGTGGAGCTCCAGTAGCTGACCATTGCCCTGATTCCATCTGACTTTATCGTAATGCAAATAGTGACTCATTCAGCAGATCAAGACCTCAGTGTAGACTCAGAGGAAAAGCGCAGGATGGTTTCTAAAAGTATTTGCATGAGGTTTGCAAAGCTGCGTCTGCTCCTGAAGTCAGCTGTTCTGTAGGTCAGGAAGACGCGAAACCTCAAAGCAGACAGTCTTAGTGATTCATTAAAAATCCTACAGTGTAATATTCTCATCAGCTCATCAATCAATCAATCTCACAGCTTAAGACTGATCACTCCAAATACTAAAACCTCAGAGCTCTGTTTACTTCAGCTTTGGCGAGACAGAAAATGCTCCAGACTCATACTTGATGGATACTTGCTCTTGCATTTTGTTTTATGCTATGTGTTTTTGAACATATTGATTATAAAGCAGTAAAAAGCATCTTAGTTCCCCTGACCTTCTTGCTGATTTAGTAGATCTGCCCACACAGCGACTTATGCTACCTGATATCAGAGAGACCTTTCAACCGTAGGAGGCTGCAGTTGGTTGGAGAAAATCCAAAACTTGTTAATTTTATTGTAGTCATGTTTAAATCTGGTGTCAAACAGTGGAGAAGAGCACACTGGTTGTTATGTAATATTATCCGTTAACCACAAGGTCCTTATTGCAAAGTCATCAGGGTTTCCCAGGATGTATTATAAGCCTGGCAGGCTGCCAGGCTTTACTTGCTCCCCCACCAGGCTAAGCATTGTTTGTTTGTTTGCAGTTTTGAAGGACAAATATGTTTACAGAGACTTCATAATTAATTTTTTTGTTTTTGTTCTTTTGTTTTATTTGTCTTGGATATTTAAAATGTCTTCCCAGTTCTTGTGTTAAATGTTCTTCAGAATTTAAAGTGTATTGAAATTTGAGGATGTTTTCTTACATTATTATGATGCATTATATTACTTCAAAATAGTTTGAAAACAATATTATCGTTTATCGCAATAACCTCTGGGACAATTTAAAATTTGTTATTGTGACAGGCCTAGTTGTATCTAATGGAAAAAATGTATGACATTATGTCTGCGTATCAGAAACGTTGTGCTAGCATAGTTGACATTTTCTATAATTGTTGGCAATAATGTTGTAGTACCTCAAGGCTCTACAGTTGACCCTCTGATTTTTTATTTTATTTATTTTTTATCAGTTTATTAATGACTTTCTTGAAGTTTGTGTCCTGAAGAATGTTTTTTTTCAATGTCTATAAATGGAGTTGCAGATATTCAAGAATCAGGAAGAAGACCTGATTTTGGAGTAACAATGAAAATGTAACTTGCTTTAGGAGCAATTTAGCTGCAAAACTTTATAGATGAATTATTTCACATTTGAATTATTGCATCACCTAAATGACGTAATCTTTCCATTTTGTCGTCATATCTTTCATCTGCCAGGTTTGCAGTTTACCTGACAGTGATTGATGCACATTGACCCATTTTACATAAAATAATTAAATGAATGACTTTTCTGGGAATTTCAGTTCTGCTTGTCTGCTGCGCAGCTTGCTGCTCATTAACGAACTGGCTGCAGTTTTCCATTAGTGCCAGACTGCCAGTTGTCCACTTTATGAGCTCTTTATTGATTCAGTAGTTTTATAGTTGGGATGCATACAGATACAACCTCTTACCTCCTTTCACACACCACATGAGCATCATATCTGTCAGTCAAACACAAATTGTGGGGATAAACTGCGTTGTATTTATTTTACAAAAGGAGTAAAACTTGAGTGGAAACCTTTGTGCTGGAGGTTTTTGTAACATGCAGCCAAATAATTGTCACCACAGGCACAGAGTTATTGATTTTTTTAAAATTAATTTTTTCTGTTTATGACTTCATTTTAGGATTGAATGATCAAACTAGGTAAAAGTTTGGTTTAGGTTATGGCTGGATGCTTAACTTCAATTCCTTGACCAGTTTGCAGTTACAGAAAAAATTTAAATTACATTTACAAATTTAAATTACAGAAAAATTTGTTTCAAAAGTTTAAGATCTGAGCCGATCTGTAGGAATATGTTTTCTAAAAAAACCCCATACAAATACGTAAGAGGAAAATAATAATTATACATAAACAAAGAAAAAGAGAAAATAAAAAAGTTTGTTTATGTATAACTATTATTTTTCTCCTTTCTTAAAATTTGTTGCCAAGCAACACACTCCATAGTTCAGAGTGATGTCATCAAGCCCAAGGTCCACCATTTTGTTTTTCAAGCATGCTTACAGCAGGGGTGTCAAACTCCAGTCCTCGATGTCCTGCAGCTTTTAGATGTGCCTCTGCTGCAACACCTGAATAGAATAATTAGGTCATTAAGGCTCTGGAGATCTGATCTACACAAGGAGGAGGTAATTAAGCCATTTCACTCCAGTGTTTTGTACCTGTGGCACATCTAAAAACTGCAGGACAGCGGCCCTTGAGGACTGGAGTTTGACACCTGTGCTTTACAGCATCAATTTATTTATTAGGTTTCACAATATAAGGGTTGATTTATTATTTATTGCTACAGGCTAAAACAAACTGGAATAAACTCCTGGAAAATTGTAAAACATCCGAAACACTGAGTTCTTTTAAATCTAGACCGGGGGTCTTCAACCTGCGGCTCCGGAGCCACAAGTGGCTCTTTGAGTGACCCACAATGGCTCTTAATAACTCTGACTTAAATGATAAAGAATCAACTAATGTTTCTAAGTATAAATATTAATGACACTAAAAATACCAGTTATATTATTTTAAGTTCTACTTTATTTGTAATTAAGTTGGAAATAATGTGCTTTTTTATTTCATCAATTTCCACAGAAAGAAAGATATCAACCTTCCTATATTTATAAATCTTTATTCTGAAACTCAAAAACAGAACTAAAATGTGGACTTTTAAAGTAAAATTTTTTCCCAAAGTAGCCTTTTATCAAAATAATTTAAATATGTGGTTCTGAACAAGTTTTAATTTGGTAATATGGTTCTTAGGATTGTAAAGGTCACAGACCAATGATCTAGACTGAAAGCCCATTTGTTTAGAGTTACCTTTGAACCATAATCAATAAAACTACTAAACATTTTGATATGTAATGATGGCACTTGGCAAAATGTAATGCTTCAGTAGTTGACTGTGTTCTCTGATTTTGTATTTTAGTGTTTTTATGATGTGAAGAAATCACTTTGAACTGCCTTGTTGCTGAAATGTGCTTTACAAATAAACTTGATGGACTGATAAATGTACATTAACCTTTTTATGAAATTAGTATCATTGTGGCGTCTACCAGTACCATTTTATGTGCTGAGAAATTCAGATGAACCTTTTAGCCATGAAATTAAAGAAGCAAAAAGTGAAAATAAAGGCTGAATGGACAAAATAATAAAGTTAAGAATGGAAGGACGGTTTATTGGACTCAATGAGAGGAGGATCGGCTACAGAGTGATGTGGAGATGGATAAGAGACAGATGGCAGGCAGCGGCCCGGTCCCTCCTCGCTGTTTTCTGCCCTTATGAGAGTAACAACCAGACCACAGGCTTCACTTTCAGCCTTATTATGTTTCCTCTAATTAGCAAATAACTTGTGCAGCAGTAGAGTACTGAAATCATTTATTGGTCTGTAATATCTGCTTCCCTCCTGTGCTTAAATATTAATATATCTCCTTCAGTATCGCTTTTCTTGTCTGGGAACATCAACTTTTTTGACTGATGTTTAATGAGGAAATGTTTACCACTGTTTGGCATTGGACAGGAAGCTGAGCTGTGCAGAAAGACTAGAGCGTCTGTTTTCTTTGCATTATTTGAGGTGTGAATGCGCTGCATCTTTTTCCTTATTTTGACCATTTCTCAGTGTCGGTAAATAAAAACTAAATTGTTGCTTGGAATTTCAGAGAGATGTTGTCAGTAATTCATAGAATAAAAGAACAATGTTCATTTTACTCAAACATAAACCAATAAAGAGTAAAACCAGAGAACTGATCATTTTAGGTGGCCTATTCATTTTTCCAGAGTTGTATATTATTATTATTTCTTGCATTTTGGTTGTGAAGCGTTTCTCTCTGTGTGGAGAATAGTGAAGCATCTGAAGGGTTTGGGTCTTCGCCATTGTTCCCTGATTGAAGTGCGCAGGAGAAGCCTGTTTACGACCGCTGAGTGATCAGAATCGCTCTGCTCTTCCTCTGTGTGTGGCTCCTCGCCCTCCCTCGGTCCTGGCGCTGCTGGGGCAGCCGCAGCTCTGACTGATGGACTGTGACTTTGTGCTTTGCAGATGGCCGTGAGCTGTAGCTGAGGACGCCACTGGGAGTTCCCCCCTTGCAAATATGAATGGTAAGACCTCTGCAGTGTGTGTGGGTGTTTGTGTGTGTGTGTGAGTGAGGGAGGGGTAAATGAGCGAGTGTGTTGGTTTGCAAAGAAACATTGTTCTGCAGTTGTGCTGAGGCCAACACACTGTCAGCTCTTTTATTTTATTTTTCAGCTCTACTTTAAGTATTTTTTCTTGATGGCATATTTAAGTTTGAACTAATGCTTGTTTTCCTACTAAACCACTGAGTCTTGTTTAGCCGCCCTTGTTTCTGTAAATAATAATTAAAGGAATCGACTTGTGAGCGCTTCGTTATCAGTTTGTCAATAAACCAGTACATTCTCAACTCCTCACTACTGCTGATGTCGGCTTTTGTGTTCCTCCTTATCTATGCTCCCATGGGAGCACCGTCTGTTTGCTTTTGTTCTTTCCTTTTTCTTTTCTGCTTTTCTTTTTTTTGTCTGTTTTCCCTTTTTTAATTTGCCCCCCTATTTGTTTTCTCTTTTTTCTTTCTTCTGTTGTTTCTTTTCCTATTTTTCCCCTTTTTCCATTTTTCTTTTATAATTTTTTTTCTTATTGTTTTTTCTTGTTTTCTTTTCTTTCTCTCCTTTTTTCCCTTTCCCCTTTTTCTTATTTTCTTTTTTCTTGTTTTCCTTTTTTCTTCTTTTTGTTTTACTCAAATAAATGAACTTTTCAACACTATTCTGATTTATGATGATGCTCCTGTTTTATTAGATTTGTCGGCCATGTTTGATTATTTAAAACTTATCAAATTGTATGTGACTGCAGGTGGTTCTGCTGTTTGGGCGATCTCCCCAGAGGAGAGGGACAAACATGACCAGAAGTTCGACACTCTGTCCCCGTCGATGGGATTCATCTCAGGTTCACACATTAAGACACTCTGATGCCTGATGTCCATCATTATTTCTCCCAGTTTAAAATGTTTTTATTGTTGTTTCCTGTAGGAGAACAAGCCAGGAAGTTCTTCCTCCAGTCAGGACTCCCTCCCTCTGTTCTGGCTGAGATTTGGTACAAAACATAAATATTGACCCACTGGCAGAATTGGATAATACACTGTAATCATGAGGGATGGTTGTTTGATTTTATGGTGCGTTTTCTTTTTCTTTTTTTTTTCTTTTTTGTCTCTCAGGGCTCTGGCTGACTTGAATCGGGATGGGAAGATGGACAGGTTGGAGTTTTCCATCGCTATGAAGCTCATAAAGCTCAAACTTCAGGGCACACAGCTTCCATCAACGCTGCCGATCATCATGAAGCAGCCACCAGCGTCGGCTATCGCCTCAGCCATGCCCAACCCGGCCTACGGTACGGCGTCGCTATGGATGATTTACCGTTTAAAATGCATTTCTTAAATTTAAAAGTTTGTTTTGGAAATTAAGGAGGGCTTAAATGACTAATTGTAGTAACTGTGATGGGTCAATTATTGAAATAATCGTCAACTAATTGTTAACTGGAGTGTCTGGACTCAAAAAAGGCCATTTGCTGTAACATCAACACCCTGAGAGTGTTAATTGAGATGAAACAGTACAAAAATATTGTATATTTTGTATTTAAGAAAAAATAAAACCTTCTTTGTGGTAAATATGTTTTACCCAAAATTAATCTACTGGGAATTTTAGCTTCACCTGGTTCTGTAAAAAAAAAAAATGTGTTTAGCACCTTTTCATATTTAACTATAAATTAGTCAATTAAAAGATAATCAACAGATCAGCCATGCACTCTATTGATAAGTCAAGCAGGAAGAACTGAACTTTTCACGTTAGAAGTATTTTTTTTAGCTACAGATTCAATTTTTGCTTTTAAAGATTAATCATTCACTAAATGTTACTGTTACTTCATTTTTGAGTATAAAATGTTTTTTTTCTTATTTTAAAAAATAGATAAAATTTTTAGTTTTTATACTTAAAAACTAAAAATTAATAAATTTTACTGAATTTATACATTTAAGTACTTAAATAAAAAAAAAGCCAATTTTTCTTTTTTTTACACAATCAGTTACTCATCTGAATAATCAATATAACAATCCTTTTTTTAAGGTTTTGTTGGCTCTAGTGGCCTTTATTTGAAAGTAGTTAGACAGGAAAGAGGGTAATAAGAGAGAGGGAAGACATGCGGCAAATGTCAGCAGGCCGGGAGTCGAGCCTGCGACCACCGCCTCGAGGATTATGGCCTCAATATATGGGTCGTGCTTTGCCCCTGCCCCACCACAGCACCCCAGAACAATTATCAATTTCAGCCCTCACACCAAGTATTTGACTTGTTGGACATAAACGTTTGATGGTTTGCTGCAGGTCTTGGTTCTGTGCCCATGATGGGAGGTTCAAACTTCGCCATGTTGACCCCTCTTTCCATGGCGTCCCCTGGACTCTCACCTTTGACACCAATGACCGGCCTCAGCCCGATGGTTCCCACATCAGCAGGGATGAACCCACTAATCGCCTCCACCGCCACCAGGCCTCTGATGCCCACGGTGGGGAACACAGGGTTGCCCAACGGCACCATGGGAATGCTCCAGCCGATGCTTGCTGGAGGTTTGAACACCGGTGTGTGATTTGTTGCTACATTAACCACTGTTTCTTTCTTTGTGCATTTATGAAGAAACGTGTAGTTATCAGAACCCTTTGTTTTTGTTTTGTTTTGTTTTATTGGTGATAATGTTTGGTATTACAGTTTACACACCTGATAGATTTAAGTAGGGGGAGCTGCAGATTATCAAAGACTTGGAGCTCAAAACCAAAGGTAAATTATCAAAACATCAGACCTGCTGCTCAAGGGTTCAGATGCTGCAACGCCAATAATTAACTAGATAAAGATAATTCCTTTTCAATTTAATAATCTCACTACACTGTTTGAAATATCTAGAAAAAAAAGTAGAAGAGCTGGCATTTTAATACCAGTTTCCAAGTGTTTGAATGTAATAAAAAAAAAAAACCTAATAAATGTGGATAATGAATAAATGTGTTCTTTAGGCTTGCCTCTTGGAACTTCCTATGCCTCTCCGGGAGGACTTTCCTCTTCTCTGCTGGATCTGGGATTTGGAAGGTAAAACACACAGAAACCTAAACGTAGAGCTGATGCATTGTTTGTTTTCAGTTTCTTATGGTGTGTAAATCTTTCAGCTCTGCCTCCTCTCCCATGGCTGCTGTTCCCAGTGACTGGGCTGTGCCGCATCCCTCCAGACTGAAGTACAGGCAGCACTTCAACATCTTGGATACACAGATGGTTGGCTACCTTACAGGTGTGTTGTGTTTTTCATCTGTCGTTAAAAAAATATGGCACCGTTATGCTGCGTTCACACTGAACGTGTTTCGCTCGTCAAAAACGCGTCCGATGCTTCAAGTTCGACGCATCTGCACTTTGAAGTCAGACACTTGACATTTTGCTCTAGATGTCAGACGTGTCAAAACTGCTCTAGGTGGCGTTGAGAGGAGTCTCCTTGGCATACGTGTCCCTCAAACTCTTCCATCGTCATGCATGTTTCGCCTAAATAAATACTTTTATTTAACTGGACGAATTTGGATAGCTGAAATACAGGGGAATATTTTCAAATAGTAAAAGTTATAACTTATTCAACATTCCAACTTCCTTGCTGATCTTCTTCCAAGTCAGGTCCTTTCTATTCCTGTCTCTGTAGTCATAGCTTGTAGCTCATAGATTACAGGGCGAGGGCAAACGGCGACAATTAGTTTATCTTCCAAAGTTTTATCATGTAGGAAATTGCAAAACTACAAGCAGTGGAAGTTCAGATTTTCCAACTCCAACGTTGGACACATCGGATGTGCGAAACGCTCCCCTGAAGCGCCTCCACATATTCTTTGAATGTAAACCAGACGCTTCTGACACTCAAAATGCGTTTGGTGTGAAACAGGGTTTCTCTCAGTGTATCATAAGCCTGGCGGGCCATCAGGTTTTGCTTGTGTCCCCACCAGGCTTAACATTGTTAATTTATCTTAGTTTTTTTTATTATTGCTGCCTGTTTTTAAAACTTCATAGTTGATGTTTAAGTATTAATCTTCCAGTCTTCCAAGAATGCATAACTATCAAGTGATGTTTTCAAATTTCCTGTCAGCTTTAAACAATTTTTAACTCAAAAACATGGCGGCCAGCTGGATGGCTGAATCCTGCAGCATTAGAAAACTGTAGTTGCGGCTCTCCTTGAAGAGTGATCACTGGTGACTTTATCACAGGAAGTTGTGGGTGTACTTATGGGTGTGTTTAAACACAGGGCAGATTCCTCAACCTAAATGGTGAGCATTTAATGTCTTTCTTTAAAGGTCTCACCAAACCTGTTTCTATAAAAACAAATGGTTTATTGAAATGACAAAAGTACATGTAAACACGTTCTCACTCTTTTCCTCCAGCCACATTTACATATGTTTTCCAGATCAATGCAGTCAGACATGTAAGACAAGTTACATGCAAAAAAAGTGGCTTTTTTTGCATTGCTCCACCCAAGCTGTTACATTCATTTACAGTCTTTGTTTCCTTTATCTGACAGAAACATCTGAGGTCAAACTGTTTGCTGTTTTTTTGTGATTTAGTTAAAGCAGATGCTTACTGCTCTGGATCTCATGCGTACTCATCCTTCATCAGCAGCCTATCTGTGCTGCACAAACCACCATGACATTTTTTCATTCATGTTTCCAGGTCAACAGGTGAGAAACGCCATGGCAGCTACGATGCTGACACAGACGCAGCTGGCCTCCATCTGGTGAGAACATTTGTCTCCAGTCAAAGAGAAAAATGATCTTCGTCTCATTCATAAACAGTCTTTGCAAAATGATCCATGCAGCTTAAACTGTTTCACACTTTTCATGTTAAAGTCACAAATGTCAACGTATTTTATGAGATTACACGTGGCACAGACACACCTAGTAGTTCATAATTGTGAAGTGGAATAAAAATTATACAAGGCTTGGTTAAAAGCGCCCTTTACTCTAATACCCCTAAAACAATTCAGGCCAAATATTTTTCCTCAGTTTAGTAAACAGAGTCCATTTGGGTGTAAATTAATATCAGTATAAATATTTATGCTCTGAGAAAACCTCAGAGAATGTTGGTGAACAAAGTATCATGAGAACACCAGAAAGTTGTGGAAAGTTTAAAGCCCCGAATATGTTAAAACCACAGACTAAATGATAGGACAAAAACAGGAAGAAAATACTATGTTTACTGAAAATAAAAGATTAGATGAGAATAAAAATAAAAGCATTATTTAGCATCCAAATTAATAAACACCAGAGAAAATATTAGACCTTAAAAACAAAAAGACAGTATATAAAAATACTCAAATAAAATAGAAAATGTTGAACAATTCCAGCAGCTTCTCCATAAAAAGGCTGTTTCACAGTCAGATCATAATATTTAAAAACCTCTTCTCCTGAAGTTTTGCTTCTCAACTTGCTGGATTGATTATAGATCATATATATTGTATATGTAAATCTAAAGCAAATCACAATAATTCTTTGGTCTAACGCAATTTAGACTTTTTAAACTTCCAAAAGTCCACAACCATTTATTGGAAATAGGACATTAGTTTTGACATATGTTTTAAATTCTCCACCCTTTATTATGTAATATGGTCTTTACATCATGTTATAATGTTATTTCCTCATCAAAAACATACCTGGAGTGTTGCTTTGAGTTTTTCATGCATGTTTGAGAAATCCTTTAATCTCCTTGGCAACCATTCAGCTGTTCAAAATGCCTGGGTGGACCAAGCCCCGCCTTCGAGACGCAGCTCCTCCTCAGAGTTGCAGTCTACAAGCTTCTGCCTCACAGAGCATCATTCCCCTGCTATTCCCCCACTCAGCTCCTTCAGACTAGCCAGCAACAATTAGCCAACACCTGGTGGAACTGTAACAATATACTCCCTTATATTCCCAAAATCACTGTTAAAGGGTTAATAGAGGAGCCATGTTGCGATGATGTTGGAAAGATCGGGAGTTTCTTAAAGAGATAGGGGCCCAATTTCAAGACATTAAATTACCAAGTAGAATTTATATTTTACTGTAAGTTATAATTAATATTAATAGCCTTTTTGTAGCAATTGAAGGTTACTTCATTGTGCTATGAAATGATACTCTAGTTGGAAAATGCGTAATATTCTTGTTACATTTGTGTGAAAACGTTAATTGCTGATTTGTTACGACTGCAGGACTTTGTCTGATGTGAATAAGGATGGAAAGTTGAACGTGGAGGAGTTTGTTCTGGCTATGCATCTTGTTGACATGGCGAAGAGCGGACAACCGCTGCCACTCACCCTGCCGACCGAGTTGGTACCGCCCTCACAGAGGTATGACGACAATGTCTGGAAATGGTTTAGAAAACATGGAAACATTCTTGGCATAACTTTGGCACAACACTGACTCTAGTTGCCAATTTAAGGATGTTTTGTAGTCATTTATTTTTAATCTGCGTTACAGGAGTGCAATGAATGGCTCCAGCTCTAACCTCTATTCGGCGATGATTGACGATCTCGATGCAGAACCGCCACAGAAACCCAAAACTAACAGTCAGTACTCCCACAGTCTAGTTTTTCATTATTTCACATTCAATAGCATCTTTTTTTTTTAATCATTAGCAAGATTGACGATGAGTTAAAAATATAAACGTAAAAACTACATTTTCCATTCCAGTGTCATTTGAGGATAAGTTCAAAGCCAACATAGAGCAGGGGAATGCCGAGCTGGAGAAAAGACGACTGGCTCTGCTGGAGGCGGAGAGGAGGGAGCAGGAGCGGCGCGCTCAGAAAGAACGGGAGGAGCGCGAGAGGAAGGAGAGGGAGGCCCGCGAGGCGGAGGAGCGGAGGAGGAAGGAAGAGGAGCAAAGGCTGGAGCGTCAGAGGGAACTGGAGCGTCAGAGGGAACTGGAGCGACAGATTGAACTGGAGCGTCAGAGGGAACTGGAGCGTCAGAGGGAACTGGAGCGTCAGAGGGAACTGGAGCGACAGAGGGAACTGGAGCGTCAGAGGGAACTGGAGCGTCAGAGGGAACTGGAGCGTCAGAGGGAACTGGAGCGACAGAGGGAACTGGAGAGGCAGAGGGAGGAGGAGAGGCAGAGAGAGATAGAGAGAAAAGAGGTGAGGCGTACTCAGTGCTGAGCGACTTTCACTTTAGGTGTTTTGGAATCTAATATTTGATTAAAAGCCTACATATGGAAAACATTTACACGTTGACAAAATTTTTTCTCACTGTCTGAAGTTAAATCAGACTAAATTTTTCTTGTTTTAGGTCAGTTAGAATTACCAAAATTATTTCTATTTACCAGAAAATTTCACATGGACACTTTTTAGAGATTTTTTGTTTGTTTGTATCTTTGTATAATGTGTTTAAGCATTTAATTTAAACAGGAAGATTGTTTATCTTAACACAATTTGTTTGGATTACTACAATGTAATGAATATTTATTATTTCTATGGTATGGCAAAAAAAAAAACACATCACAATATGAGCATTTTATATTGGTCAATATCAATAAATATTGATTCGTTTTTTGTTGTAAACATCAAAAATGTTTACAAAATGAGTGAACGTTTCTTTTTCATCCACAGTTTTCACTCCACTGTTGTTTTTTATTATTTTTAAGCCATTATGAAGCAGACTTTAAACTGCTGCTGCACCAGTTACTCAACAGGTTGTTGCTAGGTAACCACAAGTTAGTCAAAAGGCTGTTGCTAGGTTACCAATGAGTGAGTGAGTCAGTTGACTTCACCATTTCATTCAGATCAAATGTATCAAAACATAAAATTACATGTGAAGGCTATCAAAAAATTATAAACACTTATGAATGACAACATATAATAGTGAATTGAAGCTGTATTTTTTATTTTTTTTTAGCTTATTTGTATTTTCATGTCCATAGTGTGATGCTGGAAAAGTTTAAAACTTACCTTGAAAATGCTTGAAAAGTGCTTGAATGTTACTGTGCGAACCCTGTTGACCTCCGGTGACTTCAGGCGGTGCAGCGGGAGCTCGAGCGACAGAGGAAGGAGGAGTTTGAGAGGAGGAAGCGCGGCGAGCTGAAGATGAAGAAGGAGCAGGAGCAGGACGAGATCATCAAGCTGAAGGCCAAGAAGAGGAATCTGGAGGTGGAGCTGGAAGCAGTGGTGAGTCCTGAAAAGACACATTTTTTTTCTTCTTTTCCATCCAGATGCAGGCAAAGTTGGAAATTTGTCTCAACTCTTTGTTTTCAGGGTAACAAACAGCGTCAGATTTCTGACCGACTGCGGGACATTCAGAACAACAAGAAGCTCCAGAGGTCAGAGTTCGATCTTCTAGATCAGAGGAAAGACACACGGCAACAGGATCTGAAAACACTGCAAAGACAGATAGAGGTTTGATCTGTTCTTCTGTTTGGTCAAATAAATCATACTTTAATGTATTCATAATGATGTTTGGAAAGTTGAGTGAAATATTATTTATTCATTCTTTTATACTTAATACTCATAGATCAGAACCCAAGTTTAGTAGATTATATACCAATTTATCTCTATCTGTCTTTCTCTAATTTATCTCTGTCACTTTCTATTCTCTCTCTCTCAATTCTTTCTCTCTTGAATTTATCTATATCACGTTCTCTAATTTATCTGTCACGCTCTAATTTCTCTAATGTATCTATATCTCTCACTCTAATTTATCTATAAATCTCTCTAATTTATCTAATCTAATAAGAGTATAAGATCAATTGGATACTTTTAAATATCAAATTAGCAGAAAATATCTATTTGATGTTAAATGTATTTAATTAATTTGTTTGTTTGCATGTGGTCAGGATTTTCAGAGGAAGTTGTCCCAGCTGACTCCAGAGAAGAAACGACTGGCAGAAAAACTCCAGAATATGTCTCTGAATAACCCGACTGGTTAGTACTGAGGGTTGGTCACACATACCACTGATCTGAACTCAGATTAATATCAACAGTTTGAAGCTGCTTAGTTTGTAAAGTGAAATGTGATTTTAAAAACAACCACACAAAAGTATTAACCTCTGACTGGAAAGATGTTAAGAGTTTTCTTAATGTTCTCTGACTGAAATTGTGTGTTTTTGACCTTCTTGTAGCTTCAACCATGTCCAACTTAAAGATGGGAGTCACAGAGAAGAGAGGGTCATGCATGAAACTGAGAGACCAGCTGGACTCTCTGGAGAAAGAAACGGCTGCCAAGCTGGCTCAGATGGACCAGTACAACAAAGACATGCAGGTAGGAGTGAACGAATGACATTTATCTCTCTAATTTATCTATATTTATCTACATCTGTGAAGCTACTGACATTTCTTACAGAGACGTTTCTCAGCTAATTCAAAAAATGAACTGTTCTCCAGGTAGTATCTTAAAGACAACACAACCTTGTTGTTTGCACATATTACTCTGATTCTAATCCACAGATGTCAAACTCAAGGCCTGCATCCAAATCTGGCCCACCATAGCTTTTTATGTGGCCCTCTAGATTCTAGACTAAACACTAAGCGTGCTTAAATATTATGTTATCAATCAAATCAATGCAGTTTTTATCCATTTACTGCCAGATTATAACAATCAGTCCCTCCAGTTCCTTGAGATTTATTGTGGAAATTCACACAAAATCAACAAATCCACACACTTTTTTTGCGCTAATAATTGGGAGTTTATTGAATATTTTTCTCAATAAATGTCAAAAACTTTCTTACTTGTACTAAACAGCTACCTCAACCTTAATTGATCTCAGATAATAGTTTATGATCTACACAGCGAGTTATAAAAAGTCACATGTAATGTCATAAATAAGTGGAAATATTTCTAAATGAGTAGCACAAATACTTTGACTTTTATTGTAAAAAAAAAAATCGCAAAATCCTGGAGGAACTGAAAAGATGTTCAATAATATTATTTAATTTTAAGAATTCATTTATATTTTAAGTTTGTGAACAGGTTTTATCAATACATTCTGGCACAACCAGCCCTTCAAGAGCATTCATGTTCTGGATTTGGCCCAAAACGAAAATGAATTTCACTCCCTGATCAATGAAACAAAAAGCTTTAGATGGAGGAGCCAACATTACTGCTGCTGTTTACATATTGATTAATGACTTGTAAAGATTGGCACCTGGATCTCTAAAAGCCTGCATCGATATGAATGATGAGAATGAGACTTTTTAATCAGGAGAAATAAGTTTCACTGGTTTAAGCTCAAATTCTGCTGTCATGAAGAGATTCTGCAAAAAAAGCTGATAGATTTGATCTCAGAAGACTCTCTACTGATGTTACATTTGTTTCAGATTAAATTAGATATCTTTAATGTGTTGAACTCTTACTTTAGTCGGCAAGGTTGTGCTCACAGTTTGACTTCAATTCTGCTTTGCGTTTAATTTTAAATATATAAGAAAAGATAAGTAGAAAATTGTGTTTATTTGTACAGTGGATTTACAAAACAGGAATATCAATTAGTTGAACGAGTTGTTTGAGATGTAGGCTGGTTGAGTGATTCATGTCTGTAAAGAAAGTTATTTTGTCCTCACATTAATGTTGCTTTTCTGCAAACCTATAAATCTCAAACACTCCCTAATGCTTCTTAGACTTATTTTGTTCTTTCTTTTTATTTTCTGTCTTGTCCCACTTCACCCTTTAAACTCGTCCGCTGCTCCTTCCTCACTTCCTTCCTAATCTGTCTTCCTCTTGCATCCCTCTTTATTCCCTGCCTCTCAGTTTGTGGAGCTGAGGACAAAATGCTTCAGCCTGTCTTCTGTCTGCTGGCCTGCCTCCGTAAACTAAGGCGAAACCTTTAGTAGATGGAAGCATCTACTAAAGGTTTCGCCTTAGGTCTCTTTGAAACTTCTTCTGTATTTTCTTTTTGTCTTTCACAGAGTTGCTTATGTGTTCGTGTCCTGACTTGTTTCATTTCTTATCCTTGTTTTGTTACTGCCTCTCCTTTAAACTGTAAAATATTAGTGCAGACCAGCAGCGTTCAAACTTTTTGTCATTAGGAACAAAATTCTTAAGAGAGCTCGAGGGCCACATTTGTTTTAATTAAAACTGAAAAGATTTCTTTTTTTAAGACACTTGTTTTTATCGCCTCAATAAAATACTAAATAAACGTTTTAATTAAAAAAGTAGTACAAATTTTGTAGAAAAGGAATCTGTAAAATATAAACAGGGTCTTAAACATTTTCCAAAACTTTTTCAGCGTCTATTGTCCTCGTTTTTCTTTTCTTTTTTTGGCAACCAGGGTTGAGCAGCGTTTGCTGATTTTTAGCAAAGTGTAATCAATGAAAACAGAAATATTGTTGATAAAAGAAAAATAGTTTGTCTGTAAAATCACGTATAATGCATGTGTCAAACTCAAGGCCCAGGGGCCAAATCTGGCCCTCTGTAGCTTTTTATGTGGCCCTCGAGACTCCAAATTACACCAGTATGTAAAAAGCACACAAAATTCACTCTAAATCTCCAGATCTTTTCTGATTTTTACTTGCAAACTTTTCTTAAAATTGTCCAAAAATGACTTTCAGTGCCCGCTGCCTCAGCTTTACTTGATGTCAAGTTATAGTCAGTGATCGTTATGGCGATTAATAAAAAGCCACGTTTAGCATCATACATAAGCGCAAATATCCTAAAATTCCTTACAAATATTTCTAAATTAGCGCCACAAAATCAGTGATTTTAATTGCAAAAATAAAAAAAAAAGCAAACACAATCATGAAAACCTGGACGGACTGATCAGTGTGAAAAGATGTTCTAGATTTAATTTTAAGAAACACTTACTGAATGCTGAAACAAACTGCTGCTTATTGATATTTTAACAATTTAATGGTTTTACCAATACATTCTGGCAGAACTGGCCCTTTAAGAACACTCAGATTTTGATTTGGCCCAAAATGGAAATGAGTTTGACACCTCTGACGTTTACACTCCATTCTTGAATTCTGGACCGAGGAACCAAAACAAATCATCCAGATGGCCTCAAATGGCCCTCAGGCCACACTTTGGGCATCCTTGATGTAAACAATGGCTCGATAATTTTCATTTTGATTATTAATATTTTTTGAAGGGCAATTTTGTTTACTGTGATGTCATAGTCTGTTTCATTTATGGTTTTGGTTTTGTGTGGTTTTTATTTTTCCTCCTATTTATTAGTTTTGGTTGTTGTTTTTTTGTTTTTGATATTTAAAGTGTTGTCCAGTTCCAGTGCGACGTGTTCGTGTACAAAATGAAAGTTTAGATGTTTTTGAGACGCCGAACTTGAATTACTTGCTTTTGAAAACGGTCTCATAATAATAATGTTATTGTTTATTGGAATCATTTTGGGACAATTTATCGTCCTGGTAAATTGATGATCGCGATTTGCTTCTAAATGTGTTTTTATTTTTTAATGTGTGTCAGGAACTGAAGGAAAGCCAGAGGAAGCAGCAGGCGGCTCTGGAGAAACTGCGCAGCGCCAAAGAGGAAAAGCAGCGCGAGTTGATTCGAAGGAAGGAGCAGGAGGAAGAGAGGAAGCGACAAGAGGAGGAAACTCAAAGGTCCACAGCAGAACTTTATAGATTTCATCATAAATGATATTTAAGACTTTAATCGTCTTCTTCACTAGGAGTACGTTTAATAGTAACGCCATGAATGTCTTCACAGGCGTATTAAACTGGAAAAGGAGCGCCAGTGGCAGGAGAAGCTGAGGAAGGATGAAGAAGAACGTCAGAGGAGACTTGAGGAAGAACGGGAGACCAAAAAGAGGGAGGAAGAGGAGAGGGAGAGACAGGCTCTCCTCCAGGCTGCCAGGGAGCAGGCGGAGCGAGAGCTGAGAGCGAAGGACGAGGCCGAACGGAAAAGGAGAGAAGAGGAGGAGAGGAAAAAAAGAGAGGAGGAGGAGCGCGTGAGGCAAATAGAGAAACGCAGGCAGGAGGAGGAGAGGAGAAAACTAGAGGAAGAGAGGAGGAAACTAGAGGAGGAGAGAAAGCAGCTGGAGCAGGAGAGGAGGCAGGAAGAAAAGAGGAGAAAAGAAGAGGAGGAGAGGAAATGCAAGGAAGAGGAGGAGCGAAGGAAGAGGGAGGAGGATAGAAGGAGGATGATGGATGAGAAGAAAGAGGATGAGCGCCGGAGGGAGAGGGAGGAAGAGGAGAGGAGGAAACAACGAGCAGCAGAGGCGGCGCTCCGAGACGCTGATGAGAGGAGAAAGAGAGAGCAGGAGGAGAAACGGAAGGAAGAGGAGGACAAGAGGAGAAGACTTCAGCAGGAGGAAGACAGGACGCGAAAGGAGGAAGATCAGAGGAGAAAAGTGGAGCTGGAGGAGAAGAAGAAGAGGGAGGAGGGATCCCGTAAGCAGCAGCCGAACGGAGGGAAGGTGGACATCCAGGAGAAGCTGACGGCTCTGCTGAGAGGCCTGGAGGAGAGGAAGGGTGAGCAGAAAAACTCTGTTTTCTCCTGGATTATAGTCCAGATTAATTCACCTCCTGATCCCGCTGCTACAGGTGGACAGCCGAAGGCCGCGCAGCACAGGAAGTCTGCTGCCCTCACATCCTACAAAGCACTTTACCCATTCACCGCACGCAACAACGAAGAGCTCAGCTTTGAAGCAGACGAGGTCATTGAGGTAAAAACGTCACTAAAGAAACACAGCTGGTTTTAACGTTCAACGCTGATGGTTTTATGAAATCTGATTCATAAAGCTAATTAAATCCAGTGAGATTCTGTGTGAACGGTTTACAACCCCAAAGCGACCCGTATGCCCAGAAAAGATTGTTGACATCACACGTCAGAAACGACAATAGACGTTTATGGATCGATTTCAAAGTTTATTCAGCAATGGAGCCGACGACATCACTACCAGATCATAAGAAGACAAATGAAGCAGATTAAGAAAACAAACTCAACTAATAGCGACAACACTTGGTGGAGCATTAACTGTAACGATTTATTGTGATATGAAGCGCTTCAGTGGAAAATAGTTCTTTTATTAGTTCATAATCATAAATTTCATCCATTGTTTACGTCCTGATTTACCAGTTCGGGCTCTTTCTGTTGCATGTTTCATGTCTCTCACTCGGGGGCAGACGGTGTCAATTTGTCATGGCTAACTTTGTTATCACTTTATTATTATTTTCATTACTATAAGTAGTACTATTTCTATTATTATCAGTAATGAAATCTAGGATTGTAATATAGTTTTTTCATTACATAATACTTTTTCTTTCTCTTTTCTTATTTATGAACCATATTAACAGAAACACTCCGAATAACTAAATGACTGAAAGGACGATCATTTTTCACACATTTACTTTTGTTTCTGTGTCTGTTCTCTAAATCTTAATGGCTTTATTGATGTTTGCGCAGCAATTCTTTTACCTGTGCCATTATCATTTTTAAGATTTTACAAATGAAAAAAGTTTCCAGGGTCAAAGGTCAGCTTGACCCCCCTTAAAGAAAATCAAACACAACTTATAAAGTTTTGGAAAAACTTAGAGTTCACTGCACTGAACCCCACTGAAAACCTCCTGGTTATTCCACCAACTATTGATCTCTGAACTCTTCCTGAGTTAAAACATTAGTTTTGTTGTTTCTAAATGAACATTAACTTGTTTTCTTTGCATTATTTGAGGTCTGAAAGCTCTGCGTCTTTTTAATTATTTTCACCATTTCTTATTTTCTGTAAATAAATACAAAAGTTTTGCTAGCAATTTCAAAGACACGTTGTCAGTAGTTCATAGAATAAAAGAACAATGTTCATTTTACTCAAACATAAACCTAAAGAGTAAAATCAGAGAAACTGATCATTTTAAGTGGTCTCTTCATTATTTCCAGTGCTGTATAAATTAATTGTGCTATGTTTCTACAGATAAATTATTTGTAGCACTGTTGATTGGCACCAAATTTGTTGGATGTTGTACATATGGAATTGCTGCATGACCTTTTATGACCTCTGAAAACATTAATTAATATTTTTGTTAAATATTTATCAAAAAAAATCTCTGCCAACTTCTCTCAGGTGAATGTAGCTGATGTCTCAGAAGTTATTCTCTTGGTCAAAAGTCTCCTGCCTCCTTCTCATGATGTAAAAATCAGTCCTGTCTGTTTGCTGCCAGGTGGACGAGACGATGGAGAAAGAGGAGGGCTGGCTGTACGGCAGCAAGCAGGGGAAGATGGGATATTTTCCAGAAAGCTACGTTGAAAAGGTCGGCCCGTCGGATTCAGCTAAACTCACCGCTGCTGCTCCTCAAGTGTCGATCCAAGCGCAGCTTTCCAACGCGCTGGAAGCTGCAAAGGGACCAGGCACAAAGTCTGCCTTCACCCCAACGCAGTCTCCACACCCGGCTCCTTCTGAGACGCACGGACAGGTAACCACGGCGACCGCCTCCTGGTCCTCAGGCGCTTCGTTCGTTCGCTGAGCTGTCTCTTCTGTTGCAGCCGGTGGTGGGGAACGTTTTGGCTCAGGCGCTCTGCTCGTGGACGGCAAAGACGGACAACCACCTGAACTTCAACAAGGATGACGTGATTCACGTGTTGGAGAAGCAGGAGAACTGGTGGCTGGGGGAGCTGAACGGCGAAAAGGGCTGGTTTCCCAAAACCTACGTGACGGTCCTGGGAGAAGAGGATGGGTCAGAGTAAGTCATGAATCAGGGCTCCAGCAAAAGTTTATTATTATTGTTCATTTTCATGACCATAACTCAGAGCTAATGAAAACCCTAAATGGAGTTCACCTTAAATGTACAACAAGAATTTCAAATCCACAAATGTAACATTATGACCTAAACCAGGGGTGTCAAACTCATTTTCATTTTGGACCAAATCAAAAGTCTGAGTGTTGGTAAAGGGCCTGTTGAGACAGAATGTATTGGTAAAACCATTAAACTGTTAAAATATCAATGAATAGTTGTTTGTTTCAACATTCAGTAAGTGTTTCTTAAAATTAAATAATATTGAACATCTTTTCACACTGATCAGTCCATCCAGGATTTCATGATTTTGTGTTTTTTTTGCTATCAAAATAACAGATTTCATGGTCCTAACTTAGAAATACTTGTAAGGAATTTTCACGATATTTGCGCTAATGTGTGATGTTAAACGTGGCCTTTTGTGGATTGCTGTATGAGTTACAAGTAAGGCTGATGCAGCAGTCGCTTAAATTCAATGTTTTTGGCCAGTTTTGAGAAAATTTGCAGTAGAAATCAGAAGAAAATGTGGGGATTTGTAGATTTTGTGTGACTTTTGCAAGTCTGCAAAAACACTGGAGGGAATTACTGATGTAATTCGGAGTTTAGAGGGCCACATAAAAAGCTGCAGGGGGCCAGATTTGGCCCCTGGCCTTTAGTTGGTGACCTACACAGTCAAATTCTGTTTTTTCAGTCTGCTATATCTAAGCATGTTGTTACAAAGTTGAGTGGAAGGAAAACTATTGTAGAAAAGGTTGAACAAGCAGCCTGATATAGCCATATCTTTGGTTCACATGATGTGTTCTGTGGCTGGTTT
The DNA here is from genome assembly GCF_001444195.1 of Xiphophorus couchianus. NCBI lineage: Eukaryota > Metazoa > Chordata > Actinopteri > Cyprinodontiformes > Poeciliidae > Xiphophorus > Xiphophorus couchianus. The sequence continues at coordinate 12,298,128 of NC_040231.1, forward strand.
TAGTCTGTCAATGCCGCCACATACAGACACGTCCAGAACCAGAGATGACACCAAGCAATTATTCCTGACTTGGGGAGGAAAAAATCTAGATTGTTGCTCAATGTTTCCATTATAAATGTGTTTTGCTTTTCATTTGGAAATCAAGTTCCAAAAGGAGGGAGGAGTCACATCAGCAAGCACAGACTTTCCCTCTTATTTTTTTTAATTCTTACCAACAATACTAAAGTCAATCAAGTCTTTAGATTAATGTAAGTTGTACTTGCTGTTCTGTGTATAATAAATGTCTGCTGGTACTGAGGATGAATGTTGTGGTGAAACTGAATCTGTAGCTGTTACTCTTGCTTTACCTGTCAGTCCAGTGTTTGTTCCAAACTTTACTGTTTACTTTAGGAGCTTCTATTTACAGAAGCTTGCTTTCTGTTTAGGATTCATGCAATACAAATGTAAAAGAATAATGAAGGAAGTTTTTCTCTGTTTTTAGACCCAAGAGCTCTACCTCTGATACAGTTGACACCCTTCAGCTTGAAGGTAGAGTAAAACTCAAGTAACTGTGGCTTTATACCATTAACACGGAAAATTGTCATTCTTGTCGCGTCTAACTGCATTATCAGTAGAGAGTATCTATTTTTGTTTTTGTCATTGCAGAGTATGTGGCGCTGTACACGTACGAGTCTCCAGAGCCCGATGATTTGACGTTCTCAGAGGGCGACGTAATCTTGGTGAGCCAGCGAGAAGGAGAGTGGTGGCGCGGGTCGACGGGCGAACACACGGGCGCCTTCCCCAGCAACTATGTCAAACCCAAAGAGGCTGACGTAAGGACACGCTGCACAAACTCTGAATAATGCTACACGGGTTCAAGACATTTTACATATTCATCATAATTTCTTGCAACGTAGAAATTGTCCTAAAGTAAAAAAGCACAAGAATGATCCCAATAGGTTTGTCATCCTGTGATGGTAACGATAAACTAATTGATAACATTCGCAAACTGAAATACAAAGTGTTTTGTTTTTGATAGCTTTTAAATTTATTTTGAAAAAATTAAAAATAAAGACCATAAAATATAAATATAGTATGTTATTATTATGTGTTCCTTTATTTTGTGTGAATGTTTATGTAGAAGTTAAATTGAAGTTCTTTTTTCTCTTAGACATCAAGTGTATCTGGAAAGAAAAAGCAAGGTAAGCTTTTATGTTTTTCTTGTTTAAGATTTTCGACTTGGTGTCCTTTGACTTTTTATGCAATTACTGCTTATTAAAGCAGTAATTAAGTCAGTGTGCAGTCACAGTAAAAAGAAAGAGCACTTTGAAGACACACTGGTGTACTTTGCTCAATGTTTGCTTTATTTAACTCAATTTTATCAAGTGTACCATTTTCCTAAGTAACTATGACGAATGGAAATTAAAATCTTGGTCATAAATGTAAAGTTATGATGATGTCATGTGTGCAGAGATCGCTCAGGTGACCAAAGCCTACAGCTCTTCTAGCCCGGAGCAGCTGAGTCTGGAAAGTGGTCAGCTTATCCTCATTTTCAGCAAGAACCCATCTGGTTGGTGGCTCGGAGAACTTCAGGTGTGTGATAATTATATTTCTAATATTTTTAAACATTCCTCAACACTGTTAACAGATAAGCGTCTTTGTTGATCAATAGCCGTTTGTGTGACAACGAATTACCATTGGCTGGCTCCTTTTAAGTAAATATTAACATTTTGTAAACATAACTTGTTCCACCTTAGCTCACTTCACACAAACAATCATAGCAGCACTATTCTTTCAGTCCCAACATCACCTGTGTTACACCATATTCTGTGACCACTGTATTTTGTGACCGTAGGAGGTTCTGTTGCAGTTTTACACTTCGCCATGCTAAAAAATGAAGAAAAAGCAACAAAAGAACAAAGAACAAGTAACATATTACCACTAATAATGTTATGGAAATATACATGGTCACAGAATATTATAGCTCTTATGAGATATTGTGACCACAATGAAACTTATTGTAAAATATTAAATAAAAACCAAACTGTTTCTGCTAACTCTCTTCTTCATCTTCAATATAATAAGTCAATTTTTATTAATGGTATAGGAACTGTTTCAGAAATGCAGAAACAGTTCTTTTACTTACTACAAAGTTACAGTGTGGTAACAATATCTCAAGGTGACGACCAAACTGCTAAGATGTTTACTTTTTATTCTTTGTTCAGCGTTTTCTTATTTTTCCTTTAGCGTTAAGCCGAAGTATGGTGTAAAACTGCAACAGCGCCTCCCGCTGTCACAACATACAGCGGTCACAGAATATGGTGTAACACTTGTAACGGTTAACAGCTAGCTGACAGCTAGCTTACTCAAGCTAACAAATAACACTTAACATTTACACACTCAGAGATAAATGGCCAACTTCCCCCATATTAGCATGGATTTAAGCACTGCTATAATTATATTACTAATTTGGCTGTTAACAGATAGATATGAGAGCAACATTGAGGGTTTTCCGTTGTTTAACAGCAGTTAGAGCGCTGAATTTCCGGTGGCTTGCTGAGTCAGGAGTATTCACTGTGGTCGATACGCCCTCTGGTGGCGAACTGCTGCAACTACACGCTCAATTGTAGAAATGCGGCTTGATGAATAATTTCCATATTAAAAAAGAACAGTCTTCAATTTAAACAAAATAAATAAAAAGGGAGTAGAATTTAATTATTTCCAATATCAGTTCTGTCACATTTTGTGCAATTGAAGTGATTTCTTTAATACTCTTAAGGTAAATCAGTTTGTGTTGACGTGTAATATGTTTCAATAAAGCTTTGCTTCTATCCATTCGCTCTCATAAGAGAAAATATGTGGTTTAACTTCATTATAATAATGTTATTCTTGTAAAAATCCACATGTTCTTTGTGGATACATTTTTCTGCATCCTCTCGTTGATTCAAATTTTGTGATCCGTGTGCGTTTTGATCTTCTCTGACTTCAGGCACGCGGCAAGAGACGTCAGAAAGGCTGGTTCCCTTCCGCTCATGTCAAAATATTGGGCTCCAACAGCGGAAAATCCACTCCTGCTCAACAGCCTGGTAAGACACAACAGCTCTGGATGCGACACCCAAGTAGAATAAATAAAGATTTTCATAAAAAATGACTCTTTTCCTTCCTGTTTTCTCAGTCTGCCAAGTGATCGCCGTATACGACTACACAGCGGCCAACCAGGACGAGATGAGCTTCTCTAAAGGGCAACTGATCAATGTTTTAGACAAGAGCAACCCCGACTGGTGGAGGGGAGAGGTTAATGGCGTCACCGGCTTGTTCCCCTTCAATTACGTCCAGATGACCACGGACAATGAACCCAGTCAAAAATGTGAGTAAAACTCAAATTTTTCACAACATGAAAGCAAAGCAGTGTGCATTAAAACTGGGGCTCTTCTTTGATTCTCCATATATCTGAAACTAATCCTAAATCTGCTGATTTATCAAATTTTACCTGTGATCACTAATAATTTCTGATCAGTTCTGCTTTTCTCCTCATTGACCATCCTGTTGTTTCCCTCTTTTCACTTCCTACTTTATTTTATTCCTCCTTTCCTCTCTCTTTCCCTTCCTTTGTTTTTCTCCTTCTAGGGCGGTAGAAAGCGTCTTGCTCTTCCTCTTCTCCTCCTCCAGGCCACAGAGACCCACTATCACACTCTGTTGCTTTAATGGGGCGAAAATCTGGACTTTCTGTCTTCTAATTATTCCACTCTGCAAACTAAACCATTTGAGGGGAAACCAGAAAAGGAGAAATGTCTTCCTTTATATAAATAACGGGACTTGGAATGATTTTTGGCTCACTGTGTTGAATCTCTGGGTTGTTGAAACCTCTGTGCCTTTAATCCTTGCGTTTTTTTTGTGTTTGTTTTCAAATTTTGAACTGGTGTGGCTGAATCTGCAGGAAATTGTGTTAAACGGAGCGATAGTAGGTTTCTGTTGTTTGTCTTTCCTTTCTTCTGCTTGTCCTTGTATTCAGATATGTTTCTTTTTTCACATTTTTAGAAGTTTTAAATCTCAAAACAACCTTTAGTAAAGGATTAAAAGATCAAGATTATTTTTTTTAAGTTGGAAAAACATGGGATAGGCATCTTGTTTAGCCATGGATTGTATGTAAAAGATGGACACAGCCTGCTCGCCCCCTGCTGGTCACCAGAAGGAATGCAAACAGCTGCATTCTCTCTAATTGCCAGCAGGGGGCGATCTTGTGTTTGTAAAAAGCCTATGGCCCTTCTCCCACAGCCTTTGACAAAACACGTCATGGAGCCACAGCTGCCATATTTGGTCATTCCTGCTCATTTCTCTATGTGTTTTCAGAATGAACACTGCCTTGCAAAAGTACTCACTCCTCTTTTGAGCACAAATTTATTCGTTTTATTGGGATTTAATGTGACAAACCAACACAAATTGGTGTATAATTTTCAAGTTAAAGGTAAATTGTTTATGTTTTCCATTTTCTTTCAAATCAAAAATTTAAGTGTCTCAAATTATATGAGCTTCCTTTTAATAAGACATAAAATTATGGAGAAGTTCAAAGCAGAGTTACGTTATGAGACAATATTCTTAGTAGGGCTGAAACGATTAATCAGATTATGAACTGATGATTGAAATAATTGTCAACTAATTTAGTAATCGAATATTAAGTGGACTATACAGACAAGTGAAATAGCACATTCAGAGTAATAATTAAGACAAAACCTCATAAATGTATTAAAATGAAAAAATACCCTCTCTCTGTTAATCTGTTTTACTCAAAACTGACGTGTCTTAATTTTAGCTTCACCTAGTAAAAATCTGTTTAGAAAAACAAATTAATAAAAAAAACTCTTATTAGGAGCCTTTTGTTATTCAGCTATTAGTCGATTAAACCAAAAGTTAGTCACCAGATTGGTCCTACACTGTATTGATGTTAAATCAAGCAGCTTTTCACATGTAAGAATAATTTTTTTTTTGCATCATATTCATCCTCCGCTACAAATGACCAAGTGTTTACTATAGAATTTTAGACTAACACATGTTTATTTTCTTATTTAAAAAGCATTTATTCATTCATTTTTAATGTATTCCGAAAATAGTAGGCTTAAGTGAAAAATCTGGAGATTTATTCGCTTAATTGTTAAACTAAGCGATCGATTAATTGGTAACTAAACAAATTTTTAGTTGCAGCTCTAAATCCAAGCTGTGAAACCATCATCCAGCCTGAAACAAATCATAAGTGGCAAAAAATACGAGACTACGAGGAAGTTTGACTTTAGAGCTACAAGTTCAGATCAAATCATATTTTAAATTCTGCTGAAACTTGTAATTCCTGCCGCACCGACACTTTGCATCCAATCTCACTGAGCCTGAGATATTTCACTGCAAAAACACCAAATCTTACCAACTATTTTAAGTTTAGCTTCTAGTGCAAATATCTTATTTCACTTGAAATAAGTCAAAACTAACTTACAAGTAAGTCTTTGGCAAGATATAGATGCTTCTTTTAAGTGAATAATTCCTTAATATTGGTTAAAAAGTACTAGTTCCATTGGTAGATAAAGTTACTTATAACAAGACAAATTTCCCATGGTATAAGTGAAATAATCTGCCAATGGAACAAGTACTTTTTTAACCAATATTAAGAAATTATTTACTTATAACGAGCTTCCATATCTCACTGATAAGTAATACAAAGTAATTAACGTGGAAGGCTAAATATGTACACCTTACTTTTTAGGTAGTTTTAATTAATTAAGACTCTGATTTGTTATTTTCCTTCCACTTTATATTTATGCACTACATTGTGTTGATCTATCATGTAAAATCCCACAAAAATACACCGAAATATTCCTGTAACAGTTCAAAATGTGGAAAGTCTTGTGAAAACTAATGCGAGGCATTGTGGAAAAGCTTAGAATCCCAAACGGCGTCTCTGATTCAAGGTTGTTTTTTTCCCCCCGCTGTCTTGGCTTTCTTTTACAGACAAGCATTGATGCAGCTTTGTGACATCTCCTGGTTCAGAGGCGCCCTTTGACCCCCCACATTCTCCTCCGTTCCTTACTAACAAGACGGCTATAAACACCAAAGGTTCTTCAGTCGCACCTTGAGCAGACTGTGTGAAAAGGCCAGTCAGAAAAGGACTTTTCTTCTCTCCCAAATCTGTGAATCTCACTTTCTCCAAGTGCAGGATTTAAGTATTCCTAAACTCTTATCTTATGATTGTCTTTTTGCAAACAATGAACAAATATAGATTAAAAGTAACGGTGAAGTGGATGGGGCTTTTTGTGGACCAAATTCAGTCAGTGATTAAGGTAGTAGAATCCTAAATTCAAATTAATACTGAAAGAAAGGGATGTTGTTGTGGCTGCGTCCATCTTTTATGTACTCTGTGGTTATGAAACGTGTGTTTTTCTTCTTTGGTTTCTCATGTAACATTTGCTTGTGTTTAGATTTAATGCCAATGAAACTCATTTGGGTCACAGATTTAAAATATATATATATATTTAAAAGCCATAAGTGGTGTTGGTATTGCTGTTACAAACAGAAAGTTGTGTTTATCCTACACCACTACAGGGATTTAACTATTTTCTTGCTGCTCTTATAGATTTTCTTGAGATGTATGAATTCAGAAACTGCACTTGTGATTAATTCTTTGCAGCGGACATAAAAAATCTTCACATCCTCTTAAAATGCCGGCTCCGACCAACATTAATCATTTCAGACCTTTTTCCACCTTTAATGTGACATTTTTCACAAACCAACTAAAATCCGTTGGAGAGAAAAAACCTGTTTCTATAGGTTTTCACACTCTGGACATGACGTACAACCAGCAGAGGTTTCTGTTTACGACTTGGACTTCCGTAAGGTCTGTGGGTTAAAAGACGAAAGTCTTTTCTTTTACAGAAAATATCCAGGCCTGACTAAAACATCCTAAAAACAACTCTACACACCACCAACAGAGCTGGAATTTGTTTACTAAATCATTTGTCTCCATAAGCCGCATGCAATTAGGCTTTAGATTCCTGCATTTTTTTTTTTTATTGCTCGGGTTCATTTCTAAACAAAGTAGACGCCACCTACTGGAGAAGCTCAGAAATGCACCCTTCGGTTTGGCAAAGATTTAAAGATTCTTACTTACATTTATAAGTCACATTCAATAGCCATTACGCCATTACCTAGCAACCCCACCCGAGCTCAGCCTGTCACCTCGCAACCCCACCCGAGCTCAGCCCGTCACCTAGCAACCCCACCCAAGCTCAGCCCGTCACCTAGCAACCCGCGCTGAGCTCCAGAACGTTTATATCAAAACTACTGATATAAACTTCTAGTGGGAATAGTTTCAAGTGGCTTTTGTGTTGTGAGATTTCGAGATGAGTTTAAAAAAGTCTGTTTCGTGTCAAAAGAGAAGCAGTCCTAATAGTTACAATAAAGTATTTTATTAGCTTGAGGCCTACAAAGACAAAAAAACATTACAATAGTTTATTTATTTTTTTCAAATGGTCATTTGCCAATTGAGTATTTTACTCAGATTCTGTCATATAGATCCAAATCTCATACAAGAAATAAACAGTTTATGATTTTTTTCCAGGAGGTTAAATGTTATATCATATCATACATCTCACAAGTGAAAGGAAAAATAATTTTTCAATTACCTGTTTTTACATTCATTAAAAGGGAAGTTGTATACACTGATCTGGGTGTTTTATTATGACATTTACAGAAAAATTTCATAGTAAACATACTTTGTGAAGCATAGTGGTGGCAGAATCATGTCCTGTGTTACTTTTCTTCAAATGGAGTTTGTGTTTTCAAAGTGAACAGTCGTAAATATGAGCCGGTTTTGGTCCAAAACCTTTTGGATGTTTTAGTTTCAGTTCCATCAAATGTCAAAATCAGTTTTGTTGAAAAAGGTTTCAAATTAACTATGATGGTCTTATGTTTTCCTGAACACTAAAGCCTACCTTCTATCAAGTTTATTCACATTTTTGACTGCACTGTCCTATTGATCAACAATTACCAAAACATTACTGTGTGATGCAAACAAAAAGAAACTCAGGTTGTTGCATTTCTTTTTAAATGAGATGAAACTGTAGTGAATGTATTCATACGAAGCTGCTGATTGTGTTAGAAATTCAGAGCTTTTAGCAGAACAAATAATGGCGAAGGTGTTAGTATTTTCTGGTGCTGGTCGGTGTAACTACTTTTGCAAATCTGCCTGATACCGAATATTTTTTCTGATTCTCAATAAATAAATAAAGGGTTATTTGAGACAATGCTTCAGTCAAGTATTTTTCTTAAACATGTTTTTTCATCTTCAGAAATCTTGACTGTGTTTGTGTTTTCTGTGCTAACACCATAAATGTGATTTAGGTGACCTCATAAATGGGTTTTTTCTCAATCATTTCTGAATTTTTCCCAAATGGATAAAAATTTTCTCCCATTTTTAACACACCTTTCTACGTTTTCTAGGAAACATTTGTAAAAATCATTTTGTTTTTTTCGGTTTTCAAACTTTTTCAAGGTGGAAAAGCAGAAAAACGTTTAGCCTGTATCGTCTCTAAACAGGCCAGTGAGTAAAGAGGGAAAGGAGGAATTTCTCTTACTGTTTTGGTACAAACAGATTTCAGAGCGACGAGGAGATAAGAGCTCAGACGAGACAGGCAGGAGACGAACAGAGAGGAAGCTGTAAAACCTGAGCAGAGAGAGTCGGTGGTAGAAATGGCTTCAGACGGCAGATTTCAGTTTTTAAGGCTTTGGGATGAGGAAGAGGAAGAGTTTAGGGAGGAAGAGGAAAGAAATAACTCTGTTAGTGAGGAGCAGCCACTTTGTTTGGGAATCTCACAATGGCACAGGTGTGATCTTTCAGATGGTAAGTCTTAATTTGCTGATTGAAAATTTCTGTCCTTTTTTTTCTTTTCTCATTCCTTTAAAAATGGAACATTTTTGTACTTCCATTTGAGTCTCAACTGCTTCTAAAAACAGAGCGCTTAAAAAACTTCCAGCTGTTTTCTGACAATAAGTTACTTTTTTGTTTTGGTGCCTGGAAAAGGGTAGAGTGCCTTCTCCGGGTCAGGGGGGGTGTCCTGCCCCAAGTGGAGGAGTTTAAGTATCTCGGGATCTTGTTCACGAATGGGGGAAGAAGGGAGCGGGAGATCGACAGGCGGATTGGCGCAGCGTCTGCTGTCAAGCGGGCGCTGTACCGGTCCGTCATGGTGAAGAGAGAGCTGAGCCAAAAAGCGAAGCTCTCGATTTACCGGTCGATCTACGTTCCCACCCTCATCTATGGTCATGAGCTTTGGGTCATGACCGAAAGAACGAGATCGCGGATACAAGCGGCCGAAATGGGTTTTCTCCGTAGGGTGGCTGGGCTCTCCCTTAGAGATAGGGTGAGAAGCTCAGTCATCCGGGAGGGACTCAGAGTAGAGCTGCTGCTCCTTCACATCGAGAGGAGCCAGTTGAGGTGGCTTGGGCATCTGGTCAGGATGCCTCCTGGACGCCTCCCTGGTGAGGTGTTCCGGGCACGTCCCACCGGGAGGAGGCCCCGGGGAAGACCCAGGACACGCTGGAGAGACTATGTCTCTCGGCTGGCCTGGGAACGCCTCGGGATTCCCCCGGAGGAGCTAGAAGAAGTGGCTGGGGAGAGGGAAGTCTGGGCCTCCCTTCTGAAGCTGCTACCCCCGCGACCCGACCTCGGATAAGCGGAAGAAGATGGATGGATGGATGGATGGATGCCTGGAAAATGAGCCTTTTTAATATCCTATTTAAATGTGATTATTAAGTCACATTTTTTGGGCACTACGCTGTTGCCTAGCAACCCCAACCAATCCCAGCCCGTTATCTAGCAACACAAGCTGAGCTCCAGAATGTTTTTACACGCTGTACAATGGCAGCTGGAAAAGACAAGTGTTTTGTTGTCTTCCTGCATTCTTGTTGTTTGTGCAGGAGGCTCCACGTCTGCTTTTCAGAGATGCACGGTTGTATAATTGCACATCTGTTTCACGTGCGAGTGTAAACGCTGAGTTTGGATTGAGGCCCTAAAACATTTCATTCAGAAAGAAACTCAAAACAGGCAGAACTGATCAGACTAAAATCTGTTTATCTCAGAATGATTTTCTTAAAAAGAAATGTGATGAACATGTTTTGTTTAACCCATAGATCTAAACTAACCAGTTCAAGGAAGCATAAAGGTCACCTTTAAGAAAGTTTCAGAAATGAACTGTTGTATTTCTTGTCTTACAATCAGAAGCTTTAAGCTGCCCACCGTTTGTGGCTGAAATGTTGAGATTGTTGCTCCTGTCCTGCAGGGTGTTCAGACCCAACCAGCCTGGACTCTCTCAGCCCCCAGGAGAAGAAGAGGCAGGGCTACATCCACGAGCTGATAGAGGCGGAGGAGAGATATGTGGAGGACCTGCAGGTTGTACTGGATGTAAGTTAATGAAAGTAGCACAAATAAAACATGACGAAACATTTGCTTTGCTCTTCATTTCATTTCTGCACATTCATCTTATTGCTGCCTTGGTTGCAGGTTTTCTACAAGCCGATGTCTGAGTCGCGGCGGCTGAATGATGCAGAGATGGCCATGATCTTCGTCAACTGGAGGGAGCTTCTGGCCTGCAACAGTAAACTCGTGAAGTAAATATCATCTGGTGGAGCGAACAGAACCAGAAACAGATGAAGTATTCAGCGTTTAAAAAAAATAATGTTTTAAACAACTTTGTGGCAACACCTCTTGGCCTGCTTTTGTTTTTTTCTAATGAAAACCTGATATTTGTAATGAGTCCCCTGATCCAACACTTTGTAGAACCATCTGCTGGACTTTGACTAGGCCAGAAAAACAGCTTTGGGCAAGTTGCTAAAATTTGGACTGCATTTCACAACATTTGGTGGATTTTTAGAATGTTTTTATAGGAAAATTTTTATCAAAATAGTTTTCAAGATTGTAGAAAAAGCAACAAAAAAAAAGAGTAAATTTTTATGCAATGCCATTTCCTTTCCCTCATTTTTAATTTATTTATTTTTAAATGTCTACAGTCTGTTGAAAGTGACATCATCAGTGATTAATAGATAGATTTGATTACAGACTCATAGTCCAGATCACATAAACAGGGAAGAATAAGAATATATACAAATACAAAATAGAATATACTTTATTGATCCCCAGCGGGAAATTGCTCATTCGTTGACAAGCTACTCCATCTACGGCAGGGCTGTCAAACTCATTTTTGTTTTGGGCCTAAACAAGATCATGGATGCTCTTAAAAGGCCGGTGGTGCCAGAAAGTATTGATAAAACCAGCGAACAAACCTTTAAAATATTAATAAATTCTTTAAATTACTTTATATTGACCATTTTTTCACATTGATCAGTCCTTCCAGGGTTTTGTGATTATTTGCAATAAAAATTAAATATCTGTGGTAGTAACTTAGAAACATTTGCGGTAATTACACACACGTTTGACAGTAAATGCAACTTCTTTTTTTCTTCGCTGTAATGATCATGGTCTATAATTTGACATCAATTAAGGCTGAGGCGGCTGTTTAGTATAAGTTGGAATCACTTAAACCCGATGATTTTTATCATGTTTGCCAAAACCTCTGCACTAAATTTACAGTTATGCATTAGCGCGAAAAAGTGCGGGAGTTTGACACGTGATCTAAGTGTTAAATATGAATAATACAAATATAACCACAAGATATAAAGTTTATATCTGTTGTAAGATATATAAACTTACAAGAGATATAAGTTTATATATCCTACCAGAGATATATAAACTTGTAAGGTATATATACATCACTTACACATCATTATAAGTGATGTGTGTGTGTATATACGTATATACTGTATATATATATATATATATATACTGTATATAAGTGATGTAAGTAATTCAATATGACTGAATTTAAATACATAAATAACATTGAAACATGCAAATATGTTAATCTAAAAACAATCTATAAATGAGTGCAGAGAAAATTAGATTTAAGTTACTCAGACTTGGGCATTGTAAAAAAAAAAAAAAAAAGACTAACCTTTTAGGAATCAATCACACTCATGAATACTTTTTGCACATTTCTGGATGCTATCTAAGCTGATAATAATATAAAAGTTAACCATAAAAGCTGCATATTTTATTACATTTAAGTTTAAAATGGATCATATGTTGTGTTCAGGGCTCTCCTTGGTCGGAAGAAAACCACGGGGGACAACATGCCGGTTCAGAGGATCGGAGACATCCTGGCCTCTGAGTTGTCCCACATGCAGCCTTACATCAGCTTCTGCTCGTCCCAGTTCAACGGCGCTGCGCTGCTCCAGACCCGCACCGACAACGAGCCAGAATTCAAGGCGTTCCTCAAGGTAGGAGGGAGAGGACGAAAAACGAAATGAGGAAAGACGGGAAGAGGTCAGGAATCCTTTGGAGCAGAGGAAACGTTTCCACTGAGGGATCTGAGATTTAATCTGTGTGGCCCAACAGAGCTAACCCAGAGATTTATAGAGTTAAATAGTATTTATTTTCTAATTTTACAGAGCCCCTTTGGGTGGTTGATAAAACCCATTTACAAACTGATAAAATATTAATAAATAAACGTTTCTGCATTCGAAATGTTGTCACAATGATGAAACATAGTCAATAAAATGAAAGGCAGCAGAAAGAAGAAAAAAAATCTCATATCAGCCCCCTTTATCCGAAAAATATATTTAAACAAAATGGATGTACAAAAAACAAAAACAACATTCAGATGGATTCACATTATTCTGTTTCACATTTATTCAAAGAACTAACGTTTACCATTTATTATTGTGACTGTATACAAAATTTGCCAATTTAAAAGGTAATGAAAAAGAAAACATTCCTCAGGGATCCATATAACGTTTTTGAAAGCTACGTTGGCTAACGTTGCCTTTCTTCTGTCCAGAAAATCGCGACAGACTACAGGTGTAAAGGCATGCCGCTGTCCAGCTTCCTGCTGAAGCCGATGCAGCGGATCACTCGCTACCCGCTGCACATTAAAAACGTAGGTCGTCCAGTTAGTGACCTGAAGCAGTCTCTCTGTGACCCGTTCGTTGCTGTTCGTTAAAGATGATCTTCGGTGTGTGTAGATCCTGGAGTGCACAGCAGAGGGCCATCCTGACCGCGGCCAGCTGAAAGAGGCTCTGGAGAAAGCGGAGGAACTCTGTCAGCAGGTTCTTCAGTTTTTAATCTCATTAATATGCTGCTGCTTTTTCTTCTGGATGAAACGGCGACCAGACGTTTTTGTTTCTGTCCAGGTGAACGAAGGCGTCAGGGAGAAGGAGAACTCTGACAGGCTGGAGTGGATCCAGAACCACGTACAATGTGACGGCGCTATGGAGGTAATGAGCGTTAAGCACTCATAAACTCATAAGAGATTATAATCCAAAAGGAGATTAATTAATCTTCTCTCTTCTCACAGCATTTGGTGTTTAACTCTCTGACAAACTGTTTGGGCCCCAGAAAACTGCTGCACAGCGGAAAGGTGAGCGAATCTGAATCAATAAAAGTTGATCTGCATGTTCTGAAAGTTTAACGATTTAAATGTTTTTTTAATGTAATAAATGACAAGGTAGAAAAAAAATCTTTAAATATAAGCACTTACAATGTTTTTTTTTTAAAAAAAACAAAAAACCTTAATACATTTAACTGTAATAAAAAAATTTGAACATCCCTAAAGCAACAAAAAATATATAATGAAATTTTTTCCACAACAGTTTCAGACATAAATTTCCATAACAAATGTTAAATATATTTAGTTGTAAATGAACACATTACTTTATGTTGGGATAAATGAAGGATCAAAAATTGCTTCTTTTCTGTGAGTCAGAGTTGCAGTTTTTGGAAAATTCTAAAAATAAATGTAATTTGGCAAATTTGAGGAATATTCAACCCAAAATGGATTGAAAATAAAACTGGAATGGTACAAATTGTCCCTTTGCGGTCTTTTAAAATGCGTTTTTATTCTAAAAAGTAGATTTTCTTGACTTTTCAAACAGTAATTTAATTGTTTTTTAATTAGTTAATGTGTCTATTTTTCAGATGTACAAGGCAAAAAGCAGCAAGGAGCTCTGGGCTTTCCTTTTCAACGACTTCCTGCTTTTAACTCATGCTGCCAAACAGTTCACCTCTTCTGGGCCTGACAAGTTGTTCAGCAAGAGGAACAACGTCCAGCTCAAGATGTACAAACCAGTAAGAAACCTCCACAGAAACCAGTTTCATTTTTAAACATCCACCAATCAGAAGTGTGTGCCCAGTTTCTCCAATTTCTGCAGAGTTTTGAGCTGCTGAGGATGGAAAAAAGAAACGATCGATCGGATTAATCATTTAAATTGTGAACTAATTTAGTAATCGATTAATTAACTGTATACAGACTCAAAGAACATCCCAATTGCAGAAAAAACAACAAAGTCAGAGCAGCAATTTAACCAAACCTTTGTCTGTAAATATGTCTGACTCAGAAATTGATTAGTTTTCATATTTACCATATTTCTAATATTATTTAAAAAGGCTTAAATAGAAAATCTGCAGTTTGTTAACTTTCTTTTAATCTGATTAATCATCAGAATAATCAATAACTAAAATAATCAATAGTTATAGCCGTAGTAAAAACAGCATTTTTTTAGCCTTTCAACCTGTTTGGTTGTTGATTTTCACATTTAACGGTGTTGGCATCACCCAGGATCCTCCACAGTGTTGAAATGTTTTCTTTAATCTTGTGAACTAAATGGACTGATTTTGCAGTGTCTTCTTCAAAAGGTTGCAATCAAAGTTGCCAGCTTTATTTTTGCAATAATAACATGCTCTTACAATGAATTTGAAATTTCTGGACGAGACAGAAAAAAGAAAAGAATATTATCACTTAAAGTGCAAATAAGGTTTTCAAATATCTTCTTGAAATAGAAACTTTAACAGTACAAAAGAAGAACTCAAATAAAACTAAACCAAAACAAAAAGTCACAACAAAATAAAACTAAACTATAAAGATAATCCAAACTATGATAAACTATACAAATAATTTTATTTATATAGCACATTTTCAGCAACAAGGTAGTTCAAACGTTTACATGAATTAGAAGGAAAAGAAAAGCAACAAACCAAAAGAAAGACAAAAACATAAAGGTACATGTTTGTTCCCCATGTTTAAAAACATTTACAAACTAGTTGGGGTTTCTCTGGATCTTAAGTTTGTTCTGGATTAGAGAGGTAAAAAACTAAATGTTGGTTCCAGATGTTCTGGATGAGTTCTAGATGTGTATAAAACTAAATGTTGGTTCCAGATGTTCTGGATGAGTTCTAGATGTGTATAAAACTAAATGTTGGTTCCAGTTGTTCTGGATGACTTCTAGATGTGTATAAAACTAAATGTTGGTTCCAGTTGTTCTGGATGAGTTCTAGATGTGTATAAAACTAAATGTTGGTTCCAGTTGTTCTGGGTGAGTTCTAGATTTGTATAAAACTAAATGTTGGTTCCAGATGTTCTGGATGAGTTCTAGATGTGTATAAAACTAAATTTTGGTTCCAGATGTTCTGGATGAGTTCTAGATGTGTATAAAACTAAATGTTGGTTCCAGTTGTTCTGGATGAGTTCTAGATGTGTATAAAACTAAATGTTGGTTCCAGTTGTTCTGGGTGAGTTCTAGATTTGTATAAAACTAAATGTTGGTTCCAGATGTTCTGGATGAGTTCTAGATGTGTATAAAACTAAATGTTGGTTCCAGATGTTCTGGATGAGTTCTAGATGTGTATAAAACTAAATGTTGGTTCCAGTTGTTCTGGGTGAGTTCTAGATGTGTATAAAACTAAATGTTGGTTCCAGATGTTCTGGGTGAGTTCTGGATGTGTATAAAACTAAATGTTGGTTCCAGATGTTCTGGATGAGTTCTAGATGTGTATAAAACTAAATGTTGGTTCCAGATGTTCTGGATGAGTTCTAGATGTGTATAAAACTAAATGCTGGTTCCAGATGTTCTGGATGAGTTCTAGATGTGTATAAAACTAAATGTTGGTTCCAGATGTTCTGGATGAGTTCTAGATGTGTATAAAACTAAATGTTGGTTCCAGTTGTTCTGGATGAGTTCTAGATGTGTATAAAACTAAATGTTGGTTCCAGATGTTCTGGATGAGTTCTAGATGTGTATAAAACTACATGTTGGTTCCAGATGTTCTGGATGAGTTCTAGATGTGTATAAAACTAAATGTTGGTTCCAGATGTTCTGGGTGAGTTCTAGATTTGTATAAAACTAAATGTTGGTTCCAGATGTTCTGGGTGAGTTCTAGATGTGTATAAAACTAAATGTTGGTTCTCCATGTTTGATTCTTGCTTTGTGTTGCTAAGTAACAAACTAACAGGAGTTTCTCTTGGTCTTGCTCCGATATTAAGCTAAATGTTGGTCTAAAGTAATAAATACTCCACCGTTTATAAAAGTAGTGAACTAAACAGACAAACCAGGCGAAGAAATGACACATTAGAAAGTGGAAACCCGTTTCCTGTTCTCCACAGCCTGTTCTGCTGAACGAGGTTCTGGTGAAGCTTCCGGATCCCTCCAGCGACGAACCCATCTTCCACATCTCCCACATCGACAAAGTATACATGCTGCGGACCGACAACATCAACGAGCGGTAGCTGCTCACCAGCTAGCATCACTCTGATAAACTCAGCAGATTCAGTGTTTTCACGAACTCTCTGTGTGTCGTCAGGACTTCCTGGGTTCAGAAGATAAAAGTGGCTTCGGAGGAGTTCATCGATACTGAGAAGAGGAAGAGGGAAAAGGTTTATCAAGGTTGGTCATTCGGAGTGGCCATGTTTGGCTCTGCTGTGCTCTACTTTGAGTTAAACGTTAAAACCGTCAAACTTGTGTTTGCAGCTCGTTCTATAAAGGGCACTGGAATTGGCAGACTCCTCGTCACCATCCTGGAAGCCACCGAGCTCAAAGCAGCAAAACCCAACGGTGAGTCTCCTTCTCCTCATCTCCCTGCTTCACGTTCCCGTTCTCCTTAAAGACTCGTCGTATTTCTTTGTTTCCTGCAGGTAAAAGCAACCCGTACTGCGAGGTGACCATGGGCGCTCAGACTTTCACGTCCAGGACGATCAACGACACCCTGAACCCAAAATGGAGCTTCAACTGTCAGTTCCACATCAGAGATCTCTACCAAGACGTCCTCTGCATCACCATCTCTGAAAGAGACCAGTTTTCACCAGATGGTTAGCTGCAAACCGAATCCTTTCACCTCTTGGTTAAATACTGCAATATTTACCTGCTTCTGATGTCTAAAATCCAATCAGAGCAGCACGACTCCTGGCTTATTTCTGCCTTTTAACTCAACTTAACAGCCTTTAATTTTATGAAACGATGCCTTATAAACCAGATTGCCTTGCATTTTGTTCTGGAGTGAAACAGTGCCCTCTATTTGATTAATATGGATTTATTCTGGTTGTGCTTACTGACCTTGAAGTGGGTTTGTGTGGCCCTGTCAAAATGTTTTAGTTACATTACGGCTACCGTAGTCAGCAGCGTCGCGGAGTAATACGTGCTGGGCTTTGACTGACTGACTATTGCGACTGTTTTGTTTCGCTTAATGTGCCTTATAGTCCAGTGCGCTTTACTTATGAATAAGTTTAAAAAAAGACCGTTCATTTGACAGAGTGCCTTACAATCTAGTCCCTCGTATAGCGCAGAAAATACAGTACTTCATGTTGGTTTATCACATAAAATCCCAATAAAAGACGTTAAAGTTTTTCTGATGTTGTTTTTTTTGACGCGCCACCGTTCCGTTTCTCTCTCCTCAGGGTTCCTTGGGCGGACGGAGGTTCCCGTGGCAACCATCAAGAAGGAGCTAGAGAACAAGGGACCGGTGACGCGGCGTCTTCTTCTGCACGAAGTCCCGACCGGGGAGGTGTGGGTCCGACTCGACCTGCAGCTTTTCAAATAGCAAAGGGACGCAAAGAAGAACTGTCCTTCTCAGAAACTTACCAAAGACGACAAAAAGCAGAAAAGCCCTGGACTGGTTTATATACAACGCCTTAAAAATGCAAAACTAACCTGAACTAATACCTCTGATGCTGCCGCCCAGTCCTCTGGATCGGCCGTCATCTGTATCCAGCAAAAATAGGAGTTTTTGTTTCTACTTTTCCTCCTGATTAAGGAAAGCAAGAGTTTCTATCAAGCAAATGCTTCCTAATCAGAGGACAACCTTTTGTTTTATTTTTTTAAACGGTTAAATCAGTGAAATTACCTGTAATTTTTTTACTTCTCTGTTACAAAAGTCGGGTTTTATTCTCCCTTTGCCAAATCTTCTCATCCGATTCCAGCCATTGAGTTTATGATCAAGTAGTTTTATTCCAGCTGTCAGGTCACTAGTATGTTAAAGTTTTAATATTTTATTTTTTTCCTGAGGAGAAGCCGACTCTCGCTGTTCGACTCGTCTTCATCAGAAGCGTCACAAACGACTGACGACAGATGACGGACGGCAGCGTGAAACGCCTCTGACAGCGGGGCGAGAAATTTCAGTTTGTCGCTCTCTTCTCCTCTGGGTTTACTAAAGTAGGCAGAAGATCTCAGGACTCGATGTTTTGAGGTCATTTCCTGTTTTCTGGGGTGTTTCTATCAACATATGTGTGAAGTTTAAGGATTCCCACGTGGGGAGAAGTTGATGAAACAATGATGGAGGCTTTGATTTTTGGAGTTAATTTAGAGAAATGTCACTTTAAGACTTGAGTTGTTCAGATAGGATCATTCTTCTTTGCTTTTTTCAATCAAAGCCAAATAACTTTAATGAATTCATAAGACGCCGACCTCTTCCTGTGTTACTCTTACAGATTCGGGATTTAAGGAGGATAACAGTTTAAGGTGGCACAAATGAATTATTACTAATTGATCCCTCTGCTCCTGTTTAAACGTCTGTGGCTTCAGGAGTCAAATTCAGCAATCATTCTACAGTCTATGGAAGCCCTGTAGGGACATTTGTATGTTTTTAGGGCTCTGACCAGATTTTTCTTTTCTTCTCGTTATCAGCCAGTGTGAAAAAAAAACAACTGTTTTGGTTGCAATATTTTTATTATTTTTCTGTTTAGAAAAGAAATTATAATTTATTCTAATTATAATTTATAATTAGAATTAAAGTAATTATACATTAGAATAATCTATAGCAATTCTAATTTATAGAATAATTGTATTCTATAAATATACCATCCTTATCGTTGATTGTAAATCTAAATTTAAATTGGAATGAATCACAAATAAGGATAATTAATACTCTTATTATAAATGAGTGGAAGCTATTATTCTTACCATAATTGATACTAGTAATACTGGCATTAATGTATTATTATTGAGGATAATTGATCCTGTTTACATAATCAGTGATAACTTTGTACAATATTACTGATGGGATTTAATACTATTAATAATAATATAATAATACATTCTGTAAAAGCAAATAAAGAATAAAAAAAATTAGATCAGCTCTTAAAAATAAAAAAAGAGAAATTGTAACTATTAAAGTCAAACACAAAAGGAAAAATGCCCAGACATAATTATTATTTGCTTTGTTTTCTCTTTTGATCAAAGCTCACTTTATTTCATTCAAATAAAAAAAAATTTCCTTTCATAAATGCTTTTCTTATTTGGACTCATAAAGTTAGAAGAAAAAACTCAATTAGAATCAACTAAATTGATCACCCTTCAGGTCTTCCATACATTTGCCTTGATTTATTTTCTCCTAAATACAAACAGACTTTTTATTTATTTCTTTATTTATGCGCGGGACTATCTGGAGGCCTTTTCTGCACCGTCAGCTGGTTCGAGTTGATGAAACCTGTTGATGCTGTTTTATCTGGTAGAAGTCTGACCTGCTGCATGTTGTTCTTTCAGTTTTGTCCCGTCCAGTCGGTTTGTTTTAAAGTGTCGTATTAACAGATGTTTTTCGAACTCCTAGAAAATGTGTTACTTGACGTGATTATGTCTTATCTGTATATTGGTGGTAAAGTTGTCCAGAGTTGTAGTTTTTATTTTCTGTTTAGTCTGCGATGGCTGCCGCAGTGACTCACTAACACAGTGTTTTGGCCTTCACACGACACTGAATCAGGTTTTTAGAAGGCAGAATAAAGACATTAAAGCTGATAAAACCATGGGATTTCTGACTGATGGTGTGTAACAATAGATACACAATTTTTAATATTGCTTTACAACATTAAAAAACTACCACATACAAAAGTAAGCCATAGAAACTTTGAATCTGAGGAAAGTTGAAACAATAAATCTATTTATGCAAACATTTAGCAAATAAAATAAATTAACCGAGCAAAAGCAGAAAAAAGGTCTTTGTATTGAATGTGAATGTCTGATTTCAGTAATAAATAAAAAAAATGCCAAAGATTTCCAGGTAAAATATTACAATAACATTTTATGACAAAATAGATATAATTTTATTACTTTTAGCAAAAATAGTTTTGAAATTTTTCACTTAAAAATGCAATCATATCAGCCTGAACAAGTTTCCTTTGTAGTTATTACATCAAAAACAATATAAGAATTTAAATTAACCAACATAAAAACAAAGATGTATTTTTATATATATAATTATCTTCACAGCTGAAATTGTCACAGCACAGCTCTGAAATTTCAAGCTCAAATTGAAAATAGTATCCAATAAACAGACAACACCTCAAATCTGTCTTCACCCCCATATGAAAGATGTTACAACCTGGGTTTGTATTTCCTTTTTTACCTTGGACATATTTAAACTGATAGCTACTAGATACCATAAAAGATAAAGAAAATATCTGGTTACGAGCGTTTATAACCAGATATTTTCTTGCTTCTCTTGTCTCCTGGCCAAAAGTCAGTAGAGTGGACACCAATGGACCTCAATGAATCCTTCTTCACACTCCACCGGCTCCAACTGGGGCTACAGAGCAGCAGCCATTACGTAACCGCACCAAGCTGCTCCACGCTGCCCTTACAGCAGCAGCACACCGCAGCTGACTGGACAAAATTAGCTGAACCTCGCCCCCTGAAGTGGCGCTAATGGAGTCGATGACATAACGTTTCCAAATGTGTCGCACCTGATCCATTGTTTGGCTTTTGTTTCAACAGGGAAATCATAACGTGGGATACACATTATGTACACGTGCAGCTGTATTTAAGAGAAATTATTGCAAATTGCACAATATTCCTGCTTTTTGGCCTGGATGTTTGTAGTGTAGCATCAGTTCTGTAGGAAAAATAAGGTTTTACTATTTTATTAGTCAGTTTTCTGGATACACACTGCAAAAACACAAAATCCTACCAATTATTTTGTCTAATTTGTAGTGCAAATATCTTAGTATACTTTAAATAAGACAAAACCAACAAGTAAACTTTTAGCAAGATATAGGAGGCTGTTTTAAGTCCGGCATTTCTTAATGCTGACTAGAAAATTATGAGGTTCTCTTGCAGATTTTTTTCATTTTTAAGTAAAACATTTTTGCATGTTATAAATGAATTAATCTCCTAGTGGAACAACTAGATTTTCCTCAGTCATAAGGAGTTACTGACTTAACGCAAGCTCCGATATCTTGTTAAATATATTTGTAAGTTAGTTTTGTCGTATTTCAAGCGCATGAACATATTTGCACTAGAAACTAGACAAAAATAATTACTGATATTTTGTGTTTTTACAATGCACTGAGCTTTGAATTAATGTAGCTCATGAGATTCAGCTTTCCAAAAATATTGTTAAATTTAAATTTTTCATTTTATTGAACATTTTTCTTATATTGGATAACGACAGCCTGAGTAGATACTAAAAGCAGTTTTCAAATGATGATTTTTAAGAGGAAAAGCTTTCCAACCCAACCCAAACCGTTATGGGGTTTGGACCATTCCTGCAGGACTTTCTAATATAGAGCAAAATTTATGATTAACATCAATTATGGTAAGTTGTCAGACATCTTTAGGAAGCAATCCAACCACAAACCACCGTACTCCCATCGTACTGTTTTACTTTCAATATGATTCTGAAATGCTGTGTTATTTTTTGGTCAGATGACAAACTTTTGTCTTGTTAGCCAACAGAATATTTTATCAAAAGCCCTGCAGTTCCTTAATATTTTTTGGGGGGATAAATATAATATGTTTAATTGAATAGGTTAGGATAGGTAAAGGATACACAAAGCATGTTCATTACATTTTTTACATAAAATCAGTCTTGGATAATTGTTGTGCCTATTTTGAGCTCCTTTCAGAATGACCTTTTATAGGGCTCTGTCACTTTAAATCCGGATCAGCGGCTGGTGATCACGCCCCCCAGCTCAACATTTACACTCACACCTGAAGAAAGCTGTAACTCTTTTACATAGCTGTGCATTTGGAAGTGATTCAAGTGGTTTCTGGGTGGTAAGTCGACAACAAAACACTGTTTCCCCCCCCCCCCCCCCAGCAGCCATATTACAGCTCATACAGCGGTAAAACTAAACGCTCTGGAGCTCCACTGGGGTTGCTAGGTGACGGGCTGAGCTGGCTGGGGTTGCTAGGTAACGGCGCAGTGCCAGTTGAATGTGACTTAACATTTGGGAAGTTTTTAAAACTGCTCTTTTTCCGATACAAAAACATTAAATTGTTGCCGAAAAAATAACTGGGTGTTTTTTTATTTTAAGCTCTTGGTCTGTTTTTAGAAGCAGTTAAGACTCAAACGGACGTTTAAAAATATTCAAAATGTGAATTTTAATTCAGATTTTATGAGACGGTAAACAAAAGGATATGTGTTTTTTATGTATACAGTGTGTGTAAGGTTCTAGTTTCACTTATTTGTAAATAACAGTAAGACAACAATGTACCATGTAGCCCATGTAACCAAAATGACCCATAAAAGTATAGAAAATGTAGAGAGACTGTATGGATAGATATTTTGTATTAAGGCATAAAATAGAAGAAAAGTGCAATAGAGCAGAATAGGAGCAGCTTAAAGCCAGAGCAGGAGCACATAATAAGATATAGAAAGAGGTTATAGAGACAGAGAGAGACGTGTACAGAGAGGATGAGTCCGAGAGGCCCTCAGTTCCACTTGACTCAGTCATGGGAATGATTAGATTATCGCCACATGAACAGCTGTCTTATATAACACACACACATTTGGTTGTTCTGCTATCCCCATGGGGACACTTACCCACGTTATATTGTCCACAGCCCCTCACCCTAACCCTGAACCGAAACGATTTAACCCGTACCCTAAAACCAAGGCTTCATCCTCAAGGAGCGGTCTGGCCCAGACAGGAGGAGCCCAGAGGGCTGGGATGTCTGAAGTGCCCACAGGGATATGAAAGCAAAACGCACACACAGAAATAACTTGAATATAATGAGGTCTGTGTTCTGGCCAAAAGTCCTGGCTGAGTAAAGGTGCCCCGTAGCAACAGAGACTCAGGGTAATAAAAGAGACAGTCTATGTCTAAGAGAAAAAGCAGGGCCAGTCGGTTCTCCTGCTGTGAAATATATGAATTAAAGAAACTGAGAATGCTTTACAGTACCCGATTTGCCACAGAATCAGTTTAATATTAATAAAACGTCAGCCTGGAACTAAACTATTTTTGGAAAATCAAATAGAAGTAAGACTGTAAACATTTTAACAAAGATCTTTTCTGACAATGCTTGAGCGTGCCAAGCTGCCTGTACGGCTACACTGCAAAAACACAAACGCTTACCAAGTATTCTTGGTTTAGTTTCATGCAAATATCTCAGTAAACTTGGATTAAGACAACAGACATAATTTGCCAGTGACTAGTACTTTTTCATCAGTACTAAGGAATTAGTGACTTAAAACAAACTCATACATCTCACTGAAAAGTTACTTGTAAGTTTGTATTGTCTTATTTTAAGATATTTTACTAGAAAATCGAAGGTAAGGTAAGATCTTGTGTTTGTGCAGTGTATCGACTCTTGTTTGAGGTTTGTTACTGGGTTAAAAGACAGAAGTTAGAAGAAGTATGACATATCAGCAATTCAACCCTTTTTCAATAACAAATAGGATCCTCAGAAGTGTGTGGAGGAGCCATACACTCACAACAGCCTGGCACTTCCTGTTCATACTGGTCACTAGCTTGGTCACACACTGCTGTGGGATGCCATTTATTAATCAGCATTTTCTTAAAGATAGACAGTGTAGATGTGATGAACACTCTGGCATTATTATGCAAAATTCACATTTGTATGTTTCCGTACTTCCATTTGGGTCTCAACTGTTTCTAGAAACATCCAGCCATATTTTTTAGCAATACGTTAATGTTTTCTGGTGTCTGGAAAATGAGCCGTTTCAAAAATCTCCCAATTGTTAAGTCATAGTCGAAGGGCACTGTGCCGTTACCTAGCAACCGCGGCTGAGTCCAGCCCCATTACCTATCAACCCCGGCTGAGCTCAGTTCCGTTGCCCAGCAACCCCAGCTGAGCTCCTGCGTAGCTGGTTCGAGACAAAGACACTGAAAAACAGGGTTTTTTTGTTGCTGTTGTTTTTTTTTGTTGTTGTTTTGTTTTTCAATTAGCATTTTTTTCCAGGTCATACTTCTGTCTAGTCTTATGCATCATGACTGTTTGTTTATAAAACCCTAAGAAGAGCTGTACTATAAATGTCATTGTCTTGTGTACTGTGCAGTGACAATAAATCTAATCTAATCTAATCTAATCTAAACTAATATCTGAAGCTTGATACGGTTTTTTCCCCATTTACAAGTTATATATATTTTTTTAAATTACAGATTTAGTCTACATTTTATTTTTTGCGGTTCCAATGTATGCTTCACTGTAGCATGTTATGGTTAATCTGCAGCTCTTACCTTAAATCATGTTTTTATTGATAAAACAATTTATTCATACTTTGGTAATTAATGACTGATGATTTATCCGTCAGTAAAACCCAGCAGGATAAATTTAAACTGCAGAGAAAACTCTGAGTTCCTCATCCTTAGTCCTGTCCCTCAATATTTAACTGATGACAGACGATTCCTCACAGGATGCACTACATGAAGTTAAGACTCTTAATATTTCATCAACCTGTGCAGGAGATGCAAAAAATAGATGCACTGGTATGCAAGAGGTCCACATGTGGTGCATTCAGCATGTACAATATCAGGTTGTGCTTAATGTTTGTAATCTTCTTAAATTAGTGTTTAAATTTAGCAATGTATTTATTGCCAATGTTTGAAGCAAGAAATGTCAATTTTCTCTCTGTTGTTTCTTTAACACCTGTAATGTTTTATCTACAGGAAAGTTTAAAGACACAGAAGCAATAATTGATACTTTAACTATGGTTAAAGTCAGGCAAACATTTCTCTACACATACCATAAATAATTCATATGTAAATATGTTTAGATTTGGATTCAGCAACTTTAATAAGATTTATGGATTTATATTTGAGTCTATTCTCTGGAAAAAACGTGTCTAGTTGACTTTGATCACTGAAGTGATTTATAAAACAGATTTCTGTTCCAGAAATGTTGCAGGTTTTCCCACTTTAATATTACAATTTACCTTTGCTTTACTATAACAATGTCAATTAAAAAAGGGTTTCTTTTAGATTATCCTAAAATACCTTTTTGTTGATTTTACATCTAGGTGGAGTAAAACATCAAAATGCTTGGAAATTAACTAAAAAAACAAAATGAAGGGGCTTAGATTAAAGGCAAACTTTACAGAGCTAAATTGGGGTCACAAACTTTGTTCAAAAGAATAAAATTTCAAACAAAAAAAAGTTAATTTGAGAAAGAATTTTCAGTTTCACATCTTTTTTTTCTAAACTTTTTTTCAAATTTATTTTTTGCTTTTGGTCATAATGTAGCTCCATATATTACTGTTTACCATTGAATATTAGCAGTATTCTCATGCATGTTTGATAAATACGTTGTTTGTAGAGCAATTCCTTCACTTCTCCACTTTTGGGAGTTTACTGATCAGATTTCCAGCTTCTTTTTTTAAAATTTAGCACATGAAATCCAATTTGAACTCTTAATTATTTTTTGTCCTTGTCACTTCAAATTAGGCTGGAATTAAAGTTTGTGTTGGTGAGAGCATTTATTTCAGAGCGCTTGCAGCCTCAGAGTATTACTGACATTGAAGTCACCCTCCCACTCACCTAACAGCGATGTATAATGTAGGATATGTACAGCATTAACATTAAATTAGACGGCTTCATCCAGTGTGTGGAAGCTTACTCAGCAGGGGGTAGATGAGGGCGGCGATACTAACCTCTGACAACGTTTCATTGGTGGCGGTGGGATCTGCAGAGCTGCAGCAGCAAAGCATGAGTGTGCAGGCATGCGGCAAAATAACGCAAAAACCACTGATGGTATAAGTTCATCTGCTTGATTTAAATGCAGTACTGAACAAGCTTTGCATTCAAAGAAGTTTGTAATATTTCTAAAGCTGGCTGCATGGGCTAACTCAGATTTTTCCTTAATTGTTTGAGAAATGTTGGTTGATTTGAGATGTCGTTTTGTACGTTTTACCTCTGCCGGAGTGTTTTTCTTGCACATACCTGTTGAGAGCCGTTGGCCTGGAAAAAGCTGCCAGGCCCCCAGCCAGAGGCGGGAAGATTTTCAGCCTTTTCCTGTTGCGTAATGTCAGCTAGAAAACAACCTGCCAACAGGACAGGTTGGCTGATCAAAATTTAATAAACAGAATGTGGTCGACTTTAACCTAAATTAAACATGGTTTGCTGGCTCACCTTAGACACGCAAACCTTTGTTTCTTTATGTTTTTCTCATCAGAAGAATTCATACACTTCAAACTTTTAACATTTTATTACATTGTTACTACGGAATATTCTTCAATGTTGGGATTTTCTGTTATTTATACAGAGACAAGAAACTATGGGAGGCGTGTTCAACCTTTACAACCTGAAGAGATATTTTGCTCTCAGGAAATAAAACTAGTTTAGAGCCACAAATGCCAGATGACTTTTAGAAAAAGTCAGGTTCGTTGTGAAGAATTTGACTTAATATGAGTCACAACACAAATTTAGTTTTCATTTGGGATCAATAAAGTATTTTTTGAATTTAATTTGAATTGAATTAACTCACAAACCAATCATCTTGTGTTCTCAAGATTATCTTGTGTTGAGAAAACCATCGGGAAAACGTAGATTTAGAATATGTCAGCTCTCAGCTTCCGTAGGTTTTTATTTCAGTATTTCAGTTTTGGGTTGTCATATTTTATTTTAGGTATTTAAAATATCTGCCAGTTCCAGTGTAAAGCTTATTGCTCTTCGAGAGGGCAAACTTGCATTGTTATGCAATTATTAATATATTACTTAAAAATAGTCTCAAGACATCGATATTACCGTTTATCGCAATAACTTCTGGGTCAATGTATCGTTCTGTACATTTGTTATTTTGACAGGCCTGGTTGTGACAAGTTTTACATTGTAAACACTGATTTTGTGACATGACAAATTGCTCTGTGTTTTCCTCTCCTCTTTCTAAGCAGGAGGAGTGGCACCCGGTCTGCATGTGCACTTGTGTGAATGTGTGTGTGGTGTCGTTGCCTCTAAGTGAGAGGAAGAAAAGGATGCAGAGGTTTGGCAGCGAGGGAGGAGGGAGATTCACTCGACCTGTCCGGGTCTTTCATGTCACATTTCTGCCCTCGGGATCTGACCTCTGTAACCCTGTCTGGAAAATAACCTGGAAAAACTAAAATGGAATAATGGAAAACTGCCCTCTGGAAAAGAGTCGGAGCAACGCACCTCCTCTTCCTCCTCCTCCTCCTCTTCCCTCCTCGTCCTGCTGCTGCATCAGACAGGAGAACTGAAGAGAAGAATGAAAGACGTTTTTTAATTTGCTCCTGCGCTGGAACTTGTGTGCCAAAGTGAAGGCTTTATGTGGATTTATGCATCTGATTGTACAGTTTGAACTGTTTTAGTTTCTGTTTAAGAGGAAAGAGCACATAGTGGAGGGAGAGGGGAGGAGGGCGATGAGCAGTGAGATGAGATGACTACAAAGGACAGGAGTAAAGAGGAGAGTTGAAGAAGAGAAAGCAGAAGACTGGGATCTGGATCCTGTTATTATTTAACTGTAAGTATAACAATATACCTAATATTTGCTAAAAACTGCACTTTTTGGTAGTCCAGATGCAAGTATTGCGCAGTAAGTCTCCTCTGTATTCCTTTTTATCTAGATATTTAACACTGCTTCTGCTCAGTTTGTCTACTTTCTGCTGCTTTCTTTGCATTTTGTCTCATTTGATTGTTTCTGCTCTCTTTGCGTGTCACGTTAGCAGCAGGAGAGGGAAAGGCCACTGTCACATCGTGTTAGTGTTATTAGACATGCACAGAGGGAGAAATACACTTCAGCTTTGATGAGAGCATTCAGGAAGATGTGTGCATGCGTGTGTGTCTGTGCACGTGTTCGTGCAGGGGGTGTGTGTGCGCGCGCGTGTGTGTGTGTGTGTGTGTGTGTGTGTGTGTGTGTGTGTGTGTTCAGAGACAGAGTTGTAGGAGCGACAGTTTTCTAAACCAACATTTTGCAGCGCAATAATCTGGTCATTCACAGCAGAAAGGTAAAGAAGATTACACTCTGATAAAACAAGGATCAGAATTAGTTTGTTCCTAAATGTGTCTTAATTTAACAAAAAAAAAGAAATAAAAATTAGCAATGAGAATATAACATGCTCACCAAGAGCAGATTGACTTCTGAGGATTTTAAATACATGTGTTTTATTTTAAATGGTTAATGTATTTAAATTACTGTACATCACACATTGAAATAACCAAAATTACACAAAAAAATTTTGAGATCTGGTCATTAATAATAAAATTAATCAATTATTCAAAAATCTTTTACTCTACTATCCACTCATTGAAAGTGAGCAGATATTAAAGTGTATAATAAAAATACAATTTTTTTTTTATCTCTGTTCAATATTAAATTAGACTAAACGTTTCCTGTGTTATATAAGTTCGGATTACCAAAATTAGTTTAGTTTAAAAATTGACAGAATAATGAGAAAGAAAGAGATTTTTAATTTAAAAAAATTTTTTTTTTTGATTTTTTAAAATTAATTTATCCAAGTTCAGAAGTTCACAAGAAAGCTTTTAAATATTTGAGAAATATTTGTAATCTCAAGGCTTTGTTAGATTCTGATTTATTCATTTAATTTCTCTTTGGGATCAGTTAAGTACTTTTGAATTTGAATTAATTAACAACCTACTTTCATAGGATGAGAACTCAATGAAAAAATTAAATCTTATATTAAGTGCACGTTTTAGATACAACAAAGTATTTTGATCATGTTTTTTACCTTAATTTTATTTCATGTTAAAATCACAAACATTTAGGATCTTTTTACTCAAATACAGACTTTCACACACAAGTCATTCAACATTAAACATGGATACGTTTTTCAAAGAATATTGTTGTTATTGTATTATTATTATTGTTATTATTATAAAAATGCTTTATAGACCAACAAAAACTTTTTATCAAGACGACGGGGTTCCATTAATGCCAAAAATATGTTAATGTGTCTATAGCATGTTTCTATGGTGTGTTTGTAGTGTGTTTATGTATTGTGCTCTTATGTGTATATATGTAATTTGTATAAACATAGCCATAGACACATGAACATATTTTTGGCACCAATGCTGCGTTCACACTGCAGCCTGAAGTGACCCAATTCAGATTTTTTTGCCTTAATGCGACCTGAATCTGATCTTTTCATTACTGTCTGAACAACACAGGTCGGATTTTTTGACTCAGGCCACTTAGATATCCGATAGGTATCAGATCTTTTCTGATCTGAATGTTCAGGTCTCATTCATCCAACCTGAACGTCACTGATACTCGACAAACGTCACTATTCTGCGTCCTGATACTCGGAAGCGGGAAGAATAACAACAACCATGACAGACTTTAATGAGGATTAAGTTCCTACTATGCTTTATTATGCAAGTATATAATTTGATTTAAAAATAAATGCAGTTTGTACCGTTTTTTTATATTGTAAGAATGCATCCCTTTATCACCCATGTTATTGTTTTTATTTATTAGTCACTCCCACCAGAAACGTGGTGGGAGTGGTGGTGGAAATATTCTTTTAAAAGAATATTTTGTTATTTCTATTTAAAAAAAGACGAATAGACAGTGTCAGTGATGGATGCAGCTAGATGATGGTGTTATGTTGTAGTTTGTGTTGTGTTGATTCCTGGGCAGAGGGGCAGTGATGACTTGGCTGCAGGCCTTGCGTGTCTTTCTGATGTCATTACATAACTGTGATGCTCAGTTGCCTGATATTAGAGTAAGAGATTCATTAGATGCCTATTTTAAAATCTGGGCTTGTAATAACCTTAAATAAAAAAATCATGTTGACATGTTTCCTGCTGTAAGTCGAACTGTCGCATCCAGACTTTGGAGGGAAAGCAACAGAGGGTGAGAAGGAAGGGCAGCCTCTTCCTGGAGCTTTTCGACACAGCATCACAAAGCGACTCTGACAGTCGGTGAATTTAGAAGTGCTTCGAGGTTGTGTTCATGCTATGGTCGACAGCCACGCTACTAAATTCCTCGGTTAGTATTGTTAAACAAGTCAAACCCTGATGTGCTGCTTTTCTGAGAATGAACAGGTATGACAGGGGGAAAAAGCATCTGGATGTTTTCAGAAATGTGACAGCCGAAACACACATCTGTCCTCCAGCACGCTGTCTTTTTATTGCAGGTCAGTAGTGCTGTCTTTCTGCATTTTTCCAGCTGAAGACATCCTGAGAAATTAGGCCACTTTGATCTCCTCTGAGTGTATCATACATTTTTTATTTATCAGAGTTTAAACTCGTGCCCTGTCTTTACATGAGAGTACAACATTTAGGTTTTAACTTCAATGTTTTCGCCACAGTTTAAAATTTAAATGTTTAAAGACAGTGTGAAGCAATTTCTAGGTGTTAAAAACAGAAGCTGCTCTGTCTTCACAGATATTTTCTTACACTGGATAGGGGAAAAATACCCAACACATATCCTGCATATTTCACTGACATTTAATTCAACTCTGCTTACCCTGTTTTGGTCAGTTAGGAATGCCAAAAATAATTTCGGTTGGGGTTTCTGCTGGGATTCTGTCACCTAGCAACCCCCTAGTGGAGTTCCGCCCGTCGCCTAGAAACCCAAGTGGAGCTCCAGCATTTTTGGTCAGTTGGTTTTACTGCTGCATGCGGTGAACAGTGACTGCTGGAAAAGACAGGAGTTTTGCTGTAGACTTACCATGTAGAAACCACTTTCTGGATTCTTCTTCCTTCAGGTGTATTGTTGAGTTGGGGCCAGCAGCAGCGTATTTGGATTTAAAGTGACAAGACGCTCTAAAACAGCTCATTCTGAAAGGAGCTCACAATAGGTAGAACTGAGCAGACTGAAATCTCATTATCTAGGAATAATTTTGTGCAAAAAGAATACGATGGGCATGTTTTGTGACCTGACCTAACCTGTTCAATAAAGCATAATAGGTCACCTTTAAAGTTATTCTTGTATAATGCCGTGAACTCAAAGACTCTGAGCAAATGTGTTTAATATTCTAGTTGCAGAGCTGAAGACAAAAGCAAAAGCACAACAAAAGCTTAAGCGGGACCCTGGAAGGTGGTGTGCCAGAATGTGAAAGGTTGAACGCAAGAATTTGTTACCCAAGCCATTACCTTTTACCTTGTGTTGGCATTTTTAGCTCCAACAAATATGCTGGAAGGAGAAAACAGATGCCTATGCTCATCAGTGTTTTGTTTCTGTCAGGTTTCTTACCACAAAACACACTAAAAAGGGATCTGCTGCTCTTTATTACCTTTAAATGTCTAATTAGGTCAGATTAATCAGGAGAAAACACTGTAAAACAGAGATAAGCAATTACAGTGAAATATAAACTTCTAGCTAAGAGTCATTTAAAAGTCCAAGCTAGAAATACAGAACAGGCTACAAATACTTCCTTGAAGTTGCAACAACACTCTGACTTCAAGATGAGAGCACCTGTACTAATGGACTGGGATTTTTAGGAACTTAATCCATAGAGTCAAGTTTAATCCAACCACTAACTGGTACAACTTCGTGTTCACTTCATCTCATCCTCTTGTACCAACACCACCTATTCCCACTGGAGGAAGAGATTATCCTTTGTAATTGCCATTCATTGGTTTTTGCCAGTCTGCTGACTGTCGTAAACACTGAAAACATGCAACATCAACTAAATTTGGGTGAATAATGTAGCCCTTTCTGTGTCAGTATGATATGACTCATTATTTAAAATGTGTTAATAATACCGATTCACTCTGTTCATTGAGTGGCTCTGCAAAACCTGAATATTGTGAAAAAGGAAATAAATAGTGTATTTTAATGCAAAATAAAGCAGATAGGATACATGTTGGAAAGTATCGACAACTTCAACATTTCTGATGGCGACCTTTCGGAGGTGATAAAGCTCATCGGAGTCATGAACTCCTTTCAGTATGTTTTCCACTCAGGCTGGGACTTTGGACATTTATCTGTGGTGACATGGTCACTGTGTGAGCATTTAGCAACACCTGTCCTTTTCCACATGCTCCGCACAAAGGTCAAGTGTACAGACCTGATGGATGATGCACCGCCTGGGGATTATTTCACTGCAGCCAGGAAAGAAGAAAAACGAGGTGGGAAAGTGAGAGGAGTTTAGTTCACTGTGCAGAAGCAATGCAAAAATAGATGGCCTGCTTTAAGAAACTGAATTGTGAGTTAATTAAAGGAACCTATGATACTTCCTTGAACAGGTTATTATAGCTCTATGGGCTACACAAATCATGTTCGTTACATTTGTTACACAAAATAATTCTTACATAATAAGATTGTCTTGTCTTGTCACTAAATCCAAATTAGTTGCTGCTGGCCACGCCGCACAAACTCAATCTTATCGTAGAAAAGCAGAAGTAGAGCCTCCTGCACAAACAACAAGAATTCAGCAAGTAGTAAGTCAGTGACAAAACACTTGCCTCTTCCAGCAGCCATTGTACAGCAATGGCTACTGTACAATGGTTTTATACAGCAATAAAACCAGCTGGCTAATTGTGCTGGAGCTCGGCTTGGGTTGCTAGATAGCGGGCTGGACTTAGCTGAGGATGCTAGGTAACGACATATTGATCGTGGAATGTGACTTAACAATCAGGAGATCTTTGAAACGGCTCATTTTCTAGGCATCAAAAAACATTAACTTATTGCCAAAAAACGGCTGAACACTTGAACTATTTTTAAAGCAATTGAGGCCACAATGGCCTTTATTGTCTATACAAACCTGCAAAATGTGAATTTTGCATAATAAATCCCCTTTAAATAATAATCAATTACATCTAGAGTGCTTCTTTAGTTGCACATAGCTGCAGTTATGAATCATATGCCATGACCTTGTATCGGGATGAGTTTGTTCTGCGTTTACTAAAACCATAGATTCATGAGAAAACTCAGCTGAACATCCAGTAGTTTTATGAGTTTCACTTTTCATCTTCATTCTGTTTTTAATAAGGATGTTACTTTTTAAGGTGAATTTGAAATCCTTTATTGGCACTAATAAATAAATTGCACTATTAATATTACCAATATTTATTATTTCAAATGCTGTGCAGAATTGTTAGTTTAGATGCGACAGAACCATTCACTTACTCTTCTGCTTTTTCCTAAAAACCTGACAATCCAGGAGGAGAGATGAGGCACTGATCTAACTTCTCCAGGAACTTATACCGATCTCATCTCTGCCACAACATGAGCACTCCAACACCCGGAAGCCCAAACTCGGAGGTGAAGATGGGGTCCCAGGAGATGGCGATGCTGAGCAACCTTTTGGCTGCTTACACTTTCATTGCAGGTAGGATCAACAATTCAGGTGGGATTGTCTGTGATCAGCCTTTTAATTGTAGCCCTCATGTATTTCTGTGTTGAACAAACATTTGAAACATCAGTGGCTCTAAAATTGTACTCAAGTAAAAGTAAAAACTGTCCAATAAATTACTCAAGTTAAAATGCAAAAAGGCTTCTGGTTTAAAGGCTACTCAAGTACTGAGTAACTGATCAGCACATCTGATTTCATAATTAAAAATTACATCATCAGACAGACAACATTGTAAAGTTATGTCAAAAATCAGTTTTTTTAAGACTAAAATAAAAACATTCAAATAAATAGCTTGGTTACAAAAGAACAGATTCAGGCAGCACTTTTCCAAACTTCTGGAATCTCTGGAAATTATTATGCACAGAAGGATTCTTCATGAAATCAAGAACATTATGGATAATCCTGACCGTCTTCTACATGAGACTGTCTTGAGAAAACAGAGTATTATCTTCAGTCAGAGGGTTCTTCAGATTCGCTGCAGTACAGACTGCTACAGGAGATCTTTCTTGCCAACAGCCATCAGTGTCTACAATAACTCTTTGAAGACTTTGAATTAATATCAGTTACAAGATATTAATTCAAATATTCAAACAATTAATTTGCCTTTGGGAATTTGAATTTTTGAAGCAGTAAATAAATAAATAAAATATGAATTTGTGCAGATACATGGTCAATGGAAACTTATCTGTCTGTTTTAAATCAGACTAAACCTTTCCACCTTTGAACCGAAAGGAAAATAAATGTAATTTTTAAGCATTTTGATTCCAGGTTTCAGCTGTAATGTCTTGATTCTGTAAATATGAGGAATCAAAGGTGGAAACTAGATGAAGATCAGGCAGTGAAAACAGGAAGTTTGATCCCAGATGAAGAGTTTGAAGAAGCAGAGAAAGGAGGAGATTCAGAACGTAAAGACAGAGGAGGATGAAACCATCGGCCGCCTGTTTAACTCTGAATTGATTGTTGCTTCCCTTTATCGCAGACCAACCTGAGAGAACGGCTCTAGTGTTCCTCGGCGGTGTGTGTGTTGGACTCCTGGTCACGCTGTGCGCCATCGTCTTCCAGATACACTGCCGAGCGGACTGCCACTATGGCAACAGCAACGACCTTCAGAATCGCCAAAGGGTCAGACGTCACTGTCGCCAGCACCTCTGTGCCCGCCCTCAGCTCACAGACGGTAACCCAGACAACACCGGTGCTGTGGTTGTGGCCTCTGGAGTGACTGGGAACACTGGGGACTGTGAGCCAGAGGACTGGGATGACACGTCTGACCTGTCGGCACGGCGACGCAGGCGCTTCGAGAGAGCTCTGCTGAACGCCACCATGTTCACATCTTCTGAGGGTATCTGTCACAGAAACACTTTTTAATGGTTCTCCATTTTATAGTCTCCTTTAATCAATCAATCAATAAATAAAGTTTGTACAGAACATATCAGCAGCAAGGCAGCTCAAAGTGTTTTACATAATATAAATACAAAATTACAAAGTTTTAAAGAAAACACTGTGCAGTCAACAATTGAACAAACATTACATTTTGATGAGTGCCAACACTAAAATCAGACACATTAAATATGTTGGTCAATGTTTAATTTATGTTCAAAAGAAACTCTAAACAGGTGAGTTTAATGAAAAAAAAAATGTTACAAATATGCATTCAAGCTGCAAATGTGAATTCAGCTCTTGTTACCTTTGATTAAGATGCGTTAAAGAGCTTAAAATAAACAAATCTTTTAATAAACTGATCTCACGCTGTAAGCTCTTTATTCTTTGGGGAAAAATAGGAGGTCTATTATGCAAAATTCACTTTTTTCACATTTTTCTTTTTCCATTTAGGACTCAACTGCCTCTAAAATCAGCCCAATGCTTAAAAAACACACATCTGTTTTATGGCTATAAATTAATGTTTTTTGGTGTCTGGAAAATGAGCCATTTCAAAAACTTCCTAATTGTTAAGTCAAATTGGGTGCTGCCACCTAGCAACATCAACCGAGTTCAGCCTGTCACCTAGCAACCGAACCATAGTTCCAGCACTTTTGGTCAGCTGGTTTTACTGCTTTATGTACTGTACAATGGCTGCTGGAAAAGTTACAAGTTTTGTTGTTGACTTACTTAAAAAAACAGCTCTGAATTTCTAAATTGGTAAAATAATATAATTAATGTAGGAGATACGTGTATGTCTTGTTCAACCATAACAGTGTAGGGTGACAACTTGAAGATTTAGGATGAAATGGTTGTTGTTGGCATCTGTAAGAGTTCAGCAAGAGAAACGTGTTAAATGTGTGTGAAATGTTCAATCCAGTG
Source organism: Xiphophorus couchianus (assembly GCF_001444195.1). Lineage (NCBI taxonomy): Eukaryota > Metazoa > Chordata > Actinopteri > Cyprinodontiformes > Poeciliidae > Xiphophorus > Xiphophorus couchianus. Next base: position 12,334,264 of record NC_040231.1, read on the forward strand.
TGTTAAAAACTGTCATGACACAAACATAATCAAACATTGAGGCAGGGCTAAGAATGACCAAAGAATAAATGGTTTGAGAAACTCGGCTCACTAAGTAAAACACTCAATAAATAACTCATCAAATGGATGAAAATTATTTTTTATGAAAAAGTTTTCTTGTAGGCTCTGAGTTTAGCTCTGATTTTCTGGTTTTCTGCACACAGTCCAGCTTTATGTGATAAATAAAATGAAATGTTAAGTTCTAAAAGTAAATCCGAGGATAGGTGTTTAAAAGTGTCTGTTTGTGTGTCTTTAGAGCTGGACCGGGCCCAGCGACTGGAGGAGCGGGAACGGGTTCTTCGAGAGATCTGGATGAATGGACAACCAGACATCAGCACAGTGACTCAAAGCCTCAACAGATATTACTGATGGAAAGCCAAAACGACAGATACAGACCGGGAAGAAAACAAAGCGCAGGCAGTCATGGATGACTGGTGCAGAAAAATGAACATAAACATGGAACAGTTTCCACTGCAGCAGTGAGCCTCTGAACAATGAGGTAACACTGGTTTGTTTGGGGCTCAACAAGAAGACAGGACATAAATGGATTTTCAACAAAACTATTGTCTGTAGCTGATATTTAATGGACTCTGGGCTATGTAACTGCTGCCATTAATTTACTGGGATGTTTTCTCTTTTCTGTTTCTTCGGCACTTCTCAGTAGAACATGAAAAGGAGCAGAAGGGAATAACAATCTAGAGTTCACAGCTTGATTTTGTAGAATAATGTTGCACTTTTCTCAGCTGACCCTATATTGTTTGTGAACCTGCAATAATCAGAGTGTTGCAACTTGATACTTTTATATTGAAGAGCAACTTCCTCTTCCAAGGCGATCATGGAAACTCTATGACAAACATGGTGATACGAATACTGGTGCTTTTTCTACTGCATTTCAATTTCATCTGGTTGCTCACTGAATGGCATCAGACACATGAAGCACTGAGGATCATCAGCTCTGTTGCATCACTTTATGACAATCCTCAACCTGAGTTATTACAAAGAATGATTAACTTAATTTTAATATTTTATTAACTTTGTTTTGACGTAATGATTAAACTGCTGTATATAAGACATTAAAATGGTGGCTTTGCAGTTTTTTAAAAACACAAAGTACAGTAGACCTATCATGCAAAATTCACATTTTGCACATTATTGTACTTCCATTTGTTTCTCTACTGCTTCTAACAACAGCACAAGCACGTAAAAATAAATGCATAAATTTAATTTGTGTGGCTTATAGAATATCAATCAATTGAATCAGTTTCAGAATATGCAGACAATTCTTGTTTTTAGAACATAAAATGAAAATCTCTGATGCATTATTAATCAACCTTGAAAAAAAGAAGGAAAAAATAAAATAAAATGAGTATTTTAAACCCTAAAATTAATATAAATTCATGCAGGTGATGAGGGTATGGATATTTTGGACCAGAACAACCAAGAAGAAAAATGGTAAAGGTTTGTAAAGTTCGTCACCTGGTGTCGAAAAAGTGCAACTGCATGCTTTCTACTTCTCTTTTTTCATTCTTTCTTTATTAAAAACGTTACTATGTTAATTCAGGTCAAATTTCAAGTAAAAATATAATGAAAACAACCTAAGCTAACTAGCACCAGATAAACAAACAAACAACAAAATCCCCACAAAGTACGAATGTAAATACAGCTAAAAAAAAAAAAATTTAAAACAAAAAAATCAAGAAACTCCAACAAACTGGGATAGTAAAAAAATCCCATTTGTGAGATGGGCAGAATAAGAGAAGAAAAAACTTTGTACTAGACACAAAATGGATTCAAGTTCATTACTACGCTAAAAGGTGACCTGGAAGCAGCTAACTGAGGACATCTAGCGGTGATGAGGTGAAACAGCACACAAAATGGCAGGATTTAAATCCAACGACAAAAATCAGAGTTCAGAGTTCTTCTTTCCTTTTCAGTTAGTTTTATTTCTCTTACACAACTTTTTATTTATTTATGGCTAAACAATAATCGATGTCATGTATGTGCTCCAAAAGCAAGACTGCCTAGCTTGAACCAAAACGGATGCCGTTAGCAAAGTGAAAGATGACATTAAAACAAAATATTCATTTCTCTCGCTGCTTTGTGTCAAATAAATTGTCTGTGTCGCTGTAAGCTCTCCGTTTACGGCCATACCACCCTGAACACGCCCGATCTCGTCTGATCTCGGAAGCTAAGCAGGGTCGGGCCTGGTTAGTACTTGGATGGGAGACCGCCTGGGAATGGCTTGGGCCCCCCCCAAGGCCATATCCTGGGTCATGATCTCCAGGGTAAAAAAAAATAAAAAAGAGAGATCACAGGTGTGAAAAACCCTGTTGACCTGCACCTGTGCTCCTTGTTGTGGTTTTTCTAGACTAGAAACCCTTTGGAATATTCTGTTACATACAAAATGTGTTGTTCATCACTTTCACACACCGTTGTGGTTACAAAAAAAAGCTAAATACTTTTAATTGTGACATGTCTTGTATAAAAGAAATATCTTTAATGAAATTTGTTAAATCTAGTGAATAAACTGATATTTATATTACCTGTATGTTGCTGTTTCTGGTGACTATCAGGCTAAAAAACTAGCTACAACTGCTTTTTCTCCTCACTGGCAAGAACTTTATATATGTGTCACATGCAGATGAAGTAAAGATGAACACAATGAGATGCTGATTATTCTGGACTCTTTTACCAGGGGAACCAAGACAAAATGACCCAAATATAAATCGAATTAGAGTATTTATATTTATGAAAAGTTTTATTTCTTCAACCACAAGAAAATGAAGAAATAATTAACTAAAACAAATATATATATATATATATATATATATATATATATATATATATATATATATATAATATACACAAATATAACAATAATATAACAATGAGACAAACAAAAGTCACAAAAGATATAAACATTTTTAACTGATTATTTTGGGGAGATTTCCAGCCAATGTAGTCTCCCCACCAAAACACAAACTCTTTAGTTTGTTTGTTTCTTTTCAAGTTCACTGTCTACAAACTTCTTGAAATGCTCAAAGCTGTCGTAAACAATGCCTTCAAAACCAGAAGTGGTGGATCTCCTAGTTGCTGGGCAAAAGGTAAATATTTTTTGGCTACTTCCAGCAGTTTTGTTTTTGGAGGGTGTGTATCGCTTCTTCTGTCCACCACACTGGGGTATTTTGCAGGCCCCGCAAGGCCTCAAGGATTTATGAGGCTTGGTTGGACTGGCTGTCAGCGCAGGAGGGGGAGCTGAAGGTACGAAGTTCTGGCCGTTGGAGGTTCTGCAGAGCATCATGGACGGCGTCTGTGGCTGAGCAGAAACCACAACCAGGACCGGGGCTGCAGACAATCTGGGGGGGATGTAAGTGGCCACCGGGGGTTTGGGCTGGATGTTCCTCTGTGGTTCTCCTAATCTGTAGAAATAAAAGTAAATGTGATGATGAGTTTGTATATTCATGAGCAATATCATAAAACGTCACCAACACACATAGTAGTCTAGAGTTAGTTTGAATATGCAGCTGATAAATCCACCTCAATAAAGGGTCCATATTTCTGAAACAGCTTACCTCTGCTTCTGACCATGCCTTTCCCCAGACACATGAGGAAGGCTCAGGTACTGGACCTGAGGTCGGCTTGGAGCTGGCAGGGAAGCCGGGAGCGTTGGAGCGGCTGGCATTGGTGCCTCAGACAGCACTCTGCGGTGGAGCTTCACCTTAGGGATGACAGTCGCCTTGAAGTTAGCCTTCTTCTCCTCCCGTGCAATGAAGGTGGAGATGGATTTTGAGTTCAAGTTGGGTAAAGGAATGGAGAGACTGTTGAGGATGGCGTCGTCTCTGACTCGGTCTACAATCCGTTTGTACTGCCCTTTGATCGCTGCGGTAATCTTGGTGGGGGAGGTGAGACGACAGGCTGGCGGCCGGTTCTTGAGCATCTTAATGATGAGGTACAACAGACGGCTGTCTTCAGTAACACGTGCCGCCTGAGGGTACCTCATCCAAGAAAACTTTGTCTTTTGGGCCACTCTGGTCTCAGGTGTGTCGGCTCCCAGGCATCGGCCAAACAGGGTGTAGCCCCACCGAGATTCATATTGTTTTACAAAGTTGGTAGCTGACCTGTCGTGCTCATGCAAAGCACCGACCGCGGAGGCAATCTTCACCCTGAGGTCGGCCGGCACCAGGTGGCGGTCTGTGTCATCGGCCAGCTGGAGAAGGAGCAAGGCCAAGTCTTCCACTTCCTGCAGCCCAGGAAGCTGCAGGTGGCTCTCAGTCATGAGGACATCCTGCAGGGCAGGGCTGTCCTCTTCCTCCACCTGCTCTGACCGAGTGAGGATGGCGTGTTTCCCACTGACGGCGTCCATCGGATCCTCCTCTGACTCTCCGCGCATGTCCACACCTTCATCTGCCAGCTCCTCCTCTTCATCGCTCTGTTCAGCTGTCTTCTCTTCGTCACGGCTCTGCTCTTCTTCAACTGCAAAGTATAAAATGTGCTTTTTACCAACACATCTAGGCAGTCACAAAAGCCAACAGTAAACTTCATATCACATGTATTTACCTCACATTTCACTTATAAAGATTTACCAGCTTAGTTTGCTTATTTCTGTTTCTAGATAGTTTACCTTGCTGGGCGTAGTAATCTTTTGCAGCGAAGCTGGTCGACTGACACATGGCGTACTCCACCCCAAGAAGCTCTTCCTCGTCTGGGTCTTTGTACTCAGCAGGGTAGGGCATCGGAGCAACAAAGTTGGATTCGAGGACATGCTCTCTACCAAACAGCACCTCAGCCTGCTGATTGATGCGTTGAATCTGCCGCGGGTCCATGCACCAGGTCTGCCGGCCGTGTCCACCTGCAACCCTGAGGGACTCCATCCGGTTGGTCCACTGCACCGCAAACGCAATCAGATAAACCTGAAAGACACGACCGTTGGCGTGTAAAGGGGCAGAAGACACAATCATCTCTTTTGGCCCTTATGGCATATACTGTGCATCTGAGGAAGGCAAGAGGAGACAGGCAAGAATGTGAAACATGATGCGTCGTCAGTATTTTTTTTATATATTAAAACTGCTCATCCTCACTTGGAACTGCATATTGTTGTTTCTAAATGAACATGAACTTGTTTTCTTTGCATTACTTGAGGTCTGAAAGCTCTGCATCTATTTCCATATTTTCACCATTTCTCATTTTCTGCAAATAAAAACTAAATTTTTGCTTGGAATTTCAGAGACATGTTGTCAGTAGTTCATAGAATAAAAGAACAATGTTCATTTTACTCAAAGATAAACCAATAAAAAGTAAAATCAGAGAAACTGATCATTCTAAGAGGTCTATCAATTTTTTCCAGAGCTATATATAAATGTTACCAGGTGAAGTTAAATCTCAGTATCCAAAATTAAGTCACATTTATTCCCTTTGTTTGTCTAAAGCGGGTTTCAAAGTGTCCAGCAGGTGGCACTGCGGAGTAAGTGGGCTTCTTGATTCTAAGCTTTAAGCCGCATTTATGTTTCGTCACATCTGCGGAACAGCCGATGGTCCCGATCTGAAGTTGTAAAGGTAACAGTGAAAAAAACTTCATAACTTGGTAAGCTGACCTAGGAATAATCTGTAACGTTAGAAGACAAATAATTAGCTTTGTACTGTAAAATTTACTGGTAGATTTTCCTTTTTTTTTTGTAGCAATGAGGTTTTATTTTAATTCATTTATGCCCGTGAGCAGGGAGATCTGGCCCGTTGAGGGAGATTACGTAGCTCTATGAAGGCGTGAGTGTTTAATATAAAAATATAAACCGATTTCTGAGGTTGTGGCCTCACTGTGTTGTTTGTTTGACCTGTTTTGTGTATTTGTGTTGTTCAGAGGGGAGATAAATTGTCTAGTGAGAATCGACTTCACTCTGGACAGGCTGTTGGTCGTTTGGAAGTGAGTTTGACTTTGTTGATTTCTTTGAGGTCCTTTAAAATGTTATACATGTTTAAAGAAATGTTTCTTGCAAAGTTGTACGTTGTTTTTTTTTTCTAAATGTATAGAGTGTTTATGAAGTGGTGCTTTTTCTGTATTTTTGTTGTAGGGTCCATTTAGCAAACACACTACTGTTGTCAACGTTTTTATTTGTGATTCTCACGTTAGGGAAATTGTATTTTTGTTTTTAGAAAAATTGTTTGAATTAATTCTTTTGTTAACACCTTTCACGAGTTTTTAAATTTTGTTTATACCAAATCAAACCAAAATTAATAATGTTCCATCTGAGGACAGTCGGGAGATAAAACCCACTTACGTTTTTCACTTGGATGTGCTCATTTGTCTACACTTGGTCACATAAATATAATTAAAGTCATGCTGGTGTGTCCGCATCGTGCTGTGTTGCTTTAACGGGACGGTCGGGCGGTGACGGTGGGACGGGGGGGACACAGAGCTGCCGCAGCCGGACCGGGTGGGAGCAGAACCACCCCGGCCTGCATTCACCCATCTCTGTGAATCCGAGGAACTGATCATCTTTCCCACTCCACCATGCGGGATTACACGGACACCACGAGCAACGGAGGAGGCTACATGCCGTGTTGCCAAGTTTGCGTTTTCGTTTTTACCGCATTCCTGGTCGTTGCGGAGAGGACGGCCGGTGAGTGTTACCTGGGACACGCTCACATCTCACCCCACAGGGTGGCTAAAAACCTCCGCGTTTGCAGTGTTGATCTTGTAATAATCGGTTCTGGTTGTGTTACGTTTGCGGTGAGATGCGGGTTTGCTGCGCGTGAGAGCCCGTGTGGATGCGGGGCGCCGCAGACAGGATTCAACATCAGCATCAGCAGCTCCGAGTTTTCAACTCATTCTCACTTTAAAGCTGGCCTCTGTTGTCATGAATAATAGACCGCAGCGGGATCTGCAGTGAGTTCCCTATTTTTAAACCTGCATGCATCGAGACTGCTGACTCATGTCAGCGTGTTCCCTGCCTTTAAGTCTCATCTTTAGATGGTCTGCGTGATATTTTGTGATGGAGTCCAAGAGGAGCCATGTTGTTATATTTTAGCGCTCTTTTTGGATGGATGAGGGGATGGGCGTTTACCCCGGGATGGGGCCTAATCTGGCCGGACGGCCCGCCTGTTTGGCCGCCCAAAGGTTCAGATTACATGTATGGAGGAATGCGGGGAGGCAGAACTGCGGGAGGATGATGATGATGATGATGATGATGATGATGATGATGCAGAGACGTTTGAGCAGCTGCTGTCACTAATGAGATGTTGAAGAAAAGGTCATTCAAACTCAGTCTGGACAGTCATGACATACAGGATCTGTTATATCCCAAACACTGCAGAGTGTTTCTCAAATTACTGTCACTTATGTATAAACCTGGAGGATAAATCAGCAGAATTAGTTGCAAAATTAAACAGACAGCCCAAAATGTTATGACGAACTAATTTAGGGACTTTCTAATAGAAATTAGTGATAGAGTTGTATTGCTTATCATTTATCGTGATAAATTTATTATGGTGATAAGAATTGTGATTTATTGTTGTCATAAATTTCAATTAATGCTGATTTTTTTTAAAAAACAAACCGTCCATATTGTCAGGATTTCAATTTTTACTTTTTTTTCTCTACTGTTTGTTAAACCAGTGTATCAATAAATACTAATAAATTTAAAAATTTGATTAAATGTAATTACTGTGTGCAGTTTAATGATACAAATCGCACTGTTTTTATCGTAAAGAAGAGTATTACTTGCATTTCAAGAGCGGCATTCGTGTTTGTGGGTCTGTGATTGCATAAAGTTACCTAAAGAATATCACAATAGCACCACAAAATATCCCAACAATACTTTAAGTCCATCTCTATGTCCACTCTGTTACAGACTGTTTGTATGTAAATGACATAAAACTTCTATAGTTTCATGGTTTTCTGCTATAATCCAACAGCAGAACTCAACATGTTGCAGAATGCATGTTGCTTTACACTAAAACTAGTTGATTCATATGATTTACTAGATCAATAACAGTAAGTATATTTTGGAGTCACATTTATTTCTCTAACTTATAATCTTCTGTGTGTCCACAGAAGACCAATTAATACAAATTACAAATTCAAGAGTCACTGCTTACAAATTTGTAAAGTAAGGATCAAATCATTTTCAGTTATAGGATGTCACTCCAGCATAGACCAGGAGCACAATTTAAAAAAATAAAAACCATACATATATATTTATAAATAACTGTTACAATAATAATCCAGATGTAACAATTTCCTGCTGATACTGTTTGTATTATAGTTACATCTTTGAATTAAAAACCTTTGAAACTTGCGATTCATAAATCTTCAAATCAAGTTCAGACGGGCTGCAGAATTAGACATACTGAGATCTTTATTTTCTGTGAGAAATCAAGCTCTCTGTGAAAACATGTAAAATGTTAATTTTACATTAAAGTTCTCCTTTATTATTTATTGTGTTTCCTGTGTTTCCCCCAGTGATCTATTGCTTTGTGTATTACATTTGGATTGGCCACAACTACTGCTATGCTCATCTTGCTGGCTTCACGGCACTCTTCCTGCTCCCAGGTAAAAAAAATAAAAAAATCAGACCAAATAAATCCAATTACAGCCAGAGAGTGAAAACTTCCCTCTTTTTAACTTGTATTCCCCTGTGTGTTTGCAGGTTGGGGTCCACAGTGGCTCAGTTACCTGTGGTATCTCTCGGATGGAAAAATCCGCAGGAAATCTCTCAGATGGACTCACATATTACACCTGGGTATCTTTAAAAGGTGGGCAGACTTTACAAAGCAGTACATTTATTTCATTTAACCTTATGTCTGATCATTGGTTGCCATGTTTGTCCCCGGCAGGCTGTGGGACTGTATGCGTCTCCCGGATGAGGATGTTTATGGAGAAATCATGCAGCAGGCTGACGTGTCTGCGTTACGTCTGTTTGAGGCCTTGGTGGTCACGCTCCCCGAAACGCTGCTCCAGACCTACGTACTCATCTGCACCGACATAGGAGTCCGCTCTCCTGGTGAGCCGAACGTGAAGACCGCCGTGCGTGATTAGTGTGTGTGGCTGAATAAAGACAGCAGAACAGCTCAAAACGTTTATGAGTCATCTTCAACAAAATTTAAATATCATTAAATTGTAAAAAAAAAAAAGAAAGAAGGTAAAATAAACTGTAATGTGTGTAATAAGCTGCAACAAAATCTAATCTAGAATATTCTTTTTGATTGAGCTTGAGAGGGACTTTGGCTACGTTCACTCTGCAGCTTGAAGTGACCCAAATCAGATTTATTTTCCCGCCCTGTGGCCGTTCACACTTCTAAATGCATGCAACACTAGTACGTGTTCCCCAGTGTGAACGACCTTAAAGAGTACCGCATGCGCAGTAGAGGGCGCAGTAACTCCCTGCTCTTTCCTCCCTGCAGCCTCGGTGTGTTTTGCTGTGTGTTTGCTGTCTCTGGCCTGGGCGCTGGTTCTCTACGCCAGATCCTGCTCACTCATCAGACCGGGACACCTGCACATGACTCCAGCTGCCATTCTTTGCCGACTCCTGTGGAGGGTGGGGATTATTCAGCACATATGCCTGAAACTCACAGCAGTCGTTTTTGTTTTCTGTGCGTAAAGATGCATTCTGTGTTCATTCAGGTTGGCATGTTGGGATCCCGGTTTGCTGTGCTCATGCTCTTCACGCGCATCTTCAAGCAGTGGGTCCTGGGAGTCATTGGTAAGCCAAGACCTTATGCTGCGGTCCAGTTACCTCAGTATAAGAGGCGGGAAGAGAAACCAAACTTCTACTTCAGTAAGAGTAGCAGTACTTCAACCTATTTTAATCAAGTGGAAAAGTAAAAAAAAGAAAGTACTTGGTAAGGCTCAGGTACTGAGTAACTAATGAAAACACCAATATTATTCGGAAATTACATCATCAGACGGACCAAAATATAAAGTTATGTGAACATTTTGGTATTTTAAAAATCAAAATGAAAAGCATTTTAAAATAACATATTTACAAAATAACAAAATCAGTAAAAAAATATTTTACAATTTCTTTCAATATAAAACTTATGAAATTTTAACAAAACTGCAGGTGTGTCTGTGTCTGGTGAATGTTTGACTAAAATAACAACTATTTAGTCACCCACAGTGACTAAAATCACTGTGGGTAAAGAATCCAGAAAAAAAGTAAGAGTAGCAATACTTCAGAATAAAATTACTCAAGTGAAAGTAAAAAGTACAGCGTAGAAAAGATACTTCTTAACATACAGCTGCATATTAGTGCCATCTCTACATCTATAAAGAAAAAACAGGGAGGAGTAAATTTCCTCCAGAAAACTCAAGAAATCTTGTAGAAAAAAATCAGAAATTTCTGGGATTCAAAAGTCTAAATTTTCTACTGATAAAGCTGAAACAATTTAGAGTTTTTAAACTCAGAAATGTCCAAGCGTTTTCTAGAAAATTTCTGAGATCTCAAAATTAGATTTTTTATTTTTGGGAAAAATGTTTTCTTTCTCAGTGGCCCTAATACGCTGTTGTGCAGAACAGTTTATCATTTCTCCCAGCCTACATTTAAACCTTTTACTTCATACTTATAAGGTGTTTGAAACTGACTTTGGAAGTGTGTGTTTGTGACAGGTGTGCACTGGCTGGGGGCAACTTTCTGGATGGTGTCTCAGCAAACCGACGTCATCCGTTCAACTAGTCGATGGAGTATTTTCAACCTCGTTCTGGGAGCCGTTCACGTCTTTCTCTTCCTCAACGTGAAGTACGGGCCATCCAGATACCGCATGGCTGCGTTTTACCTGGTGCGTCTGTCTGCTGGCTCATCTCTCTCTTACTGGAAGGCATTGTGACAACCATGACTTATTTTAGAAAAAGGAAGTGTTTTATTTTGAAGAGTTCTTAACTGGAGCTGATTTTGTCTTTGGTCGCTAGTGTAAGAGTGACAATTGGAGTTATGAAAAAGTAAAATGTTTTGGAAATGTTTTATTTTGAAAGGCAACCCGGATGGGGGAGAGGAGCGAATGTGGAGTAGCGGAAAAGAAAGGAAATGTTCGACACTGAGAAAGAGTTCAATTGTTTCTGTGGATTATTCTACAAAGGAGAATCTCAGTATCTGGACACCCACGAGTCTTACACTAGCTTGTCTTCTGTTGATAAGATACGAAATATCCGTTGAGTTTGCTTGCTTAGTAAAAACTGAACTTCTGTCATGATTTCAAAGGCTCCTACTTTGAGCCTTTGAAATTTTAAAGCCTTTTCAACCTTTAAAATTTCAATTTAAATGTTGAAATTTTCACAACATAATTATAAATAATTATGTCATAATTGGAAAGACAGATCCCAATGTGATAGGACTAGCATAGCGGTAGAAATCAATCAATCAATCAATCAATCAATCAATCAATCAATCAATCAATCAATCAATCAATCAATCAATCAATCAATTTTATTTATAAAGCACCCTTCATACTAAAAGCAGCTCAAAGTGCTGTACAGATCAAGGTTTAAAAGATGCAGTTTGTAATTTTTGAATAATAATTTCCTTCTGATCCTCTGATCCAGTGATTAAAATTTTGTTTTGTCCTGGTTGAGCTGGTGGTTTAAACTGGTTTAAACCTGGTGGTTTAATCCACGGCTCTGGTGGAAAATTCTGTAAGCTACACAAGTAACCAAGTTAGAAAACTATTTGTCTTTCACTTCACAGGTCTGGCATTTGTTTAATAATGGCAGCAAGAAAACCTCTGTTAAAAGAAAGCATCGTTTGCAGTAGATAAATAAGGCAGCTGAGAACAAAATTGATCTTTGTGACCCAAATGCAAATCGCTATATGTGGAGTAAATCCCTAACATTCCTTCCATAAAATAGGATGGTGGCAGCTTCATGCTGCGGGGATGTGTTTTTAATCATATGTAGGAAAGCTGGCAATTTCAAAGAAATTGTCTTTCTGATCTCAACCAGAAAGACATAAGAAAAATAGAGGCAATTAATCTGAAGTTAATTAAATCTGAAGTCTGACTGCTAAAATGTTAGATAACACAAAACATTGTAAAATGTATGCACGAGAGACAGTAAGGTCTAATTTGTTACACAAATTTTAACCCCCACTACAATCCACAGGTCATGTTTTTAGAGAACGCTCTTCTTCTTCTGGCCTCCTCCTGGTTTTTTGCTATGGTGTCCTGGGACACTGTGGGGATCCCGGCTGCAGTCTTCTGCAGCTTCCTCATTGGTAAGGCTTGCAGCCCTTTTCTCTATAAAGCATGCATTGAAATTTTAAAACTTTCTGTTTTCCCTGAATGTTTTTAATGAAAGTCTACGTTTTGATGAGTGCTTTCCCTCTGCAGGTGTGATAGCGTTGGTGCTGTACTACCGTTTCCTGCATCCCAAGTCTTTTGAGATCTTCCAGAGTATTCGCCACAGGGGGATTGGTGGGGCCTGCATGGAGCGAGGATCTACACTCTCACTGGAGGAGAAAGTCGAGCCCAATTTCCATCACCGTACGACATTGTCTGGTTGGTGATTAACATGTCTGCACATTTATCTTTGTTGTAACTATTTTTGTAATGTGCATTAAATAATAATTAATTTTCTTTAGTGTCTAATTTGACTTATTTTGTTAGAGTTCCAGATGTACCATTTTTAAAAATCCATTTTACTTAGTTTTTATTATTATTTTTGTTTAAAAAAGCAGCATGTTGTTTAAACAAAACATGTTTAAAAACTTTATTTTCAGGAGGTGGGACCCTAATGGACCTGCCCATCCAATGGGAAGGCTGGAAGCATCACCACTGGCTGCTGATTCGCTTAGCTCTTAAGACAGGAGACGTTTCAAGGATCTGGTCAGCGTACGGAGAAGGCGGACTGGCCGGACTCATGGGTCTCCCAGAAGAAATTCACTCCCCTGACGTGCATCACGTACCCCGGGTTTGTTGCACTCCTGAACTGTTGGTCTCTGTTCAATGATTAAATTTAAGGTGCATTCACACCAGCCCCGTTTAGTCCGTTTTAATCAAACTCTAGTTTGTTTATCTAGAAAGTCTGGTTCATTTGGGGATTTGTGAATCTACAAATCGAACTTTAGTAGAGACCAAAAGAGCCAAAACCAAAATCTCTGTTTGGTTGAAGTGAACTCTGGTGCGGTTCGATTGCATATGTGGATGCAACCGCTCCAAATGCAGGAAGTGGATTATAGCGCAGGGCATTCTGGGTAAATACAAACAAAACAAATGCCAAAGTCTAGCACTAGAAGAAGAAATGACTCGTGGTCTTTTAGAAAAGACAAAAGAGAAATAAAACAACCTGACTCCATTTTTGTTTACATTTAATGATGAAGGAAGTTATACTTAGTGTCTTCTTCAGTGGTTTTCATGTTGTTTCCTTCAGTGGTTCTTGGTGTAGCGCCACCTCAGGCGAAGGGTGAAACAGGTTATTAAGTTAATTTGGTTCGTTTGACACAACGTAGTGTGAAAGCGAACTGCACCAGCTGAAAATGTAACAAATGTTGCAATATGGTTCCCTAATCCAACCACTTGAAGACTCCCTTAATTTTACCTTTCTTTTAAGTTACAAAGGTTACAAAGTTACAAAGTGTGAACTTTATTGCTGTTTGTGTTTGTGGATTGAGGAAAATGTCCTCCCTTCCAGACAAGATTGGCTTATTTTGAAATAATGTAGTGGTTTGTTTTTTTCATTCCTGTTTGTCAGGTTCCACCTCCTCAACCGAGAGTTCTTCAAATCTCACACCCGGTTCCTCAACCAGCCCCGCCAGCTCCTCCACCGCAGGTCGTCCAAACTCCTCAGGCAAGATATTCTGTCTGAAACCTTGAATTGAAACCCAGTCGGTGTGAAATTGATGAAAGATGAAAACTGTGTGTATCTGTGTTGATTGCAGTCGCCAGCTTTAGCTGTCTTTTCTGTACCCCAGGTGAGTGAAGTCGTCCAGCCACCTAAACCAGCTCACAGCAACATTGTGGCCCGACCAGTGAGAAAAGCTCCTCCCACAACCATCAAGGACATGAGGTTTCCAGAGATCATCCCTTTCCAGGAGGTCATTCCTGAGGAAACCGCAGAGGACGAATTAAGCGCGGCTCCATCAGATGATAAAGGTGGGAAACCAGAAGCACTGTTATAAAGTGTTTGGCCATGTGGGGGCAGTAGAAGCAAGCTGTAAATACTGTTTTGAGACAGTTTACATAGACATAATTAAAGAATAGACGCCTCATGGACCGCTGTCGCCTATTGTAGCTGACGAGATTTAGGGCGGCCATCTTGGAGCGGTTGACCTCTCCACTCAGCGTCATGTTTGGCAGATGCAACGACGTATCAGCACATTTAATCGATCCTAATACACTTTTTTTTTATACTGGAAACCTTATTCAAACAGCTATCAAAGTTACATTTACAAAGAATTAAATGTTTGAATTATTTTTGAATTGTATTGATACATGGTTCAGCATATTTAAATAAGCTTAGTGGGGGAAACAACAGAAAAGGAATATAATATTCTGATACTGATGTATGATGAGCATTTTACAAAGCACACACCCGTAAATAATTTCAAAAAATATACATGAATGCATATTTATATAAATATACAAACACAAATAATGATTAATATTGAGTAATATAGGCTATACATGTTTATATGCAAAGTAGGAGGGACGACCAAGATGGCCGCCGTATTTTCTGCACTGGAGCAGCCAATGCTGGGTCTATTTTTTTATTATGTCTATGCATATACACCTTTCACCCCTAAACACGGGTGACTGACAACACTAAGACCCGCCTGCTGGTTCTGATTGGTTGTTTCTATTTAGCGCTAAAAATCTCACACCCAGTTCCTCAACCAGCCCCTCCAGCTGCGAGAAGGCAGAGGAGCTTGATTGTTTTTCACACATTATCTGTCTTATTGTCACGACAAAGTGACAGTTTCAACAAATATGTCAAAAATATTTTTTATTAAAGTTACGTACTGCGGCTCTAAATAAGAAATGCAACTAGAAAATTTCGGAAGAAATTTAGCCGGGGCCTGCCAAGGCGTGCCCGTCGGTTTGGGCCCGGCGTTGTCACGCTACAAATTGGCATCGATGCTAAAGAACGCTGCAACGTAATCAATAGCATGCTGAGAATCACAAGAACGTTAAGTTCTTGTGATTCTCAGCATAGTATGCACAGTATACTGTGCATACTGTATGCACAGTATGGTGCATACTGAACGTGCACCATTCAGTATGATTTAAAATGTTGTCAAGGCTTTTATTTTGGAAGTTTTGTTAAACTTCATTTCAAAGGGCCAAACTAATCCCATGCGTAATAGTCCTTGGGTTAAAATAGTTATATAATGCTCAAAACACAAGTAGTTGATGTAAAAATATTAAAGGCTTTTATTTTGAAATGTTTGTTCAGCTTCATTTCAAAGCGCCAAACTAATCCTATGTTTATCAGTGCTTTGGATGAAAAAGTCAAATAAAGCCAAAAAGAGCAATTACGTCATGTAAAAATATTCAAGGCTTTTATTTTGAAATTTTCAGTATGCTTCATTTCAAAGGGCCAAACTAATACCATGTGTATCAGTGCTTTGGATGAAAAAGTCAAATAAAGCCAAAAAGAGCAATTACGTCATGTAAAAATATTCAAGGCTTTTATTTTGAAATTTGCAGGATGCTTCATTTCAAAGGGCCAAACTAATACCATGTGTAACAGTGCTTTGGATGAAAAAGTCAAATAAAGCCAAAAAGAGCAATTACATGATGTAAAAATATTCAAGGCTTTTATTTTGAAATTTGCAGGATGCTTCATTTCAAAGGGCCAAACTAATACCATGTGTAACAGTGCTTTGGATGAAAAAGTCAAATAAAGCCAAAAAGAGCAATTACGTCATATAAAAATATTCAAGGCTTTTATTTTGAAATTATTATTATGCTTCATTTTAAAGTTCCAAACTAATCCCATGTGTAACAGTTACTGAGTTAAATCAGTTATATACAGCCCATAGCAGCAAGTAGTTCTAAAGGCCAGTTCAGTCCTGATCTGTTTCAACTGAGGTTTCCACTATAGTTAGAACTACAGTGATGCGTATTTGTAGTCCTAATCAGCAGCCAATAGCCTCTTGAGTTCCGTTGCTATGGTAAATAAGTTTCTCACCAAGGTGTGAACTGTTAGTGAAAGAGCCTGAGACAGCCTAGAAAATCCTGTCGCATGACTTTGCTCTGAAGCACCGTGACAGAAAACCGTACGATCTAGATAAATTTCGAAAACATTTTACCGGAGCAGACATGTGTATCAATGTGAGGACCGATTTTGATACCAATCGTGCGATATTTGTGGGCGTGACGGCGATTTCAAAATTATTTTGGGCTCAAAAAATCTCTTCATTTCTCACTCTAGCCGAGATCTAAAGGCCCTGGCTCTCACTCTAATTTTCGGAAAAATGAGAAACTTTGGGTCGCTTAGAGACAAATTGTGGACAAACCGTAACTGGTATCGACGAGCCGTCTTCACTTTCGAAGAGATCACAGACGTATCTACAAAATGAAATTTGAATGGTATTTCTATGTGAATTCGTGACGACACAGAAAATCCTCAAAAATAGGGTATTTCTAGGATTTTTCCCATTGACTTATAATGGGGTTTTTTTCGTAGTTTTTTGCGAATTATGTCGCCACGTTAAGCCCAAATCCCACCAAAAGTAATAGCTCCAATGGCGTGAATTTTCTGCACGTTTTGATACCTCATTTGTAGGTGTGCACCCAGCGGTATGAGCCGCATTAACGGTTACGGAAGAAAAATAAAGAATTGGGAGAATAGCAATAGGTTCCTGCCATTGCTTTGCATGGCAGGCCACAATCACACATGAATAATATAGTAATTTTGTTATTGTGGTAAAACCACATCATCCTGGTGCCAGAGCTGGGTAGTAACAAGTTACATTTACTCAATTACATTTACTTGAGTAACTTTTTTACTTTTAGGAGTATTTTTATTAAGCTGTACTTTTTACTTTTACTTGAGTAATTTTATTACGAAGTATTTCTACTCTTACTTGAGTAAAATTTCTGGATTTTCTACCCACTGAATGAAAAACAAAAATGTTTTAACCAAAAATTCACCAGATACACACCCCTGTAGTTTTTGTTAAAGTTTCACTAGTTTTTTATTAAAAGAAACTGATTTGATTTGCTTTTATAATTTATATGAATTATTGTCATTTTCGTCCTTAAAATACCCACATTTTTACTTACCTTTATATTTTTCTCTATCTGATGATGTACTTTTTAAATATTAAATAATTGATTGATCAGTTAATCAGTACTTGAGTAGACTTTTTACCAAAATACTGTTTTACTTACTTGAGTAATTTCTTGGCTGCTTTCTACTTGTACTTGAGTAAAACTATGTTGAAGAACTGCTACTGTTACCTATGTACAATTTTTGGGTCCTCTGTCCACCTCTGTCTGGCACCAAAACCTTTTATTGAAAGAAATGTAATTTTTTTAAATTACCTTCTTTCTATTAAGCATTTTATTTTCGGAATTTATGCAACTTTAAGGTGAGTGGAAACGCAGCTTTGGACATTGACTGTTTTGCTCTAAATCTAAAGGTGATGAGGACTTCCAGAGCGCTGTTTACGGCTCACCGTCTCTGTCATCTCCTCAACTTGGCGGAAGCCTCCGGCACATCGACAGCAACGCCGCGTCTCTCACAGAGGCGTCCTCCTCCGTGGCCTCTCTGGACATCAAGACGCCCGGCTGGTCCCCTGAGCGCCGGTCTCCTCTCCTGTTGGCCTCCCCAGAGAAGAAGGAGGGAACCCCAGCAGAATCCAACACTACTCTGTATTTCAGCGCAGATGCGCCGTCGCCGTCCAGCGGCAGCTACCTGGGCTGGGGCTCGGAGCTGTCGCCTATTTCCTCCTACAGAAGACCCTATCGGATCAGAGAAGCCCGCTTTGTCACGTCCACCCTTCGGCTGGAGGCTGCAGGTGTAGCTGAAAGCCCCGGCCCGGCGCCGGTTGTCATCATTCCTGCCACTCCCGGCACAACACCGGGTACCACTCCAGGAGGAACACCTGGAGCCACCACACCTGCAGCTTCCACTCCTGGTGCTGCCACTCCTGGTACTCCACTCACACCAGTCATCTCCCACGCTCGCAAACAGATGGTGCAGTTTGTGGACTTTAGAGAGAATTTAGTGTAAAGTAAAGGAAAAGCTAAAATTTCCAGTTCAGCTGTTCAGTATATAAAGCATTCTTGTATTAATTAACTTGTTGGAGAATTATGAAATCTTTTTAGGCAGTCATAGAGTTCATCTATAAAATATTTATCCTTTTGTGCAGACAGATTATATTACATAAAATAGGATTGTAAACTGATAGCTCTTCCAATATATGGACAATACACAGATTTGTAAGAGTTAACCCTTACAGGTGACCTATTTTGTGTCCATGGTCGGGTTAGGATTTATCTATGGGCATTTTCTTTGCACAAAATAATTATTAGATAAAGACATTTACTCTGTTATTTTCAGAATGAGCTGTTTTAGTGCCTCATGTCACTTTAAATCCAAATAAGCTGCTGGCCACACCCCCCAATTCAACATTCAGGAGATTTTTGAAGCGGCTTGTTTTCCAGACACCATAAAACTTTAGCTTGTTGTCAAAAAACAGCTGGGTGTTTTTTTAAAATGTTTTTAGAAGCAGTAGAAACACCAGAGGAACTACAAAAACCTCCAAAATGTGACATTTGGGTAATAGGTCACCTTTAACTAACTTGTTGCCGAGTTATGAGATGTTTTTAGGTCATCATAGAGTTCAGCCATGAATTATTTATTCTGTCTGCTCTTTTGTGCAGACATATTATATTACAGGAAATAGGAATGTAAAATGATGGCATTTCATATATCCAGTGACGTGCGGTGAGGTTCATAGCTGGTGAGGCACTGACGTCATCAGAATCAGATTTGCAAATAGATGCATAGATTGACAGCAGTTTACAGGTTGTTTCACTTCTGCATCCTTACACATACAAACCTTTCAGCTCCGGCGTTGGTCTTCCTTTGGTTATTATCTCCTGCTTCGATTGAAAGTCCACTTGAGAAAACTTTTTTAGTGTTGTAATGTAGTCATCCATGTCGAAAGTCGGGATAAGCGAGAGGAAAAAAATCACTATCTCTATTATAATCTATCGCTGCACTTGACTTGCTTCCCGAATCGTTTAGCCTAGCTCGCTGTCACTTACTCGGCAGTTGAGGAGTGAACAAGACGAACGTCTGGGATCTTGAGCGCCCCCTGCCATGAGGCAAGAGAACTGCCTGCCTCACCTCGAACCTGTTCTCTGCCGTTTATAATCGCTCATTACACGAAACACGTTACACAAACACAGTTGGTGACAAAAAGCACTGTACATTATATACATAAGCTAAATTATTGGAAATAAGTTCACATATTAAATTTGTTTAAACCATTTTATTGACGCCGTACAGCAACATGCTCTCTCCGCTTAGCAGCCAGCGCAGAGCCAGGGGTTGCGCAATCCAAGGTGAGGCAGAGCTCGCTGCTGCCTCACCGGCATCGCTTCCAAGCATTTGAATGGGAAAATAAGAAAATTCAGCGATTTTGAACAAATAAAAATCGAAATTGGTGAAGCTACATGAAAAATAAATATTTTTTAGTACAAACCACCGGATGAATATAACAATTTAAATTACTTTATGATTATATATTTTCTTTCTTTCCATGATGGCTGGTGAGGCACTGCCTCACCTGCCTCCCCTGACCGCACGTCACTGCATATATCTGAACGTTTCACAGGCTTGTGAGAGTTACCACTTGACACGTTACTTGTTTGTTAATGGTCCGCTGGTTTGGGATCATGTTATCACACTTACATTTTCCAGCTGGTTGGAATACGCATGGACAAGGTTTGAAAAGTGCAAACATCTTTAAGTGACACATTATATAACATATGAGGTGAAATTACTATTATTAAATCTCGGTAATTTAAGTAAAAAGTGAAACTCATATATAAAGATTCTTTGTACAGGTAGGGATTAAAATTTCATTAATCTTGATGAAATGGATTAGAGTTAATGATGAGCCAAACTTCTTCAAACTTTCATAAATCTGAGTATTAGAAAAGACTAATAAAAAAATTACCTTTCATATGACATAATAGACCTACAGAAAGTGATGTTGACTTGGTTTGGGCTCCTTCTACCACACTTTTTCCTTCCACTCAACATTCCATTCATATGATTGGATTCAGATCTCCAGATACTTTCAAGAAAATGGCTTTCACACTGTGAAGGATATCAACGACTGAAAGAAACTGTATGGTTTCTGTATTGAAAATACTTTTTAAATTATCTTTATTGTCAGCTTAATTTTGAGTTTTGGTTAGCTGTCAGCAATATTTATCACTTAATGCAATACTTCAAGGTAATATGCGAGTTTCACTTTGCAGCATTAAAATGCGCATCAACGATTGCTGCTTTCAAACAGACTAATTAAAACTGATAAGCAAAATAATTTGTAGAGAAATCCACATTGTCTTTATTTGGATTTTAATTTAAAATATATATTTTAATTTGTGAGATAATGTGGAAAACCTTGTTGATTGTCAAGGCATTTCCCTTATTCTTCAGTCAGTTTCTCAGTGTTGCTGTTTACACACAATTGTAACATGAAAGGTCAAAGGTCGCATTTTAAACAAAGGGATCTGTTCATGTTTTATTTCCACTCTTTGGCAAATTAACAAAAAACAGATAATGTGTATGTTCGTAAAATAGTCCTGATCAATATTTCATGGTTTCTGAAGGTTTTTCTGCAGATTGTTTTTATTGCTTGTGTAGCTGCTAACTTCTGAATCATTCAGGCATAAAACAGTTTTGAGCAAAAATATTTTGCCTCATAGTTGATGGCAGTTTGTCACAAAAAATATGTTTTTGCTAATTTCTTAGCTGAATCTATGAACAAATGCCAGAGTTAATATTGTAGTACCAAAAATGTGATGTCCAAGAAACTACTAGCTGAAGACCAGTGGTTTGTAACTCTAGCTAGTAAAGAAATGTTGATTTATTGAACTAGACTGGTGGACCCCAAACTTGCAGCTTGTGACTAACAAAATAGCAGCGTAAGAAATTCACCATCCTACACTTTTAAATTACAGATGTTTCATAGAGGCTCAGGTGGTTCTTATTTGGTCATGTGAAAAACGCAGCGCAGGATTGTTTCCCTGCAACAAAGAAGAAATATCAGCGTTTTTGTTGTTTTTTTACAGTGTGAAAGAGGAAAGGAAGAATAAAATATCAAGTTATTGGCCAGAACAGCACTGTTAACATCGGATATCAATATCGATCCAAAGTTTTATGTCGGTGCCTTCCTACTTGTGAACGCTTCACAATCCTGATCAGCTGATTTGCACAAGAACAGAACAGAGGATTAAAGAGCTGCTAGGGCATAATTTATTAAAACTGGAGATATTAAGAGTCCCTCAGTGTTATCGAGCTGATTTGGAAATAAGTTTTGTTGTTTCAATGGATAATAATGACCTACTTAGACACCTTAAGGGGTGATTTCAAAATAAGGTGCATGAAAATAAGTCTGCGTTTTAAGTTCTGATGCTAATCCAGCATCTTACCATTGCTGCTCTGCAAAAACACAAAATCTTACCAAGTATTTTTTGTTTAATTTTTTGTGCAAATGTCTTAGTTCACTTGAAATAGGACAAAATCAACAAGTAACTCTTTAGCATGAAATATGAGTTTGTTTAAAGTTAATAATTCCTCAGTATTGATTTTTAAAAAAGTACTAGATCCACTGGCCGATTATTTCACTTAAAACTTGTACTTTTTTTGGCAATATTAATGAATTATTTGCTTTAAACAAACTCCTCCATCTTGCTGAAAAGTTAGTTTTGTATAATTTCAAGTCTACTAAGATATTTGAACTAGAAATTAGACTAAAAATGGTAGAAATTGTTACATTTGTAGTGTGAGGTGATGGATTTCTGTTTCTTTTTATTATCCTGCTGGTTTTTTCAAAAACAAAACAAAACATGGCGATCATGTTTTGACTGGCTGCTGGCTTCTTTTTTTAAGAAGTAGAGCTTAATGGTGGAAACGCAAATAAATAGTTTAGTAAATTCCTTTCCCAGTTAGACACTGGTACCAGTTTGGTGAGATGAGGCCTAAAAGAGACAGCATCAACTGCCAATACAATATATTTATTTTATCTTGTCATAAAAACTGTTTTTATCTCTTCTGACACTTTTAGCATAAATGTTCTTCTCCATGATCTTTCTGGTAATTTAGTTTAATTTATGAAGCAATCTCACTCTCACTCTTATCTTAGGAAACCACAGATATTGACCACTTTACATTTCAACGCCGTTAACTCTTTCAAAGCAAAATAAAAAAAACAACAAATCGATGTAAAGCTTCAGACTTTCACCTGATTGTTGTTTATTATTACTTACATTTTATATATGTATATTTCTAAACTTTGATTCAATTCCTTATTAAAAAATAAATAATTAGATGGTTTTCATTCCAAGCTAACAGTCTGCCGGAAGGAAATGACTACAACACTTTATTTGCTTTCTTGTTTTGTAAAATTAATGACCAATTTTCACTGTTTACTGAAGACTAAGGTCAGAAAACCAGACATTGAGACAAGGAAAGGAAAGGTAGGGGAAGACAACAAAAGGAGCCAGAATGCAATGAAAGTAAAAGAAAACCCAAATAAAAGACGTAACTTAAGAAACAATGAAAAAAACAACCTGATTAATTTAGATTAAAAAGTGAATATATAGGAAAGGTTCAATAAAAAAAGGAAAATGTTTGAACTGATGTTTTATTCATGCCTTCCATGCTGTCTGTTGTGTTGATTTTTCATAGCGCTGTGATATTATAGCAGACATCTTAATACATCAGTGTTTTTGAACCTGTAAAATAAATGTGTGGTATATTTCACAGGCAGGTAAGCTGCTCTTGTTTGAAGACATGAAAACTGAAGATTAGAAAGACATAAAAGAAAGAAAGAGCTAAAGCTGACATGCTTTAGGCAGAGCCGATCTATTACTAAGAACAAATCCATTCACAGCATCATCACTGCATGGTTTTCAAAGAAGCATATAGGAAAAAAGGACAGTAATTTGAAAAGACATGCACAGTATTGTAGCTAACATTAATTTGTATGTTTATGCAACAGCAATAAGGCAGCTTATGCAATGGATATCTCACAGCGCTACTGAGAAAAATACACGCTCATGCACCAGATACGCTTCGCCTTGTAGAAATACTGTCAGCTGCCACACTTGCCTGCTTTCCCTTTGGTACTTAATGAAAATAAGAATGTTGTAAAATATTTTCATTGGGTTTTTATGTGTTCAATTTAAAAAATTGAAGGTTTGTGTTGGATGTTTGTGTAAAAAGCAGATTTGTGAAAAGTGTATCACTGATGCAAAAACTTGCTTTTTTCTTTTTTTACAAACAAGCATCACCTTATTTGTGCAAGGCTTTACACAGGACCTCTGTGGTAGAAGTGACCCATAAAGTGTGTTATTGATGTGACAAAAATAAAGACATTTATCATGACGCAAGCAAAGCTTTGTTTTATTTCTTTCATTTATTCATCTATTCTCCTACTATGGTGCACCACCCAGGTCCATTTACCAGTTTCAGGACCCGACTAAAATCCTAGTATCAGTACTTTGAGGAATGATACTGGGTTAAATATAAAACAGACTTTAATGCATAAAATGTTCAAATGTTTCATGTCATCCAATTGGAACAGATACAGAGTGACTTTCACCGTTCAGCGCTGGGCTCCACTCAGCTCACCTTAGAATAAACACCAAGTGAAGCAAAGATCGTGGAGTGAGTTCTGCTTTATTTTCTCCTCATTCTGCTCCCTCTCTAAGGTTTTCCTGCTTTAATCAGTTTTTGTTTATGTGTGACTGTCTTCACTCTTAAATGTTATGGTTGTGTCAGCGTGCAGCTGAGTACATGTGAGCAGATAAAACAGAAAAGACAAAGAGTCCTTTTGTCCATAACAGAGTGTTCATTATGAATTTATTGTAACATTTCTTGTCTATAAATTTACAAGATTCATAGTTTCTTTAACGAAGGACATTTTAGTTACATTCGTCTTTTTGTTTTTCACAATGTAGCATCAGGGTATTTTTCTATTTTTTTGTATTCATGTTTGTCCTTAACTTGATCTTTGTTAGCACATTAGCTCCACTTTACACCAAACTAACTTTTAGCAACATAAAACAGATGTTTTATTTGATTAGCAAATGAATATGTAATAATGTCTTTAATTAGTCAAATCTCAGACTGTTACTCGTCGGTTTGTCGTTACTCCACGCCACTGCTCCTCATCCCTTCTCTATGGTTTCCTCATGGTCTCTTCATGTCTCTGGTTTGGGTTTATTTCTGTTCGTTGGACTTTGTGTTTTTTTGTAAGTTTGATTTTTAATTAAATCTACAACAGAACTTTTACATCTCCTGCCTGCTGAATTTGGGTCCACACTTCAACCACACACATCATGATAGACGGTGGTAATGCATTGGACTTTAAAGGCACTCTGTCCATCATGGTCAGTTTGGAATGAATATATATAATGTAAGCATTTAAATATGAATGTTTTTATAGTCAAAATATTTGCTGGAAATGATGCCTATTGTATATCTAAAGGCCTCTGGCCTCCGCCCCAGCTGCCACTGGTCTCTTAAATCGCAGCACCATTTCCTTTAAGCTTTTCATGACTAGTAGAGGGGATCCATTTAAAGTTACATATAAAACGCACCTGAAAACAAACGGAGTTATGGGTACTCTTTTATTTACAATTTCCTCTTTTCTATTTAAAAAAAAAAGGGGGCGTGTTTGCCCACCCAACCTGCCCCTTCTACTTCAGATCCATTCAAGCAGCCCATCCACACAGATGGCAGAGCGTCCGAGCACTGCAGCTCCAAAATGGTGCAGTCATCAGGTGTCTGAAAGAGAAATACCTCAACTATGGACCCAGCAGGTAGATTACCCGAGAGCAGAGACGCAGCCTACCTAGATCGGCGCTTATCAGCTGGTGTGAACCAGGTGGAAGAGTAACAATGCTGCAGAAACGCACAAATGGCTTCATTAGTAGGTCCAGCATCCACAACAACCGCAATCCCAGCCATTGACCGTAGATGGCTTGACGATCTCAGTTGAGCAATCAGGAACTGTAAAGGAAGAAATAATTATTAAAACTTTGAACAAAACGTTTGGCTCGTATCTTCCTTTAAAAGCCGGGTCCTCTCGGCGAGCAGCGGGGCAGCTGTAAAACGAAACTAAACAAGGCGTGTTGACGTCACAGATCACAGAGTTTAATTCATACAAAGCAACGCATGAATCAGTTAACAAAGCTGCAGAGGTACAGAGATATGCATTTTATCACAAAATAACAGACAAGGAGAGACAAACAAACACAAAACACAGAGACAGACAAAGGCGCCCACGTGGAGAAAAATGGAAAAAAACTCTCTCTATTTTAGCGTTAGATGTAACTTTATACTGAGTAGGTGTTTCCTCACTTTAATATATGCAAAGAAGGCGTTCTGTTGTTCAACCAATCAGAGACCTGTTTCGGCCCCCAGAGAAATTTGTAACTCCCCTCATTATGGCTCAGCTCGAAGTGTGATTTGGTCTCTGTCAAACCTAAAAAAGGAGGGAAACCCCTTAATCCTGGGCGTACCACGCACGAATGTCCCCAGCACCGAAGTCCTGATATAAATCTCGCCGACTCCCCTGGAGTTTCTTCCTCCCACATTCCAGCTGCCGTTTCCATGGAGATGCTAATTTTATGGCTTTTGTGTGCTCTTAAGCAGACAGTGGAAGGCGTCTGCTTGTCTCCTTGGGCCTCTCTCTGGGTCACACAAAACCTGTTTTTCAAATAAGAATGCTTAATATACCTTTACACATGTTGTAAGTATTTTAGCACTAAAATAATCATTTTCCTTAACAGAACACAAGCCACTCAGGCAGCCAACATACACGGGGAGAAACGGTCACGCACACACACCTTAGCAGCACCATCAATCACGGGGCGCTTTTGGCTGCTCCTAGTGCACAAAGCGGGGAGAATGGTACTCCTTCCACCTCAGTCGGGCCAATGTCGCACCCCGAGTAGTCTGATCATCAGAAGCCGCTCGTAGGCTCTCTCTAATTTTGCAGCTTCATTGCAGCCAGCAGACCGTATCTCATCCGCCAAGCTGCAGGCCAGACTGACGCCTATCAGTCCCGTCAGATTGCAGGCCATGACCGACGCCTATCAGTCTCGCCGGACTGCAGGCCCCAACCGTCGCCTACCAGTCTCGCCGGACTGCAGGCCCCAACCGTCGCCTACCAGTCTCGCCGGACTGCAGGTCCCAACCGTCGCCTACCAGTCTCGCCGGACTGCAGGCCCCAACCGTCGCCTATCAGTTTCGTCAGACTGCAGGCCCGACCAACGTGGTGCGCCTATTAGACATCCGACTGCAGGCCTGCCAGGCCTCGGCACGGCTCCCTCTTTTGGGGGGAAGACTATCCTGAGCTCGCTGAGCATACCGCCTGCTCACGGCGATCCTCGGCTCACGGTCTCCTGCAGGGTCCGAGCGCCAAAGAAATTGTACCATTAAATCTCTTTAACTGCTACTTTCTTCTCTGTGTGAGTCTCTCCTGATTGAATTTGCATTTACAACAAATGCAAATGCTCTTCACCATGCAGCAGTGTAATTTTGTTCTTTTTCAAAATCAAAGTAGCAAACGTTTTTCTGCTTATCACAGCTCATCAATAAACAAAATTATTCTACTTTCGGGAGCAAAGGCATTTGTGAATTCTCGTAGATTGGAAACCAAACAGTCTTTCTTAAAAAAAACATTAACCTGAAAACAAAGACAAGGCGTTCTTTCTTCAGATAATCAGTTTTATTTTATCAAGTTTACAATCACATTTTCTCTTGTGAAAAACTCACTGCAAGCTTGTGCACTGCAAAAACAGAAAATTTACCAATTATTTTTAGTCTATATTCTAGTTCAAATCTCTCAGTTAACTTGAGATAAAGCAAAACTAATTTACAAGTAACTTTGCATGAAAATATAGGAGCTGCTTGTTTTGAGTCAATTCCTTAATATTTATGAAAATGTTATTGTTTCATTGGTTGATTATTTAAGTTATAAGAGGGAAAAATGTTTCATTATTAGTGAAAAAATCTGTCAATGGAACAAGAATGTTTTTCAAGTTTCTTTAGAACAATGAGATGTTAAAGTTTCTCTGTATGCAGATGACAGCGCAGATCAGTTTCTGTTCTGTGATTGGTGGCTTTCTTTCCAACAGGAAGTCATGAACAGAGTTTAAAAGCTGCTGCAGGACTGCAGACATTCACAGGAAGCTGGACCAGCAATGGCTCTGCTGAAGGTTCTGCTGCTGCTGCTGGGGCTGGGTGAGTCGGAAACACTGGAGACACTGGAGACACTTCCACTGGTTCCAGTGAGGCTGCTGCTCTCTGAGACTCTCAAACTTACTTCTGATTCTGTTTCAGACTGAAATTTCTTTGCATATAAACTGCGATGCTTTTTAATCTTTAACTGTTTATCCTTTTTCTGTTCTTGTTGCCATGTTTGCACCTGATTTCTGAGTAAAGTCCTCCTTTTTCTTCTTCAGGAGTTTCAGTGAACTCAGATGTTTCTCTGCAGAAGAGAATCATTGGAGGTCAAAACTGTAATGACACAAAGCGTCTTTATCATGTTCGGCTTGAGAGCAGCAATGATACTCGTATCACCTGCTGTGGAGGATCTCTGATCCACCCTCAGTGGATCCTGACTGCAGCTCACTGCTGGAAGTCAGAGCCAGGATGGTAGGAAAGAGACATGAAGACAGTTTTATCTGCAGATAACCAGGTTTTCTGTCTGTTCATTATAATCTAATATTTTATGCAGGACTAACGTAGCAGTGTTGAAAGTTCATCCACGGACTGCTGGGGAGCAGAGACAGCTGATCCGACAAGCTCCTGTGATTTATAGTCATAATTTCCAGCAGCATGACATCATGTTGCTGAAGCTTGAGACACCAGTAACAGATGTCCCACTTCCTCGGCTACCAGACCGCCGATATCGTCTTAGTAGGTAAGTCTTTCTCTGGTCAAAAACATGACTTCAGGTTTTCTGTCTCCACTCCTCCAGTCCTGCTGCCTCTGCTTCAGCACACCTGAGTCAGGTAATCAGGCCACCAGCAGAACCAGAACCTGTTTAGCTCAGGTGTGTTGGACCAGAGACACATGTAAAGGACGTAGGACACACTGAGGACTGGAGGTGGACACTCCTGTGTCAGTGGATGAAGCCCTTCATGGATTTATTTTCTGTTCTTTCATTGTTCTTCATAACAATTAATTTACTACATTGTTATCGTGTATTTTTACATTTTATACCTCTTGTGTTTTAGAGGCAGTGTTGTTCAGCTGGCAGGAGAGGGAACAACAACCACCGGCCCCAACAATCAACGATGTGAGAGAAATATCGAAGTTATGAGAATAAAATCTTTATTTCTGTCTCTACAGAGAAGGTTGAGTTAAAAACATGTTTATGATTCTCATGTTTCTCTACAGTAACCCCTGATGCTGCTATTCCACCACATCTTCAATGTGTCAACATGGAAGTTGTTGATGTTTCCCTCTTCGTGCCATTAACTGGGTCTATATTCCGTGCTAAAGCACCGAACAAGGATATCTGTTATATAAGTTTGTTTCTTCAATATCTCTCTGCAGCGATTAGAAGACTTTTCTGTTTTACAACATAAATAAATATATTGATATAAATATTTCTACAGGATGATGATGGTGGAGCAGCGATGCTCGGCAACAAGATTTATGGTGTGATTTCTTTTGGTGGAGTATACTACGCATGTCAGAGACCTGCTACAATCTTGGATGTGTGTGAATACAAGGACTGGATTAGAAGTATTACTGGGCGTAAATAAAACAGAAACAATTATGAAATAAAATTCTCATCAAATTTCCTCTCACATATAATTTTATAATTGTATGTTCAACAGTTTGATCCACATTTTTGTAGAATTAGAATAAATAAATATATTTGGTTTTCTCACCTGATCTTGACCTCCATAATGGAGCTTTCTCTGCATCAGAAATGAAAAATAAATCAATAAATGCATGAAAAAGAAACATTTCCTGGTTGATCGTCTTTATATTCATGGTTCAATTTGTTCAGTTGATATTTTCCCTGAACTGAGTCTAAAAACGTTTCATGGGTTTTACATCACATGAGGAGGAACACCAGAAGTAATTTATTTATTCAGTTTTTGTCTTTATTTTACATCAGAAATGAACATGCAGCATCTAAACTCTGCAGCTCTGGAGTTACTATTTCTGATTTAGTTCTAGAGAACTTTAAACTGCAACAGGACCAAAGAGCTGTGCACAAAAATAATGAAACAGAAGTCACATAATACAATTAACAAATAATAAAATCCTAATAATTTAAAAATAATCATCACATTTTTAATAAAGATACAAGAAATAAAAAGTTAAATAATTAAAATCATTTTAAAAGTCAATATCTGGAATGAAAGAAGTTTTAAGAAAATATTTAAAAACAGGTAAAACTCTTAAATATGTTCATTATGTAAAAATTGTAGAAAAATGTAAATAATTTACCAAAGAGAAACAGAAAATTCCAGCAAGAGCTGCAGGAATAGGGGCATTGTGTGGTGCATTGTGTGGCGCAGTGCTTACGGCGGCGCCTCACATACAGAGACTGTAGACCGAGGTGGTCTAGAGACCGACTCCTGTCCTTGGTTATTTTGGCCCATTCCTCACTGCCCCACTTCCCTCTTCCTGCCACTTCCTGTCAGATTGCTGTCAAATAAAGGCAACTAGTGCCAAAAATTTCCTCACAAAGAGAGAGAGATTTTAGAGTTTTAAAAATACATTTATTCACTCAGTAGTGATCCACAGGAACATTTAACACAACTTCAATTCAACACATTTATAAATGAAAGTTCACAATTATTCAAAGTAAATAAAACACCTTCATAATCCCAAATATTCTGAAAAATATTTCGTTCATCCATTCTTAGATAATATTTATATTCTAACATAACTCTTGCTCTAACCAAACTCTTAAAGACCTTTACACCATCAGTATTCTGTTCATTAACAATTTAAAATTTTCTACTCAAATAAATTGGAAGCTTTGCTTGACCAAGAAAAAAATTTAACAACCGCCCAATTTTCTTCTTTCTTTTGCCATATAAAAAAATCCAAAATAAAAGACTGTTCTGTGAAATTTTGTCCAAATGATTTTCAAATATCTCTTAGTAATGTAAATAAATCCATTATTCTGAAACATTGTACAAAACAATGAAAGATAGTTTCTCTTAATAAACAAAAGGGCCATTTATCTGAAACAGCAGGATTATTAGTAGAAACAAAAGCATGAACCACAATAGCACCATGCAAAATTCTCCATTGTAAATCACCAACATTTTTAGTCAATGGTGGCTTATAAACAACCCTCATACAGGTTTGACCTCAAAACCAACTTTAAAGAAATCTCTCCAAGGAGTATCTCTTTAATATTTTAACTTTACTTTGTTCAAAGCCTGAACACATTTCATATATATTATGTTTCCATTTACAGAAACCAAAAGTGTCCATTCATTTTTCTCTTTCTCTAAAAAAAGTCCAGGACATTCAAAGTTTTTCAACTGTGGCTTAAAACACAGCTTAAAGAAAAGATCTGCTTTATCAGGTGTTAGAAGTCCATCAAACCATCCCTTTATGAGTCTTTTTTCATCTTCTGATAACATTTGCTTAAACTTTGCAACATCATGCCTACAGTTTGCAAAGAGAGAATCTCCAATATTTGGGCCAAGGAAACAACACCATCCATTTCAGATCCAACAAGTTCAAGCAGATGTTTCAGCGTAACTACGCCTCTTTTCATCAACAGTTCAGAAATCATAGCCATATTGTCCCAAGCTGAACCAAAACGAGATCCCTTGAGGACAGGTTCCAATAATAACCAATTTAAAGAGATGCTCCAAGTCTCTTCTTTTTCACGAGGTTCCAAGATTTTAACACACCAACATAAAAAGGTGACAAACACTTTAAACTATATTTTGAGTGGTCAACAATAAATAAGGTTTCAACACAACCTAAATTACCAACTTTTGTAAAAAACATTCTGTAACTTGTCTCCACAAAACATTTTGATCACCATACAACAAACTCTAAAAACTGTAATCTGAAAGCCGCTTTCCTACTTTCTAAATGAATCAAACCTTGCCCACCCTCTTTCTTTGGTAAAAACAAAACACTCTGAGGGACCCAATGTAATCTGTCCCAAAAGGAATTTAAAATAATAGTCTGTAATTTCACCAAAAGACCTGGCGGGGGTTCTAGGACATATAAACGATGCCATAAAGTTGAAGCAACCAGATTATTAATAATTAGTGTACGGCCTCTGTAAGACAATCATGGTAAAAGCCAGTGCCATTTCTTTAACCTACAGTAAAACCTTCCCAATTTTTTATGACCTCCCACTTGATCTACTTGATCCCCCAAATAAACACCCAAATAACCATTTTTCGAACCCTTTAATTCATCAGGTAATTTAGGCTCTTTTTTTGTCCACTTACCAACTAACAAAGTTGTACTCTTGCTCCAATTAACTTTAAATGAAGAAATTCTACCAAAACACTCAATAATTTCAACTAAAGTAAGAACATTTGATACTTTCATCATCCCTGATCAGATTTCCTCCACTATGAACTACAGTAAGTCCAGTGTTGTATAAAGTACTGAAATCTCAGAGTCAAGTAAAAGTACAAGTACCTCTCCAAAATATGACTTTGGTAAAAGTCGAAGTCACTGACTGAAATGTTACTTGAGTAAAAGTCTTAAAGTATCTGAAACTTCTTGTACTTAAGTATGGAAAGTACTGTAAAAATGGATGTACTCAAGTAATGTAATGAAAAGTACAAGTAAAAAGTAAAACAAAGCAAATGCAGTTTGAATGACATTTTTTATATTTTGGTAAACTTGTCAAATACGTTTAAAATAATGTACACAACCAAGTGCAGGCAAAATTAAACCTGCTAATAGATATACCTGCAGGCATCATTTAGTTAAGAAAATTAGGTGCTTTACCTATAGCACAAGGTTAACTTAACCTGCTTTACAACTGAACCAGCTTCTTAGTATACCCTCCAGGACAGAAAATACAAAGTTTTTGTAAGCCTCAAGTTTTCCCTTCAAGTAAGGTCAGTGCTGAAAATGAGAAAAATAAATAGTACAGAAAATGCGGCCAACATGAAGAAAAAGAGCTGTTACGATTACTCTACTTCACAAATCAGTGAATCAGTCAATCCTACAGTCAGTAGGTGGTGCACACAACTGGTCATTATGCAAAAGAAAAAAAGAATTGGGAGGGAAATGCAGCTTATTGGCATCTGTAAACCTGGTTTTGAACTTGCATGCCTTTCCTATATTCGTTAAATTTAGTCTAAATTGCTATCGCTATGGCTTCTGTCCCCCTTGAACAGAGGAGTCTAGGTAGCCTGCTACAGTCAACATTAGGCCTAAGCTAAATACACCACGTGTGGAACTGAAACAATGCCAAACAAAGTTCATTTATGGTCAACGTTTCACAATACAGTAGTGTCTAGTGACCAAGCTATAGTTACTGAAACAGGAGGATTATAACCATTTCATAAGAAGTTACCTCGATGTGTTTCTTCAAGTTAGACGGGGAGTTTTTGTAAGATAGGATTTCCACATCTTCGGGCAGGAATAACATAAACTGCATGCGGTACGACGAATCTTTAACACCCACGAAAGAGTATATTGTGTTTAAATAAGGCCATGGGCTCTCATCACCAGCTGGTGGTTCCCCTGGAGCCGTGTCCGACGTAGTTGCAGTCGTTGTGGTCTCCGTCTCCTCCTCCATGTGGCTGCTGCTGATAGCGAGACTTGCTTTGTGTTTAATGGGAGAAGCGAAACAGGTGTATCCTATTGGAGGTGATGAACAAGCCCAGGCAAGCAGGCTGTTGCAGTCAATCAGTAGGTGGGGTCAAAACACTTTGTTTCTCTCTCTCACTTTTTTGTAACGAGTAACTAAACCACACATTGAAAATGTATCGGAGTAAAAGTACGCAATTAAGTTCGGAAATATAGTGAAGTAAAAGTGAAAGTCATCAAAAATGTTCATACTCCAGGAAAGTATGAAGTACTCCAAAATATACTTAAGTAAAGTAGTGAAGTATTTTTACTTCGTTACTATACAACACTGAGTAAGTCATCAACATCCATTTCTTCTTGTAATCCTTCTTGTGTAGTTGTGTGACTCTCTTTTCTACGGTGGCCGACAGGTGCAAATGCGCAGCAAAAGAGAAAACATGCAAACAAAAAAAAAACACGCGCACAAATTAAATGCGGCAAGCAAAAAGCGAATAAAATGCAGCAAACAAAAAAGAAGACACCCCCGAATAAAATGCAGCAAACAAAAAGAGAGACGCAAACAAAAAAGAAGACACCCCCAAATGAAATGCAGCAAACAAAAAGTGTTGAAAACGGAAGTGCTCCAGACCACTAGGGGGAGTCAAAGAAAATAGTATTCATTTCTATGGGACCAGATGCAAGATTCAGAGAAAGAAATTTGAAAGAAAGTAAAGGTATCTCTGAATCTTGCATCTGGAAAGTGTGATTATTGTGAGAAGTCTGAAACAATAGAGCATGTTATTTTAGAGTGTTGTAAGTATGAAGAAGAGAGAAGATGCATGCTGAGAGAGTGTGTAGGTATTAAAGAAAGGTTTAATTTAATAGAATTTTTGAGGAGAGATCTCGGGAGTAGACATATTCAAATAATTATTCGGTATCTTAAAAAAACAAAGCTATTTCATAGGATATGAGTAGAGCAAGTTGGGTGTGAATGTGTAAAGAATATCAAAGAGGGGTATATAAAGCTATAAGCAAGTTGGATAATATAAGCAGGTGTGTATGTGTGGGGGTATGTTTAATCAGGAGTTAATGGAGGGAAAAGGTAGAAAGTGAAAGTTTATAGACCATCTCGAACCACACTCCATACTGGTAAGTGGCGGTAATGCTACTGTAAGTTTGTTGCCAACCGCCAATAAATACCAAGAAGAAGAAGAAGAAGAAGAATCTTGCATCTGGTCCCATAGAAATGAATACTATTTTCTTTGACTCCCCCTGGTGGTCTGGAGCACTTCCGTTTTCAACACTTTTTGTTTGCTGCATTTCATTCGGGGGTGTCTTCTTTTTTGTTTGCGTCTCACTTTTTGTTTGCTGCATTTCATTCGGGGGTGTCTTCTTTTTTGTTTGCGTCTCTCTTTTTGTTTGCTGCATTTCATTCGGGGGTGTCTTTTTTGTTTGCTGCATTTTATTCGGGGGTGTCTTCTTTTTTGTTTGCTGCATTTTATTCGCTTTTTGCTTGCCGCATTTAATTTGTGCGCGTTTTTTTTTTGTTTGCATGTTTTCTCTTTTGCTGCGCATTTGCACCTGTCGGCCACCGTACTTTTCTCCCTTCAGCAGAAGGGGCATCCTCAATGTCACGTTCTGAAACATTCAACTGCTTTTGCTCTCCTACTGAAGTTCTTTCTCCAACACTAATTTCTTGAGCTCCCTCCCCAGCTGCATCCACTGAAGCTCCATTGACAGTATCCGCTGATGTCCCTGGCTCTGGGTTTTCGTTAACCTGAGCAGTTTCTTTTTGAACAATTAGGGCAATTACGAACTGAATAGCCCTCCTGGTTGCATCTAAAACACCTCATAGCTTCCGCTGTCGCAACAATAGTATAATCAAAGCAGTCAACCTTAAATTTCATCACTATGCTCAGTTCCTCAATTTCATGTTTGAGAATCATAAACACTTGTCTTCTAAATGAAACAACGTGTTTCAACTTTGCTGATTTGCAACCCGACGGGAGCGTTTTTATTGCTGACACGATCTGACTGTGGCGTGACAATTCCTTCAGCAAACACATCATCGCTGTTGAAATGTGGCAAATTAGACAGGATGATCTTTTTTTTTGCAGGGTTTGTTAAAGGGAAAACAGTAGTTTGAGTATTTCTCAAAACAATCCCCCTCTCAACTACACTGTTCACCTTGTAAATAGAGTCCAAAACCAAAACCACCGCATTATTCATCCTGGACGCCGCCTTCACACTTTCACACCCGACAAGTTCCCTAACAGCCAAACCACACTCCTCAACCAAAAATCCACTATGTTTAATAAATTGAAAAACTCCCCAAGACCAGTAAGTCATATTTATTTACCTGATTGAGAACACTTGCAACATTAATGTAACTTAAAAAGATATGGGAATCAGAATTAAACAATTGTTTCTCAGAGGAAGAGTGGGGTGCAGTAGTCAAACAAATGTTAAAGCCCATAAGGGATGCATGCTCCAAATTGATACAGTTCAAAATTCTGAAACAATTATATTGGACACCAATTAAATTATTGAGAGCTAGAATATGTAACTCTGATATTTGTTGGTGATGTAAACAAAGTCCGGGAGACATGCTTCATATATTCCCCATGTGTCCAAACCTAATTTCTTATTGGCAGGAGGTCATGGGAAAAATTAACAGCACCCTTAACTCCAACTTACTCTTGACACCTACATTGGGACTTCTTAACTTCTTAGATTATAAGGTCAAAATAAGTAAAAAAAGCACAATGGTTAAAAATAGCCCTCACCACGGCAAGGCGAGTCATATTAAGACACTGGAAAGGACAAAATATCCCTACCTATATAGAATGGTATGCGACACTTTTAGAGACCGCCTCTTACGAACGACTCATCCACAAGATAAAGACGGTCATGTGGTGGGTATCAGAGTACATGGGTACTGTTCTTAAAACCAGAAAAGAAAAGCTCAAGCACTATTGGTCCAGAATAAAAGATGTAGTGTGTGTGAACTTTTTACTTACATTATTTTATTTTTTAAATATGTTTTACTGTGACATTAGCAGTATTATACAATGACTTCAGTCTATAGAAATGAAGATTAAACTGCTCGAGGTGAACTTTGAGATCAACGCCACCTGTGGAAATGAGACAACTCTTCCTCAATGCAAGGGAGAGGTCGTATGCCCTGCATCAAGCAGCCCACCCTGGAATGCTCTGGGTGCCAAGCCGAAGCAAAAGTCTCACACCGTAGATCTGATGAGACAACTAACAGGGAGAACCCCTCACCTGGACAAATCAGCGTGGCTGGCTCTGAGCCAAAACCCACCTTCAACCTCAACACCTGCTCCACCAAAGAAAAATAAACAAGCAGCTGGAACCAAAACCGCTCCACCGACCCCGCTCCCAAGGACAAAGCGACCAGCCCGGGCCTCAAAACTTTCTGACTCCATGGGAATCCCACTGAAAAACAGATTTTCTGTACTCCTGCCTCAGCCTCTGAGTGAAACCTCACATTCAAATATCAACAATGAGGCAAGACCAACACATCCATTCCCCAAAGCTCCAAAGGACAAAGCGGCTACCAGGAAAATGAAAGGTATCCAAAATGTGCTTATTGTTGGAGATGAGGCAGTAAATGGAATCAGTCATGTGTGCAATCCCAAGAAAATGAGAGTGATTTCTTTTCCTGGTGACACTGTATCTGATTTACCACGCAAAGTTCTCTCTCTAACCACTGATCAGCCTGATATTGAGACTTTAGTTGTGCATGTTGGAGCCGACAATCTAGCAAAGCAGAAATCTGAGATTCTGAAAAAGGACTTTAATATTCTTCTGAACACTATGGGAAAATTAAAAATGACGTTATTTCTCAGTGGTCCAATTCTATCACCTCAATGGGGAGACAAAAAACACTCCAAGCTGGACATGATAAACAAATGGCTGATTAAAAGCTGCTCTGCCAGCTCAGTGACCTTTATCGATAACCTCTGGATCTATTGACAGCACTTTCACCTTTTTGGAAGAGGTGGACGCAATCTTAATAAACATGGGATAAAGCTACTCACTGAAAATCTTTCTCATTTTATCAACAAGGACAACAACGTGATCATCGCTTCAGAAGAACAGGCTCAAGGATGTCTGACTAGGATGAAACCCTCTGCATATCAGGAACAACCAGTTGAAAAAAAGCTGATACATCGACTGGAGACAGAGTGACTGGTTCCCTTCTTCCTTCCCCCCTCCCTCTCTGCTCCTCCACTCATTCACAGGATTCACAAAATACTTATGACGAAATGTCTTCTGGACTGGAGTTTCTTAAATTTACAGATGGAATGAATCAACAGGTTGTACTTGGGACGTCTCTCCTTAGCGCTCACGTAGAAGACCTCACTTCATTTAAGCCACCTGCCTCTGACTTCCCAGAGGATCCATCACTCTGCGTTTCTGAGGTCTGAGGCCGGGGTCCAGATTTTATCTTTACACCCGTCTTACTCCAGAATGTGTCTGGCCCCCCGGCACTGCAAAACAGGACATTACCTGTCTGGATCACTACAAGAAAATGTACAAGAAACATAAACATAAAATACAGCTGTTTTAATTCAAACCTCAGACTGATCCCCTGCCTAAAGGAACCTCAGACTGAAGAACTCTTGGCCTCCAAGTCACTTAAATTAGCTCTTTTAAATACAAAATCTCTCTGTGCTAAAGCTCTATTAATTAATGATTTCATCACTGAGCATAATATCGATGTTATGTTTCTGACAGAAACATGGTTGAATGACAATAATGAACCAATCGTACTAATTGAATCTGCACCTCCTAACTACAATTTCTTAAGTGAGAATAGAAAACATAAAAAAGGAGGAGGCGTGGCTTCAATATTTAAGGATACCGTAAATTATAATAAAATCTCTTTGGGTCACTTCACCTCTTTTGAATATCTTGGAATTGAGGTTAAAGGCCGCAAACGAACTTTGACAGTAACTCTATACAAAACTCCAACATTTGTGGAAAATTTCTTTACTGACTTGAATGAGCTTCTACAGTATCTCTCATATGTATTGACTATGATTGTTTAATAATTGTCGGTGATTTAAACATTCATATTTGGTCCCTAACCAAAACTCAATTCACAAGTCCTAAACCTGACCCCTGACCCAAAGACAACGTTTCCCCTTGTGGGGACCAGGCTTCAGTCCCCACAACGTAGTATGTATCAGGAAAATGGTCCCCACAAGGTATTACAAACAAACACACACAAACAGAAAGAGAAGACGACTCTATATAAACACAGCTTCAATCACTCGTAATATCAACATGGCGTTTTTAGCATGGTTAAATAAAGTATGTATTTTTAATCCAAAATATTTAAAAAGGGCAAAATAGCCCCCTTTAAATATGTTAAATATGTTAATGTGTGTGATTTTATACTTCTATCATATTTGGAAACAATGTATTTTGTTCACTTGATTGACGCCAAGCAATGGGGCTTTCTTGTTTACAGTAACAAACTAAAGCGTTTTCAACCACCTGTCATGTAAACTTAAAACATAAAGTAACAGAGCATCTTGAGGAAAGCCAATTTTAAATAATTGAAATAGAGCTTACCGTAATCTTGGACGATATAAAACGGACAGAATTTCCACAGGTGGGATGTTTTTATGCTGACGTCAGAACAGGTGATGTGACATCTGTATGTGCACTGCCACAAGGGAGGACGGATTGATGGGGAGCACAGACAGTCAGAACAGCAATCAAGACGATTCTTTGCATTTTACAAAGTAAACATCCTAATTAAATCCGAAATGCACTATTTATTCTTTAGTTTTTTTTTCTCTGCTGAACGGATTAAATAAAATTTAGTGATTGGTGGCTTTCTTTCTAGCAGGAAGTTGTACACAGTGTTTAAAAGCTGCTGCAGGACTGCAGACATTCACAGGAAGCTGGACCAGCAATGGCTCTGCTGAAGGTTCTGCTGCTGCTGCTGGGACTGGGTGAGTTGGAGACACTGGAAACACTTCCACTGGTTCCAGTAAGGCTGCTGCTCTCTGTGATTCACAAACTTCCCTCTGATTCTGTTTCAGACTGAAACTTCTTTGCATATAAACTGTGATGCTTTATAATCTTTAACTGTTTATTCTTTTTCTGTTCCAGCTGCCATGTTTGCACCTGATTTCTGAGTAAAGTCCTCCTTTTTCTTTTTCAGGTGTTTCAGTGAACTCAGATGTTTCTCTGCAGAAGAGAATCATTGGAGGTCAAAACTGCCATGACACGGAGCGTCTTTATCATGTTCGGCTGGAGAGCAGCAATGGTACTCATATGAAGCGCTGTGGAGGATCTCTGATCCACCCTGAGTGGATCCTGACTGCAGCTCACTGCTGGAAGTCAGAGCCAGGATGGTAGGAAAGAAACATAAAGACAGTTTTATCTGCAGATGATCAGGTTTTCTGTCCGTTCATTATCATCTAATATTTTCTGCAGGACTAATGTAGCAATGGTAAAAGTTCATCCACGGACTGCTGGCGAGCAGCGACAGATGATCCAACAATCTCCTGTGATTTATATTATCCACCGCCAGAAGCATGACATCATGTTACTGAAACTTCAGACACCAGTAACAGATGTCCCAGTTGCTCGGCTACCAGACTGCAGGTATCGTCTTAAAAAGTAAGTTTTTCTCTGATCAAAAACATGACTTCAGGTTTTCTGTCTCCACTCCTCCAGTCCTGCTGCCTCTGCTTCAGCACACCTGAGTCAGGTAATCAGGAAACCAGCAGAACCAGAACCTGTTTAGCTCAGGTGTGTTGGACCAGAGACACATGTAAAGGACGCAGGACACACTGAGGACTGGAGGTGGACACTCCTGTGTCAGTGGATGAAGTTCAGATTTCTTTTCTGTTCTTTCATTGTTCTTCATAATAATTAATTTTCTACATTGTTATCGTGTATTTTTACATTTTATTCTTGTGTTTTAGAGGCGATGTTGTTCAGCTGGCAGGAGAGGCAGCAACAACAGCCGGCCCCAATAATCAGCGAGGTGAGATAAATATTGAAGTTATGAGAATAAAATCTTTGTTTCTGTCTCTACAGAGAAGGTTGATTTAAGAACATTTTTATGACTCTCATGTTTCTCTACAGTAATCAGTGCTGCTATTCCAGCACACCTTCAATGTGTCGACATGGAAGTTGTTGGTGTTTACCTCTTCTTGCCGTTAAGTGGGTCTATATTCCATGTTAAAGCTCCGAACAAGGATGTATGCAATGTAAGTTTGTTTCTTGAATATCTCTCTGCAGCGATTAGAAGACTTTTCTGCTTAACAACTTAAATAAATATATTGATATACATTTTTCTACAGGGCGACTCTGGTGGAGCAGCGATGCTCGGTGACAAGATTTATGGTGTGATTTCTTTTGGTGGAGTATACTACGCATGTCAGAGACCTGCTACAATCTTGGATGTGTGTGAATACAAGGGCTGGATTAGAAGAAAAACTGGGCTTAAATAAACTATCATGAAATAAAATTCTCATTAAATTTCCTCTCACATATAATTTTATAATTGTATCTTCATCAGTTTGATCCACATCTTAGTAGAATTAGAATAAATAAATATATTTGTTTTTCTCACCTGATCTTGACCTCCATAATGGAGCTTTCTCTGCACATCAGAAATGAAAAATAAATCAATAAATGCATGAAAAAGAAACATTTCCTGGTTGATCGTCTTTATATTCATGGTTCAATTTGTTCAGTTGATATTTTCCCTGAACTGAGTCTAAAAACGTTTCATG
The DNA here is from genome assembly GCF_001444195.1 of Xiphophorus couchianus. Classification (NCBI taxonomy): domain Eukaryota; kingdom Metazoa; phylum Chordata; class Actinopteri; order Cyprinodontiformes; family Poeciliidae; genus Xiphophorus; species Xiphophorus couchianus. The sequence continues at coordinate 12,375,031 of NC_040231.1, forward strand.
GGTTTTACATCACATGAGGAGGAACATCAGAAGTAATTTATTTATTCAGTTTTTGTCTTTATTTTACATCAGAAATGAACATGCAGCATCTAAACTCTGCAGCTCTGGAGTTACTCTTCCTGATTTATTTCTAGAGAACTTTAAACTGCAACAGGACCAAAGAGCTGTGCACAAAAATAATGAAACAGAAGTCACATAATACATTTAACAAATAATAAAATCCTATTAATTTAAAATAACACATTTTTAATAAAGATACATGAAATAAAAAGTTAAATAATTAAAAACAATTTAAAAGTAAAAATCTGGAATGAAAGAAGTTTTAAGGAAATATTTAAAAACAGGTAAAACTAATAAACATGTTTATTATGTAAAACTTCTCAGAAAATACAATGTGGTTTTCAGAAGTTTAAACATGACAGAAGTTCTTTGTAAATTTTATCGTAACATCTGGAAAAAGAAAAAAAGATGTCTGTAATAGGGGTTGCACCGACTACCCGACTAGTCAGTTCTTTACAATGTCTTTTTACGGCCAGTCGACTAGTCGCAATCACGTGACAAAACTAATTTTTTCAAGAAAATGAAATAAGGCCAACTAGATGAGTTTGTCAGACATCTCAATTTGTAGAAAAATGTAAATAATTTACCAAAGAGAAACAGAAAATTCCAGCAAGAGCTGCAGGAATAGGGGCATTGTGTGGTGCATTGCATGGCGCAGTGCTTAGGGCGGCGCCTCACATACAGAGACTGTAGACCGAAGTGGTCTAGAGACCGACTCCTGTCCTCGGGTATTTTGGCCCATTCCTCACTGCCCCACTTCCCTCTTCCTGCCACTTCCTGTCGGAACACAACTTCAAATTAACACATTTATAAATGAAAGTTCACAATTATTCAAAGTAAATAAAACACCTTCATAATCCCAAATATTCTGAAAAATATTTAGTTAATCCATTCTTAGATAATATTCATATTCTAACCAAACTCTTAAAGACCTTTACACAATCAGTACATTATATAACATATGAGGTGAAATTACTATTATTAAAGGATCTCAGTAATTTAAGTAAAAAAAGTTAAACATATATTACAAAGATTCATTGTACAGGTAGGGATTGAAACTGATTACTTTCATTAATCTTGATGAAATGGATTAGAGTTAATAATGAGCTAAACTTCTTCAAACGTTCATAAATCTGAGTATTAGAAAAGACTAACAAGAAATTACCTTTAATATGACATTACAAGCCTACAGAAAGTGATGTTGACTTGGTTTACTGTTCTGTAAAAACACAAAATCTTACCAAATTGTTTTGGTCTAGTTTCCAGTGCAAATGTCTTAGCTCACTTGAAATATGACATCAACAAGTAACTTTTTAGCATCAAATAAGAGTTTGTTTAAAGTGAATAATTCCTCAAAATTGGTTTTAAAAAAAGTACTAGATCCACTGGCAGATTATTTCAGTTAAAACTCGTACATTTTTGCCAATATTAAGGAATCATTTGCTTAAAAGAAACTCCTCCATCTTGCTGAAAAGTTAGATTTGTCTATTTCAAGTCTACTAAGATATTTGTATTAGAAACTGGACTAAAAATGGTGGAAATTGGTGCATTTGCAGTGTGAGGTGATGGATTTCTGTTTTTATTATCCTGCTGTTTTTTCAAAATCAAAACTAAACTGCAGTGTTTCACACATGGCGATCATGAAAACGGAATGGATGACTAGCATGTAGGCTAACATGTAGACTTGATCACATTTTGAAAACCTCTGAGCTTCACTGAATATCAAGTTTTATATTTTGTCGTTTATTATGTAATGATTGATTGGAACATGTCATGTTTATTTCAAAGCTGATTGAGAGTAACATTTGCTTTTGATTAATATTTTAAATGTTGTGGCACAGTTTGAGTCTTTTGCTAAGAAAATGTGTCACTTTGACTTTAAGTCCTGCTGTTCAGCCTCTTGTGTTCACAAATGTATCAAAGCAATCAAGAAAAACAGTAAAAGCAAAGAATCATGGGTGATGAAAGAGGTCTGTGTCTTTATTAAAAAGAATCACATTGGTTAAAATTTTACCATAGTTTTCTTTTAAATGTGTTTTAAAAATCTGAATTGTTTTCATTTAATTAGGTGAATTTCTGTGAGTTGAAATTTTTTGTAGTAATTTTGCATTTACAACAAATGCAAAAGCTCTTCACCACCCAACACTGTAATATTGTTCTTTTTCAATATAAAAGAAGCAAACCCTTTTCTGTATATAGAGGATCATTTTCACAGCTCATTAATAAACATAATGATTCTAGTCTTTAGTCAAAGGCAGATGTGAATTCTTGTATATTGGAAACCAAACAGATTTTTCTTAAAACAAGGACGAGTCGCTCTTTCTTCAGATAATTAGTTTTTTTTTTCATCATGTTGCAATCAAGTTTTCTCTTTAGCAAAACTCACTGCAAGCTTGTGCACTGCAAAAACAGAACATTTCCCAATTATTTTTAGTCTATTTTCTACTGCAAATCTCTCAGTTAATTTTAGATAAAGCAAAACTAACTTACAAGGAACTTTGAGGCAAAATATGTTAGCTGCTTGTTTTGAGTCAATTCCTTAATATCGATGAAAAAGTTCTAGTTTCATTTGCTGATTAGTCAAGTAATTATAGGAGGAAATGTTTTGTTATTAATGAAATAATCTGTCAATGGAACAAAAACTCTTCAAGTTTCTTTAGAACGATGAGATGTTAAAGTTTCTCTGTATGCAGATGACAGCACGGATCAGATTCTGTTCTGTGATTGGTGGCTTTCTTTCCAGCAGGAAGTCATGAACTGAGTTTAAAAGCTGTTGCAGCCCTTCCGATATTCACAGGAAGCTGGACCAGCAATGGCTCTGCTGAAGGTTCTGCTGCTGCTGGGGCTGGGGCTGGGTGAGTCGGAAACATTGGAGACACTTCCACTGGTTCCATTGAGGCTGCTGCTCTCTGTGATTCTCAAACTTCTCTCTGTTTCTGTTTCAGGCTGAAACATCTTTGCATATAAACTGTGATGCTTTTTAATCTTTAACTGTTTATCCTTTTTCTGTTCTTGTTGCCATGTTTGCTCCTGATTTCTGAGTAAAGTCCTCCTTTTTCTTCTTCAGGTGTTTCAGTGAACTCAGATGTTTCTTTGCAGAAGAGAATCATTGGAGGTCAAAACTGCCATGACACGGAGCGTCTTTATCATGTTCGGCTAGAAAGCAGCAATGGAACTGATATGAGCCGCTGTGGAGGATCTCTGATCCACCCTGAGTGGATCCTGACTGCAGCTCACTGCTGGAAGTCGGAGCCAGGATGGTAGGAAAGAAACATGAAGACAGTTTTATCTGCAGATGATCAGGTTTTCTGTCTGTTCATTATAATCTAATATTTTATGCAGGACTAACGTAGCAGTGTTGAAAGTTCATCCACGGACTGCTGGGGAGCAGAGACAGATGATTCGACAAGCTCCTGTGATTTATAGTCGTAATTTCCAGCACCATGACATCATGTTGCTGAAGCTTGAGACACCAGTAACAGATGTCCCACTTCCTCGGCTACCAGACCGCAGGTATCGTCTTGGTAGGTAAGTCTTTCTCTGATCAAATACATGACTTCAGGTTTTCTGTCTTCACTCCTCCAGTCCTGCTGCCTCTGCTTCAGCACACCTGAGTCAGGTAATCAGGCCACCAGCAGAACCAGAACCCATTTAGCTCAGGTGTGTTGGACCAGAGACACATGTAAAGGACGCAGGACACACTGAGGACTGGAGGTGGACACTCCTGTGTCAGTGGATGAAGCCCTTCATGGATTTATTTTCTGTTCTTTCATTGTTTTGAACAATACATTTTCTACATTATCTTTTATTTTTACTTTTATTCTTGTGTTTTAGAGGCGATGTTGTTCAGCTGGCAGGAGAGGGAGCAACAACAACCGGCCCCAATAATCGGCGATGTGAGAGAAATATTGAAGTTATGAGAATAAAATCTTTGTTTCTGTCTCTACAGAGAAGGTTGAGTTAAGGACATTTTATGATTCTCATGTTTCTCGACAGTAATTGGTGCTGCTATTCCACCACATCTTCAATGTGTCGACATGGAAGTTGTTGGTCCTTCCCGCTCCGTGCCGTTAAGTGGGTCTATATTCCGTATTGAAGCACCAAACAAGGATATCTGTTATGTAAGTTTGTTTCTTGAATATCTTTCTGCAGCGATTAGAAGACTTTTCTGTTTTACAACATAAATAAATATATTGATATAAATTTTTCTACAGGGCGACGATGGTGGAGCAGCGATGCTCAGCGACAAGATTTATGGTGTGATTTCTTTTGGTGGACCACGCTACGCATGTCAGAGACCAGCCGCATTCTTGGATGTGTGTGAATACAAGGAGTGGATTAGAAGAATTACTGGGCGTAAATAAAACATAAACTATCATGAAATAAAATCCTTATAACATTTTCTTTCACATGTAATTTTATCTTCATCAGTTTGATCCACATGTTTGTAGAATTAGAATAAATCAATAGTTTAGTTTTTTCTCACCTGATCTTGACCTCCCTAATGGAGCTTTCTCTTCACCTCAGAAATGAAAAATAAATCAATAAATGCATGAAAAAGAAACATTTCCTGGCTGATCGTCTTTACATTCATGGTTCAGTTTGTTCACTTGATATTTTCCCTGAACTGAGTCTAAAAACGTGACATGAGTTTTTATTCACATGAAGAGGAACACCAGAAGTAATTTATTTATTCAGTTTTTGTCTTTATTTTACATCAGAAATGAACATGCAGCATCTAAATTCTGCAGCTCTGGAGTTACTCTTCCTGATTTAGTTCTAGAGAACTTTAAACTGCAACAGGACCAAAGAGCTGTGCACAAAATTAATGAAACAGAAGTCACATAATACACTTTACAAATAATAAAATCCTAATAATTTAAAAATAATCATTTTTAATAGAGATACAAAGAAATAAAAAGCTAAATAATTAAAAACATTTTAAAAGTCAATCTGGAATGAAAGACGTTCTAAGAAAAATATTTAAAAACACGTCAAACTAATTAATGGTAGCTTCTGGTTGCCACAAATTTGACATAAAAATGATTGAAAACATTCCTCTTTTGCAGTTAAAGTGTCATTGCTGATTTATAATTTTTAAATTTAGAACGTTTTGTTGTGTTACATAAAGCTATAAAAAAGAATGATCTTAAACACATTAAGAGAAACATTAAAATCTAAATTACATGGTAATAATGTAAAACTTTTCAGAAATTACAATTTGATTTTCAAAAATTTATACATGACAGAAGTTCTTTGTAAATTTTATAGCACATCTGGAAAACAAGTTTTTATTTGAAATTATACACAAGCATCTGATCCAAGCAAACTCTTTTTTTCGCACATTAATAAGTTGTCTGACAGTCATAACACACCATTCAAAATGTGTAACCAAACAGCACAGGTCATTGAACCTGAAATGACATCATAAAACTTATTAATATGCTATTTACGAATATATACAGATACACACACTACCATAAAAGAGGACGGATTGATGGGGAGCACAGGTAGTCAGAACAACAATCAAGACGATTCTTTGCATTTTACAAAATAAACTTCCTGATTAAATCCAAAATGCACTATTTATTCTTAATTTTTTTCTCCCTCTTCTGAATGGATTAAATAAAATTTAACAACATTGTCATTCTCAAAAGACGACTGCTACAGTTTTAGATATATAATCTAAAACTGTCCCAACCATTTTTTGGGCTCCTGAATGTCTGGAGGCCCCTACCAGCAGCTACTGAGTTTTCTTTTTCTTGATTTCTCAGTCTTATAATTCTAGATCTCAGAGGTGCTAACATAGAAAAATGACAGAGTTAACCCCTCTGAGCTTTCTTGATCTTTAAAACAGTCTGCAGCCAAGTTGTTATAGAGGTTAAACAGTCAGATATTAAGGTTTATTTAGTAAAATAGCAGCAAATTTACTTATTTCATAACTTCATAACCAGAGACCTTCTCTCCTCTGGTCTGTTTAACAACTTCAGTCTCAGATCAACTCAGCCCTCCAGGACTGTCAGCAGCAGAAACAGCAACATTAAACCTATCAGGGAAACATAAACTACATTTGTTTTGCATTGTCCCCAATTGATGACAGTGATATAGTATGATCTGATTAAATATTAGATTCTTGACAAATATGGGTTGTTGCTATGTTGTTGTACAATATTTTAAGATCTTGTTCAGTGTGCCCCTTTTTAACTTTGAGCCCTTGTCCCTCCAAAGGTCTCTGCACGGCCCTGAGTGCATGTGAGCAGATAAAACAGAGAAAAGACAAAGAGTCCTTTTGTCCATAACAGAGTGTTCCTTATGAATTTCTTGTCTATAAAATTGTAAGATTCATAGTTTCTTTTACAAAGGACATTTGGTTCCATGAGTCTTTTTGCTTTTCACAATGGAGCATTAAGGGTTTTTTTCTATTTATGTTTGTCCTTAACTTGATCTTTGTTAGCACATTAGCTCCACTTTACAGCAAACTAACTTTTAGCTAAATAAAACTATTATTTTTTGATTAGCAGATTGATATGTAATCACGTCTCTAATTAGTCAAATCTCAGACTGACATCAATAATCCAAATAGTATTAACAATTTGAACTTATTTCTATGCAACCAGGAATATTTTATTTAACTCTTTCTAGAGTAATGATTTTGTCGTTCATTTAATTCTTCATATTTAACAGCAGTGACATGCAGTGAGGTTCATAGCTGGTGAAGCACTGACTTAATCATAATCATATTTACAAATATAGACACTTTGCAATTTATTTTTACGAAGCTGAGGTTGGTTTCCAACTCCAGTTTTTGATTCGGGAAATGGCTAGGGGCGATTCCACCTAATTTTTCACTATCTTCCGCATCTTTAATCTACTCTAGTGCCAAATCTACAACACCCAGACACTTCAAACTTGGACTGGATTTGTCTGCTGTACTAGAGGAATATTTGGGGCCCACGTCCTCCTAAGTCCGGCCCTGCTTTTTCCATGCAGTTTTGTTTGGGGTTTGTGAATATATTTTCTTTAATAAACTGCGATTTTTACCCTTTTTTTCCATCGTGGTCAAACTAGAACTACTCTAATTCCAAAACCACAACACCTAGACACTTCATACCTGGACGCTATTATTTTCAACTAATAGAGTATTTAAAACCATGCTTGGGATTTGTAGAACTTCAGTTAGCCTGCTGCAGAAGATCTTTCTGTCATGAATTGCAATGTGAGGTGGTGAGGCAGATGATTCAGGTTGGAGTGAATAAAAAGAAATGATGATTTTAATGAAGATGTCAGCAAGAAAATTCACGCAGCACAGATAGAGCGGAAGGTTAAGAACTTTCAATCTGGTAGCAACCGGTGACAACAACTGACAGCAGAACAGACGCAAGACCAGACAGACACAACGAGGAGCCGACAAGGATCACAGGTGGGATTAAATACACAGGGAGACAATCAGGGGAAACAGAAGACAGGTGTCAATAATAAAAGGGTGGACAGGACAACACAGAGACTCCACAAAAATAAACACACAGAAAAACTCAAATCACAACACTTTGCTTCCAACAGCCATCACCATCTAGAATAAGTCTTTGAAGAATTAATGAGTTACACCAACATTTAATTTTCCTTTGGGATTAATAAAGTGATTTTGAATTAGAATAGAATAAAACAAACCGCATGGAATAAGCAGGGCCGGTCTTAGGAGGGTGTGGGCCCCTGGGCTTGAGCCAAGGTGGGGGCCCTACTTAATCATGATCTATCTATCTATCTATCTATCTATCTATCTATCTATCTATCTATCTATCTATCTATCTATCTATCTATCTATCTATCTATCTATCTATCTATCTAATGTTAGTTATACAATATTCACCCCATGGTCACCGACTTAGTAACTTGATGATGACAGTGATATAGTATGATCTGATTAAATATTAGATTCTTGACTAATATGGGTTGTTGTTATGTTGTTGTACGATGTTTTAAGATCTTGTTCTTTTCCTTTTTAACTTTGAGCCCCTGCCCCTCCTAATGTTTCTACACGGCCCTGTGTACATGTCAGCAGATAAAACAGAGAAAAGACAAAGAGTCCTTTTGTCCATAACAGAGTGTTCCTTATGAATTTCTTGTCAATAAAATGATAAGATTCATAGTTTCTTTTACGAAGGACATTTTAGTTACAATAGTCTTTTTGTTTTCCACAATGTAGAATCTTTGCTTTTTTTCTATTTTTTTGTATTGATGTTTGTCCTTAACTTGATCTTTGTTAGCACATTAGCTCCACTTTACACCAAACTAACTTTTAACCACATAAAACAGATGTTTTTTTAATTAGCAGATTAATATGTAATCATTAATCTTAGTGAATTCACAGACTGTGATTTTCATCTTTCCGCCATATGTACTTTAACTAAATTTTCTTGCACTTGCATTTAATGGCCACTAGTGGTTTCAGTGTATTGTGTGATGCACTAGAGTCCACTTTAGTTAACTATGGTAAAATTTAAAAATTTTACCATAGTTTTCTTTTAAATGTGTTTTAAAAATCTGAATTGTCTTCATTTAATTAGGTGAATTTCTGTGAGTTTAAATTTTTGGTTGTAATTTTGCATTTACAACAAATGCAAAAAAACATCAATCTGAAAACAAGGACGAGTCGCTCTTTTTTCAGAAAATTAAGTTTTTTTTCATCAAGTTTGCAATCAAGTTTTCTCTTGAGCAAAACTCACTGCAAGTGTTGCACCCTTAAAAAGAACTAAAAATCTCAAAGGTCTTCGCTTTTGTGCAACTTTATTAAACAAAATCCACGGTTCGAGCATACAGCGGTTTGTTCAGTTGATATTTTTCCTATAGTTTTCTCTCTTTTCGTATATATCCCCAGGTCATGAACTTTCAACTATCATCATGCATTCTGTCCTTCTTAAAGGGCATTTCATGACAGAAATCTATGACAGAAATCTATGAAATAAAAAATAATAAAGTAGTTTGAGCACATATTTTGTCATAAACCAAATAAATTGTTCGAACTAAATACTAAATCAAATGAATGCTTGCCCAATAAAATAATTATACCTATTAATTTAACATGATCACGTTCTTAACATATTTCCAGGGCTCTACACAAGCTTGTGCACTGCAAAACTAGAACATTTCCCAATTATTTTTAGTGTATTTTCTATTGCAAATCGCTCAGCTCATTTGAGATAAAGCAAAACTAAGTTAGAAGGAACTTTAAGGCAAAATATATTAACTGCTTGTTTTGAGTCAATTCCTTAATATCGATGAAAAAGTTCTAGTTTCATTTGCTGATTAGTCAAGTTATTATAGGGAGAAATGTTTTGTTATTAATGAAATAATCTGTCAATGGAACAAAAACCAGTGGTGGAGAAAGTACTCATACAATGTACTTAAGTAAAAGTACAAATACACAGACAAAAATTTACTCAAGTAAAAGTCAAAGTACCACATTATTATTTTACTTAAGTAAAAGTAAGAAAGTACAAGCTTTTAAAACTACTTAAGTATTAAAAGTAAAAGTACTTGCCGACCATAATACCTAACGGCTTATATAATGTAATTAAGTGTACCTATCGTATTTAGTTTTAATAAATCAGTAATGTACCATTTTAATGAGCAATGCTGTTACTTGCAAGTTCATGCTAGCTTATAACAATATACAGTAATCGTATTTATTTACTGCAGTCGAGTTCAACAAAAAGCTTGCTAAGATTACATAAAACTTCACTAACACAAATTAATTTAACATCGATAGCGTTTAGCAACTTAACTTACCTCAATATGTTTTTTCAAATTTGATGGTGAATTTTTGAAAGATAGAATTTCATGCTTTCGGGGAAGGCAAAGGCGGTATTGGAATCTCCAGGAAGCGTTTTTTGACCCAGTTATTTCAAAGAAATCTTTTAAATAAGGCCATGGGTGGGGCAGGTCTTCTGGAGGATGACTATCCTTGGACTCCATTCTGGGAGTTAATGATTCTGCAGGTCCTGCGTACTGTGCTGCTCTTCTTGAGGGAGGGCCTAATGGTTATTTCCCGCTTTGGATTGGTTCAGCGGACTGATTCTGCTCTCGCCATTGGATACTTTCAAACTAACGAACAAATCAAAAAACTGAAATGCGTCTTGGATGTAACGAGTAACAAAACGCTATATAGAAATGTAGTGAAGTAGAAAGTACAGATACTTACTGTTAAATGTAGTGGAGTAAAAGTAGAAAGTATCCATTATTAAATCTACTTAAATAAAGTACAGATACACGAAAATTGTACTTAAGTACAGTAACGAAGTACTTGTACTTCGTTACTTCCCACCACTGACAAAAACTCTTTTCAAGTTTCTTTAGAACGATGAGATGTTAAAGTTTCTCTGTATGCAGATGACAGCACAGATCAGATTCTGTTCTGTGATTGGTGGCTTTCTTTCTAGCAGGAAGTTGTACACAGTGTTTAAAAGCTGCTGCAGGACTGCAGACATTCACAGGAAGCTGGACCAGCAATGGCTCTGCTGAAGGTTCTGCTGCTGCTGCTGGGACTGGGTGAGTTGGAGACACTGGAGACACTTCCACTGGTTCCAGTGAGGCTGCTGCTCTCTGTGATTCACAAACTTCTCTCTGTTTCTGTTTCAGACTGAATCATCTTTGCATATAAACTGTGACGCTTCTTAATCATTAACTGTTTATCCTTTTTCTGTTCCTGCAGCCATATTTGCACCTGATTTCTGAGTAAAGTCCTCCTTTTTCTTTTTCAGGAGTTTCAGTGAACTCAGATGTTTCTCTGCAGAAGAGAATCATTGGAGGTCAAAACTGCCATGACACAGAGCGTCTTTATCATGTTCGGCTGGAGAGCAGCAATGGTACTCATATAAAGCGCTGTGGAGGATCTCTGATCCACCCTCAGTGGATCCTGACTGCAGCTCACTGCTGGAAGTCAGAGCCAGGATGGTAGGAAAGAAACATAAAGACAGTTTTATCTGCAGATGATCAGGTTTTCTGTCCGTTCATTATAATCTAACCTTTTCTGCAGGACTAACAGAGCAGTGTTAAAAGTTCATCCACGGACTGCTGGGGAGCAGAGACAGATGATCCGACAAGCTCCTGTGATTTATAGTCATAATTTCCAGCAGCATGACATCATGTTACTGAAGTTTCAGACACCAGTAACAGATGTCCCAGTTGCTCGGCTACCAGACCGCAGGTATCGTCTTAAAAAGTAAGTTTTTCTCTGATCAAAAACATGACTTCAGGTTTTCTGTCTCCACTCCTCCAGTCCTGCTGCCTCTGCTTCCAGCACACCTGAGTCAGGTAATCAGGCCACCAGCAGAACCAGAACCTGTTTAGCTCAGGTGTGTTGGACCAGAGACACATGTAAAGGACACAGGACATACTGAGGACTGGAGGTGGACACTCCTGTGTCAGTGGATGAAGTCCTTCATGGATTCAGTTTCTGTACTTTCATTGTTCTTCATAACAATTAATTTTCTACATTGTTATCGTGTATTTTTAAATGTATTCTTGTGTTTTAGAGGTGATGTTGTTCAGCTGGCAGGAGAGGGAACAACAACCACCGGCCCCAACAATCAACGATGTGAGAGAAATATCGAAGTTATGAGAATAAAATCTTTGTTTCTGTCTCTACAGAGAAGGTTGAGATAAAAACATTTTTATGATTCCCATGTTTCTCTACAGTAACCCCCGATGCTGCTATTCCATCACATCTTCAATGTGTCGAAATGAAAGTTGTTGATGTTTCCCTCTTCGTGCCATTAACTGGGTCTATATTCCATGTTAAAGCACTGAACAAGGATATCTGTTATGTAAGTCTGTTTCTTGAATATCTCTCTGCAGCGATTAGAAGACTTTCCAGTTTTACAACATAAATAAATATATTGATATACATTTTTCTACAGGGCGATGCTGGTGGAGCAGCGATGCTCGGTGACAAGATTTATGGTGTGATTTCTTTTGGTGGAGCAAATGCTTGTCAGAGACCTGCTACAATCTTGGATGTGTGTGAATACAAGGACTGGATTAGAAGAAAAACTGGGCTTAAATAAACTATCATGAAATAAAATTCTCATCAAATTTCCTCTCACATATAATTTTATAATTGTATGTTCAACAGTTTGATCCACATCTTGGTAGAATTAGAATAAATAAATATATTTGTTTTTCTCACCTGATCTTGACCTCCATAATGGAGCTTTCTCTGCACATCAGAAATGAAAAATAAATCAATAAATGCATGAAAAAGAAACATTTCCTGGCTGATCGTCTTTATATTCATGGTTCAGTTTGTTCAGTTGATATTTTTCCTGAACTGAGTCTAAAAACGTGACATGGGTTTTACATCACATGAGGAGGAACACCAGAAGTAATTTATTTATTCAGTTTTTGTCTTTATTTTACATCAGAAATGAACATGCAGCATCTAAACTTTGCAGCTCTGGAGTTACTCTTCCAGATTTAGTTCTAGAGAACTTTAAACTGCAACAGGACCAAAGAGCTGTGCACAAAAATAATGAAACAGAAGTCACATAATACAATTAACAAATAATAAAATCCTAATAATTTAAAATAACACATTTTTAATAAAGATACATGAAATAAAAAGTTAAATAATTAAAAACAATTTAAAAGTAAAAATCTGGAATGAAAGAAGTTTTAAGGAAATATTTTAAAACAGGTAAAACTAATAAACATGTTTATTATGTAAAACTTCTCAGAAATTAAAATTTGGTTTTCAGAAGTTTAAACATGACAGAAGTTCTTTGTAAATTTTATCGTAACATCTGGAAAAAGAAAAAAAGATGTCTGTAATAGGGGTTGCACCGACTACCCGACTAGTCAGTTCTTTACAATGACTTTTTACGAGGCCAGTCGACTAGTCGCAATCACGTGACAAAACTAATTTTTTCAAGAAAATGAAAGAAGGCAAACTAGATGAGTTTGTCAGACATCTCAATTTGTAGAAAAATGTAAATAATTTACCAAAGAGAAACAGAAAATTCCAGCAAGAGCTGCAGGAATAGGGGCATTGTGTGGTGCATTGCATGGCGCAGTGCTTAGGGCGGCGCCTCACATACAGAGACTGTAGACCGAGGTGGTCTAGAGACCGACTCCTGTCCTCGGTTATTTTGGCCCATTCTTCACTCCCCCACTTCCCTCTTCCTGCCACTTCCTGTCAGATTGCTGTCAAATAAAGGCAACTAGTGCCAAAAATTTCCTCACAAAGAGAGAGAGATTTTAGAGTTTTAAAAATACATTTATTCACTCAGTAGTGATCCACAGGAACATTTAACACAACTTCAAATTAACACATTTATAAATGAAAGTTCACAATTATTCAAAGTAAATAAAACACCTTCATAATCCCAAATATTCTGAGAAATATTCCATTCTTAGATAATATTTATATTCTAACATAACTCTTGCTCTAACCAAACTCTTAAAGACCTTTACACCATCAGTATTCTGTTCATTATTGATTTAAAATGTTCTACTCAAATAAATTGGAAGCTTTGCTTGACTAAGAAAAAAATTTAACAACCGTCCAATTTTCTTCTTTCTTTTGCCATATAAAAAACCCAAAATAAAAGACTGTTCTGTGAAATTTTCTCCAAATAATTTCCAAATATCTCTTAGTAATGTAAATAAATCCATTATTCTGAAACATTGTACAAAACAATGAAAGATAGTTTCTCTTATTAAACAAAAGGGCCATTTATCTGAAACAGCAGGATTATTAGTAGAAACAAAAGCATGAACCACAATAGCACCATGCAAAATTCTCCATTGTAAATCACCAACAATTTTAGTCAATGGCTTATAAACAACCCTCATACAGGTCTGACCTCAAGACCAACTTTAAAGAAATCTCTCCAAGGAGTATCTCTTTAATCTTTTATTTTACTTTGTTCAAAGCCTTAACACATTTCATATATATTATCTTTCTATTTACAGAATCCTACTGAAGTTCTTTCTCCAACACTAATTTCTTGAGCTCCTTCCCCAGCTTCATCCAGCGGAGCTCCATTGACAGTATCCGCTGATGTCCCTGGCTCTGGGTTTTCGTTAACCTGAGCAGTTTCTTTTTGAACCTTTTCAGGGCAATTACGAACTGAATAGCCCTCCTGGTTGCATCTAAAACACCTCATAGCTTCCGCTGTCGCGACAATAGTGTGATCAAAGCAGTCAACCTTAAATTTCATCACTATGCTCAGTTCCTCAATATCATTTTTGAGAATCATAAACACTTATTGCTGACACGATCTGACTGTGGTGTGACAATTCCTTCAGCAAACACATCCTCGCTGTTGAAATGGGGCAAATTAGACACGATGATCTTTTTTTGCAGGTTTTATTAAAGGGAAAACAGTAGTTTGAGTATTTCTCAAAACAATCCCCCTCTCAACTACACTGTTCACCTTGTAAATAGAGTCCAAAACCAAAACCACCGCATTATTCATCCTGGACGCCGCCTTCACACTTTCACACCCGACAAGTTCCCTAACAGCCAAACCACACTCCTCAACCAAAAATCCACTATGTTTAATAAATTGAAAGACTCCCCAAGACCAGTAAGTCATATTTATTTACCTGATTGAGAACACTTGCAACATTAATGTAACTTAAAAAGATATGGGAATCAGAATTAAACAATTGTTTCTCAGAGGAAGAGTGGGGTGCAGTAGTCAAACAAATGTTAAAGCCCATAAGGGATACGTTTCAAACAAATGATACTGAGCTGAAAAAAACAACTGTTGCTCCTAAGAGCAGAATATGATAAACAGTCCAGTTTCAGAGCTGAATCCAGTCTCTTAAGATTAAAACAAAACTTCTACAAAGGGACAAAGCTGGAAAACTTCTAGCTTGGTAAATCAAACAGCTTGAAGCAACAACAGCGATCACATCAATCGTAACACAGTATAAAACTCTAATAGATCCAAGGGATATTAATAATGCTTTAAAGATTATTATCAGAAATTATACAATACTCAAAGCAATTTAGACCAAATGGAATTAGATAAGTTAGTGAATGGGCTACATATCCCTGTCATTGCAGATGATTATAGAGTTGACTTAAATATAGAAATAAATAAAGAGGAATTAGCACAGGCCATTGATGAAATGAGATCTGGTAAGCAAGCAGGACCTGATGGTATCCCATTGACCTTTATAAAAAATTTAAAGATAAATTGTTGTCACCCCTTCTTTATATGTTTATGGAGTCATTTAAAAATGGCAGCCTGCCTCCCTCTCAGAATCAGGCTCTAATTATTCTGCTGCCAAAACCAGGTAAAACCCCTAATAAGTGTGAAAACCTGAGACCTATCAGTCTACTTAATTCTGATCTCAAAATCATTTGTAAACGATTGGCAAAACGGCTGCAAAGAATTCTACCAGGCATAATAAATAAGGATCAAAATGGTTTTATAGTTGGGAGGCAAGGGTATCACAATATTAAAAGGGTCCTGAATATTATCTGGCTCAGAAAGAACGCTAATGATACAACTCTTCTTTCATTGGACATGGAAAAGGCTTTTGATAGGGTTGAATGGCCCTATCTTTTTAGCATATTGAAAGGTTGGGTTGTGGAAGTAGCTTTATTAAATGAATTAAAATATTATATAATAATCCAACTGTAGAAATAATCTCAAACTAAATATTTTCAAGGGTGATTCAAATCAGGAAGGGTTGTCACTAGGAATGCCCTCTCTCCCTTACTATTCACACTAGCAATTGAGCCATTGGCATCAGCTATTCGCCTGCATCCGCAGATCCCCGGGATCACGGTGGGCCCCACAGAACACAAAATCTGTCTATTCACGGACGACGTCATTTTATTTCTAACAGATCTGAAACAGTCAATTCTGGCGGTGATGGAAGTGATCCAGGAATTTGGGAGAGTCTCAGGTTACAAAGTAAATAATACAAAATCTTCTATTCCGTATTAAATGTAGGTGAAAGGACTAATCCCATCAGTGAGGTTATGCAATTTAAAGTAATGGAACATTTTGAATATCTGGGTGTCCAGATTTTCCCGGAACTACATCAGGTTGTCAAATCTAATTACAAACCCCTAATGAAAACAATAGCTGCCTCAACATCCCTGCTGATATCCCTATTGGGAAGAGTTAATGTACTGAAAATGAGTATACTACCAAAGCTATTATACCTTTTTGATAGTATTCCCCTGCCGCCTCCTCCTGAATTATTCATTTGGCTAAAAAAAACATTTTGGGCTTTATGTGGAAGAATGGAAAGTCTAGGTTACGCCTCTCTTTGCTTTATTTACAATTTGAAAGAGGGGGGTTAAAGTGCCCCAACTTTAAATTTTACTATTGGGCCACACAATTAAGGACTATCATGTTTTATTTTGCAGATAAAGATAATCCTCACTGGGTAGAAATGGAGTCCCATAACTTAAGTTTAGCTCTTCCATTATTCATATACTCCGACACTCCAACGAAGTTACAGAAATATACTACAAATCCTATTCTGAAAAACATGATTAGAATCTGGCAGGATTTTAGAAAATACCTCGCGGAGCCAAATAGCATGTTCCAATTTGGTCCAATATGGGGCTCCAGGTAAGGCAGATGGAACATTTAGGCTCTGGGCATTGCAAGGCTTAAAAAATATTGGTGACCTTCACCCATCAAATTTTGATATATTTTTTGTCATTTGGAGAGTTACAAAACAACAGTTCAAGCTAGATAAAAAGCATTATTTCAAATTTCTTCAATTGAGAAGTTTTGTCAAAGCAAATTACAGTAATCTTAACAAGCCTCCCCTTACATTGCTTGAAAAATTAAAGATTCGGAATAAATCAAGAAAGGGCATCATTTCAGACTTTTATAATGTGCTGATAATAAGCTTATGAACTGGAATATGAACCTATCATCAAATATCAGTGAACAGGATTGGGAAAGGGCTTGCAATAAAACCCACACAATGTCTATAAATAGCCGTCTTAGAATTCTACAATTTAAATGGCTAATGCGTGTATATGTTGGCCCTGTGCACTTAAATAAATACAATAATAACATCCCAGATCTTTGCATAAAGTGTAATTCTAAAGGGACTCTAATACACTGCATGTGGGAATGCAGACAAATCAAAGCTTTTTGAACAGAGGTGAAAGATATCATTGAAAAAATTCTCTCAAAGCAAATATCACTGGA
Organism: Xiphophorus couchianus; assembly: GCF_001444195.1. NCBI lineage: Eukaryota > Metazoa > Chordata > Actinopteri > Cyprinodontiformes > Poeciliidae > Xiphophorus > Xiphophorus couchianus. Next base: position 12,392,283 of record NC_040231.1, read on the forward strand.
TCCTAAATTGTTCCTGTTAGCTTTATACCCTGAGAAGCATAACTTTAGTAAATCAGAATGTGCTTTTATAGATATAAGCTCATTATCTGAAAGAAATTATTGCTTTGGCTTGGAAAAATGCCAACAGAGCTAGTGCCATGCAGTAGATAAAGCAGATGTCGTCTAATTTGCCGCTAGAAAGAATAACATATATTAGGAAATATAAACAATGTCTTTATGAGAGGCTTTCGGGTCCTTTCAATAATTTTATTAAGGACTTAGACTTGGCAGAGGGTTTGTTTGAGTTTTGATTTGCTGGAACTTGCGGTGTGCCATGCTTAATAGAAGTGTACAATTATATCTAACCTGGTTGTAATTTGATTGAATATCCCTGTTTTTGAGAAGCTGTTTTTTGTTCTTATGACTGTTTTTTTCCTTCTTTCTTTCCTTCTTTCTTTTTAATTTCCCTGATATGAGAAAGAGTAATTGCTGTCATGTCATGTAATGGCTACAGGTAAATCTTGTTCATATGGTTACATGATTGTATTTCTAAAGTGGAAAATTTCAATAAAAATATTTTGGTAAAAAAAAAACATCAACCTGAAAACAAGGATGAGAAAATTACCACTTATTTTTAGTCTATTTTTTTAGTTCAAATTTCTCAGTTCACTTGAGATAAGGAAAAACTGAGCTTCTTGTTTTGAATCAATTCCTCAATATTAATGAAAAAGTTTTGTTTCATTGGTTGATTATTTAAGTTATAAGAGGGGAAAATGTTTGGATATTAGTAAAATATTCTGTCAATGGAACAAAAACTCTTCAAGTTTCTTTAAAACAATGAGATGTTAAAGTTCCTCTGTATGCAGATGACAGCATCAATCAGTTTCTGTCCTGTGATTGGTGGCTTTCTTTCCAGCAGGAAGTTGTGAAAAGAGTTTAAAAGCTGCTGCAGGACTGCAGACATTCACAGGAAGCTGGACAAGCAATGGCTCTGCTGAAGGTTCTGCTGCTGCTGGGGCTGGGTGAGTCGGAGACACTGGAGACACTTCCACTGGTTCCAGTGAGGCTGCTGCTCTCTGTGATTCTCAAACTTCCCTCTGATTCTGTTTCAGACTGAAATATCTTTGCATATAAACTGTGATGCTTTTTAATCTTTAACTGTTTATCCTTTTTCTGTTCCTGCAGCCATATTTGCACCTGATTTCTGAGTAAAGTCCTCCTTTTTCTTTTTCAGGAGTTTCAGTGAACTCAGATGTTTCTCTGCAGAAGAGAATCATTGGAGGTCAAAACTGTGATGACACAAAGCGTCTTTATCATGTTCGGCTGGAGAACATCAAGGGTAATGAAAAAATCCGCTGTGGAGGATCTCTGATCCACCCTCAGTGGATCCTGACTGCAGCTCACTGCTGGAAGTTGGAGCCAGGATGGTAGGAAAGAAACATGAAGACAGTTTTATCTGCAGATTATCAGGTTTTCTGTCTGTTCATTATAATCTAACCTTTTCTGCAGGACTAACATAGCAGTGTTAAAAGTTCATCCACGGACTGTTATGCTGCAGTATCGGGTAATCCGACCCACTCCTGTGATTTACGACCCGGGCCATGACATCATGTTGCTGAAGCTTCAGACACCAGTAACAGATGTCCCAGTTGCTCGGCTACCAGACTGCAGTTATCGTCTTAAAGTGTAAGTCTTTCTCTGATCAAAAACATGACTTCAGGTTTTCTGTCTTCACTCCTCCAGTCCTGCTGCCTCTGCTTCAGCACACCTGAGTCAGGTAATCAGGCAACCAGCAGAACCAGAACCCATTTAGCTCAGGTGTGTTGGACCAGAGACATGTAAAGAGCGTAGGACACACTGAGGACTGGAGGTGGACACTCCTGTGTCAATGGATGAAGCCCTTCATGGATTCATTTTCTGTTCTGTCAGGTTTTGCGGTGTGAGTGGTGGTGAGGCAGAGGCAGCAAACCCAGGTAGCGATAAAGTAGATGATTTAATAAGATGCAAATTCAAAAGTCCAGAACACAGAAGCAGAGAGCAATGATCACTACAGGTGACAACTGAAAACTAGACGTACACGACAAGGAACAAAGAACACAGGTGGGGTTAAATACAGAGGGTAATCAAGGAGACAAGAAACACCTGGAAACAATCAAGGGGAGACAGGACAACACGGAGACTCAGAGACACAGAAACTCAAAATTAACACAGATAAGGAACAGAGCCTGACACTTTAATTGTTCTTCATAACAATTAATTTTCTACTTTGTATTTTTACATTTTATTCTTATTGTGTTTTAGATTTGATACAGTTCAGCTGGCAGGAGAGGGCGCAACGACAACCGGCCCCAATAATCAGCGATGTGAGAGAAATATTGAAGTTATGAGAATAAAATCTTTGTTTCTGTCTCTACAGAGACGGTTGAGGGAAGAACAAGTTAATGATTCTCTTGTTTCTCTGCAGTAACCCCCCCCGCTGCTATTCCAGCACATCTTCAGTGTGTCAACATGAAAGTTGTTGGTGTTTCCCTCTTCAAGCACAGTCATGGGTTTATATTCCATGCTGAAGCACCGAACAAGGATGTCTGCTATGTAAGTTTGTTTCTTGAATATCTCTCTGCAGTGATTAGAAGACTTTTCTGTTTTACAACATAACTAAATATGTTGATACAAATATTTCTACAGGGTGACACTGGTGGAGCAGCGATGTACAACGACAAGATTTATGGTGTGATTTCTTTTGGTGAAGAACGCTATGCATGTCAGAGACCAGCCTCAATTTTGGATGTGTGTGAATACAAGAGGTGGATTAGAAGAAGAACTGGTCTTCAATAAAAAACATAAACTATCATGAAATAAAATCCTTATAACATTTTCTTTCACATGTAATTTTATCTTCATCAGTTTGATCCACATGTTTGTAGAATTAGAATAAATCAATAGTTTAGTTTTTTCTCACCTGATCTTGACCTCCCTAATGGAGCTTTCTCTTCACCTCAGAAATGAAAAATAAATCAATAAATGCATGAAAAAGAAACATTTCCTGGCTGATCGTCTTTACATTCATGGTTCAGTTTGTTCACTTGATATTTTCCCTGAACTGAGTCTAAAAACGTGACATGAGTTTTTATTCACATGAAGAGGAACACCAGAAGTAATTTATTTATTCAGTTTTTGTCTTTATTTTACATCAGAAATGAACATGCAGCATCTAAATTCTGCAGCTCTGGAGTTACTCTTCCTGATTTAGTTCTAGAGAACTTTAAACTGCAACAGGACCAAAGAGCTGTGCACAAAATTAATGAAACAGAAGTCACATAATACACTTTACAAATAATAAAATCCTAATAATTTAAAAATAATCATTTTTAATAGAGATACAAAGAAATAAAAAGCTAAATAATTAAAAACATTTTAAAAGTCAATCTGGAATGAAAGACGTTCTAAGAAAATATTTAAAAACACGTCAAACTAATTAATGGTAGCTTCTGGTTGCCACAAATTTGACATAAAAATGATTGAAAACATTCCTCTTTTGCAGTTAAAGTGTCATTGCTGATTTATAATTTTTAAATTTAGAACGTTTTGTTGTGTTACATAAAGCTATAAAAAAGAATGATCTTAAACACATTAAGAGAAACATTAAAATCTAAATTACATGGTAATAATGTAAAACTTTTCAGAAATTACAATTTGATTTTCAAAAATTTATACATGACAGAAGTTCTTTGTAAATTTTATAGCACATCTGGAAAACAAGTTTTTATTTGAAATTATACACAAGCATCTGATCCAAGCAAACTCTTTTTTTCGCACATTAATAAGTTGTCTGACAGTCATAACACACCATTCAAAATGTGTAACCAAACAGCACAGGTCATTGAACCTGAAATGACATCATAAAACTTATTAATATGCTATTTACGAATATATACAGATACACACACTACCATAAAAGAGGACGGATTGATGGGGAGCACAGGTAGTCAGAACAACAATCAAGACGATTCTTTGCATTTTACAAAATAAACTTCCTGATTAAATCCAAAATGCACTATTTATTCTTAATTTTTTTCTCCCTCTTCTGAATGGATTAAATAAAATTTAACAACATTGTCATTCTCAAAAGACGACTGCTACAGTTTTAGATATATAATCTAAAACTGTCCCAACCATTTTTTGGGCTCCTGAATGTCTGGAGGCCCCTACCAGCAGCTACTGAGTTTTCTTTTTCTTGATTTCTCAGTCTTATAATTCTAGATCTCAGAGGTGCTAACATAGAAAAATGACATAGAGTTAACCCCTCTGAGCTTTCTTGATCTTTAAAGCAATCTGCAGCCAAATTGTTATAGAGGATAAACAGTCAGATATTATTAGGGTTTATTTAGTAAAATAGCAGCAAATTTATTTATTTCATAACTTCATAACCAGAGACCTTCTCTCCTCTGGTCTGTTTAACAACTTCAGTCTCAGATCAGCTCAGCCCTCCAGGACTGTCAGCAGCAGAAACAGCAACATTAAACCTATCAGGGAAACATAAACTACACTTGCTTTGCATTGTCCCCAAATGATGACAATGATATAGTATGATCTGATTAAATATTAGATTCTTGACTAATATGGGTTGTTGCTATGTTGTTGTACAATGTTTTAAGATATTTTTCAATGTTCTGCGTTTTAACTATGAGCCCCCACCCCTCCACAGGTCTCTGCATGGCCCTGTGTCAGCGTGCAGCCGTGTACATGTCAGCAGATAAAACAAAGACAAAGAGTCCTTTTGTCCATAACAGAGTGTTCCTTATGAATTTCTTGTCTATAAAATCATAAGATTCATAGTTTCTTTTACGAAGGAAATTTTAGTTACAATAGTCTTTTTGTTTTCCACAATGTAGAATCTTTGCTTTTTTTTCTGTTTTTTTGTATTGATGTTTGTCCTTAACTTGATCTTTGTTAGCACATTAGCTCCACTTTACACCAAACTAACTTTTAGCCACGTAAAACAGATGTTTTTTTAAATTAGCAGATTAATATGTAATCATTAATTTTAGTGAATTCACAGACTGTGATTTTCATCTTTCCGCCATATGTAATTTAACTACATTTTCTTGCACTTGCAGTTAATGGCCACTAGTGGTTTCAGTGTATTGTGTGATGCACTAGAGTCCACTTTAGTGGTCTGTCTACATTTACAAAATAAAAACCCATATAAACACAAGAAAATTGCTTTTGGATAGCTGTCCACTGGCTGCTATACATGAAATTGGTTATTTATAGACAGATTATATTACAGGAAATAGGAATGTAAAATGATGGCATTTCATATAGCTGAACGTTTCACAGGCTTGTGAGAGTTACCACTTGACACGTTACTTGTTTGTTAATGGTCCGCTGGTTTGGGATCATGTTATCACACTTACATTTTCCAGCTGGTTGTAATACGCATGGACAAGGTTGGAAAAGTGTGAACATCTTTAAGTGACACATTTTATAACATATGAGGTGAAATTACTATTATTAAAGGATCTCAGTAATTTAAGTAAAAAAAGTTAAACATATATTATAAAGATTCATTGTACAGGTAGGGATTGAAATTGATTACTTTCATTAATCTTGATGAGATGGATTAGAGTTAATAATGAGCTAAACTTCTTCAAACGTTCATAAATCTGAGTATTAGAAAAGACTAACAAGAAATTACCTTTAATATGACATTACAAGCCTACAGAAAGTGATGTTGACTTGGTTTGCCGTTCTGTAAAAACACAAAATCTTACCAAATTGTTTTGGTCTAGTTTCCACTACAAATGTCTTAGCTCACTTGAAATATGACATCAACAAGTAACTTTTTAGCATCAAATAAGAGTTTGTTTAAAGTGAATAATTCCTCAAAATTGGTTTTAAAAAAAGTACTAGATCCACTGGCAGATTATTTCAGTTAAAACTCGTACATTTTTGCCAATATTAAGGAATCATTTGCTTAAAAGAAACTCCTCCATCTTGCTGAAAAGTTAGATTTGTCTATTTCAAGTCTACTAAGATATTTGTATTAGAAACTGGACTAAAAATGGTGGAAATTGGTGCATTTGCAGTGTGAGGTGATGGATTTCTGTTTTTATTATCCTGCTGTTTTTTCAAAATCAAAACTAAACTGCAGTGTTTCACACATGGCGATCATGAAAACGGAATGGATGACTAGCATGTAGGCTAACATGTAGACTTGATCACATTTTGAAAACCTCTGAGCTTCACTGAATATCAAGTTTTATATTTTGTCGTTTATTATGTAATGATTGATTGGAACATGTCATGTTTATTTCAAAGCTGATTGAGAGTAATATTTGCTTTTGATTAATATTTTAAATGTTGTGGCACAGTTTGAGTCTTTTGCTAAGAAAATGTGTCACTTTGACTTTAAGTCCTGCTGTTCAGCCTCTTGTGTTCACAAATGTATCAAAGCAATCAAGAAAAACAGTAAAAGCAAAGAATAATGGGTGATGAAAGAGGTCTGTGTCTTTAATAAAAAGAATCACATTGGTTAAAATTTTACCATAGTTTTCTTTTAAATGTGTTTTAAAAATCTGAATTGTTTTCATTTAATTAGGTGAATTTCTGTGAGTTGAAATTTTTGGTTGTAATTTTGCATTTACAACAAATGCAAATGCACTTTACCACCCAACACTGTAATATTGTTCTTTTTCAAAATAAAAGAAGCAAACCATTTTCTGTTGGTAGAGCTTCATTTTCACAGCTCATCAATAAACATAATGATTCTAGTCTATAGTCAAAGGCAGATGTGAATTCTTGTAAACAGGAAACCAAACAGTTTTCTCTTAAAAAAACATCAATCTGAAAACAAGGACGAGTCGCTCTTTTTTCAGAAAATTAAGTTTTTTTTCATCAAGTTTGCAATCAAGTTTTCTCTTGAGCAAAACTCACTGCAAGTGTTGCACCCTTAAAAAGAACTAAAAATCTCAAAGGTCTTCGCTTTTGTGCAACTTTATTAAACAAAATCCACGGTTCGAGCATACAGCGGTTTGTTCAGTTGATATTTTTCCTATAGTTTTCTCTCTTTTCGTATATATCCCCAGGTCATGAACTTTCAACTATCATCATGCATTGTGTCCTTCTTAAAGGGCATTTCATGACAGAAATCTATGACAGAAATCTATGAAATAAAAAATAATAAAGTAGTTTGAGCACATATTTAGTCATAAACCAAATGAATTGTTCGAACTAAATACTAAATCAAATGAATGCTTGCCCAATAAAATAATTATACCTATTAATTTAACATGATCACGTTCTTAACATATTTCCAGGGCTCTACACAAGCTTGTGCACTGCAAAACTAGAACATTTCCCAATTATTTTTAGTGTATTTTCTACTGCAAATCGCTCAGCTCATTTGAGATAAAGCAAAACTAAGTTAGAAGGAACTTTGAGGCAAAATATGTTAACTGCTTGTTTTGAGTCAATTTCTTAATATCGATGAAAAAGTTCTAGTTTCATTTGCTGATTAGTCAAGTTATTATAGGGAGAAATGTTTTGTTATTAATGAAATAATATGTCAATGCAACAAAAACTCTTTTCAAGTTTCTTTAGAACGATGAGATGTTAAAGTTTCTCTGTATACAGATGACAGCACAGATCAGATTCTGTTCTGTGATTGGTGGCTTTCTTTCTAGCAGGAAGTTGTACACAGTGTTTAAAAGCTGCTGCAGGACTGCAGACATTCACAGGAAGCTGGACCAGCAATGGCTCTGCTGAAGGTTCTGCTGCTGCTGCTGGGACTGGGTGAGTTGGAGACACTGGAAACACTTCCACTGGTTCCAGTGAGGCTGCTGCTCTCTGTGATTCACAAACTTCCCTCTGATTCTGTTTCAGACTGAAACTTCTTTGCATATAAACTGTGATGCTTTATAATCTTTAACTGTTTATTCTTTTTCTGTTCCAGCTGCCATGTTTGCACCTGATTTCTGAGTAAAGTCCTCCTTTTTCTTCTTCAGGTGTTTCAGTGAACTCAGATGTTTCTCTGCAGAAGAGAATCATTGGAGGTCAAAACTGCCATGACACGGAGCGTCTTTATCATGTTCGGCTGGAGAGCAGCAATGGTACTCATATGAAGCGCTGTGGAGGATCTCTGATCCACCCTGAGTGGATCCTGACTGCAGCTCACTGCTGGAAGTCAGAGCCAGGATGGTAGGAAAGAAACATAAAGACAGTTTTATCTGCAGATGATCAGGTTTTCTGTCCGTTCATTATCATCTAATATTTTCTGCAGGACTAATGTAGCAATGGTAAAAGTTCATCCACGGACTGCTGGCGAGCAGCGACAGATGATCCAACAATCTCCTGTGATTTATATTATCCACCGCCAGAAGCATGACATCATGTTACTGAAACTTCAGACACCAGTAACAGATGTCCCAGTTGCTCGGCTACCAGACTGCAGGTATCGTCTTAAAAAGTAAGTTTTTCTCTGATCAAAAACATGACTTCAGGTTTTCTGTCTCCACTCCTCCAGTCCTGCTGCCTCTGCTTCAGCACACCTGAGTCAGGTAATCAGGAAACCAGCAGAACCAGAACCTGTTTAGCTCAGGTGTGTTGGACCAGAGACACATGTAAAGGACGCAGGACACACTGAGGACTGGAGGTGGACACTCCTGTGTCAGTGGATGAAGTTCAGATTTCTTTTCTGTTCTTTCATTGTTCTTCATAATAATTAATTTTCTACATTGTTATCGTGTATTTTTACATTTTATTCTTGTGTTTTAGAGGCGATGTTGTTCAGCTGGCAGGAGAGGCAGCAACAACAGCCGGCCCCAATAATCAGCGAGGTGAGATAAATATTGAAGTTATGAGAATAAAATCTTTGTTTCTGTCTCTACAGAGAAGGTTGATTTAAGAACATTTTTATGACTCTCATGTTTCTCTACAGTAATCAGTGCTGCTATTCCAGCACACCTTCAATGTGTCGACATGGAAGTTGTTGGTGTTTACCTCTTCTTGCCGTTAAGTGGGTCTATATTCCATGTTAAAGCTCCGAACAAGGATGTATGCAATGTAAGTTTGTTTCTTGAATATCTCTCTGCAGCGATTAGAAGACTTTTCTGCTTAACAACTTAAATAAATATATTGATATACATTTTTCTACAGGGCGACTCTGGTGGAGCAGCGATGCTCGGTGACAAGATTTATGGTGTGATTTCTTTTGGTGGAGTATACTACGCATGTCAGAGACCTGCTACAATCTTGGATGTGTGTGAATACAAGGGCTGGATTAGAAGAAAAACTGGGCTTAAATAAACTATCATGAAATAAAATTCTCATTAAATTTCCTCTCACATATAATTTTATAATTGTATCTTCATCAGTTTGATCCACATCTTAGTAGAATTAGAATAAATAAATATATTTGTTTTTCTCACCTGATCTTGACCTCCATAATGGAGCTTTCTCTGCACATCAGAAATGAAAAATAAATCAATAAATGCATGAAAAAGAAACATTTCCTGGTTGATCGTCTTTATATTCATGGTTCAATTTGTTCAGTTGATATTTTCCCTGAACTGAGTCTAAAAACGTTTCATGGGTTTTACATCACATGAGGAGGAACATCAGAAGTAATTTATTTATTCAGTTTTTGTCTTTATTTTACATCAGAAATGAACATGCAGCATCTAAACTCTGCAGCTCTGGAGTTACTCTTCCTGATTTATTTCTAGAGAACTTTAAACTGCAACAGGACCAAAGAGCTGTGCACAAAAATAATGAAACAGAAGTCACATAATACATTTAACAAATAATAAAATCCTATTAATTTAAAATAACACATTTTTAATAAAGATACATGAAATAAAAAGTTAAATAATTAAAAACAATTTAAAAGTAAAAATCTGGAATGAAAGAAGTTTTAAGGAAATATTTAAAAACAGGTAAAACTAATAAACATGTTTATTATGTAAAACTTCTCAGAAAATACAATGTGGTTTTCAGAAGTTTAAACATGACAGAAGTTCTTTGTAAATTTTATCGTAACATCTGGAAAAAGAAAAAAAGATGTCTGTAATAGGGGTTGCACCGACTACCCGACTAGTCAGTTCTTTACAATGTCTTTTTACGAGGCCAGTCGACTAGTCGCAATCACGTGACAAAACTAATTTTTTCAAGAAAATGAAATAAGGCCAACTAGATGAGTTTGTCAGACATCTCAATTTGTAGAAAAATGTAAATAATTTACCAAAGAGAAACAGAAAATTCCAGCAAGAGCTGCAGGAATAGGGGCATTGTGTGGTGCATTGCATGGCGCAGTGCTTAGGGCGGCGCCTCACATACAGAGACTGTAGACCGAAGTGGTCTAGAGACCGACTCCTGTCCTCGGGTATTTTGGCCCATTCCTCACTGCCCCACTTCCCTCTTCCTGCCACTTCCTGTCGGAACACAACTTCAAATTAACACATTTATAAATGAAAGTTCACAATTATTCAAAGTAAATAAAACACCTTCATAATCCCAAATATTCTGAAAAATATTTAGTTAATCCATTCTTAGATAATATTCATATTCTAACCAAACTCTTAAAGACCTTTACACAATCAGTACATTATATAACATATGAGGTGAAATTACTATTATTAAAGGATCTCAGTAATTTAAGTAAAAAAAGTTAAACATATATTACAAAGATTCATTGTACAGGTAGGGATTGAAACTGATTACTTTCATTAATCTTGATGAAATGGATTAGAGTTAATAATGAGCTAAACTTCTTCAAACGTTCATAAATCTGAGTATTAGAAAAGACTAACAAGAAATTACCTTTAATATGACATTACAAGCCTACAGAAAGTGATGTTGACTTGGTTTACTGTTCTGTAAAAACACAAAATCTTACCAAATTGTTTTGGTCTAGTTTCCAGTGCAAATGTCTTAGCTCACTTGAAATATGACATCAACAAGTAACTTTTTAGCATCAAATAAGAGTTTGTTTAAAGTGAATAATTCCTCAAAATTGGTTTTAAAAAAAGTACTAGATCCACTGGCAGATTATTTCAGTTAAAACTCGTACATTTTTGCCAATATTAAGGAATCATTTGCTTAAAAGAAACTCCTCCATCTTGCTGAAAAGTTAGATTTGTCTATTTCAAGTCTACTAAGATATTTGTATTAGAAACTGGACTAAAAATGGTGGAAATTGGTGCATTTGCAGTGTGAGGTGATGGATTTCTGTTTTTATTATCCTGCTGTTTTTTCAAAATCAAAACTAAACTGCAGTGTTTCACACATGGCGATCATGAAAACGGAATGGATGACTAGCATGTAGGCTAACATGTAGACTTGATCACATTTTGAAAACCTCTGAGCTTCACTGAATATCAAGTTTTATATTTTGTCGTTTATTATGTAATGATTGATTGGAACATGTCATGTTTATTTCAAAGCTGATTGAGAGTAACATTTGCTTTTGATTAATATTTTAAATGTTGTGGCACAGTTTGAGTCTTTTGCTAAGAAAATGTGTCACTTTGACTTTAAGTCCTGCTGTTCAGCCTCTTGTGTTCACAAATGTATCAAAGCAATCAAGAAAAACAGTAAAAGCAAAGAATCATGGGTGATGAAAGAGGTCTGTGTCTTTATTAAAAAGAATCACATTGGTTAAAATTTTACCATAGTTTTCTTTTAAATGTGTTTTAAAAATCTGAATTGTTTTCATTTAATTAGGTGAATTTCTGTGAGTTGAAATTTTTTGTAGTAATTTTGCATTTACAACAAATGCAAAAGCTCTTCACCACCCAACACTGTAATATTGTTCTTTTTCAATATAAAAGAAGCAAACCCTTTTCTGTATATAGAGGATCATTTTCACAGCTCATTAATAAACATAATGATTCTAGTCTTTAGTCAAAGGCAGATGTGAATTCTTGTATATTGGAAACCAAACAGATTTTTCTTAAAACAAGGACGAGTCGCTCTTTCTTCAGATAATTAGTTTTTTTTTTCATCATGTTGCAATCAAGTTTTCTCTTTAGCAAAACTCACTGCAAGCTTGTGCACTGCAAAAACAGAACATTTCCCAATTATTTTTAGTCTATTTTCTACTGCAAATCTCTCAGTTAATTTTAGATAAAGCAAAACTAACTTACAAGGAACTTTGAGGCAAAATATGTTAGCTGCTTGTTTTGAGTCAATTCCTTAATATCGATGAAAAAGTTCTAGTTTCATTTGCTGATTAGTCAAGTAATTATAGGAGGAAATGTTTTGTTATTAATGAAATAATCTGTCAATGGAACAAAAACTCTTCAAGTTTCTTTAGAACGATGAGATGTTAAAGTTTCTCTGTATGCAGATGACAGCACGGATCAGATTCTGTTCTGTGATTGGTGGCTTTCTTTCCAGCAGGAAGTCATGAACAGAGTTTAAAAGCTGTTGCAGCCCTTCCGATATTCACAGGAAGCTGGACCAGCAATGGCTCTGCTGAAGGTTCTGCTGCTGCTGGGGCTGGGGCTGGGTGAGTCGGAAACATTGGAGACACTTCCACTGGTTCCATTGAGGCTGCTGCTCTCTGTGATTCTCAAACTTCTCTCTGTTTCTGTTTCAGGCTGAAACATCTTTGCATATAAACTGTGATGCTTTTTAATCTTTAACTGTTTATCCTTTTTCTGTTCTTGTTGCCATGTTTGCTCCTGATTTCTGAGTAAAGTCCTCCTTTTTCTTCTTCAGGTGTTTCAGTGAACTCAGATGTTTCTTTGCAGAAGAGAATCATTGGAGGTCAAAACTGCCATGACACGGAGCGTCTTTATCATGTTCGGCTAGAAAGCAGCAATGGAACTGATATGAGCCGCTGTGGAGGATCTCTGATCCACCCTGAGTGGATCCTGACTGCAGCTCACTGCTGGAAGTCGGAGCCAGGATGGTAGGAAAGAAACATGAAGACAGTTTTATCTGCAGATGATCAGGTTTTCTGTCTGTTCATTATAATCTAATATTTTATGCAGGACTAACGTAGCAGTGTTGAAAGTTCATCCACGGACTGCTGGGGAGCAGAGACAGATGATTCGACAAGCTCCTGTGATTTATAGTCGTAATTTCCAGCACCATGACATCATGTTGCTGAAGCTTGAGACACCAGTAACAGATGTCCCACTTCCTCGGCTACCAGACCGCAGGTATCGTCTTGGTAGGTAAGTCTTTCTCTGATCAAATACATGACTTCAGGTTTTCTGTCTTCACTCCTCCAGTCCTGCTGCCTCTGCTTCAGCACACCTGAGTCAGGTAATCAGGCCACCAGCAGAACCAGAACCCATTTAGCTCAGGTGTGTTGGACCAGAGACACATGTAAAGGACGCAGGACACACTGAGGACTGGAGGTGGACACTCCTGTGTCAGTGGATGAAGCCCTTCATGGATTTATTTTCTGTTCTTTCATTGTTTTGAACAATACATTTTCTACATTATCTTTTATTTTTACTTTTATTCTTGTGTTTTAGAGGCGATGTTGTTCAGCTGGCAGGAGAGGGAGCAACAACAACCGGCCCCAATAATCGGCGATGTGAGAGAAATATTGAAGTTATGAGAATAAAATCTTTGTTTCTGTCTCTACAGAGAAGGTTGAGTTAAGGACATTTTATGATTCTCATGTTTCTCGACAGTAATTGGTGCTGCTATTCCACCACATCTTCAATGTGTCGACATGGAAGTTGTTGGTCCTTCCCGCTCCGTGCCGTTAAGTGGGTCTATATTCCGTATTGAAGCACCAAACAAGGATATCTGTTATGTAAGTTTGTTTCTTGAATATCTTTCTGCAGCGATTAGAAGACTTTTCTGTTTTACAACATAAATAAATATATTGATATAAATTTTTCTACAGGGCGACGATGGTGGAGCAGCGATGCTCAGCGACAAGATTTATGGTGTGATTTCTTTTGGTGGACCACGCTACGCATGTCAGAGACCAGCCGCATTCTTGGATGTGTGTGAATACAAGGAGTGGATTAGAAGAATTACTGGGCGTAAATAAAACATAAACTATCATGAAATAAAATCCTTATAACATTTTCTTTCACATGTAATTTTATCTTCATCAGTTTGATCCACATGTTTGTAGAATTAGAATAAATCAATAGTTTAGTTTTTTCTCACCTGATCTTGACCTCCCTAATGGAGCTTTCTCTTCACCTCAGAAATGAAAAATAAATCAATAAATGCATGAAAAAGAAACATTTCCTGGCTGATCGTCTTTACATTCATGGTTCAGTTTGTTCACTTGATATTTTCCCTGAACTGAGTCTAAAAACGTGACATGAGTTTTTATTCACATGAAGAGGAACACCAGAAGTAATTTATTTATTCAGTTTTTGTCTTTATTTTACATCAGAAATGAACATGCAGCATCTAAATTCTGCAGCTCTGGAGTTACTCTTCCTGATTTAGTTCTAGAGAACTTTAAACTGCAACAGGACCAAAGAGCTGTGCACAAAATTAATGAAACAGAAGTCACATAATACACTTTACAAATAATAAAATCCTAATAATTTAAAAATAATCATTTTTAATAGAGATACAAAGAAATAAAAAGCTAAATAATTAAAAACATTTTAAAAGTCAATCTGGAATGAAAGACGTTCTAAGAAAAATATTTAAAAACACGTCAAACTAATTAATGGTAGCTTCTGGTTGCCACAAATTTGACATAAAAATGATTGAAAACATTCCTCTTTTGCAGTTAAAGTGTCATTGCTGATTTATAATTTTTAAATTTAGAACGTTTTGTTGTGTTACATAAAGCTATAAAAAAGAATGATCTTAAACACATTAAGAGAAACATTAAAATCTAAATTACATGGTAATAATGTAAAACTTTTCAGAAATTACAATTTGATTTTCAAAAATTTATACATGACAGAAGTTCTTTGTAAATTTTATAGCACATCTGGAAAACAAGTTTTTATTTGAAATTATACACAAACATCTGATCCAAGCAAACTCTTTTTTTCGCACATTAATAAGTTGTCTGACAGTCATAACACACCATTCAAAATGTGTAACCAAACAGCACAGGTCATTGAACCTGAAATGACATCATAAAACTTATTAATATGCTATTTACGAATATATACAGATACACACACTACCATAAAAGAGGACGGATTGATGGGGAGCACAGGTAGTCAGAACAACAATCAAGACGATTCTTTGCATTTTACAAAATAAACTTCCTGATTAAATCCAAAATGCACTATTTATTCTTAATTTTTTTCTCCCTCTTCTGAATGGATTAAATAAAATTTAACAACATTGTCATTCTCAAAAGACGACTGCTACAGTTTTAAATATATAATCTAAAACTGTCCCAACCATTTTTTTGGGCTCCTGAATGTCTGGAGGCCCCTACCAGCAGCTACTGAGTTTTCTTTTTCTTGATTTCTCAGTCTTATAATTCTAGATCTCAGAGGTGCTAACATAGAAAAATGACAGAGTTAACCCCTCTGAGCTTTCTTGATCTTTAAAACAGTCTGCAGCCAAGTTGTTATAGAGGTTAAACAGTCAGATATTAAGGTTTATTTAGTAAAATAGCAGCAAATTTACTTATTTCATAACTTCATAACCAGAGACCTTCTCTCCTCTGGTCTGTTTAACAACTTCAGTCTCAGATCAACTCAGCCCTCCAGGACTGTCAGCAGCAGAAACAGCAACATTAAACCTATCAGGGAAACATAAACTACATTTGTTTTGCATTGTCCCCAATTGATGACAGTGATATAGTATGATCTGATTAAATATTAGATTCTTGACAAATATGGGTTGTTGCTATGTTGTTGTACAATATTTTAAGATCTTGTTCAGTGTGCCCCTTTTTAACTTTGAGCCCTTGTCCCTCCAAAGGTCTCTGCACGGCCCTGAGTGCATGTGAGCAGATAAAACAGAGAAAAGACAAAGAGTCCTTTTGTCCATAACAGAGTGTTCCTTATGAATTTCTTGTCTATAAAATTGTAAGATTCATAGTTTCTTTTACAAAGGACATTTGGTTCCATGAGTCTTTTTGCTTTTCACAATGGAGCATTAAGGGTTTTTTTCTATTTATGTTTGTCCTTAACTTGATCTTTGTTAGCACATTAGCTCCACTTTACAGCAAACTAACTTTTAGCTAAATAAAACTATTATTTTTTGATTAGCAGATTGATATGTAATCACGTCTCTAATTAGTCAAATCTCAGACTGACATCAATAATCCAAATAGTATTAACAATTTGAACTTATTTCTATGCAACCAGGAATATTTTATTTAACTCTTTCTAGAGTAATGATTTTGTCGTTCATTTAATTCTTCATATTTAACAGCAGTGACATGCAGTGAGGTTCATAGCTGGTGAAGCACTGACTTAATCATAATCATATTTACAAATATAGACACTTTGCAATTTATTTTTACGAAGCTGAGGTTGGTTTCCAACTCCAGTTTTTGATTCGGGAAATGGCTAGGGGCGATTCCACCTAATTTTTCACTATCTTCCGCATCTTTAATCTACTCTAGTGCCAAATCTACAACACCCAGACACTTCAAACTTGGACTGGATTTGTCTGCTGTACTAGAGGAATATTTGGGGCCCACGTCCTCCTAAGTCCGGCCCTGCTTTTTCCATGCAGTTTTGTTTGGGGTTTGTGAATATATTTTCTTTAATAAACTGCGATTTTTACCCTTTTTTTCCATCGTGGTCAAACTAGAACTACTCTAATTCCAAAACCACAACACCTAGACACTTCATACCTGGACGCTATTATTTTCAACTAATAGAGTATTTAAAACCATGCTTGGGATTTGTAGAACTTCAGTTAGCCTGCTGCAGAAGATCTTTCTGTCATGAATTGCAATGTGAGGTGGTGAGGCAGATGATTCAGGTTGGAGTGAATAAAAAGAAATGATGATTTTAATGAAGATGTCAGCAAGAAAATTCACGCAGCACAGATAGAGCGGAAGGTTAAGAACTTTCAATCTGGTAGCAACCGGTGACAACAACTGACAGCAGAACAGACGCAAGACCAGACAGACACAACGAGGAGCCGACAAGGATCACAGGTGGGATTAAATACACAGGGAGACAATCAGGGGAAACAGAAGACAGGTGTCAATAATAAAAGGGTGGACAGGACAACACAGAGACTCCACAAAAATAAACACACAGAAAAACTCAAATCACAACACTTTGCTTCCAACAGCCATCACCATCTAGAATAAGTCTTTGAAGAATTAATGAGTTACACCAACATTTAATTTTCCTTTGGGATTAATAAAGTGATTTTGAATTAGAATAGAATAAAACAAACCGCATGGAATAAGCAGGGCCGGTCTTAGGAGGGTGTGGGCCCCTGGGCTTGAGCCAAGGTGGGGGCCCTACTTAATCATGATCTATCTATCTATCTATCTATCTATCTATCTATCTATCTATCTATCTATCTATCTATCTATCTATCTATCTATCTATCTATCTAATGTTAGTTATACAATATTCACCCCATGGTCACCGACTTAGTAACTTGATGATGACAGTGATATAGTATGATCTGATTAAATATTAGATTCTTGACTAATATGGGTTGTTGTTATGTTGTTGTACGATGTTTTAAGATCTTGTTCTTTTCCTTTTTAACTTTGAGCCCCTGCCCCTCCTAATGTTTCTACACGGCCCTGTGTACATGTCAGCAGATAAAACAGAGAAAAGACAAAGAGTCCTTTTGTCCATAACAGAGTGTTCCTTATGAATTTCTTGTCAATAAAATGATAAGATTCATAGTTTCTTTTACGAAGGACATTTTAGTTACAATAGTCTTTTTGTTTTCCACAATGTAGAATCTTTGCTTTTTTTCTATTTTTTTGTATTGATGTTTGTCCTTAACTTGATCTTTGTTAGCACATTAGCTCCACTTTACACCAAACTAACTTTTAACCACATAAAACAGATGTTTTTTTAATTAGCAGATTAATATGTAATCATTAATCTTAGTGAATTCACAGACTGTGATTTTCATCTTTCCGCCATATGTACTTTAACTAAATTTTCTTGCACTTGCATTTAATGGCCACTAGTGGTTTCAGTGTATTGTGTGATGCACTAGAGTCCACTTTAGTTAACTATGGTAAAATTTAAAAATTTTACCATAGTTTTCTTTTAAATGTGTTTTAAAAATCTGAATTGTCTTCATTTAATTAGGTGAATTTCTGTGAGTTTAAATTTTTGGTTGTAATTTTGCATTTACAACAAATGCAAAAAAACATCAATCTGAAAACAAGGACGAGTCGCTCTTTTTTCAGAAAATTAAGTTTTTTTTCATCAAGTTTGCAATCAAGTTTTCTCTTGAGCAAAACTCACTGCAAGTGTTGCACCCTTAAAAAGAACTAAAAATCTCAAAGGTCTTCGCTTTTGTGCAACTTTATTAAACAAAATCCACGGTTCGAGCATACAGCGGTTTGTTCAGTTGATATTTTTCCTATAGTTTTCTCTCTTTTCGTATATATCCCCAGGTCATGAACTTTCAACTATCATCATGCATTCTGTCCTTCTTAAAGGGCATTTCATGACAGAAATCTATGACAGAAATCTATGAAATAAAAAATAATAAAGTAGTTTGAGCACATATTTTGTCATAAACCAAATAAATTGTTCGAACTAAATACTAAATCAAATGAATGCTTGCCCAATAAAATAATTATACCTATTAATTTAACATGATCACGTTCTTAACATATTTCCAGGGCTCTACACAAGCTTGTGCACTGCAAAACTAGAACATTTCCCAATTATTTTTAGTGTATTTTCTATTGCAAATCGCTCAGCTCATTTGAGATAAAGCAAAACTAAGTTAGAAGGAACTTTAAGGCAAAATATATTAACTGCTTGTTTTGAGTCAATTCCTTAATATCGATGAAAAAGTTCTAGTTTCATTTGCTGATTAGTCAAGTTATTATAGGGAGAAATGTTTTGTTATTAATGAAATAATCTGTCAATGGAACAAAAACCAGTGGTGGAGAAAGTACTCATACAATGTACTTAAGTAAAAGTACAAATACACAGACAAAAATTTACTCAAGTAAAAGTCAAAGTACCACATTATTATTTTACTTAAGTAAAAGTAAGAAAGTACAAGCTTTTAAAACTACTTAAGTATTAAAAGTAAAAGTACTTGCCGACCATAATACCTAACGGCTTATATAATGTAATTAAGTGTACCTATCGTATTTAGTTTTAATAAATCAGTAATGTACCATTTTAATGAGCAATGCTGTTACTTGCAAGTTCATGCTAGCTTATAACAATATACAGTAATCGTATTTATTTACTGCAGTCGAGTTCAACAAAAAGCTTGCTAAGATTACATAAAACTTCACTAACACAAATTAATTTAACATCGATAGCGTTTAGCAACTTAACTTACCTCAATATGTTTTTTCAAATTTGATGGTGAATTTTTGAAAGATAGAATTTCATGCTTTCGGGGAAGGCAAAGGCGGTATTGGAATCTCCAGGAAGCGTTTTTTGACCCAGTTATTTCAAAGAAATCTTTTAAATAAGGCCATGGGTGGGGCAGGTCTTCTGGAGGATGACTATCCTTGGACTCCATTCTGGGAGTTAATGATTCTGCAGGTCCTGCGTACTGTGCTGCTCTTCTTGAGGGAGGGCCTAATGGTTATTTCCCGCTTTGGATTGGTTCAGCGGACTGATTCTGCTCTCGCCATTGGATACTTTCAAACTAACGAACAAATCAAAAAACTGAAATGCGTCTTGGATGTAACGAGTAACAAAACGCTATATAGAAATGTAGTGAAGTAGAAAGTACAGATACTTACTGTTAAATGTAGTGGAGTAAAAGTAGAAAGTATCCATTATTAAATCTACTTAAATAAAGTACAGATACACGAAAATTGTACTTAAGTACAGTAACGAAGTACTTGTACTTCGTTACTTCCCACCACTGACAAAAACTCTTTTCAAGTTTCTTTAGAACGATGAGATGTTAAAGTTTCTCTGTATGCAGATGACAGCACAGATCAGATTCTGTTCTGTGATTGGTGGCTTTCTTTCTAGCAGGAAGTTGTACACAGTGTTTAAAAGCTGCTGCAGGACTGCAGACATTCACAGGAAGCTGGACCAGCAATGGCTCTGCTGAAGGTTCTGCTGCTGCTGCTGGGACTGGGTGAGTTGGAGACACTGGAGACACTTCCACTGGTTCCAGTGAGGCTGCTGCTCTCTGTGATTCACAAACTTCTCTCTGTTTCTGTTTCAGACTGAATCATCTTTGCATATAAACTGTGACGCTTCTTAATCATTAACTGTTTATCCTTTTTCTGTTCCTGCAGCCATATTTGCACCTGATTTCTGAGTAAAGTCCTCCTTTTTCTTTTTCAGGAGTTTCAGTGAACTCAGATGTTTCTCTGCAGAAGAGAATCATTGGAGGTCAAAACTGCCATGACACAGAGCGTCTTTATCATGTTCGGCTGGAGAGCAGCAATGGTACTCATATAAAGCGCTGTGGAGGATCTCTGATCCACCCTCAGTGGATCCTGACTGCAGCTCACTGCTGGAAGTCAGAGCCAGGATGGTAGGAAAGAAACATAAAGACAGTTTTATCTGCAGATGATCAGGTTTTCTGTCCGTTCATTATAATCTAACCTTTTCTGCAGGACTAACAGAGCAGTGTTAAAAGTTCATCCACGGACTGCTGGGGAGCAGAGACAGATGATCCGACAAGCTCCTGTGATTTATAGTCATAATTTCCAGCAGCATGACATCATGTTACTGAAGTTTCAGACACCAGTAACAGATGTCCCAGTTGCTCGGCTACCAGACCGCAGGTATCGTCTTAAAAAGTAAGTTTTTCTCTGATCAAAAACATGACTTCAGGTTTTCTGTCTCCACTCCTCCAGTCCTGCTGCCTCTGCTTCCAGCACACCTGAGTCAGGTAATCAGGCCACCAGCAGAACCAGAACCTGTTTAGCTCAGGTGTGTTGGACCAGAGACACATGTAAAGGACACAGGACATACTGAGGACTGGAGGTGGACACTCCTGTGTCAGTGGATGAAGTCCTTCATGGATTCAGTTTCTGTACTTTCATTGTTCTTCATAACAATTAATTTTCTACATTGTTATCGTGTATTTTTAAATGTATTCTTGTGTTTTAGAGGTGATGTTGTTCAGCTGGCAGGAGAGGGAACAACAACCACCGGCCCCAACAATCAACGATGTGAGAGAAATATCGAAGTTATGAGAATAAAATCTTTGTTTCTGTCTCTACAGAGAAGGTTGAGATAAAAACATTTTTATGATTCCCATGTTTCTCTACAGTAACCCCCGATGCTGCTATTCCATCACATCTTCAATGTGTCGAAATGAAAGTTGTTGATGTTTCCCTCTTCGTGCCATTAACTGGGTCTATATTCCATGTTAAAGCACTGAACAAGGATATCTGTTATGTAAGTCTGTTTCTTGAATATCTCTCTGCAGCGATTAGAAGACTTTCCAGTTTTACAACATAAATAAATATATTGATATACATTTTTCTACAGGGCGATGCTGGTGGAGCAGCGATGCTCGGTGACAAGATTTATGGTGTGATTTCTTTTGGTGGAGCAAATGCTTGTCAGAGACCTGCTACAATCTTGGATGTGTGTGAATACAAGGACTGGATTAGAAGAAAAACTGGGCTTAAATAAACTATCATGAAATAAAATTCTCATCAAATTTCCTCTCACATATAATTTTATAATTGTATGTTCAACAGTTTGATCCACATCTTGGTAGAATTAGAATAAATAAATATATTTGTTTTTCTCACCTGATCTTGACCTCCATAATGGAGCTTTCTCTGCACATCAGAAATGAAAAATAAATCAATAAATGCATGAAAAAGAAACATTTCCTGGCTGATCGTCTTTATATTCATGGTTCAGTTTGTTCAGTTGATATTTTTCCTGAACTGAGTCTAAAAACGTGACATGGGTTTTACATCACATGAGGAGGAACACCAGAAGTAATTTATTTATTCAGTTTTTGTCTTTATTTTACATCAGAAATGAACATGCAGCATCTAAACTTTGCAGCTCTGGAGTTACTCTTCCAGATTTAGTTCTAGAGAACTTTAAACTGCAACAGGACCAAAGAGCTGTGCACAAAAATAATGAAACAGAAGTCACATAATACAATTAACAAATAATAAAATCCTAATAATTTAAAATAACACATTTTTAATAAAGATACATGAAATAAAAAGTTAAATAATTAAAAACAATTTAAAAGTAAAAATCTGGAATGAAAGAAGTTTTAAGGAAATATTTTAAAACAGGTAAAACTAATAAACATGTTTATTATGTAAAACTTCTCAGAAATTAAAATTTGGTTTTCAGAAGTTTAAACATGACAGAAGTTCTTTGTAAATTTTATCGTAACATCTGGAAAAAGAAAAAAAGATGTCTGTAATAGGGGTTGCACCGACTACCCGACTAGTCAGTTCTTTACAATGACTTTTTACGAGGCCAGTCGACTAGTCGCAATCACGTGACAAAACTAATTTTTTCAAGAAAATGAAAGAAGGCAAACTAGATGAGTTTGTCAGACATCTCAATTTGTAGAAAAATGTAAATAATTTACCAAAGAGAAACAGAAAATTCCAGCAAGAGCTGCAGGAATAGGGGCATTGTGTGGTGCATTGCATGGCGCAGTGCTTAGGGCGGCGCCTCACATACAGAGACTGTAGACCGAGGTGGTCTAGAGACCGACTCCTGTCCTCGGTTATTTTGGCCCATTCTTCACTCCCCCACTTCCCTCTTCCTGCCACTTCCTGTCAGATTGCTGTCAAATAAAGGCAACTAGTGCCAAAAATTTCCTCACAAAGAGAGAGAGATTTTAGAGTTTTAAAAATACATTTATTCACTCAGTAGTGATCCACAGGAACATTTAACACAACTTCAAATTAACACATTTATAAATGAAAGTTCACAATTATTCAAAGTAAATAAAACACCTTCATAATCCCAAATATTCTGAGAAATATTCCATTCTTAGATAATATTTATATTCTAACATAACTCTTGCTCTAACCAAACTCTTAAAGACCTTTACACCATCAGTATTCTGTTCATTATTGATTTAAAATGTTCTACTCAAATAAATTGGAAGCTTTGCTTGACTAAGAAAAAAATTTAACAACCGTCCAATTTTCTTCTTTCTTTTGCCATATAAAAAACCCAAAATAAAAGACTGTTCTGTGAAATTTTCTCCAAATAATTTCCAAATATCTCTTAGTAATGTAAATAAATCCATTATTCTGAAACATTGTACAAAACAATGAAAGATAGTTTCTCTTATTAAACAAAAGGGCCATTTATCTGAAACAGCAGGATTATTAGTAGAAACAAAAGCATGAACCACAATAGCACCATGCAAAATTCTCCATTGTAAATCACCAACAATTTTAGTCAATGGCTTATAAACAACCCTCATACAGGTCTGACCTCAAGACCAACTTTAAAGAAATCTCTCCAAGGAGTATCTCTTTAATCTTTTATTTTACTTTGTTCAAAGCCTTAACACATTTCATATATATTATCTTTCTATTTACAGAATCCTACTGAAGTTCTTTCTCCAACACTAATTTCTTGAGCTCCTTCCCCAGCTTCATCCAGCGGAGCTCCATTGACAGTATCCGCTGATGTCCCTGGCTCTGGGTTTTCGTTAACCTGAGCAGTTTCTTTTTGAACCTTTTCAGGGCAATTACGAACTGAATAGCCCTCCTGGTTGCATCTAAAACACCTCATAGCTTCCGCTGTCGCGACAATAGTGTGATCAAAGCAGTCAACCTTAAATTTCATCACTATGCTCAGTTCCTCAATATCATTTTTGAGAATCATAAACACTTATTGCTGACACGATCTGACTGTGGTGTGACAATTCCTTCAGCAAACACATCCTCGCTGTTGAAATGGGGCAAATTAGACACGATGATCTTTTTTTGCAGGTTTTATTAAAGGGAAAACAGTAGTTTGAGTATTTCTCAAAACAATCCCCCTCTCAACTACACTGTTCACCTTGTAAATAGAGTCCAAAACCAAAACCACCGCATTATTCATCCTGGACGCCGCCTTCACACTTTCACACCCGACAAGTTCCCTAACAGCCAAACCACACTCCTCAACCAAAAATCCACTATGTTTAATAAATTGAAAGACTCCCCAAGACCAGTAAGTCATATTTATTTACCTGATTGAGAACACTTGCAACATTAATGTAACTTAAAAAGATATGGGAATCAGAATTAAACAATTGTTTCTCAGAGGAAGAGTGGGGTGCAGTAGTCAAACAAATGTTAAAGCCCATAAGGGATACGTTTCAAACAAATGATACTGAGCTGAAAAAAACAACTGTTGCTCCTAAGAGCAGAATATGATAAACAGTCCAGTTTCAGAGCTGAATCCAGTCTCTTAAGATTAAAACAAAACTTCTACAAAGGGACAAAGCTGGAAAACTTCTAGCTTGGTAAATCAAACAGCTTGAAGCAACAACAGCGATCACATCAATCGTAACACAGTATAAAACTCTAATAGATCCAAGGGATATTAATAATGCTTTAAAGATTATTATCAGAAATTATACAATACTCAAAGCAATTTAGACCAAATGGAATTAGATAAGTTAGTGAATGGGCTACATATCCCTGTCATTGCAGATGATTATAGAGTTGACTTAAATATAGAAATAAATAAAGAGGAATTAGCACAGGCCATTGATGAAATGAGATCTGGTAAGCAAGCAGGACCTGATGGTATCCCATTGACCTTTATAAAAAATTTAAAGATAAATTGTTGTCACCCCTTCTTTATATGTTTATGGAGTCATTTAAAAATGGCAGCCTGCCTCCCTCTCAGAATCAGGCTCTAATTATTCTGCTGCCAAAACCAGGTAAAACCCCTAATAAGTGTGAAAACCTGAGACCTATCAGTCTACTTAATTCTGATCTCAAAATCATTTGTAAACGATTGGCAAAACGGCTGCAAAGAATTCTACCAGGCATAATAAATAAGGATCAAAATGGTTTTATAGTTGGGAGGCAAGGGTATCACAATATTAAAAGGGTCCTGAATATTATCTGGCTCAGAAAGAACGCTAATGATACAACTCTTCTTTCATTGGACATGGAAAAGGCTTTTGATAGGGTTGAATGGCCCTATCTTTTTAGCATATTGAAAGGTTGGGTTGTGGAAGTAGCTTTATTAAATGAATTAAAATATTATATAATAATCCAACTGTAGAAATAATCTCAAACTAAATATTTTCAAGGGTGATTCAAATCAGGAAGGGTTGTCACTAGGAATGCCCTCTCTCCCTTACTATTCACACTAGCAATTGAGCCATTGGCATCAGCTATTCGCCTGCATCCGCAGATCCCCGGGATCACGGTGGGCCCCACAGAACACAAAATCTGTCTATTCACGGACGACGTCATTTTATTTCTAACAGATCTGAAACAGTCAATTCTGGCGGTGATGGAAGTGATCCAGGAATTTGGGAGAGTCTCAGGTTACAAAGTAAATAATACAAAATCTTCTATTCCGTATTAAATGTAGGTGAAAGGACTAATCCCATCAGTGAGGTTATGCAATTTAAAGTAATGGAACATTTTGAATATCTGGGTGTCCAGATTTTCCCGGAACTACATCAGGTTGTCAAATCTAATTACAAACCCCTAATGAAAACAATAGCTGCCTCAACATCCCTGCTGATATCCCTATTGGGAAGAGTTAATGTACTGAAAATGAGTATACTACCAAAGCTATTATACCTTTTTGATAGTATTCCCCTGCCGCCTCCTCCTGAATTATTCATTTGGCTAAAAAAAACATTTTGGGCTTTATGTGGAAGAATGGAAAGTCTAGGTTACGCCTCTCTTTGCTTTATTTACAATTTGAAAGAGGGGGGTTAAAGTGCCCCAACTTTAAATTTTACTATTGGGCCACACAATTAAGGACTATCATGTTTTATTTTGCAGATAAAGATAATCCTCACTGGGTAGAAATGGAGTCCCATAACTTAAGTTTAGCTCTTCCATTATTCATATACTCCGACACTCCAACGAAGTTACAGAAATATACTACAAATCCTATTCTGAAAAACATGATTAGAATCTGGCAGGATTTTAGAAAATACCTCGCGGAGCCAAATAGCATGTTCCAATTTGGTCCAATATGGGGCTCCAGGTAAGGCAGATGGAACATTTAGGCTCTGGGCATTGCAAGGCTTAAAAAATATTGGTGACCTTCACCCATCAAATTTTGATATATTTTTTGTCATTTGGAGAGTTACAAAACAACAGTTCAAGCTAGATAAAAAGCATTATTTCAAATTTCTTCAATTGAGAAGTTTTGTCAAAGCAAATTACAGTAATCTTAACAAGCCTCCCCTTACATTGCTTGAAAAATTAAAGATTCGGAATAAATCAAGAAAGGGCATCATTTCAGACTTTTATAATGTGCTGATAATAAGCTTATGAACTGGAATATGAACCTATCATCAAATATCAGTGAACAGGATTGGGAAAGGGCTTGCAATAAAACCCACACAATGTCTATAAATAGCCGTCTTAGAATTCTACAATTTAAATGGCTAATGCGTGTATATGTTGGCCCTGTGCACTTAAATAAATACAATAATAACATCCCAGATCTTTGCATAAAGTGTAATTCTAAAGGGACTCTAATACACTGCATGTGGGAATGCAGACAAATCAAAGCTTTTTGAACAGAGGTGAAAGATATCATTGAAAAAATTCTCTCAAAGCAAATATCACTGGATCCTAAATTGTTCCTGTTAGCTTTATACCCTGAGAAGCATAACTTTAGTAAATCAGAATGTGCTTTTATAGATATAAGCTCATTATCTGAAAGAAATTATTGCTTTGGCTTGGAAAAATGCCAACAGAGCTAGTGCCATGCAGTAGATAAAGCAGATGTCGTCTAATTTGCCGCTAGAAAGAATAACATATATTAGGAAATATAAACAATGTCTTTATGAGAGGCTTTCGGGTCCTTTCAATAATTTTATTAAGGACTTAGACTTGGCAGAGGGTTTGTTTGAGTTTTGATTTGCTGGAACTTGCGGTGTGCCATGCTTAATAGAAGTGTACAATTATATCTAACCTGGTTGTAATTTGATTGAATATCCCTGTTTTTGAGAAGCTGTTTTTTGTTCTTATGACTGTTTTTTTCCTTCTTTCTTTCCTTCTTTCTTTTTAATTTCCCTGATATGAGAAAGAGTAATTGCTGTCATGTCATGTAATGGCTACAGGTAAATCTTGTTCATATGGTTACATGATTGTATTTCTAAAGTGGAAAATTTCAATAAAAATATTTTGGTAAAAAAAAAACATCAACCTGAAAACAAGGATGAGAAAATTACCACTTATTTTTAGTCTATTTTTTTAGTTCAAATTTCTCAGTTCACTTGAGATAAGGAAAAACTGAGCTTCTTGTTTTGAATCAATTCCTCAATATTAATGAAAAAGTTTTGTTTCATTGGTTGATTATTTAAGTTATAAGAGGGGAAAATGTTTGGATATTAGTAAAATATTCTGTCAATGGAACAAAAACTCTTCAAGTTTCTTTAAAACAATGAGATGTTAAAGTTCCTCTGTATGCAGATGACAGCATCAATCAGTTTCTGTCCTGTGATTGGTGGCTTTCTTTCCAGCAGGAAGTTGTGAAAAGAGTTTAAAAGCTGCTGCAGGACTGCAGACATTCACAGGAAGCTGGACAAGCAATGGCTCTGCTGAAGGTTCTGCTGCTGCTGGGGCTGGGTGAGTCGGAGACACTGGAGACACTTCCACTGGTTCCAGTGAGGCTGCTGCTCTCTGTGATTCTCAAACTTCCCTCTGATTCTGTTTCAGACTGAAATATCTTTGCATATAAACTGTGATGCTTTTTAATCTTTAACTGTTTATCCTTTTTCTGTTCCTGCAGCCATATTTGCACCTGATTTCTGAGTAAAGTCCTCCTTTTTCTTTTTCAGGAGTTTCAGTGAACTCAGATGTTTCTCTGCAGAAGAGAATCATTGGAGGTCAAAACTGTGATGACACAAAGCGTCTTTATCATGTTCGGCTGGAGAACATCAAGGGTAATGAAAAAATCCGCTGTGGAGGATCTCTGATCCACCCTCAGTGGATCCTGACTGCAGCTCACTGCTGGAAGTTGGAGCCAGGATGGTAGGAAAGAAACATGAAGACAGTTTTATCTGCAGATTATCAGGTTTTCTGTCTGTTCATTATAATCTAACCTTTTCTGCAGGACTAACATAGCAGTGTTAAAAGTTCATCCACGGACTGTTATGCTGCAGTATCGGGTAATCCGACCCACTCCTGTGATTTACGACCCGGGCCATGACATCATGTTGCTGAAGCTTCAGACACCAGTAACAGATGTCCCAGTTGCTCGGCTACCAGACTGCAGTTATCGTCTTAAAGTGTAAGTCTTTCTCTGATCAAAAACATGACTTCAGGTTTTCTGTCTTCACTCCTCCAGTCCTGCTGCCTCTGCTTCAGCACACCTGAGTCAGGTAATCAGGCAACCAGCAGAACCAGAACCCATTTAGCTCAGGTGTGTTGGACCAGAGACATGTAAAGAGCGTAGGACACACTGAGGACTGGAGGTGGACACTCCTGTGTCAATGGATGAAGCCCTTCATGGATTCATTTTCTGTTCTGTCAGGTTTTGCGGTGTGAGTGGTGGTGAGGCAGAGGCAGCAAACCCAGGTAGCGATAAAGTAGATGATTTAATAAGATGCAAATTCAAAAGTCCAGAACACAGAAGCAGAGAGCAATGATCACTACAGGTGACAACTGAAAACTAGACGTACACGACAAGGAACAAAGAACACAGGTGGGGTTAAATACAGAGGGTAATCAAGGAGACAAGAAACACCTGGAAACAATCAAGGGGAGACAGGACAACACGGAGACTCAGAGACACAGAAACTCAAAATTAACACAGATAAGGAACAGAGCCTGACACTTTAATTGTTCTTCATAACAATTAATTTTCTACTTTGTATTTTTACATTTTATTCTTATTGTGTTTTAGATTTGATACAGTTCAGCTGGCAGGAGAGGGCGCAACGACAACCGGCCCCAATAATCAGCGATGTGAGAGAAATATTGAAGTTATGAGAATAAAATCTTTGTTTCTGTCTCTACAGAGACGGTTGAGGGAAGAACAAGTTAATGATTCTCTTGTTTCTCTGCAGTAACCCCCCCCGCTGCTATTCCAGCACATCTTCAGTGTGTCAACATGAAAGTTGTTGGTGTTTCCCTCTTCAAGCACAGTCATGGGTTTATATTCCATGCTGAAGCACCGAACAAGGATGTCTGCTATGTAAGTTTGTTTCTTGAATATCTCTCTGCAGTGATTAGAAGACTTTTCTGTTTTACAACATAACTAAATATGTTGATACAAATATTTCTACAGGGTGACACTGGTGGAGCAGCGATGTACAACGACAAGATTTATGGTGTGATTTCTTTTGGTGAAGAACGCTATGCATGTCAGAGACCAGCCTCAATTTTGGATGTGTGTGAATACAAGAGGTGGATTAGAAGAAGAACTGGTCTTCAATAAAAAACATAAACTATCATGAAATAAAATCCTTATAACATTTTCTTTCACATGTAATTTTATCTTCATCAGTTTGATCCACATGTTTGTAGAATTAGAATAAATCAATAGTTTAGTTTTTTCTCACCTGATCTTGACCTCCCTAATGGAGCTTTCTCTTCACCTCAGAAATGAAAAATAAATCAATAAATGCATGAAAAAGAAACATTTCCTGGCTGATCGTCTTTACATTCATGGTTCAGTTTGTTCACTTGATATTTTCCCTGAACTGAGTCTAAAAACGTGACATGAGTTTTTATTCACATGAAGAGGAACACCAGAAGTAATTTATTTATTCAGTTTTTGTCTTTATTTTACATCAGAAATGAACATGCAGCATCTAAATTCTGCAGCTCTGGAGTTACTCTTCCTGATTTAGTTCTAGAGAACTTTAAACTGCAACAGGACCAAAGAGCTGTGCACAAAATTAATGAAACAGAAGTCACATAATACACTTTACAAATAATAAAATCCTAATAATTTAAAAATAATCATTTTTAATAGAGATACAAAGAAATAAAAAGCTAAATAATTAAAAACATTTTAAAAGTCAATCTGGAATGAAAGACGTTCTAAGAAAATATTTAAAAACACGTCAAACTAATTAATGGTAGCTTCTGGTTGCCACAAATTTGACATAAAAATGATTGAAAACATTCCTCTTTTGCAGTTAAAGTGTCATTGCTGATTTATAATTTTTAAATTTAGAACGTTTTGTTGTGTTACATAAAGCTATAAAAAAGAATGATCTTAAACACATTAAGAGAAACATTAAAATCTAAATTACATGGTAATAATGTAAAACTTTTCAGAAATTACAATTTGATTTTCAAAAATTTATACATGACAGAAGTTCTTTGTAAATTTTATAGCACATCTGGAAAACAAGTTTTTATTTGAAATTATACACAAGCATCTGATCCAAGCAAACTCTTTTTTTCGCACATTAATAAGTTGTCTGACAGTCATAACACACCATTCAAAATGTGTAACCAAACAGCACAGGTCATTGAACCTGAAATGACATCATAAAACTTATTAATATGCTATTTACGAATATATACAGATACACACACTACCATAAAAGAGGACGGATTGATGGGGAGCACAGGTAGTCAGAACAACAATCAAGACGATTCTTTGCATTTTACAAAATAAACTTCCTGATTAAATCCAAAATGCACTATTTATTCTTAATTTTTTTCTCCCTCTTCTGAATGGATTAAATAAAATTTAACAACATTGTCATTCTCAAAAGACGACTGCTACAGTTTTAGATATATAATCTAAAACTGTCCCAACCATTTTTTGGGCTCCTGAATGTCTGGAGGCCCCTACCAGCAGCTACTGAGTTTTCTTTTTCTTGATTTCTCAGTCTTATAATTCTAGATCTCAGAGGTGCTAACATAGAAAAATGACATAGAGTTAACCCCTCTGAGCTTTCTTGATCTTTAAAGCAATCTGCAGCCAAATTGTTATAGAGGATAAACAGTCAGATATTATTAGGGTTTATTTAGTAAAATAGCAGCAAATTTATTTATTTCATAACTTCATAACCAGAGACCTTCTCTCCTCTGGTCTGTTTAACAACTTCAGTCTCAGATCAGCTCAGCCCTCCAGGACTGTCAGCAGCAGAAACAGCAACATTAAACCTATCAGGGAAACATAAACTACACTTGCTTTGCATTGTCCCCAAATGATGACAATGATATAGTATGATCTGATTAAATATTAGATTCTTGACTAATATGGGTTGTTGCTATGTTGTTGTACAATGTTTTAAGATATTTTTCAATGTTCTGCGTTTTAACTATGAGCCCCCACCCCTCCACAGGTCTCTGCATGGCCCTGTGTCAGCGTGCAGCCGTGTACATGTCAGCAGATAAAACAAAGACAAAGAGTCCTTTTGTCCATAACAGAGTGTTCCTTATGAATTTCTTGTCTATAAAATCATAAGATTCATAGTTTCTTTTACGAAGGAAATTTTAGTTACAATAGTCTTTTTGTTTTCCACAATGTAGAATCTTTGCTTTTTTTTCTGTTTTTTTGTATTGATGTTTGTCCTTAACTTGATCTTTGTTAGCACATTAGCTCCACTTTACACCAAACTAACTTTTAGCCACGTAAAACAGATGTTTTTTTAAATTAGCAGATTAATATGTAATCATTAATTTTAGTGAATTCACAGACTGTGATTTTCATCTTTCCGCCATATGTAATTTAACTACATTTTCTTGCACTTGCAGTTAATGGCCACTAGTGGTTTCAGTGTATTGTGTGATGCACTAGAGTCCACTTTAGTGGTCTGTCTACATTTACAAAATAAAAACCCATATAAACACAAGAAAATTGCTTTTGGATAGCTGTCCACTGGCTGCTATACATGAAATTGGTTATTTATAGACAGATTATATTACAGGAAATAGGAATGTAAAATGATGGCATTTCATATAGCTGAACGTTTCACAGGCTTGTGAGAGTTACCACTTGACACGTTACTTGTTTGTTAATGGTCCGCTGGTTTGGGATCATGTTATCACACTTACATTTTCCAGCTGGTTGTAATACGCATGGACAAGGTTGGAAAAGTGTGAACATCTTTAAGTGACACATTTTATAACATATGAGGTGAAATTACTATTATTAAAGGATCTCAGTAATTTAAGTAAAAAAAGTTAAACATATATTATAAAGATTCATTGTACAGGTAGGGATTGAAATTGATTACTTTCATTAATCTTGATGAGATGGATTAGAGTTAATAATGAGCTAAACTTCTTCAAACGTTCATAAATCTGAGTATTAGAAAAGACTAACAAGAAATTACCTTTAATATGACATTACAAGCCTACAGAAAGTGATGTTGACTTGGTTTGCCGTTCTGTAAAAACACAAAATCTTACCAAATTGTTTTGGTCTAGTTTCCACTACAAATGTCTTAGCTCACTTGAAATATGACATCAACAAGTAACTTTTTAGCATCAAATAAGAGTTTGTTTAAAGTGAATAATTCCTCAAAATTGGTTTTAAAAAAAGTACTAGATCCACTGGCAGATTATTTCAGTTAAAACTCGTACATTTTTGCCAATATTAAGGAATCATTTGCTTAAAAGAAACTCCTCCATCTTGCTGAAAAGTTAGATTTGTCTATTTCAAGTCTACTAAGATATTTGTATTAGAAACTGGACTAAAAATGGTGGAAATTGGTGCATTTGCAGTGTGAGGTGATGGATTTCTGTTTTTATTATCCTGCTGTTTTTTCAAAATCAAAACTAAACTGCAGTGTTTCACACATGGCGATCATGAAAACGGAATGGATGACTAGCATGTAGGCTAACATGTAGACTTGATCACATTTTGAAAACCTCTGAGCTTCACTGAATATCAAGTTTTATATTTTGTCGTTTATTATGTAATGATTGATTGGAACATGTCATGTTTATTTCAAAGCTGATTGAGAGTAATATTTGCTTTTGATTAATATTTTAAATGTTGTGGCACAGTTTGAGTCTTTTGCTAAGAAAATGTGTCACTTTGACTTTAAGTCCTGCTGTTCAGCCTCTTGTGTTCACAAATGTATCAAAGCAATCAAGAAAAACAGTAAAAGCAAAGAATAATGGGTGATGAAAGAGGTCTGTGTCTTTAATAAAAGAATCACATTGGTTAAAATTTTACCATAGTTTTCTTTTAAATGTGTTTTAAAAATCTGAATTGTTTTCATTTAATTAGGTGAATTTCTGTGAGTTGAAATTTTTGGTTGTAATTTTGCATTTACAACAAATGCAAATGCACTTTACCACCCAACACTGTAATATTGTTCTTTTTCAAAATAAAAGAAGCAAACCATTTTCTGTTGGTAGAGCTTCATTTTCACAGCTCATCAATAAACATAATGATTCTAGTCTATAGTCAAAGGCAGATGTGAATTCTTGTAAACAGGAAACCAAACAGTTTTCTCTTAAAAAAACATCAATCTGAAAACAAGGACGAGTCGCTCTTTTTTCAGAAAATTAAGTTTTTTTTCATCAAGTTTGCAATCAAGTTTTCTCTTGAGCAAAACTCACTGCAAGTGTTGCACCCTTAAAAAGAACTAAAAATCTCAAAGGTCTTCGCTTTTGTGCAACT
Source organism: Xiphophorus couchianus (assembly GCF_001444195.1). Lineage (NCBI taxonomy): Eukaryota > Metazoa > Chordata > Actinopteri > Cyprinodontiformes > Poeciliidae > Xiphophorus > Xiphophorus couchianus. The sequence goes on from NC_040231.1 coordinate 12,426,071, forward strand.
TTATTAAACAAAATCCACGGTTCGAGCATACAGCGGTTTGTTCAGTTGATATTTTTCCTATAGTTTTCTCTCTTTTCGTATATATCCCCAGGTCATGAACTTTCAACTATCATCATGCATTGTGTCCTTCTTAAAGGGCATTTCATGACAGAAATCTATGACAGAAATCTATGAAATAAAAAATAATAAAGTAGTTTGAGCACATATTTAGTCATAAACCAAATGAATTGTTCGAACTAAATACTAAATCAAATGAATGCTTGCCCAATAAAATAATTATACCTATTAATTTAACATGATCACGTTCTTAACATATTTCCAGGGCTCTACACAAGCTTGTGCACTGCAAAACTAGAACATTTCCCAATTATTTTTAGTGTATTTTCTACTGCAAATCGCTCAGCTCATTTGAGATAAAGCAAAACTAAGTTAGAAGGAACTTTGAGGCAAAATATGTTAACTGCTTGTTTTGAGTCAATTTCTTAATATCGATGAAAAAGTTCTAGTTTCATTTGCTGATTAGTCAAGTTATTATAGGGAGAAATGTTTTGTTATTAATGAAATAATATGTCAATGCAACAAAAACTCTTTTCAAGTTTCTTTAGAACGATGAGATGTTAAAGTTTCTCTGTATACAGATGACAGCACAGATCAGATTCTGTTCTGTGATTGGTGGCTTTCTTTCTAGCAGGAAGTTGTACACAGTGTTTAAAAGCTGCTGCAGGACTGCAGACATTCACAGGAAGCTGGACCAGCAATGGCTCTGCTGAAGGTTCTGCTGCTGCTGCTGGGACTGGGTGAGTTGGAGACACTGGAAACACTTCCACTGGTTCCAGTGAGGCTGCTGCTCTCTGTGATTCACAAACTTCCCTCTGATTCTGTTTCAGACTGAAACTTCTTTGCATATAAACTGTGATGCTTTATAATCTTTAACTGTTTATTCTTTTTCTGTTCCAGCTGCCATGTTTGCACCTGATTTCTGAGTAAAGTCCTCCTTTTTCTTCTTCAGGTGTTTCAGTGAACTCAGATGTTTCTCTGCAGAAGAGAATCATTGGAGGTCAAAACTGCCATGACACGGAGCGTCTTTATCATGTTCGGCTGGAGAGCAGCAATGGTACTCATATGAAGCGCTGTGGAGGATCTCTGATCCACCCTGAGTGGATCCTGACTGCAGCTCACTGCTGGAAGTCAGAGCCAGGATGGTAGGAAAGAAACATAAAGACAGTTTTATCTGCAGATGATCAGGTTTTCTGTCCGTTCATTATCATCTAATATTTTCTGCAGGACTAATGTAGCAATGGTAAAAGTTCATCCACGGACTGCTGGCGAGCAGCGACAGATGATCCAACAATCTCCTGTGATTTATATTATCCACCGCCAGAAGCATGACATCATGTTACTGAAACTTCAGACACCAGTAACAGATGTCCCAGTTGCTCGGCTACCAGACTGCAGGTATCGTCTTAAAAAGTAAGTTTTTCTCTGATCAAAAACATGACTTCAGGTTTTCTGTCTCCACTCCTCCAGTCCTGCTGCCTCTGCTTCAGCACACCTGAGTCAGGTAATCAGGAAACCAGCAGAACCAGAACCTGTTTAGCTCAGGTGTGTTGGACCAGAGACACATGTAAAGGACGCAGGACACACTGAGGACTGGAGGTGGACACTCCTGTGTCAGTGGATGAAGTTCAGATTTCTTTTCTGTTCTTTCATTGTTCTTCATAATAATTAATTTTCTACATTGTTATCGTGTATTTTTACATTTTATTCTTGTGTTTTAGAGGCGATGTTGTTCAGCTGGCAGGAGAGGCAGCAACAACAGCCGGCCCCAATAATCAGCGAGGTGAGATAAATATTGAAGTTATGAGAATAAAATCTTTGTTTCTGTCTCTACAGAGAAGGTTGATTTAAGAACATTTTTATGACTCTCATGTTTCTCTACAGTAATCAGTGCTGCTATTCCAGCACACCTTCAATGTGTCGACATGGAAGTTGTTGGTGTTTACCTCTTCTTGCCGTTAAGTGGGTCTATATTCCATGTTAAAGCTCCGAACAAGGATGTATGCAATGTAAGTTTGTTTCTTGAATATCTCTCTGCAGCGATTAGAAGACTTTTCTGCTTAACAACTTAAATAAATATATTGATATACATTTTTCTACAGGGCGACTCTGGTGGAGCAGCGATGCTCGGTGACAAGATTTATGGTGTGATTTCTTTTGGTGGAGTATACTACGCATGTCAGAGACCTGCTACAATCTTGGATGTGTGTGAATACAAGGGCTGGATTAGAAGAAAAACTGGGCTTAAATAAACTATCATGAAATAAAATTCTCATTAAATTTCCTCTCACATATAATTTTATAATTGTATCTTCATCAGTTTGATCCACATCTTAGTAGAATTAGAATAAATAAATATATTTGTTTTTCTCACCTGATCTTGACCTCCATAATGGAGCTTTCTCTGCACATCAGAAATGAAAAATAAATCAATAAATGCATGAAAAAGAAACATTTCCTGGTTGATCGTCTTTATATTCATGGTTCAATTTGTTCAGTTGATATTTTCCCTGAACTGAGTCTAAAAACGTTTCATGGGTTTTACATCACATGAGGAGGAACATCAGAAGTAATTTATTTATTCAGTTTTTGTCTTTATTTTACATCAGAAATGAACATGCAGCATCTAAACTCTGCAGCTCTGGAGTTACTCTTCCTGATTTATTTCTAGAGAACTTTAAACTGCAACAGGACCAAAGAGCTGTGCACAAAAATAATGAAACAGAAGTCACATAATACATTTAACAAATAATAAAATCCTATTAATTTAAAATAACACATTTTTAATAAAGATACATGAAATAAAAAGTTAAATAATTAAAAACAATTTAAAAGTAAAAATCTGGAATGAAAGAAGTTTTAAGGAAATATTTAAAAACAGGTAAAACTAATAAACATGTTTATTATGTAAAACTTCTCAGAAAATACAATGTGGTTTTCAGAAGTTTAAACATGACAGAAGTTCTTTGTAAATTTTATCGTAACATCTGGAAAAAGAAAAAAAGATGTCTGTAATAGGGGTTGCACCGACTACCCGACTAGTCAGTTCTTTACAATGTCTTTTTACGAGGCCAGTCGACTAGTCGCAATCACGTGACAAAACTAATTTTTTCAAGAAAATGAAATAAGGCCAACTAGATGAGTTTGTCAGACATCTCAATTTGTAGAAAAATGTAAATAATTTACCAAAGAGAAACAGAAAATTCCAGCAAGAGCTGCAGGAATAGGGGCATTGTGTGGTGCATTGCATGGCGCAGTGCTTAGGGCGGCGCCTCACATACAGAGACTGTAGACCGAAGTGGTCTAGAGACCGACTCCTGTCCTCGGGTATTTTGGCCCATTCCTCACTGCCCCACTTCCCTCTTCCTGCCACTTCCTGTCGGAACACAACTTCAAATTAACACATTTATAAATGAAAGTTCACAATTATTCAAAGTAAATAAAACACCTTCATAATCCCAAATATTCTGAAAAATATTTAGTTAATCCATTCTTAGATAATATTCATATTCTAACCAAACTCTTAAAGACCTTTACACAATCAGTACATTATATAACATATGAGGTGAAATTACTATTATTAAAGGATCTCAGTAATTTAAGTAAAAAAAGTTAAACATATATTACAAAGATTCATTGTACAGGTAGGGATTGAAACTGATTACTTTCATTAATCTTGATGAAATGGATTAGAGTTAATAATGAGCTAAACTTCTTCAAACGTTCATAAATCTGAGTATTAGAAAAGACTAACAAGAAATTACCTTTAATATGACATTACAAGCCTACAGAAAGTGATGTTGACTTGGTTTACTGTTCTGTAAAAACACAAAATCTTACCAAATTGTTTTGGTCTAGTTTCCAGTGCAAATGTCTTAGCTCACTTGAAATATGACATCAACAAGTAACTTTTTAGCATCAAATAAGAGTTTGTTTAAAGTGAATAATTCCTCAAAATTGGTTTTAAAAAAAGTACTAGATCCACTGGCAGATTATTTCAGTTAAAACTCGTACATTTTTGCCAATATTAAGGAATCATTTGCTTAAAAGAAACTCCTCCATCTTGCTGAAAAGTTAGATTTGTCTATTTCAAGTCTACTAAGATATTTGTATTAGAAACTGGACTAAAAATGGTGGAAATTGGTGCATTTGCAGTGTGAGGTGATGGATTTCTGTTTTTATTATCCTGCTGTTTTTTCAAAATCAAAACTAAACTGCAGTGTTTCACACATGGCGATCATGAAAACGGAATGGATGACTAGCATGTAGGCTAACATGTAGACTTGATCACATTTTGAAAACCTCTGAGCTTCACTGAATATCAAGTTTTATATTTTGTCGTTTATTATGTAATGATTGATTGGAACATGTCATGTTTATTTCAAAGCTGATTGAGAGTAACATTTGCTTTTGATTAATATTTTAAATGTTGTGGCACAGTTTGAGTCTTTTGCTAAGAAAATGTGTCACTTTGACTTTAAGTCCTGCTGTTCAGCCTCTTGTGTTCACAAATGTATCAAAGCAATCAAGAAAAACAGTAAAAGCAAAGAATCATGGGTGATGAAAGAGGTCTGTGTCTTTATTAAAAAGAATCACATTGGTTAAAATTTTACCATAGTTTTCTTTTAAATGTGTTTTAAAAATCTGAATTGTTTTCATTTAATTAGGTGAATTTCTGTGAGTTGAAATTTTTTGTAGTAATTTTGCATTTACAACAAATGCAAAAGCTCTTCACCACCCAACACTGTAATATTGTTCTTTTTCAATATAAAAGAAGCAAACCCTTTTCTGTATATAGAGGATCATTTTCACAGCTCATTAATAAACATAATGATTCTAGTCTTTAGTCAAAGGCAGATGTGAATTCTTGTATATTGGAAACCAAACAGATTTTTCTTAAAACAAGGACGAGTCGCTCTTTCTTCAGATAATTAGTTTTTTTTTTCATCATGTTGCAATCAAGTTTTCTCTTTAGCAAAACTCACTGCAAGCTTGTGCACTGCAAAAACAGAACATTTCCCAATTATTTTTAGTCTATTTTCTACTGCAAATCTCTCAGTTAATTTTAGATAAAGCAAAACTAACTTACAAGGAACTTTGAGGCAAAATATGTTAGCTGCTTGTTTTGAGTCAATTCCTTAATATCGATGAAAAAGTTCTAGTTTCATTTGCTGATTAGTCAAGTAATTATAGGAGGAAATGTTTTGTTATTAATGAAATAATCTGTCAATGGAACAAAAACTCTTCAAGTTTCTTTAGAACGATGAGATGTTAAAGTTTCTCTGTATGCAGATGACAGCACGGATCAGATTCTGTTCTGTGATTGGTGGCTTTCTTTCCAGCAGGAAGTCATGAACAGAGTTTAAAAGCTGTTGCAGCCCTTCCGATATTCACAGGAAGCTGGACCAGCAATGGCTCTGCTGAAGGTTCTGCTGCTGCTGGGGCTGGGGCTGGGTGAGTCGGAAACATTGGAGACACTTCCACTGGTTCCATTGAGGCTGCTGCTCTCTGTGATTCTCAAACTTCTCTCTGTTTCTGTTTCAGGCTGAAACATCTTTGCATATAAACTGTGATGCTTTTTAATCTTTAACTGTTTATCCTTTTTCTGTTCTTGTTGCCATGTTTGCTCCTGATTTCTGAGTAAAGTCCTCCTTTTTCTTCTTCAGGTGTTTCAGTGAACTCAGATGTTTCTTTGCAGAAGAGAATCATTGGAGGTCAAAACTGCCATGACACGGAGCGTCTTTATCATGTTCGGCTAGAAAGCAGCAATGGAACTGATATGAGCCGCTGTGGAGGATCTCTGATCCACCCTGAGTGGATCCTGACTGCAGCTCACTGCTGGAAGTCGGAGCCAGGATGGTAGGAAAGAAACATGAAGACAGTTTTATCTGCAGATGATCAGGTTTTCTGTCTGTTCATTATAATCTAATATTTTATGCAGGACTAACGTAGCAGTGTTGAAAGTTCATCCACGGACTGCTGGGGAGCAGAGACAGATGATTCGACAAGCTCCTGTGATTTATAGTCGTAATTTCCAGCACCATGACATCATGTTGCTGAAGCTTGAGACACCAGTAACAGATGTCCCACTTCCTCGGCTACCAGACCGCAGGTATCGTCTTGGTAGGTAAGTCTTTCTCTGATCAAATACATGACTTCAGGTTTTCTGTCTTCACTCCTCCAGTCCTGCTGCCTCTGCTTCAGCACACCTGAGTCAGGTAATCAGGCCACCAGCAGAACCAGAACCCATTTAGCTCAGGTGTGTTGGACCAGAGACACATGTAAAGGACGCAGGACACACTGAGGACTGGAGGTGGACACTCCTGTGTCAGTGGATGAAGCCCTTCATGGATTTATTTTCTGTTCTTTCATTGTTTTGAACAATACATTTTCTACATTATCTTTTATTTTTACTTTTATTCTTGTGTTTTAGAGGCGATGTTGTTCAGCTGGCAGGAGAGGGAGCAACAACAACCGGCCCCAATAATCGGCGATGTGAGAGAAATATTGAAGTTATGAGAATAAAATCTTTGTTTCTGTCTCTACAGAGAAGGTTGAGTTAAGGACATTTTATGATTCTCATGTTTCTCGACAGTAATTGGTGCTGCTATTCCACCACATCTTCAATGTGTCGACATGGAAGTTGTTGGTCCTTCCCGCTCCGTGCCGTTAAGTGGGTCTATATTCCGTATTGAAGCACCAAACAAGGATATCTGTTATGTAAGTTTGTTTCTTGAATATCTTTCTGCAGCGATTAGAAGACTTTTCTGTTTTACAACATAAATAAATATATTGATATAAATTTTTCTACAGGGCGACGATGGTGGAGCAGCGATGCTCAGCGACAAGATTTATGGTGTGATTTCTTTTGGTGGACCACGCTACGCATGTCAGAGACCAGCCGCATTCTTGGATGTGTGTGAATACAAGGAGTGGATTAGAAGAATTACTGGGCGTAAATAAAACATAAACTATTATGAAATAAAATTCTCATAAAATTTCCTCTCACAAATTTTACAATTGTATCTTCATCAGTTTGATCCACATGTTTGCAAAATTTGAATAAATCAATAGTTTAGTTTTTTCTCACCTGATCTTGACCTCCCTAATGGAGCTTTCTCTTCACCTCAGAAATGAAAAATAAATCAATAAATGCATGAAAAAGAAACATTTCCTGGCTGATCGTCTTTACATTCATGGTTCAGTTTGTTCACTTGATATTTTCCCTGAACTGAGTCTAAAAACGTGACATGAGTTTTTATTCACATGAAGAGGAACACCAGAAGTAATTTATTTATTCAGTTTTTGTCTTTATTTTACATCAGAAATGAACATGCAGCATCTAAACTCTGCAGCTCTGGAGTTACTCTTCCAGATTTATTTCTAGAGAACTTTAAACTGCAACAGGACCAAAGAGCTGTGCACAAAATTAATGAAACAGAAGTCACATAATACACTTTACAAATAATAAAATCCTAATAATTTAAAAATAATCATTTTTAATAGAGATACAAAGAAATAAAAAGCTAAATAATTAAAAACATTTTAAAAGTCAATCTGGAATGAAAGACGTTCTAAGAAAATATTTAAAAACACGTCAAACTAATTAATGGTAGCTTCTGGTTGCCACAAATTTGACATAAAAATGATTGAAAACATTCCTCTTTTGCAGTTAAAGTGTCATTGCTGATTTATAATTTTTAAATTTAGAACGTTTTGTTGTGTTACATAAAGCTATAAAAAAGAATGATCTTAAACACATTAAGAGAAACATTAAAATCTAAATTACATGGTAATAATGTAAAACTTTTCAGAAATTACAATTTGATTTTCAAAAATTTATACATGACAGAAGTTCTTTGTAAATTTTATAGCACATCTGGAAAACAAGTTTTTATTTGAAATTATACACAAACATCTGATCCAAGCAAACTCTTTTTTTCGCACATTAATAAGTTGTCTGACAGTCATAACACACCATTCAAAATGTGTAACCAAACAGCACAGGTCATTGAACCTGAAATGACATCATAAAACTTATTAATATGCTATTTACGAATATATACAGATACACACACTACCATAAAAGAGGACGGATTGATGGGGAGCACAGGTAGTCAGAACAACAATCAAGACGATTCTTTGCATTTTACAAAATAAACTTCCTGATTAAATCCAAAATGCACTATTTATTCTTAATTTTTTTCTCCCTCTTCTGAATGGATTAAATAAAATTTAACAACATTGTCATTCTCAAAAGACGACTGCTACAGTTTTAGATATATAATCTAAAACTGTCCCAACCATTTTTTGGGCTCCTGAATGTCTGGAGGCCCCTACCAGCAGCTACTGAGTTTTCTTTTTCTTGATTTCTCAGTCTTATAATTCTAGATCTCAGAGGTGCTAACATAGAAAAATGACATAGAGTTAACCCCTCTGAGCTTTCTTGATCTTTAAAGCAATCTGCAGCCAAATTGTTATAGAGGATAAACAGTCAGATATTATTAGGGTTTATTTAGTAAAATAGCAGCAAATTTATTTATTTCATAACTTCATAACCAGAGACCTTCTCTCCTCTGGTTTGTTTAAAAACTTCAGTCTCAGATCAACTCAGCCCTCCAGGACTGTCAGCAGCAGAAACAGCAACATTAAACCTATCAGGGAAACATAAACTACATTTGCTTTGCATTGTCCCCAATTGATGACAGTGATATAGTATAATCTGATTAAATATTAGATTCTTGACTAATATGGGTTGTTGCTATGTTGTTGTTCAATGTTTTTTTTTTTTTTTTTTTTTTTTTTTTAAATGTTTATTACATGTTTATTACATGTTTATTAGCCGATTCTGCTGGAGAGTAAAAACTACAATTCAGTTTATTTCTATGGCGTCATTTTCACAACGAACCCAATTAGTCCAATCGGAGCTTTTTTTTTTTTTTTTTTTTTTTTTAATTTTTTTTTATTAGGTTTTAACATCAAAATACAAAATGTACAAAAATATATGAACAAGATATGTAAACTTTTTTTCTATAACAGAACCGAACATAAGTCGTACAGAACACATGGATAAGCCTTCCCAAATAAAATCCAGAGGAATAAGAAAAGAAAACAAGAAAAAACAAAAAGTAGATATGTTAGAAGAAGAAATAAAAAATACATTAGTCTTGTGTGCAAAGTACAATGCTATAAATATAGGTCTTAATAGTGAAAGAAAGAAAAAAAAAAAAAAAAAAGGGGGGGGGCGAAGGATTTAAGAAAAAGGTACATCAATGGGTATTAATGACAAAATAAATAATTTGATAAATAATATGATAATGTAAATAAAAAGGTCAGGCAAAAGCTAAATTTAGTTGGGCACCATACGGGACGGCAATGTCTGAACAAAATCAAAAAACGGCTGCCAAATCTTTAAAAATTTAGTTGTGGAACCTCGTAGGGTAAATTTAATCTTATCAAGTTTACTAAAGTGTAAAGCATCTTTAATCCAGATTTCAAATGAGGGAGGTAAAGCTGATTTCCAGCACAGCAATATTCTACGCCTCGCCAACAAAGTGAGAAATGAAACCAGATCAGCCTCAAGTCTTGACAAAGAAACCGTCTCAGAAAGTACACCAAACAATGCAGTTAGTGGATCAGGCTGGATGGACATATGAGCTACTTCAGACAAGGCTGCAAAAATGTTTGTCCAATATTGCTTTAGTGATGGGCATGACCAAAACATATGGATCAGTGAGGCAGGTGTTTGATGGCAACGATCGCATTCCGGACTAACGTTTGGGTATATTTTAGAAAGCCTGGCCTTAGTCCAGTGAGTGCGATGCAGGACCTTACACTGAATTAGTCCGTGTCTGGCACACAGTGACGAACCATGAACACGGTAAAGAATTCTATCCCACAAGTCATCTGGAAACAGAAAACCCAAGTCCTCTTCCCATGCCGCTTTGATTGAGAGAATTGGGGACTCACGAAGACAGCACAATCTCTCATACAAACATGAAATAGGACCCTTTTTCGGTGGGGAAGGTGACAGAAGATTATCCAAATCATTAACAGGAGGTTTAGAGGGAAAGAGAGAAGTTTTTTCCTTAACATAACTTCGGACCTGTAGGTAACGAAAAAAGTGGCTCTTTGGGAGGTCGAATTTTGCAGAAAGCTGATCAAAGGAGACAAATGTACCCTCCTCATAGAGGTCACTAAAGCTTTTGATACCATGAGAGAACCAAACGGAGAAAGCATTATCGATCATAGAGGGCCGGAATAAAGGGTTCTTGAAGATAGGAGATTGTAAAGAAAAAAAGTTTAATTTAAAATAGCGGCGGAACTGAAACCAAATTTTCAGAGTCACTCTCACCATTTTGTTGTTTGGAATTTCAGCTCCTGATAGCAATTTGGGAGCATAAACTAAAGCAGACAAAGACGATCGTATACAGGATGAGGCTTCCAAATCCAGCCAAGCCGGGGCACTGTCCAAATCATTTGCCTTTAACCAATAATTAAGAATTCTAATATTGGATGCCCAATAATAAAACATAAAGTCCGGCCATGCCATTCCACCCACACTTTTTGGTCTCCTAAGATATGATTTACGAATTCTAGAGGGTTTATGATCCCAAATAAATCCAGTGATGATTTGGTCCAGTTTGCTAAAAAAAAGAAACGGGGATAAAAACAGGGACACACTGAAAGAGAAAAGAAAACTTGGGAAGCACGTTCATTTTAATCGTATTAATTCTCCCAGCAACGGATAAATGAAGCAAAGACCATCTATCTAGGTCTTGTTTGACCTTGTCCACCAACGGCTCAAAGTTAAATTTAAAAAGGTCGCAAAATTTACATTTGACCTTAACACCTAAATATGTAAAACCATCAAGGGCAACCCTAAATGGGAGAGAAGCAAGTGAATATTTTCGAGCCACCGAATTTAATGGAAAAATTTCACTTTTACCAAGGTTTAGTTTATAGCCAGAGACGCGGCTAAATTGATCAAGAGTTGAAAGTACAATAGGGACTGAAGAGGCTGGTTTAGAAATATAGAGAAGCAAGTCGTCGGCGTACAAGGAAAGTCGTTGTTCAATGCCTGATCTTGTGACCCCACTTAAATGTGTATTGGATCTAAGTGAGATGGCCAATGGCTCTATAGCTATTGCAAAAAGTAATGGGGACATGGGGCACCCCTGTCTAGTGCCTCTGAAAAGAGGAAAGTATTTAGAGTAAATGGAATTTGTTTTGACAGAGGCAAGTGGGGAAGTGTATAAGAGTTTTATCCATGAAACAAACTTATTACCAAATCCAAAACGTTGAAGTACATAAAAAAGGTAACCCCACTCCACCCTGTCAAACGCCTTCTCCGCATCCAGACTAATCACAAATTCAGCTTCACAAGAATCTGTGGGGTTATAGAGCACATTAAATAACCGTCTAACATTGGAGAAGGCATATCTCCCCTTAATAAATCCAGTCTGGTCAGGACTGATCAAAGATGGCAAGACAGTTTCTAAACGGAGGGCTAAAAGTTTGGCGAGAATTTTATAGTCTACATTTAAAAGAGAAATTGGGCGATAGGAGCCACAAGATAAAGGATCTTTATCCTTCTTCAGGATCAAAGAAATAGAAGCCTGTAACAAGGATGCTGGGAGAGTTCCAGTTTCAAATGAGTGCCTAAACATGTTCAGTAGGAGGGGAGCCAATTTAAGACTGAACTTTTTATAAAATTCGACAGGAAATCCATCCTGTCCTGGGCATTTTGAACTTTGCATATTATTAAGAGCACGTAGAACTTCTTCTACAGCCAAGGGCTCTTCCATTTTAAGACTATAAGTTCGGTCTAGTACAGGAAAAACAAGGTTATCACAGAAAGAGTCCAGAGACAAAATATCAAATGGACATTCAGACACGTATAATGACGAATAAAATTCTTGGAACTGGTTATTAATTATTTGTGGATCCGAAGAAATGCCATTGTGAGTTTGGATCTGTGGGATAAAATGTGTTGCTGACGCGTTACGAAGTTGGTGAGAAAGTAGTTTACTGGCCTTGTCACCATATTCATATTGGGCATGCTGCGACTTCAAAAGCATCTCCTCCAATGTTGTACAATGTTTTAAGATCTTGTTCAGCGTGCCCCTTTTTAACTTTGAGCTCATACCTCCAAAGGTTTCTGCACGGCCCTGTGTGCATGTGAGAAGATAAAACAGAGAAAAGATCATGTCTTCATGTCTCTAATTAGTCAAATCACAGACTGTTACTCCCCTGTTCGTTTTGTTACTCCATGCCACTGCTCCTCATCCCTTCTCCCTGGTTTCCTCACGGTTTCTTTGTGTCTCTGGTTTGGGTTTATTTCTGTTTGTTGGACTTTGTATTTTTTTGTAAGTTTGATTGTTAATTAAATCTACAACAGAACTTTTACGTCTCTGTGGCGGCGACCTGTTCTACGTGTACCCTGCCTCTTGCCCTCGAAATATCTTGCTGGAGATAGGCACCGGCATCTGTCCTGACCCCACTGGAGACAAGAGTGTAAGAAAATGGATGCTGGCTAGCATGGAGACTAGAATGGAGGCTAGATCTCCCACACTTTGAAAACCTTTGGGCTTCACTGAAGATCAAGTTTTATATTTTGTCCTTTATTATGTAATGATTGATTGGAACATGTCATGTTTATTTCAAGGCTGATTGAGAGTAACATTTGCTTTTGTTTAATATTTTAAATGTGGCACAGTTTGAGCCTTTTGCAAACAAAATGTGTCACTTTGACTTTAAGTGCTGCTGTTCAGCCTCTTGTGTTCACAAATGTATCAAAGCAATCAAGAAAAACAGTAAAAGCAAAGAATCATGGGTGATGAAAGAGGTCTGTGTCTTTAATAAAAAAAATCACATTGGTTAAAATTTTACCATAGTTTTCTTTTTAATATGTTGAAAATATGTTATATGTTTTAATATTAAAATATGTTAGCTGCTTGGTTTGAGTCAATTCCTTAATATTCACGAAGAAGGTATTGCTTCATTGGTTGGTTTTTTAAGTGATAAGAGGGGAAAATGTTTTATTAGTGAAATAATCTGTCAATGGAACAAAAACTCGTCAAGTTTCTTTAGAACGATGAGATGTTAAAGTTTCTCTGTATGCAGATGACAGCGTTTCTGTCCTGTGATTGGTCAGATCAGTTTCTGTCCTGTGATTGGTGGCTTTCTTTCTAGCAGGAAGTTGTACACAGTGTGTAAAAGCTGCTGCAGGACTGCAGACATTCACAGGAAGCTGGACCAGCAATGGCTCTGCTGAAGGTTCTGCTGCTGCTGGGTCTGGGTGAGTTGGAAACACTGGAAACACTGGACACACTGGAGACACTTCCACTGGTTCCACGGAGGCTGCTGCTCTCGGTGACTCTCAAACTTTCCTCTGATTCTATTTCAGACTGAAACATCTTTGCATATAAACTGTGATGCTTTTTAATCTTTAACTGTTTGTAGTGGTTGCTTATTTGTTCTGGTCTAAAGCCACTATATTGTTCAACCAGCTTCAGTTTTCTTTCTTTGTTGATGTTTGTTAGCTTAGCTCTTAGCTCACATGTTTCTGTCTGACAATATGCTTTTGTGCATTAAAAAAGTACTTACGAGTCCACACAAAGTCTGATGAACGACGAACTTTACTTTTCTTCGAGTAGACATTACATAAAAATTCTTCAATCTTGCACAGCATTCCACATTTTAACGGTCAACAACTGTATAGAGCTTAGTTGACCATACCACATTGAATTTTCTTTTCTGAACTAAGTGACACCGCACTTTTCATATATTTTCAATTATGTCCTTTAGGTGGCGCTTTTCTACAAAAGAAACATACTAAAATAAAACCTTATTGCTAAGAAAATATCCAAATATGCAAAACGCATACACAACAAACAATGTTCAAACTGACATTTTTGGCTCTTACACTGTTTATCCTTTTTCTATTCCTGAAACCATGTTTGCACCTGATTTCTGAGTAAAGTCCTCCTTTTTCTTCTTCAGGTGTTTCCGTGAAGTCAGATGTTTCTCTGCAGAAGAGAATCATTGGAGGTTATGACTGTCATGACACGGAGCGTCTTTATCATGTTCGGCTGGAGAGCAGCAATGGTACTCATATGAAGCGATGTGGAGGATCTCTGATCCACCCTCAGTGGATTCTGACTGCAGCTCACTGCTGGCAGTTGGAGCCAGGATGGTAGGAAAGAAACATGAAGACAGTTTTATCTGCAGATGATCAGGTTTTCCGTCTGTTCATTATAATCTAATATTTTCTGCAAGACTAACGTAGCAGTGTTAAAAGTTCATCCACGGACTGCTTGGCCGCAGAGACAGATGATCCAACAAGCTCCTGTGATTTTTCGTCGTAATTTCCAGCAGCATGACCTCATGTTGCTGAAGCTTGAGACACCAGTAACAGATGTCCCACTTCCTCGGCTACCAGACCGCAGGTATCGTCTTAATAGGTAAGTCTTTCTCTGATCAAAAACATGACTTCAGGTTTTCTGTCTTCACTCCTCCAGTCCTGCTGCCTCTGCTTCAGCACACCTGAGTCAGGTAATCAGCCACCAGCTGAACCAGAACCCAGTTATCTCAGGTGTGTTAGACCAGAGACACATGTAAAGGATGGAGGACACACTGAGGACTGGAGGTGGACACTCCTGTGTCAGTGGATGAAGTCCTTCATGGATTTCTTTTCTGTTCTTTCATTGTTCTTCATAACAATTCATTTTCTACATTGTTATCTTGAATATTTACATTTTATTCTTATTGTGTTTTAGAGGTGATGCTGTTCAGCTGGCAGGAGAGGGAGCAACGACAACCGGTCCCAATAATGAGCGATGTGAGAGAAATATTGAAGTTATGAGAATAAAATCTTTGTTTCTGTCTCTACAGAGAAGGTTGAGATAAAAACATTTTTATGATTCCCATGTTTCTCTACAGTAACCCCCGATGCTGCTATTCCATCACATCTTCAATGTGTCGAAATGGAAGTTGTTGATGTTTCCCTCTTCGTGCCATTAACTGGGTCTATATTCCATGTTAAAGCACTGAACAAGGATATCTGTTATGTAAGTCTGTTTCTTGAATATCTCTCTGCAGCGATTAGAAGACTTTTCTGTTTTACAACATAAATAAATATATTGATATCAATTTTTCTACAGGATGATGATGGTGGAGCAGCGATGCTCGGCAACAAGATTTATGGTGTGATTTCTTTTGGTGGACCACGCTACGCATGTCAGAGACCAGCCGCATTCTTGGATGTGACTCAATACAAGAAGTGGATTAAAAGAATTACTGGGCTTAAATAAAACATAAACTATCATGAAATAATATTCTCATCAAATTTCCTCTCAAATTTGTATCTTCATCAGTTTGATCCACATCTTTGTGGAATTAGAATAAATTCATAGTTTTGTTTTTCTCACCAGATCCTGACCTCCCTAATGGAGCTGTCTCTGCATCAGAAATGAAAAATAAACCAATAAATGCATGAAAAAGAAACATTTCCTGGCTGATCGTCTTTACGGTTCAGTTTGTTCAGTTGATATTTTCCCTGAACTGAGTCTAAAAACGTGACAAGTTTTAAATCACATGAAGAGGAACACCAGAAGTAATTTATTTATTCAGTTTTTGTCTTTATTTTACATCAGAAATGAACATGCAGCATATGAAGCCTAGGCGCAAATTCAAACTGGAAGACTCTTTTATCCCCACCGGGACCCGTTAATTGAAGCGACCTGCCCACAATCGTCGACCTATCAACGCCGGACCAAGCCACGTCACGTCCAATCATCGACCAAGTCCCATCTGATAAGGACCTTCATTCATGGCGTCCTTCGCTCTCCAGCCGAGCTCAACCCACCTCCACCCCTTCTCCTCCATTCGCCTTGAAGCCTGCACCCTTCTTCAACCTCCACCACCAGTGCCGGGCCCTGGGGGATGACGTTCCTAACAGCATCGGGGATGCTCATCTGAAGCCTATCGCTAACGCTGCGATAACCGTTATCCCCAGCCAGGGCCCGAGCGCCAAAGACTTTAAATTCTGTTTGTCAATAAACTCTTCTAATTGTCTTCTCATCTCCGTCTGAGTCTCTCCAGATTGAACTAAACTCTGCAGCTCTGGAGTTACTCTTCCAGATTTATTTCTAGAGAACTTTAAACTCCAACAGGACCAAAGAGCTGTGCACAAAAAATAATGAAACAGTTGATACAATTGACAAATGATCAAATCCTAATAATTTAAAATTAATAAACATCACATTTTTAATAAAGAAGTAGAAAGTTAAAAACAATTTAAAAGTCAAAATCTGGAATGAAAGAAGTTTTAAGGAAATATTTAAAAACAGGTAAAACTAATAAACATGTTTATTTGTCATGTTGGATTTTAGTTTCCTTTCTCACATGCAGGTGCGCACAGAAGAACAGACTTTACTGTTAAGAGGGTTTGTTTTTAATCAGTTAAACGATTATTCAAGAATCAAGACTAGAGGACGTCAGAAGAGGAACGAGAGTCCAGGTAGGTTCGGGGGTCCGGGACAGCAGCGGATCGGAACGGCTTGGTAGGGCCAATCAGCGAGACGTGCCCGACCAGCGAAGCTCCAGGCTTGGCTCCGGGAAGCGGGATCAAGGTCTGTGAGGTAACAGAGAGAAAAGGACAAAATGACTGGACAATACTTGACACGGACTATGAGAGATCTTAGGGCTGAGTCTGACCAACAAGTGGTAACCATCGAGCGATGACTGGTGGTTCCAACGCTTCTTAAGAAACCTGCCGCCGGTTACTGGAATCGGTTGCAGGTGCGTCAGGCTGTCAAACTCCTCCGCGTAGCTCGTCTCTGAAAAGAACCCTCACTCCAACCTGAATCCTGACATTATTATGTAAAACTTCTCAGAAAATACAATGTGGTTTTCAGAAGTTTAAACATGACAGAAGTTCTTTGTAAATTTTATCGTAACATCTGGAAAAAGAAAAAAAGATGTCTGTAATAGGGGTTGCACCGACTACCCGACTAGTCAGTTCTTTACAATGACTTTTTACGAGGCCAGTCGACTAGTCGCAATCACGTGACAAAACTAATTTTTCCAAGAAAATGAAAGAAGGCAAACTAGATGAGTTTGTCAGACACCTCAACTTGTAGAAAAAATTTAATAATTTACCAAAGAGAAACAGAAAATCTGCGACAGACTGGCGACCTGTCCAGGGCGTACCCCGCCTCCCGCCTGGAATGTAGCTGGAGATGGGCACCAGCAACCCTCCCGACCCCATTGGGGACAAGGGTGAACAGACAATGGATGGATGGATGGATGGAAACAGAAAATTCCAGCAAGAGCTGCAGGAATAGGGGCATTGCGTGGTGCATTGCATGGCGCAGTGCTTAGGGCGGCGCCTCACATATAGAGACTGTAGACCGAGGTGGTCTAGAGACCGACTCCTGTCCTCGGGTATTTTGGCCCATTCCTCACTGCCCCACTTCCCTCTTCCTGCCACTTCTTGTCGGATTGCAGTCAAATAAAGGCAACTAGTGCCAAAAATGTCCTTATAAATAGAGAGAGAAAGAGAGATTTCAGAGTTTTAAAAACACATTTATTCACTCAGTGGTGATCCACAGGAACATTTAACACAACTTCAAATTAACACATTTACAAATGAAAGTTCACAATTATTCAAAGTAAATAAAACACCTTCATAATCCCAAATATTCTGAGAAATATTCCATTCTTAGATAATATTTATATTCTAACATAACTCTTGCTCTAACCAAACTCTTAAAGACCTTTACACCATCAGTATTCTGTTCATTATTAATTTAAAATTTTCTACTTAAATAAATTGGAAGCTTTGCTTGACCAAGAAAAAAATTTAACAACCGCCCAATTTTCTTCTTTCTTTTGCCATATAAAAAAACCCAAAATAAAAGTCTGTTCTGTGAAATTTTCTCCAAATAATTTCCAAATATCTCTTAGTAATGTAAATAAATCCATTATTCTGAAACATTGTACAAAACAATGAAAGATAGTTTCTCTTATTAAACAAAAGGGCCATTTATCTGAAACAGCAGGATTATTAGTAGAAACAAAAGCATGAACCACAATAGCACCATGCAAAATTCTCCATTGTAAATCACCAACAATTTTAGTCAATGGCTTATAAACAACCCTCATACAGGTCTGACCTCAAGACCAACTTTAAAGAAATCTCTCCAAGGAGTATCTCTTTAATCTTTTATTTTACTTTGTTCAAAGCCTTAACACATTTCATATATATTATCTTTCTATTTACAGAATCCTACTGAAGTTCTTTCTCCAACACTAATTTCTTGAGCTCCCTCCCCAGCTGCATCCACTGAAGCTCCATTGACAGTATCCGCTGATGTCCCTGGCTCTGGGTTTTCGTTAACCTGAGCAGTTTCTTTTTGAACCTTTTCAGGGCAATTACGAACTGAATAGCCCTCCTGGTTGCATCTAAAACACCTCATAGCTTCCGCTGTTGCAACAATAGTATAATCAAAGCAGTCAACCTTAAATTTCATCACTATGCTCAGTTCCTCAATTTCATTTTTGAGAAACATAAACACTTGTCTTCTAAATGAAACAACGTGTTTCAACTTTGCTGATTTGCAACCCGACGGGAGCGTTTTTATTGCTGACAGGATCTGACTGTGGTGTGACAATTCCTTCAGCAAACACATCATCGCTGTTGAAATGTGGCAAATTAGACAGGATGATCTTTTTTTTTGCAGGGCTTGTTAAAGGGAAAACAGTAGTTTGAGTATTTCTCAAAACAATCCCCCTCTCAACTACACTGTTCACCTAGTCAATAGAGTCCAAAACCAAAACCACCGCATTATTCATCCTGGACGCCGCCTTCACACTTTCACACCCGACAAGTTCCCTAACAGCCAAACCACACTCCTCAACCAAAAATCCACTATGTTTAATAAATTGAAAGACTCCCCAAGACCAGTAAGTCATATTTATTTACCTGATTGAGAACACTTGCAACATTAATGTAACTTAAAAAGATATGGGAATCAGAATTAAACAATTGTTTCTCAGAGGAAGAGTGGGGTGCAGTAGTCAAACAAATGTTAAAGCCCATAAGGGATGCATGCTCCAAATTGATACAGTTCAAAATTCTGAAACAATTATATTGGACACTGTTAGGTGAAATATATATATTATCATATATTTGTTGTTTCCTTTATAACAATAGTGTTTCATATTTGATGTTCCTTGATTGTTTTCTTTTCCCTAAACATAAAGACTGTTTCTGTATGTTTTGATCTACTTTATCTCCGTCTTCACAAGAGGGCCTCCCTGAAGAGAAGCAGTGATAACCGTGCTCACGGGGTTCATTGCTCACCAGGACTTCTTCTTCCTTTGAACTGTTAGATAGCTGACGAATCGTCGCCTTGAAGATATACGACCTGTTCTGTTTTTACTCTGTGTTCTAATGCAAGATAACATGGGTTTAGTTCGTGATTGTCATTAGCACTACAACTAAAATGCTTTGACCCCACCCCTTAGAGTTGCAGTGCTCTCTGTGATAGGGACTCTGAAAGTAATAAAAAGAGAGGAGCGGACAAATGTGTTTCAGAGCGGTTGGAGATTTGTAACTGTAAACACATCTCTGTCCGTTCTCCTCGCGAGTACAAAATAATCTAACTCTCTTGTCTTTTCTGTGTTGTTCAACTTGTCTTTAATAGGTGTCAAACCTGACAGACACCAATTAAATTATTGAGAGCTAGAATATGTAACTGTGATATTTGTTGGTGATGTAAACAAAGTCCGGGAGACATGCTTCATATGTTCCCCATGTGTCCAAACCTAATTTCTTATTGGCAGGAGGTCATGGGAAAAATTAACAGCACCCTTAACTCCAACTTACTCTTGACACCTACATTGGGACTTCTTAGCTTCTTAGATTATAAGGTCAAAATAGGAATTATTTTACTCTATTCTGTTTTGCTTTATCTCCTTCTGCTGGCTGGGGTGGGGGGAGTATGGAAGGATCAAGAGGAGTTCATGGGGGAAAATGTTAAAAACTCAAGTCCTTCTCTGTATAGCTACTTATTGTTGTATACTTTACAGCATTGATATTGTCAACAATGGTTTCAATGTCTGTTTAATTGTTGAAGGATTGAATAAACATTGAAAATTGAAGCAAAAAAAATGTTTGACAATATCTGGAAACGAACTTCAAGCTTCAGTCTGAGGATCTGATAGAGGCGATCTCTGCAGCCGACTGCATTTCAGTTCATCCCGTCAGAGAGCCGCTGCTGAGTCAGTGGAGGCAGCGCTGAATTCAACACTAACCAAACAAGATCCATTCATAATAAGTTTGGTTTGTGATGATCCAAAAGCACCATCGTGGTCAGTGCAATAATTTGACTATTATATGTGCAGCTATTCAGCGATCATCAGTATCAGCAGGTGTTTGAAAAATACAAAAAAGTCAGACCCGACTTTGTGCGACTTTTCGGACTTTTCTCCGCTGCTCACAAAGAAGTCCGACCGGGATAATAATCTGTTTCTTGCTCTTTTAATTCTGAATAATAGACTTAGTAAAAGCGGTGGTTTTTCAATCAATATTTGCAGTGCATATGGCTGATAAAGCCTCTAATGGTGCGTTCACCATTAGCCTGAGCATCAGGCGCAACTGGTTTACATTCAAAGTCTATGTGGTGCTCGGAGGCATTGGAGGCGTTCAAATCACGCTACGCTAGACGCTAAAACTTGCCTCCATGGCCTTCGACGTGCCTCCACGTAGACTTTGAATGTAAACCAGACGCGCCTGATGCTCAAAACGTGTTTGTTGTAAAACGTTTTTTGAGCTTACGTCACTATGATGTCACCGCGACTAGTCGATGTCGACTCGACTTTTATCATGATTTGGTCGATCTTAAAAAATATGAAGTTGTTAAACTCCTAGTTAACACTGCTAAAATATGTCATTAAATACTTTATTTTTACAACATTTTTCATTGATAATATTAAATCAAATTAAACAGAAAAGAAGGTTTACATCATCAAATATGATAGCCTTAATAATTCAATAATAGTATTAAAAATAGTATTTTTAAAAATAGTATTAATTTACAATTTTAACTTATTTCTATTGTTAAGGAAAAATGATTATTTTTAGTGCTTAATACAGTTAATCTTACGACATGTGTAAAAGGTATATTCAGCACTCTTATTTGGAACAGTTTTCTGTTGAGCAGATGAGCAGACATTCAGACAAACAGGGGCCAAAATGCAGATCACTCAATGGAGTCTCCCCGCTGTGAGGCGAAGCCATAAAATTAGCATTTTCCTTGGGAGACAGAGACTTTAGATTTCACAGGTATCTGTGAGGTCTTATCTCAGGATTGTTCTGTACTCAGAATGACCGTGGGAGCCACAGGGGGTCAGGGCCAGCTATCCGCTCTTTTGTCTCGGTAGAAGGCAGATGGTCCTTTGATCTTGGCCGTAGATTGAGGGGAGTTCCAAGTTTCTCTGAGTGCTTAAGGGAGTTTCCAGTTGGTCAACAAGAGGAACTCCTTGAGTGCATAAATTAAATAGAGAAACACCTCTTTAGTATAAGATTACGCGTCAGGAGAAAAAATACAGAGAGCGGCCACCATTTTGCCTTTTTGTATCGGCTCTCTCCAAAGACGCGTCTTTGCCTTTTTGTTTGTCTTTGTTTTGTGTTTGTTTGTCTCCCCTTGTCTGTCTTTATTTTTATGAGAAAAATGCATATCTCTGTTCCTCTGCAGTTTTGTTGTTGATTGCTTTGTATGAGATTAAACTCTGTGATCTGTGACGTCAACACGCTTTGTTGTTGTTTCACTTTAGCGCACGACGCCGCCACTCGCTGAGGATCCCGGAAGAATTAAAGAGGAAAGAGCCAAACGTTTTGTCCAAAGTTAACATTAAATTATCCTCTTTTTTACACTATGCACCCAGGAATATTTGCTGTTATTAAATGATACAAACTTTTTCTAGAGTAGTGATTTTGTCATTCATGTTATTCTTCATACTTAACAGCAGTGACGTGTTGTGAGGTTCATAGCTGGTGAGGCACTGACTTAATCATAATCAGATTTACAAATAAATCTGATTTATTTGTAAATAAGTAAATGTAAATAAATAAATGTAAACATGTAATATTTACATATAGAAATTTCACAAATGTGCACAACGCTGGAGGGCAAAAAGACAATTCTTTTACATGCCATCCATCCACTGCAGCGCAGTAGAATAACTCCATACAGACAGGAGAAGGAACGTACAGAGGGGATCCCAAGGGGGCTTGAGCCCCTGCTGCTTTAATCCTTGATGCCCCTAGTGATTGTTTTGAAGTTTTTATTTTTTATTTTTAAGTTTTTCTACCTGTAAGTCAGGAGGTCTGCTTGTGGCTCTCCACAATAATATTTAATATAATAATTTAATAAAATAAATCAGTCAGGCTGCCCTCGGTCTAATAATGAGGATTCTCAGTTTCTCTCTTCCTCCATGATGTTCAGACTCCAGGCCCATGGTGAGGAGGAGGGTGGCGGATCTGCGCTGTCTAACTATCTATGGGCAAGAATATTTTTTTAAACCAATAATCAAATGAAGCCTAGGCGCAAATTCAAACTGGAAGACTCTTTTATCCCCACCGGGACCCGTTAATTGAAGCGACCTGCCCACAATCGTCGACCTATCAACGCCGGACCAAGCCACGTCACGTCCAATCATCGACCAAGTCCCATCTGATAAGGACCTTCATTCATGGCGTCCTTCGCTCTCCAGCCGAGCTCAACCCACCACCACCCCTTCTCCTCCATTCGCCTTGAGGCCCGCACCCTTCTTCAACCTCCACCACCAGTGCCGGGCCCTGGGGGATGACGTTCCTAACAGCATCGGGGATGCTCATCTGAAGCCTATCGCTAACGCTGCGATAACCGTTATCCCCAGCCAGGGCCCGAGCGCCAAAGACTTTAAATTCTGTTTGTCAATAAACTCTTCTAATTGTCTTCTTATCTCTGTCTGAGTCTCTCCAGATTGAAATGTATTTTGACCAATAAAATATATCAGAATCTGGTAGCCAGCTTGTGTGTGCTACCAAATTATTTATCTTGCTAGTTGTGAGGCACATGATCAAGTAAGTGTTCAGTCCTGGAATGACAGTCATTATGCTGGTTAAAGACTCAAAACATTTTGTTCAAGAGGAAGTGGAAGAAGTTTTTTTGGAGCAGTTTGCCACATTGAGATCATAAACATTTACACACATATGATACATACTGTAGTTAATTTATCACCAAGGAATAGTTACTTTGAAAAAGTATCTTGATTACTCAATGAAAAATTCATCCATCATCTAGAAAATGTGCCTCTCCATTGTTTATGTTTGTGATGTAACTCCTCAAGGAAAAAGAGGAAAGCAACAATAAATGTTTTTACTAAATAAAAATGATAAATATAGTAACCCACAGTGACCTGGATACATAATTTTAATCTGATTATTGGATTGTAAATACTAACATGTTAGAATACTTGTTACTGAAACAAAGGTCTCTGCACGGGCCTGTGTCATTGCGCAGTGGTGTGCATATGAGCAGGTAAGACAGAAAAGACAGAGTCCTTTTGTCCATAACAGAGTGTTCCTTATGAGTTGTAACATTCCTTGTCTATAAAATCCGCTAACCCTAACTATGTTACAAAATAAAGCTGCAACACTGGGACTTTTTCCCTTAAATCTTCAAGTTAAGAACTAAAATATAAGAATGATTTTATAGCCAAAACATTTGCTGTAAATGCTGTAAAATATTGTACATCTATTGTCAGAGTAATGATGTCAGAAAATACCTGTCAAAAAATCTCCACTGGTGCACAACATCCACTTTAGTGGACAGGTGATCATTTGTAATTTCTTCAAATACAAAGTTATTTTTAAACTACTTCAGTATTATTAATCTTTAGGGGTTGCTTCATGTCACAATATATATTTTTACCTGCAAGAGTTTCCACAGTAGAAGGAGGGACTGGTTATTCCTGAATGCTTTTTCATCTTTCCCCCATATGTAATTTAACTAAATTTCCTTGCACTTGCAGCTAATTGCCGCTAGTGGTTTCAGTGTATTGTGTGATGCACTAGAGTCCACTTTAGTGGTCTGTCTGCATTTACAAAAGTAATCTTCTATGTACAGACACAAAATTACGCCATATTGTAGCCATGGTAGCACAACAATCAAGATGATTCTTTGCATCTTACAAAGTAAACATCCTAATTAAATCCTAAATAAACTATTTATTTTTATTTATGTTTTCTCTGCTGAATGTACTAAATAAAATGTAATAACATTGTCATTCTCAATAGATGACTGCTACAGTTTTAGATCTATAATCTGTTACAACTCAACCATTTCTAGGGGCCTCTCAGTATCTGGAGGGCCCTGAATGTCTTGAGGGGTCCCTGAAAGGCCCCTACCAGCAGCTACTGAGTTTTCTTTGCCTTGATATCTCAGTCTTATAATTTTAGAAGAATGGCATAGAGTTAACAACTCCAAGCTTTTTGTTTGATCTTTAAAGCAGTCTGCAGCCAAACTGTTAAAGAGGTTAAACAGTCAGATATTATTAGGGTTTATTTAATAAAATAGCAGCAAATTTACTTATTTCATAACTTCATAACCAGAGACCTTCTCTAGTCTGGTCTGTTTAACAACTTCAGTCTCAGATCAACTCAGCCCTCCAGGTCTGTCAGCAGCAGAAACAGCAACATTAAACCTATCAGGGAAACATAAACTACATTTGCTTTGCATTGTCCCCACATGATGACAATGATACAGTATAATCTGATTAAATATTAGATTCTTGACTAATATAGGTTGTTGCTATGTTGTTGTACAATGTTTTGTACAATGGGCGTGCTGTGGTGGCGCAGGGGGTTAGCACACCGCACATTTGGAGGACGACCTTTGCCGCATGTCCTCCTTCAAAAATGGCGCCGGCTCAGCTGGCCGCCTGCAGACGCAGCTCCCGTCGTGTGTGTGTTAATCTGTGTATGAAAAATTCTTGCTGTAACTGCGAAATAATTTCCCTGCTGGGATGAATAAAGCAATTCTTCTTCTTCTTAAGATCTTGTTCTTTTCCTTTTTAACTTTGAGCCCCTGCCCCCCCTAATGTTTCTGCACGGCCCTGAGTGCATGTGAGCAGATAAAACAGAGAAAAGACAAAGAGTCCTTTTGTCCATAACAGAGTGTTCCTTATGAATTTCTTGTCTATAAAATCATAAGATTCATAGTTTCTTTTACGAAGGACATTTTAGTTACATTTGTCTTTTTGTTTTTCTATTTTTTTGTATTCCTGTTTGTCCTTAACTTGATCTTTGTTAGCACATTAGCTCCACTTTACACCAAACTAACTTTTAGCCACATAAAACAGATGTTTTTTTTAATTAGCAGATTAATATGTAATCATTAATCTTATTCAATTCACAGACTGTGATTTGAGTAATCACACTCTGTGATTACACTTGCTTTGCATTGTCCCCAAATGATGACATTTGGGGACAATGTCCCCAAACTAATCACAGATTAAACACTCTGTCATTAGTCAAATCTCAGACTGTTATTCGTCGGTTTGTCTTGTTACTCCATGCCACTGCTCCTCATCCCTTCTCCCTGGTTTCCTCATGGTCTCTTCATGTCTCTGGATTGGATTTATTTTTGTTTGTTGGACTTTGTGTTTTTTTTGTAAGTCTGATTTTTAATTAAATCTACAACAGAACTTTTACATCTCGTGCCTGCTGCATTTGGGTCCACACTTCAACCACACACATCCTGACAGACGGTGGTAATGCATCGGAGTTTAAAGCCACTCTGTCCATCATGGTCAGTTTGGAATGAATATATGTAATGGAAACATTTAAATATGAATAATTGTTTTGTTAAGGACCAAAATAAAGCCAAACTTGCTGATTTGCACAAGAACAGAACAGAGGATTAAAGAGCTGCTCGGACATAATTTATTAAAACCCTGGAGATATTAAGAGTCCCTCAGCGTTATCAACAGATTTGGAAATAAGGTTTGTTGTTTCAATGGAAAATAATGACCTACTTAAACACCTTAAGGGGTGATATCAAAATTATGGTGCATGAAAATAAGTCTGCGTTTTAAGTTCTGATGCTAATCCAGCATCTTACCATTGCTGCTCTGCAAAAACACAAAATCTTACCAAATTGTTTTGGTCTAGTTTCCAGTGCAAATGTCTTAGCTCACTTGAAATATGACATCAACAAGTAACTCTTTAGCACCAAATAAGAGTTTGTTTAAAGTGAATAATTCCTCAAAATTGGTTTTAAAAGAACTACTAGATCCACTGGCAGATTATTTCACTTAAAACTCGTACATTTTTGCCAAAATTAAGGAATCATTTGCTTAAACAAAACTCTTCCATCTTGGTGAAAAGTTAGATTTGTCTTATTTCAAGTCTACTAAGATATTTGTATTAGAAACTGGACTAAAAATGGTAGAAATTGGTGTATTTGCAGTGTGAGGTGATGGATTTCTGTTTTATTATCCTGCTATTTTTTCAAAATCAAAACTAAACTGCAGTGTTTCACACATGGCGATCATGAAAACGGAATGGATGACTAGCATGTAGGCTAACATGTAGGCTAAGATGTAGGCTAACATGTAGACTTGATCACATTTTGAAAACCTCTGAGCTTCACTGAATATCAAGTTTTATATTTTGTCATTTATTATGTAATGATTGATTGGAACATGTCATGTTTATTTCAAGGCTGATTGAGAGTAATATTTGCTTTTGTTTAATATTTTAAATGTTGTGGCATAGTTTGAGCCTTTTGATAACAAAATGTGTCACTTTGACTTTAAGTGCTGCTGTTCAGCCTCTTGTGTTCCCAAATGTATCAAATCAATCAAGAAAAACAGTAAAGCAAAGAATCATGGGTGATGAAAGAGGTCTGTGTCTTTATTAAAAAGAATCACATTGGTTAAACATTTTACCATAGTTTTCTTTTAAATGTGTTTTAAAAATCTGAATTGTTTTCATTTAATAAGGTGAATTTCTGAGTTTTAATTTTTTGTTACAATTTTGCATTTACAACAAATGCAAATGCTCTTCACCATGCAGCACTGTAATTTTGTTCTTTTTAAAAATCAAAGAAGCAAACCCTTGTCTGTTTATAGAGGATCATTTTCACAGCTCATCAGAAAACAAAATGATTCTAGTTTCAGGATCAAAGGCAGATGTGAATTCTTGTAAATTGGAAACCACACAGTTTTTCTTTAAAAAATTATCAACCTGAAAACAAAGATGAGTTGTTCTTTCTTCAGATAATCAGTTTTATTTTATCAAGTTTGCAATCAAGTTTTCTCTTGTGAAAAACTCACTGCAAACTTGTGCACTGCAAAAACAGAAAATTTACCAATTATTTTTAGTCTATATTCTAGTTCAAATCTCTCAGTTCATTTCAGATAAAGCAAAACTAATTTACAAGTAACTTTCCATGAAAATATAGGAGCTGCTTGTTTTGAGTCAATTCCTTAATATTGATGAAAAGATTATTGTTTCATTGGTTGATTATTTAAGTTATAAGAGGGAAAAATGTTTTATTTTTTGTGAAAAATCTGTCAATGGAACAAGAACTGTTTTCAAGTTTCTTTAGAACAATGAGATGTTAAAGTTTCTCTGTATACAGATGACAGCACAGATCAGTGTCTGTCCTGTGATTGGTGGCTTTCTTTCCAGCAGGAAGTCTTGAACAGAGTTTAAAAGCTGCTGCAGGACTGCAGACATTCACAGGAAGCTGGACCAGCAATGGCTCTGCTGAAGGTTCTGCTGCTGCTGGGGCTGGGTGAGTTGGAGACACTGGAGACACTGGAGACACTTCCACTGGTTCCAGGGAGGCTGCTGCTCTCTGTGACTCTCAAACTTTCCTCTGATTCTGTTTCAGACTGAAACTTCTTTGCATATAAACTGTGATACTTTTTAATCTTTAACTGTTTATCCTTTTTCTGTTCCAGCTGCCATGTTTGCTCCTGATTTCTGAGTAAAGTCCTCCTTTTTCTTCTTCAGGTATTTCAGTGAACTCAGATGTTTCTTTGCAGAAGAGAATCATTGGAGGTCAAAACTGCCATCACATGGAGCGTCTTTATCATGTTCGGCTGGAGATCAGCAATGGTACTCATATCACCCCCTGTGGTGGATCTCTGATCCACCCTGAGTGGATCCTGACTGTAGTTCGCTGCTGGAAGTCGGAGCCAGGATGGTAGGAAAGAAACATGATGACAGTTTTATAATCAGGTTTTTTGTCTGTTCATTATAATCTAACCTTTTCTGCAGGACTAACAGAGCAATATTAAAAGTTCATCCACAGACTGTTATACATTACATTCAGTCAATCCAACAAGCTCCTGTGATTTACGGCCCAGACCATGACATCATGTTACTGAAGCTTCAGAGACCAGTAACAGATGTCCCATTTGCTCGGCTACCAGACTGCAGGCGTCGTCTTCAAGTGTAAGTCTTTCTCTGATCAAAAACATGACTTCAGGTTTTCTGTCTCCACTCCTCCAGTCCTGCTGCCTCTGCTTCAGCACACCTGAGTCAGGTAATCAGGCCACCAGCAGAACCAGAACCCATTTTTATTCTTATTTCGTTTTAGAGGCAATGTTGTTCAACTGGCAGGAGAGGGAGCAACAACAGCCGGCCCCAACAATGAGCGATGTGAGAGAAATATTGAAGTCATGAGAATAAAATATTTGTTTCTGTCTCTGCAGAGAAGGTTGAGTTAAGAACATTTTTATGATTCTCATGTTTCTCTACAGTGAGAGTTTCTCCTATTCCAGCACCTCTTCAATGTGTCGACATGAGAGTTTTTCGTATTACCGTCATCATGCCGGCATATGGGCATGTATTCTATGCTGAAGCGCCAAACAGGGATGTCTGCTATGTAAGTTTGTTTCTTCAATATCTCTCTAGAGTGATTGAAGACTTTTCTGTTTTAAAACATAAATAAATATATTGATATGCATTTTCCTACAGGGCGATGTTGGTGGAGCAGCGATACACAACAACATGATTTATGGTGTGATTGCTTTTAGTGGAGCAAATGCATGTCAGAGACCAGCTGCAATCTTGGATGTGTGTAAATACAAGAACTGGATTAGAACTACACTTGGGATCCACTAAAACAGAAACAATTATGAAATAAAATTCTCATCAAATTTCCTCTCACAAATTTTATAATTGTATCTTCATCAGTTTGATCCACATGTTTGTAGCATTAGAATAAATCAATAGTTTTGTTTTTCTCACCTGATCTTGACCTCCCTAATGGAGCTTTTTCTTCACCTGAAAAATGAAAAATAAATCAATAAATGCATGAAAAAGAAATATTTCCTGGCTGATTTTCTTTATATTCATGGTTCAGTTTGTTCAGTTGATATTTTCCCTGAACTGAGTCTAAAAACGTGACATGAGTTTTAAATCACATGAAGAGGAACACCAGAAGTAATTTATTTATTCAGTTTTTGTCTTTATTTTACATCAGAAATGAACATGCAGCATCTAAACTCTGCAGCTCTGGAGTTACTATTTCTGATTTAGTTCTAGAGAACTTTAAACTCCAACAAGACCAAAGAGCTGTGCACAAAAATAATAAACTGAAGTTACATAATGCAACAATTAACAAATAATAAAATCCTAATAACATAACAACAATAAAAAACATCCTATTGTTAATAAAGATACAAAGAAACAAAAAGTTAAATGATTAAAAACAATTTAAAAGTCAAAATCTGGAATGAAAGAAGTTTTAAGAAAATATTTAAAACAGTTTAAACTAATTGATGTTAGCTTCTGGTTGCCACAAAGTTAACATAAAAATTATAGCAAATGTTCCTCTTTTGCAGTTAAAGTGTCATTGTTAATATATCATTTTTAAACTTAGAACTTTTTATAGGGTTACATAAAGCCATAAACAAAGAATTATATTAACATTAAAACAAAAATCGCCTGAAAAATAATGTAGGAAGAGCAAAAATATTTTTTCTTCTTTCACTGGGTTAGGGTTACACTGAAATGTAGGTATTATTAATTTAGTGCTGTTCTCCACTGCAAAGGGAAAATCTGTTGAAGTACAACTCAAAACCACTTCTTTCTCGCCCTCCGTATCTGCCAAGCTACACACAGACTCGTTTCCATAGCAACTGACAACAACGCCACTCTATGTTTCAGGATTCAACACCAAAAAACACTAAATATTTCCCACACAAAGACCAGAACATTTAGTCTGTTGCAGCAGTATGGCTTTAGCCTTCATGTTTATTTCACAATTATTAATTAGTGATCGCTGTGGTAGATTATAGCTAAAACTGCTATTAGCTAATCTAACACAGCAGTTTATGGGTCATGTTTATACTGTGTTCTTTACACATTTACAAACTGTAGCTCACAAAACACATATTTCATTAAAAACTAAGCAAAAATGCTATTGCCGTCTTACCTTTACTCATAAATAGAGTCCATGATCCTCTGATCATTCTGAACAAAAATATCAGTTCATCCAAAGCCAAGTCTGTCTTCCGACACAAGTTGAGAAAAGAAGGCAAAGGAAGCAGAAAAAGCCGTTTCTGTCAGGACATCCACAAAGCCAGTCTTTGCTTGTGTACCACCCTTTTTGAAAACGAGTTTTCGATTGTAGTTTGAAGCAAACTTTTCAGCTCTGGTGTCCGTTTTCCTTTAGTATTATTTTCTGCTTTGATTGAAAATCCACTTTAGAAAACTAAATCCAACCTACGACAGCCACTTCGAGGACTAAGGCCTCCATATGTGGGTTTGCTTTAAACCCTGTTCCACCTCAGCACAACCGGAAAACAAGTTTTTATTTGACATTAAACACAGACATCTGATCCCCACAAACTCTTTTCTTCGCACATTAATAAGTTGTCTGGCAGTCACAGCACACCATTCAAAATGTGTCCACCAAACAACACAGGTCACTGCACCTGAAATGACATCATAAAGCTTATTACTAAACAGAAAGAGAAGACGACGCTATATAAACACAGCTTCAATCACTAGTAATATCAACATGGCCTTCTTAGCACGGTTAAATAAAGAATGTATGTTTAATCCAAAATATTTAAAAAGGGCAAAATAGCCCCCTTTAAATATGTTAATGTGTCATGAAACGATGTGGGTGTTGAGGTGGTGAGGCAGACGCTGTAGACCCAGGTAGGATGAATAGTTGATTTTAATAACGAAAAAACACAGTGCAAGCCACGGGCAGCACGGCCGAGCGGAAGCCAGGGCTCGACGCCGGTAGCAACCGCTAACAAGAACTGAAACACAAAAGACTGTGCGCACATTTGACGATTGCAAGACAAGGACCCGACAAAGACGCAGACTAGTGATGTTACGTGATGTGCCGAGGCTTCGAGGCGTGTGTCGAGTAACGGAGGGGGCGTTTCCGTAAAGCGCGTATCGAGGCTTGCTTCATTTAGGGGAGGAGCCGAAAACGATGACGTCCGAAGCCTCGCTGCCTGGCTGTACCACGTGACTGCTTCGGGAAGTGGCTCAGAGTTTGGCGCGGGGTTTGACAGCTTTAGAAACCCCACAGGCTCCATTCAAAATGTGGGTTGTTGTAGACGAGTTGCGGTCAGTTGAGAGAGTGGATAGAGTTTTGATAGTTTGGATAGCAGAGTTTGGATAGTGGTTATTTAGTTTGAGACAGTTAGTTTGGTGTTTGGAGAGTTTAGGACAGAGATAGACAGATAGGAGATTTAGGAGCAGGAGGACAGGATAGGAGTAGGATGGAGCCGGCGAGAAAGAGGAGGATTTCCCCTATGTGGGAACATTTTGATTTGATAAGCCCTAACAAGGTAAGGTGAACTGAACATTTGCAGATGCATTAGGTTTGCTTATGAGGAACTGTATTTTTCACTGTTTCTTATTATCTGTAAAGGTGAGGTGTTTATTGTGCTCCAAGGAGTTGGGGTACAATAATAACACCTCATCCATGTAGTGTCAAAAAAGAGAAATCGTTTGAAACCAAAAACTGTGGAGAAATTGTTGTTTCTTAATAAAAATGCATGAAATCATCCAAGTTACACAAGCATTAGCCTATTCACTACCCCCTCCCTAGTTCCAAAAGCACTTTCACTGTCCTCTGCCTGATTAAGCCCAGGCCATTTTTCTAGAGTCACAGAAAAACTTTATTACACAACATGCCATATCACATGACACATGACTATTTTGGGAATAATTACACACAGAGAATACATTCAAACAATATTTTATTATACACATATGTGTATACATAATTTATGTAGACAAATGATTTCGTCCTACACCTTTTGTGAAGTCCTTCCCAAGAGCCATAATAGACAAAAATACAATGCATCACACGTGTTAAGATACAGCTGGCTGTGATTATACACCTGGCCAGTAGGTGGTTTCGTGTGCACATGAAGCCTCAAGAAATGAACCCTTTCTCGAACCAGTTGGCTCAAGTGGTTCAATGCCTCATGAGGCTTCATCTCACCATCACTAACGCAGACACACAGGTGGCATTAAATACACAGAGGGTAATCACAGAACGAGACACACCTGGGAACAATCAAGGGGGAGACAGGACAACACGGAGACTGAAAGACACAGAAAATTCTAAAATAAACACACAGAAAACACGGAACATGACATAATGTGTGTGATTTTATACTTCTATCATGTTTGGAAACAATGTATTTTGTTCACTTGATTGACGCCAAGCAATGGGGCTTTCTTGTTTACAGTAACAAACTAAAGCGTTTTCAACCACCTGTCATGTAAACTTAAAACATAAAGTAACAGAGCATCTTGAGGAAAGCCAATTTTAAATAATTGAAATAGAGCTTACCGTAATCTTGGACGATATAAAACGGACAGAATTTCCACAGGTGGGATGTTTTTATGCTGACGTCAGAACAGGTGATGTGACATCTGTATGTGCACTGCCACAAGGGAGGACGGATTGATGGGGAGCACAGACAGTCAGAACAGCAATCAAGACGATTCTTTGCATTTTACAAAGTAAACATCCTAATTAAATCCGAAATGCACTATTTATTCTTTAGTTTTTTTTTCTCTGCTGAACGGATTAAATAAAATTTAGTAACATTGTGATTCTCAAAAGACGACTGCTACAGTTTTAAATATATAATCTAAAACTGTCCCAACCATTTTTTTGGGCTCCTGAATGTCTGGAGGCCCCTACCAGCAGCTACTGAGTTTTCTTTTTCTTGATTTCTCAGTCTTATAATTCTAGATCTCAGAGGTGCTAACATAGAAAAATGACATAGAGTTAACCCCTCTGAGCTTTCTTGATCTTTAAAGCAATCTGCAGCCAAATTGTTATAGAGGTTAAACAGTCAGATATTATTAAGGTTTATTTAGTAAAATAGCAGCAAAGTTACTTATTTCATAACTTCATAACCAGAGACCTTCTCTCCTCTGGTCTGTTTAACAACTTCAGTCTCAGATCAGCTCAGCCCTCCAGGACTGTCAGCAGCAGAAACAGCAACATTAAACCTATCAGGGAAACATAAACTACACTTGCTTTGCATTGTCCCCAATTGATGACAGTGATATAGTATGATCCGATTAAATATTAGATTCTTGACAAATATGGGTTGTTGCTATGTTGTTGTACAATATTTTAAGATCTTGTTCTTTTCCTTTTTATCGTTGAGCCCCTGCACCTCCTAATGTTTCTGCACGGCCCTGTGTGCATGTGAGCAGATAAAACAGAGAAACGACAGAGTCCTTTTGTCCATAACAGAGTGTTCCTTATGAATTTCTTGTCTATAAAATGATAAGATTCATAGTTTCTTTTACGAAGGACATTTTAGTTACATTTGTCTTTTTGTTTTTGACAATGTATCATCAGGACTTTTTTTCTATTTATGTATTTATGTTTGTCCTAAACTTGATCTTTGTTAGCACATTAACTCCACTTTATGCCACACTAACTTTTAGCCACATAAAACAGATGTTTTTTTTTCAGTTAGCAGATAAATATATAATCATGTCTCTAATTAGTTAAATCTCAGACTGTTACTCGCCGGTTCGTCTTGTTTCTCCACGCCACTGATCCTCATCCCTTCTCT
Organism: Xiphophorus couchianus; assembly: GCF_001444195.1. NCBI lineage: Eukaryota > Metazoa > Chordata > Actinopteri > Cyprinodontiformes > Poeciliidae > Xiphophorus > Xiphophorus couchianus. The sequence goes on from NC_040231.1 coordinate 12,460,277, forward strand.
CTGGCTTCCTCATGGTCTCTTCATGTTTCTGGTTTGGGTTTATTTTTATTCCTTGGACTTTGTGTTTTTTTGTAAGTTTGATTTTTAATTAAATCTACAACAGATCTTTTACAAATCCAGCCTGCTGCATTTGGGTCCACACTTCAACCACACACATCATGACAGACGGTGGTAATGCATTGGACTTTAAAGCCACTCTGTCCATCATGGTCAGTTTGGAATGAATATATGTAATGGAAACATTTAAATATAAATAATTGTTTTTTAAGAACCACAACAAAGCCTTTCTTACAAAATAAAATAACAACAGTAAACTTTTTTCCTTAAATCTTCAAGTTAAGAACTAAAATATGAGAATGTTTTTATAGGCTAAATATTTGCTGTAAATGGTGCTTGTTGTATATCTAAAGTCAGACTTATGACATCAGTAAATACCTGTCAAAATATTACCACTGATAGTGGACAGTTGATCATTTGTAATTTCTCCAAATACAAAGTTGTTATTTGGAAACTACATCAGTATTACTAATCTTAAGGGGTTGCTTCATGTCACAATATATTTTTCACCTGCAAGAGTTTCTACAGTAAAAGGAGAGACTGGATATTCCTGGGTTGGTCTGCATGCTTTTTTATCGGTTCTCTCCAGGTACTCCGGCTTCCTCCCACAGTCCAAAAACTATTAGGTTAATTGGTCTCTCTAAATTCTCTAAATAAAGTGTTGATGTTTGTTCGTCCAGTCTGTCTCTGTGTGTGGACTGGCGACCTGTTCAGGGTGAACCTTGTCTCTCACCCCCAAAATATTTAGCTGAAGATAGGCACCAGCACCCGTCCTGACCCCACTGGGGACAAGGGTGTAAGAAAATGGATGGATGGAGGCCTTCCACACTTTGAAAACCTCTCGGCTTCACTAAAGATTAAGTTTTGTATTTTGTCGTTCATTATGTAATCAATTGGAACGTCATGTTTCAAGTCTGATTGACGTGACAAAGTGGATCAGAGAAGCCCGCTTTGTCACGTCCACCAAGGTGCGCCGCCAGGAATCTCGGGCCCCATGACAAAAAATTAAGGTCGGCCCCCACACGCAGCTGCTGTTACAATTTTTTGAGTCTATCTGACCTATCAAAAGCATCACGATTGTGAAGGCTTGCAACTTGCTTTCTTTGGTTCAACACTAATACTAACACAATATTTACTGCTCATGAATTTTACATGCAACAGTCTGCATACAGTGTGCAAGTAGTTTGCTTAAATTTTTTCTATTAGTTTTAGATTACTGAAATGTCTCTCCCCACTAGCAACAGTCATAGGCAACATGCAAAATGTACATGAAGCAATCCAGACTTCTCAAAAAATGCTATGTAATTGCATTTTATTCAAGCTGCAGTATATAACTTTAATAAAAAATATGTTTTCTCCATATTTGTTAAGGCTGTCACCTTGTCGTGCCAGTTTGTTATGAGAAAGTAATCTGTGAAAACAATCAATCTCCTCCTCCTGCTCCCTGAGCTGCTATTGCTAGCTAAAGTAATGCTAATGTGAAAGGTCAGAGGTCGCATTTTAAACAAAGGGATCTGTTCATGTTTTATTTCCACTCTTTGGTAAATTAACAAGAAACAGATAATTTGCATGTTTTCCATACAAGATTTAAAATACTCACAATCCTGATCAGCTGATTTGCACAAGAACAGAACAGAGGATTAAAGAGCTGCTAGGACATAATTTATTAAAACCCTGGAGATATTAAGAGTCCCTCAGTGTTATCAAACAGATTTGGAAATAAGGTTTGTTGTTTCAATGGAAAATAATGACCTACTTAGACACCTTACGGGGTGAAATCAAAGTAAGGTGCAGGAAAATAAGTCTGCGTTTTAAGTTCTGATGCTAATCCAGCATCTTACCATTGCTGCTCTGCAAAAACACAATATCTTACCAAGTGTTTTTTTGTTTAATTTTTAGTGCACATGTCTTAGTTCACTTGAAATAGGACAAAATCTACAAGTAACTCTTTAGCATGAAATATGAGTTTGTTTAAAGTTAATAATTCCTCAATATTGGTTTTTAAAAAAGTACTAGATCCACTGGCAGATTATTTCACTTAAAACTCGTACATTTTTTCCAATATTAAGAAATTATTTGCTTAAACGAAATTCTACCATCTTGCTGAAAAGTTAGTTTTGTCTAATTTCAAGTCTACTAAGATATTTGTATTAGAAACTGGACTAAACATTGTAGAAATTGGTGTATTTGCAGTGTGAGGTGATGGATTTCTGTTTTTATTATCCTGCTGTTTTTTCAAAATCAAAACTAAACTGCAGTGTTTCACACATGGCGATCATGAAAACGAAATAGATGGCTAGCATGTAGGCTAACATGTAGGCTAAGATGTAGGCTAACATGTAGACTTGATCTCCCACATTTTAAAACCTCTGGGCTTCACTGAATATCAAGTTTTATATTTTGTCATTTATTATGTAATGATTGATTGGAACATGTCATGTTTATTTCAAGGCTGATTGAGAGTAATATTTGCTTTTGATTAATATTTTAAATGTTGTGGCACAGTTTGAGTCTTTTGCTAACAAAATGTGTCACTTTGACTTTAAGTGCTGCTGTTCAGCCTCTTGTGTTCACAAATGTATCAAAGCAATCAAGAAAAACTGTGAAAGCAAAGAATCATGGGTGATGAAAGAGGTCTGTGTCTTTATTAAAAAGAATCACATTGGTTAAAATTTTACCATAGTTTTCTTTTAAATATGTTTTAAAAATCTGAATTGTTTTCATTTAATTAGGTGAATTTCTGAGTTTTAATTTTTTGTTATAATTTTGCATTTACAACAAATGCAAATGCTCTTCACCATGCAGCACTGTAATTTTGTTCTTTTTAAAAATCAAAGAAGCAAACCCTTGTCTGTTTATAGAGGGTCATTTTCACAGCTCATCAGTAAACAAAATGATTCTAGTTTCAGCAGCAAAGGCAGATGTGAATTTTTGTAGATTGGAAACCAAACAGATTTTTCTTTTAAAAAATTATCAACCTGAAAACAAGGGTGAGTCGCTCTTTACTCAGAAAATCAGTTTTATTTCATCAACTTTACAATCACGTTTTCCCTTGAGCAAAACTCACTGCAAGCTTGTGCACTTCAAAAATGGAAAATTTCAAATTATGTTTAGTCTATTTTCTACTGCAAATCTCTCAGTTCATTTGAGATAAAGCAAAACTAACTTAGAAGGAACTTTGAGGCAAAATAGGTTAGCTGCTTGTTTTGAGTCAATTCCTTAATATTGATGAAGTCATTTAACTTATAAGAGGGGGAATGTTATGTTATTAATGAAATAATCTGTCAATGGAACAAAAACTCTTTTCAAGTTTCTTTAGAACAATGAGATGTTAAAGTTTCTTTGTATGCAGATGACAGCACAGATCAGTGTCTGTCCTGTGATTGGTGGCTTTCTTTCCAGCAGGAAGTTGTACACAGTGTTTAAAAGCTGCTGCAGGACTGCAGACATTCACAGGAAGCTGGACAAGCAATGGCTCTGCTGAAGGTTCTGCTGCTGCTGGGGCTGGGTGAGTTGGAGACACTGGAGACACTGGAGACACTTCCACTGGTTCCAGTGAAGCTGCTGCTCTCCATGACTCTCTAACTTCCCTCTGATTATGTTTCAGGCTGAAACTTCTTTGCATATAAACTGTGATGCTTTTTAATATTTAACTGTTTATCCTTTTTCTGTTCTTGTTGCCATGTTTGCACCTGATTTCTGAGTAAAGTCCTCCTTTTTCTTCTTCAGGTGTTTCAGTGAACTCAGATGTTTCTCTGCAGAAGAGAATCATTGGAGGTCAAAACTGCCATGACACGGAGCGTCTTTATCATGTTCGGCTGGAGAGCAGCAATGGTACTCATATGAAGCGCTGTGGAGGATCTCTGATCCACTCTTGGTGGATTCTCACTGCAGCTCACTGCTGGAAGTCGGAGCCAGGATGGTAGGAAAGAGACATGAAGACAGTTTCATCTGCAGATGATCAGGTTTTCTGTCTGTTCATTATAATCTAATATTTTATGCAGGACTAATGTAGCAGTGTTTAAAGTTCATCCACGGACTGGTGGGGAGCAGAGACAGCTGATCCAAGTAACTCCTGTGATTTATACAAGCAGCAACCAGCAGGATGACATCATGTTGCTGGGGCTTCAGACATCAGTAACAGATGTCCCAGTTGCTCGTCTACCAGACTGCAGATATCGTCTTCAACTGTGAGTCTTTTTCTGATCAAAAACATGACTTCAGGTTTTCTGTCTCCACTCCTCCAGTCCTGCTGCCTCTGCTTCAGCACACCTGAGTCAGGTAATCAGGCCACCAGCAGAACCAGAACCTGTTTAGCTCAGGTGTGTTGGACCAGAGACACATGTAAAGGACGTAGGACACACTGAGGACTGGAGGTGGACACTCCTGTGTCAATGGATGAAGTACAGATTTATTTTGTGTTATTTCATTGTTCTTCATAATAATTAATGTAAAATTTAATGATATATTTTATTCTTATTGTGTTTTAGAGATGATGCTGTTCAGCTGGCAGGAGAGGCAGCAACGACAACCGGCCCCAATAATCAGCGATGTGAGAGAAATATTGAATTCATGAGAATAAAATCTGGTTCTCTCTCTACAGGTCAAGTGAAGAACAAGTTTATAATTCTCTTGTTTCTCTACAGTGCCCCCCCCTGCTGCTATTCCAGCACATCTTCAGTGTGTCAACATGAGAGTTGCTTATCCTTCCCTCTTCATGCAAAATCATGGGCATGTATTCCATGTTAAAGCACCGAACAAGGATGTCTGCTATGTAAGTTTGTTTCTTGAATATCCCTCTACAGTGATTAGAAGACTTTTCTGTTTTACCACAGAAATAAATATATTGATATAAATTTTTCAACAGGGCGACGCTGGTGGAGCTGCGATGTACAACGACAAGATTTATGGTGTGATTTCTCTTGGTGGAGCAGAGGCATGTCAGAGACCAGTTGTAATTATGGATGTGTGTGAATACAAGGCGTGGATTAAAAGAAAAACTGGTCTTAAATAAGACATAAACTATCATGAAATAAAAATTCACATTAAATTTTGTCTTGCATATAATTTTAAAATTGTATCTTCATTAGTTTGATCCACATGTTTGTAGAATTACAATGAATCAATAGTTTAGTTGTTTCTCACCTGATCTTGACCTCCATAATGGAGCTTTCTCTGCCTCCGAAATGAAAAATAAATCAATAAATGCATGAAAAAGAAACATTTCCTGGTTGATCGTCTTTACATTCATGGTTCAGTTTGTTCAGTTGATATTTTCCCTGAACTGAGTCTAAAAACGTGACGAGTTTTAAATCACATGAAGATGAACATCGGAAATTATTTATTCAGTTTTTGTGTCTATTTTATATCAGAAATGAACATGCAGCATCTAAACCACAAGTGTCAAACTCCAGTCCTTAAGGGTCTCTGTCCTGCAGTTTTTGGATGTGCCACAAGTACCAAATATTGGAATGAAATGACCTCCTCCTTGTGTAGATCAGTTCTCCAGAGTCTTGCTAATGACCTAATTATTCTACTCAGGTGTGGTGCAGCAGAGGCACATCTAAAAGTTGCAGTACAGCGGCCCTCGAGGACTTTAGTTTGACACCCCTGATCTAAACTCTGCAGCTCTGGAGTTACTCTTCCTGATTTAGTTCTAGAGAATTTTAAACTCCAACAAGACCAAAGAGCTGTGCACAAAAATAATGAAACTGAAGTCACATAATACAACAATTAAATAATGCAGTCTTAATTTTAAAATAATAGAAAAAGTCATCAAATTTCAATAAAGATACAAAGAAATAAAAAGTTAAATAATTAAAAACATTTTAAAAGTCAAAATCTGGAATGAATGACGTTTAAAGAAAATATTTGAAAACAAGTAAAACTAATTAATGGCAGCTTCTGGTTGCCACAAATTTAACATACTAATGATAGAAAATGTTCCTCTATTGCAGTTAAAGTGTCATTGTTAATATATGATTGTAAAATTTAGAACTTTTCATCGGGTTGCATAAAGCTATAAAAAAAAGAATTATCTTAAAAACATTAACATAAAAATTGCTTGCAAAATAAAGGATGACATGCAAAAATATTTATTTTCTTCCACTGTTGAAATTTAAATCTAAATTACATGTTTATTATGTAAAACTTCTCAGAAATTACAATTTGATTTTCAAAAATTTAAACATGACAGAAGTTCTCTGTAAATTTTATAGTAACATCTGGAAAAAGTTAAAATTTGTTAATACTGCTAAAATATGTCATTAAATACTTTATTGTTGCAAAGTTTTTCACTGTTAATATTACATCAAATTAAACAGAACAGAAGGTTTGCATCATCAAATATAATAGCCTTAATAATTCAATAATTACCATACAAATAATAGTATTAATTAACAATTTAAACGTATTTCAATGGAACCAGGAATATTTTATTATGTTGTTATTAAATTTCAATCTGGAGAGACTCAGACGGAGATGAGAAGACAATTAGAAGAGTTTATTGACAAACAGAATTTAAAGTCTTTGGCGCTCGGGCCCCGGCTGGGGATAACGGTTATCGCAGCGTTAGCGATAGGCTTCAGATGAGCATCCCCGATGCTGTTAGGAACGTCATCCCCCAGGGCCCGGCACTGGTGGTGGAGGTTGAAGAAGGGTGCGGGCCTCAAGGCGAATGGAGGAGAAGGGGTGGTGGTGGGTTGAGCTCGGCTGGAGAGCGAAGGACGCCATGAATGAAGGTCCTTATCAGATGGGACTTGGTCGATGATTGGACGTGACGTGGCTTGGTCTGGCGTTGATAGGTCGACAATTGTGGGCAGGTCGCTTCAATTAACGGGTCCCGGTGGGGATAAAAGAGTCTTCCAGTTTGAATTTGCGCCTAGGTTTCATGATACAAACTCTTTCTAGAGTAGTGATTTTGTTGTTCATTTTATTCTTCATACTTAATAGCAGTGATGTTCATAGCTGGTGAGGCACTGACTTAATCATAATCAGATTTACAATTATAAACATCTTGCATGTTACTGTTTACATATTTCTCCCATGCGCACAACGCTGGAGGACAAAAAGACTATTTTACATGTCATCCATCGCTGCGCTGCCGCCGTAGAATAATTTTGTTAACTCAATAAACTTGGAAATGTAGGTATTATTAATTTAGTGCTGTTCTCCACTGCAAAGGGAAAATCTGTTGAAGTACAACTCAAAACCACTTCTTTCTCGCCCTCTGTATCGGCCAAGCTACACGCAGACTCGTTTCCATAGCAACTGACAACAACGCCACTCTATGTTTCAGGATTCAACACCAAAAAACACTAAATATTTAGTAACTGCTATTAGCTAATCTAACACAGCAGTTTATGGGTCATGTTTATACTGTGTTCTTTACACATTTACAAACTGTAGCTCACAAAACACATATTTCATTAAAAACTAAGCAAAAATGCTATTGCCGTCTTACCTTTACTCATAAATAGAGTCCATGATCCTCTGCTCATTCTGCACAAAAATATCAGTTCATCCAAAGCCAAGTCTGTCTTCCGACACAAGTTGAGAAAAGAAGGCAAAGGAAGCAGAAAAAGCCGTTTCTGTCAGGACATCCACAAAGCCAGTCTTTGCTTGTGTACCACCCTTTTTGAAAACGAGTTTTCTTTTGTCTTATTGACAAAAGAAAACTTGTCTATAAGACAAGTTTTCTTGCAAACCTTTCAGTTTCAGTTCACAAAATATCAAATTAATATCAATGAAAAAACTGTAGCAATAATTTGAACCGCAGCATATAGCCAAACATGCCACAATTAAGTAAATCAAGATGTTCCAAAAGCATCGGCGGACTGGCATAGAGGCCAATAAGGGATTCCAGGTAGATTCAGGGCCGGCCCAAGGAAATATGAGGCCTTAGGTAGATTCATGGTTTAGGCTCCCTGGCCCCTCCTACTAAGAACATCAGCATCACTAACCTTTTTAAAATATAGATTTAGTGAAGTCTGTGATAGGAAGATTAATTGGTTGAGTTTAAAATCAATCACTGATTATTGGTTATTATTTGCTCTGATGCATTTATGAACAAACCCAGATCAAACACAAAGACTACACCATATTGTAGCCATGACAACACAACAATCAAACTATCAAGATGATTCTTTGGACTTTTACAAAATAAACTTCCTAATTAAATTAGAAATGTACTATTTATTCATAGTTATTTTCCTCTGCTGAACGGATTAAATAAAATTTAATAACATTGTCATTTTCAAAAGATGACTGCTACAGTTTTAGAATTTAAAACTGTCCCAACCATTTCTTTGGGTTCCTGAATGTCTGGACATGATTTATGGTGTGATCTCTTTTGGTGGACCAGACTACGCATGTCAGAAACCAGCTATCAACATGGATGTGTGTGAATACCTGTGGTGGATAAAACAAACAATTGGGCTTAAATAAAACATGAACTATCATGTAATAAAAATCTCATCAAATTTCATCTCACATATAATTTTATAATTATATCTTCATCAGTTTGATCCACATCTTTGTAGAATTAGAATAAATCAATAGGGGTTTTTTCTCACCTAATCTTGACCTCCCTAATGGAGCTTTCTCTGCCTTAGAAATGAAAATTAAATCAATAAATGCATGAAAAAGAAACATTTCCTGGCTGATCGTATTTATTTTCATGGTTCAGTTTGTTCACTTGATATTTTCCCAGAGTCTTAAAATGTGACGAGTTTTAAATCACATGAAGAGGAACACCAGAAATAAATGATTTATTCAGTTTTGTATTTATTTTACATCAAAAATGAACATGCAGCATCTAAACTCTGCAGCTCTGGAGTTACTCTTCCTGATTTATTTCTAGAGAACTTTAAACTGCAACAGGACCAAAGAGCTGTGCACAAAAATAATGAAACTGAATACAACAATTAACAAATAATAAAATCCTAATCATTTAAAAATAATAAACATCGCATTTTTAATAAAGATACAAAGAAATAAAGAGTTATTGTAGAATCTGTAGGTGCCTAAACTCGTAGAATATATAAATAAGGATTTAGACAAGACTCGGAACTCCTTCTGCTCAAAGTCGAATGAGAAGAGATTTAATGCACATCTGCTGAACCACAAAACATCACATACACATCGCTACAGTAATCCAAAATCTCTTGATTTCTACTTCTGATATCAATCAATCAATCAATCAAATTTTATTTGTATAGCACATTTCAGCAGCAAGGCATTTCAAAGTGCTTTACATCATTACAAACACAGAATCACAATGCAATATAGAATCAATCATTAAGTCAAGTTACATCAATAAATTTGTAATTGATAACATTTCAAATACAATTCTAAACAGGTGGGTTTTCAGTTGAGATTTAAAAGAAGTCAGTGTTTCAGCTGTTTTACAGTTTTCTGGAAGTTTGTTCCAAATTTGTGGTGCATAGATGCTGAAAGCTGCTTCTCCTCGTTTGGTTCTGGTTCTGGGGATGCAGAGCAGACCAGAACCGGAAGACCTCAGAGGTCTGGAAGGTTGATACAACAACAGCAGATCTTTAATGTATTGTGGTGCTAAGCCGTTCAGTGATTTATAAACTAACAACAGTATTTTAAAGTCTATTCTTTGAGCTACAGGGAGCCAGTGGAGGGACTTTAAAACTGGTGTTATGTGCTCTATCTTCCTGGTTTTAGTGAGAACGCGAGCAGCAGCATTCTGGATCAGCTGCAGCTGTTTGATTGATTTGTTGGACAGACCTGTGAAGACGCTGTTGCAATAATCAATACGACTGAAGATGAACGCATGGATGAGTTTCTCTAGATCTGGCTGAGACATTAGTCTTTTAATCCTGGAAATGTTCTTCAGGTGATAGAAGGCCGACTTTGTGACTGTCTTTATGTGGCTCTGGAGGTTCAGGTCAGAGTCCATCACTACTCCCAGGTTTCGGGCCTGATCGCTGGTTTTCAGTTGTAATAACTGAAGCTGTGCATTGACTCTAGATTGTTCCTCTTTAGGTCCAAAAATAATAACTTCAGTTTTGTTTCTGTTCAGCTGGAGAAAGTTTTGGCACATCCACACATTTATCTGTTCTAAGCATCTGTTCAGTGATTGGATGGGCTCTGAGTCACCTGGTGACATCGTAATGTAGAGCTGTGTGTCATCTGCATAGTTATGGTAGCTAATATTATTTCCTGTTATAACCTGAGCTAGTGGGAGCATATAAATATTGAATAAAAGGGGTCCTAGGATTGAACCTTGGGGTACCCCACATGTGACCTTTGACCTCTTTGATGAAAAGTTTTCACTTGAAACAAAGAAATCCCTGTTCTTTATGTAGGATTCAAACCAGTTAAGCACTGGACCGGAGAGTCCGACCCAACTCTCCAGTCGATTCAGTAATATGTCATGGTCAACATTGTCAAAAGCTGCACTGAGGTCCAACAGAACCAGCACTGTGGTTCTGCCACAGTCCGTATTTATATGGATGTCATTGAACACTTTTACGAGGGCGGTCTCTGTGCTGTGGTGGGCACGAAAATCAGACTGGAAGGAGTCAAAGAGGTTGGTTATAGTTAGGAAGCTAGTTAATTGTTTACACACAGCTTTTTCAATAACTTTGTTGATGAAGGGGAGGTTGGAGATCGGCCTGTAATTCTGCATTAGTGATTTGTCCAGACTGTTCTTTTTTATAAGTGGTTTGATTACTGCTGTTTTCAAAGCCTGGGGGAAAATGCCTGATGAGAGCGATCAGTTTACTATTTGGATCAGATCAGCAGCAATAAGAGGCAGGACTTTCTTAAAGAAATGTGTGGGTAAAACATCCAGACAGCAGGAACTGGAGCTTATTTGACTTATAATTTCCTGTAGGGTTTTATAATTAAGTAGTTGAAATTGGGTCATTTTTCCTGTATTTGTTTTGTTTGGGCAGAGTCCCAGCTCTACCGGTGTGTATTGGGAAGCCTCGACCAATGGCGTTGCTTTCCTCCATTTACGTAGTTCATTTGGCTCCGTCTTACACTGGATGTGTATTGGAAGTTCCTTTGGAATGTTCAGACCACTTGACCGTTTCAAAAGTGCTATTAGTCAAATTGTTTGTTCCTTATCTGTCCAAAAAGAGGTTCCTTCCCATGTCTTGAGCTCCGGCCCAGTTCCTTTGCTGGTGAGCAGGGGAATTGTCTGGCGCCAGAACTTTCTTGCACAACAACTTAAACTAACAACTTTCCTCTCCTTAATGATTGTTATTCCATATGTCTCCAAATCTGAATTCTAGATCAGATTGACCCAGTCCATTTGCCACAATACATTTCTTTTAGGTTAAAACATATCTTAGTGCGAACCAACCAAACAACATAATTTTTAACTATTAATATAATTATATTCCTCTACAAAGTTAAATAATTAAAAACTTTTTAAAAGTCAAAATCTGCAATGAAAGAAGTTTTAAGAAAATATTTTAAAAAACTAAATTAGGTAAAACTAATTAATGGTATCTTCTGGTTGCCACAAATTTAATATAAAAATGACAGAAAATGTTCCTCTGCAGTTAAAGTGTCATTGTTAATTTTAATTTTTAACACCTTCTATAGACTTATATAAAGCCATAAAAAAGAATTATCTTAAAAACATTAACATAAAATTGGCCTCCAAAATAAAGAAGGAAGTACAAAAATATTTATTTTCTTTCACTGTTGAAATTAAAATCTAAATTACATGTTTATTATGTAAAATTTCTCAGAAATTACAATCTGGTTTTCAAAAGTTTAAACATGACAAAATTTCTGTGTAAATTTTATAGTAACATCTGGAAAAAGTAAGAAGATGTTAGTGCTATTAAAATATGTCATTAAATACTTTATTGTTATGTTTTTCACTGATAATATTATATTGACAAGAAAGAAGGTTTGCATCACAAATTCCTCCTGGTCCGCATCTGCAGAGAAGTCTGAGCTAGTTCATCAGTCAGTTGGACTCTGCAACCGATCAGTTGAACTCTGCAAGCTTTTCACCGTGTTTTCTTATTTTATTTTTTTTGGAAAAGCCAGTCTTTACTTGTGTACAACCCTGTTTGAAAACACCGGGTGCCATTCTGTCTTGTAGTTCGAAGCAAACCTTTCAGCTCTGGTCTTCCTTTAGTATTACTTCCTGCTTCGATTGAAAATCCACTTTAGAAAACTGTTTTAAGTGTAGAAATGTAAATGTTTTTTAACCATCTATAGGCAAGAATGTTTTTTTTTTAATTTTTTTTTCAAGCAGTAGGAGCAGCCCGGCGTAGAGTCCAGCAGGCGACCCCACTCAGTCTGACCTGAAATCAAGTCAGCCTCTAAGAGCTCTTCTTCTTCAATGCTGAGAATCAGCAGTTAGAAACTGTAAACGTCTTCCAGCCGTCTGATTCTCGACCGACTAAAGACATGTCTTTAGTTCACATAAAAACCTATTGTGAACATAGGTTTATGTTCACAAACATAAACATGATCTTGTGAATAAACACAAGTTTATTCACAAAACCTGCGTTTTTTTCTCTACTTAATGTATTAAATAAATTTAATAAGATTGTCATTCTCAATACATGACTGCTACAGTTTTTGATCTATAATCTGTTACAATTCAATCCCTGATACCTCTGAATGTCTGGAGGCCCTTAGCAGCAGCTACTGAGTTTTTTTTTTCTTGATTTCTCAGTTTTATAATTCTAGATCTCAGAGGCGCTAACATAGAAAAATGACATAGAGTTAACCCCTCCAAGCTTTTTTGATCTTTAAAACGGTCTGCAGCCAAACTGTTAAAGAGGTTAAATAGTCAGATATTATTAGGGTTTATTTAGTAAAATAGCAGCAAATATATTTATTTCATAACTTCATAACCAGAGACCTTCTCTCCTCTGGTCTGTTTAACAACTTCAGTCTCAGATCAACTCAGCCCTCCAGGACTGTCAGCAGCAGAAACAGCAACATTAAACCTATCAGGGAAACATAAACTACACTTGCTTTGCATTGTCCCCAATTGATGACAGTGATATAGTATAATCAGATTAAATATTAGATTCTTGACTAATATGGGTTGTTGCTATGTTGTTGTACAATGTTTTATGATCTTGTTCTTTTCCTTTTTAACTTTGAGCCCCTGCCCCTCCTAATGTTTCTGCACGGCCCTGTGTGCATGTGAGCAGATAAAACAGAGAAAAGACAAAGAGTCCTTTTGTCCATAACAGAGTGTTCCTTATGAATTTCTTGTCTATAAAATCATAAGATTCATAGTTTCTTTTACAAAGGACATTTGGTTCCATTAGTCTTTTTTTTTCCACAATGTTGCATCAGGGCTTTTTTTCTATTTTTATTTGTCCTTATCTTGATCTTTGATCTTTGTTAGCACATTAGCTCCACTTTACACCAAAATAACTTTTAGCCATATAAAACTAATGGTTTTCTTTTTTTTCAATTAGCAGATGAATATGTAATCATGTCTTTAATTAGTAAAATCAAAGACTGTTACTCGCCGGTTCATCTTGTTACTCCACGCCACTGATCCTCATCATTTCTCCCTGGTCTCTTCATGTCTCTTGTTTGGGTTTATTTTGTTACTTGGAGATTGCTTTTATTTGTAAGTTTGATTTTTAATTAAATCTACACCAGAACTTTTACCTCTCCTGCCTGCTGCATTTGGGTCCACACTTCAACCACACACATCATGACAGACGGTGGTAATGAATTGGACTTTAAAGCCACTCTGTCCATCATGGTCAGTTTGGAATGAATATATGTAAACATTTAAATATAATTAAAAATAATAGTTTCTTTTTTTTAAGAACCACAATAATGCCAAACTTTGTTGCAAAATAAAATGGTAACCATGGACTTTTTTGAAAAAAAACCCTGATGCTACATTGTGAAAAACAAAAAGACTAATGGAACTAAAATGTCCTTTGCAAAAGAAACTATGAATCTTATGATTTTATAGACAAGAAATGTTACAATAAATTCATAATGAACACTCTGTTATGGACAAAAGGACTCTTTGTCTTTTCTGTTTTATCTGCTCACATGTACTCAGCTGCACGCTGACACAACTATAACATTTAAGAGTGACGACAGTCACACATAAACAAAAACTGATTAAGGCAGGAAAACCTTAGAGAGGGAGCAGAATGAGGAGAAAATAAAGCAGAACTTGCTCTACAATCTTTGCTTCACTTGGTGTTTATTCTAAGGTGAGCTGAGTGGAGCCCAGCGCTGGACGGTGAAAGTCACTCTGTATCTGTTCCAATTGGATGATGTGAAACATCTGAACATTTTCTGCATTAAACCCTGTTTTATATTTAACCAAAGCTCATTATTCCTCAAGGTAAAGATACTAGGATTTTAGTCGGGTCTTAAACTGGTAAACTCTTAAACTGGTAAACGGACCTTGGTGGTGCACAGAGGGGAAAATGAGTGAACTACAACAACTTGTGTCTTGGTTAATGATTCTTACAAGCTTTATTCCCACAACATGTCTTTATCAATACCAGGATGTAAAATTGGTCATTTTAAAATGGTGTTTTTTTATACTTTGTGACCTGTTTTATCAAGATAAGTACAGATTTAAAAATGAACACATGATCTATAATTTACATTAAACATTTAATTACAACATTGTTTTAAAAAAGACTCAACAGACTGCTCCATGAATGTAACATAAACATAAAACCCTTTTATTTGTTTTACTGTCTGCAGCCTTGCTGTAGGATTCATTACAATATGCCACATGACATCATTAAAACAATTTTTTTAAAAACATATTTCAAATATGTCCACAAAAACTGAATAAATAAATTACTTCTGATGTTCCTCTTCATGTGATTTAAAACTCATGTCACGTTTTTAGTCTCAGTTCAGGGAAAATATCAAGTGAACAAACTGAACCATGAATGTAAAGACAATCAGCCAGGAAATGTTTCTTTTTCATGCATTTATTTATTTTCATTTCTGAGGTGCAGAGAAAGCTCCATTAGGGAGGTCAAGATCATGTGAGAAAAAAAATCTATTGGTTTATTCTAATTCTTCAAACATGTGGATCAAACTGATGAAGATACAATTATAAAATTTGAGAAAGGAAATTTGATGAGAATTTTATTTCATAGTTTATGTTTTAGTGAATCCCAAGTGTAGTTCTAATCCAGTCCTTGTATTCACACACATTCAAGATGGTAACTGGACTCTCACATGCATTTGCTCCACCAAGAGAAATCACACCATAAATCATGTGGTTGTGCATCGCTGCTCCACCAGGGTCACCCTGTAGAAAAATTTATATCAATATATTTATTTATGTTTTAAAACATTAACGTCTAATAATTGCTGCAGAGAGATATTCAAGAAACAAACTTACATAGCAGATATCCTTGTTCGGTGCTGCAGCATAGAGTACATGCCCACGTGTCGGCACGTTGAGGGAAGTCCGAACAACTCTCATGTCGACACATTGAAGATGTGGTGGAATAGCAGCACCAGGGGGTACTGTAGAGAAACATGAGAATCATAAACATGTTCTTCACTTGACCTTCTCTGTAGAGACAGAAACAAAGATTTTATTCTCATAACTTCAATATTTCTCTCACATCGCTGATTATTGGGGCCGGTTGTTGTTGCTCCCTCTCCTGCCAGCTGAACAACATGGCCTCTAAAACACAATAAGAATAAAGTGTAAATATACACGATAACAATGTAGAAAATGTATTATTATGAAGAACAATGAAAGAACAGAAAATAAATCCATGAAGGACTTCATCCACTGACACAGGAATATCCACCTCCAGTCCTTTACATGTGCCTCTGGTCCAACACACCTGAGCTAAACAGGTTCTGGTTCTTCTGGTGGCTGATTACCTGACTCAGGTGTGCTGAAGCAGAGGCAGCAGGACTGGAGGAGTGGAGACAGAAAACCTGAAGTCATGTTTTTGATCAGAGAAAAACTTACACTCTAATTTTATGCCTGCAGTCTGGTAGCGGAGCAAGTGGGACATCTGTTATTGATCTCTCAAGCGCCAGCAACATGATGTCATGCTGCTGGCCTCCTTGAGTATAAATCACAGGAGCTTGTTGGATCATCCTTCTCTGCTCCCCAGCAGTCCGTGGATGAACATTTATCACTATTTCATTAGTCCTGCAGAAAATATTAGATTATAATGAACAGACAGAAAATCTGATCATCTGCAGATAAAACTGTTTTCATGTTTCTTTCCTACCATCCTGGCTCAAATGCCCAGCAGTGAGCTGCAGTGAGAATCCACCAAGAGTGGATCAGAGATCCTCCACAGTGGTGCAAATGAGTACCATTGCTGCTCTCCACCCGAACGTGATAAAGACGCTCCGTGGCATGGCAGTCATAACCTCCAATGATTCTCTTCTGCAGAGAAACATCTGAGTTCACTGAAACACCTGAAGAAGAAAAAGGAGGACTTTACTCAGAAATCAGGTGCAAACATGGCTGCAGGAACAGAAAAAGGATAAACAGTTAAAGATTAAAAAGCATCGCAATTTATATGCAAAGAAGTTTCAGCCTGAAACAGAAACAGAGAGAAGTTTGAGAATCACAGAGAGCAGCAGCCTTACTGGAACCAGTGGAAGTGTGTCCAGTGTGTCCAGTGTCTCCAACTCACCCAGCCCCAGCAGCAGCAGCAGCAGAACCTTCAGCAGAGCCATTGCTGGTCCAGCTTCCTGTGAATGTCTGCAGTCCTGCAGCAGCTTTTAAACTCTGTTCATGACTTCCTGCTGGAAAGAAAGCCACCAATCACAGGACAGACACTGATCCGTGCTGTCATCTGTATACAGAGAAACTTTAACATCTCATTGTTCTAAAGAAACTTGAAAAGAGTTCTTGTTCCATTGACAGATTATTTCATTAATAACATAACATTTCCCCTCTTATAACTTAAATGACTTCATCAATACTAAGGAATTGACTCAAAACAAGCAGCTAACATATTTTGCCTCAAAGTTCCTTCTAACTTAGTTTTGCTTTATCTCAAATGAACTGAGAGATATGCAGTAGAAAATAGACTAAACATAATTTGAAATTTTCCATTTTTGAAGTGCACAAGCTTGCAGTGAGTTTTGCTCAAGGGAAAACGTGATTGTAAAGTTGATGAAATAAAACTGATTTTCTGAGTAAAGAGCGACTCACCCTTGTTTTCAGGTTGATAATTTTTTTAAAGAAAAATCTGTTTGGTTTCCAATCTACAAAAATTCACATCTGCCTTTGCTGCTGAAACTAGAATCATTTTGTTTTCTGATGAGCTGTGAAAATGACCCTCTATAAAAACAGGGAAGGGTTTGCTTCTTTTATATTGAAAAAGAACAATATTACTGTGCTGGGTGGTGAAGAGCATTTGCATTTGTTGTAAATGGAAAATTACAGCAAAAAATTTTAACTCAGAAATTCACCCAATTAATTGAAAACAATTCTGGTCTTTAAAACACATTCAAAAGAAACCAATGGTAAAATTTTAACTGGTGATTCTTTTTATTAAAGACACAAAAATCTTTCATCACCCATCATTCTTTGCTTTCACAGTTTTTCTTGATTGCTTTCATACATTTGTGAACACACGAGGCTGAACAGCAGCACTTAGGGTCAAAGTGACACATTTTGTTAGCAAAAGACTAAAATAATGCCACAACATTTAAAATATTACACAAAAGTAAATATCACTCTATATCAGTCTGGAAATAAACATGACATGTTCCAATTAATTATTACATAATAAACGACAAAATACAAAACTTGATCTTCAGTGAACCTCTGAGGTTTTCAAAATGTGGGAGATCAAGTCTACATTCTAGTGTTCGTACTAGCCTCTGTGCAAGTCTCTATTTGGACAGTGATTATTGATGTCATGAGTTGTGATTGTTGCCATTTTATTTTGTGACAAAGTTAGGCTTTATTGCAATTTTCTGGCCGATCAACGATCTTTAAAAACCCTTCACTTGAAGGGGTGTGTTTGCCTGTTTCTGCAAAATATAGAGTAAAAGTCACTAAGTTGGCAACCATGGGGTGAATATTGTAAAACTTGAATGGGGAGAAGGCCTGGTGGCTGGGACAGCCTTCTCTCATGGTGGACAGTGGCTGATTTTTGTGACTTTGTAGGTAGACGAGGTTGGTGGATAGGATCAGTTCTACAAATAAATCACTGCCAAGTGATAGAAAGGGATATTACAGTATATATTCTGTATATATAACAAAGAAAAAACTGTGTTGTCTGTCTACCCCTTTATTATTGACACCTGTCTCTTGTTTCCCCTGATAGTTTTGGTACTATGATTAAGTCAGTGCTTCACCAGCTATGAACCTCATTGCATGTCACTGCTGTTAAATATGAAGAATAAAATGAACAACAAAATCACTACTCCAGAAAGAGTTAAATAAAATATTCATGGTTGCATAGAAATAAGTTCAAATTGTTAAAACTATTTGGACAGTGATTATTGATGTCATGAGTTGTGTTATTGTTTCCATTTTATTTTGTAACAAAGTTAGGCTTATTTGTGGTTCTTAAAAAAACAATTTTTATTTATAGTTAAATGTTTACATTACAGGGGGCTGCACAGTGGCGCAGTTGGTAGCACTGTTGCCTTGCAGCAAGAAGGTCCTGGGTTCGATTCCCGGCCGGGGTCTTTCTGCATGGAGTTTGCATGTTCTCCCTGTGCATGCGTGGGTTCTCTCCGGGTACTCCGGCTTCCTCCCACAGTCCAAAAACATGACTGTCAGGTCAATTGGTTTCTCTAAATTCTCCCTAGGTGTGAGTGTGTGTGTGCATTGTTTGTCCTGTATGTCTCTGTGTTGCCCTGCGACAGACTGGCGACCTGTCCAGGGTGTACCCCGCCTCTCGCCCGGAACGTAGCTGGAGATAGGCACCAGCAACCCTCCCGACCCCATTAGGGACAAGGGTGAACAGAAAATGGATGGATGGATGGATGTTTACATTACATATATTCATTCCAAACTGACCATGATGGCAGAGTGTCTTCAAGGTCCAATGTATTACCACCATCTCTCATGATGTGTGTGGTTGAAGTGTGAATCCAAATGCAGCAGGTGGGAGATGTAAAAGTTCTGTTGTAGATTTAATTAAAAATCAAACTTACAAAAAAACAAAATCCAAGTCACAAACAAAATAAACCAAAACCAGAGACATGGAAGAAGGGATGAGGATCAGTGGCGTGGAGTAACAAGATGAACCGGCGAGTAACAGTCTGTGATTTGACTAATTAGAGACATGATTATATATTTATCTGCTAACTGAAAAAAAAACATCTGTTTTATGTGGCTAAAAGTTAGTTTGGTGTAAAGTGGAGTTAATGTGCTAACAAAGATCAAGTTAAGGACAAACATCAATACAAAAAAATAGAAAAACCCCACCTACATTGTGAAAAACAAAAAGACTATTGTAACTAAAATGTCCTTCGTAAAAGAAACTATGAATCTTGTGATTTTATAGATAAGAAATTCATAATGAACACTCTGTTATGGACAAAAGGACTCTTTGTCTTTTCTCTGTTTTATCTGCTCACATGCACACAGGGCCATGCTGAGGCCTATGGAGGGGCGGGGGCTCAAAGTTAAAAAGAAAAAGAACAAGATCTTAAAATATCGTAGAACAATATAGCAACAACCCAAATTAGCTTTTTTATCTTTAAAACAATTTGCAGCCAAGATGTTATGGTGGTTAAACAGTCAGATATTATTAGGGTTTAATTAGTAAAATAGCAGCAAATTTACTTATTTCATAACTTCATAACCAGAGACCTTCTCTCCTCTGGTCTGTTTAACAACTTCAGTCTCAGATCAGCTCAGCCCTCCAGGACTGTCAGCAGCAGAAACAGCAACATTAAACCTATCAGGGAAACATAAACTGCATTTGCTTTGCATTGTCTTTACATGATAATGATATAGTATGATCCGATTAAATATTAGATTCTTGACAAATATGGGTTGTTGCTATGTTGTTGTACAATGTTTTAAGATCTTGTTCAGTGTGCCCCTTTTTAACTTTGAGCCCCTGCAAAGGTTTCTGCACGGCCCTGTGTGCATGTGAGCAGATAAAACAGAGAAAAGACAAAGAGTCCTTTTGTCCATAACATAGTGTTCCTTATGAATTTCTTGTCTATAAAATTGTAAGATTCAGTTTCTTTTACGGAGAACATTTTACTGTAGTTCCATTAGATTTTTTTGTTTTTCACAATGTAGCATCAGGGTTTATTCCAGTATTTTTGTATCAATGCTTGTCCTTAACGTGATCTTTGTTAGCACATTAACTCCACTTTACACTATTCAATTAGCAGATGAATATGTAATCACGTCTCTAATTATTTAAATCACAGACTGTTACTCGCCGGTTTGTCTTGTTTCTCCACGCCACTGATGCTCATCCCTTCTCCCTGGTTTCCTCATGGTCTCTTCATGTCTCTGGTTTGAATTTATTTTATTACTTGTTTTTTTTGTAAGTTTGATTTTGAATTAAATCTACAACAGAAATTGTACATCACCTGCCTGCTGCATTTGGGTCCACACTTCAACCACACACATCATGATAGACGGTGGTAATGCATTGGACTTTAAAGCCACTCTGTCCATCATGGTCAATTTGGAATGAATATATGTAATGTAAACATTTAGATATAAATAAAAATAGTGTTTTCAAAAACCACAATAAAGCCTAACTTTGTTACAAAATAAAATGGAAACAATAACACAACTCATGACATCAATAATTACTGTCCAAATAGAGACTTGCGCAGAGGCTAGTACGAACACTAGAATGTAGACTTGATCTACCACACTTTGAAAACCTCTGGGCTTTACTCAAGATCAAGTTTTGTATTTTGTCATTTGTTATGTAATGATTGATTGGAACATGTCATTGTCTTGAGGTGCGGTGGTGAAGGTGGTGAGGCAGACGCTGTAGACCCAGGTAAGATGAGTAATGAAGGTTTTAATGTAAAATAATCCAGAAAACACAGTCCAAACACCTGGCAGCACGGCTGAGCAGAAGCCAAGGCTCAACTCCGGTAGCAACAGCTTAACCCAGTGGACATAGCAACAGAATAACGCTGACAACGACGAGGACCCGACAAAGACAGACACACGGGTGACACAAAATACACAGGAGGTAATTAGGGAACGAGACACACCTGGGAGTAATCGAGGGGAGAACAGGACAACACGGAGACACAGAAAACTCAAAATAAACACACAGAAAAACACGGAACATGACAGTCATGTTTATTTCCAGACTGATTTAATATAATATTTGCTTTTGGGTAATATTTTAAATGTTGTGGCATTATTTTAGTCGTTTGCTAACAAAATGTGTCACTTTGACTTTAAGTGCTGCTGTTCAGCCTCTTGTGTTCACAAAAGCAATCAAGAAAAACAGTAAAAGCAAAGAATCATGGCTGATGAAAGAGGTCTGTGTCTTTAATAAAAAGAATCACATTGGATAAAATTTTACCATAGGTTCCTTTTGAATGTGTTTTAAAGATCAGAATTTTTTCAATTAATTGGGTGAATTTCTGAGTTAAAATTTTTTGTTGTAATTTGCATTTACAACAAATGCAAATGCTCTTCGCTAAGCAGCACTGTAATATTGTTTCTTTTTCAAAATAAAAGCAGCAAACCCTTTTCTGTTTGTAGAGAGTAATTTTCACAGCTCATCAATAAACAAAATTATTCTAGTTTGGGGAGCAAAGGCAGATGTGAATTCTTGTAGATTGGAAACCAAACAGGGGCTGCACAGTGGGCGCAGTTGATAGAACTGTTGCCTTGCAGTAAGAAGGTTTCGATTCCCAGCCCGGGGTCTTTCTGCATGGAGTTTACATGTCCTCCCTGTGCATGCGTGGGTTCTCTCCAGGTACTCTGGCTTCCTCCCACAGTCCAAAAACATGACTGTAGGTAAATTGGTCTCTCTAAATTCTCCCTAGTTGTGAGTGTGTGTGTGAATGGTTGTTTGTCCTGTCTGTCTCTGTGTTGCCCTGCGACAGACTGGCGACCTGTTTAAAAACTGCTGCAGGACTGCAGACATTCACAGGAAGCTGGACCAGCAATGGCTCTGCTGAAGGTTCTGCTGCTGCTGGGGCTGGGTGAGTCGGAGACACTGGCGACACTGGACACACTTCCACTGGTTCCAGTGAGGCTGCTGCTCTCTGTGACTCTCAAACTTCTCTCTGATTCTGTTTCAGACTGAAACTTCTTTGCATATAAACTGTGATGCTTTTTAATCTATAACTGTTTATCCTTTTTCTGTTCCTGCAGCCATGTTTGCTCCTGATTTCTGAGTAAAGTCCTCCTTTTTCTTCTTCAGGTGTTTCAGTGAACTCAGATGTTTCTCTGCAGAAGAGAATCATTGGAGGTCAAAACTGTGATGACGGCGAGCGTCTTTATCATGTTCGGGTGGAGAGTGGCAATGGTACTCATATGAGTCGCTGTGTAGGATCTCTGATCCACCCTCAGTGGATCCTGACTGCAGCTCACTGCTGGCAGTTTGGGTCAGGATGGTAGGAAAGAAACATGAAGACAGTTTTATCTGCAGATGATCAGGTTTTCTGTCTGTTCATTATAATCTAATATTTTATGCAGGACTATCGTAGCAGTGTTAAAAGTTCATCCACGGACTGCTATTCAGCAGAGACAGATGATCCAACAAGCTCCTGTGATTTATGCTCACAATGGCCGGCACCATGACCTCATGTTGCTGAAGCTAGAGACAGCAATAAGAGATGTCCCATTTGCTCGGATACCAGACTGCAACAATCGTCTTAAAAAGTAAGTCTTTCTCTGATCAAAAACATGACTTCAGGTTTTCTGTCTCCACTACTCCAGTCCTGTTGCCTCTGCTTCAGCACACCTGAGTCATAACAATTAATGTAAAATGTATTGATACATTTTATTCTTATTGTGTTTTAGAGGCTATGTTGTTCAGCTGGCAGGAGAGGGCGCAACGACAACTGGCCCCAATAATGAGCGATGTGAGAAAAATATTGAAGTTATGAGAATAAAATCTTTGTCTCTGTCTCTACAGAGAAGGTCAAGTGAAGAACATGTTTATGATTCTCTTGTTTCTCTACAGTGCCCCCCAGTGCTCCTATTCCAGCACATCTTCAGTGTGTCGACATGAAAGTTAGTCAGGTTTCCAGATCGTTGCAGACACATGGGCATAAATTTCTTGCTTCCGCACCGAGCAAGGATGTATGCTATGTAAGTTTGTTTCTTGAATAGCTCTCTAGAGTGAATGAGGACTTTTCTGTTTCACAAAATAAATAAAAATATTGATATACATTTTTCTACAGGGCGACGTTGGTGGAGCAGCGATGTACAACGGCATGATTTATGGTGTGATTTCTTTTGGTGGAACAGATGCTTGTCAGAGACCAACTGCAATCTTGGATGTGTGTGAATATCTGTGGTGGATAAAACATACAACTGGGCTTAAATA
Organism: Xiphophorus couchianus; assembly: GCF_001444195.1. Classification (NCBI taxonomy): domain Eukaryota; kingdom Metazoa; phylum Chordata; class Actinopteri; order Cyprinodontiformes; family Poeciliidae; genus Xiphophorus; species Xiphophorus couchianus. Next base: position 12,483,796 of record NC_040231.1, read on the forward strand.
AAACATGAACTATCATGAAATAAAATTCTCATAACATTTTTTCTCACATATAATTTTATCTTCATCAGTTTGATCCACATGTTTGTAGAATTAGAATAAATTAATTGTTTTGTTTTTGTCTCACCTGATCTTGACCTCCCTAATGGAGCTTTCTCTTCACCTCAGAAATGAAAAATAAATCAATAAATGCATGAAAAAGAAACATTTCCTGGCTGATCGTCTTTACATTCATGGTTCAATTTGTTCACTTGATATTTTTCCTGAACTGAGACTAAAAACGTGACATGAGTTTTAAGTCACATGAAGAGGAACACCAGAAGTAATTTATTTATTAAGATTTTGTCTTTATTTTACGTCAGAAATTAACATCGAGCATCTAAACTCTGCAGCTCTGGAGTTACTCTTCCTGATTTAGTTCTAGAGAATTTTAAACTGCAACAAATAACAATGTAATGTAAAAATAATAGAAAAAGTTATCACATTTTTAATAAAGTTACAAAGAAATAAAAAGTTAAATAAAATCATTTTAAAAGTCAAAATCTGGAATGAAAAAAGTTTTAAGAAAATATTTAAAAACAGGTAAAACTAATTAATTAATGGTAGCTTCTGGTTGCCACAAATATAACATAAAGATGATAGAAAATTGTCCTCTTTTGCAGTTAAAGTGTCATTGTTAATTTATAATTTTTAAATTTAGAACTTTTTATAGGCTTACATGAAGCTATAAAAAAGAACTATGTTAGCATAAAAATTGCCTGCAAAATAACATAGGAAGTGCAAAAATATTTATTTTCTTCCACTATTGAAATTAAAATCTAAATCACATGTTTATTATGTAAAACGTCTCAGAAATTACAATTTAATTTTCAAAAAATTAAACATAACAGAACTTATCTGTAAATATTAAAGTAACATTTGATAAAAGTTAAAAGATGTTAGTACTGCATTAAAATATATTAAAGTAAAATGTAATTAAATACTTTGTTTTTCACTAATAATAATACATCAAATTAAACAGAAAAGAAGGTTTTCATCATCAAATATGATGGCGTTATTAATTCACAAATACAAATAATAGTATTAATTAACTATTTCAACTTATTTCTAAGGAACCAGGAATATTATGCTGTTATTAAATGATACAAACTCTTTCTAGAGTAGTGATTTTGTTGTTCATTTTATTTTTCATACTTAACAGCAGTGAGGTTCATAGCTGGTGAGGCACTGACTTAATGATAATCAGATTTACAAATATAGACACCTGCTATGTTACTATTTACGTACGGCAGGTAAACCACCCTCCAGGCCCGGCCCAAGCCCCATAGGGCCCTAAGCGAAATCTGGTTTTGTCATTTGCCAGCACCAACCCCAACCATTCCAAGCTAGCCGTTTCAAACAACTCGACTGTCACCTGGTCAACAGGTAGCATGGCTGATAGCATGGCTGGTTTCAAGATTCCAGGCTACCCAGCCGTCTCCAGAGCCTTCCGCTGTTCCCTGGTCTTCTGAACCTTCCTCTGGCCTTTGCCCATTTGAGATCTGTCTATGTCTCCGCTTGCCTCCATCCGCCGCAGTCCGCTCATCTCTAGTTCACAGTGGGGCCCCGTCTCCTGCCAGTGCTCCCTTCGAGTCTCCTAGTGCTCCTAGTCTGCCCAAGCTCTCCTAGCCTGCCGGAGCTCCAGATCTACCTGCCGGCGCTCCGGGTTCTCCTGCTAGTGCTCTGCAGCCTCTTCAAGGGTCTGTGCGGCCAACCTGACTGAGTTTGTTTGTTTTTTGGTTTGGACTCTTGCCTTCCATTCGACAGCCCTCTGCCCACCTTGGTTGAGTTTTTTTGTTTTGGACTTTTGGGCGTCTAGCAGCCGCCCTTAAAGGTAGGAGGGGTACTGTGTTGTCTCATGTGAGTTCCAGGGACTAACAGGTTTGGTCTGCTGAAGTGCATTTTCATATGCTAAGCTATTCGTATGCTAAGTAGAGTAGTTAACACCTCTCGCCAGCCCGTTGCCCCGCACCTCCACCACGCTTTTTCATCTGTCGGCCATATTGGATTTAGCTACATTTTTCTGCACTTGCAGTTAATGGCCAGTAGTTGGCAGTGTATTGTATGATGTACTAGTGACCACTTTAGTGCTTGGTGTGCATTTACAAAATAAAAACGCATATACACACAAGAAAATGGCTTTTGGATAGTTGTCCAGTATGCATGAAATGGGTTATATATATAATGCATGGACTGAAATACTAACAGGGTGGTGTTTCTGGTGTTTCTCAGTCATGAAATATATTTGGAGCTTCAGTTGTGCAGAAGTTTGTGAAGTCAATATCCTACCTGTGAGACTCAGAGTGAACTTAGTTCCTATGAGTTTCAGACAAAGTGTGTAAGTTTAGGACATATTTTAAATATGTTTTTAAAAAAATGTTTAAATGATGTCATGTGGCATATTGTAATGAATCCTACAGCAAGGCTGCAGATAGTAAAACATATAAAAGGGTTTTATACACTTTATGTTTATGTTACATTCATGGAGCAGTCTGTTGAGTCTTTTTTAAAACAATGTTGTAATTATATGTTTAATGTAAATTATAGATCATGTGTTCTTTCTTAAATCTGTACTTATCTCAAATCTTGATAAAACAGGTCACAAAGTATAAAAATACCATTTTAAAATGACCAATTTTACATCCTGGTATTGATAAAGACATGTTGTGGGAATAAAGCTTGTAAGAATTATTAACCAAGACACAAGTTGTTGTAGTTCACCCATTTTCCCTTCTGTGCACCACCAAGGTCCGTTTACCAGTTTAAGACCTGACTAAAATCCTAGTATCATTACCTTGAGGAATAATGAGCTTTGGTTAAATATAAATCAGGGTTTAATGCAGAAAATGTTCAAATGTTTCATGTCATCCAATTGGAACAGATACAGAGTGACTTTCACCGTCCAGCGCTGGGCTCCACTCAGCTCACCTTAGAGGAGACACCAAGTGAAGCAAAGATTGTAGAGCGAGTTCTACTTTATTTTCTCCTCATTCTGCTCCCTCTCTAAGGTTTTCCTGCCTTAATCAGTTTTTGTTTATGTGTGACTGTCGTCACTCTTAAATGTTATGGTTGTGTCAGCGTGCAGCTGAGTACATGTGAGCAGATAAAACAGAAAAGACAAACAGTACTTTTGTCCATAACAGAGTGTTCCTTTTGAATTTCTGGTAACATTTCTTGTCTATAAATTCACAAGATTCATAGTTTCTTTTACGAAGGACATTTTAGTTACATTAGTCTTTTTGTTTTTCACAATGTAGCATCAGGGCTTTTTTTCTATTTTTTGTATTCATGTTTGTCCTTAACTTGATCTTTGTTAGCACATTAACTTCACTTTACACCAAACTAACTTTTAGCAACATAAAACAGATGTTTTAAAATAGTTTTTTAAGAACCACAATAAAGCTTTGTTTTTTTACAAAGTAACATGTCAACAATGGATTTTTTCCTTAAATCTTCAAGTTAAGAACTAAAATATAAGGATGTTTTTATAGCCAACATATTTGCTGTAAATGGTGCATGTTGTATATATAAAGTCAAAGTAATCATCTCAGTAAATACCTGTCAAAATATTGCCACTGATGCATGATGTCCACTTTAGTGGACAGGTAATTATTTTGTAATTTCTCCAAATATAAAGTTGTTATTTTTAAACTACATCAGTAGCATTAATCTTTGGGGATTGCTTCATGTCACAATATATTTTTTACCTGTAAGAGTTTCTACAGTTGAAGGACGGACTGGATATTCTTGAGTTGGTCAGCATGCTTTTTCATCTGTCCGCCATATTGGATTTAATTAAATTTTCTCGCACTTGCAGTAGATGGCCAGTAGTTGGCCATGCACTAATGACCACGTTAGTGTTCTGTAGTTACAAAATAAAATCCCAGATAAACAGAAGAAAATGGCTTTTGGATAGCTGTCCACTCCCTGCTATACATGAAATGGGTTATGAATATAATGGATGGTCTGAAATACTAACAGGGTGGTGTTTCTCAGTCATGAAATATATTTGGAGCCTCAGTTGTGCAGAGATTTGTGAAGTCAATATAGTACCTGTGAGACTCAGAGTGAACTTAGTTTCTGTGAGTTTTTGTCATACCAAATATGTAAGTTCAGGACGCTCAACTCACAGCTTGTTCCATGTTTACTGGATCTCAGCATTTCAGATTCTGGATCCATTTCATTTCAAGGACAATTTGACAAAAACCTATTTAGACAAGATTTTGCATTTAGCCAACTTCAACAAGACTGAAGCTAGTATGGAGGCTAGCAAGGGGGTTAGCATGAAGGCTAGCATGAGGCCTATCAAGGAGACAAGCATGGAGATTAGCATGGAAACTAGTATGGAAGCTAGCATCAGCGCTAGCATAGAGATTTGCACAGAGGCTAGTACGAACACTAGCATTTAAACTAGATCTCCCACACTTTGAAAACCTCTGGGCTTCACTGAAGATCAAGTTTTGTATTTTGTCATTTATTATGTAATAATTAATTGGAACATGTCATGTTTATTTCCAGAATGTATTAGAGTAATATTTATTTTGTGTAATATTTTAAATGTTGTGGCATTATTTTAGTTTTTTGCTAACAAAATGTGTCACTTTGACCCTAAGTGCTGCTGTTCAGCCTCGTGTGTTCACAAATGTATCAAAGCAATCAAGAAATATTGTAAAAGCAAAGAATGATGGGTGATGAAAGATTTTTGTGTCTTTAATAAAAATAATCACCAGTTAAAATGTTCACAATAGGTTTCTTTTGAATGTGTTTTAAAGATCAGAATTGTTTTCAATTAATTTTTGTGAATTTCTGAGTTTAAAATGTTTGCTGTAATTTGGCATTTACAACAAATGCAAATGCTCTTCGCTAAGCAGCACTGTAATATTGTTCTTTTTCAAAATAAAAGAAGCAAACCCTTTTCTGTTTTTATAGAGGATCATTTTCACAGCTCATCAGTAAACAACATGATTCTAGTTTCAGGAGCAAAGGCAGATGTGTCTGTCCTGTGATTGGTGGCTTTCTTTCCAACAGGAAGTTGTGATCAGAGTTTAAAATCTGCTGCAGGACTGCAGACATTCACAGGAAGCTGGACCAGCAATGGCTCTGCTGAAGGTTCTGCTGCTGCTGGGGCTGGGTGAGTCAGAAACACTGGAAACACTTCCACTGGTTACATGGATGCTGCTCTCTGTGACTCTCAAACTTCCATTTGCTTTTTAATCTTTAACTGTTTATCCTTTTTCTGTTCTTGCTGCCATCTTTGCACCTGATTTCTGAGTAAAGTCCTCCTTTTTCTTCTTCAGGTGTTTCAGTGAACTCAGATGTTTCTCTGCAAAAGAGAATCATTGGAGGTCAAAACTGCCATGACACAGAGCGTCTTTATCATGTTCGGCTGGAGAGCAGCAAGGGTGATAATAATTACCGCTGTGGAGGATCTCTGATCCACCCTGAGTGGATCCTGACTGCATCTCACTGCTGGCAGTTTGGGCAAGAATGGTAGGAAAAAGACATGAAGACAATTTTATCTGCGGATGATCAGGTTTTCTGTCTGTTCATTATAATCTAACATTTTCTGTAGGACTAACATAGCAGTGTTAAAAGTTCATCCACGGACTGCTGGGCAGCAGAATCAGGTTATCCGAGACAATCCTGTGATTTATACTCACAATGGCCGGCAGCAGGGCATCATATTGCTGAAGCTTCAGACACCAGTAACAGATGTCCCACTTGCTCGGCTACCAGACTGCAGGCGTCGTCTTAAAAAGTAAGTTTTTCTCTGCTCAAAAACATGACTTCAGGTTTTCTGTCTCCACTCCTCCAGTCCTGTTGCCTCTGCTTCAGCAGATCTGAGTCAGGTAATCAAGCAACCAGCAGAACCAGAACCCATTTAGCTCAGGTGTGTTGGACCAGAGACGCATGTGTCAATGGATGAAGTCCTTCATGGATTTATTTTCTGTTCCTACTTTGTTATCTTGTATTTTTACATTTTAATCTTATTGTGTTTTAGAGGTGATGTTGTTCAGCTGGCAGGAGAGGCAGCAACGACAATCAGCCACAATAATCAGCGAAGTGAGAGAAATATTGAAGTTATGAGAATAAAATCTTTGTTTCTGTCTCTACAGAGAAGGTTGAGTGAAGAACATGTTAATGATTCTCATGTTTCTCTACAGTAAGAAATCCTGGTATTCAAGCACACCTTCAGTGTGTCGACATGAGAGTTGTTCGGGCTTCCCAATTGCATCAAACACATGGGCATTTATTCTATGCTGAAGCACCAAACAAGGATGTATGCTATGTAAGTTTGTTTCTATAATATCTCTCTGCAGTGATTAGAAGACATTTCTGTTTTACAACATAAATAAATATATTGATATGAATATTTCTACAGGGCGATGCTGGTGGAGCAGTGGTGTACAACGACATGATTTATGGTGTGACTTATTTTAGTGGAAGAGACTATGTATGTCAGAAACCAACTGCAATCTTTGATGTGTGTGCATACCTGTGGTGGATAAAACAAACAATTGGGCTTAAATAAAACATGAACTATCATGTAATAAAAATCTCATCAAATTTCATCTCACATATAATTTTATAATTGTATCTTCATCAGTTTGATCCACATCTTTGTAGAATTAGAATAAATCAATATTTTTTTTTTCTCACCTAATCTTGACCTCCCTAATGGAGCTTTCTCTGCCTCAGAAATGAAAAATAAATCAATAAATGCATGAAAAAGAAACATTTCCTGGCTGATCGTATTTATTTTCATGGTTCAGTTTGTTCACTTGATATTTTCCCAGAGTCTTAAAATGTGACGAGTTTTAAATCACATGAGGAGGAACACCAGAAATAAATTATTTATTCAGTTTTGTATTTATTTTACATCAAAAATGAACATGCAGCATCTAAACTCTGCAGCTCTGGAGTTACTCTTCCTGATTTAGTTCTAGAGAACTTTAAACTCCAACAAGACCAAAGAGCTGTGCACAAAATTAATGAAACAGAAGTTACATAATGCAACAATTAACAAATAATAAAATCCTAATAATTTGAGATAATCATCACATTTTTAATAAAGATAGAAAGACATAAAAAGTTAAATAATTAAAAACATTTTAAAAGTCAAAATCTGGAATGAAAGACGTTCTAAGAAAATATTTAAAAACCGGTAAAACTAATTAATGGAATTTTAAAAAAAATCCTTCTTAGAGTTTTCCAGACAACAGTGGACCACACAAATTACTCACATTTATTTTTTTTGTTCTGTTTTAACCATTAAACAATCTCCTCTTCAGTTCAACCTTATAAGTGGAGACACATTGTTGATGTTATCATTATAAAATAGCTTTCAATTAAGTATTGGCAAAGCTCAATGTAATTTTCAAGGCAGGCGGAGCGTTGTTGTTAGCAGCTGCTGAAAGTAACTAAAAAAGTTACTTTTAATGTAGCTTAGTTACTTTCCAAATTAAGTAAACAGTAATTTAAGTTACTTTTTCAAGGAGTAATCAGTAATCCGATTAAAGTTACTTTTTCAAAGTAACTATGCCGTTAACTTGGAGACGCATCCGCCTTCACCAGCTTGGTTCTCAAAGCCGATGATTCTTTTCTTGTTTTTAACTGAAGTTCTTCCAGCTTGAGCGCATGATTTTCTTGCAGCGCATCCACCTCCGCTTTCAGAGTGGCTCTTTCCACCTCGGCTTCCATCAGCGCCATTGAAGCCACACGGGAACTCTTACTCCCTGCACTAGAAGCTTTACTCATTATACTGGGCGCTGTCCTGGCTGCCTTGCTGCCTGGTTTAGCTGCGGACCCAGATAGCCTTTCAGAGTCTTTGCCGATCGTTTGCTGCGCAGTCAGAAATGCCTCAGAAATGAAAAATAAATCAATAAATGCATGAAAAAGAAACATTTCCTGGCTGAAACGTTGAGCCGGATGGCGTTCTGTCATCCGGCTCAACGTTACGGTCATGAGATGCCGCCTTTGATTCAACGTCAAATGCTGAACATACTTTGCTCCTCTGTGCGTCTGGATCTGGCATAGTTACTGGAAAATCCATCCAATTTTTGATTTTATCCAAGAACTGCACACTTCTTTCAAAGTAAAATAAAAAAAATTAGGTAAAGCTTAAGACTTTCACCTGATTGATGTTTATTATTACTTACATTTTATATATGTATGTATATTTCTAAACTTTGACTCAATTCCTTATTAAAAAATAAATAATTAGAGGGTTTTCATTCCAAGCTAACAGTCTGCCGTCTTGTTACTCCACGCCACTGATCCTCATCCCTTCTCCCTGGTTTCCTCATGGTCTCTTTGTGTCTCTGGTTTGGGTTTATTCTTATCCCTTGTACTTTGTTTTTTTGTAAGTTTGATTTGGAATTAAATCTACAACAGAACTTTTACATCTCCTGCCTGCTGTATTTGGGTCCACACTTCAACCACACACATCCTGACAGACGGCGGTAATGCATTGGACTTTAAAGCCACTCTGTCCATCATCGTAAGTTTGGAATGAATATATGTAATGTAAACATTTAAATATAATTAAAAATAATTTTTTTAAGAACCACAATAAATCCTAACTTTGTTACAAAACAAATGTCAACAATTGATTTTTTTCCTTAAATGTTTAAGTTAAGAACTAAAATATTAGAATGATTTTATAGCCAAAATATTTGCTGGAAGTGGTGCATTTTGTATATATATAGTCATTGGTGGCATAGTTACTTTGAAAACGTAACTTTTGGCATGCTGTGGAGGCATAGGGGATAGTGCGACCCGCATTTGGAGGCCTTGAGTCTTCGACGCGGCCGTCGCGGGTTCTATTCCCAGACCCGGTGACATTTGTCGCATGTCTTCACCTTCTCCTTCCACCTTTCCTGTCAGCCTACTGTCATATAAGGGACACTAGAGCCCACAAAAGACCCCTTGGAGGGGAGAAAAATAAAAAAGTTACTTTAATTGGATTACTGATTATTCCTTGACAAAGTAGCTTAGGTGATTACTGATTACTTGAATTGGAAAGTAACTAAGTTACATTAAAAGTAATTTTTTAATTACTTTCAGCAGCTGCAAACAATGCTCCGCCACCTGTGAAAATTACATTGATCTTTCCCAATACTTAATTGGAAGTTATTTTTTAATGGTAACATCAACTATGTATCTCTGCTAATAAGGTTGAACTGAAGGGGAGATTGTTTAATGGTAACGATAGTACAAAAAAACTTATGTAATTTATGCATGTTTTAGTGTGTTACACTATTGTCTGGAAAACTCTAAGAAGGACTTTAGAGTCCCCTCTCCCACCAGCCTCCATGTTCTGAGTTACAACCCTGTGTTTAGTGTCAGAGAGCAGCGCAACTTGTGCACTGCAAAAACAAAATTTACCAATAATTTTTAGTCTATTTTCTAGTTCAAATCTCTCAGTTCACTTGATATGAAGCAAAACTAACTTACAATTAACTTTGCTGCAAAATATATGAGCTGTTTGTTTTGAGTAAATTCATTAATATTGATAAAAAGTTCTTTCATTGGTTGATAATTTAAGTTATAATGGGGAAATGTTTGGTTGGTGAAATAATATGTCAATGGAACAATAACTTTTTTCTAGTTTCTTTAGAACGATGAGATGTTACAATTTCTCTGTATGCAGATGACAGCGCAGATCAGTGTCCGTCCTGTGATTGGTGGCTTTCTTTCCAACAGGAAGTCGTGAACAGAATTTAAAAGCTGCTGCAGGACTGCAGACATTCACAGGAAGCTGGACCAGCAATGGCTCTGCTGAAGGTTCTGCTGCTGCTGGGGCTGGGTGAGTCAGAAACACTGGACACACTGGAGACACTCCCACTGGTTACATGGAGGCTGCTGCTCTCTGTGACTCTCTAACTTCCCTCTGATTCTGTATCAGGCTGAAACTTCTTTGAATATAAACTGTGACGCTTTTTAATCTTTAACTGTTTATCCTTTTTCTGTTCTTGCTGCCATATTTGCACCTGATTTCTGAGTAAAGTCCTCCTTTTTCTTCTTCAGGTGCATCAGTGAACTCAGATGTTTCTCTGCAGAAGAGAATCATTGGAGGTTATGACTGCCATGACACAGAGCGTCTTTATCACGTTCGGCTGGAGAGCAGCAAGGGTGATAATAATTACCGCTGTGGAGGATCTCTGATCCACCCTGAGTGGATCCTGACTGCATCTCACTGCTGGCAGTTTGGGCAAGAATGGTAGGAAAAAGACATGAAGACAATTTTATCTGCGGATGATCAGGTTTTCTGTCTGTTCATTATAATCTAGCATTTTCTGTAGGACTAACATAGCAGTGTTAAAAGTTCATCCACGGACTGCTGGGCAGCAGAATCAGGTTATCCGAGACAATCCTGTGATTTATACTGACAATGGCCGGCAGCAGGGCATCATATTGCTGAAGCTTCAGACACCAGTAACAGATGTCCCACTTGCTCGGCTACCAGACTGCAGGCGTCGTATTAAAATGTAAGTCTTTCTCTGATCAAAAACATGACTTCAGGTTTTCTGTCTCCACTCCTCCGGTCCTGCTGCCTCTGCTTCAGCACACCTGAGTCAGGTAATCAAGCAACCAGCAGAACCAGAACCTGTTTAGCTCAGGTGTGTTGGACCAGAGACATGTAAAGGACGCAGGACACACTGAGGACTGGAGGTGGACTCTCCTGTGTCAGTGGATGAAGTCCTTCATGGATTTCTTTTCTGTTCTTTCATTGTTCTTCATAACAATTAATTTTCTACATTGTTATCTTGTATTTTTACATTTTATTCTTATTGTGTTTTAGAGGTGATGCTGTTCAGCTGGCAGGAGAGGCAGCAACAACAACCGGTCCCAATAATGAGCGATGTGAGAGAAATATTGAAGTTATGAGAATAAAATCTTTGTTTCTGTCTCTACAGAGAAGGCCGAGTAAATAGCAGGTTTATGGTTCTCATGTTTTTCTACAGTAAGAAATCCTGCTATTCCAACACATCTTCAGTGTGTCGACATGGAAGTTGTTCGGGTTTCCCAAGTCCATCAGGCACATGGCCATGTATTCTATGCTGAAGCACCAAACAAGGATGTATGCTATGTAAGTTTGTTTCTTCAGTACCTCTCTGGAGTGATTAAAACACTTTTCTGTTTTACTACATAAATAAATATATTGATTGAAAGTTTTCCGCAGGGAGATTCTGGTGGAGCAGTGGTGTACAACGACATGATTTATGGTGTGATCTCTTTTGGTGGACCAGACTACGCATGTCAGAAACCAGCTATCAACATGGATGTGTGTGAATACCTGTGGTGGATAAAACAAACAATTGGGCTTAAATAAAACATGAACTATCATGTAATAAAAATCTCATCAAATTTCATCTCACATATAATTTTATAATTATATCTTCATCAGTTTGATCCACATCTTTGTAGAATTAGAATAAATCAATAGGGGTTTTTTCTCACCTAATCTTGACCTCCCTAATGGAGCTTTCTCTGCCTTAGAAATGAAAATTAAATCAATAAATGCATGAAAAAGAAACATTTCCTGGCTGATCGTATTTATTTTCATGGTTCAGTTTGTTCACTTGATATTTTCCCAGAGTCTTAAAATGTGACGAGTTTTAAATCACATGAAGAGGAACACCAGAAATAAATGATTTATTCAGTTTTGTATTTATTTTACATCAAAAATGAACATGCAGCATCTAAACTCTGCAGCTCTGGAGTTACTCTTCCTGATTTATTTCTAGAGAACTTTAAACTGCAACAGGACCAAAGAGCTGTGCACAAAAATAATGAAACTGAATACAACAATTAACAAATAATAAAATCCTAATCATTTAAAAATAATAAACATCGCATTTTTAATAAAGATACAAAGAAATAAAGAGTTATTGTAGAATCTGTAGGTGCCTAAACTCGTAGAATATATAAATAAGGATTTAGACAAGACTCGGAACTCCTTCTGCTCAAAGTCGAATGAGAAGAGATTTAATGCACATCTGCTGAACCACAAAACATCACATACACATCGCTACAGTAATCCAAAATCTCTTGATTTCTACTTCTGATATCAATCAATCAATCAATCAAATTTTATTTGTATAGCACATTTCAGCAGCAAGGCATTTCAAAGTGCTTTACATCATTACAAACACAGAATCACAATGCAATATAGAATCAATCATTAAGTCAAGTTACATCAATAAATTTGTAATTGATAACATTTCAAATACAATTCTAAACAGGTGGGTTTTCAGTTGAGATTTAAAAGAAGTCAGTGTTTCAGCTGTTTTACAGTTTTCTGGAAGTTTGTTCCAAATTTGTGGTGCATAGATGCTGAAAGCTGCTTCTCCTCGTTTGGTTCTGGTTCTGGGGATGCAGAGCAGACCAGAACCGGAAGACCTCAGAGGTCTGGAAGGTTGATACAACAACAGCAGATCTTTAATGTATTGTGGTGCTAAGCCGTTCAGTGATTTATAAACTAACAACAGTATTTTAAAGTCTATTCTTTGAGCTACAGGGAGCCAGTGGAGGGACTTTAAAACTGGTGTTATGTGCTCTATCTTCCTGGTTTTAGTGAGAACGCGAGCAGCAGCATTCTGGATCAGCTGCAGCTGTTTGATTGATTTGTTGGACAGACCTGTGAAGACGCTGTTGCAATAATCAATACGACTGAAGATGAACGCATGGATGAGTTTCTCTAGATCTGGCTGAGACATTAGTCTTTTAATCCTGGAAATGTTCTTCAGGTGATAGAAGGCCGACTTTGTGACTGTCTTTATGTGGCTCTGGAGGTTCAGGTCAGAGTCCATCACTACTCCCAGGTTTCGGGCCTGATCGCTGGTTTTCAGTTGTAATAACTGAAGCTGTGCATTGACTCTAGATTGTTCCTCTTTAGGTCCAAAAATAATAACTTCAGTTTTGTTTCTGTTCAGCTGGAGAAAGTTTTGGCACATCCACACATTTATCTGTTCTAAGCATCTGTTCAGTGATTGGATGGGCTCTGAGTCACCTGGTGACATCGTAATGTAGAGCTGTGTGTCATCTGCATAGTTATGGTAGCTAATATTATTTCCTGTTATAACCTGAGCTAGTGGGAGCATATAAATATTGAATAAAAGGGGTCCTAGGATTGAACCTTGGGGTACCCCACATGTGACCTTTGACCTCTTTGATGAAAAGTTTTCACTTGAAACAAAGAAATCCCTGTTCTTTATGTAGGATTCAAACCAGTTAAGCACTGGACCGGAGAGTCCGACCCAACTCTCCAGTCGATTCAGTAATATGTCATGGTCAACATTGTCAAAAGCTGCACTGAGGTCCAACAGAACCAGCACTGTGGTTCTGCCACAGTCCGTATTTATATGGATGTCATTGAACACTTTTACGAGGGCGGTCTCTGTGCTGTGGTGGGCACGAAAATCAGACTGGAAGGAGTCAAAGAGGTTGGTTATAGTTAGGAAGCTAGTTAATTGTTTACACACAGCTTTTTCAATAACTTTGTTGATGAAGGGGAGGTTGGAGATCGGCCTGTAATTCTGCATTAGTGATTTGTCCAGACTGTTCTTTTTTATAAGTGGTTTGATTACTGCTGTTTTCAAAGCCTGGGGGAAAATGCCTGATGAGAGCGATCAGTTTACTATTTGGATCAGATCAGCAGCAATAAGAGGCAGGACTTTCTTAAAGAAATGTGTGGGTAAAACATCCAGACAGCAGGAACTGGAGCTTATTTGACTTATAATTTCCTGTAGGGTTTTATAATTAAGTAGTTGAAATTGGGTCATTTTTCCTGTATTTGTTTTGTTTGGGCAGAGTCCCAGCTCTACCGGTGTGTATTGGGAAGCCTCGACCAATGGCGTTGCTTTCCTCCATTTACGTAGTTCATTTGGCTCCGTCTTACACTGGATGTGTATTGGAAGTTCCTTTGGAATGTTCAGACCACTTGACCGTTTCAAAAGTGCTATTAGTCAAATTGTTTGTTCCTTATCTGTCCAAAAAGAGGTTCCTTCCCATGTCTTGAGCTCCGGCCCAGTTCCTTTGCTGGTGAGCAGGGGAATTGTCTGGCGCCAGAACTTTCTTGCACAACAACTTAAACTAACAACTTTCCTCTCCTTAATGATTGTTATTCCATATGTCTCCAAATCTGAATTCTAGATCAGATTGACCCAGTCCATTTGCCACAATACATTTCTTTTAGGTTAAAACATATCTTAGTGCGAACCAACCAAACAACATAATTTTTAACTATTAATATAATTATATTCCTCTACAAAGTTAAATAATTAAAAACTTTTTAAAAGTCAAAATCTGCAATGAAAGAAGTTTTAAGAAAATATTTTAAAAAACTAAATTAGGTAAAACTAATTAATGGTATCTTCTGGTTGCCACAAATTTAATATAAAAATGACAGAAAATGTTCCTCTGCAGTTAAAGTGTCATTGTTAATTTTAATTTTTAACACCTTCTATAGACTTATATAAAGCCATAAAAAAGAATTATCTTAAAAACATTAACATAAAATTGGCCTCCAAAATAAAGAAGGAAGTACAAAAATATTTATTTTCTTTCACTGTTGAAATTAAAATCTAAATTACATGTTTATTATGTAAAATTTCTCAGAAATTACAATCTGGTTTTCAAAAGTTTAAACATGACAAAATTTCTGTGTAAATTTTATAGTAACATCTGGAAAAAGTAAGAAGATGTTAGTGCTATTAAAATATGTCATTAAATACTTTATTGTTATGTTTTTCACTGATAATATTATATTGACAAGAAAGAAGGTTTGCATCACAAATTCCTCCTGGTCCGCATCTGCAGAGAAGTCTGAGCTAGTTCATCAGTCAGTTGGACTCTGCAACCGATCAGTTGAACTCTGCAAGCTTTTCACCGTGTTTTCTTATTTTATTTTTTTTGGAAAAGCCAGTCTTTACTTGTGTACAACCCTGTTTGAAAACACCGGGTGCCATTCTGTCTTGTAGTTCGAAGCAAACCTTTCAGCTCTGGTCTTCCTTTAGTATTACTTCCTGCTTCGATTGAAAATCCACTTTAGAAAACTGTTTTAAGTGTAGAAATGTAAATGTTTTTTAACCATCTATAGGCAAGAATGTTTTTTTTTTAATTTTTTTTTCAAGCAGTAGGAGCAGCCCGGCGTAGAGTCCAGCAGGCGACCCCACTCAGTCTGACCTGAAATCAAGTCAGCCTCTAAGAGCTCTTCTTCTTCAATGCTGAGAATCAGCAGTTAGAAACTGTAAACGTCTTCCAGCCGTCTGATTCTCGACCGACTAAAGACATGTCTTTAGTTCACATAAAAACCTATTGTGAACATAGGTTTATGTTCACAAACATAAACATGATCTTGTGAATAAACACAAGTTTATTCACAAAACCTGCGTTTTTTTCTCTACTTAATGTATTAAATAAATTTAATAAGATTGTCATTCTCAATACATGACTGCTACAGTTTTTGATCTATAATCTGTTACAATTCAATCCCTGATACCTCTGAATGTCTGGAGGCCCTTAGCAGCAGCTACTGAGTTTTTTTTTTCTTGATTTCTCAGTTTTATAATTCTAGATCTCAGAGGCGCTAACATAGAAAAATGACATAGAGTTAACCCCTCCAAGCTTTTTTGATCTTTAAAACGGTCTGCAGCCAAACTGTTAAAGAGGTTAAATAGTCAGATATTATTAGGGTTTATTTAGTAAAATAGCAGCAAATATATTTATTTCATAACTTCATAACCAGAGACCTTCTCTCCTCTGGTCTGTTTAACAACTTCAGTCTCAGATCAACTCAGCCCTCCAGGACTGTCAGCAGCAGAAACAGCAACATTAAACCTATCAGGGAAACATAAACTACACTTGCTTTGCATTGTCCCCAATTGATGACAGTGATATAGTATAATCAGATTAAATATTAGATTCTTGAATGTTGCTATGTTGTTGTACGATGTTTTAAGATCTTGTTCTTTTCCTTTTTATCGTTGAGCCCCTGCACCCCCTAATGTTTCTGCACGGCCCTGTGTGCATGTGAGCAGATAAAACAGAGAAAAGACAAAGAGTCCTTTTGTCCATAACAGAGTGTTCCTTATGAATTTCTTGTCTATAAAATCATAAGATTCATAGTTTCTTTTGCAAAGAACATTTTAGTGACATTAGTCTTTTTGTTTTTCACAATGTAGTATCAGGGCTTTTTTCAACTTTTTTGTATTAATGTTTGTCCTTAACTTAATCTTTGTTAGCATATTAGCTCCACTTCATACCAAACTAACTTTTAGCCACATAAAACAGATGTTTTTTGGGGGTTTTTTTCAATTAAAAGATGAATATGTAATCATGTCTCTAATTAGTCAAATCACAGACTGTTACTCGTTGGTTCGTCTTGTTACTCCACGCCACTGCTCCTCATCTCTTCTCCCTGGTTTCCTGGTCTCTTCATGTTTCTGGTTTGGGTTTATTTTTGTTCCTTGGACTTTGATTTTTTTTGTAAATTTGATTTTTAATTAAATCTACAACAGAACTTTTACGTCTCCTGCCTGCTGCATTTGGGTCCACACTTCAACCACACACATCATGACAGACGGTGGTAATGCATTGGACTATAAAGCCACTCTGTCCATCAAGGTCAGTTTGGAATGAATAAATGTGATTCAAACATGTAAATTTTAATAAAAATAGTTTTCATACGAACCACAACAAAATAAAGCCTCATTCTGTTACAAAATAAAATGGCAGCAATGGACTTTTTTCTGTATTTATTTGATTTCCTACCTATTTAGGCCAAAACGAACACCTTACCATTTTTTTAAATTTAATTTTCACCGCATGTCCATTATATTGGACATCAAGACAATTTCAGTGTAAATTATGACGGAATTCAAAAAATGGAAGTTAGTGATTAATGAATCACATTAACCCAGGAAGAGGTAAAATGTGAAAAATAATTTTAATAACCAGATTTTAGCCATTTCTGGTTGCCGTCTATTGCTTGTTACTTGAAATGAAAAAGGCTGCAAATTTTAGGCGTGTACCTAACGCTATTACCCAAGAAATAAAGACTTTATTCGCTTTTACTTATTTAATTTTTTGTATTATTTATTTCGTACATAATATAAGCATAAAATCACACACATTAACAAGGACTTTCTTAAGAATGTCAGCACACATGGCCTGTCTTGGCTTTCCCAGATTCATAATCTTCTGGGCTGAAAAAATCCAAAGTGCCAGTTATTAGCAGGAAAATGATGAGGAATAAGTTCTACAACCCTCTCAAAGGGTTTCCAGCAACTGGAACAATAATGACAAAACAAATAGTACCAAATCCACATCAGCTACTGGAAGAAAGGCCACTGCGAACAGAAGGGAGAGTCTTAGATGCATCAGTCACAAAGTGGTTTGACAATCAACCTATGGTGATGGCCTGCACTATTTATGGTAACGACCTAAATAATATTTTAGTTGATGGTCAAATGAAGAAAAAACCTGTGTACAGGTGCGACAACCAGAAATGATGGCAGGTGGTGTACACTTTGATGACCAAATGTTGAGCTTTTGTTGCATGTCAACCAGAACCAAGAAATGGACATTGCCATCACAAATCCCTGGCCTTAGACAAGGGGTGGGCAATCCTGTTCCTCAAGGGCCAGTGCCTTCAACTCTTAGATGTCTCCCTGGTCCAACACACTTCAGTGAAGTAGCTGAAACACCTTCTAAGTGCAATCAAGTTCTTCAGAGTCCTGCTAATGACCTCATTATTTGACTCAGGTGCGTCGAAGTGAAGACACATCTAAAGGTTGCAGGACAGCATGTACACACCATGAGTCTCTCTTTTCATCAGATTGTCCTGGATCTCTTTTTTCATGGACTGACTCTCAAGAAGATATCGGATTTAACTAAATTTTCTTGCATTTGCAGCGGATGGCCAGTAGTTGGCAGTGTATTGTATGAACCACTAGTGACCACTTTAGTACATTTTGCATTTACAAAATAAAACCCCACATAAACACAAGAAAATGGCTTTTGGATAGCTGTCTACTGCCGTAAAATGGATGATCTGAGATAAAAACAGGGCGGTGTTTCTCAGTCATGAAATATATTTGGAGCCTCAGTTGTGCAGAAGTTTGTGACTAGCATGGAGGCTACATCTCACACATTTTGAAAACCTCTGGGCTTCACTGAAGATCAAGTTTTGTATTTTGTTGTTTATTATGTAATGATTGATTGGAACATGTCATATTTATTTCAAGGCTGGTGGAGAGTAATATTTGCATAACTTTGAGTAATTAAAATTAAAACTTGGAAATTAATATTTGCACTAATGCAAATATTAATTTCCGAGTTTTAATTTTTTGTTGTAATTTTCCTTTTTCAACATTTTCATAGTTCAATAAGAAAAAATTATTCGGAAACAAAGCCAGATGTGAATTCTTGTCATTTTTTCTTAAAAAACATCAACCTGAAAACAAAGACGAGTCACTATTTCTTCCGAAAATCAGTTTTATTTCACTAAGTTTACAATCAAGTATTTCTTTGAGCAAAACTCACTGCAAGGTTGTGCAATGCAAAAACAGAAAATCTACCAATTATTTTTGGTCTATTTTCTATCAGTCAATCAATCAAATTTTATTTGTATAGCACATTTCAGCAGCAAGGCATTTCAAAGTGCTTTACATCATATCAAACACAGAAACACAATGCAAAATAGACTCAACAATCAAAACATTAAGTCAAGTTCCATCAATAAATTTGTAATTGATTACAGGTGGGTTTTTAGTCGAGTTTGCATCCATAAAAGGTTTACCTGTTACACTCCTACTGTGTGATATGGAACAAAATACCTATTGCTATTTTTATTCCCACTCACGCTCACAATCACACAGTTTAAAACGATGTAGACAGCATTTAAATGGGCTTCCGGCACGGGGCTCCTTACACCTCTTTCACAAAAATCTGTGAGGGACTCCGCCGTCCCTCACAGATTTTTGTGCAATTCTACGGTACCTGTTAGTGTCCAAAATTTACAGGGTTTGTGTTACGCGCAGTGACCCCCAGTCCTCTATTCTATTATAATACTAACTTAGAAGTGACTTTACGCAAAATATAGAAGCTGCTTGTTTTTTAATTTATAAGAGGAGAAAATATTTTGTTAGTGAAATATTCTAAGGAACAAGAATGTTTTTCAAATATCTTTAGAACAATGAGATGTTAAAGTTTCTCTGTATGCAGATGACAGCGCAGATCAGTGTCCGTCCTGTGATTGGTGGCTTTCTTTCCAACAGGAAGTCGTGAACAGAATTTAAAAGCTGCTGCAGGACTGCAGACATTCACAGGAAGCTGGACCAGCAATGGCTCTGCTGAAGGTTCTGCTGCTGCTGGGGCTGGGTGAGTCGGAGACACTGGACACACTGGGGACACTGGAAACACTTCCACTGGTTCCAGTAAGGCTGCTGCTCTCTGTGACTCTCAAACTTCCCTCTGATTCTGTTTCAGACTGAAACTTCTTTGCATATAAACTGTGATGCTTTTTAATCTTTAACTGTTTATCCATTTTCTGTTTCAGCTGCCATGTTTGCTCCTGATTTCTGAGTAAAGTCCTCCTTTTTCGTCTTCAGGTGTTTCAGTGAACTCAGATGTTTCTCTGCAGAAGAGAATCATTGGAGGTCAAAACTGTGATGAAGGTGAGCGTCTTTATCATGTTCGGCTGGAGAGCAGCAGGGGTAATGAAAGGATCCGCTGTGGAGGATCTCTAATCCACCCTGAGTGGATCCTGACTGTAACTCACTGCTGGAAGTCGGAGCCAGGATGGTAGGAAAGAGACATGAAGACAGTTTTATCTGCAGATGATCAGGTTTTCTGTCTGTTCATTATAATCTAATATTTTATGCAGGACTAACATAGCAATACCAAAAGTTCATCCACGGACTGTTATACAGTACAATATCCGATACAATCCTGTGATTTACGGCCAGTGGCATGGCATTATGTTGCTGAAGCTTCAGAAACCAGTAACAGATGTCCCAGTTGCTCGGCTACCAGACTGCAGTTATCGTCTTAAAGTGTAAGTCTTTCTCTGATCAAAAACATGACTTCAGGTTTTCTGTCTCCCTCCTCCAGTCCTGCTGCCTCTGCTTCACCACACCTGAGTCAGGTAATCAGGCAACCAGCAGAACCAGAACCTGTTTAGCTCAGGTGTGTTGGACCAGAGACACATGTAAAGGACACAGGACACACTGAGGACTGGAGGTGGACACTCCTGTGTCAGTGGATGAAGTCCTTCATGGATTTATTTTCTGTTCATTCATTGTTCTTCATAACAATTAATTTTCTACATTGTTATCTTGTATTTTTACATTTTATTCTTATTGTGTTTTAGAGGCGATGTTGTTCAGCTGGCAGGAGAGGGAGCAACAACCACTGGCCCCAATAATCAGCGATGTGAGAGAAATATTGAAGTTACGAGAATAAAATCTTTGTTTCTGTCTTTACAGAGAAGGTCGAGTTAAGAACATTTTTATGATTCTCATGTTTCTTTACAGTGCCCCCCGATGCTGCTATTCCAGCACATCTTCAATGTGTCGACATGAGAGTTGCTCATGCTTCCCAAGTCCATCCAACACATGGGCATTTATTCTATGCTGAAGCACCGAACAAGGACATTTGCTCGGTACGTTTGTTTCTTCAATTTTTGTCTACAGCAATTAGAAGACTTTTCTGTTTTACAACATAAAAACATATGTTTATATAAACTTTTCTACAGGGCGACGCTGGTGCAGCAGCTGTGTACAATGACCTGATTTACGGTGTGGTTTCTTTTGCTGGAACAAAGGCATGTCAGAGATCAACTGTAATATTGGATGTGTGTGGATATCTGCAGTGGATAAAAGCAACAACTGGGATTCAATAAAACATAAACTATCATGAAATAAAATTCTCATCAAATTTCTTCTCACATATAATTTTATAGCTGTATCTTAATCAGTTTGATCCACATCTTTGTAGAATTAGAATAAATCAATAGTTTTGTTTTTTCTCACCTGATCTTGACCTCCCTAATGGAGCTTTCTCTGCACCTCAGAAATGAAAATTAAATCAATAAATGCATGAAAAAGAAACATTTCCTGGTTGATCGTCTTTACATTCATGGTTCAGTTTGTTCACTTGATATTTTCCCTGAACTGAGATTAAAAACGTGACATGAGTTTTAAATCACATGAAGAGGAACACCAGAAGTAAATGATTTATTCAGTTTTGTCTTTATTTTCCATCAGAAATGAACATGCAGCATCTAAACTCTGCAGCTCTGGAGTTACTCTTCCTGATTTAGTTCTAGAGAATTTTAAACTCCAACAAGACCAAAGAGCTGTGCACAAAAACAGTGAAACAGAAGTAACATAATACAATTAACAAATAACAAAATTATAATCATTTAAAATAATCCTCACATTTTTAATAGAGATACACAGGAAACAAACAGCTAAATGATTAAGAACTATTTAAAAGTCAAAATCTTCAATGAGAAGTTTTAAGAAAATATTTAAAAACAGGTCAACCTAATTAATGGTAACTTCTGGTTGTTACAAATTTTACATTAAAATGATAGTAGAAAATTATCCTCTATTGCAGTGTCATTGTCAATTAAAATTTTTAATTTTAACACTTTATATATATATATATATATATATATATATAAAATATTAACAGAAAAATCACCTGCAAAATAAAGGAGGAAGTGCAATAATATTTTTTTTCTTTCACTGTTGAAATTAAAATCTAAATTACATGTCTTATGTAAAATTTCTCAGAAATTACATTTTTACTTTCAAAAGTTTAAACATGATAGAAGTTCTCTGTAAATTTTATATTAACATTTGGAAAAAGTAAAACAATGTTAGTACTGCTAAAATATGCTATGAAATACTTTATTGTTATTATGTTTTTCACTGATAATATTATGTTTATGTTTGTTTATTTATTTATGTCGAACAAAAGTAAAATCAAGAAAGACGAAAAAGAAAATAAAAGTTAAAACAAGTTATCATGCCCAAGTGACATGCAATTTTATATTATCTGTTTGAAAAGGAGCAGGTAGAAGACATGAGCTCTTATAATGTCCTGCCGCTTTCATACTCATCAATATATAATCAATTAAATGTCGAAACATAAAAGAGACATAAATTATTTCCATCTAACATATTTAAATCTTACATTCTCATGTTTAGTTGTACAATTATCTAAATAATTATCTTTTTATATCATCAATAGCATTTATGGACTTTAAATGCTTATCTTATAGAACATATTTCCCATTAAGCTCCTTTTAAACAGTTTTTTGAACTGGTTTAGATTTCTACTTTTTTAAACTCATCATTCAATTCATTCCATACATCTACTCCACACACTGATAAACAACAACTCTTTTTGGTTGATCTAATACATTTTTTTTAAATGTTCTTCTCTTAAATTATAACCCCCCTCTCTGTCACAAAACACTTTTGTATACTGTGTGTAAGTTCATGATTTCTTGAACAATGTCAAGAAAACCCGAGATCATCCCATTTCCCCATGCTGGAGATTTTAGTTTAACAGTAACAATAAATAAGTTACCTTTAAAATTAATCACACAAGTGACATCCAGGCCCAACAGTAGACTTAAACTTCAATAAAATCAATCTGGTTGTGTGTGTGTGTGTGTTGTTTTTGTCTCCTGCACACTTTGCTTTAATTCTACTTCTTTTTTTATATCTAATCATAAGAAATCATAATCAGACAGAGAGAGTCATGAAACAGGAAACGCAGGTTTGAAAAAAGAGGAAGTAAGTTTCCAGACTGCAGATTTATAAAAACAGTTGAGACTATTCCTTATTTCAAAGCATACAAGTTTTAAAGAATAAGTCTAAACATTTTGAGTAATTGAATAAGACCCAAAGTAAAATACTTATATTAATATTGGTTTACTTGTGATAATACTGACATTTAGACTTACATTTGTGGGAACACTTACAAGTAAAACAAGTAACTGTAACTTTGGTATCAAATAATTACAATAATAGATTATTCTTGGTTTCTTTTCAGAAGGCCATCTGTAATAACTCACATTAAGGTTATAATAAGAGTAACTAATAAGTTATGGTTATCATAAAATTATAAATGAATGCTAAATCAAAGAAACTGAAAGGGTTATGAATGTATTTCATAACTTCATAACCAGAGACCTTCTCTCCTCTGGTCTGTTTAACAACTTCAGTCTCAGATCAGCTCAGCCCTCCAGGACTGTCAGCAGCAGAAACAGCAACATTAAACCTATCAGGGAAACATAAACTACATTTGCTTTGCATTGTCCCCTAATGATGACAATGATATAGTATGATTCAGTTAAATATATTGTTGAGTAACTTGGGTTGTTGCACAATGTTTTAAGACCTTGTTCAATGTGCCCCTTTTTAACTTTGAGCCCCTGCCCCTCCAAAGGTCTCTCCACAGCCCTGTGTCAGCGTGGAGCTGTGTGCATGTGAGCAGATAAAAGACAAAGAGTCAATTTGCTCATGACTGCGTGTTCCTTAAGAATTTCTTGTAACATTTCTTGTCTATAAAAAAACATCACAAGATTCATAGTTTCTTTTACTAAGGACATTTTGGTTCCATTATTCTTTGTTTCTCACAATGTAGCATCAGGGATATTTTTTCTGTTTAGGTTTGTCCTTAACTTGATCTTTGTTAGTGTCGCAACACAAGGGTATGAAATGGTTTGATTCTCTGCCCCTTAAATGCACATCTCAGAGCAGGGTAAATAGAAGGTGTCAACAACGCCACCTTGGGAATTGCACCCAAGGAAATAGAGCACCAGTAACGCACTTAAGGTTGGTAAACCAATGAGAACAAGACTCGATTCCAACAAAACAATTTACATGTTATTGTTCCATGTTGTTTAAAAGACAATTAACATATAAAGAACCACAGAAAAATAAAGAAACAAAGCAGCAGGCTATCCACCCGAGGTGCAGCAGCTTTGCGTCTGAAAAACAAACTATTTAATTGGTGATTTCAGAAAATTGTAGAATGCAAATAAAGGCATTGTCACTCACCAGAGCTGGATGACTCCACCCCAACCAGAGAGCCCCTTCCGGCCCAACAGCAAGAGGAGCAGCTGGCTAGTATTTTCTATATATGGACAATTTTCATGTTTTTTGTACTCTTGAACTTCATGGGTGAATTAAAAAGTACATACTCATTTTATTTATTTAGCTAATATCAACTGGGGAGGTGAAATTACAGCCACACCCCTCTACTAAGCAGGAGACTCCAGGCAGTTTCTAAATCCAAACAATTTGAGTTAAACAACTGCTATTTCAGGTCTTATGCAGGAGAAATATTACTTACTGATGTTACAGATATGACTACTGCCAGCCAACCAACCAAGCAACCTTCTTACTAAAGCGTGACCATGTCCAGGCATATAGAAAATCGGTGAAAAAATCTCCTTTTATGCTCCTCGCCCTGTTAGAAATTAATTGGGTGCCAGGTGTCCTCAATCCTGGAAGGCACGCTACATCCTGCTCAGGGCCGGATTTAGGACAGTGTGGGCCCCTGGGCTTGAGCCAAGGTCTGGGCCCTACTTAATCATGGTTATACAGTTGCACATTAATGTGCACACACACACACATATATATATATATATATATATATATATATATATATATATATATATATTTCCTTCCCTTTGGGTAGTCACCGCTTGGCCATGACTTACTTGTGGAATCGATCCTATTCACCAACCTCGTCTACCTACAAAGTCACAAAAATCAGCCACTGTTCAACATGAAAGGGCTGATGGACAGTCACCAGGTCATCTTCCCATGGAAGTGTTACATCAGTCACCCCATGGTTGCCAACTTAGTGACTTTTTCGCTATATTTTGCACACACACACACACCCATGCACACCCCCACACCGACACATACACAAAATCAGCAAATTGGGTTTTTAAAGATCTGTGATCTGCCAGAAAATTACATTTGGTGCACAGCTGCTTTCTTTTCAATATTGCGATCTGTCTGTAGAACGGTTGATTACGGTAATCAATGTAAAGACCATTACTACAAATAAACACATTTTGTAGTTATTAAAGAAGTACTTGAACGTCTTGAATATGTCTACATATTTGACAGAACATTCCTAAGGAAGAAAAACTTGACAATGTTCTCTATTCATTCTCTATGTACTGTATTTATTTATCCTTTACATCTATCTTTTTCATCTGTCTCCCTGCCTCTTTCAATTTTTATCAAATAAATCGTTCTAATTATCAGGTTTCAATTTCAGATAGTCAGGGTGAGTATTTCCCTCTCACACAGCTAAACCTGGTCAAACCTTTTACTCGATGATGACTGGATTTCAGTGCCCTGTGTCCAGGGTGTACCCTGCCTCTTGCCCGAATCGTTAGCCGGAGATAGGCACAAGCACCACTCCCGACCCCAATAGGGACAAGGCTGTACAGAAAGTGGATGGCTGGATGGATGGATGGATGGATGGACAGGATTACAGCTGTGTGTCAGAGTAAGACATGACACACTTTAGCTATTTTGTATACTTTGGACATTCACCTGTTGCAGTAGGACAGTTCCTCCTGCCACTGGTAGCAGGAGGCTAAATCTAGTTCCGCTTTTTTAACTTCGCATTGAGCGCGCGAGCAGAGCAGTCTCTTTACTTTTCTGTGACTTTCACTGTTTTCTTGCTCCTTCAGTCGTTCTGTTGCATTTTTCCAGTCATGAAATCCGTTTTAAAGCATCACTGACTTTTAGCATAGTTGAAAATACAAAACACTACCGCGATGGATGGAGGATAAATAAGCCTGTGTTTTGATGTACTCACTTTTTCACATGCACAGATACTTTTACACACATACAGATATTTTGAGACTATTTTCACTCCATAGATCTGGAAAAGATCGTGTCTGATGTTTGTGAACTTGTCCCGGGGCTTTAAAATTAACGTAAAAAGCGTAAGACACGTCCAACTTGAACCAGTAACAATCAAGCATTCATGATGGACGTTTTCCAGAACAAATCAGACAATTTTTCAACAACACCACCAAAATCCAATTAGCCAGTGATAAAATTAATTAGGCATTAATGGCATTCTGACCTTATTCATTCACAAAAATACAAAGCATCTACTGGGGCCCCCAAAGTGCCAAGGCCCTGGGCTGCAGCCCCGGTAAGCCCATGCTAAAATCCGGACTTGATCCTGCTACATTAGCTCCACTTTACACCAAACTAACTTTTAGCCACATGAATCAGATGGCTTTTTTTCAATTAGCAGATGAAAATGTAATCACGACTCTAATTAGTCAAATTGCAGACTGTTACTCGCCGATTCGCCACTGCTCCTCATCCCTTCTCCCTGGTTTCCTGATGGATTCTTCATGTCTCTGGTTTTGGTTTATTTTTATTCTTTGGACTTTGTTTTTTTTTGTAAGTTTGAATTTGAATTAAATCTTCAACAGAACTTTTACGTCTCCTGCCTGCTGCATTTGGGTCCACACTTCAACCACACATATCATGACAAACGGTGGTAATGCATTGGACCTTAAAGCCACTCTGTTCATCATGGTCAGTAATCCAGTGTGTGTTACTACAGCAACTGTCATCACACAACACAGTATCTACCTACCTGCAATATGGAGACAAAGTCAATGTCATTAAAGACAAGGTCTTATGCTTTTATGTCATCCACTCATTCCAGTGGAACAGCAACTAGCGCTGCAGCTGCAAGAGCCAGGGCTAATGCTGAAGCGGTAAAGGCACGTTTAGTATTTGCAGAAAAAGAGGACTTGCAGTCCCTTGACGACTGGAGTTTGAGACCCCTGCTCTAATGCCTTCACACAGTTCCACTGTAAATCAGCAACCATGTGACACCAACAATGCGATGGAAGCTCGTCCCACATCCCAACGTGGTAACTCCCAGCAGCCTGCTCACTCAACTGATTCGCAGATGACAGACTTAGTCAGATGTCTAGCACAACGAGAGCATGTTGCAACAGGTCTATTATAGTTTAACGACAGACCAGAGAACTACAGGGCATGGCGACTTTTATTCCAGAATGCTATAAAAGACTTAAACCTAACGTGATCAAGAAATGGACCTTGAGTGAATCAACTGAGCATGCAAAACACATAAGATCTATCCATATAAACCAGCCAGCTAAAGGGTAGAACATGATCTGGAATAGGTTAAATGCTTGTTATGGTATATCTAAAGCTATTGAGAAAGCTTCAT
Organism: Xiphophorus couchianus; assembly: GCF_001444195.1. Classification (NCBI taxonomy): domain Eukaryota; kingdom Metazoa; phylum Chordata; class Actinopteri; order Cyprinodontiformes; family Poeciliidae; genus Xiphophorus; species Xiphophorus couchianus. The sequence continues at coordinate 12,511,111 of NC_040231.1, forward strand.
CCGCACTACACCCAGGTCAGGCACCATGGGTTAAAGACAGAAACACACCATTAGAGCACTGCAGGAAGCCATAATCCATTCAAACTTCAGAAGTTAATTGTTACATTATGTGACTTCTGTTTCATTATTTTTGTGCACAGCTCTTTGGTCTTGTTGGAGTTTAAAGTTCTCCAGTAAATCAGGAATAGTAACTCCAGAACTGCAGAGTTTAGATGCTGCATGTTCATTTCTGATGGAAAATAAGGACAAAATCTTAATAAATAAATTACTTCTGATGTTCCTCTTCGTGTGATTTAAAACTCATGTCATGTTTCTAATCTCAGTTCAGGGAAAATATCAACTGAACAAACTGAACCATGACTGTAAAGACAATCAGCCAGAAAATGTTTCTTTATGATGCATTTATTGATTTATTTTTCATTTCTGAGGCAGAGAAAGCTCCATTAGGGAGGTCAAAATCAGGTGAGAGAAAACAAAACTATTGATTTATTCTAATTCTACAAACATGTGGATCAAACTGAAGAAGATACAATTATAAAATCATATGTGAGATGAAAGTGAGTTTTCATCAAATTTACAATCAAGTTTCCCCTATGGCAAACTCACTGCAAGCTTGTGCACTGCAAAACCAGAAAATTTACCAATTATTTTTAGTCTATTTTCTACTGCAAATCTCTCAGTTCATTTCAGATAAAGCAAAACTAATTTACAAGTAACTTTGTATGAAAATATGTGAGCTGCTTGTTTGAGTCAATTCCTTAATATAGATGAAAGAGTTCTTGTTTCATTGGCTGATTATTTAAGTTATAAGAGGGGAAAATGTTTTATTATTAGTGAAATAATCTGTCAATGCAACGAGAACTTTATTCAAGTTTCTTTAGAACAGAGATGTTAAAGTTTCTCTGTATACAGATGACAGCACAGATCAGTGTCTGTCCTGTGATTGGTGACTTTCTTTCCAACAGGAAGTCATGAACAGAGATTAAAAGCTGCTGCAGGACTGCAGACATTCACAGGAAGCTGGACCAGCAATGGCTCTGCTGAAGGTTCTGCTGCTGCTGCTGCTGGGGTTGGGTGAGTTGGAAACACTGGAGACACAGGAGACACTTCCACTGGTTCAGGGAGGCTGCTGCTCTGTGTGACTCTCAAATGTCCCTCTGTTTTAGGCTGCAACTTCTTTGCATATAAACTGTGATGCTTTTTAATCTTTAACTGTTTATTCTTTTTCTGTTCCAGCTGCCATGTTTGCACCTGATTTCTGAGTAAAGTCCTCCTTTTTCTGCTTCAGGTGTTTCAGTGAACTCAGATGTTTCTCTGCAGAAGAGAATCATTGGAGGTTATGACTGTCATCACACGGAGCGTCTTTATCATGTTCGGCTGGAGAGCAAGAATGGTACTCATATGAAGCGATGTGGAGGATCTCTGATCCACCCTGAGTGGATCCTGACTGCAGCTCGCTGTTGGAAGTCACAGTCAGGATGGTAGGAAAGAAACATAAAGACAGTTTTATCTGCAGATTATCAGGTTTTCTGTCTGTTCATTATAATCTAACCTTTTCTGCAGGACTAACAGAGCAATGGTAAAAGTTCATCCACGAACTGTTATACAGTACATTCAGGTAATCCAACAAGCTCCTGTGATTTATAATGACAACAACCAGTACCATGACATCATGTTGCTGAAGCTTCAGAGACCAGTAACAGATGTCCCACTTGCTCAGCTTCCAGACTGCAGTTATCGTCTTCAAAAGTAAGTCTTTCTCCGATCAAAAACATGACTTCAGGTTTTCTGTCTCCACTCCTCCAGTCCTGCTGCCTCTGCTTCAACACACCTGAGTCAGGTAATCAGGCCACCAGCAGAACCAGAACCTGTTTAGCTCAGGTGTGTTGGACCAGAGACACATGTAAAGGACACAGGACACACTGAGGACTGGAGGTGGACACTCCTGTGTCAATGGATGAAGTCCAGATTTATTTTCTGTACTTTCATTGTTCTGCATAATAATTAATTTTCTACATTGTTATCTTGTATTTTTACATTTTATTCTTATTGTGTTTTAGAGGCGATGTTGTTCAACTGGCAGGAGAGGCAGCAACAACAGCGGGCCCCAATAATGAGCGATGTGAGAGAAATATTGAATTCATGAGAATAAAATCTTTGTTTCTGTCTCTGCAGAGAAGGTTGAGTGAAGGACAAAATAATGATGCTCTTGTTTCTCTGCAGTACCTGCAGCTCCTATTCCACCACAACTTCAGTGTGTCGACATGAGAGTTGTTCAGTTTTCCGGCTTCATCCCAACATATGGGCATGTATTCTATGCTTCAGCAGCGAACAAGGATATATGTCGTGTAAGTTTGTTTCGTCAATATCTCCCTACAGTGATTAGAAGTCTTTTCTGTTTTACAACATAAATATTTTGATACTAATTTTTCTACAGTGCGACACTGGTGGAGCAGTGGTGCACAGCACCATGATTTACGGTTTGATATCTGTTGGTCAACCTGATTACGCATGTCAGAGACCAACTGCAGCCCTGGATGTGTGTGAATATCTGGGGTGGATAAAGCAAATAACTGGGATTCAATAAAACATAAAGTATCATGAAATATAATTCTTATATTTCATCTCACATATGATTTTATAATTGTATCTTCTTCAGTTTGATCCACATGTTTGCAGAATTAGAATAAATCAATAGTTTTGTTTTCTCTCACCTGATTTTGACCTCCCTAATGGAGCTTTCTCTGCCTCAGAAATGGAAAATAAATGCATCAAAAAGAAACATTTTCTGGCTGATTGTCTTTACAGTCATGGTTCAGTTTGTTCAGTTGATATTTTCCCTGAACTGAGATTAGAAACATGACATGAGTTTTAAATCACACGAAGAGGAACATCAGAAGTAATTTATTTATTAAGATTTTGTCCTTATTTTCCATCAGAAATGAACATGCAGCATCTAAACTCTGCAGTTCTGGAGTTACTATTCCTGATTTAGTAATGAAACAGAAGTCACATAATACAACAATTAACAAATAAAATCTTAATAACTTAGAAATAATAGAAAAAGTCATCACATTATTAATAAATATACTAAGGAAATAAAAAGTTCAATCATTAAAGACAAGTTAAAAGTCAAAATCTGGAATGAAAGAAGTTTTAAGAAAATATTTAAATACAGGTAGAACTAATTAATGGTAGCTATTGGTTGCCACAAATTAAAATTAAAATGATAGAAAATGTTCCTCTTTTGCAGTTAAATTTTAATTTTTAACACTTTTTATAGGGTCATATAAAGTTATAAAAAAGAATCTTCTTAAAAATATTAACATAAAAATCACCTGCAAAATAAAGGATAAAGTGACAAAATAATTATTTACTTCACTGTTGAAATTAAAATCTAAATTACATGTTAATTATGTAAGATTTCTCAGAAATTACAATTTTGTTTTCAAAATTTTAAACATGACAGACGTTCTCTGTAAATTTTATAGTAACATCTGGAAAAAGTAAGACGATGTTAGTACTGCTAAAATGTGTCATTAAATCTTTATTGTTACGTTTTTCAGTGATATTACATCAAATTAAACAGAAAAGAAGGTTTGTTAGCAGTGACATGTGGCGAGGTTCACAGCTTGTGAGTCACTGACTTAATCATAATCAGATTTACAAATATAAACAACTTGCATTGACTGTTTACATACGGAAATTTCACGCATGCGCATAATGCTGGAGGGAAAAAATTCAATTCTTTTACATGCCATCCATAGCCACGGTGCTGCAGTAGAATAATTTGTTAACTCAATGAAACTTGGAAATGTATTATTAATTTAGTGCTATTCTCCACAGCACAGCGAAAAAACGTTGAAGTACAACTCAAAACCACCTTTTTATCGCCCTCTGTATTGGCCAAGCTCAGACTATATGTCTGAGTTTAACTCAACACTACTATATGTTTCAGGGTTCAACACCAAAAAAAACCCAGTAAATATGTCTCATAGTTTGAAGCAAACCTTTCATCTTTGGGCTTGCTCTTCCTTTAGTATTATTTCCTGCTTCGATTGAAAATCCACTTTCGAAAACTATTTAAATGTAGAAATGTAGTCAGCCATTTTGACGTCAGAAGAAAAGAGAAAAAAATAAATATGTCGCTGCACTTGACTTATTACTGTATGGCTAGCTCGCTGTCTTTTACTCTGCAGTTGTAGAGTCACAAGACCAATGTCTGGGATCATGAGCGCCCCCTGCCATGAGGCAAGAGAACTGCCTGCCTCACCTCGAATCTTTTCTCTGCTGTTTCTAATCGCTCCTCAACACACAAAACACGTTACACACACAGTTGGTGATAAAAAACACTACATCATATACATAAGCTAAAATATGGAAAATCAAATCCCATTAAATTTTTAACTATTGTATCGGTGACATAAAGACAGAAGTGTAGTTGGGAGGCAGAAGGGAGCTTGAGCCCCTGCACCTTTTATCCTTGATGCCCCTAGTGCCTTTGTAAAAAGAGGGGTTTTTTTCTTCTTTCAATTTTTAAGTATTGTTTTCTATCTGTGTGTCAGGATGCCTGCCTGTGGCCCTCAACAATAATATTTAGTTAAATATAATTTAGGAAAATAAATCAATTTGACTTCCCTCGGACTAGTCATGACTGAGGATTCTCAGTTTCTCTGCCTCCATGTTGTTAAGACACCGGGTCCATGGTGAGGAGGAGGGGGGCGATCTGCGCCCTCTAACTATCCATGGGCAATAATTCCAGGGTATTAGAGGAGAAGCAAGGAGCGGGTAATCCAGGCGAGTATGAGCACCAGAGTGGTCAGAGCTGTTCTATGAGGAAGGAATAGATGGGAGAGGAGCCAGAAACATGTTTAAACACTTTAACTGCAGCAATGAGCGCTAGGGTGTACCACTGTTGAAGCGGAACCATCTGGCGCCTGCCTCTTCTTCTTTAGCTTGCATCCATTTTTGTTGCACTACTTCCATCTGTTTGATCCTAATAACTATACCTCAAATTCTCCTAATGAACCCAGTATGTTTTAAAAAATGAAAAATCTCCTTTTTCCCCTCTTTGCTATTTAACTCAACCACATTCTCAAATTTCAATTATCCATTAAGACCTAATTCCATTTTTAATAATCTTCTTTGATTCACATATTTCCTACAACTAATAAAAACATGTTCCAGTGTTTATACAGTATTACACCAACTACATAAACCAGTAAGATGTTTTCCCATCTTAAAAAGAGTGCCATTTAATAAACTTTGACCAGTTTTTATTCTATTTATAATTATCTCCTCCCTCCTGTATATTCCTCTAATTCTTACAACATCAACTTTATTTTGTATCCTATATAAATGACTTTCCATTCATTTCATTGTCCCACCTAATTTTCCATAACTTCTTACTTTCTTTCCAAACTATACTTTTGCCTTTAGATTTAGATAACGTTACTGGCATATCAATATCTTATTATTTAACAGCTTCCTCAGCCAACCTATCTGCTCCTTTATTACCCAAAATACCTACACAAGCAGGAGTCCAAAATAATATTAAATATTTATTTCGTTCACATATTCTATGATGAACAGCCATAACCTAATATAATATATTTTGATGATTTTTGAGTGAGTTTTCACTTTTATTTTGTTCACTGTAAATATTTGGACTTAATTTTTAACTCTGAATTTTTCATGAATAAAAGATTAAAAAGAAAAAAAATTGCAAAATCTCGTCTGATCACAGAAAGTAAGGAGGGTCGGTCCTGGTTACTACTGGGATGGGACACCGCCTGGGAGTACAAGGTGCTGTAAGCTTTTGCTGGCTCTTTCACTAAAATATCTTTTGTGAAAAGTGACACAGAAGCAAAAATGTACCAGAGCAGAGGTATAAACAGATGTAGAAGTGGTCAGTAGTGAGTTAAAATGTAAAAGTCTTTAGTGCCCCCTGGCGGTGGCGAAGGATGAAAGCACTAGGTGTGGTGGGTTGTTGGGGTTTGAACCAACAACCCACCAATTGTGGGGTGAAGTCCCGCCACTGTCGTCACCATCACCCCAATTAAAAAATTATTACTACAAAACAACAAAATCAGGCAAAACTTTTCCAGGTCAATTTAAAATAAAACTTTCACAAAAACTGCAGGTGTGTTTCTGTGTCTGGTGAATGTTTGATAAAACAAGCTTGTTCTTCATTCAGTGAAGTTATTCACACTGGATAGAGGATCCACAAGTTTTAATCAACAAGTTAGAATAGAAATACTTCATGATAAAATGTATCAAATAAAAGTACATTTATGTCTTTATGTAGATTCATGTGAGCTTAATCTTTGCTTTGAGATCTGTTTTATTGCATCTTGAAATCTATTTTGATAGAGATATTAATGGCTTTCTTACACAATCAGATAGTATTTTGCAAAGATTTGTAGATCTTTAAGTTTATAGCATTTTTTTATTTCCTGGTTCAGTAAAGGGATCCTAAAAAGCCACGTTCACAGAAACATCTGCCTCTCCCAGCTGCTGCCTTCCCTTCTTGAGAAAAAATATACCTACACGTTTTGTTTTACTACCTGTATGTGTCATTAGCAGGAGAAGATCTATTGTTGGCTTTACCATGGGACAAATGCATAACTTATCCCCTATATTGTTTCTTGCAGATAGATCATATTCCTCTAAATGAATTGGACTGGTCCCAAACCAGTTTACAGTTTGGAACTGAGACAAACTCCATAAAGGTGCCAAGCCCTTTATGTTCAAACATGTTCAACCTGCAGCTGAGTACATGTGAGCAGATAAAACAGAGAAAAGACAAAGAGTCCTTTTGTCCATAACAGAGTGTTCCTTATGAATTTCTTGTAACATTTCTTGTCTATAAAATCACAAGATTCATAGTTTCTTTTACAAAGGACATTTTAGTTACGTTAGTCTTTTTGTTTTTCACAATGTAGCATCAGGGCTTTTTTCCTATTTTTGGAAATTCATGATTGTCCTTAACTTGATCTTTGTTAGGGCATTAGTTCCACTTTACACCAAACTAACTTTTAGCCACATAAAACAGATGTTTTTTCTTCAATTAGCAGATAAATATGTAATCATGTCTCTTATTAGTAAAATCACAGACTGTTACTCGCCAGTTCGTCTTGTTTCTCCACGCCACTGATCCTCATCCCTTCTCCCTGGTTTCCTCATGGTCTCTCCATGTCTCTTGTTTGGATTTATGTCCCTTGTACTTTTTGTTGTAAATTTGATTTTTAATTAAATCTACAACAGAACTTTTACATCTCCTGCCTGCTGCATTTGGGTCCACACTTCAACAACACTCATCCTGACAGACAGTGGTAATGCATTGGACTTTAAAACCACTCTGTCCATCATGGTCAGTGTGGAATGAATATATGTAAACATTTAAATATAAATAAAAATAGTTTTTTTAAGAACCACAATTAAGTCTTACTTTGTTACAAAATAAAATGGCAACAATGGACTTTTTCCCTTAAATCTTCAAGACCTAAAATATAAAAATGTTTTTATAGCCAAAATATTTGCTGGAAATGGTGCATATTGTATATCTATTATATAGTTTCCATTTGGAAACTACATCAGTAGTATTAGTCTTTATGGGTTGCTTCATGTCATAATATGTTTTTTTACCTGCAAGAGTTTCTACGCTGTGTACCACATTATTATGCAAATTGGATTTAGGTGTCATAAAGATTACATTTTTTGTTGTGCTATTACATTTATAGATGGTTTTGTGTGTCAGGGCTCTTTGAATCACTATAATTAATTTCAGAGAGCTGGGTTCATCAGTTTGTCTGGTGAGCTCAATTAAAGGAAATCTACTTAATGTTCCACATTATTAACCAGGCCGCAGGTTTCAAGCAATATGGGAAAGAGAAAGAATCTCTCTGCTGATGAAAATCATCAGATAGTGTAGTGCCATATGACAAGGTATGAAAACATTAGATATTTAACAAAAACTGAAGCGTTATCATCGTACTGTGAAGAGATTTGTGGCTGATTCAGAACAAAGATGGGTTTGTACAGATAAAGGCAAAATGAGGAAGGTTTCTGTTAGACAAATTCATCGGATTAAGAGAGCAGCTGTTAAAATGCCTTTGCAAAGCAGCAAACAGTTATTTGAAGCTGCTTGTGCCTCTGGAGCCTCAAGGTGGAGGATCCTCCAGAGGCTTGTGGTGCATGAACCTACTATTGGGCCACTAACCAGAGCTCACAAGCAGAACCGGTCGCAGTGGGTCCAGCCATACATGAAGATTAATTTTCAAACAGACTTGTTCACTGATGACTGCTGTGCAACCCTGGATGCTCCAGATGGACGCAGTAGTGGATTGGTGGTGGACGGTGTTAAGGAAAAATGATTATTTTTAGTGCTTGATACAGTTAATCTTAAAAGCTATATGGAACACTCTTATTTGGAACAGTTTTGTGTCGAGCATTTGGGATTGAGCCAGATGAGCAGGCATTCAGGCAAACAGGGGCCAAAATGCAGATCACTCAATGGAGTCTCCCCGCTGTGAAGCAAAGCCATGAAATTAGCATTTTCCTTGGGAGACAGAGACTTTAGATTTCTCAGGTATCTGTGAGGTCTTATCTCAGGATCGTTCTGTACTCAGAATGACCGTGGGAGCCACGGGGGGTCAGGGCCAGCAATCCGCTTCTTTGTCTCGGTAGAAGGCAGATGGTCCTTTGATCTTTGCGTAGATCAGGGGGAGTTCCAAGTTTCTCTGAGTGCTTAAGGGAGTTTCCAGTTGGTCAACAAGAGGAACGCCTTGAGTGCATAAATTAAATAGAGAAACACCTCTTTAGTATAAGATTTCGCGTCGGAAGAGAAAATGCAGAGAGCGGCCACCATTTTGCCTTTTTGCATTGGCTCTCTCTCCAAAGACGTCTTTGCTTTTTGTTTGTCTTTTGTTTTGTGTTTGTCTGTCTTCCCCTTGTCTGTCTTTATTTTTATGAGAAAAATGCATATCTCTGTTCCTCTGCAGCTTTGTTGTTGATTGCTTTGTATGAGATTAAACTCTGTGATCTGTGTCGTCAACGCGTTTTGTTGTTGCTTTCACTTTAGAGCACGCCGCCGCCACTCGCTGAGGATCCCGGGAAAATTAAAGAGGAAAGAGCCAAACGTTTTGTCCAAAGTTAACGTTAAATTACCTCTTTTTTAACAACGGCCACCACATCCCAACATGGCTGTGACGTCAGCAAGGAGGTGGTTGTTAGAGAGTTTTTGGTATTATCATTTTATTTTCTTACTCTAGTTCACATTAAGTCTATAAATCTTTGTGATTTTCTGTTTAAAGTGTTCTCTTCTTTAAATGACCTGGAGGTCACTACTGTCTGCTCAACTTTACGAGAAATAGATAACACTGAGTTTCTCAGACTTTAAACCCTTTTGCAAGAACACCTCCTAATTTAGTAACTACCTGTGAGCAGTCGTATTTTGTTTTCTTGACAGTATTGACCAAGATTTGAACCGGGCTCAGACCTTTGATCAGATATCACATCTGGACCTGGGTTGTTAGATGTTTGGGTTAGAAGCTTTACGACCTCTGTTGTTTTTCCTGACTGCCCCCTTGCCTGTCCTTCTTAGACAATAAAAACAGGAGCCGTTGTAAGGGCAGCCCAGAATGCTCTGTGGATTCTTCGGAGGAAGAGTTCTCAGAGCCTTCCCTTTTGCAAAAGCTCCACGTTGAAATTCATATACGTTGTCTGTGGTTCTTTCTTTTATTTAGTTTCGAAAGGAAAATACCTATCAGTGGTGGAGTCATTTTTTTGGGCTGAACTCATGGGGAGAGAATCATTGGTCGGTCCCTTCAGAGTCATGACCATAGATGAAGGTGGGAATGTAGATCAACCGGTAAATCGAGAGCTTCACTTCACTCAGCTCTCTTGTCACCAAAACAGATTGGTACAGCTAATTTTACCATAGTTTTCTTTTAAACGTGTTTTGAAAATCAGAATTGTTTTCATTTAATTAGGTGAATTTCTGTGAGTTTAATTGTTTTGTTGCAATTTTGCATTTACAACAAATGCAAATGCTCTTCACCACCCAACACTGTAATATTGTTCTTTTTCAAATTAAAAGAACCAAACCCTTTTCTGTTGTTCACGGCTCATCAAAAAACAAGATGATGCTAGTTTCGGGAGCAAAGGCAGATGTGAATTCTTGTAGATTGGGAACCAAACAGTTTTTCTTAAAAAAATATCAACCTGAAAACAAGAACAAGTCGCTCTTTCTTCAGAAATTCAATTTTATTTCATCAATTTTATTCCCTTGAGCAAAACTCACTGTAAGCTTGTGCACTGCAAAAACAGAACATTTACCAATAATTTTTAGTCTATTTTCCAGTCCAAATCTCAGTTCACTTGAGATAAGGCAAAAGTAACTAATAAGGAACTTTGCAGCAAAATACATGAGCTGCTTGTTTTGAGTCAATTCCTTAATATTGATGAAAAAGTTTTGTTTCATTGACTGATTATTTAAGTTATAAAACTGGGAAATGTTTGGTTATTAGTGAAATAATCTGTCAATAACAACTTTTTTCAAGTATATTTATAATGATGAGGTGTCTGTCCTGTGATTGGTGGCTTGCTTTCCAGCAGGAAGTTGTGGACAGGGTTTAAAAGCTGCTGCTGGACTGCAGACATTCACAGGAAGCTGGACCAGCAATGGCTCTGCTGAAGATTCTGCTGCTGCTGGGGCTGGGTGAGTCGGAGACACTGGAGACACTGGAGACACTTCCACTGGTTCCGTGAGGCTGCTGCTCTCTGTGACTCTCAAACTTCCCTCTGTTTCTGTTTCAGACTGAAATGTCTTTGCATATAAACTGTGATGCTTTTTAATCTTTAACTGTTAATCCGTTTTCTGTTTCAGCAGCCATGTTTACTCCTGATTTCTGAGTAAAGTCCTCCTTTTTCTTCTTCAGGTGTTTCAGTGAACTCAGATGTTTCTCTGCAGAAGAGAATCATTGGAGGTCAAAACTGTGATGAAGGTGAGCGTCTTTATCACGTTCGGCTAGAGATCACAAGGGGTGAGAGAAAGGAAGGATGTGGAGGATCTCTGATCCACCCTGAGTGGATACTGACTTCAGCTCACTGCATGGCTGAGCCAGGATGGTAGGAAACAGACATGAAGACAGTTTTATCTGCAGATTATCACGTTTTCTGTCTGTTCATTATAATCTAACCTTTTCTGCAGGATTATTGTAGCATTGTTCAAAGTTCATCCAAGGACTATTATACGTTACAATCAGGTAATCCAACAAGCTCCTGTGATTTATACTCGCGACGGCCAGCAGCATGACCTCATGTTGCTGAAGCTTGAGACACCAGTAACAGATGTTCCACTTGCTCGGCTACCAGACTGCAGGCGTCGTCTTAGTAGGTAAGTCTTTCTCTGATCAAAAACATGACTTCAGGTTTTCTGTCTCCACTCCTCCAGTCCTGCTGCCTCTGCTTCAGCACACCTGAGTCAGGTAATCAGGCCACCAGCAGAACCAGAACCCTCAGCTTAGCTCAGGTGTGTTGGACCAGAGACACATGTAAAGGACGCAGGACACACTGAGGACTGTAGGTGGACACTCCTGTGTCAGTGGATGAAGTCCAGATTTATTTTCTGTTCTTTCATTGTTCTTCATAACAATTAATTTTCTACATTGTTATCTTGTATTTTTACATTTTATTCTTATTGTTTTTTAGAGACGATGTTGTTCAGCTGGCAGGAGAGGGAGCAACAACAGCCGGCCCCAATAATGAACGATGTGAGAGAAATATTGAAGTTATGAGAATAAAATCTTTGTTTCTGTCTCTACAGAGAAGGTCGAGTTAAGAACATTTTTATGAATCTCATGTTTCTCTACAGTATCCGCTAATCCTATTCCACCACAACTTCAGTGTGTCGACATGAGAGTTATTCAGTTTTCCGGCTTCATCCCGACATATGGGCATGTATTCTATGCTGAAGCACCTAATAAGGATATATGTTTTGTAAGTTTGTTTCTTAAATACCTCTCTGCAGCGATTAGAAGACTTTTCTGTTTTACAACATAAATAAATATGTTGATATGAATTTTTCTACAGGGTGACACTGGTGGAGCAGCGATGCACAACGACATGATTTATGGTGTGATTTCTCTTGGTCAACCAGACCATGCATGTCAGAGACCAGCTGCAATCCTTGATGTGTGTGAATATCTGGCATGGATACAACAAACAACTGGGATTCAATAAAACATAAACTATAATAAAATAAAATTTTCATGAAATTTCATCTCACATATAATTTTATAATTGTATCTTCATCAGTTTGATCCACATGTTTGTAAAATTACAATGTATCAATAGTTTTGTTTTTTCTCACCTGATTTTGACCTCCCTAATGGAGCTTTCTCTGCACCTCAGAAATGAAAATTAAATCAATAAATGCATGAAAAAGAAACATTTCCTGGTTGATCGTCTTTACATTCATGGTTCAGTTTGTTCACTTGATATTTTCCCTGAACTGAGTCTAAAAACGTGACAAGTTTTAAATCACATGAAGAGGAACACCAGAAGTAATTTATTTATTCAGTTTTTGTCTTTATTTTACATCAGAAATGAACATACAGCATCTAAACTCTGCAGCTCTGGAGTTACTCTTCCTGATTTAGTTCTAGAGAATTTTAAACTCCAACAAGACCAAAGAGCTGTGCACAAAAATAATGAAACAGAAGTCACATAATACAGCAATTAAAAAAATCACAAGTTGAACATAACACAAAAAACATCACATTATTAATAAAGATACAAAGGAAGTAAAAAGTTCAATATTCAAAAACAATTTAAGAGTCAAAATCTGGAAAGAAAGAAGTTTTAAAATAATTTAAAAACAAGTAAAACTAATTAATGGTAGCTTCTGGTTGCCACAAATGTAACATAAAGGATAAAAAAAATTATCTATTGCAGTTAAAGTGTCATTCTTTATTTTAATTTTAACACTTTTTATAGGCTTACATGAAGCTATAAAAAAAATAATTATCTTAAAAACATTAACATAAAAATTGCCTGCAAAATAAAGGAGGAAGTGCAATAATATTTATTTTCTTTCACTGTTGAAATTAAAATCTAAATTACATGTCTATTATGTAAAATTTCTCAGAAATTACATTTTTACTTTCAAAAGTTTAAACATGACAGAAGTCCTCTGTAAATTTTATAGTAACATCTGGAAAAAGTAAAAATATGCTAGTACTGCTAAAATATGTAATTAAATACTTTATTGTTACATCTTTTGCTGTTAATATTACATTAAATTAAACAGAAAAGAAGGTTTGCATCATCAAATGTGGTAGTGTTTTAATGCAATAATCACCGTCCAAATAATAGTGTTAATTAACAATTTGAACTTATTTCTATGCAACCAGGAATATTTTATTATGTTATTAAATGACACAACCTTTTTCTAGAGTAGTGATTTTGTCGTTCATTTTATTCTTCCTACTTAACAGAAGGATGTTCATAGCTGGTGAGGCACTGACTTAATCATAATCAGATTTACAAATATAGAAACCGGCGTAACAGAGAGAAAAACTGCGTATGTAAATTTTACCCAAAATAACAATAATAATAATAGTATGTATTTATGATGAGATTTTTAATCGATGCATATGTTTAGTACCACCTAGTGGTGTGATGAGTAACCCCTTCAGGCGCTCATGGCTCCCCCACCAGAATTCTGAGTAATGCTGGTGGAGGTGGGTGCGAGTGAAGCAGCTCTTCACTACTTTCTTTTACTTGGGGTTATATTTTTCTAGCTCAACAATTAACGAAATACTGTAAGAACATCTAACATGTACGAATATAATTTGTAAAGTTTTCTCATGGTTGGGCTGGAAAAATATGACCCTATGAGCCAGTTGGTGTTTATAGCTGACCACTCAGTCACGACATATTGTCTTCTTTTATTTTTCAGCTGTGGGGCCACTTGCATGCAGTTAGAAGTCACATTGTGAAGAGTGATTTATTCTGTGTCATACTAGGTCAGTTCAAAGTCTAAATTAATGAACATATTTTTAAAAATGTGTTGTTGGATGTTATTTTAAGTGATTTGTGGAATAAGAATATTTTGTTATGTTTTTGAGGAATTGCCGCGCTGCCACCATAGAAGAATTCTGTTAACTCAAAGAAACCTGGAAATGTAAGTATTTTTAATTTACTGCTATGCTCCACAGCAAAGGGGAAAACCGTTGCAGTACAACTCAAAACCACTTCTTTCTCACCCTCTGTATCAGAAAAACTACACTCTGACCCGTTGGCATAGCAACTGACAACAACGCCACTATATGTTTCAGGATTCAACACCAAAAAACACTAAATATTTCCCACACAAAGAACAGAACATTCAGTCTGTTGCAGCAGTATGGCTTTAGGCTTAATGTTTCTTTCATGATTATTAATAAGTGATTAATAATCACTGTAGTAGATTATAGCTAAAACTGCTATTAGCTAATCTAACACAGCAGTTTATGGGTCATGTTTCCTCTGCTTTCTTTACACATATACAAACTGTAACTCACGAAATGCACAATTCAATAAAAAACTAAACAAAAATGTTTATTGCCGTCTTACCTTTACTTTTAAATGAAGTCCATGATCCTCTGCTCATTCTACACAAAATATGAGTTCATCCAAAGCCAAGTCTGTCATCTGACACAAGTTGAGAGAAGAATGCAAGGTAAGCAGAAAAGGCCGTTTCTAGCAGGACATCCACAAGGCCGGTGTTTTCTTGTGTACCACCCTGGTGTACCACCCTGGTGTACCACCCAAGTACCCTTCTGCCTAGTAGTTTGAAACAAACTTTTCATCCGTCTGCAAGAAGCAGTATAGGGGATAAGTTATGCATTTGTCCCATGGTAAAGCCAACAATAGAACTTCACCTGCTAATGACACATACAGGTAGTAAAACAAAATGGGAAAAATATGCCAACTTGTGTAAGGTACACAAGTAAAAGTACAAGTTTTGAAATGTACAAAAAGTAATTTTTATCTTCAAGAATACAAAATGACTTGGGAGTAAAAGTAAAAAGTTGTCAGTAAGAAAGTTTTTCAAGTACAGATACGTAAAAAAAAAAATATATATATATATATATATATATATATATATTTTTGGTGGTGTGTGAGTGTGTGTGTGTTTTTTTTGTTTGTTGTCTTTATATATATATATATATATATATATATATTTTTTTTTTTTTTTTTTATTCTCAGTAATACCTACTGTTTTTATTCTGCATATATTCATATGTGGCACATGTTATATTTTCACAAAATATATTTTTGCTAATTTTGTTGTTTCAAAAAGTAAACAATTAGAATGAGAAAGGTTCTAGACACAGTATTTCTTATTTCTTGTGTTTATTCAGGAAGATATTTTTTAGCATACAACACGGAAATATTGGGGATGTTGTTAGTTATGACATTATGCTAGATCTCACCTTCCAACATTTATAGAAAATCAGCTCAAAGAAAAAAAGCTGTTTTATTAAATTAATTATGCATACAAGTTTAAACTTGGCAGTAATTCGGTTATTTCTATGAGCTAAGAAAATAAGTTAGAAAACAACAGTGGCACCAACAGGAGCAGCAGGTAGGTAAAGGCTCTACTGGCGCTGTTGCAGTAGTCGCCCTGGCAGCAGCTAAGCTGTTCTGTGCTGAACTGATTCACCCGTGAAGCTCGCTGATCTGAGCAGATCAACTTGGAGGCACATCCCTTCAGCGTCACATTTTTTCCTTCTACATTCATTGAGGAAATGAAAATAAAGTTACCATGTGAGTAGCATGTTTGGATCTGGTCTTAACATTCTTCTGAGGATAAATATGAAGCATGCAAAACCATATTGGGCTCTTGTTGCTTTGACGCAGTAGTTTTCATTCCCTTCACATTTAAGAGTTTTCATGCAGTTTTCTCCCTCACACGTGAAGCACTTTTTTCCATTTGGAGCGGACTTGTACTCTAACATACAGAGATAGTTATTCCATTGAAAAGAAATGCAAAATTATAACAACTTTTCGCTCAAAGCTTTTATTTTTTTTAACTACTTGTTTCACCCATAATATGTGGAAAAAGTTTGAAACTGAATAAACTAAAAAAAGGTTTTGAAAAAAAAAATTCAAAACTACTCAGATTGAAGTTCAGATTCAGCTCCAGATTTATTTATTTTTTTACTTTTTTTTTTTTTTTTAGATTGAAGCTTTTCCACTGTCTTAGGGTAGGATGTCGATAAAAGGGATCTGAAATCATGACTGACAGCTCTGCAGGCCAGGAATGTCAATCATGGTGTTTCAATCTGAAAAAACGTTTGAAGCCTAAAAAAAAAAATTAAAAACAAATCTGAAACTAAATAAATAAAATAACCTCCAGGTTAAGGTTGAAAAATAATTTTAAATCTTTTTTTTTGTTTTAAACTTTTTTTTATGGCATCAATTTAGCTCCATACTAGAATCACAAAACTACCTGCAGACTAATTTGTAGACCACTTCTACAATGGTTGCTTAAAATGTTGTACATTTTAAGAAGCAACACGTTTGTGAGTATTGTAAATTAAAATTGTGCAAAGTATTGAAAAATGTCATCTATAAATTAATTACCAGGTATTTGAGCGTTGCAGAGGTCTCCATTGCAGCAGACGCTATTTTTCACCACTTTGTAAGTTCCGTAGTTGACGGAGTTTTCAACACATAGTTCAGGCATCATGCAACCTTTGAAGTTGACAATAGGAACCACGACGCCATCTACAGTAAAATAACACAAATTTTAAGTGTGACGTTGCCAAAGCAATAAACAACAACTGGAAACCATACAAAGACATACTACCTTTAATTGCGACTTCTGTTGTTACTGCTGAACAACGATAATCCTGTGAGGGACACTCAGTTGTTTTCCCAGTGCAAATTCCAGGGCTGCTTGATAAACATTCATAACATTTCAGGGTGTCAGCTAATTAAAACAAAGAGAAAATGCACTTTTATTGTCAACAAAATATGAAAAGGAAATAACAAAATCATGTTCTTATAAGACAAAAGAGGTTGAATCAGCACAATATACAGAGTGGGAAGGAAACGTTTGAAAGGCTTAGCAGGAAATTAGATCATTATTGCAGTTTGCAATGGGATAAAATGTAAATTGAATGAAATAACACTAATTAATGCAACAATAGAATAATATTAAATGTGATTTTAAAAATAAATAAATAAATAAATAAAAAACTTGCCTTCCGGTAGAAACAGTAACACCAAAGTGAAGAGGAACATTTTGCTGGTGAATTATTAGCGAGTTATAATTGTCTCCACTGAAAGAATATATATTGAAAGTTTTATTCCTGGGAGGGGCTCTACTCTCAGCTTTACGCCTCCCCTAAATAAGCAGATCCTCCTGTTTGTAAATGGTAGATTTTTTTTTCTGGCTTTCTGACGGTTATGCTACGCACAGACCCGTTGCCAAAGCAACTGACAACAACGCCACTGCAAGTGTTTCAGAATTTAAAAAAAAACATTTCTTAACCCTGGTCCTCAAGTTACACTGATTGCCCGGCATGATTTAGTTATTTCCCTGCTTCAGCACACATGATTTCAATTGATCGCTGATTAACAGGCCGTTGCTGAATTGCAATCATTTGAAAAGGCCAGTTGAAGCAGGCGCACAGGTGTCAAACTCCAGTCCTCAAGGGCCGCTGTCCTGCAGGTGTTTAGATGTGCCACCCGTACAAAACGCGGGAATGAAATGGCTTAATTACCTCCTCCTTGTGTAGATCAGTTCTCCAGAGCCTTAATGACCTAATTATTCTATTCAGGTGTGGAGCAGCAGAGGCACATCTAAAAGTTGCAGGACACCGGCCCTTGAGGACTGGAGTTTGAGACCCCTGGGAAACATCTAAAGCAGGTCAGTGTGCCTTGAGTACCTGGGAAACCTTGGTTTGCAGTTCACAGTGGAGATCGCATTCAAGTCGCATATACGTCGGAAGTGTGAGACCACTCCAAAAAGGAGAAGTAGACTTAATTTACTTTGACATCCTTAGCATGATGTGATGTGAAATTCATTTTGTTTCTGTTCAGTTACATTTTTAAAAAGGCGACAAAAAGACGCAACTCTGACAGATCATGAGTAAAGCAGGTGTTTAAATTGGCTAATCAACCACCGCTGTTAGCGGTAGTTAATCTACCACAGATATCTATCTCTTATTAATAATCACAAAATACACATAAAGCCTAAAAACATAATATTTTACCGGTCTGAATGTTCTGCTCTTTGTGTGGGGAAATGTTTGAGCATTTTGAATGATCACGTAATGGCGTTGTTGTCGGTTGCTATGGCAACGGGTGTGTAGCGCAACTGTCTGAGAGCGAGAAAAAAAAACATTAGGATCTGCTTAGTTAGGGGAGGCGTAAAGCTGAGAGTAGAGCCCCTCAGAAATAAAACTTTCAATATATTTTTTCAGCGGAGACAATTATAACTCGCTTATAATTCACCAGCAAAATGTTCCTCTTCCCTTTGGTGCTTGGAGTGCTGTTTCTACCGGAAGGCAAGTTTTTGATTACGATTAATATTATTGTAACGTTGCATTTAGTGTGATTTTATTAAACTTAGTTTTTCTTCCATTTAAAAAAACGACATTAATAATCTAACTTATTTTTCTCCCCGCATTGTGCTGATGTGATTCCGCCATTTTTTGTTGTCTTAAGAACAAGATTTTGTTGTTTCATTTTCGTGCATTTTCTCGTTGCTTTAATTAGCCAACAACCTGAAGTGTCATGAATGTTTACCGGCTCCCTCTGGAATTTGCACCGAGAAAACAGCTGAGTGTCCCTCACAGGATTATCGTTGTTTAGCAGCAACAGAAGTCGCCATTAAAGGTAACTCTTTGTTGTTTCCAGTTGTTGTTTATTAGTTTGGCAACGTAACACTTAAAATTTGTGTCATTTTACTGTAGATGGCATAGTGGTTTCTGCTCTCAACATCAAACGTTGCATCATGCCTGATCGATGTGTCGAAAACTCCGTCAACTACGGAACTTACAGAGTGGTGAAAAATAGCGCCTGCTGCAACGAAGACCTCTGCAACGCTCAAATACCTGGTAATAATTCCCTTATTATATTTGTCAATACTTTTGCACAACTTGAATTTACAATTCTCACAAACGTTTTTGCTGCTTAAAATGTAGAGCATTTTAAGCAACCATTGTAGAAATTAAAATCGAATGTTCAGACGACATCCTCTGAACGTTCGTTCACCAAACATCAAAATGAAACGCTCGGACTTTCAGCGAACTTTCGCAGTATTTCAAAATAAAATGGTACATCTATCGTTTAAATAGGTCTGTGGAAATGCTAATGTGGCGGCAGTTTTCATTTCATTCAAACAATTGTCTTCCATTTCCTATGGAGATCGATCCAATCTTGTAAAAAAATTGGAAAATTGATTACAACCACTTAAAACACTTTGTAAAGAATTCATTAATTTTACAGTATTAACATCAAAGACTACCAAGATAAAATATGATTTTTTAAAACATAATATGGCGTAGGTGATGGCGCGACCCACGTTTGTAGGCCTTGAGTCTTCGACGCGGCTGTCGCGGGTTCGATTCCCAGACCCGGCATGTCTTTCCCCTTTCCTGTCAGCCTACTTTCATGTAAGGGACACTAGAGCCCACAAAAGACGTCCTGGAGGGGAGGAAAAAAAAAAAAAAATTACATGAATAAAACCCTCTTTAAAACAAAATAAAATGGTACAGTATTAATTTTAATACCATAGGTTTCAGAAAAGACATTCATAATAATAATAATAATAATAATCAGAATGTGATACAAAAAATATGGAAACCTGTAACCTACTGAACAAAGTAGAGCCCATTGGTTTCAAATGAAATGCAGAAGCACTGTTTCTGGTGTAGGACAGCAGAAAGCCAGTGGCGTCACTCCTCAGACTATATATAGTATTTTAAATTCAAATGAAAGTAGTTTGTCTCACCTCTTGGACATATAACCATTGTTTTAATGTAGAGAGTAAGGTTTGGCCTGTGGTCAGCTCACCATGGCAACCACCTGTCATGGTGGGCTGTCAGTCATGAGTTCACATCCCACCCTAAAACGGGGCCAAAAGTTTGAATCTGAAAAATAAAGCATAATTTCAAACAGAAAAAGTCTTTAATCTGAAAAATAGTTTTGACAAATTTTTGTTTCCATTTTTTTAGTTTCAAATCTTTTATTTAAAACTTTTTATGCAGTTTCAATTTTTTTCAACTATTTTAAGTGAAATAAGTTGTTGACAAAAACATATATCTAATTCTGCATTGTTTTTAAATTGAATAACTATCTCTGTATCTTAGAGTACAAGTCCGCTCCAAATGGAAAAATGTGCTTCACGTGTGAGGGAGAAAACTGCATGAAAACTCTTAACTGTGTAGGGAATGAAAACTACTGCGTCAAAGCAACACGTAAGAGCCCAATATGGTTTTGCATGCTTCATATTTATCCTCAGAAGAATGTTAAGACCAGATCCAAACATGCTACTCACATGGTAACTTTATTTTCATTTCCTCAATGAATGTAGAAGGAAAAAATGTTACTCTGAAGGGATGTGCCTCCAAGTTGATCTGCTCAGATCAGCGAGCTTCACGGGTGAATCAGTTCAGCGCAGAACAGATTAGCTGCTGCCAGGGCGACTACTGCAACAGCGCCAGTAGAGCCTTTACCTACCTGCTGCTCCTGTTGGTGCCACTGTTGTTTCCTGCCTTATTGTCTTAGCTCATACTGCATTGCTGCCATGTTTTCTTTTTAATCACAATTAATTTTATAAATCTGTTCTTTTTATTTGATTCTATAAAAATGTGGTTAGCTAAGCAACACTTTGTAATTAACAACATCCTCTATATACTTTGTTGTTGAATACAAAAGAAAATATTCCTCAATAAGCACAAAAAAATGAGCTTATTGAGCACCTGCAAAACTTGCAAAAAAAAGTTATCATTAGTAAATGTGTTCAAGACTCAGAATTTACCAGAATAAATCCAACATATCCATGCAGATATTATTGTTTTCTACATGAGCTGTCTGATGCAGACTTTAGTTTTGTTTTCTTTAATGACGAGGTTAAGAGCTTTTAAAACTAAAAATGTGCTTCAGATTTTATTGGAAATCCATTATTTTTTTCATTAATAACCAGAAATAAACACAAGAGTTACAATCTAGTCAGACAACAGACATTTATTTTCTAGTTATGACAGTGGATATTATTAAATGATTATAACAAACAGCCGGTTTAGTTATTTAGAAAAACGATATACTAACTGTTTAATTTACAAAATAACTTTAATCTCCAAATAATCCAAAACTGGTTGAAAAATGCCTCATCTTCATCCAAGATTAATATGTTTGTGGTACAATTATAAATTTGAAACTTTCATTTAATGTCTGTTAAGTATGAAGAATAAAATGAATGATAAAATCACTACTCTAGAAAAAGGTTGTATCATTTAATAACAACATAATAAAAATATTCCTGGTTCCATAGAAATAAATTAAAATTGTTAATACTATTATTTGGACGGTGATTATTGAATTAACAAGGCCATCATATTCGATGATGAAAACCTTCTTTTCTGTTTAATTTGACGTAAATATCAGTGAAAAACATTGTAAGAAGAAAGTATTTAATTATATATTTTAGCAGTACTACCATCTTTTTACTTTTCCAGATTTTACTATAAAATTTCCAGAGAACTTCTGTCATATCTAAACTTTTGAAAACCAAATTTTATTGTCTGTGAAATTTTACATAATAAACATGTAATTTAGATTTTAATTTAAACAGTGAATGAAAATATTTTTGTACTTCCTCCATTATTTTGCAGGCCACTTTTATGTTAATGTTTTTAACATAATTATTTTTCATAGCTTTATCAAAGCCTATAAATGTGTTCAAATTAAAACTGACACTTTAACTGCAATAGAATAAAATTTTCTATCATTAGAATGTTAAATTTGTGACAACCAGAAGCTGCCATTAATTAGGTTGACCTGTTTTTAAATATTTTCTTAAAACTTCTTTCATTCCAGATTTTGACTTTTAAATTGTTTCCTTTGTATTGTAGTGGGAACGTTTTAAGGTTGTTGTGATTAATAACTGAATCTATGCATAGCAGTATTATGATTCTTGTGTGACACAAGAGTCTTTCATGAAAAAGACTTCTGAAAGAGTTCAGTTTCTCATTACAATTAAGTCATTGGATTGTTTCTTTATCTCTCATGGCTCCTAGTGAAAGCAGATGTGTGGTTGCTGTCTGTTCTGTAACCAAGTAGATTATCAAACTATGTGACTGGAATGAAACTCTGACTATTAAACTGTAAGCTGTGTTCTGCTCGGGGCTCTTTCTCCTGACTGCTATCAGTGAGAAGAGCCTTCGAATAAATACCGATAAGGAATATATTCGATCTCTGGTTCTTGATATAGTTTTTCCTCACTCTTTGTTAAAGTAAAATTTTCACAACAGCATCTTTATTATTCTTATATATATATATTATATCTTTACTATATTAGGATATTATTTGTTAATTGCTGTATTATGTGACTTCTGTTTCATTAATTTTGTGCACAGCTCTTTGGTCCTGTTGGAGTTTAAAGTTCTCTAGAACTAAATCAGGAAGAGTAACTCCAGAGCTGCAGAGTTTAGATGCTGCATGTTCATTTCTGATGTAAAATAAAGACAAAAACTGAATAAATAAATTACTTCTGGTGTTCCTCTTCATGTGATTTAAAACTCATGTGACATTTTTAGACTTTGTTCAGGGAAAATATCAACTGAACAAACTGATCCATGAATGTAAAGACGATCAACCAGGAAATGTTTCTTTTTCATGCATTTATTGATTTATTTTTCATTTCTGAGGTGAAGAGAAAGCTCCATTAGGGAGGTCAAGTCAGGTGAGACAAAAACAAAACAATTAATTTATTATAATTCTACAAACATGTGGATCAAACGGATGAAGACATAATGATCAAATTATATATGAGAGGAAATTTGATGAGAATTTTATTTCATGACAGTTTGTTTTATTGTATCCCAGTTTTTTGTTTTATCCACCCCAGGTATGCACACACATCTATTAAATAACTTGGTTTCAGAAATGCATAGTTGTTTGTAACAAAAGAAATCACACCATAAATCATGTCGTTGTACACCACTGCTCCACCAGAGTCGCCCTGTAGAAAAATTTATATCAATATATTTATTTATGTTGTAAAACAGAAAATTCTTCTAATCTCTGTAGGGAGATATATTGAAGAAACAAACTTACAAAGCACATATCCTGGTTCAGTGCTTGAGCACTGAATACACGCCCATATTTCGGCCGGACAATGGAAACACCAACAACTTTCATGTCGACACATTGAAGATGTGCTGGAATAGCAGAAATTCTCACTGTTGAGAAACATGAGAATCATAAACATGTTCTTCACTCGACCTTCTCAAGGGAGACAGAAACGAAGATTTTATTCTAATAACTTCAATATTTCTCTCACATCGCGCTCTACGGTAGTCGACTGTTGTTGCTCCCTCTCCTGCCAGCTGAACAACATCGTCTCTAAAACACAATAAGAATAAAATGTAAAATTATAATATAACAATGTAGAAAATTAATTGTTATGAAGAATAGTGAAAGAACAGAAAATAAATCCATGAAGGACTTCATCCACTGACACAGGAGTGTCCACCTCCAGTCCTCAGTGTGTCCTACGTCCTTTACATGTGTCTCTGGTCCAACACACCTGAGCTAAATGGGTTCTGGTTCTGCTGGTGGCCTGATTACCTGACTCAGGTGTGCTGAAGCAGAGGCAGCAAGACTGGAGGAGTGGAGACAGAAAACCTGAAGTCATGTATTTGATCAGAGAAAAACTTACGTTTTAAGAAGATAACTGCAGTCTGGTAGCCGGGCAACTGGAACATCTGTTACTGGTGTCTCAAGCTTCAGCAACATGATGTCATGGCCCAGGTCGTAAATCACAGGAGCTTGTTGGATTACCGGATTGTACTGCCCAGCAGTCCGTGGATGAACTTTTAAAATTACTCTGTTAGTCCTGCAGAAAATGTTAGATTATAATGAACAGACAGAAAACCTGATCATCTGCAGATAAAACTGTCTTCATGTTTCTTTCCTACCATCCTGGCTCCGACTTCCAGCAGTGAGCTGCAGTCAGGATCCACTCAGGGTGGATCAGAGATCCTCCACAGCGGTCCACTTTATTACCCTTGCTGCTCTCAACCCGAACATGATAAAGACGCTCCGTGACATGGCAGTTTTGACCTCCAATGATTCTCTTCTGCACAGAAACATCTGAGTTCACTGAAACACCTGAAGAAGTAAACGGCGGACTTTACTCAGAAATCAGGTGCAAACATGGCAACAAGAACAGAAAAAGGATAAACATTTAAAGATTAAAAAGCATCACAGTTTATATGCAAATAAATTTCAGTCTCAAACAGAATCAGAGGGAAGTTTGAGAATCACAGAGAGCAGCAGCCTCCCTGGAACCAGTGGAAGTGTCTCCAGTGTTTCCGACTCACCCAGCCCAAGCAGCAGCAGAACCTTCAGCAGAGCCATTGCTGGTCCAGCTTCCTGTGAATGTCTGCAGTCCTGCAGCAGCTTTTAAACTCTGATCACAACTTCCTGTTGAAAGAAAGCCACCAATGACAGGATAGACAAAGATCTGTGCTGTCATCTGCATACAGAGAAACTTTAACATCTCATGGTGTTGGGTAAAGCAGAACACCTTGGAGCGGGGTGTTCTAAAAGTGGGGAAACTCCATACATTTGCGGTTTGGCATGTTGTTGGCGTACTGACAGCCACGCTATCTACCTCCTGATTAAGAACAGGGCTGCCCGCACTGACGCGGCTCAGGGATTACGTCACATGCAGCGCCGTGCCCTAGTGCCTGTAAATTTAATGGTCCAATGAAGGAAATTTAAAAAAACAGGACATTTCCTCACTTTCTAAAAAAAAACCAGGACGCCCGGGACAGGACGTGAAATATGGACATGTCCCGGGAAATACGGACATTTGGTCACCCTAATTAATAGTAGTATTAATAGCTTACTTCTTTAGTGACAAATTCCTTAACCCTTTCATGCATGAATTATGATCCTTTGTGTCAGATTTTTTTTTCCATTAAAAAAAAAAATTCTTAAGGCATAAAAAAAGGTAGGAAATTTTTTTTGTAAAAATAATTTATTTTTTGTGATCAATTGTAATTTTGTCCAAATACAAAGTTGTTATTTGAAAAATACATCAGTAGTATTGTTCCTTAGGGGTTATCTGATGTCACAATATTTTTTTTACTTGTAAGAGTCGTCTACAGTAGAAGGAGGGACCAGGTCTGTTCTCATGCTTTTTTGTCTGTT
This sequence comes from Xiphophorus couchianus, assembly GCF_001444195.1. Classification (NCBI taxonomy): domain Eukaryota; kingdom Metazoa; phylum Chordata; class Actinopteri; order Cyprinodontiformes; family Poeciliidae; genus Xiphophorus; species Xiphophorus couchianus. The sequence continues at coordinate 12,536,554 of NC_040231.1, forward strand.
GGCCATATTGTATTTAACAAAAATAATTTCCTGCATTTGCAGCTGATGGCCAGTAGTTGATGGTATATTTTATGATGCATTAGTGTCCACTTCAGTGGTCTGTGTGCATTTATAACATAAAAATCCACAGGAAGCACAAGAAAATGGCTTTTAGATAGCTGTCCACTGTAGTGACCACTATGCATGAAAGGGTTAAAAGTGCCGAGCCCTTTATGTTCAAACATGTTCAGTGTGCAGCCGTGTACGTGTGAGCAGATAAAACAAAGACAAAGAATCCTTTTGTCCATAACAGAGTGTTCCTTATGAATTTCTTGTAACATTTCTTGTCTATGAAATCACAAGATTCAATTTTCAATTTAATTTTATCAGGCTGCCCAGTGCTGGACTAAATGCCCAGTTTGCTACAAGCAGCCTGAGTCGATCCCAACAACAGCTATAAAGAATGACTGGCTTTATATCGGATTTTCTGATATAGAGAACACCACCTGCTCACTGTTTGCTTTCTCCTTCACCTTAATGTTACTACCAGGCGGTCTAAAGCCGCTGCTTAGGGGATCTGGGCTGGAGGTTCGCGGTTGTGAATAGAAGTTACTGCAGAACCTCAACTGTTATAGGAAGACTCAGCCCATGGCATTTGGAGCTCACAAAACATCACATAAACATTAATGAAAATACTTGTCGCGGCCTTCTACGCTCCAAAACCAAACATTTACAACAAATGCTGTGGGTGGTAAAAGGTGGTTTGATTCTTGCATGTACTTCCAAATTGATTGTTTGAAAAAAATATATTCTTTATTTCTTGTAAAAGTATCGACAAAATTATTACTAAAGATCTCTTACAACTTAGTTGAAAACTAAAGTTAACTGAATCTGACATGTCAAGTTTAAAATGTGGTCAAAAAAATCATTTTACAAAACCTCCTGTCATCACACCAGACATTTGCCCAAACAATGAACCTGCACCAAGCACCCGGTGTGTTATTAATCACTTAAATTAATGGAAGAGTCTAACAGTTTACCAAAGTAATCTAAACAATTCCAAATATAATAAAACTAATTACATATTTTGGCTTTAAACTAACATAAATATATTCTAACTGCCCAGAGAAAAACACTAAATTGGTAGAAATTACAATTCACAAAATTTAATATAAATGGCCACAACAATACAGTAGCAATAATTTGAATTGCAGCATAGAGCCAAACATGCCACAATTAAATAAATCAACATGTCCCAAAAGCATAGAGCGACTGGCATAAGGGCCATCGGGGTATTCCAGGAAGATTCAGGGCCGGCCCAGACTAATATGGGGCCTGAGACAGATTCATGATTTAGCCCCCCGACCCCTTCTACTAAGAACATCAGCATCACTAACTGTTTAGATTTAGAGCCCAGATTAATTGTCTGAGTTTAAAATCAATCACTGATCATTGGTTGTTATTTGCTGTGATACATTTGTGGACAAACTTCCTAATTAAATCATCAATGTACTTTTGATTTTTTTCTTTGCTGAATGCATTAAATGAAATTTAATAGCACTGCCATTCACAATAAATAAATGCTAAATTTTTAGATTTAAAACAATTCTGTGTTACAATTCAAGCACTTATAGGAGCCTGTGAATGACCCCCACCATTAGAGTTAACCCCTCTGAGCTTTTTTGATCTATAAAACAGTCTGCAGCCAAGTTGTTATGGAGGTTAAACAGTCAGATATTATTAGGGTTTATTTAGTAAAATAGAAGTAAATTTACTTATTTCATAACTTCATAACCAGAGACCTTCTCTCCTCTGGTCTGTTTAACAACTTCAGTCTCAGATCAGCTCAGCCCTCCAGGACTGTCAGCAGCAGAAACAGCAACATTAAACCTATCAGGGAAACATAAACTGCATTTGCTTTGCATTGTCTTTACATGATAATGATATAGTATGATCTGATTAAATATTAGGTTCTTGACTAATATGGGTTGTTGCTATATTGTTGTACAATGTTTTAAGATCTTGTTCAGTGTGCCCCTTTTTAACTTTGAGCCCCTGCCCCTCCTAATGTTTCTGCACGGCCCTGTGTCAGCATGCGAGAAGAGAAAACAAAGGAAAGACAAAGAGTCCTTTTGTCCATAACAGAGTGTTCCTTATGAATTTCTTGTCTATGAAATCACAAGAAATCATAGTTTCTTTTACAAAGAACATTTTAGTCACATTAGTCTTTTTGTTTTTCACAATGTAGCATCAGGGCTTTTTTGCTATTTTTGTATTTATTTTTTGTCCTTAACTTGATCTTTGTTAGCACATTAGCTCCACTTTACACCACACTAACTTTTAGCCACATAAAGCAGATTTGGTTTTTTTTAGTTAGCAGATTAATATATAATCACGTCTCTAATTAGTCAAATCACAGACTGTTATTTGTCGGTTCGTCTTGTTTCTCCACGCCACTGATCCTCATCCCTTCTGCCTGGTTTCCTCCTGGTCTCTTCATGTCTCTGGTTTGAATTTATTTTTGTCCCTTGGACTTTTTTTTTGTACATTTGATTTTTAATTAAATCTACACCAGAACTTTTACCTCTCCTGCCTGCTGCATTTGGGTCCACACTTCAACCACACACATCATGACAGACGGTGGTAATGAATTGGACTTTAAAGCCACTCTGTCCATCATGGTTAGTTTGGAATGAGTATATGTATTGTAAACATTTAAATATGAATAAAATAGTTTTTTAAAGAACCACAATAAAGCCTAACTTTGTTACAAATTAAATGGTAACAATGGACTTTTTTCCTTAAATCTTCAAGTTGAGAATTAAATATAAGAATGATTTTATAGCCAAAATATTTGCTGTAAATGGTGCTTGTTGTATATCTAAAGTCAGAGTAATGATGTCAGAAAATACCTGTCAAAATATTACCACTGATGAAGTCCACTAAAGTGGACTTCATGCACTTTAGTGCATTCAACAGCTTCCCCCCCAAGATTTCTTGTGAATGCTGGTAGAGGTAGGTGCTAGTGAGCCATTTCTTTACTACATTTTTTTACTTAAGGTCATATTTTTTTAGTTCAACACATCCATAAAATATTGTGAGGACATATAACATCTATGAATATGATTTGTAAAGTTTTCCCGTGGTTGGGCTGGAAAAATATGACTTTATGACAGGGAGCTGCGCCGGTTGGTGTTCGTGGCTGATCACTCAGTTATAATACTAACTATGTCTTCTGTTGTTTTTCAGCTTTGAAGGATCTTGCATGCAGTTTCTAGTCACACATATTGAAGAGTGTTTGTATTGTCTTCAACACTTGGTGAGCTCAGGGTGAAAAATTCATGTATATGTAAAGTTGTGTTGTGACTGACATGGTGATTGACTGTTGCAGCTGCTGTGGCAGTCGACAGTTATTTTACTGTTTTATATTATTGGATGTTATTTTTGAATAATTCATGAAAAAATAATGCTTTGTTTTATTTTGAGGAATTGTTAAATGTTGGTTTAAATTATACGATCACATGTAAAAAAAAATTACAGATAAAGAATTCTTATGAATGCTGGTAGAGCTTTGAAGGCTCTTGCATGCAGTTTCCAGTCACACAAAGAATACAAGGGAAGCAGAAAAGGCCGTTTCTAGAAAGACATCCACAAAGCCAGTCTTATCTTGTATGACTTAGACTTAGACTGACTTTATTGTCATTTTGCATGCACAGGGTGTATACAGAACGAAATTTCGTTGCATACGGCTCAGGACAGTGTTTTGAGCTTTCAATGTTGTGAGGTTACTCCAAAATAAAATACAGTATAAAATATGAATATAAATATAAATATAGAATATAAAGTGCAGGAATGACAGTAAAATATAAGTTATTTAGCTCTGTACATGTGCAAGGTATAAAGTGGAGACCAGATTTTAAGTGCAGTCCAGTTAAGAGTTCAGCAGTCTGATGGCAAGTGGGAAAAAGCTGTTTCGGAACCTGGTGGTCCTGCACCGGATGCTGCGGAACCTCTTTCCAGAGGGCAGCAGGGAGAACAGTCCATGGTGGGGGTGTGAGGGGTCACTGATGATGTTTCAGCCTCGGGATACACAGCGCTGGGATGAAATGTCCTGGATGGAGGGAAGGGGGGCCCCGATGATCCTTTCTGCTGTCCGCACCACTCTCCTCACGTTCTTCCAGTGGGAGGCGCTGCAGCTTCCACACCACACAGAGAGGCAGTTGGTCAGAATGCTCTCTATGGTGCTTCTGTAGAATGTCTTGAGGATGGGCGGGGGCAGGTGGGCTCTTCTCATCCTCCGCAGGAAATACAAACGTTTCTGTGCCCTCTTGGCCAGAGACGTGGTGTTCACAGTCCAGGTGAGGTCGTTAGTGATGTGCACCCCCAGGAATTTGGCGCTGCTGACCACCTCCACAGCCGAGCTGTTGATGAGCAGTGGAGCGTGGCTGGGCCGGTTCTTCCTGAAGTCGACGATCATCTCCTTCGTCTTGTCAACGTTCAGGATCAGGCTGTTGTCTCTGCACCAGTCCACCAGCTGCTCCACCTCCTCTCTGTAGTCCAGGTCGTTGTCGTCTCTGATGAGGCCCACCACCGTTGTGTCGTCCGCGAACTTCACGATGTGGTTGGTGGCGAACCTGGGGATGCAGTCGTGTGTCATCAGAGTGAACAGCAGAGGGCTCAGGACGCAGCCCTAAGGGGAGCCTGTGCTGAGGGTGATGACATCGGAGGTGTGTTGTCCGATCCGGACTGACTGAGGTCTGTCGGTGAGGAAGTCTAGCAGCCAGTTTCGCAGGGGGGTGCTGAAGCCCAGGTGTCCCAGTTTTCCTGCCAGATGCTGTGGGATGATTGTGTTGAACGCTGAGTGTTCTGCAGACTGAACACATGAGTGTTCTTCTCCTCCAGGTGAGCCAGGCTCAGGTGTAGGGCGGAAGAGATGGCGTCCTCAGTGGAGCGGTTTCGGCGGTAGGCAAACTGGAACGGGTCGAATGTGGAGGGGAGTCTGGAGATGATGTGTTCTTTTACCAGCCTTTCAAAGCACTTCATCATGATGGGAGTCAGTGCCACAGGCCGGTAATCGTTGAAAGAGGTGACTTGAGGTTTCTTTGGCACCGGAATGATGGAGGCAGTTTTGAGACAGGCTGGCACTGTGGCTTGGTCCAGTGAGGTGTTAAAAATGTCTGTTAGGACACCAGCCAGCTGACCTGCGCATTCCCTGAACACCCGCCCAGGTATGTTGTCGGGGCCTGGGGCCTTCCATGGGTTGACTCTTTTCAGAGTCTTCAACACATCGGCTGTGTCCAGGCAGAGTGCCTCCTCTTCCTGGTGGGGAACAGTTTTCTTTGCCGGAGTACTGTTCAGTGCCTCGAACCTCCCAAAGAAGTTATTGAGTCCATTTAGAAAGTCAGCATCAACTTCACCCAATGGGGGGAGGATGGATTGTAATCTGTGATCGCCTTTATGCCTTGCCACATACTTCTGGTGTTGCTGGTGTCGTGGAAGAACTCCTGTATTTTTTGACTGTGGGTTCGCTTTGCTAACCTGATAGCACGGTTCAAGTTGGCTCTCGCTGTCCTCAGTGCCTCCTTGTCGCCAGACTTGAAGGCTGAGTTCCATGCTTTTAGCATTTCACGTACCTCCTTAGTCATCCAGGGTTTTTGGTTGGCCCGGGTGATAATGTTCTTAGTGATGCTGACGTCCTCTGTGCACTTGTTGATGTAGGCTGACACAGTCATGGTGTACTCATCGATGTTGATCTGGTCATTGTAAGTGGCTGCTGCCTTGAACATCTCCCAGTCAGAGCACTCAAAACAGTCCTGAAGTGCCTCCATGGCCCCCTCAGTCCACATTCTCACCTGCTTCACTGTAGGTTTTGTTCTGATCAGCAGGGGCTTGTATGCAGGAATTAGCATAACAGATAGGTGATCTGAAGAGCCAAGGTGGGGGCGGGGGGCTGCTCTGAATGCTTCTTTGATGTTGGTGTAGGCCAAGTCTAGAGTATTTCCTCCCCTGGTTGGAAAATCCACATATTGGTTGAAGTGAGGGAGAACAGTCTTCATGTTGGCCTGGTTAAAATCCCCAGCAATGATGAAAACGCCCTCTGTGTGTGAGGATTGCAAATCACTGATGGTCCGGTAGAGAACATTCATAGCCTCTTTAGTGTTAGCACTGGGGGGCACATATACGGCAGTGATGCTAACCACAGTAGACTCCCTGGGCAGGTAGAATGGTCTGCAGTTAACAGTCAGAAGCTCGATGTCCGGGGAGCAGTAACTGGCGACAGTCATGGCATTTTTACACCAGTTGTTGTTGATGTAAATACACAGCCCCCCTCCTCGGGTTTTACCGCTGAGAGCGCTGCTCCTGTCCGCGCGGAATGTAGCGAGCCCCTCCAGGCTAACAACGTTGAGCCATGTCTCCGTCAGAATGAGAGCGCAGCAGTTCCTCAACTCTCTCTTTGAAGACAGTTCTAGTTGCAGATGGTCTATTTTGTTGTCCAGAGAGCGAATGTTGGAGAGGAAGATGGACGGAAGCGGCGATCTGTGGGGGTTAGCATTTAGCTTAGCTGTTAGTCCACTTCGACAGCCGCGCTTCCGCTGCCGGTCGCACCGCCTTCGCTTTCTCCTCCTCCGGCTAGTGCTGCTAGGCGAGTCCGCTGCGCTGCGGGCCGCTGGGTCTTGCTTCCGTAGCACTCCGAGGTCACGTAAACACTCCAGAGTAGTCGTATTTATGAGTCCGAAATCACTTGATGATCATAATTCCAGCAGACGCTGGTGATCATATGCTAACTTACTGAGTGGATGCAAAGTTTGTAGCGTTTTTGGCGGCGTATTTTGCTCAAATACTCGCAAGTTGTCGAGAGCCCATGCAGCCGCAGCCATTTTGGGCGCCGCCATCACAGCCATACTGCTCTGTTTGAAAACACGGGGTACCCTTCTGTCTCATAGTTTGAAGCAAATCTTTCATCTCCAGTATTGCTCTTCTTTTAGTCTTATTTCCTGATTCAATTGAAAATCCACTTAAGAAAACTGTGTAAGTGTAGAAATGTAGTCATCCATGTTGACATCGGCAGAGAAAACAATAAATATATTGCTGCACTTAGTACTCATGGCTACCTCGCTGTCTCTTACTCTGCAGTTGTGGAGATCAATGTCAGGGATCATGAGCGCCCCCTGCCATGAGACAAGAGAACTGCCTGCCTCACCTCGAATCTGTTCTCTGCTGTTTATAATTGATCCTCACCACACGAAACACATTACACACAAAGTTAGTGACAAAAAACACTGTACATTATAAAAGCAAAATTATGGAGAATCAGTTTATATTAAATGTTTTTTAACCATTTTATTGGTGACGTACAGAAAGGAGAAGGCACGTGCAGTGGGGGGGCAGGAGAGAGCTTGAGCCTCTGTCCCTTTTATCCTTGATGCCCCTAGTGCCCTTTTTGAGGTTTTTTTTATTATTTTTTTTTATCTGTGAGTTGGGAGGCCTGCTTGTGCCCCTCAACAATAATATTTTGCTAAATATAAGAATCCAGCAAAATACATCAATCTGGCTGCCCTCGCTCTAATAATGAGAATTCTCAGTTTCTCTGCCTCCATGATACTCAGACACCGGGTCCATGGTCAGGAGAAGGGGGCAGATCTGTGCCCTCTAACATCAAGTTATGGGCATTAAATTACAAGACAAAATCCAATAGAAACAAAATATAAAGTACTACTAACAATAATATTACACACATAAATGGGGGTTACATAAACCGAATCTTCCTGAACTTACACACTGTGTGTGATGAACCGGCAAGTAACAGTCTGCGATTTGACTAATTAGAGACATGATTACATATCAATCAAATCAATCAATCAAATTTTATTTGTATAGCACATTTCAGCAGCAAGGCATTTCAAAGTTCTTTACATCATATCAAACACAGAAACACAATGCAACATAGAATCAACAATCAAAACATGACATTAAGTCAGGTTCCATCAATAAATTTGTAATTGATTACGTTTCAAACACAATCCTAAACAGGTGGGTTTTTAGTCGAGTTTGCATCCATAAAAGGTTTACCTGTTACACTCCTACTGTGTTATATGGAACAAAATACCTATTGCTATTTTTATTCCCACTCACGCTCACAAACACACAGTTTAAAACGATGTAAACAGCCTTTCAACAGCCTTGTAAACAGAAAGAGGTGTAAGGAGCACGAGGCTCCTTACACCTCGTTCACAGAATTTCGAGCAGGGACTCCGCCGTCCCTCACAAATTTTTGTGCAATTCTATGGTACCTGTTAGTGTCTAGAATTTACAGAGTTTGTGTTACGCGCAGTGACCCTCAGCCACTCATCGTTTTTCTTCCGGCACCAGGCTCATCTGCCATATTCATCTGCTAATAAAAGAAAAATGTCTATTTTATGTGACTAAATGTTAGTTTGGTGTAAAGTGGAGCTAATGTGCTAACAAAGATCAAGTTAAGGATGAACATAATTACAAAAAAATTTTAAAAAGCCCTGATGCTACACAGTGAAAAACAAAGACTAATGTAACTAAAATGTCCTTTGTAAAAGAAACTACGAATCTTGTGAATTTATAGACAAGAAATGTTACAATAAATTCATAAGGAACACTCTGTTATGGACAAAAGGACTCTGTCTTTTCTCTGTTTTATCTGCTCACATGCACTCAGCTGCACGCTGACACAACTATAACATTTAAGACTGATCACAGTCACACATAAACAAAAACTGATTAAGGCAGAAAACACCTTAGAGAGGGAGCAGAATGAGGAGAAAATAAAGCAGAACTTGCTCTAGAATCTTTGCTTCACTTGGTGTTTATTCTAAGGTGAGCTGAATGGAGCCCAGCGCTGGACGGTGAAAGTCACTCTGTATCTGTTCCAATTGGATGATGTGAAACATTTGAACATTTTCTGCATTGAACCCTGTTTTATATTTAACCAAAGCTCATTATTCCTCAAGGTAATGATACTAGGATTTTAGTCGGGTCTTAAACTGGTAAACGGACCTGGGTGGTGCACAGAGGGGAAAATGAGTGAACTACAACAACTTGTGTCTTGGTTAATGATTCTTGCAAGCTTTATTCACACAACTTGTCTTTATCAATACCAAGATGTAAAATTGGTCATGGTATTTTTTTATACTTCGTATTCAGCTGCCCATTTTATGAAGATTTGAGAGAAATACAGATTTTACAAAACCATGATCTATTATTTACATTTAACATATAATAGTATTGTTTTAAAAAAAAGACTCGAAAGGACTTGAAATTCCAAGTTTCAGACTTGAGACGTCACTTGGCTTGACTTTATCCCACTGCTATATTGAAATAATCTTGAACATGTTTGCTAGTCCTTGACCTGCAGTGGGCTGCTGCATGAATGTAACTTAAACATAGAGTGTATAAAAACCTTTTATTTGTTTACTGTCGGCAGCCTCGCTGCAGGATTCATTACTATATGCCACATGAAATAATTTTAAAAAATTTTAAAAAATATTTCAAATATGTCCTAAACTTACACACTCTGGCTGACAAAAACTCACAGGAATTAAGTTCACTCTGGGTCTCACAGGTAGGATCTTGATTTCACAATCTTCTGCACAATTGAGGCTCCAAATATACACTGCTCAAAAAAATAAAGGGAACACTTAAACAACACAATATAACTCCAAGTAAATCAAACTTCTGTGAAATCAAACTGTCCACTTAGGAAGCAACACTGATTGACAATCAATTTCACCTGCTGTTGTGCAAATGGAATAGACAACAGGTGGAAATTATTGGCAATTAGCAAGACACACTCAATAAAGGAGTGGTTCTGCAGTTGGGACCACAGACCACTTCTCAGTACCTATGCTGTCTGGCTGATGTTTGTCAGTTTTGAATGTTGGTGGTGCTTTCACACTCGTGGCAGCATAAGACGGACTCCACAACCCACACAAGTGGCTCAGGTAGTGCAGCTCATCCAGGATGGCACATCAATGCGAGCTGTGGCAAGAAGGTTTGCTGTGTCTGTCAGCGTAGTGTCCAGAGGCTGGAGGCGCTACCAGGAGACAGGCCAGTACACCAGGAGACGTGGAGGAGGCCGTAGGAGGGCAACAACCCAGCAGCAGGACCGCTACCTCCGCCTTTGTGCAAGAAGGAACAGGAGGAGCACTGCCAGAGCCCTGCAAAATGACCTCCAGCAGGCCACAAATGTGCATGTGTCTGCACAAACGGTTAGAAACCGACTCCATGAGGATGGTATGAGGGCCCGACGTCCACAGATGGGGGTTGTGCTCACAGCCCAACACCGTGCAGGACGCTTGGCATTTGCCAGAGAACACCAGGATTGGCAAATTCGCCACTGGCGCCTTGTGCTTTTCACAGATGAAAGCAGGTTCACACTGAGCACATGTGACAGACGTGACAGAGTCTGGAGACGCCGTGGAGAGCGGTCTGCTGCCTGCAACATCCTTCAGCATGACCAGTTTGGCAGTGGGTCAGTAATGGTGTGGGGTGGCATTTCTTTGGAGGGCCGCACAGCCCTCCATGTGCTCTCCAGAGGTAGCCTGACTGCCATTAGGTACCAAGATGAGATCCTCAGACTCCTTGTGAGACCATATGCTGGTGCGGTTGGCCCTGGGTTCCTCCTAATGCAGGACAATGCTAGACCTCATGTGGCTGGAGTGTGTCAGCAGTTCCTGCAAGATGAAGGCATTGAAGCTATGGACTGGCCAGCCCGTTCCCCAGACCTGAATCCGATTGAGCACATCTGGGACATCATGTCTCGCTCCATTCACCAACGTCACGTTGCACCACAGATTGTCCAGGAGTTGGCGGATGCTTTAGTCCAGGTCTGGGAGGAGATCCCTCAGGAGACCATCCGTTACCTCATCAGGAGCATGCCCAGGCGTTGTAGGGAGGTCATACAGGCACGTGGAGGCCACACACAATACTGAGCCTCATTTTGACTTGTTTTAAGGACATTACATTAAAGTTGGATCAGCGTGTAGTGTTATTTCACTTTAATTTTGTGTGTGGCTCCAAATCCAGGCCTCCATTGGTTAATAAATTTGATTTCCATTGATGATTTTGTTGTCAGCACATTCAACTTTGTACAGAACAAAGTATTCAATGACAATATTTCTTTCATTCAGATCTAGGATGTGTTATTTGAGTGTTCCCTTTATTTTTCTGAGCAGTGTATATTTAAACCAGGGGTGGGCAATCCTGGTCCTCAAGGGCTGGTGTCCTGCACCTCTTAGATGTCTCCCTGGTCCGACACACTTGAATCCAATAGCTGAATCACCTCCTAAGTGCAGTCAAGTTCTCCAGAGTCCTGCTAATGACCTTATTATTTGACTCAGGTGTGTTGAAGTAGAGATGCATCTAAAAGTTGCAGGAGACCGGCCCTCGAGGCCTGGAGTTGCCCACCCCTGATTTAAACAGTTAGTGATGCTGATGTTCTTAGTAGAAGGGGTCAGGGGGCTAAATCATGAATCTGTCTCAGGCCCCATATTAGTCTGGGCCGGCCCTGAATCTTCCTGGAATACCCCGATGGCCCTTATGCCAGTCGCTCTATGCTTTTGGGACATGTTGATTTATTTAATTGTGGCATGTTTGGCTCTATGCTGCAATTCAAATTATTGCTACTGTATTGTTGTGGCCATTTATATTAAATTTTGTGAATTGTAATTTCTACCAATTTAGTGTTTTTCTCTGGGCAGTTAGAATATATTTATGTTAGTTTAAAGCCAAAATATGTAATTAGTTTTATTATATTTGGAATTGTTTAGATTACTTTGGTAAACTGTTAGACTCTTCCATTAATTTAAGTGATTAATAACACACCGGGTGCTTGGTGCAGGTTCATTGTTTGGGCAAATGTCTGGTGTGATGACAGGAGGTTTTGTAAAATGATTTTTTTGACCACATTTTAAACTTGACATGTCAGATTCAGTTAACTTTAGTTTTCAACTAAGTTGTAAGAGATCTTTAGTAATAATTTTGTCGATACTTTTACAAGAAATAAAGAATATATTTTTTTCAAACAATCAATTTGGAAGTACATGCAAGAATCAAACCACCTTTTACCACCCACAGCATTTGTTGTAAATGTTTGGTTTTGGAGCGTAGAAGGCCGCGACAAGTATTTTCATTAATGTTTATGTGATGTTTTGTGAGCTCCAAATGCCATGGGCTGAGTCTTCCTGTAACAGTTGAGGTTCTGCAGTAACTTCTATTCACAACCGCGAACCTCCAGCCCAGATCCCCTAAGCAGCGGCTTTAGACCGCCTGGTAGTAACGTTAAGGTGAAGGAGAAAGCAAACAGTGAGCAGGTGGTGTTCTCTATATCAGAAAATCTGATAAAAATCAGAAAATCAAGAAATTCATAAGGAGCACTCTGTTATGGACAAAAGGATTCTTTGTCTTTGTTTTATCTGCTCACACGTATACGGCTGCACACTGAACATGTTTGAACATAAAGGGCTCGGCACTTTTAAGGAATTTGTCACAAAAAAAGTAAGCTATTAATACTACTATTGGTTTGAAACCAGTCTAGTTCATTAAGAGATGGAGAAAATGTGATCTGTATCTGTAAGAAATAAAGCCAACAACAGAACTTCACCTGCACAGACAGGTAGTAAAACAAGATGGTGCATTTCTGTGAGGGTTAATTTTTTTGTTGTAATTTGCATTTACATCAAATGTAAATGCTCTTCACCACTCAACACTGTAATATTGTTGTTTTTTTTTTAAATAAAATAATCTGTTTATAGAGGGTCATTTTCAAAGCTCATCAGTAAACAAAATTCTTTTAGTTTCAGGCGCAAAGGCAGATGTGAATTCTTGTAGATTGGAAACCAAACTGTTTTTCTTAAAAAAACATCAAACATCAAAAAACTGCAGGTCTCTGAAGTTGAGTTCAGATGCAGTAAAACTAACTTACAAGTAACTTTGCAGCAAAATTTAGGAGCTGCTTGTTTCGAGTCAGTTCTTTAATATTGATGAAAAAGTTATTGTTTCATTGGTTGATTATTTAATTACCGTAATAAGAGGGGAAATGTTTTATTATTAGTGAAATAATCTGTCAATGGAACAAAAACTCTCTTCAAGTTTCTTTAGAACAATGAGATGTTAAAGTTTCTCTGTATGCAGATGACAGCACAGATCTTTGTCTGTCCTGTGATTGGTAGCTTTCTTTCAACAGGAAGTTGTGATCAGAGTTTAAAAGCTGCTGCAGGACTGCAGACATTCACAGCAAGCTGGACCAGCAATGGCTCTGCTGAAGGTTCTGCTGCTGCTGGGACTGGGTGAGTTGGAAACACTGGAAACACTTCCACTGGTTCCAGGGAGGCTGCTGGTCTCTGTGACTCTCAAACTTCCCTCTGATTCTGTTTGAGACTGAAATTTCTTTGCATATAAACTGTGATGCTTTTTAAATCTTTAAATGTTTATCCTTTTTCTGTTCTTGTTGCCATGTTTGCACCTGATTTCTGAGTAAAGTCCTCCTTTTTCTTCTTCAGGTGCATCAGTGAACTCAGATGTTTCTCTGCAGAAGAGAATCATTGGAGGTCAAAACTGCCATGACACGGAGCGTCTTTATCACGTTCGGCTGGAGAGCAGCAAGGGTAATAAAGTGGACCGCTGTGGAGGATCTCTGATCCACCCTCAGTGGATCCTGACTGCAGCTCACTGCTGGAAGTCAGAGCCAGGATGGTAGGAAAGAAACATGAAGACAGTTTTATCTGCGGATGATCAGGTTTTCTGTCTGTTCATTATAATCTAACATTTTCTGCAGGACTAACAGAGCAGTGTTAAAAGTTCATCCACGGACTGTTATACAGTACAATCCGGTAATCCGACAAGCTCCTGTGATTTACGACCCGGGCCATGACATCATGTTGCTGAAGCTTGAGACACCAGTAACAGATGTTCCAGTTGCTCGGCTACCAGACTGCATTTATCGTCTTAAAAAGTAAGTCTTTCTCCGATCAAAAACATGACTTCAGGTTTTCTGTCTCCACTCCTCCAGTCTTGCTGCCTCTGCTTCAGCACACCTGAGTCAGGTAATCAGGCCACCAGCAGAACCAGAACCTGTTTAGCTCAGGTGTGTTGGACCAGAGACACATGTAAAGGACGTAGGACACACTGAGGACTGGAGGTGGACACTCCTGTGTCAGTGGATGAAGTCATTCATGGATTTATTTTCTGTTCTTTAATTGTTCTTAATAATAATTAATTTTCTACATTGTTATATTATAATTTTACATTTTATTCTTATTGTGTTTTAGAGACGATGTTGTTCAGCTGGCAGGAGAGGGAGCAACAACAACCAACTACCGTAGAGAGCGATGTGAGAGAAATATTGAAGTTATTAGAATAAAATGTTCGTTTCTGTCTCCACAGAGAAGGTCGAGTGAAGAACATGTTAATGATTCTCATGTTCCTCAACAGTGAGAATTTCTGCTATTCCAGCACATCTTCAATGTGTCGACATGAAAGTTGTTGGTGTTTCCATTGTCCGGCCGAAATATGGGCGTGTATTCAGTGCTCAAGCACTGAACCAGGATATGTGCTTTGTAAGTTTGTTTCTTCAATATATCTCCCTACAGAGATTAGAAGAATTTTCTGTTTTACAACATAAATAAATATATTGATATAAATTTTTCTACAGGGCGACGCTGGTGGAGCAGTGGTGTACAACGACATGATTTATGGTGTGATTTCTTTTGTTACAAACAACTTCGCATTTCGGAAACCAAGTTATTTAATAGATGTGTGTGCATACCTGGGGTGGATAAAAGAAAAAACTGGGATACAATAAAACAAACTGTCATGAAATAAAATTCTCATCAAATTTCCTCTCATATATAATTTGATCATTATGTCTTCATCAGTTTGATCCACATGTTTGTAGAATTATAATAAATTAATTGTTTTGTTTTTGTCTCACCTGACTTGACCTCCCTAATGGAGCTTTCTCTTCACCTCAGAAATGAAAAATAAATCAATAAATGCATGAAAAAGAAACATTTCCTGGTTGATCGTCTTTACATTCATGGATCAGTTTGTTCAGTTGATATTTTCCCTGAACAAAGTCTAAAAATGTCACATGAGTTTTAAATCACATGAAGAGGAACACCAGAAGTAATTTATTTATTCAGTTTTTGTCTTTATTTTATATCAGAAATGAACATGCAGCATCTAAACTCTGCAGCTCTGGAGTTACTCTTCCTGATTTAGTTCTAGAGAACTTTAAACTCCAACAGGACCAAAGAGCTGTGCACAAAATTAATGAAACAGAAGTCACATAATACAGCAATTAACAAATAATATCCTAATATAGTAAAGATATAATATATATATATAAGAATAATAAAGATGCTGTTGTGAAAATTTTACTTTAACAAAGAGTGAGGAAAAACTATATCAAGAACCAGAGATCGAATATATTCCTTATCGGTATTTATTCGAAGGCTCTTCTCACTGATAGCAGTCAGGAGAAAGAGCCCCGAGCAGAACACAGCTTACAGTTTAATAGTCAGAGTTTCATTCCAGTCACATAGTTTGATAATCTACTTGGTTACAGAACAGACAGCAACCACACATCTGCTTTCACTAGGAGCCATGAGAGATAAAGAAACAATCCAATGACTTAATTGTAATGCTAAGGCCAGAGAAACTGAACTCTTTCAGAAGTCTTTTTCATGAAAGACTCTTGTGTCACACAAGAATCATAATACTGCTATGCATAGATTCAGTTATTAATCACAACAACCTTAAAACGTTCCCACTACAATACAAAGGAAACAATTTAAAAGTCAAAATCTGGAATGAAAGAAGTTTTAAGAAAATATTTAAAAACAGGTCAACCTAATTAATGGCAGCTTCTGGTTGCCACAAATTTAACATTCTAATGATAGAAAATTTTATTCTATTGCAGTTAAAGTGTCAGTTTTAATTTGAACACATTTATAGGCTTTGATAAAGCTATGAAAAATAATTATGTCAAAAACATTAACATAAATATGGCCTGCAAAATAATGGAGGAAGTACAAAAATATTTATTTTCATTCACTGTTTAAATTAAAATCTAAATTACATGTTTATTATGCAAAACTTCACAGAAAATAAAATTTGGTTTTCAAAAGTTTAGATATGACAGAAGTTCTCTGGAAATTTTATAGTAAAATCTGGAAAAGTAAAAAGATGGTAGTACTGCTAAAATATATAATTAAATACTTTCTTCTTACAATGTTTTTCACTGATAATTACGTCAAATTAAACAGAAAAGAAGGTTTTCATCATCGAATATGATGGCCTTGTTAATTCAATAATCACCGTCCAAATAATAGTATTAACAATTTTAATTTATTTCTATGGAACCAGGAATATTTTTATTATGTTGTTATTAAATGATACAACCTTTTTCTAGAGTAGTGATTTTATCATTCATTTTATTCTTCATACTTAACAGACATTAAATGAAAGTTTCAAATTCATAATTGTACCACAAACATATTAATCTTGGATGAAGATGAGGCATTTTTCAACCAGTTTTGGATTATTTGGGGATTAAAGTTATTTTGTAAATTAAACAGTTAGTATATCGTTCAAAAAACAAAGAGACAATTATTATTTTCACAATTAACCAATACTTATGAACAAATCTTGTCTGAAACACAGTGTACAAAGATAATAATAGCTTAATCTATGAACTGTTCGGTGTTGCGTTCCATCATCTTGGATCTACAGTATTTTCTTTTGTAGCATCACCAAAACATAACAAAATATCCACCAGCGGGCATTCTAGTGTGGTTTTCAACCTTGCTGGTCCAGCTTAACTTACAAAAGGCAGCACACTCAATCAACCTTGAAATAAACAATCAATAATTACATGATAAATGACAAAATATAAAACTTTATCTACTGTGAAGCGTGTGGGAGAGTGAACTTACACATTTTGTCTGACAAAAACTCACAGGAACTAAGTTCACTCTGAGTCTCATAGGTAGGATCTTGACATCACAAACTTCTGCACAACTGAGGTTCCAAATATATTTAATGACTGAGAAACACCGTCCTGTTAGTACCTCAGATAATGCATTATATATATAAAAACCCATTTCATACATACCGAGCAACGGACAGCTATCCAAAAGCCATTTTCTTGTGTTTATATGCGTTTATGTTTTTGTAAATGCACACAGTCCACTAAAGTGGTCACTAGTGCATGATACCAACTGCTGGTCATTAACTACAAGTGCAACAAAATGTAGTTAAATTCAATATGGCCAACAGATGAAAAATCACGCTGACCCACTCAGGAATATCCAGTCCGTCCTTCTACTGTAGAAACTCTTGCAGGTAAAAAATATATTGTGACATGAAGCAACCCCTAAAGACTAGCACTACTGCTGTAGTTTCCGAATAACAACTTTCTATTTGGAGAAATTACAAATGTACGTACTTCATGCATTATGGTAATATGGTAATATTTTGACAGGTATTTTCTGACATCATTTCTCTGACTTTAGATATACAACAAGCACCATTTACAGCAAATATTTTGGCTATAAAAACATTCTCATATTTTAGTTCTCAACTTGAAGATTTAAAGAAAATAGTCCATTGTTACCATTTATTTTGTAACAAAGTTAGGCTTTATTGTGGTTCTTTAAAAAACTATGTTATTCATATTTAAATTTTTACATTACATATATTCATTCCAAACTAACCATGATGGACAGAGCGCCTTTAAAGTCCAATGCATTACCACCGTCTGTCATGATGTGTGTGGTTGAAGTGTGGACCCAAATGCAGCAGGCAGGAGACATAAAAGTCTAATTTAATAAAAAATCAAACTTACAAAAAAAAAAACAAAGTCCAAGGGACAAAAATAAATTCAAACCAGAGACATGAAGAGACCATGAGGAAGCCAGAGAGAAGGGATGAGGATCAGTGGCGTGGAGAAACAAGACGAACTGGCAAGTAACAGTCTGAGATTTGACTAATTAGAGATGTGATTATATATTTATCTGCTAACTGAAAAAAACAAAAAAAATATCTGTTTTATGTGGCTAAAGGTTAGTGTGGTGTAAAGTGGAGCTAATGTGCTAACAAAGATTAAGTTAAGGAGAAACATAAATACAAAAATAGCAAAAAAGCCCTGATGCTACATTGTGAAAAACAAAAAGACTAATGTGACTAAAATGTTCTTTGCAAAAGAAACTATGAATCTTGTGATTTCATAGACAAGAAATTCATAAGGAACACTCTGTTATGGACAAAAGGACTCTTTGTCTTTCCTCTGTTTTATCTGCTCACATGCACACAGGGCCGTGCAGAAACATTAGGAGGGGCAGGGGCTCAACGATAAAAAGGGGCACACTGAACAAGATCTTAAAACATTGTACAACATAGCAACAACCCATATTAGTCAGGAATCTAATATTTAATCAGATCATACTATATCATTGTCATCATGTAAAGACAATGCAAAGCAAATGCAGTTTATGTTTCCCTGATAGGTTTAATGTTGCTGTTTCTGCTGCTGACAGTCCTGGAGGGCTGAGCTGATCTGAGACTGAAGTTGTTAAACAGACCAGAGGAGAGAAGGTCTCTGGTTATGAAGTTATGAAATAAGTAACTTTGCTGCTATTTTACTAAATAAACCCTAATAATATCTGACTGTTTAACCTCTATACCAACTTGGCTGCAGACTGTTTTGTAGATAAAAAAAGCTCAGAGGGGTTAACTCTAATGGTGGGGGTCATTCACAGGGTCCTATAAGTGCTTGAATTGTAACACAGAATTGTTTTAAATCTAAAAATTTAACATTCATTTATTGTGAATGGCAGTGCTATTAAATTTCATTTAATGCATTCAGCAAAGAAAAAAAATCAAAAGTACATTTAGGATTTAATTAGGAAGTTTGTCCACAAATATATATATATATATATATATAATAACAACCAATGATCAGTGATTGATTTTAAACTCAGCCAATTAATCTGGGCTCTAAATCTATGTATTTCATGACTGAGAAACACCACTTTAGTATCTCAGACCATGCATTATGTATATAACCCATTTCATGCATAATGGGCAGTGGACAGCTAACCAAAAGCCATTTGCTTGTGTTTATATGGGGTTTTATTTTGTAAATGCACACAGACCACTAAAGTGGTCACTAGTGCATCATACAATACACTGCCAACTACTGGCCATCCACTGCAAGTGCAAGAAAATTTAGTTAAATCCAGATGAAAATTCAGACAGGTGGAAAAACCATGCCAACTCACTGAGAAATATCCAGTCCCTCCTTCTACTGTAGAAAGTCCAAGGAACAAAAATAAACCTAAACCAGAGACATGAAGAGACCATGAGGAAACCAGAGAGAAGTCATGAGGAGCAGTGGTGTGGAGTAACAAGACGAACCGGCGAGTAACAGTCTGAGATTTGACTAATTAGAGACATGATTACATATTCATCTGCTAATTAGAAAAAAATAATTTCTTTTATGTGGCTAAAAGTTTGCTTGGTATAAAGTGGAGCTTTACACCAAGTGCTAACAAAGTTTACACAATGTGCTAACAAAGATCAAGTTAAGGACAAACAAAATACAAAAATAGAAAAAAGCCCTGATGCTACATTGTGGAAAAACAAAAGGACTAAAGGGACTAAAATGTCCTTCTTAAAAGAAACTATGAATCTTGTCATTTTATAGACAAGAAAATGTTACAAGAAATTTTTAAGGAACACTCTGTTTTGGACAAAAGGACTGTTTGTCTTTTCTCTGTTTTATCTGCTCACATGCACACGGCTGCAGGTTGAACATGTTTGAACATAAAGGGTTCGGCACCTTTATGGAGTTTGTCACAAATTAAACTATTTCTACCAAGGGCGTATATTCCATCTCAGTATTGGGGGGAACCATAAACAGGCACATTTCTTAAGAGCAATTCTGGGGGAGTCGACAAAGTTACATTGAAATGTAATGTAAAATGTGGTTTAAAGAGGTTTTAAACCACATTCAAGCTGCAAGGCCAAAACTGACAAGTAATGCACATCAAACATGTTTTTCTCAGTAAAAAAAAACTGTTGAGAAGTAAAACTAAAATTCAAATGTTGCTTAGAAACAAGTTTTGTTCAGTCTTACTGATCTAATCTCTGCTACCCCTTTACAAAAATTCAAGGTTCTAAATAAAAAAGCTTTAATGAATAACTGCTCTTAATAAAATTCTTCATAAACATTGATTTATTGAAATGGCTCCCAATACAAAATATGGGCTATTTAAATTATAACTTGTTAAGTTGGTTTATTTTTAAGCCTTTTTTAGTTTTGCCATATCCTGGATGACTGAGAACCAACAAGTAGATAGAAATGAATATCTGGGGAGTATCATAACTTAAACGTAACTCTTAAAGCACCAGGGTTTATATAGAAACATATTCAGATTTTATTTTGTGGTTTTAAATGCTCTGTGTTGAAGACAATGAGAAACTAGAAAGTGTGCATTTCCTATGAAAATGCAAGTGTGACTGCTGTGCGTCACACGTGCGGAGGGGGGGGCGAAGGGGGCTTGAGCCCCTGCCCTTTTCATGCCTGATGCTCCTAGTGCCCTTTTTGAGTTTTTGGGGTCTTTTTTCGAAAACATTTTTTTTAAATCTGTGTGTCAGAAGGCCTGTTTGTGCCCCTCAGCAATAATATTTAGCTAAATATAATAATGTAGTAAAAATAAACTGGTCTGGCTGCCCTCAGTCTAATAATGACTCTCAGAACCTCCATGTTGTTCAGAACTGAGTCCATGGTAAGGAGGAGGGGGCGGATCTGTGCCCTCTAACTATCAAATTATGGGCAAGAATATTTTTTCATACACTGGTTTGTGAATAAAAATGTAGGTCTGATGTTGACGTTAGAAAAACTGTTTCTATTTATATTTTTATAATCGTCCTTGCAATAGCGGGACAAAACCCGCCTCGTCCCTAAACCCAGAAATGATTCAGCTGCAGAGAAAGTTTTGACTTTAACTGCATCATTCTGCTAAATGTCCGGTTTGCTACAAGCAGTCTGAGTTGGTCCCAGTGACAGATAGAAAGAATGTCTGTCTTTATCAGACATCCTGATATAAGACACGATACCAACTGTCACTGCGAGTCCCAATGCAGCTCAAAGCCCCGGTACCACCTGATACCACCTGGTACCACCTACTGACTGCTTGCTCTGCTTCTCTTTAACGTTACTACCAGACGGGTTAAAGCCGCTGCAGATGGGATCTGGGCTGGAGGTTTGCGGCTGTAAATAGATGTTACTGCAGTTACTGCAAAATATATGAGCTGCTTATTTGAGTCAATTCCTTAATATTGATTAAAAATTTCATTGGCTGAATATTCCGCCAACAGAGGGGGAAATGTTTTGATAGTGAAATAATCTTTCAATGGAACAAGAACTTTTTTCTAATTTCTTTAGAACAATTAGATGTTGACATTCCTCTGTACGCAGATGACAGTGCAGATCAGTGTCTGTCCTGTGATTGGTGGCGTTCTTTCCAGCAGGAAGTCATGAACAGAGTTTAAAAGCTGTTGCAGGACTGCAGACATTCACAGGAAGCTGGACCAGCAATGGCTCTGCTGAAGGTTCTGCTGCTGCTGGGGCTGGGTGAGTCGGAAACACTGGAGACACTGGAGACACTGGACACACTTCCACTGGTTCAGTGAGGCTGCTGCTCTCTGTGTGACTCTCAAACTTCCTTCTGTTTCAGACTGAAACGTCTTTGCATATATACTGTGACGCTTTTTAATCTTTAACTGTTTATTCTTTTTCTGTTCTTGCTGCCATGTTTGCTCCTGATTTCTGAGTAAAGTCCTCCTTTTTCTTCTTCAGGTGTTTCAGTGAACTCAGATGTTTCTCTGCAGAAGAGAATCATTGGAGGTCAAAACTGTGATGAAGGTGAGCGTCTTTATCATGTTCGGCTAGAGAGCAGCTATGGTAATGAAAAAATCCGCTGTGGAGGATCTCTGATCCACCCTCAGTGGATCCTGACTGCAGCTCACTGCTGGAAGGCTGAGCCAGGATGGTAGGAAAGAGATATGAAGACAGTTTTATCTGCAAATGATCAGATTTTCTGTCTGTTCATTATAATCTAACCTTTTCTACAGGACTACCGTAGCAACTTTAAATGTTCATCCACGGGCTGTGAGGAAGCAGATACGGGTAATTAAATACGCTCCTCAGATGTTTACACTCTTGGGCCAGCTGCATGACATCATGTTGCTGAAGCTTGAGACACCAGTAGGAAATGTTCCACTTGCTCAGCTACCAGACTGCAGTTATCGTCTTCAAGTGTAAGTGTTTCACTGATCAACACCATGACTTCAGGTTTTCTGTCTCCACTCCTCCAGTCCTTCTTCTTCTTTCCTTTTTTTATGGTGGTTGGCAAACAACTTATAGGTGCATTACCACACCTTTCATACTGGAGTATGGATCAGATGTTTAACCTAATCGTTAATTATAATCTCCCCATAATGCCCATTCTTCTTAGAAAACTAAAATGCTGCTAAAAACTACATCCCCAGATGATTTCTGAAACAATTCCCTAATATCAAATTTATTTTTATTCCTTCTTAAATCTCTAAGTAACTCATCTATTTCCTGAACATATTTTTTACATTCTAAAAAAATATGTTGTACTGTTTCTAATTTTCCACAATAATTACAACAACCGGTATTATGTGTATTAATTATTTTAATTCTGTATATCCACATCTGATTCTACATATAACAGCTTCTTCTTCTTTTTTTAATTCTATTACATTTCCTTAATTCTCCAACTTTTTTTGGATACTATAATAAAACCTATTGCCTCCTCTATCCCAGTGCTCTTGCCATTTCTTCTTGATATACATTTTAATAATATTCTTTACCTCATTTTTACTTATTTTAATATTTAAATCAACAATATATATTAAAATATCAATATATTAATATATTAGAATAATATTCTTTCTATATAACTTTCCACCTCTTTCTTTTCTGTCTCCCTTTTTTCAATAAGTTTAAATCAACTTCAACCTGTCCAAAGATCCATGATGGAATAACAACAACAAGACTAATTAGAAAGTTATCTATTCCAACAGTTAATTATTATTATTATAAATATTATAATGGTTAATTATTTATAATAAAAAGACAGGACAACACAGAGACTCAAGACACAAAGAAACCCAAAATAAACACACAGAGAACTCAAATCAACACAGAAAAACCCCAATCCCGACAAGTTCTACATCTCCAATAACTGTCTTTAATCCATTTGACAAACTGATTGACAGAATATGATTGACAAACTCCAATCATATCTTGTCCAGCCTTAAATTTTAATAAAACATTAAAATCTTCCATCATTATTTTCTTGCTTATCTCAACTCTTTCTTCATCATCCTCGAGAGATTCTTTTACCAGCATTTAGTCCCCTTTTAACCTTATCTTTCCCCCTTCCTCTCTTCTATTTTCTACCATAGATCATCCTATGTCTACATTTTCATCTTCTGAAAGCCCCCCACTACAACTAGCCATCTTGATCCACTCACAATCCAGTTTATGCCAAAACCACCTTTAAATTCAATTTATTACTCGCCAGATAACATTTGAGCGCTTTCCCTTTCAAAAAATCTGCATTCTTTTATCAGCAACAGCCACATCCTCGACTCCCTCCTCCAGTCCTGCTGCCTCTGCTTCAGCACACCTGAGTCAGGTAATCAGGCCACCAGCAGAACCAGAACCCATTTAGCTCAGGTGTGTTGGACCAGAGACACATGTAAAGAGCGTAGGACACACTGAGGACTGGAGGTGGACACTCCTGTGTCAGTGGATGAAGTCCTTCATGGATTTCTTTTCTGTTCTTTCATTGTTCTTCATAACAATTCATTTTCTACATTGTTATCTTGTATATTTACATTTTATTCTTATTGTGTTTTAGAGGCCATGTTGTTCAGCTGGCAGGAGAGGGAGCAACAATAACCGGCCCCAATAATCAGCGATGTGAGAGAAATATTGAAGTTATGAGAATAAAATCTTTGTTTCTGTCTCTACAGAGAAGGTTGAGGGAAGAACAAGTTATAATTCTCATGTTTCTCTACAGTAATAGATGCTCCTATTCCTGGACATCTTCAGTGTGTCGACATGAGAGTTGTTCAGGTTTCTGTTGTCGCGCCGACATTTGGCCTTTTATTCTATGTTCAAGCACCGAACAAGGATATCTGCTATGTAAGTTTGTTTCTTCAATATCTCTTTACAGCGATTAGAAGACTTTTCTGTTTTACAACATACATAAATATATCAATAAAATTTTTCTACAGGGCGACGATGGTGGAGCAGTGGTGTACAACGGCATGATTTATGGTGTGATTTCTTTTGGTGTAGCATACTATGCATGTCAGAGTCACGCTACAGTCACGGATGTGTGTGAATATCTGGGGTGGATAAAATCTACAGCTGGGCTTATTTAAACATAAACTATCATGAAATAAAATTCTCATCAAATTTCCTCTCACAAATAATTTTATAATTGTATCTTCATCTTTTTGATGCACATGTTTGTAGAATTAGAATAAATTAATTGTTTTGTTTTATTTTTCTCACCTGATCTTGGCCTCCCTAATGGAGCTTTCTCTGCCTCAGAAATGAAAAATAAATCAATAAATGCATGAAAAACAAACATTTCCTGGCTGATCGTCTTTACATTCATGGTTCAGTTTGTTCACTTGATATTTTCCCTGAACTGAGTCTAAAAATGTGACCAGTTTTAAATCACATGAAGAGGAACATCAGAAGTAATTTATTTATTCATTTTTTTCTCCTCACTGGCAAGAACTTTATATATGTGTCACATGCAGATGAAGTAAAGATGAACACAATGAGATGCTGATTATTCTGGACTATTTTACCAGGGGAACCAAGACAAAATGACAAAAATATAAATTGAATTAGACAGAGTATTTATCCATTCATCCAGGGCCGTGCAGAGACCTTTGGAGGGGCTGGGGCTCAAATTTAAAAAAGGGGCACATTGAACAAAAGCTCCGTACAACAACATAGCAACAACCCATATTAATCAAGACTCTAATTGGATCCTACTATATCATTGCCATCATGTGGGGAAATGCAAAGCAAATGTAGTCTAAAATTTCCCCAACAGGTATAAAGTTTCTGTTTCTGCTCCTGACAGTCCTAGAGGGCTGAGCTGATCTGAGACTGTAGCTGTTAAACAGACCAGAGGAGAGAAAGTCTCTGGTTATGAAGTTATGAAATAAGCAAAATTGCTGCCATTTTACTAATTAAGCCCTAATAACATCTATTTAACCTCTAGAACAACGTGGCTGCAGACTGATTTATAGATACAAAAACTCAAAGGGGTTAACTCTATATGATAGTTTGATGTTAAACCTCTAGATCTAGAATTATAAGACTGGAATATCAAGGCAAAGAAAACTGAATAGCTGCTGGTAGGGGCCATTCAGGGGCCTCCAAACATTCAGGGGCCTCCAGACACTCAGGGGCCCCTAGAAATAGTCTAATTGTAACAAAGACCATAGATCTAAACCTGTAGCATCATTTATAGAGAATGACAATGTTATTACATTTTATTTAATGCATTCAGCTGAGAAAAATAAATAGTACATTTAGGATTTAATTAGGAAGTTTACTTTGTAAAAGTTTAAAAAATCATCTTGACAGTTTTATTGTTGTGTTACCATGGCTACAATATGGTGTAATCTTTGTGCTTAATTGGGTTTGTTCACAAATACATCACAGCAAATAACCAATAATCAGTGATTGATTTTAAACTCTGCCAATAAACCTGGGCCCCTCTCACAGATTCACCTTATCTATATAAGGTAACATGTTAGTGATGCTGAGGTTCTTAGTAGGACGGGTTCTGGGGGGAGGGGGGTTCTGTCTAAGGCCCCATATAACCTTGGGCCGGCCCTGCATGAACAGCCGCTGCGTTGTGCATCTCTGGAATCTACCTTGAATCTACCTGGAATCTACCTTGAATCTACCTGAAATACTCCGGTGGCCCCTATCAGTCCGCCGATGCTTTGGAGACATTTTGATTCATTTCATTGTGGCATGTTTGGCTTTATGCTGCGGTTCTAATTATTGCTACAGTATTTTCTCTGATGTTTATTTTATGAACTCTAAATGCTCTGGGCCGAATCTTCCTTTAACACTTGAGGTTCTGCTTCTATTTACAGCCGCGGACCTCCAACCCAGATCCCATCAGCAGCGGCTTTAGCCCGCCTGGTAGTAACTGTTAGAATAATGTTATTATCATTGTTACGTTAGTAGTGTTACTAAGGTCATCTATTGCTTAAGTGTGAACATGTGTGTGAGACAGAGATTACCTCCTTTTAACCCTTAAAACATGTTCTTTGAAGATGGTCTTCTGAGGGTTTTAGACTACATTTGCTTTGCATTTCCCCACATGATGGCAATGATATAGTAGGATCCAATTAGAGTCTTGATTAATATGGGTTGTTGCTATGTTGTTGTACGGAGTTTTGTTCAATGTGCCCCTTTTTTAAATTTGAGCCCCAGCCCCTCCAAAGGTCTCTGCATGGCCCTGGATGAATGGATAAATACTCTGTCTAATTCAATTTATATTTTTGTCATTTTGTCTTGGTTCCCCTGGTAAAATATCCAGAATAATCAGCATCTCATTGTGTTCATCTTTACTTCATCTGCATGTGACACATATATAAAGTTCTTGCCAGTGAGGAGAAAAAAAATGAATAAATAAATGACTTCTGATGTTCCTCTTCATGTGATTTAAAACTGGTCACATTTTTAGACTCAGTTCAGGGAAAATATCAAGTGAACAAACTGAACCATGAATGTAAAGACGATCAGCCAGGAAATGTTTCTTCTTCATGCATTTATTGATTTATTTTTCATTTATGAGGCAGAGAAAGCTCCATTAGGGAGGTCAAGATCAGGTGAGAAAAATACAACAAAACAATTAATTTATTCTAATTCTACAAACATGTGCATCAAAAAGATGAAGATACAATTATAAAATTATTTGTGAGAGGAAATTTGATGAGAATTTTATTTCATGATAGTTTATGTTTAAATAAGCCCAACTGTAGATTTTATCCACCCCAGATATTCACACACATCCACGACTGCAGCGTGACTCTGACATGTGTAGTATGGTTGACCAAGAGAAATCACACCATAAATCATGCCGTCGTACACCACTGCTCCACCATCGTCGCCCTGTAGAAAGATTTTATTGATATATTTATGTATGTTGTAAAACAGAAAAGTCTTCTAATCGCTGTAGAGAGATATTGAAGAAACAAACTTACATAACAGACATCCTTGTTCGGTGTTTTAACATAGAATAAAAGGCCAAATGTCGGCGCGACGACAGAAACCCAAATAACTTTCATGTCGACACATTGTAGATGTGCTGGAATAGGAGCATCTGTTACTGTAGAGAAACATTAGAATTATAACTTGTTCTTCCCTCAACCGTCTCTGTAGAGACAGAAACAAAGATTTTATTCTCATAACTTCAATATTTCTCTCACATCGCTGATTATTGGGGCCAGTGGTTGTTGCTCCCTCTCCTGCCAGCTGAACAACATGGCCTCTAAAACACAATAAGAATAAAATGTAAATATACAAGATAACAATGTAGAAAATGAATTGTTATGAAGAACAATGAAAGAACAGAAAAGAAATCCATGAAGGACTTCATCCACTGACACAGGAGTGTCCACCTCCAGTCCTCAGTGTGTCCTACGCTCTTTACATGTGTCTCTGGTCCAACACACCTGAGCTAAATGGGTTCTGGTTCTGCTGGTGGCCTGATTACCTGACTCAGGTGTGCTGAAGCAGAGGCAGCAGGACTGGAGGAGGGAGTCGAGGATGTGGCTGTTGCTGATAAAAGAATGCAGATTTTTTGAAAGGGAAAGCGCTCAAATGTTATCTGGCGAGTAATAAATTGAATTTAAAGGTGGTTTTGGCATAAACTGGATTGTGAGTGGATCAAGATGGCTAGTTGTAGTGGGGGGCTTTCAGAAGATGAAAATGTAGACATAGGATGATCTATGGTAGAAAATAGAAGAGAGGAAGGGGGAAAGATAAGGTTAAAAGGGGACTAAATGCTGGTAAAAGAATCTCTCGAGGATGATGAAGAAAGAGTTGAGATAAGCAAGAAAATAATGATGGAAGATTTTAATGTTTTATTAAAATTTAAGGCTGGACAAGATATGATTGGAGTTTGTCAATCATATTCTGTCAATCAGTTTGTCAAATGGATTAAAGACAGTTATTGGAGATGTAGAACTTGTCGGGATTGGGGTTTTTCTGTGTTGATTTGAGTTCTCTGTGTGTTTATTTTGGGTTTCTTTGTGTCTTTAGTCTCTGTGTTGTCCTGTCTTCCCCTTGATTGTTCCCAGGTGTGACTCGTTCCCTGATTTCTCTCTGTGTATTTAATCCCACCTGTGTTCCTTGTTCCTCGTCGGGTCCTTGTCTTATCTGTCTAAACTGTTGCGCTGTTAAGTCTGTCGTCTTGTCCATCCGTCAGTGCTACCTCTAGCTCCAACCCCAGCTTCTGCGTCTCCGGAACCTGCCACACCTCTCGCCGACACTGCACCTATCGTCTCTGCCCCTGTAAGTGACTTATCTGCCCCAGTCAGTGGGTTCTCTGCCTCTCCCCGTGGTCCCTCGCTGCCCCCTAGTGACTCCTCGCTGCCCCCAGTGCTCCCTTCGAGTCTCCTTACAACATTACAAAGAAATATTTAATTATTTCATAATGATGAAGATTATGATGATTGTTTTAATATGAAGTTTTCTTTGTTAGAATTAAATAAAGCACTGAAGAATTCCAGTAAGTCAACTAATGGGAATGATCAAATCAGTTAAGTATGTTAAATAAACTTAGTGATGTGAGTATAGAAGTATTATTAGAATTTTATAATAGGGCGTTGGAAGAAGGGTTATTACCTCTTAAATGGAAAGAAGCCATTATCATACCCATTTGTAAACCTAGTACAGATCCTAATTCAGCTGAAAGTTATAGAGCAATAGCTCTAACATCATGAATAGGTAAAATTATGGAAAAAAATGGTAAATAATAGATTAATTTATTTTTTAGACTCTAAGGAGAAGATTAAGTCTTCTCAATTTGGATTTAGAAAAGGCAGAAGTACAATTATGTCTGGAACATGAAAGTAGACGGGCTCAGATTAATAAGGATAATAGCAGTCTTCCTGGATGTGGAAAAGGCTTACGACATGTTATGGACAGAAGGGCTGTTGATGAAAATAAAACAAATAGGAACAAGGGGTAAAATATATAGATGGTTAAAAAAACGTAACTGAAAGAAATATTAGCGTAAAAATAAGAGGGCAAATAAGTTCAAAATATCAAGTAGAGAATGGTACTCCCCTAGGTAGTATAAGTTCTATGCTATTTATTATAATGGTTAATGATATTTTTAGTAGTATAAATGTTTTGGTGTCTCATTATTTGTAGATGATGGTATTATTTGGAAGAGGGGAAAAATACAGAATTTGTAAATAGGAAACTACAAGAAGCATTAATAGTGTAGAAGCTTGGGCCTTAGGATGGGGATTTAGATTCTCAACGTCCAAGCCTAAATTTGTTGTTTTTACAAATAGAAAATTAAATATTAATGTAAATCTCAAATTATATGGGGATGTTATAGAAGGATCAAATTAAATGTTTCGGTATCTGGTTTGATAAAAAAAAAAAAGTTACATGGAAAATACATGTAGGTAAAATAGTTGAAAAAAGTAAAACAAAAAAATGAATATAATGAGATGTTTGAAAGCAATGAATGAGGGGAAGATAGGAATGCATTAAAGACCATTTATATTGGACTAATTAGATGAGTTTTTGATTATGGATGTATTTTATACAATTCAGCTTCAAGTAGTTCATTAAAAAAAACAGAAGAGAATATCAGGCATTAAGACTTTGTTGTGCAGCGATGAAAACTACTCCAGATTCAGCTCTACAGGTTGAGATGGGTGAGATGCCACTGGAGCTCAGGAGAGAACAACTAGCCATAATTTACTGGACAAATATTAAAGGACATAATGAAGTTCATCCTTCATATGTTACGCTGCAACCTTGTCAAGAAAAAGAAACAGATTAATAGTTTTGGCTGGTTAATTATAAATAATTAACCATTATAATAATTATGATAATAATAATTAACCGTTGGAATAGTTAACTTTCTAATTAGTCCTGTGGTTGTTATTCCATCATGGATCTTTGGACAGGTTGAAGTTGATTTAAACTTACTGAAAAAAGGGAGACAGTTAGAAAAGAAAGAGGTGGAAAGTTATATAGAAAGAGAATATTCAGAGTATATACAAATATATACAGATGCTTCTAAAATGTTAAATGATAGATATATAATTTGTAATTCCAGATTTAAATATTATGAGAAATAAAAGAATAACAGATAAATTGACAGTGTATATGTAAGAGCGAAAATACTCCTTATAAGGTTGTTTTTTACTAAAGGAAATCTGGCGCCAAAGACGGTCAAGTTGACCTGGCTTCCAGTGCGAAGCAGAAATGAGACGGAAAGAATGTCTGAGAAATAAACTGTTTCGACAGATAAGAATAATAATGGGCTTGTTTTGCACTTTTGAAATGGAGCAGATGTTGGAGGTCAATAGGTCTTAACACTCTCTAAGAAACCCCAATACACACTCATGTGAAAGCTGATAGAATTCTTACGTAAGGACACACGTCAAACACGGGCAGTAATGCTATTGGTCGAAACTTACCAACTTACACCAATGAAAATGAGATTCTATAAAACAGACTGACACTAAGAATACAATGAGATTTTGGGGAGAATTCTGAGAATTGACTTGTACTGTAAATTGATCTGTGGAACAGTGTAATAAATCTCCACCCGCCGTGGCCTGCAGTTGAAGAACTCGTCTCAGAGTATTATTTCTCATCTATAATATAATTAAGACCTTTTCTGATCCAACATAATGGTGAACCCCGACGGTTGATTGAACACGCAACAGGGAGGACAGAAGGGTCTCGCTTCAGAACAACGTCGACAGTAACCGTCTGGGCCCAAAAATCTCAGAGAGGTAAGCTTTATATCTCTTTGTTTTTTAAATAACAGAACGGATGCTTGTCTGCTGCGATCTGAAGTGCTAAACATGAGATGAAGTTCTTTGCTGCGTGTCACAGACGAGTTGTTATCTTTGCGCAAACATCGAGCTGCTAAAACTTCTGATGACTCATAGTTATCATCTAAAATTGAACTCTCAGCTCGGCAAATAAGCACTTATCAGTTGGTTTCGCCCTGTTGGCGATGGTAACAAAGGAATTTTTTTCCATCTATAAGTTACCTTATGTCCCCCACCTCCCCCGGGACGTGTTCGAAGTTTTGCCGGAGATGGGAGTTAAAGCTCCGTCTCACAGGGGATTCCGCCAGACGTTCCCAGCAGACCCTCACAACACGTTTGGGCCTGCCAGGTCTGACCGGCTTTCGCCCCCACCACCAGAGCCAACTCACCACCAGGTAGTGGTCAGTGGACAGCTCCGCACCTCTCTTCACCCGAGTGTCCAAGACATACGGCCGCAGATCCGATGAAACGATGACAAAGTCGATCATCCAACTGCGGCCTAGGGTGTCCTGGTGCCAAGTGCACATATGGACACCCTTATGCTTGAACATGGTGTTCGTTATGGACAATCCATGGCGAGCACAGAAGTCCAGCAACAGAACACCGCTCGAGTTCAGGTCGGGCGGGCCGTTCCTCCCAACCACGCCCCTCCAGGTCTCACTGTCGTTGCCCACGTGAGCGTTGAAGTCCCCCAGCAGAACAAGGGAGTCCCCAGGAGGAGCACTCTCCAGTACCCCCTCTAAGGACTCCAAAAAGGGTGGGTAATCTGAACTGTCGTTCGGCCCGTAAGCACAAACGACAGTCAGAACCCGTCCCCCCACCCGTAGGCGGAGGGATGCTACCCTCTCGTTCACCGGGGTGAACCCCAACGTACAGGCGCCGAGATGGGGAGCAACAAGTATGCCCACTCCTGCCCGACGTCTCTCTCCCTGGGCAACTCCAGAGTGGAAGTATGTCCAGCCCCTCTCAAGGAGACTGGTTCCAGAACCAGAGCCATGCGTCGAGGTGAGACCGACTATTTATAGCCGGAACCTCTCGACCTCACGCACTAGCTCCGGCTCCTTCCCCACCAGAGAGGTGACATTCCACGTCCCAAGAGCCAGTTTCTGCAACCGAGGATCGGACCGCCAGGGTCCCCTCCCTTGGCCGCCACCCATCACACAGTGCACCCGACCCCTATGGCCCCTCCCACGGGTGGTGGGCCCATGGGAGGGGGGGCCCATGTTTCCTCTTCGGGCTGAGCCCGGCCGGGCTCCATGGGTTAAAGCCCGGCCACCAGACGCTCGCCATCGTGACCCCCCTCCAGGCCTGGCTCCAGAGTGGGGCCCCGGTGACCCGCGTCCGGGCGAGGGAACACCAAGTCCAATGTTTTTACTCATCATTGGGGTCTTCAGGCTGCACTTTGTCTGGTCCCTCACCTAGGACCTGTCTGCCTTGGGTGACCCTACCAGGGGCATGAAGCCCCAGACAGCATAGCTCCTAGGATCATTGGGGCACTCAAACCCCTCCACCACGATAAGGTGGCAGCCCATGGAGGTGGGGGACATGGAGTCTGAGTGGACCGTGTTCCGTGCCTCCATTGTCGAGGCGGCCAATCGGAGCTGTGGCCGCAAGGTTGTCGGTGCCTGTTGCGGCGGCAACCCTCGAACCCGTTGGTGGACACCTTCGGTGAGGGATGCCGTCAGGCTGAAGAAGGAGTCCTATCGGGCCTTTTTGGCCTGTGGGACTCCGGAAGCAGCTGATGGGTACCGGCGGGCGAAGCGGCATGCGGCTCGGGCGGTTGCTGAGGCAAAAACTCGGGCGTGGGAGGAGTTTGGAGAGGCCATGGAGAAAGACTTCCGCACGGCTTCGAGGCGATTCTGGTCCGCCATCCGGCGTCTCAGGGGGGGGAAGCGGTGCAGCACAAACACTGTTTATAGTGGGGATGGTGTGCTGCTGACCTCTACTCGGGACGTTGTGGGTCGGTGGGCAGAGTACTTCGAAGACCTCCTCAATCCCACCAACATGCCTTCCACTGAGGAAGCGGAGCCTGGGGACTCTGGGTTGGGCTCTCCAATCTCTGGGGGCGAGGTTGCCGAGGTGGTTAAAAAGCTCCTCGGTGGCAAGGCCCCGGGGGTGGATGAGATCCGCCCGGAGTTCCTTAAGGCTCTGGATGTTGTAGGGTTGTGTTGGTTGACGCGACTCTGCAATATCGCATGGACATCGGGGGCAGTTCCCCTGGATTGGCAGACTGGGGTGGTGGTCCCCCTGTTCAAAAAGGGGGACCGGAGGGTGTGCTCCAATTATAGAGGGGTCACACTCTTAAGCCTCCCTGGCAAGGTCTATTCAGGGGTCCTGGAGAGGAGGGTCCGTCGGATAGTCGAACCTCGGATTCAGGAAGAGCAGTGTGGTTTTCGTCCTGGTCGTGGAACACTGGACCAGCTCTACACCCTCGGCAGGGTCCTGGAGGGTGCATGGGAGTTCGCCCAACCAGTCTACATGTGTTTTGTGGACTTGGAGAAGGCGTTCGACCGTGTCCCTCGGGGAGCCCTGTGGGGGGTTCTCCGGGAGTATGGGGTACCGGGCCCTTTGATACGGGCTGTCAGGTCCCTGTATGACCGGTGTCATAGAGTCTGGTCCGCATTGCCGGCAGTAAGTTGGGCTCGTTTCCGGTGGGAGTTGGATTCCGCCAGGGCTGCCCTTTGTCACCGATTCTGTTCATCACTTTTATGGACAGAATTTCTAGGCGCAGCCAAGGTGTTGAGGGGATCCGATTTGGTGGCCTTAGGATCTCATCTCTGCTTTTCGCAGACGATGTGGTCCTTTTGGCTTCATCGGATCGTGATCTGCAGCTCTCGCTGGAGCGGTTCGCAGCCGAGTGTGAAGCGGCCGGGATGGGGATCAGTGCCTCCAAATCCGAGGCCATGGTCTTGAGCCGGAAAAGGGTAGAGTGCCTTCTCCGGGTCAGGGGGGGTGTCCTGCCCCAAGTGGAGGAGTTTAAGT
Organism: Xiphophorus couchianus; assembly: GCF_001444195.1. NCBI lineage: Eukaryota > Metazoa > Chordata > Actinopteri > Cyprinodontiformes > Poeciliidae > Xiphophorus > Xiphophorus couchianus. Next base: position 12,570,724 of record NC_040231.1, read on the forward strand.
ATCTCGGGATCTTGTTCACGAATGGGGGAGGAAGGGAGCGGGAGATCGACAGGCGGATTGGCGCAGCGTCTGCTGTCAAGCGGGCGCTGTACCGGTCCGTCGTGGTGAAGAGAGAGCTGAGCCAAAAAGCGAAGCTCTCGATTTACCGGTCGATCTACGTTCCCACCCTCATCTATGGTCATGAGCTTTGGGTCATGACCGAAAGAACGAGATCGCGGATACAAGCGGCCGAAATGGGTTTTCTCCGTAGGGTGGCTGGGCTCTCCCTTAGAGATAGGGTGAGAAGCTCAGTCATCCGGGAGGGACTCAGAGTAGAGCCGTTGCTCCTTCACATCGAGAGGAGCCAGTTGAGGTGGCTTGGGCATCTGGTCAGGATGCCTCCTGGACGCCTCCCTGGTGAGGTGTTCCGGGCACGTCCCACCGGGAGGAGGCCCAGGACACGCTGGAGAGACTATGTCTCTCGGCTGGCCTGGGAACGCCTCGGGATTCCCCCGGAAGAGCTGGAAGAAGTGGCCGGGGAGAGGGAAGTCTGGGCCTCCCTTCTGAAGCTGCTACCCCCGCGACCCGACCTCGGATAAGCGGAGGAAGATGGATGGATGGATGGAAGTTACCTTATATCAGTCAATCTGGGTAGTTCTGAAGAAACACCTTCATTGAACTGACTATACATATATAGCACGATTTGTTAAATGTGGCAGACAGGCCATGAACTTTAACCTTAACATTAAACCAACTGAATCCACAAAGAGAGAAAAAGGCCAGGAGGTGATTCCAACCTTCCCCAGAGAAAGCGAGGAGCACCTCCAAACGAAATATCAGATTTCTTGGTGTGGCCTTAGATGTATGAATAAAGGAAAAGTAAAGATTGAGATCTCCATATATAAGTTGATGTATAGCGCTGAGAATAAAGTTCAAGGTCACAAATCTTCGATTTCGACTGGGCTGAGCGAGGATTGATTCCTTCATTTTTGACTGATTAGAGAAGAAATCTTTCAGTTAGAAATAAGTGGCCTGAAACGAACTAAAACTGCAGTATGTGTTTCCTTATTTTCTTTGTTTAAAATCCTTGTAAAGGGAATTGGAGTTAATTTGTGTTTTGTCTGAATAATTGTGGTCCTAATATAAGAATAGTCTATTGTGTGCACACATTAAAATTGGCCAATGGCTAGTTAAAACAGTAGCCAACTAAATTTATATTTTTATAAATATAATAGTTTATAAGTTATATTTTCTTAGAATCCCCGGGGAGAGAAAGAAAAGAAAAAATTCACAGAAAGTGGAGGAAATAGCAATATTTGGAAGAAAATAAATGGAATGAATGTGATGAGACGAATGCTGAATAATTGGGAATGAATGCGTATGTGTCTGCTGTGTGAGTATACAACGGCATGCTTTGTATATACTGTAAATTTTGAAATGTGCATGTATTGGCTTATTAAATGACTGATTGCTTTCAAAGTGGCTTTGAAACTGTGCTCTGCTAAGAGTTAAAAGTTGGTCTTTGATATTGTCTGCAATTGTCTATACTGTTCGTAAATTGTGTAATAAAGATAGAAAATATAGCCATATCTGCTGCTTTGATTCAAAAACTTAAAGCGCACTGGGAGAAAGAAAGGCGTTTTTGAAGGATTGCCAGGAATCGAAGCACACGAACACTTCCTCCCTCCCTTTCTACCCTCTCACTCTCTCTTTGCTCTACCCGCCCTCTCTCTCTTTCTCTCTCTCTCCCTCTCCCTGCCTACCCCTCTGTTTCGGTCTCGCCCCCTCCCGCCTCTTCTAGTTACCGTCCCCCTATCTCTTGTTTCAACACACGTCACGGGTCCGGATGTTACGTGATCTGAGACTGTGTACGCCCATTTGTAGTTCATAGCAGTAAGACAGCCCACTTCCTATTACGTCAACAATCAGCCCCCACCTTTGGGACATCTCAGACTGCAGCTGAGCAGTGAAGTTTTCTCTTTTTTCTCTCTCTTTTAGTTTGATTTAATACAGAAGGAGTTAAAGCATAAACTTTAAATTAACTCAAATAATGCAGACCTTAATACAAATAATCATTGTTTCTGTCACACTGAACCATGTTGAACATTACTTAAATGTATATTTACTGTAAATAGATTTGAATAACTGCATGGAACTTGCTAAAGTGCTATATTTATTGAAGAGTACATAACATATTTAGCTATACTTAGCAATAACAAAGAATACTACAAGGAACAGATGCAGTAAGCACAAATAACTAAAATAATCAATTTATTTTTTTTTCCAAATTCAACAATAAAAAGCTGAACCATAAGGAAATTGTAACTGACAGCAAAACTTAAACTGAGTTTCAAAAAGTGAAACAACTGCTTAAGCATACAAAATGAGTAACATACCGACAGTGATCGTTGGTTCAAAAAACCCGGAATATGCTGATCAAATTCCTAAAATTTCCAAGAAATGGCAGAAGCGAACAAAAGGACTTCCATCACCGTGGCCGGAGAATGGGAGCTTTGACTTATTCCTTTGCGAACAAATGGAAGTGAGAATCACTGACTACAAAGCAAAAAATAAAACTAAGAAAAGAGAAGATAAAAGAGAATTAGAATTTAACATTTTAAAACTATTCAAGGATGAAGGTGAAAAATACAGGAAGAACTTAAAGCAGCAGCTCATTGAGCTCAAAAATAATTATGAAAAGCTAAAGGACGAGGAAATGATTCCCGCAGGGTTGTATCCAGCCCTGAAAGGAGTCCTGAACATTACAGGTGATTTTGGATACAGGACTGATGACCAACTAATAAATTCCAGACAAAGTAATGTTGCATCACCTCAAAATAAAGAGCCGGAAGCTCAATCAGACGCATCATCTACAGTGCATACAGCACGGCCAACAGTAGTTCAAACACCAGTTCCAGCCAGAGGTGCACCACAGACGAGCTTAAGTTCACCGGAAGATGAAGGTTCATCGCAACGAAATTATAGCATAATTAATGAGCATGCAATAAGTATGCAACATCAACATCACATGCTAATGCAAATGGCTACAAGCCAGCTGGCAGACATTCTACATCAATACCACCAATTCCAACCGGAATTCAAACCACTAATGTTGGATGCTCAACAACGCGGACAATTGGAAATAATAAAATTCTTGACTGTTACGCAGGTCATGCAGGAAGTCGCAGAAGCGGAGATGCTTATTGGTTAAACTTAGACAACAAAGGCATTGATTTGCAAAATAATAACAATCAGACACTGATACAGGAAGTGGAAATGGAAATTGATGAAAGCCTTGCACGATTAGTTGAACAGGAGCATGGATGCGAAGATGACCAAGACGGAGCTGGTCCATGTACAAGCACACCTAATGAAATTCAACATCCAGCCCCAAAACGAAGAGAATACAATTTGAGATCCAGAGCTAACGTACGCAAACCTGATCGTTATGACCCCTCAAAACAATTACCAATCATATTAAAGGGAGACGTTGCTCAATACATACCATTTGCCTCGATGGATCTGATCGGGTTAGTCTCGCGGCTGCCAGACATTCATAATGGCGCAGGGAGATGGATAAGAAAACTAGAAGAAGAGACAGTTGGCAAAATTTTGGCACTGGGAGACATCAAAGCCATTTTTGCAAAAGTTCTGGGAACTGCTACCATGCAGAACGTTTTGAAAAACCACCCATGGATGCTGCAAGAACGGGCAGACGGAATTGAATTCAATGTATGCCGGACGGCAATCTGGGCCGCCTTGAGGGCAGAATTTCCTATTAAATTGGACCCCGCAACCTTGAAAGGGGAACCAATTGGTGACTCAGAGAATCCAGCATCTTATGTCGCCAGACAGTTGAGAAGGTGGAAGGAGGACATGGAGTCTGATGTTGATGAATCTCCAATGATTGCAGCTGTGTTTCGGCAATCCATAGTGGATGTGATGCCACAACCAGTGCGCACCAAACTTGAAGAAGTGGTGGCGCTGATGTCAATGTCGCACAAGGAATTTCGTGACCATGTGGTGCATGCAATAGAAAAATACAGAAGAGATTAACAAAAACTCGCTGACCAAGAAAAAAACATTCAAAGGAAACTGGCTCAACTGCAACTTGGAGAACTGCAAAGCAGAAGCAAGACAAAGACTCAAGCTGCAGTGGTGAGGGGGGACCAACATCCTAGCCCGGATGTGGCCAACCTTCCTAACGCAGTGAGTACTGCTCCACAGATGTATCCTCCAGCTCCACAAATAACTCAACCTTCTCAACCAGTGGTGAATGTTTACCCACAACCATGGAACTCACGTCCATCTGTGCCCCGAGGAAGACAGCAAAGAAGTCCCTCATGGCCAAACAGAGGACGAGGCGGTCCAACTAGAACACCCGGAGCATGTTGGACATGTGGTGCTTTCGGACATCGCGCTGACCAATGTCGAAATGGTGACAACTCATTCCAAAGACGGCCGCGTGGTAGAGCCAGACCAGGTCCACCGACAGCTCAATACAATCACCAAGCAGTTCCTTATAACCAACAGGGAACTCCATACGACTCACAAGGAGTCCAATATGATTCACCAGTTCAACAAAATTCACCAACTCAATTCAATCCACCAAATTTTGGATACTAGGGATGCCCAGAGGACCCTAGGGGAGAAAATAAATACCCAATTCTAACCACAGGTGCGAACGACGAACCAATATTGAAAATTCAAATTGAAAACAGAGAAACACCAATGTTGGTTGATACAGGAGCAGCTTACACTTGTGTGAGTCCAATTTATGCAACGCATCTCCCCATGTCTGATAAATTTGTATCAACAGTAGGGTTCTCGGGAACAAGACAAATAATCCAAATGACAGCTCCTGTTCGACTTGTAACTAATGACAATGAAATAAAAATACCAATTTTGGTATCTGATCAAACACCAATTAATCTGTTGGGAAGAGATGCTCTATGCAAATTAAAAATAAAAATTTGGTGTTCTCCTCAGGGGGTGTATGTTGAAAGAGAAGGTGTGGATCTTCAAATGTACATGCAACAAAATGAAGCTAAAGTTTATTGGTTGGGAGACATAAATAGCTCAATTGAAGAAGTAATTTCTAAATGGGGTCAATACGTTCAAATACAAATTCCTGAAGCTAAAAAACCATTTTTAGATTATCATTGTACAATGTACTATGACATTTCAAAAAGCACAGGGTTTGAAGAACAGTGGGACAAAGAAACGCAAGGTGAATCAGTGCACCTTGTGTCCAAATACATTGTCATTGGGAGACAAGGAGCAGCTCTCAATGTAGAGATGAATGATTTCATTTCTCAATGGTACAATGTTTCAGAATCTGTACCACACATAACATTGTTTGTAAATAAAAACTTTCATGCAAAAGATCTTGGACCGATGATGAAAACTGCGACACAGATTAAATGGGAACAAACAGAAAGCCCATTAATTTTTCAATCAGAGGATGCAACAATGATCAAAATACTAAGTGAAACCTTTATGACAGCAAAACCACAGGTGGTAACTGTACCAATTAATGACACAGAACAAACAGAAGAAAAAGATGAGTTGGACGACAATCCATTAATACATGACATGTTGAGACAAGTCCCTGAATCAATATGGTCAAAACATGAAACGGATGTAGGCCTGGTAAAATCAGCCAACCCATTTAAGGTAGATCTGAAACCAAATGTTAAACTTCCATTTCGTCCTCAATATCCATTAAAAGCTGAAGCTGAAGAAGGAATCAGCAAAACAATTGACGGATTATTACAAGCAGGAGTGTTGGTGGAAATTGAAAGTCCATGCAATACTCCAATTTTTCCAGTTCTAAAAGCAGATAGGTCAAAGTACCGCCTGGTACATGATCTTCGCACAATAAACGATGTGGTGGAAGATAGATCTTCGGCAGAAATGCCCAACCCCCACACACTTTTAACTGCAATTCCTGCTGAAGCAAAATTTTTCACAGTAATTGATCTGTGTTCAGCATTTTTTACCATTCCTCTAGCGGAACAATCTCAATACCTGTTTGCATTTACTTATAGAGGTAAGAAGTACAGCTACACACGATTACCACAAGGGTTCAAACACAGTCCGCATGTGTTCAATCAAGTTCTTCGACAGGACTTAGAAGGATTGGAAATGAAAAGCACATTGCTTCAATTTGTTGACGACATTCTAATTGCGTCACCTACATTGGATGATTGCCATCATGATTCAATAAAAGTCCTTGGAAGACTGGCTGAAGGGGGATACAAAGCCTCCAAAGAAAAACTACGGTACTGTCAGACACAGGTAGAATACCTGGGCAGACAACTCTCAGAAGGGAGTATTGGCATATCACCTTCTCAATTAGAGGGTGTTAGCAAAGCTCTATGTCCACGAACAGTTGGAGAAATGATGACATTCCTGGGCATGACAGGTTTCAATGCTGATTGGATTGAAAGTTATGCAGAAAAAACAGCACCACTCAGAGAACTCATGAAAGAACCAGGTTATCAAAATCAAAAGACTTTGCTAAAATGGACAACTGAAGCGAAAGTAGCTTTTGAAACTCTAAAATGTGAAATGCAGACTGCCCCAGCACTAGCAGTTCCCGACTATGATAAACCATTTTATCTATATGTTGCAAACAAAAAAGACATGTATGTCACAGCAGTTTTGATGCAAGAAACATGTACAGGTCGAAAAAAACAACCAATTGCTTATTACAGCACAAAATTGGACAATGTAGCACAAGGCTGGCCACCATGCTATCAAGGGCTAGCAGCAGTCTACCATGCCTATGAAAAAGCTTCAACCATTACAATGGGTTATCCAGTAACAATATTAACTCACCACAAAATCGCAGAGTTGATAAATCTGGGAAAATTTGTTGTAACACAGGCAAGAAGTTTGCAATACATGTCACTTTTGACATATCCAGACATAACAATTCAAAGATGCATCACCAACAATCCAGCAAATGTGATTCCTTTGGATTGTGACGGAGAACCACATGAGTGTGTAGCAGAAACAATGAAATACACTAGACTCAGACCTGATTTGGAGTCTACACCATTGCCTGACGCAGAAGTCACATACTTTGTCGACGGGTCATGTTTCAGAGACCACCTTGGAAAATAGGTGATAATTTTGTAACAGTCAAAGCTGAAAAATGTGACCAACCATGTTCTGCACAACTTGCAGAACTTAAAGCATTAACTGAAGCCTGTAAAATGGCTAAATCAAAGTCCGCAAATGTGTTTACTGATTCTGCTTACGCCCACGGCGTTTGCTTTTTATTTGCGGCAATATGGAAGCAAAGAGGTTTCAAAAGAGCAGATGGAACACCAGTACAACACAAAGCACAATTGAAAGAATTGATTGCCGCCATGATGCTTCCTTCGAAGCTGGCAGTGATCAAATGTCAAGCACATCGCAAAGGTAATGACATTGTAATAAGAGGTAATAACATGGCAGATGAATCGGCAAAAATAGCATCTAGGAGCCAAATGGCCATCTTGGCCCCTGTAGTAGCCTTAGAACCAGCTTTAACACCAGAAGATGTCATTTTGATGCAGCAACAAGCAAGTAGCAGCGAACGCGACCTTTGGGTGCGCAGAGGTGCTACGATGAGTGAAAACGACTTATGGAGGTCTAACCAAGGCCTACTGATGGCACCTGTAGCGTTATTAACGTTACTGGTCTCAGAAGCCCACGGTTTGGACCACTGTGCCCGAGCAAAAGTCTTGGAAAAATTGAAAAAACAAGGGTTCTGGTCTCCATACATGCAAGACATGGTGGATGAAATTCTAAGCCAGTGTGAAATATGTGCCGAAAACAATGCTCGAAAAGGCATAAAAACAGGAATTGGACACATTCCAGTTCCAGAAGGACCTTTCAAACACTTGGTAATAGATTACGTAGACATGCTCAAACCAGTTCAAGGTAAAAGGTACATGTTGGTGATAATTGATCGTTTCAGTCGATGGGTCGAAGCAGTACCATCAAAAACCTTAGGAGCAGACACAGTTATCAAATTCCTGACAAGAGAAGTGATTCCAAGATTTGGAATACCATCTGAAATCAGTTCAGACAATGGCTCAGCTTTTGTACAAAAAGTCGTTAAAGGCATTTTGCAAAAACTACAAATCAAACAGCGTTTTGGCTCAGTCTACCATCCTCAAAGTCAAGGTTTGGTTGAGCGCATTAATGCTACTTTAAAGGCAAAACTACGAAAGATTTGTGCATCAACTAAACTAAACTGGGTAGATGCTTTGCCACTAGCACTAATGAGCTACCGCATGCAAATGCACAGAAGCACGCATTTAACACCGCATGAAATGCTAACTGGCAGACCGATGCCTGTACCACAATGGAGGTTACCTTTTAAAGGACCTCCCCTTGAGCAGTTGCAAACTGAGTTGAAAGACTATGTTGAACAACTAACTGCTATCCATAGAGCTATCTATTTGCAGGAAAAATCCAGAAGTCCAGAGTCGGCAGTGTTGGAGCCATTGGTGAAGCCAGGTGATTTGGTGTACATCAAGGTGTACAGACGCAGATGGCATGAGGCCCGATGGGAAGGACCTTATGAAGTCAAAAGAGCCACCCCAACGGCTGTCCAAGTAGAAGGAAGAATCACTTGGCATCATTTGACTCATTGCACTAAAGTTCAAAATAAAGACAGAGTTAAACTTGAGTTTGACAAGGAAAATGAGCAGAAGCCTCACAGCAATGAGACTGATACTGATAACTGTCCAACTGTGGATGTTGACAGAGGTGATGAGCCATGCAATGGCGGCGACAGCAGAGACGAACTCATACAATCTGCAGCCGACACCACGGGACAAACCGACCGCGACGAACCAGAATGACAGAACATGGACTCAAGAACAGCCCCCAGGAGGGACAAACGGTGACCTAGAGACGACTACTCTTGTGAAAAGATCCATCTCCAATGAGAAAGATAAGTACCACACAACTTATAAAATTCCAGACAAGTACATGCCAGTGTTCTTTCCAGTAAATGTAAATTTAGATGTTTCCAAGAAATTAATTCGCAAAACCAGAAATGTGCACTTAGAATGGAAATGGATAGCAAGTTTGACAGAGACTGAATTTCAATCAAAGTTAGAAACAGAGTATGAAACCCATGTGAGCTATGCTAACCGAAAACTGTGTAGCAAGGCTATAACAAAACAGAGGAACAACTATATCACGGATCAATGTTCAATCATTATGTACATTAGAGATGACGGATTTGACATAGAAGTAAAAATAGGAAGACAGTGGAGTAAAGACAATGAGTTTACACATTACATGTTAATGATAAGCCCTGACACAAATGATTCGGTAACAGGTACAGGTGATTTAGAACGAGTAAAAGACACAAAGAAAACAGGTACTGTAGAAATGATGAACGGCAGAGTTAAAATACATATTTCAACTGATGATGTGGGTGACAACATGCTAGGAAGGCTAATAATTATCTCAAGAATAGTGTTAGCAAATGATCGTCGCGAAATGTGTAGATGGTTCATAAATTTCGGGAATAATGTATTAATAACGGATCAGAGAGACACAAAATGTGGCCTACAAATCACAAAAACAACTTGCGGATGGACGATTGAAGCAGATGTTCTAGCTTTTCGAGTAGATAAATCATATGAAATAAAAATTGGAACAGCTGCCGATGGTGAAATGGAAGAGACTAAAGTGATATGGAGTTTACCTAAAGTAGACACAGAGGTTAGTAATTGTTTAACACTCTATAGTTTCACTAACGAACCCATTACTACTATACCAATTACCAGGCCCGTGCAGAGACCACTGAAAGGGCAGGTGCTCAAAAAAAAAAGGGCACATCTAACCGCATTCTAGGAAAGACTATTAACAAAACCACACAGCTTTCAGAGCTTAATAAAAATGATAAATTACAAAATTGTGAGACATACAATATAAGCTAAGGAAAAACTCTATATGGAGCATAACACTATGCATATGTTAGATATTTTATTAGTAATTTCTTTCTGCAGGTCTATTTTGTTATAGGAAAGTATTGCAATATTCAAACCCGCAATTTAGCAAAATATGTAAATCAGAGCTGATGGTTTAGCTCCGATTTACATATTTTGTCTTTACAGAATTACACTATTAAAAATATAAACAAGGGCACAATACAACCTTTTAGTGTACTGTAATTTATAATTAAAAAAAAGACTTGTTGCTTTGCATTTTCATCCATAGTGTTTATTTCTGACTGTTGTCCCTCTCCTTGCCTGTCTTCCTGTGTTGACTGCATTTCTGTGTCTTTGATTTCTGACTGTTGTCCCTCTCCTTGCCTGTCTTCCTGTGTTGTTGACTGCATTTTTGTCTCCTCCTCTGATCTATCACTTTCCTTCTGTCCATCTGGGAGCAAGAAACAAACTAATCATTATTCTACACCTAAATTTAGTACATCTTAGCATAAGAAAAACACAACAGATGCCCTGTAATATTAAATATATTGTTCACTACCAAAAGTTACATGTTGATAATGTTAAGAACATTTTTTTTTTTTGTTCGTACCTGCAGTACTCGTTCTGACCCAGTCGGTCAACAATCCACTACCTTTTGCTGCATCTATCAGCTGCATCTATTTCTTTTTTGTTTCTGCCGTCTTTCTTTACGTGGCATCTTTGAACTGAAAAAAGCAAAACATAATGAATTATGATAAGAACACTGTATTAACCACACTACCAATTATTTACCTTTGTGTTTAAACCAATATGTTTTTCAGTCCTTAGCACAACATAATATTAATTTCAGAGAAAAGGAGGCCTCTGCTGTGGAGCTCAATATGTTTCACAATTATTCTATTAAAAATATAATAATAACCTCATTTAAATAAAATACAATTGTGATCAATACATTTTGAATTGAAACAATTTTTAAACAAAAGTTTTGCTTAAAATTTTTTTTTTTTTTAATTAAAATCAGAGATTTATGTCTCAAAGTGAGAAAAATTATTTGTGAACAAACTTATTTGCTCATGTCATAAATCTTTTCTTGCTATTGTAAGTTTTTGTTTGTGATTCAAAGTTTTGCTTGCTTCTCACATGACGTCGTGGGCAGGGCCGAAAATTGCAACAAAAGAATTCTGATGTGTGCAAATAAAAGTTTGTTTTGCAAAGAACTTTTTAAGTTAACACGACAAAATTTAGTTATTTAATTAAAAAAATTAAAATAAAACTTTTTGTTTAAAAAAAATAAATCATTATAATTCAAGCAGTTTTGTAAATTCTATTCCCCTTCAAGATACATTGACCTAATGCCAGAATAAATGCAATTAATATACATTATGCAGCAAAGGAAATTAGATAATCGGACATATATTCATTATAGAGAGATGATCGGTTTTGGATCGTTGATGTGGCCCCATCAGCAATAATGAAGAATGACCGCTATCATTAGCGATACAGGGAAGAAGCTTTTTAGTTATCTTGCTTTGCTACCAAACTCGTTAGCTAACAGCTAGCTAATAGGACAACAACAACAGCCTAATGTCTGTATGATAAAATACTGAATCGATAGATAAGAACAGTTTTTCCTTACTTTTCCTTCCTTCCTCCTCCACGTTGAGCTCCGCAGTAAGCTACTGCGCAGTCTCACTGACTGAGCGAGAGGCAGCTGCGTCATGCGTCACGGACAAAAGGTCAAAGGTAACAAGGTGACCCGAACGGCTTATTATGTTGTTTTTCTTTAAATAAAAACAACAACAAAAAATAATAATTTTAGTACATATCAGAAGAGGGCTTGGGAAATTAACTTTAAAAAAAAAAAAAAATTGGACCAAAAGGGCACTTTAGGGCAAGGAGCAAAAAGGGCAGGTGCTCAAGCACCCCCAGCCCCCCCCTCTGCACGTGCCTGCCAATTACAACTGTCAAGTCGATCATCACTGTTAAAACACTTAAATCTGTTATCAGTAAAGCTCATACAACCATAAAACCTAATGCAGAGATTAAAGGTGATGAGGGAAATCCACCAGTGAACGAAGCACTTGAAGTTGTCACACCTACGCCTCTTATAGCAACTGTAGAAGAAGCTCAGTTAAAAATAACATCAAAGGTCTTGGCCAACCAAGTACCTGCAAAAACCACCCCGATTGGAAAATTAGTTACTAAATTGGCAACCTTAAAACCCTCTAAAGATCTCACAACACCAAAATACTCGGATAAAAACATAGTTACTAAAGAAGAGCAAATTGTGACACCTACGACTCTGATACAAATTACCACACCAACCACCGCTAACAAAATAATCGAAACTAATGAAATGATCGACAGTAGTGAAGATTTAGAATTTGTTCAAACGACACCTGCACTAAACCAAGCGGCTAATATATCGATTTCAAATAAATATGGATGTTCTGAAAGAGAAGGTTGTCAGGAATACCATGGAGGTCTAGATACATTTTATAAGGAAAGACGGGACAACCCAGTAATTCCAAGAGCCATGCATAAACTTCACGACTTTCACCGGACCGCTTTTAGACCAAGAGGAGATCCACTTTGGCGAAGAGCAATTCAGAATACATGGTATACCTGGTCCTGGTATACTGCAAGAGAATTAACACAAAATGACTGCATAGTTTGTTCTGTTGCTCCAGGAACAGCATCAATTGTTATTCCAGAAAAATACATGTCTAGAGAGTGTGCCATTAGACAACGGCAAAGCTGTAAGGAAGGTAAATTTATTCCAATACTTGATGTAGTATCTTTCTTTACAGTACCAATGTGTGGAATGAATTGTAGATTATTATACGGCTCACAACGTTCACACCTTTATGTAGTTAAATGGACAGGATGGAGAAATGAATCTGTTTGCGCTGAATTTAATATGTCCACGACACAAAGCGATCCTCCAGTGAATTATGAGGTAGATTATGATGCAGAGTATGAATGTTTTGCAAGTGGAGGATTTGAACATTATGGAGCAATACATGTAGGGAATACAACAGTTCGATGTAATGTTACTTGGGTTTTTTCTTGGTTTAAACATGCTAACGTATCACCACTATTTGTGACAAAACCGGTATGGTATCAAAATCCAGAATTTAAAGAAGAAAACTGTGAAAATGTTACCAGGGCTATTCCCCCAATATATTTTTTAGGTGATCAGACGTTTCCGGTGGCAGACAGCTACTGGATGTGTGGTGATGACATTTTAACCAACACATTGCCCCTAAAATGGGTAGGTCTTTGCACTCTTGTTCGAATGAAAGTACCAATAACCTTAGTGTATGAAGGAGTTGCAGACATAGTAGGGACACACCGCAATAAAACAAGGCTTCGTAGAAGCCTGGGGGATTATGGATTAAATGAAGGAGTATATTTAGATCTTATAGGTCAACCAAGAGGAATTCCTAACGAATTCAAAGCACGACACGAAGTAGCTGCAGGATTTGAATCAATCATACCTATGATCGGAATTAATAAAAATGTTGAATGGATTAACTATATTTATTACAACCAACAGCGAATGATAAATTTTACTATTGAAGGATTAATGGCCCTAGGAGAGCAACTTCATGAAACAAGTAGGATGGCAAGACAAAATAGACAAGCATTAGATTGGCTCATGGCCAAAATGGGTGGAGTTTGCAAACTTTTTGGCAACGAATGCTGTACATTTATTCCAAAAAATACAGCACCGAAAGGTGCATTTAGAGTAGCAATGACCAAACTGAATAAACTGAAGGAAGAAATGAAAGAAAATGCGGGAAAGAACAACTGGCAATGGAAAAGTCTGGAGGAAATTTTAGGTGGATGGGGAGCCTTAGCAGCCAAAATAGGAATAACTATAGTGGCAGTACTAATTACCATTTTTCTGCTTGTGTGTTGTGTGATCCCTATCATGAGGAAATGGATTGTGGGGACTGTATACAGATGGATGACCAAGGACAGCGGACATCACACGGACTAACGCACAAGGCCGCCTGGACCGATGAACCCATGACCGATTCAAAGGACTGTTAAGCTCATGGACATTTCGATGCCCGAACTAAAGGCGTTATGGTTTGTTCAATGATCTAAGGAGTTCGAGGAACTGAAACAGAACTTGGGGAGGAATAAAATGGACTCATGGGAAAAACACTGTTTGTATACACCATTACACATATTATTACACAGTAATATACAATTATATACAATACAACACGGGTGGCCTACACATAGTTAATACATTAGGAACACGTGTGAATGTGAGAGTGTATGTGAATGAACACAAACTATAAGCGACAATGATATTCCTGTTAAGACTTTGGTTATTACGATTTACTATTTCAGTTATTCAATCACTTTGAATTTTGCGTGTGTTTTGGACATTCTTTCGTAACTGTCATCAAGATTATGTATCAATGTTGATGTGTTAATTGATGTGTTACTCATTGTCATGAATACTCTGATTTTAGTCCACTGTGGATCCATGATTGTATTACATTTGTGCCAAAAACAATTGTTATTGGCGGTCGCCCGAGGCGGCGGGGACCATAAGGTAGTTTTTTCCCTGAGACAAGACAATGGACAAAGGGCCAACAGGGTTTTTCGATCTTATACAAATGGAAGGATGATCATGGAAGCAATGGACAATTATGTTCAATCTATGTATTGGAATTATTATATTGGTTGATTCACACATGAAGACAATATTATCTTCTCACCAATTCTATCAGCTTTGAGTGAACTTATATACATTTATAAGGATTTATAATTGAGAATTATATTCACATGTAGTCATGGCACTTACTATAGCACTGAATAAAAAACAACTGCTAAGGTTAACTAGATTCCACTTGAAAGCGGAATAGGGGGGATTATGTAAGAGCGAAAATACTCCTTATAAGGTTGTTTTTTACTAAAGGAAATCTGGCGCCAAAGACGGTCAAGTTGACCTGGCTTCCAGTGCGAAGCAGAAATGAGACGGAAAGAATGTCTGAGAAATAAACTGTTTCGACAGATAAGAATAATAATGGGCTTGTTTTGCACTTTTGAAATGGAGCAGATGTTGGAGGTCAATAGGTCTTAACACTCTCTAAGAAACCCCAATACACACTCATGTGAAAGCTGATAGAATTCTTACGTAAGGACACACGTCAAACACGGGCAGTAATGCTATTGGTCGAAACTTACCAACTTACACCAATGAAAATGAGATTCTATAAAACAGACTGACACTAAGAATACAATGAGATTTTGGGGAGAATTCTGAGAATTGACTTGTACTGTAAATTGATCTGTGGAACAGTGTAATAAATCTCCACCCGCCGTGGCCTGCAGTTGAAGAACTCGTCTCAGAGTATTATTTCTCATCTATAATATAATTAAGACCTTTTCTGATCCAACATATACAGGTGAATTAATGGCTATTTTAATGGCTTTAGAATGGATTGAGGAAACAAGAGAGAGAGGTTTTAATTTGTTCAGATTGAAGTAGTGCATTAATAAGTATTCAAGAGTTAAATTCAGAATCAAGGCAAGATAGTATATTGGATATAATTCTCTCAACTTTTAGAATTAAAAATTATGGTTCTCATGTTAGACTAGTTTGGATTCCTGCCCACATTGGTGTGGTAGGAAATGAGTTGGCCGATAGTTTTGCTAAGAGTGCAGCAAAAAAGAATATTGTTGATTTAAATATTACAATAGGTAAAAAATTACGTAAAGAATATTATTAAAATGTATATCAAGAAGAAATGGCAAGAGCACTTTGATAGAGGAGGCAATAGGTTTTATTATAGTATCCAAAAAAAGTTGGGGAATTAAGGAAATGTAATAGAATTAAAAAAAGAAGAAGCTGTTATATGTAGAATCAGATGTGAATATACAGAATTAAAATAATTAATACACATAATACCAGTTGTTGTAATTATTGTGGAAAATTAGAAACAGTACAACATATTTTTTTAGAATGTCATAAATATGTTCAGGAAATAGATGAGTTACTTAGAGATTTAAGTAGGAATAAAAATGAATTTGATATTAGGGAATTGTTTCAGAAATCATCTGGGGATGTAGCTTTTAGCAGCATTTTAGTTTTCTAAGAAGAATGGGCATTATGGGGAGATTATAATTAACGATTAGGTTAAACATCTGATCCATACTCCAGTATGAAAGGTGTGGTAATGCACCTATAAGTTGTTTGCCAACCACCATAAAAAAAGGAAAGAAGAAGAAGGACTGGAGGAGTGGAGACAGAAAACCTGAAGTCATGGTGTTGATCAGTGAAACACTTACACTTGAAGACGATAACTGCAGTCTGGTAGTCGAGCAAATGGGACATCTCTTACTGGTGTCTCAAGCTTCAGCAACATGATGTCATGCAGCTGGCCCAAGAGTGTAAACATCTGAGGAGCGTATTTAATTTCCCATCTCTGCTTCCTAACAGCCCGTGGATGAACTTTTAAAGTTGCTACGGTAGTCCTGTAGAAAAGGTTAGATTATAATGAACAGACAGAAAATCTGATCATTTGCAGGTAAAACTGTTTTCATGTTTTATCTGCATTCCTACCATCCTGGCTCAGCCTTCCAGCAGTGAGCTGCAGTCAGGATCCACTGAGGGTGGATCAGAGATCCTCCACAGCGGATTTTTTCATTACCATAGCTGCTCTCTAGCCGAACATGATAAAGACGCTCACCTTCATCACAGTTTTGACCTCCAATGATTCTCTTCTGCAGAGAAACATCTGAGTTCACTGAAACACCTGAAGAAGAAAAAGGAGGACTTTACTCAGAAATCAGGTGCAAACATGGCAGCAAGAACAGAAAAAGAATAAACAGTTAAAGATTAAAAAGCATCACAGTTTATATGCAAAGACGTTTCAGTCTGAAACAGAGGGAAGTTTGAGAGTCACACAGAGAGCAGCAGCCTCACTGAACCAGTGGAAGTGTCTCCAGTGTCTCCAGTGTTTCCGACTCACCCAGCCCCAGCAGCAGCAGAACCTTCAGCAGAGCCATTGCTGGTCCAGCTTCCTGTGAATGTCTACAGTCCTGCAGCAGCTTTTAAACTCTGCTCACAACTTCCTGCTGGACAGAAAGTCACCAATCACAGGACATACACTGATCTGCACTGTCATGTGCGTACAGAGAAACTTTAACATCTCATTGTTCTAAAGAAACTGGAAAAAAGTTCTTGTTCCATTAAAAGATTATTTCACTATCAAAACATTTCCCCCTTTGTTGGCGGAATATTCAGCCAATGAAATTTTTCATCAATATTAAGGAATTGACTCAAAACAAGCAGCTCATAGAAAAACACAGCAGATATAACAGTAAATAAATGGTAAAAAGTATCAACATTTCCATCAGCTATGACAACAGCAAATCTTTAACATATCGTGGTGCTAAGCCGTTCAGTGATTTAAAAATTAACAGCAGTATTTTACAGTCTCTGAGCTACAGGGAGCCAGTATACTGACTTTAAAACTGATGTGATCTGCTCAAACTTCCTGGTTTTAGTGAGAACTCCAGCAGCAGCATTCTGGATCAGCTGCAGCTGGAGGATTGATTTGTTAGGCATACCTGTGAAGACGCTGTTGCAGTAATCGATACGACTGAAGATAAATGCATGGAAGAGTTTCTCTAGATCCTGCTGAGCCATCAGTACTCTAATCCTGGAAATGTTCTTCAGGTGATGGACAATCAAAAAGAATATAAATGTCTTTACATCCAGTTCGAACATCAAGCATCTAAACTCTGCAGCTCTGGAGTTACTATTCCTGATATATTTCTAGAGAACTTTAAACTCCAACAGGACCAAAGAGCTGTGCACAAAATTAATGAAACAGAAGTCACATTAAACAACAATTAACAAATAATAAAATCCTAATTTAAAAATAATAAAGCATAACAATTTTAATGAAGATACCAAGGACGTAAGTTCAATAATTAAAAACAACAATAATCTGGAATGAAAGAAGTTTTAAGAAAATATTTAAAAACAGGTCAAACTAATTAATGTAGCTTCTGGTTGCCACAAATATAGCATGGAAATGATAGAAACTTTTCCTCTAATGAAGCTAAAAATTCATTGTTAATTTTAATTTTTAATTTTAACACTTTTTAAAGGGTCACATAAAGTTATAAAAAATAATTATCTTAAAAACATTAACATAAAAATCGCCTGCAAAATAAAGAAGGAAGTGCAAAAATATGTATTTTATTTCACTGTTAAAATTAAAATTTAAATAACCTGTGTATTATGTAAAAATTAACAGAAATTACAATTTGATTTTCAGAAGTTTAAACATGACATAAGTTCTCTGTAAATTTTATAGTAACATCTGGAAAAAGTTAGTACTGTTAAAATATGTCATTAAATAATTTATTGTTATGTTTTTCACTGATATTAAATCAAATTAAACAGAAAAGAAGGTTTGCATCATCAAATATGATGGCCTTATTATTTCAATAATCACAAATATTATTGTGATTATATTTGTATTAATTAACAATTTTACCTTATTTCTATGGAGCCATTTTTTTTTTTACAAAAAAAAGTTAACCTTTGTTGAAAATGTGAATCTCTGCTGAAGATGAGGCATATTTCATCCACCTCTGGATTATTTGGGGATTAAAGTTATTTTGTATCATGAAGCCTAGGCGCAAATTCAAACTGGAAGACTCTTTTATCCCCACCGGGACCCGTTAATTGAAGCGACCTGCCCACAATCGTCGACCTATCAACGCCGGACCAAGCCACGTCACGTCCAATCATCGACCAAGTCCCATCTGATAAGGACCTTCATTCATGGCGTCCTTCGCTCTCCAGCCGAGCTCAACCCACCTCCACCCCTTCTCCTCCATTCGCCTTGAAGCCCACACCCTTCTTCAACCTCCACCACCAGTGCCGGGCCCTGGGGGATGACGTTCCTAACAGCATCGGGGATGCTCATCTGAAGCCTATCGCTAACGCTGCGATAACCGTTATCCCCAGCCGGGGCCCGAGCGCCAAAGACTTTAAATTCTGTTTGTCAATAAACTCTTCTAATTGTCTTCTTATCTCCGTCTGAGTCTCTCCAGATTGAATTAAACTGTGAGCATATCTTGTTTCACATTCTTGTCACTTTCTGAATAAATAAAAAGCCTTTTTTGCTGTTAAGATTGATGTAATATTATCAGTGAAAAATGTGACAAGTATTTAAAGACATATTTTAGCAGTACTACCATCTTTTTACTTTTCCAGATTTTACAGTAAAATTTCCGGAGAACTTCTGTCATATCTAAACTTTCGTAAAGGAAATTGTAATTTCTGAGATGTTTTACATAATAAACATGTAATTTACATTATAATTTCAACAGTGAAAGAAAATATATTATTGCTCTTCTTCCTTTATTTTGCAGCTAATTCTTATGTCAATGTTTTTCATGATAATTCTTTTTTGTAGCTTTATGTGATCCTTTAAAAATTGTTAATTTTAAAATTAACAATGAATCTTTAACTTCAATAGAGGAAAAGTTTCTATCATTTTCATGTTAAATTTCTGGCAAACAGAAGCTACCATTAATTTGTTTGACCCATTTTTAAATATTTTCTTAAAACTTCTTTCATTTGAGATTTTTACTTTTGAATTGTTTTAATTATTGAACTTTTTATTTCGTTGTATCTTTATTGAAAATAGGATGTTTTTTATTATTTTTAAATTATTAGGACTCTATTATTTGTTAATTGCTGTATTATGTAACTTCTGTTTCATTAATTTTGTGCACAGCTCTTTGGGCTTGTTGGAGTTTAAAGTTCTCTAGAACTAAATCTGGAAGAGTAACTCCAGAGCTGCAGAGTATAGATGCTGGATGTTCATTTCTGATGGAAAATAAAGACAAAATCTTAATAAATAAATTACTTCTGGTGTTCCTCCTCATGTGATTTAAAATTCGTGTCACGTTTTTAGACTCAGTTCAGGGAAAATATCAACTGAACAAAGTGAACCATGAATGTAAAGACAATCACCCAGGAAATGTTTCTTTTTCATGCATTTATTGATTTATTTTTCATTTTTCAGGTGAAGAGAAAGCTCCATTAGGGAGGTCAAGATCAGGTGAGAAAAAACAAAACCCCTATTGATTTATTCTAATGCTACAAACATGTGGATCAAACTGATGAAGATACAATTATAAATTTATATGTGAGAGGAAATTTGATGAGAATTTTATTTCATAATAGTTCATGTTTTATTGAATCCTAGTTACGGCTTTTATCCACTGCAGATATCCACACACATCCAAGATTGCAGTTGGTTTCTGACATGCCTTTGCTCCAGCAAAAGAAATCACACCATAAATCATGTCGTTGTACACCGCTGCTCCACCAGTGTCGCCCTGTAGAAATATTTATATCGATATATTTATTTATGTCATAAACAGAAAAGTCTTCTAATCGCTGCAGAGAGACATTAAAGAAGCAAACTCACACGACATATATCCCTGTTCGGTGCTGAAGCAAGGAATATATACCCATACGGCGGCATGATGACGGAAATACGAAAAACCTGCATGTTGACACATTGAAGATGTGCTGGAATAGGAGCATTGGGGGGCACTGTAGAGAAACATGAGAATCATTAACATGTTCTTCCCTCAACCTTCTCTGTAGAGACAGAAACAAAGATTTTATTCTCATAACTTCAATATTTCTCTCACATTGCTCATTATTGGGGCCGGCTGTTGTTGCTCCATCTCCTGCCAGCTGAACAACATCGTCTCTAAAACACAATAAGAATAAAATGTAAAAATGCAAGATAACAATGTAGAAAATTAATTGTTATGAAGAACAATGAATGAACAGAAAATAAATCTGGACTTCATCCACTGACACAGGAGTGTCCACCTCCAGTCCTCAGTGTGTCCTGTGTCCTTTACATGTGTCTCTGGTCCAACACACCTGAGCTAAACAGGTTCTGGTTCTGCTGGTGGCCTGATTACCTGACTCAGGTGTGCTGAAGCAGAGGCAGCAGGATTGGAGGAGTGGAGACAGAAAACCTGAAGTCATGTTTTTGATCAGAGAAAAACTTACTTTTTAAGACGATAACTGCAGTCTGGTAGCCGAGCAACTGGGACATCTGTTACTGGTCTCTGAAGCTTCAGCAAAATGATGTCATGGTCTGGGCCGTAAATCTCAGGAACTTGTTCGATTGACTGTATGTACTGTATAACAGTCCGTGGATGAACTTTTAACATTGCTCTGTTAGTCCTGCAGAAATTATGAACATAATGAACAGACAAAAAACCTGATCATTTGCAGATAAAACTATCTTCATGTTTCCTTCCTACCATCCTGGCTCCGACTGCCAGCAGCGAGCCACAGTCAGGATCCACTGAGGGTGGATCAGAGATCCTCCACAGCGGCTCATATGAGTACCATTGCGGCTCTCTAGCCGAACATGATAAAGACGCTCCGTGTCATGGCAGTTTTGACCTCCAATGATTCTCTTCTGCAGAGAAACATCTGAGTTCACTGAAACACCTGAAGAAGAAAAAGGAGGACTTTACTCAGAAATCAGGTGCAAACATGGCAACAAGAACAGAAAAAGGCTAAACAGTAAAAGATTTAAAAGAATCTGTTTATATGCAAAGAAGTTTCAGTCTGAAACAGAATCAGAGGACAGTTTGAGAGTCACAGAGAGCAGCAGCCTCACTGGAACCAGTGGAAATGTCTCCAGTGTCCCCAGTGTGTCCAACTCACCCAGCCCCAGCAGCATCAGAACCTTCAGCAGAGCCATTGCTGGTCCAGCTTGCTGTGAATGTCTGCAGTCCTGCAGCAGCTTTTAATCTCTGTTCATAATTTCCTGTTGAAGAGAGACACCAATCACAGGACGGACAACCATCTGTGCTGTCATCTGCATACAGAGAAACTTTAATATCTCATCGTTCTAAAGAAACTTGGAAAAAAGTTCTTGTTCCATTGACAGATTATTTAACTAAAAACAAAAACGTTCTCCCTCTCATAACTAAAATAATCAACCAATGAAACAAAAGTTAATCAATATTAAGGAATTGACTCAAAAAAGCAGCTCATAAATTTTGCTGCACAACCTTACAGTGAGTTTTGCTCAAAAGAAAACTTGATTGTAAACTTGATGAAATAAAAATTATTTTCTGAAGAAAGAGCGACTCGTATTTGTTTTCATGTCAATGTTGTTTTTAAGAAATAACAGTTTGGTTTCCAATCTACAAGAATTCACATCTGCCTTTGCTCCCAACAGTAAATGGCCCTCTACAAACCGATTCTTTTATTTTGAAAAAGATCAATATTACAGTGCTGGGTGGTAAAGAGCATTTGCATTTGTTGTAGATCTGAAATTACAACAAAAAATTAAACGTCACAGAAATTCACCCAATTAAATTAAAACAATTTTGATTTTTAAACACATTTAAAAGAAAACTATGGTAAAATTTTAACAGATGTGATTCTATTAAAGACACAACCTCTTTCATCACCCATGATTCTTCGCTTTTACAGTTTTTCTTGATTGATCTGATGCATTTGTGAACACAAGAGGCTGAACAGCAGGACTTAAAGTCAAAGTGACACATTTTGTTAACAAAAGGCTCAAACTGTGCCAAAACATTTAAACTATTAAATGTTTCATGACTGAGAAACAACCCCTGTTAGTACTTCAGACCTGCATTATATATATAACCCATTTCATGGGCAGTGGAGCTAATGTGCTAACAAAAATCAAGTTAAGGAAAAACCTGAATATAATTTTTTTTAAGAAGTCCTGATGCTACAATGTGAAAAACCAAAAGACTAATGTAACTAAAATGTCCTTTGTAAAAGAATCTTGTGATTTTATAGACATGAAATGTTACAAGAAATTCATAAGGAACACTCTGTTATGGACAAAAGGACTCTTTGTCTTTGTTTTATCTGCTCACATGCACACGGCTGCAGGCTGAACATCTTTGAACATAAAGGGCTCGGCACCTTTTGTCATGTTGGATTTTAATTTCCTTGCCCACATGCAGGTGCGCACAGAAGAACAGATTTGACGGTTAAGAGGGTTTATTTTAATGAGGTCAAACAATGGTTCGAGAATTGAGACTGGGGGACGTCAGGAGGGAACGAGAGTCCAGGTAGGTTCGGGGGTCCCGGGCCGCAGCGGATCCGAACTGCTTGGAGGTGCCAACCAACGAGACGCGCCTGATCGGTGAAGTTCCAGGCTTGGCTCCGGGAAGCGGGATCAACATCAACAAGTGGTAACCATCGAGCGATGACTGGTGGTTCCACCGCTTCTTAAGAAGCCTGCCGCTGGTTACCGGAATCCGATGCAGGTGCGTCAGGTTGTCAAACTCCTCCGCGTAGCTCGTCTCTGGAAAGAACCCTCACTCCAACCTGAATCCTGACACCTTTATCTAGTTTGTCACAAAAGAAATAAACTATTAATAGTGCTACTGGTTTCAAACCAGTCCAGTTCAGTTAGAGGTAAAGAAAATATCATCTGTCTGCAAGAAACAATATAGGGGATAAGTTATGCATTTGTCCCATGGTAAAGCCAACAATAGATCTTCTCCTGCTAATGACACATACAGGTAGTAAAACAAAACGTGTAGGTATATTTTTTCTCAAGAAGGGAAGGCAGCAGCTTGGAGAGGCAGATGTTTCTGTGAACGTGGCTTTTTAGGATCCCTTTACTGAACCAGGAAATAAACAAATGCTATAAACTTAAAGATCTACAAATCTTTGCAAAATACTATGTGATTGTGTAAGAAAGCCATTAAGATCTCTATCAAAATAGATTTCAAGATGCAATAAAACAGATCTCAAAACACAGATTAATGCCACATAAATGTACATAAAGACATAAATGTACTTTGATTCATTTTATCATGTAGTATTTCTATTCTAAATTGTGGATTAAAACTTGTGGATCCTCTATCCAGTGTGAATAACTTCACCGAATGAAGAACAAGCTTGTTTTATCAAACATTCACCAGACGCTGAAACACACCTGCAGTTTGTTGAAAATGAGGTGTTGACATTCACAAATGACATTGAAATAAAATCCAGTCGAATCCAGTCCTGGTTTGAGGCGATTCCTCTGGATCCTATTGGAGGAAAAATATCCCAACTTCACAAGATGTGCTTTTATCTAAGCAGAGCTCTGTGGTTCCTCCTATTAGTCTGAAATATCTCACATTGAGGTCATTAAACCAAAGTTCAGATCTACCATAACTGACTGATTCCTGCTGGCCTCAGGTTTGCAACCAGCTTCTGAAACCAGTAACCTCCTCCCAGTGTCAGAATCTCACTGAGGAAGAAACTTCATCCATCCATCCATCCATCTTCTTCCGCTTATCCGAGGTCGGGTCGCGGGGGTAGCAGCTTCAGAAGGGAGGCCCAGACTTCCCTCTCCCCGGCCACTTCTTCCAGCTCTTCCGGGGGAATCCCGAGGCGTTCCCAGGCCAGCCGAGAGACATAGTCTCTCCAGCGTGTCCTGGGTCTTCCCCGGGGCCTCCTCCCGGTGGGACGTGCCCGGAACACCTCACCAGGGAGGCGTCCAGGAGGCATCCTGACCAGATGCCCAAGCCACCTCAACTGGCTCCTCTCGATGTGAAGGAGCAGCGGCTCTACTCTGAGTCCCTCCCGGATGACTGAGCTTCTCACCCTATCTCTAAGGGAGAGCCCAGCCACCCTACGGAGAAAACCCATTTCGGCCGCTTGTATCCGCGATCTCGTTCTTTCGGTCATGACCCAAAGCTCATGACCATAGATGAGGGTGGGAACGTAGATCGACCGGTAAATCGAGAGCTTCGCTTTTTGGCTCAGCTCTCTCTTCACCACGACGGACCGGTACAGCGCCCGCTTGACAGTAGACGCTGCGCCAATCCGCCTGTCGATCTCCCGCTCCATTCTTCCCCCATTCGTGAACAAGATCCCGAGATACTTAAACTCCTCCACTTGGGGCAGGACACCCCCCCTGACCCGGAGAAGGCACTCTACCCTTTTCCGGCTCAAGACCATGGCCTCGGATTTGGAGGCACTGATCCCCATCCCGGCCGCTTCACACTCGGCTGCGAACCGCTCCAGCGAGAGCTGCAGATCACGATCTGATGAAGCCAAAAGGACCACATCGTCTGCAAAAAGCAGAGATGAGATCCTAAGGCCACCAAATCGGATCCCCTCAACACCTTGGCTGCGCCTAGAAATTCTGTCCATAAAAGTGATGAACAGAATCGGTGACAAAGGGCAGCCCTGGCGGAGTCCAACTCTCACCGGAAACGAGCCCGACTTACTGCCGGCAATGCGGACCAGACTCTGACACCGGTCATACAGGGACCTGACAGCCCGTATCAAAGGGCCCGGTACCCCATACTCCCGGAGAACCCCCCACAGGGCTCCCCGAGGGACACGGTCGAACGCCTTCTCCAAGTCCACAAAACACATGTAGACTGGTTGGGTGAACTCCCGTGCACCCTCCAGGACCCTGCCGAGGGTGTAGAGCTGGTCCAGTGTTCCACGACCAGGACGAAAACCACACTGCTCTTCCTGAATCCGAGGTTCGACTGTCCGACGGACCCTCCTCTCCAGGACCCCTGAATAGACCTTGCCAGGGAGGCTTAAGAGTGTGACCCCTCTATAATTGGAGCACACCCTCCGGTCCCCCTTTTTGAACAGGGGGACCAAAGAAGAAACTTCATTAGGTTTTCTATCACTTTAATGTTTCTGCTATAACTGATGGATATTTGCATATGAAATTAGTCAATAGAGTTTCATTTACAATTTTTATATCTACGTGTTATGAGGTAGATCTCTGCCAGCTGATGACAAAAAAGTAGATCTTGGTCTCAAAATGTTTGGGCACCACACAGCAACATTAAACCCATCAGGGAAACATAAACTACATTTGCTTTGCATTGTCCTTTCATGATGACAGTGATATAGTATGATCCGATTAAATATTAGATTCTTGATTAATATGGGTTGTTGTACAATGTTTTAAGATCTTGTTCAGTGTGCCCCTTTTTAAGTTTGAGCCCCTGCCCCTCCAAAGGTCTTTGCACGGCCCTGTGTGCATGTGAGCAGATTAAACAGAGAAAAGACAAACAGTCCTTTGGTCCATAACAGAGTGTTCCTTATGAATTTCTTGTAACATTTCTTGTCTATAAAATCACAAGATTCATTGTTTCTTTTACAAAGGACATTTTAGTGACATTAGTCTTTTTCTTTTTTTCTATTTGTAACTTTAGTTAAATATGAGCAAACTGTCTTCAAAAACTCAATAAAGTTCACAGTTTCCTAACATTAAAGTCCAGACCGGATGTTTTCAAAGCATCCAAGTTTATAGAAAGCCAACAAGCTCACATATACATAAAACATGATTTTTAACACGTAAGCAACTCTTTATCTGCGAGCTGCACATGTGGTTTTTGTGTTAAACTTCTACAGGCTGTTCTTGAGAAAACATGCAGTTGTTTGTATTACTCAACTCCATGCACACCTGGAGCTTGATACAGTCTGCAGGGTCAGTGCTGGCATATTTATTTACCGTCTCGTTTTACTACCTGTCTGTGCAGGTGAAGTTCTGTTGTTGGCTTTATTTCTTACAGGTACAGATCACATTTTCTCCATCTCTTAATGAACTGGACTGGTTTTGTCTGGTGAATGTTTGAAAAAACAAGCTTGTTCTTCATTCGGTGAAGTTATTCACGCTGGATAGAGGATCCACGAGTTTTAATCCACAAGTTAGAAAAGAAATACTTCATGATAAAATTTATCAAATAAAAGTACATTTATGTGTTTATCTGCATTTATGTGGCATTAATCTTTGTTTTGAGATTTGTTTTATTGCATCTTGAAATCTATTTTAATAGAGATATTAATCGGTTCCTTACATAGATTTTACTATAAAATTTCCAGAGAACGTCTGTCATATTTAAACTTTTGAAAAGCAAATTGTAATTTCTGAGAAGTTTTACATGATAAACATGTAATTTACATTATAATTTCAACAGTGAAAGAAAATATATTATTGCTCTTCTTCCTTTATTTTGCAGCTAATTCTTATGTTTTTTTATTATGATAATTCTTTTTTGTAGCTTTATGTGACTCTTTAAAAATTGTTAATTTTAAAAATAACAATGAATCTTTAACTTCAATAGAGGAAAAGTTTCTATCATTTTCATGTTAAATTTCTGGCAAACAGAAGCTACCATTAATTAGTTTGACCCATTTTTAAATATTTTCTTAAAACTTCTTTCATTTGAGATTTTTACTTTTAAATTGTTTTTATTATTGAACTTTTTACTTATTTGTATCTTTCTTAAAAATATGTTTTTTATTATTTTTAAAATATTAGGAGTCTATTATCTCTTAATTGCTGTATTATGTGACTTCTGTTTCATTAATTTTGTGCACAGCTCTTTGGTCTTGTTGGAGTTTAAAATTCTCTAGAACTAAATCTGGAAGAGTAACTCCAGAGCTGCAGAGTTTAGATGCTGTATGTTCATTTCTGATGGAAAATAAAGACGAAAACTGAATAAATAAATTACTTCTGGTGTTCCTCTTCATGTGATTTAAAACTCATGTCACGTTTTTAGACTCAGTTCAGGGAAAATATCAAGTGAACAAACTGAACCATGAATGTAAAGACGATCAGCCAGGAAATGTTTCTTTTTCATTCATTTATTGATTTATTTTTCATTTTTCAGGTGAAGAGAAAGCTCCATTAGGGAGGTCAAGATCAGGTGAGAAAAAACAAAACTATTGATTTATTCTAATTCTACAAACATGTGGATCAAACTGATGGAGATAAAATTATAAATTTATATGTGAGAGGAAATTTGATGTGAATTTTATTTCATTATAGTTCATGTTTTATTGAATCCCAGTTGCTGCTTTTATCCACTGCAGATATCCACACACATCCAAGATTGCAGTTGGTTTCTGACATGCCTTTGCTCCACCAAAAGAAATCACACCATAAATCATGTCGTTGTACACCACTGCTCCACCAGTGTCGCCCTGTAGAAAAATTTATATCAATATATTTATTTATGTTATAAACAGAAAAGTCTTCTAATCGCTGCAGAGAGACATTAAAGAAGCAAACTCACACGACATATATCCCTGTTCGGTGCTGAAGCAAGGCATATATACCCATACGGCGGCATGATGACGGAAATACGAAAAACCTGCATGTTGACACATTGAAGATGTGCTGGAATAGGAGCATTGGGGGGCACTGTAGAGAAACATGAGAATCAAACATGTTCTTCCCTCGACCTTGTCTGTAGAGACAGAAACAAAGATTTTATTCTCATAACTTCAATATTTCTCTCACATCGCTCATTATTGGGGCCAGCTGTTGTTGCTCCATCTCCTGCCAGCTGAACAACATCGTCTCTAAAACACAATAAGAATAAAATGTAAAAATGCAAGATAATGTAGAAAATTAATTGTTATGAAGAACAATGAAAGAACAAAAAATAAATCCATGAAATTTATTTTCATGGATTGAAAATACAGGAGTATTTTCCTGGACACAGGAGTGTCCACCTCCAGTCCTCAGTGTGTCCTACGTCCTTTACATGTGTCTCTGGTCCAACACACCTGAGCTAAACAGGTTCTGGTTCTGCTGGTGGCCTGTTTATCTGACTGAGGTGTGCTGAAGCAGAAGCAGCAAGACTGGAGAAGTGGACACAGATAACCTGAAGTCATGTTTTTGATCAGAGAAAGACTTACACTTTAAGCCGATAACTGCAGTCTGGTAGCCGAGCAACTGGGACATCTGTTACTGGTCTCTGAAGCTTCAGCAAAATGATGTCATGGTCTGGGCCGTAAATCTGAGGAACTTGTTCGATTGACTGAATGTACTGTATAACAGTCCGTGGATGAACTTTTAACACTGCTCTGTTAGTCCTGCAGAAAAGGTTAGATTATAATGAACAGAAAGAAAACCTGATCATTTGCAGATAAAACTGTCTTCATGTTTCCTTCCTACCATCTTGGCTCCGACTGCCAGCAGCGAGCCACAGTCAGGATCCACTGAGGGTGGATCAGAGATCCTCCACAGCGGCTCATATGAGTACCATTCCTGCCCTCCAGCCGAACGTGATAAAGACGCTCACCTTCATCACAGTTTTGACCTCCAATGATTCTCTTCTGCAGAGAAACATCTGAGTTCACTGAACCACCTGAAGAAGAAAAAGGAGGACTTTACTCAGAAATCAGGAGCAAACATGGCAACAAGAACAGAAAAAGGCCAAACAGTAAAAGATTAAAAAGAATCAGTATATATATGCAAAGAAATTTCAGTCTGAAACAGAATCAGAGGACAGTTTGAGAGTCACAGAGAGCAGCAGCCTCACTGGAACCAGTGGAAATGTCTCCAGTGTCTCCAGTGTGTCCAACTCACACAGCCCCAGGAGCATCAGAACCTTCAGCAGAGCCATTGCTTGTCCAGCTTGCTGTGAATGTCTGCAGTCCTGCAGCAGCTTTTAATCTCTGTTCATAATTTCCTGTTGAAGAGAGACACCAATCACAGGACGGACAACCATCTGTGCTGTCATCTGCATACAAAGAAACTTTAATATCTCATCGTTCTAAAGAAACTTGGAAAAAAGTTCTTGTTCCATTGACAGATTATTTAACTAAAAACAAAAACTTTCTCCCTCTCCTAACTAAAATAATCAACAAATTAAACAAAAGTTAATCAATATTAAGGAATTGACTCAAAAAAGCAGCTCATAAATTTTGCTGCACAACCTTACAGTGAGTTTTGCTCAAAGGAAAACTTGATTGTAAACTTGATGAAATAAAAATGATTTTCTGAAGAAAGTGCGACTCGTTTTGTTTTCATGTCGATGTTTTGTTTTAAGAAAGAACTGTTTGGTTTCCTATCTACAAGCATTTACATCTGCCTTTGCTCCCAAAAGTAAATGGCCCTCTACAAACCGATTCTTTTATTTTGAAAAAGATCAATATTATAGTGCTGGGTGGTAAAGAGCATTTGCATTTGTTGTAGATCTGAAATTGCAACAACAAATGAAACCTCACAGAAATTCACCCAATTAAATTAAAACAATTTTGATTTTTAAACACATTTAAAAGAAAACTATGGTAAAATTTTAACAGATGTGATTCTGTTAAAGACACAACCTCTTTCATCACCCATGATTCTTTGCTTTTACAGTTTTTCTTGATTGATCTGATACATTTGTGAACACAAGAGGCTGAAGAGCAGGACTTAAAGTCAAAGTGGCACATTTTGTTAACAAAAGGCTCAAACTGTAAAATATTAAATGTTTCATGACTGAGAAACAACCCCTGTTAGTACTACAGACCTGCATCATATACAGTATATAACCCATTTCAATCTGGAGAGAGTCACACAGAGAAGAAAATAGCAGTTAAAAAGATTTAATGGTACAATTTCTTTGGCGCTCGGACCCGGCAGAAGACCGTGAGCCGAGGATCGCCGTGAGCAGGCGGTCTGCTCGGCGAGCTCGGGATAGTCTTCCCCCCCGGGACCGAAACTGGTGGTGGAGCGGAGCTTGGAGTGGAAGAGCACAAGGGATCCTGGAGGACGACCCTCATGGTGAAGGTGGAGAAGGGGAGGAGGTGGGTCGACGCACGGCTGACGAGCAGGAAGACCCCAGGGTAGCTTGGACTTTTGAAGGTGTCTTTGGACGACGATTGGCTGGAGCGGCGTGAAGCTCTGGTCCGTATTGGCTGCGGTCAGGCGTAGTGATTAGATGATGTGGTGAAGCTGGTCGAGTCTCCCAGTTTGAATTTTCGCCAAGGCTCCATTTCAATCTGGAGAGACTCACACAGAAAAGAAAATAGCAGTTAAAAAGATTTAATGGTACAATTTCTTTGCCGCTTGGACCCGGCAGAAGACTGTGAGCCGAGGATCGCCGTGAGCAGGCGGTATGCTCGGCGAGCTCGGGATAGTCTTCCCCCCAAAAGAGGGAGCCGTGCCGAGGCCTGGCTGGCCTGCAGTCGGATGACTGATAGGCGCACCACGTTGGTTGGGGCCTGCAGTCTGACGAGACTGATAGGCGTCGGCTGGGCCTGCAGTCTGACGAGACTGATAGGCGTCGGCTGGGCCTGCAGTCTGACGAGACTGATAGGCGTCGGTTAGGGCCTGCAGCTCGGCGAGACTGATAGGCGTCGGTTAGGGCCTGCAGCTCGGCGAGACTGATAGGCGTCGGTTAGGGCCTGCAGCTCGGCGAGACTGATAGGCGTCGGTTAGGGCCTGCAGCTCGGCGAGACTGATAGGCGTCAGTCGGGGCCTGCAGTCGACAGGACTGATAGGCGACGGTAGGGCCTGCAGTCTGACGGGACTGATAGGCGTCGGTAGGGCCTGCAGTCTGCCGAAACTGATAGGCGTCAGTCGGGCCTGCAGCCTGACGAGACTGATAGGCGTGGGTCGGGGCCTGCAGTCTGCCGAACTGATAGGCGTCAGTCAGGGCCTGCAGTCTGACGAGACTGATAGGCGATAGGGCCCGCACGCTGGCGGGACTGATGGCGAAGCAGCGTGATGGACTGCGAGGCCAAGCCGGCAGGGCTGAGGGCCTGTTGGGCCCTGCTAGCTTCCCTAGGTGTGAAATAAATGTTAGAGGTGACTGTAGCGGCCTCTCGGAATGGACAGCCAGATGCAGGGAGTTCCGAACGGGTGCAGTTTAATCTTGACCTTTCTTGTCAGACACCGTGAAAACTGTAGCATAAATAAAGGATACATAATGTATAAATAAACATAAATGTTCACAAAACACAATTGCGCACATTCCTACCTCATTCTGCTTTCCAAGAGCGCTATTTTACAAATTTTCTTTTCTTTTTCTTCAGGCTCTAACGCTGACTCTGCGTGGTTAGCGAAACAGGAAGTGCCTAACACAAAATACGCAAAGAAGAAATCTACCGCTCTTCAAAATAAAGCACAAATCAACCACTAAGTGTCACTGTGGGACCAATGAACAAAAAGAAGAATTTCACCATTTAGTAGCTATTTACGGTGACTAGGGCTCCACCACCAGTTATTTGGAGAGATGCT
Source organism: Xiphophorus couchianus (assembly GCF_001444195.1). Taxonomy (NCBI): domain Eukaryota; kingdom Metazoa; phylum Chordata; class Actinopteri; order Cyprinodontiformes; family Poeciliidae; genus Xiphophorus; species Xiphophorus couchianus. The sequence goes on from NC_040231.1 coordinate 12,602,723, forward strand.
CACCTGCAGACATTGCATGTGGAGCTTCGAGCACAGCTGAAAGATTTGGTAGGATATAGGATGAGAAGGCCAGGGATGACCAGCGGCCGAGCTGAAGGAGAGAATCTGAAGGGACGCCTGACGATGGCGATGTGGCAATGCCTGTTCTAAAAGAATGGCCCGAGAAGTGGCAAGGGGGAGGATCTCAGCTGAGATCAGTCTGAGGTGGCAGATGAAACGGGCAGCGGTTGTAGTGGTCAGGGAAGAATTTAGTATTGAGTTAGATAGTCTCTAACAGATTGAATACTTTAGATGCAGTGTGAACTCACTCCGTATCTGAAATCCATAGAAGGCTAGGAGGAAAGCGCATGAGTGGAGCTCTGATGTAGGGGACGAAGGCGCCGGATTGGTGTGCAGTGATGAGATTCCCAAGTGATGGGAATGAGATGGGTTTCCAGCTATCAGGATTAGAGGAGCTATGCTTAGAAATCCCTTGAGAAGGAATTCACAGCGGGGTTCGACTAGACTAGATGACCAGACAAGACTAGATGATGTGGTAGGTTGCTAAAGCTTAGCGTGAAAGTTGCTTCCAGCGAGCAGACTGCGGATGTAGGAAAGAACTAAAGAAGGGAAGCTGTAGGAATGCTTTGCACGGAGGCAGATGTGGGAGTTATAACAGGACCTGGAAGGACAGACTGGCTGCCTGTGATCTGCTGTAATATGATTAAGTTGTACGGATATACGAATCCTGCTTAACTAATTAATTAATTAATGCAACTACGGATGAATGCATGGATGTAATTCTCGAAATCCTGGAGTGTTTTTATCTTATGCTGGGGGCAATGAGACGAAGTTGGATCGCTAAATAATAGGGGCCTGTAAATCCCCCAAAAGCTCTTTAGAGAACGCAAGGAAAAGGGTAGAATAAGTCAGGATTCCTACAGCGCGGTAGACTAGAGCACGTACACGAGACCGAGAGTCGAGGTCGGGCCGGAGTTTAGTTTCCTGCCAATGAGGATCGCCATACGTCCTGCTCCAACGGCTGGTAGCGACCGACAGAAGGGGATTACCGAAACGCTTTTAGGTAATCGGCCACATAACAGGGAAGTTAGATCTTTGTAAGCCGTATTGCCAGCGACGGTCCGGCTTGGTGGTAAGCAGTCGGATTATCGGGGAACGAGAGGCTTGTTTTATACGAGCGAGCTTTGTGGTCGGCTACGACTAGCTCCAGCGGTAATTACTGACCATTCATTTACCAGAAGAACGTTGGCTGGTTTTATCCCGTCGCGTGTATCGAACTGACGGCTGTACAGATGACGCTGACCACCTAGCGCGCATGTCTGCGTACCAACTGTGTGTATGCCTCCTTGATATGGGTCGGAACCAAAGGATGACGAGGAAAGAAAGCTGTCAGAGCGAGCGGCGTTGTGAACTATGAATCCCTTGAAAGAGGACTCGTGAAGTTCGGATCGCTGTGCAGGTGAAGCTAACTGTTCGAGGGTGGAGGTTAAGATTGACGACTGGAAAGTACGCAGAAGAGATCCGCAATGAAGCTGCAAAATTAGAGAGAGCCTACGAGCGGCTTCTGATGATCAGACTACTCGGGGTGCGACATTGGCCCGACTGAGGGGGAAGGAGAACCATCCTCCCCGCTTTGTGCACCAGGAGCAGCCCCGTGATTGATGGAGCTGCTAAGGTGTGTGTGCGTGACTGTTTCTCCCCGTGTATGTCGGCTGCCTGGGTGGCTTGTGTTCCTGATTGCTCAACTGAGATCGTCAAGCCATCTACGGTCAATGGCTGGGATTGCGGTTGTTGTGGATGCTGGACCTACTAATGAAGCCATTCGTGTGTTCCTGCAGCATTGTTACGTTTCCACCTGGTTCACCAGATGATAAGCGCGGATCTCTGCTCTCGGGTAATCTACCTGCTGGGTGCATAGTTAAGGTATTTTCTCTTTCAGATACCTGATGACTGCACCATTTTGGAGCTGCAGCGCTCGGACGCTCTGCCGTCTGTGTGGATGGGCTGCTTGAATGGATCTGGAGTAGAAGGGGCAGCACGGCTTTTTTTTTTTTTTTTACAGAAAAGAGAAATTGTAAATAAAAGATTGTCCATAACTCCGTTTGTTTTCAGGTGCGTTTTATATGGAACTTTAGGCGGATCCCCTCTACTAGTCATGAAAAGCTTAAAGAAAATGGTGCTGCGATTAGGAGACCAGCAGCAGCTGGGGCGGAGGCCAGAATGAGCTGAAATGCAAACTGGAACTACTGACAGAATTTGGAGCGATCTTAGCATCAGAGGGAAGAGAGGGCTACGGCGGCCTGAGCGGGGAACTAACGGAACGAGCTAGTCACGACCCTGGAAATGCCAAGACTGACCGGCGATAGGAGGCGTGGTAAACATGAGTTAAAGGTACTGGTACGCTGACAGAGACGTAAAGCGAAGGGAGAATGAACGAGTCAGGAGCAGGTACGTCTTACCTAGACGACGCCCAATGGGCGCAGATGAAGCTGCGGGTTGATGAGGCTGACAAGCCAGCTGCGAGCCGAGATAGGTGGAGGTGAGCGTAGCGGTCTGATGCGACGTCCTCTCGGAGGTGAACTGGGAGAGACGATCAGGCAACGGATCGAGTCCATGGTGGGACGAGCAGGAAGAGCCGACGTGCATCGGAGCAGCCACGGCGGATCGTGGAGACACGAGACAACCAGCGCTTGCTGCGGGGGACCGCGCCAGTGAGCCGCAGCAGCCTATGGTGAGCCGGAGCGGGGAACCGGGCAGATAGCGGAGGACTGTGACGTCAACGAGGGGAGGACGGAAAATTCCGGCTCGTCGTCGCCGATGGAGGCCGAAGGAAGGCGTGATGAGGGCGGTTAGATTGGTGAGGAGTAGCGGGGAGTCGACAGGAGCGCAGCCGGCCGGTGAGGGACACTCCCTGGATCTGGGCGGACGGAAGGCAGCTGAAACTTGTTGACTAAATGTTGGAGAGGTAGGTAGGTTTCCGACCGAAGAAGATCAGGCTACAAGAGGATCATCATTAACTTTTTATTGCGTGTTTTCGTTCGTTGCGAACTCTGGAAAGGACTTTCGTTTCGTTTTTGCGCGCATTTTTTTGAACATTTCTGACGAAGACTTCATATTTTTTGAGAGACTGTCGATGGACATTAAAAAATAAAAATAAAAAAAAACAGAAAAAGGCGAGCAACAGATTGTACTTTTGTGTGTTTCTCATTTTGACACATTGTAATTTTGTGATGAATGTTGTCCTTTAAGTTGCAGAGCATTTCTTATTAATTTTTCTATGTATGTCCCTGTTTTATTTTTGTTTCATACTTTGGGTTTTTGTTTGTTCTGTGTTTTGGTTGTATTATGATGATTTTGTTTTATGATTTTATTTTTGGAAAGGATAAGTCTTTCTTACCCTTGAGGTTTGTTTGAAAAGGGGGACTGCTATATAATCAGCTCACTCGTTCTTAGTTTATTTTTTTTGATTTTTTCTTTCTTTTCTTATTTCTTTTATCTTTTAGATTACATAATTTTGTTTCGGTATTAGAAGGCTTACTCAATTTTTATTGAGATCTTTGGTGAAGATCTCAAAAGGGGGATTGTTAAGGAAAATGATTATTTAAGTGCTAAAATACTTACAACATGTGTAAAGGTATAGCCAACACTTTTATTTGGAACAGTTTTCTGTTGAGCATGTGGGAGCTGACAATAGCAGACATTTAAACAAGCAGGGCTTTTTTCCTCCCCCGCTGAAGACAGAGTAATAAATTTACATTCCGATAGGGGGCAAGAGACTTCGTGGCGCCTCTCCCCGTACCAGACGGAGATGAACGCGAAGTGGTCCGCCCTCTTACTTGGATAAAAACCAGACATCTGAGCTGCAATGAGGGGAGTTTCCAAGTTTCTCTGGGGGGCCGAAACAGGTCTCTGATTGGTTGAACAACAGAATGCCTTCGTTGCATAAATTAAAATACGGAAACACCTCTTTGTATAAGATGACGTGTAACGAGAAAGAGAGAGAGTTTTTTCCATCTTTTCTCCACGTGGGCGCCTTTGTCTGTCTGTGTGTTTCGTGTTTGTCTTTGTCTGTTGTTATTTTGTGATAAAATGCATATCTCTGTATCTCTGCAGCTTTGTTAACTGATTCATGCGTTGCTTTGTATGAATTAAACTCTGTGAGCTGTGACGTCAACACGCCTTGTTTAGTTTCGTTTTACAGCTGCGCTGCTCGCCGAGAAGAACCCGGCTGTGTTAAGGAAGAGACGAGCCAAACGTTTTGTTCAAAGTTTTAATAAATAATTCTTCCTTAATACAAACCAGTCCAGTTCATTTAGAGGTAAAGAAAATATCATCTGTCTGCAAGAAACAATATAAGGGATAAGTTATGCATTTGTCCCATGGTAAAGCCAACAATAGATCTTCTCCTGCTAATGACACATACAGGTAGTAAAACAAAACGTGTAGGTATATTTTTTCTCAAGAAGGGAAGGCAGCAGCTTGGAGAGGCAGATGTTTCGGTGAACGTGGCTTTTTAGGATCCCTTTACTGAACCAGGAAATAAACAAATGCTATAAACTTAAAGATCTACAAATCTTTGCAAAATACTATGTGATTGTGTAAGAAAGCCATTAAGATCTCTATCAAAATAGATTTCAAGATGCAATAAAACAGATCTCAAAACACAGATTAATGCCACATAAATGTACATAAAGACATAAATGTACTTTGATTCATTTTATCATGTAGTATTTCTATTCTAAATTGTGGATTAAAACTTGTGGATCCTCTATCCAGTGTGAATAACTTCACCGAATGAAGAACAAGCTTGTTTTATCAAACATTCACCAGACGCTGAAACACACCTGCAGTTTGTTGAAAATGAGGTGTTGACATTCACAAATGACATTGAAATAAAATCCAGTCCATCCAGTCCTGGTTTGAGGCGATTCCTCTGGATCCTATTGGAGGAAAAATATCCCAACTTCACAAGATGTGCTTTTATCTAAGCAGAGCTCTGTGGTTCCTCCTATTAGTCTGAAATATTTCACATTGAGGTCATTAAACCAAAGTTCAGATCTACCATAACTGACTGATTCCTGCTGGCCTCAGGTTTGCAACCAGCTTCTGAAACCAGTAACCTCTTCCCAGTGTCAGAATCTCACTGAGGAAGAAACTTCATTAGGTTTTCTATCACTTTAATGTTTCTGCTATAACTGATGGATATTTGCATATGAAATTAGTCAATAGAGTTTCATTTACAATTTTTATATCTTCGTGTTATGAGGTAGATCTCTGCCGGCTGGTGACAAAAACGTAGATCTTGGTCTCAAAATGTTTGGGCACCACACAGCAACATTAAACCCATCAGGGAAACATAAACTACATTTGCTTTGCATTGTCCTTTCATGATGACAGTGATATAGTATGATCCGATTAAATATTAGATTCTTGATTAATATGGGTTGTTGTACAATGTTTTAAGATCTTGTTCAGTGTGCCCCTTTTTAAGTTTGAGCCCCTGCCCCTCCAAAGGTCTTTGCACGGCCCTGTGTGCATGTGAGCAGATAAAACAGAGAAAAGACAAACAGTCCTTTGGTCCATAACAGAGTGTTCCTTATGAATTTCTTGTAACATTTCTTGTCTATAAAATCACAAGATTCATTGTTTCTTTTACAAAGGACATTTTAGTGACATTAGTCTTTTTCTTTTTTTCTATTTGTAACTTTAGTTAAATATGAGCAATCTGTCTTCAAAAACTCAATAAAGTTCACAGTTTCCTAACATTAAAGTCCAGACCGGATGTTTTCAAAGCATCCAAGTTTATAGAAAGCCAACAAGCTCACATATACATAAAACATGATTTTTAACACGTAAGCAACTCTTTATCTGCGAGCTGCACATGTGGTTTTTGTGTTAAACTTCTACAGGCTGTTCTTGAGAAAACATGCAGTTGTTTGTATTACTCAACTCCATGCACACCTGGAGCTTGATACAGTCTGCAGGGTCAGTGCTGGCATATTTATTTCCCGTCTCGTTTTACTACCTGTCTGTGCAGGTGAAGTTCTGTTGTTGGCTTTATTTCTTACAGGTACAGATCACATTTTCTCCATCTCTTAATGAACTGGACTGGTTTTGTCTGGTGAATGTTTGATAAAACAAGCTTGTTCTTCATTCGGTGAAGTTATTCACGCTGGATAGAGGATCCACGAGTTTTAATCCACAAGTTAGAAAAGAAATACTTCATGATAAAATTTATCAAATAAAAGTACATTTATGTGTTTATCTGCATTTATGTGGCATTAATCTTTGTTTTGAGATTTGTTTTATTGCATCTTGAAATCTATTTTAATAGAGATATTAATCGGTTCCTTACATAGATTTTACTATAAAATTTCCAGAGAACGTCTGTCATATTTAAACTTTTGAAAAGCAAATTGTAATTTCTGAGAAGTTTTACATGATAAACATGTAATTTACATTATAATTTCAACAGTGAAAGAAAATATATTATTGCTCTTCTTCCTTTATTTTGCAGCTAATTCTTATGTTGTTTTTTATGATAATTCTTTTTGTAGCTTTATGTGACTCTTTAAAAATTGTTAATTTTAAAATTAACAATGAATCTTTAACTTCAATAGAGGAAAAGTTTCTATCATTTTCATGTTAAATTTCTGGCAAACAGAAGCTACCATTAATTAGTTTGACCCATTTTTAAATATTTTCTTAAAACTTCTTTCATTTGAGATTTTTACTTTTAAATTGTTTTAATTATTGAACTTTTTGCTTATTTGTATCTTGATTAAAAATATGATATTTTTTATTATTTTTAAATTATTAGGACTCTATTATTTGTTAATTGCTGTATTATGTAACTTCTGTTTCATTAATTTTGTGCACAGCTCTTTGGGCTTGTTGGAGTTTAAAGTTCTCTAGAACTAAATCTGGAAGAGTAACTCCAGAGCTGCAGATTTTAGATGCTGTATGTTCATTTCTGATGGAAAATAAAGACAAAATCTTAATAAATAAATTACTTCTGGTGTTCCTCTTCATGTGATTTAAAACTCATGTCACGTTTTTAGACTCAGTTCAGGGAAAATATCAACTGAACAAACTGAACCATGAATGTAAAGACGATCAGCCAGGAAATGTTTCTTTTTCATTCATTTATTGATTTATTTTTCATTTTTCAGGTGAAGAGAAAGCTCCATTAGGGAGGTCAAGATCAGGTGAGAAAAAACAAAACTATTGATTTATTCTAATTCTACAAACATGTGGATCAAACTGATGAAGATAAAATTATAAATTTATATGTGAGAGGAAATTTGATGAGAATTTTATTTCATTATAGTTCATGTTTTATTGAATCCTAGTTACGGCTTTTATCCACCACAGGTATTCACACACATCCAAGATTGCAGTTGGTTTCTGACATGCCTTTATTCCAGCAAAAGAAATCACACCATAAATCATGTCGTTGTACACCGCTGCTCCACCAGTGTCGCCCTGTAGAAATATTTATATCAATATATTTATTTATGTTATAAACAGAAAAGTCTTCTAATCGCTGCAGAGAGATTTTGAAGAAGCAAACTCACACGACATATATCCCTGTTCGGTGCTGAAGCAAGGAATATATACCCATACGGCGGCATGATGACGGAAATACGAAAAACCTGCATGTTGACACATTGAAGATGTGCTGGAATAGGAGCATTGGGGGGCACTGTAGAGAAACATGAGAATCATTAACATGTTCTTCCCTCAACCTTCTCTGTAGAGACAGAAACAAAGATTTTATTCTCATAACTTCAATATTTCTCTCACATCGTTCATTATTGGGGCCGGCTGTTGTTGCTCCCTCTCCTGCCAGTTGAACAACATCGTCTCTAAAAAACAATAAGAATAAAATGTAAAAATACAAGATAACAATGTAGAAAATTAATTGTTATGAAGAACAATGAATGAACAGAAAATAAATCCATGAAGGACTTCATACACTGACACAGGAGTGTCCACCTCCAGTCCTCAGTGTGTCCTACGTCCTTTACATGTGTCTCTGGTCCAACACACCTGAGCTAAACAGGTTCTGGTTCTGCTGGTGGCCTGATTACCTGACTCAGGTGTGCTGAAGCAGAGGCAGCAGGATTGGAGGAGTGGAGACAGAAAACCTGAAGTCATGTTTTTGATCAGAGAAAGACTTACGCTTTAAGACGATAACTGCAGTCTGGTAGCCGAGCAACTTGGACATCTGTTACTGGTGTCTGAAGCTTCAGCAAAATGATGTCATGGTGCTGGCCGTAAATCTCAGGAACTTGTCGGATTACCTGAATGTACTGTATAACAGTCCGTGGATGAACTTTTAACATTGCTCTGTTAGTCCTGCAGAAAAGGTTAGATTATAATGAACAGACAGAAAACCTGATAATCTGCAGATAAAACTGTCTTCATGTTTCCTTCCTACCATCCATCCTCTGACTTCCAGCAGCGAGCCACAGTCAGGATCCACTGAGGGTGGATCAGAGATCCTCCACAGCGGCTCATATGAGTACCGTTACGTCTCTCCAGCCGAACATGATAAAGACGCTCACCTTCATCACAGTTTTGACCTCCAATGATTCTCTTCTGCAGAGAAACATCTGATTTCACTGAAACACCTGAAGAAGTTAAAGGAGGACTTTACTCAGAAATCAGGTGCAAACATGGCAACAAGAACAGAAAAAGGATAAACAGTAAAAGATTCAAAAGAATCTGTTTATATGCAAAGACATTTCAGTCTGAAACAGAATCAGAGGAAAGTTTGAGAGTCACAGAGAGCAGCAGCCTCATTGGAACCAGTGGAAATGTCTCCAGTGTCTCCAGTGTGTCCAACTCACACAGCCCCAGGAGCATCAGAACCTTCAGCAGAGCCATTGCTTGTCCAGCTTGCTGTGAATGTCTGCAGTCCTGCAGCAGCTTTTAATCTCTGTTCATAATTTCCTGTTGAAGAGAGACACCAATCACAGGACGGACAACCATCTGTGCTGTCATCTGCATACAAAGAAACTTTAATATCTCATCGTTCTAAAGAAACTTGGAAAAAAGTTCTTGTTCCATTGACAGATTATTTAACTAAAAACAAAAACTTTCTCCCTCTCATAACTAAAATAATCAACCAATGAAACAAAAGTTAATCAATATTAAGGAATTGACTCAAAAAAGCAGCTCATAAATTTTGCTGCACAACCTTACAGTGAGTTTTGCTCAAAGGAAAACTTGATTGTAAACTTGATGAAATAAAAATTATTTTTTGAAGAAAGAGCGACTCGTATTTGTTTTCATGTCAATGTTGTTTTTAAGAAAGAACTGTTTGGTTTCCAATCTACAAGCATTTACATCTGCCTTTGCTCCCAACAGTAAATGGCCCTCTACAAACCGATTCTTTTATTTTGAAAAAGATCAATATTACAGTGCTGGGTGGTAAAGAGCATTTGCATTTGTTGTAGATCTGAAATTACAACAAAAAATTAATCCTCACAGAGATTCACCCAATTAAATTAAAGCAATTTTGATTTTTAAACACAATTAAAAGAAAACTATGGTAAAATTTTAACAGATGTGATTCTATTAAAGACACAACTTCTTTCATCACCCATGATTCTTTGCTTTTACAGTTTTTCTTGATTGATCTGATACATTTGTGAACACAAGAGGCTGAACAGCAGGACATAAAGTTAAAGTGGCACATTTTGTTAACAAAAGGCTCAAACTGTGCCAAAACATTTAAAATATTAAATGTTTCATGACTGAGAAACAACCCCTGTTAGTACTTCAGACCTGCATTATATATATAACCCATTTCATGGGCAGTGGAGCTAATGTGCTAACAAAGATCAAGTTAAGGAAAAATCTGAATATAATTTTTTTTTAAGAAGTCCTGATGATACAATGTGAAAAACCAAAAGACTAATGTAACTAAAATGTCCTTTGTATAAGAATCTTGTGATTTTATAGACATGAAATGTTACAAGAAATTCATAAGGAACACTCTGTTATGGACAAAAGGACTCTTTGTCTTTGTTTTATCTGCTCACATGCACACGGCTGCAGGCTGAACATCTTTGAATATAAAGGGCTCGGCACCTTTATCTAGTTTGTCACAAAAGAAATAAACTATTAATAGTGCTACTGGTTTCAAACCAGTCCAGTTCATTTAGAGGTAAAGAAAATATCATCTGTCTGTAAGAAACAATATAGGGGATAATTTATGCATTTGTCCCATGGTAAAGCCAACAATAGATCTTCTCCTGCTAATGACACATACAGGTAGTAAAACAAAACGTGTAGGTATATTTTTTCTCAAGAAGGGAAGGCAGCAGCTTGGAGAGGCAGATGTTTCGGTGAACGTGGCTTTTTAGGATCCCTTTACTGAACCAGGAAATAAACAAATGCTATGAACTTAAAGATCTACAAATCTTTGCAAAATACTATCTGATTGTGTAAGAAAGCCATTAAGATCTCTATCAAAATAGATTTCAAGATGCAATAAAACAGATCTCAAAGCAAAAATTAAGCTCACATGAATCTACATAAAGACATAAATGTACTTTGATTAATTTTATCATGTAGTATTTCTATTCTAAATTGTGGATTAAAACTTGTGGATCCTCTATCCAGTGTGAATAACTTCACTGAATGAAGAACAAGCTTGTTTTATCAAACATTCACCAGACGCTGAAACACACCTGCAGTTTGTTGAAAATGAGGTGTTGACATTCACAAATGACATTGAAATAAAATCCAGTCCATCCAGTCCTGGTTTGAGGCGATTCCTCTGGATCCTATTGGAGGAAAAATATCCTAACTTCACAAAATGTGCTTTTATCTAAACGGAGCTCTGTGGTTCCTCCTATTAGTCTGAAATATTTCACATTGAGGTCATTAAACCAAAGTTCAGATCTACCATAACTGACTGATTCCTGCTGGCCTCAGGTTTGCAACCAGCTTCTGAAACCAGTAACCTCTTCCCAGTGTCAGAATCTCACTGAGGAAGAAACTTCATTAGGTTTTCTATCACTTTAATGTTTCTGCTATAACTGATGGATATTTGCATATGAAATTAGTCAATAGAGTTTCATTTACAATTTTTATATCTTCGTGTTATGAGGTAGATCTCTGCCGGCTGGTGACAAAAACGTAGATCTTGGTCTCAAAATGTTTGGGCACCACACAGCAACATTAAACCCATCAGGGAAACATAAACTACATTCGCTTTGCATTGTCCTTTCATGATGACAGTGATATAGTATGATCCGATTAAATATTAGATTCTTGATTAATATGGGTTGTTGTACAATGTTTTAAGATCTTGTTCAGTGTGCCCCTTTTTAAGTTTGAGCCCCTGCCCCTCCAAAGGTCTTTGCACGGCCCTGTGTGCATGTGAGCAGATTAAACAGAGAAAAGACAAACAGTCCTTTGGTCCATAACAGAGTGTTCCTTATGAATTTCTTGTAACATTTCTTGTCTATAAAATCACAAGATTCATTGTTTCTTTTACAAAGGACATTTTAGTGACATTAGTCTTTTTCTTTTTTTCTATTTGTAACTTTAGTTAAATATGAGCAATCTGTCTTCAAAAACTCAATAAAGTTCACAGTTTCCTAACATTAAAGTCCAGACCGGATGTTTTCAAAGCATCCAAGTTTATAGAAAGCCAACAAGCTCACATATACATAAAACATGATTTTTAACACGTAAGCAACTCTTTATCTGCGAGCTGCACATGTGGTTTTTGTGTTAAACTTCTACAGGCTGTTCTTGAGAAAACATGCAGTAGTTTGTATTACTCAACTCCATGCACACCTGGAGCTTGATACAGTCTGCAGGGTCAGTGCTGGCATATTTATTTCCCGTCTCGTTTTACTACCTGTCTGTGCAGGTGAAGTTCTGTTGTTGGCTTTATTTCTTACAGGTACAGATCACATTTTCTCCATCTCTTAATGAACTGGTCTGGTTTCGTCTGGTGAATGTTTGGTTAAAACAAGCTTGTTCTTCATTCGGTGAAGTTATTCACACTGGATAGAGGATCCAAAGAAATAAAAAAATGCTATGAACTTAAAGATCTACAAATCTCTGCAAAATACTATCTGATTGTGTAAGGAACCCATTAATATCTCTATCAAAATAGATTTCAAGATGCAATAAAACAGATCTCATAACAAAGATTAATGCCACATAAATGCACATAAAGACATAAATGTACTTTTATTTGATATATTTTATCATGAAGTATTTCTATTCTAACTTGTGGATTAAAACTTGTGGATCCTCTATCCAAAAATCATGTTTTATGTATATGTGAGCTTGTTGGCTTTCTATAAACTTGGATGCTTTGAAAACATCCGGTCTGGACTTTAATGTTAGGAAACTGTGAACTTTATTGAGTTTTTGAAGACAGTTTGCTCATATTTAACTAAAGTTACAAATAGAAAAAAAGAAAAAGACTAATGTCACTAAAATGTCCTTTGTAAAAGAAACAATGAATCTTGTGATTTTATAGACAAGAAATGTTACAAGAAATTCATAAGGAACACTCTGTTATGGACCAAAGGACTGTTTGTCTTTTCTCTGTTTTATCTGCTCACATGCACACAGGGCCGTGCAAAGACCTTTGGAGGGGCAGGGGCTCAAACTTAAAAAGGGGCACACTGAACAAGATCTTAAAACATTGTACAACAACCCATATTAATCAAGAATCTAATATTTAATCGGATCATACTATATCACTGTCATCATGAAAGGACAATGCAAAGCGAATGTAGTTTATGTTTCCCTGATGGGTTTAATGTTGCTGTGTGGTGCCCAAACATTTTGAGACCAAGATCTACTTTTTTGTCATCAGCTGGCAGAGATCTACCTCATAACACGAAGATATAAAAATTGTAAATGAAACTCTATTGACTAATTTCATATGCAAATATCCATCAGTTATAGCAGAAACATTAAAGTGATAGAAAACCTAATGAAGTTTCTTCCTCAGTGAGATTCTGACACTGGGAAGAGGTTACTGGTTTCAGAAGCTGGTTGCAAACCTGAGGCCAGCAGGAATCAGTCAGTTATGGTAGATCTGAACTTTGGTTTAATGACCTCAATGTGAAATATTTCAGACTAATAGGAGGAACCACAGAGCTCCGTTTAGATAAAAGCACATTTTGTGAAGTTAGGATATTTTTCCTCCAATAGGATCCAGAGGAATCGCCTCAAACCAGGACTGGATGGACTGGATTTTATTTCAATGTCATTTGTGAATGTCAACACCTCATTTTCAACAAACTGCAGGTGTGTTTCAGCGTCTGGTGAATGTTTGATAAAACAAGCTTGTTCTTCATTCGGTGAAGTTATTCACACTGGATAGAGGATCCACAAGTTTTAATCCACAATTTAGAATAGAAATACTACATGATAAAATGAATCAAAGTACATTTATGTCTTTATGTACATTTATGTGGGATTAATCTTTGTTTTGAACTTCTCAGCATTCAAGTGCCTTTTTACAGGGGATAAACGGCACGTGGGCGTTTTTATAAAACCTTTTATTTGTTCAACCACACATAATTAAAATACACACAACAGTAACATAAAGCATAGAGACTATCATGTAGACTTGATCTCCCACACTTTGAAAACCTCTGGGCTTCACTGAAGATCAAGTTTTATATTTTGTCCTTTATTATGTAATGATTGATTGGAACATGTCATGTTTATTTCAAGGCTGATTGAGAGTAACATTTGCTTTTGTTTAATATTTTAAATGTGGCATAGTTTGAGCCTTTTGATAACAAAATGTGTCACTTTGACTTTAAGTGCTGCTGTTCAGCCTCTTGTGTTCCCAAATGTATCAAAGCAATCAAGAAAAACAGTAAAAGCAAAGAATCATGGGTGATGAAAGAGGGCTGTGTCTTTAATAAAGAGAATAACTTAAGTTAAAATTTTACCATAGTTTTCTTTTAAATGTGTTTTAAAAATCAGAATTGTTTTCATTTAATTAGGCGAATTTCTGAGTTTAAATTTTGCATTTACAACAAATGCAAATGCTCTTTACCACCCCGCACTGTAATATTGTTCTTTTTCAAAATAAAAGAACAACAAATAAATAAAAGAAGCAAACCCTTTTCTGTTTTTAAAGAGGATCATTTTCACAGCTCATCAATAAACAAAATGATTCTAGTTTCAGGAGCAAAGGCAGATGTGAATTCTAGTAGATTGGAAACCAAATAGTTTTTCTTAAAAAAAAACATCAATCTGAAAACAAAGACAAGTCGCTCTTTCTTCAGACAATTTGTTTTATTTCATCAAGTTTATAATCACGTTTTACCGTGAGCAAAACTCACTGCAAGCTTGTGCACTGCAAAAACAGAAAATTTCCCAATTATTCTATATTCTAGTTCAAATCTCTCAGCTAATTTGAGATAAAGCAAAACTAATTTACACGTCACCTGTCAGCGAAATATAGGATCTGCTTGTTTTGAGTCAATTCCTTAATATTTATGGAAAAGTTAATTTTTCATTGGTTGATTATTTAAGTTATAAGAGGGGAAAATGTTTTATTATTAGTGAAATAATCTGTCCATGCAACAAGAACTTTATTCAAGTTTCTTTAGAACAATGAGATGTTAAAGTTTCTCTGTATACAGATGACAGCGCAGATCAGTTTCTGTTCTGTGATTGGTGGCTTTCTTTCCAACAGGAAATTGTGAAGAGAGATTAAAAGCTGCTGCAGGACTGCAGACATTCACAGGAAGCTGGACCAGCAATGGCTCTGCTGAAGGTTCTGCTGCTGCTGCTGCTGGGGCTGGGTGAGTTGGAAACACTGGAGACATTGGAGACACTGGAGACACTTCCACTGGTTCCAGTATGGCTGCTGCTCTCTGTGACTCTCAAACTTCCCTCTGATTCTGTTTCAGACTGAAACTTCTTTGCATATAAACAGATTCTTTTTTTATCTTTTACTGTTTATCCTTTTTCTGTTCTTGTTGCCATGTTTGCACCTGATTTCTGAGTAAAGTCCTCCTTTTTCTTCTTCGGGTGTTACAGTGAACTCAGATGTTTCTCTGCAGAAGAGAATCATTGGAGGTCAAAACTGTCCTGACACGGAGCGTCTTTATCACGTTCGGGTGGAGAGCAGCAATGGTACTCATATGAAGCGCTGTGGAGGATCTCTGATCCACCCTGAGTGGATCCTGACTGCAGCTCACTGCTGGAAGTTGGAGCCAGGATGGTAGGAAAGAGACATGAAGACAGTTTTATCTGCAGATGATCAGGTTTTCTGTCTGTTCATTATAATCTAAATTTTTCTGAAGGATTACTGTTGCAATGCTAAAAGTTCATCCACGGACTGCTGGGCGGCAGAGCCAGGTAATCCAACGTCCTATGATGTACAACTTCCAGCATGACATCTTTTTGCTGAGACTTGAGACACCAGTAACAGATGTCCCACTTGCTCGGCTACCAGACTGCAGTTATCGGCTTAAAGTGTAAGTCTTTCTCTGATCAAAAACATGACTTCAGGTTTTCTGTCTCCACTCCTCCAGTCCTGCTGCCTCTGCTTCAGCACACCTGAGTCAGGTAATCAGGCCACCAGCAGAACCAGTACCTGTTTAGCTCAGGTGTGTTGGACCAGAGACACATGTAAAGGACACAGGACACACTGAGGACTGTAGGTGGACACTCCTGTGTCAGTGGATGAAGTCCAGATTTATTTTCTGTTCTTTCATTGTTCTTCATAATAATTAATTTTCTACATTGTTATCTTGTATTTTTACATTTTATTCTTGTTGTTTTTTAGAGGCGATGTTGTTCAACTGGCAGGAGAGGGAGCAACAACAGTCAGCCACCGTAAATTGCGATGTGAGAGAAATTTTGAAGTTATGAGAATAAAATATTTATTCCTGTCTTTACAGAGAAGGTCGAGTGAAGAACATGTTTATGATTCTCATGTTTCTGTACAGTAATCGGTGCTGCTATTCCAGCACATCTTCAGTGTGTCGACATGAGAGTTGATCAGGTTTCCCAATTCCATGAGGCATTTGGGAATTTATTCCATGTTAAAGCACCGAACAAGGATGTATGCTATGTAAGTTTGTTTCTTCAATATCTCTTTACAGCGATTAGAAGATTTTTCTGTTTCACAACATTAATAAATATATTGATATAAATTTTTCTACAGGGCGACACTGGTGGAGCAGCGATGTACAACGACATGATTTATGGTGTGATTTCTTTTGTTGAAGCAAACTCTGCATGTCAGGAACCAGCTATGATCTTGGATGTGTGTGAATACCTGTGGTGGATAAAAGCAGCACTGGGATTCAATAAAACATAAACTATCATGAAATAAAATTCTCATCAAATTTCCTCTCACATATAATTTTATAGTTGTATCTTCATCAGTTTGATCCACATGTTTGTAGAATTAGAATAAATTAATTGTTTTGTGTTTGTCTCACCTGATCTTGACCTCCCTAATGGAGCTTTCTCTGCCTCAGAAATGAAAAATAAATCAATAAATGCATGAAAAACAAACATTTCCTGGTTGATCGTCTTTACATTCATGGATCAGTTTGTTCAGTTGATATTTTCCCTGAACTGAGTCTAAAAATGTGACACGAGTTTTAAATCACATGAAGAGGAACATCAGAAGTAATTTATTTATTAAGATTTTGTCTTTATTTTACATTAGAAATGAACATCCAGCATCTAAACTCTGCAGCTCTGGAGTTACTCTTCCTGATTAAAGAACTGATTTATTCCTGATTTCAATAATTAAAACCAATTTCAAAGTCAAAATCTGGAGTGAAAGAAGTTTTAAGAAAATATTTAAAAACAGGTCAAACTAATTAATGGTAGCTTCTGGTTGCCACAAATTTAACATAAAAATGATAGAAAATTTTCCTCTTTTGCATTTAAAGTGTCATTGTTAATTTAATTTTTTTTTTCATTTTAACACTTTTTATAGTATTATAATTCTTCCATGGCTTACATAAAGCCATAAAAAAGAATTACTATAAAAACATTAACATTAAAATCACCTGCAAAATAAAGAAGGAAGTGCAAAAATATATTTTTTCTCACTGTTGAAATTAAAATCTAAGTTATATGTTTATTATGTAAAACTTCTGAGCATTCAAGTGCCTTTTTACAAGGGATAAACGGCACGTGGGAGTTTTTATAAAATCTTTTATTTGTTCAACCACACATAAATAAAATAAACACAACAGTAACATAAAGCATAGAGACTATCATGTAGACTTGATCTCCCACACTTTGAAAACCTCTGGGCTTCAATGAAGATCAAATTTTATATTTTGTCCTTTATTATGTAATGATTGATTGGAACATGTCATGTTTATTTCAAGGCTGATTGAGAGTAACATTTGCTTTTGTTTAATATTTTAAATGTGGCACAGTTTGAGCCTTTTGCTAACAAAATGTGTCACTTTGACTTTAAGTGCTGCTGTTCAGCCTCTTGTGTTCACAAATGTATCAAAGCAATCAAGAAAAACAGTAAAAGCAAAGAATCATGGGCGATGAAAGAGGTCTGTGTCTTTAATAAAAAAAAGAATTGCTTCAGTTAAAATTTTACCATAGTTTTCTTTTAAATGCGTTTTACAAATCAGAATTGTTTTTATTTAATTGGGTGAATTTCTGTGAGTTTAATTTATTTTCTTGTAATTTTGCATTTACAACAAATGCTCTTCACCACCCAGCACTGTGATATTGTTCTTTTTCAAAATAAAAGAAGCAAACCCTTTTTCTGTTTTAATAGAGGGTCATTTTTACAGCTCATCAATAAACAAAATGATTCTAGTTTCAGGAGCAAAGATAGATCTGAATTCTTGTAGATTGGAAACCAAACAGTTTTTAAAGCATGAAAACACCTGATGAGAACGATAAGTTAACTATTTGGATCAGATCATTAGGCAGGACTGTCTTAAAGAAATATGTAGGTAGGACATCCAGACAGCAGGAACTTGAGCTTATTTGACCTATAATTTCTTCTAAGGTTTTATAATTAAGTAGTTGAAATTGGGTAGTTTTTTTTTTCTGCACTTATGTTGTTGTAACAAAACATTCAGACACAGAAACACACCTGCAGTTTTTGAGAAAAAAAAGTTTTCTCCCCTCCAGGGGCTCTTTTGTGGGCTCTAGTGTCCCTTAAATGAAAGTAGCCTGACAGTAAAGGGGGAAGGAAGGCATGCGGCAAATATCGCCGGATCCAGGAATCGAACCCGCAACGGACACGTCGAGGACTCAAGGCCTCCAAACGTGGGTCGCGCTATCCCACAGCACGCCCGAAAGTTTTATTTTAAAAGAAATTGATCTGGAAAAATTTAGCCTGATTTTGTAACATTGACACCAGTTCTGGTGCATGTAACAATGACATTGATTTTCTTTGCTGTTCTTTAACCATGATTTGTCTCTGGTTTTAGCTACTGAAGCAGTGGAAGTGAACGCAACAGTGCAGGCTGCGTTGGCCTCACTTCCAAATATTTAATTAACATTAACAGCCGCCTCGTTTGGCTCAGAACTTTTCTCTTTGCAGATGAAGAAGGTTGTTTACAGCAAAGCCATAGTCGGCTGGTCCCAGGTGACGGTCAGTGTTGTCCGCCAGTAATAGCAGAAGAAAGGCCAAGTCTTCTTCTTAACTCCTTGCCTAACTCCTTGCCTAAATCCAGCCATTCTAGTGTTAAAGGTGCAGATGGCTCTGAGTCACCAGGAACTGAGAAATAAATAATAAAATTCACATGTCAAAGAAAATGGAAAAAATATCAAATATAAAACAGTTCACACCTAAATCAATGTGATTTAAAAAAAAAAAAAAAAGATTAAAAAGGTGCTGTACGCTCTTTCCACCACTAGGGGGCACTAACGACTTGCACTCTGCATTTTCACACTTTCTAACTCAACACGGGCAAAAAACTTGTACATTTATTCATCCTCCTGACACATTTTGCGTCAGTGTCGTCTTTCACAAAAGATATTTTAGTGAAAGAGCCAGCAAAAGCTTACAGCACCTGGTGGGAGTCGCTGGACCGGCGGCCTACTCCTAAAGTATGCTCCGCTGATGAGGGTAATGGATGACAGCTGAGGATGATGATGACACCACCGCACTCCAACCGGAACCTGTCGCCATCTGGTGGTAAGAGGTGGAAAATGCGCACAGGAAAAAACCCCACCAAGAAAACCAGAGAACCCCGGAACATAAATCCGTTTTCAGATGTATGATGTAAGATCTGTTATTGAATGGCATTAGCTCCAGTTCACACTCCAGACCAAATGGTGGCGGTATTGCACACTTTCAGTTTTTTTTAAAACCGCCATGAAAAGAAGAACAGCCATGAAGCCAGAGAAGATAAGATATGATGTTCATATTATTAATTTTTACTCGCATAATATTGCCTTAAAAGTAGAGAGGGCCTCAGTAGCCTGATGTGTTTGCAGTACTGTAGTGTGTATGAAGCATGTAATGTACAAAGTGGCAAAGCAGAATAATAAGAAATTAAGTTACTAAAAAGTACTACTTCATTAACAATTATAATAAACCAAAAGTGTAATTGTAGCATACTGTAATCACACTACTAATATATAAAATATGTAATGCCAATATACTTAAAATACATTGTAAGTATATTTTAAATGTAATTCAATCACAAAAATAGTACACTCAAAATATACTAATCAAGAACTTTTATATTACATTAAAATCAATATACTTAAAGTACACTAATTTTAACATAAGTTGTCAAAAAAGTACATTGATGTACACTTAGTACACTTTAAATTGTGCTTTGGTACAATTTAAATGCTATTAAAATACATTAAGCACAAATTTAGTTGTTCCAAAATATCAACTAATCCTAAGTGAACTTGAAGTATATATGATTAGTCTGACTTAAAGTATCCTTGAATTATTTGACCAGCTCATTATGCTAACCGGTGCAGCCATCTCATTGGACATTTAAGCAAGAAGCTTGCTGAACAGCGTTCAATGATTGGTCGGCAGGTGTTATAAGCTTTTGCTGGCTCTTTTACTAAAATATATGTGTGAAGGATGATGCTGTAGTAAAAATGTACCAGAGCAGAGATATGAAGAAATGTAGAGAGGGTTTGTTTGAGTTAAATAGTGTGAAAATGCAAGAGTCTTTAGTGCCCTCTGGCGGTGGTGAAGGATTAAAGCACCTGGTATAGCACCAGGTTCCACCGCCAGAGGGCACTAACAACTCTGGACCTCAACATATTCTCACTTTGTAACTCAGCGCGGATTAAAGCTAAATATATTCATACATCTGACACCTGTTGGTTTAGTTCTATCACAATACCAAATAGATTTTTGCTAATTTTGTTGTTTCAAAAAATAAACATTTAGTATCAGAAAGGTACTGGTTTCTTTATTTGTCAACAATAATGTAACATTGTGGATCTTGTTAATTACAAAAAGTTTGCTTGGTTTTAGGTTTTTACAGTTTATAGAGAAAAAGCTCAAAGAAAAAGAGCAGATTTCTGAAATGTTTTAATTTTAGCTAATTTTTTAGGGTAAGAACCTGCTGGCAATATTACAGTACTTTCTATGAATTTTACAACTTCTAATATTTCCACAGTGAATTTTTGTGGTTTCAACATTTCATAAAAGTAAAACTGACGTGAAATTTGTATTTCTTGAGTTATGTTAATTAAATGGTTTTTTACAGTAACGTAATGCTTTGGATTCTGTAACTGTTAGCATTTTACAATTTTTTATCATAAATTTGACAAATTTTAAAAAAAAACTGTACAGTTTAGGAAGGCAGTGGCTAGGCTACTAAAATGCACATGGTATTTGATTTAATCATGTTTTTGAGATTAATAATGAGGTGATTGACTGAGCAGGTGAAAAGAAAAGAATCTTCTAGTTTGAATTTACACCAAAGTTCATCACAGTGCATTTTATGCTTTGTTTTAATTTTAAAGACTGATGATTACAGCTCACAGATTTTTAAATGAACATGATTCATTATTAATTCTAATTTCGTGTGACAAACTAAACTGAGGTTTTCTGTTAGATATTAGGCACAGAGACATTTGTAGACATGTGGTTTTAACTTTATTTCCTCCATGTAGAAAACTATTTCCATATAGAGGAAATTATGTTCCACATGGAGGAAAAGGTTTTCAATTTTGAATAACTTAACACGTATTCATAAAATAATATTATTTTATTTTGTTTGATAAAAGATCAAACAGAAAATTATAACAGTTTTTATATATTTCAACATAAAATGCTTCACAAATGAAACAAATGTTTTGCACCATCAGAAACTCCTCTGATTCTGTGTATCAGTGTAACGATGTATCCTGGCTGCTTCGCCTCATCAACGTTTATTAAAATTGTAATTTCCTTGTCTACAATATTCACAAGCAACATGATGGGTAAAAATCCTCAACACAGTCTTGAAAATATGCTGATAAATGTTGATACATTTGTCTCAATGTTCAAGAGACCAATGAGACGTTTAGGGAGGACGCGGCCTCTAGAGCCTGAGTCCATTAGAAAACTTGTTATAATGGTGAATTTCAAGGTGTGAGATTTGTTTCAGTATATTTCTGGAAATATATTGGCCATCTTTATCAATTTACAACAAAATGAATTTTATGAATTATTTAAAAATCAAATCAGAAGAACATTAAAAATACACCAGTTTCCGTATATTTTTTTCTAGAAATATTTAGTTTTTGGCACTAAAATGAAGTGAATAGTCACAATAAAATCATTTTTACATTTTGATCAAGCACATTTAAAATACTCATTTCAACAGTTTTGTTTTTTTTTTTTGCTTCTTAATTTTGCATAGAAAATTAATAAAATAGTAAACAAGAGCTTGTTTGTTTACTATAACAAATTTGCGTGTGACAAACTAAACTGAGGTTTTCTGTTAGATATTAGGCACAGAGACATTTGTAGACATGTGGTTTTAACCTTATTTCCTCCATGTGGAAAACTATTTTCATATAGAGGAAATTATGTTCCACATGGAGGAAAAGGTTTTCAATTTTGAATAACTTAACACGTAAAGTTACAACCAGATATTTACATACAACAACATATATTTTTTATCACATCTGAAGTTAAATCAGACTAAAACTCTCTTGTTTTATGTCAGAATTACTGAAGTTATTTCTATTTGCTAAATGCCAGAAAACTTGGCGAAAACATTTTTTAGAAATTGTTTTGAAACTTTCCTCCTATTCAAAAGTTTACATACATTTAGTCAGTATCACAGATAACTGTCTCTGACTTGGGTAAAAACGTTGTGGGTTTCCTTCCACAAACCTCAGATTGATTCACTGACACATTTGAGTTAATTTGAGTCACACCAAATCTAAAACACACTGATTTCTTTTTTGACACGATGAGAAACTCAGAAGAAATCAGTCAAACTATCAGGAAGAGAAATGAAGTTTACAACCTCATATGTATCAGTATTTATGCAGGTTATGTAAATACTCTTCTCCTCGCTGAGTTACAGAAAATGATGGGTCACAGATTTTGCTGCAGCACCTGCCCTGCTCAGCACGGATAAAAGCCGTTTGCTGGTTTCCTGACATTTTCTATCTCCAGGCTGCAGGTGTGTGCAGACAAAACATGAAGGATGTTATAAATTAAATTGAAAACTAAATAAAATAATGAAACCAAAGTATCATACCTGGGTTCTACTCTCTGTAAAAATTATTTTTGCAACTTGCTTTAACGGTTTTACGTTGTATATACAAAAATCAGCAAAATGTTTTAATTTTAGCTAATTTTTTAGGGTAAGAACCTGCTGGCAATATTACAGTACTTTCTATGAATTTTACAACTTCTAATATTTCCACAGTGAAGTTTTGTGGTTTCAACATTTCATAAAAGTAAAACTGACATAAAATTTATATTTCTTGAGTTATGATAATTAAATGTTTTTTACGGTAACATAATGCTTTGGATTCTGTAACTGTTAGCATTTTACAATTTTTACCGTAAATTTGACAGATTTTTAAAACTTTTCTTCATTGTAGGTAGTGGCTAGGCTACTAAAATGCACATGGTATTTGATTTAATCATGTTTTTGAGATTAATAATGAGGTGATTGACTGAGCAGGTGAAAAGAAAAGCATCTTCCAGTTTGAATTTACACCAAGGTTCATCACAGTGCATTTTATACCATCCATCCATCCATCCATCTTCTTCCGCTCATCCGGGGTCGGGTTGCGGGGTTAGCAGGTAACCCCTGAAGGGAGGCCCAGACTTCCCTCTCCCCGGCCACTTCTTCCAGCTCTTCCAGGGGAATCCCGAGGCGTTCCCAGGCCAGCCGAGAAACATAGTCCCTCCAGCGTGTCCTGGGTCTTCCCCGGGGCCTCCTCCCGGTGGGATGTGCCCGGAACACCTCACCAGGGAGGCGTCCAGGAGGCATCCTGACCAGATGCCCAAGCCACCTCAACTGGCTCCTCTCGATGTGAAGGAGCAGCGGCTCTACTCTGAGTCCCTCCCGGATGACTGAGCTTCTCACCCTATCTCTAAGGGAGAGCCCAGCCACCCTACGGAGAAAACCCATTTGGGCCGCTTGTATCCGCGATCTCGTTCTTTCGGTCATGACCCAAAGCTCATGACCATAGATGAGGGTGGGAACGTAGATCGACCGGTAAATCGAGAGCTTTGCTTTTTGGCTCAGCTCTCTCTTCACCACGACGGACCGGTACAGCGCCCGCTTGACGGCAGACGCTGCGCCAATCCACCTGTCGACCTCCCTCTCCCTTCTTCCCTCATTCGTAAACAAGATCCCGAGATACTTGAACTCCTCCACTTGGGGCAGTACACGCCCCCTGGCCCGGAAAAGGCACTCTACCCTTTTCCGGCTCAAGACCATGGCCTCGGATTTGGAGGCACTGATCCTCATCCCGGCCGCTTCACACTCGGCTGCGAACCGCTCCAGCGAGAGCTGCAGATCACGACCCGATGAAGCCAAAAGGACCACATCGTCTGAAAAAAGCAGAGATGAGATCCTGAGGCCACCAAATCGGATCCCCTCAACACCTTGGCTGCGCCTAGAAATTCTGTCCATGAAAGTGATGAACAGAATCGGTGACAAAGGGCAGCCCTGGCGGAGTCCAACTCTCACCGGAAACGAGCCCGACTTACTGTCGGCAATGCGGACCAGACTCTGACACCGGTCATACAGGGACCTGACAGCCCGTATCAAAGGGCCCGGTACCCCATACTCCCGGAGAACCCCCCCACAGGGCTCCCCGAGGGACACGGTCGAACGCCTTCTCCAAGTCCACAAAACACATGTAGACTGGTTGGGTGAACTCCCGTGCACCCTCCAGGACCCTGCCGAGGGTGTAGAGCTGGTCCAGTGTTCCACGACCAGGACGAAAACCACACTGCTCTTCCTGAATCCGAGGTTCGACTATCCGACGGACCCTCCTCTCCAGGACCCCTGAATAGACCTTGCCAGGGAGGCTTAAGAGTGTGACCCCTCTATAATTGGAGCACACCCTCCGGTCCCCCTTTTTGAACACCTTATAGTGGTGGAGGGGTTTGAGTGTCCCAATAATCCTAGGAGCTATGCTGTCTGGGGCTTCATGCCCCTGGTACGGTCACTCAAGGCAGACAGGTCCTAGGTGAGGGACCAGACAAAGCGCAGCCCAAAGACCCCAATGATGAATGAAAATCTTGGACTTGGTGTTCCCTTGCCCGGACGCGAGTCACCGGGGCCCCACTCTGGAGCCAGGCCTGGAGGGGGGGGGCACGATGGCGAGCGCCTGGTGGCCGGGCTTTTACCCATGGGGCCCGGCTGGGCTCAGCCCAAAGAGGAAACATGGGTCCCCCCTCCCATGGGCCCACCACCCGTGGGAGGGCCAAAGGGGTCGGGTGCATTGTGTGATGGGTGGCGGCCAAGGGCGGGGACCCTGGCGGTCCGATCCTCGGTTGCAGAAGCTGGCATTTTATACTTTGTTTAAATTTTAAAGTTTTAATTTTAGGGCGTGCCGTGGTAGCGTAGTGGTTAGCGCGACCCGTATTTGGAGGCCTTGAGTCCTCGACGCGACCGTTGCTGGTTCGACTCCCGGACCCGACGTCATTTGCCGCATGTCTTCCCCGTTTCCTGTCAATCTACTGTCATGTAAGGGACACTAGAGCCCACATAAAGACCCCTGGAGGTGTAAAAAAAAGCTTTAGTTTTACAGCTCACAGATTTTTAAATGAACATAATTCATTGTTGGTCCTTTAGTCTTGCAGAAGAGGAAATCTTATGTCCAGTGAAACCAGTTTCCTGCACTTTGCTGCAGTTAGAGAGTAAAACAGAGGTGTGAGCCAAGAACCATTTCAAGACATTTGTGAGCTTTAAGCACAAATACTCTGTTTGATCCCCAAAATAACAAAAGGATCTGACTTTACAGGAAAAATAAATATTGTTTTGAGTATTTATTAGCACAGTTCCATGATTACATCTTGCCATGTTGTCTGGTTGTTTACCTTTGCAGATTTAGTTTGAACCTTGAATTATCCAAAAGGTATAGAAACAGCAAGTTATTCATAATATAATATTATTTTATTTTGTTTAATAAAAGAGATGAAACAGAAAATGTCCTGTGACAGACTGGCGACCTGTGAAGGGTGACTCCGCCTCTCGCCCAGAACATTAGCTGGAGACAGTCACCAGCACCTCCTGACCCCACTAGGGACAACGGTGTAAGAAAATGAATGTATGGATGGATCAAATGGAAAATTATAACAGTTTTTACATATTTCAACATAAAATGCTTCACAAATGAAACAAATGTTTTGCACCATCAGAAACTCCTCTGATTCTGTGTATCAGTGTAACGATGTATCCTGGCTGCTTCGCCTCATCAACGTTTATTAAAATTGTAATTTCCTTGTCTACAATATTCACAAGCAACATGATGGGTAAAAATCCTCAACACAGTCTTGAAAATATGCTGATAAATGTTGATACATTTGTCTCAATGTTCAAGAGACCAAAGAGACGTTTAGGGAGGACGCGGCCTCTAGAGCCTGAGTCCATTAGAAAACTTGTTATAATGGTGAATTTCAAGGTGTGAGATTTGTTTCAGTATATTTCTGGAAATATATTGGCCATCTTTATCAATTTACAACAAAATGAATTTTATGAATTATTTAAAAATCAAATCAGAAGAACATTAAAAATACACCAGTTTCCGTATATTTTTTTCTAGAAATATTTAGTTTTTGGCACTAAAATGAAGTGAATAGTCACAATAAAATCATTTTTACATTTTGATCAAGCACATTTAAAATACTCATTTCAACAGTTTTTTTGGGGGTTTTTTTTTTGCTTCTTAATTTTGCATAGAAAATTAATAAAATAGTAAACAAGAGCTTATTTGTTTACTATAACAAATTTGCGTGTGACAAACTAAACTGAGGTTTTCTGTTAGATATTAGGCACAGAGACATTTGTAGACATGTGGTTTTAACCTTATTTCCTCCATGTAGAAAACTATTTCCATATAGAGGAAATTATGTTCCTCATGGAGGAAAAGGTTTTCAATTTTGAATAATTTAACACGTAAAGTTACAACCAGATATTTACATACAACAACATATATTTTTTATCACATCTGAAGTTAAATCAGACTAAAACTCTCTTGTTTTATGTCAGAATTACTGAAGTTATTTCTATTTGCTAAATGCCAGAAAACTTGGCAAAAACAGTTTTTAGAAATTGTTTTGAAACTTTCCTCCTATTCAAAAGTTTACATACATTTAGTCAGTATCACAGATAACTGTCTCTGACTTGGGTAAAAACATTTTGGGCCTTCACTGTAGGAAGGCAGTGGCCAGGCTGCTAAAATGCACATGGTAATTGATTTAATCATGTTTTTGAGATTAATAATGAGGTGATTAACTGAGCAGGTGAAAAGAAAAGCAGCTTTCAGTTTGAATTTATACCAAAGTTCATCACAGTGCATTTTATACTTTGTTTTAATTTTAAAGTTTTAATTTTAAAGCTCACAGATTTTTAAATGAACATGATTCATTGTTGGTCATTTAGTCTTGCAGAAGAGGAAATCTTGTGTCCAGTGAAACCAGTTTCCAGCACTTTGCTGCAGTTAGAGAGTAAAAGTGTGAGCCAAGAGCCATTTGAAGATATTTGTGAACTTTAAGCACAAATACTCTGTTTAACACAATGTCTTTCTCCCGGGTCCGAGCGCCAAAGACTTTCATTTGTCAGTCAAAATTTCTAATAGCTCTCTCTCTCTCTCTCTCTCTCTCACTGTGTGTGTGTGTGTGTCCAGGTTGAAATTACTGTTAAACTCAAAGGGACTAAATCATATAAAAATTGATTGACAAATATGTAAAATCAGTAAATGTGGTTCAATTCCCTTTTTTATTTTCATTTATTTTATAGAAATTAGATACATAGGAATTTTCACAGCATTGTAGTGTCAGGTAAAGGTTGGTCTCTCTGATTATGAACACCTAATTGTAGTTTGTAAGTGTCTGACAGATAGTTATTGTAGATTTCTTATAAACATTTCTTAAACTGTAAGGGATGCTGGATCTTGGTCTGTGGGACCAAACAGACACATTTAACATTTTCTTTTACAATACATAAATAAATACTGTACTTTATTTTCATCACACTTATAAAAATAATCTGAACAAACATCAAACAATTCATTTCTGAGACTCGTGTCATATAACAATTTCCTTAGATTAGAGAACTGTGATAACAGTAAGGCCTGTTTCTGATTGGCTAGTAGTGTGCTTCTTTTTACATACATTATGAATCTGCCAATCACAACCAGGAGGATCTGCTTAGTTAGAGGAGGTGTAAAACTGAGAGTAGATCCCCTCCCAGAAAAACTTTCAATATATATTTTCAATTGAGAAAATTATCACTCAATTTGTGATCCATCAGCAAAATGTTCCTCTTCACTTTGGTGCTCGTGGTGCTGTTTCTACCGGAAGGCAAGTTTTTGATTATGATTAATATTATTCTAACATTTTAATATTTGTTATTAAAATGTTTAATATATATGTGATTTCATTAAATTTAGATTTTCTCCCATTAAAAACTGCAATAATAATCTAATTTCTGTTTGTCTTGTTAAACCTTTTAAACTTTTTCTTCCCTCTCTGTATTTTGTGCTGATGTGATTCAGCCATTTTGTCTTGGTTAGGAAGAGAATTTTGTTATTTAGAAAAAATTTAATAATGCTCATTTTCTCTTTGTTTTAATTAGCTGACACCCTGAAATGTAAATGTGTACCTGGCCCCTACATGATATGCTCTGCAGAAACAACTGAATGTCCCTCACAGAACTATAGTTGTTTAGTAGCAACAAAAGTCTATTTTTCAGGTACGTATTTGTGAGATTTCCAGTTGATGACATTTAGTTTCTGAACTCATCACTTTAAAGTTTATGTTCTTTAATTACAGATGGTGCAAAGATTGAGCGCAACTCCAAAGGTTGCATTATATCTGAACTGTGTATTAGCTACTCTGTCAACTTTGGAGCTGAAAGAATTGTACAAAACACCAAGTGCTGCAGTGAAGATCTCTGCAACGCCCAGATTAACTACACAAAACCTGGTAATTAATTCATTGATGGTATTTTTCAATACTTTGCACAATTTGAATTTACAGTGCTTACAAACATTTTTAACCCATTAGAGATTTGGATAAAAAACAGAATACACTTAGTTTTGTGATTCCAGCTTCATATACATGTTTTAGGAGAAACAAGTTGGTGACAAAAAAATTAAGTTTTTAAGAGAGAAATTATAATAATTCTTGATTTCTTTTCAGTAGAATAACTATCTCTGTATCTTAGAGTACAATTCCACTACAAATGGAAAAAAGTGCTTCAGCTGTGACGGAGAAAACTGCATGAAAACCCTTAACTGTGCAGGGGATGAAAACTACTGCATTAAAGTAACAGGTAAGAGGCCAACATGTTTGCATGCTTCATATTTATCATCACAAGAACATTAAGACCAGATACAAATGTGTTTATGACATCATAACTTTATTCTCATTTTTAAAGAAAATGTAGCTGGAGTAAGTCTGACGCTGAAGGGATGTGCCTCTGAGTCGGTGTGCTCAGATAGGGCAGCTTCACTGGTGAATCAGATCACTGGATCAAATATTAGCTGCTGCCAGAGTGACTACTGCAACGGCGCCAGCAACACCAGCAGCACCAGCAGCACCAGCAGCACCAGCAGCACTTTTTAATCACAATTCATTTTCTAAACCTGTTCTTTTTATTTGATTCTATAGCTTGGTTAGCTAAGCAACATTTTATAATCAACAACATCCTCTATACTTTGTTGTTCTATACTAAAATAATCTTCCTCAATAAACACAATTTTTTTTAATTCTGGGTCCAGTACCGATCTGATTCTAAATGTTTAGTTTTGAAAAAATAAAATGACTTGAAGTTATAGATGTGGAATAAACATGTTTGATTTTCTTTGATTTAATATTAAAACTTGTTTTAATCAAAGAAAAGTTAAAAGCTTTCAGAGCCCAAGATTGTAGAGTTTGAATGGAAAACTAACCAACATGAATGTAAAATTCAACCTGGAGAGACTCAGAGAGAAAGTAGCTGTCTTACTTTCTTAGCTGATAGAAATAATTGCATTGCTACCAGGTTTTCTTTTTATGCATAATTCATTTAATAAATCTGTTTTTTCTTTTCATTGATTCTCTATAAATTCACTAAGATAAAACCAAGCAACATTCTGTAAACATCCTCAATACTTCACTGCTGTTGTTCTCTAAAAACAAATACTGCTGAATAAATGCATTAAAAAATAATTCTGTGTACTTTTCTGATTCTAAATGTTTATTTTTGAAACTGATGCAACTGAGGAAGATTGACTGAAATGATTTAAAAACATGAACTGAAAGGCTGGGGGTAAAAGGAGAGAGGGAATAAAATTAGGTGTGAGTGAAGGATTTTTTTAAGATAACTGAATGGCTGTTGCCACATGAATAATTTGCTTTGTCAAAAAATGCATCCCTCCTCAAACATGAAGAAATAAAGAGTTATGAGTGAAATAGCTTTTTCTACATAATCACCTGTTCTATGAAATAAAGGTAGGAGTTTCATACCAACAGGACAATATTTGGGGAATATCGTCCAGCTTTAACCTTTTTCAATCTAAAACTCTCACCACTTTCAAATACATAATGTTTTGCATTTACTCAATTTAAATAGATGCCCTGCGACAGACTGGCGACCTGTCCAGGGCGTACCCCGCCTCCCGCCTGGAACGTAGCTGGTGTTGGGCACCAGCAACCCTCCCGACCCCATTAGGGACAAGGGTGAACAGAAAATGGATGGATGGAATTTAAATAGATTGATTTATCAAACATTTTTTATCCAAAAGTTCATGTCATTTGTTTAAGATGAACACAAACAGCAAGTTGATGAAAATGAAGTCATGTTCACTTGAAATCTATTATTGACAAGAAGGTTTTGTTTTACAGCAGGGTGTCCAAAGTTGGTCCTTGAGGGCCGACATCCTGCATGTTTTAGTTCTCTCCCTGGTTTAACGCACCTGGATCAAATGATGGATCATTAGAAGGCCTAAGAAGAACATTGACAAGCTGAAAAGGTTGTTGGTACCACCAGGGAGAGAACTAAAACGTGCAGGATGCCAGCCCTCGATGACCAACTTTGGGCACCCCTGAGATAGTGGTAAAGAAAATATGATCTGTCTACAAGAAACAATATAGGGCACAGGTGTGAAACTCCAGTCCTCAAGGGCCGCTGTCCTGTAGTTTTTAGATGTGCAACAGGTACAAAACACTGGAATGAAATGGCTTAATTACCTCCTCCTTGTGTAGATCAGTTTTCCAGGCACATCTAAAAGTTGCAGGACAGCGGCCCTTGAGGACTGGAGTTTGACACCCCAGTTTTACAGTGTAGAGCAGTAAGAACCCATACTTGACACTGTAAAAAACTTTTTCTTCTTTTCAATGATATCAGGGAAAATGTTGGGAGAGGAAAACAGCAGAGCGTCTCTCTTGTGTTCAGGTAGATCCCTCTCTAAGGCGTCTCGTAGGTGATGGAAATCATACAGTTGGATGTCATGGTTGGACATCAGGATGACCTGTGGAGACTCAAATCCATGATCCTTAAGACCTGTGTTACAAACAGGACACATTCATGTTATAGACCTTTGCAATTTCATCTATTTTCTTTTAAAGTATATTAAAAATGTTTTAGCTCTCTTCAGAACAGCAGTCATTGGAAGACACTACTAACACAATGTTCTCTGATCTGTGCTAAATACTTTTCTTGGCTGAAATCTTTCTTTCTTTCTTCATGTCGTGAATTATTGTCAACCTTTGAGCGAACAAAGTAGAACTTCTTCCCCATCTTCTTGATCTCCTTTGCAAGTTTGACATCATTTTCTCTGAAGCGATCAGCTGAGATGATAATAAAGATGTCTGTGGTCTCACCTCCCTCATCAAGGTAACCACAGCGATCAAAGGGCAGTACAAATGCATTGTAGACCGAGTCACAGACGACACCATCCTCAACAGTCTCTCCATTCCTCTACCCAACTTGAACTCAAAATTCATCTCCACCTTCATTGCGACTGTCATCCCTAAGGTGAAGCTCCACCGCAGAGTGTTGTCTGAGGCACCAATGCCAGCCGCTCCAACGCTCCCGGCTTCCCTGCCAGCTCCAAGCCGACCTCAGGTCCAGTACCTGAGCCTTCCTCATGTGGCTGGGGAAAGGCATGGTCAGAAGCAGAGGTAAGCTGTTTCAGAAATATGGACCCTTTATTGAGGTGGATTTATCAGCTGCATATTCAAACTAACTGTAGACTACTATATGTGTTGGTGAGGTTTTATGATATTGCTCATGAATATAGAAACTCATCATCACATTTACTTTTATTTCTACAGATTAGGAGAACCACAGAGGAACATCCAGCCCAAACCCCCGGTGGCCACTTACATCCCCCCCAGATTGTCTGCAGCCCCGGTCCTGGTTGTGGTTCCTGCTCAGCCACAGACGCCGTCCATGATGCTCTGCAGAACCTCCAACGGCCAGAACTTCGTACCTTCAGCTCCCCCTCCTGCGCTGACAGCCAGTCCAACCAAGCCTCATAAATCCTTGAGGCCTTGCGGGGCCTGCAAAATACCCCAGTGTGGTGGACAGAAGAAGCGATACACACCCTCCAAAAACAAAACTGCTGGAAGTAGCCAAAAAATATTTACCTTTTGCCCAGCAACTAGGAGATCCACCACTTCTGGTTTTGAAGGCATTGTTTACGACAGCTTTGAGAATTTCAAGAAGTTTGTAGACAGTGAGCTTGAAGACAAACAAACTAAACAGTTTTTGTTTTGTCAGAAACACTACATTGGACAGAATAATCAGTAAAAAAATGTTTATATTATTTGTGACTTTTATTTGTCTCATTGTTATTTATGTTATATTTGTTTATATTTTGTTTTTTTGTTGTTGTTGTTGAACAAATGAAAGTTTTCATAAATATAAATACTCTGTTCCCAACCAAACTAGGGAAAAGAGTGTTAGAAAATGCATGAATGGATAAATACTCTGTCTAATTCGATTTATATTTGGGTCATTTTGTCTTAGTTCCCCTGGTAAAATAGTCCAGAATAATCATCATCTCATTGTGTTCATCTTTACTTCATCTGCATGTGACACATATATAAAGTTCTTGCCAGTGAGGAGAAAAAAAATGAATACATAAATTACTTCTGATGTTCCTCCTCATGTGATTTAAAACTGGTCACATTTTAAGACTCAGTTCAGGGAAAATATCAACTGAACAAACTGAACCATGAATGTAAAGACGATCAGCCAGGAAATGTTTCTTCTTCATGCATTTATTGATTTATTTTTCATTTCTGAGGCAGAGAAAGCTCCATTAGGGAGGTCAAGATCAGGTGAGAAAAATACAACAAAACAATTAATTTATTCTAATTCTACAAACATGTGCATCAAAAAGATGAAGATACAATTATAAAATTATTTGTGAGAGGAAATTTGATGAGAATTTTATTTCATGATAGTTTATGTTTAAATAAGCCCAACTGTAAATTTTATCCACCCCAGATATTCACAGACATCCATGACTGCAGCTGGTTTGCGACATGTGTAGTAGTCTGGTCCACCAAAAGAAATCACACCATAAATCATGCCGTTGTACACCACTGCTCCACCATCATCGCCCTGTAGAAAAATTTTATTGATATATTTATGTATGTTGTAAAACAGAAAAGTCTTCTAATCGCTGTAAAGAGATATTGAAGAAACAAACTTACATAACATACATCCTTGTTCGGTGCTTCAACATAGAATAAATGGCCAAATGTCGGCGCGACGACAGAAACCCGAATAACTCTCATGTCGACACACTGAAGATGTGCAGGAATAGGAGAATTGGGGGGCACTATAGAGAAACATGAGAATTATAAACATGTTCTTCCCTCAACCGTCTCTGTAGAGACAGAAACAAAGATTTTATTCTCATAACTTCAATATTTCTCTCACAGTGCTGATTATTGGGGCCAGTGGTTGTTGCTCCCTCTCCTGCCAGCTGAGCAATATCGCCTCTAAAACACAATAAGAATAAAATGTAACAATTCAATATAACAATATAGAAAATTAATTGTTATGAAGAACAATGAAAGAACAGAAAATAAATCCATGAAGAACTTCATCCACTGACACAGGAGTGGAGAAGAAGAAAAAAAGAATCATTGCGCTTGGTTTGGGCTAGGAGGGATTCAGAGACGGTGTCGACAAGCTGAACGGACGATGGTGCTAGCTACCCGGTAGACGGAGAGAATTGTTGGTATTTGTTGGAAATACGAAGTTGAAAAAGATATTGGTCAGACCTTGGGATCGGAAGCAAATCGTGACAGGCAGGCTACCTGCGGCGGAGGCCGGCTGCTGTCTGCAGGAAGAGAAGAGTCAAACCAAACTTGGAGTGTGGAAAAGGCGGTAATTGGCATAAACTGGTGTGTGAATGGTTCGGATGGAACTGGAGATAGGTAATGAAGAAGAAGGGGAATGCGAAGGGTGGACGCCAGTGGGAAGAGGGAGAGGACGAGGACGAGGAGGATTCAAAGTAGGTGAAGGTAAGGGAATTAGAGATGGTCAAGGAAGTAAACGGGATTTTGAAGAAAGCAGTTCGGAGGAAGAGAGGGTAGTTAGGAGAAAAGTTGTGGATGAGAAATTTAAAGTAATACTGAAATTTAAGAGTGAGGAAGGTCAGGAAAAATTCAGCCCAATTGGGGTGTCAAGGGAAATTAAAAAGAAAATAGGAGACGTTGAAATGGTGAAGATCTTGAGAGACGGAAGTCTTTTGATAGAATGTAAAGATATAGAACAAAAGAGTAAGGCGTTCAATGTGGAAAACATATGTAAAAGAGCGGTGCTGGAGAAAAAAATGTTGGGAGAAAATAAAAAAACTAGAGGAGTGATATATGGCATCCCACTAGATGAGGATCTAGAAAGACTTAAGAAAAATGTAGTTGGAGCAAAGGTGTTCAATATGAAAAGGCTGTCAAGAACTGTGGATGGTGAGAGAGTGGGGAGTATGTCAGTTCTGGTGGAGTTTGAGGAAAAAGAGCTGCCAATGAACATAAAAATAGGATATATAAGCTTCCAAGTCAGACCTTATACACCTCCACCACTTCGGTGCTATAAATGCCAAAGGTACGGGCACATTGCGGCAGTATGTAAAGGAAAGCAGAGATGTCCAAAATGTGGGGAAGACCATAAATTTGAAGAATGTAAGGAAGATGTAGAAGAGAAATGTTGTAATTGTGGGGGAAATCATAGGGTCACGTACGGAGGATGCGAGGTTAGGAAGAGGGCTAAAGAAGTTGTGCAGATAAAAACAACTAAAAATATTAGCTATGCAGAAGCTGTAAAAAGTGTGAGGGAACAGGAAAAAAAAGGGATTGAGCAAATGAGAAGCCAAACAAAACAGCAAACTAAAATAATACCTGAAGTTAAGATCACTTACTCAGTGGAAAATCTAGTTTTATTCATAGCATATGTTATCAACTGTACTGATCAAGCTAAGAACAAAACCGAGAAGATTAAAATAATAGTGAAAGGAGCCGAAAAATTCTTGGGGTTTAAGGAAGGAACATGGGAAGAAATAAATAAAAAGTTAGAGGTGGAGAAGAAGTCGGGAGCAGCAGGTGAAAGTAGTTTATGCTAATACTTCAATGGAACGCTAGGAGCCTGATAGCTAATGGACAGGAATTTAAAGGTTATATAGACGAACTTGAAGTCCAACCAGATATAATATGTGTGCAGGAAACTTGGTTAAAGCCAACATTAGATTTTGTGATTAGGGGCTATGTTAGTATAAGAAGAGATCGAGAAGAGGGAGGTGGAGGTGGCTGCGGAATATTTATAAAACGAGGGATACAATATCGGGTCTTAGGAAAAGGGAAAGAACTAGAATTCATAATAATTGAAACATGGGAGCAGGGAGGTAAATTTAAAATAATAAATTTCTATAATCCATGTAACTCGTTAATGGCTGAAATAATGGTGGAATTATTAGAGTATTTAGAGGGGAGAGTAATCTGGTGTGGGGATTTCAATGCAAAAAGTACACTGTGGGGTAATAGTAATGATAAAAATGGGCAAATTATAGAAGAAGTAATAGAAATGAAAAATTTGGTATGTATTAATGAGAGAAGGGGTACAAGAATCAATGTTAAAACGGGGAAGGAATCAGATATAGATCTAACAATTGTATCGAATGATATAGCGGGTATCTGTGAGTGGTCAGTTGACAAGGAAACTACAATAGGTAGTGATCATTATCCTATAACTATAAGGGTAGGAATAATTGGAAATAATTTTAAAAACAGAGGGGAAAGATTTAACTTTAATAAGGCTGATTGGAGTAAGTTTAGATATGTGAGTGAAATGTATTTAGATAAGGTAGACTTTAATAAGCATATAAATGAAGTAAATGCAAATATTACAGAGATAATAATGGAAGCTGCAGAGAATTCTATTAAAAAGTCAGGGAGTATTAATGATAAGAAAAAGGTGCCATGGTGGACAAGTGAGTGTAAGGACGCAATTAAATTAAGAAATAAAGCCTTAAAGGTATTAAAATGTAACCCAATATATTTGAACTTAATTGATTATAAAAGGAAGCAAGCAGTAGTAAGGAAGATTATTAAAAAAGCTAAGAGAGATTATTGGAGAAATTTTTGTAGTACAATAGGAAGAGATACAAAAATTGAGAAGATTTGGAAAGTAATTAAAAAAATGAATGGAATTAAAAAAGAGTTTGATTATCCTGTATTAAAAATTGAGGATGTAGATATAATTAGGGATGAGGATAAAGCTGAGGTGTTGGCAAGAGTATTTAGTAAGATACATAGTACTAATAACATTAGCGAAGAGGGAAGAAAGGGAAGAGAAAATACTGTTATTAAGTATAAAACTTTAATGGAGAATGAGGAAGATACAAATAATTTTTTGAATGTGGAGTTTACCAAAGTGGAATTAAACGGAGTTCTTAAAAAGACCAAAAATACAGCGCCAGGTAAAGATAAAATTTGGTATAGAATGATAAATCAACTAAGTGATAAGTCAAAAATGATAATATTGAAATTATTTAATAAAATCTGGGAGGAGGGGAAATTACCAGAGTTATGGAAGGAATCTATAATTGTACCAATAGCTAAACCAGGAAAAGATCATTCAAAAACAGATAGTTACAGGCCAATAGCATTAACTTCAAACTTATGCAAAATAATGGAAAAAATGATTAATAATAGGTTAGTGTATTATTTGAATAAAAAGGGTTTTATTTCTAATTATCAAAGTGGTTTTCGGAAAGGGAGGAGCACTAATGATGCAACATTATGTCTTGAGCATGAAATCAGAAGAGCTCAAGTAAACAAGGAAAGTGTAGTGGCTGTGTTTTTCGATATTGAAAAAGCATATGATATGATGTGGGTAGAGGGTTTATTGATTAAATTATACAAATTGGGGATCAAAGGAAAGATATATGAATGGATTAAAGACTTTTTAACAAACAGAAAATTACAGGTAAGAATAGGTGAGGTTGTTTCAGATAAATATGTAGTGGAAAATGGTACGCCACAGGGAAGTATTATTAGTCCATTATTGTTTTCTGTTATGATAAATGACATATTTGAAAATATTGGAAAAGACATGGGCTGTTCACTCTTTGCAGATGATGGAGCTATTTGGAAAAGAGGGAAGAATATAGAGTTTATAGATAAAAAACTACAAAAGGTTATTATAGATATAGAGTTGTGGGCATTGAAATGGGGGTTTAAATTCTCAGTGGACAAAACGAAGGTAATTATATTTTCAAAAAAACCCAAAAAAACAAATAAGGTTATAGAATTAAAATTATATAATCAGAAAATTGAACAGGTAAAGAGTATAAAATTTTTAGGTTTGTGGTTTGATGAGAAATTAAAGTGGAATATTCACATCCAAAAGATTGTTGATAAATGTAAGAGAAAATTGAATATATTAAGATGTTTGGCGGGTAGTGATTGGGGAGCAGGGAGAAAAACCTTAAAGCAGATTTATACGGGGATAATTAGAGCTGATCTTGATTATGGGTGCTTAGTGTACGGTTCAGCAGCTAAAACTCACTTAGATAGATTAGACAGGATTCAACATCAAGCCCTGAGAGTATGTACCGGAGCATTCAAAACAACACCAACAGCAACATTAGAAGTAGAAATGGGAGAAATGCCACTAGATCTAAGGAGAACTTCATTAGGAATAAATTATTGGCTAAATTTGATGGGCAATAAATGTGGACATCCAACTCGGGAAATTTTAAAATCATGTTGGGAAAAGGAAAAGAAAGAGATGAAGAGTTATGGATGGAAAATTGAAAAGGAAGTGAAGGAACTTAAAGTGGACACTCTGGAAATTAGTCAAACAGATCCAATATCAGTTATACCACCGTGGATTTTACCAGAAGCTATAGTTGATTTAACAATATTGGTAAAAAAACATGATAAGTCAAATGTTGCAGAAAGGTATGCAGTGCAATCACATTTAAATAATTACTATAGACATGTCCAAATTTACACAGATGCATCAAAAATCGACGGAAAAATAGGAATAGCATGTACAATTCCAGATTTCAAAGTGTATATAGGGAAGAGAATCACAGACGGGCTATCAATTTATACAGGAGAAATGTTAGCAATACTTTTGGCTTTACAATGGATTGAGGAAGTAAAGCCTTTACAAGCAATAATTTGTTCAGATTCGAGCTCAGCTTTGCTAAGCATAAAATATAATAATACGGACAGTAGGATGGACATTTTATTAGAAATATATCATAATCTATTTAGAATACAACATTTGGGATTAGTAGTTGCATTTGTGTGGGTTCCAGCACATATAGGGATAGTAGGAAACGAGAAGGCTGATATAACGGCAAAGAAGGCAATACATAATCCTATTAGTTTTACAGTTAGGATGAGTAAATCGGAAGGGAAAAGTAAAGTCAAAGAAGAGATGTTGAAAATATGGCAGAGAAGGTGGGATAAAGAGTTAACAGGAAGGTGGTTTTATAAAATTCAGGTGGCTGTAGGAAAGAAAAGAATAGGAAGAAGGAATAGGAAAGAGGAAAGAATAATAACAAGGTTAAGGTTTGGTCATACAGGGCTTAATTATTCACTTTTTAAAATACAAAAGCATAAAACTGGAAAGTGTGATTATTGTGAGAAGTCTGAAACAATAGAGCATGTTATTTTAGAGTGTTGTAAGTATGAAGAAGAGAGAAGATGCATGCTGAGAGAGTGTGTAGGTATTAAAGAAAGGTTTAATTTAATAGAATTTTTGAGGAGAGATCTCGGGAGTAGACATATTCAAATAATTATTCGGTATCTTAAAAAAACAAAGCTATTTCATAGGATATGAGTAGAGCAAGTTGGGTGTGAATGTGTAAAGAATATCAAAGAGGGGTATATAAAGCTATAAGCAAGTTGGATAATATAAGCAGGTGTGTATGTGTGGGGGTATGTTTAATCAGGAGTTAATGGAGGGAAAAGGTAGAAAGTGCAAGTTTATAGACCATCTCGAACCACACTCCATACTGGTAAGTGGCGGTAATGCTACTGTAAGTTTGTTGCCAACCGCCAATAAAAACCAAGAAGAAGAAGAAGAAGAAGAAGACACAGGAGTGTCCACCTCCTGTCCTCAGTGTGTCCTACGTCCTTTACATGTGTCTCTGGTCCAACACACCTGAGCTAAACGGGTTCTGGTTCTGCTGGTGGCCTGATTACCTGACTCAGGTGTGCTGAAGCAGAGGCAGCAGGACTGGAGGAGGGAGTCGAGGATGTGGCTGTTGCTGATAAAAGAATGCAGATTTTTTGAAAGGGAAAGCGCTCAAATGTTATCTGGCGAGTAATAAATTGAATTTTAAGGTGGTTTTGGCATAAACTGGATTGTGAGTGGATCAAGATGGCTAGTTGTAGTGGGGGGCTTTCAGAAGATGAAAATGTAGACATAGGATGATCTATGGTAGAAAATAGAAGAGAGGAAGGGGGAAAGATAAGGTTAAAAGGGGACTAAATGCTGGTAAAAGAATCTCTTGAGGATGAGGAAGAAAGAGTTGAGATAAGCAAGAAAATAATGATGGAAGATTTTAAAGTTATATTAAAATTTAAGGCTGGACAAGATATGATTGGAGTTTGTCAATCATATTCTGTCAATCAGTTTGTCAAATGGATTAAAGACAGTTATTGGAGATGTAGAACTTGTCGGGATTGGGGTTTTTCTGTGTTGATTTGAGTTCTCTGTGTGTTTATTTTGGGTTTCTTTGTGTCTTTAGTCTCTGTGTTGTCCTGTCTTCCCCTTGATTGTTCCCAGGTGTGACTCGTTCCCTGATTTCTCTCTGTGTATTTAATCCCACCTGTGTTCCTTGTTCCTCGTCGGGTCCTTGTCTTATCTGTCTAAACTGTTGCGCTGTTAAGTCTGTCGTCTTGTCCATCCGTCAGTGCTACCTCTAGCTCCAACCCCAGCTTCTGCGTCTCCGGAACCTGCCACACCTCTCGCCGACACTGCACCTATCGTCTCTGCCCCTGTAAGTGACTTATCTGCCCCAGTCAGTGGGTTCTCTGCCTCTCCCCGTGGTCCCTCGCTGCCCCCTAGTGACTCCTCGCTGCCCCCAGTGCTCCCTTCGAGTCTCCTTACAACATTACAAAGAAATATTTAATTATTTCATAATGATGAAGATTATGATGATTGTTTTAATATGAAGTTTTCTTTGTTAGAATTAAATAAAGCACTGAAGAATTCCAGTAAGTCAACTAATGGGAATGATCAAATCAGTTAAGTATGTTAAATAAACTTAGTGATGTGAGTATAGAAGTATTATTAGAATTTTATAATAGGGCGTTGGAAGAAGGGTTATTACCTCTTAAATGGAAAGAAGCCATTATCATACCCATTTG
Source organism: Xiphophorus couchianus (assembly GCF_001444195.1). NCBI lineage: Eukaryota > Metazoa > Chordata > Actinopteri > Cyprinodontiformes > Poeciliidae > Xiphophorus > Xiphophorus couchianus. The sequence continues at coordinate 12,643,236 of NC_040231.1, forward strand.
TAAACCTAGTACAGATCCTAATTCAGCTGAAAGTTATAGAGCAATAGCTCTAACATCATGAATAGGTAAAATTATGGAAAAAAATGGTAAATAATAGATTAATTTATTTTTTATAATCTAAGGAGAAGATTAAGTCTTCTCAATTTGGATTTAGAAAAGGCAGAAGTACAATTATGTCTGGAACATGAAAGTAGACGGGCTCAGATTAATAAGGATAATAGCAGTCTTCCTGGATGTGGAAAAGGCTTACGACATGTTATGGACAGAAGGGCTGTTGATGAAAATAAAACAAATAGGAACAAGGGGTAAAATATATAGATGGTTAAAAAAACGTAACTGAAAGAAATATTAGCGTAAAAATAAGAGGGCAAATAAGTTCAAAATATCAAGTAGAGAATGGTACTCCCCTAGGTAGTATAAGTTCTATGCTATTTATTATAATGGTTAATGATATTTTTAGTAGTATAAATGTTTTGGTGTCTCATTATTTGTAGATGATGGTATTATTTGGAAGAGGGGAAAAATACAGAATTTGTAAATAGGAAACTACAAGAAGCATTAATAGTGTAGAAGCTTGGGCCTTAGGATGGGGATTTAGATTCTCAACGTCCAAGCCTAAATTTGTTGTTTTTACAAATAGAAAATTAAATATTAATGTAAATCTCAAATTATATGGGGATGTTATAGAAGGATCAAATTAAATGTTTCGGTATCTGGTTTGATAAAAAAAAAAAAGTTACATGGAAAATACATGTAGGTAAAATAGTTGAAAAAAGTTGTTTGTTTTTTTTTAATGAATATAATGAGATGTTTGAAGGCAAAGAATGAGGGGAAGATAGGAATGCATTAAAGACCATTTATATTGGACTAATTAGATCAATTTATGATTATGGATGTATTTTATACAATTCAGCTTCAAGTAGTTCATTAAAAAAAACAGAAGAGAATATCAGGCATTAAGACTTTGTTGTGCAGCGATGAAAACTACTCCAGATTCAGCTCTACAGGTTGAGATGGGTGAGATGCCACTGGAGCTCAGGAGAGAACAACTAGCCATAATTTACTGGACAAATATTAAAGGACATAATGAAGTTCATCCTTCATATGTTACGCTGCAACCTTGTCAAGAAAAAGAAACAAATTAATAGTTTTGGCTGGTTAATCATAAATAATTAACCATTATAATAATTATGATAATAATAATAATTAACCATTGGAATAGGTAACTTTCTAATTAGTCCTGTGGTTGTTATTCCATCATGGATCTTTGGACAGGTTGAAGTTGATTTAAACTTACTGAAAAAAGGGAGACAGTTAGAAAAGAAAGAGGTGGAAAGTTATATAGAAAGAGAATATTCAGAGTATATACAAATATATACAGATGCTTCTAAAATGTTAAATGATAGATATATAATTTGTAATTCCAGATTTAAATATTATGAGAAATAAAAGAATAACAGATAAATTGACAGTGTATACAGGTGAATTAATGGCTATTTTACAGCTTTAGAATGGATTGAGGAAACAAGAGAGAGGGGTTTTATTTTGAAAAAAAAGGAAAGAAGAAGGAAGACTGGAGGAGTGGAGACAGAAAACCTGAATTCATGGTGTTGATCAGTGAAACACTTACACTTGAAGACGACGCCTGCAGTCTGGTAGCTGAGCAAGTGGCACATCCCTTACTGGTGTCTCAAGCTTCAGCAACATGACGTTATGCTGCTGGCCGAAACGCGTATAAATCTTAGGAGCTTGTAGGATTACCTGTCTCTGCTGCCAAGCAGTCCGTGGATGAACTTTTAAAGTTGCCGCAATAGTCCTGAAGAAAAGGTTAGATTATAATGAACAGACAGAAAACCTGATCATCTGCAGATAAAACTGTCTTCATGTTTCTTTCCTACCATCCTGGCTCAGCCTTCCAGCAGTGACCTGCAGTCAGGATCCACTGAGGGTGGATCAGAGATCCTCCACAGCGGTTCATATGAGTACCATTGCTGCTCTCCAGCCGAACATGATAAAGACGCTCCGTGTCATAACACTTTTGACCTCCAATGATTCTCTTCTGCAGAGAAACATCTGAGTTCACTGAAACACCTGAAGAAGAAAAAGGAGGACTTTACTCAGAAATCAGGTGCAAACATGGCTGCTGGAACAGAAAAAGGATAAACAGTTAAAGATTAAAAAGTATCACAGTTTATATGCAAAGAAGTTTCAGTCTGAAACAGAATCAGAGGGAAGTTTGAGAATCACAGAGAGCAGCAGCCTCAATGGAACCAGTGGAAGTGTCCTGCTCTCTCCCATCTTTACTGATAACTTTGCCTGAGCTATTTTTAAAGTGACAGTTTTTATAGTTATATTCACATTTTCAACATCATAACTGGATTACTACAAACCTAAGGACTGGGGGATTTTCTTACTTTTATTTTTACCTTACTTTTCTTCATCTCCAAGTTGAACCAGGACAAAATGCCTCCGGCCGACCCCAAGGACATTAGCAGTATTATACAACGACTTCAGTCTATAGAAGTGAAGATCAAACAGCTGGAGGTGAACTTTGAAATCAAAGCTAACTGTGGAAATCAGACAACTCTTCCTCAAATCAACGGAGAGGTCGTACGCCTCGCATCAAGCAGCCCACCCTGGAACGCTCTGGGTGCCAAGCCGAAGCAAAAGTCTCACACCGCAGATCCGATGAGGCGACTAACAGGGAGAACCCCTCACCTGGACGAATCAGCGTGGCCGGCTCTGAGCCGAAACCCACCTTCAACCTCAACACCTGCTCCACCAAAGAAAAACAAAGAAGCAGCTGCAACCAAAACGGTTCCACCGACCCCGCTCCCAAGAACAAAGCGACCAGCCCAAGCCTCAAAACATTCTGATTCTGTGGGAATCCCACTGAAAAACAGATTTTCTGTACTCCTGCCTCAGCCTCTGAGTGAAACCTCGCTTCCAAACATCAACAATGAGGCAAGACCAACACATCCACCCCCCAAAGCCCCAATGGACAAAGCCGCTACCAGGAAAACGAAAGGTATGCCAAAAGTGCTTATTGTTGGAGATGAGGCAGTAAATGGAATCAGTCATGTTTGCAATCCCAAGAAAACGAGAGTGATTTCTTTTCCTGGTGACACTGGTGACACTGTATTTGACACACTGAAGATGTGCTGGTGACACTGTATCTGATTTAACTTGTAAAGTTCTCTCTCTAACCACTGATCAGCCTGATATTGAGACTTTAGTTGTGCATGTTGGAGCCAACGATCTGGCAAAGCAGAAATCTGAGATTCTGAAAAAGGACTTTAATATTCTTCTGAACACTATGGGAAAGTTAAAAATGAAGTTATTTCTCAGTGGTCCAATTCCATCACCTCAATGGGGAGACGAAAAACACTCCAGGCTGGACATGATAAACAAATGGCTGATTAAAACCTGCTCCGCCAGCTCAGTGACCTTTATCGATAACCTCTGGATCTATTGGCAGCGCTTTCACCTTTTTGGAAGAGGCGGACGCAATCTTAATAAACATGGGATAAAGCTACTCACTGAAAATCTTTCTCATTTTATCAACAAGGACAGCAACGTGATCATCGCTTCAGAAGAACAGGCTCAAGGATGTCTGACTAGGATGAAACCCTCTGCATATCAGGAACAACCAGTTTCAAAACAAGCTGATACATCGACTGAAGACGGAGCGACTGGTTCCCTTCCTCCTTCTCCCCTCCTTCTCTGCTCACCCACTCATTCACAGGATTCATAAGATACACATGAAGAAATGTCTTCTGGACCGGAGTTTCTTAAATTTACAGATGGAATTAATCAACAGGTTGTACTTGGGACGTCTCTCCTTAGCGCTCACATAGCAGATCTCACTTCATTTAAGCCACCTGCCTCTGACTTCCCAGAGGATCCATCACTCTGCGTTTCTGAGGTCTGAGGCCGGGGTCCAGATTTTATCTTTACACCCGTCTTACTCCAGAATGTGTCTGGCCCCCCGGCACTGCAAAACAGGACATTACCTGTCTGGATCACTACAAGAAAATGTACAAGAAACATAAACATAAAATACAGCTGTTTTAATTCAAACCTCAGACTGATCCCCTGCCTAAAGGAACCTCAGACTGAAGAACTCTTGGCCTCCAAGTCACTTAAACTAACTCTTTTAAATACCAGATCTCTCTGTGCTAAAGCTCTATTAATTAATGATTTCATCACTGACCATAATATCGATGTTATGTTTCTGACAGAAACATGGTTGAATGATAATAATGAACCGATCGTACTAATTGAATCTGCGCCTCCTAACTACAATTTCTTCAGTGAGAATAGAAAACATAAAAACGGAGGAGGCGTGGCTTCAATATTTAAGAATACCATAAATTGTAGTAAAATCTCTTTGGGTCACTTCACCTCTTTTGAATATCTTGGAATTGAGGTTAAAGGCCACAAACAAACTTTGACAGTAACTCTATACAAAACTCCAACTTTTGTGGAAAATTTCTTCACTGACTTGAATGAGCTTCTATCTCTCATATGTATTGATTATGATTGTTTAATAATTGTCGGTGATTTCAACATTCATGTTGACAACCCCCAAGACAGAGGGGCAAAAAAGCTCACTAATATTTTAGAGACTTTTGGTCTAACACAACATGTCAAACAAGCAACACACACTCAAGGTGTCGGGTTCTGGGGGTCTTGGTCCTTTTTCCTTTTTGTTTTTCTTTTCCCCTCTTCCTGGTGTGGGTCTGTAGCATCACTGTTGCCCACTAGATGGAGCCAGAGGCTGTCTACCTGGGAGGAGCGCCCATGGGTTTTAAGCACCTGGCAGTCATCATCTCATCATCCTCTGGAGGTTAAAGAAGCTGACTGCCAGCACTTCGATGCCGCAGTTTACCTGCTTGGTAAACTGAGCCCCTCGGAGCTAGTCCTCTGAGCTTTTTCCCTCTAAGTAACTCTTCGTTGTCCTCTGTGCTCTTCAGGAATTGTTTACTCCTCGAGACGATTTGGATTCTCCAGAGTGGTTTCCATCCTGGCTTTTTGGTTAAAGCCCTCCTCGTGACACCGTGGACTGTACCCACTGGTTGCCCGAGTCTCGTTTTCACCTCTCCCGTCAGATCTCAAGATTCTCAGTTTTCATCGGCTGGCAGTCGGACCTCACCTCCACCTCCGTCAAGTCAGCACTTACCTGCCCGCCCTCCACCGCAGCCTCCTTGTCTAGGATCCCCGCTTGTTTACGGAAGCCGGATCCGTTGACTTCAGTCTGGAACCCACAGACAACCTTCTTGATTGTGATCATTCTTTCCAAAGTAAGAACCGATCTAGTCCTATCGCAACTCCCGTTTCCCATTAGACTCGAACTCACCATCTCCTCCTGTTCTGCAGTTTTCCGCTGTCTTCCAGACTCCACCCCAGGATCCCCACCATATCACATTACTTTGTTTTCTTCAATAAAAAATCTTTAACTGATTTCCGTTCTCTGTGGTGTTCTGCATGTGGGCAAAAAGCTTAAACGCCAACATGACACAAGGACACACACTGGACCTGATTATCAGTAAGGGTGTGAATATTTCCAATGTCTGTAACTGATGTCGCTTTGTCGGATCACTTCACTGTTATCTTTGAAAGTTCTTTATCTTTTAACCCACTTATACAAACAGCAACCATCACAAAACGTTCTCTCACTGAAAACACAGCAGAAACTTTTAATCAGATCTACTCTTCTTCCTCACCCTTGAGCTGTAATGATGTAGATAAGTTGGTAAATGATTTTCAGTCTAAAGTTTCAGATATTATTGATTCTATTGCCCCAATTAAAATGAAGGTTGTGTCTGGTAAAAAGAAATCTCCATGGAGAAATACACAAACAGTTAGATCTGCAAGACAACTCTGCCGTAGGGCAGAATGAAAATGGCGTAAAACTCAACTCCACGTTCATTGTGACATATATAAAGAAAAACTACGTAACTATCATTTAACACTAAAACATGCAAGAGAGGCTTTCTTTGCAGATGTCATAAACAAAAACATTAACAATGCTCCAGCTTTATTTGCAACAGTTGACAGAATCACAAACCCTCCTGTGACGTTACCACTTGAATTCCAATGTATTGCCGCCTGCAACCATTTCTCCAGCTTCTTTTCAGAGAAAATTCAAAAAATCAGAGGATTAATCTGTACATCCACTATATAAGAATGCTGTGCCCAAACAAAACAAATACAGGAAAAATGACCCAATTCCAACTACTTAATTATAAAACCCTACAGGAAATTATAAGTCAAATAAGCTCCAGTTCCTGCTGTCTGGATGTTTTACCCACAAATTTCTTTAAGAAAGTCCTGCCTGTTATTGCTGCTGATCTGATCCAAATAGTAAACTGATCGCTCTCATCAGGCGTTTTCCCCCAGGCTTTGAAAACAACAGTAATCAAACCATTTATAAAAAAGAACAGTCTGGACAAATCACTAATGCAGAATTACAGGCCGATCTCCAACCTCCCCTTCATCAACAAAGTTATTGAAAAAGCTGTGTGTAAACAATTAACTAGCTTCCTAACTATAACCAACAGTTTCACTCCTTCCAGTCTGGTTTTCGTGCTCACCACAGCACAGAGACCGCCCTCGTAAAAGTGTTCAATGACATCCATATAAATACGGACTGTGGCAGAACCACAGTGCTGGTTCTGTTGGACCTCAGTGCAGCTTTTGACAATATTGACCATGACATATTACTGAATCGACTGGAGAGTTGGGTCGGACTCTCCGGTCCAGTGCTTAACTGGTTTGAATCCTACATAAAGAACAGGGATTTCTTTGTTTCAAGTGAAAACTTTTCATCAAAGAGGTCAAAGGTCACATGTGGGGTACCCCAAGGTTCAATCCTAGGACCCCTTTTATTCAATATTTATATGCTCCCACTAGCTCAGGTTATAACAGGAAATAATATTAGCTACCATAACTATGCAGATGACACACAGCTCTACATTACGATGTCACCAGGTGACTCAGAGCCCATCCAATCACTGAACAGATGCTTAGAACAGATAAATGTGTGGATGTGCCAAAACTTTCTCCAGCTGAACAGAAACAAAACTGAAGTTATTATTTTTGGACCTAAAGAGGAACGATCTAGAGTCAATGCACAGCTTCAGTTATTACAACTGAAAACCAGCGATCAGGCCCGAAACCTGGGAGTAGTGATGGACTCTGACCTGAACCTCCAGAGCCACATAAAGACAGTCACAAAGTCGGCCTTCTATCACCTGAAGAACATTTCCAGGATTAAAGGACTAATGTCTCAGCCAGATCTAGAGAAACTCATCCATGCGTTCATCTTCAGTCGTATTGATTATTGCAACAGCGTCTTCACAGGTCTGTCCAACAAATCAATCACACAGCTGCAGCTGATCCAAAACGCTGCTGCTCGCGTTCTCACTAAAACCAGGAAGATAGAGCACATAACACCAGTTTTAAAGTCCCTCCACTGGCTCCCTGTAGCTCAAAGAATAGACTTTAAAATACTGTTGTTAGTTTATAAGTCACTGAACGGCTTAGCACCACAATACATTAAAGATCTGCTGTTGTTGTATCAACCTTCCAGACCTCTCAGGTCTTCCGGTTCTGGTCTGCTCTGCATCCCCAGAACCAGAACCAAACGAGGAGAAGCAGCTTTCAGCATCTATGCACCACAAATTTGGAACAAACTTCCAGAAAACTGTAAAACAGCTGAAACACTGACTTCTTTTAAATCTCAACTGAAAACCCACCTGTTTAGAATTGTATTTGAAATGTAATCAATTACAAATGTATTGATGTAACTTGACTTAATGCTGTGTTTTGATTATTGATTCTATGTTGTTTCTGTGTTTGTAATGATGTAAAGCACTTTGAAATGCCTTGCTGCTGAAATGTGCTATACAAATAAAATTTGATTAATTGATTGATTGAAGTGTTTCCAGTGTGTCCAGTGTTTCCGACTCACCCAGCCCCAGCAGCAGCAGAACCTTCAGCAGAGCCATTGCTAGTCCAGCTTCCTGTGAATGTCTGCAGTCCTGCAGCAGCTGTTAAACCCTGTTCATGACTTCCTGTTGGAAAGAAAGCCACCAATCACAGAACAGACAACCATCTGCGCTATCATCTGCATACAGAGAAACTTTAACATCTCATCGTTCTAAAGAAACTTGAACAGAGTTTTTGTTGCATTGACAGATTATTTCACTATCAAAACATTTCCCCCTCTACTGGCTGAATAATCAATGAAACCAAACGTTTTCATCAATATTAAGTAATTGACTCAAAACAAGCAGCTCCTATATTTTGCCTCAAACTTACTTGTAAATTAGTTTTGCTTTATCTCAAGTGAACTGAGAGATTTGCAGTAGAAAATAGAGTAAAATTGATTGGTAAATTTTTGGTTTTTGCAGTGCACAAGCTTGCAGTGAGTTTTGCTCAAGGGAAAACTCGATTGTAACTCTAGAAAATAAAACTAATTTTCTGAAGAAAGGGCAACTTCTCCTTGTTTTCAGTTTTTGTTTTTAAGAAAAAAACTGTTTGGTTTCCAATCTACAAGAATTCACATCTGCCTTTGCTCCTGAAACTAGAATCATTTTGTTTACTGATGAGCTGTGAAAATGACCCTGTACGATCAGATTGTTTTATTTTGAAAAAGAACAATATTACAGTGTTGGGTGGTAAAGAGCATTTGCATTTGTTGTAAATGCAAAATTACAACAAAAATTTAAACTAACAGAAATTCCCCCAATGAAATGAAAACAATTCAGAATTTTAAAACACATTTAAGAGAAACCTGTGGTAAAATTTTAACCAATGTGATTCTTTTTATTAAAGACACAGACCTCAAACATCATTCATGATTCTTTGCTTTCACTGTTTTTCTTGATTGATTTGATACATTTGTGAACACAAGAGGCTGAACAGCAGGACTTAAAGTCAAAGTGACACATTTTGTTAGCAAAAGGCTCAAACTGTGCCACAACATTTAAAATATTAAACAAAGCAAATATTACTCTCAGTTAGCGTTGAAATAAACATGACATGTTCCAATCAATCATTACACAATAAACGACAAAATACAAAACTTGATCTTCAGTGAAGTCCGGAGGTTTTCAAAGTGTGGGAGATCTAGTCTACATGCTAGTGTTCGTACTAGCCTCTGTGCAAGTCTCCATGCTAGCCATTAATCCATTTTCAAGAGGGCTGCTGGTGCCTATCTCAAGCGAGATATTTTGGGAGAGAGATGGGGTCACCCTGGACAGGTCACCAGTCCATCGCAGGGCAATACAGAGACGGACAGGACAAACAACCATGCACACAAACTCACACTCACACCAAAGGAGAATTTAGAGTGACCAGTTAACCTAACAGTCATGTTTTGTGGCTGTGGGACGAAGTCAGTGTACCTAGAGAGAACCCATGCAAGCAAAGGGAGAAAATGCAAACTCCATGCAGAAAGACCCCGGGAATCAAATCCAGGACCTTCTTGCTGCAAGGTAACAGCGCTACCAACTGCGCCACTGTGCAGCCCAATCCTAGCCATTATGCTAGTCTCCCTCCTAGTCTCCTTGCTAGTGTCTGTGCTAGCCTCCATGATAATCTCCATGCTAGTCACAAACTTCTGCACCACTGAGGCTCCAAATATATTTCATGACTGAGAAACACCAGAAACACCACCCTGTTAGTATCTCAGTGCATCCATTATACTGTATATATAACCCATTTCATGGGCAGTGGACAGCTGTCCAAAAGCCATTTTCTTTTGTTTATATGGGTTTTTATTTTGCTAATGCACAGGGACCACTAACGTGGTCACTAGTGCATCATACAATACACTGCCAACTACTGGCCATCCACTGCAAGTGCAAGAAAATTTTGTTAAATAAAATATGGCCGACAGATAAAAAAGCATGCGGACCAACTCAGGAATATCCAGTCCCTCATTCTACTGTAGAAACTCTTGCAGGTAAAAATATATATTGTGACATGAAGCAACCCCTAAAGACTAGAGCTACAGATGTAGTTTCCAAATGGAAACTATATAATAGATATACAATAAGCACCAATTCCAGCAAATATTTTGGCTATAATAACATTTTTATATTTTAGTTCTTAACTTGAAGAGAAAAAGTCCATTGTTGCCATTTTATTTTGTAACAAAGTTAGATTTTATTGTGGTTCTTAAAAAACTATTTATATTCATATTTAAATGTTTCCATTACATATATTCATTCCAAACTGACCTTGATGGACAGAGTGGCTTTAAAGTCCAATTCATTACCACCGTCTGTCATGATGTGTGTGGCTGAAGTGTGGACCCAAATTCAGCAGGCAGGAGAAAAATTCTGTTGTAGATTTAATTAAAAATCAAATTTGCAAAAAAAGTACAAGGGACAAAAATAAATCCAAACCAGAGACATGAAGAGACCAGGAGGAAACCAGGGAGAAGGGATGAGGATCAGTGGCGTGGAGAAACAAGACGAACTGGCGAGTAACAGTCTGTGATTTAAATAATTAGAGACATGATTATATATGAATCTGCTAATCAAAAAAAAAAAAAAAATACATCTGTTTTATGTGGCTAAAAGTTAGTTTGGTGTAAAGTGGAGTTAATGCGCTAACAAAGATCAAGTTAAGGACAATCAAAAATACAAAAATAGAAAAATACCCTGATGCTACATTGTGAAAAACAAAAAGACTAATGTAACTAAAATGTCCTTTCTAAAAGAAACTATGAAACTTGTGAATTTATAGACAAGAAATGTTACAATAAATTCATAATGAACACTCTGTTATGGACAAAAGGACTCTTTGTCTTTTCTGTTTTATCTGCTCACATGTACTCAGCTGCACGCTGACACAACCATAACATTTAAGAGTGAAGACAGTCACACATAAACAAAAACTGATTAAGGCAGGAAAACCTTAGAGAGGGAGCAGAATGAGGAGAAAATAAAGCAGAACTTGCTCTACAATCTTTGCTTCACTTGGTGTTTATTCTAAGGTGAGCTGAGTGGAGCCCAGCGCTGGACGGTGAAAGTCACTCTGTATCTGTTCCAATTGGATGATGTGAAACATTTGAACATTTTCTGCATTAAACCCTGTTTTATATTTAACCAAAGCTCATTATTCCTCAAGGTAATGATACTAGGATTTTAGTCAGGTCTTAAACTGGTAAACTGGTAAACTCTTAAACTGGTAAGCCGACCTTGGTAGTGCACAGAGGGGAAAATGAGTGAACTACAACAACTTGTGTCTTGGTTAATGATTCTTTTATTTAAAGGTTTTTATTGGCTCTACTGGCCTTTATTTGATAGGTAATTGACAGGAAAGTGGGTAATGAGAGAAGGGGGAAGACATGCGGCAAAGGTTGTCAGGCCGGGAATCGAACCTGCAACAGCCACGTCGAGGACTAAGGCCTCCTTATGTGGGTTGTGCTTAACCCATGCGTCACCACAGCACATCCTGGTTAATGATTCTTACAAACTTTATTCCCACAACTTGTCTTTATTGATACCAATAATTGATACCTTTATACTTTGTGTTCAACTGCCTGTTTTATCAAGATATGAGATAAATACAAATTTAAAAAAAGAACATGATCTATAATTTCCATTTAACATATAATTGCAACAGGGTTTTTAAAAAAAGACTCAAAAGACTTGAAATTCCATGTTTCAGACTTGAGACTTGACTCGGGGTTTAAGGATAAAGACTTGAGACTTGGAAAACCCTGACTTGGTACCACTGCTGTCTTGAAATAATCTTGAACATGTTTGATAGTCCTTGACCTGCAGTGGGCTGCTGCATGAATGTGACTTAAACATAGAGTGTATAAAAACATTTTATTTGTTTTACTGTCTGCAGCCTTGCTGTAGGATTCATTACTATATTCCACATGAAATCATTTTTCATTACATATTTCAAATGAACTTACACATTTTGTTTGACAACAAAACTCACAGGAACTAAGTTCACTCTGTGTCTCACAGGTAGAGTTTACTTCACAAACTTCTGCACAACTGAGGCTCCAAATATATTTCATGACTAAGAAACACCAGAAACAGAAACCCTGTTAGCATTTCAGACCATGCATTATATATATAACCAATTTCATGCATTATGGTCTGAAATAATGCATGGTTATATATACCATAAATTGGTATATATAACCAATTTCATGCATTGCGGACAATCCACAGCTATCCAAAAGCCATTTTCTTGTGTTAATATGTGTTTTTATTTTGTAAATGCACACAAACCACTACACTGGTCACCAGTGCATCATACAATACACTGCAACACATTACATATGCTCATTCCAACTGACCATGATGGACAGAGTGCCTTTGAAGTCCAATGCATTAACACCATCTGTCATGATGTGTGTGGTTGAAGTGTGGACCCAAATGCAGCAGGCAGGAGACATAAAACTTCTGTTGTAAATTTAATTAAAAATCAAACTTACAAAAAAATAAAAAAATTCAAGGAACAAAAATAAACCCAAACCAGAGACATGAAGAGACCATGAGGAAGCCAGAGAGAAGGGATGAGGATCAGTGGCGTGTAGAAACAAGACGAACCGGCGAGTAACAGTCTGAGATTTAACTAATTAGAGACGTGATTATATATTAATCTGCTAACTGAAAATATATATATATATCTGTTCTATGTGGCTAAAAGTTAGTGTGGTGTAAAGTGGAGCTAATGTGCTAACAAAGATTAAGTTAAGGACAAACATAAATACGAAAATAGAAAAAAGCCCTGATGCTACATTGTGAAAAACAAAAAGACTAATGTGACTAAAATGTTCTTTGTAAAAGAAACTATGAATCTTGTGATTTTATAGACAAGAAATTCATAAGGAACACTCTGTTATGGACAAAAGGACTCTTTGTCTTTGTTTTATCTGCTCATACGCACACAGCTGCATGCATTCTGCTACTCACCTATGCCGTCTGGATTTCTGTGATTCACGTTGTTAAATCATCATTATTCGTCATAATTTTTGTCCACATCGTCTACCTCTTGGGGTTTCAAGCAACTCGACTGTCACCTGGTCGACAGGTAGCACGGCTGATGGCGTGGCCGGTTTCCAGACTCCAGGCTACTCAGCCGTCTCCAGAGCCTTCCGTTGTTCCCCAGTCCTCTGAACTTTATGCTGGCCTTTACCCATCTGAGCCCCATCTTCTCCCCCATCTTTTCCCCCATCTTTTTCCCCAGTTGCCTCCAGCCACTGCAGCAAGTGGGCTCTAAACTCCAGTAAGTGGGCCCCCGTCTCCTCCCAGTGCTCCCTTCGAGGGGCCCTGAATGTCTGGAGTTGCCACTGAATGTCTGCAGGGGCCCTGCCAGCAGTTTTCTTTGCCTTGATTTCTCAGTCTTATAATTCTAGATCTCAGAGCTGCTAACATAGAAATATGACATGAAGTTAACCCCTTTGAGCTTTTTTGATCTTTAAAGCAGTCTGCAGCCAAGTTGGTATAGAGGTTAAACAGTGAAATATTATTAGGGTTTATTTAGTAAAATAGCAGCAAATTTACTTATTTCATAACTTCATAACCAGAGACCTTCTCTCCTCTGGTCTGTTTAACAACTTCAGTCTCAGATCAGCTCAGCCCTCCAGGACTGTCAGCAGCAGAAACAGCAACATTAAACCTATCAGGGAAACATAAACTACATTTGCTTAGCATTGTCCCCACATGATGACAATGATACAGTATAATACGATTAAATATTAGATTCTTGACCAATACGGGTTTTTGCCATGTTGTTGTACGATTTTTTAAGATCTTGTTCAATGTGCCCTTTTTTAACTATGAGCCCCTGCCCCTCCAAAGGTCCCTGCACGGCACTGCTGGAAGACTCTGTTCATCTCACCTGCTCAGCCACGAATGTCGTCATGCGCCTCGATTCCAACCTAGCGGTGATGGTCTCCTCCTCCAATCATCACGCGTCGCTCCCTTCATAAGGTCCAGCTGTTCATCGGCTTCTGCTCGTTGGCTGAGCTTCAACCTTCCTCCACCCCTCCTCAGCCTTCAGCTCATGGTTTCTTCAATGTCCATTCAGTCTTCAGCATCCTCTCCTCCACCAGTGTCAGGGCCCAAGGGAGAAAGACGTCTTTAATCTTCTTACAAAACGGCTCATTTTCTCTGACAGCGGTTACCAGAGCAATGTCTTTCTCCTGGGTCCGAGCGCCAAAGACTTTCATTTATCAATCAAACTTTCTAATACCTCTCTCTCTCTCTCTCTCTCTCTCTCACTGTGTGTGTGTGTGTGGGGGGGGGGGGGGGGGGGTCCATGTTGAAATTACTGTTAAACTCAAAGGGACTAAATCATATAAAAATTGATTGACAAATATGTAAAATCAGTAAATGTGGTTCAATTCCCTTTTTTATTTTCATTTATTTTATAGAAATTAGATACATAGGAATTTTCACAGCATTGTAGTGTCAGGTAAAGGTTGGTCTCTCTGATTATGAACACCTAATTGTAGTTTGTAAGTGTCTGACAGATAGTTATTGTAGATTTCTTATAAACATTTCTTAAACTGTAAGGGATGCTGGATCTTGGTCTGTGGGACCAAACAGACACATTTAACATTTTCTTTTACAATACATAAATAAATACTGTACTTTATTTTCATCACACTTATAAAAATAATCTGAACAAACATCAAACAATTCATTTCTGAGACTCGTGTCATATAACAATTTCCTTAGATTAGAGTACTGTGATAACAGTAAGGCCTGTTTCTGATTGGCTAGTAGTGTGCTTCTTTTTACATACATTATGAATCTGCCAATCACAAACAGGAGGATCTGCTTAGTTAGAGGAGGTGTAAAACTGAGAGTAGATCCCCTCCCAGAAAAACTTTCAATATATATTTTCAATTGAGAAAATTATCACTCAATTTGTGATCCATCAGCAAAATGTTCCTCTTCACTTTGGTGCTCGTGGTGCTGTTTCTACCAGAAGGCAAGTTTTTGATTATGATTAATATTATTCTAACATTATAATGTTTAGTGTGATTTCATTAAATTTAGATTTTCTCCCATTAAAAACTGCAATAATAATCTAATTTCTGTTTGTCTTGTTAAACCTTTTAAACTTTTTCTTCCCTCTCTCTATTTTGTGCTGATGTGATTCAGCCATTTTGTCTTGGTTAGGAAGAGAATTTTGTTATTTAGAAAAAATTTAATAATGCTCATTTTCTCTTTGTTTTAATTAGCTGACACCCTGAAATGTGAATGTGTACCTGGCCCCTACATGATATGCTCTGCGGAAACAACTGAATGTTCCTCAAAGTACGATTGTTGTTCAGTAAGAACACAAGTCTATTATTTAGGTACGTATTTGTGAGGTTTCCTGTTGATGATTCTTAGTTTGGGAACTCATCAGTTTAAAATTTGTGTTCTTTAATTACAGGTGGTGCAAAGTCTGATCGTAACTCCAAAGGTTGCATTACGTCTGAACTGTGTATTAGCTTCTCTGTCAACTATGGAGATTACAGAGTTGTACAAAACACCAAGTGCTGCAGTGAAGATCTCTGCAACGCCCAGATTAACTACACAAAACCTGGTAATTAATTCATTGATTATGTTTTTCAATACTTTGCACAATTTGAATTTGCAGTGCTCACAAACTTTTTTAACCCATTACAGATTTGGATAAAAAAAAACAGAATACACTTAGTTTTGCAATTCCAGCTTCATATACATGTTTTTGGAGAAACAAGTTGGTGACAAAAAAAATAAAGCTTTTAAGAAAAAATTATAATAATTCTTAATTTCTTTTCAGTAGAATAACTATCTCTGTATTTTAGTCTCCACTCCAAATGGAAAAAAGTGCTACAACTGTGATGAAGAAAACTGCATGAAAACCCTTAAATGTGCAGGGGATGAAAACTACTGCATTGAAGTAACAGGTAAGAGGCCAACATGTTTGCATGCTTCGTATTTATCATCACACAAACATTAAGAACAGATCCAAATGTGTTTATGACATCATAACTTTATTCTCATTTTCACAGAAAATGTAGATGGAACAAGTCTGACGCTGAAGGGATGTGCCTCTGAGTTGAAGTGCTTAGATAAGTCAGCTTCACTGGTGAATCAGTTCACTGAAGCGAAGATTAGCTTCTGCCAGGGCAACTATTGCAGCAGCACCAGTCCCACCCTGCTGCTCCTGTTGGTGTCTCTGTTGTTTTCTAACTTATTTTCTTAGCTCACAGAAGCTACTGCATTTTATAAATACTCTGTCTAATTCAATTTATATTTTTGTCATTTTGTCTTGGTTCCCCTGGTAAAATATCCAGAATAATCATCATCTCATTGTGTTCATCTTTACTTCATCTGCATGTGACACATATATAAAGTTCTTGCCAGTGAGGAGAAAAAAAATGAATAAATAAATTACTTCTGATGTTCCTCTTCATGTGATTTAAAACTGGTCACATTTTTAGACTCAGTTCTGGGAAAATATCAACTGAAAAAACTGAACCATGAATGTAAAGACGATCAGCCAGGAAATGTTTCTTCTTCATGCATTTATTGATTTATTTTTCATTTCTGAGGCAGAGAAAGCTCCATTAGGGAGGTCAAGATCAGGTGAGAAAAATACAACAAAACAATTAATTTATTCTAATTCTACAAACATGTGCATCAAAAAGATGAAGATACAATTATAAAATTATTTGTGAGAGGAAATTTGATGAGAATTTTATTTCATGATAGTTTATGTTTAAATAAGCCCAGCTGTAGATTTTATCCACCCCAGATATTCACACACATCCACGACTGCAGCGTGACTCTGACATGTGTAGTATGGTTGACCAAGAGAAATCACACCATAAATCATGCCGTCGTACACCACTGCTCCACCATCGTCGCCCTGTAGAAAGATTTTATTGATATATTTATGTATGTTGTAAAACAGAAAAGTCTTCTAATCGCTGTAAAGAGATATTGAAGAAACAAACTTACATAACAGACATCCTTGTTCGGTGCTTGAACATAGAATAAAATGCCAAACGTCGGCATGACAACGGAAACCTGATCAACTCTCATGTTGACACACTGAAGATGTGCTGGAATAGGAGCATCAGGGGGCACTGTAGGGAAACATGAGAATTATAAACATGTTCTTCACTCGACCTTCTCTGTAGAGACAGAAACAAAGATTTTATTCTCATAACTTCAATATTTCTCTCACATCGCTGATTATTGGGGCTGAGTGTCGTTTCTCCCTCTCCTGCCAGTTGAACAATATCGCCTCTAAAAACAATAAGAATAAAATGTAACAATTCAAGATAACAATGTAGAAAATTAATTATTATGCAGAACAATGAAAGTACAGAAAATAAATCTGAACTTCATCCACTGACACAGGAGTGTCCACCTCCAGTCCTCAGTGTGTCCTACGTCCTTTACATGTGTCTCTGGTCCAACACACCTGAGCTAAACAGGTTCTGGTTCTGCTGGTGGCCTGATTACCTGACTCAGGTGTGCTGAAGCAGAGGCAGCAGGACCGGAGGAGTGGAGACAGAAAACCTGAAGACAAGTTTTTGATCAGAGAAAGACTTACCTTCTAAGACGATACCTGCGGTGTGGTAGCCGAGCAAGTGGGACATCTGTTACTGGTGTCTCAAGCTTCAGCAATATGATGTCATGGTGCTGGCCGAAATGCGTATAAATCTTAGGAGCTTGTAGGATTACCAGTCTCTGCTCCCCAGCAGTCTGTGGATGAACTTTTAAAGTTGCTACATTAGTCCTGCACAAAATATTAGATTATAATGAACAGACAGAAAACCTGATCATCTGCAGATAAAACTGTCTTCATGTCTCTTTCCTACCATCCTGGCTCCGACTTCCAGCAGTGAGCTGCAGTCAGGATCCACTCAGGGTGGATCAGAGATCCTCCACAGAGGGTCGTATAAATACCATTGCTGCTCTCCAGCCGAACGTGATAAAGACGCTCCTTGTGATGACAGTCATAACCTCCAATGATTCTCTTCTGCAGAGAAATATCTGAGTTCACTGAAACACCTGAAGAAGAAAAAGGAGGACTTTACTCAGAAATCAGGAGCAAACATGGCAACAAGAACAGAAAGAGGATAAACAGTTAAAGATTAAAAAGCATCACAGTTTATATGCAAAAACGTTTCAGTCTAAAACAGAATCAGAGGGAAGTTTGAGAGTCACAGAGAGCAGCAGCCTCACTGGAACCAGTGGAAGTGTCTCCAGTGTTTCCGACTCACCCAGCCCCAGCAGCAGCAGAACCTTCAGCAGAGCCATTGCTTGTCCAGCTTCCTCTGAATGTCTGCAGTCCTGCAGCAGCTGTTAAACTTTGTTCACAACTTCCTGTTGGAAAGAAAGCCACCAATCACAGGACAGACAACGATCTGTGCTGTCATCTGCATACAGAGAAACTTTAACATCTCATCGTTCTAAAGAAACTTGAATAAAGTTTTTGTTGCATTGACATATTATTTCACTACCAAAACATTTCCCCCTCTACTGGCTGGATAATCAATGAAACAAAACATTTTCATCAATATTAAGTAATTGACTCAAAACAAGCAGCTCCTATATTTTGCCTCAAACTTACTTGTAAGTTAGTTTTGCTTTATCTCAAGTGAACTGAGAGATTTGCAGTAGAAAATAGACTAAAATTGATTGGTAAGTTTTGGTTTTTGCAGTGCACAAGATTGCAGTGAGTTTTGCTCAAGGGAAAACTTGATTGTAAACTTGATGAAATAAAACTGATTTTCTGAAGAAAGAGCGACTCGTACTTGTTTTCAGTTTTTGTTTTTAAGAAAAACTGTTTGGTTTCCAATCTACAAGAATTCACATCTGCCTTTGCTCCTGAAACTAGAATCATTTTGTTTACTGATGAGCTGTGAAAATGATCCTCTATAAACAGATTCTTTTATTTTGAAAAATAACAATATTACAATGTTGGGTGGTGAAGAGCATTTGCATTTGTTGTAAATGCAAAATTACAACAAAAGATTAAAACTAACAGAAATTCACCCAATTAAATAAAAACAATTCAGATTTTTAAAACACATTTAAAAGAAACCTATGGTAAAATTTTAACTTAAGTTATTCTTTTTATTAAAGACACAGCCCTCTTTCATCACCCATGATTCTTTGCTTTTACTGTTTTTCTTGATTGCTTTGTTACATTTGTGAACACAAGAGGCTGAACAGCAGCACTTAAAGTCAAAGTGACACATTTTGTTATCAAAAGGCTCAAACTGTGCCACAACATTTAAAATATTAAACAAAAGCAAATGTTACTCTCACTCAGCCTTGAAATAAACATGACATGTTCCAATCAATCATTACATAATAAAGGACAAAATACAGAACTTGATATTCAGTGAAGCCCAGAGGTTTTCAAAATGTGGGAGATCTAGCTTCCATGCTAGGCTCCATGCTAACCTCCTTTCTAGTCTCCATGGTAGCCTCAATTATAGCTTCCATGCTAGTTACATGCTAGGCTCCATGCTAGCTTCAATGTTAGTCTCCAAGCTAGCATCTGTGCTAGTTTCCATCCTAGAATCAGGCTTGTTGAAGTTATCTAAATGCAAAAACTGTTGACACAGGTTTTGCCAAATTGTCCTGGAAATGAAATGGGTCCAGAATTAGAAATACTGTGATCCAGATTTTGACTGGATCACACTCCAGTCACATTTACTGTGAAAAAAATACTATAAATGTAAACCAAACCTTCCTGAACTTACACACTTGTCTGACAAACCAGCGAGTAAACAGTCTGCGATTTGACTAATTAGAGACGTGATTAGATATTCATCTACTAATCGCGAAAAAAACCATTTGTTTTATGTGGCTAAAAGTTAGTTTGGTGTAAAGTGAAGTTAATGTGCTAACAAAGATCAAGTTAAGGACAAACATGAATACAAAAAAATATTTTAAAAAGCCCTGATGTCACAATGTAAAAAACAAAAAGACTAATGGAACCAAATGTCCTTCGTAAAAGAAACTATGAATCTTGTGAATTTATAGACAAGAAATGTTACAATAAATTCATAAGGAACACTCTGTTATGGACAAAAGTACTGTTTGTCTTTTCTGTTTTATCTGCTCACATGTACTCAGCTGCACGCTGACACAACCATAACATTTAAGAGTGAAGACAGTCACACATAAACAAAAACTGATTAAGGCAGGAAAACCTTAGAGAGGGAGCAGAATGAGGAGAAAATAAAGCAGAACTTGCTCTACAATCTTTGCTTCACTTGGTGTTTATTCTAAGGTGAGCTGAGTGGAGCCCAGCGCTGGACGGTGAAAGTCACTCTGTATCTGTTCCAATTGGATGATGTGAAACATTTGAACATTTTCTGCATTAAACCCTGATTTATATTTAACCAAAGCTCATTATTCCTCAAGGTAAAGATACTAGGATTTTAGTCGGGTCTTAAACTGGTAAACTCTTAAACTGGTAAGCCGACCTTGGTAGTGCACAGAGGGGAAAATGAGTGAACTACAACAACTTGTGTCTTGGTTAATGATTCTTTTATTTAAAGGTTTTTATTGGCTCTACTGGCCTTTATTTGATAGGTAATTGACAGGAAAGTGGGTAATGAGAGAAGGGGGAAGACATGCGGCAAAGGTTGTCAGGCCGGGAATCGAACCTGCAACAGCCACGTCGAGGACTAAGGCCTCCTTATGTGGGTTGTGCTTAACCCATGCGTCACCACAGCACATCCTGGTTAATGATTCTTACAAACTTTATTCCCACAACTTGTCTTTATTGATACCAATAATTGATACCTTTATACTTTGTGTTCAACTGCCTGTTTTATCAAGATATGAGATAAATACAGATTTTTAAAAAAAACACGATCTATAATTTCCATTTAACATATAATTGCAACAGGGTTTTTAAAAAAAGACTCAAAAGACTTGAAATTCCATGTTTCAGACTTGAGACTTGACTCGGGGTTTAAGAATAAAGACTTGAGACTTGGAAAACCCTGACTTGGTACCACTGCTGTCTTGAAATAATCTTGAACATGTTTGATAGTCCTTGACCTGCAGTGGGCTGCTGCATGAATGTGACTTAAACATAGAGTGTATAAAAACATTTTATTTGTTTTACTGTCTGCAGCCTTGCTGTAGGATTCATTACTATATTCCACATGAAATCATTTTTCATTACATATTTCAAATGAACTTACACATTTTGTTTGACAACAAAACTCACAGGAACTAAGTTCACTCTGTGTCTCACAGGTAGAGTTTACTTCACAAACTTCTGCACAACTGAGGCTCCAAATATATTTCATGACTGAGAAACACCAGAAACAGAAACCCTGTTAGCATTTCAGACCATGCATTATATATATAACTAATTTCATGCATTGCAGACAATCCACAGCTATCCAAAAGCCATTTTCTTGTGTTTATATGGGTTTTTATTTTGTAAATGAACACAAACCGCTAAACTGGTCACCAGTGCATCATACAATACACTGCAACACATTACATATGCTCATTCCAACTGACCATGATGGACAGAGTGCCTTTAAAGTCCAATGCATTAACCACGTCTGTCATGATGTGTGAAGTCTGTCAAGATCAGGTGAGAAAAACTTAACTACTGATTTATTCTAATTCTACAAACATGTGGATCAAACTGATGAAGATACAATTATAAAATTATATGGGAGAGTAAATTTGATGAGATTTTTATTTCATGATAGTTTATGTTTTATTGAAGCTCAGGTAGTGCGTTTATCCACCACAGGTATTCACACATATCCAAGATTACAACTGGAATCTGACATGCATATCCTCCACTAAAAGAAATCACACCATAAATCATGTTGTTGTGCACCGCCGCTCCACCAGTGTCGCCCTGTAGAAGAATTTATATCAATATATTTATTTATGTTTTTAAACAGAAAAGTCTTCTAATCACTGTAGGGAGATATTGAAGAAACAAACTCACACGACATACAGTACAGACCAAAAGTTTGGACACACTTTCCCATTGAATTCAATGAGAAGGTGTGTCCAAACTTTTGGTCTGTACTGTATATCCCTGTTCGGTGCTGAAGCAAGGAATATGTACCCAGTTGACCACAGGGAGACGGAAGCACCAACAACTTTCATGTCGACACACTGCAGATGTGATGGAATAGCAGCACCGTTTACTGTAGAGAAACATGAAAATCATAATCATGTTCTTCACTCGACCTTCTCTGTAGAGACAGAAACAAAGATTTTATTCTCATAACTTCAATATTTCTCTCACACCGCTGATTGTTTGGGCCGGCTGTTGTTGCTCCCTCTCCTGCCAGTTGAACAACATCACCTCTAAAACACAATAAGAATAAAACGTAACAATTCTAGATAACAATGTAGAAAATTAATTATTATGAAGAACAATGAAAGAACAGAAAATAAATCTGAACTTCATCCACTGACACAGGAGTGTCCACCTCCAGTCCTCAGTGTGTCCTACGTCCTTTACATGTGTCTCTGGTCCAACACACCTGAGCTAAACAGGTTCTGGTTCTGCTGGTGGCCTGATTACCTGACTCAGGTGTGCTGAAGCAGAGGCAGCAAGACTGGAGGAGTGGAGACAGAAAACCTGAAGTCATGTTTTTGATCAGAGAAAGACTCGCACTTGAAGACGACGCCTGCAGTCTGGAAGCTGAGCAAGTGGAACATCTGTTACTGGTGTCTCAAGCTTCAGCAACATGATGTCATGGTGCTGGTCGTAAATCACAGGATCTTGTTGGATTACCCGATTCTGCTGCCCAGCAGTCCGTGGATGAACTTTTAAAGTTGCTACGTTAGTCCTGTATAAAATATTAGATTATAATGAACAGACAGAAAACCTGATCATCTGCAGATAAAACTGTCTTCATGTTTCTTTCCTACCATCCTGGCTCCGACTTCCAGCAGTGAGCTGCAGTCAGGATCCACTCAGGGTGGATCAGAGATCCTCCACAGCGGTCCACTTTATTACCCTTGCTGCTCTCCAGCCGAACATGATAAAGACGCTCCGTGTGATGACAGTCATAACCTCCAATGATTCTCTTCTCCAGAGAAACATCTGAGTTCACTGAAACACCTGAAGAAGAAAAAGGAGGACTTTACTCCTGTGAATGTCTGCAGTCCTGCAGCGGATTTTAAACTCTTTTCACAACTTCCTGCTGGAAAGAAAGCCACTAATCACAGAACAGACACTGATCTGTGCCGTCATCTGCATACAGAGAAACGTTAACATCTCATTGTTCTAAAGAAACTTGAAAAACGTTGAGTTCTTGATTGTAAACTTGATGAAATAAAGCTAATTTTCTAAAGAAAATTTAGTTGAATCCAATATGGCCGACAGATGAAAAAGCATGCAGAACAACTCAGGAATATCCAGTCCCTCCTTCTACTGTAGAAACTCTTGCAGGTGAAAAATATATTGTGACATGAAGCAACCCCTTAAGATTAATGCTACTGATGTAGTTTCCAAATAACAACTTTATATTTGGAGAAATTACAAATGATCAACTGTCCACTAAAGTGGACTTCATGCATCAGTGGTAATATTTTGACTGTTATTTACTGACATCATTAGTCTGACTATAGATATACAACATGTACCATTTCCAGCAAATATTTTGGCTATAAAAACATCCTTATATTTTGATTCTTAACTTCAACATTTAAGAAAAAAAGTCCATTGTTGCCATTTTGTTTTGTAACAAAGTTAGGCTTTATTGTGGTTTTAAAAAATATATTTTTATTTATATTTAATTGTTTACATTACATATATTTATGACAAACTGACCATGACGTCTTTAAAGTCCAATGCATTACAACTGTCTGTCATGATGTGTGGCTGAAGTGTGGACCCGAATGCAGCAGGCAGGAGACATAAAAGTTCTGTTGTAGATTTAATTAAAAATCAAACTTACAAAATAAAAACAAAGTCCAAGGAATAAAAATAAACCCAAACCAGAGACATGAAGAGACCATGAGGAAACTAGAGAGAAGGGATGAGGATCAGTGGCGTGGAGAAACAAGACGAACCGGCGAGTAACAGTTTGTGATTTTACTAATAAGAGACATGATTACATATTCATCTGCTAATCGAAGAAAAAACATCTGTTTTATGTGGCTAAAAGTCAGTTTAGTGTAAAGTGGAGCTAATGTGCTAACAAAGATCAAGTTAAGGACAAACATGAATACAAAAAATAGAAAAAAAGCCCTGATGCTACATTGTGAAAAACAAAAAGACAAATGTAACTAAAATGTCCTTTGTAAAAGAAACTAATCTTGTAATTTTATAGACAAGAAATGTTACAATAAATTCATAAGGAACACTCTGTTATGGACAAAAGGACTCTTTGTCTTTTCTGTTTTATCTGCTCACATGCACACGGCTGCACACTGACACAACCATAACATTTAAGAGTGAAGACAGTCACACATAAACAAAAACTGATTAAGGCAGAAAACACCTTATAGAGGGAGCAGAATGAGGAGGAAATAAAGCAGAACTCCACTTGAACTCTGCATTTTCACACTTTCTAAAAACTTTATGACCCCCCCAAAGTCCCTATCCTGGTCTCTGATCTCTAGTGAAAAAAATAAAAAGGAAAGATCACAGCCAAAGGTGTTTAAAACCTACTTGACCCCCTACAAGCCCCGGCTCCAGACGAGTTTAACAGGGGGGGCATCGGTTTATTTGGGGGGCAATACTGAGGTGGATGCTCCTACCACCACCACATGGTGTTCGTATTTATTTTGTCTTTATATTAGTCACAGCTTATAGTCTGTTTAAGTTAGTTATTTAATTTACTGCACTCTTTTTTTGCTTCTCAAGACTAAAAAACTTTCTTTGGAATATTCTGTGAAATAAGAACAAATACTAAATATGTTGTCCGTCACTTTAATGCACAAATAGAACTGTTTTTGTTCAAAAATAAAGTCAAGCCAAGTACATTTAAATGTAACAAATGGAGTCTAGGCAAAAATTCAAGCTGGGAGACTCTACCCAGCTTATCCTCATCATCCACTCACCGCCCCGCCGCTGCCAACCAGGACCGGAGCGCCGCGCCGCGCATCGCCGCGCCGCTCCAGCCAATCGCCGTTCAAGGATTCCTCCAAAAGGACAGGCCACCTTGGGTCTACCTGCTCATCAGCCGCGCTCGAATCTACGTGTTTGCTTCTCCTACCGCTCCGTCATTCAGTCAGCTGGTTTCAGTTGCCTCCCCTCCTCCGATCGTCTTTCTCCTCTTTCAAGGCCCAAGTCCAGGAAATGTCCCTCGCCTGCCGGCTGCGCTCCCGTTGACTTCCAGCTACTCCTCACCGATCATCATCACGCCTCCCTTCGGCCTCCATCGGCGGGGGCAAAGCTGGAATTTTCCCGTCTTTCCCTCATTCATGTCGCAGGCGTCCTCCGATATCCGCCCGGTTCCCCGCTCCGGCTCACCATCGTCGGCTGCTGCGGCTCCACCGACGCTGTTCCCTGCAGCCAAGCGCTGGCTGTGTCCACGATCCGCCGCGGTTCCACCGACGCTGTTCGGCTCTTCCTGCTCTTGTCCCATCGTGGACTCGATCCGTTGCCTGAACGTCTCTCCCAGTTCACCGCCATCAGACCCACTTCCGCGTATCTTCTTCTTCTTCTTTGTGATTTTTAGAGGCGGGTGACATCTAACGTTAAGCTGTATTATCGCCATCTACTGTGGACCGGAGCATCTCCCCCAATATAAATTCTTACATATAATCCTGTTACCTTCAAAAATGTAATAACCGCTTTATTTATTTTATGTTTAATTAATATCTTATTAAGTTTTAATGTCTCTATATCATATTTCCTAATTTCTTGTTTTAGCTTCTCTCTACTTGCTGTATATTTTCCACAATGAATTATTACATGTTCTACTGTTTCCATATCCATACCATACTCACATCTACCTGCTGGATGTTTACCCATCAAATGTAAAGTTTTATTTAATCCAGTATGTCCAAGGCGCGATCTTGTCATTACTATTTGCTCTTTTCGATTTTCTCCTATTATTTCCATGTTCCCTACTTTCCGTATATGAAACAAATGACGACCTTTAGTTCCTTCTTCCCACAATTGTTGCCATTCAGATTCAATTTTGCTCTTAATAATTGATTTTATCTCAGACTTACAATACGTTATGTCCATAATTATACTTTGTTTTAAGGACACCTTAGCTAAATGATCTGCCTTTTCATTTTCTTCTATATCTTTATGAGCTGGTATCCACATAAACCTAATCTCACTTCCGCGTATCTCGGCTCGCAGCTCTTCAGTCCCATCAACAGGTGTTATGCCGTTATCGCTCTAAACTATCGCATATTGATGAGAAAACGGACTGAAATATGACCGAACAGGAAACTTTTAAAGATATTCGTAACATTATCACGTTTCTTAATCATGTAAGCCATAAAACGGTGGGTTTTATTTCTCAGACTAATTGAAATAAATACGGTTTTCATACCTTTATTGAAACATAAGTGGAACGTTTTTCGGTCAGTGTCTGATGAAAATGTTCGCAGATGGTTTGAAATTCCCCGGTTTTTCTTTTAACACAATAATGGTTTAAAGCATTACAAAGCAGAAGCCCGTTATGTAGAACATTTTATATCATCCTCAACTGTCTAGTCTATTAATGTAGGGGGGATGCGTTTTAATTTCTGAGCCTGCCAATATTTGGCAATACTGGCGCTCCCGCGACAGGGCGTGCGTTTCTCGGCATAACACCTGCACCAGGTGACGGTCGGCGTCGTTCGCCAGCTGAAAAAGGAACAAAGCCGACGCTTCCACTTCCTGTATTATTGGGTTTTTGAATTTGATCGCGAATCAGCAGAGAGTATTTGTCTTCAGCAGTGGCCGAAATAAAACGAACCTTTTATAGTTCATGTGTTTTAACGATTTTGATGATGGCACTCATCAAAATGTAATGTTTGTTTCCGGTTTTCTCAATTGTTGATTATGGTATATTTTGTGAATTTATATTGTGTGTTTTTTATTTTATTATGTAAAACACTTTGAAACTGCATTGTTGCTGAAATGTGCTACACAAATAAACTTGATTGGAACATTGAACCATCATAACATTGAAGACGACTGAAGACTCATTCTAATCCTGGCAGTCTTTGGAAAGCTGTAAAGGTAATTAAAAAGTTAATGTCACCTGTGGACAAATGTCTCAGTGTGTCATGAGCTGCAGTTGTAGGTGGTGAGGTAAACGCAGTAGACCCAGTTTGAAGCGAGAGAATGATGATGTTTTCATGAAGAATCACACAATATACAATCCAGGCAGCACAGACGAGCAGTAGCAAAGATTCTCACACTGGTAGCAACTGGACAAAGACATAAGACACGACAAATGAGAGCTGAGACAAGGACCCAGCAAGGAACAAGGAACACAGGTGGGATTAAACACATAACTAGGGTGATCAGAAAGACAACTGGGAACAATCAAGGGGTAGACAGGACAACATGGAGACAAAACCTCACACAGAAACCTAAATAAACACAGAAAAAAACAAAACCTCACTCGGTGCCTAATATCTAACAAGACAAGTCAGTTTTATTTGTAACAAATGGGACCCTTGCTGGTCTAAGCCTAAATTAATTTAAAATCCTGAAAGAGGTTCATGTTGTTTCCCAAGAGCATACAGGATTTATTACAATGTCCTGTACCTTCTTCATCCTCGCCATGTTGTCTGGTTGTTTGTCTTTGCAATAGTTTGAAACTTGAATTATCCAAAAGTTATAGAAACAGCAAGTTATTCATAAAGAAAAATCTTATTTCATGTTGAACAACATGAATATCTTGTTTTGTTTAATAGAAGAGATCAAATAACAACAGTTTTTAGATATTTCAACATAAAATGCTTCACAAATGAAACAAATGTTTTGCACCATCAGAAACTCCTCTGATTCTGTGTATCAGTGTAACGATGTATCCTGGCTGCTTCGCCTCATCAACGTTTATTAAAATTGTAATTTCCTTGTCTACAATATTCACACGCAACATGATGGGTAAAAATCCTCAGCACAGTCTTGAAAATATGCTGATAAATGTTGATACATTTGTCTCAATGTTCAAGAGACCAATGAGACGTTTAGGGAGGACGCGGCCTCTAGAGCCTGAGTCCATTAGAAAACTTGTTATAATGGTGAATTTCAAGGTGTGAGATTTGTTTCAGTATATTTCTGGAAATATATTGGCCATCTTTATCAATTTACAACAAAATGAATTTTATGAATTATTTAAAAATCAAATCAGAAGAACATTAAAAATACACCAGTTTCCGTATATTTTTTTCTAGAAATATTTAGTTTTTGGCACTAAAATGAAGTGAATAGTCACAATAAAATCATTTTTACATTTTGATCAAGCACATTTAAAATACTCATTTCAACAGTTTTGTTTTTTTTTTTTGCTTCTTAATTTTGCATAGAAAATTAATAAAATAGTAAACAAGAGCTTGTTTGTTTACTATAACAAATTTGCGTGTGACAAACTAAACTGAGGTTTTCTGTTAGATATTAGGCACAGAGACATTTGTAGACATGTGGTTTTAACCTTATTTCCTCCATGTGGAAAACTATTTTCATATAGAGGAAATTATGTTCCACATGGAGGAAAAGGTTTTCAATTTTGAATAATTTAACACGTAAAGTTACAACCAGATATTTACAAACAACAACATATATTTTTTATCACATCTGAAGTTAAATCAGACTAAAACTCTCTTGTTTTATGTCAGAATTACTGAAGTTATTTCTATTTGTAAAATGCCAGAAAACTTGGCAAAAACAGTTTTTAGAAATTGTTTTGTAACTTTCCTCCTATTCAAAAGTTTACATACATTTGGTCAGTATCACAGATAACTGTCTCTGACTTGGGTAAAAACGTTGTGGGTTTCCTTCCACAAACCTCAGATTGATTGACTGACACATTTCAGTTATTTGGAGTCACACCTGTTAATTTAAGGCCACATCTAAAACACACTGATTTCTAGTTTGACACGATGAGAAGCTCAGAAAAAATCAGTCAAAGTATCAGGAAGAGAAACGTGCAGCTGCATAAGTCTGGTTCATCCATGGGAACAATTAACTGATACTTGAAAGAGCCACATTCATCTGTTCAAATAATTATACAGGTATATTTATTATGGGAACGTTGAACCATCATAACGTTGAAGACAACTGAAGACTCATTCTAATCCTGGCAGTCTTTGGAAAGCTGTAAAGGTAATTAAAAAGTTAATGTCACCTGTGGACAAATGTCTCAGGGCCTGATATCTAACAAAAAATGTCAGTTTTATTTGTAACAAATGGGACCTTTGCTGGTCAAAGTCTAAATTACTTTCAAATTATGAAAGAGGTAAGGTAATTTTATTAATATATAACATTTTCAGCAACAAGGCAATTCAAAGTCTTTTACATGAATTAAAAGGAAATGCAAACAAAATAACAAACCAAAGGAAAGAGAAAAAGAAGAAAAAGAATTTAATAATGTTAAACCAAAGTATACAAAGTAGATACTCCAGTTCAGGCTAGATAAGTGTAAGTAAGTATTCTGTGGTCTATTTCTTTTCAGGTTCATGTTGTTTTTAAAAGCATACAGGATTTATTACAATGTTCTGTACCTTCATCATCCTCGCCATGTTGTTTATCTTTGCAATAGTTTGAAACTTGAATTATCCAAAAGCTATGGAAGCAGCAAGTTATTCATAAAGAAATCTTATTTCATATTAAACAATATGAATATCCTGTTGCTGTTTTGCTTAATAAAAGAGATCAAACATAAAATGTATTTCTGACATGGATTGGACCGTCACTGTGATGTGGGAACGCCAAGATGAAGTTTGTAAATTTGGTGAAAGACGAACCAAAAGGCATAAACAGCCTGCAGCTTAATGTTAGCTCTAGTGATGAGAAACATGTTGGTGACGGTGAAAGAAGACACAATAAAACATTAAAGCTTGTTTTATTCTTAACCAACTCTCATTATTTCTGAAGGTAATGACACTGAGAGGTTTTGGTCGGGTCCTGGTGACCAGACCTGGGTGGTGCAAAGAAGGGAAAATGGGTGAACCAGGAGTCTCATTCTCTACATTTAAGAATTACATTGTTATCAGATGGACCAAAACATGAAGTTAAGTGGCCCAAGGACACAACAACAGCAGAAGAGGAGTGGGGTGAACTCCTGCCAGCGGCTTCGCCATCACACCAATTAAATAACATGTTTTTTAAGGAATATGAAATAATGAAAACTTTTTATTACAAAGATATTGCAAAAAAATGACTGACAGTCATTTTGAATGACGGCTGCTATCCATCGTCACCATATTTTATCTCGTTGAAAGTTACAATAAGGACAAGGACAAGAGCAAGTTTGGGTTTTCCCCCTTATCTATTTGTGCAGCCGACCACACAGCATCCTATGACCATTTTCACTGAAAAATCAACTACATAGAAGAGATATTATTGAATGTGCGGTTTTTGACAGGCTTTACAGGAGCACGTTGGTTGTTTTGATGTCCATCATGGCGGGGCGAGCTTTAAAGAGTGACATCACGTGTTAAAGTGCTCTTTTCGGGTTACCTGCACTAAGCTTTCTCGGATTTAGAACCACTGTCCTATGATGAATTTAACTCCATATATAATAATGAAAGATTTTTGCTGATTGTTTTTTAGCTGTAGGGTTCTATTAATTTATATAAATTTGGAAATTTGAACCACGGTTAGTTTTATGCAATGTACATGCACTGTTTAATGTGTTCTGTCATGCCATTAAAATGCCAAAAATATGTTTTTTCTCCTGTCAGAAAGTGATTGAGGCCCATTTTTTGCCTAATGAAATGCAATTACTGCCTGAAATGAAACCTAGGCATAAATTCAACCTGGAAGATTCTGTTCATCTCACCTGCTCAGCCACGAATGTCGTCATGCGCCTCGATTCCAACCTAGCGGTGATGGTCTCCTCCTCCAATCATCAGGCGTCGCTCCCTTGATAAGGTCCAGCTGTTCATCGGCTTCTGCTCGTTGGCTGAGCTTCAACCTTCCTCCACCCCTCCTCAGCCTTCAGCTCATGGTTTCTTCAATGTCCATTCAGTCTTCAGCATCCTCTCCTCCACCAGTGTCAGGGCCCAAGGGAGAAAGACGTCTTTAATCTTCTTACAAAACGGCTCATTTTCTCTGACAGCAGTTACCAGCGCAATGTCTTTCTCCTGGGTCCGAGCGCCAAAGACTTTCATTTATCAATCAAACTTTCTAATACCTCTCTCTCTCTCTCTCTCTCTCACTGTGTGTGTGTGGGGGGGGGGGGGTCCATGTTGAAATTACTGTTAAACTCAAAGGAACTAAATCATATAAAATTGATTGACAAATATGTAAAATCAGTAAATGTGGTTCAATTCCCTTTTTTATTTTCATTTATTTTATAGAAATTAGATACATAGGAATTTTCACAGCATTGTAGTGTCAGGTAAAGGTTGGTCTCTCTGATTATGAACACCTAATTGTAGTTTGTAAGTGTCTGACAGATAGTTATTGTAGATTTCTTATAAACATTTCTTAAACTGTAAGGGATGCTGGATCTTGGTCTGTGGGACCAAACAGACACATTTAACATTTTCTTTTACAATACATAAATAAATACTGTACTTTATTTTCATCACACTTATAAAAAGAATCTGAACAAACATCAAACAATTCATTTCTGAGGATCATGTCATATAACAATTTCCTTAGATTAGAGTACTGTGATAACAGTAAGGCCTGTTTTGATTGGCTAGTAGTGTGCTTCTTTTTACATACATTATGAATCTGCCAATCACAACCAGGAGGATCTGCTTAGTTAGAGGAGGTGTAAAACTGAGAGTAGATCCCCTCCCAGAAAAACTTTCAATATATATTTTCAATTGAGAAAATTATCACTCAATTTGTGATCCACCAGCAAAATGTTCCTCTTCACTTTGGTGCTCGTGGTGCTGTTTCTACCGGAAGGCAAGTTTTCGATTACGATTAATATTATTCTAACATTTTAATATTTAGTGTGATTTCATTAAATTTAGATTTTCTCCCATTAAAAACTACAATAATAATCTAATTTCTGTTTGTCTTGTTAAACCTTTGAAATTTTTTCTTCCCTCTCTCTATTTTGTGCTGATGTGATTCAGCCATTTTGTCTTGGTTAAGACGAGGATTTTGTTATTTAGAAAAAATGTAATAATGTTCATTTTCTCTTTGTTTTAATTAGCTGACACCCTGAAATGTAAATGTGTACCTGGCCCCTACATGATATGCTCTGCAGAAACAACTGAATGTTCCTCACAGAACTATAGTTGTTTAGTAGCAACAGAAGTCACACTTGTAGGTACGTATTTGTGAGGTTCCCAGTTGATGACATTTAGTTTGGGAACTCATCACTTTAAAATTTGTGTTCTTTAATTACAGGTGGTGCAAAGTTTGAGCGCAACTACAAAGGTTGCATTACGTCTGAACTGTGTATTAACTTCTCTGTCAACTATGGAGATTACAGAGTTGTACAAAACAGCAAGTGCTGCAGTGAAGATCTCTGCAACGCCCAGATTAACTACACAAAACTTGGTAATTAATTCATTGATTATGTTTTTCAATACTTTGCACAATTTGAATTTACAGTGCTCACAAACGTTTTTTAACTAACTATAGATTTGGATTAAATAACAGAATACACTTAGTTTTGTAATTCCAGCTTCATATACATGTTTTAGGAGAAACAAGTTGGTGACAAAAAATTAAAGCAAAGAACAAAACCTTTTTTACAGGGCCAAGCATTTTTAACAAATAAAAGTACTGTATAAACGTTTTTCCTTTTTTTTATTATAAATAACTACTGTACTGTAAAATAATCAATTTAATCACCAATAGAAGTGAAGGCGTCAAATTGCGGAGATTAGCACCGCCCACCGCGACCCGAGTCATTGGATTAGAACGGGGAAAAAATGATTATGAACAAAAATACAAAGTGCAGTTGGACAAATAGTGATTCACTTGTATTTCACTGCTCCTCCTGACTGAGCCGCTGCATCCTGACTCCGCTCTGCAGCGGTTTCTTCTTCTAAAGCCCGCGGTGCAGGTGTGTTTTTTCGAGAGAAGAACATAGTTATCGGTTGTTGTTGTTGCTCTTTTTTCTTCTGGGCAAAATAATTGTTATAAACCGACATGCCACCATCGATTATGTTAAATCTGGCAAGCTGTTTTACGTACGTGTATATATTAAACCGCAAAGTTATTGACACACAGGTAGAGAAGAAGCGCAGAGACAGTTTAGCCAATCAGAATGCAGAACACAATGCAAATCCGCGAAGCAGCGAGACCGTGAAAGGTGAACATAGTGAGGGTTCACGTAATCAACAACATCCTCTATACTTTTTTGTTCTATACTAAAATAATCTTCCTCAATAAACACAATTTTTTCTTATTCTGGGTCCAGTACCGATCTGATTCTAAATGTTTAGTTTTGAAAAAATAAAATGACTTGAAGTTATAGATGTGGAATAAACATGTTTCATTTTCTTTGATTTAATATTTAAACTTTTTATTAATCAAAGAAAAGTTAAAAGCTTTCAGAGCCCAAGATTGTAGAGTTTGAATGGAAAACTAACCAACATGAATGTAAAATTCAACCTGGAGAGACTCAGAGAGAAAGTAGCTGTCTTACTTTCTTAGCTGATAGAAATAATTGCATTGCTACCAGGTTTTCTTTTTATGCATAATTCATTTAATAAATCTGTTCTTTTTCTTTTCATTGATTCTCTATAAATTCACTAAGACAAAACCAAGCAAAATTCTGTAAACATCCTGTCAAGAAAATCCGAGCTCATCCCACTTCCCCATGCTGGAGATTTTAGTTTAACAGTAATAATAAATAAAGTTATCTTTAAAATGAATCACTCAAGTGACATCAAGGCCCAGCAGTAGACTTAAGTGTCAATAAAGTTAGTTTAACAGTAATAATAAATAAAGTTATCTTTAAAATGAATCACTCAAGTGACATCAAGGCCCAACAGTAGACTTAAGTGTCAATGAAGTTAGTTTAACAGTAATAATAAATAAAGTTATCTTTAAAATGAATCACTCAAGTGACATCAAGGCCCAACAGTAGACTTAAGTGTCAATAAAATAAATCTGGTTGTGTGTGTTGTTTTTGTCTCATGCAAACTTTGCTTTAATTCTACTTTTTTCTATCTAATCATAAGAAATCATAGTCAGTCAGAGAGAGTCATTAAACAGGAAAAGCAGGTTTCCTGGAAAAAGAGGAAGTTTCCAGCCTGCAGATTTATAAAAATAGCTGAGACTATTTTAAAGCATGAAAGTTTTAAAGAATGAAATCTAAACATTATTAGTAATTGGATAAGATTCAAAGTAAAATACTTATATTAATATTGGTTTACTTGTAATAATACTTACACTTATATTTGTGGGAACACTTACAAGAAAAACAAGTAACTGTAACTTTAGTAGTAAATAATTAGAATCATGTATTATTCTTGGTTTCTTTTCAGAAAAAACATCTGTAATAACTCACATTAAGATCATAATAAGAGTAACTAATAAGTTATGGTTATAAAATCATAAATGAATGATAGATCAGAGAAGCTGAAGAAAATAAATGTGATATAAGTTATGGTTATAAAATTATAAATGAATGCTAAATCAGAGAAGCTAAAGAAAATAAATGTGATATAAATGTGATTTTGACATTGAACTTGAAATGGTGTAAAAGGTTGTAACTGCAATTAAACATCACTGATATGTTGGAGGTAGATGGTAGGTGAAAGGTGAAAGGAAGGGAAAAAGGGGAACTAACAGGAGAGAAGAGATGATCAATGCTTTATTTAGAAAATGTCGTGCAGGCAATGGACACAGGAGGTTGAGCAACCCTGAGACATTAGCTCAGACATCAGGAAATGTCTGTAAGACAGTGATGGATATGAGATCATCTGTCTAAGCAGACAGCAGGCGCACCAGGGGGGTGGATAAACCTTATAAAAGGTGGGTGCAAAAGAGGAACCTTTCGTTGGATCCTCCGGGCAGCTTCGAGCTTCTGATTCTAAATGTTTATTTTTTAATCTGATGCAACTGAGGAAGATTGACTGAAATGATTTAAAAACATGAACTGAAAGGCTGGGGATAAAAGGAGAGAGGGAATAAAATTAGGTGTGAGTGAAGGATTTTTTTAAGATAACTGAATGGCTGTTGCCACATGAATAATTGCTTTGTCAAAAAACTGCATCCCTCCTCAAACATGAAGAAATAAAGAGTTATGAGTGAAATAGCTTTTTCTACATAATCACCTGTTCTATGAAATAAAGGTAGGAGTTTCATACCAACAGGACAATATTTGGGGAATATCGTCCAGCTTTAACCTTTTACAATCTAAAACTCTCACCACTTTCAAATACATAATGTTTTACATTTACTCAATTTAAATAAATTAATTTATCAAACATGTTTTATCCAAATGTTCAGAGGATCTTTGGACACTAATCCTGTCATTAGTGCATAAGTCCTCTATTTGTGCCAGACATAATCTAATTCAATGCAAACTTGTTTATTGCACTTATTATATAAACACGTCTGGCCAAGTTTTACACCAACGTTTCTCCTGCCTGTGATGGAGGCCAACATTCTCCAGGCAAGTTGATCCACACTATCTGGCTTTGTCCTCAGCTTATTGGTCCAAAGCTTCTGATGATGCACATTTATTTAATTTGTGAAGCATTTTATGTTAAAATGTGTAAAAACTATTATCATTTTCTGTTTGATCTCTTTAATAAACAGAATATTGAATAACTTGCTGTTTCTATACGTTTTGGTTAATTCAAGGTTCAAACTACTAACTAAGGTTAGTAGTTTGTTATAAACAACCAGACTACATGGCAAGATGTAATCATGGAACTGTGCTAATAAATATTCAAACTATATCAGTTTTTCCTGTAAAATCAGATCGTTTTGTTATTTTGGGGATCAAACAGATTATTTGTGCTTATAGTCACAAATGGCTTGAAATGGCTCTTGGCTCACACCTCTGCTTTATTCTCTAACTGCAGCAAAGTGCTGGAAACTGGTTTCACTGGATACAAGATTTCCTGTTCTGCAAGACTAAAGGACCAACAATGAATCATGTTCATTTAAAAATCTGTGAGCTGTAATCATCAGTCTTTAAAATTAAAGCATAAAGCATAAAATGCACTGTGATGAACCTTGGTGTAAATTCAAACTGGAAGATGCTTTTCTTTTCATCTGCTCAGTCAATCACCTCATCATGCGCCTCCTTCCCATCTCCGCCGATTTCGTCTGGGTCGGGCCTGGTTAATACTTGAATGGGAGACTGCCTGGGAATACCAGGTGCTGGAAGCTTTTACTGGTTCTTTCGCTAAAATGTGAAAGATGATACTAAAGCAAAAATGTATCACAGCAGAGGTAAGAATACATGTAGAAGTGGTCAGTGGTGAGTTAAACAGTGTGAAAATGCAAAAGTCTTTAGTGCCCCCTGGTGGTGACAAAAGCACCTGATATAGTAATACCAGGTGCGGTAAGATGTAGCCACCACCAGGGGGCACTAACAACTCTTTAACTCCACATTTTCACACTTTATAAATTCGGCACAGATCAAAAACTTCTGCGTTTATTCATACCTCTGACACATGTTGCTTCAATGTTATCTTTCACAAAATATATTTTTGCTAATAAACATTTAGAATCAGATTTTTTTATATATATTTTGGTGTTTGTTTACTAAATTTATAGAGAATCAGCTCAAAGAAAAAGAGCAGACTTATTAAATGAAACATGCTTAAAAAGAAATCATGGCAGCAATGTTGTTGTTTCTATAAGCTACGAACATGAGACAGAAAATAACAGTGACAGCAACAGGACCAGCAGGGGGCGTACTGGCACTGCTGGTCCTGTTGCAGTAGTCGCCCTGGCAACAGCTAAACTGTTCTGCATCTAATAGATCCATCTCCTGCTGCATTCACTGTGAAGATGAAAATAAAGTTGTGTTGTCAGTAACATGTTTGTTTCTGGTCTTAGCAGGATAAATACTCATTATGTAAAAACATGATATTCTCTTTCCTGATACTGTGATGCAGGAGTTTTCATTCCCTTCACAGTTGAGGGATTTCATGCAGTTTTCTCCTTCACAGCTGAAGAACTTTTTTCCATTTGGGTTGAACTTCTAGTCTAAAGAACTGCAGAATCATAACAATTTTTTCTTCAAAGTTCTCACTTTTTTTTATTGTCACCAGCTTGTTTCACCCCAAATATCTGCATAGGTATGGAGCTAAATTGGGGCCACAAAGGTTCTTCAGAAGAAAAAAAATGAAACTGGGAAAAATGTTTGAAATTTAAAAATAACATTTGAAACTAAGAACATGTTCAAAACTACTTTTCAGATTTAAGGTATTTTTGAGCTTCAGATATGTCCATTTTTTTCAGATTCAAACTTCTGGCCCTGTTTTGGCCTGGGTGGCTGGACCTCAGATGGCAAGGACATGGACTCATGACTGACAGCTGGACAACTGCAGTCATTGTGTTTGAATCTGTAAAAAAAAATAATGATAAATCTCTGGAATAAAAAAAAACTTTTAAATCTGAAAAGTAGTTTGGAGTATTTCTGTCAGGTTCAAATCTTTTTCTCCTATTGAACAAACTTTATGGCCCCAATTTAACTTCATACTAGAATGACAACACTAAGTGTATTAAACATTTTCCAGTACTGCCAATTGACCAAGGTAAAAAAATAATAATAAAACATGGGTTACATATTAAATATTCATTTCATACAGAAACAAATCAGACAAAACTAGAGTTATTAATCAGTTAAAGCCATCTTTATAAAGTTAAATATGTACATCACATATACCTAAAATATAGGCTGTGTTCACACTGCAGTCTGAAGTGACCCAATTCTGATTTTTTGTCAAATCAGATTTTTTTGCTGTGACCTTTCACATTTCCCAATTAATGCGACCTAATCTCCTGTGAACGCAATACACCAGAAAGTGTCCCGTATGCCCAGTAGAGGGCGCAATAAGGTCACACATAGAGAGAGAGCTCATTGTTTTGCCAACTGCCTTAAAGAATAAGAAAAAGCGCTCAGTGTTTGTGGAAGTAAACATGGATGCTAACAGTGGAGCAAAGCTTGTTATTTTGAAGTTGTTGACCGACAGGAGCAGCATATTAACAACTTAATCCTCATTATTGTCCATCATGGTTGTTATTTTCCTTCTCGCTTACAAAGACTAGTGAGATTTGTTGAGTATCAGTGACGTTAACGTCTGATGAACACGGCCTTTAAGATTCAGGTCACATTTGAAAAGATCGGATACGAATCAAATACACAAGTTGCCTGGGTCGCTTTCGAAAAAATGCGACCTGTATTCAGACTATCAGCTACAGGTCGCATTACAGCAAAAAAAAAAAAAAAACCAGGAAGCGGAAACTGCAGTGCTTATGATAAGCGTAATATGCTTCACTTAGCTCCTTGATATGAAAAATAGGAAGTTGAATTTTGGGTTTAAATTCAAGTTCCTATCGCTATGCAAACCCTCCACATCTTCTGACCTCCTGTATGCAAAAATCTACATATAATTGCTTTGAATTATACTATTATACTCAAAAGCAATCATTGTATGTACACATGCACATAATCACACAAAGAACCGTTGTTCACTTGGAGTTTTCAGGATTTCAACCGGTGATTGTTTTAACTGCAGTTAAATATGAACAAACTGTCTTCAAAAACTCAATAAAGTTCACAGTTTCCTAACGTTGAAGTCCAGAATGAACGTGTTCAAAGCATCCAAGTTTATAGAAAGCCATCAAGCTCACATATACATAAAATATGACTTTTAGCACCTAAACAGCTCTTTATCTGTGAGCTGCACATGTGGTTTTTGTGTTCAACGTCTGCAGGCTGTTCTTGAGAAAACATCTCAACTCATTATCGCTTTCTTCCCGTGTGAAGAACTACAGCTAAGCTCCCTCAGCACATTCAGGCTAGCTTGGCTCCGCTTAACCGATCCTAGGAAGACGCCGCTGACCGCAGTACCAGGACAGGCCTGCGCTGTGCTCGGTAAGTGCTTGGAAAGAAACATTTCTTCAGTTAAACAGGCGTTTGAAGCAGCTACCGCGTAAAGGCGGGCTGCTTTTATAGCTACTTTGTTTTAATTAACGGAGCAACTAGCATTTGTGTTGGCTAAGCTAACGCGTTAAGGCGGGCTTGGACACTTTTAATATTTTTTGCTGCAATAATTAAATACTCAGACTTATAAAAACAATCTAGACAAACATCAAGGATTTTACCAGATAATTATTTTTTCAGAAGAGCTCATATCATACAGCAATTTCCTTGTATTCAATTAGAGCGCTGTGATTGGATAAAAAAAAAATGGCCTGTTTTTCATTGTGCTTCTTTTTGTATCCACTACAAATCTGCCAGTCACAAACAGGAGGATCTGCTTATTTAGAGGAGGTATAAAACTGGGAGTAGATCCCCTCCAAGGAAATCCTGTAATCCATCAGCAAAATGTTCCTCTTCACTTTGGTGCTGGTGGTGCTGTTTCTACCGGAAGGCAAGTTTTTGATTACGATTAATATTATTCTAACATTGCATTATTTAGTGTGATTTCATTATATTTAGATTTTCTCCCATTAAAACTTACAATAATAATCTCTTTTCTACTTTTCTTGTTAAACTTTCAAACTTTTTCTTCCCTCTCTCTATTTTGTGCTGATGTGATTCAGCCATTTTGTCTTGGTTAAGAAGAGGATTTTGGCATTTAGAAATAATTCTATATAATAGTTTCCTTCATACTTTTGTTGACAATAAATGTTCATTTTCTCTTTGTTTTAATTAGCTGACAACCTGAAATGTAAATGTGAACCTGACTAATATGGAACTTGCTCTGAGGAAACAACTGAATGTTCCTCAAAGAACTATAGTTGTTCAGTAACAACAAAAGGCTATTATTTAGGTACGTATTTGTGAGGTTTCCTGTTGATGATTCTTAGTTTGGGAACTCATCAGTTTAAAATTTGTGTTCTTTAATTACAGGTGGTTCAAAGTCTGAGCGGAACTCCAAAGATTGCTTTATGTTTGATCTGTGTCTTAATTACTCTATCAGCTATGGAGATTACAGAATTGTACAAAACAGCAAGTGCTGCAGTGAAGATCTCTGCAACGCCCAGATTAACTACACAAAACTTGGTAATTAATTCATTGATTATGTTTTTCAATACTTTGCACAATTTGAATTTACAGTGCTCACAAACGTTTTTTAACTAACTATAGATTTGGATTAAAAAACAGAATACACTTAGTTTTGTAATTCCAGCTTCATATACATGTTTTAGAAGAAACAAGTTGGTGACAAAAAATTAAAGCTTTTAAGAAAAAATTATAATAATTCTTAATTTCTTTTAAACTGAATAACTATCTCTGTATTTTAGTCTCCACTCCAAATAGAAAAAAGTGCTACAGCTGTGATGAAGAAAACTGCATGAAAACCGTTAAATGTGCAGGGGATGAAAACTACTGTGTTAATGTAACAGGTAAAAGGCCAACATGTTTGCATGCTTCATATTTATCATCACAAGAACATTAAGACCAGATACAAATGTGTTACTTGCATCATAACTATTTTCATTTTCACAGGACATGCAGTAGGAGTAAGTTTCATGATGAAGGGATGTGCCTCTAAGTCGGTGTGCTCAGATCATTTTTCTTCAGTGATGAGTCAGTTAACTTCACAGCACCCTGGAGCAAAGGTTAGCTGCTGCCGGGGCAACTACTGCAACGGCGTCAGCAGCACCATCAGCCCAGGAAGCAAAAGCAGCGCCAGCAGCACCAGTCCCACCCTGCTGCTCCTGTTGGTGCCTCTGTTGTTTTCTATCTTTTTTTCTTAGCTCACAGAAGCTACTGAATTGCTGCCATGTTTTCTTTTTAATCACAATTCATTTTCTAAACCTGTTCTTTTTATTTGATTCTATAGCTTGGTTAGCTAAGCAACATTTTATAATCAACAACATCCTCTATACTTTGTTGTTCTATACTAAAATAATCTTCCTCAATAAACACAATTTTTTTTAATTCTGGGTCCAGTACCGATCTGATTCTAAATGTTTAGTTTTGAAAAAACAAAATGACTTGATGTTATAGATGTGGAATAAACATGTTTCATTTTCTTTGATTTAATATTAAAACTTTTTATTAATCAAAGAAAAGTTAAAAGCTTTCAGAGCCCAAGATTGTAGAGTTTGAATGGAAAACTAACCAACATGAACGTAAAATTCAACCTGGAGAGACTCAGAGAGAAAGTAGCTGTCTTACTTTCTTAGCTGATAGAAATAATTGCATTGCTACCAGGTTTTCTTTTTATGCATAATTCATTTAATAAATCTGTTTTTTCTTTTTATTGATTCTCTATAAATTCACTAAGATAAAACCAAGCAACATTCTGTAAACATCCTCAATACTTCACTGCTGTTGTTCTCTAAAAACAAATACTGCTGAATAAATGCATTAAAAAATAATTCTGTGTACTTTTCTGATTCTAAATGTTTATTTTTTAATCTGATGCAACTGAGGAAGATTGACTGAAATGATTTAAAAACATGAACTGAAAGGCTGGGGGTAAAAGGAGAGAGGGAATAAAATTAGGTGTGAGTGAAGGATTTTTTTAAGATAACTGAATGGCTGTTGCCACATGAATAATTTGCTTTGTCAAAAAATGCATCCCTCCTCAAACATGAAGAAATAAAGAGTTATGAGTGAAATAGCTTTTTCTACATAATCACCTGTTCTCTGAGCTAAAGTGTTGGTTAAATTGTATTATTAGTATTATCAAATATTTGTTGTATCATGTAGCCTTGTAGTTACATTTAGATAATGTTTCTGTGTGTTAAATAACTTTGATTCTATCCTGAGACTTCCCTGGGAAATAGGGGTGACAGCTACTCTCAGCAGCTGTTGCCCTGCAGGACTTCCTACAAGACAGAGGTGTTAGTTGCTCCCAGCAGAGTTTTACAAGCCTGCAATAAACTCTGCTCTGTGCTACAAAGCCGTTGCTTTGAAGCTATACAACGTGTCCTATTCGACGCCGTGCCTGGAGCAAGAAGGATTTAGATTGTAGATAACATGTGTTTAGTTTAGTGATTGTCTTGTAGCACTGCAACTAAAATGCTTTGACCCCACCCCTTAGAGTTGCAGTGCTCTCTGTGAAAGGGACTCTGAAAGAGCAATAAAAGAGAGGAACAGACAGATGTGTTTCAGAGCAGGTTGGAGATTTGTTACTGAAAGCACATCTCTGTCTGCTCTCCTCGCGAGAAACAAAGAATCTAACTCTCTTGTCTTTCCTGTGTTTGTTTAATAGGTATTTAGACCTGACATTATTTGGTCCTTCGCAGCCGGATGCCAAAATACCGGAAGGATTCCAGCGGGCATGGTGGACCCCAGTAAAGACCGTGCGCACGGCAAGTTTCCTAGTGGAAGCTTATCAGAACCTGTTCAAGGGCTGGCGCTCTGCCTGCCTGCTGGGATCTGACGGTTGACGGCTCTGAGGGGAAGACAGAGGGTGAGTGGATTCTTGTTTAAAAGTGTGGCGAATGACTGAGGGTCATTGCGCGAATAAGAAAACCCTGGAAATTCTAGACTCTAACAGGTAAAAATAGGGCACACAATCCGTGAAGGACGTCCAAAGTCCTTGCGCAAAAGTTCGTGGAAAAAAAGGCGCACGGAGCCTAGTGCAGACCTGCAATAAAATTTAATAAATTGGAAGATAAAAATAAAAATAATAAAATTTAATCAATTAGGCGATAAAAATAAAAATAATAAAATTTTCTCGATAAAAAATAAAAAATAATGTAATTTAATCAATTAGGCGATAAAAATAAAAAATAATAAAAAAAATTTCAATTCGATATATAATGATAAAATTTACTCAACAATAAAAATATTTAAATCAGGCACTAAAATTGTAATTGGAACGGATGGCGGAGTCCGACGAGGCAGGCGTTTAAATTCCGTGTGAGTGTGATTGGAGATATAAATACCACTTGGTGTTTTATCTCATATAAAACAGTAGGGTTGTAACCAGCAAACCTGTCTTGGATGCAGAGGTAAGAACCCCCCACTCGAAAGAGTTGAAGCGGGGGTTACCACTACAGGTATTTTTAATTGCTGGCCTACTGAAAAGATCTCCAGTTTATAGGATTCCCTAGGAGTCGACAAAAACTGGGCAAAATTTTATTAAAAAAAAAAAAATGGGGAAAAGTATAAGCAAGAATAAGCCAACAGACAGTTTAAAAACAAATGACTGGAAATATGTTGAAAATCAGGATCCGCATAAAATAAAACAAAAAACAAAGTCAAAACCAAGGAAAATGCGCAAAGACGGGTATGAGGATGTAAAATTTTGGTTAGAATTAGCACAAAAAAGAGAAGAGGAGGAAGAAGCGTTTGATGAATACAGCCTGAGAATGCATCAACATTACATAGGATTGAAAACTGGGATTTTAGATGGATACATTAACCACGCTATACACGCAGAAAAGGTCTCAAAAGAAAAGAAAAAGGTTTCAGGAGCCTTTTTCCAGGATGAGGAGCAAATATTTTATCAAGACGGGAGAGGAAGAGGAAGCTTTAGGGGTAGAGGTCAGTACCCCAGAGGACAGAGAGGGAGATTGGGAAGAGGGAACTACAAACAAAACAACTTCAGACAGAACAACTTAGGAGGATGTTGGTGTTGTGGGAAAGAAGGACACATAGCCAGATATTGCCCAGAAAAATACATAGATCAGTCAGCATGACTAGAATCAGAAAGTTTAGAGAGTGAAGAGGTCCAATTAAATCTACAGGATTTATTATCTATGGACAGTGTAAGACCAGAAATAACACTTTTCATGCAGAGATGGCCTTATGTAGCTAGGATTAGCTTTGATTCCGACCACTGATGGGCACATAGCAGTTAAAAGGCAGTCAGAAATAAAAAAATAAAAAAAAGGGAGATTTCTTTGTTGTTAAGGGCAATGGAAATCCACACTATTGTTATACATTAGATGTGCCCGACAGACCCCCACCTAACTTTACTCAGGCACTCCTGACTGAGGGAGCCATCTCTGCCCCCCAGTATCAAATGCCTCCAGACAACTTACACATAATTCTTTGGTTCAAAAATGCGGCTGGGCCTGATAAGAATGAAGACAGGCTCAACAAGGTCACTCCAGCTAAAATCGCAGTGACCTATCTGTATACAGATACGAAACACACAGCCGTTGCAGCTGTCGCTCTTCCTGATGATTTAAAATTTTTGGACAGAACGTGGACCTCCCCGCATGTATCTCTGTTTACATAAACTAAAAAAAAAAACAAAGAAAAAAAAAAACCAAAACACAGATGATGTCTTTTCTGGGGTTAACTAACTATTGTCGAAACTGGGTGCC
Source organism: Xiphophorus couchianus (assembly GCF_001444195.1). Classification (NCBI taxonomy): domain Eukaryota; kingdom Metazoa; phylum Chordata; class Actinopteri; order Cyprinodontiformes; family Poeciliidae; genus Xiphophorus; species Xiphophorus couchianus. The sequence goes on from NC_040231.1 coordinate 12,687,762, forward strand.
TAATTATGCAGTAATAGTGGTTCCTTTACGCAAACTAATGTATGAAATAGATCCTAAAAGACATGCAACAATTAAGTCCTAAAAAAAGAAAAAGATCTTTGGATTAATAATGGAGTACTAAATAGAAGATCAAATCTACAAGTGACCTGCAAATATGCCTATCTTGCCAAAAAACAACTTGTATAAGTGGGCTGCAATATTGAGCCATGGCGTTTTCGCATGTCTCAACGGGGGGATGGTAGGATAGATACATTAACATTACTCTATTTATGGATTTATTTCTTTTTTAGGAACTTTTAATGCCTTACAAAAGGTCATTTCATTTCAAAAAATGCCTACAGAAAGAAGAGAGGGCTGCAAATGAAATAAGGAAATAAAGTGAATAAATGAATAGAAACAGGCTCTAACTGTGAGAGGCATTGCTCAGATAACAACAAACTGCAGTATGCAACCGATTCTAGATAGTTTCACAATCAGTCTTTTTAAACTGACCAAAACTTTAGGATAGATAAAATATTATTAAATCTACAGGAATTATGGATGATTAAGACAGAATAAAATAGAAGTAACTCACTTGTTGACTAGAAATTGATTGAATATAGAAAAAGTTTGCTACACTGTACAAATTTGTTGTTGAAGGATAATATTAAGTTAGAAATAACTTATGGGTTAATCAAAGAGGATCTGGTGGAACTTTTGTAGAGAATAATGTAGATCAGGGGACTTGCAGCCCCCCCCTTGCAGCAGCTCCGCAGGGGGGCCACAGAGTTGGGCTGTAACTGCTACCCCACTAGATTCAACTAATTAACATGTGAAGCCTCTTTGCAAACCACTATTTTTTAAGTGCGAAGTAACCCCCACTTGCAGTAGCTCCGCAAGACAGAACGAGAAGGTGTGATGTAAATCACTTTCTCTCCCATCATCTAAAAGTACCTCCTGACAAAATATCAGAATATAAGTTACAATTTTAGTAGTGGAACGACAAAAGGTTTTTAAGTTCAAATTTTAAAATTAGAAGAAACTAAAACATATCTGATGATTCGAGTGCCAAAGCCTAATAAAGCAGTAGAAGAATTAAGAGTTCCTCCTAAAATCCTTATTAATTCTCTTTCCTGCCATAAAGTCGGTCCCTCTGAGAAGTGAGGGGTTTATGGTAGGCTTAAGGGTTTGTTTTGTGATCTGACAATAGAGGTTGCTCAGATTAGTGTAGATAGTTTAAGCAAGCAAATACATAGTGAGCATTGAAATAATGTGGAAAATGTTAAATATAAGTTTTTTGCATCCAAACACTGAGTCTGTGACAGCTGTCCTGACTGTCACACACAGATACTTTTGGTAATGATTTACTGTTTTCCTTTCATATTACTTTATATATTGATTAGTGAGTAGTTTAGATTTTTATCTTTAAATTTGTTTTCATTAGTCTGACTATTTAGTTGGCTATTTGTTGTGCACCCATTTAGTTAACTTTATGTGTCAGTTCTTTGTATATTTTGTTAAATATAACAAATTAATTTCTTTCTTTTGAGTTACCAGTTTCCTCTGGACCTGTTGCTGAAAATCATACAGATGAGCTCCAGCTGATTGGTGTCCATATATGGGTGTCAAACTTCCTTAGCGGGCCATTCCATTTGTTCACCCAGGGAGGGGGAAATTTGGTCTTTAGTTTAATTTCTTTCATTTGTAGATTTAGTAATATTCTGACCAGTATTTGTTAGGTTTTTGTGTGTTTAATTACTGCTAGTGTGTGTTAATGGTCTGATCAGCCACTATTTAAGTTCCCCTCATGTCTTGTTTGTTAGGTCAGTTTGTGCTTGAGTTTGTTCCGTTACCAACTGAATTGTACTTTGTTATGTTGATTTCAGTTTGGGCCCAATTTATCATTTTTGGATTTTCTTTGTAGACTATATTTTGAATTTTCTTCAACGTCTCTCTGGCTGGTTAATGCAAAACCTTCACAGAGTCTTAATTGGTAAACACGCCTTGTCAAACACTGGTGAAAATTTTTGAGGAGTTTGTAAAATGAATTATCTGACAATCATAAGAGTAAAATGAGATAAGGAGCTTTAAAACTGTAACATGAAGTGTTTTGGGAAAATAGTAATCTTGAAGATTTAAAGCATGCTAAAATAAATTGTTTTGTTTGTTTTGACGAGTTTACCTTTTGGGAAAAAGGCAGCATTGAATTTGGTAGAATTTCTCAGGGAACGTCATAAACCTGTTTCATAAACATTGTTATTTAAAGTAGTAGAAATGTGATGCATTAGCAGGTAATGCATCATCAGGGGGGAGAATATGTTATAGGTTTATCTTTTATATTACTTAAATAAAAATTTTTTATTTGAAGAACATGTTTGATCTGTGTTACACATAAAAAAGTGAAAGGAAAGATATGGTCTGGTGAAATATGTTTCTTTTGAATGGATTTGAGTCGTTCTCCATTGAAAGATGTTCTGACAATGGGCTAAAGTATTTTGAAACGATAGATAACAAATTTATAGCGATTAATGAAGCATATTTTGGTAAATTAACTTGGGAAAACAATTATAGAAATTAAAAATATTATTGTGTTAGCCATTTTCAGAGCATTAATTTAATGGAGCAAGAATGTTTTAAGAAATGTTTTGAAGAATCTGTTATTGATTAAAGTTATCACTAATCAGTAAAAGTACTCAGGTGGGATTATAATGATTTTTCTAAACTTGATTTTTGTTTTGATTTACATCCATTTAAAACGATTTTGAATAAAACTTTAAATTCAACGACAAGTAAAAGACCTAGGTAAAATTGGTATATTTTGAAAATGTCTAGATTTGTTAAGTTGACATTATAATTTCTCCAAGTTTAACACTTTTGAATTTTGTTTAAGGAAAGCATGTTGAATGTTTTAGACAAATAACCAGTAAGATCCAGTTTGTACTATAAAAGTAATTTAAACTGGACTGTCTAATTCACATTGATATTCATTGTTTTGATGATAAATGTAAACTGTACAACTGCAGCAAATTTTAAGCTTTTGTTTATTGTTTTGTTTTGTTTGTTTAGTTCTATTTTATAAGATTGGTTTAAGAGGAAGATCTGCATATGTTTAACATTCTGGCAAAACATTACTTTGGAAACATGTCTTTTGAAGCTGGTGATTACAGGGTTTTGGTATTTTCCATCAGTTGGAGTTGTGATATATATATATAATTGAAGCATAGATTGAATAGATCACATCCACCATTTAATGAGCAGAACTGGACAAAGTAGGAGATAAGGCTTCACGTGATGAGTTGCTCATGGCTAACTACATACAGACTGGCTTGGAGTTCTGAGCTCCAAGCCTGACTCTGAACTCTGCAACACAAGCTGTTGTCTCTGAGGCAGAGTGCCTCTGCTTGGAGAAGCAGTTGCACACTTGTTTTGACGATAGCAGCCACAGAGCCACGAGCGTTGGAGAATTCACTCGGACACAGTGAATTGAAGATATTTGTGTTGAGTACACAAATGAATTGATGCTTTTGGAGAATCTGATCTCTGTTTTGTCATTACAGTTTTGCAGCTGTTTTCCTGGTGCCCTGCGGATGTGGTCTCATTCAAGGTCTGCTTCTTTGATAAAAAGGATTAAAGTAATTCCCTTGATGGAAAATGACAAAGCAAATTTACTTTCTTTAAGTTAAGCCATTGTTTGATTATGCTGACACTGATGATGACGATGACACTAGAGAATGTTGTGCTTATGTTTATGATGCTAATGAAACTCCTGTCGATGATGTAATGTCTGTTTTAACAACTTGTGATAGGTGATGGCACAGATGTATCCTTTATTAGAGAAAAAATCTGACGTTGACAAAGGATACTCTGATGAGGATTCTTCTGACAGGTATCCAGATCCTGGCTTTTGGACTGGGTGTGACCCCTGAGTGTAAACATGTTTGCTTTCCAAAACATGATCTCCCAGCTGAAAATCATTTGAAGTGACTGTTTTTGGAGGGATATGAGAAGTGCACCAAATATCTGATAAACAGGAGGGAAATGTTGGGTAAATTGTATTATTAGTATTATCAAATATTTGTTGTATCATGTAGCCTTGTAGTTACATTTAGATAATGTTTCTGTGTGTTAAATAACTTTGATTCTATCCTGAGACTTCCCTGGGAAATAGGGGTGACAGCTACTCTCAGCAGCTGTTGCCCTGCAGGACTTCCTACAAGACAGAGGTGTTAGTTGCTCCCAGCAGAGTTTTACAAGCCTGCAATAAACTCTGCTCTGTGCTACAAAGCCGTTGCTTTGAAGCTATACAACGTGTCCTATTCGACGCCGTGCCTGGAGCAAGAAGGATTTAGATTGTAGATAACATGTGTTTAGTTTAGTGATTGTCTTGTAGCAATGCAACTAAAATGCTTTGACCCACCCCTTAGAGTTACAGTGCTCTCTGTGAAAGGGACTCTGAAAGAGCAATAAAAGAGAGGAACAGACAGATGTGTTTCAGAGCAGGTTGGAGATTTGTTACTGAAAGCACATCTCTGTCTGCTCTCCTCGCGAGAAACAAAGAATCTAACTCTCTTGTCTTTCCTGTGTTTGTTTAATAGGTATTTAGACCTGACATAAAGGTATGAGTTTCAGAGAAAAGGACAATATTTGGGGAATATCGTCCAGCTTTAACCTTTTACAATCTAAAACTCTCACCACTTTCAAATACATAATGTTTTGCATTTACTCAATTTAAATAGATTAATTTATCAAACATGTTTTATCCAAAAGTTCAGAGGATCTTTGGACACTAATCCTGTCATTAGTGCATAAGTCCTCTATTTGTGCCAGACATAATCTAATTCAATGCAAACTTGTTTATTGCACTTATTATATAAACACGTCTGGCCAAGTTTTACACCAACGTTTCTCCTGCCTGTGATGGAGGCCAACATTCTCCAGGCAAGTTGATCCACACTATCTGGCTTTGTCCTCAGCTTATTGGTCCAAAGCTTCTGATGATGCACATTTATTTAATTTGTGAAGCATTTTATGTTAAAATGTGTAAAAACTATTATCATTTTCTGCTTGATCTCTTTAATTAAACAGAATATTGAATAACTTGCTGTTTCTATACGTTTTGGTTAGTTCAAGGTTCAAACTACTAACTAAGGTTAGTAGTTTGTTATAAACAACCAGACTACATGACAAGATGTAATCATGGGACTGTGCTAATAAATATTCAAAACTATATCAGTTTTTCCTGTAAAATCAGATCGTTTTGTTATTTTGGGTATCAAACAGATTATTTGTGTTTAAAGTCACAACTGTCTTGAAATGGCTCTTGGCTCACACCTCTGCTTTATTCTCTAACTGCAGCAAAGTGCTGGAAACTGGTTTCACTGGACACAAGATTTCCTCTTCTGCAAGACTAAAGGACCAACAATGAATCATGTTCATTTAAAAATCTGTGAGCTGTAATCATCAGTCTTTAAAATTAAAGCATAAAGCATAAAATGCACTGTGATGAACCTTGGTGTAAATTCAAACTGGAAGATGCTTTTCTTTTCATCTGCTCAGTCAATCACCTCATCATGCGCCTCCTTCCCATCTCCGCTGATTTCGTCTGGGTCGGGCCTGGTTAATACTTGAATGGGAGACTGCCTGGGAATACCAGGTGCTGGAAGCTTTTACTGGCTCTTTTGCTAAAATGTGAAAGATGATACTAAAGCAAAAATGTATCACAGCAGAGGTAAGAATACATGTAGAAGTGGTCAGTGGTGAGTTAGAGTGTAAAAATGCAAAAGTCTTTAGTGCCCCCTGGTGGTGACAAAAGCACCTGATATAGTAATACCAGGTGCGGTAAGATGTAGCCACCACCAGGGGGCACTAACAACTCTTTAACTCCACATTTTCACACTTTATAAATTCGGCACAGATCAAAAACTTCTGCGTTTATTCATACCTCTGACACATGTTGCTTCAATGTTATCTTTCACAAAATATATTTTTGCTAATAAACATTTAGAATCAGATTTTTTATATATATTTTGGTGTTTGTTTACTAAATTTATAGAGAATCAGCTCAAAGAAAAAGAGCAGACTTATTAAATGAAATATGCTTAAAAAGAAATCATGGCAGCAATGTTGTTGTTTCTATAAGCTACGAACATGAGACAGAAAATAACAGTGACAGCAACAGGACCAGCAGGGGGCGTACTGGCACTGCTGGTCCTGTTGCAGTAGTCGTCCTGGCAACAGCGAAACTCTTCTGCATCTAATAGATCCATCTCCTGCTGCATTCAAGAATTTGACCAATGACCTTTTTCTACCGGGTGCTCTGGAACCTTCTGTGGGCATGCACTTATAAGCATGGCTGACCACAACTAATCAGTTACATATGGAACTGATAACAGAGGAATGTGCAAAGTCTCTAGCCTCCAGGCAAACATCCTAAAAATGGTTAATAGTATTTCACAGAAGAAAAAGAGTCAAGTAAACATCAAACAAAATAATAATATGAAAACATAACCTTTCAAGTAAACTCACAAGTAAATGAACTTAGATAATTTTTCTAGCACCTGTTCTTTTTATTTGATTCTACAGCTTGGTTAGCTAAGCAAAATGTTATTTCACTTCAAATTAGAATCACATGGATGCTAACAGTGGAGCATAGCTTATGATTTTGAAGCTTACGAAGACTGGTGTAACAGAGAGAAAAGTGTGTATGAATGTGTATGTGAATTTTGCCCAAAATAATAATAATAGTGTGTATGTGTTTGTAATGAGATTGTTGTATCCATGTGTTTGGAGCCACCTAGTGGTGTGATGAGTGGCTGCATGCAACGGGTCCTTCAGACGCTCTCGCGGCTTCTCCCACCAGAATTCTGAGGAACGCTGGTGGAGGTTGGTGCGAGAGAGGCAGCTGTTCGCTATTGTTTTTACTTGGGGCCATATTTTTCTAGTTCAACAATTAACGAAATACTGTAAGATCATTTAACAATTACAAATATAATTTATAAAGTTTTCTTGTGGTTGGGCTGGAAAAATATGACCCTATGAGTGGGAGCTGCGCCAGTTGGTGTTTGTGGCTGACCGCTCAGTCACGACGTTAACTGTGTCTTTTATTTTTCAGCTGTTGGACCACTTGCATGCAGTCAATCACATTGTGAGAATTTCATTTTATTTCACACTAGGTGGGTTCAAAGTGTAAATTTATGAATGTATATATATATTTAGAGAAAAAAAAATTGTTTTGTGAATGTAACTGTTAAATGTTAACTGTTAACTGCTGTAGCAGTTGTCTGTTATTTTACGGTTTGATTTTTGGAATAAGAATGTTTTGTTTTGTTTTTGAAGAATTGTTAAACTATACGATCACATCTAAAAAAAAAAAAAAAAAAAGAAGAAAAATAAAGAATTCTGAGGAACGCTGGTGGAGCTGTTGGACCACTTGCATGCAGTCAATCACATTGTGAGAATTTCATTTCATATCACACTAGGTGACAACAACCAACCAAGACTATACTGGCGTTGTGAAAAGCAAGAAGGGTTACACTGGTGCCGTGACTCCGTGATCCCTGATCGGCTTGATGCTGTTCGCCCGGGTTGCTGTGTCATCTACCTACAAGCTGCCTCTTCACTTCAAGTCGTGTCAACACACCTGTGTTACAAGGTTAAAGGACTGAGAGGAGAATATTTATTGCCAATAAGTGACTGATTTTTACTCGAGTGTGTTTTATTTTCATTATTCCATTTTGTAATGGCAGAAATATTCCAACCAAACGTTGAAAATGTGAACAGTCAACCCTCCTTTGGGAGAGGTAGAGGTGTAATGGGTCTCACTTTAGAGTCAGGAGTGGCAGTTGGGTCGGATTTTTGTGCCTCACCCATGTTACCTGCAAGTAATAGGCCTCAGGGATTAGCTTTCTATCCAGCTGAGACACCTATGGGACAGATGTCGTTGGGGGACCCGAGCCACTCTACATTTAATGCTGGCCATGACTTACAAATATTAAATGACATGATTTATCAGTTAGGTTCACAGATTGGAGAGTCCATTGCAAATAGATTGTTGTCTTCTGGTGTTGTTGAGGAAAAAGAAACCCAAAATGCCACCTGTTTGAAACAAGATGGTGCACATATTGGAGACACTTCTGTCTTTGATAGTCAAAAATTCAATATCATTGTAAAATCAGAAACACCACCACCAATTTTTAGAGGTGAGAATACTGACAAACATACTGTTACTGAGTGGGTTGAAATGATGAGAGGTTACTTTAGAAGGCAGAACTATAATAGTTCTATACAAACAGAGGAGATTATGGGGAGGCTAATGGGCAGAGCCAGAGATGTGGTTAAGATTGGTCTTAAAAGTGACCCTTTTTTAAATGCTACATGCTCCCCAGATGTAATTTATAACATGCTGATTCAATACTTCAGTCACACATCCTCCTGTCTGCCGCTGCAAGACTTCTACTCCACACTGCCATTTCAAAAAGAGGACGCCTTTGACTACTGGATTCGCCTCAACAAAGCTGCAGATATGGCTGAAGAAGGTTTAAAGCGTCAGGGGAAACAAACTGACGATATGAGCAGTGAAATTGCTAAAATGTTTGTAAAGCACTGCCCTGATGCAGAACTGGCTTCAGTATTTAAGTACAAGCAAATACATGAATGGACCTCAAAAGACATTCAGGAGAGGCTAGATGAGCACCAGAGAGAGCGTGTGTCCAGGATCACAACACCAATCCACAAACCATCTGCAGCCCCACTGTTCTGCTATGACACACACGTTGAATCCCAAGTCTCTGGTGGTGCACAAAGATCAAATAATGTTTTGTCCTCTTACAATGTACAGCCTGCCTCTGAGGCTCCACCAAATTCATGTTCTCCTGTGATGGTACAGAACCAGCAGCTGGCCACTACATTAGATTCCCCTTCTTCACAGTCTTACATTCCTGCCCTGCAATCTGCAAAGCAGAACAGCCAGTTCTCACAAGTGCAGTGCCAACCTTTCGCTCCAGTCCCACAAAGTCAGCCGCTCAGTCTGCCACAAGAAGGTGCCATGCTTGGAGAGATGATGTCTATGCTCAGGCAGGTACTTGATAAAGTTCAGGTTGGTGGCCAGGTATCATCTGCTCGCCACAAGCGCACATGGGGTCGAGCCAGACCTGTTATAAACTGTCGCATATGCAATGATGACAAGCACACCACTGAAGCCCACTGCCGTTCAGACCGCCTTTGTTTCACATGCTTCAGCCCTGACCACATGAGGCGCTCTTGTCCAAACAGAGCTGTCCCAACAGAAAATGTGCAGGGAAACTAAGTGACCTGTGCCTGGAGGGAGGCCGCATGGGTCAAAGTGATTCCTCCCACATACTTGATGCTGCTGAACTGTACCAAAATATTCAAAGAATAAATGAGTCTGAGAATATTATTATGCAAGACACACAAAAAGTCAAAAAAAGTGACAGTTTATTTTACACAAATGTCAAACTTAATGACAAATTAATTCTTGGTGCCATGCTAGATAGCGGCTCGATGGCATGCTCTTTGAGCGATGTAGCCTTACAGTCAATGATTAATGCTGGTGTTGTAATCTCTCACCAGGAGGCTACCAACATTGTATTTGTGGGATGTGGTGGTTCTAGAGTAAGACCGACCTCAATAGTGGATCTGAATATGGAGATCTATGGATGCCAGTTGTCGGTCCCCACCTTTGTAGTGAAAAACCAACAGACTGATCTGCTTCTGGGCTCCAATGTCATCAGGCGACTATTGCACCTGTTAAAGAAAGACTCCTCCTACTGGGCAGCAGTTTCCACACCTCACATAGGTCTCCCAGAACTCGAGGAGTTCCTCTCTCTTCTTGCTGGCCTGGACCGTTGGTCTGGTGAGAATGTCCCAGACAAAGTTGGCACAGTGAGATGTAACACAGCTGTTACTCTGGAGGCTGGCACTGAGTATCTTGTATGGGGCAAACTTCCCAAGGGCACAAAGTTATCACCTGGTTTGACTGTGATGTCTGAGCCCACGTCATCACATTCCGCTCCCCGTGGCATTTTGGTGGCGAGAGCTGTGATACCACTCTGGGGAGACAGGTTAGTCCCTCTCAAGATTTTAAATGCTTCCAGTGGTCCTGTCACCATACATAAGAATGCTAGACTGGCCGATATATACACCTGTCTTGCTATGGAGGACCTAGATATACAAGATGTAACATGCTCATATCAGGCTACCTCTGTCAAACGCACTGAAGTTGATTCTGCAATAGAAAACAATGACAATATACAGGAAAGACTGAGAAGTGCTGGTCTGGGGGATCTGGACCTACAGTCTTGTGATGTGTCAGATGATTGGCGGAGAAAACTAGCAGATCTAGTGATCAGTTATGAGGATGTCTTCTCCCGCCATCACTTAGACTGTGGAGAGGCAAAAGAATTTGTACACAGGATCCGGCTCACAGATGAGAGACCCTTTCGGCTGCCCTATTGCCGCGTGCCTCCTGCTGAGTACCAGAAACTCCGTCAAGTCCTGAATGAGATGGAGGAGAAAGAAATTATATAAAAATAAAAATCAACGAGTGAATTTGCCTCACCTCTTGTCCTCGTTTGGGAAAAGAACGGTGATTTAAGGATCTGCACAGACTTCAGATGGCTCAACAGACGGACCCTGAAGGATGCTCATCCCCTACCACATCAGGCTGATTGCTTGGCTGCCTTGGGAGGAAACATGTTCTTTAGCACAATGGACCTCACGTCTGGCTTTTACAACATGCCACTCCATGAAGATGACCGTAAATACTCCGCCTTTACAACACCCATGGGGTTGTATGAATACAACAGACTTCCCCAAGGCCTGTGCAACAGCCCAGCCAACTTTATGAGGATGATGACCTCAATATTCGGTGACCAGAACTTTCTCAGCCTGCTATGTTACTTCGATGATTTGCTGGTGTTTGGACCATCTGAGGAGGTGGCTCTCGAGAGGTTAGAGATGGTGTTCGGTCGTCTCCGTTACCATAACCTCAAACTGGCTCCAAAGAAATGTTGGCTGCTGAGAAGATCTGTGAAGTTTCTTGGTCACATAATTGACAAATCTGGTGTTTCTACAGATCCTTCTAAAGTTGAGTCCATCAGCAACATGCTCATTACAGATCTCATGGAGCCAGATGGTATCACTCCATCCCATTCATGCATCCGATCATTTCTCGGCATGGTCAACTACTACCAACATTTCATCCCAAACTATTCTGCAATTGCCAGACCACTGTTTGACCTACTGGCTGGTGCAAAACAGAAACGCAAACCAAAGATACTGTTAAGGAAATATGATTATATATAATGCTTAATACAGTTAATCTTAGAAGATATATGGAACACTCTTATTTTAAACAGGTTTGTGTTAAGCATTTGAAACTAAACCAGATGGGTAAGCATTCAGAGATGCAGGAACCAAATGCAGATTAAGGGAGATCTCTCAATGGGACCCCCACTGTGAGGCCAGGCCACAGGCGAAGCCATAAAATTAGCATTTTCCTTGGGAGACAGAGACTTTAGATTTCTCAGGTATCTGTGAGGTCTTATCTCAGGATCGTTCTGTACTCAGAATGACCGTGGGAGCCACAGGGGGTCAGGGCCAGCTATCCGCTCTTTTGTCTCGGTAGAAGGCAGATGGTCCTTTGATCTTTGTCGTAGATTGAGGGGAGTTACAAGTTTCTCTGGGAGCTTCCAGTTGGTTAAAAAGAGGAACGCCTAGAATGCATAAATTAAATAGAAAAACACCCACTCAGTATAAAATTGAATGTCACCACTAAATTTGCAGAAAGTTGCCATTTTTTTGCTTTTTGCATTGGCTCTCTCTCCAAAGACGTCTTTGCTTTTTGTTTGTCTTTGTTTCGTGTCTGTTTGTCTCCCCTTGTGTGTCTTTATTTTTATGAGAAAAATGCATATCTCTGTTCCTCTGCAGCTTTGTTGTTGATTGCTTTGTATGAGATTAAACTCTGTGATCTGTGACGTCAACACGCTTTGTTGTTGTTTTGTTTTAGCAGCGCGCCGCCACTCGCCAAGGACTCGGGAGAGAAAAGAGGAAAGAGCCAAAACTTTTTGTCTAAAACTAGCGTTAAATTACCTCTTTTTTACAATACCCACCAAGCGAAAACTCCAGTTCCGCAAACTGACTCCAGCTGATTGGACAGACGAGCATCTCTCTGCATTCATGGAGCTTAAAGCAGCTTTGGTTAACTCAGTAATTCTGGCCCACCCAGACTTTAACCGCCCATTTCTCCTGTCTACCGATGCATCACTAGACGGTTTGGGTGCAGTCCTCTCACAAGTCCAAGAGGGCGAAAGTGTGGCTCGTCCAATAGCATTCGCTAGCAAGTCTCTCACACGCGCTCAAAAGAAATATCCAGCCCACCGTCTCGAGTTTTTAGCACTGAAACGGTCGGTGTGTGACAAATTTAGCCACTGGCTGAAAGGACATGTATTTACAGTGTGGACAGACAACAACCCACTCACCCACATTCTCACAAAGCCACGTCTGGATGCCTGTGAACAGAGATGGGTGGCAAAGCTGGCTTCTTACGTCTTTGATATTAAATATATCCCTGGCTCTAAAAATGTGGTGGCAGATGCCTTAAGTCGCCATCCCTTTGTCAAATCTGCTGTGGGAAGGAGGCTGTTGCAGAGCCCACACAGCCAGCTACTTAATGAGGCCCTCCCTGTTTCATCTGGTTCAGTACAAGAGGCTTTCAGACAGTCAAGTGCCAAAGACCAGGACTCCAACGTGTTGCACTTACCTGACAGCACAAAGTTTCAGTCCTTCACAAAAGATGATGTTCATGCTCTTCTTGAGACACACAGTGCATGGGAGTCTGCTGCTAGAGTACGAGCTGTTGACACCCTTGAACATCTGCCCCAACTGATCCTCCCATCTCAAGATGATCAACCTGTGTTTTCAGAAACTGTATTGAGAGAAAAACAGCATAATGACCCTGTGTTATCAAGAGTGTTATACTATGTTAATCGTGGCCGTCGTCCGTCAAGAAGAGAAAGGTCGAATGAACAAACAATGGTCATTAAATACCTCAAACACTGGGAGAAGTTTGCTGTGTCCAATGACATCCTCTACAGACTGTCTAAAGACCAAATTACCCGTAAGAGACGCCACCAGTTCGTGGTCCCTTATTCTCTCAAGGCTGATGTTCTCAAAGGGATACACGACAATGCTGGTCATCAAGGGCAGTTCAGAAGTTTGGCTATTGCTCGTCAGAGGTTCTTCTGGCCCCATATTGACCGTGATGTCAAAGAGTATGTTCGCCAGTGTCCCAGATGTGTCATCGCAAAGTCCCCCGATCCAGATGGTCGAGCACCTCTTGAGAGTATAAAAACATCTGCACCACTGGAGATTGTGTGTATAGACTTTTGGACAACGGAGGATTCTAACAACAAGTCTATTGATGTGCTGGTTGTAACTGATCATTTTACGCGGCTTGCTCAGGCCTTTCCTTGCCGTGACCAATCTGCAAAACAAGTGGCGAGGCAGCTTTGGGACAAGTACTTTTGCATCTATGGTTTTCCTGAGAGAATCCATTCTGACCAAGGCCCATCCTTTGAAAGTCAGCTCATAAGCGAACTGTTGAAAGTTGCTGGTGTGAGAAAATCCCATACGACCCCCTATCATCCAGTGGGTAACGGCAGTGTGGAACGCTTCAACAGAACACTGGGAAACATGATAAGAGCACTTGCACCAGATGCAAAACAGAATTGGCCACAAAAACTTCAGACATTGACCTTCATGTACAACTGCAGTCAATGAAACCACAGGCTATGCCCCTTTTTATCTGATGTATGGGAGAGTGCCATGCCTCCCTGTTGACGTGCTTTTTAAGAACATTCTCCAAGATCCTGAAATTGGTGGATATGATAAGTATGTACTGTCCCTGACTAAAGATCTTCAAGATGCTATGGCCATAGCTCAAAATCATGCAAACAAGGAACAAGATCGACAGGCTGTTCTCTACAATCGCCAAACTAAAGGGAAATCTATTGGGGTTGGCGACCGTGTTTTAGTATCAAACAAGCGTGAAAGAGGCAAACGCAAAACTGCTGACCGCTGGGAGTCTACTGTGTACACCATTGTGGGCGTGAACCCTACAACTCACACATATCAAATAAAACACCCCACCACCGGTCAAGTTCGAGTTGTGCATCGTAACCTCTTGATGCTAGTGAACTTCCTTCCTGTTGATACATCCAGTCAGCCTGTTGACTCTGCTGCCCTCACAACTGAAAGCTCTGACATTAACTCTATTTCAGATGTTCTGGGATCAGTCATGCAGGAAACGATTCAAGAATCAGAACACAAGACTGGGTCAGCTCCCTATCTGATGAGCCCCTTGATGTTGCCCCTGTGAATGACTCTGATGGAGATGTTGTCTCTGCAGCACAGGCAGACGGGGAATCTCTGTTGCCCCCTAGTGAGATGGACTGTGACAATAATCCCTCAAATGCTTCAGTTGACACACAGAGTGTTTGTCCACACACTTCACTAGTTGCACTTCATTTATTTATTTTCCGTTATGGTGATAATTCAGCACTTTAATCATTTCGGTCAAAATTCAGCAGGGGTGGGTGTAACAGAGAGAAAAGTGTGTATGAATGTGTATGTGAATTTTGCCCAAAATAATAATAATAGTGTGTATGTGTTTGTAATGAGATTGTTGTATCCATGTGTTTGGAGCCACCTGGTGGTGTGATGAGTGGCTGCATGCAACGGGTCCTTCAGACGCTCTCGCGGCTTCTCCCACCAGAATTCTGAGGAACGCTGGTGGAGGTTGGTGCGAGAGAGGCAGCTGTTCGCTATTGTTTTTACTTGGGGCCATATTTTTCTAGTTCAACAATTAACGAAATACTGTAAGATCATTTAACAATTACAAATATAATTTATAAAGTTTTCTTGTGGTTGGGCTGGAAAAATATGACCCTATGAGTGGGAGCTGCGCCAGTTGGTGTTTGTGGCTGACCGCTCAGTCAAGAAGGGTTACACTAGTGAGATTTGTTGAGTATCAGTGACGTTAACGTCTGATGAACACGGCCTTTAAGATTCAGGTCACATTTGAAAAGATCGGATACGAATCAAATACACAAGTTGCCTGGGTCGCTTTCGAAAAAATGCGACCTGTATTCAGACTATCAGCTACAGGTCGCATTACAGCAAAAAAAAAAAAAAAAAAACAGGAAGTGGAAACTGCAGTGCTTATGATAAGCGCAATATGCTTCACTTAGCTCCTTGATATGAAAAATAGGAAGTTGAATTTTGGGTTTAAATTCAAGTTCCTATCGCTATGCAAACCCTCCACATCTTCTGACCTCCTGTATGCAAAAATCTACATATAATTGCTTTGAATTATACTATTATACTCAAAAGCAATCATTGTATGTACACATGCACATAATCACACAAAGAACCGTTGTTCACTTGGAGTTTTCAGGATTTCAACCGGTGATTGTTTTAACTGCAGTTAAATATGAACAAACTGTCTTCAAAAACTCAATAAAGTTCACAGTTTCCTAACGTTGAAGTCCAGAATGAACGTGTTCAAAGCATCCAAGTTTATAGAAAGCCATCAAGCTCACATATACATAAAATATGACTTTTAGCACCTAAACAGCTCTTTATCTGTGAGCTGCACATGTGGTTTTTGTGTTCAACGTCTGCAGGCTGTTCTTGAGAAAACATCTCAACTCATTATCGCTTTCTTCCCGTGTGAAGAACTACAGCTAAGCTCCCTCAGCACATTCAGGCTAGCTTGGCTCCGCTTAACCGATCCTAGGAAGACGCCGCTGACCGCAGTACCAGGACAGGCCTGCGCTGTGCTCGGTAAGTGCTTGGAAAGAAACATTTCTTCAGTTAAACAGGCGTTTGAAGCAGCTACCGCGTAAAGGCGGGCTGCTTTTATAGCTACTTTGTTTTAATTAACGGAGCAACTAGCATTTGTGTTGGCTAAGCTAACGCGTTAAGGCGGGCTTGGACACTTTTAATATTTTTTGCTGCAATAATTAAATACTCAGACTTATAAAAACAATCTAGACAAACATCAAGGATTTTACCAGATAATTATTTTTTCAGAAGAGCTCATATCATACAGCATTTTCCTTGTATTCAATTAGAGCGCTGTGATTGGATAAAAGAAAATGGCCTGTTTTTCATTGTGCTTCTTTTTGCATCCACTACAAATCTGCCAGTCACAAACAGGAGGATCTGCTTATTTAGAGGAGGTATAAAACTGGGAGTAGATCCCCTCCAAGGAAATCCTGTAATCCATCAGCAAAATGTTCCTCTTCACTTTGGTGCTGGTGGTGCTGTTTCTACCGGAAGGCAAGTTTTTGATTACGATTAATATTATTCTAACATTGCATTATTTAGTGTGATTTCATTATATTTAGATTTTCTCCCATTAAAACTTACAATAATAATCTCTTTTCTACTTTTCTTGTTAAACTTTCAAACTTTTTTTTCCCTCTCTGTATTTTGTGCTGATGTGATTCAGCCATTTTGTCTTGGTTAAGAAGAGGATTTTGGCATTTAGAAATAATTCTATATAATAGTTTCCTTCATACTTTTGTTGACAATAAATGTTCATTTTCTCCTTGTTTTAATTAGCTGACAACCTGAAATGTAAATGTGAATCTGGCCCCGAGGGAATTTGCTCTGATGAAACAACTGAATGTTCCTCAAAGAACTATAGTTGTTCAGTAAGAACAAAAGTCTATTATTTAGGTACGTATTTGTGAGGTTTCCTGTTGATGATTCTTAGTTTGGGAACTCATCAGTTTAAAATTTGTGTTCTTTAATTACAGGTGGTGCAAAGTCTGAGCACAACTCCAAAGGTTGCATTAGGTCTGAACTGTGTATTAGCTTCTCTGTCAGCTATGGAGCTTACAGAATTGTACAAAACACCAAGTGCTGCAGTGAAGATCTCTGCAACGCCCAGATTAACTACACAAAACCTGGTAATTAATTCATTGATTATGTTTTTCAATACTTTGCACAATTTGAATTTACAGTGCTCACAAACTTTTTTTAACTAACTATAGATTTGGATTAAAAAACAGAATACACTTAGTTTTGTAATTCCAGCTTCATATACGTGTTTTAGAAGAAACAAGTTGGTGACAAAAAATTAAAGCTTTTAAGAAAAAATTATAATAATTCTTAATTTCTTTTAAACTGAATAACTATCTCTGTATTTTAGTCTCCACTCCAAATAGAAAAAAGTGCTACAGCTGTGATGAAGAAAACTGCATGAAAACCCTTAAATGTGCAGGGGATGAAAACTACTGCATTGATATAAAAGGTAAAAGGCCAACATGTTTGCATGCTTCATATTTATCATCACAAGAACATTAAGACCAGATACAAATGTGTTACTTGTATCATAACTATTTTCATTTTCACAGGACATGCAGTAGGAGTAACTTTGATGTCGAAGGGATGTGCCTCTAAGTTGGTGTGCTCAGATCAATTTTCTTCAGTGATGAGTCAGTTAACTTCACGGCCCCCTGGAACAAAGATTAGCTGCTGCCGGGGCAACTACTGCAACGGCGTCAGCAGCACCATCAGCAAAAGCAGCGCCAGCAGCACCAGTCCCACCCTGCTGCTCCTGTTGGTGCCTCTGTTGTTTTCTAACTTTTTTCTTAGCTCACAGAAGCTACTGAATTGCTGCCATGTTTTCTTTTTAATCACAATTCATTTTCTAAACCTGTTCTTTTTATTTGATTCTATAGCTTGGTTAGCTAAGCAACATGTTATAATCAACAACATCCTCTATACTTTGTTGTTCTATACTAAAATAATCTTCCTCAATAAACACAATTTTTTTTAATTCTGGGTCCAGTACCGATCTGATTCTAAATGTTTAGTTTTGAAAAAACAAAATGACTTGATGTTATAGATGTGGAATAAACATGTTTGATTTTCTTTGATTTAATATTAAAACTTGTTTTAATCAAAGAAAAGTTAAAAGCTTTCAGAGCCCAAGATTGTAGAGTTTGAATGGAAAACTAACCAACATGAACGTAAAATTCAACCTGGAGAGACTCAGAGAGAAAGTAGCTGTCTTACTTTCTTAGCTGATAGAAATAATTGCATTGCTACCAGGTTTTCTTTTTATGCATAATTCATTTAATAAATCTGTTTTTTTTCTTTTCATTGATTCTCTATAAATTCACTAAGATAAAACCAAGCAACATTCTGTAAACATCCTCAATACTTCACTGCTGTTGTTCTCTAAAAACAAATCCTGCTGAATAAATGCATTAAAAATAAATCTGTGTACTTTTCTGATTCTAAATGTTTATTTTTTAATCTGATGCAACTGAGGAAGATTGACTGAAATGATTTAAAAACATGAACTGAAAGGCTGGGGATAAAAGGAGAGAGGGAATAAAATTAGGTGTGAGTGAAGGATTTTTTTAAGATAACTGAATGGCTGTTGCCACATGAATAATTTGCTTTGTCAAAAAACTGCATCCCTCCTCAAACATGAAGAAATAAAGAGTTATGAGTGAAATAGCTTTTTCTACATAATCACCTGTTCTATGAAATAAAGGTAGGAGTTTCATACCAACAGGACAATATTTGGGGAATATCGTCCAGCTTTAACCTTTTACAATCTAAAACTCTCACCACTTTCAAATACATAATGTTTTACATTTACTCAATTTAAATAAATTAATTTATCAAACATGTTTTATCCAAATGTTCAGAGGATCTTTGGACACTAATCCTGTCATTAGTGCATAAGTCCTCTATTTGTGCCAGACATAATCTAATTCAATGCAAACTTGTTTATTGCACTTATTATATAAACACGTCTGGCCAAGTTTTACACCAACGTTTCTCCTGCCTGTGATGGAGGCCAACATTCTCCAGGCAAGTTGATCCACACTATCTGGCTTTGTCCTCAGCTTATTGGTCCAAAGCTTCTGATGATGCACATTTATTTAATTTGTGAAGCATTTTATGTTAAAATGTGTAAAAACTATTATCATTTTCTGTTTGATCTCTTTAATAAACAGAATATTGAATAACTTGCTGTTTCTATACGTTTTGGTTAATTCAAGGTTCAAACTACTAACTAAGGTTAGTAGTTTGTTATAAACAACCAGACTACATGGCAAGATGTAATCATGGAACTGTGCTAATAAATATTCAAACTATATCAGTTTTTCCTGTAAAATCAGATCGTTTTGTTATTTTGGGGATCAAACAGATTATTTGTGCTTAAAGTCACAAATGGCTTGAAATGGCTCTTGGCTCACACCTCTGCTTTATTCTCTAACTGCAGCAAAGTGCTGGAAACTGGTTTCACTGGACACAAGATTTCCTGTTCTGCAAGACTAAAGGACCAACAATGAATCATGTTCATTTAAAAATCTGTGAGCTGTAATCATCAGTCTTTAAAATTAAAGCATAAAGCATAAAATGCACTGTGATGAACCTTGGTGTAAATTCAAACTGGAAGATGCTTTTCTTTTCATCTGCTCAGTCAATCACCTCATCATGCGCCTCCTTCCCATCTCCGCCGATTTCGTCTGGGTCGGGCCTGGTTAATACTTGAATGGGAGACTGCCTGGGAATACCAGGTGCTGGAAGCTTTTACTGGCTCTTTCGCTAAAATGTGAAAGATGATACTAAAGCAAAAATGTATCACAGCAGAGGTAAGAATACATGTAGAAGTGGTCAGTGGTGAGTTAAACAGTGTGAAAATGCAAAAGTCTTTAGTGCCCCCTGGTGGTGACAAAAGCACCTGATATAGTAATACCAGGTGCGGTAAGATGTAGCCACCACCAGGGGGCACTAACAACTCTTTAACTCCACATTTTCACACTTTATAAATTCGGCACAGATCAAAAACTTCTGCGTTTATTCATACCTCTGACACATGTTGCTTCAATGTTATCTTTCACAAAATATATTTTTGCTAATAAACATTTAGAATCAGATTTTTTTATATATATTTTGGTGTTTGTTTACTAAATTTATAGAGAATCAGCTCAAAGAAAAAGAGCAGACTTATTAAATGAAACATGCTTAAAAAGAAATCATGGCAGCAATGTTGTTGTTTCTATAAGCTACGAACATGAGACAGAAAATAACAGTGACAGCAACAGGACCAGCAGGGGGCGTACTGGCACTGCTGGTCCTGTTGCAGTAGTCGCCCTGGCAACAGCGAAACTCTTCTGCATCTAATAGATCCATCTCCTGCTGCATTCACTGTGAAGATGAAAATAAAGTTATGTTGTCAGTAACATGTTTGTTTTCTGGTCTTAGCAGGATAAATACTCATTATGTAAAAACATGATATTCTCTTTCCTGATACTGTGATGCAGGAGGTTTCATTCCCTTCACAGTTGAGGGATTTCATGCAGTTTTCTCCTTCACAGCTGAGAACTTTTTTTCCATTTGGGTTGAACTTCTAGTCTAAAGAACTGCAGAATCATAACAATTTTTTCTTCAAAGTTCTCACTTTTTTTTATGTCACCAGCCTTGTTTCACCCCAAATATCTGCATAGGTATGGAGCTAAATTGGGGCCACAAAGGTTCGTCAGAAGAAAAAAAATGAAACTGGGAAAAATGTTTGAAATTTAAAAATAACATTTGAAACTAAGAAACATGTTCAAAACTACTTTTCAGATTTAAGGTATTTTTGAGCTTCAGATATGTCCATTTTTTTCAGATTCAAACTTCTGGCCCTGTTTTGGCCTGGGTGGCTGGACCTCAGATGGCAAGGACATGGACTCATGACTGACAGCTGGACAACTGCAGTCATTGTGTTTGAATCTGTAAAAAAAATAATGATAAATCTCTGGAATAAAAAAAAACTTTTAAATCTGAAAAGTAGTTTGGAGTATTTCTGTCAGGTTCAAATCTTTTTCTCCTATTGAACAAACTTTATGGCCCCAATTTAAACTTCATACTAGAATGACACACTAAGTGTATTAAACATTTTCCAGTACTTGCCCAATTGACCAAGGTAAAAAAATAATAATAAAAATGGGTTACCATATTAAAATATTCAGTTCATACAGAAACAAATCAGACAAAACTAGAGTTATTAATCAGTCTAAAGCCATCTTTATAAAGTTAAATATGTACATCACATATACCTAAAATAGAGGCTGTGTTTCAACTGCAGTCTGAAGTGACCCAATTCCTGATTTTTGTCAATCAGATTTTTTTTGCTGTGACCTTTCACATTTCCCAATTAATGCGACCTAATCTCCTGTGAACGCAATACACCAGAAAGTGTCCCGTATGCCCAGTAGAGGGCGCAATAAGGTCACACATAGAGAGAGAGCTCATTGTTTTGCCAACTGCCTTAAAGAATAAGAAAAAGCGCTCAGTGTTTGTGGAAGTAAACATGGATGCTAACAGTGGAGCAAAGCTTGTTATTTTGAAGTTGTTGACCGACAGGAGCAGCATATTAACAACTTAATCCTCATTATTGTCCATCATGGTTGTTATTTTCCTTCTCGCTTACAAAGACTAGTGAGATTTGTTGAGTATCAGTGACGTTAACGTCTGATGAACACGGCCTTTAAGATTCAGGTCACATTTGAAAAGATCGGATACGAATCAAATACACAAGTTGCCTGGGTCGCTTTCGAAAAAATGCGACCTGTATTCAGACTATCAGCTACAGGTCGCATTACAGCAAAAAAAAAAAAAAAACCAGGAAGCGGAAACTGCAGTGCTTATGATAAGCGTAATATGCTTCACTTAGCTCCTTGATATGAAAAATAGGAAGTTGAATTTTGGGTTTAAATTCAAGTTCCTATCGCTATGCAAAACCCTCCACATCTTCTGACCTCCTGTATGCAAAATCTACATATAATTGCTTTGAATTCTACTATTATACTCAAAAGCAATCATTGTATGTACACATGCACATAATCACACAAAGAACCGTTGTTCACTTGGAGTTTTCAGGATTTCAACCGGTGATTGTTTTAACTGCAGTTAAATATGAACAAACTGTCTTCAAAAACTCAATAAAGTTCACAGTTTCCTAACGTTGAAGTCCAGAATGAACGTGTTCAAAGCATCCAAGTTTATAGAAAGCCATCAAGCTCACATATACATAAAATATGACTTTTAGCACCTAAACAGCTCTTTATCGTGAGCTGCACATGTGTTTTGTGTTCAACGTCTGCAGGCTGTTCTTGAGAAAACATCTCAACTCATTATCGCTTTCTTCCCGTGTGAAGAACTACAGCTAAGCTCCCTCAGCACATTCAGGCTAGCTTGGCTCCGCTTAACCGATCCTAGGAAGACGCCGCTGACCGCAGTACCAGGACAGGCCTGCGCTGTGCTCGTAAGTGCTTGAAAGAAACATTTCTTCAGTTAAACAGGCGTTTGAAGCAGCTACCGCGTAAAGGCGGGCTGCTTTTATAGCTACTTTGTTTTAATTAACGGAGCAACTAGCATTTGTGTTGGCTAAGCTAACGCGTTAAGGCGGGCTTGGACACTTTTAATATTTTTTGCTGCAATAATTAAATACTCAGACTTATAAAAACAATCTAGACAAACATCAAGGATTTTACCAGATAATTATTTTTTCAGAAGAGCTCATATCATACAGCAATTTCCTTGTATTCAATTAGAGCGCTGTGATTGGATAAAAAAAAATGGCCTGTTTTTCATTGTGCTTCTTTTGTATCCACTACAAATCTGCCAGTCACAAACAGGAGGATCTGCTTATTTAGAGGAGGTATAAAACTGGGAGTAGATCCCCTCCAAGGAAATCCTGTAATCCATCAGCAAAATGTTCCTCTTCACTTTGGTGCTGGTGGTGCTGTTTCTACCGGAAGGCAAGTTTTTGATTACGATTAATATTATTCTAACATTGCATTATTTAGTGTGATTTCATTATATTTAGATTTTCTCCCATTAAAACTTACAATAATAATCTCTTTTCTACTTTTCTTGTTAAACTTTCAAACTTTTTCTTCCCTCTCTCTATTTTGTGCTGATGTGATTCAGCCATTTTGTCTTGGTTAAGAAGAGGATTTTGGCATTTAGAAATAATTCTATATAATAGTTTCCTTCATACTTTTGACAATAAATGTTCATTTTCTCTTTGTTTTAATTAGCTGACAACCTGAAATGTAAATGTGAACCTGACTAATATGGAACTTGCTCTGAGGAAACAACTGAATGTTCCTCAAAGAACTATAGTTGTTCAGTAACAACAAAAGGCTATTATTTAGGTACGTATTTGTGAGGTTTCCTGTTGATGATTCTTAGTTTGGGAACTCATCAGTTTAAAATTTGTGTTCTTTAATTACAGGTGGTTCAAAGTCTGAGCGGAACTCCAAAGATTGCTTTATGTTGATCTGTGTCTTAATTACTCTATCAGCTATGGAGATTACAGAATTGTACAAAACAGCAAGTGCTGCAGTGAAGATCTCTGCAACGCCCAGATTAACTACACAAAACTTGGTAATTAATTCATTGATTATGTTTTTCAATACTTTGCACAATTTGAATTTACAGTGCTCACAAACGTTTTTTAACTAACTATAGATTTGGATTAAAAAACAGAATACACTTAGTTTTGTAATTCCAGCTTCATATACATGTTTTAGAAGAAACAAGTTGGTGACAAAAAATTAAAGCTTTTAAGAAAAAATTATAATAATTCTTAATTTCTTTTAAACTGAATAACTATCTCTGTATTTTAGTCTCCACTCCAAATAGAAAAAAGTGCTACAGCTGTGATGAAGAAAACTGCATGAAAACCGTTAAATGTGCAGGGGATGAAAACTACTGTGTTAATGTAACAGGTAAAAGGCCAACATGTTTGCATGCTTCATATTTATCATCACAAGAACATTAAGACCAGATACAAATGTGTTACTTGCATCATAACTATTTTCATTTTCACAGGACATGCAGTAGGAGTAAGTTTCATGATGAAGGGATGTGCCTCTAAGTCGGTGTGCTCAGATCATTTTTCTTCAGTGATGAGTCAGTTAACTTCACAGCACCCTGGAGCAAAGGTTAGCTGCTGCCGGGGCAACTACTGCAACGGCGTCAGCAGCACCATCAGCCCAGGAAGCAAAAGCAGCGCCAGCAGCACCAGTCCCACCCTGCTGCTCCTGTTGGTGCCTCTGTTGTTTTCTATCTTTTTTTCTTAGCTCACAGAAGCTACTGAATTGCTGCCATGTTTTCTTTTTAATCACAATTCATTTTCTAAACCTGTTCTTTTTATTTTTCTATAGCTTGGTTAGCTAAGCAACATTTTATAATCAACAACATCCTCTATACTTTGTTGTTCTATACTAAAATAATCTTCCTCAATAAACACAATTTTTTTAATTCTGGGTCCAGTACCGATCTGATTCTAAATGTTTAGTTTTGAAAAAACAAAATGACTTGATGTTATAGATGTGGAATAAACATGTTTCATTTTCTTTGATTTAATATTAAAACTTTTTATTAATCAAAGAAAAGTTAAAAGCTTTCAGAGCCCAAGATTGTAGAGTTTGAATGGAAAACTAACCAACATGAACGTAAAATTCAACCTGGAGAGACTCAGAGAGAAAGTAGCTGTCTTACTTTCTTAGCTGATAGAAATAATTGCATTGCTACCAGGTTTTCTTTTTATGCATAATTCATTTAATAAATCTGTTTTTTCTTTTTATTGATTCTCTATAAATTCACTAAGATAAAACCAAGCAACATTCTGTAAACATCCTCAATACTTCACTGCTGTTGTTCTCTAAAAAAATACTGCTGAATAAATGCATTAAAAAATAATTCTGTGTACTTTTCTGATTCTAAATGTTTATTTTTTAATCTGATGCAACTGAGGAAGATTGACTGAAATGATTTAAAAACATGAACTGAAAGGCTGGGGGTAAAAGGAGAGAGGGAATAAAATTAGGTGTGAGTGAAGGATTTTTTTAAGATAACTGAATGGCTGTTGCCACATGAATAATTTGCTTTGTCAAAAAATGCATCCCTCCTCAAACATGAAGAAATAAAGAGTTATGAGTGAAATAGCTTTTTCTACATAATCACCTGTTCTCTGAGCTAAAGTGTTGGTTAAATTGTATTATTA
Organism: Xiphophorus couchianus; assembly: GCF_001444195.1. Lineage (NCBI taxonomy): Eukaryota > Metazoa > Chordata > Actinopteri > Cyprinodontiformes > Poeciliidae > Xiphophorus > Xiphophorus couchianus. The sequence goes on from NC_040231.1 coordinate 12,712,852, forward strand.
GTATTATCAAATATTTGTTGTATCATGTAGCCTTGTAGTTACATTTAGATAATGTTTCTGTGTGTTAAATAACTTTGATTCTATCCTGAGACTTCCCTGGGAAATAGGGGTGACAGCTACTCTCAGCAGCTGTTGCCCTGCAGGACTTCCTACAAGACAGAGGTGTTAGTTGCTCCCAGCAGAGTTTTACAAGCCTGCAATAAACTCTGCTCTGTGCTACAAAGCCGTTGCTTTGAAGCTATACAACGTGTCCTATTCGACGCCGTGCCTGGAGCAAGAAGGATTTAGATTGTAGATAACATGTGTTTAGTTTAGTGATTGTCTTGTAGCACTGCAACTAAAATGCTTTGACCCCACCCCTTAGAGTTGCAGTGCTCTCTGTGAAAGGGACTCTGAAAGAGCAATAAAAGAGAGGAACAGACAGATGTGTTTCAGAGCAGGTTGGAGATTTGTTACTGAAAGCACATCTCTGTCTGCTCTCCTCGCGAGAAACAAAGAATCTAACTCTCTTGTCTTTCCTGTGTTTGTTTAATAGGTATTTAGACCTGACATTATTTGGTCCTTCGCAGCCGGATGCCAAAATACCGGAAGGATTCCAGCGGGCATGGTGGACCCCAGTAAAGACCGTGCGCACGGCAAGTTTCCTAGTGGAAGCTTATCAGAACCTGTTCAAGGGCTGGCGCTCTGCCTGCCTGCTGGGATCTGACGGTTGACGGCTCTGAGGGGAAGACAGAGGGTGAGTGGATTCTTGTTTAAAAGTGTGGCGAATGACTGAGGGTCATTGCGCGAATAAGAAAACCCTGGAAATTCTAGACTCTAACAGGTAAAAATAGGGCACACAATCCGTGAAGGACGTCCAAAGTCCTTGCGCAAAAGTTCGTGGAAAAAAAGGCGCACGGAGCCTAGTGCAGACCTGCAATAAAATTTAATAAATTGGAAGATAAAAATAAAAATAATAAAATTTAATCAATTAGGCGATAAAAATAAAAATAATAAAATTTTCTCGATAAAAAATAAAAAATAATGTAATTTAATCAATTAGGCGATAAAAATAAAAAATAATAAAAAAAATTTCAATTCGATATATAATGATAAAATTTACTCAACAATAAAAAATTTAAATCAGGCACTAAAATTGTAATTGGAACGGATGGCGGAGTCCGACGAGGCAGGCGTTTAAATTCCGTGTGAGTGTGATTGGAGATATAAATACCACTTGGTGTTTTATCTCATATAAAACAGTAGGGTTGTAACCAGCAAACCTGTCTTGGATGCAGAGGTAAGAACCCCCCACTCGAAAGAGTTGAAGCGGGGGTTACCACTACAGGTATTTTTAATTGCTGGCCTACTGAAAAGATCTCCAGTTTATAGGATTCCCTAGGAGTCGACAAAAACTGGGCAAAATTTTATTAAAAAAAAAAAATGGGGAAAAGTATAAGCAAGAATAAGCCAACAGACAGTTTAAAAACAAATGACTGGAAATATGTTGAAAATCAGGATCCGCATAAAATAAAACAAAAAACAAAGTCAAAACCAAGGAAAATGCGCAAAGACGGGTATGAGGATGTAAAATTTTGGTTAGAATTAGCACAAAAAAGAGAAGAGGAGGAAGAAGCGTTTGATGAATACAGCCTGAGAATGCATCAACATTACATAGGATTGAAAACTGGGATTTTAGATGGATACATTAACCACGCTATACACGCAGAAAAGGTCTCAAAAGAAAAGAAAAAGGTTTCAGGAGCCTTTTTCCAGGATGAGGAGCAAATATTTTATCAAGACGGGAGAGGAAGAGGAAGCTTTAGGGGTAGAGGTCAGTACCCCAGAGGACAGAGAGGGAGATTGGGAAGAGGGAACTACAAACAAAACAACTTCAGACAGAACAACTTAGGAGGATGTTGGTGTTGTGGGAAAGAAGGACACATAGCCAGATATTGCCCAGAAAAATACATAGATCAGTCAGCATGACTAGAATCAGAAAGTTTAGAGAGTGAAGAGGTCCAATTAAATCTACAGGATTTATTATCTATGGACAGTGTAAGACCAGAAATAACACTTTTCATGCAGAGATGGCCTTATGTAGCTAGGATTAGCTTTGATTCCGACCACTGATGGGCACATAGCAGTTAAAAGGCAGTCAGAAATAAAAAAATAAAAAAAGGGAGATTTCTTTGTTGTTAAGGGCAATGGAAATCCACACTATTGTTATACATTAGATGTGCCCGACAGACCCCCACCTAACTTTACTCAGGCACTCCTGACTGAGGGAGCCATCTCTGCCCCCCAGTATCAAATGCCTCCAGACAACTTACACATAATTCTTTGGTTCAAAAATGCGGCTGGGCCTGATAAGAATGAAGACAGGCTCAACAAGGTCACTCCAGCTAAAATCGCAGTGACCTATCTGTATACAGATACGAAACACACAGCCGTTGCAGCTGTCGCTCTTCCTGATGATTTAAAATTTTTGGACAGAACGTGGACCTCCCCGCATGTATCTCTGTTTACATAAACTAAAAAAAAAAACAAAGAAAAAAAAAAACCAAAACACAGATGATGTCTTTTCTGGGGTTAACTAACTATTGTCGAAACTGGGTGCCTAATTATGCAGTAATAGTGGTTCCTTTACGCAAACTAATGTATGAAATAGATCCTAAAAGACATGCAACAATTAAGTCCTAAAAAAAGAAAAAGATCTTTGGATTAATAATGGAGTACTAAATAGAAGATCAAATCTACAAGTGACCTGCAAATATGCCTATCTTGCCAAAAAACAACTTGTATAAGTGGGCTGCAATATTGAGCCATGGCGTTTTCGCATGTCTCAACGGGGGGATGGTAGGATAGATACATTAACATTACTCTATTTATGGATTTATTTCTTTTTTAGGAACTTTTAATGCCTTACAAAAGGTCATTTCATTTCAAAAAATGCCTACAGAAAGAAGAGAGGGCTGCAAATGAAATAAGGAAATAAAGTGAATAAATGAATAGAAACAGGCTCTAACTGTGAGAGGCATTGCTCAGATAACAACAAACTGCAGTATGCAACCGATTCTAGATAGTTTCACAATCAGTCTTTTTAAACTGACCAAAACTTTAGGATAGATAAAATATTATTAAATCTACAGGAATTATGGATGATTAAGACAGAATAAAATAGAAGTAACTCACTTGTTGACTAGAAATTGATTGAATATAGAAAAAGTTTGCTACACTGTACAAATTTGTTGTTGAAGGATAATATTAAGTTAGAAATAACTTATGGGTTAATCAAAGAGGATCTGGTGGAACTTTTGTAGAGAATAATGTAGATCAGGGGACTTGCAGCCCCCCCTTGCAGCAGCTCCGCAGGGGGGCCACAGAGTTGGGCTGTAACTGCTACCCCACTAGATTCAACTAATTAACATGTGAAGCCTCTTTGCAAACCACTATTTTTTAAGTGCGAAGTAACCCCCACTTGCAGTAGCTCCGCAAGACAGAACGAGAAGGTGTGATGTAAATCACTTTCTCTCCCATCATCTAAAAGTACCTCCTGACAAAATATCAGAATATAAGTTACAATTTTAGTAGTGGAACGACAAAAGGTTTTTAAGTTCAAATTTTAAAATTAGAAGAAACTAAAACATATCTGATGATTCGAGTGCCAAAGCCTAATAAAGCAGTAGAAGAATTAAGAGTTCCTCCTAAAATCCTTATTAATTCTCTTTCCTGCCATAAAGTCGGTCCCTCTGAGAAGTGAGGGGTTTATGGTAGGCTTAAGGGTTTGTTTTGTGATCTGACAATAGAGGTTGCTCAGATTAGTGTAGATAGTTTAAGCAAGCAAATACATAGTGAGCATTGAAATAATGTGGAAAATGTTAAATATAAGTTTTTTGCATCCAAACACTGAGTCTGTGACAGCTGTCCTGACTGTCACACACAGATACTTTTGGTAATGATTTACTGTTTTCCTTTCATATTACTTTATATATTGATTAGTGAGTAGTTTAGATTTTTATCTTTAAATTTGTTTTCATTAGTCTGACTATTTAGTTGGCTATTTGTTGTGCACCCATTTAGTTAACTTTATGTGTCAGTTCTTTGTATATTTTGTTAAATATAACAAATTAATTTCTTTCTTTTGAGTTACCAGTTTCCTCTGGACCTGTTGCTGAAAATCATACAGATGAGCTCCAGCTGATTGGTGTCCATATATGGGTGTCAAACTTCCTTAGCGGGCCATTCCATTTGTTCACCCAGGGAGGGGGAAATTTGGTCTTTAGTTTAATTTCTTTCATTTGTAGATTTAGTAATATTCTGACCAGTATTTGTTAGGTTTTGTGTGTTTAATTACTGCTAGTGTGTGTTAATGGTCTGATCAGCCACTATTTAAGTTCCCCTCATGTCTTGTTTGTTAGGTCAGTTTGTGCTTGAGTTTGTTCCGTTACCAACTGAATTGTACTTTGTTATGTTGATTTCAGTTTGGGCCCAATTTATCATTTTTGGATTTTCTTTGTAGACTATATTTGAATTTTCTTCAACGTCTCTCTGGCTGGTTAATGCAAAACCTTCACAGAGTCTTAATTGGTAAACACGCCTTGTCAAACACTGGTGAAAATTTTTGAGGAGTTTGTAAAATGAATTATCTGACAATCATAAGAGTAAAATGAGATAAGGAGCTTTAAAACTGTAACATGAAGTGTTTTGGGAAAATAGTCTTGAAGATTTAAAGCATGCTAAAATAAATTGTTTTGTTTGTTTTGACGAGTTTACCTTTTGGGAAAAAGGCAGCATTGAATTTGGTAGAATTTCTCAGGGAACGTCATAAACCTGTTTCATAAACATTGTTATTTAAAGTAGTAGAAATGTGATGCATTAGCAGGTAATGCATCATCAGGGGGGAGAATATGTTATAGGTTTATCTTTTATATTACTTAAATAAAAATTTTTTATTTGAAGAACATGTTTGATCTGTGTTACACATAAAAAAGTGAAAGGAAAGATATGGTCTGGTGAAATATGTTTCTTTTGAATGGATTTGAGTCGTTCTCCATTGAAAGATGTTCTGACAATGGGCTAAAGTATTTTGAAACGATAGATAACAAATTTATAGCGATTAATGAAGCATATTTTGGTAAATTAACTTGGGAAAACAATTATAGAAATTAAAAATATTATTGTGTTAGCCATTTTCAGAGCATTAATTTAATGGAGCAAGAATGTTTTAAGAAATGTTTTGAAGAATCTGTTATTGATTAAAGTTATCACTAATCAGTAAAAGTACTCAGGTGGGATTATAATGATTTTTCTAAACTTGATTTTTGTTTTGATTTACATCCATTTAAAACGATTTTGAATAAAACTTTAAATTCAACGACAAGTAAAAGACCTAGGTAAAATTGGTATATTTTGAAAATGTCTAGATTTGTTAAGTTGACATTATAATTTCTCCAAGTTTAACACTTTTGAATTTTGTTTAAGGAAAGCATGTTGAATGTTTTAGACAAATAACCAGTAAGATCCAGTTTGTACTATAAAAGTAATTTAAACTGGACTGTCTAATTCACATTGATATTCATTGTTTTGATGATAAATGTAAACTGTACAACTGCAGCAAATTTTAAGCTTTTGTTTATTGTTTTGTTTTGTTTGTTTAGTTCTATTTTATAAGATTGGTTTAAGAGGAAGATCTGCATATGTTTAACATTCTGGCAAAACATTACTTTGGAAACATGTCTTTTGAAGCTGGTGATTACAGGGTTTTGGTATTTTCCATCAGTTGGAGTTGTGATATATATATAATTGAAGCATAGATTGAATAGATCACATCCACCATTTAATGAGCAGAACTGGACAAAGTAGGAGATAAGGCTTCACGTGATGAGTTGCTCATGGCTAACTACATACAGACTGGCTTGGAGTTCTGAGCTCCAAGCCTGACTCTGAACTCTGCAACACAAGCTGTTGTCTCTGAGGCAGAGTGCCTCTGCTTGGAGAAGCAGTTGCACACTTGTTTTGACGATAGCAGCCACAGAGCCACGAGCGTTGGAGAATTCACTCGGACACAGTGAATTGAAGATATTTGTGTTGAGTACACAAATGAATTGATGCTTTGGAGAATCTGATCTCTGTTTTGTCATTACAGTTTTGCAGCTGTTTTCCTGGTGCCCTGCGGATGTGGTCTCATTCAAGGTCTGCTTCTTTGATAAAAAGGATTAAAGTAATTCCCTTGATGGAAAATGACAAAGCAAATTTACTTTCTTTAAGTTAAGCCATTGTTTGATTATGCTGACACTGATGATGACGATGACACTAGAGAATGTTGTGCTTATGTTTATGATGCTAATGAAACTCCTGTCGATGATGTAATGTCTGTTTTAACAACTTGTGATAGGTGATGGCACAGATGTATCCTTTATTAGAGAAAAAATCTGACGTTGACAAAGGATACTCTGATGAGGATTCTTCTGACAGGTATCCAGATCCTGGCTTTTGGACTGGGTGTGACCCCTGAGTGTAAACATGTTTGCTTTCCAAAACATGATCTCCCAGCTGAAAATCATTTGAAGTGACTGTTTTTGGAGGGATATGAGAAGTGCACCAAATATCTGATAAACAGGAGGGAAATGTTGGGTAAATTGTATTATTAGTATTATCAAATATTTGTTGTATCATGTAGCCTTGTAGTTACATTTAGATAATGTTTCTGTGTGTTAAATAACTTTGATTCTATCCTGAGACTTCCCTGGGAAATAGGGGTGACAGCTACTCTCAGCAGCTGTTGCCCTGCAGGACTTCCTACAAGACAGAGGTGTTAGTTGCTCCCAGCAGAGTTTTACAAGCCTGCAATAAACTCTGCTCTGTGCTACAAAGCCGTTGCTTTGAAGCTATACAACGTGTCCTATTCGACGCCGTGCCTGGAGCAAGAAGGATTTAGATTGTAGATAACATGTGTTTAGTTTAGTGATTGTCTTGTAGCAATGCAACTAAAATGCTTTGACCCACCCCTTAGAGTTACAGTGCTCTCTGTGAAAGGGACTCTGAAAGAGCAATAAAAGAGAGGAACAGACAGATGTGTTTCAGAGCAGGTTGGAGATTTGTTACTGAAAGCACATCTCTGTCTGCTCTCCTCGCGAGAAACAAAGAATCTAACTCTCTTGTCTTTCCTGTGTTTGTTTAATAGGTATTTAGACCTGACATAAAGGTATGAGTTTCAGAGAAAAGGACAATATTTGGGGAATATCGTCCAGCTTTAACCTTTTACAATCTAAAACTCTCACCACTTTCAAATACATAATGTTTTGCATTTACTCAATTTAAATAGATTAATTTATCAAACATGTTTTATCCAAAAGTTCAGAGGATCTTTGGACACTAATCCTGTCATTAGTGCATAAGTCCTCTATTTGTGCCAGACATAATCTAATTCAATGCAAACTTGTTTATTGCACTTATTATATAAACACGTCTGGCCAAGTTTTACACCAACGTTTCTCCTGCCTGTGATGGAGGCCAACATTCTCCAGGCAAGTTGATCCACACTATCTGGCTTTGTCCTCAGCTTATTGGTCCAAAGCTTCTGATGATGCACATTTATTTAATTTGTGAAGCATTTTATGTTAAAATGTGTAAAAACTATTATCATTTTCTGCTTGATCTCTTTAATTAAACAGAATATTGAATAACTTGCTGTTTCTATACGTTTTGGTTAGTTCAAGGTTCAAACTACTAACTAAGGTTAGTAGTTTGTTATAAACAACCAGACTACATGACAAGATGTAATCATGGGACTGTGCTAATAAATATTCAAAACTATATCAGTTTTTCCTGTAAAATCAGATCGTTTTGTTATTTTGGGTATCAAACAGATTATTTGTGTTTAAAGTCACAACTGTCTTGAAATGGCTCTTGGCTCACACCTCTGCTTTATTCTCTAACTGCAGCAAAGTGCTGGAAACTGGTTTCACTGGACACAAGATTTCCTCTTCTGCAAGACTAAAGGACCAACAATGAATCATGTTCATTTAAAAATCTGTGAGCTGTAATCATCAGTCTTTAAAATTAAAGCATAAAGCATAAAATGCACTGTGATGAACCTTGGTGTAAATTCAAACTGGAAGATGCTTTTCTTTTCATCTGCTCAGTCAATCACCTCATCATGCGCCTCCTTCCCATCTCCGCTGATTTCGTCTGGGTCGGGCCTGGTTAATACTTGAATGGGAGACTGCCTGGGAATACCAGGTGCTGGAAGCTTTTACTGGCTCTTTTGCTAAAATGTGAAAGATGATACTAAAGCAAAAATGTATCACAGCAGAGGTAAGAATACATGTAGAAGTGGTCAGTGGTGAGTTAGAGTGTAAAAATGCAAAAGTCTTTAGTGCCCCCTGGTGGTGACAAAAGCACCTGATATAGTAATACCAGGTGCGGTAAGATGTAGCCACCACCAGGGGGCACTAACAACTCTTTAACTCCACATTTTCACACTTTATAAATTCGGCACAGATCAAAAACTTCTGCGTTTATTCATACCTCTGACACATGTTGCTTCAATGTTATCTTTCACAAAATATATTTTTGCTAATAAACATTTAGAATCAGATTTTTATATATATTTTGGTGTTTGTTTACTAAATTTATAGAGAATCAGCTCAAAGAAAAAGAGCAGACTTATTAAATGAAATATGCTTAAAAAGAAATCATGGCAGCAATGTTGTTGTTTCTATAAGCTACGAACATGAGACAGAAAATAACAGTGACAGCAACAGGACCAGCAGGGGGCGTACTGGCACTGCTGGTCCTGTTGCAGTAGTCGTCCTGGCAACAGCGAAACTCTTCTGCATCTAATAGATCCATCTCCTGCTGCATTCAAGAATTTGACCAATGACCTTTTTCTACCGGGTGCTCTGGAACCTTCTGTGGGCATGCACTTATAAGCATGGCTGACCACAACTAATCAGTTACATATGGAACTGATAACAGAGGAATGTGCAAAGTCTCTAGCCTCCAGGCAAACATCCTAAAAATGGTTAATAGTATTTCACAGAAGAAAAAGAGTCAAGTAAACATCAAACAAAATAATAATATGAAAACATAACCTTTCAAGTAAACTCACAAGTAAATGAACTTAGATAATTTTTCTAGCACCTGTTCTTTTTATTTGATTCTACAGCTTGGTTAGCTAAGCAAAATGTTATTTCACTTCAAATTAGAATCACATGGATGCTAACAGTGGAGCATAGCTTATGATTTTGAAGCTTACGAAGACTGGTGTAACAGAGAGAAAAGTGTGTATGAATGTGTATGTGAATTTTGCCCAAAATAATAATAATAGTGTGTATGTGTTTGTAATGAGATTGTTGTATCCATGTGTTTGGAGCCACCTAGTGGTGTGATGAGTGGCTGCATGCAACGGGTCCTTCAGACGCTCTCGCGGCTTCTCCCACCAGAATTCTGAGGAACGCTGGTGGAGGTTGGTGCGAGAGAGGCAGCTGTTCGCTATTGTTTTTACTTGGGGCCATATTTTTCTAGTTCAACAATTAACGAAATACTGTAAGATCATTTAACAATTACAAATATAATTTATAAAGTTTTCTTGTGGTTGGGCTGGAAAAATATGACCCTATGAGTGGGAGCTGCGCCAGTTGGTGTTTGTGGCTGACCGCTCAGTCACGACGTTAACTGTGTCTTTTATTTTTCAGCTGTTGGACCACTTGCATGCAGTCAATCACATTGTGAGAATTTCATTTCATATCACACTAGGTGACAACAACCAACCAAGACTATACTGGCGTTGTGAAAAGCAAGAAGGGTTACACTGGTGCCGTGACTCCGTGATCCCTGATCGGCTTGATGCTGTTCGCCCGGGTTGCTGTGTCATCTACCTACAAGCTGCCTCTTCACTTCAAGTCGTGTCAACACACCTGTGTTACAAGGTTAAAGGACTGAGAGGAGAATATTTATTGCCAATAAGTGACTGATTTTTACTCGAGTGTGTTTTATTTTCATTATTCCATTTTGTAATGGCAGAAATATTCCAACCAAACGTTGAAAATGTGAACAGTCAACCCTCCTTTGGGAGAGGTAGAGGTGTAATGGGTCTCACTTTAGAGTCAGGAGTGGCAGTTGGGTCGGATTTTTGTGCCTCACCCATGTTACCTGCAAGTAATAGGCCTCAGGGATTAGCTTTCTATCCAGCTGAGACACCTATGGGACAGATGTCGTTGGGGGACCCGAGCCACTCTACATTTAATGCTGGCCATGACTTACAAATATTAAATGACATGATTTATCAGTTAGGTTCACAGATTGGAGAGTCCATTGCAAATAGATTGTTGTCTTCTGGTGTTGTTGAGGAAAAAGAAACCCAAAATGCCACCTGTTTGAACAAGATGGTGCACATATTGGAGACACTTCTGTCTTTGATAGTCAAAAATTCAATATCATTGTAAAATCAGAAAACACCACCACCAATTTTTTAGAGGTGAGAATACTGACAAACATACTGTTACTGAGTGGTTGAAATGATGAGAGGTTACTTTAGAAGGCAGAACTATAATAGTTCTATACAAACAGAGGAGATTATGGGGAGGCTAATGGGCAGAGCCAGAGATGTGGTTAAGATTGGTCTTAAAAGTGACCCTTTTTTAAATGCTACATGCTCCCCAGATGTAATTTATAACATGCTGATTCAATACTTCAGTCACACATCCTCCTGTCTGCCGCTGCAAGACTTCTACTCCACACTGCCATTTCAAAAAGAGGACGCCTTTGACTACTGGATTCGCCCTCAACAAAGCTGCAGATATGGCTGAAGAAGGTTTTAAAGCGTCAGGGGAAACAAACTGACGATATGAGCAGTGAAATTGCTAAAATGTTTGTAAAGCACTGCCCTGATGCAGAACTGGCTTCAGTATTTAAGTACAAGCAAATACATGAATGGACCTCAAAAGACATTCAGGAGAGGCTAGATGAGCACCAGAGAGAGCGTGTGTCCAGGATCACAACACCAATCCACAAACCATCTGCAGCCCCACTGTTCTGCTATGACACACACGTTGAATCCCAAGTCTCTGGTGGTGCACAAAGATCAAATAATGTTTTGTCCTCTTACAATGTACAGCCTGCCTCTGAGGCTCCACCAAATTCATGTTCTCCTGTGATGGTACAGAACCAGCAGCTGGCCACTACATTAGATTCCCCTTCTTCACAGTCTTACATTCCTGCCCTGCAATCTGCAAAGCAGAACAGCCAGTTCTCACAAGTGCAGTGCCAACCTTTCGCTCCAGTCCCACAAAGTCAGCCGCTCAGTCTGCCACAAGAAGGTGCCATGCTTGGAGAGATGATGTCTATGCTCAGGCAGGTACTTGATAAAGTTCAGGTTGGTGGCCAGGTATCATCTGCTCGCCACAAGCGCACATGGGGTCGAGCCAGACCTGTTATAAACTGTCGCATATGCAATGATGACAAGCACACCACTGAAGCCCACTGCCGTTCAGACCGCCTTGTTTCACATGCTTCAGCCCTGACCACATGAGGCGCTCTTGTCCAAACAGAGCTGTCCCAACAGAAAATGTGCAGGGAAACTAAGTGACCTGTGCCTGGAGGGAGGCCGCATGGGTCAAAGTGATTCCTCCCACATACTTGATGCTGCTGAACTGTACCAAAATATTCAAAGAATAAATGAGTCTGAGAATATTATTATGCAAGACACACAAAAAGTCAAAAAAAGTGACAGTTTATTTTACACAAATGTCAAACTTAATGACAAATTAATTCTTGGTGCCATGCTAGATAGCGGCTCGATGGCATGCTCTTTGAGCGATGTAGCCTTACAGTCAATGATTAATGCTGGTGTTGTAATCTCTCACCAGGAGGCTACCAACATTGTATTTGTGGGATGTGGTGGTTCTAGAGTAAGACCGACCTCAATAGTGGATCTGAATATGGAGATCTATGGATGCCAGTTGTCGGTCCCCACCTTTGTAGTGAAAAACCAACAGACTGATCTGCTTCTGGGCTCCAATGTCATCAGGCGACTATTGCACCTGTTAAAGAAAGACTCCTCCTACTGGGCAGCAGTTTCCACACCTCACATAGGTCTCCCAGAACTCGAGGAGTTCCTCTCTCTTCTTGCTGGCCTGGACCGTTGGTCTGGTGAGAATGTCCCAGACAAAGTTGGCACAGTGAGATGTAACACAGCTGTTACTCTGGAGGCTGGCACTGAGTATCTTGTATGGGGCAAACTTCCCAAGGGCACAAAGTTATCACCTGGTTTGACTGTGATGTCTGAGCCCACGTCATCACATTCCGCTCCCCGTGGCATTTTGGTGGCGAGAGCTGTGATACCACTCTGGGGAGACAGGTTAGTCCCTCTCAAGATTTTAAATGCTTCCAGTGGTCCTGTCACCATACATAAGAATGCTAGACTGGCCGATATATACACCTGTCTTGCTATGGAGGACCTAGATATACAAGATGTAACATGCTCATATCAGGCTACCTCTGTCAAACGCACTGAAGTTGATTCTGCAATAGAAAACAATGACAATATACAGGAAAGACTGAGAAGTGCTGGTCTGGGGGATCTGGACCTACAGTCTTGTGATGTGTCAGATGATTGGCGGAGAAAACTAGCAGATCTAGTGATCAGTTATGAGGATGTCTTCTCCCGCCATCACTTAGACTGTGGAGAGGCAAAAGAATTTGTACACAGGATCCGGCTCACAGATGAGAGACCCTTTCGGCTGCCCTATTGCCGCGTGCCTCCTGCTGAGTACCAGAAACTCCGTCAAGTCCTGAATGAGATGGAGGAGAAAGAAATTATATAAAAATAAAAATCAACGAGTGAATTTGCCTCACCTCTTGTCCTCGTTTGGGAAAAGAACGGTGATTTAAGGATCTGCACAGACTTCAGATGGCTCAACAGACGGACCCTGAAGGATGCTCATCCCCTACCACATCAGGCTGATTGCTTGGCTGCCTTGGGAGGAAACATGTTCTTTAGCACAATGGACCTCACGTCTGGCTTTTACAACATGCCACTCCATGAAGATGACCGTAAATACTCCGCCTTTACAACACCCATGGGGTTGTATGAATACAACAGACTTCCCCAAGGCCTGTGCAACAGCCCAGCCAACTTTATGAGGATGATGACCTCAATATTCGGTGACCAGAACTTTCTCAGCCTGCTATGTTACTTCGATGATTTGCTGGTGTTTGGACCATCTGAGGAGGTGGCTCTCGAGAGGTTAGAGATGGTGTTCGGTCGTCTCCGTTACCATAACCTCAAACTGGCTCCAAAGAAATGTTGGCTGCTGAGAAGATCTGTGAAGTTTCTTGGTCACATAATTGACAAATCTGGTGTTTCTACAGATCCTTCTAAAGTTGAGTCCATCAGCAACATGCTCATTACAGATCTCATGGAGCCAGATGGTATCACTCCATCCCATTCATGCATCCGATCATTTCTCGGCATGGTCAACTACTACCAACATTTCATCCCAAACTATTCTGCAATTGCCAGACCACTGTTTGACCTACTGGCTGGTGCAAAACAGAAACGCAAACCAAAGATACTGTTAAGGAAATATGATTATATATAATGCTTAATACAGTTAATCTTAGAAGATATATGGAACACTCTTATTTTAAACAGGTTTGTGTTAAGCATTTGAAACTAAACCAGATGGGTAAGCATTCAGAGATGCAGGAACCAAATGCAGATTAAGGGAGATCTCTCAATGGGACCCCCACTGTGAGGCCAGGCCACAGGCGAAGCCATAAAATTAGCATTTTCCTTGGGAGACAGAGACTTTAGATTTCTCAGGTATCTGTGAGGTCTTATCTCAGGATCGTTCTGTACTCAGAATGACCGTGGGAGCCACAGGGGGTCAGGGCCAGCTATCCGCTCTTTTGTCTCGGTAGAAGGCAGATGGTCCTTTGATCTTTGTCGTAGATTGAGGGGAGTTACAAGTTTCTCTGGGAGCTTCCAGTTGGTTAAAAAGAGGAACGCCTAGAATGCATAAATTAAATAGAAAAACACCCACTCAGTATAAAATTGAATGTCACCACTAAATTTGCAGAAAGTTGCCATTTTTTTGCTTTTTGCATTGGCTCTCTCTCCAAAGACGTCTTTGCTTTTTGTTTGTCTTTGTTTCGTGTCTGTTTGTCTCCCCTTGTGTGTCTTTATTTTTATGAGAAAAATGCATATCTCTGTTCCTCTGCAGCTTTGTTGTTGATTGCTTTGTATGAGATTAAACTCTGTGATCTGTGACGTCAACACGCTTTGTTGTTGTTTTGTTTTAGCAGCGCGCCGCCACTCGCCAAGGACTCGGGAGAGAAAAGAGGAAAGAGCCAAAACTTTTTGTCTAAAACTAGCGTTAAATTACCTCTTTTTTACAATACCCACCAAGCGAAAACTCCAGTTCCGCAAACTGACTCCAGCTGATTGGACAGACGAGCATCTCTCTGCATTCATGGAGCTTAAAGCAGCTTTGGTTAACTCAGTAATTCTGGCCCACCCAGACTTTAACCGCCCATTTCTCCTGTCTACCGATGCATCACTAGACGGTTTGGGTGCAGTCCTCTCACAAGTCCAAGAGGGCGAAAGTGTGGCTCGTCCAATAGCATTCGCTAGCAAGTCTCTCACACGCGCTCAAAAGAAATATCCAGCCCACCGTCTCGAGTTTTTAGCACTGAAACGGTCGGTGTGTGACAAATTTAGCCACTGGCTGAAAGGACATGTATTTACAGTGTGGACAGACAACAACCCACTCACCCACATTCTCACAAAGCCACGTCTGGATGCCTGTGAACAGAGATGGGTGGCAAAGCTGGCTTCTTACGTCTTTGATATTAAATATATCCCTGGCTCTAAAAATGTGGTGGCAGATGCCTTAAGTCGCCATCCCTTTGTCAAATCTGCTGTGGGAAGGAGGCTGTTGCAGAGCCCACACAGCCAGCTACTTAATGAGGCCCTCCCTGTTTCATCTGGTTCAGTACAAGAGGCTTTCAGACAGTCAAGTGCCAAAGACCAGGACTCCAACGTGTTGCACTTACCTGACAGCACAAAGTTTCAGTCCTTCACAAAAGATGATGTTCATGCTCTTCTTGAGACACACAGTGCATGGGAGTCTGCTGCTAGAGTACGAGCTGTTGACACCCTTGAACATCTGCCCCAACTGATCCTCCCATCTCAAGATGATCAACCTGTGTTTTCAGAAACTGTATTGAGAGAAAAACAGCATAATGACCCTGTGTTATCAAGAGTGTTATACTATGTTAATCGTGGCCGTCGTCCGTCAAGAAGAGAAAGGTCGAATGAACAAACAATGGTCATTAAATACCTCAAACACTGGGAGAAGTTTGCTGTGTCCAATGACATCCTCTACAGACTGTCTAAAGACCAAATTACCCGTAAGAGACGCCACCAGTTCGTGGTCCCTTATTCTCTCAAGGCTGATGTTCTCAAAGGGATACACGACAATGCTGGTCATCAAGGGCAGTTCAGAAGTTTGGCTATTGCTCGTCAGAGGTTCTTCTGGCCCCATATTGACCGTGATGTCAAAGAGTATGTTCGCCAGTGTCCCAGATGTGTCATCGCAAAGTCCCCCGATCCAGATGGTCGAGCACCTCTTGAGAGTATAAAAACATCTGCACCACTGGAGATTGTGTGTATAGACTTTTGGACAACGGAGGATTCTAACAACAAGTCTATTGATGTGCTGGTTGTAACTGATCATTTTACGCGGCTTGCTCAGGCCTTTCCTTGCCGTGACCAATCTGCAAAACAAGTGGCGAGGCAGCTTTGGGACAAGTACTTTTGCATCTATGGTTTTCCTGAGAGAATCCATTCTGACCAAGGCCCATCCTTTGAAAGTCAGCTCATAAGCGAACTGTTGAAAGTTGCTGGTGTGAGAAAATCCCATACGACCCCCTATCATCCAGTGGGTAACGGCAGTGTGGAACGCTTCAACAGAACACTGGGAAACATGATAAGAGCACTTGCACCAGATGCAAAACAGAATTGGCCACAAAAACTTCAGACATTGACCTTCATGTACAACTGCAGTCAATGAAACCACAGGCTATGCCCCTTTTTATCTGATGTATGGGAGAGTGCCATGCCTCCCTGTTGACGTGCTTTTTAAGAACATTCTCCAAGATCCTGAAATTGGTGGATATGATAAGTATGTACTGTCCCTGACTAAAGATCTTCAAGATGCTATGGCCATAGCTCAAAATCATGCAAACAAGGAACAAGATCGACAGGCTGTTCTCTACAATCGCCAAACTAAAGGGAAATCTATTGGGGTTGGCGACCGTGTTTTAGTATCAAACAAGCGTGAAAGAGGCAAACGCAAAACTGCTGACCGCTGGGAGTCTACTGTGTACACCATTGTGGGCGTGAACCCTACAACTCACACATATCAAATAAAACACCCCACCACCGGTCAAGTTCGAGTTGTGCATCGTAACCTCTTGATGCTAGTGAACTTCCTTCCTGTTGATACATCCAGTCAGCCTGTTGACTCTGCTGCCCTCACAACTGAAAGCTCTGACATTAACTCTATTTCAGATGTTCTGGGATCAGTCATGCAGGAAACGATTCAAGAATCAGAACACAAGACTGGGTCAGCTCCCTATCTGATGAGCCCCTTGATGTTGCCCCTGTGAATGACTCTGATGGAGATGTTGTCTCTGCAGCACAGGCAGACGGGGAATCTCTGTTGCCCCCTAGTGAGATGGACTGTGACAATAATCCCTCAAATGCTTCAGTTGACACACAGAGTGTTTGTCCACACACTTCACTAGTTGCACTTCATTTATTTATTTTCCGTTATGGTGATAATTCAGCACTTTAATCATTTCGGTCAAAATTCAGCAGGGGTGGGTGTAACAGAGAGAAAAGTGTGTATGAATGTGTATGTGAATTTTGCCCAAAATAATAATAATAGTGTGTATGTGTTTGTAATGAGATTGTTGTATCCATGTGTTTGGAGCCACCTGGTGGTGTGATGAGTGGCTGCATGCAACGGGTCCTTCAGACGCTCTCGCGGCTTCTCCCACCAGAATTCTGAGGAACGCTGGTGGAGGTTGGTGCGAGAGAGGCAGCTGTTCGCTATTGTTTTTACTTGGGGCCATATTTTTCTAGTTCAACAATTAACGAAATACTGTAAGATCATTTAACAATTACAAATATAATTTATAAAGTTTTCTTGTGGTTGGGCTGGAAAAATATGACCCTATGAGTGGGAGCTGCGCCAGTTGGTGTTTGTGGCTGACCGCTCAGTCAAGAAGGGTTACACTAGTGAGATTTGTTGAGTATCAGTGACGTTAACGTCTGATGAACACGGCCTTTAAGATTCAGGTCACATTTGAAAAGATCGGATACGAATCAAATACACAAGTTGCCTGGGTCGCTTTCGAAAAAATGCGACCTGTATTCAGACTATCAGCTACAGGTCGCATTACAGCAAAAAAAAAAAAAAAAAAACAGGAAGTGGAAACTGCAGTGCTTATGATAAGCGCAATATGCTTCACTTAGCTCCTTGATATGAAAAATAGGAAGTTGAATTTTGGGTTTAAATTCAAGTTCCTATCGCTATGCAAACCCTCCACATCTTCTGACCTCCTGTATGCAAAAATCTACATATAATTGCTTTGAATTATACTATTATACTCAAAAGCAATCATTGTATGTACACATGCACATAATCACACAAAGAACCGTTGTTCACTTGGAGTTTTCAGGATTTCAACCGGTGATTGTTTTAACTGCAGTTAAATATGAACAAACTGTCTTCAAAAACTCAATAAAGTTCACAGTTTCCTAACGTTGAAGTCCAGAATGAACGTGTTCAAAGCATCCAAGTTTATAGAAAGCCATCAAGCTCACATATACATAAAATATGACTTTTAGCACCTAAACAGCTCTTTATCTGTGAGCTGCACATGTGGTTTTTGTGTTCAACGTCTGCAGGCTGTTCTTGAGAAAACATCTCAACTCATTATCGCTTTCTTCCCGTGTGAAGAACTACAGCTAAGCTCCCTCAGCACATTCAGGCTAGCTTGGCTCCGCTTAAACCGATCCTAGGAAGACGCCGCTGACCGCAGTACCAGGACAGGCCTGCGCTGTGCTCGGTAAGTGCTTGGAAAGAAACATTTCTTCAGTTAAACAGGCGTTTGAAGCAGCTACCGCGTAAAGGCGGGCTGCTTTTATAGCTACTTTGTTTTAATTAACGGAGCAACTAGCATTTGTGTTGGCTAAGCTAACGCGTTAAGGCGGGCTTGGACACTTTTAATATTTTTTGCTGCAATAATTAAATACTCAGACTTATAAAAACAATCTAGACAAACATCAAGGATTTTACCAGATAATTATTTTTTCAGAAGAGCTCATATCATACAGCATTTTCCTTGTATTCAATTAGAGCGCTGTGATTGGATAAAAGAAAATGGCCTGTTTTTCATTGTGCTTCTTTTTGCATCCACTACAAATCTGCCAGTCACAAACAGGAGGATCTGCTTATTTAGAGGAGGTATAAAACTGGGAGTAGATCCCCTCCAAGGAAATCCTGTAATCCATCAGCAAAATGTTCCTCTTCACTTTGGTGCTGGTGGTGCTGTTTCTACCGGAAGGCAAGTTTTTGATTACGATTAATATTATTCTAACATTGCATTATTTAGTGTGATTTCATTATATTTAGATTTTCTCCCATTAAAACTTACAATAATAATCTCTTTTCTACTTTTCTTGTTAAACTTTCAAACTTTTTTTTCCCTCTCTGTATTTTGTGCTGATGTGATTCAGCCATTTTGTCTTGGTTAAGAAGAGGATTTTGGCATTTAGAAATAATTCTATATAATAGTTTCCTTCATACTTTTGTTGACAATAAATGTTCATTTTCTCCTTGTTTTAATTAGCTGACAACCTGAAATGTAAATGTGAATCTGGCCCCGAGGGAATTTGCTCTGATGAAACAACTGAATGTTCCTCAAAGAACTATAGTTGTTCAGTAAGAACAAAAGTCTATTATTTAGGTACGTATTTGTGAGGTTTCCTGTTGATGATTCTTAGTTTGGGAACTCATCAGTTTAAAATTTGTGTTCTTTAATTACAGGTGGTGCAAAGTCTGAGCACAACTCCAAAGGTTGCATTAGGTCTGAACTGTGTATTAGCTTCTCTGTCAGCTATGGAGCTTACAGAATTGTACAAAACACCAAGTGCTGCAGTGAAGATCTCTGCAACGCCCAGATTAACTACACAAAACCTGGTAATTAATTCATTGATTATGTTTTTCAATACTTTGCACAATTTGAATTTACAGTGCTCACAAACTTTTTTTAACTAACTATAGATTTGGATTAAAAAACAGAATACACTTAGTTTTGTAATTCCAGCTTCATATACGTGTTTTAGAAGAAACAAGTTGGTGACAAAAAATTAAAGCTTTTAAGAAAAAATTATAATAATTCTTAATTTCTTTTAAACTGAATAACTATCTCTGTATTTTAGTCTCCACTCCAAATAGAAAAAAGTGCTACAGCTGTGATGAAGAAAACTGCATGAAAACCCTTAAATGTGCAGGGGATGAAAACTACTGCATTGATATAAAAGGTAAAAGGCCAACATGTTTGCATGCTTCATATTTATCATCACAAGAACATTAAGACCAGATACAAATGTGTTACTTGTATCATAACTATTTTCATTTTCACAGGACATGCAGTAGGAGTAACTTTGATGTCGAAGGGATGTGCCTCTAAGTTGGTGTGCTCAGATCAATTTTCTTCAGTGATGAGTCAGTTAACTTCACGGCCCCCTGGAACAAAGATTAGCTGCTGCCGGGGCAACTACTGCAACGGCGTCAGCAGCACCATCAGCAAAAGCAGCGCCAGCAGCACCAGTCCCACCCTGCTGCTCCTGTTGGTGCCTCTGTTGTTTTCTAACTTTTTTTCTTAGCTCACAGAAGCTACTGAATTGCTGCCATGTTTTCTTTTTAATCACAATTCATTTTCTAAACCTGTTCTTTTTATTTGATTCTATAGCTTGGTTAGCTAAGCAACATGTTATAATCAACAACATCCTCTATACTTTGTTGTTCTATACTAAAATAATCTTCCTCAATAAACACAATTTTTTTTAATTCTGGGTCCAGTACCGATCTGATTCTAAATGTTTAGTTTTGAAAAAACAAAATGACTTGATGTTATAGATGTGGAATAAACATGTTTGATTTTCTTTGATTTAATATTAAAACTTGTTTTAATCAAAGAAAAGTTAAAAGCTTTCAGAGCCCAAGATTGTAGAGTTTGAATGGAAAACTAACCAACATGAACGTAAAATTCAACCTGGAGAGACTCAGAGAGAAAGTAGCTGTCTTACTTTCTTAGCTGATAGAAATAATTGCATTGCTACCAGGTTTTCTTTTTATGCATAATTCATTTAATAAATCTGTTTTTTTTCTTTTCATTGATTCTCTATAAATTCACTAAGATAAAACCAAGCAACATTCTGTAAACATCCTCAATACTTCACTGCTGTTGTTCTCTAAAAACAAATCCTGCTGAATAAATGCATTAAAAATAAATCTGTGTACTTTTCTGATTCTAAATGTTTATTTTTTAATCTGATGCAACTGAGGAAGATTGACTGAAATGATTTAAAAACATGAACTGAAAGGCTGGGGATAAAAGGAGAGAGGGAATAAAATTAGGTGTGAGTGAAGGATTTTTTTAAGATAACTGAATGGCTGTTGCCACATGAATAATTTGCTTTGTCAAAAAACTGCATCCCTCCTCAAACATGAAGAAATAAAGAGTTATGAGTGAAATAGCTTTTTCTACATAATCACCTGTTCTATGAAATAAAGGTAGGAGTTTCATACCAACAGGACAATATTTGGGGAATATCGTCCAGCTTTAACCTTTTACAATCTAAAACTCTCACCACTTTCAAATACATAATGTTTTACATTTACTCAATTTAAATAAATTAATTTATCAAACATGTTTTATCCAAATGTTCAGAGGATCTTTGGACACTAATCCTGTCATTAGTGCATAAGTCCTCTATTTGTGCCAGACATAATCTAATTCAATGCAAACTTGTTTATTGCACTTATTATATAAACACGTCTGGCCAAGTTTTACACCAACGTTTCTCCTGCCTGTGATGGAGGCCAACATTCTCCAGGCAAGTTGATCCACACTATCTGGCTTTGTCCTCAGCTTATTGGTCCAAAGCTTCTGATGATGCACATTTATTTAATTTGTGAAGCATTTTATGTTAAAATGTGTAAAAACTATTATCATTTTCTGTTTGATCTCTTTAATAAACAGAATATTGAATAACTTGCTGTTTCTATACGTTTTGGTTAATTCAAGGTTCAAACTACTAACTAAGGTTAGTAGTTTGTTATAAACAACCAGACTACATGGCAAGATGTAATCATGGAACTGTGCTAATAAATATTCAAACTATATCAGTTTTTCCTGTAAAATCAGATCGTTTTGTTATTTTGGGGATCAAACAGATTATTTGTGCTTAAAGTCACAAATGGCTTGAAATGGCTCTTGGCTCACACCTCTGCTTTATTCTCTAACTGCAGCAAAGTGCTGGAAACTGGTTTCACTGGACACAAGATTTCCTGTTCTGCAAGACTAAAGGACCAACAATGAATCATGTTCATTTAAAAATCTGTGAGCTGTAATCATCAGTCTTTAAAATTAAAGCATAAAGCATAAAATGCACTGTGATGAACCTTGGTGTAAATTCAAACTGGAAGATGCTTTTCTTTTCATCTGCTCAGTCAATCACCTCATCATGCGCCTCCTTCCCATCTCCGCCGATTTCGTCTGGGTCGGGCCTGGTTAATACTTGAATGGGAGACTGCCTGGGAATACCAGGTGCTGGAAGCTTTTACTGGCTCTTTCGCTAAAATGTGAAAGATGATACTAAAGCAAAAATGTATCACAGCAGAGGTAAGAATACATGTAGAAGTGGTCAGTGGTGAGTTAAACAGTGTGAAAATGCAAAAGTCTTTAGTGCCCCCTGGTGGTGACAAAAGCACCTGATATAGTAATACCAGGTGCGGTAAGATGTAGCCACCACCAGGGGGCACTAACAACTCTTTAACTCCACATTTTCACACTTTATAAATTCGGCACAGATCAAAAACTTCTGCGTTTATTCATACCTCTGACACATGTTGCTTCAATGTTATCTTTCACAAAATATATTTTTGCTAATAAACATTTAGAATCAGATTTTTTTATATATATTTTGGTGTTTGTTTACTAAATTTATAGAGAATCAGCTCAAAGAAAAAGAGCAGACTTATTAAATGAAACATGCTTAAAAAGAAATCATGGCAGCAATGTTGTTGTTTCTATAAGCTACGAACATGAGACAGAAAATAACAGTGACAGCAACAGGACCAGCAGGGGGCGTACTGGCACTGCTGGTCCTGTTGCAGTAGTCGCCCTGGCAACAGCGAAACTCTTCTGCATCTAATAGATCCATCTCCTGCTGCATTCACTGTGAAGATGAAAATAAAGTTATGTTGTCAGTAACATGTTTGTTTCTGGTCTTAGCAGGATAAATACTCATTATGTAAAAACATGATATTCTCTTTCCTGATACTGTGATGCAGGAGTTTTCATTCCCTTCACAGTTGAGGGATTTCATGCAGTTTTCTCCTTCACAGCTGAAGAACTTTTTTCCATTTGGGTTGAACTTCTAGTCTAAAGAACTGCAGAATCATAACAATTTTTTCTTCAAAGTTCTCACTTTTTTTTATTGTCACCAGCTTGTTTCACCCCAAATATCTGCATAGGTATGGAGCTAAATTGGGGCCACAAAGGTTCTTCAGAAGAAAAAAAATGAAACTGGGAAAAATGTTTGAAATTTAAAAATAACATTTGAAACTAAGAACATGTTCAAAACTACTTTTCAGATTTAAGGTATTTTTGAGCTTCAGATATGTCCATTTTTTTCAGATTCAAACTTCTGGCCCTGTTTTGGCCTGGGTGGCTGGACCTCAGATGGCAAGGACATGGACTCATGACTGACAGCTGGACAACTGCAGTCATTGTGTTTGAATCTGTAAAAAAAAATAATGATAAATCTCTGGAATAAAAAAAAACTTTTAAATCTGAAAAGTAGTTTGGAGTATTTCTGTCAGGTTCAAATCTTTTTCTCCTATTGAACAAACTTTATGGCCCCAATTTAACTTCATACTAGAATGACAACACTAAGTGTATTAAACATTTTCCAGTACTGCCAATTGACCAAGGTAAAAAAATAATAATAAAACATGGGTTACATATTAAATATTCATTTCATACAGAAACAAATCAGACAAAACTAGAGTTATTAATCAGTTAAAGCCATCTTTATAAAGTTAAATATGTACATCACATATACCTAAAATATAGGCTGTGTTCACACTGCAGTCTGAAGTGACCCAATTCTGATTTTTTGTCAAATCAGATTTTTTTGCTGTGACCTTTCACATTTCCCAATTAATGCGACCTAATCTCCTGTGAACGCAATACACCAGAAAGTGTCCCGTATGCCCAGTAGAGGGCGCAATAAGGTCACACATAGAGAGAGAGCTCATTGTTTTGCCAACTGCCTTAAAGAATAAGAAAAAGCGCTCAGTGTTTGTGGAAGTAAACATGGATGCTAACAGTGGAGCAAAGCTTGTTATTTTGAAGTTGTTGACCGACAGGAGCAGCATATTAACAACTTAATCCTCATTATTGTCCATCATGGTTGTTATTTTCCTTCTCGCTTACAAAGACTAGTGAGATTTGTTGAGTATCAGTGACGTTAACGTCTGATGAACACGGCCTTTAAGATTCAGGTCACATTTGAAAAGATCGGATACGAATCAAATACACAAGTTGCCTGGGTCGCTTTCGAAAAAATGCGACCTGTATTCAGACTATCAGCTACAGGTCGCATTACAGCAAAAAAAAAAAAAAAACCAGGAAGCGGAAACTGCAGTGCTTATGATAAGCGTAATATGCTTCACTTAGCTCCTTGATATGAAAAATAGGAAGTTGAATTTTGGGTTTAAATTCAAGTTCCTATCGCTATGCAAACCCTCCACATCTTCTGACCTCCTGTATGCAAAAATCTACATATAATTGCTTTGAATTATACTATTATACTCAAAAGCAATCATTGTATGTACACATGCACATAATCACACAAAGAACCGTTGTTCACTTGGAGTTTTCAGGATTTCAACCGGTGATTGTTTTAACTGCAGTTAAATATGAACAAACTGTCTTCAAAAACTCAATAAAGTTCACAGTTTCCTAACGTTGAAGTCCAGAATGAACGTGTTCAAAGCATCCAAGTTTATAGAAAGCCATCAAGCTCACATATACATAAAATATGACTTTTAGCACCTAAACAGCTCTTTATCTGTGAGCTGCACATGTGGTTTTTGTGTTCAACGTCTGCAGGCTGTTCTTGAGAAAACATCTCAACTCATTATCGCTTTCTTCCCGTGTGAAGAACTACAGCTAAGCTCCCTCAGCACATTCAGGCTAGCTTGGCTCCGCTTAACCGATCCTAGGAAGACGCCGCTGACCGCAGTACCAGGACAGGCCTGCGCTGTGCTCGGTAAGTGCTTGGAAAGAAACATTTCTTCAGTTAAACAGGCGTTTGAAGCAGCTACCGCGTAAAGGCGGGCTGCTTTTATAGCTACTTTGTTTTAATTAACGGAGCAACTAGCATTTGTGTTGGCTAAGCTAACGCGTTAAGGCGGGCTTGGACACTTTTAATATTTTTTGCTGCAATAATTAAATACTCAGACTTATAAAAACAATCTAGACAAACATCAAGGATTTTACCAGATAATTATTTTTTCAGAAGAGCTCATATCATACAGCAATTTCCTTGTATTCAATTAGAGCGCTGTGATTGGATAAAAAAAAAATGGCCTGTTTTTCATTGTGCTTCTTTTTGCATCCACTACAAATCTGCCAGTCACAAACAGGAGGATCTGCTTATTTAGAGGAGGTATAAAACTGGGAGTAGATCCCCTCCAAGGAAATCCTGTAATCCATCAGCAAAATGTTCCTCTTCACTTTGGTGCTGGTGGTGCTGTTTCTACCGGAAGGCAAGTTTTTGATTACGATTAATATTATTCTAACATTGCATTATTTAGTGTGATTTCATTATATTTAGATTTTCTCCCATTAAAAATTACAATAATAATCTCTTTTCTACTTTTCTTGTTAAACTTTCAAACTTTTTCTTCCCTCTCTCTATTTTGTGCTGATGTGATTCAGCCATTTTGTCTTGGTTAAGAAGAGGATTTTGGCATTTAGAAATAATTCTATATAATAGTTTCCTTCATACTTTATTGACAATAAATGTTCATTTTCTCTTTGTTTTAATTAGCTGACAACCTGAAATGTAAATGTGAACCTGACTAATATGGAACTTGCTCTGAGGAAACAACTGAATGTTCCTCAAAGAACTATAGTTGTTCAGTAACAACAAAAGGCTATTATTTAGGTATGTATTTGTGAGGTTTCCTGTTGATGATTCTTAGTTTGGGAACTCATCAGTTTAAAATTTGTGTTCTTTAATTACAGGTGGTGCAAAGTCTGATCGTAACTCCAAAGGTTGCATTACGTCTGAACTGTGTATTAGCTTCTCTGTCAACTATGGAGCTTACAGAATTGTACAAAACACCAAGTGCTGCAGTGAAGATCTCTGCAACGCCCAGATTAACTACACAAAACTTGGTAATTAATTCATTGATTATGTTTTTCAATACTTTGCACAATTTGAATTTACAGTGCTCACAAACGTTTTTTAACTAACTATAGATTTGGATTAAAAAACAGAATACACTTAGTTTTGTAATTCCAGCTTCATATACATGTTTTAGAAGAAACAAGTTGGTGACAAAAAATTAAAGCTTTTAAGAAAAAATTATAATAATTCTTAATTTCTTTTAAACTGAATAACTATCTCTGTATTTTAGTCTCCACTCCAAATAGAAAAAAGTGCTACAGCTGTGATGAAGAAAACTGCATGAAAACCGTTAAATGTGCAGGGGATGAAAACTACTGTGTTAATGTAACAGGTAAAAGGCCAACATGTTTGCATGCTTCATATTTATCATCACAAGAACATTAAGACCAGATACAAATGTGTTACTTGCATCATAACTATTTTCATTTTCACAGGACATGCAGTAGGAGTAAGTTTCATGATGAAGGGATGTGCCTCTAAGTCGGTGTGCTCAGATCATTTTTCTTCAGTGATGAGTCAGTTAACTTCACAGCACCCTGGAGCAAAGGTTAGCTGCTGCCGGGGCAACTACTGCAACGGCGTCAGCAGCACCATCAGCCCAGGAAGCAAAAGCAGCGCCAGCAGCACCAGTCCCACCCTGCTGCTCCTGTTGGTGCCTCTGTTGTTTTCTATCTTTTTTTCTTAGCTCACAGAAGCTACTGAATTGCTGCCATGTTTTCTTTTTAATCACAATTCATTTTCTAAACCTGTTCTTTTTATTTGATTCTATAGCTTGGTTAGCTAAGCAACATTTTATAATCAACAACATCCTCTATACTTTGTTGTTCTATACTAAAATAATCTTCCTCAATAAACACAATTTTTTTTAATTCTGGGTCCAGTACCGATCTGATTCTAAATGTTTAGTTTTGAAAAAACAAAATGACTTGATGTTATAGATGTGGAATAAACATGTTTCATTTTCTTTGATTTAATATTAAAACTTTTTATTAATCAAAGAAAAGTTAAAAGCTTTCAGAGCCCAAGATTGTAGAGTTTGAATGGAAAACTAACCAACATGAACGTAAAATTCAACCTGGAGAGACTCAGAGAGAAAGTAGCTGTCTTACTTTCTTAGCTGATAGAAATAATTGCATTGCTACCAGGTTTTCTTTTTATGCATAATTCATTTAATAAATCTGTTTTTTCTTTTTATTGATTCTCTATAAATTCACTAAGATAAAACCAAGCAACATTCTGTAAACATCCTCAATACTTCACTGCTGTTGTTCTCTAAAAACAAATACTGCTGAATAAATGCATTAAAAAATAATTCTGTGTACTTTTCTGATTCTAAATGTTTATTTTTTAATCTGATGCAACTGAGGAAGATTGACTGAAATGATTTAAAAACATGAACTGAAAGGCTGGGGGTAAAAGGAGAGAGGGAATAAAATTAGGTGTGAGTGAAGGATTTTTTTAAGATAACTGAATGGCTGTTGCCACATGAATAATTTGCTTTGTCAAAAAATGCATCCCTCCTCAAACATGAAGAAATAAAGAGTTATGAGTGAAATAGCTTTTTCTACATAATCACCTGTTCTCTGAGCTAAAGTGTTGGTTAAATTGTATTATTAGTATTATCAAATATTTGTTGTATCATGTAGCCTTGTAGTTACATTTAGATAATGTTTCTGTGTGTTAAATAACTTTGATTCTATCCTGAGACTTCCCTGGGAAATAGGGGTGACAGCTACTCTCAGCAGCTGTTGCCCTGCAGGACTTCCTACAAGACAGAGGTGTTAGTTGCTCCCAGCAGAGTTTTACAAGCCTGCAATAAACTCTGCTCTGTGCTACAAAGCCGTTGCTTTGAAGCTATACAACGTGTCCTATTCGACGCCGTGCCTGGAGCAAGAAGGATTTAGATTGTAGATAACATGTGTTTAGTTTAGTGATTGTCTTGTAGCACTGCAACTAAAATGCTTTGACTCCACCCCTTAGAGTTGCAGTGCTCTCTGTGAAAGGGACTCTGAAAGAGCAATAAAAGAGAGGAACAGACAGATGTGTTTCAGAGCAGGTTGGAGATTTGTTACTGAAAGCACATCTCTGTCTGCTCTCCTCGCGAGAAACAAAGAATCTAACTCTCTTGTCTTTCCTGTGTTTGTTTAATAGGTATTTAGACCTGACATTATTTGGTCCTTCGCAGCCGGATGCCAAAATACCGGAAGGATTCCAGCGGGCATGGTGGACCCCAGTAAAGACCGTGCGCACGGCAAGTTTCCTAGTGGAAGCTTATCAGAACCTGTTCAAGGGCTGGCGCTCTGCCTGCCTGCTGGGATCTGACGGTTGACGGCTCTGAGGGGAAGACAGAGGGTGAGTGGATTCTTGTTTAAAAGTGTGGCGAATGACTGAGGGTCATTGCGCGAATAAGAAAACCCTGGAAATTCTAGACTCTAACAGGTAAAAATAGGGCACACAATCCGTGAAGGACGTCCAAAGTCCTTGCGCAAAAGTTCGTGGAAAAAAAGGCGCACGGAGCCTAGTGCAGACCTGCAATAAAATTTAATAAATTGGAAGATAAAAATAAAAATAATAAAATTTAATCAATTAGGCGATAAAAATAAAAATAATAAAATTTTCTCGATAAAAAATAAAAAATAATGTAATTTAATCAATTAGGCGATAAAAATAAAAAATAATAAAAAAAATTTCAATTCGATATATAATGATAAAATTTACTCAACAATAAAAATATTTAAATCAGGCACTAAAATTGTAATTGGAACGGATGGCGGAGTCCGACGAGGCAGGCGTTTAAATTCCGTGTGAGTGTGATTGGAGATATAAATACCACTTGGTGTTTTATCTCATATAAAACAGTAGGGTTGTAACCAGCAAACCTGTCTTGGATGCAGAGGTAAGAACCCCCCACTCGAAAGAGTTGAAGCGGGGGTTACCACTACAGGTATTTTTAATTGCTGGCCTACTGAAAAGATCTCCAGTTTATAGGATTCCCTAGGAGTCGACAAAAACTGGGCAAAATTTTATTAAAAAAAAAAAAATGGGGAAAAGTATAAGCAAGAATAAGCCAACAGACAGTTTAAAAACAAATGACTGGAAATATGTTGAAAATCAGGATCCGCATAAAATAAAACAAAAAACAAAGTCAAAACCAAGGAAAATGCGCAAAGACGGGTATGAGGATGTAAAATTTTGGTTAGAATTAGCACAAAAAAGAGAAGAGGAGGAAGAAGCGTTTGATGAATACAGCCTGAGAATGCATCAACATTACATAGGATTGAAAACTGGGATTTTAGATGGATACATTAACCACGCTATACACGCAGAAAAGGTCTCAAAAGAAAAGAAAAAGGTTTCAGGAGCCTTTTTCCAGGATGAGGAGCAAATATTTTATCAAGACGGGAGAGGAAGAGGAAGCTTTAGGGGTAGAGGTCAGTACCCCAGAGGACAGAGAGGGAGATTGGGAAGAGGGAACTACAAACAAAACAACTTCAGACAGAACAACTTAGGAGGATGTTGGTGTTGTGGGAAAGAAGGACACATAGCCAGATATTGCCCAGAAAAATACATAGATCAGTCAGCATGACTAGAATCAGAAAGTTTAGAGAGTGAAGAGGTCCAATTAAATCTACAGGATTTATTATCTATGGACAGTGTAAGACCAGAAATAACACTTTTCATGCAGAGATGGCCTTATGTAGCTAGGATTAGCTTTGATTCCGACCACTGATGGGCACATAGCAGTTAAAAGGCAGTCAGAAATAAAAAAATTAAAAAAAGGGAGATTTCTTTGTTGTTAAGGGCAATGGAAATCCACACTATTGTTATACATTAGATGTGCCCGACAGACCCCCACCTAACTTTACTCAGGCACTCCTGACTGAGGGAGCCATCTCTGCCCCCCAGTATCAAATGCCTCCAGACAACTTACACATAATTCTTTGGTTCAAAAATGCGGCTGGGCCTGATAAGAATGAAGACAGGCTCAACAAGGTCACTCCAGCTAAAATCGCAGTGACCTATCTGTATACAGATACGAAACACACAGCCGTTGCAGCTGTCGCTCTTCCTGATGATTTAAAATTTTTGGACAGAACGTGGACCTCCCCGCATGTATCTCTGTTTACATAAACTAAAAAAAAAAACAAAGAAAAAAAAAAACCAAAACACAGATGATGTCTTTTCTGGGGTTAACTAACTATTGTCGAAACTGGGTGCCTAATTATGCAGTAATAGTGGTTCCTTTACGCAAACTAATGTATGAAATAGATCCTAAAAGACATGCAACAATTAAGTCCTAAAAAAAGAAAAAGATCTTTGGATTAATAATGGAGTACTAAATAGAAGATCAAATCTACAAGTGACCTGCAAATATGCCTATCTTGCCAAAAAACAACTTGTATAAGTGGGCTGCAATATTGAGCCATGGCGTTTTCGCATGTCTCAACGGGGGGATGGTAGGATAGATACATTAACATTACTCTATTTATGGATTTATTTCTTTTTTAGGAACTTTTAATGCCTTACAAAAGGTCATTTCATTTCAAAAAATGCCTACAGAAAGAAGAGAGGGCTGCAAATGAAATAAGGAAATAAAGTGAATAAATGAATAGAAACAGGCTCTAACTGTGAGAGGCATTGCTCAGATAACAACAAACTGCAGTATGCAACCGATTCTAGATAGTTTCACAATCAGTCTTTTTAAACTGACCAAAACTTTAGGATAGATAAAATATTATTAAATCTACAGGAATTATGGATGATTAAGACAGAATAAAATAGAAGTAACTCACTTGTTGACTAGAAATTGATTGAATATAGAAAAAGTTTGCTACACTGTACAAATTTGTTGTTGAAGGATAATATTAAGTTAGAAATAACTTATGGGTTAATCAAAGAGGATCTGGTGGAACTTTTGTAGAGAATAATGTAGATCAGGGGACTTGCAGCCCCCCCCTTGCAGCAGCTCCGCAGGGGGGCCACAGAGTTGGGCTGTAACTGCTACCCCACTAGATTCAACTAATTAACATGTGAAGCCTCTTTGCAAACCACTATTTTTTAAGTGCGAAGTAACCCCCACTTGCAGTAGCTCCGCAAGACAGAACGAGAAGGTGTGATGTAAATCACTTTCTCTCCCATCATCTAAAAGTACCTCCTGACAAAATATCAGAATATAAGTTACAATTTTAGTAGTGGAACGACAAAAGGTTTTTAAGTTCAAATTTTAAAATTAGAAGAAACTAAAACATATCTGATGATTCGAGTGCCAAAGCCTAATAAAGCAGTAGAAGAATTAAGAGTTCCTCCTAAAATCCTTATTAATTCTCTTTCCTGCCATAAAGTCGGTCCCTCTGAGAAGTGAGGGGTTTATGGTAGGCTTAAGGGTTTGTTTTGTGATCTGACAATAGAGGTTGCTCAGATTAGTGTAGATAGTTTAAGCAAGCAAATACATAGTGAGCATTGAAATAATGTGGAAAATGTTAAATATAAGTTTTTTGCATCCAAACACTGAGTCTGTGACAGCTGTCCTGACTGTCACACACAGATACTTTTGGTAATGATTTACTGTTTTCCTTTCATATTACTTTATATATTGATTAGTGAGTAGTTTAGATTTTTATCTTTAAATTTGTTTTCATTAGTCTGACTATTTAGTTGGCTATTTGTTGTGCACCCATTTAGTTAACTTTATGTGTCAGTTCTTTGTATATTTTGTTAAATATAACAAATTAATTTCTTTCTTTTGAGTTACCAGTTTCCTCTGGACCTGTTGCTGAAAATCATACAGATGAGCTCCAGCTGATTGGTGTCCATATATGGGTGTCAAACTTCCTTAGCGGGCCATTCCATTTGTTCACCCAGGGAGGGGGAAATTTGGTCTTTAGTTTAATTTCTTTCATTTGTAGATTTAGTAATATTCTGACCAGTATTTGTTAGGTTTTTGTGTGTTTAATTACTGCTAGTGTGTGTTAATGGTCTGATCAGCCACTATTTAAGTTCCCCTCATGTCTTGTTTGTTAGGTCAGTTTGTGCTTGAGTTTGTTCCGTTACCAACTGAATTGTACTTTGTTATGTTGATTTCAGTTTGGGCCCAATTTATCATTTTTGGATTTTCTTTGTAGACTATATTTTGAATTTTCTTCAACGTCTCTCTGGCTGGTTAATGCAAAACCTTCACAGAGTCTTAATTGGTAAACACGCCTTGTCAAACACTGGTGAAAATTTTTGAGGAGTTTGTAAAATGAATTATCTGACAATCATAAGAGTAAAATGAGATAAGGAGCTTTAAAACTGTAACATGAAGTGTTTTGGGAAAATAGTAATCTTGAAGATTTAAAGCATGCTAAAATAAATTGTTTTGTTTGTTTTGACGAGTTTACCTTTTGGGAAAAAGGCAGCATTGAATTTGGTAGAATTTCTCAGGGAACGTCATAAACCTGTTTCATAAACATTGTTATTTAAAGTAGTAGAAATGTGATGCATTAGCAGGTAATGCATCATCAGGGGGGAGAATATGTTATAGGTTTATCTTTTATATTACTTAAATAAAAATTTTTTATTTGAAGAACATGTTTGATCTGTGTTACACATAAAAAAGTGAAAGGAAAGATATGGTCTGGTGAAATATGTTTCTTTTGAATGGATTTGAGTCGTTCTCCATTGAAAGATGTTCTGACAATGGGCTAAAGTATTTTGAAACGATAGATAACAAATTTATAGCGATTAATGAAGCATATTTTGGTAAATTAACTTGGGAAAACAATTATAGAAATTAAAAATATTATTGTGTTAGCCATTTTCAGAGCATTAATTTAATGGAGCAAGAATGTTTTAAGAAATGTTTTGAAGAATCTGTTATTGATTAAAGTTATCACTAATCAGTAAAAGTACTCAGGTGGGATTATAATGATTTTTCTAAACTTGATTTTTGTTTTGATTTACATCCATTTAAAACGATTTTGAATAAAACTTTAAATTCAACGACAAGTAAAAGACCTAGGTAAAATTGGTATATTTTGAAAATGTCTAGATTTGTTAAGTTGACATTATAATTTCTCCAAGTTTAACACTTTTGAATTTTGTTTAAGGAAAGCATGTTGAATGTTTTAGACAAATAACCAGTAAGATCCAGTTTGTACTATAAAAGTAATTTAAACTGGACTGTCTAATTCACATTGATATTCATTGTTTTGATGATAAATGTAAACTGTACAACTGCAGCAAATTTTAAGCTTTTGTTTATTGTTTTGTTTTGTTTGTTTAGTTCTATTTTATAAGATTGGTTTAAGAGGAAGATCTGCATATGTTTAACATTCTGGCAAAACATTACTTTGGAAACATGTCTTTTGAAGCTGGTGATTACAGGGTTTTGGTATTTTCCATCAGTTGGAGTTGTGATATATATATAATTGAAGCATAGATTGAATAGATCACATCCACCATTTAATGAGCAGAACTGGACAAAGTAGGAGATAAGGCTTCACGTGATGAGTTGCTCATGGCTAACTACATACAGACTGGCTTGGAGTTCTGAGCTCCAAGCCTGACTCTGAACTCTGCAACACAAGCTGTTGTCTCTGAGGCAGAGTGCCTCTGCTTGGAGAAGCAGTTGCACACTTGTTTTGACGATAGCAGCCACAGAGCCACGAGCGTTGGAGAATTCACTCGGACACAGTGAATTGAAGATATTTGTGTTGAGTACACAAATGAATTGATGCTTTTGGAGAATCTGATCTCTGTTTTGTCATTACAGTTTTGCAGCTGTTTTCCTGGTGCCCTGCGGATGTGGTCTCATTCAAGGTCTGCTTCTTTGATAAAAAGGATTAAAGTAATTCCCTTGATGGAAAATGACAAAGCAAATTTACTTTCTTTAAGTTAAGCCATTGTTTGATTATGCTGACACTGATGATGACGATGACACTAGAGAATGTTGTGCTTATGTTTATGATGCTAATGAAACTCCTGTCGATGATGTAATGTCTGTTTTAACAACTTGTGATAGGTGATGGCACAGATGTATCCTTTATTAGAGAAAAAATCTGACGTTGACAAAGGATACTCTGATGAGGATTCTTCTGACAGGTATCCAGATCCTGGCTTTTGGACTGGGTGTGACCCCTGAGTGTAAACATGTTTGCTTTCCAAAACATGATCTCCCAGCTGAAAATCATTTGAAGTGACTGTTTTTGGAGGGATATGAGAAGTGCACCAAATATCTGATAAACAGGAGGGAAATGTTGGGTAAATTGTATTATTAGTATTATCAAATATTTGTTGTATCATGTAGCCTTGTAGTTACATTTAGATAATGTTTCTGTGTGTTAAATAACTTTGATTCTATCCTGAGACTTCCCTGGGAAATAGGGGTGACAGCTACTCTCAGCAGCTGTTGCCCTGCAGGACTTCCTACAAGACAGAGGTGTTAGTTGCTCCCAGCAGAGTTTTACAAGCCTGCAATAAACTCTGCTCTGTGCTACAAAGCCGTTGCTTTGAAGCTATACAACGTGTCCTATTCGACGCCGTGCCTGGAGCAAGAAGGATTTAGATTGTAGATAACATGTGTTTAGTTTAGTGATTGTCTTGTAGCAATGCAACTAAAATGCTTTGACCCACCCCTTAGAGTTACAGTGCTCTCTGTGAAAGGGACTCTGAAAGAGCAATAAAAGAGAGGAACAGACAGATGTGTTTCAGAGCAGGTTGGAGATTTGTTACTGAAAGCACATCTCTGTCTGCTCTCCTCGCGAGAAACAAAGAATCTAACTCTCTTGTCTTTCCTGTGTTTGTTTAATAGGTATTTAGACCTGACATAAAGGTATGAGTTTCAGAGAAAAGGACAATATTTGGGGAATATCGTCCAGCTTTAACCTTTTACAATCTAAAACTCTCACCACTTTCAAATACATAATGTTTTGCATTTACTCAATTTAAATAGATTAATTTATCAAACATGTTTTATCCAAAAGTTCAGAGGATCTTTGGACACTAATCCTGTCATTAGTGCATAAGTCCTCTATTTGTGCCAGACATAATCTAATTCAATGCAAACTTGTTTATTGCACTTATTATATAAACACGTCTGGCCAAGTTTTACACCAACGTTTCTCCTGCCTGTGATGGAGGCCAACATTCTCCAGGCAAGTTGATCCACACTATCTGGCTTTGTCCTCAGCTTATTGGTCCAAAGCTTCTGATGATGCACATTTATTTAATTTGTGAAGCATTTTATGTTAAAATGTGTAAAAACTATTATCATTTTCTGCTTGATCTCTTTAATTAAACAGAATATTGAATAACTTGCTGTTTCTATACGTTTTGGTTAGTTCAAGGTTCAAACTACTAACTAAGGTTAGTAGTTTGTTATAAACAACCAGACTACATGACAAGATGTAATCATGGGACTGTGCTAATAAATATTCAAAACTATATCAGTTTTTCCTGTAAAATCAGATCGTTTTGTTATTTTGGGTATCAAACAGATTATTTGTGTTTAAAGTCACAACTGTCTTGAAATGGCTCTTGGCTCACACCTCTGCTTTATTCTCTAACTGCAGCAAAGTGCTGGAAACTGGTTTCACTGGACACAAGATTTCCTCTTCTGCAAGACTAAAGGACCAACAATGAATCATGTTCATTTAAAAATCTGTGAGCTGTAATCATCAGTCTTTAAAATTAAAGCATAAAGCATAAAATGCACTGTGATGAACCTTGGTGTAAATTCAAACTGGAAGATGCTTTTCTTTTCATCTGCTCAGTCAATCACCTCATCATGCGCCTCCTTCCCATCTCCGCTGATTTCGTCTGGGTCGGGCCTGGTTAATACTTGAATGGGAGACTGCCTGGGAATACCAGGTGCTGGAAGCTTTTACTGGCTCTTTTGCTAAAATGTGAAAGATGATACTAAAGCAAAAATGTATCACAGCAGAGGTAAGAATACATGTAGAAGTGGTCAGTGGTGAGTTAGAGTGTAAAAATGCAAAAGTCTTTAGTGCCCCCTGGTGGTGACAAAAGCACCTGATATAGTAATACCAGGTGCGGTAAGATGTAGCCACCACCAGGGGGCACTAACAACTCTTTAACTCCACATTTTCACACTTTATAAATTCGGCACAGATCAAAAACTTCTGCGTTTATTCATACCTCTGACACATGTTGCTTCAATGTTATCTTTCACAAAATATATTTTTGCTAATAAACATTTAGAATCAGATTTTTTATATATATTTTGGTGTTTGTTTACTAAATTTATAGAGAATCAGCTCAAAGAAAAAGAGCAGACTTATTAAATGAAATATGCTTAAAAAGAAATCATGGCAGCAATGTTGTTGTTTCTATAAGCTACGAACATGAGACAGAAAATAACAGTGACAGCAACAGGACCAGCAGGGGGCGTACTGGCACTGCTGGTCCTGTTGCAGTAGTCGTCCTGGCAACAGCGAAACTCTTCTGCATCTAATAGATCCATCTCCTGCTGCATTCAAGAATTTGACCAATGACCTTTTTCTACCGGGTGCTCTGGAACCTTCTGTGGGCATGCACTTATAAGCATGGCTGACCACAACTAATCAGTTACATATGGAACTGATAACAGAGGAATGTGCAAAGTCTCTAGCCTCCAGGCAAACATCCTAAAAATGGTTAATAGTATTTCACAGAAGAAAAAGAGTCAAGTAAACATCAAACAAAATAATAATATGAAAACATAACCTTTCAAGTAAACTCACAAGTAAATGAACTTAGATAATTTTTCTAGCACCTGTTCTTTTTATTTGATTCTACAGCTTGGTTAGCTAAGCAAAATGTTATTTCACTTCAAATTAGAATCACATGGATGCTAACAGTGGAGCATAGCTTATGATTTTGAAGCTTACGAAGACTGGTGTAACAGAGAGAAAAGTGTGTATGAATGTGTATGTGAATTTTGCCCAAAATAATAATAATAGTGTGTATGTGTTTGTAATGAGATTGTTGTATCCATGTGTTTGGAGCCACCTAGTGGTGTGATGAGTGGCTGCATGCAACGGGTCCTTCAGACGCTCTCGCGGCTTCTCCCACCAGAATTCTGAGGAACGCTGGTGGAGGTTGGTGCGAGAGAGGCAGCTGTTCGCTATTGTTTTTACTTGGGGCCATATTTTTCTAGTTCAACAATTAACGAAATACTGTAAGATCATTTAACAATTACAAATATAATTTATAAAGTTTTCTTGTGGTTGGGCTGGAAAAATATGACCCTATGAGTGGGAGCTGCGCCAGTTGGTGTTTGTGGCTGACCGCTCAGTCACGACGTTAACTGTGTCTTTTATTTTTCAGCTGTTGGACCACTTGCATGCAGTCAATCACATTGTGAGAATTTCATTTTATTTCACACTAGGTGGGTTCAAAGTGTAAATTTATGAATGTATATATATATTTAGAGAAAAAAAAATTGTTTTGTGAATGTAACTGTTAAATGTTAACTGTTAACTGCTGTAGCAGTTGTCTGTTATTTTACGGTTTGATTTTTGGAATAAGAATGTTTTGTTTTGTTTTTGAAGAATTGTTAAACTATACGATCACATCTAAAAAAAAAAAAAAAAAAAGAAGAAAAATAAAGAATTCTGAGGAACGCTGGTGGAGCTGTTGGACCACTTGCATGCAGTCAATCACATTGTGAGAATTTCATTTCATATCACACTAGGTGACAACAACCAACCAAGACTATACTGGCGTTGTGAAAAGCAAGAAGGGTTACACTGGTGCCGTGACTCCGTGATCCCTGATCGGCTTGATGCTGTTCGCCCGGGTTGCTGTGTCATCTACCTACAAGCTGCCTCTTCACTTCAAGTCGTGTCAACACACCTGTGTTACAAGGTTAAAGGACTGAGAGGAGAATATTTATTGCCAATAAGTGACTGATTTTTACTCGAGTGTGTTTTATTTTCATTATTCCATTTTGTAATGGCAGAAATATTCCAACCAAACGTTGAAAATGTGAACAGTCAACCCTCCTTTGGGAGAGGTAGAGGTGTAATGGGTCTCACTTTAGAGTCAGGAGTGGCAGTTGGGTCGGATTTTTGTGCCTCACCCATGTTACCTGCAAGTAATAGGCCTCAGGGATTAGCTTTCTATCCAGCTGAGACACCTATGGGACAGATGTCGTTGGGGGACCCGAGCCACTCTACATTTAATGCTGGCCATGACTTACAAATATTAAATGACATGATTTATCAGTTAGGTTCACAGATTGGAGAGTCCATTGCAAATAGATTGTTGTCTTCTGGTGTTGTTGAGGAAAAAGAAACCCAAAATGCCACCTGTTTGAAACAAGATGGTGCACATATTGGAGACACTTCTGTCTTTGATAGTCAAAAATTCAATATCATTGTAAAATCAGAAACACCACCACCAATTTTTAGAGGTGAGAATACTGACAAACATACTGTTACTGAGTGGGTTGAAATGATGAGAGGTTACTTTAGAAGGCAGAACTATAATAGTTCTATACAAACAGAGGAGATTATGGGGAGGCTAATGGGCAGAGCCAGAGATGTGGTTAAGATTGGTCTTAAAAGTGACCCTTTTTTAAATGCTACATGCTCCCCAGATGTAATTTATAACATGCTGATTCAATACTTCAGTCACACATCCTCCTGTCTGCCGCTGCAAGACTTCTACTCCACACTGCCATTTCAAAAAGAGGACGCCTTTGACTACTGGATTCGCCTCAACAAAGCTGCAGATATGGCTGAAGAAGGTTTAAAGCGTCAGGGGAAACAAACTGACGATATGAGCAGTGAAATTGCTAAAATGTTTGTAAAGCACTGCCCTGATGCAGAACTGGCTTCAGTATTTAAGTACAAGCAAATACATGAATGGACCTCAAAAGACATTCAGGAGAGGCTAGATGAGCACCAGAGAGAGCGTGTGTCCAGGATCACAACACCAATCCACAAACCATCTGCAGCCCCACTGTTCTGCTATGACACACACGTTGAATCCCAAGTCTCTGGTGGTGCACAAAGATCAAATAATGTTTTGTCCTCTTACAATGTACAGCCTGCCTCTGAGGCTCCACCAAATTCATGTTCTCCTGTGATGGTACAGAACCAGCAGCTGGCCACTACATTAGATTCCCCTTCTTCACAGTCTTACATTCCTGCCCTGCAATCTGCAAAGCAGAACAGCCAGTTCTCACAAGTGCAGTGCCAACCTTTCGCTCCAGTCCCACAAAGTCAGCCGCTCAGTCTGCCACAAGAAGGTGCCATGCTTGGAGAGATGATGTCTATGCTCAGGCAGGTACTTGATAAAGTTCAGGTTGGTGGCCAGGTATCATCTGCTCGCCACAAGCGCACATGGGGTCGAGCCAGACCTGTTATAAACTGTCGCATATGCAATGATGACAAGCACACCACTGAAGCCCACTGCCGTTCAGACCGCCTTTGTTTCACATGCTTCAGCCCTGACCACATGAGGCGCTCTTGTCCAAACAGAGCTGTCCCAACAGAAAATGTGCAGGGAAACTAAGTGACCTGTGCCTGGAGGGAGGCCGCATGGGTCAAAGTGATTCCTCCCACATACTTGATGCTGCTGAACTGTACCAAAATATTCAAAGAATAAATGAGTCTGAGAATATTATTATGCAAGACACACAAAAAGTCAAAAAAAGTGACAGTTTATTTTACACAAATGTCAAACTTAATGACAAATTAATTCTTGGTGCCATGCTAGATAGCGGCTCGATGGCATGCTCTTTGAGCGATGTAGCCTTACAGTCAATGATTAATGCTGGTGTTGTAATCTCTCACCAGGAGGCTACCAACATTGTATTTGTGGGATGTGGTGGTTCTAGAGTAAGACCGACCTCAATAGTGGATCTGAATATGGAGATCTATGGATGCCAGTTGTCGGTCCCCACCTTTGTAGTGAAAAACCAACAGACTGATCTGCTTCTGGGCTCCAATGTCATCAGGCGACTATTGCACCTGTTAAAGAAAGACTCCTCCTACTGGGCAGCAGTTTCCACACCTCACATAGGTCTCCCAGAACTCGAGGAGTTCCTCTCTCTTCTTGCTGGCCTGGACCGTTGGTCTGGTGAGAATGTCCCAGACAAAGTTGGCACAGTGAGATGTAACACAGCTGTTACTCTGGAGGCTGGCACTGAGTATCTTGTATGGGGCAAACTTCCCAAGGGCACAAAGTTATCACCTGGTTTGACTGTGATGTCTGAGCCCACGTCATCACATTCCGCTCCCCGTGGCATTTTGGTGGCGAGAGCTGTGATACCACTCTGGGGAGACAGGTTAGTCCCTCTCAAGATTTTAAATGCTTCCAGTGGTCCTGTCACCATACATAAGAATGCTAGACTGGCCGATATATACACCTGTCTTGCTATGGAGGACCTAGATATACAAGATGTAACATGCTCATATCAGGCTACCTCTGTCAAACGCACTGAAGTTGATTCTGCAATAGAAAACAATGACAATATACAGGAAAGACTGAGAAGTGCTGGTCTGGGGGATCTGGACCTACAGTCTTGTGATGTGTCAGATGATTGGCGGAGAAAACTAGCAGATCTAGTGATCAGTTATGAGGATGTCTTCTCCCGCCATCACTTAGACTGTGGAGAGGCAAAAGAATTTGTACACAGGATCCGGCTCACAGATGAGAGACCCTTTCGGCTGCCCTATCGCCGCGTGCCTCCTGCTGAGTACCAGAAACTCCGTCAAGTCCTGAATGAGATGGAGGAGAAAGAAATTATATAAAAATAAAAATCAACGAGTGAATTTGCCTCACCTCTTGTCCTCGTTTGGGAAAAGAACGGTGATTTAAGGATCTGCACAGACTTCAGATGGCTCAACAGACGGACCCTGAAGGATGCTCATCCCCTACCACATCAGGCTGATTGCTTGGCTGCCTTGGGAGGAAACATGTTCTTTAGCACAATGGACCTCACGTCTGGCTTTTACAACATGCCACTCCATGAAGATGACCGTAAATACTCCGCCTTTACAACACCCATGGGGTTGTATGAATACAACAGACTTCCCCAAGGCCTGTGCAACAGCCCAGCCAACTTTATGAGGATGATGACCTCAATATTCGGTGACCAGAACTTTCTCAGCCTGCTATGTTACTTCGATGATTTGCTGGTGTTTGGACCATCTGAGGAGGTGGCTCTCGAGAGGTTAGAGATGGTGTTCGGTCGTCTCCGTTACCATAACCTCAAACTGGCTCCAAAGAAATGTTGGCTGCTGAGAAGATCTGTGAAGTTTCTTGGTCACATAATTGACAAATCTGGTGTTTCTACAGATCCTTCTAAAGTTGAGTCCATCAGCAACATGCTCATTACAGATCTCATGGAGCCAGATGGTATCACTCCATCCCATTCATGCATCCGATCATTTCTCGGCATGGTCAACTACTACCAACATTTCATCCCAAACTATTCTGCAATTGCCAGACCACTGTTTGACCTACTGGCTGGTGCAAAACAGAAACGCAAACCAAAGATACTGTTAAGGAAATATGATTATATATAATGCTTAATACAGTTAATCTTAGAAGATATATGGAACACTCTTATTTTAAACAGGTTTGTGTTAAGCATTTGAAACTAAACCAGATGGGTAAGCATTCAGAGATGCAGGAACCAAATGCAGATTAAGGGAGATCTCTCAATGGGACCCCCACTGTGAGGCCAGGCCACAGGCGAAGCCATAAAATTAGCATTTTCCTTGGGAGACAGAGACTTTAGATTTCTCAGGTATCTGTGAGGTCTTATCTCAGGATCGTTCTGTACTCAGAATGACCGTGGGAGCCACAGGGGGTCAGGGCCAGCTATCCGCTCTTTTGTCTCGGTAGAAGGCAGATGGTCCTTTGATCTTTGTCGTAGATTGAGGGGAGTTACAAGTTTCTCTGGGAGCTTCCAGTTGGTTAAAAAGAGGAACGCCTAGAATGCATAAATTAAATAGAAAAACACCCACTCAGTATAAAATTGAATGTCACCACTAAATTTGCAGAAAGTTGCCATTTTTTTGCTTTTTGCATTGGCTCTCTCTCCAAAGACGTCTTTGCTTTTTGTTTGTCTTTGTTTCGTGTCTGTTTGTCTCCCCTTGTGTGTCTTTATTTTTATGAGAAAAATGCATATCTCTGTTCCTCTGCAGCTTTGTTGTTGATTGCTTTGTATGAGATTAAACTCTGTGATCTGTGACGTCAACACGCTTTGTTGTTGTTTTGTTTTAGCAGCGCGCCGCCACTCGCCAAGGACTCGGGAGAGAAAAGAGGAAAGAGCCAAAACTTTTTGTCTAAAACTAGCGTTAAATTACCTCTTTTTTACAATACCCACCAAGCGAAAACTCCAGTTCCGCAAACTGACTCCAGCTGATTGGACAGACGAGCATCTCTCTGCATTCATGGAGCTTAAAGCAGCTTTGGTTAACTCAGTAATTCTGGCCCACCCAGACTTTAACCGCCCATTTCTCCTGTCTACCGATGCATCACTAGACGGTTTGGGTGCAGTCCTCTCACAAGTCCAAGAGGGCGAAAGTGTGGCTCGTCCAATAGCATTCGCTAGCAAGTCTCTCACACGCGCTCAAAAGAAATATCCAGCCCACCGTCTCGAGTTTTTAGCACTGAAACGGTCGGTGTGTGACAAATTTAGCCACTGGCTGAAAGGACATGTATTTACAGTGTGGACAGACAACAACCCACTCACCCACATTCTCACAAAGCCACGTCTGGATGCCTGTGAACAGAGATGGGTGGCAAAGCTGGCTTCTTACGTCTTTGATATTAAATATATCCCTGGCTCTAAAAATGTGGTGGCAGATGCCTTAAGTCGCCATCCCTTTGTCAAATCTGCTGTGGGAAGGAGGCTGTTGCAGAGCCCACACAGCCAGCTACTTAATGAGGCCCTCCCTGTTTCATCTGGTTCAGTACAAGAGGCTTTCAGACAGTCAAGTGCCAAAGACCAGGACTCCAACGTGTTGCACTTACCTGACAGCACAAAGTTTCAGTCCTTCACAAAAGATGATGTTCATGCTCTTCTTGAGACACACAGTGCATGGGAGTCTGCTGCTAGAGTACGAGCTGTTGACACCCTTGAACATCTGCCCCAACTGATCCTCCCATCTCAAGATGATCAACCTGTGTTTTCAGAAACTGTATTGAGAGAAAAACAGCATAATGACCCTGTGTTATCAAGAGTGTTATACTATGTTAATCGTGGCCGTCGTCCGTCAAGAAGAGAAAGGTCGAATGAACAAACAATGGTCATTAAATACCTCAAACACTGGGAGAAGTTTGCTGTGTCCAATGACATCCTCTACAGACTGTCTAAAGACCAAATTACCCGTAAGAGACGCCACCAGTTCGTGGTCCCTTATTCTCTCAAGGCTGATGTTCTCAAAGGGATACACGACAATGCTGGTCATCAAGGGCAGTTCAGAAGTTTGGCTATTGCTCGTCAGAGGTTCTTCTGGCCCCATATTGACCGTGATGTCAAAGAGTATGTTCGCCAGTGTCCCAGATGTGTCATCGCAAAGTCCCCCGATCCAGATGGTCGAGCACCTCTTGAGAGTATAAAAACATCTGCACCACTGGAGATTGTGTGTATAGACTTTTGGACAACGGAGGATTCTAACAACAAGTCTATTGATGTGCTGGTTGTAACTGATCATTTTACGCGGCTTGCTCAGGCCTTTCCTTGCCGTGACCAATCTGCAAAACAAGTGGCGAGGCAGCTTTGGGACAAGTACTTTTGCATCTATGGTTTTCCTGAGAGAATCCATTCTGACCAAGGCCCATCCTTTGAAAGTCAGCTCATAAGCGAACTGTTGAAAGTTGCTGGTGTGAGAAAATCCCATACGACCCCCTATCATCCAGTGGGTAACGGCAGTGTGGAACGCTTCAACAGAACACTGGGAAACATGATAAGAGCACTTGCACCAGATGCAAAACAGAATTGGCCACAAAAACTTCAGACATTGACCTTCATGTACAACTGCAGTCAATGAAACCACAGGCTATGCCCCTTTTTATCTGATGTATGGGAGAGTGCCATGCCTCCCTGTTGACGTGCTTTTTAAGAACATTCTCCAAGATCCTGAAATTGGTGGATATGATAAGTATGTACTGTCCCTGACTAAAGATCTTCAAGATGCTATGGCCATAGCTCAAAATCATGCAAACAAGGAACAAGATCGACAGGCTGTTCTCTACAATCGCCAAACTAAAGGGAAATCTATTGGGGTTGGCGACCGTGTTTTAGTATCAAACAAGCGTGAAAGAGGCAAACGCAAAACTGCTGACCGCTGGGAGTCTACTGTGTACACCATTGTGGGCGTGAACCCTACAACTCACACATATCAAATAAAACACCCCACCACCGGTCAAGTTCGAGTTGTGCATCGTAACCTCTTGATGCTAGTGAACTTCCTTCCTGTTGATACATCCAGTCAGCCTGTTGACTCTGCTGCCCTCACAACTGAAAGCTCTGACATTAACTCTATTTCAGATGTTCTGGGATCAGTCATGCAGGAAACGATTCAAGAATCAGAACACAAGACTGGGTCAGCTCCCTATCTGATGAGCCCCTTGATGTTGCCCCTGTGAATGACTCTGATGGAGATGTTGTCTCTGCAGCACAGGCAGACGGGGAATCTCTGTTGCCCCCTAGTGAGATGGACTGTGACAATAATCCCTCAAATGCTTCAGTTGACACACAGAGTGTTTGTCCACACACTTCACTAGTTGCACTTCATTTATTTATTTTCCGTTATGGTGATAATTCAGCACTTTAATCATTTCGGTCAAAATTCAGCAGGGGTGGGTGTAACAGAGAGAAAAGTGTGTATGAATGTGTATGTGAATTTTGCCCAAAATAATAATAATAGTGTGTATG
Source organism: Xiphophorus couchianus (assembly GCF_001444195.1). Taxonomy (NCBI): domain Eukaryota; kingdom Metazoa; phylum Chordata; class Actinopteri; order Cyprinodontiformes; family Poeciliidae; genus Xiphophorus; species Xiphophorus couchianus. Next base: position 12,757,503 of record NC_040231.1, read on the forward strand.
TGTTTGTAATGAGATTGTTGTATCCATGTGTTTGGAGCCACCTGGTGGTGTGATGAGTGGCTGCATGCAACGGGTCCTTCAGACGCTCTCGCGGCTTCTCCCACCAGAATTCTGAGGAACGCTGGTGGAGGTTGGTGCGAGAGAGGCAGCTGTTCGCTATTGTTTTTACTTGGGGCCATATTTTTCTAGTTCAACAATTAACGAAATACTGTAAGATCATTTAACAATTACAAATATAATTTATAAAGTTTTCTTGTGGTTGGGCTGGAAAAATATGACCCTATGAGTGGGAGCTGCGCCAGTTGGTGTTTGTGGCTGACCGCTCAGTCAAGAAGGGTTACACTAGTGAGATTTGTTGAGTATCAGTGACGTTAACGTCTGATGAACACGGCCTTTAAGATTCAGGTCACATTTGAAAAGATCGGATACGAATCAAATACACAAGTTGCCCGGGTCGCTTTCGAAAAAATGCGACCTGTATTCAGACTATCAGCTACAGGTCGCATTACAGCAAAAAAAAAAAAAAAAAACAGGAAGTGGAAACTGCAGTGCTTATGATAAGCGCAATATGCTTCACTTAGCTCCTTGATATGAAAAATAGGAAGTTGAATTTTGGGTTTAAATTCAAGTTCCTATCGCTATGCAAACCCTCCACATCTTCTGACCTCCTGTATGCAAAAATCTACATATAATTGCTTTGAATTATACTATTATACTCAAAAGCAATCATTGTATGTACACATGCACATAATCACACAAAGAACCGTTGTTCACTTGGAGTTTTCAGGATTTCAACCGGTGATTGTTTTAACTGCAGTTAAATATGAACAAACTGTCTTCAAAAACTCAATAAAGTTCACAGTTTCCTAACGTTGAAGTCCAGAACAGAGGCGGAGCTAGAGGGGGGGCCGGGGGGGCCAGTGCCCCCCCAGCCATCTGATTGGCCCCCCCAGCGGCCCCCCCAAATGATCGACATGTCACGACACCCAGTCATTCCTTCACAGTAGGTAGCACTATGTACCACAATGGGTTGTGACACTTGTGACTGTTGTGACTGCTCAAAAGCAGCAGGGGGCGATATGCACCATTTACGTTTATTGTGATACACCATTTGGACACAACAGAGTTGACCCAACAGAAGAAGAGAAGGAGAACCGCGAAGAGACGATAGAGAAATATTGTACAGCTAAGAGGAATACAGTCGATTTTACTCCAAGACGGATAATCTGACTTCAAAGGTAAGTTTTACAATGGTTTACTACTACCAATAAAAAAACCCCGTTAAAAACATTTTGTGCTCAGCCAGGAAATAGTTTCTGGTAGTTGAGTTACTACTATAAGTTGCGAGCATCAAGCTATCAATGCTACAGCTATAGACATACGTAGACGCCGACTTAGTGAGCGAGTCGGCCAGTTCCTATGATACGTCACGTCTGCCAGTCAGACTCGTAATGCACGCAGAAGCAAAAAGTATTGTAAAGACGCTGACGTGTTTCAGTGTGTTTACCACTCACGTCTGCCTGAACAATGTCGGGAGGATAAATACGGGAAGTAAAAAAAAAAGTATCCAACGTGGTGCATGTGTTATCAGACAGAATGGATCACGACATTCCTGATTATATGACCTGCCAAAATCCTCTGGTCTGTAATGCTCTTTCTTTCTAACAGCGATTTCTTATTAGCTCTCGCATTAAATAAAACTATACAGAATGAAAAATGTTAGCTATACTAAGAAAATAAAAATCAGAGTAGTTACTTCTGGCCAATATAATTACATGGGAAATATTTATTGGCTCAGAAGCTGTCGTTTGGCCACAAAGTCAAGAAATTCTGTTCATAAAATTGTGTTCTTTCTTTCTTACCTGTGAAAGGTAATGCTAATGGAGCCAGCTTGTACTATAAAATGAGTGAAAAAACTCCACACAAGTTCCCCACTGACATTTGCTATTTTTACTAATTCTTTTCTAAACATTTTCTATGAAACGGCAACACTTTGTTAGAGGTTCCGTTTCCCCTAGGAAAGGGCATGAACTTGTGACAATTTAATCTGTTACTCTTTTTGCTTTATTATGTTTTCCATGAAATGTTTAATTTATTTAAATTCTTATGTGTTTAGCTTTGTCATTTTCTTTTATGTTTTCTTTTATCTTATCGCTGATGTTTAGCACTTTATTTCAGCTCTGGCTGCTGTTAAAGTGCTTTATAAATAAAGTCGATAATGATCATGAACAAAAACAGGTTAGTCGGTCCAGTAGCTGAGAAGTTTGAATGCTGAACATACAGCCACAGTCTGTTTCCCCTGACCTACACACTGGAAGTGGGGATCTATTAACACTAAGTAATAGGAAGTGATACTTGGCATAACATGACTGGCTTGTTTTTTTTCCTAGGGTCAGTTGAGAATGAAAAGACAGGGAGGCAGGATAGACAGCTTCTTTATAAAAAGAAGCAAATCAGGCACAGATCAAACAGGGTTCAGCTCTGACATCAGCAGTCCTGGTAGCTTATGTCCTGAGAACAGTCACGAGAAAGAAAGTCTGGCAAACACCAATCCACCATCACCAGGTCAGAGTATCTACAGAAACAGTCAAATTCCTGCCCCGTTTTAGGTTATTTTTACTTGCTGGCTTCTGCTAATGTGTTTCTTTAATTGTTGGTTCAATTATGTTAATGTACTGTTTTTACAACGTAGTTCCATCAAAGGAGGAGTCTGAAAACACAGAAAGCTCTGCGCCTGACCAGGATGATGATGAGCCAGAAGGGGCAATTGCAGGAGATACCACTGATCTCTTCTCAGCAGTGTCCAGCACTCCTTTTGCTTTTCCAAAAGGACCCAGTGGTAATTTTACTTACACTAAGACCTGCTTAGTAGCTGCACAATTTACATGACATAATGATCATGTAAATTATGTGTACATAACCATTGTGTTTGTATTCCAGATATTTCAAAGTCAAAAGAACAGGGCCCTGTTCAGCCAAGTTTGACAAACTTCCCCAGAACTCAGCATGGAACAAGAAAGAGAACTTTTCACAGCTCCTGGTACAAAGACTATTCTTGGTTAGAATATTCTGTTATTAAAGACTCCTCCTACTGCTTTGCCTGTAGGCATTTTTCTTTGCCTAATGCACCAGATAGTGTCTTTGCTTCGCATTCCGGCTTCAGTAATTGGAAAAAGGCATTGTCCAAGGAGTCTGGATTTAAGCTTCACTCAAAGTTAGAGCACCATGTAAATGCAATGTATGCATGGAGTCAATATAAAAGGGCTAATGAGGGAAATACAACCATGCTAAATTCTATAAACACAAACCGGAAAAAAGTGGTGGAAGAAAACCGTTATTATATTAAAACAATAGCCGATGTTCTTCTTTTGACTGCAACACAAAATATTGCTCAAAGGGGTCATCGAGAGTCTGGGGACTCTAGAAATAAGGGAAACTTTTTGGCTATATTGGATGAAATAGCAAAGCATGATCAGTTAATTGAAAAAAAGCTTAGAGGATGTGCCAATGCAAAATACACAAGTCATCAAATCCAAAATGAAATTCTTCAGGGCTTAGCAGAGATGGTACAGACTGAAATCATAAAAGAAGTGAAGGAATGTGAAGTGTTCAGTGTTATTGCAGATGAAACAAAAGACTTGCAAAAAAAGGAACAAATGTCTTTGGTTGTACGATATTATTACAATGGTGTCATCCACGAAAGCTTCCTATGTTTCCAGGCAGCTGAAAGCCTTAATGCAGCAGGTCTTAGTGCAATGATCATTAGCTGTCTTGAGAAACATGGTCTGGACTACAGGAATAACCTAGTGGGACAGGGTTATGACGGTGCATCCGTCATGAGTGGGAAGCATTCTGGTGTATCTGCCAGAATTCAGAGCAATGCCAGATTTGCATTTTATGTTCATTGTAACGCACATTGCTTGAATTTAGTCCTTGTTGATGCTACCAAAGCAGTCCCTGAGGTCGTTGACTTTTTTGCACTTCTACAGCAGCTTCATAACTTTGTGTCTGGCTCTTATGTTCATCTGAGGTGGCTTGACGTGCAGAAAGAGTTGTATCCAGCAGAACAACCCAGGGAGCTCCAGGCACTTTCAGATACGAGGTGGGCCTGCAGGTATACGGCATGCCGTACCATGAGAGACAGACTTCCAGCAGTTCTGAGATTGTTGCAGGATATTGCACTTGAAAGAAATGGCGAAAGAACAGTGGAGGCAAGGGGCCTGCTTCTTCAAATAGATATCCAATTTTTAGGTCTTTTGGTTACCTTTTGTAAAGTGCTTGGTGATGCCAAATGTCTTTCCGACATGCTTCAGTCCAGCACTCTTGACCTAGCAAGAGCTGTAGATCTAGTAGGTGCTCTTATAGACACTTTCCAGGACTACAGAAATGAAAAGTACTTTGATGAACTATGGAAAGAGGTTGAGGAACTTGCTGAGAAGAGCAAAATCAGTGTAAAAATTGACAGAAGAAATCCAAGATTAAGTTCAAAATTTCTTGACTCACTTGTAATGAGCACTATAGGACAGAGAAAATGTGATGACGAGGGCTTCCCCAGACCACTCTTTAATCAGGTGCTTGACTGTCTCATAGCGGAGTTAAAGAGGCGTTTTTCAAAGAAAAATTGTGAGATCATGCAAGGAGTGCAGTCCCTAAACCCCAAAAGTGCAACTTTCTTGAATGAGGAGCCTCTGATTGCTTTTGGACATATCTTTGAGTCAGATTTAGATGACCTGAAACATGAAGTGCACCAAATAAGGCGTTTGCTTGATCAGAGAATAAAGAGTGATTTAGGCACACCTTCTACTTTGCTTGATTTTATTCTGTTTCTTGAACCTTATAAAGAGGTTTTACATGAATTATTCAGACTTTGCAAGATTGCAGTAGTTAGTCCAGTTAGTACTGCTTCTTGTGAGAGAAGCTTTTCTGCTTTAAAATTAATTAAAAGTTACCTAAGGACAACAATGGCTGATGCCAGGCTAAGTCACATTGGAACACTTAGCATAGAGTCAAGGAGGGCACGGGGCCTCAACATGGATGACTTTGTAACATATTTTGCTTCATCTCACAACAACCGAAGGATTTTACTTTTATGAGTGCATGAAGAAGTCTTGTGTTTCTCGTCATGATTTGGGTCTTCACCGACTGGTACTTGTACCAATGATAGTTTAGGAGTCAGTACATTTGGTCATAGCTGCATTAAGTTCGAAAATAAAATGCACATGTAGCATCTATTAAATAACAGTTTCCATAACATACAACCTTCTTTTTTGAGATATTGTAATTGTGAACTGTGTGACACTGCATTCTCATTGTAAGTCTTGTCTTGTTACAATGGTGTCATTTAGAGGTTAATGTCCACTTATGCTTTGTGTGGCATGCATTGATAATAAACTGCAAATTACATGAGCAAATCTCATTTCATGAGTCTTTATTTATATATAGTATGTGAATGAAAGTACTTTTACTGTATTGTCATTGTCATAGTCAGTGGACCCCTTACAGATAGCCCTGGCCCCCCATTCGCCCCCCCAGAAATAAAAGTCTAGCTCCGCCACTGGTCCAGAATGAACGTGTTCAAAGCATCCAAGTTTATAGAAAGCCATCAAGCTCACATATACATAAAATATGACTTTTAGCACCTAAACAGCTCTTTATCTGTGAGCTGCACATGTGGTTTTTGTGTTCAACGTCTGCAGGCTGTTCTTGAGAAAACATCTCAACTCATTATCGCTTTCTTCCCGTGTGAAGAACTACAGCTAAGCTCCCTCAGCACATTCAGGCTAGCTTGGCTCCGCTTAACCGATCCTAGGAAGACGCCGCTGACCGCAGTACCAGGACAGGCCTGCGCTGTGCTCGGTAAGTGCTTGGAAAGAAACATTTCTTCAGTTAAACAGGCGTTTGAAGCAGCTACCGCGTAAAGGCGGGCTGCTTTTATAGCTACTTTGTTTTAATTAACGGAGCAACTAGCATTTGTGTTGGCTAAGCTAACGCGTTAAGGCGGGCTTGGACACTTTTAATATTTTTTGCTGCAATAATTAAATACTCAGACTTATAAAAAACAATCTAGACAAACATCAAGGATTTTACCAGATAATTATTTTTTCAGAAGAGCTCATATCATACAGCAATTTCCTTGTATTCAATTAGAGCGCTGTGATTGGATAAAAAAAAAAATGGCCTGTTTTTCATTGTGCTTCTTTTTGTATCCACTACAAATCTGCCAGTCACAAACAGGAGGATCTGCTTATTTAGAGGAGGTATAAAACTGGGAGTAGATCCCCTCCAAGGAAATCCTGTAATCCATCAGCAAAATGTTCCTCTTCACTTTGGTGCTGGTGGTGCTGTTTCTACCGGAAGGCAAGTTTTTGATTACGATTAATATTATTCTAACATTGCATTATTTAGTGTGATTTCATTATATTTAGATTTTCTCCCATTAAAAATTACAATAATAATCTCTTTTCTACTTTTCTTGTTAAACCTTTCAAAAGTTTTTTTCCCTCTCTGTATTTTGTGCTGATGTGATTCAGCCATTTTGTCTTGGTTAAGAAGAGGATTTTGGCATTTAGAAATAATTTTATATAATAGTTTCCTTCATACTTTATTGACAATAAATGTTCATTTTCTCTTTGTTTTAATTAGCTGACAACCTGAAATGTAAATGTGAATCTGACTCCGATGGAACTTGCGCTAAGGAAACAACTGAATGTCCCTCAGAGGACGATCGTTGTTCAGTAAGAACACAAGTCTATTATTTAGGTACGTATTTGTGAGGTTTCCTGTTGATGATTCTTAGTTTGGGAACTCATCAGTTTAAAATTTGTGTTCTTTAATTACAGGTGGTGCAAAGTCTGAGCACAACTCCAAAGGTTGCATTACGTCTGAACTGTGTATTAGCTTCTCTGTCAGCTATGGAGCTTACAGAATTGTACAAAACACCAAGTGCTGCAGTGAAGATCTCTGCAACGCCCAGATTAACTACACAAAACCTGGTAATTAATTCATTGATTATGTTTTTCAATACTTTGCACAATTTGAATTTGCAGTGCTCACAAACTTTTTTTAACTAACTATAGATTTGGATTAAAAAACAGAATACACTTAGTTTTGTAATTCCAGCTTCATATACATGTTTTAGAAGAAACAAGTTGGTGACAAAAAATTAAAGCTTTTAAGAAAAAATTATAATAATTCTTAATTTCTTTTAAACTGAATAACTATCTCTGTATTTTAGTCTTCACTCCAAATAGAAAAAAGTGCTACAGCTGTGATGAAGAAAACTGCATGAAAACCCTTAAATGTGCAGGGGATGAAAACTACTGCATTGATATAAAAGGTAAAAGGCCAACATGTTTGCATGCTTCATATTTATCATCACAAGAACATTAAGACCAGATACAAATGTGTTACTTGTATCATAACTATTTTCATTTTCGCAGGACATGCAGTAGGAGTAACTTTGGTGTCGAAGGGATGTGCCTCTAAGTTCGTGTGCTCAGGTCATTATTTTTCAGTGTTGAATCCGTCAGGTTCACGGCCCCCTGGAACAAAGATTAGCTGCTGCCGGGGCAACTACTGCAACGGCGCCAGCAGCACCATCAGCCCAGGAAGCAAAAGCAGCGCCAGCAGCACCAGTCCCACCCTGCTGCTCCTGTTGGTGCCTCTGTTGTTTTCTATCTTATTTTCTTAGCTCACAGAAGCTACTGAATTGCTGCCATGTTTTCTTTTTAATCACAATTCATTTTCTAAACCTGTTCTTTTTATTTGATTCTATAGCTTGGTTAGCTAAGCAACATGTTATAATCAACAACATCCTCTATACTTTGTTGTTCTATACTAAAATAATCTTCCTCAATAAACACAATTTTTTTTAATTCTGGGTCCAGTACCGATCTGATTCTAAATGTTTAGTTTTGAAAAAATAAAATGATTTGAAGTTACAGATGTGGAATAAACATGTTTGATTTTCTTTGATTTAATATTAAAACTTGTTTTAATCAAAGAAAAGTTAAAAGCTTTCAGAGCCCAAGATTGTAGAGTTTGAATGGAAAACTAACCAACATGAATGTAAAATTCAACCTGGAGAGACTCAGAGAGAAAGTAGCTGTCTTACTTTCTTAGCTGATAGAAATAATTGCATTGCTACCAGGTTTTCTTTTTATGCATAATTCATTTAATAAATCTGTTTTTTTTCTTTTCATTGATTCTCTATAAATTCACTAAGATAAAACCAAGCAACATTCTGTAAACATCCTCAATACTTCACTGCTGTTGTTCTCTAAAAACAAATCCTGCTGAATAAATGCATTAAAAATAAATCTGTGTACTTTTCTGATTCTAAATGTTTATTTTTGAAACTGATGCAACTGAGGAAGATTGACTGAAATGATTTAAAAACATGAACTGAAAGGCTGGGGGTAAGAGGAGAGAGGGAATAAAATTAGGTGTGAGTGAAGGATTTTTTTAAGATAACTGAATGGCTGTTGCCACATGAATAATTTGCTTTGTCAAAAAACTGCATCCCTCCTCAAACATGAAGAAATAAAGAGTTATGAGTGAAATAGCTTTTTCTACATAATCACCTGTTCTATGAAATAAAGGTAGGAGTTTCATACCAACAGGACAATATTTGGGGAATATCGTCCAGCTTTAACCTTTTACAATCTAAAACTCTCACCACTTTCAAATACATAATGTTTTACATTTACTCAATTTAAATAGATTAATTTATCAAACATGTTTTATCCAAATGTTCAGAGGATCTTTGGACACTAATCCTGTCATTAGTGCATAAGTCCTCTATTTGTGCCAGACATAATCTAATTAAATGCAAACTTGTTTATTGCACTTATTATATAAACACGTCTGGCCAAGTTTTACACCAACGTTTCTCCTGCCTGTGATGGAGGCCAACATTCTCCAGGCAAGTTGATCCACACTATCTGGCTTTGTCCTCAGCTTATTGGTCCAAAGCTTCTGATGATGCACATTTATTTAATTTGTGAAGCATTTTATGTTAAAATGTGTAAAAACTATTATCATTTTCTGTTTGATCTCTTTAATAAACAGAATATTGAATAACTTGCTGTTTCTATACGTTTTGGTTAATTCAAGGTTCAAACTACTAACTAAGGTTAGTAGTTTGTTATAAACAACCAGACTACATGGCAAGATGTAATCATGGAACTGTGCTAATAAATATTCAAACTATATCAGTTTTTCCTGTAAAATCAGATCGTTTTGTTATTTTGGGGATCAAACAGATTATTTGTGCTTAAAGTCACAAATGTCTTGAAATGGCTCTTGGCTCACACCTCTGCTTTATTCTCTAACTGCAGCAAAGTGCTGGAAACTGGTTTCACTGGACACAAGATTTCCTCTTCTGCAAGACTAAAGGACCAACAATGAATCATGTTCATTTAAAAATCTGTGAGCTGTAATCATCAGTCTTTAAAATTAAAGCATAAAGCATAAAATGCACTGTGATGAACCTTGGTGTAAATTCAAACTGGAAGATGCTTTTCTTTTCATCTGCTCAGTCAATCACCTCATCATGCGCCTCCTTCCCATCTCCGCCGATCTCATCTGGGTCGGGCCTGTTAATACTTGAATGGGAGACTGCCTGGGAATACCAGGTGCTGGAAGCTTTTACTGGCTCTTTCGCTAAAATGTGAAAGATGATACTAAAGCAAAAATGTATCACAGCAGAGGTAAGAATACATGTAGAAGTGGTCAGTGGTGAGTTAAACAGTGTGAAAATGCAAAAGTCTTTAGTGCCCCCTGGTGGTGACAAAAGCACCTGATATAGTAATACCAGGTGCGGTAAAATGTAGCCACCACCAGGGGGCACTAACAACTCTTTAACTTTCATACCTCTGACACATGTTCCTTCAATGTTATCTTTCACAAAATATATTTTTGCTAATAAACATTTAGAATCAGATTTTTTTATATATATTTTGGTGTTTGTTTACTAAATTTATAGAGAATCAGCTCAAAGAAAAAGAGCAGACTTATTAAATGAAACATGCTTAAAAAGAAAACATGGCAGCAATGTTGTTGTTTCTATAAGCTACGAACATGAGACAGAAAATAACAGTGACAGCAACAGGACCAGCAGGGGGCGTACTGGCACTGCTGGTCCTGTTGCAGTAGTCGTCCTGGCAACAGCGAAACTGTTCTGCATCTAATAGATCCATCTCCTGCTACATTCACTGTGAAGATGAAAATAAAGTTATGTTGTCAGTAACATGTTTGTTTCTGGTCTTAGCAGGATAAATACTCATTATGTAAAAACATGATATTCTCTTTCCTGATACTGTGATGCAGGAGTTTTCATTCCCTTCACAGTTGAGGGATTTCATGCAGTTTTCTCCTTCAAGGCTGAAGAACTTTTTTCCATTTGGGTTGAACTTCTAGTCTAAAGAACTGCAGAATCATAACAATTTTTTCTTCAAAGTTCTCACTTTTTTTTATTGTCACCAGCTCCTTTCACCCAAAATATCTGCATAGGTATGGAGCTAAATTGGGGCCACAAAGGTTCTTCAGAAGAAAAAAAATGAAACTGGGAAAAACGTTTGAAATTAAAAAATAACATTTGAAACTAAGAAAATATTCAAAACTACTTTTCAGATTTAAGGTATTTTTGAGCTTCAGATATGTCCATTTTTTTCAGATTCAAACTTCTGGCCCTGTTTTGGCCTGGGTGGCTGGACCTCAGATGACAAGGACATGGACTCATGACTGACAGCTGGACAACTGCAGTCATTGTGTTTGAATCTGTAAAAAATAATAATAATAAATCTCTGGAATCAAAAAAACCTTTAAATCTGAAAAGTAGTTTGGAGTATTTCTGTCAGGTTCAAATCTTTTTCTCCTATTGAACAAACTTTATGGCCCCAATTTAACTTCAAATTAGAATCACATGGATGCTAACAGTGGAGCAAAGCTTATGATTTTGAAGCTTACGAAGACTAGTGAGATTTGTTGAGTATCAGTGACGTTAACGTCTGATGAACACGGCCTTTAAGATTCAGGTCACATTTGAAAAGATCGGATACGAATCAAATACACAAGTTGCCTGGGTCGCTTTCGAAAAAATGCGACCTGTATTCAGACTATCAGCTACAGGTCGCATTACAGCAAAAAAAAAAAAAAAAACAGGAAGTGGAAACTGCAGTGCTTATGATAAGCGCAATATGCTTCACTTAGCTCCTTGATATGAAAAATAGGAAGTTGAATTTTGGGTTTAAATTCAAGTTCCTATCGCTATGCAAACCCTCCACATCTTCTGACCTCCTGTATGCAAAAATCTACATATAATTGCTTTGAATTATACTATTATACTCAAAAGCAATCATTGTATGTACACATGCACATAATCACACAAAGAACCGTTGTTCACTTGGAGTTTTCAGGATTTCAACCGGTGATTGTTTTAACTGCAGTTAAATATGAACAAACTGTCTTCAAAAACTCAATAAAGTTCACAGTTTCCTAACGTTGAAGTCCAGAATGAACGTGTTCAAAGCATCCAAGTTTATAGAAAGCCATCAAGCTCACATATACATAAAATATGACTTTTAGCACCTAAACAGCTCTTTATCTGTGAGCTGCACATGTGGTTTTTGTGTTCAACGTCTGCAGGCTGTTCTTGAGAAAACATCTCAACTCATTATCGCTTTCTTCCCGTGTGAAGAACTACAGCTAAGCTCCCTCAGCACATTCAGGCTAGCTTGGCTCCGCTTAACCGATCCTAGGAAGACGCCGCTGACCGCAGTACCAGGACAGGCCTGCGCTGTGCTCGGTAAGTGCTTGGAAAGAAACATTTCTTCAGTTAAACAGGCGTTTGAAGCAGCTACCGCGTAAAGGCGGGCTGCTTTTATAGCTACTTTGTTTTAATTAACGGAGCAACTAGCATTTGTGTTGGCTAAGCTAACGCGTTAAGGCGGGCTTGGACACTTTTAATATTTTTTGCTGCAATAATTAAATACTCAGACTTATAAAAACAATCTAGACAAACATCAAGGATTTTACCAGATAATTATTTTTTCAGAAGAGCTCATATCATACAGCATTTTCCTTGTATTCAATTAGAGCGCTGTGATTGGATAAAAAAAAATGGCCTGTTTTTCATTGTGCTTCTTTTTGCATCCACTACAAATCTGCCAGTCACAAACAGGAGGATCTGCTTATTTAGAGGAGGTATAAAACTGGGAGTAGATCCCCTCCAAGGAAATCCTGTAATCCATCAGCAAAATGTTCCTCTTCACTTTGGTGCTGGTGGTGCTGTTTCTACCGGAAGGCAAGTTTTTGATTACGATTAATATTATTCTAACATTGCATTATTTAGTGTGATTTCATTATATTTAGATTTTCTCCCATTAAAACTTACAATAATAATCTCTTTTCTACTTTTCTTGTTAAACCTTTCAAAAGTTTTCTTCCCTCTCTATTTTGTGCTGATGTGATTCAGCCATTTTGTCTTGGTTAAGAAGAGGATTTTGGCATTTAGAAATAATTTTATATAATAGTTTCCTTCATACTTTATTGACAATAAATGTTCATTTTCTCTTTGTTTTAATTAGCTGACAACCTGAAATGTAAATGTGAACCTAGCCGCTACGGAACTTGCGCTAAGGAAACAACTGAATGTCCCTCAGAGGACGATCGTTGTTCAGTAAGAACACAAGTCTATTATTTAGGTACGTATTTGTGAGGTTTCCTGTTGATGATTCTTAGTTTGGGAACTCATCATTTTAAAATTTGTGTTCTTTAATTACAGGTGGTGCAAAGTCTGAGTACAACTCCAAAGGTTGCATTAGGTCTGATCTGTGTCTTAATTACTCTATCAGCTATGGAGCTTACAGAATTGTACAAAACACCAAGTGCTGCAGTGAAGATCTCTGCAACGCCCAGATTAACTACACAAAACCTAGTAATTAATTCATTGATTATGTTTTTCAATACTTTGCACAATTTGAATTTACAGTGCTCACAAACGTTTTTTAACTAACTATAGATTTGGATTAAAAAACAGAATACACTTAGTTTTGTAATTCCAGCTTCATATACATGTTTTAGGAGAAACAAGTTGGTGACAAAAAATTAAAGCTTTTAAGAAAAAATTATAATAATTCTTAATTTCTTTTAAACTGAATAACTATCTCTGTATTTTAGTCTCCACTCCAAATAGAAAAAAGTGCTACAACTGTGATGAAGAAAACTGCATGAAAACCGTTAAATGTGCAGGGGATGAAAACTACTGCATTAATGTAACAGGTAAAAGGCCAACATGTTTGCATGCTTCATATTTATCATCACAAGAACATTAAGACCAGATACAAATGTGTTACTTGTATCATAACTTTATTTTCATTTTCACAGGATATACACAAGGAGAACGTTTCATAATGAAGGGTTGTGCCTCTAAGTTGGTGTGCTCAGGTCATTTTTCTTCAGTGATGAGTCAGTTTACTTCACGGCCCCCTGGAGCAAAGATTAGCTGCTGCCGGGGCAACTACTGCAACGGCGCCAGCAGCACCATCAGCCCAGGAAGCAAAAGCAGCGCCAGCAGCACCAGTCCCACCCTGCTGCTCCTGTTGGTGCCTCTGTTGTTTTCTAACTTTTTTTCTTAGCTCACAGAAGCTACTGAATTGCTGCCATGTTTTCTTTTTAATCACAATTCATTTTCTAAACCTGTTCTTTTTATTTGATTCTATAGCTTGGTTAGCTAAGCAACATGTTATAATCAACAACATCCTCTATACTTTGTTGTTCTATACTAAAATAATCTTCCTCAATAAACACAATTTTTTTTAATTCTGGGTCCAGTACCGATCTGATTCTAAATGTTTAGTTTTGAAAAAACAAAATGACTTGATGTTATAGATGTGGAATAAACATGTTTGATTTTCTTTGATTTAACATTAAAACTTGTTTTAATCAAAGAAAAGTTAAAAGCTTTCAGAGCCCAAGATTGTAGAGTTTGAATGGAAAACTAACCAACATGAATGTAAAATTCAACCTGGAGAGACTCAGAGAGAAAGTAGCTGTCTTACTTTCTTAGCTGATAGAAATAATTGCATTGCTACCAGGTTTTCTTTTTATGCATAATTCATTTAATAAATCTGTTTTTTCTTTTCATTGATTCTCTATAAATTCCATCCATCCATCCATCCATCTTCTTCCGCTTATCCGAGGTCGGGTCGCGGGGGTAGCAGCTTCAGAAGGGAGGCCCAGACTTCCCTCTCCCCAGCCACTTCTTCCAGCTCCTCCGGGGGAATCCCGAGGCGTTCCCAGGCCAGCCGAGAGACATAGTCCCTCCAGCGTGTCCTGGGTCTTCCCCGGGGCCTCCTCCCGGTGGGACGTGCCCGGAACACCTCACCAGGGAGGCGTCCAGGAGGCATCCTGACCAGATGCCCAAGCCACCTCAACTGGCTCCTCTCGATGTGAAGGAGCAGCGGCTCTACTCTGAGTCCCTCCCGGATGACTGAGCTTCTCACCCTATCTCTAAGGGAGAGCCCAGCCACCCTACGGAGAAAACCCATTTCGGCCGCTTGTATCCGCGATCTCGTTCTTTCGGTCATGACCCAAAGCTCATGACCATAGATGAGGGTGGGAACGTAGATCGACCGGTAAATCGAGAGCTTCGCTTTTTGGCTCAGCTCTCTCTTCACCACGACGGACCGGTACAGCGCCCGCTTGACAGCAGACGCTGCGCCAATCCGCCTGTCGATCTCCCGCTCCCTTCTTCCCCCATTCGTGAACAAGATCCCGAGATACTTAAACTCCTCCACTTGGGGCAGGACACCCCCCCTGACCCGGAGAAGGCACTCTACCCTTTTCCGGCTCAAGACCATGGCCTTGGATTTGGAGGCACTGATCCCCATCCCGGCCGCTTCACACTCGGCTGCGAACCGATCCAGCGAGAGCTGCAGATCACGATCTGATGAAGCCAAAAGGACCACATCGTCTGCGAAAAGCAGAGATGAGATCCTGAGGCCACCAAATCGGATCCCCTCAACACCTTGGCTGCGCCTAGAAATTCTGTCCATGAAAGTGATGAACAGAATCGGTGACAAAGGGCAGCCCTGGCGGAGTCCAACTCTCACCGGAAACGAGCCCGACTTACTGCCGGCAATGCGGACCAGACTCTGACACCGGTCATACAGGGACCTGACAGCCCGTATCAAAGGGCCCGGTACCCCATACTCCCGGAGAACCCCCCACAGGGCTCCCCGAGGGACACGGTCGAACGCCTTCTCCAAGTCCACAAAACACATGTAGACTGGTTGGGCGAACTCCCATGCACCCTCCAGGACCCTGCTGAGGGTGTAGAGCTGGTCCAGTGTTCCACGACCAGGATGAAAACCACACTGCTCTTCCTGAATCCGAGGTTCGACTATCCGACGGACCCTCCTCTCCAGGACCCCTGAATAGACCTTGCCAGGGAGGCTTAAGAGTGTGACCCCTCTATAATTGGAGCACACCCTCCGGTCCCCCTTTTTGAACAGGGGGACCACCACCCCAGTCTGCCAGTCCAGGGGAACTGCCCCCGATGTCCATGCGATATTGCAGAGTCGCGTCAACCAACACAACCCTACAACATCCAGAGCCTTAAGGAACTCCGGGCGGATCTCATCCACCCCCGGGGCCTTGCCACCGAGGAGCTTTTTAACCACCTCGGCGACCTCGCCCCCAGAGATTGGAGAGCCCAACCCAGAGTCCCCAGGCTCCGCTTCCTCAGTGGAAGGCATGTTGGTGGGATTGAGGAGGTCTTCGAAGTACTCTGCCCACCGGCCCACAACGTCCCGAGTAGAGGTCAGCAGCACACCATCCCCACTATAAACAGTGTTGGTGCTGCACCGCTTCCCCCCCCGAGACGCCGGATGGTGGACCAGAATCGCCTCGAAGCCGTGCGGAAGTCTTTCTCCATGGCCTCTCCAAACTCCTCCCACACCCGAGTTTTTGCCTCAGCAACCGCCCGAGCCGCGGTCTCTATAAATTCACTAAGATAAAACCAAGCAACATTCTGTAAACATCCTCAATACTTCACTGCTGTTGTTCTCTAAAAACAAATCCTGTTGAATAAATGCATTAAAAAATAATTCTGTGTACTTTTCTGATTCTAAATGTTTATTTTTGAAACTGATGCAACTGAGGAAGATTGACTGAAATGATTTAAAAACATGAACTGAAAGGCTGGGGGTAAAAGGAGAGAGGGAATAAAATTAGGTGTGAGTGAAGGATTTTTTTAAGATAACTGAATGGCTGTTGCCACATGAATAATTTGCTTTGTCAAAAAATGCATCCCTCCTCAAACATGAAGAAATAAAGAGTTATGAGTGAAATAGCTTTTTCTACATAATCACCTGTTCTATGAAATAAAGGTAGGAGTTTCATACCAACAGGACAATATTTGGGGAATATCGTCCAGCTTTAACCTTTTACAATCTAAAACTCTCACCACTTTCAAATACATAATGTTTTACATTTACTCAATTTAAATAGATTAATTTATCAAACATGTTTTATCCAAATGTTCAGAGGATCTTTGGACACTAATCCTGTCATTAGTGCATAAGTCCTCTATTTGTGCCAGACATAATCTAATTAAATGCAAACTTGTTTATTGCACTTATTATATAAACACGTCTGGCCAAGTTTTACACCAACGTTTCTCCTGCCTGTGATGGAGGCCAACATTCTCCAGGCAAGTTGATCCACACTATCTGGCTTTGTCCTCAGCTTATTGGTCCAAAGCTTCTGATGATGCACATTTATTTAATTTGTGAAGCATTTTATGTTAAAATGTGTAAAAACTATTATCATTTTCTGTTTGATCTCTTTAATTAAACAGAATATTGAATAACTTGCTGTTTCTATACGTTTTGGTTAGTTCAAGGTTCAAACTACTAACTAAGGTTAGTAGTTTGTTATAAACAACCAGACTACATGGCAAGATGTAATCATGGAACTGTGCTAATAAATATTCAAACTATATCAGTTTTTCCTGTAAAATCAGATCGTTTTGTTATTTTGGGGATCAAACAGATTATTTGTGCTTAAAGTCACAAATGTCTTGAAATGGCTCTTGGCTCACACCTCTGCTTTATTCTCTAACTGCAGCAAAGTGCTGGAAACTGGTTTCACTGGACACAAGATTTCCTCTTCTGCAAGACTAAAGGACCAACAATGAATCATGTTCATTTAAAAATCTGTGAGCTGTAATCATCAGTCTTTAAAATTAAAGCATAAAGCATAAAATGCACTGTGATGAACCTTGGTGTAAATTCAAACTGGAAGATGCTTTTCTTTTCATCTGCTCAGTCAATCACCTCATCATGCGCCTCCTTCCCATCTCCGCCGATCTCGTCTGGGTCGGGCCTGTTAATACTTGAATGGGAGACTGCCTGGGAATACCAGGTGCTGGAAGCTTTTACTGGCTCTTTCGCTAAAATGTGAAAGATGATACTAAAGCAAAAATGTATCACAGCAGAGGTAAGAATACATGTAGAAGTGGTCAGTGGTGAGTTAAACAGTGTGAAAATGCAAAAGTCTTTAGTGCCCCCTGGTGGTGACAAAAGCACCTGATATAGTAATACCAGGTGCGGTAAGATGTAGCCACCACCAGGGGGCACTAACAACTCTTTAACTCCACATTTTCACACTTTATAAATTCGGCACAGATCAAAAACTTCTGCGTTTATTCATACCTCTGACACATGTTGCTTCAATGTTATCTTTCACAAAATATATTTTTGCTAATAAATCAATCAATCAATCAATCTTTATTTCAGACACAAAAGAGGTCCATAGTAAAACAAAAAGAAAAGAAAAGAAAAAAAACAAACAAAAAGAAACATGACAGTCACTGAGCCACAAATAAATGATGACGCCAATGTTTCCACAATCTTGAGAAAAATCTCGCTGTACTAAAAACAGGGTTTACTAAAATTGCTATTATATTATTGTATGACACGGGTAATCTACACATACATTTATAGCCTACATGAGATTCCTGAGCGCAGCTGCACATGTGGGAACAGCGTTATGTGCAAACATGTGGCTGGCACTGCTCCATCTAGGCACTTTGAGTAGGAGCCTCAGGCCATCATTGTATGCCACATAAAGTTTGTGCAGGCTACTTTTTTTTATATCTTCGCCATAGATGGGCTGTGTAAAATGAAGTACAAAAAACTTTAAAAAGAGCTACCTTCACAGAGGATGAACACATACCAAACTTTCTGATCAAAATATTAGCCTGTGCATACATCATGCAATACTGCCTACAAATGTCACGATCATCAGATAGGTCATCAGTTATGTAATGTCCCAGATATTTAATTTCATTGCATATATTGAGGACAATGCCAGATAAAGAGAAGTCAGGGGTTATCAGATGCTTATCTGCTCTACTTCTAACAATCATGACATTGCTTTTCTTAGCGTTATATTTGACATCAAAATCACATCCATATTGGGAGCAGACCCTTAGTAATTGTTGAAGGCCAACTAAATAAACATTTAGAATCAGATTTTTTATATATATATTTTGGTGTTTGTTTACTAAATTTATAGAGAATGAGCTCAAAGAAAAAGAGCAGACTTATTAAATGAAAAAGAAAACATGGCAGCAATGTTGTTGTTTCTATAAGCTACGAACATGAGACAGAAAATAACAGTGACAGCAATAGGACCAGCAGGGGGCGTACTGGCACTGCTGGTCGTGTTGCAGTAGTCGCCCTGGCAACAGCTAAACTGTTCTGCATCTAATTATTAGATTCACATGTGTCAAACTCAAGGCCCGCGGGCCACATGTGGCCCGCTACGTCATTTTATGTGGCCCTCTCCCCCCCACCACCGTTTTACAACCCCATTGATTGACTTAAAATAGGTTTTGAGCTAGAATTGACTACAAACTACATCTCCCATAATGCCTTCCGATGGTTACCAGCCAACATTACGGCTTCTCGCCTTTAGAGTGCAGCAGAGTCACCTCAAGCTGATTATTAATTTTCCCAGTGAATAAAACATCGACAAGCTAACAAGCTGAAGAGCGAAGTTCCGTGATGTTTCAATCGAGGACTTTTACCGTCTCCTGTCCCCTGATTTGATGCCACAGCTTCGACTCCATGCAGCTCGTGTTTTGTCCATGTTTGGAAGCACCTATCTGTGCGAACAGATGTTTTCAATAATGAATTTAATCAAGACCAAGACCAGATCGCGCATTACTGACGAAAACCTACATGCCGTTTTGCGGATCGCCACAACACAAGAACTAAAACCAGACATGACAACTGACCAGGGGAAAACGGTGCCAGACATCCGGCCAGAAAACATTGGTAAGCACGAACAAACTAAATTTAAATAGAATTAATGTAAAACCAAAACTCAGTATACTGGAATATAGTGATGGTGAGATGAAGCCTCATGAGGCATTGAACCACTTGAGCCAACTGGTTCGAGAAAGGGTTCATTTCTTGAGGCTTCATGTGCACACAAAACCACCTACTGGCCAGGTGTATAATCACAGCCAGCTGTATCTTAACACGTGTGATGCATTGTATTTTTGTCTATTATGGCTCTTGAGAATAACTTCACAAAAGGTGTAGGACGAAATCATTTGTCTACATAAATTATGTATACACATATGTGTATAATAAAATATTGTTTGAATGTATTCTCTGTGTGTAATTATTCCCAAAATAGTCATGTGTCATGTGATATGGCATGTTGTGTAATAATGTTTTTCTGTGACTCTAGAAAAATGGCCTGGGCTTAATCAGGCAGAGGACAGTGAAAGTGCTTGTGGAACTAGGGAGGGGGTAGTGAATAGGCTAATGCTTGTGTAACTTGGATGATTTCATGCATTTTTATTAAGAAACAACAATTTCTCCACAGTTTTTGGTTTCAAACGATTTCTCTTTTTTGACACTACATGGATGAGGTGTTATTATTGTACCCCAACTCCTTGGAGCACAATAAACACCTCACCTTTACAGAAAATAAGAAACAGTGAAAAATACAGTTCCTCATAAGCAAACCTAATGCATCTGCAAATGTTCAGTTCACCTTACCTTGTTAGGGCTTATCAAATCAAAATGTTCCCACATAGGGGAAATCCTCCTCTTTCTCGCCGGCTCCATCCTACTCCTATCCTGTCCTCGGGCTCCTAAATCTCCTATCTGTCTATCTTTCTCCTAAACTCTCCAAACACCAAACTAACTGTCTCAAACTAAATAACCACTATCCAAACTCTGCTATCCAAACTATCAAAACTCTATCTACTCTCTCAACTGACCGCAACTCGCCTACAACAACCCACATTTTGAATGGAGCCTGTGGGGTTTCTAAAGCTGTCAAACCCCGCGCCAAACTCTGAGCCACTTCCCGAAGCAGTCACGTGGTACAGCCAGGCAGCGAGGCTTCGGACGTCATCGTTTTCGGCTCCTCCCCTAAATGAAGCACGCTTCGATACGCGCTTTACGGAAACGCCCCCTCCATTACTCGACACACGCCTCGAAGCCTCGGCACATCACGTAACATCACTACTGGAATATGTTTAATAGTTTATTGATTTTGCTTGTGTTTTGTATTTATTTACAGAACACAACACAATGAGGATGTGTGTGAGTTGGTGACAGGGTGAAGAGGGATCAGCTTTGTGTTCAAGGACAGGCAACATCACCTAATTGTTTTGTTCTTATGTGAAATACATGTTCGTTATGTAATAAATAACGAAAAGGTTTTGTGAATGAAGTTGAGAGTTAATATCAAAACTTGTTTTTAGTCTTTGTCTGCTTATCTTTAAAGCAGACAAAGATTAATTTTCCCAGCGAATAAAACTGAAACATCGACAAGCTAACAAGCTAAAGAGCGAAGTTTAGCTGAGCAGATTAAAAATACTGAGCATATTTTTAAAGTGCTCAGTTTAAAAATATTGTAATTTTTAAACTAAGCAGTAATTTTACATCCATGCAAACTCAAATGTAATATTTAAAACTTGAATACATAAAATCAGTTATTTAACAATATGAGGTGTTGTTTAATTTATTTTTAACATTGTATTTTCATACATTTATGCTAGGGTTGCCCAAGTCTAGTTTTCCAGACCTATCACTCTGCAACTTTAGATGCGTTCTTTCTCTAACACACCTGGATCATTGACTCATTCATAGGCCTCTACAGAACTGAGTTGCTGCTAATGAGGGAAGTCAACTTTTTGTCCGGCGAATGTTTTAGCAGGGACGCATCTAAAAGTTGCAGTCTGGAGGACTGCACTTGGGCATTCCTGATTTATACCGTCAATGTCGCCCGTTGAGGGTGGCCAATATGCTGAAGTGGCCCTTGGTGAAATTGAGTTTGACACCCCTGATCTAATAGATCCATCTCCTGCTGCATTCACTGTGAAGATGAAAATAAAGTTATGTTGTCAGTAACATGTTTGTTTCTGGTCTTAGCAGGATAAATACTCATTATGTAAAAACATGATATTCTCTTTCCTGATACTGTGATGCAGGAGTTTTCATTCCCTTCACAGTTGAGGGATTTCATGCAGTTTTCTCCTTCACAGCTGAAGAACTTTTTTCCATTTGGGTTGAACTTCTAGTCTAAAGAACTGCAGAATCATAACAATTTTTTCTTCAAAGCTCTCACTTTTTTTTATTGTCACCAGCTTGTTTCACCCAAAATATCTGCATAGGTATGGAGCTAAATTGGGACCACAAAGGTTCTTCAGAAGAAAAAAAATTGAAACTGGGAAAAACGTTTGAAATTAAAAAATAACATTTGAAACTAAGAAAATATTCAAAACTACTTTTCAGATTTAAGGTATTTTTGAGCTTCAGATATGTCCATTTTTTTCAGATTCAAACTTCTGGCCCTGTTTTGGCCTGGGTGGCTGGACCTCAGATGACAAGGACATGGACTCATGACTGACAGCTGGACAACTGCAGTCATTGTGTTTGAATCTGTAAAAAAAAAAAAAAAATCTCTGGAATCAAAAAAAAACTTTAAATCTGAAAAGTAGTTTGGAGTATTTCTGTCAGGTTCAAATCTTTTTCTCCTATTGAACAAACTTTATGGCCCCAATTTAACTTCAAATTAGAATCACATGGATGCTAACAGTGGAGCAAAGCTTATGATTTTGAAGCTTACGAAGACTAGTGAGATTTGTTGAGTATCAGTGACGTTAACGTCTGATGAACACGGCCTTTAAGATTCAGGTCACATTTGAAAAGATCGGATACGAATCAAATACACAAGTTGCCTGGGTCGCTTTCGAAAAAATGCGACCTGTATTCAGACTATCAGCTACAGGTCGCATTACAGCAAAAAAAAAAAAAAAAACCAGGAAGCGGAAACTGCAGTGCTTATGATAAGCGTAATATGCTTCACTTAGCTCCTTGATATGAAAAATAGGAAGTTGAATTTTGGGTTTAAATTCAAGTTCCTATCGCTATGCAAACCCTCCACATCTTCTGACCTCCTGTATGCAAAAATCTACATATAATTGCTTTGAATTATACTATTATACTCAAAAGCAATCATTGTATGTACACATGCACATAATCACACAAAGAACCGTTGTTCACTTGGAGTTTTCAGGATTTCAACCGGTGATTGTTTTAACTGCAGTTAAATATGAACAAACTGTCTTCAAAAACTAATAAAGTTCACAGTTTCCTAACGTTGAAGTCCAGAATGAACGTGTTCAAAGCATCCAAGTTTATAGAAAGCCATCAAGCTCACATATACATAAAATATGACTTTTAGCACCTAAACAGCTCTTTATCTGTGAGCTGCACATGTGGTTTTTGTGTTCAACGTCTGCAGGCTGTTCTTGAGAAAACATCTCAACTCATTATCGCTTTCTTCCCGTGTGAAGAACTACAGCTAAGCTCCCTCAGCACATTCAGGCTAGCTTGGCTCCGCTTAACCGATCCTAGGAAGACGCCGCTGACCGCAGTACCAGGACAGGCCTGCGCTGTGCTCGGTAAGTGCTTGGAAAGAAACATTTCTTCAGTTAAACAGGCGTTTGAAGCAGCTACCGCGTAAAGGCGGGCTGCTTTTATAGCTACTTTGTTTTAATTAACGGAGCAACTAGCATTTGTGTTGGCTAAGCTAACGCGTTAAGGCGGGCTTGGACACTTTTAATATTTTTTGCTGCAATAATTAAATACTCAGACTTATAAAAACAATCTAGACAAACATCAAGGATTTTACCAGATAATTATTTTTTCAGAAGAGCTCATATCATACAGCATTTTCCTTGTATTCAATTAGAGCGCTGTGATTGGATAAAAAAAAAAATGGCCTGTTTTTCATTGTGCTTCTTTTTGTATCCACTACAAATCTGCCAGTCACAAACAGGAGGATCTGCTTATTTAGAGGAGGTATAAAACTGGGAGTAGATCCCCTCCAAGGAAATCCTGTAATCCATCAGCAAAATGTTCCTCTTCACTTTGGTGCTGGTGGTGCTGTTTCTACCGGAAGGCAAGTTTTTGATTACGATTAATATTATTCTAACATTGCATTATTTAGTGTGATTTCATTATATTTAGATTTTCTCCCATTAAAACTTACAATAATAATCTCTTTTCTACTTTTCTTGTTAAACCTTTCAAAAGTTTTTTTCCCTCTCTGTATTTTGTGCTGATGTGATTCAGCCATTTTGTCTTGGTTAAGAAGAGGATTTTGGCATTTAGAAATAATTCTATATAATAGTTTCCTTCATACTTTTGTTGACAATAAATGTTCATTTTCTCTTTGTTTTAATTAGCTGACAACCTGAAATGTAAATGTGAACCTGACCAATATGGAACTTGCGCTAAGGAAACAACTGAATGTCCCTCAGAGGACGATCGTTGTTCAGTAAGAACACAAGTCTTTTATTTAGGTACGTATTTGTGAGGTTTCCTGTTGATGATTCTTAGTTTGGGAACTCATCAGTTTAAAATTTGTGTTCTTTAATTACAGGTGGTTCAAAGTCTGAGCGGAACTCCAAAGATTGCTTTATGTTTGATCTGTGTCTTAATTACTCTATCAGCTATGGAGATTACAGAATTGTACAAAACAGCAAGTGCTGCAGTGAAGATCTCTGCAACGCCCAGATTAACTACACAAAACTTGGTAATTAATTCATTGATTATGTTTTTCAATACTTTGCACAATTTGAATTTACAGTGCTCACAAACGTTTTTTAACTAACTATAGATATGGATTAAAAAACAGAATACACTTAGTTTTGTAATTCCAGCTTCATATACATGTTTTAGGAGAAACAAGTTGGTGACAAAAAATTAAAGCTTTTAAGAAAAAATTATAATAATTCTTAATTTCTTTTAAACTGAATAACTATCTCTGTATTTTAGTCTCCACTCCAAATAGAAAAAAGTGCTACAACTGTGATGAAGAAAACTGCATGAAAACCGTTAAATGTGCAGGGGATGAAAACTACTGCGTTAATGTAACAGGTAAAAGGCCAACATGTTTGCATGCTTCATATTTATCATCACAAGAACATTAAGACCAGATACAAATGTGTTACTTGTATCATAACTTTATTTTCATTTTCACAGGATATACACAAGGAGAACGTTTCATAATGAAGGGATGTGCCTCTAAGTTGGTGTGCTCAGATCATTTTTCTTTAGTGATGAGTCAATTTACTACACGGCCCCCTGTAGCAAAGATTAGCTGCTGCCGGGGCAACTACTGCAACGGCGCCAGCAGCACCATCAGCCCAGGAAGCAAAAGCAGCGCCAGCAGCACCAGTCCCACCCTGCTGCTCCTGTTGGTGCCTCTGTTGTTTTCTATCTTATTTTCTTAGCTCACAGAAGCTACTGAATTGCTGCCATGTTTTCTTTTTAATCACAATTCATTTTCTAAACCTGTTCTTTTTATTTGATTCTATAGCTTGGTTAGCTAAGCAACATGTTATAATCAACAACATCCTCTATACTTTGTTGTTCTATACTAAAATAATCTTCCTCAATAAACACAATTTTTTTTAATTCTGGGTCCAGTACCGATCTGATTCTAAATGTTTAGTTTTGAAAAAACAAAATGATTTGAAGTTACAGATGTGGAATAAACATGTTTGATTTTCTTTGATTTAATATTAAAACTTGTTTTAATCAAAGAAAAGTTAAAAGCTTTCAGAGCCCAAGATTGTAGAGTTTGAATGGAAAACTAACCAACATGAATGTAAAATTCAACCTGGAGAGACTCAGAGAGAAAGTAGCTGTCTTACTTTCTTAGCTGATAGAAATAATTGCATTGCTACCAGGTTTTCTTTTTATGCATAATTCATTTAATCTGTTTTTTTTCTTTTCATTGATTCTCTATAAATTCACTAAGATAAAACCAAGCAACATTCTGTAAACATCCTCAATACTTCACTGCTGTTGTTCTCTAAAAACAAATCCTGCTGAATAAATGCATTAAAAAATAATTCTGTGTACTTTTCTGATTCTAAATGTTTATTTTTGAAACTGATGCAACTGAGGAAGATTGACTGAAATGATTTAAAAACATGAACTGAAAGGCTGGGGGTAAAAGGAGAGAGGGAATAAAATTAGGTGTGAGTGAAGGATTTTTTTAAGATAACTGAATGGCTGTTGCCACATGAATAATTTGCTTTGTCAAAAAACTGCATCCCTCCTCAAACATGAAGAAATAAAGAGTTATGAGTGAAATAGCTTTTTCTACATAATCACCTGTTCTATGAAATAAAGGTAGGAGTTTCATACCAACAGGACAATATTTGGGGAATATCGTCCAGCTTTAACCTTTTACAATCTAAAACTCTCACCACTTTCAAATACATAATGTTTTACATTTACTCAATTTAAATAGATTAATTTATCAAACATGTTTTATCCAAATGTTCAGAGGATCTTTGGACACTAATCCTGTCATTAGTGCATAAGTCCTCTATTTGTGCCAGACATAATCTAATTAAATGCAAACTTGTTTATTGCACTTATTATATAAACACGTCTGGCCAAGTTTTACACCAACGTTTCTCCTGCCTGTGATGGAGGCCAACATTCTCCAGGCAAGTTGATCCACACTATCTGGCTTTGTCCTCAGCTTATTGGTCCAAAGCTTCTGATGATGCACATTTATTTAATTTGTGAAGCATTTTATGTTAAAATGTGTAAAAACTATTATCATTTTCTGTTTGATCTCTTTAATAAACAGAATATTGAATAACTTGCTGTTTCTATACGTTTTGGTTAATTCAAGGTTCAAACTACTAACTAAGGTTAGTAGTTTGTTATAAACAACCAGACTACATGGCAAGATGTAATCATGGAACTGTGCTAATAAATATTCAAACTATATCAGTTTTTCCTGTAAAATCAGATCGTTTTGTTATTTTGGGGATCAAACAGATTATTTGTGCTTAAAGTCACAAATGGCTTGAAATGGCTCTTGGCTCACACCTCTGCTTTATTCTCTAACTGCAGCAAAGTGCTGGAAACTGGTTTCACTGGACACAAGATTTCCTCTTCTGCAAGACTAAAGGACCAACAATGAATCATGTTCATTTAAAAATCTGTGAGCTGTAATCATCAGTCTTTAAAATTAAAGCATAAAGCATAAAATGCACTGTGATGAACCTTGGTGTAAATTCAAACTGGAAGATGCTTTTCTTTTCATCTGCTCAGTCAATCACCTCATCATGCGCCTCCTTCCCATCTCCGCCGATCTCGTCTGGGTCGGGCCTGTTAATACTTGAATGGGAGACTGCCTGGGAATACCAGGTGCTGGAAGCTTTTACTGGCTCTTTCGCTAAAATGTGAAAGATGATACTAAAGCAAAAATGTATCACAGCAGAGGTAAGAATACATGTAGAAGTGGTCAGTGGTGAGTTAAACAGTGTGAAAATGCAAAAGTCTTTAGTGCCCCCTGGTGGTGGCAAAAGCACCTGATATAGTAATACCAGGTGCGGTAAGATGTAGCCACCACCAGGGGGCACTAACAACTCTTTAACTCCACATTTTCACACTTTATAAATTCGGCACAGATCAAAAACTTCTGCGTTTATTCATACCTCTGACACATGTTGCTTCAATGTTATCTTTCACAAAATATATTTTTGCTAATAAACATTTAGAATCAGATTTTTTATATATATTTTGGTTTTTGTTTACTAAATTTATAGAGAATGAGCTCAAAGAAAAAGAGCAGACTTATTAAATGAAAAAGAAAACATGGCAGCAATGTTGTTGTTTCTATAAGCTACGAACATGAAACAGAAAATAACAGTGACAGCAACAGGACCAGCAGGGGGCGTACTGGCACTGCTGGTCCTGTTGCAGTAGTCGCCCTGGCAACAGCTAAACTGTTCTGCATCTAATAGATCCATCTCCTGCTGCATTCACTGTGAAGATGAAAATAAAGTTATGTTGTCAGTAACATGTTTGTTTCTGGTCTTAGCAGGATAAATACTCATTATGTAAAAACATGATATTCTCTTTCCTGATACTGTGATGCAGGAGTTTTCATTCCCTTCACAGTTGAGGGATTTCATGCAGTTTTCTCCTTCACAGCTGAAGAACTTTTTTCCATTTGGGTTGAACTTCTAGTCTAAAGAACTGCAGAATCATAACAATTTTTTCTTCAAAGTTCTCACTTTTTTTTATTGTCACCAGCTCCTTTCACCCAAAATATCTGCATAGGTATGGAGCTAAATTGGGGCCGCAAAGGTTCTTCAGAAGAAAAAAAAATGAAACTGGGAAAAACGTTTGAAATTAAAAAATAACATTTGAAACTAAGAAAATATTCAAAACTACTTTTCAGATTTAAGGTATTTTTGAGCTTCAGATATGTCCAAGGGCCTTTCTTCTGTTCACAGCTTGTTCTCAAATTACTTGACAACACTCAGATTATTTGTGTCTATTTTCTCTATTTGTTCTGATCTGGTTTTTGTGGATACTGGATTTTGTTTGGGGGGGGAAATGGACCATCCCCAAATGCTGTCTCCCATCCAAGTACTAACCAGGTCCGACCCTGGTCAGTTTCCGAGATCAGACGTGTTCAGGGTGGTATGGCCGTAAACGATGAACCAACAGCCACACAATTTGTCTGTCACAAAGCAGCGATAGAAATGTGCTTTGATAAATGGTTGTTTCTTTTGATTATCTTCATCACGTAATCTTGGGTCAAAGCTGAATCGGTACATACACGTGTATGTACATACATGTACGTGTATGTACATGTACATACACGTGTATGTACATGTACATACACGTGTATGTACATGTACATACATGTACGTGTATGTACATGTACATACACGTGTATGTACATGTACATACACGTGTATGTACATGTACATACACGTGTATGTACATGTACATACACGTGTATGTACATACATGTACGTGTATGTACCGATGCCACATGTGGTTAAAATGCCTAAAATAATGAAACAGTTTGGGCTAAGCTGCTCCATTTTAAACTACACGCGGAACTAAACACTGTAGACCAGGTGCAGAAATTCAACACGTGAATATTTTCTAAATTACTTCCGATGTACCTTTTGCTAGACAGACTAAACCTTTATGGTGTGAGCAAATAATTGCAAAATATAGACAAAAATATGAAAAACAATGTAAGGGAACCGCACCAAACTAAACATCTGGGCACAAGCACAACATATTTTTCAGGAAATAAACAGCAGTGAGCTTTTACCCACCAGCAGGGGGCACTAACCACTTTTACTCTGCATTTTCACACTTCTCTTAGCTAAGCATGCACAAAACACACTCACACACACACACACACAGATAAATTACACATACTTCTGGCACATTTTGCTTCTCTGTCATCTTTCATTCACCAACATTTTTAAGATGCTGTAAACCAAGTTATGTCTTCCACCAAGCCAGCAGACCTCATCGTGGCATTCCCTCTCTCATAAAAGAAAGGCCATGAGAAAATCTTTAACTTTTAACTATTTAAATGAATAATTGTTTTAACTCCATTTGCATCAAACAGTTTTAAAGAACTGAAATATGGAAGTTCACTGTTCCTTGCACGTCTGTCACTTTCCGTAACAGCAGGTGTGAGCAGACAAAACATTTCCGGGGGAAATACGCAGGAGTGAAGGCTTTTAGGGCCTAAAAGATGCCAGCCAGAGAGGGGAGTGGCTGTCTGCTGTAAAAAATCAATGGGTGCACTGTGCACCCACTTATCAGCTGTGACTGATAGTTTTTCGAGAACAATCCAAAACACGACTTAATCAGTTGATAAACAGCCTTTTTCCCCAATTTCACATTGTTTCTGAACTGCTCGAGCTTTGTTCTTTAGAGCAGGAATGCTCAATACGTCGATCCGGGAAGGTTTAGAGTCGGTCTCGGCATTAGGTGACGAAATGGACACCGCCAGGATGCTGAGAGCAGCACGTCCACCTCTGACCCGCTTAACGAAACGTTCATAACTTTATTAAAGAACAACGACAACAACAACAAAAATCAACAAAACGTGTTCAAATTAATGACCCGACAAAAATAATAATCTCAGTAATTATTGTGTCAACAAGGTGTTGCACGTGCAGAGGGGGCAAAAGGGGCTTGAACTCCTGCCCCTTCATCCTTGATGCCTCTAGTGTCCTTTTTAATCTGTATGTCAGAAGGTCTGCTTGTGTCCCTCAGCAATAATATTTAGCTAAATATAATAATTTAGCTAAATAAACTAGTCTGGCTGCCTTCAGTCTAATGACTCTCAGTTTCTCTGCCTCCATGTTGTTCAGAACCGGGTCCATGCGGAGGAGGAGGGCGGATCTGTGCCATCTAACTATCAAATTATGGGCAAGAATATTTTTTCATACACTGGTTTGTGAATAAAAACGTAGGTCTGATGTTGACGTTAGAAAAACTGTTTCTATTTTGTCCTTGCAGTAGTGGAGAAAAAATCCGCCTCGCCCCTAAACACAGAAATGCTTCGGCTGCAGAGAAACTTCTGACTTTAACTTAATTATTCTGCTAAAGGCCCGGTTCACTACAGGCAGTCTGAGTTCCAGGTAGATTCCAGGTAGATTCCAGGTAGATTCCAGAGATGAACAAAGCAGTGGCTGTTCATGCAGGGCCGGCCCAAGGTAATATAGGGCCAGAAACTCCCCGCCCTCTGAAACCCTTAATAAGAATCTCAGCGTCACTAACATGTTTAAATATGTATATATATATATATATATATATATATATATATATACTGTATATCCTAAATATATATATACATAATTTTGTACAATTATGTCATAATTTGTAAAAAATTATGATATATATATATATATAAAACTGAAGAATTTAGTTTTAAGACATTTTAAAACTGAATTTGTTCTGGGAAAGTACCATAGTAACGAATGTATTGTTTTATTTACTTATTATTTAGTACAAATACTCTAGTGTTTTTTCATTTCAGGTATTTTTAATGTTAAAGTTTTGTTAATGTTGTCTATTTATCTTGTCCAGTTTTCTGAGCAGTGCTAGAAATGCGCTGCGATTCTAACCGGTTCTCATTTTGAGACCAAAAATAAGTCTGGCAGATTTAGATATGTATGTCATTATTTTACATTCAACCAAGAAGATGGAAACTAAAGACAATTTTGGACAGAAAACTATTGAACTTTTTAATTTACTTTCATTCCAAAAATGGCATGAAGAAAAATAAATATTCACACCCTTCTCAAAAATCAATGGAAAAGTTTTTACTGGCATTTCAGCAATCAGTCTCATGGTTTCTGAGTTGCATGTTTTCACAGGTGTGGAATAAAAACTGTCTCTCTTGCTCCTAAGCACCTGCTCTTCTGACAAAAATCACTGAGTTCATTGTGTTTTTTTGTCAGTTTCATAAGCCTGATAGTCAGGTGACAGAGCCATAAAAAGGAAGAGAAAGTGTACAAGCAGTCAGCATGTTCTCTGTGGTTTGCAGTGATTATTACTGCAAAATAACTATTGAATAAAAGTCATAACCATGTGAGCTTAGATAAAATGAAAGAAAAAAATTAACTTTGTAACCATCTGCCTATTAACCAATGATAAAAAAAATGCAACGAAATGACCAAAGAAATGAACCGAAAACTGCTGTATTTGTGGCTACATCAGCTTTGCACAATTCAAATTGTTGTTCTTTAAATTGCATTTAACACTTTTTTTAAAAAATGTATTTAACTTCCAATCAAGGTATGTCGTTTTTGACTGGCCCGTTTCATTAATTTATTTTTAATTATTCTGTTGAACCATATTTCAAAAGCGATGTCTGCTTTTCATTGGTTCATCTTCATTAATTCTGTATTATTATTATTATTACTTTCATTAATTTAAAATTACTTCAGTAACCGTTGTGGGTCATTAAAAGAGGGGCATCAACAATTTTGTTCTCGCGTGTAAATTTTGTTTGTTTTTTATTGCACAAGGCTTTGAGACACATGTCAGGAAATCAAGCTAAATCAAGCAGAGACTGCAGTTCTGCTTATTGACCAATTAGGTTTAAATTTAGTCTCACCTGACCGGATGACTTTCTTCCACATGTTCACTGTCCCTTACAGCTTGCAAGCGACTTATTTGACTTTCTTCTTCCTACTTCTTTATGTAGTGAATGACTAACGATGTCTTGAGATTCTGAGCTGTGAATTTCCATGTATCTAAAAATATTCCTGGCATCAAATAGTTCTTAATTCCAGCTGGTTGCACAGTTTTTTTTTATTCAGTGGCTTTAGGGGGGAAAAGGTGAATGCAAACGCACACCACACCTTTCACATTTTTATTTTGTAAAAGGAATATAAATATCCTTTAATTGCCACATCGTGGGTAAATTCAAAAGTAAATACAAGCATGCATATTCAAACTAAGGTAAGAAATATAGAGACAGAAAAGAAGAATAAGAGAATTTACGTCACAAGAAAAATAACACTATATTGTTATTACAAAGACAATACTCCAATTAAAAGAAATGTGCAACTGAGTAGGGACTTTAAAAAAAAAAATTACAAAATGTTCTTAAAAATCAACTGGGAAAAATGCTAATAGAG
The DNA here is from genome assembly GCF_001444195.1 of Xiphophorus couchianus. Lineage (NCBI taxonomy): Eukaryota > Metazoa > Chordata > Actinopteri > Cyprinodontiformes > Poeciliidae > Xiphophorus > Xiphophorus couchianus. The sequence goes on from NC_040231.1 coordinate 12,789,550, forward strand.
CAGTGAAGTGAACACATCAAACATTTTGGCACCATGATTTCCCCCTATTTTTCACAGCTACATGCTACATTATGTTGCTTATAGTAGGGGGTTATAACAATGTATTAAAAAAAATTGAATAGTGAAAACATTTGCAAAGAATTGTACGTTTATGAAGGTTTATGCCTGGTTTTCATAACCAGACATAAAAACTACTAATGGTTGATTTTTGGCGCCCTCTGGTGGTTAAATCCAAGTTGTTCAGATAGATTGAGAAAAGACGACTTTGGTCAATTTTACATATTTCTATTTCATTACCAAGATAAAGATTCACGTTATTGTTTAATGTCCATTAAATCAGCGAGGATGACAAGAACAATGAAGGGAACCTCATTTCATTTTAAAGCGGAAGGAGCGGAAAGCCACAGTTAGTCAGCAGGATCACATGAGCTCCGTTCATGTGACCGATTCACGTGTTCACAGCAATAAATAAGACCAGACCAGCCGTAAAACAGCAGGCAGAGACTGGAGGGTCGAACTGGGCCGACCCGCAGAGTAAGGTGACACTAAAAACCCATCAATAAGCGACAGGTAGGTTGTTGTTTTCTTACATTGAAGCTTCTAAGGAAATAAGTGGTTAGATAAACCACATTTCACAAAAATAGTTGCTAAACTACACAGCTAACTTAGTTACTCTTCTTGTTTTTAAAATTAAAGATCGAGTGAAAAGACACGATAAAGACAGACTGTTCTTTCTTTGGATTTATTTATTTTTTGTCTTGATTTGCACGTTTTTAGCCGCAGTTCCTTGATGGCTGCAGTCTTCGGGGTAAACATGAAGCAGGTGGTGCAAATTAGTTCAAACATGGGCCCTGATGTATACAGATGTAATGATATGGATTTTTAAAAAACAAACAAAAAACGAAAGAAAAGTGGTGCCGAAAAACGGCGATCCCTTCACACACAAAAGGAGTCCAGCAGCAATACGGTTATGAAATATGACACTGAAGTCAGTTAGACAGGAAATGGAAACTGAAACCGTTTTTTGGCTCATGTCAAATCTAAATGTTACAAAAGGGGATCAAAACACCCGAGAGACTTCAGCTAAATAACCACCAGTTTAAAATAAAAACCTTTACTGTAGCAGGAAAATAAATCTTTAAGTTTGAAACGAGGAAAGACTTGCTCGGTTGATTATGCAACGGCTGTTTTCCCTGTTATCAGGTTTTATTGTCGGTGAGTTTCTAATCAGAGCCTGCGGTGTTTTTGTCAATCTCTCTGTCACCTCGTTTGCTCTCACAGAGAGGGAATGTTGTAAAACGTTAATTTACTCCACCTATTCATCACCATAAAAGCTGGTACAGCCCTAAATGACCCAGTTAAAGGAACCAGCTGAACTTTACTGTAAAAACAAACTCGTACTAGACTTACCGTAGTTTATCCCCTTTAGAACAACATGCCATGGTCTGTTTTTTGATTTTCCAGTTTGGTTGTTTTACTGTGCTAAAATTGACGCACACACACAAATATAAAGTTTGACATGCATAAGCCTCTGATGACCTCACATAAGGCCAGGGCTGGACAATAAATCAGTATCGATGTGCTCCGATAGACGTGCGACGAATTTCAATAGATAGAACAACTGATAAAATATTAATTGAACTCTGATCCAGAACCGCACAGCATTCTGGGGGATGTAGGCAAAGGAAAGGCTTCTCACAGCCAGCTGAGAAAAGTTGAATCATCTACCTTAACTAAATCACTCTTTGGTAACCTAGCAACAACCTTCAGAGTAACTGGCACAGCAGCAGTTTAAGGTTTGCCACTGTGTCTCGTGAACAACTGCTTGGAGTAAAAATGGTGGCTAAGAGGAAAGGTCACGGTGGATAAGAGGAAAGGTCACACCACTAGTTTGACAGCATTTCAGAAGATTAAAACAAAGAACTAATCAATAACTATCTATTGACTGCTATGAAAGGCATATCATGAAAGGTTTTGAAGCCCTGCTCTAAACTGAGATCAGTTAGCTAGATTTTCCGTTTAGTCAGCATCTAACTGAAAAACCTTACTGAGTATCGAGGGCTTGAGAGACCCTGTTTGAGGTTATCTGGAAAGATTTACGGAAAGGTCATCAGTCATTTCTGGCGCCTGATCTGCTGCTGACTCATTAAGTTATGATGTCATCTTAAACCCCTTAATGGAAAAAACAAACAAACTCAGCCCTCTTCTAAGAGTTCGCTTCCAGCTTGTGACTGAATGGAGGTTGTTTGTGCATTGTCCAGTGACTCAGCAGCTTTTTCTCAGTCGTACTGTCTGGAGCTTTGAAAGCAAGCTGTGAAGTTTTAATTGCTGTGAAGAAGTGAGAAATGCAGATGGGCGGAGCTGGTGTTTCACTTCCCCAAGTCACACTGGAAACGTGTTTTTAATTAAACCATTTCTTCAAATAAATCAGAAGATTCCTCATTAGGAGTCAAAGGCAAGCAAGTACACCTGTATACAAAATGTGTTTAAAACAAATAACTAAATAAGATTTATAGTATTCTTTGCCTATTCCTTACTAATATGCTAGGCTCTGTTTTTTATGATGACTAGCAGTTTTTAAAACATCAACTTAGTGCTAACACCCTTTTAGAAAGGGGAAACTATTTTTCCTGCTTCTGTTTTGCTGACGGTAACCCATGATCATCTGTCATGTGATTCATTACTAATTTCTCAAGAATTTCTAGGTTTAAAACTTACAGGGAGGATTCATGCCCAAACAGGTGTTTGTGGTGAGAGGAAGAGACTTTCCAAAAGGAACAAAGTTTAAAAACCAAAATAAAAGGAGTCTGCTTTTATTTTGTACCATCATTTACTATACTTTTGTTTTTTAGCTGGACTTCCTTCATCTTCTAGTTGCCTTTAATAAACAATAGCTATGATCCATTTCTCAAAACATTTGTATTTGCGTAATATGAACAGTATCTACAGACTTGAGTTGGGATGGGCATTTATAGTACTGTTTATCATTGATATTTTCTTGTAATACTTTTGTCTCGATAAATTTCAGTTAATGATGATAAATCAGAAACTGACAGTATTATTGGAAATATTATTTGTACCGTTTTCTCCACTGTTCGTTTTACGAGGGCATCAAAACGTATCAGGAAATATGATTGAATACAGTTCAATATAAATCACATTCCTTTAAGTAGGTGGCGTCCTCAAGCGCAATATTTGTGACTGTTTTTTTGTTTTTTTTAATCACATTATTACCACAAAATATCATAATAAAATATTAAGTCCATATCACCCAGCCCCTAGACTTGAATTTACTCCTCCAAGTGTTCTGGTTTGTATTTTCCATGTCTTGCATTAGGTTTCGATTATGTTTAGTGATGCGGTTTGTTAACATTGTAGGAGACTTGACTGAGAACAGTTGCTACTTTATCTTTGAACTTGTATCTCCACCAGGCGTGGAAATGTCTAATCTGCTGTAACATTTTGCTGGTCTAGCAGCTTTAGGAGTGTATCCAAGAGGGAAACATTGTTCATTCAGGTGCAACATTTTCATGGGAATTTCACCAAAAAATGCAAACACTTTAGTCATGGAGCAAAAAACTTGGAAAATTTATTTTTTCCCCTTTTTAATTAATTTTTTTTCTTGTGTGTGTTGGGCAGAATGTTGTGTGTAACTCTATTGGCGCTGGCTGCCAGCTTGACTGTGAGCCTGGCCAGACCCAACATCCATCCTCTGTCCAGTGAAATGGTCAACTACATCAATAAGCTCAATACAACCTGGAAGGTGAGTTTATTCTTGTTTTTCCTCCAGAATCCTGTGAATGTTTTACTAATTCATATTTCCACTCTGCAGGCTGGCCACAACTTCCGTGATGTTGACTTCGGCTATGTCAAAAACCTCTGCGGCACTTTGCTTAAGGGACCTAAGCTGCCTATCATGTAAGCCTCACAAGATCAATAGAAATGTAATATTTCTAGATGCATTTTCAACTTCTACCTTCAATATGTTTGAAGGTAGAAGCTTTTTATGAGCCAAAACAAGCCAGTTCATCCTTGAGAATTGGAAGGAAAATGATTTATGGCTTAAGAAAAAAATCTTCTTGGATACCCCCAAATAAAATCCAGTTAAACCAGTTGTGTTTAGAGGTACAGCTATATGTAATCTATGTTTAAACTGAGCTTGAATACAAGGGACCAAACCTCAACCGTTTTTGATGTAGACTCAAAACACTGTTTATATCAAAACTGTCATGTTGTGGGGATGCTTTTGTCCATCAGTGATAGGAACACTGGTGAGCTTATTGTGCAAAATTCAAATTTTTTTACTCTTCCATTTTGGTCTCGACTGCCTCTGAAAACAACTTAAGCATTTAGAAAAAGCACCAAGCCATTTTTGGCAATAAATTAATGTTTTTGTTGTCTGGAAAACAAGCCGTTTCAAAATTCCATTTAATTCAAAAATTAATTTGAATGTTAAGTCACATTCAACGGGCAGTCCGTCGTTCCCTAGCAACACAAGCTGAGCTCCAGCATGTTTGGTCAGCTGGTTTTACTGCTGTATGATCTGTACGATGGCTGCTGGAAAAGACAAGTGTTTTGTTGTTGACTAACCAACCAGAATCCACTTGCCACATTCCTGCAGGTTGTGCAGGAGGCTCTACGTCTGCTTTTCAAAGATGTGCAGTTGTGTAATTACGCATCTGTTTGCAGTCATTTTCCCAAGAGTGTAAACGTTGAGCTGCAGCTTATTTGGATTTAAAGTGACAGGAGGCCCTAAAACAGGGGTGTCAAACTCCAGTCCTCAGGGGCCGCTGTCCTGCAACTTTTAGATGTGCCTCTGCTGCATCACCTGAATATAATAATTAAGTCATTATTAAGGCTCTGGAGAACTGATCTACACAAGAAGGAGGTAATTAAGCCATTTCATTCCAGTGTTTTGTACCTGTGGCACATCTAAAAACTGCAGGACACCGGCCCTCGAGGACTGGAGTTGGAGACCTGAGTCCTAAAAAATCTCTAGAAGCTCAAAACAGGCAGAACTGAGCAGACTAACATCTCATTATCTAAGAATGATTTTGTCCAAAAAAAAAATAGATGGAACATGTCTTTCGTAAACCTGTCCTAGCCTTTTCAAGGAAGCATAATAATTCACCTTTAAGTCCGAGGCTTAGGCTCACCTTGTAGAAGAACAAACAACTGTAGAAACAATGCAGTAGTTATAATAAAAGCATATTTAAATATTGAAACCGACCATTTAAGCTACGTTCAGTTCAGAGTCTGTGGTGAGACTTAAATTTAAATTCAGATGCTCTCCATCCTGTCTGAAGTGCCTTGAGCCATTTTGCCAAAAAATAGGTGAACATTTCTCGATATTAATGGCTCCAGTTTCTCAAAATAATATGTTGCAGCTTCTGCTGATTTAAAAATGTGTAAAGTAAATAGTTTCATGGGGTAACACTGTCTCTTCAGGGTTCAGTATGCAGAAAGCATGAAGCTGCCAGCAGAATTTGATTCCAGAGAGCAGTGGCCCAACTGTCCCACCCTGAGGGAGATCAGAGACCAGGGCTCCTGTGGATCCTGCTGGGTGAGGGAAACTCATCGCTAAATTATAAATGCAAATTCAGCTTTCAGCTTTTTTTTAAATAAAACTTTGAACACTTTTATTTTAGTAATTCTCATGCCATTGTGGTTGTTCTGCCTGTAGGCGTTTGGTGCAGCAGAGGCTATCTCTGACCGTATCTGCATTCACACCAACGGGAAGGTCAGTGTGGAGATCTCCCCTCAGGATCTGCTTACCTGCTGCGACGAGTGTGGAATGGGGTAGGTCCTTCAAAGTTTGTCTTCCTTTGGACATAATTCTGACTTTTATTAGCTTGGTCAGTGACTAAACTCGTGATTTAATACTTGGTTAGCGTTGTGCTTGTACAAAGTATTTGCTACACAGCTAACCTTAAGTGGATAGTATAAATAATCCTTTAAAAACATTTTTTGTCAAAGTAACTTGTGTTTAAAGTTTATATGACTCCAAAATGAGTTGCAGTTTTTGAATGTGATGCAGGATAATTGCATCACATCTACAGTGTGTCTACAGAGATGGTGATTCATTTATATTTTGTTTCTTAAGATGTGGTGGTGGCTATCCTCCTCAAGCTTGGGACTTCTGGACCACAGATGGACTGGTGACTGGAGGGCTCTATAACTCCCATATTGGTAAGTTCATTTACACAAGTGTTCATCTTAAAAGTGAAAATAAGTCAAGATGAGAATATAACAATATCTCACAACGCAGTGTTGAATGCTGGCGTAATGATTCAAATTATTATGATTTTGAATGGCTATATGCAAACTATCTTGTTTTTGGCTGAGAATGGCATAAATGCATCAAAGTCCATTGTTTTTTATTTTAAATATATATTTTGAATTGGTGTCAGTGGTACAGAAATTCCATCTTGAAGGGGGAAAAAAAGAACTTCCTAAAAATACATGGTCTAGTCAAATTTTATTCAGTTTGTGTCAACACTAAGATTTACCAAATAAATACCGAAGGATGCAGATGGTTCACACTTTCTTGATGAAATCTTCTTCTAAAAAGTATTTTTTTTCTTTTAAAGTTTTCAAAATAATAGCAGATTCTTTATTTATGAAGGAATTTAAGTTTCAGAATTTATAAACAGGCTCTCACCTTTTCACAAGGTATGTATAGGTCTATTTTATGCCCTGCATTGTTTTTCCAACTAAATTATACTTTGGTGTGCAATCGGTGTAAAATATTTGTCTAATTAAAATCTCTATTCAGTGTTTCTCAGCTTTCAGTTTTGGGGTGCTAAAATGACTGATTAGTCCGTGGTAACACTTGAGTCATTGTGTGTCTTGCAGGTTGCAGGCCGTACACCATCGAACCCTGTGAGCACCACACCAACGGCAGCAGACCTCCCTGCACTGGGGAGGGCGGCAACACGCCAGACTGTGTTAAACAGTGTGAGACTGGATACACACCAAGCTATGAAAAGGACAAATACTATGGTAAGAATGCTGCCGAGCAGTTCAGATGAGCGTAACTGAGCTGTATGTTTACATACTTGCTGCTCATTGTTTAGCAAAAATCAAAATACAAACATAGTCTTGTAGAAATAACAAAATCAGTCATTCAAGACACATTTAATGACGATAAGATGTGAAGATTTAATTCTGCTGCAGTTTAAAAATGGCTTGTTTGAAAGAAGTATTTGAAGGGAACATATTATGCAAAATTCTCTTTTTACTTGTTTTTATATTTTTATTTGGGTCTTAACTGTTTCTAAAAACAACCCAAGTGCTTAAAACACTCGGCTGTTTTCTTTTTCGACAAAAACGTTAATGTTCTTTAACATCTGGAAAATGCAATCTTTCAAAAACCTCCCAACTGTTAAGTCACATTAGACAAGCACTTACCTAGCAACCTGAGCTCAGCCTCGTTACCTAGCAACCGAAGCTGACCGCCTGCATGTTTGGTCGGTTCTTATTACTACTGTACGAGTTGTACAATGGCTGCTGGAAAAGACAAGTGTTTTGTTGTTGACTTGCCATCCAGAAACCATTTGATCTATTGTTGTTGGTTATGCAGGAGGCTCCACTTCCGCTTTTCAAAGACATACAGTAGTGTAATTGCCCATCAGTTTGCAACCATTTTCACGTGTGAGTGGCCAGCAGCAGCTTATTCAGATTTAAAGAGACAGGAGGCCCTAAAACAGCTAATTTTGAAAGCAATCAAAGTAGGCAGAACTAACCTCAATAAAATCTGATTATCTAAGAATATGTGCAAAAATGTAATGTATTATATAGCCCATCGAACTTTTCAGACCTGTTCAAGGAAGCATAGTAGGTGACCTTTAAGAATCATCACTATCGGACACATACAGGATTTTAACCTGAAGTTTGTTGCAGGTAAAACGGCTTACAATGTACCACCAGAAGAAGATCAGATCAAATCAGAGATCTACAAGAATGGACCTGTAGAGGGAGCGTTTAAAGTCTACTCAGATTTCCCTTCCTACAAGTCTGGTAAGAAGAGCAGCATAAAATACTCTTACAAATATAATCTCAGCAGACCACGGACGGGTGAAATGATAACTGCTCCTGATTTGCTTACTGTATTTCTTCTGTCCTCATCAGGTGTGTATCAGCATGTGTCAGGAAGTTATGTGGGAGGCCATGCCATTAAGATCCTGGGCTGGGGAGAGGAAAATGGTGTTCCTTACTGGCTCTGTGCAAACTCCTGGAACACTGACTGGGGTGATAATGGTGAGCAGGAATTTACTAGCATTAACTAAATTGCACTGGGCTCCAGTGTTGGCACATTTCGATAATGTGTCAAACTGAAAACACACCAAACCTAATCTGGACACCAGTTTTATAGATCTAGTTATAGATCCAGTTTTATAGATGTAGGCATGCTTATAGATGTGTGTCTATTCTAATTAACCCTCATATCGCCCACACAAAGCTGTGACCTATGTATGCTTTCACTCAGTCAAGAGCCTCCATTAATTTCTTGTTTTATACTGAACATTAAATATACTAAGTTCACTTTATCGCTTTAATTTTCAGGATACTTTAAAATCCTCCGTGGATCAGATCACTGTGGCATTGAGTCTGAGATCGTGGCTGGAATTCCCAAGTAAAACCCAAGGTAAGGTCAGTAATGACTGCCTATTTAAAAAGGAAATGTTACTTTAAATATGACTTCATGAAGTTTGTTTCTACTTCCAGGTTTTATGCTGCATCACCGCCAGAGGGCGCCACACTCCACTGTCATTGAACAAAGTATACTTCTGCACAGCATGGCATTTGAGGAGGGGAATTCAAACTCCCGTAGTTTTTAAGTGAATTTCAGATTGGAGACAAACTGTTGTTGCACACAATTAATTTTTTTTTTTCTATGTTGGTCTGTTTTAAGACACTCCCATATTTCCCTTCATTTTTTTTTCTCTTTCTTTTAATTGCTTGGAAAGAAGATGTCTCGTTATAAAGATGAAACAATTCTTGTGTTGCACCGATGAAAATTGAGGACCATTTTTGGATCCATGCAGCATCAAACTGAATGGCGTTTTTAAAAACACTCCAATGAGCAGAGACGTTCCTCAGAACATATTTCATCATGCAATGACCCTTGATACTTTTTCTTTTCTTTTCTTTTTTAGATAACAAATTATACTCTGTACTACCGAATGTCATAATGTACTGCCTGTAATGGGAGCCTGTTATTTTTAAGCATTTTAAAAGTAGCTTACAAGGAGATGGAGTGAGATTTTTACTGCCAATATAATCAGATGCTGGGAATTGTTCATTTGAATTTATTAAATGAATCTTTGGTTGCCAGTATTGTGGTTCTCATTTTGTCTCGCTCTCTCAGAAAAATCTTTTAAACCCTTGTAAAACTGTTTACTAGAAAGAAATGTACTCTTTAGAGACGTGTATGTCTTTCACTAATCAACAAGAACATTTAAAGTGATATGCATTAGACATTAAGTTAGTCTTTATTTATTGCATATTTGGCTCATTATAGCTCTTTCATAATGAACTTGACTAAAACAATGGATTTCATTAAAGCGTTGAGTTGTTTGAAACAGAGATCATGTGTACAAATTGGCACCAAAATTGATTTGATGTCCAAGGAGGGAGAAATTATGCCTGTACTTGAGGGAAAATATCCCTGAACTTCTTTTTAATATATGTTTGTTCTATCTGGTTGATCTCCAAATGTTACAGCAGGCTCTGTAGTTAGAAGATAACATTAAAACACCAAAGATTGTGTACAAACAAGAAGTTTCACTTTAATAATGTAGGTTTATTTCCATGTTTGGTGCCTAATTGGCTAAAACGTGTTTGTTCAAGTGAAGCTCAGTGGGTCGAGAATCCAGAAATGTTACTCAAGAGTAGAGTTACTGAAGAAAAAAACAAAACTTTTTTTAAAAAGTTACTCAAGTAAATGTAAGTTGTTACTACCCACAAACATTTAACAATATTCAGTAAATGTACATTTTTAAGTATAGTATGTACAATGAGAACATACACTTCTAAATTTGTTTTTAAATTTTATTTATTTATTGCCATGACTTTTGTCTCTTGTTTGGTAAACAAGAAGATAAATTGTCCAATTAAAATAAGCCTTTATCGTTTTGTTCACCGTGATCAGTCAGATTTACTGCCAGGACGGCGGTGCTACCTAAATAAAATGTAAACGAGTGTATGTATGACTTAGGAAGTGACGCTGGAAATGAAATCATTCTAAAAGTTAATACAAAAGTATTTTTCTATTTTCATAATCTTACACCCCGGAAGCTTGTGCTAATCTCCGCATAGCGAAGCCACGCCCGGGACACTCCCAGTTTAAAAACAAACGCACAAGCGACATTGGGCTGTCTGCTCTTCCGGAGGGCGGGGTGTGTTTGTTCAGTCAGCCAGCCAGAGCCGCCGCAGGCAGCAGGAGCGGGCGATGATGGAGGGGGGAAGCAGGCTTCCGTTGATGAAGTATGGATCTGTTCTGTCCCTTTTCGTGGTTCTGTTAGCCATCTGGTTCCGTTCACCGCAGAACACGGTGCTTGACGACCGGCTGGACACGGTGCTTTCGTCTCTGCTCCGGGCTGAGAGGAAAGTCGGGGTTAATGACGCCAGACCCAGAGTGGCAGTTGGTAGGTGCGGAGCGCTAGCGGCACTAGCTAGGCTGCTGGGGGTTGGAGTGGACACTGGTCATTAATTAACGCTCAGTTTTAAACATAGAAAATACCTGACGTCACAGTCAGTTTGTTTGAAATAACTGACACAAGTTTTACTTACAGTTTCTGTTAAACCCCAAACAGGAAATTGAGTTAAAGTACTAGTAACTGTATTATTGTAACCTGTCTAAAATTTACTCTAGTTGTGCGATATTTATTTAATAAAAAAATATAAATCAAGCGAGAATTCTTGAAGTTTTGACCAGTGAAATACTGACGATGACCTAAAGTTAGATGTTGAGGATTACCATATTGTGGTGGAGTGAAGTTTGACATGCAGTGCCTTATAAAAACGATTTATATGAACATTTTCTTTAAAAAAAATAAAAATTTAAATAGTGAAATTGTGGCATAAATTTACTTCTTATGCAAAACAGCTTCAAGTGTGAATACTGACGTTTTCGCTTATTGTTGTTAGCAGAATAGCTCAAGCAGAATTAGATTATATCAACTGGATTGAGGTCTGGACTTTAACTGGGCCATTCTGATCCATTAATATGCTTTGATTTAATCCAGGTGTGTCTAAAGTGCAGCTTGTGGGCCACTGATGTTCCAGTTTTACTGTCTCTGCTGTTTATCATTGTATCCTCAATGTTTGGCTGCCTGTGTAAATATTTCTATGCAGTACTTTGTCAAACTGGTGTTTTCTTAAATGTGCGACCTAAATAAGGTTGAATGAAAATGCCACTCTTCCATTAAGAACAAAAAAACCAGACTTATGAGATTTATGGTATCCACAACAGACGGTTGTGATGCTGGCAGATTACCTGAGCAGTTAATCTTCTACAGCTCCTCTAGTTACCATTAGCCGCTTGGCTGCTTCTCAGGTTAATGCTATAAAACCATTTTTAAGTTCATGCCACTTTAGAAATATGCTTTGCATTGATCTATTACAGAAAACCTCACTGAAATTCATAAAAACTTGTGGTTTCAGCATGACAAAATGCAAAAAATAAAACCTCAGTGGGTGTGAATGTATACTCCAAGGCTCTGTGGTAGCGAAGTACATGCGAAGGGAGAAGACAGATGATCACAAATGTTCAGTCACCAGATCCCAGACTGGATCAGCAGCTGGGACAGTTTGTTCTCCCCTCCTCAAATCATATGGACAGAAACTTTCTGTGGCTGTCCTCAAGCCTCGTGTCTTTACGTCAATATTGCCCTTTATTTACATTTATTTATTTTTTTATTTTAGTTTGAACATGATAGAAGTATAAAATCACACGCATGAACAAGGAATGCCAAGGACACACATTTTTGTACTACAGTAATCATAACATGCTCTGAAAGGAGTAGGACGTAAGAAACTTATGAACTCCTACCCCATAAACTCATATATTTTCACATGGACCCTCATTGTTAAATAAATAAACATAGATTCATTCATTTTCCATTTTATCAGGGTTTACATGTCTAAATATAATCATCCATACCCACACACTCATATGCATCAGCCTCAATTTACATACACATTAGTTCTATCTCTCACCCATATTTGTATACCTTGTGAAAATGACCTCCTTATATTTCCTTTCAAATTGTATTAAATTTTGAATTTGTTTTAAATCCTCACTTAACTTGAGGAGTTAAATGGGGTAAAATTCATGGGGTCTCGTTGTGTGTATACTATCAATCCTTTATAAATCCCATGCACTTAAAACACATAAATCGTTGAAAAAGTTACTTTAAAAAGAAGAACCGAGACTTCTAGCACATTAGTTTGAAACTTAGTTTAGTTTCCTGTAAATATGTTGAAAAATGTCAGCCTGGATGTTGTGACCTAGTCCCAAAAATCCAGTTTTTTAGACTTTGATCAAACTCGCTTTATAATCTGTATCTGATCAAACTTTAACCCTGTTTGACAGCAGACTCAGCCAGTTATCATTTCACACTGACTTTAGGTGACACGTATTGCTTCCTAATCTCATGGAGGGTAAACTAATTTCAGATTAAACAACAACTTTGGCCTTATTTAGGACTGAAACGATTAATCGTGATGAATTGATTAATTGTTAACTGGAGTATAGAAAGTCAACAAAGGCAATTTGCTGAAAGAAAAAACTATCCAGAGCAGTAATTAAGCCAAAACTGTAAATAAGATCAAATAAAAAAGATTTGTGAATATGTTCTACTCAAAACTCTAGTGGCATAGTTTTGACAGTGCAAATTATGTATAAGGAGGCTTCTATTAATAACCTTTTGCTATCTAATTATTAAAAGGTTAATCGAAAAAATAGCCAATATATCAGCCTTACATTGTATTCATGTTAAAGGGCTGAACTTTTCACATTTGGATGTTAGAAAAAGTTTATTTTTTGCTGTTGTTGTCATTTGCTACAAGAGACCAAATGTACACTAACATAATTTTATGCTTTTGCATTTTAGGCAATAAAATGTTTAGTTTCTTACTTCAAAAAGGAATTGAATTACTAATTAGCATTTTTTTAAAATGTATTTCTAATATTGTATAAAAAGGCTTAAATGAAAACTATGCAGAATTTTCCCATTTTTTAAAATCTGATTAATTGTCAAAATAATTGATTAATCAATAACTAAAATAATCTTGCAGCATAATAAGGGCAAAAAATATAAATTAGTTACTGTGATTTTTTTTTATGCATAACAAACTGTCATGTTTTAGCAGAAAGCAGTAGAAAACTTAGATGTGACGAAGCAGAATGACTTTAGAATTGATATTTTAATCTAATTGAAAGATGATCTGACATTTAGGTTTTTTCATTCACTCAGCAGCTTTTCTGTAAAACCTACAATTTGCACGACTTTGCTTTTGTTCTTCTTCTCCTCAGTTTCCTTCAGTGTTTTTCTCTTCTTCTCTTTTGGACTCCGATATGGACCTGTGTGGCTGCAGCAGGGAGAAACGTTGGTGTGTAATTGTATTTCTGCTTCTGTGTCTCCTCCCTCCTCAGGTTTTGGTGGCTGCGTCGACCTTATAGTAGACGGCGTGTCGTTCCTAAATAAGATAGGCCTCTCTCACACAGACCAGCCATTGCATTATGACTACCTGGAAAATGCTGAACAACTGGCTCAGAGCTTTGCCTACTTCTTTGCGCCAGGAGCTGCTGCAGAGTAAGTAATGTTGGATGGAGAGCAGCATGTTTACAGTAAAAGTTGTGAGCTTTTAACAGTATACGAGGAGAAAGGCTTAACATCAGAACGACTGAAACGATGAATCAATTACTGAAATAATTGTCAACTAAATTAGTAATTGATTAATCATTAAGTGGAATATACAGAGTCTAAATAAATATCAATTTCCTGAAAGAGCAACACTAAGAGCAGTAATTAATCCAAAACTATATACAAATATACACATTTCGCATTTAAGATAAAAAAAAAAAATCTTCTTTTTCTGTTAATATGTTCAAACCAGAACTAATCCAGTAGCAGGTTTAGCTTCACCTGGTTCAAATTATCTAAAAAAAAAAAAAACTTTAACTAAGCACCTTTTGCTATCCAATCATTAATTGGTTAATCAAAAAAAAAAACAACAATATATTAATCACCAGGTCAGCTCTACAAGTCAAGCACGAAGAGCTGAACTTTTCACATGTTGATATTAGACGTATTTTTAGCTGCATTATTTGCTACAAATGATCACTAAAGAAATTCTGTTATTACACTTTGGGGAAGAAAATGTTTATTTCCTTATACAGAATGAATTTGAATAATTTGTTTATTTGCATCTTTTAATTCAGTCCCAATATTGTATTAAAAAGGCTTAAATGAAAAATCTACACAAATTTTATTTGCATAATTAATAACTAACATAGTAATTAGTTACAACACTAAAAGTCAGGGATGTTGCATTCCTGCAGTGTTCTCCCGAGTGTATTATAAGCCTGACGGGCCACCAGGCTTTACTTGTGCCCCCACCAGGCTAAACATTGCTTATTTATTTTAAAGATTTTTTTAATGTTTGCATTTTTTAAGGCTTTATAGTTGGTGTTCAGGTGTTGATCTTCCAAGCTTTCAATAACACATAATTATCAAGTGATATTTTAAACATTTTTTAACTCAAACATACAACAGGCTGCTGGATGAACGACTTTGCCAGCACCACAAGCACCAGACTTAGCAAGTTGTCTGGGGGAAACTTTGTTCCTGTAATATAAAACAACCAAAAAAAATAATGATACAAACTCTTTTAAGTCTTTATGGTCTATTATTGTCTTTTTACTGTCTTTTCCTGCTCCTACAGGCGTTTTATGATTAATGAAACCCTCTTCAGTGAGCTGGTGGACGGCGCCCGTGACTTACCTGGAAACAGGTGGTCCATAGGTGGCAATGCTCCTGTGATGGCTGGTCGCATGGCAACAGAGGGATGCGACGTGTTGTTAGGGGGAAGTTTCAGCACCGATTTCACTGAAGTTTTGTCCCAGCACATTACAGGTAATCTAGATTAAACATGACCTCTCTTTTATGCTTAATTGTCTTTTAACTCCATGTTTGTTTTTCTTGCCAGTGGCTGGTAAAGTGATAGAAGAGCCAGACATTCATCTGATCCTTGAATATTCATCTGGTTCCAGCTGGGGGACGTACACCTCACGTAGAGCAAACAGGTATATTTAACATTTTAAACTAAAACTAAAAAGTCTTTAGCATCTTTATATTGGCGATTATCTCAGTTAACTTTGCTCACCGTCTTCATGGCCTCATGTCAGCTCCAGTTCAATTTGCTCATTCAAAAATGCAACGACCAAAAAATTCCTCACCAAATTACCAAAACTGGAAAAGCAAGACGTACCAAAGGGTTGCAATAATAACGTAAAGCTGTTGTTCCTAATATGTGCCTAAATAATTCCCCACAACCTTTAACTTTATATCTAATCACCTCAGTGATACTGAAAATATGTAACTTTGAGATGACTTCTCTCAATAGCAACTTGCGCACTAAAGAGAGTTGTTAGTAACAATAGCAAAGTACTGGAAAATTAAGAAAAATGTCTGGTTGATTTTTCTGGTGCATCTCTAAGCTTTTATTTTCTCTGTTTTTCTTAAAATCAGATCATGTGCAGGTTTGAATTGAGATGCATGCTATAATTATACATCTGTTAGTAAACACCAGGTTTTCTGCTGTGAACAGCAGAGACTTTGACACTTATATTTTATTGTTATTAAATCCATTTCATTGCATCTTTGTGTTTTAAGTTGACCTCGAACTATTTGGGTCAAACTGGATTGTTTTTAAATGTGCTTTGTAAGTAAACGTTGCATGTTTTGTTTGTAGATATATCATTCACAGTGATGCTCATAACCCCTACTTGGACTCTTTGGAAGAGTTTGCTGAGAAACTGGAAGACTTCAAACCTGATCTGGTGGTGGTGGGAGGGCTTCAGATGATGGACAACTTCCCCTTTAATACAGGTAGGAAAACATGACTTAGTTTGATGATAGCTGTTCAGATAATCAACTGCTTTGATTTACTAAGAAGACTTGATTCAGATTTGTTTTTGCCAAATTTGGGTTTCAGGCTAGCAGTAGAGTTACTGGGGAATTACAGCTCTGGAAAAACTGAGAGCCCACTGCACTGAGCCCCATTGAAAACCTCCTGGTTTTTCCACCAAATACTGATTTCTAATGTCTTCCTGAGTTAAAACATTAATATTGTTGTTTCTAAATGAACATGAACTTGTTTTCTTTGCATTATTTGAGGTCTGAAAGCTCTGCATCTTTTTCGGTATTTTCACCATTTCTCATTTTCTGCAAATAAATACTAAATTTTTGCTTTGAATTTCAGAGACATGTTGTCAGTAGTTCATAGAATAGAAGAACGATGTTCATTTTACTCAAACATAAACCTATAAAGAGTAAAATCAGAGAAGTGATCATTTTAAGTGGACTCTTAATTTTTTACAGAACTGTATTTGTCATGACAGCTTGTTGCTTGAAGTGCCTTTGAGTCCTCCATGTTGTTTTTGTTCCTGTTTTCCTTCCAGGTGAGCGAGAGGCGGTCCTCTCCCGGCTGGCTGACCTGCTGACCTCCTCGTCGCCTCAGATCGGCATCCATTTTGAGATGGCAAGTTTTGTGGACGAGAATATAGTAGACGACCTTCTTCACCATGTCATCCCTCATGTATGTATGACTGAATATTTAAATGAATGTGTCCATGTTGGCATTTTCAAATACATTATCCAAACACGGAAATCAGAAGGGCCAGTGTGTAGAAAACACCGAGGTGGACGTTAGATTTGTTTATTTAAATTTCCTGATTTAAATCTGCAAGCAAAATGGTCTGAATACTTTTCTCAAATGCAGACTGGAAAGAACAACATGGAATGTGAAAATATGAACTTTTACAACAAACATTTAATGCTTTTTTATTATTTTTATCCAACAATAATCATACAAAAAATTATCATAGCATTAAATTTTAAATATAATTTTTTAGAGAATTCAAAGGTTTTCTGGCCATTTTTTAATTTTTTTTATTTATATTTGTCTTGTTATTTAAAATATTAAATAACAACAGATTCTTTTTCTATTCTCTGAGCTGAAAATTTTACCATCACAAAATTTTTTTATTTTTTTTAATTAAACAAACATTAAAGGGCAGTATTATGTATTTTCTAGGTACTTTGTGACATTTTACTAAATATTCAAGTAACTATGTTACCTTCTGGTATAAAAATGCTGTTTGTACCAAAAACAAGTTAAAAGAAATTTGACTCTTCCTCGTTTCAACAATGCTTCTCCATCTGTTGATGCCGTTTCTCATGTCGTTCTGAGGAGCGTTGTAGTTTCTATGATCATTCATATTTATAGTAGGAGCAGAGAGGACAGGAGACAGTACACTCAGTGTTACACAGCTCTGCAGGTAAACAGGATTTCACTATTGTAAAAAAACATTACAGAGTTAACATTTTAAACAGTTTCTGGCGTCCTACATTCTCTTTTGTTGTTTTAAACCCAAACAAAAATCAGCTACAGTTTATAAACATTTCCATTGAGGAAATCAGTATTCCCCTTTAAGCTTTGATCTCAATTCTTCTTTTCCAGGCAGACTCTTTAGGCATGAATGAACAAGAACTCCCCAATCTTCTCAGCCTACTCAAAGGCTCCAACATCACGGTGCTGTCGGACCCAAACCCTCGCGTAGCGACCGTCCTCGACCAGATGAGGGAGGTTTACCGCATCCTCAACCAGCGCTACCAGGCTGCTAGCTCAGGCGGCGCCACCAGCGGCGGTAAATCGAAGGGTAAGCCTCTGACTCGCCTCCATGTCCACACTCTGGCCTTCCAGGCCATGATTGTGACACGCGGCTCTCAGTGGAAGAACACCATGTCCGCCACCGCCAAAGCCTCGCTCACGGCGAACCGTCACGTCTGCGGCTCAAACGACATCGACCTGAGCAAAGCCAGGCTCATTATGGACGACTCGTTCTCCGTCAGCCACCGCGAGGGCAGCCAGCGCATCCCGCTGCTGGAGAGCCGGCCGGTCAGCTGCTGGGATGAGGACGACTACCAGATCTGCGTGGCGCCGGTGCTGGTGTGCACCGACGTTTATCAGACTGCGGGTGGAGGGGACAACGTCTCTGCTGCCGGCTTGGTACTGCAGATTTAAAGAGGGACACCAGATCGTCCTTTTTACTCTTGAGTCTCGGTGTGTTGCACCCGATCCTTCAGGTACTGACATGGCTGCACTGCTAACACTATCATTAAATTTGCAGCTCTGGGCCCAAACTGAAAATCATAAAGTCATTGTTATTACTTCAGAGTCGGATCATGCATATTTCATAGTGTTGACTCTGTTCTAACTTTCAAAAGACATGCAATAGAAAATCATTAAATGTTAAATTGTAGTTTTCTTTCTAATCCAACTGGATTTTCTTTAGTTTCAGGACAGTCTCATTGATTCACTCTCACTGAAACTTAGTAGCTAAAATTTTTCGGTTTAGATAATTTTTAACAATAAAACATTTCTAAAACACTCTGATAAATCTGTTTCATCATCCGACTCTGGTGATTTTAATGATTTGTCCTTTCATTTCTCTGAGGCCTTAAAAAAACTTGACACTTGTTCTGGATGAGACAAAGAGGTTTAGATGTGATCAGATGTTTGTGTTGCACCATTCAGCTTTTGTTATGATTTTTGACCAAGATTTGCACATGCATCTTTTGTAGGATCAGTTGTATTTGTATTTCGACCTTGAGCGCAGCTATGCAGTTAAGAATCTGAAATAATTAAATCTTCTGTTTCTTTGCAGGATGTAAATTACAAATGCCTCACTTGCCTTTTAGCAAATAATTTATTCTGTAGAAACGGCGAGTTTTGAGTGAAAACCTGCTGGATTCAAACCGTTGATTCCTCTTCTCTCTGCTTCCTCAGTCTCTGAGGTAAAACGCTCCCATTGCTCCCTGCATATATGAAAATTGTGGTTTTGGTATGTTTGTGTTTGGACTGTAATTTCTCTGTAGTTCAGTTGCAGTGAAATAATGCAAAAATAATTGTGGAGTCACGTTTGGTTTCTGGATGTAGTGACTTTCTGTGTAGCTCCATGCTCTTTTAGTTTTAACCCTCCATCACTTTATTTATGGACCAAATCTCTCCTTGCAGTTCTGGATTAAGCAGCTCATCATAGTTATGTTTGAGGTTTAATGGGACATTATAATATGTATAAATGACATCAGTGGACCATTCATAAAATATATATTTATATGTTTAGTTTCCATCTGGCATTGGATGTTCTCAACTTCTTCCTCTTTTTGTTTGGGAAAATTACATTACATTTATTTTGTTTTTATTTACTAATGCAACTGAACTGTAATTGACATGAAGCCAACTCTACTATTTTCTCACTATGTAGAAATCAAACATTCCTGCTGCTGCTGTTTGTTCTCCTCTCAGATTGAAATGTGTTTCATCCCCATGTCTTAACATAAAGTTTCTTTTCTTGGTAAAAATTAATTCTTTTTTTTTTTTTTGCAAAAACCACTTTATATGTGCAACACATGATTTTTGTTACATAGTATGAGGTCAGAAATTCAGGAAAATGTGGATATCTCTTTAAATCTTGTGTATTTGTTTTGCTTGTAATTGGTGAATCTGAGGGTAAATGAGCCTTATTCTGTTTTTACTGTTGGTGTTTCATAAAATCAGGATGTTTTTTACAGCCTGTTTCTGTGGATTTCTGTTTGAAGTGTATGTATTTGTCTTAAACTGTGATAAAAATGCTAATTTGGCAGTGGATGGAAACACTGCAGCATGCTCAGTGAGGGAACCGTTTGTTTGTCTGGGCACTTATCTACGCGTTGGATAAGTGGGATCATTCATGTGTGTTCTGCAGCTGTGTAACTGTTTCATGCATGTTGAGTCATTGCAGAATCATCTGATAAAATGCTGATCAGCAATCATTGCTTTGTTTTGTTATTAATTATTTAATCACAGCTTCTTTATCATAGAGCAGCACGGTGACATTTTTTATCTTCTCATCCTCATGTAGCTAAATCATTTCATGCCGACTTTTAACGTTTTCACCATCGACTTGCTTTACCAACTCACATCACCTTTAACCTTTGGATTAACGATAGTCCAGTACAAGATGCTGACCGTATGATCATCTTGACCACGGTTTCACTGTATTTACACAACATATTAAATGTAAATCTGTAATCTAATTACTTTAAAACAGTCAGATGTTAATTTGTTGAAACTGTCACTGTGACTGTATGAGACGGATAAAGTCGAGCTCTTCTGCCTTCTCCCAGGGCTAAGTATAAACAACCAATCAGAGCCAGAAGGCGGGTCTTAGTGCTGTTAATCACCCTCTGTGTGACGCTTCTTTCTCTCCACTACTCGGCTTCTTCCTGACAGCAGAACCTGTTGTGAACACTAAACTAGTTAGCATGGCCACCGATGATGGAGGATGAACGGTTTTCCTGTGACGGTAAGTTGTTTCTCTGCTATTAGCACACTGAGCAGCAAGTACAAGAGGGTGATTGACTGCACTAATAACTTCCTCCTGGTTCTGATTGGTTGTTTTTGGTCGGGAGCGGTGCATCTCTTCAGACGGTAACAGTAGCTCCAGGAGGAGGTTGATCTTTTCAGATTAGTTGTCACAACATAAGGACAGTTTTAACAAATATGTGAATACATTTATTTAAAATAAATAACATACTGAAGCTTTAATTTAAGTTTAAAGTAGCTTTACATCTGCTATAATATAAAATTAATTATTACGTCAATTACATGTTTTTGATTTTGATATGAAATATACACGCTAAAAAAGGATAAACATTTTTTAAAATGTATCCAGGAAAAGAGTTAAAGCTTAGGACTCACTAAACGACTCTTAGTCTTGACAGATTCTTAAAAGCCAAGATGCTCATTAACTCGTGGCAATGACAGTTTGAAGGGACAAACACACCAGTAGATGGTGGTAATAAAAGATAATCTGGTTATATTTCTCTGCCACGCCCTCATAAAGGAATGAGATTTTAGTTTAAGGACGCTGCAGCATTTTATCTGACATTCATTAAAATAACTTTTAGTTGTAAGAAAGCAATAATGGAGCCTAACCCACTCAAGACTGAAGATGAGGTGGATGAGGCTTTTGCTGTTTCAGCGTTGCCTTTATACTCTATATGCTGTAAAACAAGCTCACTGTGAAATGTACTGCAGAGGTTGTCTTGCTATTTTAAGACCCAGTCTGTCACCCAGCATCTATTTTAAACCCACAGCCTCCCTCAAAGTGCAGCTCTGACCAACTCAGAACCTGAACACAACCTGGATTATTTCCATACCATCAAGTCCATTACACCCTTTATAGGCACAATATTATTTAATGAAATAGTGCGATAAATAGTTATTTCTTAAGTTTTTCTAACACACTGACTCTTTCTACTTGGGCGCGTCAGCAGTGAGTTTGTTGATCAACTTGTCATAATAAATGACGTTCTCCTTTCGATTGGTGTGTGCTGTTAGCATCTCGTCCATCTCCTCTTGAGTGAAAGGTTCACCTGGTTAAAAAAAACAACACAAAAACGTGCAAAATGTTTTTCAGTGAAAAAAATAAACAAAGTCTGAATCCACTTATCGTGAGTATTATGAGCTTCTGTTTCCTCTTGACGTTATTGCTTTACCTTCCTCCATCATAAACTTTGTCAGCTCTTCGGGTTCGACGAAACCTCTCTGCTCTTTGTCGAGAACCTGGAAACAGTTCATGGGTTAATATTGTTGCTCATGTGAAAATGTGAATTCTTGAGAAAGTTTCGGCAAGAGCTGCTTCAGAGAAACAAACGACTGGATGAGGAAGAAACAGCCAATTTCACCTTAAATGCCTGAAATATTTTGCTCCTGGGGATGGGAGGAAACCTAACAGACACAACAAAGCACCGGTTATTTTTCTGCAAACACGATTATTAATTCAGAGACTACACAGGAGTCATTCTGTTTTAAAATGAAAATTTTAAAATAACTTACAGCCAGTACACTTTATAGTCTTCTTACATCATCAGCATCATTGTGGATTTAAAATATTCTCTTCATATAAAGAATTGCTTGAAAATGAGGACTCCTCTCACCTTTTAGGCTTTCTTTCATCTTATGTACTTTGTGTTTATTTTGTTCTACGTTATTTTGTGAATAAATGTTGCACATTTTAACAAAAAGGCAAAACATGAATAGATGGATGACCGTTTTTAAGAGTTGTTCAGTGTGAAAACAGTTCCACAAATCTAAAGTCTTTGGACCGCCGTATTACAGATCTAAGTTTAGTTTTTATTCTCTTTACGGAATAAAAAATCTAAAGTTTCAGACAAAGCTTCAAATATTAATGTTCACAGGTGATTAGTTCATGAGAATAACCTTGTATCTAATTTTATGTAAGACAACTGGACAAGAGGAAAATCACTGTTTTGTGAAAAAATATGCATCTATTGTCTGTTTAAAGATCAAGCCAAGAAAGACAAACATTTAAATCAAAAGTCAGCTGTTTTTCTGTTACCTGAGATTGGAGGCTCGACATGTATACTTTTAGGAGTTTGTGAATAATCAATATAAACACTTGATAACAATAATCACAATTATCGATGGTGCAAAATTCAACATCTTTAACATGAAAAATCCTAATTGAAAAACACATTTGTGGAAGAAGAGCATTTCCCCTGATGAACCTAATCACTGTCCGTTCATAAGAAAATAGATTTTTGTGTGTTGGCTGGTGATGGTGATTAAAAATAACTTTAAACGAATTATTTAGTAAGGAGTTTCATAGAATACAAACAAACCAAAAAATCTGCATCAAAATGTGGATGCTGGTGTCATGGAGCCAACATGAATTATCTTACTTGTTCTCCAACAGGACTTTGGTCATAGCTGGCATGAACCTATCCAGATGTACAGTTCCAGAGGAATTTTCTTCCACCTGGGTGGACAGAACAAGATACCTCGCTTTTACTCTTTAAACTTTACACCAGAACGTTTGCACATTAAAGGTCCACTATTATGCTAAATTCATTTTTGCATGTTTCTGTACTTCCATTTGAGTATTTCCTGCAACTAAAAACAGTCCAAAGCTAAACAACAACAACAACAACAAACACCCATTTGTTTTTTTTGGGAATAAGTAAATGTTCTGTTGGTGTCTGCAAAAGAGCCCCCTGTTTCAAAAACCTCTAAGTTGTGTCACAATCTGTTACCTAGCAACCCCAAGCCAAGTCCAGCCCCTCACCTGGCAACCCAAGTGGAGCTCCACCCACTTAGCCAGAGCTAAGCTACAGCTGCTAAGGCTTCTGGAAAAGAAAAATGTTTTTGTGCACTCCATGCATTTTCTCTCATTCACGGAGAACAGAGCTGCGTGGCTTCATTTTATTTTTGCCTGCAATGTCCCTGCGATGTTGCCATAGAAAGTTGTCGTTTGCGCAAATCATTTTAGGAAGAAGTCCTCTGACAACATTACAGGACAGGATTTACCAAAAATACTTGGACTGAAGGAAAGTTCTGTTCCTGTTCGTCACAAACCTGCAGAAGATGGTGATGCAAGTACAAAATGATGTTTTGTATATTTTTGTTCAGCACAGACACGAGTTGTCAGTTAGCATAAGCTAACGCAGGGCTAAACGACCCTTTGCTGGTCCTGACTGTGTCTCACGTTACGCTACAATATCTGCGCATTTACTGGCAGAATTCTAGTAAACTTGAAATGATAGTTTATATTAAGAAGATACAGTGTTTGTAAAAACATGTCGGACATTACTGACATTGTCTGATTTATTTTATTTTTTTTACATGTTGAGAGAAGTGCGTCTCCTCTGTCCTCGCAAATTTTAGAAAAAGGTCGCATTTGAGGGGGGAAAAATCGTTTTTCGTGCTGAATGATTGTGCTTTTTTAACAAAGATGTAAAGTTGTACTGCTGTGCCTCTGCCTGAAGGGCGTGGCCAGCAGCCGCTCCAATACATAATCGTGACGTAGCATTCCTTAATGAGCTCAAAACGGTCAGAAATGATCTGGTGAAATCTCAAAATTTCGGAATGATTTTGTGTATTATTACATGTAATTAACATGTTTTGTATAGAGACCTAACCTGTGGCTCGTTCAAGGAAGCCTGATAGTGGACATTTTAAATAAGCCTGTTTTGTAACTAGTTCATTTGTGTATGAAAAGAATAAACATAAAGACTGCTCTGACCTCAGCTATAAATTCACGTATGTCTGCTTGAGTGGGGAAGCAGTCCAGAGAATACATGATGGTGCCAATCTCCCTGGAAAACAGGCACATAAAGAGAGTTAGAAGGAAGCGTTATATCTGCTTAGCTTGATGCAGAAACTGCACTGTTTGCTGACCTACTGTAGTTTGGTTTCAAGCTTTTTTAAAAAATAGTTACCAACAAGGTTTAAAAAGGCACACCTACTAACCTTTCAGTCCAGAAAGTTTTCCAAACACTTAATTTAGACAGATTTGTTCTTAATGATGACAAAATGCCATCATTTCACTCATAATCGTCAAAACAAATGGAAATTAAATCTTACAATGTGTCTCTGTGTCTAATGAATATGAGCTTCAATTTTTAAATTGAATAACTGAAATGCCATTTTATTACTATTAGTTATTTTGTACTTTTTAATAATTGTGGTATTGTTTACCGAACGTCCACCGTGTTTTTGGACTCGTAGTCAAACGGCTCAAAGGCGGCCGTTATTTTCCTGTGAATAGCCAAAATGTTTTCGTTTTCTGAAACACAGAGCCGAATAACGAAAGCTGTTGTTAATACACCTCTAACAAATTAAGCAGGTACTGCGGTACTTCTAAATCTGTAAACTGACTCCATTGAGTCGTACGAACCTGCACTTTCTTTGTCCTCCGCCATCTTTCAGCTTGTTTTCCCGTTGCCTAGCAACCGAACGTTACCCGTTTATTCGGTTTGTGAGGTAGCAAAACAAAAAATAAATAAAATGAAATATGAAAAACGTTTTAAGCAATAATATATATTTTTAAAAAGAGAACGTATAAGCTGCTTGAACTTTTATTTTAAAAATAGTCGTGCAGTTTTATATATTAATACTTATAACTTCTAACAATAACAACAATACTAACCTAATTGGACAAATAGGACACAAAGAAATCAAGGAAACATTTTCTTTATTTTTAAACCAAAAGCCTTCAAACTAGATTCAAAAAGTAAGTAAATAATTAATAAATTCAGTTGATTTACAATTTACAAACATTTTTGAATCAACTGCTAAAATAGAATTACTGTTATTTCAACTGGTCGTTCTGAAAGTAATAACAAAGATGAGCATTTTCTGAAAATTTGTGCTGATTTATTTTATGGCACATCACCAGTGTATCTAAACACACTGGGTTTACTAAGCTAACTACATATCAAAGCAGTGTAAATAAATAACAGTCTAATTGCACTCCTTGAACATAATAGTTAAATACCAAATAGATAATAGTTCAAACAATGACAAATACCATCAGATGTGGGTTTTAATGTAGGGAATGTGACTCATTGACCATGACAAAAAGGCTTTTTGTTTTTTATTTTCCTGTTTGCGTGGTCAGAAATGATCTCTTGTCAGTTTGGTTAAGTTGTCTAAAATAAAGATATAAAATCTTTGAGTGTATGCATTTTTGGTTGTATGCAGAGGAAAGACTGAAAACAAACTAATCCAGGATTCATTCATTCAACCACCACTTCATCTGAAATAGGATATTTGTCAACATTTTAGGATGTGAAAGAATATACACAATATATCTCTCTCTATATATATAGTATTCTAGCATGTCAGAACAGACTACTTTGGTGAAATATTTCTGCCAATCATAACATTTTAATTTATGGAAAGCATTATAAGTTTAATTTAAAACCCCTACCTTTGTAAAAGCTGTGGAAATCACTTTATTCGTAGAAAGAATGTGACAGAAAGCCGTTGAAGAGGCCCAGCATTTTAACAGCCGTTTGTTAAAATACGCTTAGAGATTCATATATATAAAAAAAACACAATTTACAGTGAGAAATTTCTAATTCTTCTTTTATCTTTAAAAGTTTTTTTCTAAAGCAGGCTAAATGGTAAAGTGGTTAATATTTATATTTCTGGTTGTCCTTGATGCACAGGGTCATGGTGGGTTTCTGCTAACGGATTAGGACGTTCTTGAGCCTGGTGCTCCTCTGTTTGCTTTATGGATTCGTCCTGAAGCATCATTACGTCCAGTCGCTGCTCGTCTTTCTGCTCCACCGCTCCTGCATTCGACTCCGCAGTAATTGTGTTTGATTGCTTGTTCTCTTCCGTCAACTCCTGCTCTTGATGAGGTGCTTTGTTGTTGCTTGAGCCCTTTAAAATAGATGTAGGTAAACAACGTCAACGTCACTTAAAAAAAATAAAAGTAAAAAAAAACAATCAGGATCTAACAGTAAATCATTGGAGGAAATCTCGAGGACATTAACAGCTGTTACAATTATTAGTATTTTTATCATTTATATTAGTTGTTAAAGGTAACGCTGAATGATTGATTTTCATTTGTTATGGTAACTAGCTCTAGCTAGCTTAGCTACATAGTGCTAATACTAAAGCTAAACATGCTAGTAGTCTTTACTGGTCACACTTCAAAACATAAAAATCTTATTTCAAGTAAGAGTACAAAGAATTTGGTAAAAAGGATACTCAAGTACCGTTTTACATTTTTACTTACTTTACCAACTATCATACTCAAGTATCTTTACTACGGTGGCCCTGAGGTGCAAAGCACAACAACATTAACGAAGCACAATTACAAATTCAAAAACACAACAACATTAACGAAAACACAACGACATTAACGAAAACACAACGACATTAACGAAAACACAATGACATTAACGAAAACACAATGACATTAACAAAAACACAACATTAACAAAAACACAACGACATTAACGAAAACACATTAACGAAAACACAACATTAACGAAAACACAACGGAAAAGGTATGTCCCAGTGGGAGACCTAAGAAATCGCTGATTGGACTACAGCTCGTTTTACTTTTGAACCGGAAGTTATTCTGGCTACAACGTGTTTTTTAATAACATGAATGTTCTCGGTGATCCAAACCTTACTACTGCTATTCGAGAGTCTTTTGACTCAGGACATACATATGAGGTGATACTGGACATGCTTCGGACCAACCACAAAGTGTCAGTTAGTATGCGTTCACTAAAGACTTATTTAAAAGAAGCGGGGCTACATAGAAGAGGCAACTACTCTCCACTTCGGGAAGTGAGGCGTGCCATTACGGCCGAGCTGAGAGGACCAGGGCAATTATTTGGCTATCGGACCATGTGGCAAGTTCTCAAACAAAAACACAACCTGTGTGTCAAACGTGATGTTGTAATGAGACTGCTGAGGCAGCTGAACCCTCAAGGCATCGCTCTGAGGACTCGCAGGAGATTTACAAGGCGCACCTATCACTCTATGGGGCCCAATTACATATGGCATGTAGACGGCTACGACAAACTGAAGCCATTCGGCTTGGCCATCTCAGGATGCATTGATGGATTTTCGAGAAGAATGATGTGGCTTGTTTGTGGGGCAACAAACAACAATCCTTCTGTCATTGCCCAGCATTATATAAACTGTGTCAAGAGTCTTGGAGTGATACCAATGAGACTACGAACAGACCTCGGCACAGAGAACGGGACTGTGGCAGCAATACAGTGTACCCTCCGCCATGCGCATACGGATTATTATGCTGGGTCATCAAGCCACAGTTACGGATCATCCACAGGGAATCAACGCATCGAGTCATGGTGGTCTTTTTTCAGAAGAGGAAGGTGGGTACATATCTGTGTTTTTCAGATGTCAAGTACAGCGAAAGCTGATCACGGTCTGAAATCCGCGGAAGCATACAGTCTGAGTTTAAAAAGGATTTGTAAAGTAGGTCCAAACTCTTCGTGTGAAAAACAAGGTTCTGGTGACTTTAGTAACATACAGTACACGTAAGCTCTATGTTAGTTAAGCAAATTTTGCAGGTTCTGCAGAAAGTACTACAATACATATTTGTGATATTAATTTTAGTATTACACACAGGTGGGTAGAGTACTCAAAAATCGTTATGGAGTAATAGACGTTACATACTTTTACTGTTTATAAATAAAGGATGAGGTGAAAGCTACTTCTAAGCTTGTGGTTTGTTTATTGTTGTCATGGCAACTCCATAGGAAGTGCCTATGGAGTTGGCAGTCACATAGCTGTCGTTTTGCCAGTTAACATGCCATATTGAATTAGTTTCAAACATTTATTTTCATAAGGCTTTAGCAAATATTTTGTTTCCAAATTAGAATTTTTCATTGTTTGGTTACAGATGCTATACACATTTTTAGTTTGTACTTGGAAAATTAGGATGCAATATTCCGTTTGACATAGATTTAGAGCATGCTTTCAATGTTATGGACATGGAGAAAGACAGACAATCTTTTAATCATTTTAATATGAAAAAGAACAGAACCGTTTCTAATTCAATGTATCCTCAGGTCTCAGTTTTGGATGGACTTGTTTGGAGATTTAAGAGACTCCGGAAACTTCAACGGAAGCGTTGAGCACCAGTGCTTGCTCAGATTCTGCTTCACCAGAGTTCTGCAGAAAGACTTGGATGAATGCAAAAATCTCTGGAATAACCACAGGATCCGGCCAAACAGACTTGCATCATGTCCTGGGGGGATTCCAAACGAACTCTACCTCTTGCCTCACAGGTAATTGACATCTTCACAAATAGAAATAATGCTTGACATTACATAATAATGCAGAAGTGCTGTTAGCACAAGTTAGGATATCTATTATCTATGTACAAGTAACCTATAGCTGTTAATGTATAGTGTATCACAAAAGTAAGTACACCCCTCACATTTCTGCAGGTATTCAAGTATATGGGATGACACCAACAATATGACACTTTGACACAATGAAAAGTAATCTGATTACAGCTTATATAACAGTGTAAATTTATTCTTCCCACAAAATAACTCTATGTAAAGGCATTGATGTCTAAACCACCAGCAACAAAAGTGAGTACACCCCTAAGAGGTCCCTAAGAGTACTCACCAAACGCCGCACACTACATCAAATTAGTCTGCATGGCTGTCACCCCAGAAGGAAGCCTCTTCTTAAGTCTGTACACAAGAAAGCCCGCAAACAGTTTGCTGAAGACATATCAACAAAGGACATGGATTATTGGAACCAGGTCTTACGGTCTGATGAGACCAAAATTAATTTGTTTGGTTCAGATGGTCTCCAGCATGTGTGGCAGCTGTCAGGTGAGGAGTACAAAGAGAAGTGTGTGATGCCTACAGTCAAGCATGGTGGTGGGAATGCCATGGTCTTAGGCTGCAGCAGTGTAGCAGGTGTTGGGGAGTTACATTTCATGAACCCGAATATGTACTGTGTATAGAAGACTGTTTGCGTCTAAACAGGCGCTAAATCCAGATCTCTCGTCAATCGACTCTTCCTCGGTCAGAAGGACTAGGGCGACTCCAACGGTGCAGCTCAAAAGTTTATTGATGTTTCGTATATGAGAGTGTGTGTATGTGTGTGTGTGTGTGTGTGTGGTTATATCATAAAAACGCACACAGGTTTCGTACACAAAGGACCCAAGATAGGTTGATGGTGGATGTCAGCGGATGCCACTTTCATGCCACCGAGCCACACAGTAGCACAGAAAAACAAGCCACTCAACTACGTGAAACGGAATCACAAAATGAACAGATGCATCTTGGGTAATGTAGTAAACTAAACTAACCGACGGACTTTTAACACTGTGAAATACTGAAGCAGAGCATGATCCCTTCCCTCTGGAAACTGGGTCACAGAGCAGCGTTCCAGCATGATAAAGCCCCCAAACACACCTCTAAGACGACCACTGCTTTACTGAAGAGGCTGAGGTTGAAGGTGATGGATTTGCCAAGCATGTCTCCAGACCTAAACCCAATAGAACATCTTTGACATGTCCTCCAAGCCCAGGAGAGTTAAGGCAGTTTTGGTAAATAATGGTGGCCACACAAAATATTGACACTATAGAAATCTTCACTAAGGGGTGTACTCACATTAGTTGCCATTAGTTTAGACATTAATGGCTGTATATAGTTAGTTTGCGGGAAGAATAAATTTACATTCTTATATAAGCTGCACTCAGACTACTTTTCATTGTGTCAAAGTGTCATTTTGTCAGTGTTATCCCATGAAAATATATACTTAAATATCTGCAGAAATGTGAGGGGTGTACTCACTTTGTGATACACTGTATAAGCTGTCACTGATAGTGCTCACTTATACTGTGTCATATAGCCAGCAACCTCCCCCCAAAAAACAGACAATTACAAGTACTTGTACTAAATATATAAAATATTTGTCACAATTCTATTACTAATTATATTCTGACTTTGCAGATATGGTTCAAGAGATTGTGGATTTCCTGTTGAGGACAGTGATCTGGATGTTTTCCCAGAAGCAAGTCAGGTGACAGAGTTGTGTGGTGATAAAGACATCGAGGAATACCTACAGCAAGTCATGCAACAACATGGACAACAGCAGTCACAAAACTGGGAGTCAACTATGGAACTGTATTTATTCCTCAAACACATAGCAAGGCTGTAGACACAAACAACCTGAATAAATTTTTTTTTAATATATTTTGTGTCCTGTTCATTTTACTCAAATGAAAACTCATTGTTATGGTAAGAACATATAACATAAAATATTATCTATTTTTAGATATTTTCATATGATAGCAAAATCATATGAAATCATGCTGATAACTGAATAAACTGCCACTTTAGAAGGATAGCCCTTCTAAAGTGGCAGTTTATTCATAGTTATCAGCTCATGAAGTCAACAATCCCTTTGGGCAAATTCTGTTATTTGAGACTGGTGTATGTCTGGTTTAGGCTCACGATACGGGCATTTGTCAAAGCTCTACAATATAAAATTTTGTATCATTTTAAAAGGGAATACACTCGGCTTTCATTTAAGCCAAGCTTCGAATCTGACCAACTCGGAGGTCACCACAGCTTGTTAAACAGAAATAACACAAACTCTTTTTGCCTTACCAAGAAACATTGTTTTTAGTCCAGTGGTATCCAGGGACATCAGGGACACAAGAGTTGACAACTGAAATACTCAGACTAAGAAATCTGGAAATGTATACCATATACTGTTTTTTAGATTAGTCCACCATTATGTAATCCATAATAACCACATAAAAACATGACTGCATGGTAGTATAGATTTGGTACATTTCAGGATTTCTTAGTCTGAGTATTTCAGTTGTCAACTCTTGTGTCCCTGGATACCATTGGATTACAAACAAAGTTTCTTGGTTAGGCGAAAAGGATTCATGTTATTTTGTTTTAACAAGCTCTGGTGACCTGAGTTGGTCAGATTCAAAACTTGGCTTAAATGAAAGCCGAGTGTATCCCCTTTTAAGATGATACAAAAAACTATATTATGGACATATTAGAAATGCCCGGACCATGAGCCTAAACCAGACATACACCACTCTAAAAAAAAATACAGAATTTGCCCTAACGGATTGTTGACTTCATAAGCTGATGTCCCTTTCAAAGCTATCACTTTGAAAAGGACATCATATTATCTAATCTTTTCAGAAATTATGGCAAGGCTTTGCCACCCAGAAATGGAGAACAACATGGACCCATGGAGCAACCATCACAAAATTAGCTGAATGCCAACAGCATTAGAACAAGACTGCCAAGAAATCTCTTCTTTCAGTTTCAGTAGCATCCGAATCCCGGAGCATTTTGTATTCCAAAGTCCATGTTAGCCCTAAAAGCAGCGTAAGATTCCAAAAGTGGCAGTTTCAGTGTATTTGCACAGGTGTTTGCAACAGGAAAGGGTGAATCACTCAAAAACTCAAGATGTGGGGATGGCATCATGCCTGCTGGTGGAATCGCTGTCAGACCTGTAGCAAACATCAGGACTTCCTCTAGACATACAGCAGTGTTTTTCTCTGAAAAATTAAAAACAATGTAGTTAATAGATAATGCATTGCACAAATGATTTATTTTTATGTATGCTTTCCTCCTAATAAAACAAAGGAAAAAAAAACAATTTTAGAATAAAACACAATCCGTCCTTACTAACCTTCGCAATCAAGCAAATAATCTGCCCAGAAGACGATAGTTTTGCCCTCCTTTTGCCGCCTATTGGTTCCTACTGGGCTGAGATCTGGTTTGAACATGGTCTCCAAGTCTGAAGCAGTCAGGGCCTTGGCAGAGAAACATAGGACTGGGGACAGGACACTGAAATGCTGTTGCAGTGCAGCGAAAAACCCCAGACTTGCCAGTCCATCTTTGAATCTGTTAAGGATAAAAACATACACACTGAACTTTATTCATAGCATAGATATGAGGTATTCTAAGTCCTGTGTAAATGTGAACCACATTGTAGTACAATATGTCTAAAAAGAAAAGAAAATTAAATATACAAAGTAAAGCTAACCTTTCACAGTGCTCAAAAATCATCATTAAAAGTAAAAATTTATCATTTCAAACTTTGAAAAAAAATGTTTTCACTGTGCAAAAAAAACAAAATTGTGTCATGCAACAGTATATTTTTAGAAATCACATTGAAAAATTATTCATGTGCCATACCTATGATTAATCTGACAATGATTAAAAATATATATATATATATATTTATGATGACAAAAGAAGATTATACCTATTGTACATAAAATTCTGAATGGATGATAAAAGTGGTGAAACTCAGAATTTGGAAAGTATTACTCAATATATTACAACATTTCACATAATTTTTCAGAAGGACACACAAAGATGTTACCAACCAAAGATAAAAAACAAAATCAATTAAGGAAAGAAGCTTGTTAAATTTGATATCTGATCAAGTAATTTCATATCTATAATTTGATCACAATTTTTTATACCCAATTAGTTTTTCATAGTAAATTACAACGTCATGATATCAGTGGCAGGTGTGAACAACTGGAAATATGTCATTGATCTTGAGTATTGAGCATCGAATTTTAAAATCTTTATAACATAATATAATATTAATAGCTCACTGTTTAGTAATTACCGTTGAATGGCACTGTGGTTTCTGTCAAGGATGTACCATCTGAGATACTCCTCTACAAAAGTTTTCTTCTCAGAAATCTTCACACTTCTGAAGCAACCAGCAGTTTGGAACATCCCGCTGTTTTGAAAAATTATATTTAGCAGAGATTCATCTGATTCAGCTTCCAGGACCTATAAAACAAGCAGTTTATTATAAGAAGAAGTACAGAACTATCAATTTGACAACTTCTTCGTTATGAATACAAAAATAGCATAAACATTTTGTGCATTTGTGATTTCACATTTCTTGAGATAGGCTGAAATCAGGCCTTTCAAAACAAAAAGATTTGTCAAGCTTTGAGAAAACGAAATTACTATTTTGTTATAATAATTTCCTAATCTTAATCTGAACGTGAAAATAATCTCCAGTTGGCATACAATAAATCTATTTCCTAAACCTAGGTCATTTCCTACCTGCTTTAGAACTTTCCCTATCTCCTCATCTTGAACATCTTCAACAGTGGCGCTGAAACTTGGATTCCCTATCATGTAGTTGACCAGGTTCTTTGAGAGGAAATGTGGTGCCGGTCCCCCATGTACAATCGATACAGCAATCATCTTTCCTGCTAAAAAATACTCATCTTCCCTGGCAGCTGTTGTACAGAGCAAATTATTACTGTGGGTAATTAAATCTTAGATCTGCTTATGACAGACACATAAGCACATGTTTCTGCACATTTTTATACTACCACTTCACTAACTAAGGTTAGTTAGGTTCACTAACCCAAAAATGACTCACCTCTCGAATTGCACCCAACGTAACGAGCTTCTGGGGGTCCATCAAAGATAGGACGATTTCTCAGAATGGCCATAAGAAGCGTGAGAAACTCACGCCTCGGGCCACCTGTGTCCAACCCTTCCTCCAAACAGCCAGCATCATCGTTAAATTTGATGAACATGTCGTTCTTGTCGGAGTATGTGCTCCTCTGAAAGCCCCGAACAGCTCCATCCCACACATCAGTACGACATATGTTGAACCGGCTGACTTTCTTGTGGTCAATATTCTTGGCCAGTTCTGCAATAATATCATGTGGCTGCACGTTTGTTTGTCTAGAAAAAAATAAACTTATTTTAAAACAGTTGATTGATCACACTTAGCATTATGTAATTACGTTCAGGACCAGGATGCAGATTAATTTAATACAAAATATTAAAATTACTAACTTCTGTTCTTCTGGGGGCAGGTCCTGCTTTTTGTCTTCTGTAAAATATTCAATCTCATCATCATCATCAATAACAATGGGCTCAAAGAGAGTGGTGTAGTCTCTGTGGAGAAAAAACATGCACAATATAGATGAGGTAAAAAAAAAAAAAAAGCATAAAGGTGTACTTCCAACTTTCCTTCACAAAACATTCAATTTATGTCAAAAATTACATATACAACATCCAAAGTACATACATTTACAATAGATGTATCAGTATTACTTTGTCATGATGACACTACAAACACACTTCTTTTTTATGACAGAAGCCCCTACACACCTGTAACAGGAGCTCTGGACAGTGAGACATTGACTGGTGCCTGGATTGTTGCCATTGTTATCCAAGTCCATAACCTGAAAACAGAGAAAAGACCAGAGTAAAACTTAATGATTGACTAACCTGCAGTTATTTTAATATTTAAATATTTTTACTTAAAGGTTTGAGATAAAAATCTGTGGATTGTTGTGTGAGATAATAAAAAGTTTGTACCTGTTGTACTTCATTTGCAAGTACGAGATCCCCAACACCATTCCTTAGAGGACAATGAAAAAAACATATTAATGGGTATTTTGGGCATATGCTGTCAAAGTATAAATTATGGGATCACCCAGTTTTCTTCAATATCTCAATCATTTTATTGCACTGTAACTCCTCTGTCCGTCATCTGACTAAAACAGACATAACTTAAAACATGGAATGCCTAAAAGCAGTTTTGGCAGTACAATGCCATCTTTATAGAAGCAAAGTGATTTTACTCATTATCGCAAAAAACATGCAAAACTATTTGACAAAAGTTATTTACTGAAACTCTTGTGAACCTTTTTGTTATATTTACCTTAACAACTGTATACTTGTAAAATGTATAAGACATTGAAGAAAGCAAAGGTAGTGTAATAATTATTTCCACGCCAGTATATTCAACATTTAAAAACAAACATCTTGAAAAAAAATACAAATACTTCCCAGGACATGTTCCCATAACCACATAATTTAAAAATATCCACATTCAACATGTCACCAGTACATACTGTATGAAAATTCACTGAAGGCTATAATACTTTTGATACACATACACACACCATGCTATGGCATGTACCTAAAATATAACTTACTCTGTTTCTGCCACCTTTTGCAAAGGACTGCTTTCATCCATAGGTTCCCATGGCTGAAGAAAATGAAACACAATTTCACATAAAAACATCGGCATAGTCCTATGAAGCTTAGGTAAAATGCTCTTGTTGTGGTCACTCAACCAAATAAAAACAAAAGACCAAATACATTTTAAGTTGTACTTACCAGCGTATCAGCAAGATCAAACTCTGAGTTTTTTCTAATAACAATCTCTGGGTCGGAATCGGACGAGTCTGACAATTTTCCAACTGATAAACAAGGAAAAAAAGACAAAACAAGCCAATTTAACTTCTACTAAGTGATAGTACCGTGTTCGGTCAACTATATTACATTGTATCTGGAATCATAAACACAGCACTGGTAAAAACTAATAACTGAGTGTCTAGCTATCAAGTTTCCAGGAAGTAAGTTTACATTTAGGAGCCAATCTATGTATACTTTTTACTTGATTGGTTCATGCCACCAATGCTTAATTGCACAGTTTTAAAATGTACATTTATTGAAGTTAGTGCAATGTGCCAAACAATACACACAAACAGCTGAGCTTACCTTCTTCAAAGTCCCTTTTCAAGCAGAGGAAAAGAGAGATCCTTTGGTATGACTTGCCAATTTCAGCCTTATAAGCTGCAAGAGTAAACGGTGTTTGTGTCCCAGGGATATTAATAACCTCTGTCCCATCTGGGTACAGAAGGAGGAAAGGTCCATCTGTTATATCTTTGTTGAAGTCCTTCATTTTTTTAGCAGCAAGACTGAGCAGAGGTGTGGCAGAGACATCTGGATCTGTTGCAAGCAAAATGGTTTTTCCACGCTGTGGCTTTAGACCATTCTTGTGAATGGTCATCAAGCCAATATTTATCTGAAAACAAAAAAAAAATTATGCGGAAGACCGAGCAATGTTTTGTTTTAGAGAATACTCTGTTGTTTTCTTTTTGTTTTTAATTCCTCCTGTATTATGTTACAAAAACATCCAAATAGATCCATTAACTATTATCAGTCATTTTCAAGCTTTTACTTTTGAACTGATGCAAACAGAACAATGATTGGAAAATTATTATGCAATAATTAATCAGTAGATGATTTACTGTTTTGACTTATCATTAATTGACAGTTTGCTGTTACTGTTAAACAATTATTCTGTATAGTTTTGCTACCTGGAACTTTCTTTAAGCAAGTCTATTATGGTACTTAAAAGCTGCTTGTTTTTGGTCGGAACAAAACCGGACCTACCCTAACTTTCTTTTTTTCCTTTTGCTTTAACCCCTTTTTCCCAAGAGAATACTTTTGTCGCTCCTCATTTTTCTTTTTTCTGTACTCAAGGAAGGTACTGAGGGCTGGTGCAGGGCAGGATGGAACAGGCTGTTGTGCTAGAAGTAAAGTAAAGAAAAAATGTTGCACATCACATTCATGCAAACAGACGATATGTATTACAAACGACACAAATTACTTAAGGCTGTAACGGACCTTACTATTTTTAATTTAATTTAATTGGTTTATTTGGTAGGGACAGACATACAGCGACATGGACAAACTGAACAAAACAGCAGTCTCATGTTTACATCATAGTGCAATAGCAACAGCTAATTCGCAGCACTTGTCCCTAGATGGGCTTTTTCTATATATGGCTAATACCATGCTGCTGTATTATATCGAGTTTGTGTAGTTTTAACTGCATTTACAATGAACAACTAAATAACAGTGAACACGGTCTGGAGACCACTAACGTTAGCAAGTTGCTACATCCATAAGAAACATAAATATTTCTTTATGCTTATTAACTTACTTGAACATTGTGGAGTATCTTCCATAAATATTTCCTGAAGTTGAAGCCTCTTGCCACAATTGCTGCAGAAGTTTGGTGACGGCTCAACCAGCTCTTTCCCGCAGTTTGGGCAAAACATTGCGACGTGACCGTATGCCCGCTTCTCATTAAAACGAAGCACACCAGAGTAACTTCCGGTTCAAAAGTAAAACGAGCTGTAGTCCAATCAGCGATTTCTTAGGTCTCCCACTGGGACATACCTTTTCCGTTGTGTTTTCGTTAATGTCGTTGTGTTTTCGTTAATGTCGTTGTGTTTTCGTTAATGTCGTTGTGTTTTCGTTAATGTCGTTGTGTTTTCGTTAATGTCGTTGTGTTTTCATTAATGTCGTTGTGTTTTCGTTAATGTCGTTGTGTTTTCGTTAATGTCGTTGTGTTTTCGTTAATGTCGTTGTGTTTTCGTTAATGTCGTTGTGTTTACGTTAATGTCGTTGTGTTTTCGTTAATGTCGTTGTGTTTTCGTTAATGTCGTTGTGTTTTCGTTAATGTCATTGTGTTTTCGTTAATGTCGTTGTGTTTTCGTTAATGTCGTTGTGTTTACGTTAATGTCGTTGTGTTTTCGTTAATGTCGTTGTGTTTTCGTTAATGTCGTTGTGTTTTCGTTAATGTCATTGTGTTTTCGTTAATGTCGTTGTGTTTTCGTTAATGTCGTTGTGTTTTCGTTAATGTCGTTGTGTTTTCGTTAATGTCGTTGTGTTTTCATTAATGTCGTTGTGTTTTCGTTAATGTCGTTGTGTTTTCGTTAATGTCATTGTGTTTTCGTTAATGTCGTTGTGTTTTCGTTAATGTCATTGTGTTTTCGTTAATGTCGTTGTGTTTTTGAATTTGTAATTGTGCTGCATTAATGTTGTTGTGCTTTGCACCTCAGGGCCACCGTACTTTACAAAGGTACTTGAGTACCTATGGTAAAAGGTACAATTTAAAAAACTGGTATTGTATTCATATCATTATGGAAATATTTGTAATTTTTATATCTGCTAAACCTCCTTTTAAAGTTGAATTCAATGTTGAAAGCTTATATAATAATTATAGTATTTACTGTAGTATTCACAAATATTCAATATTTTTAAATGTTTAATATTTAAAAGTTAAATATTAAAAAATTACATAATCGGACAGAATGAAATATATGTGGACATTTGGACATTTTAAAGACCAAAATGAAAATAATTCACATGAACAATATAATTACAAAATAACAAAATTACGGTAGGCAAAAGAAACATTTTCCAAATCAACTGCTTTCAATATATAAAACATATGAAATTAATAAAACCTGCAGGTTTGTGTCTTGTGAATTTTTGGTTAAAATATGTTTATTCTTCATTCAGTGAAGTTTCTCACATTGGACAGATTATCCAGAAACTTTACTCAATTAAGAGTAGTGATACTTCACTCTAAAATTACTCAAGTAAAAACGTACAGCCTTGTCAAAAGTAAATTTTTTTCCACAGAGTTACTCAAGTAAATGTAACTGAATACATGTAACTAATTACTACCCAACTCAGCTAATAATGCAGCTTCTCAAGACAATTGGAGATATCTCAATTATCTCATATAACAACTTTCAGATTTTTAAATAAAACAATATTGCAGATGAAACAATGTGTGCATGTTACGTAAATTTTTGCCAACAGTCACAGTTTATGTTGTCGGTGTACCTGTGTGTTAATAAATGAAGGCGACAGCAGCTCTGAAGGGTCCAGCAGGCCATCCTGGTTTAGATCCTGAGTCTGTAGTAAGAAATCCACCATGGACACCACCTGAACCCAGCAGGCACGAAAAGAAAAGACACATTTAAAAAAGCAGCCAAAGAATCCTGAAGGTGGCATTTACAAATACACTGTTAAAAAAAAGAGGTAATTTAATGCTAGCTTTAGACAAAACGTTTGGCTCTTTTCCTCTTTTAATCTTCCGAGTCCTCGGCGAGCGGCGGCGTGCTGCTAAAACGAAACAACAACAAAGCGTGTTGACGTCACAGATCACAGAGTTTAATCTCATACAAAGCAATCGACAACAAAGCTGCAGAGGAACAGAGATATGCATTTTTCTCATAAAAATAAAGACACACAAGGGGAAGACAGACAAACATAAAACAAAGACAAAAAAGGCAAAAAATAGCGGCCGCTCTCTCTCTCTCTCTCTTTTTGCGTGCTAAAGTGTACGTAATCTTATACCAAATAGGTGTTTCCCTATTTAATTTATGCAGCCAAGGCGTTCCGTTCTTTGACCTATTAGAAACTCCGTAGGGACTCAGAAAAACTTGGAAACTCCCCTCATTATGGCAAAGGTGTCTGGTTTTTGTCTAAGTAAAAGGGCGGACCACTTCGTGCTCATCTCTGTCTGATACGGGCAGATCCCTGGCGCCAAAAGTCCTAAGATGAGATTTCGCAGACACCTCTGAAGTCTCTTCTGCCATTGGAATGCTAATTTTATTGCTGTGTCTGTCAGCGGGGGAGGAAAAGGGCCCTGCTTAGGCCTGCTTATTCAGCTCCTTACCGCATCTCAGACGAAACTTGTTCCAAATAAGAGTATTGAATATAACTGTTACACATGTCGTAGATTAGCTGTATTAAACACTAAAATTAATCATTTTTCCTTAACAACACACAAATTAAAAAACAACAACACACTGATTCAGTCACTTCAGCTTACTTGCTCACTGGCTTCTGGTCCTAGTGCATGATGGGAGATGTAGTCAGAGAGCAGCTTCATGATCTCCAAGCCATCCAAGAATCCGCTGCGATCATAATCGTAGAGACGAAACAGGAAGAACACCTCTGAAGCAAAACAGAGAAGACGAGTTATAAACTAAAGTTCATTTAAATTTCACTTTGAAAACGTATCTAGAAAAAACTCGTGTTTAACAAGTTCCTGAGCTAGGATGAGGTGGTTTTTGGCCGTATTGATTTAAATTTCTTTTGCAAAACTACAGTGGAAACACTTTTTCGTATCATGCGAGACGTGATCAACAGCTGGACGTTACTACTGTTGAAAACAGCAAAGAAGACAACAGGAGGTGGCAGGAGGGTGATGGTTTGATTTGACTTTTGAAACTCAGAAATTTCCTTTTTTTTCTGGAAAATTTCTGAGATAAATCTCAAAATTTATGAGTTTTTTTTTTTTTTTTTTTGTAGAAAGTTACTCTTTTTGTCCTGTCTGTTATGGCCCAAATACGACATCATAGGATGGAGAAGCAAAAAAAAGTTCAAGTTGCTTCAGGTCCAATCAGTGATAAAATGGGGAACAATCAAGTCCATGATCCGAGCAATTTGATATGTTGCTTTTACTTCTTAAGTTAAATCATTAAAATATGTTACCCTTTCAATAATTCAGTGATTTACTGATTCGTATGCGTATGAATCTTGGATATTACGTGTTGTTTGCAGTAGGTGTCGTCTACCTTGCTCCCAGGAAGTGATGTCAGGACTTCCCTGACTGTTGCGTAGACTTTGCTGAATGTAGCTCTGCAACAACCTGCGATTACACAGTTTTACAAAACATCAGGTGGAAATAACAGAAAGTAAAAGATAAAAATAGAAAAAATTAACTGGTGAAATCATTATTAAAATAAATATGTGAACTGTGAATATTCAAATAATTAGACTTATTTTATTGTCATTGCTCAAAGAAACATAAGTAAAATTGGCAATGAAATGTCAATGCTCTAATGCAGTGGTTCTCAAACTTTTTTCAGTGATGTACCCCCTTAAAAATATATTTTTAGTCAAGTACTCCCTGACACGGGCAAAACATTTTTGGAATTAAAAAGAGGTACAGTGCTGTAAAATCACTGTCTGATTTATTAAAGCCAAACAACTTATATCAGTGAACCTGACAAATACATCCATATTGCAAACACTGCATGGTTAAACCAAAAAGAAAAACAGAAGACGGTGACCACCAGGAAGGTATAAAACCAGTCAAACCGTTTTATTTTAAAGGATATTGAAACTAAATACTGAATATAAAATTCAGTGCATGAACACACATTTATATTTTATCGAACTTTTTACAAAATAATTTTTCCCAAGACTTATTATGAGGAGCCTACTGATTTTTTTAAATATATTTTGAAAAGCTTCACGTACCCCCTGCAGTACCTCCACGTACCCCCAGGGGAACACGTACCCCCATTTGAGAACCACTGATCTAAGAAACTTCGTGCTGTTAACGATCTCCACTGGTTTGTCGTTAATGAGGAGTGGTGTGTGGCTCCTTCTGAAGTCGACAATGATTTCTTTTGTCTTGCCGACGTTCAGGAGCAGGTTGTTTATTATGCACCAGTCCACAAGATGTTGTACCTCTTTTCTGTAGTTCACTTCATTGTTGTCCTGAATTAATCCCACAATTGTTGTGTCATCTGCATATTTCATGATGTGGTTTGTGTTAAACCTGGGACGACAGTCGTGAGTGTCTGGTGAGCAGGGGTTGGTATGCTGGGGTGAGCATAACCGAAAGATGAGCTGAAGAGCCGAGATGGCCAGGGAATTGCTCTGAAAGCTTTCTTGATATTGGTGTAGACCAAATCCAGCATGTTTTCCTCTCTGGTCGGAAAATCCACATATTGATGGAAATTAGGAAGAACAGTCTTCATGTTAGCCTGGTTAAAATCTCCAGCAACAATAAAAACACCCTCCGGGTATATGGATTGTCACTGATGGAATGGTGAAAGGTACTCAGTGCTTGCTTGGTGTTGGCAGTGGGCGGGATGTAGACAGCAGAAATGATAATGGTGGTGAATTCCAGGGGTAGGTAGAAAGGACTGATCTCACAATCATGAACTCAATGTCCACAGAGCAATGACTGGAGGCCAGGGTGGCATTGTTACACCGACTGCTGTTAATGTAAATACAAACATCACCTCCCCTGGATTTACCAGTAAGAACATGGCTTCTGTCAGCTCTAAATGTTGTTAGCCCCTCCAGGCTGATGGACAGAGGAGTTCAGCCATGTCTCACAGAAAATGAGAATGCAGCAGTTTCTTGTTTCCGTTTTGGTGGTTAAATCCAGCTTCAGGTAGTTCAATTTGCTTTCAAGGGATCGTACATTAGCAAGCAAGATGGAGGGAAGTGGCAAACAGAAAGGGTGAGCTTTTAGCTTAGCTGTAAGTCCACCGTGACACCCTCGCTTTTGTTTTTTCTCACGTCTTCTCCGGTGTCTCCATGGGCCTGAGCTGTTGGAAAATTCAGCTGCTGTGGCTTTAGCTTGATTCAACTGATCCAACTGACGTAGCAGTCCAAGGCTTTGCAGAGGGTCCGTGTCTCTAAATTTATGGAGTCCAGATGACTAAATTTGCTCAATACCATAGTCTGATGGTCATAGACTGGTCTTACGCTTTTTCTCTGAGTTATTGTAGCAGAAAATACTGATTTAAGCAATAAATTGGTGGTATTACCGGGAGCCGAAGCAGCTGCAGCCATAAAGGGCGCCACCATTGTAATAACAATAAAAACAAAGTCTGGTGTTTCTCCTCCTGCAGTTTTATCAGAGTTTGGCTCTGGCCGCATCAGCAGCACAGCAGAAGCCGAAGTCCAGAGTGACGAGACAGAACCTGCTCAGTCCACTGTAAAAAATTAAACACGGAGCCTGTGGGGTTTATATATGGCTGCAACAAATAATTATTTCAGTTATTGAAAAGTTTTAGTAATTAATTTTTAGTAAAAATTATTGAAAATGTTGAGCTCTTTTTTTTTGGAATCTGTATACTACAGTTAACAATTACTAAATTAGTTGACGATTAATTGATTCATGATGATTAATCTGATTAATCGTTCAAGTCTCAGTTTTATGTTGTGTCAACATTAGAAAGCCATCTGACGAAAACAATGGCTGACGATTTTATTTTATGCAAGGTTTTGATTGCTAGCAATGATGTAAAACCTTAATAGTGTGGCTGGAGGAAACGAGTGGTGATGTGGGCATAACCTTGAAATGGACTTTCAAGTCCATTTCTAAGAAAGTGAAGCGACCTCACTCCATTTCTGACTCGGAGTGAGGTCGCAGTTCATCAGCTGGGTCTCGTTCGAAGGCCTCTCACCTGCGTTCCTCTTCTCCAGAGCCGAAGGGATTGATCAGTCCTGGAGGGGGACGGAGATCCGATTCTTCCCTAAAGGACGAACAAATAACAACATAACAAAAACAACACACTAAAGTAGATCTATTGACGTGTTGAATGTTATTTATTTATTTTAAATCCAACTAAAGAGGCAGCATATCAGTATTCTTTTATTTTTGTATCAGAATTTTGTTTGAGCTTTTTTTCTTATTTTAAAGGGGATCTATTAAGCTTCTTTGAATAGGTTAGAATTAGTGTATAGACTATAACATGTGCATAACGTTTTTGGAGAAAATCATTTTTCGATAATGAGATTTTATTTTGCTCAGTTCTGCTTATTTTAAGCTTCTTCAGAATGAGATGCTTTGGGGCGTCTTGTCACTTTAAATCCAAATAAGCTG
Source organism: Xiphophorus couchianus (assembly GCF_001444195.1). Taxonomy (NCBI): domain Eukaryota; kingdom Metazoa; phylum Chordata; class Actinopteri; order Cyprinodontiformes; family Poeciliidae; genus Xiphophorus; species Xiphophorus couchianus. The sequence goes on from NC_040231.1 coordinate 12,833,473, forward strand.
CTGCTAGCCACGCCCCCCCAACTCAACATTTACACTTGTACATGAAAATGGATGCAAACAGATGCACAATTATACAACCGTACATCTTTGAAAAGCACAAGTGGAGCCTCCTGCTTAACCAACAAGAATGCAGCAAGTGGTTTCTGGATGGCAATTCAACAACAAAAACCAGCTGACCAAACATTCTGGAACTCCACTGGGGTTGCTAGGTGACGGGTTGGGCTCAGTTGGGGTTGCTAGGTGACGGCATAGTGCCTGTAGAATGTGACTTAATAATATTAATTTCTTTACAGCAAAAAACATTGGTGTTTTTTTAAGCGCTTTGGGTGTTTTTAGAAGCAGTAGTAACTGGAATGGAAGTATTAAAAAACACAGAAAATTTTAATGCCATTGCCCCTTTATAATAACTATTGATCAAAAGTAAACAATAGAAATTCAGTTGATACACTTTTTCTCTCAATGTCTGACGTCAAATCAGACATTTTTCTTTCTTGTTTTATGTTCCCATAGGATTATCAATATTAGTTGTATGTACTAAACACTAAACTGATTAGATATATTTTTTAATTACAAGATCAGAAATAGAATTCTAGATATCATAAAGTCCTTGGTCAGTTTCCAGATCTCTGAACGAAATGCGTTCAACTGTCTGAACGATTACATGCTAGTATAAACACAACTGGGTTCCTTATTTCAGAGACGGATGTTTTTAGGTGTGCAACATGAACATCACCCAATATTTACCAAAAATAAATTATTTTTACCTAAAACCGGGATAGTTTAGTTTGATTTAGTGTCAAACAGTGACAACATGAATCTAAACATCTACCGTCACCTGTACATGTTTTAGCTTAAAGTTTAGCTTCAAATATTATAAATGTGATGAGTGAGGCTCACTAGTGGAGTAATTGGGTCACCTTTGAGTCCCAGGCAGACCTGGTGCTGCCAGGCTCAGGTTTATGAGGAACCACAGGGACAGAGCAGGTGGGACCAGCCGGACCAGCTGGTACCCCATGAGCAGACCTGAAAATACACAATGATGGGATCAAACATTCGGTGTAGTTTCCCCACACTGGATACTGCTACACTTCAAGATTTAAACAATAAAAATATATGAACAATACACTGATAAACCCTCTAACCTTAGTAAAGGACACAAAATGTGTGTTTTAGTTGTTGATCCTAGTTTGGAAAAGTAAATAATAAAGCTTAATAATAAAGAGAAAATTTGGATGGCAAAGACCATAAAACATTGAATTTCTAAGAACAAAGTATAACAATAGTTAATCTTAAAGGGGCAGTTTTCATTTTGACCCACTTACCCTTCAACTGAGAATAAAAACTGCAGGTTTTTTTCATGCATCACAGCAAATTAGCTCATTTTCTTCTGCTAATAGCTTCTCTTTGATGTGACTATAAATAAGAAATCAGAATAATGTATTTGTTAAATCTGAATGGTTCTAACTTAAACAGTCTTTTTAGGTTTAAATGTAATGCAAAAACCAAAATAAAAATGTTGAGATAACATTTATAATTTGTAGAAACCGCTCTGTATGATAACTTTGGAAATATTATTTGTATTTTTTTTTCCAGTGAAGACAATTATTTTTATTTTTATGGAAGCCATTTCCACCTCTGTAATGAGAACAGAGTTTATAAATGAATCTTGTATTGATGACTTGATCATGTTTTACTTACCAGATAAAACCTAATAATTATCACGACAATGGGATGCAGAACATTCGCTTTTTCTGCTGTTGTTTTTCTGAAAGTTGACCTTTTTAACCATAATTTTAAAAGTCAAGGCAGAATATTTGATTTTTGTAGGTTGGTAATTTAAAGAGAAAAAAAAACCTAATGCTAAAATCAGCAGACGTGAACTTTAAAGGCTGAGAACCTTCAATTAGTGCAGACGAGTTTAAAAATAATCTGTTTTTGTTTCCCGTATAAAATGTTTTCCTTTTAAATCAGACTTCATATTAAATCCCTGCAGCTTCCTCATACAGTCGATGCAATTTGCTCCCTTTCACTGCAGCATTGTCTGTCACCGCATGCACCGACGAGACAAACTGGTTCCTGAATGATGTTTTTAACATCAAACCTCCATCTCGGATAAATATTTAAGGTCTTGTTAGATCCCAGGATCCTTAATAACCTGAAAACTAAATATTTAAACAACCTTATAGTCGGTGAAATCAGTGCAGCAGCTGTGCAATCTACACACCGAGCCTACCTGAATGCATAGCTGGAGTGTTGACAGGAGAGACGCGTTGATTTCCGCAGGTTAAAGGTTCATTTCTGGAGAACACCTCTGTCCCGTCCCGCACCGCCCCGCACCGCCCCGCCCCGCCCCGCCGGCTCTGCAGCACTGCGTCCTCCCCCTCTCCGGTCCCCGCTGCGGGTTTTGCTCCGTGGCAGGCTCCACGTGGATGAGCCCGCTCTGTCTTTGTCCGGGATTTTCCTGCCACGCCACGTCCACGCACTCAGTCACATTCCTCTAAGGGTGCGGACACACAAACCTGGTATTTATTTATGTAATCCTGGGTCACTTCGTTTACATGGGCGGAGCAGCAGCTCATTCGTGTGGGTGAAACGCTGTCAGCGTTTTGTTTTTGCAGCAAATTTAGGGTTGTGATTTACGTGCAGCTTAAATCCAGCAACTGTAGCTTTAAAGGAAAGCGCAGCGGCCACTCCTGTATGGAGGACCAAAAGTGCCAAAATGTAATAAATTAACAAATTGCTACAGAGGTGGGTAGAGTACCCACAATTGTACTGAAGGGTAGCACTACTTCAACACACGTTTACTTAAGTAAAAGTAATAAGTAACTACGAAATGACTCAAGGGCAGAGCTGCAATTCTACAATCTGACCACAAGATGTCACTGTAGCATTTTATTTAGCTTATATAGTTTTGTGGGAAATGTTGAATTGGCCACATGCAAATCTTTACATGTTTAACATATTTTCATTAAATGCCACATCTTAGGAAGTACAATGAGATTCAGTGACAAGTTTATAAAAGATTTCCACCTAAAAATAACTTCCATTTGGTTTTCTCAACCTTGAGTAAGAACTTTGTTTTACCAACTTATTAATAATGAAGTTAAGGAGCAGAGACGGACTTCAATGCCAGCCTAGTTTAATCAGCCATCTTATCAGCCGCAGTACAGAGTATAAAGGCAACAACAAAGAGTTATTTACTTAAAGCAACGCGAGTTCTTACGCCAAAGAAACACGAGGATGTTTGTTTTTTTACTCATCCAGATAATTACAGATGAAACTACTCAAACAAAAACAAACACAAGCTCACTTCCCACATCCAAACGAATGAGTCCTTAAGGTTTCAATAAAAGACAAATTAAACATGACAGAACACATTTGAGCTGAAGGAAGAATTTACCTATTTAAAGTGTGGCCTCCTTGCTTGACCTTACATAAAATATATAATAGAGCTTTCCAAAAATAACTAGAGCCCACCTTGTGTTGATTCAGAAAGTTTGTTTTCTGACAGATGGCTAACTATCTTTACTTTAAATTTACAGAAGAATCTTCTTCTCCCACGCAATAGTACAGCAATTAATACACAAAAAGTATTTTTCCGTGCAGGTTGGCATAAGATTTCCAGAGTTTTTGACTTCAGATGTAATAAAAGAAAATCATTATATGATGTAAGGATGCACATTTTAAGGAAATTAACAATGAGAGACCAAGTTTTCAGTAATTATCATATTACCTCATATTAAATGTGGCTGTACACACATTATTAAAAGTCAAGGAAGAATGTGTGAGACCTTCCAGTTGTAGGATGAAAAGAAAAGCGTTACACAGGAGGTCAAGCGTTCGTGACTGCAGCGCCATGTTGACTCGTTATTTCACAGCTGGTCGGTGCGCAAGCATCCCACCGACGGCCGCCAACAGGAAACGAGATTACTCTGCAATTATTCACATGATTTACTGTCAAGTATGGGTACGAGAGTAAGATATCTGTATTCTTTTACGTCCTCCAACAGTATTAACTCCATGTTTTATGCCTGGAGTTGTATCCACAGCATAGAGAGGGAAAATTACAAAAAACAGAACAATTAATTACTCAAATTTCACAAATTTGTTCTTTAGCTGTTCATATTTTACTGCACATCAGATTTACTATTTTCAGAACAGTTGCACAAATTGGATAGCTTTGCAAAGGTATTCACGTCCCTTAAATTTTCCTCCATATTATCATATTACAACGACAAGTTTTAAATGCATTTTATTGGGATTGACCAACACAACACATTGCAAAATTGTGAATATGATGCATACTTTTCATAAGTGATGTGTTTTGGTGTAAAAGTATGATGTACTTTGGTAATCCACCAAAAGTACATCATACTTTTGATTGATGAAACAAAAGGTGTTTCGTCAAAGTATTGCCTCAAAGTGACAAATACAGCTTCACATTTCAGATTTTTATTTGTAAAAATGTTTGAAAATCATTTCTTGCTTGTCTTCTGCCTTATATTAATTCACTCTGTGTTGATTATATAAAGAAACGAAGAGATTTAATGGGGTTGAAAGGCGTTTTATATGTTTGACGACTTGTACAGTATATGAAGTTAAACAATCACCAAAAGTACACAAAAGAAAAGAAAAACAATAATTTTCCCCAAAGGACTGTTTAGTGACACTGACCTTTCTGCACAGTGTCACACAACTGCACGTCTTTGTTTTCTTAAGCGTGCTCACACAGCCGTGACGCTCACACATGTCCCAAACTGAGGACATCCCTCCATTACATAACAGGGATTAGGCTCCTCTGTTTGGTGGCCCCTAACAGTGAAAACTGTGTGAGTCTATTTTTGACCTCTCGACCTCGGTGTCATTTCAGTGTATGCTCACTGCAGTAATTGGTACATGCCGTCCCAATCTGCATTCAGTGTGTGGGCCTCAAACTCTTCGAACGGACGCAACTCAAAGCTCTGGCTGTCTGAAAACGGTCTTCGTGATTATTCCTCTTACAAAATTTAATAGTTTAGATTTATGTGAAATGGGTTTAGGATCAGGTTTGGTGATCAGTTGGCAAAATGCAAACTGCAAAAATGCAAAATTGGTTGAGTTTCTAATAAAATATCCAAACATCACTATTTAATATCATATTTGTCAAACTCATCAGTTAAATTGTTAATAATTTAATTTCCTTGATGCTTCTGCACTGCAAAAATGCAAAATCTCACCAAGCATTTCTGTCTATTTTCTAGTGAAAATAACTTAGTACATTTGAAATTAGACAAAACTAACTTAGAAGTAACTTTTCAGCAACATACAGGAGCTTGTTTTAGTCAATAATTCCTTAATTTTGATGAAAAAGTACTTGCTCTATTGGAAGGTAAATTAATCTACCAATAATCTAGTATTTTTTCATCCATATTAAGGAATTATTTACTTAATTTACAAGCTGTTATATCTTGCTGCAAAGTCACTTCTGAGTTAGTTTTGTCTGATTTCAAGTGTACTAAGTTATTTGCACTAGAAACTAGACCAAAATATTTTTGTATTTTTTCAGTGCAGAAACAGCAAGAAGATTAAATTAAATGATGAGTTTGAAAAATATGATGTGATGACATTTGCATATTTTATTTTGTCTTTAAAATATGAACATGCATTTTATAGCTGACTATTGTGTTGTGTAGTAATTTGCAAAATGTGTAAAACATTCCACATGTGAAACGTTTTCTTATGTGAAAATCCTGTTATAAAACGCGAAGGTGTGTTTTACTTTTGTAGGAAATCTTTCCTACGTGTCACATGTAGAAATTGTACTCAATTCTTGGTGAGATTCACACAAGGAGGATATTTTTCTGTACATATAGTCTAAACACACTCAGGTCTAAACACAGACAGAGGACAGTTTTACGTCATGAGCGCCTAATTGGAGACTTGTGTCAGAAAATGTTCTCAGGACATGCAGGGTTCAGTCAGGGCAAATTAACTGGAAGATTTCTTAATTGCAGCCACACATGAACATGACTTGTATGTGCGTAAGTGACTTGTGGACTAAATGTTTTGAACTGGATAAAAAGTTCTGTTTCCATGAAGTCAGTGGGCAGCTGTAAACTGCAACATAGTCACATTCCCATACATAAACGTATGGAAAGGTCAACTAGAAAGATTTGCACAAAAATACCGACATGGTCAGATGGAAACACTTGTAAAATATGCTTCAGACAGTCTGGAAGTAATTTAGCGGCTTACAAGCTTATATGGGGCTACAAAAGTGTCAAAAGGTTTTCATGCATGTTATTAAATATATATACAAAGGTCAGAGATTTCTTCCTACCTGGAATTGATAAAGTTTAAAAAACACATATGATCTTTTGTTTTGGAAATCCCATTTGTTTTAGGAAATAACAGCTGCTTTTTGGCAGGAATGTAACCCGAATGTATGTCTGGATCCCCATGAGTTTATTTTGACTCCTAAATGTAAAACTCTGACAGTTTCAAAGAAATACGACTCAGCTTCCATGTATAGTGCATGTCTAGACATTTGCAAATAATTTTGGCACATTTAATGTATGTGCTATGACATTCAAAAAGAGCCTAAAATTAGCCTTGTAAAGAAAATGTTAATTTTCCCAAACCTTTGAGCATTTCTAAAAGGAAAGTCTTTATGTTCTTGAAGGGGACCTTTTTATTTATCTATTTGGGTCTGAACTGCTTCTAAAAACAAACCAAACATTTTTTTAAAAAACTACTCAGATGTTTTTTGCCAATAAATAATTTTTTTTTGGTATCTGGAAAATGAGCTGTTTCAAAAACCTCCAGAAAGTAAAGTCACGATCAACGGGTACTGGGCCGTTACTTGGCAACCACAGCAAAACTCCAGCACATTTGGTCAGCTGGTTTTACTGCTGTTTCCGCTGTACAATGGCTGCTGGAAGAGACAAATGTCATGTTGACTTTCCATCCAGAAACTATTCTAGCTGGTTGGGCAGGAGGTTCTACTTCTGCTTTTCAAAGATGTGTGGTTGTATAACTGTGCATCTGTTTCTGCATCAATTTTCATGTTTTCAAACTGCACATTAGGATGAAGCAGCAAGAATCTGGCACCTTTGAAAATATAACTGAAAATAGTAAATATTTAATGAAGTTAGTAATTTTCGTAGGGAGTGTAGTAGTCAAAGGTACTTTTATCGTCATTGATAATTACATCCAAAAATGTTAACTTGTATATAGAATGCATGTATGCACACGTGCACATATTTTTGGCACATTTAGCACCCCATATATTCTTCATATTTTACATTAAATGCAAAATGTGTGATGTTCTTAATCTCTTACTGCATATTTATTTCTGTTCACTTTTTCATAATTCCAAAAATACTAAAAAACACAGTAATGTATTTTTTATTATTGATTTTTTAAAATTCTCACAGTTTGTTCCTGAACACAAGGATATTTTTTTATTGTTGTTCATCTCTGACAGAACAATGATCTGTAAATTATTCCAGAGAACTAAAGAAGAATCTCAGCACATCTGTCTGTGAACTGAACCACAAAACAAAGTGGGTCAAGCAGCAAGACAACAAGCTGATAACACAAAGCATCCTAACGCAAAATGAGTAAAGAAGAATCAACTTAACCTTTTGGAAAGGAATAGTCAAAGTCTTGACCTTAATCCAGCATACATGTTGTGGGGAGGCATAAAGCGAGAAGTTTGGGTGATAAAACCAGCAAACAAAATGCAGAACAAAATGTTCTGTACTCACCATTAAAAGTCTGAAAATATTTAAATCCATTTACAGCTTTGGAAAAAATGAAGAGTCCACTGCGCTGAATCTCCTGGTTATTCCACCAAATATTGATTTCTGTTCTCTTCCTGAGTTAAAACATTAATATTATTGTTTCTAAATGAATATCAACTTGTTTTATTTGCACTATTTGAGGTCTGAAAGCTCTGCATCATTTTGTTATTCTGACCATTTCTCATTTCTGCAAATAAATGCTAAATTTTTGCTTCTAATTTCAGAGACACGTCGTCAATTTTTCATAGAATAAAAGAATAATGTTCATTTTATTCAAATATATACATATAAACACTAAAACCAGAGAAACTGATAATCTTAAGTGGTCTATTAATATTTTCCAGAGCAATGCCAAAAAAAACTCTTACTGGAAGCTAATTTGGTAGAACATTTGGCTTCAGTTTAATTTTAGAATAGCTGGAAAAAGAGCTTCAATTTGGTACAAACTTGACAAAAATGTTTGATGAATGAACATAAATAAAGCTGCACATGATTAAAAATTGTTTGCTTTTGGTTTTTCTATTAACATTATAATTAAAAGTTCCTTTATTAGCTCAGATTCTGTGACTTACAAATTGCTAAGCTAACAAACGCCCCATATAGTGGAGACATTCAGAAGCACTTCTATAGTGGAGGCACTTCATTGAATAGCAGGAAAATATTTGCTCCGTGTATTTTTTTTACCCTTCAGACAGACTACCTATCACTGATAACAAATTGCAGAAAAACAAGTTAAATGAGAGTTCTATCTTTAGTACCTGCAGCATAAATTGACCATAACTAAGAATCAGCATCACTGATTATTGCTCTGCAGACAAACTGCGGTCATTAAGCAGCCCGTTTGTAAAGGATGTGCTGCAGCTCACAGATATGCAGACACACAGGCATGTTAATCCCAACTGCAATAACATTTCTTCAGACTGGTCAACAGTTCTCAGAAAAAGAAACACTGGAAACATTTCCATGGTGCATTTGTTAAAGAGCTCGCAAAATTGTTTTTAATGAATCCAAGAAATAATTTAAATGTGATTGGTTAGAGATTAAGTGCGAATGATGTGGAGCTGAATCAATGGAAGAGCAAAACAAAGAGAGAAAGAAACGGAGGGTAAGAAATGGACATCATAAATAAAACCATAAAGGAATAAATGGATCAGCAGAAGCACGGTGGGGGTGACGAGTGTTTCCTGTGTAAACATGGAGGCTAATAAATGAACTAAACAAAGCTCAGCAGACTGAGAGATCAGGGGCAGAAACGCATCACAGACAGAGAATTTATGAGGCAGAAACACAAACTAATGATTATGTAAGATCAATCTGGACTTTCTGTTATGAATTTATAAGTTTTGAGACATTTTAAGAAATACAGTTTTTTAAAACTGTCATGTTACGCTCTGTATTTTATGATGACTTCCTGTGATAGACTAAGAAAAAGTAGTGAGCAAAAGTAAATGATAAAAGGCTTTCACACCGTCTGAAAAGTGTGGTGGGCATTTATGTTCCATCCATTATGATCCACATAAACTGCATTTCACATCGCACCAATTTTTAGACAGCACAAAAACTGGAACGGTTTCTTAATGGTTGTGTCTATAAGCAGGAACGGAGCAGACTGGGTAAGCTAAGATCCTTCAAGGTTTGCAGTAAGATGATGCAGTTAAATATAAGAACTTATAAGTATAAGTCTGTTGTTGAGAGTGTCGTCTCTTCTCCTCTTATCTGTTGGGCAGCAGCATCAGAACCAGAACCAGGAACCCAAAAAGACTCAACCTGATAATTTGATTCATTTTATTGATTCATTCGAGAAATGTCTCAATCATTGTGTCGAACAAATATACACCTGGATGAATGCATTCATACATGTAAACACTCACACAAACACTCACCCAAAACAGAGCGTCTTCAGTCAGAGGCTTCTTCAGATTCACTGTAATACAGACTGCTACAGGAGATCTTTCCTGCCAACAGCCATCACCATCTTCAATAACTCTGAAAAATTTGAATTAATGAGCTACAACCTTTAATTTTCCTTTGGGATCAATAAAGTATTTTTGAGATTTGAATTAATTAACTTTAGAAGGAACCTAAAAAGAGTGTAATTTAATTTAGGTATAGATCAGATCCTCTGAAGGCCTCAGTGAACAAATCTCATGAATACCTAGAAATGGGCACTTTAGGGGGAAAGTTAAGTTCAAAGTTTGTTTGGGTTTTAAATCATCATCCCAAACTTTGATAGTTTGATTCTATATACTGTATATATATATTAAATGGAAAAACTACCACTGCAAATTGGTGTTTGCTAATGTACATTCAACAAATTGATCAAATTAACATTTGAGCTGAAACATGAATTAGGCTCATTCCACAAACTGCATGTTTATTTACAGCTTGCATTCAGATCTGTAAGTCAGAATGGATGTTACAGCGAGCGAGCGAGCCAGGAATCCACACATTTAAAGTCACACAGGCAGCTTCTATGTTTAGCAAAAGGAGTGGGCACATAATTAACCTTTAATTGTCAGGGTTCTGAGGTGGAAACACCAACAATTAAGCAGCTATTAATTTCTCATTTGGATCTGGGAGAAGAAGGAGGAGGAGTGAGAGAAGAAGAAAGATGGAAAAACAAATGGAGCCAGAGGCATGAATGTTTAAGTCTTTGGAGGCTGAGGAACATTTTGAACATGGATGTTTTAAGGATGAACCACAAACAGCACCAGAAAATACTTAATACTTTAAGTAACAGCACATTTAATCCACAGTTTTCAGCCCTTTTCAGTCTCAATTAGCTTGTGAAGTAAAGCCTAACCTGTGCAATCAACCTAAGAAACGTTTCAGATTTGACTGCAGACTTATGCAGAGCAGCAAGGAAGGTTTTCCATTAAAATACGATCAATCAACATATTCCTTACAGTTTTTCACTCACATTCCTCATGTTAGGGATGCAAGTTATCAATTAAACAGTTAATTTAAAGTTGACTGATCTTATCAATCGACAGATGCTGCGATTTTCTTAAAGACATGAATCTTGTACCAAGAAAACGGACTGTTTTTCTATAACGTGAAGGGCTACATTTTTCAGAATATAGTAAATATATTTAAATTTTAACAAATTTTGTGCCAGCTGTATTGAATACTGACTGAATACACAGAAAAGTGTGGTTTTCTCACATTGGTAAACTTAAGACATGTAAAATACAACAGGAACCTCTTAGGTGAACAGAAAAATAAAAGATGGAAAGAATAAAATATGTGAAACACTTGATCAGAGGGGTGATGTACAGTAGTACTGTTTGTGCTCTTGAAGGAGTTTAATTAAAAATGTGCTCTATGAAGCACTTTAACTCACGACATCTCCCAAAATAAATCAAAAATAAATAAATAGTTTTCCCCGGACGGCTCCGCTTCAGGATGACCAGCGGCGCCCTCTGCTGGTTGGCGGCCAAACTACAACACTGAAAGCAGATCTAAGCGGATGTTGAATGTTAATCTACTGGAATTAAGTTTGATTTAATAAGCAATTAATTGACAATTAATCAAAAGTGTGCTGTAAACTCTTGAAGAATTTCTTTCGTTTCTCTTCTCCCATCATTCATGAGAAGTCTGTAAAGAAAGTCAGGACTGACTGTGTGACCATAGTGATATGAGTAAATATCCTGAAGCAAATAGGATGTGTCAGGTTGAGTGTGATAATAACGTAGCTGTGCTTCCACCAGCAGCTGGTTTACTGCACCTGCTCTGGTTAAACATTAGAGACTCTAACCTCTGCTGTCCCTATGTACATTAAATACACTCTTGTTTTGATGTTGACAAATTATATCTGATGTTTAAAATAAACTAAACTTTACCAGACTCAGACACACACCTGCAGTTTTTGGTAAAGTTTTATATTGAAAGAAATTGATTTGGAAAACAATTATTTTGGCTGATTTTATTTTTTGTTACTTATATAACTTATTGTAATTTTTATCCTTAAAATTCCGACATTTCCACTTAATTTTATATTTTGGTCTGTCTGATTATGTATTTTATAAATATTAAATGATTGATAATTTGATCAGTTACTGAGTACTTGTGTAGATAAAGTACTTTTTTTACTTGAGTAATTTCTTGGATGGCTACTTGAGTAAAAATGTGTTGAAGTAGTGCTACTCTTGAGTACAATATTTGGTTACTCTACCCACCTCTGACTACAACCCTAGTCCTAGCCCTCTGGCACAAACAGAAATTATTTTGGCGCCCCCTCTAAGGCGGCGCCCCTATAGTTCATACACACTTTTTGCTCCACGGTCGGAAACTAATGGGTGTTGAGGGCCTGTCCACGTTTGGGGACCACCTCTCCATACCGCGGACCTCCTCTCCTCTTCCTCCTCCTCTCGGTAACAAGTCACCGGTGCGCTCAAAACCCTGAGCGCACACGGAGCGCGTCTCCAACTGGAGAGCTGGCAGAAACCACAAGAGACAGAGAGACCCGAGAAACTGTCTACTGAAAAATACCCCAACCAGCACCGACCAGTGTCCTATCAGCGCTGACAGCCACGAAGGGAAGCAGAGGGAAGACGGAGCGCCGGTCCGTCCGCCCTCCTCAGCACCGCGCAGAGGAGACACGCAGCGGAGGAAAGATTCCCCGCAACGCATTGAAAGCTTCTGGTGAGGAGAAGAGGAGAGCGGAGGGCATCGGATAGCCAACCACGACAAGTGAGGGGAGATTTTATTTTATCCTGACTGAGGGTTTGAGCTCCAGGAAACATTTTATATTGACGTGAAGTGGTGCGTTCAGTTAGAAACGTTGTTTCACCTCAAAACGCTCACCTGAAACTTTACATAAACATTTTTAGAGGATAACTTAGTGCTGCGGGTTTCTTTAACAATTTAAGTATAGAAAAAATATATTTGAGTCATTTATTTCCTAAGTCAGGTAAGTTTTTAAATGTGATTTGTTTATTAGCATAAAAAAGTCAATACATTTCTCACAGATAAGAGCAGAAGAGGAGCAAATACAATATTTTATCTTTTTTTAACCAATCTAATGTGGAAGGTATCAGTTTGTTATATATGTATTTTTAACGTGAACACAAATGCAAAAACTTTAAAGGGTTTTCCCAGAATATAAAAGAGTCTTTAAATTTTATTCTAAAGAAGCTCAAATACCTGTTATATTTTATACCATGTTCATACTAAATGTTACGATTAATCCAGTGCATTTAGGTTTTTTTAGCATATTAAAATGCACGACAGGACAAAAAATGGCTGATAGGTTAAAGTGATGAAGTAGACAGCTCAAACAGTAAATACATCGTAATAACTGGCAGTTATAAAGACAAAGTTCTGAAATGTATCTCAATGTTACACCAAGTTTAGAAAACATTGTTTTATATATCAATAACCCCCCAAAATTATTGAAAAGCAGTTTCAGCTCAGAGATAATCGTTTGGTAAAATTCCTCAAATGAATAATTCTTAACCTGCAACCTACAGCATAAAATTATTCTCTACTTGTGAGAAACTGCTTTAAAAGACTATGAGTTGTATAAGAACTATTTCTTTCTTTTGCTCATATAAGTTCATTTTGAAACGACCTTGACCTTTGAAATAGATGCAGAAAGTGTTTCTGAAGAACTAAAAGTTTATGAAGAGCTGAAAGAAAAGTGCAAGTCCAAACCAAATCACAATGTGAACAAGGATAAACTAAACTAATTCATAAAACAAAGTTAAGACAAGAAGGTTTTTAGTAACAAGAGAATGATACTCAACTTATAATAGTAAAATATATATATATAAATTTATTGCTAATAAAAATTTATTTTCTCCAGCTCAGATTCTCATTAACAATAAAAACTCCTGAAGTTCCACCTAAATCAGTGAAATGCTAAGATAAATCTCTGGAGTGTAACCTTTCCTACTGAAGATAATAAAACTGGATTTTTTTCATATTTAGTAAAAATATGTTCAGTTTAAACCATGATAAGCTGTGCAAGTTCACACACTCTAAATCAATGCAATCATAGGAGCATTGCTACAAATAGTACTAACATGACAGACCTAAGAGCATAAAGAAATTATTTTTTAATGAATATATATTTCTCAACCATGTTGGTGTGCTCTCGCAGGAAAGTGTTTGTAAATTTACCAATGAACAGTAAGTAGTCCTAGCATGGATCCCTGTAGAATCCCAAAGTAGAAAGTAATACTCTGCCTTTAGCTTTGATTACAGCTTGCATTTGCTGTGACATGCCAGTGATTTCACCTTTGACCTTTCTTAAACAGATTGACATCTTTTCCAGGACCACAGGACGAGACTGTCGGCAAGGTTGTTTTAGAAATGAGACTCATTGCATCAGTTAAATATCTTGTTAGCAGCTGAAAGATTGTCGCCCATTTAGTAATTATCCAATAGGAAGCTTCTGTTAGCTTGGCTAAAACAGGAAACGCTTCATGTGATCGGCTACAAGTCAAATAGCCAAGAAACTTGATAGTTTTGTTATTAATTTCTCTATTAGTGATAACCAAGAAAGATTACCTGGTGGTAAATGTGTACATAAGTAATCAGAGGTGTGTAGAGTATCTAATAATTGTACTCCAGTAAGAGTCGCACTACTACAATTTATTTTTACTCAAGTAAAAGTAGAAATAAATTACTCAAATAAGAGTACAAAAAATTAAAAAGGTGATTCAAGTTCTGAGTAACTGATTAAAACATCAATTATTTAATATTTAAAATGACAACATCAGACGGATAAAATGTAAAGTTGTGTGGAAATTTTGGTATTTTAAAGACCAAAACGAAAATAATTCTTATAAATAACTTGACTGCAATATGACAAAAGCAGGCAAAATAAACATTTTTCCAAATTAATTTCTTTCAATCTGAAACATATAAAACTTTAAGAAAGCCTGCTAGTGTGTGACTGTGTCTGGTGAGTTTCTGGTTAAAACAAAACGTTCTTCATTCAGTGGGCAGAAAATCCAGAGATTTTATTCAAGTAAGAGTAAAAATACTTCTTGATAAAGTTACTGAAGCAAAAGTAACAAGCATAACATAGTAAAAATACTCCTAAAATGAAATTTTTACCAAAAAGTTACTCAAGTAAATGTAACTAGTTACTACTGACCTCTGGGAGTAATAACATAAAAGGCATAATGTTTAAATGAAAGTGTTTTGCTTCAGTCTTTTTTTTTTCTTCAAATAAGCAACTTTGGATTTTCCTAAATCGCATCCTCTCTCTTCATGTTGGCGGACGTTAACAGGACATTTTTTAGCATTAACTTACTGCCACAAAAACAGCTGGGTGTTTTTAAACTGTTGAGATTTTGAACCTGAATGTGTGAATTTGTGAAAGATAAACAGTAAGTTGTGTTAACTTTATATTAAGAGTTGAATAAATTAGAGTTTTTAGGTTAACACTTCAAAAAACTGAGAGAAGAAAAAGACAGGAGTGGGAACTATTTCCCAGAATGCTTAGCGGCTGTTTTTGTATCCTGAAATCTGACTCTTGTGTTTTATTAAGATAAATGTTTATTTTAAAGTTCTTGTTCACACTAAATGTTTCTGAACAGAATTCATTCTGGTGTTTAATAAAATTAATTATCAGATCAGAAATTTTGTTCATGCAATTTGAAACAAGAATTTAAATTATTCTAAAGTAAAATAAGTAGTTATTTTATTGAGTAAAATAACAGAGAAATGTGGCTCTCTAACCAGGTGAAGGCAGTTTTTTTCTTGCATATTGTGAAATAATTTGGTTTAAATTGCAGCATTAAGTTAAAACTCACAATTCAATATTAATGAACTTAAAAAACAATGTTTAGACAACTTGTCTCTTGCTTTTAAATCAACTTCATGAACTTTAATTTCTGAGTTAAAACCAAAACAATTTTCTTGCTGACTTTAGTTACATTGTCATGGCAGAAGGTGGACTTTCAGTTTCAAGTTAAAACATTCAGTTTAACTTGAAACTACACTGTTTTACAGTGTAGTGAAACTACTGACTTTTCCTGAACTCCAATCTTTATATTTTTAATCAACAACTTTCCTTCCTGGACGCATTTATTCACATAACAACTAGACAATGTCAACTCAATATGGTCGATATCTATAAATGAATTTTATCAAGGCAAATAAACCAATATTTGTGAGTAAGAGAGGAAATGGATGGTGCAAAATGAGGGGGAACATGTAAAGAATTTAAATAATAATCCAGTTTTTTCCGCAGTGGCAGCTCCAGACTTATTGGACCCAAAATCAGCCACTCACAACACGAAGCCCCGCCTCTCCTTCTCCACCAAGCCAATCACACTGACTCCTCGGGAGGAAAGTGAGGTGAGAAATCAACCGAAAGAAAGCAAAAACAATCCAGATTGAAGTCATTTTAACGAGTTGCTGAGGTCTGACTGACCAGCCGAAGTGTTGCAGGTCGTGGCCACAGTGATGAAGTGGAAGACGGTGACCGCCATCTTTCTTTTGGTGGTTCTGTACCTGGTGATAGGAGCCGCCGTCTTCAGATGGCTGGAGCAGCCCCATGAGAGGTGGGCGTCTGTTTTCATTTCACTACTACTTCATTATTTTATCTCTGAGCCTGAAAAACTCAGGACCGCTTCAAATCAAGAACCCTCACCACTTCTATGATTTAGTTTTGTTCTACTAGCTTTGGGAGTCTAGGGAGGGAATTCTTCACAACCTCAAATATTTTGAAGCGTCTAACAGGTTATTAGCTTCCTCCATTTTATATGGAAGGAAAGCATTCCCACAGCATAATGCTGCCAGCACCATGTTTCCCTGAACTCCAAAGTGACCAAATGCCGATTGGCTGTTTCTCAGATAATTGGCTTCAATAAGAATAAAAAACACACAGGTGGACTTTACTTAGCCATAAAGTGACTTGTTTTTATTTATTTATTTATTCTTATTTAGTGGTATCAGAGGGACGGGAGATGAAGGCAAATGTGTGACACACTTTTCAGATTTTTAATTGTGAAATATTTCATTTCATTTTTTTAAATTTAGTTATTTATTTCAAATAGAAAACAAGAAAACAGTAGAATAAGATAAAACACATGGATACATAAACAAGAACAACATAATTTACAACTACTGTTCTGTGAATACTTATTTAATTCAGCACCTTATCTCAATTTAATTAAATATACTACATATTAACTCAATAACTTTCAGAAATTTGTAATTAAAGCAATTTTATGGTATTCACATGCATGTTCAGTATTCTGTGCTAAAGAACATACAAATAAATTATATAAGCAAAATTATTTCAAGATAAGAAAATCTACAGATTTGTAATAATAATAATAATAAAATAATAGCAGTATTTAAATCCTGTGTCATTTTGTTTCCACTTCACTACTTTTTGTCCTTCAATCACATCACATGGCTATGAAATGGTTTGAACTTTATGGTTTTATGATGTTTTAAAAGTCGTCAAGGTGTTGCATTGTAATTGTGATTCTCTCTTGAGCTAAATCTGGCTTTGGTCCATCTAGAAAAGACTTAGTTATTCATTAATTTTCCAACAGAACAGGGTCTTCTTTCCAAAACAGGAAGAACAAACTCCGTCTCTCCCTCTTTCAGTGCCCAGCGTTTGGCCATCCTGTCCCAGAAACTGGACTTCCTGTCCCAGCACTCCTGCGTCAACCAGAGCCAGCTGGAGGAGCTGGTCCAGGTGAGTCGTCACTGAGCCAAAACACACAAACACACACCTGAAATCCTGTCATGACACCGTGATTTAGTGATTCATGATAACTATGACCTCATACCAAGATATTAAAGAATTTAATTGTTTATGTTTTCCAGATTTTTAATTGATTTTACCATTTTATAAGGTCACTGAGCTATTTTGTTGGAATTAGAAAAACTCATTTGGTTTAAAGGTGATATGCTTCTTTGAGCAGGTTAGGAGAGGTTAAACAAACATGTTCATCACATGTTTTGCACAAAATCAATCATAGATAAGATTTTTAGTCTGATCAGTTTTGCCTGTTTTGAGCTGTTTTAGGGTCTCTGTCACTTTAAATCCATATAAGCTGCTGCTGGCCACACCCCCAACTCAACGTTTTCACTCACATATGAAAATGGCTGCAAACAGATGTGAAATTACACAACCGTTTATCTTAGAAAAGCAGAAGTTGAGCCTCCTGCAGAACCAACAAGAATGCAGCAAGTGATTTCTGAATAGTAAGTCAACCACAAAACACTTGTCTTTTTCAGCGGCCATTGTACAGCGAATAGAGCACCTAATTCAGCTTCATCTCATAAATTATTTACACACACAGATTTTTTTTTTGATATACAGTACATATCTATAGCATATAAATTATTTTATTTATTTAATTTGTGTATTAAATTTCTTAATCTGAGTCCAAATTTTGTCCGACAAACAAGAGAAGGCGGTATGACAGAAATCTTTGAATCCTTGAAAACCAGCTGGAAAAATGTGCTTAAGCTAGCGTGGGTTGCCAGGTAACGGGCTGGGCTTCCATGGTTACTAGGTAACGGTCAGTTCCTGCTGATTTGTGACGTTTTGAAATGGCTAATTTTCCAGACACCGAAACACATTAAATCAGCTGGGTGTTTTTTTTTTCTTAAGCACTTTGGCTGTTTATAAAAGCAGTAGAGACCCAAATGGAAGTACAAAAATGTGAAATTTGCATGAAAAGTCGCCTTTAAAAAAGACACATGAAGATCCAAAAAAGTTAACTACCATGAAGTAGGAACATTTCCTCCAACTGCGGCTAATTTCTGTGTTTTTCTAACTTCTTCAATAGTGAATTTACTGACTTTTCTAGATCTCCAGCCTGTCTGTTTACAATCTACAACTTTCCTTCCTGAATCCATTCATTCACGCAACAATCAGACTCAAATGTTGATATTTTGTGTTCAGTTGGGCTGGAGTCTCTGTTTGATTGTGTTCCCTTGATTTGGATCGATTTCACTGACGGACTCATCTGGAGTTATGACATGAATAATAATCCTCCTGCTTCAACGAGCAATTTTATTACATTAGTGACACACACATGGCAGACTAGCAACATAATCGAATGAACCGATGCTGTTATCAATCCACCACCAAGTGTCAAACCTTCAGCTGCTTTTAGCTGAATGAAAAATAAAACTCCTCTGGCTTCCTGAGACACTTTTAGAAGAAATTGTATTAATAAATCCAATGCATTTGTTCACACTTTTATATTTTTAATCTGATGCACCCAAAACTCAACATTATGTTTCCACAGGAACAATTGATTTAAAGGACGTGATATGATTTGCAATAATATTCACAAACTGTTAACTTTCCCCTCATTTTTTAAAAGGAGAAATTAGGATTTTTGCTTTAGATCAAGGCAAAATAGTGACTAAGCATGAAGTTAAACCAAAAAATAAGTATGATTCTTCTGTATGGGCTGAGCAAAAAATACTTATTTTTCAGTGCTAAATTTGACTTCTGAATTTAATAGATTTTTTTTCTTCAAAAAATTGCAAATGGCAGAAAATGTTTTTAAAAGTTGCCTTTTACTTCCATAATTTATTCTGAGTTGACCTGAATTCAAAATCAAAATAAATAGAAGAATAAAACCTGGGTGTCAATTCAATTAAATTCAAATTAAAAAATACTTTACTGATTTAAAATAAAGATGGCAGCTATTTGGTGGGTTAGCATCACTCTGGAAACCCAAGAAGTGCTTTGGTAGAAAAAGAAAATCCAGATTTACCAAAAATTAAATCTCTAAAGAGAAAATGTGATTAATCAGTTAAATAAATGAATCACCCAGCTCTAGATTATTCTAACTTTTCATCAAAGAAATGCATGCAGAAACACTTTTTCCTACAAATACTGCAACAAGTTGTTTGGAGTCTCCAGAAGCTTTGATTATTTAGGGAATAAACCAGATGCATGCCACACTTTTCAGATTTTCAGCTGTGAGCCTTTTTGAAAATGCCTTTTTCCTCTCACTACACAATTATGGTATATATGGTATATCATAATCACAATGGTCCTAATGTTGGGACTCACCATGTTGTGATTTTCTGTGTTCATGAATTTAGGGGCAGATTTTAGTAGATTACTAAGCTGAAATATGAAAAATGATCAGAATGTGACATGTTGTTCTAGATTAAACATAAGTTGGTCATTAAATCAGGGTATAAAAGCAGACTTTAGTTGAACTGATCCATATATTTTGAAGATTTGACATGCAGAATTAAAGCGCTTTCAGGACCAGGGACAGCTCCAGACTCAGACATGGAGAAACAAAAACTGAGTCAAAGAAAACGTCTCTGTTATCATCTCTACCTCGGCTGTGGATCCCAAACCATTTGTTTTCACGATCACTCCCAGTTTCTGTCTCATCTCAAACTTTATTCTCAGTGTTTCCATATTTTATGATTATGAACAGACAGACACAACCACAGCTTCTGTACACGAACATCTAATTATTTACACCAGAATAAAAGTTGCAAAGTTTATTTTTGGAGTCTGATGAAGCCTCTTTCCTCCCCAGCAAGTTGTGTCTGCTGTCCGATCCGGGGTGAATCCTGCAGGAACTTACACCAACCACAACAGCCTGTGGGACCTGAGCTCCGCTTTCTTCTTTGCTGGAACTGTCATCACCACCATCGGTAGGAAATTAAACTTATTGATCATCGACGACGCCTTGAAGTTTATAGATCCTAACTTTTCCACATTTTCTAGATTGGTCATAGTCACAAATAAAGTATCTTATTGTGTGTTTATGTGAGTTACCAATGTAAAAGTGCATTTAATGACACATTCAGAAATCTGAAAAGTGTGGCGTGTATTTGCATTCAATCTCTAAATTCTGACATATAAAAACAAATGGAGTCCACCTGTGTCGTTATTTCACATCTGATATGTAGCAAACTTAGAGATTTGTTGTCGGCCATACGTGAACAAACACAACAATTAAGACAAAGGAACGCAGCAGACAGATCAGGATTCATGTTGTAGAAAAGTGTGATTTTTTTTTTTTAAAAAGCTAAAACTCTAAAGGAGCTGCAGGATTATGACACCAGTGACTAAAGTTTCATATAAAAAGCCCCAATGCAGTCGAATCTTGCATTTAAGTCACAGGTTATGCATATAAGATGTTTGAAAATGAACCTGTGATGCCAGACTGGGACAGTTTCTGATTGTGCTCTCTGCAGGATTTGGGAACATCTCTCCCCACACCGAAGGAGGGAGAATATTCTGTATCATCTACGCTCTGCTGGGAATACCGTTGTTTGGTTTCCTCTTGGCAGGTGTGGGTGATCAGCTTGGCACCATCTTCGGGAAGGGAATCGCCAGGGTGGAGAAAATGTTTGTGGTGAGTCTGCAAACAGATGGGGACAGATCTTAAATCATATTTCCAAAACATATTGTTAAAAGTTCAAAACTGTATTTATTTATTTGACTCAAACAATGTGCTATAAATCTATGAATAAGGTTTTATCACTGCCTCTGGATAACTGATGGGAAAAGCATCGATGGCTTAGAAGTTAATGATTGTTTAAAAGGACAGAAATCCCTGCAGACTGAGCCTCGTTGTAGATCACGACATAGTTTATAATTCTCTAAAGAGACAGCAGTAAATTTAGCATCTAGGTTGAATGTGAAGAAATGTACGTTTTAATCTTGTATCTCTACGGTCATTAACTACAGATGCTGTTAATTTGATTTGTGAGTTAATTGCTGGGTAAAAATTGTTTCTAAGAAGAGACAGAAATTCTGTTGCTCAGTTTGATTTACTGAAAGAACCGATCCTGAATCTCCAGAGGTTATCACACTGCAAAAACACAAAATCTTACCAAGTATTTCAGAAATATCTTATAACACTTGAAATAAGATAAAACTAACTCTGAAGTAACTTTTTAGCAAGATATGAGATTGTTTTAATATTGAGTAAAAAAAGAAATCTGTCTGTGGTCTAGTACCACCACCCATTTTATAAGTGAGATAATTTACCAGTGGAACTAGTCCTTTTTTTTAAATCAATATGAAGGAATTATTGACTTAAAACAAGTACTTATAGCTAACTAAAAAGTTACTTGTAAGTGAATTTTTTTTTTACCCCTCCAGGGGGTCTTTTGTGGGCTCTAGTGTCCCTTATTTGAAAGTAGGCTGACAGGAAAGGGGGGGAAGATATCGTCGGGTCCAGGAGTCGAACCGGCCGCGTCGAGGACTCAAGGCCTAAAAACATGGGTCACACTATCCGCTACGCGGAACTGCTAAAATCTGACGCTACTCCATTTTGTTTACATTTGATAAAGAAGGAAGTTGCACTCATGTCTTCCTAGGTGAACAGATTTTTCAAAAGGTTTGTATCATTTGACACAGTATGGAGTGAAAACGAACCGCACTAGCTGAAAATATAAGAAATGTTGCAACTTTGGTTCTTAATCAAAACGAGTCTACCGGACTAGATTATCGGGTATGAAAACACCCAACAAAAATGATCGAGTTTGGTTGACTAACCATCAAAGGAAAATCAAACACAGAGACAAAACAAGGGCAGAACTAAATATCCTTACCGAACAAACAAGGATGTATTTTTTAACAACTTCCCTCCTTATGACTGGTGATGTGACAGATCTCAGCCTGTAAATAATGAGAAGCTAAATAAGCCTCTGTGGTTCATTTTCCCTGCAGCACTGGGCCATCAGCCAGACCAAGATCCGAGTCATATCCACGCTGCTGTTTGTACTGTTCGGCTGCCTGCTGCTTGTGGCGCTGCCGGCGGCCATCTTTAAACACATCGAGGGCTGGTCTGCACTGGAGTCCCTCTACTTTGTGGTCATCACCTTGACCACCATCGGGTTTGGAGACTTTGTGGCAGGTGAATGAGACAAACTCTCTGTAAACTTGTTTGTTTTTTTCTCTGGGTCATGACAGCAGGTTTGATCGGTGTCTCTTTGTGTCCAGGTGGGTCAGACATAGAGTACCTGGACTATTACAAACCGCTGGTTTGGTTCTGGATTCTGGTGGGACTCGCCTACTTCGCTGCTATCCTCAGCATGATAGGAGACTGGCTCCGAGCCATCTCCAGGAGGACAAAAGAAGAGGTATTCAACTCTTATGTAAATACCCTTGCAAAAGCATTCAAACCCCATAAACCTTAATTTCCTCATTTTGTGACATTACAGACACAATATTCAGTGGATTTGATTACTATTTTAGGTGACAGACTAACACAAAGGAGGGCATCACAGTGGAACCATAATGATGCATATTTTTAAAATATATTTTACAAATTAAAAAGTGGCCTGCACATGTAAATATCCTCCTTTTCTCTAATTTTACTGAACAAAATTCAATACGAATGATGGTCTTTGGAGGCTACATGATTAGTAAACAGTGTGCCTGTGTCTGAGCACTCTGAAACATTTGAAGGTGGTTTAACTTGGAAATGAAAGTCCACCTGCTGCCTTGAAAGTGTAACTTAAGTCAACAAGAAAATTGTTTTGGTTTTGACTCAAACAAGTTGTCTAAACATTGTTTTTTAAGTTCATTACTATAGAATTGTGAGTTTGAATTTAATGCAATTTAAAGTGCAATTTAAACCATATGCGAGAAAAAAACTGTCCTCACCTGGTTAAAGAGCCACATTTCTATATTATTTTACTCACAATATGAAGTTAAAATAACTAGTTATTTTACTTTAAAATAACTGAAATTCTTGTCTCGATTTGCATGAACAAAATTTCAGATCTGATAATTAATTTTATTAAACATCACAATGAATTCTGCTCAAAAGCATTTAGTGTGAACACAACATTATCCTCAAGCTTTAAAGTAAACAGCTGTCTTAATGTAACGCACTTCCATCTCAGGATACAAAAACAAGCCGCTAAGCATTCTGGGAAATAGTTCCCACTCCTGTCTTTTTCTTCTTTCAGTTTATTGAAGTGCTAACCTAAAAACTCTAGTTTATTCAACTCTTAATGTAAGAGTTAACACAACTTACTGCTGTAAGTTTATCTTTCACAAACTCACACATTTGGTTCAAAATCTGAAACTTGCTAAATTTATTTGACTTAAAGAGCAGAAGACAGTAGACACACTTAAAAATGGCTCAAATGTTTTACCTTACAGTGAGGTTGCAACATGATAAAATATGAATAAGTTTCGGGAGTATTAATAAATTTTTGGGTAACTGTGTCTGTTTACCTCCTGCTCTGCAGTGACAGATGAACTATAAAAGTGTCTGTGTTACAGTGCCACATCCCCACATCAACTTTTGCCCTCTGCTTAATTTGGTTTAAATGATGCGACTCTTTTCAAATCTAATCTGCTGTCTGCCAGCCAAATGCATGAACACAAAGATCCTCTCCACAGGGACAGATGCACAATTTGGGTGTAATTTAGCAATGTTCCTGTTTAAGAAACTATTATAGAACTGCTTCAATGCTAAATATAGCAAATCTTATGGAAATCAATTTGACTTATGCGTGAAGAAACATCTGGAAGGTTTTAGCTCTTCATTAGCAAAACCCTGAGGTCCCTCTTGAGAAACATGGAGCTGTTCCCATTTAATAATTAGATTTCACTCCTGAGCATAAATGAAGATTGAGGGAAGCCTTTCACCTGCTCCTCACCAGACAAACATCTTCTGAAGAGTCAAGGCAGACGAGCACAGCGACTCGACCCACCGTTCCTGTTAGCTACAGGGGACCCATTAAGTAAAATTCACATTTTGGATGTTTTTATATTTCCATTTGGGTCTCTACTGCTTCTAAAATCAGTCCAAGCGCTGCAAAAAGACCCAGACGTTTTTTTGGCGATAAGTTGATGTCGTTTGGTGTCTGGAGAATGAGCCGTTTCAAAGACCCTCCCAATTGTTAAGTCACAATCCACAGGCACTGCGGTGTCAACCTAGCAACCCAAGCTAAGCACAGCTTGTCACCTAGGAACCCAAGCAGAGCTCCAGCATGCGCTGTATAATGGCTGCTGGAAGAGACAAGTGTTTTGTAGTGCACTTACCATCCAGAAACCACTGGCTGCATTCTTGTTGGTTGAGCAGGAGGCTCCACTTGCGCTTTTCAAAGATGTACAGTTCTATAATTGTGGATCTGTGTGCAGCCAAACATTGAGTTGGGAGGCGAGGCCAGCAGCAGCTCATTTGGTTTTAAAGTGACAGAATGACTCTTAACACAACTCATTCTGAAAGGAGCTCACAATAGCCAGAACTGACCAGAATAAAAGCTCATTATCTAAGAATAATTTTGTCCAAATAAAGTAATGAATATATTTTGTATATCCTAACCTGTTTATGAATATACTTGACTCCTGCTCCTAATGATCTTCCATGCTGAAGTCCTGCTGTGAGAAACATATTTCCTGTAGCTTCTAAATGTGCGTTTGCTCTCCTGCTTTAGTCAGAGTGAACACAGAGTTGTGTACGGGGTTTTTATTTGTGCAAATGATGTGGCAGCAGTGAGTGAATGCATGGATAAACAGAAGACCTTTTTCATAAGACAGTACAGAAAGGTTGTAAATGGGAGGACATATTTTCATATTGGAAATCTATAAAATCAATAAAAATATTTACAAAACAACAACCCCCCTGAAAAACAGATCTCGTTGAGTTGAAACCTGTGAATCTCACTGTCCTGTCTCGGTCCGTCTCCACGCAGGTTGGAGAGATCCGAGCGCATGCTGCAGAGTGGACCGCCAACGTCTCTGCGGAGTTCAAAGAAACCCGTCGCCGCGTGAGCGTCGAGATCTACGACAAGTTCCAGCGAGCCGCATCCATCAAACGCAAACTGTCCACGGAGCTGGGATTCAGCTCGGCGCCTGAACTCACTCTTCCACGTCGGGCC
The DNA here is from genome assembly GCF_001444195.1 of Xiphophorus couchianus. Lineage (NCBI taxonomy): Eukaryota > Metazoa > Chordata > Actinopteri > Cyprinodontiformes > Poeciliidae > Xiphophorus > Xiphophorus couchianus. The sequence goes on from NC_040231.1 coordinate 12,859,074, forward strand.
ACGTCAATCAATTTCAACGACGAACGGGAGAGGAACGACAAGGAGGCCGGGCTAAAGGGTCTGACCACGCCGCTGACTAGAAACGGCTCTCTGGTGAACGGGCTGGACCTGGAGAGAGGAGACGTCTCGATTATCGAACACCTCAAGTAGAAGAGGATTCTTCCAGGGTTAAGAGTTTTGGCAACTTGGTCAAAGAAAGAGCTGAGAGAACAAACAGAAGATGAGCTCGTAGTAAACATTTCACTTCAGACAAATCTCTATTTTCTCCTGTTAAAAAAAAGGTAGCTGCTGATTTGGGTTCAGTCATTTATGAGGTGCCGTTTGTAAAGTTACTAAGAAAAAAATAAAAATAAAATGTATAATATTTATAATACAAATATTAAATTTATTTATATTAAAAAATATGGCATATTTATAAATGTTATGTTGTATCATATTTTATAATAATGAATATTGATATATCAATATTTGGTTTATCTAGCCTATTAAAGAGAAAAATGGGTGTTTATTTATTAAAGTAATATTTTCACCATGTGATTCATACATTTTTAAATACCATAGTTCCAAATTAAATATTTAATCAGCAAGTTAGTTAAATAGCTTGCTAATTAAAGCTAAGTATTACAAGCTGGTATTTAGCTTGCAAATTAAACATTTATCTCAAATTTTGATAGTTTTAATAGTTTAACTAAATATTTAGAGTTGACTCTAAGTTAATTATTTAGTTAAATATTTAGTTTTGAAATTAAATGTTTACAAAAGTAAATACTTAGCTTCCAAACCAAATATTTAGCTTCCTGGCTAAATTTTTATTCAAAAGCTAAATCTTTAGTTTGTAAGCTCATTAATTAAATATTTAGTTTGGAACTGTGACATTTATAAATGTATGAATAACATATTGACTTGGACAAATGATCATCTATTTTTTTCTCTGACAGGCAAAATAAATCAAATACTACTGTTTACTTTACCGTGTAACTTTTCAAACCTCACCTGATAGCCATTATCCACTGTTGAGGCCTACAGTCAATGTTTAACATTTGGAAATACTTGAATTTGTCACACAGTGCCTTTCTGTGACTGAAACACGTTACTTTGTATTTTTAGAAAACAAAAACGTCATGTGAGCTTTAACTTGAAGAACTAGCTTTTTGCACGTCGCCTCAAATGACTCTTAGGACTGTAGATTTAGTCAAAACAAGCTCATATCTCAACACACAATCTATCTTTGTCAAGTATTCTAACAATTAATTATGTTAAATACACAGTTTTACAACTTTGAATTGAGATCCTGATACTATTTGCAGTTTTAAGCAAAAGACTTACAACTTCAGGCCTGCACAACATCAAATATAAAACTGAACTGCTTGATCTTAATTTTTTTACCAAAATGTTTTAATAATTCAATATGCATGTATAACACAGTAGCTCCTATAAATGTCTCATTTTAATGGCCAGCTCTGATTCTGCACATGTTCTCTTCTGCATATTGCATTGGAGTTGTTATAGTTTGTTATTACCACAAAAAACCTTTGTGATAATTAAAATCTGTTTTCTTATTTGACTGTTTTTATTGACTGAATGGTATGTTGTCATTGTTTGATCTGTATCCTCACCGTTACTTTATCATGACGTAGAGCAACAAACACTTTACCGACTGCAAGTCTGTCAAATCAGCAGCTGGTCAGACACTGACAATAGAGATGAACTAAAGTTGTGTATTCTGAGGCAACGTTTCAGCCAACCATGATGCTTCTCCCTTTGTGCTGCTTTACAGTTAGTATGAGTTTATTTCCCCTGGAAAGCTGTCTTTGGTGTTCTGCTGTCCAGATATTTCCGTATTAGACTCGTGTCTAAAACACGATATTACAGATCTACAGATCTACATTCACTCTGGCGAACTTTAGTCTTTTCTGTTTTATTTTAGCACAGGTTTTCTACCATGAAAGTTAAATTTGTATATTGTTTTTTCTGCCTGTAGAAGTGTAGGTTTTTACATCGGCAGTAGCAAAACCCTGCTGTAGATCCCATGATAACATTTAAGAGTTTTTGGACACTTTTTGTTTAGCATCTTACAGGCTGAACTTGCCATGTTGTCAGTTGTGTCAAACGTCCTCCACTCATCAGTGGACAGGCCTTGATTCTTTCATGCATGTTTGAGAAATACTTGAATCTCCCATGGCAACCATTCAGCTGTGAGAAACGCCCAAGTGTACTTGGCGCCGCTTCCAAGGTTTTCTCTTCACAGAGCTGTCCACCCCTGTGATTCCCCCACTCAGCTGCTTCAGACTAGCCAGCAGCAAATAGCAAACATCTGGTGAAACTGGGCATCCACTGAGCTCATTATATAAACTACTTCTCAGTTCAACACTAGTAAAAATATTGTTAAAGGGTTAATAGAGGAGTGATGTTATAATGACTTCCTGAAGGCAGAGTTTCAGAGCAGGAGTTTTTAAAGAGACAGATACCCAATTTCAAGGCGTTAAATTAGAAAGTAAAATTTATTTTAAGTAATATTTGATATATATATATAACATTTTTATTACAATTGAAGTAAACATAGTTACTTGATTGTGCTATAAAGTAGCACTATGTACCTAGAAAATACATAATATTGCCCCTTTAAGACCTCTGAATCAAGGTAATTGAAGTTAATTATAACTAATGAAATAAAAACTGGAACTCAGAAAACATTTTTGTTAACTGAAATGACTAGAAATGATAATAGTGATGGACTCTGACCTGAACATTCAGAGCCACATAAAGACAGTCACAAAGTCGGCCTTCTATCACCTGAAGAACATTTCCAGGATTAAAAGACTAATGTCTCAGCCAGATCTAGAGAAACTCATCCATGTGTTTATCTTTAGTCGCATTGATTATTGCAGCAGCGTCTTCACAGGTCTGTCCAACAAATCAATCAAACAGCTGCAGCTGATCCAGAATGCTGCTGCTCGCGTTCTCACTAAAACCAGGAAGATAGAGCACATAACACCAGTTTTAAAGTCCCTACTCTGGCTCCCTGTAGCTCAAAGAATAGACTTTAAAATACTGTTGTTAGTTTATAAATCACTGAACTGCTTAGCACCACAATACATTAAAGATCTGCTGTTGTCATAGCAACCTTCCAGACCTCTCAGGTCTTCTGGTTCTGGTCTGCTCTGCATCCCCAGAACCAGAACCAAACATGGAGAAGCAGCTTTCAGCTTCTATGCACCATAAATCTGGAACAAACTTCCTGAAAACCTCAAAACAGCTGAAACACTGACTTCCTTTAAATCTAGGCTAAAAACTCAGCTGTTCAGAGTTGCTGTTGATCAATGATAAATGAAACATTGATATTGGACGTGTTTTGATGATTTTGATGATGGCACTTGACAAAATGTAATGTTTGTTACTGGCTTCTTTATTGGTGACTATATGTTGTTTTTATGACTTTTTATTTTTGTTTTGATGATATAAAGCACTTTGAACTGTCTTGTTGCAGTAATGTGCTATTAAAATTAACTTAATTTATTGATTGACAGTTTCTGATATGCTTAATTTTGTATTAAGCATTGAATTAACTGAATTCTGACCTAAAAGTGAACCAAAAACTTTTGTTAAACTAACTGAGGTCCCTTTACAAAAGGTAAAGCTTTAGTTTCATTTTGAAATCAAGGTCCCAGAGAAACCTAGAGGAAGTGTGCAGAGCTTGAATGAACTGAATTATTAAAATAAAATAAGTTCTCAATGATATTCTAATTTATGGAGGTGCGTCTGACCTTTCTGTGTCACAGAGTTCACAGCCGCTGTTCCACTGAGAAACCATTAATGTTCAAACTTCCTGGGTGATGGACCAGTCCCATGGGTGGGACAGGACTGTAGCTAAAGGTCTTATGATGCGTGACAAAAAGTTATAAAAGCAGAAAGTACAGAACAGAATAAACACAGCTACGCAGATACAGTATGATGGATTACGAACATATTTCTGAACTGAAGCGGCCACGCAAGGTCAAGAGACCCGAGTGTGTTAATCCAATTAAACTTTTCCCAAAGTTTAATGAGTAAATTTAAGCATGCACACTGGTTTTTAACTCCCTACTCCCCCACCTCTCAGTAGGACTGTGTACATTTCCATTTAATAAATGAAATTAAAAAAATATCAATAAAAATTATTACTTTAACGAAGCGATGTTAAAATGTCACAAACTAAAGTCAGAAAAGAAATCTCTGGACATCACAGACAAGAAGAAAAGTTGAAGAATTTAAGTCTTTTAAAAAGACATTCTACTTCAAAAACAGATCAAAAGGTTTTCCATCCCTATTAACTTCAATTCAGAGACACCACTGGTTGTCAAGGCAACCTTTATTTGTTGTCATTTTGATGGCTTAGAGATAATGAAAAGCCAAAATAAAGCATAATCAGACAATTCTAATATTGAGAAAAAGTTAAATATTTTAAAGTCATGATGTTCCACTAATCAGCTAAAAATAAATAGTGGTTAATTTATTCAGTAGGAAAGGTTGAAACTCTCCTACCAGGCCTTCTTGGTTTTAGGATTGGGAGAAGGGTTGCTAGGTAACAAGCAGTGTGACTCAACAATCAGGAAGTTTTTGAAACTGCTCATTTTCCAGACACCAAAAAAGTTCTTTGTGTTTCTTATAAGCACTTTGGTTGTGTTTAGAAGCAGCTGAGACCCAAATGGAAGCATAAAAAGTGAAAAATTAAATTTCACATAAAAAACTGTTAACTTAAAAAACCACTCCTGAAACATGACAAGCTATATATATATTTAAAAACTACTCTAATCCTCACCTTAACTAGCCTGATTAAAAACCAGCCCCTTCGCTACGCTTAGCTTCCTACAGAGTGTCTATTGAGAAACAATTGCTTCCTGGAAGCCTGGACTCTGTTGAAGTTTGAAACCTTACCCTATCGCCAACGTTTGGACATGACATATGTTATGCGCCAATTAGACAAGCTTAAGCTTAAGGGAAATTGCCTGTGCTGTAAATAAAACCATCCACTGCAAAGAGAGAAGTGCAGATTTCAATAAGATGGCTGTTAATGATACTTAGCAGCTTCATTCACTTCTTCCGCTGCCATTGCTAAAATACAGACAAGTAAATTGTAAAAATTGGCTAGAAAATCGACATCCTCCTTCACGGCTTCTCCTGCTGTTCGCTGATTGGTAGAAAATGTACTGATAGAATCCATGTGGATGGGAGAAATCCCAGACTGTGCTGTACGTGAGATTTGAATCAAGTGGATAGAAAGTAGGCTAACTAAATGTTTCCACCATCTTTCTTTCCCTCGGTCCTCTTCGTGGCCATCAGTGGGCACTTCCTGCCTGGTGACTGTGTGAGCTGCTGCTTACACAGTGTTGCTGGGTAAAGAATGGGATAAATCATGCATACTGCAGGGGGATCGACAGTCAGTCGGTCTGTCAGGTCTACAGAAGGACGGACACACACATGGATAGACAAACACACACTCTTGAGCCAGAGTGCTAGTGAAAACACAGCTCAGCAGTCCCATCTCTTTATTTCCCGTGTCGCAGGCCAGAGTTGGTTCTGGCACTGCAGCTTCCGCTAGCAGCTCCGGCCAGAGACATCAGAGCATGACTGTGTCCGTCCAGAGGTGTGTGGGACTGTGTCCACCCCTGGTCTGTTCCCATAACCTCACCGTGCCCCACTGTCCCACACACAGGAGAAAATTACAACAGGTGAGTTTTTAAAGCAGCCTCCTCAGAGACGCTAATATTCAACAAGAAATGCAAAGATTCTTACTCTTCCTGTCGAAATCAGGTGGATCAGAAGAAGGCAGATATTTAAATAAAACCGAACAGACTCCCATAGAACAGCTTGGACTCATGTATCACATCATAATAAATATTTAATATTATTTAATAATTATTCTGAAGTATTTCTATTCTTACTTTAGTAACATTTCTGGATTTTCTACCCACTGAATTCAAAACAAACATGTTTTAACCAAAAATTCACCGGACACACACCTGCAGCTTTTGTTAAAGTTTCGTTTTTCAAAAATGGAAATAAACTAATTTGGAAAGATTTTCTTTTGCCTGATTTTATTTTTTCTTACTTATATGAATTATTGTCATTTTTGTCCTTAAAACACCAACATTTTCACTTAACTTTATATTTTGTCCTGTCTGATTATGTAACTTTTAAATATTAAATGACTGACAATTTGATCAGTTACTCAGTACTTTTTAAGAAAAACTTTTTTACTTAGTAATTTCTTGGATGGGTACTTTTTACTTTAATGCGAGTAAAAATATTATGAATATGTTGAATTGGTGCTACTATGACTTGAGAACAAGTTTTGGGTCCTCTACACGCCCAAAATATACGTAAATCAATAAAACTGTCTGGTTGCTTTATGATTAAAATACTGATATTAAAATAAGAATGATAAAATAATTGTAATAAGAAAATTCAAAATGTATAAAATTATGTATTATTTTTAGACTATGTTTTCATTTGCTTTAAGTTAAGAAACTCCCATTTCTTCTTCTTTGGTATTATTCTTTTCCAAAGATGAAGCCATTTTTGTGTTTTATAGTTTTTGCTGTGCCGTGAAGTTTCACGTTTCAGTAAAAGGGAAGATTAGTCCACTGATTCATACAAGCTAGAGTGAAATTAAAAGTGCATTTCAAACACAAGTATGCAACTGTAAAGAGTAAAAAGTCATTTGACACCCTTCAGTTTCTTTTATTAAATTTGATTAACTCAAATAGCCCTGCAGTTCTCTAGATCTCCATAGGAGAGACTATTATCTACTGCTTAACTCTTTAGCCTTTTGTTGAGACCTAAAACAATCAAACATCAAGACCTAAGCACAATATATAATTACTTTATGACTTATTTTTTGAGGAATAAAAATTTGAATTAACAATTATCCCTTTGAATTAAAGCGTTTGTTGACAGATTTGACACGTAGAGAATTTCTTGTGTCAATGTAACGTCCACAACTAAGGCCTTCCAACCAGTGCCAACATGGCTGCCACCACCAAGATGGCCGAGGTAGATTCACTTCTTCATCCACACCTAGTGGCCCCGCAAGCTGTGTTGGTGATAGATTGGTTACCCTGATCAAATAATGTCAGCATTTTAAATATTTATCGTCTCAAAGTTCATAATTTTCCATAATGTGATTTACTAAGCTCCTCTAAAAGGAGTTCCTCATAGCTCCATGTTTGGATCACTGCTCTTCAATCTCTATACATAAATTATCTTTAATCATAATTTACCAAATGCAGAATTCATTTTCATGCAGATGAAAATTATCCATAATTTCTTTTAGTACGGTAATTGAAACTCCTGAATGTCTCTAATCTGCCTTTGAAGTCAGTTAAATTTAGCACAACTTAAGTAGCTACTCAAATTGTCAAAAAAAAGAGCTGACAAAACCTGGTAAATTGCATATTTAATTAAACAAGTATACAAGTTGTTAAAATGGGTTTATTAAAAAACGCTAGACATCAATATAAAGCAGAAAAAGACGGAAATGTAAGAAAAGTCAGCTGCCGTCATTTACAGAAAACAAAATGAGCTAAAACGTATTTCTTACAGCAAGAGAGCGATAGTAAAATAAAGGCAGAAAAATGACAAACTACAGCAATTCGTCTGGCTAATTTAAAGACGCATAAAAGTGTTTTAAAAAATGTAGTAAAAAAAATATAGTAAAAAAATTAAACAACTGAACAAATAGCAATGCTAGGAAGAAAAAAAAACATATATTTATTTCATTCTGATGACGCTGAGCTATATACAGAATAAACAGAACAGGTAATGCTTCTGTTTAAATCCAGGGGAAAAAAAATATAGAAGTGTTTTCTCCTCAAATAAAAAAGTGAACATTTTAGGCCCTATATACCATTAGGTGAAATTTTAAACCACCTCGTGATCAAGCGAATATTTGTGCCTTGGTGAGTTTCTCTGTGTGTGAAATGATCTACTGAACATGACAGTTTTCTCCTTGTTTTGTTTGCTCCACTAAAACCTGTTTCTGTCTCTGCTCTGCTTCCTGATGGACATTCAGCGAAGGTTCCTGTTCGCCACTCAGAGGCTGGCGCGTCCTGTCGGAGCCGTCCGATGATGAACCAGAGGGACTCTGCAGATGGACGGGCCCCAAAACCTGGGGGGCAGAAAGGTCAAAGGTCAGTTATGTAGAAAATGAAAAAGAACATTAGATTTTTTTTTCTTCTGTCCACTTTTAGAGCAAAATCATTACTTTTGATGATAATTTAGGGCAGTGGTTCTCAAACTTTTTTCAGTGATGTACCCCCTTAAAAATATATTTTTAGTCAAGTACCCCCTGACACGGGCAAAACATTTTTGGAATTAAAAAGAGGTACAGTGCTGTAAAATCACTGTCTGATTTATTAAAGCCAAACAACTTATATCAGTGAACCTGACAAATACATCCATATTGCAAACACTGCATGGTTAAACAAAAAAGAAAAACAGAAGACGGTGACCACCAGGAAGGTATAAAACCAGTCAAACCGTTTTATTTTAAAGGATATTGAAACTAAATACTGAATATAAAATTCAGTGCATGAACACACATTTATATTTTATCGAACTTTTTACAAAATAATTTTTCCCAAGACTTATTATGAGGAGCCACTGATTTTTTAAAGATATTTTGAAAAGCTTCACGTATCCCCTGCAGTACCTCCACGTACCCCCAGGGGAACACGTACCCCCATTTGAGAACCACTGATTTAGGGAGTTTAACCTCTTTATTGCATACTGGCTAAAGTACAGTGACTGTGAGGAATACAGACGTTTTTAAATGTTTTTTTCAGAGTTGTCTCTAGTAAGGATGTACTTCAAGTTGGGCCATAAAAAAACAGTTTTAGACACTCTGCAGGTTTTATTACAAATCACAAACAGTATGGTGCCATGCACTGAAAGCAGCAGAGTCCGACCTACGGGCCACAAACGAGTCAGAAAAGAAATACTTAGTTTAACTGTTGAATTTTCTCTGAGGTTTGACAAGTTGTGTGTAAAGTTTCGAAGTTTTCCTCTCATATTTGATTAACAGCTAGGGTTGACATGCAAAAGCACAAACTAATGTTACTTCATCCTGTTTTAATTACATTTAATTTTGTAGATAAATTTAACATCTAAATGAGTTGTTAAACATTAATGAATGCTTTATTTACAAAACTGTCTATTTTACAAAACATGTGTAATAAGATTTTCTTTCTTTGAGCGAAGACCTTTTTTAAAATTTTTAATTCAGTTTCCTCATGTCTGACATCGTGATATTTTTTGTTTGTTAATACATAAAATAACAAAAGTTAGATTTTTATATATTTTGTCATAAACATGAAAAGTATAAAACTATGTTTACATTTTACTTTGTTGGATGAAAAACAAAGAAGTTTTCTAAATAAATAAAATAGTTGCTTTTTTATTGAAGAAGAAACATTATTTATGAGAATCAGTTCTCACCGGATTAAAACACTGCGATCTGATTGGCTCTGAGAGGAAAACAGCGCTGTGTGGGTGAGGAAGAGGAGCTGCTCACCTTGACGTCAGGCTTAGTCTGCCTTGCAGCCAGGCGAGGACTGCAGCGCCTCCCGGTGGTCCTCCGGATGATGTACGGACTGGCCTCCCCCAGTGGGATATCAGCGAACCCTGAGAGAAAAAGTTTAAAACAATGAAATAAAATATAAAAAGATGGACCTTTGCTGCATCCTGTGTAATGATCTACTGGTTTTCTCCCAGTAATCCACCAGACCCCCTCACTGACCTTTCTGCACCAGGTCAGGCAGGCCCTCTGGTCTGAACTCTTCGTCATCCTGTTCTCCTCTTCCTCTGGGCGTCGCGGTGTTGGCTTTTAGTTTCTTCGTCAGGTTGTGCAGAGCCTCCTGGGCGCTGTCTCTGTCACTGATTTCTTTATGACCCCGTTTCCCCGGAGACCCTCCCTGTGGAGAGCTCGGTGTTGTCGTGGGAACCAGATTCTCTGTGTTTTCACTCATTTTTTCTTCCTGGTGTTTGGAGGAAGACTTCCTTGCTGAACGCCGGCGGGTTTCAGGAGGGACCTTGGCTTCATTCACAGGCTGGCTGGCAGTGAGATGCTCCAGTCGGGTCTTCAGCGCGTCATTGCTCTCCTCCAGCTTGTGGACTTTGACCAGCAGGCTGCAGTATTTCTCTATGCTCTCATCGGCCTCGGTGCTTTTCTCCTCCAGAAGCACGTTAACCTCATCCAGTTCCTTCCTGATCTCCTCCAGCTCCCTTTCCTTCTCCGCTCTCACTCCCTCCAGAGCAGCCGCTCGCTCCTTCACCTCTTCCTCCTTTTGCTTCAATTCTTTTCGTCTTTCCTCAGCCTCTGTCGTTTTTTTCTCCAGGGCGGTTTTCAGTTCTTGCACTTCTTTCTTCCTGACCTCTGCCTGCGCCCTGAGCTGGGCCGCTTCAGCCTGAAACTCCTCACTGCTTCTTCCTTCTCCGAAACAAGAGACGGCAACATTTACACACAATGCATGAGACAAGTTTACATTAACTTCATTTTTAGCTGCTTTTCATTAAATTAGGGTTTCATTTAATAAGTTTCATTTAATGCAAAAAGTTAAACTTGTATAGATTGAGATGCTTAATGTGTATTTCAGTTCATTTTGATGTTACAGCTAATTAAAACACAACATTCAGTTTTAGATTCACTGGAAAAATACTAAATCTTACCAAGTATTTTTTTGTCCAGTTTCTAGCACAAATATCTTGAAAGAAGACAAAACTAACTTGCAATAAACTTTTAAGTAAGAAATATGAATTTGTTTTAAGTCAATAATTCTTTAATAAATTCTAGTTACAATTTGTAATAATCTGCCAGTGGATCATACCTGAGTTGTTTAGGATGTTCTGCTTCTCCTGCTCCAGCTGTTTGCAGGTCTTCATCCAAAGGTTCATTTTGCTCAGAGCAGAGTCTCTCTCTTTTGTCAGACGAGCTAAACTGGATGTTAATTCAGAAACCTGGATGGAGGGATACAGAGAAGAGAATATTGCTTATGAAGCACCATGTCAAGGTTTTTATTAGCATGTTATAACAGAGTTTCTGTAGGTTTCACCTACTCGCATGTAAGACTTTTTAAAGTCTTTATAAACAGAATTTAAGACCTATGAAAGAACTTCGTGCGAGTGCAACTCAAAATGTTGCCTTATGGAAAAGTTTCTCAAGACAAAAACATACATAGAATATATGAGATTAAATAGAACTGTCAAAACAAAAAGACCTATGATTAACGTATCGAAGGCAACTTAATTTAAAAAAATTAATGTAAGATATTTTGAGGCATTCATTTTAGACAAGTTTAGGACTTTAAAGATGTATAAATACAGGCCACTTGTTTCGGCCTGATGTTCCAGCATACCTGCTCACTGAGCTGGGTCATGGATCGTTTGTGTGTCTCCAGTTCTTCTTCCATGGAGGCGACTGTTTTCTGGAGAACCTCATGTTCCTGTGTGAGCCTCTCTTTCTCCTCTGTTGCCTGCTGCTTCTCTTCTTCCAGCAGAGAAAGAGCTGAAGACAGGTTGTTCTTCTCCTCTTCCATCATCAACAGTGAAGACTGCAACTCCTCAGTTTCAGCCTCTGACCTCAGCTTTTCCTGCTCCAACAAGGAGACGGTTTGTTGGAGGTTCTGTTTCTCCGTTTCTACCAACGAGATCTTGGACTGAAGCTTTACTCTCCCTTCATCTAACTCTGTTTTCTCCTGATCTGCCTTTGCTTTCTCTTGGTTCACAGACACCAGAGCAGACTGAAGGTCGTCTCTCTCCTTTTCCAGCTGTTCATTTCTTTCCTCTAATCGTTTCTTCTCTGCTACGATTAATGAGATGGATTCTGCCTTATTCTCTTTGTCCTTCTCCAAAGCGAGGATTTCTTCCTCTTTAGCTTGAGCAAGTGTTTTAAGATCCTTTATTTCTTCTCCTAAAGACTCAAACGTTGCCCTAAGGTCGTTGTTTTCCCTTTCCGACTCCGTCAGCTGGCCCTGAAGGTCTCCGACTCGCACACTTTGTCTCTCTGCTTCCTCTCTCGTCCATTTCTCCAGCTCCTCTAGTCTTCGTCTCTGTCCGTTTTCTTCTTCTCTTCTGTCCACCTCTGCTTTCTCCAAACCCTGTTCCAGTTTGTCCTTAGCTGCCTTCAGCTCCTCTATCTCTATATTTTTCATGTCCAGCTCTCTCTCTAAATGAGCTTTCTCAGATGTCAGAGTGTCCAGAGCGGCGGACAGCTCAGTCAGTTTCTCATTCAGCTCTTTCTTCTCTTCTTCCACCTAAAATAATAAACAGAGTGGAAAAACAACCAGGAGAAACGTTCACATTGTATAAACGTGTCTTAAATATTCTTTACAAGAAATCCAGACTGTATCATCACCGTCATATAATTCTTTAAACTTTGAAAATTAGATATTTTATGCAAACATTTGTTTAGTTTCTTTTTTTACATATTTGTTGAAACTGTCACCATGTCATGACAGTATGGAATGAGACAGATAACCCGTGGAGAAAAAAAAAAAATTAAGAGCTCCACTGTCTTCTCCCAGTGAAATCTGAAAGCAACCAGAGCCAGGAGGAGGGTCTTAGCGCTGTTAATCACCCTCCATGTGGCGCTGCTACCACAGCCTGTCAAGTTGATTTATCTGCCAATAGAACAAGTACTTTTTCATGAAAGCTCATGCTAGTTAGCATGGTCACCGATGATGGCGTTTAATTCATAAAATACTTTATTGATCCTAAAGGGAAATTAAATGTAGCTCATATAATCCAAATTCTTCAAAGAGTTATTGTAGTTGGCGATTTCTAAAACAGCTTTCAGTTGTTTCTCCACCATTAGCAAATTTAGCACCAAATACATGAGATGATTGACAGCACTAAGACCAGAAGACAGGTTCTGATTGGTTGTTTCTGGTCAATAGATTTTTTCACAGATCATCTGTCTCATAAACTGTTACAACGTGGTGAAAGTTTTAACAAATATGTAAAAAAAACCAAACATTTATTTTCATAAAAGTTGCGTACTGCAGCTTTACGTTTCGTCTCTGTGATCAGAACCTCCAGAAGCGAGTGAAGCGTCCCAAAATGTTGGACTGGTTTTAATAAAACTGCCTTCTCCTTTGTCACAACAAATCATTGGAACATTTTACTACACAGAAAAAATACAAACTCTTACTAAATTATTTTAGTTTTTAGTACAAATATCTTAGCAAACCTGAAATAAGACAAAACTAACTTGCAAGTAACTTCTTAGTAAGCTCTGGAGAATTGCTTTAAGTAAATAATTTTTAATATTGATGAAAAAGTGCATGTTCCACTGGCAGATTATTTAACTTATAACAAGATATTTTCCCAGTCAATTTAAAGATAATTTATCTACCAATAGAACAAGGACTTTTTCATCAAAACTAAGAAATTACTTAAAACAAGCGTCTATAGCTCGATGAAAAGTTACTTTTAATTTAGTTTTGTCTTATTTCAAGTTTGCTAAGATATTTGCACTAGAAACTGGAAAAAAAACACTTTTGATTTTGTATTTTTGCAGTACAAATGAGATTATAACATGTTCCAGTTAAAATAGGCTGTAAAATAAGTTTATTTGTACTCAGTAATGATGAAGTCTAAGAAATGGTTTTATGAACTGCCTGCTGGTTTGAATGGTTTTAATGAGATCTGAGTAATAAATCATCACACTTGGATGTAATTAATTCTTATCCTGGCCTTTCTTCATTTAACAATTTCCTAAATCAAACTTTATTACATCAACCTGTCCAGGTGAAAATTAGCTTCTTTTTTTTTAATCTAACTTGGTGCCATGGATTTCTCCTTTAAGATAATGAAATGTACCGTTTCTGTTTCTGTGTAAACAAACAGCAAACGGTAAAAACAACAGCAGCTGTGATTCAACATTAGAGGGAAAAAACAAACGCGTTGGAGTGTTTGTTACCTTAGTCCTCTCCTCTTCCAGCTCAGCTTTTGCTACTTCAGCCTGTGAGAGACGATAAAGTTCAGCTTTTTAACAACGTCCACATTCTGTCACGTTTCAACCTCAAACTGAGATGGACTTCATTATGACTTGATGCGACAAACCAACACAAAAAGGGTGAAAAATAAACACATGGAAGGAAAATAATGTAACGTTAAATAAAAATCTGAAAAGTGTGGATTAGTGATTAGTTTATCAGATGCATGTTGATACTTAAATATTGACTAAATCTAATGAACATGAAAAAGAAAAAAAAAGTTAAAACTATTCATCCTTTTCTTTTAGCTCTGATAAATTCCAGATAAAACACATTGAAGTTTGTGTTTTTTTATGACAAAACATAAACAAATGAATAAATATTCAACATAAATAGCTTTCAAGGCACTACATATTCGCCGTCATATGCACCTGCAACACGGCCTCCTCTAGATTTTGCTCAAATTCGTCTTTCTCTCGCTCCAGCGCATCGATGCGATCCTGCAGCGAGTCAGACTTCCTCTGAGCAGCTGCAGACACACAAAGACACATTTAGACCAAAAACTCGCACATAAAAACAGCAGCTGGTCTTTTTTTTTTTTTGCAAACACACTAATTGGTACCTTTGAGCAGCTCTCCCATCTTCTTCTTCTTCCTCTCGTCTGACTCGATGCGGACCTGCAGCTTCTCGATGCCCGTCCTCATCTGCCGGACTTCATCCTGAGTGGAGTTCAGCCGAGACGCGATTTCTCCTTTCTCCAGCAGCGACGACTCCAGAGACTGGGAGAGGCGACACACTTCTCCCTCTAAAGCCTAAACAACAAACAAATCAGTAAGTTTGGACACTTTCCCCACAGTAAAGTTCAAGCAAGCATTTTTAAGGTAAGTTTTTTAAATTTTCCAGCACATTTTAGAGATAAAAACTACTCAAATAAATGTCAAAAATACATTTTCAATTGATTATTATGTGATATTATTAATTACTGTTATTAATGTCTTAATAGATTCAACAGAAGGGATAAGGTAAATTAAAATATACAATTTTATGTTTTGAAATGTCTCTCTCACACGCCTTATACACCGGACTGAACAAAACACTAACTCACAAAAAAATCCCAAATTTCATTAATGATGGTTAACATATAAAATATAAGCTAACATTTATTTTAATTTACACAGATCAATAAGTCATAAGCAATAATAAATATTCATCACATTGAAACATTCCAACAAATTATCTGATGCTCAAATAAAATGCTTAAACGCATTAAGCAAAGTTACAAGAAAAACTGTTTGGTTTTTTTTGCATTTGTCAAATAGAAATAATTTTGGTAATTCTAATTGACCTACAATAAGGTAAGTTAGTCTGATTTAACTCCAGACAGTGAGAAAAAAAATAGTCTTTTTGTTAGATATGTGAAAATATCTGGTTTCAAATGTAAATAACGTTTTCCATGTTTAAGATTTTAATCAAACATTAAAACTTGAACTTGCATTGAACTTTATTCAATATAATGTGCATTTTGAATATCAAGCATTTCAACGATTTTATACAGAAATCAAACACTTTCCGCACCTTGAAAACACCTGCAAAGCATGAATGTCAGATTTTCTCCCCACTGACGGAAAGGTTTGCTTTGAACTCCTCACCTGGATTTTGCCGGCCATGGACTCGGTGTTTTGGTTGGTAGACGTGTGATCTTCTTCCATCTCATGGAGGTGGTTGAGCAGCCCCTCCTTCTCCCTGTTATGTTTAGAAATGGCCTCTTCCAGAACCACAACCTGCTGCAAAAACTTGGCAAAAAAGAGACAGAAATCAGATATAATAACTAAAAATACAAACAGTTCATTACATTTTTAAAATTAAATAAACATCTCTATTTAATCGCGATTTTAACATGCATTTTTAGAGAAATTGGATCCTAAAATGTGTTCATTACCTGCTCCCTCTCCGCCTTCACTCTCTCCATGACGCTTTGCAGACCTTCGTACTCCTTCCTTCCGACCCGGATGTCTTCCTCCAGGATGGAGATTAAATTTCTGGTTTCCAGGTTTGTCTTCTCCAAACCGTGAACTTTGTCTCTCCACTGACCTAAAGACTGACTCAACTCATCTCGGTCTTCAGAGCACGACACGAGTTCAGCTCTCAGCTGGGTCGTCTGGAGAAAAACAAACACTGGGAACGATTAACCGCAGGAAACCTGACCAGGACACTCACAACTCAAGAAGGGCTGAAACGATTAATTGGACTAAACGTGATTAATCGATTGGTGAAATAATAGTCAACTAATTTAATAATCGATTAATCGTTAACTGGATTACAGACTTTGAAGAAAAAAAACCTCTTCTTTTGTAAATGTGATTTATCCAGAACTCAAGTGGCATTTATAGCTTCACCTGGTTTATATTCTGTAAAAACAAACTCTCATATTAAACACATTTTGCTTTCCATTAATTAATCCCTTAATCAAAATAATAACCTTCAGGTTACCCCCACCCTGTATTGATGGTAAGCCAAGTTAGGCATCTGTTAAGTCAAGCTGCAGATGCTTCATTTGCTACAAATTATTAATATACACTAAAAGAATGCTATGTTGTTGCATTTCAAGCAGTAAAAAGTTTCTTTTCTTATTTAAAAAAGGATTTAATTATTTGCTTATTTGTATCTTTTAATATTGTATATAAAAAGACATTAAAATTTTGAAGAATCTGCACATTTTTGTCCTGCTAATGGCTTGGCAGAATAAATAATTACTAAAATAATTGTTATTTGCAGCTCTAAATTGATACCAGCCAACCTGCACTGCTAATAATTAGCAACACAAAGCTCCATCATCAGTGATGTTCCTGGGATCGATGGGTGTTTCCAGCTGACAAATGGATTAAAATGAAAATTATAAATAGATGGATGAGAGCATGGAGAAAATGGATGGCGAATAAATGGACAACTAGAAAAATTATGGAAAAAAAAAGATGATCAGAGAAATGAAAAGTGGATGGATAATGAGAAGACGTTGGACAAAGAGAAAATATGAACGATGGACTAATGGATGATAAAATTAGAAAGAAATCTGGAGATAAAAACATTTTTCATTACATTTTTTCTCTGTTGTTGTCCAGTCCTGGAAGGACCTAAACACCAGACCACTGAAACATCTGTTGATGCAGACTGGTGCATTTATTTAAATCAGGGTGCTGACCTCCGTAAGGAGAGTTTCTATCTGTTGTTCCCGTCCTGAACAAGTCTTCCTCTGGATCTCCAGCTCCTCCGTAAGCCTGGAGGTTTCTGCTTGCATGCTCTCCAGTTCAGACTCCATTCCCAGGATGTGCTGCTCCAGGTTAGCTTTTTCAGAGCGGACCCTCTTCAACTCACTCTCCTGCTGAAGGAACTTCTCATCCAATCCGCCTGCAGAACCAGAACAAACGTCTCCTCAATGCCATGAACGCATCGTCTAACCTGCTTCCTTGAACAGGTTAGGACAGGCCTACAAAACATTTTCATTACATTTTTTGCATATAATCATTCTTAGATAATGAAATTATAGTCTGGTCAATTATTTTCAGAATGAGCCGTTTCAGGGCTTCTGTCCCTTTAAATCCAAATAAGTTACTGCTGGCCACGCCCCCACCTCAACGTTTTACACTCCTCCATGAAAATGGCTGCAAACAGACACATGATTATACAACCATACATCTTTGAAAAGCAGAAGTGGAGCCTTCTGCTCAGCCATCAGGAATTCAGCAAATGGTTTCAGGATGGTAAAGTCGACAACGAAACTCTTGTCTTTCCCAGCAGCCATTGTACAGAACATACAGCGGTAAAACCAGCTGACCAAACGTGCTGGAGCTCAGCTTGGGTTGCTAGGTAACGGGACTGGGCTTGGTTGGGGTTGCTAGGTAACAGCGCAGTGCCTGTCTAATGTGACTTATTACGAGGCTTTTGAAATGGCTAATTTCCCAGACACCAACAACCATTAACTTACTGCTGAAAAAAACCAGCCGGGTGTGAAAAAAATGTGAATTTTGCATAATAGGTTCCCTTTTAATATTTTTTAAAGATTGCTAGAAAGACAAAACAAAAACCTTTGGCCATCTCAAGTCCTTCCAACATCTCCATGAAGTCAGTGAGTTGACATTTAGACGTTTCCAGCTGCAGACTAAGTGACTCCCTCTCCTCCAGCAGCTGGGTCACCTGAACAGCAGACCAGACATGATCTTTACCTCCATCCCTAAAGTCACAATCCAGTTTAAATTAGATCATTTCTTCCTCCTACCTGATCAGAAAGACTCTTCTTCTGCTCCAAAGCGGTGCTCAGCTGCTCCTCTGCAGCCTGAACTTTCTCCTCCAACTTCTGAACTTGGACTTCCAGCTCTGAGGTCAGCTCTGCTCTCAGCTGCAGCTCAGAGGTCAGCAGGTCAAACTCTGACCGCAGCGTCTTCAGTTCACTCTGCTGCTCTGAGATCATTTCTGTATCGACGTCTTTCACCGGCCAAGACTCGTCTCCTGATGGACACACGTGGATGTTTTTAAGAGCTAAAGTTCATTTGGACTGAAATCAGACAGTTTAACATTGGTTTTCAAGTCTTTGACTAGGCCAATCTAACCCAGTTATCATTGTCCATGTCAGAGAATTTTGTTTTTAATTTATTTTACTTTTATATGTGACCAACACTTTATGGGGCCTTAAAAGCAGAATTTGATTTAGGGGCCCTCTTCTTCCTGTTAAGAACATCAGCGTTTTAATTCAGATTCAGTATAATCTGAATTAAATATTCGTGAAAAAGAACTTCTTCCTTTGGCAGATTATTTCACTCATAACATGGGAAAAATGTCTTGAAATCAGTGAAATAATCTGCCAGTGGAATAAGTAATTTTTTTGTCAGTATTGAGGAATTATTGACTTAAACTCATATTTCTTTCTGAAAAGTTACTTGTAAGTTAGTTTTGTCTTATTTCAAGTGTACTAAGATATTTGTAGTGAAAACTGGACTGAAAATAAATGGTAAGATTTTGTGTTTTTGCAGTGTAGCTATGGTAACACAAATAAACAAAGATTTATTCTTTGCACTTTTACCAAATAAACTTCTTAAATCTTAAAATTAAATGTAAAACAATTTAAGGCTTGTAATTTATTTATGCTGAAACCATTAAATCAGATTTTAAAACAGTGTCATTCTCAGTAAATAAATGTTTTTAGACCTATGGTCGGGTTAAAATGTTAGCAATACATGTAGCTGCTTAGTTTGCTTATGCTTTGGGCCAACTCTGACTATGACCAACAGTACACTGTGAGTTAAGATCCACTGGATGGTTCCTTAATTAGGATTTAACTGAATTTTTAACTATTTCTTGTGTGTGTTTGCTTTTCTAAGACCATATTTGTGTCTAAATATTGTCAACAATGCCTTCCAATAATATAATTATTATTATATTAATTATAATTATCTAGTCTCTACTGGCGCCACTGGACAGAGCAAGTTTCCTGAGTGAAACTCTGCGTCTTCATGCTGCTCTTTGTTCACTAATCTTCTCCAAACCTCTGAAGCTTTTATAGAACATCTATATTTGTATTCAGATTTTTAGGGGTTTTTTTCCAAATAGTACTCAAAGAGACATGCACATTCCTCTAATCTGGAGTATTTTTATAACTACTTTGCCCTTCCTCTACACTTTTTATCTTTTGCATCTATCTTTGTGTGAGTCCGTTTGCTGCTGTTGCACAGACATTTTTGGGACAATAAAGGACATTTCTATTCTATTCTGGTGAACATTTAGAAAACACAATGTTATGACCTCTAATCACTCACCAGAGAATTTCATGCCTCTTATCTCATGTTGGGAGGAAGATGCATCATACTTCTCATTTTCAAGATCTCCACTACTGCTGCAGTTCTCATCAGAGACCTTTAAAAAAACATAGAATTAAAACCTGAAGACTCACAGCTATAAAAAGGTTAAGCAATATTTATTATGCATTTGGTTTTCTACCTGCTGGTGAAGTTGGATTTCCTGAGCATCATGTTCATGAGCCTCCTCCTCATTGATCATCTCCTGATCAGAGGCGTCCTCCCGAACGATCAGCTCTGCCTCACTGTCGGAGAAAAGAGACGTTTTCTCTTGTAAATACAGGGAAAGAAAACATTACACAGTGATGTTTGCTAGAAACTCTGTACCTCACAGCCTGATCAGGGCTCTTTTCAGACGCCTCTTCCTGTTCATTCAGTGGATCTGACTCTGCACTGGTACCGACGTTCGCACCAAGTTCTGGGTTTGGTTTGGTCTGTTCAGCTGCCTCTGCTGGACGAATCACAGCAGGTAGTTAGGAATAAATACTTCAACATTTCACATTTAAATCAACCAGTCCACACTCACCGCCATCCTCAGCGTCTTTGGGTTCGAGGCGCGGGATGTTTCCAGTCGGATTCTGGTATTTCTGTGATTCTGTGAGCTGCTGAATGAGGCGTTGCTGCTGGTCCACTTGCTGCAGAAGCAGATCGTACTGCTGCTGCAGCACAGCCAGCTCCGTCTGGAGGACGGACAGCTGCTGATGAAGTGCAGTCTGCTCCGCCTCAAACTGCTGGTTCCTGTCACACAAACAATTTCCTCATTGATAAACAGGTTATATATTCATAAGTTCCTGTTGGAATCAAAACTATAATCTCTATGAAAAACAAGGAAAGAGGCATATATACTGTACATATGGCCTGAGTCTTTTAAGTAAAACAAAAATAACTAAACAACTTCTAAAAATAGGTATTGGCGGGTCAATATACCAAACCCAATCTCTGATTTTAATCCATTTTTTTCAGTATTTTACTTACAAATGTCAGAACATGCAGCTTTGGAAAAAAATTAAGAGACCTCTTAAAATGATCAGTTTCTCTGATTTTACTCTTTATAGATAAATGTTTGAGTAAAATTAACATTGTGTTTTTATTCTATAAACAACTGACAACATGTCTATGAAATTCAAGTAAAAAATTTAGTATTTATTTGCAGAAAATGAGAAATTGTCAAAATGCAGAGCTTTCAGACCTCAAATAATGCAAAGAAAACAAGTTTATTTTCATTTAGAAGCAACAATACTAAAGTTTTAACTCAGGAAGAGTTCAGAAATCAATATTTGGTGGAAAAACCAGGAGATTTTCAATGCAGTGCTCTCAATCTTAATTTTTTCCAGAGTTGTATTTTCAAAAACGAGCTTTTATTTCAATCATCTCTTCTCTGAGTTGACCTGAATTCAAACTTCAAACAAGTAGAAGCTGTAAAACACGCTTGTCAAACAAGATGGCAGCCAAGGGCAAAGTGATATTACTTGAGCAAAGGATCACAATGCCGAAAGACAAAAACCCAGTTTTTCATTCAATTAAATCTTCAAAACTGAAAAGTTTGATCTATCGATAAAATCGATGCATCGCCCAGCCGTAGTCAGACCTGATCAGTCTCTGAGTCATAGAAACACGAAACAGACGTACCGCGCTCTGCTCTCCGTGTGGTTGGTCTCGTCCCTCGTGTTGAGCTGCTCCTGCAGCGTCTGTCGCTCCTCCTCAGCGGACAGCAGCGAGCTCTGGACACGCTCGCTCTCCTCCCGCAGAGACGCCATCTCCTCCTGCAGCCTCTCTGCGCTGCTCTGCAGCTGCTGCTTCTCTGCAGTCAGACGGTTCATGTCCGACTGCTGCTTGACGTTTTCCTCAGAGATTTGACTAAACTTAGACTCCAGCTGGAGTTTCTCCTCCTCCACCTGCTTCACTTTGCAGACCAGCTCCCCGTTCTCAGAGGTTAAAGTAGAAATCCTCTCCTGCAGCTCAACTTTTTCCTCGCTGACTGAACTCAGAGCAACGTCCAGCTGGGCTTTCTCCTCTGAGATCCGACGGAGAGTGGACTCTGTCTGTTGTGTTTCTGCAGCCATCTGGTCAATCGTTGCCTCCGCTTCCTGTTTCTGTTCAGATAACTCTCTAACATCAGCACGGAGTTGCTGAATCTCCTTCGACAGGTTGCTCATTCTCTCTTCCAGCTCCGCCTTCACCGCTTTTACCTGAGTGATTTCAGATTCAGCTCGTTTCTGCTCATCCACTGACTGCGTTAAGGTAGCCTGGAGGCTGTTTTTCTCCTCGTTTACTTGCTCCAAATGGCTCTCTTTCTCCTGAATGATCTGCCTCAGCTCCGTCTCTGCCTTTGAGTTTTCCTCAGTAATCTGACTCAGTTTGGCCTCCAAGGCAGAGACGTTCTCCTCCAGCTGCTGCCGTCTGACGGCGTCCTCCTCCAGACGGGTTATCTCGCAGCTCCGCTCCAGCAGCTCGTCCTTCGCCGTCACGTATTTTGTCTCCAGCAGAGAGTTTTGGTACTGGACCTCATCCAAACGGGTCTCCAAAACAGAAACCTGAGAGTAAACATGGGAAAGCATTAGTTAAATATACTGTTACATCTCAATAAATCAGGACTGACTGTTAATTGGATAAAAATTAGCAACATCGTGCAGATTTTTCCTTTAAGCCTTTTTTATACAATATTAGAAATACATTAAAAGATACAAATACACAATTAAATTTCTTTTTTGAATAAGAAAGCGAACATTTTATTGCCTAAAATGCAACAACAGAGCATTTCTTTAGCGTACGGTTGACCATTTGTAGGAAAAGATGCATCTGCAGCTTAAAAATACTTCAAACATCAACATTTGATTGACTGATTTTTTTTTTGGATTAACCAAATATGAATTTGATAGATAAATATGATAAATTGAACCAGGTGAGGCTAAAACTGCCTCTTCAGGAGTTCTGGGTGAAACATATTTACCAAACCTTTTTTTATTTATCCTTAAATGCAAAATGCATAAAGTTTTTCTTAATTTCTGCTCTGACTATGTGGATATTTAAAAAAAATGACCCTATTGGAGTTTGTCCATGACACTTAATGACTAATCAAGTCCAAATTGATTATGATTAATTTGATTAATTATTTCAACCCTAAATAATTCATATGATTATGGAAAAGTTAATTTACTTCAGTAATTCTAAAATAATCTTCAATATGCATCCTTTACACTCAGAGGAATATATTTAAGCATGTTTTCTGATTATTAAACTTCTATGCCTTGCAGTTGTTAATCTCAAAATATAATTTAACATAAAATTCAAAAATTAAACAACCTAAAGGGACACAAATCACAGACTGCTGACTTGACAGTCATCGACAATGATAGTCTATAAAAAGGGTATTGCTAAAGAAGCTGGTAGAAAAGCATCAAACAACAAAGAAAAAAAGAGTTTGAGGGCGTTTCATACGGTGTCGACTGCAGCTGAAGTCAGTCCTTCCAGAACCTGGACTATTAACCTCGAGAAAACTGCTTAAGAGTAATAAAAACAAAACGTAAACCAACCTGGGCTTTGCTTTCCTCCAGCATGGCCTCCAGTGACGCTATGGTTCCCTTCAGCTCCTCCGCCTGACTGCCCACAGAGGTCATGGCCAACTCGTTGTCCTCCAGGTCCATCTGCAGCATCTCCAGCTGCACCTTTATTCAATAGATACATGCTTTGAAAGTAACTGTTTACATACAAACAAGCTAGTAAATGTAAATCGTTAATAAACCATTAATCTTTGATTAATTAGTCACTGATTAATGGTTTATTACATTTAGATTAGTTCGAATCGATTAACTCAATGCTAGACCTTCTTTTAGTGTTGTAGTTCGGCCGCCGTCCAGCAGAGGGCGCCGCTGGTCATCCTTAAGAGGAGCCAGTTTTGATACAGAAACAAAGATGGCAGCTGTCCCGGCATGAGAAAGAGACAACGGTCCAAACAGTTCGGAGTGGGGGGCAAAAGGAACTTAATGCGATTCAGTTTTGAAATACAAAATCTCCACAAACTCCTTACATTACGTAATCACATTAACAGCGCTCATTCGGCCGAACTGTAAGGCGGAGCAACGTCAACTTCTCAACTTTTATTTTTCTATTCAGCGACCTAAGAGATTCCTGTTTTGTTATATTTTATAAATATGCGAGAAAACCATAAATTTCTGTTTATTCAGTCAGTATGTAATGCAGCTGGTATAAAATAATCCTCCATTAGGTTTTTTCTTTTTAAAATCGGAATTCTAAATTTAGCCTTTCGTCTTACGGAATGACGTTCAACCCCCTTGATACAAGAGAAAATGGCCACTAATCAATTAATCCACTTTATATTAACAACAAAAGAGTCAAGACACATTACCACACAACTATCACATTACACAATGCTACTTTAAAAAGTAAACATAAAGAACCAGGGCTTGGTTTTTTACGCCATTCTGGATTTGAAGACCTTCATAACTAACCTTGATTTTGCTCATGGCCACCGTCTTCTCCTTCAGGAGCTCAGAGGCTTTGGCCTGCTCTGCCTCTGCTTTGTTCAGCTTCTCTTTCAGACTCTTTATCGTGTTGTCTCTTTCTTCCAGGCCGCGGGACGCTGCAGACAGAGTCGCCTTCATTTCTCGGATATCCTCCCGTCTAGAGCTGGACTCTTCTTTGGCTGTAGCTACTGATTTCCTAGTGGCTTCCAGCTGCTCTTTGAGGCTCCTCTCCTTATTGACGAAGTCCCCAACCTCTGAGCTGTGGCTCTCAGACTCTTTCCTCAGCTTCTCAGTGAGATTATTGATCTGATCCTCCAAAGCAGTGATAAGTTTCACTTTCTCAGACAGGGTGACCACCAGATCAGCTTTTATTTCATTTGCACAGCTGAGGCTCTTTTCTGAAGCTTCAAGAGATTTGTTAAGGTGAGCAAGAGACTGGTTGACCACGTCCAGTTTGTTTTTCAGGACAGGAACCTCCTCTGCTTCTTCCTGGTTTGCAGCAACCTGCTTTTCCAGACATACGATCTGTTCCTGGAGAGCGTTTATCCTTTCAGTGTGACTGAACTGCAGGATCTGAACAAAGATGCATAATTTAAGTCTCAACAACAAGAAAAAAACACACACAAACTTTTACTCAAAAAGTTTGAGTAAAACGTTTTGAGTCTTACTCACAATAACTAATTGTGCTGGACGATAGATTGTCCTAGAATCATTGTGATAAACGATAATATTGTTGTTTTAAGACCATTTCCAAATATAATGGTGATAGCACAATAACACATTCTCACGTTCATCCAATAAACTTTAAATTCTGATGAACATTTAACACTGAAATTTTAAATATCTAAAATAATTAAGCAAAACAACAAATAAAATGGATACTGAAGTCTCTATAAATCAAAGTATCCTTCAAAATAAAGGGATTAGTTGAGACTAAAGCACCAGATTGAAGACTTTTGTCATCCAGTTTTTGTTGGATAAATCATATAAATAGAAATTATTTAGTTTGTTTTAATTTATTACGCGATTAAATGAATATTTGCGTATTGCGACAAGCCGATTGTAATCTTAAAGATAACAAAAACAAACCTGGAAACCATTTTTAAAAAAAGGATTATGCAGCTTTTTTTTTTTTTTTACCTCTGCTTCTTTCTTCATCTCTTGAAGTCGATTTTCCAGCTCAGCCTTTTGATTTTCCAAGGAGTGGATCCGAGCTTCAGCCGCTCTGATCTGCTGCTCCGTCTCCTCGGTGCGGCTCCGCTGGTCCTTCAGCTCCTCCTCCAAGCGTTTCAGCTCCTCTGATTTCTCCTCGCACGTCTTCGTGAGCTCCTCCTCCTTATCGGACGTCGTCTTAATTTGTTTCTGCAGCTCGGCTCCCAGCTGTTCCTGGACCTTCAGGATCTGCTCCATCGAGGTGATCTGAAAAGGGGGGGGGGGAAACTAGTTTAGAAGTTACTTTTATGGATTTTATTTGGGGTTTAGGTGATAGACCAGGACAAAAAATATATATATATATATTGTTGAAAATGGATCAAAAATGTACCGCACACAGAGCAGAAAATCAGCCAGTACAAGTAATCAGACTTTACTTATTTTATTCTTTTTTAGCGCTAAAAAAGGAGACACTTACCCTTACAGACTAGGTGTGAATGTGACCGAGTCTATACAGCATCTGATCTAAAACGGGAAGATTCGTTTACTATACTACGGATGCACCTGGTGGTCATCTGATGTCTTACGTCATTTTATCAACTAAGTTTCTATTTCCTGGGAGACGGGAGTCTGAGGAGTTTCTATAAGTGTTACAATTACAAAGGGCCTTTGTGTGAGAATATGAGAGTGTAGTGTGTGAAAGCATGTGAATGTATTTGACCTTGATAAGCGCCTCAACAATATATATATAAAAAAAGCAAAAGTCAGAGGGATTAATATTAATACATTTTAAGACACTGTGTGAACTACTAAAATAATAGTTTGTAACTTTACTAATCTAAAAATGTTGGACTAAAAATAAAAGCATATTCAGAATTTATAAAGCAAAATGCTTGTAATTTCTGCCTAGGAATATCTGGTGAGATGAGGGTTTTTTTTAATGAGCTCTAAATAAAATACTTTGTGTCTGGAGAGCAGCAGCTCCTGCTGGACTTCCTCTGCCTGCAGCTTGACGCGCTCCGTCTCCTCAGCCTGCGCCGAAACGCTCTCCTCACACCGCTTCAGCAGGACGGCCTTCTGCTTCACAAAGCTGGAAAAACAACACAAACCAAAGGCATCTGAATGATGGATCAGCTCTAACGAGGGCTGCAGCTCATAATTACCAAAGTAACTGATAATTCTATTGATTGCTTTGACAAACACTAAAAAATGCAGCAGATTTTTAATTTAAGTTTTAGAGATTCAATGAAAAGGTGCAAATAAACAAATAATAAATTTTTTTTTTTTTTTTTAGGAAAATGAACATCTTCCTGGCTAAAATGCAACAACGTAGCATTCCTTTAGTGAAGGCTTGATCATTTGCATCCACAGCCAAAAACAAAACAAAAAAACTTCTTACTTGTGTTAAGGAAATATGGCTATTTTTGATTGTTTAATATAGTTAAGCTAATGCCATGTGCGTTTAAGTAGATCAACATTCCTATTTGGACAAGCTGATGCAAGGTAAACGATCAGAGATAAACATTCTCCTGGCAAGGCTGTAACTTAGAGCAGCCATAAAACACTATGCTCTTGAAAGGCTTTAAATTAGTAGGCCATAAAGAATATCTTCCCCGGCTCACAGGTCAGAGGTTGGGGGTTTCCCAGGAGCTCAGAGTTGCATCTGGAGTTGATCACAACTTAGGAATTTTGGGAACACTTAAGGTTTAATTTCTGATATACCTTTTTAATATTGGTAGCAATAGTGTGTTAGATTAAAGTATATTACCCAAGCTACAAGTACTAATCTAGTAAATCGAATGTATTTGAAAATGTACTAACTATGACAAATATCAAGAGTCATTTTAGTTATTAAAGTTATAAGTTATTTTCACAAAACCTATCTTGCTCCTCTGCAGTCAGCTTCTCCAAAGATTTGACCCTTTGCTTTATCACAAACAATAATGAGATAGAAGTCTTTTTCAACCTGTAATACTTGTGAAAATCTCAGTCATCTCTGCTTGATTTAACATCAATATACTTTAGGGATTAACTAATTAATAACTGCAAAGAAAAAGGTGATTAATAAAAGATTTTTTTGTAAATTCGAACCACTTGAGGAATTTTGAGTTTAACATAATTATTTACAAGGCTTGTTTTTAAATCTTAAATGTATCGAATTTTTTTTTTTGCAGTTTTGGCTTAATTTCTGCTCTGTGTGTTTTGAGTTAATTGATCACTAAATTAGTTGGTAAGTGCATTAATAATCGATTCATCACGACTAATCATTTCAATAAATGCCCCAATGAGGACAGATCATTTATTGCTCAGCATATTTAACCTCTACCTCATTATAGCTATAGAGCTTTATCTGTGTTAATAAAAATTCAAACTCATTGAGTTTCAAGCATATAAAAAAGGGAAGATTTTAAGTTTCCAGAGAGTCCGTGTCCAACCTGTCGCTCTGCGCCTCCTGCTGTGCGGCGGACTGAGCGAGGCTGTCCTTCAGCTGGCTGACCTCGGCCCGGCCCAGCTCCAGCAGCTGGTCTTTGGAGCGCAGCAGGTCGCACGCGGCCTGGTGCTCCTCCTGCAGCTCGCAGCTCGTCTTTTCGGCCAGCTCTGCTCGAGACGCCTCCCTCTGCAGCCGGGACTCCAGCTCTTTCACCTGTTTAAAAGAAACGAGGAAAACGTTTCCTGTCACCTCAACGCAACGAGCTTCAAGGAGAGTCACATCCGGTTCTCAGATCCTAAAGGTTTCTGCTGCTAAAATCTCTTCTTGCTTACATTGTAAACTTTCCGAACAGTAAAATTCAAACACTTTCCAAGCATCAATGTTAGGCCTGTCAGGATAACAAATTTTGCTGGACAATAAATTGTCCCCGAAATTATTGCGATAAATGATAATATTATTGTATTATTATTTAGTTTTTAAGTAATATAATGAAATGGCTTAATAATACAAGAACCCATCCTCAAAGATAAATAAACGTTAAATTTAACACTGGAACTGGAAGACATTTTAAATATCCAAAAC
The DNA here is from genome assembly GCF_001444195.1 of Xiphophorus couchianus. Lineage (NCBI taxonomy): Eukaryota > Metazoa > Chordata > Actinopteri > Cyprinodontiformes > Poeciliidae > Xiphophorus > Xiphophorus couchianus. The sequence goes on from NC_040231.1 coordinate 12,887,539, forward strand.
CAAACAAACAAACACGACAGAAAAAATAATGAATGATAAAGTCCCTGAACACCAGACTGAATAATTTTGTCATCCAGTTTCTGGTAGAAAAAGGAAAACGATTATTTAAATAGAAATGATTGAGTTTGCTTTAATTTATCAGGCAATTAATTGATTTATTGTGACCGACCTAATCAAAGTAAGTTTTCAAACTTTTCCAGCATCACTAAAAACAACACAAATTAACTGTAATGGCCAAATCCATGGCCACACTCTGATGTCGGTAACTCTTTTTTTTATACAGTTTATTTTGTCATATAAATACAACACTTTAGTTCCAATAAAAACATTTATTAGTTAATTTGAGTGCATTTGTTCTATTTGTTAGCGCGTACATTTAGTTAGCATATGTATTTATATCAACTTAAAGTTAATTTTGTTTGCTTAAGATTAATTTTGTTTGTTTTCCCGCCGGTACTTACCTGCCTTGGAGTTACCAGACAAAGGATGGGGGCCAGAGCTCAGCAGGCTTAAATGCTGATTGGACCGAACCACTAGTTCCTGCTGGCAGGGGGAATTTGTAGCTTCCTTGTTTAGATAAGTTTTGTATTTAAGTAAATTAGTATTTAAAGTTTAATATTTTTGATTTTCATCTTTAGGTCTTTAGTTTAGCCAAACTTAGCTGTACTGTTATTTGTTTTTGTGTTATTTGTAATTGTATTCTGTTTAGTTACCCCTATTGTGTCTTAATTGGTCTGATCAGCCAGTATATTAACCCCTGTGTGTCATTTCTTTGTTAGGTCAGTGATGTTTGTTTGTGCAGCCAGTTTGTTTACATTTTTTGCCTGAGTTCAGTTTTGTTTCTTTGACCTCTTTTATAAGCTCAGTTTATTTTTTGTCATTTATAATCTTTGGATTAAAATAAAAAACCCTATTTTTCCTAATATGTCCTGTGACTCCTCCTGTTTTTAACTCGGTCCATCACAATAACTAAAGAAGAACGTTTCAATTCCTTATTATACCATTTATTACTGTTATTAATTATTGTGATAGTATTCTACAGCAGGAACAAGGTAAAATAAAATATGGCCTTTATTTTTATGTTTTATATATCTCTCACACACACCCTATGAACCCGACTGAGAACAAAACAGTTGCAATAACCTTTAATATATAAAATATAAGCCAACATTTATTGCAGTTACACAGATCATTAAGTCATTGAGCCATTAGGAATAATAAATATTTACTAAAATGAAACAATCCAAACAAATCATGTTAAATTCCCTTCCTGATCAAATAAAATTATTAAACACAAAATACAAAGAAAATCTCTAAAAAATGTTCTTCATAGGTTTTCTGGTATTTAGTAAGTAGAAATAATTTCCCTAATTCTAACTGACCTAAAACAAGAAAAGTTTAGTTTGATTTGTCTTCAGACAGCGATTAAAAAATATATCTCTGACTTTTTATCAGGTGTACAAAAATATCTGGTTTCAATTGAAAATAATGTTTTCTAAACCTACGCTTTTAATTAGATGCTAGATTGTTTTATAAACGTCTCAGGGTTCATAAAGCATTTTTAGCGCCTTTATGAACCCTGTTACTCCTAAAGGAGGACAGACCGAAGGTTTTTTAAGGCGGAACCAGAGTGTTGGTCTCACCTGTCCTTGGAGCTGCGCCAGCTGCTTCCCGGCGTTCTCCAGGTCTTTGCCGTGTTTCTGTGCCGCTTCAGAGACGTGGAGCTGAAGCTGCTGGTACTGATGCTCCTTCTCCTCCAGCTCTGTGCTCCTCAGGAGGAGTTCTCCCTTCAGGGCGTCGATGTGGGCGGACAGACTGGCTTTGTCTGCCTCCGTGGATGAGATCTTGTCCTGCAGTGTAAAACATATACACGTTTAATTTCTTCCTGAAAAGCAGCAGGATGTATATTGGTGAAACTCACCTGGAGTTCATTGTTGGCCTCATGCATCCGGCTCGCTTTGCCCTCCAAAGTGATAATCTTGTCAGTGAGCTCCTGCTGCGTGGCCTCGGTTTGGTTTATCAAGTTCTCCTTGTTTTTCTTCCACTCCAGCAGAGCCTGGTGCTCCTGTTTCACAGCCTGGCACTCGTCCCGACTCTGACGGAGGTTTGATTTCAGCTCTTCGCTCTCCTGCTCTACGACGGTCAGCTTGTTGCTCAGCTTCTCACTCTCCTGCTTCTGCTTTTGAAGCTCATTCTGAGATCTGCAAAGAAACGAATCTGTTGTAATGGACTGAATGTAAATGAAAAACTGCAACAGGACGGGCAAAAGGCTTGATTACAGTCAAAATATAATTTATAGTGATAAATTATCAACTGTAGAGTATAAAAACAACTAGTCCATCGGTTTCCAAAGCAGGTAAGTAATTTTAAAAACTAAAATAATTAATATTTTAGTCCAACAAAACTGAAGAACCAACAGCACTGTAATTGTCGGGGCAGCGTTAATAGAAGAGGAAGATGGCAGAAATGTTGATCTAAAGGAAAAACAGATGAGCTTCGTCTAATACGGAGGCTCGTTTTGTTTTATTTTCTCCACCTCGTCGCCATTTGCCTCTGAATTTGAACGCTAACTCAGAACTGCAATCTAGTGTTCGCTTCGCCAAACAACACGGCTAAATTAGCACAACGCTCATTTCTTCCTTCATGCTTCTTCTTCTTCTTTTTTTAAATTTCTCAATTTCTGACATAGAAAACCATAATCTATCATAAGCAAAAAGAAAATGTTACGACTTGTAAGATGTTTACTTGTCATTCCTGGCCTCTGCATCAGAAAGCGTCTTCTTCACGTGTTCCAGCTCTCTTGCTGCCGTCTGAGTCTGTTGCTCAAGTTTTGACTGGAGTCTCTTCAGCTCCTCGGCCTGTCCTTCAGATTTCGCTGAAGTACGAGAAAGAAACCCGGTGAGAAGACACGAGTAGGACCCATTAATATTTATTCCTGCTGTTTCGGTACCTTTCAGGTCCTCCAGCAGCCCCTGGGTGCGTTTCAGCGACTGCTGTGAGATCCTCTTCTCCTCTTCCAGCTGAGTCAGCGACCTGCTGCAGCGGTCCAACTGGATGGTCACGCCGTTCTTCTCTTTCTGCAGCTCCTGAGGGGAAGAGGACATTTTGAAAATAGGCAAATCATCTTGCCAAAACAGAAAGTTATAGACAGGAATCTATGAGTTTGTGTGTACCTCCATCTTTTTGCGGAGGTCTTGCTCTTTGGTCTGAGTCGCCTGCAGGCCTTGTTCAGACCGCAGCAGCTTCTGCTTCTGCTCCTCCATTTCTCTCTCCATCTGACTCTTCTGCAAGCGCGTCTAAAACGCAACAAGTTTCCACAAAAACCCAGTGAAACAGTAGAAGTTGTACCAGTTTTGCGTCGCTCAATAAAACGCAGAAGTGAGACGCTACCTTCTCCATGTCCGCTTGAAGAACATTGTGGTCTTTTTTGGCCTGTTGGACCTCCTGTGTCAGCTTGGTTCTGGTCTGGTTGAGCTGCTGATCCAAAGCCTGATGGGAACTCTGAAGCTGAGCCAACTCCTACCAACCGAAAAACAAAATATAATAATAAGTCAGAATTTAATGTTTATGCATTTTCCCCACCGTAACATTCAAGAACCTTTCAAGCATTTTCAAGGTGAGTTTTCAAACTTTTCCAGCACCAAACTTTGGAGATTAAAAACAACACAAATGAAAAAAAAGACAGTTTCATTATATTATACATTTTATTACTGTTATTAATAGTATCTCGTGATAGTATTCTACATTCTATCTAAAATATAACATTTTATGTTTTGAAATATCTCACACACTCTTCTAAACCTGACGAATCCTAGAACAAAACACTAATTTAACGAAAAAAATACACAAATTTCAATAATGTTGTTTAGCGTTTAAAATATAAGATCAATAAGAATAATAAATATCAAATATTGAAACAACGCAGTCAAGGTGAATTGAATTAAAATTAAATCCTTAAACACAATATGCAAAGAAAGTTACAAATAAATTTCTTGACAAGTTTTCTGTCATTTAGCAAAGAGAAATAATTGTGGCAATTATAACTGACCTAAAACAAGAAAAGTATAGTATGATTTAAAAACTGTGTCTGTCTTTTTATTAGGTGCATGAAAACGTCTGGTTCTATTTCATCCCTACTGACGGTTCTCTATCAGATTATCATACGCTGTCAGAATAGGATACATGCAGTGAGTACGCATGCCTGCTCATGCGTACTAAGAAGTCCGACCGTCAGAGGAGTTGTCAGCTCAGCATACGTGGCAAGTTATGACAAAAATAAGTCATTAAATTGTTTTCAATAACTAGATAGATATACATGCATTGTCGTAGTTTTAACGTGTATTTAAAGCAGGGTCTAGCTGCAGTCAACTACAACACACGCCGTGTGAAACTCGCCTCCCTGTTGCTTGGTGATGGTCTGACTAGTTAACCACCAAGTCAGGATGTCATACAGCTGATAATAAAGTGTATGAGGATCTACGTCATGATTCTATGTTGCTGATTAAATAAAATCATATGGTAATGACAGCGTATACGTGTCTGACGGATATAGCCGTGAGTTCGTGCTAAGCATGACGATCTGACAGCGTATGCTGATCTGACAGAAAGCCCGCCGGTGGCGGTGCTGAGAGCACTGAATGCTCCCTTCGCGCCGTTCAGCAGTAACATCAACAGAGTCACACCTGCCACATATGTGACGTTGTTTTACCTTCTGACTGTTTCTTTCTTGGTCTTTGAGTTTCTGCTCCAGAGCTCGTCTGCAGCTTTCAGCGTTGTGCCTCTGGCAGCTCATCTCCTCAGAGACCTGCTTCAGCTTCTGCTCCACCAAGGAGCACTAACACAACAGAGATCATTTAGCGCCTCTATCCCAGTAGATGATGTCACCAAACAGAAACAAACCCCTGGTACCTTTGCCTCCAGCTGCTGGTGGCGGTCTGCAGCCTGGCTCAGCTCGTGGCCGGCCTTGGCCAGCTCTCTGTCCCGCTCCGCCAGCTCTTTGCGGGTTTGGTTCAAGTGAGTTTGGAGTTCTTGCAGCTTCGACGTTTGGTTACGAATTTCCTTTTCCTGAGCAGCCAGATTCCTCTCCAGCTCTGACACACGTCCACGCAGCTCTGATCGTGAAAAAAAAGGAGCCCAAACAGGTTTACAGGGCATTTCTCATGTATAACATATCAAACTAATTAACTATGAAATCCATGAAAGCCCACCCTGGTTGAGGCTCTTCAGCTGCTCCGTCTGCTGGGTCGATCCACTGGGACTCTGGACGGTTCTGGACGAACTCATCCGCTGGTTGGGTTTGATCGGCGTTTCCTCATGGGCGTCCCACAGAGAAGCACCGCGTCTCTTTAATGGCGTTTCCATCGTATCCTGGCCCCGCAGGCTGTGGACCTGATCCTGCTGTTGCCATGGGAATATGGATGACCCAGCTTGGCGGGCGGCGATGTCCTTGTGGCTGACGGATGACTGATTCAGCAACTGAAGGAGAACAGACACGGTGAAGGCGACTTGTTGTGGCCCCTTAAATAGATCTACTGGTTATACAAAACATGTTTGTTACATTTTTTACACAAAAGTTTGATTTTAGTTTTGGTCAGTTTGGAGTTGCTTTAGGGCATCTTGTCACTTTAAATCCCAATAAGCTTCTGCTGGTCACAATCCCAACTCAACATTTATGCTCACACAGGAAAACGGCTGCAAACAGATGCACAATTATACAACCATACATCTTTGAAAAGCACAAGTGGAGCCTCCTGCACAACCAACATGAATGTAGTAAGTGGTTTCTGGCTGGTAAGTCATCGACAAAACACTTCTCTTTTCCGGCAGCCATTGTGCAGCAAATACAGCAGTAAAACCAGGTGACCAAACATGCTGGAATCCCACTTGAGTTGCTAGGTAATGGGCTGGACTTGGCGATAGTTACTAAGAAACGGCACAGTGCCCATAGAATGTGACTTAATAATCAAGAGGATTTTGAAATGGCTCATTTTCTAAACACCAAAAACATTAACTTATAGCCAAAAATTGCTTTTTAAGTGATGGGGTTGTTTTTAGAAGCAGTTAAGTCCCAAATGGAAATACAAAAACATGCAAAATACAAATTTTGCATAATTGTTAAAACTACGATTAAAGAAATCAGACATCAGGAAAAGTAAAACTCACCTTGACCTGCAACATTTTGAGCTCACTTTCCAGCTTTCTTCTTTCTTCCACTTCATGGTTGTACTTTTCCTGAAGCTCGTCCAGTTTGCTGTCTGCAAAGACACACGAGTGAGACCTGCAACTATGACCGCCCAGACGAAACACAAAGAACCTGCAAGCCAGGATACCTGGCTGTCTGTGTGCAGCGACAGGCGCTGGCGTAGCAAAAGTCTTCTGTGGCGTGCTGAACGTCTGCAGGTCAGAGGAAGAGGTGGACAGCAAGGAAGATCCGGCAGGTTGAGAGCGATCGAGCTCAGTTTTGTACCTGAAGGAGGACCGACACGTTTGCTAAAAATAAAACAAACAATAATGGTCCTAATGAGGCAACAGGAACCAAAAGCAAACCCACTTCTTGAGTTCTTGCTCCAGACGATCTATTGTCTTCCTGCAGGAGTTAAGTTGACCCTCCAGGTAGCTCACCTGAGTCCAGGGGGGTAAATCAGTTACAACCACACATTTTTACCATTTTCAGCCACAAAGTTCAATGTATTTTATTAAGATTTTACATGTTAAAGCAACACAAACTATGACTTATTTTTCATGACAATAAATACAACAAAATGTTGCTAGAGAACCACAGCCTACATTTCCTTGGTTTCATGTGAGAAACGGACCTGCTGCTCTTTGACTCCAAGGTCATGAACCACCTTCTGACGAGTTTTCTCCAAAGCATCACATGACTCAATCATCGACTGGTTTTCTCTTTTCAAAGCGGAGATCTCGGTGCGTTCACTGTCCACCTGAAGAGCGACGTGTTCAAGTTACTCAGGAAAATGTGTCAAAGTCACAAACCCTCTCACTCCGTGTGAAAACTGACCTTCTGCTTCTGTTTCTGCAGGGCAGCTTCCAGAGAGTCCAGCTGAAACTGCTTCTGTGTCCTTTCCTTCTTCAGTTTGTCCAGTTGGACCTCCATCTCCTGGATCTTCTGCAGGGCTTTCCCTGGAAGTCCATCCTTCCACTCCTCCACCGCCCAGCTCATGGCCTAAAACCTCAACCAGAGACACAATCATTTACTCACACACGTAAGAGACAGAACAAAGCCAAAAAGCCGGACAAGCAGCTGGTTGAGCCAACAAAACTAGTTTTGGTTTTACCTTTAAATTCTGAATCGACCCACCAATCCAAAATTGAAATCTAGAACAAATTCAATGTTCTAGAAAGTTACTTGTCAATTTCAACCCATAAACCAGGTGAAGTCAGTTCCACCTCAAACTGCCATCAGGTGACATTCAAAACCAAAACCCAAGGAGATCACGGCCCTCTGGGTCTTAACTCACCAGTTCCTCCAGTTAAAGGGAAACAGACCCAGGAAAAGACAACAAAAAACTAAGAGTTATAAATCATTTCTTTTTAGGCATGTTTTCTTCTTTAGTGGACTGTAATACACAGACTTCTAATTTATGCTACTGTTTGATATTATTATAGGCTTTGTGCCATTTTCTTGTATTGGATATAATGTGTTTTAATTTGCCTTTTCAGAACATCAGTGCCGAATGAACAAAATTAAATTAGTGTTTGAATTTATGCTGTCATGGCTAACAACGTTTAATCGCATAATAAATTCAAATGAGCTTGATCATTTTTGTTCTGATTAATATTTATTGAAGGGCAACTTTGTTTACAGAGACATCATAATCCAATGATTTTGGTTCAAGTGGTTTTTATTTACATCTCATTTATTTCACTTGGTTGTTATGTTTTATTTTGGATATTTAAAATGTTTCATTTAAGTGCTCTCTACAAAATTAAAGTTTCTTGGTCTTTGATAGGGCAAGTTTGCGTTATTATGCCACTATTTATAAATTACGTGAAAATAGCCACAAAACAAAGTCATTTATTGCAATAATTACTGGGACAATTTACCGTACAGAAAAACGCGTCACTGTGACAAGACTAGTCATGACAAATATGTGTTACAAAGGTTTAGTAGCATATCATAGATCCATATTGTTATGTCTACATCAGGTCTTAAAGTTAAAAAATCCCATATGACTCTCTTGTCAAAGTAAAGAGTTCCCTTAAATAAGTTAGAATATTTAAATTTTTCTGTATTGCACATCATGATAACAACAATGTGTATTTTATTAGAGCTGAACTTTAAACATAACCAACTAAGCTAATTTGACAAAGTTCTTAAGATCCTGATTATTCAAATAATGAAAAGTATTTCAAACAGGATTTTTGGCAAATTAAGGCCTAAAGTTATCAGGAAAACGTGCAGCTGCGACGCCTCAGCTAAAAATTGTGACGATGATGATAATGATGGTGATGATGATGGTGGTGATCGTACAGCGCCTTCATCTCTGTGAACTTTGCATCTGAGCCACTAAAACTTCCATCAGGTGTGATCATTAAGGTTAGACTCAGTCCAACTGAAAATTATATTATTGATACGCACAACCTGAATGAAAAACATTTCAAAAGAAAAATAATCTTACCAATAAACAATTATTTTAGTAATCGATTATTCCATTGAATTTTCAGACAATTCAGAAAACAAATGGGCACATTCTGCAGATTTTTCATTTAACCACCCGAGCCTTTAAGACATCGTTAAAAGATTGAGAAAAACAAATAATTCATTTCATTTTTTTTATTACCTAAAATGCAATAACACAGCTTTCCTTTAGTAAATTTCCACCAAGTTAAACTAAAACTGACAGTTTTGAGTAAAACATAATTCCAGAAAATGGTGTTATTAATCTAAAATATTATAATTTGTACAGTTCTGGCATAATTACTACTCCGAATAATTTGTTTTTTTCAGCTCATTGCCTTTTCTGAGTCTGTAGACTCCTGTTAACTATTAATCGATTAGTAAATTAGTTGACAATTTTAAAAATCGATTCATCACCATTAATCTGATTAATAGTCTCCGCCATACTTATCAAATATGACATCCAAGCAATCATTTGTCACAATGCACACGTTGATAATGTAATGATGACTGAAAATCACCGTAATGTGCAGTTAAAGGGAATAAACATATTGGCTTTGCTTCTCTAAATGTTTGGTTTCTTGGTAGATCTCTTTAATAAATAAACAACTTTTTCTTTTGGGTTCACTGCAAACGGAGACGCCAAATAAAGTGTGATATCCAGCTACTGAAATAAATAATTATTAAAAAAATATATATAGGAATACTGCAATATTTATAAGCAGAAAATGGGTCTGAGTTTGTATGGGTTAATAACTTTAATTATTTTTAAATCAAATGTTTTTGTTTTGATCGTATCACAGCATGTAGATTTTGTGGAAAAGCTTATTAAAACGGATTATATTTGAATAAAACAACGACAGAAAAAGCAAAAAATATATATTTTTGTTTAAATTATATGACCATAACCTACAGATATGACAGAAAACGGTAACAATGCAATGTGTGATCAGTAGGTCTGTTTGTACTGCAATGAGGTCGGAAATAAGCTAGCAGAATTAGCACCATTAATCGACATCAGTGCAAAAATAAATAAAAACTGCAAACATGAATAAAATATATTTTTGAAGGATTCTGGGCCAACAAGCACACATTTGAAACATGAGGAGTGAAAACACCGTTAAAGAAAAGCATTAAAAACGTTCAGCTACAGTTTCTATTGTCGTTTATCGTTAAGTTGATCGTGTTGAATTGTTTCAACGAAAATATAAAACCTAACTTTAACTTAGATCTTGACCGATCCACGGCTTGAAGATTGACAACTCTAATAAATACGGACTCATATTGTCTAAATAACTTCAGAGATGATTTTAACATATAAAGATAAAAAGGATAAACTTGCCTAGACTTACTTTGGGCGCGACGCTTCTTGCTCGACTTTAGAAAATTCAAACTGTAGTTTAGGAAGCGTTCGTTTCCTTACCTAAACGTCCATTGGCCCAATCAAATTGACGTCACGACTCATACAGCACCTGATTGGCTTACTTGTTACTGTTTCCACAGTGCCCCCCTGCGGTGTCAGTATGTCAACACACACTACAAACAGAAATGTCCCGTCTGTACTAACAGAAATAAAGTAGCTTGGTATCATCAAGACCCAGTCAAACTCAAAAATCTAATTTAATCTCGATAAATTAGAATATCCTTAAAAATGAGAAATATATTAGCAATAGTTTGATCATATGGATGCTTACATTATGGATGTTTACATATGGATGATTCCAGAATTGCACCGACTATGGTAACAGCATGTTGGAGTTCTGATTTGCTCCGTTTGTAGACTTTTGTTCATAATATTTTTGTTTGGAGAATTTTTCACCCTGGTTTTGGATGCTGTGTAGTGGGAATTGACGTTTTTTTTCTTACAGCTATGACGTGTAACCTTGGAAACAAGGTATTGTTTTTACAACTAGGTGCAGCTGATTAGTATGTCATCATAATCAACCAATATTATACTACGTGTTTTTTTTTTTGTTTCTAAAAAAAAAACAACTTTCACAAGCAGTAATTTTAAAGCAGAATGTTTCACCTTTTTCTGCTATGGGGTATTGAACAGCACGATTTACGAGAAAAAGAAAAAAACAACATGGAAGAAAATAAAGTGCTGTGATTCAAAACAGTTTCAGTTAAAAAATTTGAATCGATAGAGTACAAATAGTTTAATCATCATTTATTAGTTTTCATTTAAAACATAATGAAAAATTATAGACTTAGATTTTTTTTTTTGCATTCCAACAGAATAACATTCATGCTTGGTAATTTATTCCAGAAACATGCAGAAAGGATTACAAAGAATTACAAAACAACAGATTCGTTTGAACATCCGAGGGGGGAAAAAAAAAGTCTTACTAAATGCTGCGCTTTAAATTTGGACAGACAGTCCAGACAGTGTTTGGCTTGTGCAAAGCCTCTGTATCTTCTTCTCTTGCAGAAATCTACAAAAAAAATGATTATGTGGGCTGTACTGAGCTGCTGAATTGGTGCTTTTCACATTACAGCTATAATGCAGGCACCATGCAGATGCATCGTTTTTTTTAATAGAGTTGACAGTCACATAAGCAGGAGATGCTACAAATACAACCACAGAAAACTCCTCGCAAGGTTATTTATGTCAGTCTGTAGGCCACATTGATGTGGTGATCTGAATTCACTGAACAGTAAACAAAAGAGGAGAAGCTACTGGTTTCTGATGACAATCCACTGACACCGAAACTGTCCACTTCATGTACAAACCATGTTTAAGTTTGTCTTTTGACATCATTTAGTCACATTGAGAATACAAAACAAGAGTGCAAGGAAAACCCTTAGATAAGGCCCAGGTGATCTTTGCTTCAAAGCTTTCATTGCCTGTCAAATTAAGAGCTAAAACATCAACAAAAAAAAAACAAAAAAAACATAAAGAAAGTATTTCTCAATGGTTTTAGGAGATTTATACTGCAAAATCAAAAAATGCTACCAAGTATTTTTGGTCTAGATTCAAGTGTTAATATCTAAGTTAACACTTAAAATAAGAAAAAACTAACATACAAGTAACTTTTCAGCAAGAAGCAGTAGTTTGTTTTAAATCAGTGATTCCTAAATATTGACTAAAACATACTGGTTTCACTAGCAGCTTATTTCACTAAGAAGACATTTCCTCATTTTCTAAGTGAAATAATATGCCAGGGAAACCTGTAGTTTAAAAAAACTATATTAATGAATTATTTACTCAAAACAAACTACTATATCTTGCTGAAAAGCTACTTATAAGTTAGTTTTGTCCCATTTCAAGAGTACTGAGATATTTTCACTACATACTAGGCCAAAAAATACCAGGTACATTTTTATATTTTTTTGCAGTAAGTCTACAAAAAAGCTATAATTTTACAATCGGCACCTGCCTCACACTTTAGAGTGAGGGTTTGTATCTGCCTGAAAGTTATAAAATAGACTTGTCTTGCTAGTATTTAATAATTTCTGCTGTAACAGTTTTTCACAGGTTGAACTGTTTGGATTTTTCTGATGCGCTGTGGTGCAAATTAAGCAAAAAGCATCAAGTTTATAATTCAAACATGACAGTAAGCACTGAGAAATGTGAAGCAGGAACATTTTTCAAAATTACATAAAGAAATATTTCTTATAGAATGTAGATATGTAACCTTGTTAGTGCATGTTAACGTCAAACCCAGACTGATGAGAATATGCTTTTCTAGAAAACTGCAAAAAACAAAACATAATAAAAGGCAAAATACAGAGTTTCTGCTTTTATGACAGAACTAGAGGCTCCGGTTTTGGCCGGATCCTTGGCAGAACCTCTCAGAACATTTGGTCAAATCTCAGTCCGCCGTTCATTCCCAGGCCCCGAGTGTTTCGCTTTGGGTCGGTTACTGGTATCCTGATCTGCCAAGGTCACACAATCAGTCAACTGCCGGTCAGCTGGCTGAATAAAACCTACACTCTGCTCATTTATTTGTAATAAAGAAAAAAATCTATTTGGAAATATTTCCAGTTGTGAAAAGCACAAACACTGATTATGTAAAAACTAAAGCAGCATCAACATCACCCTTATGCTACTTCGCTGCAAACTGGACGTCTGTAATGCAGCCGACTGCAGGCTTGCTACTCGAGCAGATTGTCCGACTAATCGGCTAAAACACAGAATGACAAAAAAAATATACAGTGTTGTTTTCAGCTTTGATGTGATATTTTTCTTATTCTCTTCTTTTTTGAAAAGAGAACAGCCAAGACATGAACTGATCACTTCATTTGACAAAAGACAAAGAGAAATATAAACAAATGCATAATAAGTCGAGCATGCAACACCTCCTTTCAACAAACCAAAACGCGCTGAGAGACCTCTCTGTTGCTACAGAGTGTTTGATGCATGGTCAGTCTTAGTGTTAAATCACAGTTTCACTGAGAGCATGTGCGACCATAAACTGTGCTCTGGTGGTAAACAGGCAGGCTGTGACTCAGTAACTAATCTGGAAGGACACATGCAGCTCGCAATGCTGCAAAAACACAAACAGTGTGGAGACGAACCCACAAGACACTGGGTGGAAAAGCAGGACGAAGGTGGAAGCTACCAGACGAAACCTTGACTTTCTTCAGAAGGCAGCTTTAAAAGGCAGGACTATGAGTTTAGTTTGAGGATGAAAAACAAAATACTACAGGTGTTTTTAAATTAATTCAAAAAAGCAAATCTAGTTAAAGTCCAGTATTTGAAGAAGTCAGGGACAGATAAGAAATATAATCCAGTCAGAAGGCATGTGCATAAAGTGAGGCAGGAAAATAAAAAAGGTGTAAAAACAGAGGTAAAAGATGCATTCCATGCTTTGAAGAAGTGTGTTTTGTTGCTTTGTAAGGAGGTCCCAAGTTTGATTTTCGTTCTCCTCGTTTATTTCTGATCCAGGATTTCCCGTTTGACCTCTGCTACATAATGGTGGTCTTTCCCATGAGCCACCTCCATGATGGCCAACGCCTGAGGAGAAATAAAGAGATTATTGACACACAGACTTCTCAGAAGAGACACTCAGAAGGCATCCAGTCAATACATTGATTTTATGGATTAATCAAATTTTAATTTTTTTAGGATTCAGTTTTTGGTAAATCTGGATTTTTTTCCATAGTTTCCATAGTTTAGAGCCGCCGTCTAGTTTGACAAGCATTTTTTACAGTTTATATTTATGTGGACTTTGAATTCAGGTCAAGTCTACAGCAGAATAACAGGGCCGGGCTACAATCTCTTAATTTCTAAATTATGAGAATAAAGTCATAGTACAATAACGCAGTCCTAGTAAAACAAGAAGTTGTACGACAATGAAGTCAAAAATAGTCCAAAGCTCTTGAGAATAGTTTTAAACGGGATAATGGAGGATCATTGTTATGACAATGTGCTGAAGGCTGAATCTCGGAAAGAGGAGGAGCTTCTTAAAGAGACAGAGGCCTAATTTAAAGGCGTCTAATTGTAAAGTAAAAAAATTTTTTAAGTTATGTTTGATATAAACATTGTTATAATAACTACGTGCCAGGAAAATACATAATGCCTGATTTTTTAAAGCTTGAAACATTTGCTCAGCACCAACATCAGCGCTACACTGGGCTTCACTTCAGTGTTTTGAATAGAATGGTACAGGGAGTGTTTAAAAATAAAAAACATGAGCACAAATATCTTTAATTTGGTTTCACCAGACACAACATTGCAAATCAAAGTTTCTCTACAATCTGTTTTTAGAGAGAAGATGTTTCCTGCTGGCAACTCTGCCAAAGAAGCCATATTTTCAACTTCTAAAATAAACATACAAACTTTAAAATTAGGATTAAATTTTTGGTAAATCTGGTTGTAAAAAATCCTGGTTGTAAAAAATACACGAATGAAGACCAAAATTACCTTTTTCAAAGCTTTGACACCTTGGGATTTCTTTTCAAGCCCCAAGTAGAGACGGCCCAGTTTCAGGTACATGGACGCCACATTCAGAGAGTAGGTCGGGTAGTGAACACTGCGGAGAAAACGGCAATGCATCAACCCAAGAAGAGGATAATCATGGAGTTACTGAGGCAAACGGTTTTGTTTTGATGTTTCAATAATTAAAAACACAGCTGCCTTCAATAGTAACAAAAGGAAACTCTGGGTTTAAAAACCACAGAGGTCAGGAGGGTTGAACATGAATAACAAGAGAACATTTAATATAAAGCAGCAAGTGGTTTCTGAATGGCAAGCAACAAACGTGCTGGAGTTCTGCTTCGGTTGCTAGGTGACGGGCTGGGCCTGACTGGGGTTGCTAGGTAACGGTGCAGTGGAAATTCCAGACACCAAAAAAAAAAAAAAAAAACATCAACTTATTGTCTTGTTGGACGGTTTTTATAAAGCAGGTTTTATTGTATTTAGAAACAGTTGGGACCCAAATGGAAGGATAAAAATGTCCTAGATGTGAATTTTTTATATATATTTTAATATAAATAAAAGGAAATGGTGGGTTTTAAATCACAGAAGTCAGATGAGTTGAGCATGGAAAAAAAAGAGCTCATTTAATATAACTGCTGAGGTAAATAGTTTCATGAAGACTAACTGGAATACAAGTGTTACTTGAGTCAAAAACCAACTCTGCTCTCAAACGTCTCTTCAAACCTCTGAATGGACCTTCTGGTTTAGGACGCATCACATCTGCTCACCTGTACGGCTGAACGATTTTCTCCCCGTAGCTCATGGCGCCGTCCCAGTCCTGCATGTAGAGACACACGCCCATGGCCTGATACATCATGTGCAGCATGTAGACGTTGGTGTCTGCAAAAATAGCTCCCATCTTCTCCAGGCTGAGCTCACACATCTCCAGCAGCTCGCTGGGATGTGCAACAGAGTCAAGGAGTAACGACAAACAGCAGGAGGCAGAAAGAGACGAGACAGGAAAGCGTCATAGGGAACGCTCTAATGAGAACAGGATATTTTTGTAGTGCTTGGCTCTTCTGAACTCTTCAATGACATTTTTGGCATAATGGACCATAGACTGGATTTCCTTTGGTTCTGGTGGAGTGCTCAGCTTCCTGACTTCCGTTTTTGCTTTATCCTGCACAACGAGAAAAGCAGTACATAGTCGTAAAGTTTCCAGACGGAAACTATAACACAGAAAACACTGGTATGCATGTATTTTTGTGCTGCTTTTAATAGTAGTAACATACAATGCCTTACAAAAGCATCTACTTTAACCTTTTATGCAACTTAAATGTGAGCGATTTCATGCGATGAGCAAACCAATTAATTTGGTAAAACTTTATTTGAAGGAATTTTCATAAGACTCATAAACAAGACATGACACCTGTCATAAACATTAATGCTTATGACTCTTGTCACAAAGTGTCATTCTGTAAATAATGACACTTTTAATGGAAAGTTGCCTCTTAATAGACTTTTAGTGTAAGTTTTAATGCAACTTTGCATAAAAGTGTCACTATTTTCATTGAATGGTAACTGTTTTTTTGTTCATCCTTAAAATTAGTTTACAGATTAACCAGTGTTTATATTTTCATTTTTGATTCAAATTATTTTCATTAGCCTGACGCTTTTGTTAGCTTTATCTCTCAGTTTGCTATATTTTGACAGAGTGCTACACAGAAGCTGCTTTTCCTTATTAGGCTGGCAAACCAACTCAGCGGGTTGAACCACCAGGAAGGAGGGAAATTTGGTTAATACTTTAGTTTAATTTGACTATTTCTTTAGTGTTTCTTTGTTTGGTAGTTCAGTTCTAATAATATTTCTTTAATTTAATAAAATTATTTAGTATAGTTCTGACCAGTATTTGTTTGTTAGTTAAGCTTTTGTGTGTTTATTTAATTACCCCTGTGTTGCCTGCAGTGGTCTGATCTGCCTCTATTTAAGTTCCCCTCATGTTTTGTTTGCGAGGTCAGTTTGTGCTCCAGCTGCAGTTTGTTGTGTTGACCTCTGCTTTGGGCTCAAATCATCATTTTAGCACCATTTTTTGACAATTTTGTAATAAATTAAGAATATTTTTGGAAACCATTTGGTCTGTGTAGATGCCTCACTTTTTCCAAATAATGCTACGTTAACATTTTTAATGTACTTTTAATGCAATGTTGCATTAAAGTGTCATTATTTACCAAATGACACTTCATGACAACATTCATGAACAAAAACATCTGTCCTTCATGTTCGTGACAGATGTTATATCATTTATTTTCTTTCTTTTAGTTATCTGTTTTGACTGTTTATAAATGCCCTAAGAATAGCTGTACTACTAATTTTGTTTTACAGTTTACTGTACAGTAACGATAAATCAAACCCAATCAATCTATCAAAATATCATGTTTATAACATGATATGTCAAGCTTACTCACACCCCTTAACTATGCTGTTCTATCTCCATTTTGCTTTGGATAAAAAGAGTTTGAGAACTTCAGCGACGATCTCTCATACCTTAGACCTGGTGGTGCACTCGGTGCACTGACACATGAAGAAGTAGGACTCTAATAGCCTCTCTCTCCGGTCCTCTGTTGGATATAGCAGGTCTATGTAACTGTCAAAGATCTGCAAACATGAAATCAATAAAGGATAAAGAGGATGACATTTTTATTTACATTTTGGCAAAAACAGAAGCTTTGTCTTTTACCTCTTCCCCTGGGTTTATCTCTTGAACGGCTCTGACCTCCGCCACTGTGCCTTTATAGGTCACAATAACATTTGGACTACAGCTGTGGTTCATCAGCGCTACACTGGAAGGAGAAGGCATAATTTAAATTAATCACATCTAAAAAGGAGATAAAGATGGGAAAATGCCTGCACAACAGAAGAGAAGGTTATGTGTAGGGCTGAAACAATTAATTGGATTAATCATGACTAATCATGATTTATTGGAGTATAAAGACTCAAAAAAGGCAAACTGCTGAAAGAACAGGACACTGGAAGCAATGATTTAGCCAAAACTCTACAAAAATATAAACATTTTGCATTTAAGATGAAAATATGTTCAACCCAGGACTTAAGTGGAAGTTTTAGCTTCACCTGGTTCAAATTCTGTAAATAAAAACCAAAAGTGTCTTTTGCTGTCCAATTCTTAATTGGTTAACCCAAAAAATAATCAACAGGTCTGTCCTACACTGTCTTGATTTTAAGTCAAGAAGAAAAGCCTGAGCTTTTCCCATGTTGATGTTAAAAGTATAAATGCTAAGTTATTGTCTTTTATGTAATAAAATGTTTATTTTGTGATTTATAAAGACAGCTGAATGACTGGTTTATTTACATTGTTAAGTACTTTTAATAGTGTATAAAAATACTTAGGTGGTTAAATTAAAAAAAAAAAAAATATATATATATATATATATATATTTTTTTTTTTTTAATCGGCAAAATGTGGCAGTTTCTTTACCCAATTAATTGTCAGAATAATCAATACAACAATCAATTACAAAAACAATAATTAGTTGCAGCCCTGGTTATACAGAGAGTATTTAATTGAGAGTTTTTTGTGATGATTTGTAAAGTATTTACTCAGGAAAAACAGCTGATCCTAGATGGGAGAGCTCTTCGTCCTCTATGGTGAAACCATTACAGTTTACCTGCAAACAGAAAAAAAAAACAATAAAGAAACCAGAGTTCAGGTATATGATGACAAAGCAAGCATCGCAGACTAAAGTGCTGTGAAACGTCCGATAGGGTGGAGGACATCTTGCAGCGGAGATTAAATGTAGCCTTGAGATAAGAGGCTAAAGAGGTTGTTTCCATTAGTGCAGTGTGAAAGCAAAAAGGCCGCGGTTCCGCCAGACGGATCAAATTAAAGAGATAAGAGCTGCAGACCAGATCCAGTCGGCCAGCGATGAATAGCCTACAGCAACCAACATGAGCTCTACTCCTGCTGCTGACCAATATAAATAAAAACACTTCCGTTTCCCATTTGTTCGCCATTTTATTTGCTAAAGCTGTAGGAGAGTTCAGATATAATTTGAATGACAGCATCCAACACTAAAAAAACAAACTTTGTCAAGTTACAATCACAAACTCTGGAAAACACAAATGAGCACATAGTGTAAGCACTTTTTAGTAAATACTCTTATAAATGTGTTATTAACTGTATTCAGACCCTTAACTATGATGCCACAAAATAAAAACATTTAAAACTCTTTTAGCAACATTTGTCTGGAGCCACAAAAGCAACATGACCCACTAAAAACAAAGAGCTCATCGATTTTTAAAATGCCACTTTTGTTTGGTTTATGGTTCAATTAAAGAACCGCATTTATTAAAATATTTATGCACCATTATTGTTATTGTGTTGTAGAGATTTTAAACCGTAATTACATCAAGAACAATCCAGAAAGCTTTTTCATTACTATTTTTATTTAGAAACATTGCAAGAAGCATTATTTTTTTTAATTTCTATGGATTAAGAGATCACAAATAGTAAAAAGTGTCCTCATGTGTGTAATATCATCTGAGCATAAATCCAGCTGCTGCATAAGAAACTTACTAGAGCAGGGGTTTCATAACCTTTCCTTTACATAGCTGCACCATATTTTATTTAGGTATTTCAGGGTAAAGGTGGTGATTTAGATGCACTTCATTTCGGTAAAATATGATAAAGTTTGTGGAATGTGAAAAAGTTGATTGGTACAAATCCTTCTGCAAAGTAACACTTAGTATATTCAAATATTTATTTTAGAGTCAATACCGATGCCATTTAAGCCCCATAAAGGAAAGGCCGGTGTAACTCAGTAACCAAAATGAACCATCAGCTTCATTTAGTTTATTTTGTTAATGTTTCTGATCAAAACGTTCTCAGATTTTACCTGTGCAAAGAGCTCAGTGAGAGCCTGGTCGTCAGGGAGGTCACTGATGTGTTTGGAGTAGAAATGGTGCAGAGCCGCAATGTCAGCCTGGTTTAACTCCTCCTTCTCACTGTCCATCTTATCCAGATCTGTACGAGGCAAAAAAACAGGAAATCAATGAGAGACAGCACATGGAGGTAAAGAGTATTGAACATCGCAACAGAACATTACAGTGCCGTATATAAAGAAGAAGAGACTAAAGAAGTGATTTTAGACAGAAGTTTCAAACACTCTTCATTGTGAAACCATACTGATTAGAAACAGTTAATCTACAATTAATGGCTTATTAAATTAAAATGCGTTTCAATTGAGTAACTACCAGTGTCGCAGTTTGGTCGCCATCCAGAAGAGGGCGCCACAGGTTAGCCAATACGGGAATAAAAAATGGCGGTTAAGACGAAACAGCAAAGAGTAACGGCCGAAACAGAGTCCGGCGTGGGGCGCAAAATTCACTTTATGTGGTTCTGTTTTTACATCTACCGTAGTCTACAATCTCCTTAAATTTCACTTTAACATCGATCATCCAGCCAAACGTCATGACGCAACAATTATTCATGTGTTACGAAGGCGATAATGTAATGAGATAAGCGGAGCACTAAGCATTTTAATATGAGGAAAACGATGCCAATAATCACGGTCTTCATTTAGCGAAGTTTTAATATTCCTTTAAGATCAACCATCGACAGTATTACTGTATGAACTCGCTCTGCTCATGAGTAGTTAAGCGTTTCACATATTTTATTATTTTCATCTTTTATTTTTGGTATGCAGCAACCTGTGATGTTCCTGTTTAGCTATATTTTATAAATATGTTTAAGTTTAATCATGTGAGAAAAGCATAACTTTCTTTTTATTTAGTCAGTATTAAATACAGCTGATACAAAATAATGAAATGTAATGTTTTTACATGTATTAAGCATGTTCTGAAAAATGTGTGCTTTTATATTGAGAAAGATGGTCGGCCATTTTGATACAGGAGATTTTTAAGAAAATGGCTAGTCGATCGATAAGATGAATCAACTTTAGATTAATTTAGATTTTTGTTGCATTTTTTGTATTGATGTTACTTTTATGTATCTATAGTTGTTGTCATTTTGAACTATTGTTTATATTTTTTTGTTGTACTGCAGCCTTGCCCCTACTTCCTAGACAAATTTCTTCTATGGGGGACCAATAAATTATCTTATTAATAGATAACTTGCTTCCCCAGTATTGATGCATGTGCATCAGTATCAGGAACTA